>NC_137852.1:24253147-29053147 GCF_948465745.1 Chenopodium album | reverse complement strand
CAAACAGTGAAATATATTAGTAGTTGGGGTAAGGTTGGGTGCAATTGTCCTCCCTGGATCACTAATACACTTTCAGTGTTTGACTGTTTTGTTGATTAAAGAATTTGGAGTACTTGAATTAGATTATTAGAATTTATTATCTTCAACTTATCTCAGACTAATATGCTTATAGTTACTGTTTATTTACTACTATATATCTTTAATTGCACAATTATAAAAATTAAGATTTCAGTAAGCAGAACCTACCGTAGTCGCGGGTTAGCAGGAGTCAGGTTCCGGGTTAGGGGTAGATTTGAAAAATGAAAATTACATAGAAATTACATATTGGAATGAATCTGACAAAATTTTCCTTAATGTTTTTTCTTATATTAATTTTTAACAATACAGTCAAAGGCCTGTCAGAATAGTTCATAAAATCACATCAGGCCAGACTAAAATAACTCATAATTTTTAAAAAATCAGACTAGATAAAAAAAATTCAGATCAATCCAGATTAGAACTAAATAAGAGTTGACCGAGTACATAAGTTCGAACATATTCGTGATGTACTCCTAATTTCTTTCTATATTTTATCTAATTGGTTTTTTTGGTTGGGGAAATTCATAACAAGGTAATGTAATGCAAACCCCTGTTTCCCTTATAAACTGGCTGTTCTTTCTACTATCTTCCCACTTTTTCTTTTAGGAGTTCTTAGCAATCCTCTTTGGTAACTTCAGAATTTCCTCCTTCCTTTTGTAACTCTCTTATACTACACAACCGTACTCCAAAAAGATCACAATATCATAATGTTGTACTTTCATTCTTGGCAAATAACTCTTCCTTGCTACCTTTGGCATCTGCCTCGTCACTACATCTGCCGCCTCTCAAACAACCGCTAGCCCATCACCGATGTTGCAATCAACGCTCCTCTCACCTTCTCAAAACATACAGCATTACTATGCAACAACCTCACAATCAACCTTTAGTATAGCTCAAAATCAACAGAATTCCTCCTACATACCTTACAAGTTACAGTTTGTAGGCTTCTAACTTGTGAAAAGGTAAGAAACCACAAAGAACTGCAATTTTTGTCGTTGGGTGATTAATACCACTCTAAAATTGTAGTAACATAGGTTGATTTAGACCATCTCAAGGTAGGGCTTCGATTATGATAAAATTTGACGAGGGATGGCAGTGATCTTGGTGCCATGTAAAAGAAGTTGAGATAAGAGACCACCCTTATGGAAATCTTGGAAGTTTGTAGAATTATGATAACTGATTTTGTCCATTATGTAAACAAAAAGTAATGGACCATGGAGCTTTGGGTTGAAATAGGTGGTGAGACAGAGGATGAGTTGAAGGAATTCAAAGTGAGAAAGGGATGGCCTTTTTTTGTTGTGGAAAATGGCTGTGGAAGTTTGCAGAACATGGAAAACTTATGTGTGCCCCTTAAGTAAACAAGATTAATGAACCACTTTCTCAATTTTTTAGGCCTCTTTTCTGATGGCTTTTCTTCTGTTCAATGTGAACTACTTAGCACTGGTCATGATCTTGATCAACGATTGGAGATCCCCATTGCTTATTTAGGCCGATGATAGCATGCCACAAGTCATGGACATGTCTTGGACACAAAAAACAACAATAGCTACAAGTGTAGAGCTAGTCATGAACAAGGGTTTTGTCTATGAACATCATGAAGACTTTTTATCTCAAAAGATAGAATCTGCTTTTTTTTTTTTTGTTTTTTTGTTTTTTTGTTTTTGTTTTTGTTTTTTTTTTTTTTTTTGACGCAGATCATGTAATTCTGATTTTACGTTTGTTTCTTTGCTAGATTTCTTTCTTTTTTATATACACTATATTTACTTGAGGCGGGAGTGATTTAACCTTTTTCTTGCAAAACCTCTATGTCCTGCAGGTTACCAAGGCAAGGAGGGTTGCAAATATGAAGATGTTGGATGATGGCTTTGAGGATAGAGTGAAAGCACGCAAGAAGCAAAAACTAGCAGATAAAAACCGAAAGCGAAAGAGGGCACAAGTCTTATAGCTCAGTTAGTAAACTATTGTATTGGTATTGTTTTAAGACCTTGAACTCTGTAATCTATCTTTTTGGTTACTTACATTGACCACAGAATTGCATTTAAGACTAAGCTGCATTTTTGTCCAGCAGCTTTAATTTGGATTAGGAAAATAGAATGTGAATTAACATTGCTATAGATTTCTTTATAAATAGCAAATTTTTGGATACTATGGAAGTGAAGGAAAATAAGAGAAGGGAAAAAGATGAAATATTTTCCATTGAATAACAAATTAAGTATGTAGGTGAAGGAAGTGTGTGTGTGTGTGGTGTCGTGTCGTGTGTGTGTGTGTGTGAGATCTAGATAGGGGAAAATCCTAACCAGTTATAAAAATGTTGATTAAGAAAAAAAAAAAACTCATGTAATACAGTTAAAAGTCTAGAGTATTTTACATGTGCGATTTTTGTTATTTTTAACAATTTTGAAGGATTATTAGTGTACTTTGTACTCCCTTCGTTTTTTTTATATGCATCACTTAGGAATGCACATAGTTTTAGGAGATAAATATAATATTATGAGTGGGTGAATAAATTATTATTATAAAAGTATGATGGGGACCATGAAAGAGAAATTATGTGAGAGATAATAGATATTTTATTATTTAAGTGGGGACATAGAAGAGAGAGAAAAGATAAAATAATATGAGTGGGGTTTAAAGTAAGAGAGAGAAATAAAAAAATATATTACCTCCGTCACACATTATTTGCAACGATTTGACATAAAGTAGAGAGGGAAAATGTCTAATCGTTGCAAATAATATGTAACGGAGGTAGTAGTATAACTTTATGAAATATAGAAGTGACGCATATAAAAAAAACATCTATAAAAGGAAAGTGATGCATATTAAAAAAAAAACGGATGGTGTATATGTTTTTATAATTGAATATGTTAAAAAAAATACGGAGTTATAAATTATGAAACTAATATGACCTCTTGTTATAAAATTAAAGAGAAAGAGGAGAAATTAGGGAGTCTTTATATATATATATGGGCTTGTCCCAGTTTATCTCCTAGATAAACAAGGGATGTTAATCCCATGGCATAATAGTAAATAAATTGAAAGTAAACAAAAAATGAAATTGTAAAAAAAAAAAATTATTCTTCCTCATCTTCTCCGCCAAACCCGAGTGCCGCCATTACCCATTACACCTGAGTACCACCACCATTTTCTCTGTCATGAGTACCACCACAGCACTACGTACGACTACAACCTTCAGTTCAACGTCATCCCGTCGGAGCTTGTTTCGATTAACAATCCACTCCTAGCCGCCGCCGATTAAACGAAAACCCTAATTGTAAAGGGAGAAAAGAAGGGCAAGGTTAACCCTTATGGGGAAGGGTTAGGTCGTCCTCCATTTAAGCCCCTTGAAGCTCTTCCATTTTTCCATTGAATCTGCCATTAATGGTGAAATGGCAGTGAACCTGATTTCTTTTATTTATTTTTTTTCAGATCTATTAATGGTGAAGGTACAGTCCAATTTGACTTGTTAGATTAAATTACAGAAATACCCATGTTTTTTTTGTGGGAAATGACAATAATAGGGCGGGATAAACTTCTCAAGTTTATCTAGGAGATAAATATGAATTATATATATATATATATATATATATATATATATATATATATATATATATATATATATAGGGGAGGGATCCGGTAAGAACCCCTCCTTATATAAGAACCCTTTCTTATGTAAGAACCCTTTTTTATGTTCTAAACTTTTTCCTATGTTCTAAACTTTTTTCTGCTTATGTTCTAAAGTTTTTCCTATATTCTAAAAATTTTCTAATTATGTTCCAAATTTTTTCCAATGTTCTAAATTGTTTTTTAGATTATGTTCTAAATTTGTTCCTATGTTTAAAATTATTTTTTTCAACTTATCTTCTAAATTTTTTTCTATGTTCTAAATTATTTTTTCAGCTTATGTTCTAAAGTTTTTCCATAATCTAAATTTTTTCTACTTATGTTCCAAATTATTTTTAATGTTCTAAATTTGTTCCTATGTTTTAAACTATTTTTTCACCTTATGTTCAAAATTTTTTCTTATGTTCGAAATTATTTTTTCATATTATGTTATTAATTTTTACCTATGCTATGATTATTTTTTTCAAATAATATTCTAAATTATTTTTTTTATGTTCTAAATTTTTTGGATGCTTATGTTCTAAATTTTTGCCATCTTCTAAATTATTATTCTTATGTTCTAAATTTTTTTGCTTATGTTCTAAATTTTTTCTGCTTATGTTCTACATTTTTTTCTATGTTCTAAATACGAAATTCTCAAAATTACAGATATGCCATTACTAAAGGATCATTTTAGATGGTTAGATCAAAATTAATAAAGGGCTAAGATTGGTTCTTATATAAGATTGGGTTCTTATATAGAGGAGGGTTCTAACATGAGCCTTCCTCTACATATATATATATATATATATATATATATATATATATATATAGGGTTTGCTTAGATAACAGTAAGCCCTAGTTCTAGAACATTTCGAAATGATAAAGAAGGATAATGGATATTCACACAATATTTCATAACACTTCCCATTGAATGTCCATTATCGAAAAGTGTGCCTCGTTAAAACCTTATTAGGAAAAACCCTATGGGATGAAAACCTAATGAAGGAAAAAGAGTACAACATTCTTCGTAATACGCTCGAGATGCTGCCTTATTAAAAACCTTACCAGAAAAATCCAATGTGGGACAAAACCATGGTCAAGGGAAAAAGAGTGCAGCGTGTATTTTCTCCCCCTGATGAATACATAGCTTGAGATCTTCTAGTGTCGCCGCAATGAATCCGATATGTTAGATATCTTCTCATATGTAGTAAATTATCACTCATTGATCTTCGATACTCCTAAACTGAAATTGCATCTTCAAGTCTTCACATGAACATGTGAAGTGTCTTCATTTCACCATACATGTATTTATCTCTAATATCATTCAAATATCTGTTTAATAGTTGATTTAAAGGGTAAACTTATACTATTATGACTTCTTCTGGAAGTCGTTAATAATAAATATTGATGATCATTATTTTATCAAACATTCATTAATACGAGTAATAATTTGATGACAAAACTTGATATTATTAATGCCATTCTTCTTATATGAATTATAATATAACACATGTAATTATATACACTAATCATGGTTCTTCTGGACCATAAGAAAACATTGTCACGCATAAGTATTCCATTGATATTCTTTAAACGTTTCATAATTGACACGATAGCTCTCTTGCAAATACAAATAGTAAATCTCATTAAGTCTCATATGCTCAAACTTCAGGTTGAGATGTCAAAAATGTAGTTACGTACATAGATTTTTCAAGAGTTTGATAATAATTGCAAAATCAAGATATAAACTTTGTAGGGCTGGTTATTACAATAGGTCATATATAAGTTCTTCAGGAACTCTTCTTAATTCATAATATGCACTTAAATCGGTGTCATCAATAATTTTATCACAATTATAATCCCATTGGAATATAATTAATACCTCTTTCTAATTTTTCATCAAAGTTGTAAACATATCTTACTACACTTTGAATGAACGTTTACATACACCACAATTATTGTAAAAAACTAATGCATGCAATATGAGATATTATAGAAAATATGATAACATATTAAAAAATATACAATATAATGAGTAATGCATCTAACTACTTCATATATATTCAATAAATAATCCATTAACTTATGCCTCACCCATGCACATGAATATAAGACTCAAAATGATGCAAGACACTGTACAGTGTGGATTTAAAAATCCATATATCATTGGACTTATGGTCCATAATAAACTTTTGATCATTATCATTATGTCGACAACAAAATGGACATATATTTCAGATCCCTTATTCACTAGTCCATTCTATCATGCATATGCATATTATTCATCGGTTCCATTGTGTACCGGTATCATAAAATTCCTGTAACGTACATTTTGCATGCTATTTTACTATGATATCTAAATGCATTTCTCATTGGTACCATCATAATTTTTCTTACACAATAGGCCATCTATTATAATAATTCAAAAATCTATACCACATATTAAGGGTATTTCTCATAATATGGTATTAATATACTTTTATTATACTTTAAAAGTATCAACTACACTATCTTGCCATATGTATCACATGTTTATATTGGAATCGATCATACAAACTACACTTCAGGTGTTGTGCTTTAAAGAAAATTGGCAAGATCTATCTTAGTGTATGCACATAATATCATTATCAATATAATCAAAATATATCTCTCTATGCCTCTAGATGGATATAACGGTATACAAATCAAATCATAGATGTGCAACATATGTTGATACAAAAGTTGACATGTAACTTTACAAAGTATCATTAGAGGGATCCACTATTTATAGTATTATAATTTAGTCAACTTACTTCAATTCTTCCCCCTAAGTTGGTAAAATATCTCAAATGTTGGGGCAATTCTTCACCAACTTAGAATACAATTTCATGTGCATCAAATTTCATCTCGTAGGATAATCATATATATTCAACAAAGTTCTATCTCTTCTGGAGAATAATAAAATTTTGTTCTCTTCTAGAGATCAATATTAACAGGGGGTAATAAATTGTGCAGTTGCTAATTTCTTATTCTATTCCTTATGTACTGACATACAATAGCCCAAATCAAGAGAATTGTTATATAAATATAGACTTTCTTGTAATTTCACTAGGTGGTGATCTTCGGGATCACTAGAAATATTGATAGTAATACTAGTTACTTAAAATTTTCACATATAACTTGTACGTGGTGAGCTTCTGGTCACCTAATATTTGTCAACATATAAATTATTCTAGTGAACTTCTGGTCACCAATTATTCAGAAAAACCAATATATTATCTCTTGAACTTTTCTTTTTACACAAACTATTAAAAATCACAATCTAAATATAGCTCCATCTCAATGTTATGTGCCATTCAATTTATTTCATATATTTAACACGAGAGAGCATCAACACATTATTTATTTCATATCAAATGAAACTTCAGGTTTTCATAATGGGAATTTATTAAACCGTGAATGGTCTAATTATTAATTATCACATCCAATCACTTTTCCTTTAGTATTTAAATTATGGTCAGTTTTATAATATTGGTGATCACCTTATTAGAGATACTTTATGTATGTCCATTAATATGATGTGAATAAGTACACCAATGTGTTTCTATCTACAATTGGCAAGACAATTAACTTATACTCATACTCCACTAGAGCATTGATTGTAATCTTGATACATGCTAACCTTGTTGGACAACATATTATACTCTTCTAGAGTACTTTATATAATCATATCACATTTAATGTATTAGAAATGATCTCTTCAGGAGATACATAAAATGTGTCACTTTCTCAAATTTGTCATTGTCAATCAGTGCTTCTTTCCTCTTCCAAGGATTCTTATCGTTGTAACCTTTTGCATTACCACACTTCAGGTGTACTAATTCAATAGCAACTGATCTTGTCAACCTAGGACATCAACTTAATGTGTACATTTATAGCTAGTATATAGGTAATGACATTTAGTCATATCCATCTTCAGGATGGTATCTTTCTAAATATTTGATTATCATGTGGCCACCTCTATTAAATAAATTATTGATATTTAGGCTAGTGTATGTACCAAACTGACCATTAACATATTTAATTATTCATGTGCAAGGATTACATAAAAACAATGGAATAAACACTATCTCCCCATAATCCTTGCATATGGGGGTATAAAATTAGTCCAACAATCTTTAAATCCAGTCTCTTCTCAAGCCATAAATTCTTTTAGCAATGCATGTATCAAACATAATAAATTATCCTTATAAACTCTTACTCGTGACTCTTGCCCAATTTTTTTAGTCTTTATAAATACATTTTTCAAGCAAGTTTTCCACAATGTCATCCATCTCTTGCTCAAATATATATTGTGCAATCATGTTTAATACGTAGATCGTATAACTTTTGCATGAATTATATTCATCACGAAAACATGCATATATCATCTCAATCATACAATTATTTCTCATTCATTTTCAGGTATAAGAATCTAGCTAGTTATCTATGAATTATTAATACTCACCCAAAGTGTGGTATCTATAATAACCACCAAATTACGTCAACTTTTCTAAACTTTTGTATAATCATTCTCATGACTTCTTGTTTATAAAATCACATTAGTATTGTGAATTGTAGATTATTTAAGCAACATATTCTAGAAACTAATAGAAATTTCTAAGTCATATATGTATCTTCATATTATTTTGAGGATTTTTGAACCTTCATAAATTTAAGGAACTACATAACAAAAAAGCAAATTAGATTTTTTGTTTGAAGCGGTGGAGTGTGAGCTATGCCCGATATGCAAATTAGTTATGATTTTGATTGTAAAAGTTATGTTATTTTCTCTAGATCCGTGGTTTACAAATCTTTATTATTGTTGTAGATGCCGTATGGCTATTTATTAATGATAATATTCATCTTCCTGTAAAAAAAAAAGAAAAAAAAAAAAACTAATCACTCTTATAAACTAATATGGAAATAAATAAGATTAAACTTAGATCATACTCCAAATATTAGAATAATATCCCTAATATGTACTATGAATGATAATACATATAACAAAGTTCATAATAAAACACAATGAATCGATGGGATAACAAATTAGCCGTAGTAATAAAACATGCAACTCTACCATTCAAATAGCACATTAGCTTAGATAAACAATGAGTCGTGAAAGTTTTCCACCTCAAAACACTCACTAGTTCACAAAATCTAACTCACCCAGCCCACATAGAACATAGCAGGACAAATTTTGTAATATATAACAAATTATTATGCAAAGTAGAGGGGCACATAATAATAAATACAGTATATTAGGTAGACAATTAACTAGACAAGTTAGAATTAAAACCAAACATAACTCTGAGTGGAGTACTTCCCTGATTTAGAGCACGTTTAACACAACATTGTGCCTTCTCAATCGATATAGGGCGCCTATAACAAGGATTTTGACGAGTTTAATGACACAATGTCCACCAAAAATCAACGAGCTCACTTAATTGCTGGAGAGGCATCGGTTAATTCTATTTGCTTTAGTATTAATATGTAATTTGTTTGTATCCTTTGTCAAAAAAAAAAAAAAAAAATCAGCGAGCTAACAAAAGCTTCGGCCGCGAGAATATTACACGCTAGTTGTTGTATAATACAAGTAGGAAATACATATTTTCCTCCATAATTGGTGACATATTCAACATTCAATTGTGACACTACTTCATTGAGATAAATGTAGTCACCATGCTCTTTAATCAAATAAATAAATAAATAAAAATATCTCAATCCTTAGGATAAATAAATATGAATCCCACTCAAACAATATCAAAGCAAGTGGGCTTCTTTAATTAATGATTAGCCGACAAAACTAGGGTTTGTGGTCGACACTTGGCACCAGCAAAGATAGATCAATGATGATGCAAATTCTAAAAGCTTTTCAAGATTGTATTAATTGCATAATATGCCGATTTATGTAAACGAACCCCCATTAGCACGAGATCAAGCCTATTGAGGCTTCGTCAATCATGCGGCCAAAGAAAAAAATTTCTTCAGATTGGATTCTAATCAATAACTATATACTAAAAGACACACCAGCAATGACACATGTCATTTCCTGGTGTGTCCATAATTTTTTTTTTTTTTTTTTTTTTTGATGAATTTCTATTAAGGCAATATATATTATACAAAAATAATTCCTAATCTTATACGATATAATTATTTAAATTTAAATTATCTGACATATATTTCACACAAATATTTATAGTAATTAAAATAATCCCCTAATCTTATACAATATATTTACTTAAAATAAAAAAGATTTGACATATTTTAATACAAATATTTACAGCTATTAAAAAATTATTTTTAACATAATAATTTACGATATATTCAACTATTCATTTTTTTCTTGATAAAACATCTATAATTATGGATTAACATCCATCATTTTACTACAAGAAGGTATATAACAAATCAATGCTTATAGAAAATTAACAACACATACTCCGTATTTCTATTATCTCTCGATAATCTACATTTACAATAGTTATAATTAGTCAATTATCTATAATCTATCAATTTATACATATACTAAAATAGAGGTGCTGTAGGCGTCGTTCGAAGCGCGCCTACGTAAGCATGTGTGAATATGCTTGGCACTCATAGGAAGTGGGAATTGACATAACGATTAGGGACAACGATTAGGGACAAATAAAGTAGGGAGCCGCCAACAAGTTTTTATGGAACTTGTAAACCGTTCACGGATCATTTAAGGCAACCACGATTAAGGGACAACGAAGGCAACAACGATTGACCCGTGAAGGTTACACCCCATTCATAATCCATGAGATTACTAACTCCATATGGTTCGGAACCACGAAAGGAGGATCGGGGATGATGGTACGAAGTGAGTCATGGAGTCACATTCGCCCGTATTGGCCTCTACTCGATTCTTATAGTGAAAATTATTCCTGTGATCTCAAAGGCATACAAACAAAATACTCAATTTGCTCCAAACTATTATTAAGCTAAATTGGTTGAATATTAATGCAAAACATAATTCTAATTATTAGTGATCACTTTGATTTAATAGTAAGATTAAAAGGAACCTAAACCGGTTGTCCAAATTATCTTATTAGGCGTGATTTTCAATTACATATTCCCTTTAACATGTAATATGGTGATCAATAAATAATAATAATAGAACCAACATTAATATTGGAAGCAACATAGCAATAATAGCGTTAGTCAAATCAAATAATAATAATCCTAATCATGATAATAGCAACAAGAAATAATAACAAGAGTAATTAAGTGATTAATTACTCACTTTCCACGTTTCCTTGAATTGCTACATCATGAATAAACTGTTAGTAATTTCAATAAAATTAAATCAAATGGAAATTAAATTAAATAAAAGGTAGAGTTGATTTGGTTCAAACCCTCAAACAGTTCTACCTTTCACGCCGTGGCTTAAGGACAGAGCCTCGGGTAAAGTATGGACTCCTTGGAGTGCTTAAGGAAGGTATTTTGAAAGAGAGAAGGGTAGGCTAGTGTTTAGGCTAGAGCATAGGAGAGAAAATGAGAGATTATTTGATCGCCTCGTACATCAGAAATGAGGGGTTATTTATAGGGAAAATGTGCTGAGGGAGCACACGGAACCCTAAAATGACAGAAACCCTAAAACAGTATCCCGTGACACGGCAAAGCGTACCGTGACACGGTAAATTCCACCGTCAGACGGGAGAAATTCCCGTGACACGGTGCACTTTTGTGTGACACGGAATAATTTTTAACACACGGGGGAAGAAAACGCGTTAGGGTTTACGCGGAAGGGACACATATTGTACCCGTGTCACATCAGATCTCCCGTGACACGGGATTCTTTGCCGTCAGACGGGAAAGATTCCCGTGGCGCGGGATTTCTTGCCGTGACACGGGACAGTTTTGTCCTTTTTTCCGTCTAAATTCATTTTTAACCCTAATTTTAATCAGCATTTTAGGTGCCGATTGATAATTTCGGGCCATTTTTCAGATTTATTAAAATCAGGCTAAAATAAGAAATAATTAAAGAGAGATAAATAAAAGGTTTGGGCCAAAATAAAGGAAAATTTGTCAGGGACAACCTTTTATAAAACGTTTTTTGTCTGGGACAACCTTATAAATTTTTTTTGGCAAAGTTAGACCACTTTAAAAAAAAAAATTGTAAAGGGAGACCAACCCCCACTTTCAGGCCATTGACCACCGGATTCCGGCGTTGACTCCCACGTGACTTGCGCGCGCTACCATATTCTTCTAATTACACCCCTTTTCGTCCAATTTTTCGCACATAAAACCCCTTTTCCCATGAGAGAGAACGAATGAATTTGTGTGTAAGAGGGGTTTTATGTGCGAAAATTGGAGGGAAAAAGGGGTGTAATTAGAAGAATATGGGAGCACGTGCAAGTCTCGTGGGAGTCAACGCCGGAATCCGGTGGTCAATGGCCTGAAAGTGGGGTTTGGTCTCCCTTTACAAAATTTTTTTTTAAAGTGGTCTGACTTTGCCAAAAAAAATTTATAAGGTTGTCCCAGACAAAAAACGTTTTATAAAAGGTTGGCCCTGACAAATTTTCCCAAAATAAAAACTATGCTTTTACCAAAAATCAAGACTGATCCACGGGCTATTCAAAAATACGAATTTAATTAAATATGAATATGATGTTTAAGCACTCTCTGGATTAAATACTAAACCCGACCAATAGTGGCGGTGAAAGGTTGTTCATCATCGGGTTTGGTTTTGGGGAGACATTTTTAGGTGTCTACAGAAGCCCCCACTTTGACTGAGTTTGTAGAAACGTCAGTTTCGAAAACGATAGTCAAAGTAGTCGATAGGGACGGAGAATGATTTAAGACGTTCTGCGATCCTAAATCACTCTGTATACGCCGATACCTGCAGAAAAATATTAGTTCCACAGATAAAAGAGTAAAGGGAGAGAATACGTATCTGACACCAGTGTATCGGTGACGAATGAATTTGGCAGCTTCCTATGCTTGAAGGAATCCACCGGATCATGTTTCGCTGAAATGCTTTCCATGCCTGAGGAAAGCCGACTGATGAATTTGGTAGGTTTCTATGCTTGAAGAAATCTACCGGATGACATTTTCCATGCTTGAGGAAAATCGACAAATGATTTTAGCGGTTTTCTATGCTTGAAGAAATCCACCGATAATGTTTTCCATGCTTGAGGAAAACCGACAAATGAATACTTTCCATGCTTGAGGAAAGCCGATGAATGAATACTTTCCATGCTTGAGGAAAGTCGATGAGATGAATGAAATTGCAAGTCTCTGTGTATCGAGAACCTTGCGCCATGAAATGATGGTGGTTCGATTGTCCCCGAACGTGGGCTGTAGTTGGTCCGCTTGTCCCCGGACGTGGGCTGTAGATGGTCCGCTTGTCCCCGGACGTGGGCTGTAGATGGTCCGCTTGTCCTAGGACGTGGGCTGTGGATGGTCCGCTTGTCCCCGGACGTGGGCTGTAGATGGTCCGTTTGTCCCCGGACGTGGGCTGTAATTGACACCTGCAAAATAAAATTTGCCAAGGGACTCGTATAGACCATGATTGACTCGACCAACTGACTTGACCAAGTTTGACTTGACATGACATGTGTATGACTTGTGATTGTGTGTGTGTGTGTGTATATGTATGATTTGAGTGTGTGTGCAGACACAAGCAAACTAAGATGCAAAAGCAAAAATTTTCCGTCATTTTTGTCATGAGTGGAGGGTACCGACTTTCTCCCGAAAAAGAAAGACATGAAAAAGATTATATTTTCGAACTTCCCTCGATGAGAAAATTTTGAAAAAGTTTTTGAACTTCCCCAAAAGAAAATAATGAAAAAGGGGAAGAAGTTTTGAAATTCCTCCTTAAGCAAGACGAAATGAATCGTATGAATTGAATTTCTTGTCTTGAAAACAGTTTATGCATGAGGCATGCTCTTTGGCCAGGAGGCTAAGGACAATTACATCACGTGACACGATAGATGAATGAACTTAGGTTATGGAGCTAAGCATCATATATGATGTAAGAAACGATCTTGAACTCCACTTAGGTCTAGAAGCTAAGTACGTATATAGACGAAGTGATTATTGCATAATGAATGTTGCTTAAGTCAAGGAGCTAAGCACGATATGCTTTGTATGATTAAAAATCACAGATATATAAATGTAACTCAGAACATTATGCGATGCATGAAACAATGAATATTGCTCAGGTCAGGAAGCTAAGCAAGTATACAATGTTTTTTCTAATGAATGTTGTCTTTAAATATGATGACATGCACAGTGTTGAAACAAGATTTCATGATAGAGGGTTCTTAAAGGGAAGGATGATATGGCTGTGTATGTGTGAGTGAAGTGTGTGAAAGTGATACTGAGGTTGGCTGCAGGGTTGTGGTGATGGAAATAGATGTGAGAAGAGTCAAAGATGATGACTCTCGTTAGGCTGGGTAAGCTAAGTGATGTGGGTTCAAGCCCCCAAGTCTAGCTCTAAATGGGTAGGGATAAGCATTGGATATTCTTTGACTCGATCATGCATTGATATGAATATGAATGTGGCCGCACCTCAATGCGAGGTTGCCTACGTATCCGTTAGGAATCAGGCCGAACGTAGCTCTAACCGAACCTTGCACAAGTGTATGTACACCTCAAAGAGGTCTTTCAAGGGTTGTAATGTGGTTAAGGGATAAAAGGCTCAAAACCCGAGAGAAACACCCCCGAGATGTGAAATTGTGTATTTGAAAACTTTGAATTTGCAAGTTTTATTTTTCACATATTTTTTGCTTTGAAATTCTTTTCTTTCTCTTTTCTTTTTTCTTTCTTTTTTTCATTCTTTTGAATCAATGTAGGCAATCTCAGATCATGCGGTTCATCACTCACTTAGCATTCATGTTTCTCAGGCACGGTACCAAGCACTCGATGAGAGACGCAATTTGAGACGTGTTCATATCGAAGACATTGGAACACTTGCCTTTAGACATTGTTTTTTTTTATTTTATTTTATTTACTTTTATTTTTTATTATTTGAACTTGCTTTCTTACTGTTACACAAATTGCACATCTTTCCATCCCTGGGTTAAGTGAATGTGGGTTGAATAAATAAGGTCAATCGTTAGACGAGGCTCAAAGTGGTTGACGAAGAAATGGAATGAGTGTTTAAAAATATTTTAAAGGAATGAATGGGTTGCAAAGGTGCCTCAAATCATGGGTGTACCTTGTGTTTAGTTCGGCAATTTTTCTTTTTTTTTTTTTTTTTTAAAAAAGTGAGAATTGCTATGATCGAGATATAAAGAAATGATGCTCATTTTATTGATGGAAATGGTGAATAAGATAACAAAAATATCAAATTATAGAAAGATGAAATCTAAACACTAAACTTAGGATGGGAAATCTATGCTAGACTTAAAAGGGCGGAAAGGAAAAAATCATGAAATCTTGCACGAGGAGCTCGTCGTGCGCTTTGTCTTCATTGCTGCTTGTCATTTTTTACCACCTGGAGGGACTGGAAGTTTGTTGGCATCAACAAGATCCTGAATAGCATCCTTCAAATTCCAGCATTGTTCGGTAGAGTGACCCCTTCCTTGATGGAACTTACAATGGGCATTGGGGTTCCATTTGGCGCTCCTTTCTTCAGGTTTTGGCTCTGGAAATGGCCCAATAGGTGTGATCAAGCCTTGTCCGTAAAGGCGATCAAAGGCCGCATCATAAGTCATTCCTAAAGGAGTGTAGGTTCTCCTTTTCTTGGGCAATGGAGCATCAAGAGCTAATACTTCATTGAGATCAACTTGGCTTATATTGTTGGTAGTAATTTCCTGCTTAGAAGACGAAGAAGAAGGAAGGTCGTTCTTCTTGTTTTTCCAAGTGTTGTTGTTGTTATTGTTGTTGCTACCAGCAGTCTTCATCAGTTCATCTTCGATATTGATTCCAATATCGTATACAGCTTCAAAAGTGTTCAGCGGCTGGAATTTCAAATGTTGCTTATACTTGTGAGTCAGATTTGCAATAAACAGGCGAACCATCTCTTTCTCTTTAGGAGGATCCACCAAGAGTGCAGCTGTTTCCCTCCACCTGCTTAGATAAGTAGTGAAGCCTTCATTCTCTTTTTGTTTGAGAATGGAGAGTTCACGTTCAGAAGTTTTGTTTTGGATGTTACACCTGTAGCGGTTCATGAAACTTTCAGTAACATCCTCCCAAGTTGCAACGTGCTTGGATTCTAAAGAGTAAAACCATTGTTGACAGGCATGCTCCAGGGAAAGAGGGAACACAGTAGGGAAGAGTGTTACATCTAACCCCTTAAGAGCCATAGTTGCAAAAAAGGCCTTCAAGTGAAACATAGGGTTATCAGTAGGCTTGAACTTAGGAATGTTAGCAGTGGAAAATTTTTCAGGAAGCCTATCCTTTATGTTCAGAGAAGTGGCAGGTTGCTCGACATAGGTAAACTCTTCAGAGATCTTACTCATCTGTTCTCTGATCTTGTCTATTGCAGCTACAGTGGCATTGCTTTGATTGTTTTGCTCTACTGTGAGAACCCTGGTAGTGAGTGCTTCCATCATAGTAGACAACCTTTCGATGGCCTGGTTCATGTTCTCCATATCTTCCTTAGTGGCCATTGGTTGAAAATAAATGGGAGATGGATTCTGTGGGGATGCTTGTGGTGGTTTTCTTGTACGCCTCTTAGGTATAAGAGGTTGGTGAGGTAGCGACTCAAACCGTAACAGTCTTCCCCTGCTTCTTGACCAAGTGCTGTGAAATGAAATAAAATCTCTTAATTGTTTGACTCATTGCTCAAGATAGGAAAGGAAGGAAAAAGACATTTGAAAACAGGTGAGAAAACTCCACTCATTTTTTATTATGACGGAAAAGGGTGCATGAACCTAGTATACGATCATAAACGACATGGTGCACGACTCAAGTCGGAACATAAAGAAAGTGTGTGGACTATACTTGACTCGTAAGTGACTAAGTGATGTTATAAGACTCGTGGTATGATCGTACGGCTAGACATGTGAACAGTAACCAAAATGACTCATGCGAGGACACGGAAAACTTGACTGACGGCTTTTTTTTTTGAAAAAAACCACCGTGACACGGTATACATTCCCGTGCCACGGTACGGTACCCCGTCAGACGGTGTACTGTACCGTGACACGGTCAATTTTTTTTCTTTTTTTTTTTTTTTTTTTTTTTTTTTTTGAAAAACCCACCGTGACACGGTACACATTCCCGTGCCACGGTACGGTACCCCGTCAGACGGTGTACTGTACCGTGACACGGTCAATTTTTTATTTATTTTTTTTTATTTATTTATTTTTTTTTTTGAAAAATCCACCGTCTCTCGATCGACATTCTGCGAACAAGACTTCCCTAAAATACGGTCAAAAAATGGTGCACGATTTAAAAATGTGTGAACACTACATGTAGTGATAGACGCGTGTTTTGACCGTATAGCTAGACATGACACCAAACTGGACACATAGACCACATACGCACACAGAACCAAAAAAAGGATAGACGGGACATTTTCCTGGGCACCGTGTCACGGTGCTGTCTTTCGTGACACGGTACAGTCTACCGTCAGACGGTAGTAAGTACCGTGTCACGGCACTGTTCACCGTGTCACGGCACTGTTCACCGTGTCACGGCAGACTTGCTGTGACGCGGTGCTCAGTTCCAGGCCTTTTTGTGACATTTTTCCAGATTTTAATCGATTTTATGGTCCGTACTAATTACTAAGTGGAAATAAAAAAAAAACCCTCGGTCATAGATTAGTCCAAGAACAAAATGAACAAACACATGTGGGTTAGTACCAAATAAACCACGTAGCATTTAGTCACGATGATGCATAAAGTTCTCAACCTAAAGTCAAGTTCTATGTTCGACTATGGTCAAGCTTTGGGTGTCAAAAGGGTACCATGGTTAAGAGTTTGGACGCGTTAGCAAGGCAACCTCCCTTGAGGGTGTATGCCAACGGGCGGCTCCGCGAGTTCGTGATGAAATCAAACTCGACTCCATGGTTTGGGTGGATTTAATAACTCGGATGAACCCTTATTGCCATGAGCGTTTTTGGGTTGATAGAGCTTAAATCCCCCGGGGCTAAGACGTATGTAGAACACATACGGTTTTTCAGAAAAATCGAAGGAAGTCAACTGTGAGAAGAGAAAATAAGCCACCAGACTGATTTTAGGACTGCCGTGACACGACAAAAATTCTCGTGTCACGGTACAATGCACCATCAGACGGTACATTGTACCGTGACACGGTAGACTTTGCCGTGACACGGTAGTCAGAAAATCTGACTGGTGCCCTATTTTTCTTTGTACGCAATCAAGTTGTTCAATTTTCCTACGGGACAGATCTAAATTCGACGTTAAAACGTCGATGCTTATGCAAAAATGCCAAATTAATCACAGGAATATTTCTCAAGAATCTTTCAAGTCTCATCCACTCATCTCGATTAAATATCGATTACTCAAATCAATAAATAACCAAGAATCCTCCCCAGTGGAGTCGCCAAATTGTAGGCGTCGTTCGAAGCGCGCCTACGTAAGCATGTGTGAATATGCTTGGCACTCATAGGAAGTGGGAATTGACATAACGATTAGGGACAACGATTAGGGACAAATAAAGTAGGGAGCCGCCAACAAGTTTTTATGGAACTTGTAAACCGTTCACGGATCATTTAAGGCAACCACGATTAAGGGACAACGAAGGCAACAACGATTGACCCGTGAAGGTTACACCCCATTCATAATCCATGAGATTACTAACTCCATATGGTTCGGAACCACGAAAGGAGGATCGGGGATGATGGTACGAAGTGAGTCATGGAGTCACATTCGCCCGTATTGGCCTCTACTCGATTCTTATAGTGAAAATTATTCCTGTGATCTCAAAGGCATACAAACAAAATACTCAATTTGCTCCAAACTATTATTAAGCTAAATTGGTTGAATATTAATGCAAAACATAATTCTAATTATTAGTGATCACTTCGATTTAATAGTAAGATTAAAAGGAACCTAAACCGGTTGTCCAAATTATCTTATTAGGCGTGATTTTCAATTACATATTCCCTTTAACATGTAATATGGTGATCAATAAATAATAATAATAGAACCAACATTAATATTGGAAGCAACATAGCAATAATAGCGTTAGTCAAATCAAATAATAATAATCCTAATCATGATAATAGCAACAAGAAATAATAACAAGAGTAATTAAGTGATTAATTACTCACTTTCCACGTTTCCTTGAATTGCTACATCATGAATAAACTGTTAGTAACTTCAATAAAATTAAATCAAATGGAAATTAAATTAAATAAAAGGTAGAGTTGATTTGGTTCAAACCCTCAAACAGTTCTACCTTTCACGCCGTGGCTTAAGGACAGAGCCTCGGGTAAAGTATGGACTCCTTGGAGTGCTTAAGGAAGGTATTTTGAAAGAGAGAAGGGTAGGCTAGTGTTTAGGCTAGAGCATAGGAGAGAAAATGAGAGATTATTTGATCGCCCCGTACATCAGAAATGAGGGGTTATTTATAGGGAAAATGTGCTGAGGGAGCACACGGAACCCTAAAATGACAGAAACCCTAAAACAGTATCCCGTGACACGGCAAAGCGTACCGTGACACGGTAAATTCCACCGTCAGACGGGAGAAATTCCCGTGACACGGTGCACTTTTGTGTGACACGGAATAATTTTTAACACACGGGGGAAGAAAACGCGTTAGGGTTTACGCGGAAGGGACACATATTGTACCCGTGTCACATCAGATCTCCCGTGACACGGGATTCTTTGCCGTCAGACGGGAAAGATTCCCGTGGCGCAGGATTTCTTGCCGTGACACGGGACAGTTTTGTCCTTTTTTCCGTCTAAATTCATTTTTAACCCTAATTTTAATCAGCATTTTAGGTGCCGATTGATAATTTCGGGCCATTTTTCAGATTTATTAAAATCAGGCTAAAATAAGAAATAATTAAAGAGAGATAAATAAAAGGTTTGGGCCAAAATAAAAACTATGCTTTTACCAAAAATCAAGACTGATCCACGGGCTATTCAAAAATACGAATTTAATTAAATATGAATATGATGTTTAAGCACTCTCTGGATTAAATACTAAACCCGACCAATAGTGGCGGTGAAAGGTTGTTCATCATCGGGTTTGGTTTTGGGGAGACATTTTTAGGTGTCTACAGGTGCTTAATTAGTTAATTTACAAAATGACACATATCACTATTTCAGAATATAAATCTCACTTTTTTCCATTCTCTTATTAAAATAATTTGTGTAACATCACATCTTTAATACAAAAGTTAGAATATAATATTAAACTAGGTTAAAATCCCGTGCAATACACGGTTGTTAAATACTTTTTACAATAATATTAATACTACATAAAGTATAAAAAAGATATTCATAAATATTTCATTTGGGTATATAAGGAATATGATTATCAAAGTGGAAAAAAAATATCATACGTTATAAATAGTTTACTTCTAGATTTTGCCCAAAAAAAAAAAAAGAGAGAAGTGAAAAAGGCGGGAAAATTTTTCACAAGGTTATGACAAGTGTCATGGAAGGATTTGCTTTTAGTATAGGTTAATAGATAGACATTAAAAAACTAATGAAGCTCTATTTTATTTGTTAAATTATTTACTGTATTAATCTTCCTATTAATTAACATATTTCTTACACAAACTAATGGAATTTATTTTTCATTTTAAGTGTTACTCCATCCGTCCCCTTTTGATAGTCTCTTATGGATAAATTTTAGTCCCAAAATATTCACCCCATTTGCTTTTTCCAACAACCATTAATGTAGATTTTTTACCAAAATTCCCTCCAATTTGCAACAATATTTGTGCAAATTTAAATTTCCCATGTATATTTTCTTTTCCCCATATACTTTTATTACTTTCTCTCTCTACTTTTTTGCATACTTAATGTCAATTTACATTTTCAATGTACTTTTATTATTCTTATTGTGTTTATTAATTCCTGTGAATAATGCCCATAAGGGACTATCAAAAGGGGACGGAGGAAGTATTAATTATTTTACCATTATCGTATCTTTGATTATAATACATAATCTTTTGAATTCCGTATTTTTTATCAAAATTTGACAACAATGTCTTTATTTAATTTTTTTATTTATAAAAAGTTAATTATAATGATAAATTAATAATAATTATTGAAAAATACCGTGCATGGCACGGGAACTAACCTTGTTTAATCGATGAATTAGAGCTTTGGTGCTGATAACGTGTTATAAAATTAAAGAGAAAGAGGAGAAATTAGGGAGAGAATAGATCAGCCTATATTTATTCATAGAGTGGGATATATATAAAATACATACAATATAACTAGGGTTTACTTAGATAACAATAAGCCCTAGTTCTAGAACATTCCAAAATGATAAAGAAGGATAATGATATCCACACAATATTTCATAACACCTCTACATATATTTTAAAAATAAATCGACATTTTGATTATTTTGGGATAAAATGACCTTTGACACACATGTTTTATAAATAGCTTTATAAAACCAGCCAATAACCTGTTTTACAGGTTGAGGAAGGATACATGATTGATTAAGATTGATTAGAATTTTTTTGTTTTAATTTTTACATATACTTCGTATACTTTTTTTAAAGGATATTATTTTTTAGGAAAAATTGCTCCCATTAATCTGAACTTTGCCTTGTCCACCCCAATTAATCCCTACTTTGGATTATATCCCATCACTCCCAACTTTAGAGGGTATTAATTTCTATTGCACCCAAATGACTTGCAACCGGTCAATCAGGTAAAATTTTGTGAATTAGTTCTTTTTCCGCACACGTGTCAATATGTTATTGGTTGAAAAATAGAGAAAATAAAAAAACTCCAACATCCCTCCTTTTACACCACCGCCACCTCCCTTTAGCTTCTCTCAGCCCCAACCACTAGCAGCGCAACCCAGCCACCTTACCAACACCACAAGAAGCGTAGCGCAACCCCTGGCCCACCTCGACGCTGAATGCACCCCATCCCTAACGAGAAACTGACCATTTCCCCAGCCCCTAAACTGACGGCTTCTCCCTGAAAACGACCACTAGAAATGGCCGAAAATGGCAGAATCAGCCGAATTTCGAGTTGAATGGTTGATTATAACCCTAAATTGGTGGTTTCTGACAGCGGGGGAGGGGTTTTCGGGGAAGGACCGATTTTCTGGCGGGGTGGGGGTGGGAGTGTGGTGTTTTCCGGGATGGGCATGGGTGGTTTGTGCCTTTGTGGGTTTTTTTTTTGTTTTTTTAGCCAATTATAGGCTGACACGTGTCTTGTAACCTGTAATATGAGGTTCAATGACCGGTTGGGTGCAATAAAAATTAATACCCCTAAATTTGGGAGTGATGGGGAATAATCCAAAGTAGGGATTAATTTTGGCGGACGAGGCAAAGTTCAGATTAATGGGAGCAATATTTCCTATTTTTTAAAATACTTCACTTTTTCAATGGTATATATATATTTTTAGGATTTTTTAGCAAATACCACCACAAAATAATCAGAATTTTGATTATGACACCTCAAAATTTCAAGTTTTTATTATAACACCAAAAAATAAATCCAAAGATTGGATTTCACCACCACTTAACGGTTCCTTGGATGGAATTCGTTAGTGGGGCCCGTTAGGTACACGTGGCAGTTGTTTATGGGTTCTTTTTTTTTTAAAAAAAAAGAAAAAAAACTCTAAACCCTAACCCAGCCACTTATACCACCAATATCATCGTCGGATTTCCTACACACCACCGCCGGCCAGCCTCACTGCTGCAAGCCCAACCAAGCCGCCGGAATCCCTATCCCCCGATAAACTCCATTGCCCCACCAACCTCTACCCCCATTGTCGAACAACTCCTATCACAACAATGTCACTGTCGTCGAACTCCTACTCCTTTGAAGCACCACAAATACCAACCATAAGCACAACCAATTCGAACCCTAAGACCTTCAAACCACCGCAAATACCAACCACAATCCGTGTGAATCGATATTTGCGGTGGTTCAAAGGGTTGCAAATCGGTTGTCTGCAGTGGCGGAGGTGGTTGCGGGGGTTGCTTGGTAACGGTGTGAATTTGTGGTTGGTTTTGTTGGAGCTGTGAGGCCTCTAGGCAGAGCTAGGGTTTCGAGGAGGTGGAAGGGAGAAATGGCTGATTTCGCCGGTTTTTGGGAGTAGGGGGGTGCCCGCGACTTGGGTAAGGCAGTCGACGGCTGAAGCAGGTGGTGGTGGTGGAGGTGGCTGAGTTAGGGTTTAGATTTTCTGTTTTTCTTTTTTTTTTTTAAAATTATTTTTATAATTATTTTATAACCAATATGCTAATGACACGTGTCTGTTGTGGGCTCCATTAACGGTTTCATCCTAAATTCAGTTAAGTGGTGGTGAAATCAATTTTAGAAGTTTTTTTTGTGGTGTTATAATAAAAGTTTGAAATTTTATGGTTTTAATTATAATCAAATTTTTGTGTTTTTTTTGTGGTGTTATTTTCTAAAAAAACCTATTTTTTATTTTAATTTTAAAATATTAAAGTTTTAATGATATTAAGGTTGAGGAAGGATACATGTTACATTAAGGTTTATAGATGTTTTAATTTCTAAAGCACATGAATCCTTCACAAACTCATAGAGCCACCATGGGTTACTCTGTTAGTGTTATAGAGGTTACTTTTGTTAGTAATATAAAGTTTGACCTTTCAACGTTGTAATGGTTTCTCTAGTAAGATAAAGGTTACTCCGGAATTATAGTAAGGGCTACTCTATTAGTATAATATGAATTACTACATCTATACCTAGTATTTAAAAACACAAAACATACATCACTCATATACCATTAGGGATGGCAACGGGTCAGATTTGGACCGGGTCCGGATGGACCCGGATCCAGATCTGTTTTTCAACCTTGGATCCAAATCCGCCCTGGATTCGTCGGGTCTGGAAAATGAAGACCCAGATCCAGATCCGATGGATCTAATGGATCCGATTCCGAATCCGGGTCCAAAACGGGTCCTAATCAACACAAAATTCAGCAAAAATTCTGAGAATAATTGAGATAGAAAATAACAATAATCTGAGAATTATATCTAGATTCAAACAAGTGCAACACCAACAATCGAATCATCATCATCAATTTTGGACTTCCGCTTCAAGAATTTGGAGAGAAAGCAGAAATCAAGCGATGACGAGTTGACGACACCAATGACGTCAGCAAAGGCGTCTTTGGCGCTGGCGTCGGAGGAGCAGAAGAAGTCGAGGTGATCGACGACTTCTTTTGCGGCGCCGGCGGGGAGAGAGAGAAGTGGCGAAGAAGAGATCGAGAGCGTTGTCTTCGAAGGAAGGAGGAATGATCGAATGACTGAGAGAGATTAGTAGAGAAAAGAGGAGTGTGAGGATGAAGCAGATGATGATGTGGTAGAGCTTGCCATGTCCATGAGTCTTGCCCTTCCTCCATTATTGTGGTGTTGTTTGGCACTGGATGTGGATTGAGGAAGGAGTTGATTGTTAGTAGAGTAAGGAAGGTTGCAAATTTGATTGGGCTGAAATTGTGAGTTTGCAAATTAGGCTGAAATTATGAGTTTGTGACTATTACTAATTCAGTTGTTTTTTTTTATTTATAAATATGATAAAACGGATCCACGGATCCGGGTCCGGGTCCAGGGTTCAGACCCGGACCCAGATTCGTTTTTTTCTGGCAGGACCCCGATCCGTCGGGTCCAAAATTTGAAGACCCAGATCCGTGAAAAACGGATCTGGATACACGGATCCGGGTCGGGTCCAGATCTATTGCCATCCCTATATACCATGTGTCACCAAAATCACTTACATGCCACATTTTATAACTTGCTAATTTAAGTAAGAAAATGAAAATTTTCATATTCACCATATTACATAAGTAATAATATTCTTTTCATCTCCTAAACTTAAAAAAAAGTAATAGTAAAAAAAAAAAGTTGAACTAAATAGTGCACATCACATAAACATACGATTAACACCCTAGAAATTTCTTCCCTTTAAAATACTTGTTTTGCTCTTATGAAAATACGAAATAGTAAATTCGATCTAAGACATTACCGCCACCGTGAAAACGGCTAAGGCAATCCATCAAAGACACACAGCAAAAGACTCTCTTAAAAAACCATTCAATATCAGTCAATTTAAAAAGTCAAACCAATGAAAGTAAAGTCATATCAAAGTCAAACAAAGTCAGCCTACAACTTGGAACCATTGTAGGCCTTTATCAAAACCGAAATAAATATTAAGCCTTTGTGTTAGTCTCAGGAGCAAAATATATGATAACCAAAGCAATAAACCACTTCATATTCTTATGGAAACTAAACATGATTCATTCTTCACTCATGCCCATCATGAATATGGTTCATCATCTAAAAAACTTCTCTCTACTATGTCCCCACTACTTGCCTACTTGCCATTAGAAATGGGTTGTCATAGGGCCAAGATAAAGATCAAGGCCAAACAAACATACAATACACAATCAACAATTCTTAGTATATAAGCGTAAAAAGTATACACTACACATACTTTCATCCTATCATCACACATTTTACCTGTTGCACCTGTTTACAAGCATATAACATACAACATAACCAACTAGGAAATCACTAGATTATTTATTTAACTTGATTACGCATCAAACAGGTTTCCTCCTAACTTGCCTCAATATATGATGAGTGACATTTATGGCACTCATTTGATCTCTTTTTGGATGAATTTCATTTCATTTTATTACTCCTTTCTTTAGTTTTCCTTAGTTTTATTCTTATTTTCTTTATTTTATGCATTTTGTAGCTAGTTTCTCTATTTTATGCATTTTCTAGTTTACTTGTTATTTTTCCCTTTTACCTGCTTTTTACCCTTTGTTTGCTGGTTGTGATTGATTGTCCAAGGATTCCCAAGCTTCCTCTCCATGGTCTTTCATTGTTTTTCATGCCTAATGCTTGTGCAAAGAGTTTCAAGTCAAAGGGGGATCCAAGGAGCATGCTTCAAGGCCTTGTTTATGTTCTTTTCATGGCTTATATTCTTCAAGAATTCCAAGGAAGTTGCTGCCTACCTTGTCCTCCATCATCATCATCTAGGATGTGTGCACCACTTGAGCTAGGACGAAGAGAAGAAGAGGAGCTTACCCAGTTTGGTGCGGGCGCACTCGGGGAGTGTGCGGCCGCACATTGGTCGAGTGTGGCCGCACACCTGGTGCGTGCGGGCGCACCTTTCTGGGTGTGTCCCGTGCGCACTTCTCTCTCTCCTCCGAGCGCCCGCATCGGCGTGGGTCTATTTTTGGGCGTCAATACCGACCTCCTCTTTGTATATATAGTTATTTCCTTCTATTTTTGGAGAAGCTTGACATTAGAATTCATATTGTTAGATTTTGATTAGAATTTTAGAGAGAGAAACTCAAGGATTGAAGAGAGAGAAACTCAAGGTTTTTGGTTGATTGTTCAAGAATTCTTCATTGTAATTGATCTTTAGATCAAAGTTTGTAAGGATCTTCATCTTGATTTCAATACAAGTTTGATTTTAGTTGATTTCATTTGTTTTCCATATTATTGTTGATTGATTGAAGTTTGTTTGATGTTTGATTGAAGTTTGATTGATTTTTGATTGATTGTTGATTTGATCTTTGATTTCAAATATGTTGATGATGAAATTGATGATTAGTGTAGTTTTGATCTTAGTTTCCATGGCTAGTGAGTAGTTTTCTAGCTAGGGAAATGGTGAAGCATGTTTGAGTGATGGATTAGAGTAATTTGGGGATAATTAATGGAGTTGATGATATGATTAAACTTGGTTGATAGTTCATGTGCATGTGTATAATTGATTGAAGCTTGGCCATCTTTAATTGTTGCACTAGATTGCATTGTAAGCTTGCTATGATACGGACCATTGATTGGTAACTTGCAATTTCTCGATTGAGGTGCCTTGTGACGTTTCCTAGCTAGTGTTTAGCGTAGTTGGCGCTAGTTAGACCTCTAGGAGAATTATCTTGGTATGCTCTTTTGGATACATGATTGATTTTCCTTCATATCACTTGACTTAGTTAGTTTGACCTCCCAAATTACCATTCTCCATTACAATTACATGTGGATCCATTACCCTAGTGTCTTTTATATTGATTTTATACAAGTTCTTTGCATCGTTTAGCTCTAGCTCTAGTTTCTATCATAAACCCCACATTTGACTTCAGAGTAGCTTGACTTAGGCAATATACATTCGACCTCCATTCCTTTGGGTTCGACCTTGACTTACCACTACAATTTATAGGGGTTTGTTGAGTTATAAATTTTGTTTGATTGGGTGGGGTGGTAGCCCAACGACCTACCGTTCCTTCGCCCATCAAAATGGCGCCGTTGCCGGGGAACGGTGTCTATGTTTGAGTGTTTTTGATTGCTTGAGTCTAGGTCTTTGTTTATAGTTTTCTTTTATTTAATTTCTTTTGTTTGCTTTATATAAAAATGACATGTCTATCTTTTCCTCAACATGATAATGAGCCTTTTTGTGAATATTTGTATAGACTAGCGAGATTTCTTGACTATCATTGTTGTAGTCTTCAGGAGGCTTGTGAGATTTGCTATTTTGGTTTGAATGAACAAACTAGGAATGAAATAGAATGCATGCATAATGGTAGATTTAAAGCATTGTCAATTAATGATGCTTGGGATTTCTATGCTTGGTTTTCTATTTCCCCTATTGTTCATGATAATAAGGTGCATGCTCAAGTTGACAAATCTCATATGTTTGATTGTGCCCCCACCCCCCAATGTGATGTACATGCTCATGATTTCAATGTTGATTCTTCCAATCTTGGTTGTACTTCTTCTTCTTTTGTTGAGCCTCAATCTCCTACATCCTTTGAATCTCTTATTGCTACCATGGAAACTCAAATTAGGCATGTTGAGCTTAGTTATGATCTTGGGCCTAGAAAGGAGTCAACTCTTAATTGTTTGAGAAGTCAATTGGAGATGATGAAAAAGAGTGAGGAGCGTTTTGAGGAGGGAAGAAGGAGAAATGAAGAGCTAGAAAGCCAATTGTCATCTTTGATGCTTGTGTGTGAAAATAACAAATCCAATGTGTGTGTTGAGGATGATGATGGTGATTTTGAGCAACCAAGAGTGTGTGAGGATACCATTGGTGAGAATATGAGTGATGATGAAGGAGTTGAGAGAGAAGAGAGTGTTGAATTTGTAAATCCCAACCCACCCACCCATTGTAATGAGTCTCAAGTGTATGAATGTGACTCTTCTATCCATGAGTATTTGGACTCGTTTGAGGTTATGTCAAATGTGTTTATTGAGTGCATAAGGAATAGCCATAGCCTTTTAAGCAAGTTCATTGATGATGCTTCATGGGAGAGAGATGATTTTGAAATAAATTTGCCTCCATTCATGCATGGTTTTGAGACTTTAGGCTTTAAGGAAGTTGAGGGAGCTATTGTTCATGAAGGTAGTGGAGGAGATTATGTGGTTCCTCTTGGGAGTTGGATGTTTGAGGGAGATGGTGATCATGAGTGTTCTTCTTTTGAGGATTCTATGATTGATTTTCATGCCCTCATTGGCGATGTGAGACCTTGTGTTGAGGGAGTCGCGAACCCTTTACCTATATCTCATACCCCTTTCTCTCAAAAGTTTGACCACATCCCCTATTGCCCTATTTTTCTCCCTTCCTTTGTTGGTAAGCCTATTGGGGACCCTTTTGTCTATGAGGATTTGCATGTGGCTCATTTGTCTCTAATTGAGGAAGAGGGTGATGTTGCCACCCAAAAATATCCTAGTGAGGAGGATTTGCCTTTTTCTTTTTCTTTTCCTTCTTCTTCTTCTTATTTTCTTGTTTTTCCTTTTGATCCTTCTTCTTCTTTCTTTTGGCACCTCCCTTCTCACTTACGTGCAATGATCTTGTTGCACGTTTTTCTTCCGTCATTTGCCTACATTCTCTCTTATGAAATGTGTAGTAGTGCATTTGACAAGCTCTTACGATCGTTGCAATATTATTTTACTAGAGCGGTCAAGCTTGGACCTTAAGCAAGCCTTTCTCGGGAAGTAACCCGTGTTTTAGATTAGATTTTCCTTTTCTTTTTAGAATAGATTTTCTCTCTATAGGCGTCGTTTGAAGTGCGCCTACTTAAAGCATAGTGGTGAATATGCTTGGCACTCATAGGAAGTGGGAATTGACATATACGATCAGGGACACGATTAGGGACAAGGAAAGTAGGGAGCCGCCAACAAGTTTTTAAGGAACTTGTAAACCGTTCACGGATCATTTAAGGCAACCACGAAAAGGGACAACGATAGGCAACAACGATTGACCCGTGAAGGTTACACCCCATTCATAATCCATGAGATTACTAACTCCATATGGTTTGGAACCACGAAAGGAGGATTGGGGATGATGGTACGAAGTGAGTCATGGAGTCACATTCGCCCGTATTGGCCTATACTCGATTCTTATTATGAAAAGTATTCTTGTGATCTCAAAGGCATACAAACAAAATTCAATTTGCTCCAAACTATTATTATGCTAAATTGGTTGAATATTAATGTAACACATAATTCTAATTATTAGTGATCTCTTGATTAAACAACAAGATTAAAGGAACCTAAACCGGTTGTCCAAATTATCTTATTAGTCGTGATATTCAATTACATATTCCTTTTAAACATGAAATATGGTTATCACAAATAATAGAATAAATAAACATTAATATTGGAAGCAATTCAACAATAATAACGTTAGTCAAATCAAATAATAATAATAATCATGATACTAGCAACAAGAAATAATAACATGAGTAATTAAGTGATTAATTACTCACTTTCCGCGTTTCCTTGAAATTGCTACATCATGAATAAATTGTTAGTAACTTCAATAAAAATATTAATAAAATGTAAATTAAATTAATGTAGAGTTGATTTGGTGAAATGGGTTAGGAATTGGGTTGGTTTATGAAATGTATTGAATGGAACATGGATTTAAGCACTCCAAAGATTAAATACTCAACCCGACCAATAATGGCGGTGAAAGGTTGTTCATCATCGGGTTTGGTTTTGGGGAGACATTTTTAGGTGTCTACAGAAGCCCCCACTTTGACTGAGTTTGTAGAAACGACAGTTTCAAAAACGATAGTCAAAGTAGTCGATTGGGACGGAGAATGATTTAAGACGTTCTGCGATCCTAAATCACTCTGTATACGCCGATACCTGCAGAAGAATGTTAGTTCCACAGATAAAAGAGTAAAGGGATAGAATGCATATCTGACACCAGTGTATCGGTGACAAATGAGTTTGGTAGCATCCTATGCTTGAAGGAATCCACCAGATGATACTTTCCATGCTTGAGGAAAGTCGACAGATGATGTTTGGTAGCTTTCTATGCTTGAAGAAACCCACCGGTTGAGATACTTTCTATGCTTGAGGAAAGTCGATAGATGACAATTTTCCATGCTTGAGGAAAAACTTGTCTGATGATGAAATTGCAAGTCTCTGTGTATCGAGAACCTTGCGCCGTGAAATGATGGTGATTCGATTGTCCCCGAACGTGGGATGTAATTGGTTCGCTTGTCCCCGAACGTGGGCTGTAAAAGGTTCGCTTGTCCCCGAACGTGGGATGTAATTGGTTAGCTTGTCCCCGAACGTGGGCTGTAGATGGTCCGCTTGTCCCCGGACGTGGGCTGTAGATGGTCCGCTTGTCCCCGGACGTGGGCTATGGATGGTCCGCTTGTCCCCGGACGTGGGCTGTAGATGGTCCGCTTGTCCCCGGACGTGGGCTGTAGATGGTCCACTTGTCCCCGGACGTGGGCTGTAGATGGTCCGCTTGTCCCCGAACGTGGGCTGTAGATGGTCCGCTTGTCCCCGGACGTAGGCTGTAATTAAGACCTGCAAAATAAAATTTGCCAAGGGACTCGTATAGACTATGATTGACTTGACCAAATTTGACTTGACATGACATGACATGTGTATGACTTGTGAGTGTGTGTATAGTTTGAGTGTGTGTGCACAGACACAAGCAACCGATAAATGCAGAAGCAAAAATTTTCCGTCATTTTTGTCATGAGTGGAGGGTACCGACTTTCTCCCGAAAAAGAAAGACATGAAAAAGATTTTATTTTCGAACTTCCCTCAATGAGAAAATTTTGAAAAAGTTTTTGAACTTCCCCAAAAGAAAAATACGAAAAAGGAAAAGAAATTTAAAACTTCCTCGTTGAGCAAAGCGAAATGAATCGCATGGATTTTTTTCTTGTCAGATTGAACTGCTCGTCTTGAAGATAATGTATGCATGATACATGTTCTTAGGCTAGGAAGCTAAGGACAATTACATCATGTAACACGATAGATGAATTAACTTAGGTCATGGAGCTAAGCATCATATATGGTGTAAAGAAATGATCTTGAACGTCGCTTAGGTCTGGAAGCTAAGCACGTATATAGATGAAGTGATTATTGCATAATGAACGTTGCTTAGGTCAAGGAGCTAAGCACGATATGCTTTGTATGATTAAAAATAACTGATATATAAATGTAACTCAACACATTATGCGATGCAAGAAACAATGAATATTGCTCAGGTCAGGAAGCTAAGCAAGTATACAATGTTTTTTCTAATGAATGTTGTCTTGAAAGATGATGACATGCACAATGTTGAAACAAGATTTCATGATAGAGGGTTCTTAAAGGGAAGGATGATATGGCTATGTATGTGTGAGTGAAGTGTGTGAAAGTGATACTAAGGTTGGCTGCAAAGGTTGTGGTGATGGAAATAGATGCGAGAAGAGTCAAAGATGATGACTCTTGTTGGGCTGGGTAAGCTAAGTGATGTGGGTTCAAGCCCCCAAGTCTAGCTCTAAATGGGTAGGGATAAGCATTGGATATTCTTTGACTCAATCATGCATAGATATGAATATGAATGTGGCCGCACCTCAATGTGAGGTTGCCTACGTATCCGTTAGGAATCAGGCCGAACGTAGCTCTAACCGAGCTTTGCACAAGTGTATGTACACCTCAAAGAGGTCTTTCAAGGGTTGTAATGTAGTTAAGCTGATAGTTTAAGGAAAAAAAAGGGTAAAAGGCTCAAGACCCGAGAGAAGCCCCCAAGATATGCAATTGTGTATTTGAAAATTTTAAATTCGCAAGTTTTATTTTTCACATTTTTTTTTTTTTTGCTTTGCTTTTTTTTTTTTTTTTTTTTTTTTTTTGTTCTTTTGAATCAATGTAGGCAATCCCAGATCATGCGGTTCATCACTCACTTAGCATTCATGTTTCTCAGGCACGGTACCAAGCACTCGATAAGAGACGCAATTCGAGACGTGTTCGTATCAAAGACATTGGAACACTTGCCTTTAGACATTGCTTTTTATCTACTTTTTTTTTTTTTTTTTTGCTTTTTATTTATTTTAACTTGCTTTTTGGATGTTACACAAATTGCACACCTTCCCATCCCAGGGTTAGGTGAATGTGGGTTGAATAAATAAGGTCAATCGTTAGAATATGCTCAAAGTGGTTGATGAAGAAATGGATGTGATTGAAAATGGTTTAAAGGGAATGATAGGGTTGCAAAGGTACCTCAAATCATTGATGTACCTTGTGTTTAGTTCCACAATTGATATTTTTTGCAAATGACATGATCGAATGCAAAGGAAAGAAATGCTTATTGATGGAACATGGCATATGGACATAAGGATAAGGAGAACCTATGCTAGACTTATTAGGGAAAAAGGGTTGGAACGAAAGAAGAAAAAAAAAACATGAAATCTTGTATGGAAACTTGTCTTATGCTTCGTTTTCATGGATGCTTATGAATTACTTGTTACTACCAAGAGGGATAACAATTTTGTTGTTGCTGATGCTTTGATTAGAAGAAAAGAAGGAAGGAATGACATTCCCCTTGTTTAGGGTAATTTTACCCCGCCATGTGGCCCAATCAGAGGGCGACACGTGTCAGCCCAGGGATGGTCCAAAATGGACCTATCCCTGCTTACACGTGTCATCCCAGATATTTGGGGAAAAATGTCGGCCTTCAGGCCCAAATCCCGAGAAAGCCGCAATGCGGCGCAACCCACCGCTGATTAGGGTTCTGTGACCTAATCAGGGGCACAATTCCCAAGGACCCTATAAATAGGGAGATTCCCCTCTTTTGGAGGGCACGTTTTTCCATTTATTACAAACTGTCCCTTTGATAGAGACAACTGAGCTAGAAATCCTAGCAGATCCCCACCTAAATTTCCGCACCTTTTTCTCTCCTTTCAAGTTACTAACTTGATCGTCGGAGGCGGAGCACCTACCAACTGGTGTCTCCGTTTGTCTTGCAGGTACAGGCTGTTCCGGACCAGTCTTCGAGCTGTAACTCTCCCGAGGGACAAAAACACCCAAAACATTTGGCGCCGTCTGTGGGGAGAGTACCTCAAGATGGTTCAAAGTTCTGTACCAATTCTCAATTCTACCTCTCTACGTCCAGGTACTCAGACGGGTAACCCAGACGACTTGCAACCGGTTATTCAGCCGGAAGGGTTTGAAATCCCTCAGCCTCCACCTCAGCCTCAGCCAGAGGTGTTCACTGAGGAGAAGGAAGAAGAAGAAGACAATGATGTGGAGACCTACATATCTAAGGATGGCTCTCTCATCTCTAAATCCATTCGTTCCAGGGATCAACTGGAGCGAAATGTAGACCAGGCGGGCCCAAGCAGGCGCCCACCTGGAAGGCCAGAAGGGGACACCCAGAAGGCTAAAGGCCAAGCCCCAGTCACCCGAGATGAGCTCATGAAATTCATGACCTCTTTCAAAGGTGAAATCAAGGCCATGATCAACCAAAACAAGGCAGGCTCTAACAAGAGTCAGCCGGCTAAAAAGACTCCCAATGATGGGAAGAAGAAGAAGCCGGTCAAGGACAGGGAGCCAACTCCTCATCCAAAGGAGAAGGCAGCCGCAAAGCTTGACTGGTCTAAGATTTTGATGCCTCGGCGACCCCAGCCGGAGGCCCAAAAGGCGTCTAACTTCGATGCAAGACATGTCATTAATCGGAGGAGACAACAACAGTCTGAGTCAGCTTCTACCTCAAGCTTTCCAGACAGCTTCAAGGAAGCTTCTGCAAGGAATTCTATGTCCTTGCATGAGAGTCGGACAGGCGGTAAATCCGTCAACACCGAACCTCAGCTGATGATAGGGTCTATGCCATACGCACCCCAGGCGCAGTATGGGCAATATGGCCTCCAATTCATGCAGCCACCTCCATTCGGAGGTCAGGCGGCATATACCCCTGTCCAGCCTCTGGACTGGCAGCTGCGACTAATGAGGCTAGGCGAACAGCCGTCTGCCTTTGCAGCCAATATAACCGAGGCGGCTCAGCCGGCCAAGGTTAAGAATGTGTTGGTGGGCACCTATGATGGTACCACCAACCCAGAAGACCACCTGATGGCATACACCAACCTCATGTGCTTACTGGGTTGGAACGATGCCACCTGGTGTCGATGTTTCCCGGCTACACTGAAGGGCATTGCCCAGCAGTGGTTTGGCAACTTGCCAGCCGGCTCTATTGATTGCTTCAAGAAGCTAACCTTCTTGTTTGCCACCAACTTCTCAATGAACATCCCTGCTAAGAAAACGAGCCTTGATTTGAGCACCGTTAAGCAAGGTGAGAGAGAAGGGCTACGCTCATATGTCAGGCGGTTCAACCTGGTCAGAATACAGATCCAGGGACTGTCTGTCGAGGTGGCTTTCCAGACTTTTTCAAGGGTCTGAAGGACGGGTCGGATTTTAAGTTCGACCTTGTTCGAAAAGGGGCATTTACGCTACAGGCGGCCCTGAGGGAGGCGGAGAGCTACATACAAGCTACCGACCTCTGCACGCCTGGTAGCCAGTCAGACTCCAAGAAGTCTGACAAACAAAAAGAAAGCCGGTCAGCTCAGCCGGGTAACAAAAAAGAAGAAAGCAAAAAGAGAAAAGAAGTCTGGGCGGTGACCAGCCGTCCCAGAAGAAAAAGAAAGAGTTTAAACCGTACGTCCCCAAGTACGAGTTTAACAAAGATTGCAACTCCATCCTCATGGAGGTAAAGGACCGACTGTCTATTGAAAAGCCGAATCCGATGAAGAGTTCCGTCTAGTCACGGAACAAAAATAAATTTTGCCAGTTCCATGAGGAGGTTGGCCATGACACCAACGACTGCTTCAGTCTACAGCGGACGTTGGACCGTCTGGCTGACAAAAGGCTTCTAAAGTCCTACATTTCTAAGTCCCCAGCTGGGGCAAAGAAGAAGAACAAGGGTCAGTCCTCCAAGGCTACCCCCCAGCCTACTAGTAGTTCGGAAACCGATAAGGATCCGGTCTACACAATAGCAGGCAGATTTTCATGTGGTGGCCCTACCATCCGGGGCACCAAAAGCCATCTTCGAAAGATGGATAAGGATGATGATGAGCAGGCGTCTGCTTCCTCCACCTTCCCAGACGTCCTCATAACTGAGAAGGACAGGGGCAGCGTCCGCTGTCCGCATGACGACCCAGTCGTCATTGAATGTAAGGTTGCCAACCAGCTGGTTGGACGGATCCTTATTGATACCGGCAGCTCGTCGGACATTATCAGCCTCCGGTGCCTGCAGAAGCTGAAATACAATGTCAGCAGCATGCATCCGGTAACCCACCCCTTGGTTGGTTTTGGGGGTGGGATGGTCTACCCAGCCGACAGAATTGACTTGCCCATCCGGCTGGGAGAAAAAGGTCAGGGACGACATATTGTCATCAGGTTCTTGGTCGTGGAGGAGTTGACCGCCTACAATATTCTCCTTGGTAGGCCAACCCTCAACGAAGCCAAGGCGGTGATCATCCCGTCTCTCATGCTCATCAAGTATGAGCGGGATGATGGCTCTGTTGGTTCCCTGAATGGGGATCAGAAGACGGCTAGGGAGTGCTACCTCTCAGCCGTGAAAGATACTGTGGCCCCAGACGGCCAAGAGAAGGAACCAATAGACCTTGACGATGTCAAAGATGCCAACCCTGCTCCACCAGCTGTTGGTAAGAAAAGAAAAGCACCTTTGCTGGTGGAGGTGAAGAAAGAGAAAAAATAGCAATCACTGACCGGGGAACAGTCAGACAAGCTCCGTCCCCAACCGGCTGGAGAAAATGTTGATCTCGTTTTGGACGACAGCCGTCCAGAGCGAACGGTGAAGGTTGGGACGGTTACTTATGCTACTCTGGGGGCAAGCTTGCACCTCCTGCTGAAAGAATTCAAAGACATATTTGCCTTTGAAGTGGAAGAGATGCCAGGCGTCAGCCCGGACCTCGCTGTCCACAAACTCGCCGTGGATCCCAAAAAGAAGCCCATCCGACAAAAGAAAAGAAACCATGGCGAGGAAAGAAGTCAGGCGGCAGCTGCCGAAGTCAAAAAGCTGCTAGATGCCAGGTTCATCCGGCCCTGTAATTTCCCCGACTGGGTGGCCAATGTGGTCCTTGTTAAGAAACCGAATGGGACCTGGCGCATGTGTGTTGACTATCCGCTTCCAAAGATCGACAGTCTGGTCGACTCTACAGCCGGTCACGCCTTGATGAGCTTTATGGATGCCTACTCCGACTTCCATCAGATACCCCTCTGGAAGAAATATCAAGAGAAGACGGCCTTCGTCACTGATTTGGGGTTATTTTGTTATACTGTGACGCCGTTTGGCTTGAAGAATGCGCCTGCCACTTTCCAACGGATGATTAATACGGTCTTCATCAATCAAATTGGGACGAATGTGGAGGCGTACATAGATGACATGATAGTCAAATCCAAGCAACGGACGGATCACCTTGCTGAACTTCGAGAAACTTTAACCACCCTCAGGCGGCATAAGGTCATGTTAAACCCCAAGAAATGCGTCTTTGGTGTTGAGTTTGGGAAGTTTCTCGGATTCCTGATTGATCAAAGGGGGATAGAGGCTAACCCCGAAAAGATACAGGCAGTGATTGACATGAAGTCACCCTGTTCTGTCAAGGAAGTTCAAAGATTAACAGGTTGCCTGGCTGCCTTGGGAAGGTTCCTCAGCCGGTCAGGTGACAAATGCCTTTACTTCTTCCAAGAAATCAGGAAGAAGACCAGGTTTGAATGGGGAGACGATGCTGAGACGGCATTCCAGAAGCTAAAAGAGCACTTGCACTCTCTGCCTAGGCTGGTCAGCCCTCTACCTAAGGAGACGTTGTATATGTATTTAGCCGTCTCAGATCATGCTCTCTGGCTCATCCGGTGGTGATTTACACCGACCAGCCACTCAAGCGGCCAATGTCTACCTTGGAGTCATCCGGCAGAATGTTAAAATGGGCTATTGAAATGCAAAGTCTTGAAATCACTTACGAACCAAGAAAGGCAGTGAAAGGTCAGGCGTTTGCCGACTTCATTGTGGAAATGACCCGTCCAGTGGCTCCGGATAATCTTGATCAGGTTTGGAAAGTGTATGTAGACGGGAGTTCTACAAAGAACGGTTGTGGTGCAGGCGTAATTTATGAGTCTCCTGAGGGGGACAGATATGAGTATGCACTACGGTTCAAGTTTCAGGCCTCAAACAATGAGGCGGAATATGAAGCCCTGCTAGCCGGAATCCGCATGTGTAAGGCGGCAGGGGCAACAAAAATTGACGCCTACTCTGATTCACAGTTGGTCGTTAGCCAATATGAGGGAATATTTGAGGCAACTCACCCGGCTATGATCAAATATCTTCAGGCGGTCAAAGAGGAGGCTGGGTCACGTGAGGAGTTTCATTTGAATCAAGTACCCAGGTCTAATAACAACCAGGCGGATGCCCTGTCAAAGCTTGCATCCTCCTCCTGCCATGATACGCCTCGGTCAGTCTTTTGGGAAGTACTTGGAAAAAGAATCATCTATGAAGATCCCATTGGATCCCTAGACCGAAGCTCTACCTGGATGGATGGCATCCGGGCATATCTCTCAGACGGAACACTTCCTGACTCGCCACAGGGGGCAGCCGTTCTGAAAAAGCGAGCCGCAAGCTTCGAGTTGAGAAATGGAGAGCTCTTCAAGGCGAGGTTTCTTAAGCCCCTTCTGAAGTGTGTAACCCCAGAAAAGGGGAAGGAAGTTCTCGAAGACTTGCACTCAGGATTTTGCGCCTCCCATATAGGCGGCAGATCTCTAGCTGTCAGAGCCAGACGACATTACTTTTGGCCCACTCTAGAGGCAGACGCCAAGGAATTGGTGAGAAAATGTGACAAGTGCCAGAAATTTGGCAAACTTATTCACCGCCCGGCTACTGATCTGACGGCCATCCACAGCCCAATCCCGTTTGCAAAATGGGGCATGGACATTTTGGGTCCTTACACGCCTGCACCAGGCGGTAAGCGTTATATCTTGGTGGCTGTGGATTACTTTACCAAGTGGGTAGAGGCTGAGGCGGTAAAGAACATCAAGACATCAGACATCATTTCCTTCATCTGGAAGAATGTTATCACCCGGTATGGGGTTCCTATGTCTATGGTGTTTGATAATGGTCCTCAATTTGAGACACCTCAGCTTAAAACTTGGTTGGGAGATCAGGGGATCTCAAGTTATTTTGCATCAGTCGGCCGTCCCCAAGCAAACGGCCAAGTTGAAGCCTTCAACAAACTGATCTCAGACGGTATAAAGAAGAAAATTGAAAGAGTCGGTGGCTTATGGGATGAGGAATTAATCCATGTCCTATGGCCCATCCAGACAACATTAAAGAGGGCAACCGGTGAAACCCCATTTCTCATGGTTTACGGTGCTGAAGACGTCTTGCCCATTGAGCACTATGAGCCGACTCTCAGAGTCATGCTATATGATGAAGAGGCAAACTAGGAGGTAATGCGCCTGGCATTGGATTCACTTCCAGAACGCAGGGACAATGCCGCCTTGCGTCATGAGATTTACCGTCTGAGAATGACAAGAGCCTACAACAAGAGAAAACACAGGCGTCCTTTGAAAGTGGACGACCTAGTGTTACGGAAAATGGAGGCAACCGGTAGGGCCAATGAGCTTGGAAAGCTAACTCCTAATTGGGAAGGTCCCTACCGGATTTATGAAGAAGTAAGAGACGGCACTTACCGCCTGGAAACTCCAGACGGCAGGCGCCTGCCTAGAACTTGGAATGTAGATAATTTTAAAAAATACTACTTCTGAGATTTTGTAATTTTTGTAAACAAGAAGTACATTAATGAGAAGTTGCCTAATTAACGTCTGATTGACGAGAGGCCAATGGCCAGATAATTAAGCTAAGCACAAAAACGCTTAGTGGCTATACAGCCGGTCTCAAACAAGACCATAGGCCAATGGCCAGACGGCTGCATTTCCCATAAATTCGCCTGTCCCAATACGGACTAAGGCGTCCGGCGACACCCCTCCGGGTGCAATCGTCGCAGAGAGAAGCCAACTTGCTTACTCTACGTACCAATGCAGGCGGCCACAATTGGACGGCTGAATCAGCCATTCATAGCCGTCTGCCTGAACAGTCTAAGGAATGATCAAGTTTCGGAACCCGGATGTCCAAGGACATCAGTCGGCGACCGACTGCATTTCTTACTTAGCGTTTTTTCGTATTTAAATTGTACACATCCTTGTTTGGGGCAAAAGAGTTGTGCAATGGCTATATGAAATTCACTTAGACGGACAACACCGTCTAGGTAGAAGCTGAAACGCCTGTTTAAGTACGGCTGTGTACTTGGTTAGGGGCAATCATTACTGTGATTGATGGACTTACGAACGTATCATGCTCTTTGCAGCATCAGACGTTCCCAAGTCAATCAACCAACTCCATTTGAAACCAACCACACAGCCGTCCAGGGGCAAGGACAGCCGCGTACTTTTGATAAGTTACTAAAATTCGCCGAATGCTTTCGATAAGTTAGGCAAAAAATGAAAATGCAAAAAATTTGAAAAGTGCAAACACAAGCGCAAAAAAGATCAAAACCGACTCAGTCGGTGTATTCATTAAATTACCCACCCAACCAAACGGCTGTGGTGGGGTAAGTGTTATCCGGACCCCGTCCGGGAATAGAGAAATTGTTGATTGAACACGGCTCCTCAGCCGGTAAAGATACAAACATACTCGGCACGAGGCCGAAAAAGCAAACAAATGGCATATTGCCGCAGAAAAAATAAAAAAAAGAGATTGGCACACAGCCGCTGAAATCATTGCCCTGCAGGCGGCCCCTCCTGGTCCTTCTCCCCTTCTTCAGGAGCCTCAGTCTCTGGAGCTTCGGCTTCAGCTTCGGCTTCAGGCTCTGGATGCTCAGTTTCAGCCCAGGCGAGGAAGGATTCAGGCTCTGGCTCACCCTTCTCTCTCAAGTATATAACTTCATCAGCATACTTGTGAGCCAGAGCCCAGACGCCATAATTCTTGTTGGGATACAAGGCGTCCCAGGCGATCTTCATCATAGCCTCAACAACCAGACGGTTTTGCTCCGCCTGGAGAGTCGCTCAGAAGTTCTCCTGAGCTTTGGCCGCCTCCTCCTCCAACTTAGCAATTTTGCTCTTCAGATCAGCATTCTCTGAAGAGACTCCTTGAAGCTTTTGGAGGCTTTCTTGAGGTCCTCCCTGAGTTTGGGGAGGTCCACCTCCGCCTTCTTTTGGGCCGTCTCGGCATCCTCATCCCTTTTGTTGGCCGCGTGCAGACTCGTCTCCAGCTCTGTAATCCTGGCCGCCTGTGTCATTTGGGTTGCTTTAGTTTCAAGATCGTTAACTATACATGAGTACAAAGCAACATTATCGGCGTCTGTGGCGGCCTGCTTGGATCGTCTTACCTCGTCCCGTTTGCGGGTGTAAGGACGCTTGAGCCCGTCTACCCGCAGCAAAGCCTGCAAAAGCAAACAAGGTTAATAATGCAGGAGGAGAAAAACTTAGAAAAAGTTATTGAAAAATTGGTCAAGTATACTACCTCAGCCAGGAGGGTCAGAATACGTTCAAGGTTGAACGTCTCAATCCCCGGGATAGTATCCTTATCCCGTTTGCTGACAGCATCCAGCATGGCCTTGGCATGCTTCTGGACGTCTGGCCAACGGGGAGATTGATCTGCACCATAATCAGCGTCAGATTGAGATACTAAAGCAGCGCCTATCTGGTTTCGACCGTCTGAGGATGACGTCTTCTGGGAGTGTGATTTCACTCGCAACGGCCATCCCAGCTCTGGCGGGGATTCAAAAGGGTTCTTACCTGCAGAGCCGGCCAGACGAGAGCCGCTGGCAGGCGTAGAGAACCCCCCGGTTGCAGGTAGGGGGTTGGCCAAGTCAAGGCCAAGAGAGCCAGTCACTTTCTCTTTTCTCCCCCCTATCCGCTTTTGTCTCCCGACTGGGGCATTGGGAGTTGCAGTGGAGGTGGCCTTCTTGAGGACTTGCTGGGGTTAGAGGCGGTGTTCTCCTCCCTAGCCCGTTTGAGGGTTTTCTCAAACGTCTTGTCCACTTTTCCTCCTTGAGAAAATAAGCAACTTAATGTTAGCAAACGAAGAAAGAAAACTTTGAAAGTAAACTCACAAAATGGTCAGGCGTTTACCTTGGCCTTAAGCTCCCGCGCCTGGGCCTCCGCCAAGTCACGGCGGATCTGCGCAGAGGACCGTCTGGGGGTCTTCTCTTCTGGCAACTCTTCTACAAAAACAAAAGGGGAATCAATTAGTACCCCATCAAAAACATTTCCGACACAAAAGTACTACAGACGGAGGGTATTCAGGCGCATACGTCTGTCGAACATGTGCCCTAGCCCGCAGGCGGCTAGAAAGCACTCGTCCCTGAGCCAGGCGCTCTTAGGGATCCAGTTCTTGGGGACTTTTATTGTCTCCCCAATTGACAATGTGGCGTCTGTGAGGCCGAAGAAGTCAGCCTCAATTATTTTGTCATAGTCCTCATCCGGGATCCGGGGAAGACAACATTTCCGACCCAGAAGGTCAGGCTTCTTATTGTATTGGCGGAGCTCGAAGTTCTCCCGTCTGGTGGGAGCTGTCAACAGATAGAATATGTGCTTCTAGCCGTCGAATTTGGAGACCTTGTCTAAGGTCATCATGTATTGAGGAAACGTGGTTAGAGTATACCACGCTCTGTACCCGCTTGGGTTTCGGCTAAGATAATGCATCTTAGCAAAGGCTTCCCAGCCAGGGTGAATCCCTTGGAATTCACAGGCGGCAACGTACCCTAGAATATTTGCCCAAGAGTTGGGGGTAAGTTGCCAGACTCCGAGGCCATAGCCTCTCAAAATTGCCTTCACCGCCTCGTGAAGGGGGAAGCAAAGACCCGCCTTGAACGTCGCTTCATAACAGCCGAAGTAGCCATTTGCGTTTCGTTCAGTGTCTTCCCATGAAATGGTGCCGTCTGGGGGAGGCTCCCTTATTTTCCACCCGTCTCCCATTGGGTGCATCTTCAAGAAGTTTTCAAGACCTCTTTCCATAAGGTGTCTATCTTTGAGGGAGACGTGGATTTTGAAGGGATCATCCTTCTCCTTCCATTTCTTCTTTTCTTCTTCCTCGCTATCCTCAAGCGGAGGAAGATCGTCGCTGCTCTCTGAGGAAGAGACGTCAAGTCCGCTTCCCGTCTCCTCCCCAGATTGGGAAACGGAAGCTGAGGCGGCCTCCTCACCGCCTTGGTCGACAGTCTCCTCCCCGCCTTGGTCGACGGCCTCCTCTCCGTCTTGGTCACACTCATCCAAAAATGAGTCAGGAGGAGTTGGGGGGCCACGCGGAGGGGATCTCTCCGGAGCCGTCTGGTGTTCAGAGCCAGACGTCTCTCCCTCAGGCGTTTGGCCGCCTGAGCCTTCGCTTCTATAGTTTGGGTCCTGTGCCGTCTGCATTGTCCGGGCCATTGTGTCCTGCACGGACGCGCAAATGGTCGGAATCCAAGCATGAGGGTGGTCCCAACACCCTGAGACGACACTACCAGTCCTAGACTCAGCCGTCCCTGGTGAACGGCTAGATTCTACCCTAGGTTGTGCCGTGTGTGTTGGTGATGAATCCATTTATTGCAAGGAATATATACAAGCGGTAAAATGAAAAAAGAGCTGAGAGAGTCAGAGACGGTACCTTTAGATTTGAGATATGAAGGTAGACGGGTCCGCCTGTGTTGGTGAGACTGAGTTTCCTTTAACTTGCGCCTGACTCAGACGGATGACTTCTGCTCTCTCTTTCAAGAATCTCTCTAAGTTTACTCTGAAAATTTTTGTGAAACGTACCAAAAATATGAGGGTAAACGGCTATATAAAGAGGGTAAATGAAGGGGTATTCCCGTAATTTACCCAGAAGGTGAACAGTAAAATTTTGGCGGTAAATTTACCACCATTCAAAGAGTGACACGTGTCACAGATGCCACGTGGCGTGCCACGTCACATCTGTGAGGGGCAAATGTTTAGGGTAATTTTAGCCCGCCATGTGGCCCAATCAGAGGGCGACACGTGTCAGCCCAGGGATGGTCCAAAATGGACCTATCCCTGCTTGACACGTGTCATCCCAGATATTTGGGGAAAAATGTCAGCCTTCAGGCCCAAATCCCGAGAAAGCCGCAATGCGGCGCAGCCCACCGCTGATTAGGGTTCTGTGACCTAATTAGGGGCACAATTCCCAAGGACCCTATAAATAGGGAGATTCCCCTCTTTTGGAGGGCACGTTTTTCCATTTATTACAAACTGTCCCTTTGATAGAGACAATTGAGCTATAAATCCTAGCAGATCCCCACCTAAATTTCCGCACCTTTTTCTCTCCTTTCAAGTTACTAACTTGATCGTCGGAGGCGGAGCACCTACCAACTGGTGTCTCCGTTTGTCTTGCAGGTACAGGCCGTTCCGAACCAGTCTTCGAGCTGTAACTCTCCCGAGGGATAAAAACACCCAAAACACCCCTTATTCTTCCAACTCTTGCCTAGTGATTCTTGAACTCGAGTGCTATATATGGAACAAAATGAGCTCACTTAATGCATTGGCTCAATACTCGGATTGCAAAGGAAGAGTGTATGAAAGAATTTTCAAAACCAATGTGAAATACTCCACTCATTCCTATTATGACGGAAAATGACGCATGCATGGTCCTAGTATACGATCATAAACAATATGGTGCATTATTCAAAGACAAAGTGTGTGCAACGACTCAACATGTATGATTAGGTGAATTTATAAGACTCGTGGTATGATCGCATGGCTAGACATGACGACGTTATAAAAACAAAGGACCAAATAGCACGAAAGACTAAAAGACAAACTAAATTGATTAATTTTGTCCAATATTAATGTTTATGCTATTTACTAGTTGAAAACGGTCCATTGGCAATCGTTAGTTGTAAATAAGATCAACCATAACCAAAGACAAAGGTTAGCACAATAATCACAAGAAACTAGCTAGGAAGACGAGTGGAATTCTAAAAGAGTTAGGACTCATGGGTATAAATAAATAAATAAATATAAAAATCTATAATACTATGCTATACGAGTTGACACGGACTAAAGGACTTGGCTAAGACTAGCTTGACACGAAAAGAAAAAAATAAAAATAAGAGGTTGCACACTAAAAAGACACCTAAACTGGATAGGCTGTAGTATATTGGTTATAACTTTGTATCCGTGATTCTGATTAGAACGAAACCAACGCGAAATGAAAGAAAAACCTCGGGGCTACAGATCCTTAGGTGGCACGACACGTAACTCTTTCTAGAACTCCGACTATGACCAAAACAAGTTGACTCTTATGCAGGATACGGGAATAAAAAACCGGGTTGACTCAAAATTAAAAAAAAAAATAAAAAAAAAATACTATGACTCGACTCTAATAAAAAAAAAGGAGGGTTAGATAAGAAGAAAAAAAAAGAGAAAAAAATACATAAAAATATGCACACATAAGCACATTGTCACGAATGATGCAATGAAGTTCGCAACCAAAAGTCAAGATATATGTTCCACTATGGTCAAGTTTATGGGTGTCAAAGGGTACCATGGTTAAGAGTTTGGACGCGTTAGCAAGGAAGCCTCCCTTGAGGGTGTATGCCAACGGGCGGCTCCGCGAGTTCGTGATGAAATCGAACTCGACTCCATGGTTTGGGTGGATTTAAAAACTCGGATGAACCCTTATTGCCATGAGCGTTTTTGGGTTGATAGAGCATAAATCCCCCGGGCTAACCACATACGTAGAACACGTACTATTGTGGAAAAATAGGTAAGCTTAAATGTATATGCATATGTGACAATGCCAATTAGATCGAAGGAATACAATTCAAGAATCTTTCAAGTCTCATCCACTCATCTCAATTAAATACCGATCACTCAAATCGATAAATAACCGAGAATCCTCCCCAGTGGAGTTGCCAAATTGTAGGCGTCGTTTGAAGTGCGCCTACTTAAAGCATAGTGGTGAATATGCTTGGCACTCATAGGAAGTGGGAATTGACATATACGATTAGGGACAAGGAAAGTAGGGAGCCGCCAACAAGTTTTTAAGGAACTTGTATACCGTCCACGGATCATTTAAGGCAACCACGAAAAGGGACAACGATATGCAACAACGATTGACCCGTGAAGGTTACACCCCATTCATAATCCATGAGATTACTAACTCCATATGGTTCGGAACCACGAAAGGAGGATCGGGGATGATGGTACGAAGTGAGTCATGGAGTCACATTCGCCCGTATTGGCCTCTACTCGATTCTTATTATGAAAAGTATTCCTGTGATCTCAAAGGCATACAAACAAAATTCAATTTGCTCCAAACTATTATTATGCTAAATTGGTTGAATATTAATGCAACACATAATTCTAATTATTAGTGATCACTTGATTAAACAACAAGATAAAAGGAACCTAAACCGGTTGTCCAAATTATCTTATTAGTCGTGATATTCAATTACATATTCCCTTTAAACATGAAATATGGTTATCATAAATAATAGAATAAATAAACATTAATATTAGAAGCAATTCAACGATAATAACGTTAGTCAAATCAAATAATAATAATAATCATGATACTAGCAACAAGAAATAATAACATGAGTAATTAAGTGATTAATTACTCACTTTCCGTGTTTCCTTGAAATTGATACATCATGAATAAATTGTTAGTAACTTCAATTAAAATATTAATAAAATGTAAATTAAATTAATGTAGAGTTGATTTGGTGAAATGGGTTAGGAATTGGGTTGGTTTATGAAATGTATTGAATGGAACATGGATTTAAGCACTCCAAAGATTAAATACTCAACCCGACCAATAATGGCGGTGAAAGGTTGTTCATCATCGGGTTTGGTTTTGGGGAGACATTTTTAGGTGTCTACACTCTCATGGAAATTTTTGTGTGCCTTTTGCTAGGTACATGACTTGATATACTTTGGTGCTTCGATTTGGATCAAGAATCAAGGAAGGTTGACTCCTATCTTTGCGAGCATATGGAGACAAGGTTCAATTCTTGAGAAATTAGCTTTGAAAGGTTAAAATTGGGTCATTTCCGGGTATTTACACCCACCTAATATCCGGTAATATCCTTCCTTGCTCTTTCTCTAGTGGATGATGACTTGTTGGACATATGTTGGTTTGTTGGATTGATCTCCTTGTTTTCCCCTCCCATGGATTATATGATTTATGTTTGAGTGTATTGTCTCATTCAAGCTTGGGGGAGGGTATTCTATCATGTTTGGTGGAATTTTGATTCTTATGTGTTATGCACCTTTTTATATGCTTTTCCATGTTTCTTATATTTTGAAAAAACTCCAAAGAGATTTTTGTTTCTATCAAGGCAAATTTGCAATGTGTTTTGTTTTGTTCTTGCTTTGGACATAATAACATTTGGACTTGTATAATCGAATGCTTTGCTTCTTAAATGGTAACGGTGTGCACGGTTTGAGAGTACGCTTGGTTGATTCTAGGATAAAGCCTGCTAAGGTAGTTGGTTAGAACTAGTGGGAACATGAAGCCGGATTCTACTTGTTTGTGACACGTTTGGTAGTTGCTCTTCCTATAGTCGATTTGACACCAATAGTGAGTTTTTGCTACATCCGTGTGAGTTATTTGTTTTTCAAGCCTTCTACCTATATTTGCATGAGCGACATGGATCCTTGACTTTTTGCAAACCTAATCTTGAAACTTGACTCATAGATCTTGAATCCGAGACCGAACCATTTAGGGAGGACAAAGGCACCTTTTTCGGGGTGGTATTTTTCATTTATAGGATAGTTTATTTCATACTTTATTTTTGGGTTTACATTTGCCTTCTTGCAACCATTTGAGCCTTATACCTTCTTTTCAGCCACATCTTTAGATCTTTGGCCATTTGTTTCATTTTCTTTCTTTTCTTGGTTTTTGTGAAGCAATTGATCATACTTGATGGAGTTTGTGGTGGAGAAGTTGAAATGTTTGGTTCTTATGAAAGCAAGATTGTGTTATGAATTCTTTGTGAATAATGGCAAATGAGTATGAGTAAAAGCCGTCCTACATTATAAAAGGCATGGACAAATAAGTGCAAAAGTTGAAAAAAGCCGTCCAAAGTTAAAAGAGGCAAGGACAAAGCATTATTGAAAATGAAAAAGAAAAAAAAGAAAAAAAAAAGTGAAAAATGAAAAAATTCAAAATTATTTTGATGTGAGTTTTCTCCTTCTAAGCATTGAGGACAATGCTTCGTTTTAGCTAGGGGGAGAAGCGTGTACGCTTTTTGTATATATTTCTTTGTGAGTATAGCTTCAAGTAAGCTTGGGGGTGTTGTTTTTGTTTGGTAATTTCTTGATTGTGGTGTTAAGGATTGATCACCCTTTTGCTTCACTTTTTAGGAAAATCACCAAATTTTAAATTTTAGCCTACCTTCACCCTTTATGCCTTACGTTACAACCTTGGGGAAAGACCTTTCGACCTAGAAAGTTGAGTCACTATTCGGGGGAGGGCATCATGGGTCATTGCCTAAGGAAAGGGGATGCATAGTCGAGATTGTTGAGTAGCCTAAATATAATTCTTTTTCCGGTTCCTTCGAGGAATCATTGGGATACTCACTAAGGGGAGATTTGAGACTAGTGGGGAGAACGCGGTAAGATTGTTTGGGATGAACGTGGATTGGGATGTCTAGTTCCTATGCCTAGCATACCCTATGTTTCAATCAACCTTAGATATCTTGAAAAGTGCATACCTTAACTACTTGAGAAAGATTTTCATTCATTTGCATTATTGTCTTTATGTGGGTTCATTTCGCAAAGGTTTGTTTTCATTTTCTTTTCTTTTATTTTCATGGTTTGCCTCATTGATGTTTGGTGGAGAGTTATGGGTCAAACTCTTAGGATACCCTTACGAGACCTCACTCGTCCTCATAGGCGACTTTGGGGTTTAAAGGGCTTGTTGTAGCTAAAAGCAAACCGTGATTCCTACGACAGTGAGTGTTAGTGTATATTCTTATCTTGAGTCTTTCTTTTTCATTTTCAATAAAATTTTCATCCTTTATCTTTCTTGCTTTGTTTTGCTCGAGGACGAGCAAAATTTTAGCTTGGGGGAATTTGATGAGTGACATTTATGGCACTCATTTGGTCCCTTTTTGGATGAATTTCATTTCATTTTATTACTCCTTTCTTTAGTTTTCCTTAGTTTTATTCTTATTTTCTTCATTTTATGCTTTTTGTAGCTAGTTTCTCTGTTTTATGCATTTTCTAGTTTACTTGTTATTTTTCCCTTTTACTTGCTTTTTACCCTTTGTTTGTAGGTTGTGATTGATTGTCCAAGGATTCCCGAGCTTCCCCTCCATGGTCTTTCATTGTTTTTCATGCCTAATGCTTGTGCAAAGAGTTTCAAGTCAAAGGGGGATCCAAGGAGCATGCTTCAAGGCCTTGTTTATGTTCTTTTCATGGCTTATATTCTTCAAGAATTCCAAGGAAGTTGTTGCCTACCTTGTCCTCCATCATCATCATCTAGGATGTGTGCACCACTTGAGCTAGGACGAAGAGAAGAAGAGGAGCTTACCCAGTTTGGTGCGGGCACACTCGGGGAGTGTGTGGCCGCACATTGGTCGAGTGCGGCCGCACATGCATTGGTCGAGTGCGGCCGCACACCTGGTGCGTGCGGGCGCAGCTTTCTGGGTGTGTCCCGTGCACACTTCTCTCTCTCCTCCGAGCGCCCGCACCGGCGTGGGTCTATTTTTGGGCGTCAATACCGACCTCCTCTTTGTATATATAGTTATTTCCTTCTATTTTTGGAGAAGCTTGACATTAGAATTCATATTGTTAGATTTTGATTAGAATTTTAGAGAGAAAAACTTAAGGATTGAAGAGAGAGAAACTCAAGGTTTTTGGTTGATTGTTCAAGAATTCTTCATTGTAATTGATCTTTGGATCAAAGTTTGTAAGGATCTTCATCTTGATTTCAATACAAGTTTGATTTTAGTTGATTTCATTTGTTTTCCATATTATTGTTGATTGATTGAAGTTTATTTGATGTTTGATTGAAGTTTGATTGATTTTTGATTGATTGTTGATTTGATCTTTGATTTCAAATATGTTGATGATGAAATTGATGATTAGTGTAGTTTTGATCTTAGTTTCCATGGCTAGTGAGTAGTTTTCTAGCTAGGGAAATGGTGAAACATGTTTGAGTGATGGATTAAAGTAATTTGGGGATAATTAATGGAGTTGATGATATGATTAAACTTGGTTGATAATTCATGTGCATGTGTGTAATTGATTGAAGCTTGGCCATCTTTAATTGTTGCACTAGATTGCATTGTAAGCTTGCTATGATACGGACCATTAATTAGTAACTTGCAATTTCTCGATTGAGGTGCCTTGTGATGTTTCCTAGCTAGTGTTTAGCGTAGTTGGCTAGTTAGACCTCTAGGAGAATTATCTTGGTATGCTCTTTTGGATACATGATTGATTTTCCTTCATATCACTTGACTTAGTTAGTTTGACCTCCCAAATTACCATTCTCCATTACAATTACATGTGGATCCATTACCCTAATGTCTTTTATATTGATTTTATACAAGTTCTTTGCATCGTTTAGCTCTAGCTCTAGTTTCTATCATAAACCCCGCATTTGACATCGGAGTAGCTTGACTTAGGCAATATACATTCGACCTCCATTCCTTTGGGTTCGACCTTGACTTACCACTACACTTCATATGGCTTTGTTGAGTTATAAATTTTGTTTGATTGGGTGGGGTGGTAGCCCAACGACCTACTGTTCCTTCGCCCATCAATATAGGGGTATAAACACGAGAGGCTAACTGTGTCAGTATAAAAGAACCACTCATAAGTGATGGAATTTCTAAGCATAATATAAAGGAATTTACAGCGTCCTGTACTCCAAGTAGAAATTTATTATTATTATTATTATTGTAATAAAAATATCAAAAAACCTAAAAAGTCAATCAATTTATAAGAAATTGGTGGGGAGCCGAGATACAATCTGGGTCCCCACCCCTCTGGCTATAGCGAACCCGATCCTGCTGAATATGTGAGCAGGTACACGTATACCTGAGCCTTAGCGAATGCCTGAATCCGCTTCAGCAACGCAACATCATCCTTCTCTAATTCCCCCAACGTAAAAAAGGAGAAAGGAAGAAAACCATAGCCAATGGCACTGCAACGCGCCCCATACTTGTCCAGCTTCTGCTGAGCCGCCGCAGATACAACTCGACCAAGAACGAAGTCAAACAACCCCGATTGTGTCAAATGTGAAGCCCCCGTCAAGTCAACACATACATTAAGGCCTCTATCCCAGGAATAAAGCAACACATATGCTGGTCGTAGAGCTCCGTCGTTAGTCAACCCAACATTAACCTCCTTACGAGCAGAAATCCCAGACCGAAATTATTATTATTATTATTATTATTAACAATATTATTATAATTATTATAATTATTACTATTACTATTACTATTACTATTACTATTACTATTACTATTACTATTACTATTACTATCACTATCACTATTACTATTACTATTAATTTATGTTCTTTTTGACAGAGTACTCCAAGTAGAAGTTATGGTTAAATATAAAGTCGCATAACTCCCCATATATGTTCATACTCAAGGTATACACATTCCAAGAGTTTTGGTGCGTAATCTCGTTACGTTATTTCAATATTTTTAGACTTAGTGATGATTCTCAAACCATACACTAGTAGAAAATTATAAATGCGCACAGAAGAATGAGTACCGATTATTATAAACCGGTGCCCCAAAATATAAATGGCACCGATTAACTGATGCCCCTTGAAATTATTTTATCTGGCAGTTATTTTGAGTTCTAATTTGCGGCTGTTAAACTTTATAGTTGGTGATTTGAATCATTTGATATTGGAAAGCATGTGTGGAGTAACATGTTGTCTGAGGCTCCCAGGTTAATTGAACTTTACAGTTGGTGATTTGAATCATTTGATATCAAGTTGTTCATGCCCTTCACAAGTGAGTGGATCAGTTTTTCACGCTACTGCCTCTACTGCTTCCTGTACTGCTAGTCCCTCTGTTGCCTTATCTTTGATGCTACCGCTGCTGCCTTATCTTTATTTTGATGCTACTACTGCTAGAAGAAAATATTATTTCTGTAGTTATTTTCAGTTTTTTATAGTGTAATAAAATAAGTTTTTGATGAATATATATGTGTTTTATGTATAATATGATTGAATATAAGTGTATGCTATAATTTAAGTAAAAAAAAAAGTTTGGCCCATTTAGGGCACCAGTTAACCGGTGCTAATTAGTGGTGAAAGTTCGGTTTTCGGTTTGGTTTATTGCCCAAACCGAAACCGAACCACTATAATTCGGTTTTTGAATTTTGCAAACCACACCGCACCATATTATTCTTGAAACCAAACCATATTAATTTCGGTTTTCAAAAAAAAAACCGAACCACACCGTTTTTACCCATCTAAGGCATCGTAGCATAAAATATTGCACATGAACCAAACCGAACCGAATCAAACCAAACCAAACACAAACCAAATCATATAAACAAATCTGTAATTGTATCATATAATAAGCAAACATTAAACATAAATAAGATCTAACTTCAAGTAACAAGGCCTATAAATTTGCTAATATATTAAATACTTCGGCAATGTAAAAAAATAATAAAAAAAAAAGTTTAACAACAATCTGTAAACAACAAAGTTGTATTGTAGGCGAGCAAGCAGTTAGCAGCAGCAACAAATTTGGTGAGCAGCAGCAGCAATACATCAACAACCTACAATATGTAAATTGAACATTTAAATAGAATATAAGCAATTGAATTAGTAAAATTTCAAGCAATTAAACATTTGAATTTAGCGAAGATCGGTAAAGATTAATTGCAACATCCAATAGGATGCATACCTTTGGGCTTTTGATTTGAGAGGACGGACGACGGTGGACGGTGGACGGTGGACGGTGGACGGTGGAGTGAGCCCAGTGAAGGAGTGAGAGTGAGTATTGAATTGAGAGAGTGAGAGAGGCGGAGAGGAGTGACAGATTAGGGTTTGTTTTTGTTTACTTTATATACTTAGGTAAAAACAGAATTGGGCTAGCTTATGTTTGGGGTATGGGCCGAAATTTCGGTTTGGATTTCGGTTTTTCGGTTTTTCAAAACTTGAAACCGAAACCAAACCGAAAATCGAAATCTTCTTTTTTTTGAAACCAAACCAAACCATATTAGAAAAAAAACCGCACCGTATTTCTAATTCGGTTTGGTTTGTGGTTCGGTTCGTTTTTAAACCGAATTTGTTTCACCCCTAGTGCTAATAGCCTTGTATGTGCATCGATTAAACGGTGCCATTGTGCATTATTCCTACCAGTTTGAACCGGTGCGAATACTTTAAGTTTTTCGCATCCCTCAAATGAACAACGGTTCAAAACCAGTGCAAACAGCGGTTTTGAACCAGTGCTCCTTTACCTTTTTCTAATAGTGATAACACAATCAATCATTACAAATCATTCAAGCAATCAAACATACCAATTTAATTCTTGAATAGTTAGTGACTATATAAATTTAATGTTGATTCCTTTTTAAACTACTTCAGTGTCAAATGACACCCTAAGTGCATAAAGCACCACAAATCCTATCATCGGTGTTTAGAACACCTTAAGTGCACTTAGGCACCAAAATAGAATTCGATCCATGTGTACATAGACACTTAAATAACTACTTTCCCATGCTTATTGCATCAATAAAAATTATATGAACCATAATAAAATTCTCTTTCAATATTTCAAACTCAATTAAACATTTGGTTTAATTAAACAAGATCTCAATCATGACAATAATAAAATTGTGGTTCATAATCAACATGCCAACATAGCTAATTCCAATCATCAATTCACCACAAATAATTCATACTTCACAAATCAATTACCAACATCAATCCATTCAACCATTCCAACCAATACCTATCATGATACTACCTTGAAATTCATTAATCAAAGCCTAGCATGCTTCTATACACTTAAATAATTACCGAGTACGCGAACTTAGCTCGAATATGATTTCAAAATCACCACGACTAAATAAGTCACTCACTTGGACGTCTCCTACAACCAAAAAAAGGGGATGAAAACACCCAAAATCACATAATAATATAAGCTATAGGCTACTACGAGAGGGAAAGAAACCAAATTACATCAAAACTAGGAGAATAAAGGGCAAAAGGGATAATAAAGGGCTTTAAGAGAAGGGGAAAGGGTCATAAAAGTGGTCATAAAGACCACTTATCAAATTCCCCCAAGCTTGCCTCTTGCTTGTCCTCAAGAAAGACTAAAAAGAAATAAAGAAAAAGAAAACATTACAAAGACTAACACAACATGGCAAGGCTTAGGAGAACCAACCATGTTTTTGGGTGGAAAGTGCTTCATTCGGACTTACAAGATAAGATAAGCATCAAAGAATACTCACCTTTCTCAATTAAACAAAGGAAACCACGATCTAACATGCTCATAGGTGAAAGAGACAAACATAAGCTAAGCATCGAGGACTAGCGATTTAATTCGATCTCCTCCCTAGTCCCATCCAAAGCGGTCCGCGTTCTCGTCTCTAGCTTCAAATCACCCCCTAGTTAGCTCCTCATGATTCCACAAAGTAATTGGAAAAAGATACATTTTTGTGGAAACATAGGGTCATCCCTACATCTTTAATATGTATACTCTCTTCATAGGGTTGAAATCCATCTCCCTCCATCGGTCTTTGACCTCACCCTTTGTAGACGCCTAAAAATGTCTCCCCAAAACCAAACCCGATGATTAATCACAAGCTTAAATCATATCACCTTATCAAAAATAATTCCTAAGTCCTCTAATTATGCAGATAGAGAAGAAGGGTCGAACCACAGGGAAATAAGTAAATTTATTCCTAATTAATTGAAAGTAATCTAAATTATTAAAGTAACCAAATTGTTATTATTAAAGGGAACTAAACTACTAAGATAAAGAATAGAGAGAATCAATGAATAAAAGGCTTAGGGCATAGGTTCACCAATAAATAATACTCCAGGGTAAAACATAACAATCAATCATCAATGCATCAATCAATCAGATCATATAGGGCTTTTGCTACATATTACAATCAAAGAATTAATCTACTGGTGTTAAATCGCATATCTGGAATCTTGACTTAACCATTTATAAATTAACCTGCCTATTGAAACTAAGCCTAAACATCAATTCTCATCTCTCGAATCTCGAATCAATATTGCTTAACTCACACAATTAAACTAGGCCTAATCTAATTTCATAGCATTAAATCAATCAATAGGAAATTAATCAAACATTGATAATAAATAACAATAAATTACCCCTTCGTATTATTTATGGATCCCCACAAACCCTAGAAAGAAAACTAATCACACATAATTAAATCTATTTAATCAAAGAAATTAAACAAGTCATGATGAATAAAGAAATTAAATTACTGAAAATAATAGAGAAGAAATCGTTACTAAAGTTAACGGAAATAATGGACTAAATTAAATCAAGAGTTGAAGAGTTGTAGAGAGAGAAAAAATAAAGAAAAGTTTTAAGCTAGAAACTAAGTAGAGAGAGAAATAGCTAAGAGAAGAGATAAATTATATCAAACACTAAAAACTTATTTATACAAAGCCTCTAAAAAATCCTAATTAGAAACTATGTAAATCCCCGGAAATACTCCTCCAAGACACGCGCCCGGTCGGGCGAAGCACCGCCCGGCTAGGCCGCCTTTTTTATCCTCAAAGCATCTCTTGCGCCCAGACAGGGCAAAAAGCTCGTCTTTTCTTCTTCAGCCCTGCCCGGTCGGGCGCCCCTTAGGGCGAGGCTCTTGGGCACTTTTTTGGACTTTGATTGGGCTTTGATTCTTAGCCAATTCCTAATTTCCTTTATGGGGCTTGAATAATGCTCGGTCCAAATGCCTCGTTATCTTATATATCGAGCTCTTAATCACCGGTTGATGACTCCAACCGGCCTTGGGCTACAAAGGATGGTCGTGCTCCTCCAATGCTCGTAGTTGCTCCATATAATCCCGGGAAAAAGCTCCAAAATATGCAATTTCCTACAAAACTCAACCAAAACTACGAAAACGCTAGAAAACACAAATTAGTAATTAAAGTGGCTCTAAAGAAAAACACTACTAATTATGACCAAGGGACGAGGGTAAATCACTATATAAAATAGACATATCAAACTCCCCCAAGCCAAACCTTTGCTTGTCCCTAAGCAAAGAGCTCATCAATGAACAATTCAAACATGCCTCACCCCAAATAATCAAAATCAAGAACAACCAATTTAAGGCAAATCTAACAAACATGCTTCAACATCAACCGATCTCATCCATCCAATCACTCATCCTCCCTAACAATTGTCAAGTAGAGAAAACCACAAGAGCATATAGAATTCAAGACTAGTGCTCACACATTCCACTCTAATTTATGTGGCGAGTAAGGGATGTACTCGATCGCTCTCCATCCCTAACCCTTTATACGTGAACAATGCCCTCCCAACTCACGCACTCGTATGTTTAAAAAGACATACACTCAACCTAATATAGTCGACTAGGAATATGTCAAGTCATTCCTTGCATTGATAGGCAACTCTTTCACATTCGCACGACTCTATGCACACGATCGGAAGGTCTTTAAAGCTTGTAATGTAAGGCTAGGGTAAAGGGTAGGAAATATTTGGGAAAATGTGAGAGAAAAGCAATGCTTAAAGGGAGCTAAATCCTAATAAAACCCAAGGTCAAATAAATAATGACCAAACATCTCCAACACACTCAACTCCACCAAAAATTCACCAAATTCAACTGCAATCATAACAATAATTCCCAACACTTACACTCTCACTCATAAAAAATAGCAATGTAACATACACTTGAGTGAATAAACAAACTTTAACTTTCAAACTTGATTATTTTTCTTTGAAACTCAACTTTTTTTTTTTTTTTTCATTTTGATTAACCTTCACTTAGAACATTTGAACATTCAACAATTTTTTTTTTTTTTTTTGTATTTTGTTTTTTGTTTTTTTTTTTCTCTTGAAGATCACTTATTTTTTTCTTTATTTTTTCTTTTGAAGATCACTTATTTTTTTCTTGAACTTTTTTTTTTGTGTTTTGTGCTATCATGCTTTATTTTTATTTCTCAAGAAATTCAACTTTTAAAATCATCAAAAATAAACCATAATTAAGAACAAATAACTTATCAATACCACCCCCACATTGTGAAAATAATAAGCACACTACAAACTCCCTTACCTCACTCACTAATAGCACCCCCAAGCCAAGATTGGGACTAGTAACCAATGGGCTAAATCTTCTTGTAATGTGGCTAATAAACAACAAAAGGTCAAGGCAACAACATGGGTAGCAAGAAGGGAACAAATATATCTAAAATCATCTGAAGGCCACCTAAAAGAACAAATGCCTTCGTCTTCCACAATGTGCATAATAGTGAGTCATGAAACACTACTCATAGTTGCAAATCAATACTCAAATTCATTAACATACCAGGAACTAAAACACAATCCTCACCAAATCAACTAGTCAAGTACTATATTCATAAGCAGTTGGACAAAATTGATGCATGTTATGGCATCTAAGCAATCAAATATCAAATCATGGCTAACCTATCCACAATATTCATCATCATATATGAAGAATCAAAACAATTTTTAAGTATGGGGCACAAGGAAGCATGATTTATCATTCATTGGAACGGATTTTTGTATTTTTGTATTTTTTAATTTTTTTTTTTTTGTATTTTTTCATTTTTTCAAAGCGATGAAAACTATACTAGAAAGCAATAAATCTATACTAAACACACCAACAATAAAAAGAAAAAGAAAAAGAGAGATACCAACATCCGAAAATCTCTCTCAAGCCAAGATCAGACAATGTCCTCATTGGTTCGGGAACTAGCCCATCACGGCTAATCCTCATCATCCTCATCCATCGAGCCAAACCACCTGCACCACATGCACCAGAAGAACTACCACCAAAATTGTTAGGGTTAAACTGCCCCCATTGGCCCCCCAAAAGGAAAGTCCTGGCCATACCCGTGGAAAGAGGAATAGTCATTATAAATACCACAGGCGGTGGGATCTACATATCCCTAGGATGGTGGCTGAAACCAATCAGGGTGTGGCATCATCAGGAATAGCACCCTGACGAGCATAGTCCTCATACATAGGAAACTAGGCCCTACCCCGGTTTCTCTCAAGATACCCTAATCGTTGGTCTAATGAACCAACCATCCTCTTAAGGTCACCGTGGGACTTCTTTATACGACCTATGTCTTGACCTATACTCTACAAGTCCCAAACAGTCTCAGAATCATGCTTAGGGGGTGGTGGTACATGCTGTGGTGAGGGCATTACCATCTCAAGCTGTGGCACATGGGGTGGTGGTACTAGCGATGCTTGCCCCTGGGCATGGGTAACTAAACATCATAAGTGTAGGACTCATGCCAAGGGGGAAAGGCAATTAACTTGGGGTTAGGAATGGGGAAGACACGCAATGGTTGCTCTATTCCTACCCTAATACACCAATGGGGGATTCGTTGGCTATCCAACTCTACCCAACCCAAACTCTTAAGATGCTTAGTGGTCATATAGGTGTCCCCCAACATTTGGTGAAACCTTGAGGTCTAGGCTCACTAAACTCGGCTTTCTTAACCGCTATCCTATTGATAAGGCCACCTAATCGGATAGGGGTCGTATGAGGGGTACTAGCGGTGGCATGTCTACTCAAGTGATGGATAATAAATCTACCTATGTTCAATTTACCAAACCCAAACACATAGTGTCCTATGATTGCTAGCTTATTAGTTTGTGCGTTGTGCGCCTCATTCCTACCTAGAAAACAAACGCCTGCAAATCTTTGTCAAATTTTAGGGACGGGATGATGAATAGGTCAGGCACTAGCATTTTAGGCGTTTGGGGGTGGTAAACCAATCAAAACATGATAAAAATCAGCCATTTTATATTCTACATGCCAATGGGGGGGTTTCAGATTCCAAATCAAACAATTAGCAAAATTCGATATAAGTTAAACTAATATTTCTATTATTTAACCAAAAATACAAATTGGGACCATTTTTACTATTAACAACATTTAAAGATGACAAGAATTCACATGTTAATTCACGAAAGGTAGGATATTTCATATCAACAAATTTTCTCATTCCTATATCATTCATGAATCTTCTAACATGTTCATACAAACATAAGGACTCATGAGTAGGTCGGTGCAACCATCGAGAAGGAATTACCTCATGCTCATAGAGCTTGATGAGCCGTTCTCGTTGGGTTTCCATTGTGAATCGGATGTCCATTGAGGGAGTTGCAAATCTGGGTCATAACCTTGGCTTGAGCTTGAACCACACCCCCCTTGAGTTCTTGACCTCTTTGATGACATTTTAAGATAAGGGTTTGGAATAAGTTTGTTTGGAATTGAAAAAAATGGTGTAGGAATAATGTAGAGGATGAAGAGAGGAGAAGGAATATGTAAAAAATTTTGGATTTGGGTGAGAAATGGAAAAGAGATCTTAAGGAGAAGATAGAGAAAATTTGAGTTTTTAGAGAGAGAAACAATAAAGGAAAGAGAAATAAGGAGGAAAGAAAGAAAGAAGACGGGAAAAGGGCGGCCGAAACTCGCACCCGATCGGGCGGTCTTGAATATGTGATTTTTTCCCTTCCCCCGCCAGGTCGGGCGCCAGCTCGCTTGATCGGGCAAGAAAAAAGTCCTTAGTTGTCAAGTCTCGCGCCCGGTCGGGAAAAATTCTTGAATTTTCTAACCTTTCTCTCGCGGACGGTCGAGCGGAGCGTTGCCCGATCGGGCAAATTTCTTGTTTTTGAGACTCCCTTCTCGCACCCGGTCGGGCGGATCTTTGCCTGGTCGGGTATGCTACATTATTAGGATTCCGATTCTCTTTTCTTTTCTCCAAATTTGGCTAACTCTTTTCCTTCAAACCTGTATAAAAACTCATAAAACTCATTAAATTCCCTCCTCTCTCCTCTCACAAGAAAAAGAAAGTAAGAAAACTAAACTAAAAAGCAAGAAAATACGGGTTGCCTCCCGCAAAGCACTGGTTTATCTAGGTCCCGCACGACCCTCTTACCACATGTCACTCAAGATGAACTGGAATCGATTAGGTGAAGTCGTTCAACTGCACCAATCTTAGCCCCTTCATGGTATATCTTAAGTATTTGACCATTTACCTTGAACTCATTACCATGCTCATTGATCAATTCCACATAACCAAATTTATTTACCCTTTTGACAGTGTAAGGACCCGACCACCTTGACTTTAACTTTATTTCCTGGGAAAAGTTTAAGTCTAGAGTTGAATAACAACACCTTGTCACCCTCTTTGAATTCTCTCGGAATGATCATTTTGTCGTGCCCTCTCTTAGTCTTCTCTTTGTAGACACGTGCACTATCATAGGCCGTCAACCTGAACTCATCTAGCTGATTAAGTTGAAGAAGCCTCTTTTCTCCCGCTAACTTAGCATCCAAATTGAGCTCATTAATAGCCCAATATGCCTTGTACTCCAATTCCACCGGGAGGTGACATGCTTTACCATACACAAGTCTTTAGGGAGTAGTACCAATCGGGGTCTTAAATGCGGTTATGTACGCCCAAAGGGTGTCATCCAAATTATCACTCCAATTTTTCCTCGATTTTGCCACCACCTTCTCTAGAATAATCTTAATCTCACGGTTAGAAACTTCAACTTGGCCGCTCGTTTGGAGATCGTAGGCTAAACCTGTCCTATGGAATACACCATACTTCTTGAGGAGGGTGTCTAACTTCCGCTCATGAAAGTGAGGTCCTCCATCACTAATTATAGCTCTAGGTACTCCAAATGTTGGAAAGATGGTTTTCTTGAAAAGCCTATGGACCACCTTGGCATCATTGGTAGGAGTGGCAATGGCTTCAACCCACTTAGATACATAATCAATGGCGACAAGTATATAACGATTCCCTCTTGAAGAAGGAAACGGTCTCATATAATCAACACCCCAAACATAAAAATTTCAACTTCCAATATTCCAGTTTGAGACATCTCATGCAGCCGCGAGATGTTGCCAGTCCTTTGGCAAGAGTCACAAGCTTGCACAAAAGTATTAACATCCTTAAACATAGTGGGCCAGTAAAAACCCGACTCATTAATCTTGGCCACCGTTTTGGTGGGACCATGATGTCCTCCATAAGGTGAGTTGTGGAAACTAGTAAGAATGCCGTTAACTTCCCATTCGGGAACACACCTGCGAAATAGTCCATCTGCACACTCACTAAACAAAGAAGGATCATCCCAAAATAATGTTTAACATCATAAAGGAATTTCTTTTTCTGTTAGTAGGACAAGTCAGGAGGTAGAGTACCACCCACCAAATAATTAGCTTAATCGGCATACCAGTGCAAGGATGTTTCTCTAAAATTGCATATAGGTGGTCATCAGGGAAAGAATCATCTATAGGTTGAGAATCCTTACCCTCATCATACCTGATACGTGACAAGTGGTCTGCCATAACGTTCTATGCACCTTTCTTATCCTTAATCTCCACATCAAAGTCTTGGAGCAAGGGAATTTAATGGAGGAGCCTAGGATTTGATTCCGCCTTGGCTATCAAGTACTTCAAAGCTGCATGGTCAGTAAAACCAATAACTTTAGAACCAACTATATATGATCTAAATTTTTCTAAAGCATAAATGACAACAACAAACTCCTTCTCTGTAAATGCATAGTTGACTTGAGCTTCATCCAAAGTTTTTCTTGCATAATAAATAGTATGCAAAACTTTTTTCTTTATCTGTCCTAGCACGGCTCCTAATGCAAAATCACTTTCATCACACATAATCACAAAAGGAAGATTCCAATCGAGAGCACATATGGTGGGTGTCGATATCAAAGCCTGCTTAATCTTGTTAAAAGCCTCAAGACACTCGTCAGTAAAATCAAAAGGGGCATTCTTGAGTAAAAGCTGAGTTAATGGTTTACCGATTTTAGAAAAATCTTTGTAAAGCGACAATAAAACCCCGCATGACCTAAGAAACTTTTAACCCCCTTAACATTAACTGGAGGAGGTAATTGCTCAATCACATAATTCTTAGCCTTATCTACCTGTATACCCTTATCAGATACAATATGACCAAGGACTACTTCCTCTGTCACCATAAAGTGAGACTTCTCCCAATTTAAAACCAAATTGCATTCTTCACATCTTTTTAAAATTTTAGCGACATTTACAAGGCATGCATCAAATGAAGACCTATGCACACTAAAATCATCCATAAAGACCACGTTGAAAGGTAACGAAGGCATTACATAAACCAAAGGGGATTCTACGATATGCAAAAGTACCATAAGGACATGTAAATGTAGTTTTAATCTTCAGGGTGAATTGGAATTGGGAAAAATCCCAAATACCCATCCAAATAACAAAAGAAATTATGATTAGCTAACCTCTCAAGCATTTGATCAATAAAAGGGAGGGGGAAGTGGTCCTTTTTAGTGGCAATATTTAATCTACGATAGACAATGCACATACGCCACCCTATAACAGTTCTAGTGGGAATTGATTCATTTTTATCATTTTTAATCACAGTCATCCCACCCTTTTTAGGAAATAGGATAGATAATACCTGCATCAAGTAATTTCATAACCTCTTTCTTGACTACATCCTGCATATTAGGATTTAACCTTCTCTAGGGTTGAATACATGGCTTGTAATTATCCTCTAGAGATATCTTGTGCATACAAAATTAGGGCTAATACCCTTCAGATCAACAATATTGTACCCTATTGCCCTTTTGTGGGTTCAAAGAACCTCTATGAGTTGGGAAGTTTGTGGGTCATCAAGTGTAGTACTAATGATTACAGGGTATAGCTCTTGCTCATCAAGAAAACAAATTTTAAATGAGAAGGGAGAGGTTTTAGTTCAGGTCCCTTAACCTCTGCAGGTTTCAAAACCTGAACTAATTTTACTACCTTCATACTCTCTTTGGGATCAAGTTCTTCTATGGCAAGAGCTTTTTCTATAGCATCCACCTCTTTGCTGCAAATACTTGCATCAACTGCAGTCAAATCTCCACGAAGAACTTCCTCTAAGAGATCCCTTGCAAGACATGTGGTAAGCTTTCTTCAAAAATATCATCCATTATATCAATAACATCAATTAAACAACCATGTTCCTCTAGCATAGGTCCTTTCAAAACCTTCCCTAAATTAAAAGTGATATTATCATCTACAACAGACAGGGTTATTTTTCCATTTCTAACATCAATAATGAACCTGCAGTATGGAGAAAAAGGCCTACCTAGAATAGTGGAAATTTGTGTATCCTCAGCCATGTCTAAAACAACAAAGTCAACAGGGATAAAAATTTACCAACTGTGATAGGGACATCCTCTAGAATACCAAAAGGGTATTTAACAAAACGGTCTATCATTTGTAAAGTAATATTAGTAACTTTTAAATTACCCATATTAAGCTTAGAGCACACAGACGATGACATATATAACACTAACACTAGCACCCAAATCACACAATGTTTTATCAATGAAGACATTACCAATATGACAAGGGATAGAAAAACTACTAGGATCCTTTACTTTAGGAGGGGATTTATGTTGCAATAATGCGCTACATTCCTCTGTAAAAGCTATAGTTTCTACCTCAATAAAGGCCCTTTTCCTAGTCTGAATATCTTTCATAAATTTATCATATGCAGGAACCTGTGTAATTATCTCTGTGAAAGAAACTGTTACCTGCAAATTTTTCACAACCTCCAAAAACTTACCAAACTGTTTATCCAACTTAGTTTTCAAATGTCGATTGGGGAATGGTAGTTTGATAATTGGTTTTTGTGCCTCTCCACTTTTATCCCGAGTGATAACCTTCTTTGGAGTTGTACCCTACAATGTTTTATCAGAAATATTAGTTTTACCCTAGAGCCCTACAGAATCATTAGGTATAACAGAATCAGAATTATCAATTTTAATTAAATCAGGTTCATCATCTTTGGGCATAAGAGGCCGATCGTAGTGTGAACTACTCCTTAGAGTAATTGCATTCGCATGATCTATAGGTTGCATTGGCTGCGAAGGTAGGGCTCCCTGCTGGCGAGTCTGTAAGGTAGAGGATAGCTGTACAATTTGATTATCCATGAGTTTATTGTGAGCTATGATTGAATCAATTTGCGTATCTCTACTCTCCATGTGCTTCTGCATATTTGCTAGCATTGCTCTAATTTCTGACAAGGCAGGGTCGAAGGGGGAGTTTTTGCTTGGGTTTTCTTGGCTAAAGTTGGCATGGTAATATTTTTGTTGTGGTGGTGGTGCTTGTTATTGTTGTTGTGGAGATGGAGGGTTTTGCACATTGGTACTCTGGTAGAAAAAGTATGGATGGTTCTGGAGCCCAAGATTGTAGGTGTTAGAGTATAGGTGATTCAGCCTATAGGATTGGAAGGCATTAACTTGCTCCATAGGACTCCTGTAATCTTGTTCCCAATGTCCTAAATTCCATAATTTTCACAAAAAGCATCATTAGCATTATTATTAACGGTAAAAACATTAGCTATATAGCAAGGAACAACAGTACTAAGATTATCTAAATTCTGGTAAAAAGATGTTAATTGAGCTTGCACAAAGGTTTCGGAATTGACACTATATTTTCCTTTGTTAGCAAAGCCTCTAGGATTCCCATATTGGGCATCGTGAATTGCCATATCTTCGACCTGACTTGTATCATCAACATTAAGATTCATAAACCTCCCACTAGCTTCATAATCTATAATTGTTCTAGATGAATATCTAATCCCATTGTAAAGCTTGGATCAACTGCCACTGTGCTAAATTATGGTGGGGACACTCCCTCTCCAGATCCTTGAATCTTTCCTAAGCCTCATATTAAGTTTCATCTCGCTCTTGGGCAAAGTTTTGATTGGCACTTCTCAATAAAGCTGTCCTTTCTGCAAGGTAATATTTATTATAAAAATTCAAAGCAAGTGTCTTCCAGTTAGTAATACCAAGCGCATTTCTATTTAAATCATTAAACCATAATTTAGCTTTTCCACACAAAGAAAAGGGAAAAAGAATATCCCTGATTTGGTCTTGCGTGACCCCAGTTTGCCTAATAGTATTTCAATATTGACAGAAATCGGGAATGTGAAGATTTGGGTCTTCACCCTTAGCTCCACTAAACTGCTTCCTTTCAATCATCGTTATGAACTGGGGTTTGATCTCAAATTGTTCTGCCTCGAGAGCTGGAGTAGGAGAAAGGTGTGAAAAATCCGTCTACACTGCAAATAATCGTTGAGCTTCTTAGGTGGCATTCCTATCATATCTGATTCAAGCTCTGAAGAAACATCTAAATCACTAGAATCAGGTGGAGGGTCTCTAGGAATATCACCCCCAGAACCCGCCAGTATTTGCTTGTATAAATTCTTTTGTCTATGGAAGGAGCGTTCCATCTCATGATCGAATGGGATGTAACCTGATCTGGAACACTTGAGCATAAACAAAGAACTAAACAACATATATGAGATCTGCTTCAAAGAACTTACGTTCTTTGAGACAAGAAGGAATAATCTAGACTACAAAAACAATCAAAAATAAAATAAAACTATTTCCCCGACAACGGCGCCAAATTTTGACAGGCTAAAGTCGTATCACCTTATCAAAAATAATTCCTAAGTCCTCTAACTATGCAGATAGGGAAGAAGGGTCGAACCACAGGGAAACAAGTCAATTTATTCCTAATTAATTGAAAGTAGTAACCAAATTGTTATTATTAAAGGGAACTAAATTACTAAGATTAAGAATAGGGAGAATCAATGAATAAAAAGCCTAGGGCGTAGGTTTACCAATAAATAATACTCCATGGTAAAACATAACTCATACAATTAAACCAGGCCTAATCTAATTGCATATCATTAACTCAATCAATAGGAAATCAATCAAGCATTGATAATCAACAATAATAAATTACCCCTTCATATTATTTATGGATCCCCACAAACCGTAGAAAGAAAACTACTCACAAATAATTAAATCTAAACTAATCAAAGCAATTAAACAAGTCCTGATGAAATAAAGAAATTAAATTGCTGAAAATAGAGAAGAAATCGTTACCAAAGTTAACGGAAATAATGGTCTAAATTAAATCAAGAGATGAAGAGTTGTAGAGAGAAAAACTAGAGAGAAGTTTTAAGCTAGAAACTAAGTAGAGAGAGAAATAGCTAAGAAGAGATAAATTGTATCAAACACTAAAAACGTATTTATACAAAGCCTTTAAAAAATCTTAATTAGAAACTAAATAAATCATCGAAAATACTCCTCCAAGACACGCGCCCGGTCGGGCGAAGCACCGCCCGGCTGGGCCCGCCTTTTTATCCTCAAAGCATCTCTCACCCCCGGTTAGGGGCGAGGGCTACCTGATCGGGCAAGGCTCTTGGGCACTTCTTTGGACTTTGACTGGGCTTCGATCCTTAGCCCAATTCGAATTTCCTCTATAGGGCTTAAATACTCGGTCCAAATGCCTCGGTATCCCATATGTTGAGCCCTTAATAACTGGTTTGATGACTCCAACCGGCCTTGGGCTACAAAGGGTGGTTGTGCTCCTCCAATGCTCGTAGTTGCTCCATATAATCCCGGGAAAATGCTCCAAATATGCAATTTCCTACAAAACTCAACCAAAACTACGAAAAAACTAGAAAACAAAAATAGTAATAGAAGTGGAGCCAAAAACACTACTAATTATGACTAAGGGATGGGGGTAAATCACTATATAAAATAGACATATCAATTAACAACCTTTCACCGCCATTATTGGTCAGGTCAAGTATTTAATCTCGAAAGTGCTTAAAATCCATGTTCAGTTAACATATTCAGTCAACAAATCAAACAAACCATTTATTTAAACTCAGTCCAACTCAAATTTTATCACAAACCCCTTTTTATCCATTTCGTGTTATTTATTAATTAAGCCCGATTAAAAAATAATACAAACTCGAAACCTAAAATATTCCGAAAAAAGTTGAAACGACGCCTAAAATATAACGTTCTTAGTTTTTAAGTAAAGATAAAGATGAATCTAGAAGGTTTCAGGAAACCTGAATATTGTGTCCCACGGCATGCGCGCTGCGTCGCGGTATTGATACTGTCTCACGGTACAGCGCACCGTGTCGCGATACAGGCACTGTGACGCGGCATTTTCTTATGGTTTCTCCGCGGCGCCTCTTCATTTCTAGGGTTCCTTGTTTCACCCCACTCATTTCCTCTATATATACGAGGCTGATTTTCTCAGTTTTGGGGCACCAACAATCATTCTCTTCTCTATCTCTCTTGCTTTAGCCTAAACTCGAGCTACCCTATTCTTCCATAATACTTACCCTAAGCACTCCAAGGAGTCCATACTTGACCCAAAGTTTCGTCGTTAAACAAAGGCGTGAAAGGTATAACTGTTTCAGGGTTTGGCCCCAATTCAACTTTAGTTTAATTCTATTATTGTTTATATATCTTCCTTGAAGTTACTAACGCGTTTATTTGTTTTATAGTTGCAAGGAAACACAATCATGTAAGGAATAATGTTCTTTTTATTCCTATTATATTTCTAACAATTGTTATTATGTTTGTCATATATTAATTGTTGGATATTATGGTTAAATTGCTTCCAATATTGATGTGTATTCTATTGTTATTATTAATCACCATATTGCATATTTAAAGAGAATATGTAATTGAAAATAACGCCTAATAAGATAATTTAGACGACCGGTTTAAGTTCCCTTTTAATCTTGTTGTTAATCGAAGTTATCACAATATTTTAGAATTATGTGTGCATTTATATTCAACTAATTTAGCTATTGTTAGTTTAGGGCAAATCGAATATTGTTTGTATGCCAATAAGAATTGAGTAGAGGCCAATACAGGCGAATGTGACTCCATGACAAACTTCTTAACATCATCCCTAATCCTCCTTTCGTGGTTCCAAACTATATGGAGTTAGTAATCTCATGGATTATGAATGTGACTCCATGTCTATCGTTGTCCCTTTAATCGTGGTTGCGTAAAATGATCCATGAACGGTTTACAAATTCCTTAAAAACTGGTGGCTCCCTACTTTGTTTTGTCCCCAATCGTATATGTCAATCCCCACTTCTAATGAGTGTTAAGCATATTTATAACATGCTTAACGAAGGCGCATTTCGAACGACGCCAATTATTTGGCGACTCAACTGGGGAGGATTCTTGGTTATTTATCGATTTGAGTGATCGGTATTTAATTAAGATGATTGGATGAGACTCGAAAGATTCTTGAAACGTATTCCTGTGGTTAATTTAGCGTTTTTGCATATGCATATACTTTTTAACTTCGTATTTAGATTCGTCACGAAAGAAAAATTGAATAACTAGATTGCGAACGAAAAAACTAAGCATGCCGTGTCACGGTTCATATATAATACCGTCACGTGACGTTCTGTACCATGACATAGTATTTTCTATCGTGTCGCTGTAGTCCTAAAATTTTTCCGGTGGTTTTGTAATTTTCTAGTTATTGGCTTCCTTCGATTTTTTTGAAAAAAAAAACGTGTGTGTTCTACATACGTCTTAGCCCCGCGGGATTTACACTCTATTAACCTAAAAAACGCTCAAGGGAATAAGGGTTCATCCGAGTTATTAAATCCACTCAAACCATGGAGTCGATTTCGATTTAATCACGAAGTAGCGAAGCCGCCTGTTGCCATACACCCTCAAGGGAGGTTGCTTGCTAACGCGTCCAAACTCTTAACTATGGTACCATTTTGACACCAAATAAACTTGACCATAGTGAAACATAAAACTTGACCTTAGGTTGTGAACTCTTCTTTGCATCATTGTGCCTATGTGCCCTATGTGTTTATATTTGATTGTTTTGATCCTAACCTTAATGATCTTTCTTTGTCTATGGTGGTTTATTTTATGACTAACGAATGCCAATGGACCATACTCACTTAGTAATTAGCGCAAACTCTAAAACTGACAAAATCTAGAAAATGCACAAAAACAGAACTTAGAGTTGATTACCGTGTCGCGGCAATGCCGCCGCTTCACAGCAATCAGCACCGTGTCACGGAAAAATGCACCGCACCATGGTGTAACTTGTTGTGCCATGGTAGTAGTGATGTGTCACGGTGCCCAGGGTTTAGTCCATTCAGCTCATTTTTTAGTCTTCCGTGCTAATTGAGTCCTTGAGTCAGTCATTTTGATTATTGTTTACATGTCTAGCCATGCGATCATACCACGAGTCTTATAACATCACTTAGTCACTCACGAGTTAATTATATTCCACACAATATCTTTATTTTTTCACTCGAGTCATGCATTATGTCGTTTATGATCGTATACTAGGTTCATGCACCTCTTTTTTCCGTCATACAAAAAATGAGAGAAGTTTTTTCTTACTTGTTTTCAAACATCTATCTTTCCCTTTTCCTTTCCTTATTTGATCACTGTGTCAAACCATTAAGTGAATTTGTTTCATTTCATAGCACTTGGTTAAGGAGCAGGGGTAGATTGGTGGGGTTCGAGTCACTACTACAACAACCTCTTAGACCAAAGAAGCGTTTTAAAGAAGACCTCACTATCTCCACATCATCAATCACCTTCAAACTACTTTCAGTTTGTTCCAATGGCCACTAAAGAAGATATTGAGAACATTAACAAGTCCATTAAGGCATTTTTAGCCATGATGCAAACCCTTACTACTAGGGTCGCCACCATGGAACAAAACAAGGTCACTGTTGCCACTATTTTGGATGTAAGGAACAACCTTAAATTCTCCACTTTTGACATACCAAAATTCAAGCCCATTGACATTCCAATGTTCCACTTGAAGGCTTACTCTGCAACTATGGCTCTTAAGGGACTAGATGTAGCAATCTTCCCTACGGTGTTCCCTCTCTCTTTAGAGCATGCTTGCCAACAATGGTTTTATTATTTAGACGTCAAGCACATTGCAACTTGGCAAGATGTCACCGAAAGTTTCATGAATCGTTACAAATGTAACTTTCAAGCCAGAACTTCTGAACGTGAAAATGAACTCTCCATTATTTTTAGACAGAAAAAGAATGAAGGCTTCACTGGTTACATGAACAGGTGGAGGGAAACAAGTTCACTCTTGGTAGATCCCCCCAAAGAAAAAGAAATGATTCGCTCCTTCATCCATAATCTGACTCACAAGTACAGGCAACATCTCATATTTCTGCTATTGATCACTTTCGAGGCTGTATATGATATCGACATCAATATTGAGGATGAGCTAATAAAGACTGCGGGTAGTTGTAGACACCCATTTGTGTCTCCCCAAAACCAAACCCAGTGATGAATGCCTTTCGCGTCGTACAATAATCGAATTAGGTGAAAGTAGTTGAAAGTTAAGTGTTGCGGTTTAGTTTTATTAAAATTCTCTTCTCTCTGTTTTTGAAAATAACTCTATTTATTTGAAAATAGCCAAACCGGTTTAGTTTGGTCCATAATTAATGTCCAATAATAGTGTAGTTGGATGGGGCTCGAAGAGACCTTTCCAAGGATATACTATAAGCCCGATTCCGATGAATATTGAGGAAGTTATGGCCAAAATACTAAACTAGGCCCGGTTAATTATTTACATACGGCCCAATGATCTAGAGGAGGGCCCAATATTAATTATTATTCCTAAAATCATTAGGATTACTTATAATTTTCTAGAAGTTTCTAGAAGGTTCTTTTTAATTCTAATATTATTAGATTTAATAATTATTTATTTTTAAAATAGACATTTATTTGGAATAAAACATTATTTTATTATTATTATTATCTTAAAAATACGTATTTTATCTTCTGTACGGATTCCGTAGATCAAGTTGATTAAAGATCGGATTCCGCGTGAAGAAAACGCGCTAATACAGGTTGTCGCCTCGCGACAGACCCTGTCGCGTCGCGACAGAGTCGATTCCTGGCGACAGCATGTAGTTTTATTCCTTATCAAATTCTGTATTTTTCCGGACTATTTTCCTTATACATAGGGTCCCGAATCTCTGTTTTCATTCATCAATTCTCACTATCAATTCTCACTATCAATTCTCTCTATTCTCTTTCTAAGCGATATAGCTTAATTCTTATTTTCTCTCTCCCTTTCTAAACAAACCTTTTCAAATACAATATTCCGCATTCACAAGACTTAGATACTCTTAGCCAAGTTCGAAGTTGCCTTCGCCCTAGACGTGAAAGGTTTGATAATTTATGAGGGTTTGGTCCAAAAATAGTCAAAACTTTATTTAATTTGATTTCAATTTGATTCTTTAATTATTCTTTATTGATTTTCATTGAAGTTTACTAACTTGTGTATTTTGTTATTAGAAAGAGGTACGAGGCTTCAAAGTAAGTAGATTAGCTTACTCCCTATTTTATTAACAATGTAGAAAGAATGCTTATTATTGTTTTATATTCCTAGTATCATGTTAGGATGTATTTAATTCCTAGTATCATGTTAGGATGTATTTAATTCCTAGTATCATGTTAGGATGTTATTTTATGCTTTCTAGTGTCATGTTTAGGGTACCTTTTATTGCTTTACTCTATCTAATATCATGTTAGTACCATGTTAGGTTTAAAGCTTTGATCTTTATTGTTTAGTGACATGCTAGGATTGGTTATTAATCTTGTTAGTATCATGCCTAGGATCTTGATATTATTATTAAGCTTTATTATGCCTTATCATGTTATTATCTTCATTATTATTTATTGATTACGATTATGTTGCTTGATATATATTATTGTTATTGCTTGATCACACCTTTTATGCATGTTTAAAGGGAATTTGTACTTGAAATCACGCTTAATAAGATAATTATTAATTTGGTTTAGGCTAATGTGATTTTAACTCAAGTGATCGCCAATAATATCTTTATTTGTGCATTAATATTCAACCAACATAGATAAACAGGTTAGGTTCAATATGATGTTTGTATGTTATTCGAAAAGCGCACATGAATACGAGCAGAACAAAGTAGAGGCCTATTTTATAGGGCGGGTCCTTTCTTTTGTAGATTGGATTCGTACCCTCATCCCCGGACCCCGTTTGGTTCAAGACCTTATGGAGTTGATGGTCCTTTTGGATTGTCTTTTGGGTTTACAAGTTCCTAAAACTTGTTGGCGACTCTTTTGCTCTCTTTTTCTTCCCTTTGGAACGCCACCATACTTTAGTGTATGATCACAGTGGGGTTCATGTTTGGGATCATAATGCTTGAAATATTCCCTACAGATTTTGGCGACTCCACTTGGGAGGATTTCCATTTATATTCCTGAAATTTATTTTGGCAATTATTTAGAATGAGCGGATGAGACTCGAAAAATTCTAAGTATTTCATGTGCGTGATTTGATTAACATTATTATCATATGCATTAAAAGGTTCTCATGGGAGAGCCCCATGAGTCAATACATAGGAATTTTACACGTAGGAAATTTGAGAAATATCTTTCATGACTAGAATCGAAAAAACGATGCGAAATCTGGGAAATCCTAAGAACACAGAAACTTTCCAAGGCATGTAGGAACTAGCGTCTAAAAAACAAGGCTTGTCGCCCGTAAAAAGTTTCTGTCGCCTGGCGACAGAGGCTTTTATCCGGCGACAGTCCCTGTAGTCTGGCGCCAAGTTCTTCCAGTACCGAGCCAGGGGTCTGCCTTCTTGCTTTGACCATTTCTAGCATTGTTGGCTTGATTTTACTTATTGATTGAGTCCTTTTCTCACTTTTCTGAACCCATATGTGTTCTACATATTGATATAACCCTCTGGGGGTTCCTGCTTCACCTGCCTAATCGAATAATCCACTATCATGTGCAAAGTTTTAGTTTGGGTACGTGCAAAGTTTGTGAATCCACCAAATCATGGAGTCGAGTTCGATTTCATCACGAACTCGCGGGGTCCCGTCCATTCGCACCAACCCTCACGGTAGGCTTGTGTGCAATGCATACGGATTCATAACCATGGACCTTTTTGACTTAACCCATATCCTTGAACTTTAGAGAACTAGAGCTATGGTTAGGTTGCAAACTCATTGCATCATATTGTGACTATGTGAACTACTTGTGCATCCATGCTTGTGCATATTATATATGTGTTAACCGTTTGTTTGACTTCTGATTAAGACTAAATAAATTGACTAATGACTAAAAGGACTTTGTGTAATTAATTAATTTTGAATTAATTAAAGGCTAATAAATTAATCAACTTGACTTAGTACGACTTTAGGCATGTCCGCTTAGAGTAAAATTACTGGTAACAGTCCAGATTAATGTTCCAGCAATGGCACAGATTTTTGGACTGTGGCGCTGCAGTTTAGTGTCTGTCTCCTGGCGACAATTTTGTCGTCTGGTGACATGCTTTAAACAGTGGCGACAGTCCTGATGTTTTAGCGACAGTCCAGTTTTCTTGCTCGAGTCATCACGATGAGTCTAATTAACAGTCTACGAATCAGTTTATCAATTTATTAATGGTTCAAACCACGTTTAAGTCTTTAATTGAGTCTAGGCACTTAAAGTCCAATGCTCATACACTAAGAGTCAAAGCATGTCACTCACACACATTCATAAAGTACACACATAACATATTTGTCACATTATGACCATATTTAGAGAGTCTTGTATGCGTGTTTTCCGTCATTTTTTTAGGGGGGTAAGTCGGATATTAATCCTCCAATTTTAAAACTTCATTAACTTTTCCCTTAAAGTATATACCCCATTTTTTTTAATTTTAAATCATAAAGTCAAGTCAATTAGAGTCGAGTATTAAAACAAATATGGTTTAACTTACAGCGCGTGGACAAGAAAGGAAGGGTGTTTGATCAAGGAAAACACCTTTGTGCAAGTCTTACTTTTTGATAAACCGGTTAGTAGGAAAAGGAAAGATTAGAAGATAATGGCTAGTCAAGAAGAACTTAATGAGGTCAAGGGACAGGTAGCCAATTTGGCTGAGACATTACAAAACTTATCTCTGCAAATAAGTGACCCTGCAAGACAGAAACAAATGGACCTAATCCAGGAAAGCTTGGGCAAGCTGTCCAACGACTTTAGATTCCAAGGGATTAGCTCACAAGGGGTCTCGGTGGATAAGGACCTTCTCCCACATAAGTTCAATCCCAATGACATCCCTAAATTTAAGGCTATGGATAACCCTTATTTTCATTAAAGAGCATTTAAAACTATAATGAATATTAAGGGGATAGATAAGAAAGCATTTCATTCTGTATTTTCTTTGTCTTTAGAAGCTGTATGTCAACAGTGGTACTTTTCACTTGATAAAGAAAAGACCTCTAGTTGGGAGTCTATTGTAAGTGCTTTCATTGAAATATATAAATGCAATATACAAATTACAACTGATCATAGAGAATTAGAAATTCTAAAGCAAAAAGAAAATGAAGGTTTCACCTCCTTCTTTAATAAATGGAGGGAAACTACTGCAAAAATGGTTGAAGTACCTAGTGAGAAAGAATCTGTTAGGATGTTCATTAAGAACCTCCAAGAAAAATATTCTAAACATCTTAGGTACCAAAGCAATCTAAATACCTTTAAGGCCGTCTATGATATTGGTATTAATATTGAAGATGATCTCGCTAAACAAAAAGCTGTTAACAACAACTCAAATAGTGGCTGGAAAAATTAAAAGAACGAAAATCCTTCTTCATCTAAATCCACCCACTCAAACAATGTTAGCACCTTTAATCTAAATGAATTCCTAGCAATGAATAACAATCAAGGACAAAAGAAACCATTTAGGAAGAACTATACTCCTATTGGTATGAGTTATGACACCGCATTTGACCGTTTACACGCAAAAGTTCTTATAACTCCCATTGGACCATTTGGGGACCCACCTATCGAAAGGAGAACGGCTAGCTGGAACCCAAATGCACATTGTAAATATCACCAAGGCAGGGGCCATCCTACGGAAAACTGTTGGAGGCTAAAGGAAGCCATTCAAGAGTTGATCGATATTAACAAGCTCCCATTGCCCCCTGCAAGCAAGAAGCCAAGCATCAACACCGCACCGCTGTCGGATTCCTTGGCTATTTCTGACGAAGACAATCAAGTGGACCCATCTAGCCTCATAGAGCCTATCAAGACCATTGAAGAAGAAATCTTCGAAGATTCTCTTGAATCTCATGACCAAGAACCTGCAACTAAGTAAGACGTTTATGTGTTAACACTAATACTGTCAGAAATGTACAAGTTGTTGTTCCAAACTTATGAGGCTTTAAGAGAGAAAAATGAGTTACTCAAGAGTAGACCCCCACCCAAAGAGAAGAAACCCTTTTCTCTCCAACTAATTGACACTCCCAGGAAAAATAACAAATGTTATACTCCAATCGGGACGTTATACGCTAATATGTTCAAAATGCTCTCCGAGAATGGTAAAATTCAACCTCTCGAACCGAGACCATTTGAGTCACTAAAAAGGATGGACAAATACTATTGTTCATACCATCAATCATGGGGACATACAATAGAGAACTGCTTCAAGTTCAAAGATTTAGTTCAACGTTTGATTGATGAAAAGAAACTGGTTCAACTTCCACAAGATGCTACGATCATTGGAGTGTGGGACAGCGATGATGAGGATGTCTACCTTAAAGATATCGAAGAAACTCCTCTATCAACAATATACCCAGTAAGTGACATTTGGGATGAGGAAGATTCGCCCATAGATGTCCTCACCAGGTCCGGGAGAATGCAACCTCCCATTTTAACACAACCTATGCCCACTATCCAGCAAATTCCCATGCCTATCATAGAAGACAACGATGTTGTCAAACAACTAAAAAAGACTAAGGTTGAAATGAACGTATGGAAGCTCTTAGCCACATCCCGAGAAAATAGAATTGCAGTCATGGATGCCTTGGCTAAAGTAGGCATAGATTCGGACACCACTCCTGAGGGACTTGCTAACTTCCTCACGAGTGATCTTCCAAGTCCAATCAACTTGGTCACATTTTCGGATAAGGATTTACCACCGGAAGGTGACAAACACAACAAAGCTCTAAACCTCACGGTAATATGCAAAAGGATGAATGTTCCTATGACTCTTGTGGATAATGGTTCAGCAATTAATGTTTGCCCACTTAGAACCGCAAGAATGTTAGGAATAAGAGATGAGGATTTATCCCCATCAACTCAAGGGATAAGAGCTTATGATAACTCACGCCGTCAAGCATTAGGAACAATCACTATGAACATAACGGCAGGTGCAATTGAACATGCCACCACATTCCAAGTAGTGGATATTAAGGCATCTTTTAACTTGCTATTGGGACGCCCTTGGCTTCATGATCTAAAGGTCGTCCCTTCATCTCTTCATCAACAAGTGAAAGCCATAGTTGGAGGAATTCCAATCACCATCGATACTTTATCCATGAGGATCAAAACGGTGGAAAATCCACTAATCAATGTAGAGCACGATGAAAATGATGAAGATTTGTTGGGGTTTAGCGAAGAGGTCTCTTTAATAGAGGAAGATGAAAGGACCCCTCTTCGTTATGATCTCCACTCAAACATGGTAACTAATGCTATTCTAAGAAAACAGGGACACTTTCCTGGAATGAATCTAGGAAAGAAGAAAGGAATAGCTAAACACTTATCTACCTAGAGAGGAAAACCAATTTGCCGATGCCTTGGCAAGACTAGCCTCAATGGTTAGGATCCCAAGGAAATTGAGCAAATGCCTTTAACCATAGAAAAAGGCATAAACCAGCATACATTCAAGCTATAGAAGACGATGAAGTGATTCAAGAGGAAGAACATGAAGAAGAACCCTGGTTTATAGATATACTAAATTATGTAACCAAAGGAGAATATCCTCCTCATGCTGACAAAAGAGCAAAAAGAGCACTAAGGCTTTTAGCTTCCCAGTTTGTACTCATAGGAAATGAATTACACAAAAGGGTACCTAAAGGTCGAGCTTTATTATGTGTAGGCAAAAAGGATGCTCAAAGAGCTATGAGAGTAGTCCACGAAGGGATATGTGGAACACATGTTAATGGCAAAATGCTAGTCCAAAAGATAATGCGAGAAGGGTATTATTGGACTACCATGAATAAGGATTGTCATCAATATGTAAAAAGATGTCCCAAATGCCAAATTTATGCAAATTTGCAACATGTCCCACCATCTTTCCTCTACACCTACACTTCACCATGGCCTATCTCTACATGGGGAATAGACATAATTGGAAAAATCACACCTCACAGAACAAGTAGTCATGAATACATCTTAGTCGCAATAGATTATTTCACAAAGTGGGTAGAAGCACAATCATATGCTAAACTCACCGCCAAACATGTAGCACTCTTTATCGAAAGAAACATAATTTGTCGATATAGAGTCCCACATGAAATGATAAGTGACAATGGAACTCACTTTCAAGCTGAATGTGAAGAATTGCTACAAAAGTATGGTATTCAACATCATCATTCTTCCCCTTATAAACCTCAAGAAAATGGAGCAGTTGAGGCCGCTAATAAAAATTTAAAGACAATTATTGAAAAAATGACTAAAAATTATAAGGATTGGCCTGACAAACTTCACTTCGCACTGTGGGGTTATCGCACGTCAATCCGAACATCAACAGGAAATACGCCATTCAACCTAGTATATGGAATGGATGTCGTACAACCTGTAGAGTTAGAAATACCTTCTCTACGCATAGCGTTAGAAAGTAAACTTGATGAAGTCGAATGGACTAGAGCACGGTATGAAGAGTTAATTCTACTCGATGAAAAACGACTAGAGGCTCTACATCACACCCAATGCTATCAAACCCGCATGGCTAGACATTTCAATAAGAAGGTCAAGACTAGAAATATCAAGGTTGGGGACTTGGTATTAAAAACATTAAGAAAAAATGTTTTGGACCCAAGAGGCAAATTTAGGCCTAATTGGTCCAGACCATACATTGTCAAAACAATCCTGTCAGGAGGCGCGGCTAAGTTAACTGACATGGATGGTAATGAATTTTCAAACATGACAAATCTTGACCAACTTAAGAAATACTACCCATAATTACTTGAGTAAAACACTCAAGAGAGCTACGTTTGGCCTGATTCCTTAAACAAAGGATACGTAGGCAACCCCGACAGGGTGCGGCCACTTTAATATTTTAAAATTCTGTATCCCAGAGATGAAAAATATATGTCTGCAAAATTTCAAGACTGGCGCCAGAAGAAGGACTCTGTCCCCAGACGACAGTTTTGTCGCCAGGCGACAGAGCCAATTTGACAGCGACAATAATTCGGATAACAGCGCCAGGTTTCTGCGAGTGTCTGGACAAATTTTGTGTATTCTGGAAATTTATTCGCCTTCCGTACTCGAATTAATTCTCCGAAAAATAAATGTTGTAATTGTTTTCATTGCTTTAATTGTAAAGTTAATTGAAATAAAAGCTGAAATTTTATTAATTAATAAAGAAATTACATTATTGATGAAATAAAAGCTTAAAAATTAACTAAAACATATTAATATTGTCTAATAAATCTAAGGAAAAGTAATGCTCTAATCTTTTTTCTCTTTCTTAATTCTTTTCCAATTTTTGTCCGCATTCTCTTCCTCTTGATCCATAACCTTTGCTAGGAGACATCCATTAGAAGATCTACACTCTATTTTAGTATAGATAGTTTCCCCTTCCTCTAAAACCCCGTGTTTCTTCTCTACCCAAGCTTTCTTTTCCGTAGAGTCAACATTCCTTTTTCCTTTGTCTTTCTTAAAACTTTTCTTCTTTGGCATAATAGGAGTTTCGAATTCGCTCCTTTCCCCTAGGAGTTCCTTAGCAGGGACCTTTTTGTCACCTAGACGATTCTTCACATCGGTCTTCTCAACCTTGACTTGGGATTTCTGAGATTTTCGATCAAGCCATTGCTTCACATTGTTTGACAAACAAGGTGGATCCCTGTGGGAAATCACCTCCCATAGGGGCCTACCACTCCAATATTTGTCAAAGCGCTCAACTTCTTGTGACACAGGAAATTCATAAGGACGGCGGAGATCTCCTTTAGGGATGGTTTGTGCAAGACCATATTGTCTCTTAACTCTACAAAGAAAATAAAAGGTCAATTTTGATAAGCTCGGGAGACGACAGTATGCTTGGCTATTACAACCAACCATCTTCTCAATCCTCCACCAAGGGATGACCCAGTTTATGGTAAAATCACCAGCAGCAAACACCTTGCTCCATTCACGGCGACCTATTTTCAAGAATCGTTTCTTTCGCCGGACTATGCAATTGGGAGTGTATTTGTGTATATCATCAGGAGGATTAATAAATTTTAACCTCTCCATGAGCCATATCTGCAAAATATACATTTGATTAGTATTACAGTGTAAAAATATTTTTAGTTCTTTGTAATTAAGAATAGTATTATTTTATACCTGTAATAAAATTGGAGAACCTCGAAAAGGTGCTTTTGGATTCTTTCTCAATGCATCTAACCACAGCATGGTCTCTCCAACAATTAGCGGCATTGGGTTTCTCCCGGATTCAACTTGTTCTATAACATATATGATTATTGTTTGGCCTTCATTATCTTTACCACTAATTAAAAGAAGTTGGCTAAACATGCAAAAGAGGAAAGCTCTTTTCTTATGGACACGAAATCCAAGGTTAGGATTGTCATAATAATGTGCAAATTCTGTCAAATCAACTACATTGCCATGCACTATATTTTTTAAACCCATACCCCTTAGATCAAAGAAGCATTCGAAATCTTTCTAATAATAATCACTTACTCTAGGCATTACCGCAAGATCTGTGGAATAATAGCCTATAATGGCTCCAAATTCTTCCGGTAAAGGGCATATTTCATCATGGAAAAATCTAAAACAGTGAGTATTAATATCCCAATAGTCTATGGCAGAGTAAATAAAGTCCATGTCAAGACTCACCCCCTTTACACCATACATACCCCCCATACGGAAAGTATCTAATTCTTTTTTCACTTTAGAAGTTAAAAGACGACACCACTCATTCATGTATCCACAAAAGGTTCTTTTAGCTAAAGGCATGATTACTAGATAATTAATTAATTAATTAATAAACTGGTTAAATTATGCAGAAAACGAAGGATTCGGGGGCTATTTATAAACCTTTTTCACGGCAGAATTCAACTCCTGTGAGAAATAGGAAAAGTGACTCTGTCGCCAAGCGACAAGTCTGTCGCGTGGCGACAAAGGCTGTCGCGTGGCGACAGGTTTAATTACGTGGCGCCAATATTTTCTTAGCAGCGATAGCTGTTACGCGTTGGAAACCGTGTTTTTACTTGCTCGAATTTGACTTTGACTTGACTTATTATTTTCCCCTTTCTTATCCATACACCTTTTTTTACCCTTATTATTGTTATTATTATTATATTTTATTTTAGGCTTATTTTTAGTAATTATACTTTTGTTCCTTCATTTTTTCATTTTTCTTTTTTGGGGGAGAGAGTCAGCACCCTCCACTAATATTAAAAATGACGGAAAATTTTGCGCAAAAATTACACTTTCTCACACACTCACATGCACAATAAAAAATAATAAATAAAAATAAGAGATAAAGTGTTTAATAAATAATAAGTGCATATATATATATATATACAGAGTGTCTAATACATAAGTCATGTAAATAAAATAGACAAAGTCCTACAAAAGTCAAAATAAATAAAATACAGGTACAACTACGGTGCCGGAGGTCGCAAATCGTGAGGGACACCAAATGTATCAAAGAAAGTCCAACTCCGTGGAGTATGTCCATCACCGTCCCCTGAACCACCAGGCAGCGCAAACTGCAACTCAGGGCCAGGCCACCTAACCCCATCCTGGTACCCGACAGAAAGAGGTTGGGGCTGCAAAGGCTGCTGCGACGACGAGCCAAACTCGTACATCCCACCACCCATCCCACCTTGAATGGTCGGCCCAGTCGGAGCATCCTCAGGAGATGACGCCGAATCCTCTACAGCGGCGGCCTCAGAACGACCACCCCGACCACCAGAAGTAGTCCGACGACGCCTCGAGTCGGACCTAGTAGTCTCTCTCCTAGGCTCGGGTCTCGACCGAGTGCGTGGAGAAGGAATAGGCTTCCCCTGCAAAAATCAAAGTTAGGAAATGCAAATAAAAAAACAAGACAAAGATGCTAAATGCAAGAAATAATACCTCCTCAGCGTCGTTGCTACGACAGGTAGCACGTTTCCGCAACCTCACGAGCTGGCTGCGAAAGGCGTCTATGCACCTAGCCATAGCAGTCACCACCTCGCGAGAAAACTGCCAAAGTAACCAAGTCAGTAACAATTACGAAGCAAATATAAAGATAAGATATGTGAAGCTTCTTACTCGAGTTTGGTGACGAGGAATAGACCGCTCCACAAACTGCTCCCCCTCTGGAGCTGGCGGAATGAGCTCCTCGATCGGCCCATACATGCCCTGGTAACGTATGGACATCCTCGGGGGAATGAACTCCCTAGGACCGGCCTGGTAAAAATAATAGGTTAGGAAAATACTTAGGGGCTACCTAAAGAAAGATAAATCAAATGAATAAAAGCATACCGCTGCCTCCTCTGAAAGGACAGGAGCCGGCGCTAGCAACGGTAGCAGGTCCTCCTCATAGCTCTGCTCGAGGAGAATGTAGGACCTCCAAGGAGTAACCTGAGTAGATCCACTGGCACGATCCCGCTGCAGGGCATCATGAAACATACGCCGAGGTGGAGGAACAGGAACCATAAAAACGTCTGAGGAGTGCTGGATGGCTACCCTCTCCCCTAGGTAGACCACCGCGTCGTACGTCCCCAGAAAGTAACGACGCTCAGCAGTGTACTGCGCCGCCAGCGTAGGAATAGGAAAAGTAGCCCAAGGTCGATAGACCGGGCTGGGCTCCTACAAGAATCACTATATAAGGCATTAATACCAAAAGGTGATAAAAGAAAAGTATAAGTTATAGAAACCTACCGAGAGGATCATCTCTCAAAGGCGTAGCACCTCCGGTGGACCTCTGCGGCCTCCCCAACTAGCAGCAATGGGGAGCACGCGAGAAGAAGGCCTCGCAGGCGCAAGTGAGGGGAAGTACTCGTAGAACCAGATCTATATGAAAGGGCAAAAGTCAGTAAGGGTTATGCTTCTAAATCTAGAGTTAAACCTCAAAAAAAAAAAAAAAAAAAAAAAAAAGAGAAAAGAGATGTATCTCTACGACCCTCCATAAGTTGGAAAGGGTTACCTCTCCAGACAAGGCCTTGTGACGACAAGAACGCCGCAAGCCTAGTAGAAAGTCCGCGTAGGCCATGCTGGCCCAGTCATATGTCCCGACCAAGTGAAGGTCGTGAACAGCGGACAGGTAGTAAAGAAGTACTCTACTAGCTCGATCAGGGGAAAACGTCCCTGACAGCAGAATCAGCACAAAGATGCGCACCCGCTGCTCTCGGGTGGTGGCATCATCCTCATAAGCTGCAACTAGTGTGCAGCGACGAATGCATCGGGAACTCAGCTGTCCCGACTGAGCCTTGGCCTGGGCCCGAACAACGATCGACCCTAATAACTCCTGAACCTCCGGCGAATAGACAATGACACCGGCGTCGAAAGGAAGAGGAGTAGACTGGAGCTCTAACCCCGTGATGAGGCTGAAGTTAGCTGGAGTGACCATCATCTCACCCCAGGGAAAGTGGAAGGTGTTGGTGGTGTCCCAAAAGAACTCCACCAAAGCACGGACGAGGTTACCCCCATCGTATGAAAACATGGCCCGGGTGGCCTGTAGAAGAGGAGTCAACCCACACGACTCCCAAAGACGACGAAGACCCTCATCACGACTGATGAAGTTGTCGTACAGAGAAATGATGGTGGAGTTACCCGTGCCGTGGCTACGGGTCCTCCCGCTCGCAAGACCTCGTCGGCCTCGCTCCGACAGATGGTGAACTGGCGCAGGGAACAGGGTGCGCTCGTCCCAATCCGGCATGAGACCCAGCTTGGAAGTAGAAGGCACGTCCTCGCCCTCACTGGTGGGCTCGTCCTCTCGACGCGAGTCTCTCGACCGAGAACCAGAACCACATCGTCTAGCCATGCTAAAGTATATAAAAGTAATCAATTTTAAGGCTCTACAGTATCTAAGGTTCGCCTAGGCCGCAAGATACTATGTTCGCAAAATAGAGTACGTAGTACTAAAACAGAGCAAAAATTCAACTAAGCATGAAAGCATTTTTCAAGAAAATAAACAATTTCTTGCAAACATATGATGAATATTGTGACAAATTGTACAAGCAAAAGCAGTAAAAATGTGAAGAACGACCCACATTGTTCTTCACGACCTCAAGAGGTCCAACAATGGTGAATCGTTCGTTTCTTCACCAAATTGAGTCAAACAAGTCTCAAAATACTCCCAAGGTAATATACAGGCATAATTAAACAAATTCAAGGCATAAAATTCAACGAACAAAGCAAATTAAGCAAGAACATTTTCGAAATTTTCGAAAATTCGCTAGCAAGAACGCATAGTTTGTCAAAAACCGAGTAGAGTTTGAGCAAAACTTACATAGATCGGGAAAATAGATGAGAAAAGCTTCGATTTGCAACAAGTTTGAGCGAATTCGGCTGAGAAATGAGCAAGAACGAGAATTTTAAAGTTTTTTGCGAAATATGAGAAGCAGAGCAGCGAAATGAGAAAGAAGAAGAAGACGGGTTTAAAACCCCGATTCTGTCGCGAAACGACAGAATTGTCGCGAGGCGACAGACTCTGTCGCGAGGCGACAGGAGCGAATGCTCGCGACAGGTGTCTCTGGCCAGCGCTGGAGCGGCGACAGGATTCTGGGTCCCTTATTATGACTTTGTGGGCCTATTTTAGCAGTTTAGGTTCCTTGGTATGCCTGTTAGCCCCTTTAAGAAAAATTGATATGATTTAGTCAGCTTGATTGCAGTTGCATTTAGTGATCGACTTGATGAAAGATCGTCTCACTTAGCTTAAAGAGCCTAAGTATTGGCTCATAACAAGGCACCGAAATAATGGTTCAATAGAGGCACCGAAATAATGGTTTACAAAGACAAAGCACCGAAGCATTGGCACAAACAAAAATAATAACAATATATTAAGGGTCAATATGCAGAATGATTCTTTGGCGATATCCCAATATAGAGAGGAGTTGTAAAGTGGCGAAATACGGTCGTGGCGAGGTAATGTCACAAATTTTGAAGATGGCGAAGTAAGGTCTCCTTCGACGGTCCCTCAAGGTAAAGAAGAGATTGTCTACAACGGCGATGCACTGCCGTGGCGACGTACAGCCACACCCTGAAGATGACGACATACAGTTATTTTCGACGATGTTCCCGAAATACTGTGGAGGATTGTCACCAAGAATATTGAAGGCGACAACATATGGTTATTTTCAATGATGGCGTTCACGAGGCATTATGGAGGTTGTCACAAACAACAAATAAAGCAACGGCAAAATGATTACGTCCAGAGACGTGTGCTCGACGGTGCAAGATACGCGTTTCTTAACTCTTTTATCTGTTTAACTAATGATTAGTTTGCAGGTATCGGCGTTATAAGAATGATTTGGAATCGCAGAACGTTTTGAATTATTCTCCGTCACTATCGATACTTTGACTTTTGTTTTCGAAACCTAAGTTTCTCCAAACTCAGTCAAAGTGGGGGCTTCTGTAGACACCCATTTGTGTCTCCCCAAAACCAAACCCAGTGATGAATGCCTTTCGCGTCGAACCATAATCGAATGAGGTGAAAGTGGTTGAAAGTTAAGTGTTGCGGTTTAGTTTTATTAAAATTCTCTTCTCTTTGTTTTTGAAAATAACTCTATTTATTTGAAAATAGCCAAACCGGTTTAGTTTGGTCCATAATTAAGGTCCAATAATAGTGTAGTTGGATGGGGCTCGAAGAGACCTTTCCATTGATATATTATAAGCCCGATTCCGATGAATATTAAGGAAGTTATGGCCAAAATACTAAACTGGGCCCGGTTAATTATTTACATACGGCCCAATGATCTAGAGGAGGGCGCAATATTAATTATTATTCCTAAAATCATTAGGATTACTTATAATTTTCTAGAAGTTTCTAGAAGGTTCTTTTTAATTCTAATATTATTAGATTTAATAATTATTTATTTTTAAAAGACGTTATTTGGAATAAAACATTATTTTATTATTATTATTATCTTAAAAATACGTATTTTATCTTCTGTACGGATTCCGTAGATCAAGTTGATTAAAGATCGGATTCCACGTGAAAAAAACGCGCTAATATAGGTTGTCGCCAAACGACAAGTCTGTCGCCTCGCGACAGACCCTGTCGCGTCGCGACAGAGTCGATTCCGGGCGACAGCGTGTAGTTTTATTCCTTATCAAATTCTGTATTTTTCCGGACTATTTTCCTTATAAATAGGGTCCCGAATCTCTAATTTCATTCATCATTTCTCACTATCAATTCTCACTACCAATTCTCTCTATTCTCTTTCTAAGCGATATAGCTTAATTCTTATTTTCTCTCTCCCTTTCTAAACCAACCTTTTCAAATACAATATTCTGCATTCACAAGTGTAGACACCTAAAAATGTCTCCCCAAAACCAAACCCGATGATGAACACCTTTCACCGATGTTATTGGTCGGGTTGAGTATTTAATCTTTGGAGTGCTTAAATCCATGTTCATTCCCGATACATTCCTAGCCCATTTTACCAAACCATAACTTATTTTCCTCATTTCGTGCCTTTAAACCCAAAATAATTCATTTTGTGTCCATTAAAATCATTCATTTCGTGTCCTTTTCATAAAAACGTTTAGACCAGTTTATTTTGGTCCATAATCTGGGTCCAATGATTAAATATTTGGATGGGGCTTTAAAAGATATTTCCAACGATATATTATAAACCCAAATCCGAGTTATAACGAATAAGTTATGGCTAAAATACTAAACTGAGTCCAAACCGAACCTAAGCCCACCTTATCTACGACCCAATGATCATGTGGAGGGTCCAAAGGATTTAATCCCACTCCTAATCCAATTAGGATTGATTGGAAGCTTCTATAAGTTTCTAAAAGATCTTAATTATCCTTTTTGAAAAGATTAGATTAAAGAGTTTGAAATAGAATAAAACTCCTCTAGTAATTTAATTCGAATTGAAAGACGTTCAAAGATTGACAGATATTATTTTCGTGCCTCATTGTTTTTATCTAATTCTTAGATGGTTGGATAGCTCTTGAAATTATCTTTCCAATGATATATTATAATATTAATTACGATCTATAACGAAAAAGATATGATTGAAATACGAAACTCTATCCAAAACTGACACCGTCCCATTATTTCGGTTATATATTTTATTCTGAGAAATATTTTAATCTGATTCTAATTGGGTTAGAAAGTATACTTCAAGAGCTTTCCAACGATATCTTATTAATCCTATTCCGATTTTTTGATCAAAAGATATGATAAAAACAAAAACCGCAAAAACTGCTGTCTATCGCAAGAGTTTTATCCGGTTCGAATTCTTATCTTTTCTTGATTCGACCCCTCTTTTTTCCTTATAAATAGAGGTCATATCTCCCTTTTTAAATCATCAACAAGCTTGATCACCAAATCATTCTCTCTTCCTCTCTTCTACACCAAAAATCATTCTCTCTCCCTACACCAAACATATTCTCTCCTCTTTCTCTCTCTCTTGCCTAAATTCTAGCCACCCTATTCTCTCATTTTATATCCCTTAAGCACTCCAAGAAGTCCATACTTGACCCGAAGTTCTATACTTAAACCAAGGCGTGAAAGGTATAATTAACTGAGGGTTTGGACCAAATCAACTCTACCTTTTATTTAATTTAATTTCAATTTGATTTATTTTTATTGAAGTTACTAACAATTTATTCATGATGTAGCAATTCAAGGAAACAAGGAAGTGAGTAATTAATCACTAAATTACTCTTATTTTTATTCTTGTTGCTATTATCATGATTAGGGTTATTATTATTTGATTTGACTAACGTTATTATTGTTGAATTGCTTCCAATATTAATGTTGATTCTATTATTATTATTTATTGATCACCATATTGCATGTTAAAGGGAATATGTAATTGAATCACGCCTAATAAGATAATTTGGACAACCGGTTTAGGTTCCTTTAATCTTGTTGTTTAATCAAGTGATCACCAATATTTTAGAATAATATGTTGCATTAATATTCAACCAATTTAGCTTAATAATAGTTTGGAGCAAATTGAATATTTGTTTGTATGCCTTTGAGTTCGCAGGAATACTTTTCACAATAAGAATCGAGTAGAGGCCAATACGGGCGAATGTGACTCCATGACTCACTTCGTACCATCATCCCCGATCCTCCTTTCGTGGTTCCGAACCATATGGAGTTAGTGATCTCATGGATTATGAATGGGGTGTAACCTTCACGGGTCAATCGTTGTTGCCTATCGTTGTCCCTTTTCGTGGTTGCCTTATAATGATCCGTGAACGGTTTACAAGTTCCTTAAAAACTTGTTGGCGGCTCCCTACTTTATTTGTCCCTAATTGTTGTCCCTATCGTATATGTCAATTCCCACTTCCTATGTGTGCCAAGCATATTCACAACATGCTTTTAACGTAGGCGCACTTCGAGCGACGCCTACAATTTGGCGACTCCACTGGGGAGGATTCTTGGTTATTTATCGATTTGAGTGATCGGTATTTAATTGTGATGAGTGGATGAGACTTGAAAGATTCTTGAATTGTATTCCTGCGATTAAATTGGCATTGTCACATATGCATATGTATATTAGTTTACCTGTTTTTCCACCATAGTACGTGTTCTACGTACGTGGCTAGCCCAGGGGATTTAAGCTCTATCAACCCAAAAACGTTCATGACAATAAGGGTTCATCCGAGTTTTTAAATCCACCCAAACCATGGAGTCGAGTTCGATTTCATCACGAACTCGCAGAGCCGCCCGTTGGCATACACCCTCAAGGGAGGCTGCCTTGCTAATGCGTCCAAACTCTTAACCATGGTACCCTTTGACACCCAAATAAGCTTGACCATAGTGGAACATAGATCTTGACTTTAGGTTGCGAACTTCATTGCATCATTCATGACAATGTGCTTATGTGTGCATATTTTTATTTTATTTTTTTCTTCTCTGTTTTTTTTCTCTTATCAAACCTTTTTTTTTTCTTTGTTAGAGTCGATTCATAGTTTTTTTTTTTTTATTTATCTTGAGTCAACCCGGATTTTTATTCCCGTATCCTGCATAAGAGTCAACTTGTTTTGGTCAAAGCCGGAGTTCTAGAAAGAGTTACATGTCGTGCCACCTATGGATCTGTAGCCCCAAGTTTTATCTTTTATTTGGCGTTGGTTTCGCTACAGTCAGAGTCACAGATCAAAAGTTATAACCGATATACTACAGCCTATCCAGTTTAGGTGTCTTTTTAGTGTGCAACCTTTTTATTTTTATTTTTTCTTTCGTGTCTAGCTAGTCTTAGCCAAGTCCTTTAATCCGTGTCAACTCGTATAACATAGGATTATAGATTTTTATTTATTTATACCCATGATTCCTAACTCTTCTAGAATTCCACTCGTCTTCCTAGTTTCTTGTGATTATTGTGCTAACCTTAACATGTGTTCTTTGTCTTTGATTGTGGTTGATCTTTATTTATGACTAACGATTGCCAATGGACCGTTTTCACTTAGAAAATAGCATAAACATTAAAATTGGACAAAATTAATCAAGTTAGTTTGTCTTTTAGTCTTCCATGCTATTTGGTCTTTGCGTCCTTCGTTTTTTTTTTTCACTACGTCCTCATGTCTAACCATGCGATCATACCACGAGTCTTAATAAACTCACCTAATCACACATGTTGAGTCGTTGCACACACTTTGTCTTCGAGTAATGCACTATATTGTTTATGATCGTATACTATGACCATGCATGCGTCGTTTTCCGTCGTAATAGGAATGAGTTGAGTATTTCCCATAGGTTTTGAAAATTCTTTCATACTCTCTTCCTTTCCAATCCGAGTATTGAGTCAATGCATTAAGTGACCTCATTTTGTTCCATATATAGTACTCGAGTTCAAGTATCACTAGGCAAGAGTTGGAAGAATAAGGGGAACGTCATTCCTTCCTTCTTTTCTTCTAATCAAAGCATTAGCAATAACAAATTTCTTGTCCCTCTTGGCGATAACAAGTAATTCATAAGCATCCATGAAGACAAAGCACAAGACAAGTTTCCCATACAAGATTTCATACTTTTTTTCTTCTTTTGTTTCAACCCGTTCCCCTAATGAGTCTGGCATAGGCTCCCCTTATCCATGTGTATTGTCTATGTGTCATGTTTCTTACCTTTTCCATCAATAAGCTTTTTTTTTCCTTTGCATTCGATCATGTCATTTGCAAAAAAAAAGAAATAAAAAATAAAGCCGAATTAAACACAAGGTACACCAATGACTTGAGGCACCTTTGCAACTCATTATTCCCATTAACAATTCAAACACACATTCCATTTCTTCATCAACCACTTTGAGCCTCGTCTAACTATTGGCCTTATTTATTCAAGCCACATTCACCTATCCTGGGATGGGAAGGTGTGCAATTTGTGTAACATTCAGAAAGCAAGTTCAAATAATAAAAGTAGCAAAGCAACAATAAAAAACAATGTCTAAAGGCAAGTGTTCCAATGTCCTTGATATGAACACGTCTCAAATTGCGTCTCTCATCGAGTGCTTGGTACCGTGCTTGAGAAACATGAATGCTAAGTGAGTGATGAGCCGCATGATCTGAGATTGCCTACATTGATTCAAAAAAAAAAAAAAAAAAAAAAAAAAAAAAAAATCAAAGCAAAAAATATGTGAAAAATAAAACTTGCGAATTCAAAGTTTTCAAATACACAATTACACATCTCGGGGGGTTTCTCTCGGGTCTTGAGCTTTTTATCCCTTTCTTCCTTAAACCATCAACTTAACAACATTACAACCCTTGAAAGACCTCTTTGAGGTGTACATACACTTGTGCAAAGTTCGGTTAGAGCTACGTTCGGCCTAATTCCTAACGGATACGTAGGCAACCTCACATCGAGGTGCGGCCATATTCATATTCATATCCGTGCATGATCGAGTCAAAAAATATCCAATGCTTACCCTTACCCATTTAGAGCTAGACTTGGGGGCTTGAACCCACATCATTTAGCTTACCCAACCTAACGAGAGTCATCATCTTTGACTCTTCTCACATCTATTTCCATCACCACAACCTTTGCATCACTTTCACACACTTCACTCACACATACATAGCCATATCATCTTTCTCTTTAAGAACCCTTTATCATGAAATCTTGTTTCAATACTGTGCATGTCATCATCTTTCAAGACAACATTCTTTAGAAGAAACATTGTTTACTTGCCTAGCTTCCTGACCTGAGCAATGTTCATTGTTTCACACATCACATAATACGTTGAGCAACATTTATATTTCAATGATTTTTAATCATACAAAGCATATCGTGCTTAGCTCCTTGACTTAACCAACGTTCATTATGCAATAATCACTTCGTCTATATACGTGCTTAGCTTCTAGACCTAAGTGACGTTCAAGATCGTTTCTTACACCATATATGATGCTTAGCTCCATAACCTAAGTTCATTCATCTATCGTGTCACATGATGTAATTGTCCTTAGCCTCCTGGCCAAAGAGCATGCATCATGCATAAACTGTTTCCAAGACAAGAAATTCAATTCATACGATTCATTTCGTCTTGCTTAAGGAGGAAGTTCAAAACTTCTTCCCCTTTTTCATTATTTTCTTTTGGGGAAGTTCAAAAACTTTTTCAAAATTTTCTCATCGAGGGAAGTTCGAAAATAAAAGTTCATTTTTCACATCTTTCTTTTTCGGGAGAAAGTCGGTACCCTCCACTCATGACAAAAATTGACGGAAAATTTTTGCTTTTGCATCTTTGTTTGCTTGTGTCTGCACACACACTCAAATCATACATATACACACACACACACACAATCACATTTCATACACATGTCGTGTCAAGTCGTGTCAAGTCAAACTTGGTCAAGTCAGTTGGTCGAGTCAATCATGGTCTATACGAGTCCCTTGGCAAAATTTATTTTGCAGGTCTCAACTACAGCCCACGTTCGGGGACAAGCGGACCATCTACATCCCACGTCCGGGGACAAGCGGACCATCTACATCCCACGTCCGGGGACAACCGGACCATTTACAGCCCGCGTCCGGGGACAAGCGAACCATCTACAGCCCACGTCCGGGGCCAAGCGGACCATTTACAGCCCGCGTCCGGGGACAAGCGGACCATCTACAGCCCACGTCCGGGGCCAAGCGGACCATTTACAGCCCACGTCCGGGGACAAGCGGACCATCTACAGCCCACGTCCGGGGACAAGCGGACCATTTACACCCCACGTCCGGGGACAAGCGGACCAACTACAGCCCACGTCCGGGTACAAGCGGATCATCTACAGCCCACGTTCGGGGACAAGCGAACCTTCTACAGCCCACGTTCGGGGAAAAGCGAACCAACTACAGCCCACGTTCGGGGATAATCGAACCACCATCATTTCATGGCGCAAGGTTCTCGATACACAGGGACTTGCAATTTCATCATCAGACAAGTTTTTCCTCAAGCATGGAAAATTGTCATCTATCGACTTTCCTCAAGCATGGAAAGTATCTCAACCGGTGGGTTTCTTCAAGCATAGAAAGCTACCAAACATCATCTGTCGACTTTCCTCAAGCATGGAAAGTATCATCCGGTGGATTCCTTCAAGCATAGGAAGCTACCAAACTCATTTGTCACCGATACACTGGTGTCAGATACGCATTCTATCCCTTTACTCTTTTATCTGTGGAACTAATATTTTTTTGCAGGTATCGGCGTATATAGAGTGATTTAGGATCGCAGAATGTCTTAAATCATTCTCCGTCCCTATGGACTACTTTGACTATCGTTTTCGAAACTGATGTTTCTACAAACTCAGTCAAAGTGGGGGCTTCTGTATACACCAAAAAATGTCTCCCCAAAAAAAACCCGATGATGAACACCTTTCACCGCTGTTATTGGTCGGGTTGAGTATTTAATCTTTGGAGTGCTTAAATCCATGTTCATTCCCAATACATTCCTAGCCCATTTTACCAAACCATAACTTATTTTCCTCATGTCGTGCCTTTAAACCCAAAATAATTCATTTCGTGTCCATTAAAATCATTCATTTCGTGTCCTTTTTATAAAAACGTTTAGACCAGTTTATTTTGGTCTATAATCTGGGTCCAATGATTAAATATTTGGATGGGGCTTTAAAAGATATTTCTAACGATATATTATAAGCCCAAATCCGAGTTATAACGAATAAGTTATGGCTAAAATACTAAACTGAGTCCAAACCGAACCTAAGCCCACCTTATCTACGACCCAATGATCATGTGGAGGGTCCAAAGGATTTAATCCCACTCCTAATCCAATTTGGATTAATTGGAAGCTTCTATAAGTTTCTAAAAGATCTTAATTATCCTTTTTGAAAAGATAAGATTAAAGAGTTTGAAATAGAATAAAACTCCTCTAGTAATTTAATTCGAATTGAAAGACGTTCAAAGATTGACAGATATTATTTTCGTACCTCATTGTTTTTATCTAATTATTATATGGTTGGATAGCTCTTGAAATTATCTTTCCAATGATATATTATAATATTAATTCCGAGCTATAACGAAAAAGATATGATTGAAATACGAAACTCTATCCAAAACTGACACCGCCCCATTATTTCGGTTATATCTTTTATTCTGAGAAATATTTTAATCTGATTCTAATTGGGTTAGAAAGTAGACTTCAAGAGCTTTCCAACTATATCTTATTCATCTTATTCCGATTTCTGGATCAAAAGATTTGATAAAAACAAAAACCGCAAAAACTGCTGTCTATCGCAAGAGTTTTATCCGATTCGAATTCTTATCTTTTCTTGATTTGACCCCTCTTTTTTCCTTATAAATAGAGGTCATATCTCCCTTTTTTAAATCATCAACAAGCTTGATCACCAAATCATTCTCTCTTCCTCTCTTCTACACCAAAAATCATTCTCTCTCCATACACCAAACATATTCTCTCCTCTTTCTCTCTCTCTTGCCTAAATTCTAGCCACCCTATTCTCCCATTTTATATCCCTTAAGCACTCCAAGAAGTCCATACTTGACCCGAAGTTCTATACTTAAACCAAGGCGTGAAAGGTATAATTAACTGAGGGTTTGGACCAAATCAACTCTACCTTTTATTTAATTTAATTTCAATTTGATTTATTTTTATTGAAGTTACTAACAATTTATTCATGATGTAGCAATTCAAGGAAACGAGGAAGTGAGTAATTAATCACTAAATTACTCTTATTTTTATTCTTGTTGCTATTATCATGATTAGGGTTATTATTATTTGATTTGACTAACGTTATTATTGTTGAATTGCTTCCAATATTAATGTTGATTCTATTATTATTATTTATTGATCACCATATTGCATGTTAAAGGGAATATGTAATTGAATCACGCCTAATAAGATAATTTGGACAACCGGTTTAGGTTCCTTTAATCTTGTTGTTTAATCAAGTGATCACCAATATTTTAGAATAATATGTTGCATTAATATTCAACCAATTTAGCTTAATAATAGTTTGGAGCAAATTGAATATTTGTTTGTATGCCTTTGAGTTCGCAGGAATACTTTTCACAATAAGAATCGAGTAGAGGCCAATACGGGCGAATGTGACTCCATGACTCACTTCGTACCATCATCCCCGATCCTCCTTTCGTGGTTCCGAACCATATGGAGTTAGTGATCTCATGGATTATGAATGGGGTGTAACCTTCACGGGTCAATCGTTGTTGCCTATCTTTGTCCCTTTTCGTGGTTGCCTTATAATGATCCGTGAACGGTTTACAAGTTCCTTAAAAACTTGTTGGCGGCTCCCTACTTTATTTGTCCCTAATTGTTGTCCCTATCGTATATGTCAATTCCCACTTCCTATGTGTGCCAAGCATATTCACAACATGCTTTTAACGTAGGCGCACTTCGAGCGACGCCTACAACAAGACTTAGAATCTCTTAGCCAAGTTCGAAGTTGCCTTCGCCCTAGACGTGAAAGGTTTGATAATTTCCGAGGGTTTGGTCCAAAACAAGTCAAAACTTTATTTAATTTGATTTCAATTTGATTCTTTAATTATTCTTTATTGATTTTCATTGAAGTTTACTAACTTGTGTATTTTGTTATTAGAAAGAGGTACGAGGCTTCAAAGTAAGTAGATTAGCTTACTCCCTATTTTATTAACAATGTAGAAAGCATGCTTATTATTGTTTTATATTCCTAGTATCATGTTAGGATGTATTTAACACCTAGTATCATGTTAGGATGTTATTTTATGCTTTCTAGTGTCATGTTTAGGGTGCCTTTTATTGCTTTACTCTTTCTAATATCATGTTAGTACCATGTTAGGTTTAAAGCTTTGATCTTTATTGTTTAGTGACATGCTAGGATTGGTTATTAATCTTGTTAGTATCATGCCTAGGATCTTGCTATTATTATTAAGCTTTATTATGCCTTATCATGTTATTATCATCATTATTATTTATTGATTACGATTATGTTGCTTGATATATATTATTGTTATTGCTTGATCACACCTTTTATGCATGTTTAAAGGGAATTTGTACTTGAAATCACGCTTAATAAGATAATTATTAATTTGGTTTAGGCTAATGTGATTTTAACTCAAGTGATCGCCAATAATAGCTTTATTTGTGCATTAATATTCTACCAACATAGATAAACAGGTTAGGTTCAATATGATGTTTGTATGTTATTCGAAAAGCGCACATGAATATGAGCAGAACAAAGTAGAGGCCTAGGGCGGGTCCTTTCTTTTGTAGATTGGATTCGTACCCTCATCCCCGGACCCTGTTTGGTTCAAGACCTTATGGAGTTGATGGTCCTTTTGGATTGTCTTTTGGGTTTACAAGTTCCTAAAACTTGTCGGCGACTCTTTTGCTCTCTTTTTCTTCCCTTTGGAACGCCACCATACTTTAGTGTATGATCACAGTGGGGTTCAAGTTTGGGATCATAATGCTTGAAATATTCCCTACAGTAGTAATAATATTAACACTTGGAAAAATAAGAAGAACGACCTTCCTTCTTCTTCGTCTTCTAAGCCCAAAATTACTACCAACAATATCAACCAAGTGGATCTCATTGAAGTTTTAGCTCTCGACGCTCCCCTTCATAAGAAAAAGAGAACTTACACTCCTTTGAGAATGACATACGAAACTGCCTTTGAAACCTTTACGGCCAAGGCTTGATTACACCTATAAGGCCATTTCCAGAGCCAAAACTTGAAGAAAGGAGCGTCAAGTGGAGTCCCAATGCCCATTGCAAGTTCCATCAAGGAAGGGGCCACACTACTTAGCAATGTTGGAATTTATAGGATGCCATTCAAGACTTAATAGATGCAAACAAATTTCCTATCCCTCCATGCGGCAAGAAGTAATGAAGACAACGCGCAAAATGAAGCCTCAACACTAGATTTCTTGATTTCTTTTTTTTTAAAAAAATCATTTATTCCCTTTCCCCAATTCAAGTCTAGCATAGTTTTTCCTTTCTATAATTTGATCATCTTTTTATTTTTTCACCATTTTCCAAATGAACATTTTTTCCTTTACATCTCAATCATGTCATTTTTGCATTTAAAAATAAAATCAATGCCGAACCAAACACAAGGTATATCAATGATTTGAGACACCTTTGCAACCCATTATTCCCCTTTATTTACTTAAACACATATTCCACTTTTTCATTAACCACTTTGAGCCTCGTCTAACGTTTGGCCTCATTTATTCAACCCACATTCACTTAACCTTGGGATGGGAAGGTGTGTGATTTGTGTAATGTTTAAAAGCAAGTTCAAAAGAAAAAAAAATAAAAATAAAACAATGTCTAAGTGCAAGTGTTCCAATGTCTTTGTTATGAACAAGTCTCGAATTGCATCTTTGATAGAGTGCTTGGTACCGTGCCTGAGAAACATTAATGCTAAGTGAGTGATTGAACGCATGATCCGGAATTACCCACATTGATTCAAAAGAATGAAAAATAAAGAAAAAAAAGTTAAAAAATAAAACTTGTAAAGTTCAAATTTCAAATACACAAGTACATGCAAAGGCTAACTGATACCACTGTAGGACTTAAGATACTCTAAGTGGAATTGCATGAATCATATTCATAAGCATCTAAACACCAAGATCAATGCATAGCACATAAAGAACATATAATTGTACCTTTGAAGCGTGATTCCACGTGCGATCGAGGAAGAACAGTGGTAGATAAAGAACCTCAAGCGTGATTCCTCTACTTGGTCCACGGGCACAAATTAAACCTCCACTAATGCTAGTATTTGTGATTGAACCCTTCAATCAACCATCTACGAAGAAGAGAGGAACGAACCAATCAAGATCCACCACTACGAACACCACACGCCACCTATGGGTGGCCGACCGTACGAAGAGGTAAGAGAGAGGGGAGGGCCGTGAGGTGAGGAGAGAGATTAGGGTTTTGGGACTTGGTCGCCTTTAGTTACAATTTACTGAATGTTAATTGTTCCTTTAACCTTAGTCATGGATCTTAATTAAACATCATATCTCTAAATAATAGTCCATGTCAAGCCCAAACACCTTATCCTAATCAAACTACTCTAGCTCAACACTCTATATAGTTTGTCATGATCTCATAAGGCCCATTAATGGGCCTCTTACTTAACCCAATACCCTTGTTGTGTGACCTCATAGAATCCATTCTATTGGGCTTTGGAATATTTAACTAGCCCAAAGTTCATTTATCATATTTAGCAAAAGACAATGACAACCCAAAAGAACGAACTTATTATCTAAATAATAGTGATCCGTAATATATCTAGTAATTGCATTTATGGAAGACATAATTCCTTCAAATAGATAAAAGTTAGGATTATTTAATCTAATTTACCGTGCGCCCACCACTGTTGTTGCTGTCGGCGTTCGCTGGTGACGGTGGCCGGCCGGTGGGTGGTTGTGGTGGAGGCCAGCCTCGCGTGGGTTGCATGTGTGATGTGTGGCGTGGAGGTGAGAAAATAAAAGGAGAGGAGGGAAAATTAAGGGGAAAGAAAAATAAGAGGGAGAGAGAGAGATTTTACCTTTGAGTATTCTCCACCATGGACAAAGTTTAATTTGCTCATATGATGGATATTTATACCCTCTCCCAAAGACCCTCCAAACTTTAATTCTTTTTTTACCCTTAATGTTTCCTACTCCTGTTCAAAGTAGTCATTGAGTTTCTATAAACTCTATTGACTTTAAAACTTCCTTTTATCAAATTTTATGCCCCAAAGTTTCTTAAATAATAAAATAAAGTATTTTCAAAACCATTCAACAAATAAAAATGGACTGTTAAATAATATAAACCTTTTAAATTAATAAAATACCATAAATAATTCATTTCGAATTAGTTAAATACTTCATAAAATATTAATTTTAAGTAAAATACGTATAAATATACAGGGTATTACATATGAAGTACAATGGGTCTTTTCATCTCCTAAACTTAATAAAAATATCACTTAAATCAATATGTCATTTAAGGTATATATAACTTAAAATATAACTTAATTCCTTCATTTTCTTCCATAATTCCATCCTTAATATCTTTTTCTTTTAAGTTTTTGTAGTGAACTTAATATTTCCTTTTTTATTTTCCCTTGTGTAGCATAATAAAAAAAATTAAAAAAAAAAAAGAAAAGTGGCTCAAATAATATATTTCAACACTTGTGTCGTTGTGCGCATGTGTGAGTTATAAATACTATAGATACACCCCAAGCAACACGTCAACGGCATGATTCTTCTGTATGGCCGTATGGGATAAGTATTTCCACAAAATTTGTGCAACATCTTTATATGATCAACATCAAACACATTTATTGCAAACAATGGTAATCTACAAAGTGGCTCATTTTATATCTGTTTCTCACTTACAAACTCATGTTAAGAGGCTGAACCTGGGAAAAAGGGAAGATGAGAAAAAATAGAATTTGTATTCCGTGATGAACTTGTCTTAAACCGGAACTGGCTCGGCTTCATCAAGAGCAAGCACTCCAGGAAGTTCTTTGCCTTCTAATAGCTCCAAACTAGCACCACCACCAGTTGATATGTGGCTCATTGCCTCTGCGACTCCTACCTTCTCTACTGCAGCAACAGAGTCACCACCACCAATAATTGTGGTTGCACCCTTCTTACTAATCTCCTCTAGCTTCTTGGCAATAGCCTGCAGATGAGAAGCAAAATTCAGAGTGTTAATGAACATTTAAGATCATGATGTTCAATAATTATCAAAATAGCAAAAAGAGTTGTTTGTGTGGGTGAGTTAGCAAAGCAAGAACCAAACAACATAAATTAGCGCAGATCCTGAAGGACAAAGTTTCAAATGGGTTTACCCTGGCGACAAACAAATGACTAAGTGCCAAATTGCAGCAAAATGAAAACAAAAATGATTGGGATCATGACTTACAGATCTTAAAAGCACATCTATCAGTAAAATAATTTATCAGATACATGTAATTAATTGAAACTACAGATCAATCATGATTCAGCAGAGTACCTCAAAATTTACTAAGGCATAAGCAAACAATGTCTTACCTCTGTGCCAACAGCGAACTTGTCAAATTCAAAGACTCCCATGGGACCATTCCAGATGACTGTCTGGGTAGTGTCCAAAGCATCACTAAATTTCTTAATGGAATCAGGTCCAATGTCCAATCCCATCCAGCCATCAGGGATTCCAGCTGCAGGGACAATCTACAATTCGCCACACATCATACTGATTGTCAGTAACAGAAAAAGCTTTATACAATTTTATTATTCTTCCATTCTGAGCCAAATAAAATCCAAGAAATATTCAGACTCCCAGAAAAAGAAAAATGAAAAAATAGTAATTGCAGTAAAAAGATAAGTTACCTTGCTGTCAGCATCAGCAGCAAATTTGTCCGCCACAACAACATCAGAAGGCAACAAAAGAGAAACACCCTTTGCCTTGGCCTTCTCGAGGAGAGAAGTTGCAAGCTCAAGCTTATCGTTCTCCACCAGAGACGATCCCACAGATAAACCTTGAGCTTTGTAGAATGTAAAGATCATACCTCCTCCAAGGAGAAGAATATCACATTTCTCCAAAAGTGACTCTATAACTCCAATTTTAGAAGATACCTTTGAACCACCAACTATAGCAGCAAAAGGTCTCTTTGGGTTTGAAACAGCTCCAACAAGGTAGTCCAATTCCTGGTCCATAACAAAAGAATCCAAGTTTGTTAAAGTGATTAACATTGTTGAATTCGAATGATAGAATCTCCTCAAAAGTGAGGAAAGGAAACCCAACAGTCAGCTAAGAGATTTCAAGCACCTTTGTTTTTCTCCTTTTTCATTTGAGGGGAGGGGAGGGGAGGGGGGGGGGGGGGGTTATGTAGGTATGAGAATGGGCAAACAAGATTTACGCTAGTCATTGGTGGTGTTGTGCTATACAGAGAATCAATTATGCCTATAAAAAACTCAGTTATGTAATATATCAGATGAAGTAAAATAGCACAAGACAAGTTCCCAATATTTATTATCCATAAAAATAGACAAAAGATAATGACTAAAGACCAGTTTTTGCGAGTTTAAAAAAAAATTTTAGGGAACTCCAAATGAAAATCAGAATAAATGTAAGCTTCTGGTAAGCAAGCAGTAAGGCAAGCTGTAAGCAAAGCTCATTCAGCACCAGTTATGCGAAAAGTTTAAACCTCTGCTTAACTGAAGTACATGCATGGCATTTACTTCCTTGATTTCTATAGATCTCAAAGAAGCAGCTTGAAAAAAAGAATAAAAAGTGTCTACCTTCTGTAAGAGAAAGCCAGCAACAGATGGCTTCAAAAATTTAGTAACTCCCTCAGTTGATGCATGGGCTCTGTGGGCAGTGCCAAAAGCATCATTTACGTAAAGATCTGCCAAGGAGGCAAGCTTCTTTGCAAACTCAGGATCATTCTTTTCTTCTTCCTTGTAGAATCGAACATTTTCAAGGAGCAGAACACCACCTTCAGGGAGTCCAGCAACAAGCTTCTCAACCTCTGGACCAATGCAATCATCAGCCTTCACAACCTGTTAACTTCAAATTATAATTAATTACAATATGCAGTGAAAGAAAGGTATGTGAGGTTGAATAATGTTGATAGATCTCAGATATCGAAATTCTCTATAAAGTCAGCAACTGTTTGAAGATTGTAATAATCATGAATTTGGAGCATGGAACACAGGATATTACCTGAAGACCAAGGAGTTCAGAAAGTCTGGGTACAAGTGGTGCCAAGCTGTATTTTGGAGTAACACCTTTAGGCCGCCCCTATACAGGAAAATAGATTAATATTAAGTATTGCAGTGCATCAAAATTGACCGAAAAATCAATCTGGTTTACCAGTAACAAAGAGAAAGGCAAACAATAGCAAAAGAAATTTATTACATTAAAAAACTACAGAATTTCTTTACTAAGTTTAACTTTTAAGCCACTGCCTCGTGCATCAAGTTTATGTGCCTAGATATATGATATGGATGAAGGCAGTTAAAATGAACCCAACAATATGTGGTGCAATCGTGCAAAGCTAATTATGCTGCAAAAGAATGCATGCCAAGTTGCCAACCCAAGGAATCACAGCATGGATAGCCAAACATGCAGATGATTGACAACTTACCAAAACAAAGAACACAATGAAAATAAAATCTTTCAACTTGATGTTAGTTGTATTAATATGTGAGAAGGATAGCGATATATACAAAATAAGATACACAAGAAGACAGTACAAAAGCAAAACCAAGAGAGTAATATAAAAACAAAAGGACAATTAAAAATGAATTCACTGAAAAAAAATATTTAGGAAATGTGAGTTCAAAACAACAGTATCTAGCGTGACACAAAGTTTTGTGTCGAATTCAAGCCAATCATTACAAAAATAACTAAAACAAACACATGCACACCTTAAGAAATCAAAAGGAAAACAAATTCCTAATACTAGGATTAGATGTATAATACAAAAAAGGAAATATCTGATGGAATAAAAAACAAATAACATATGTATATAAAAGCTTGGAAAAGGTATTAGGGATACTACATCCTTTACATATTATGTGCAACTTTTGGGTATTTTTTATATAATGCACATAATATGTAATGGAGGTTGTACATAAAAATTGACAATTCCATTTTTAGAAGCCTTATCTCCACATTAAGATTCAAATTCAAGATGGTTAATGAGAAATGGAGTTATCTTTCTGTTACTAGGAGAGCACTGAAAGCACCAAATTCCCATGGGACTTATTAGTAAGGTAAAAAGTAATAGAAAAATGTTTAGATGCTGGGTATATATAGTGTTAGTCAGAGTAAAAGCTCTAAACATACTGTTTAAGAAAATTACAGTACAAGTGAAAATCTTCAAGCAACTCACGTAACCATGTCATAAACAGAACATTATTCAGGTTGAGATGATGCATATGAGTCTATAACTGAACAAACTACGAGGCAAAGTCTCATATTATGCACCACATCTACAATGACGATACAAAGATAAGAGCTTCAATTGCAAATGATAAATCTCCGCACAGCTAGTTGACATTCCAAATCGATACCCTAGGCATTGGCAAATTTTGCAGGAAGCATTAGCTCAATATGTCATAATTCTTCATTTTGTTAGAGATTCACAAAAAAAAAAAAAAGAAGCCTAAGAGCCTACAATAACAAAGGTCATAAGGCGTGACAGAAAATATAAAAAGAAAATACAAGTCATGCAGTCCCAGGATATCTAAACAGCCATTGCACAATTACTAAGCACTGTACGTAGAGATTATGAAGAACATCAAATTAGTCAGCATTTTCATACAAAAACCCAGGATAAAGGACAATGAGTAAAAGTAATCATCGGTTAAAGTCCTTATTGCAACCAACAGAGTACAAATCATTGAGACAAATCCAGATTCACGACACGAACACTATTCAAAACAAAACCAGAATGGATTTAATCAATTTTTCATACAATGTCAGTATCATACATGTAACATAGGTGTTTAAATACTGTATTAGATCAACCCAAAAACACCAAAGACTAACATAACCATTTTACCCAAGCTTCGAGCTGTCAGTCGATTACAATAGGCAGCTGCAGTAAATTCTGATCAGCTCAAGTTAATAATCACTCATTACAATCATACAAGCTAAACACTATACAAACATAGTGCAAACAAATGACAGAATTCATCAAAAAATAATAAACAAAACCCAAAAAATATTAGCATCAAACAAATGGGGGAACAGTAATTGGATTATTAAAATAAAATAAGAACACCCCAGAAATCAAACGGAAAAATAGCGAAAACCCGCATACCAAATGACTGGAAAGAAGGACTTTAGCACCATTGTTGATCAAATGCTTGATAGTAGGAATAGCAGCACGAATTCGAGTATCATCAGTGATGTTTTGGCTGTCATCAAGAGGGACATTAAGGTCAGCTCTAACGAACACCTTTTTCCCCTTCAAGTCAGCAGAGGTGAGGTCCCCAACACTCTTCTTAGCCATTGAAGCAACCCCTCTAATGGGGTTAGAAGAAAGTGATTTGTATGATTGGATCTTCGAGACGACATGGAAGGAGAAGCTGCCATCAGCGGCAGAACCGACGAATCCTAGACGGCGAAGAGGAGGGCGGAGGGTGGATGCGAGGCGGACGAAGGAGGGGGAGCGAGTAGAGGAGGAAGTGTGTGAGGAAGAAGATTGGAGGAGAGAGAATGAGGTGGGTGTTGCTGCAGTAGACGCCATTGTTGGACTTGACTGATGATACAAGAAAATGGTGGTGTTTTTTTGGTTAAGTGTTTGTGGATTTTGCAATAGAAAAAGAGTGGAAGAAAGGTAATGTGGATTGTTGTAAGGTTTTTTTTGTGGGTGTTTGTGATTTTGGGAGGATTTTCTTATCGTTGAGGAGAGGCTCAAGATGATTCATCATTCACCTCATGTGTCTGTGCTTATGGTTTTTTTTTTTTTTTTTTTTTTTTTTTTTTTTTTTCAAGCCACTGGTCATTGGAAATGAAGGGTGCAATTTGTTGTGACATATGGATTGTATAGTTTTTTTTGGGGTGTTGTTAAACGTCGCTCCCATTTTACAAGGGAACGCTCACATTTTTTGTATGAAATTTCAATATTACCCCTAGCATATAAATACGGTTTTTTCACTCTACGACTCACATTCTCACTCTCTAACCTCATTCACTATCTCTCTTACTCTCTTTAAACCTTGTAATTCAAAATCTAAAATTTAATTTGTTTTTTAAGAGAAAAAATCAACAATCATCAACAACAACCTACAAGCACGTACACAAAAAAGGATAGCTGATTCGAGGCGAATAAGCGTAACATACGGAGGGAGGGGTTTGGCCGGCGGTGGAGGCAACGGTGGCGGCGGCTTCGGTGGCTTTGGCGAGCAGGTAATTGTTTGTAGAAAAAAAATCAAGATCTCCAAGCTTCCGCCCAAAAATTCCGGAAGTGCCTAGGAGGTTTTGCCTGAAATAACAAGATCCTCCTAGGTACTTCTGGAAATTCTGGGCGGATCCTTACTTTCACCTAAAATTTCCGGAAGTACCTTGGAGGATCCAGAATTTTTAGGCGGATCCTCCCACGTGCTTCCGGAATTTATGGGCGGAAGCTTGGAATTCAAAATTTGTTTTTATTATTTGTTTTTTCCGTGAATTATATGATTTGAATATATAATTTTTTCAAAAATTTCTGTTTAGTATGATCTTTATTTTTATTATTGTTATAATTAGTTGATTTTAGTGTTGTTATTATAATTATTGTTATTTTAATGATTGTTGTTGTTGGTGGTGGTATTGTTATTGTTGTTGTTGTTTATTTTATTTTTTTTGGATTTTGTTATTGTTGTTGTTATTTGGTTATTATTATCAGTAGTACTAATATTATTTTTTTAAATTATGATTAGTATTATTATTATTGTCGATATTAGTGTTGTTATTATTACTATTATTATGGTTATTGTTGTTGTTGTTATTATAATTGTTTCGGGGGTTTTTTGTGTCCCTTGGGAGAGTTACAACACTAAGACTGGATGCTCAACTTGGATGCCTGTACCTGCAAAACAACGGAACACCGAATGGTCGGTGGTCCGCCTCCGAAGCTTAAGTTAGTAAAGGTCCGAAGAGTAAACGTGCGGAATGGAAAGGTTATCTGCTCGGATTCCGAGCTCGTGTGTACTGTTCTCCTGAGAGTGACAGTTCAGACAATGATTGGTAATCAATCACTGAATATTCCAAGAAAAGTGTGCTCGTAAAGAACATCGTACGCTATAAATGAGGGGAATGTTCTCTATAGGGTCCTAGAAAAGTGTGCCCTCCCTAGAGTTTCGTGCCATAGGGAAGGACATGCACTTTTTGCAAGGCCTTGGGATTTGGGCCTGAAATCCGCCAATCCCAAGGGTCCTTTACCTGCCTGCCACGTGTCGCACCCTGGGAGGTCCAAAGTGGCTCCCCTTCCAGTGACACGTGGCGGACTCTGATTGGGCCAACTGGCCAGGGTATTTTTACCCAAATCAATAATTATTATTATCATCATCATCATCATCATCATCATTATTATTATTATTATTATTATTGTTATTGTTATTATTATTATTATTATTATTATTATTATTATTATTATTATTATTATCATCATTGTTATTGTTAATGGTGTGTTGGTATGAAACTAATTTATTTGAATAGTATTTTATGTAAAGTCCAACTTTAAACAAGTAGTATTTTTTTGTAATTATTACTGAAATTGGATTTTGTACTAATTTAATGTAGATTGAGGGTTCTGGTGCTCGTCATGCAATATCACGACGTTTGAATGCGTCTGTTAGGAGACAGTCATCTCGTTCAGCACCGTTACAGCCCGAGGAGCAGCAATACGAGTCTACTAGTGGTTGGTCGGGAGACCGACAATCGGAAAGTAGTCGTCCCATGTATTCTCCAGGTGGAGCACCTACATCTGACGAGGAGGGCGAAGACTTGACTAGTCATGCTGGTGACCGGGATGTAGAATCGAGCCCTCAAGATAATCATATAGTATATAGGGGTCAGTATAGGAGATTTTTTGTTAATGGATCGAGTCAGCCTACTATCAGCTCTGCAGAGACATGGTTAGTGTGAGAGCTGATGCCGGGTGGTCCCGAGGATGGGATTGTTATCCCTAGTTTTGGTGGTCACGTGGCACGATATATATTGATCGAGCAGGAGCGAAGTGTTTTGCGGTGTTTGAGTAGGTCAAAGTTGTGTTTTGACCACCTGGTTACGTGGCGAGGTCGTTAATCATTGGAGAGGCAACAGTCGATTGATGACAGTTCGTTGTCTCACTTACCCGGGCTTATGTTTAAAAAACTTGATTGGCCGTTGATTTTTGCTTTTTTTGAGAGATGGCAGCCAAATACAAACACATTTTTTTAGAGTAAAAAATACCCCAAGTACGTGGTCCAATCCCATGACGACACGTGATTCAATTAAAGGGCGACACGTGTCGCCATAGGAAGATGACACGTACAAACAAACAATAGACCACCTGAAATAAAGAGAATGGCATAAGGGTAAAAGGCCTCCTTACATCTGGAGGCCCAAACTTCTAGGAATGCCGCAAAAACGGCGCCCCCTTAGGACAAGTGTCCTGAAAGGAATGGTGTCCTTCAATTCGAACAAGTGTCTTTATTTTAATAGTGGGTTAAAAATTATTAGAAAGCTAATATATTCAATAAGGTCAAGTGATCGGAACGCTTAGGTGGAGGCAGCTTTCGATCAGTAATATTAATGCATAATTAATTTTACAGCTTAATCTTAACTGAACCCTTCGGGTCACACCCAAGCAACTAACAAACCGAAGCGACGAATTAATTCGGAAGGAATTAATGTGTCGACCGAGTGATAAATATTTGGACGTCAGAAATTTAAGCTTAAAGCGTCAAAACTGAACGTCGGAATTCGAGTCAAAAATAGTAAAAGACGAGACGTGCAAATAGTAATAAATCAACGTATTTCCCAAAATACCCCTAGCATTGGAATGCCCCAAGCAAACCGAGTGCTAGGGCACAATGCGTAGCATGGTGGCTAGCATGCGCACCAATGCTAGCATGGCTGCCGCAGCCATGTGCACGCACAAGACAGCCCCTCGGTATCAGCCCGCACTCATGGTGCGCGGCTTGCTGGCCGAGAGCACAAGCAGCCTGCACAAAACGTGCTGGGCTAGCTGGCCGAGAGCACTAGCAGCCCGCACGCTCGTGCTGGGCCTACTTGTTGGGGATTGGTGAGTCTGATGGGAAGGAGAACGGTAGGTCGTTCGGCTACCACCCCATCCAATCAAACAAAATTTATAACTTAACAAACCCCTATTTAGTGTAGTGGTAAGTCAAGGTCGAACCCAAGGGAATGGAGGTCGAATGCACAATGCCTAAGTTAAGCTATTTCGAAGTCAAGTAAAGGGGGTTATGAAGGAAACTAGAGCTAGAGCTAAGTGATGCAAGAACTTGTATGAAATCAATCTAAAGACACTAGGGCAATGGATCCACATGTAATTGTAATGGAAAATGGTAATTTGGGAGGTCTAACCGACTAAGTCAAGTGATATGAAGGAAGATCATCATGTATCCAAAAGAGCATACCAAGATAGTTCACCTAGAGGTCTAACTAGCGTCAACTACGCTAAACACCACCTAGGGAACGTCACAAAGCACCTCAATCGTGAAATTGCAAGTTACTAATCAATTGTCCGTATCATAGCAAGCTCACAATGCAATCTAGTGCAATAATCAAAGATGGCCAAACTTCAATCAATCACACACATGCACATGAGTTATCAACCAAATTTAATCGTATCATCAACTCCATCAATTATCCCCAAATTACTCTAATCCATCACTCAAACATGCTTCACCATTTCCCTAGCTAGAAAATTACTCACTAGCCATAGGAATCAAGATCAAAACTACAACAATCATCAATTTCATCATCAACATAATTGAAATCAAAGATTAAACCAACAATCAATCAAAAATCAATTAAACTACAATCAATCATCAAACAAACTTCAATCAATCATCAATAACATGGAAAACAAATGAAATCAACTAGAATCAAACTTGTATTGGAATCAAGAAGAAGATCCTTACAAAACTTTGATCTAAAGATCAATTACAATGAGGAATTCTTGAGCAATCACCAAAAATCATGAGTTTCTCTCTCTAAAGTTCTTGAGTTTCTCTCTCTAAAATTCTCCCAAAAACTAACTTATCAAATTCAATCTCCCAAAACTTCTTTCTAAAAATAGGAAGAAATAACTATATATACAAAGTGGAGGTCGGTATTGACGCCCAAAAATAGACCCTCGTAGGTGCGGGCGCTCGGAGGATAGAGAATGGTGCACACAGGATACACCCAGATTGGTGCGCCCGCACGCACCTTGGTGCGCCTGCACATTTCTGGGTCTTTCTCCCTTCTTCTCTTCGTCCTAGCTCAACCGGTGCACACGTCCTAGATGATGATGATGGAGGACAAAGTAGGCAGAAACTTTCTTGAATTTCTTGAAAAGTATAAGCCATGAAGAAGGCATATACAAAGCCTTGAAGCTTGCCTCTTGGATCCACCTTTGACTTGAAGCATCTTGCACCATGTTTAGGCATGAAAACAATGAAAGCTCGTAGAGAGGAAGCTCGGGAATTCTTGGACAATCAATTACCACCTACAAACAAATGATAAAAAGCAAGTAAAAGAGAAAAATAACAAGTAAACTAGAAAAAGCATGAAATAGAGAAACTAACTACAAAAAGCATAAAATGAAGAAAACAAGAATAAAACTAAGGAAAACTAAAGGAAAGAGAGATAAAATGAAATAGAAATTATCCAAAAAGGGACCAAATGAGTGCCATAAATGTCACTCATCAAATTCCCCCAAGCTAAACTTTTGCTCGTCCTCGAGCAAAACAAAGCAAGAAAGTTAAAGGATGAAAATTTTATTGAAAACGAAAAAGAAAGACTCAAGATAAGAATATACACTAAAACTCACTGTCGTAGGAATCACTGTTGTTTTTAGCTACAAAAAGCCCTTTAAACCCCAAAGTCGCCTATGAGGACGAGTAAGGTCTCGTAAGGGTCCTAAGAGTTTAACCCATAACTCTCCACCAAACATCAATGAGGCAAACCATAAAAAGAAAGGAAAATAAAATGAAAACAAACCTTTGCGAAATGAACTAACATAAAGACTATAATGCAAATGAATGACAATCTTTCTGAAGTAGTTAAGGTATGCACGTTTCAAGATATCCAAGGTTGATTGAAACATAGGGTATGCTAGGCATAGGAACTAGTTATCACAATCCACTTTCATCCCAAACAATCTTGCCGCGTTCTCCCCACTAGTCTCAAATCTCCCTTTAGTGAGTGCCCTAATGATTCCTCGAAGGAGCCGGAAAAAGAATTATTTTAAGGCTGCTCGACAATCTTGACTATGCATACCCTTTCCTTAGGCAATGACCCATGATGCCCTCCCCCGAATAGTGACTCAACTATCTAGGTCGAAAGGTCATTCCCAAAGGTTGTAACTTAAGGCATAAAGGGTGAAGGTTGGCTAAAATTTAAAATTTGGTGGTTTTCCTAATAGTGAAGCGAAGATTGCACATTTCTTTACACCTAAACTAAGTTATCACCAAACAAAAACAACACCCGCAAGCTTACTTGAAGCTATACTCACAAAGAAATATATACAAAAAGCGTACACGCTTCTCCCCAAGCTATAATGAAGCATTGTCCTCAATGCTTAGAAGGAGAAAAGAATACATCAAAATATTTTTGAATTTTTCACTTTTTCAATTTTTTTTTTTGTTTTTTTTTTATTCGAAATTGCAATGTCCTTGCCTTTTACTTAATTCGGACGGCTTTTTCTATATACAACTTATTAGTCCATGCCTTTTATGAAGTAGGACGGCTTTTTCACAAATATTTGCCGTTAGAAAATCTTATCCTAAACTTGCATCCATAAAACCAAAACTCCAACTCATCCACCACAAACTCCATCTCAAATGATCATTATGCTTCACAAAAACCAAGAAAAGTAGAAAATGAAACAAAAGGTCAAATAGCTAAAGATGTGGTTTGAAAAGAAGGGATAAGGCTCAAATGGTTGCAAGAAGGCAAATGTAAACCCAAAAATAAAAAAAATAACAAAATATAACAAAAATGAAAAATACCACCCCGAAAAATGTGCCTTTGTCCTTCCTAGATAGTTCGGTCTTGGGTTTGAGAATCATACATCAAGCTTTATTAGATAAGGTTTGCATAGTCAAGGATCCACGCCGCTTATACAAAGAATGTTGAAGGCTAGAAAAACAAGTAACCTCACAAGGATGTGGCAAAAACTCACTAATGGTGTCAAATTGACTATAGGGAGCAACTACCAACATGCCACAAACAAGTAGAATTCGGCTTCATGATCCTCCTAGTTCAAACCAACTACCCTAGCATACACCTATCCTAGAGTCAACCGAACATAGTCTCAAACCGTGCATACCTTTACAACCTAGGAAGAAAATCATGCAAAAGACAAAGTCCAATGTACAAAGTCCAATTCAAAAGAAAAGTGAAAAATAAGGCCTCAAAAACATACCACAAAGAAAAATGAAAGAAAATAAAAGAAAGGGAAAATAAAAGAAAATAAAAGCAAAGTAATGGAACATAGAAAAGGAAAATAGGAGAAATAATATGAAATGGACTAGAAGGCAAGTTAAACACATAAGAATCCCAATCGACAAACAAGTGATCGATCGACATCATCGTCATCGATCCCAAACACATTACGTGTTAACAAGCATCCATCCTCGAACCATTCAACTTCCCCTAAACTAATCCTATTCTAGGCAACCCAGAAAAATAAAGAGAAAAATAAGAAAGATCTCACCGGCTCCAAGCTTAGCAAAAATAAACGAAGGAAGTAGAAACCACCTCGTTGCATTTCATATCCAAAAGCTTCTTCAAGAAACCAAGTGAGAAAAAGAAATAAAAGAAACTATAAACAAAGAAAATGGTTAGTAACTTCAAAACAAAGAAAACAAATAAAAGGACACAAACTAAGCAAAAAGTATATACAACTAAGGGAAATAAAAGCTAAACTAATCAAAGAATAAAAAGAATAAAAGAAAAGAAACTAAGAAAGCAAGAAAGTGACTAAACTAACTAAAGAACTAAACTAAAAATTGAAGGATTTTGATGGAGAATGAGGAGGGATTGAGATGCGCACGAGTGAGGAGGGTTTGAGAGGGAGTGCGTGAGGTAGGAGATGAGGAATGAGGGGAGTGAAAGAAAGAAGAAGGAAAAGGAATTAAAAGGAGCACGGAGCAGGGATGTACGGCCGCACAAGGCTGGTGTGCGCCCGCACACGCAGCATGTGCGCCCGCACACTGCCTGGCTTCTCCCTTTCTTTTTTTTCTTTTCTTTGATACTTACTGCCTATTTGGGTGCGGACATGAATCATGATGGTGATGAGGAACACCATAAGCAGTAGCTAAAAACACTTTTAAAGAGCCCAAAGATAAAGATTCATGTGCTCACCACAAGGATTCACTAAGTATCAACTTTCTCCAACCTTGAAAACATGAATTTCCTATCTTACCTCTCTAAAATTCTTACCCCTTTTACCTCAAATTTCGATCGGAATCGAAAACATTCATGATAAGTTCCGCAAACACCTTCCATTCACTATGCTTTCTCGAAGAAATCCAATCCCGCAAAATTCATCCTAAAAATCCAAACAAGTAGAAAAGTGAAAGAACGGAAAAGGTAATAAAAGAAACAAAAACAAGAAAACTCAAAAATCAAAAAGAAGAGTTAGAATCTCCGGGTTGCCTCCCGGGAAGCGCTTGCTTAAGGTCCTAAGCTCGACCCTTCCTCCAAATCATGGAGGGTCAAAGAATACCACCTTCTTCAAGGTAGTAGAAAGAGCAAATTCCTCTTCAACTTCTAGCAACTTCTCGTTGTTGCTTGATGAGCTTTCATACAAAGACCTTTCTAATGCAAGCTTTTCTTTCCTCAACTTCTTTCTCTTTCTCTTTTTCTTAGAAGCTCGTGCTCTTTTCTTTGCCTTGTTTTTCTTTTTAAATGGTCCTTCACCATCTAAACTCATAGAAACATCACCTTCATCTTGAGGATGGAGTTCAAACCAATGAGGAATATCAACTTCCTCCTCGTCCATAAGCTTGGGAATCATCACTTTATCTTCACTAACCTTCTTGCAATCACAACTCAAAAGCACATCATCATAATTCTCAAGAAAATCGTTATGTGAAGAATCAATAGTGCATACATCATCAATAGGGCGAGGGGAATTAACACACATAATTCCTTTTACAAGGGACAAAGACTCATGTGTTGGTTTCAAATCAAAACTTTCCTCATTCTTACCAATTCTCAAGGTAATACGACCTCTCTTAACATTTATCAAGACTCCTGAGGTGGCTAAGAAAGGTCTTCCTAAGATGATAGGGATATGGTCATCTTCCGCAATCTCAAGCACAATGAAATCAACGAGAATGGTGAACTCTCCTATCTTGAGAGGAACATCCTCAACTCTCCCCTTAGGAAACTTAATAGACCGATCGGCCAATTGAAGGGTCATATTAGATGGAAGGAGTTCATCTAGCTTAAGTTTCTTAAAAACGGAATAAGGCATGATACTAACACTAGCACCAAGATCACAAAGAGCATTTTGGAACAATTTTCCTTTGATTTTGCAAGATACGGAGAAATTTCCGGGATCCTTCAACTTTTGGGGTAGGTCATTTTGAATAAAGGCACTAAAGCACTCCCCTAGATTCACCGGTTCCACCAAATTGCAATCTCTCTTACCGCTCAAAATTTCCTTAAGAAACTTAGCATAGTTTGGCATTTGTTTTACAACATCGGTAAAGGGAAGAGTAAGATGAAGTTGCTTAAGCATGTCGATGAATTTCCCAAATTGCTCATCCAATTTATGCCTATTGTGCTTTTGGGGGTATGGAAGTCTAGGTTTGTAAACCTCATCTTGCTTCCGCTCTTTCTCCTTAGGTTTATCATTGGAATCCTCACTCATCTTGCTAGGCTCTTCATTCTTATTTTCTTCACTCGAATCATACTCCTTTTCACTCTCCTTACTCTTCCTAGGAGCACTCTCTTTAAGGACCTTACCACTCCTAGTGGTCATAGCACACATCGGTTCCCTAGAACCAACTTCTTGTGAGGGTAAATGAGATGGACTAGCACAATCTTTCAAAGGGTTGGCTAGTTGAACAATTTGGTTCTCAATCATCTTTCCATGAGTAAATAGGACCTCAAACATTTTATTACAAGACAATGTGAATTCATTCAACATCCTAGATTGATCCATCATGAAATTTTCTAGCCTATTCAATTGGGATTGTTGAGTAAAGAAATCATCACCTTGGCTTTGAGTCTTTGGAGTAATTTGGGGTGGGGTATCTCTTTGAACATCATTTTGAAAATTTCCCCTACCTTGATTACTCCAATTACCCTTACCATGATTTTGGCCGGAATTTTGATTATGGTTACCATAACCTTGGTTATGATCCCCATATTCTTGGCCATAGCTTTGATCACTACAACAAAAGTTGTTATGGTTACAACAAAATTCTTGGGTCACACGGTTACCATTACCACTCTTTTGGTTGTAATTATCATAGCTCCCATTATTGTGTTAATTCCTATTCCCAACAATCTTTTGAGCATTAAATCTAGGTCCAATATCATTATTATCATCACAATTCACATGCACATTCTCATATCCATCATATCTATCACAAGAAACGCAATTAGAAGCATCATGATCATTCTTTCCACACATATCACAAACCAAGCATTCTCTAATCATGCAACAAGAAGCAAAAAGAGGGTTAGAGTAGGAAGATGTACCTCACCCCATATATTGGGAGGGAAGACTAGAAGCTTGTGAAGGACTCTCGAGCTTGTTCTTGAGAGAATTCACCTCCTTTTCCTAACTCCAAGACCATTGTGGACAATTCGTTGATGACATAAGATTGATCGGTTGAGCAACTTGTGCTTGCCGATTCCCTCTCTACATCATGCCAATCCATGTAATTCCTTACCACATCATCTATAACATCCACAACCTCTTCTTCCGTCTTGTTCATAATCGGCCCTCCGGCTCCGGCATCTAGGCTCGATCTACCTTGAAAGCTCAAACCACTATAGAAGATTTGGATCACTTGGTATGTTGGAATTCCGTGGTGAGGGCATTCTCTTTGGTAGTCCTTGTACCTATCCCATGCTTCATAGAGATTCTGTCTAGGCAATTGCTTAAAACTTTGGATTAAGGCTCTAGCCTCCGCCGTCTTCTTTGGTGGGTAGAAACGGGACAAGAAAGCTTTTGTGACATCATCCCATGTCTTCAAGGAATTGGGCTTCACTTCTTTGTCTAGCCATTCCAAAGATCTTCCTATGAGAGAGAAAGGGAACAACTTAAGGTGGATAAACTCTTGAGAAACTCCATTGACATTGATAGTGTTGCAATATTTTTCAAACTCCTTAAGATGGTTCAATGGGCTCTCATTCTTAGCCCCACTATATTGTCTCCTCTCAATTAGGGTGATCATTGCCGACCAAATTTCAAAGTCAATTTCCGGTGTTGTAGGTGGAGCTATGCCGCTCTCATACCTATATGCACCGGGCACTCCAAGTTCCTTCAAGGCAACTCTTGAATTTCCTCCCATGGCTTGGGATCTATGCATACAAAACTCAAAGAAAATATTAGTAGCACGGCTACAAGTGTAGCCTAAAGTGTAAAATAAATCTTTTTGTATTTTGCAAATAGAGTGGAATAGACTCAACAGCAATATGCACTCAAAGCACCATTCCCCGGCAAAGGCGTCATTTTGATGGGAAGGAGAACGGTAGGTCGTTCAGCTACCACCCCACCCAATCAAACAAAATTTGTAACTTAACAAACCCCTATTTAGTGTAGTTGTAAGTCAAGGTCGAACCCAAGGGAATGGAGGTCGAATGCACAATGCCTAAGTTAAGCTATTTCGAAGTCAAGTAAAGGGGGTTTATGAAGGAAACTAGAGCTAGAGCTAAATGATGCAAGAACTTGTATGAAATCAATCTAAAGACACTAGGGCAATGGATCCACATGTAATTGTAATGGAAAATGGTAATTTGGGAGGTCTAACCGACTAAGTCAAGTGATATGAAGGAAGATCATCATGTATCCAAAAGAGCATACCAAGATAGTTCACCTAGAGGTCTAACTAGCGTCAACTACGCTAAACACCACCTAGGGAACGTCACAAAGCACCTCAATCGTGAAATTGCAAGTTACTAATCAATGGTCCGTATCATAGCAAGCTCACAATGCAATCTAGTGCAATAATCAAAGATGGCCAAACTTCAATCAATCACACACATGCACATGAGTTATCAACCAAATTTAATCGTATCATCAACTCCATCAATTATCCCCAAATTACTCTAATCCATCACTCAAACATGCTTCACCATTTCCCTAGCTAGAAAATTACTCACTAGCCATAGGAATCAAGATCAAAACTACAACAATCATCAATTTCATCATCAACATAATTGAAATCAAAGATTAAACCAACAATCAATCAAAAATCAATTAAACTACAATCAATCATCAAACAAACTTCAATCAATCATCAATAACAAGGAAAACAAATGAAATCAACTAGAATCAAACTTGTATTGAAATCAAGAAGAAGATCCTTACAAAACTTTGATCTAAAGATCAATTACAATGAGGACTTCTTGAGCAATCACCAAAAATCATGAGTTTCTCTCTCTAAAGTTCTTGAGTTTCTCTCTCTAAAATTCTCCCAAAAACTAACTTATCAAATTCAATCTCCCAAAACTTCTTTCTAAAAATAGGAAGAAATAACTATATATACAAAGAGGAGGTCGGTATTGACGTCCAAAAATAGACCCTCGTAGGTGCAGGCGCTCGGAGGAGAGAGAATGGTGCGCACGGGACACACCTTGATTGGTGCGCCCGCACGCACCAGGTGTGCGGCCGCACCCGACCTATGTGCGGCCGCACATTTCTGGGTCTTTCCCCCTTCTTCTCTTCGTCCTAGCTCAACCGGTGCACACGTCCTAGATGATGATGATGGAGGACAAAGTAGGCAGAAACTTTCTTGAATTTCTTGAAAAGTATAAGCCATGAAGAAGGCATATACAAAGCCTTGAAGCTTGCCTCTTGGATCCACCTTTGACTTGAAGCATCTTGCACCATCTTTAGGCATGAAAACAATGAAATCTCATAGAGAGGAAGCTTGGGAATTCTTGGACAATCAATTACCACCTACATACAAATGATAAAAAGCAAGTAAAAGAGAAAAATAACAAGTAAACTAGAAAAAGCATGAAATAGAGAAACTAACTACAAAAAGCAAAAAATGAAGAAAACAAGAATAAAACTAAGGAAAACTAAAGAAAAGTCAGATAAAATGAAATAGAAATCATCCAAAAAGGGACCAAATGAGTGCCATAAATGTCACTCATCAGAGTCCGACTCACCGCGGAAACGACCCCGATCCAAGGAACCACTGGTAATTAATAAAATCATAAAGCATAAATAAACACAAGAAAAGGAAGAACGAATCATACCTTTGAAGCGAGCTTTTCCCTCTCAAAAACGGGCTCTTAGTTGAAATCCTTGAGCACCGCAAATCTCGTGCCTCCAACGGTATCCACCCACAAAGAACGAACGCGACTTGTTAGGTCTGTTACCTTGGAGTTAGCAAGGTCCATCCAAAACCCAAGTGTTAATGGAGTTTAAGAGTTTTTCCCAAAATATGGAATGCTCTTTCTAACTCCCACTCAAGCACTTTACTCCAAATCCCAAGGTTGATATGTATAGAGGAAAGTATGAGTGGGAATTTCTATCCCATCAATGTGGGTTCATGAAATTCCACAAATTAATTTGAAGCTAAATTAATTTAAAATTGCAAACTAATAATAAATCTACAAGTAGCACTACCATGTGAAAAGGGTGGTGAGGACCACATGGAGAGTAGGGGACCATACTTGCTCCCCACTCAATACTTTCCTTGTGCCACATGTCCCACACCCACTTGTTTCGATATTCCTCATGCTTCCCCTATATGACTGGCCCTATGGCCCAGCCACGAGCCCAACCACGCACCAATTTGTGGGCTGCTGCTGTGCGTGGCATGCCTCGTACATTTGGTGCGGACTACTGCTACGCATGCGCGGCTAGCACGCTGCTAGCACGCCTGGCTTGCGGCAACTAGCTGCTGCACGCGGCTGCTAGCATTAGTGCGCTAGCACGCACCAGCCAGCCATGCTAGGCTCGGCTTGGTGCGCTTGCTAGCCACTTATGCTTGGACATTTTTGCCCCTAGCATTCGGGTGCTCGGGGCACTCCGATGCTAGGGATATTTTGGGAATATGGTCGATTTATTATTATTTTGCGTGTCTCGTCTTTAATTATTTTTCGACTTGACTTCCGACGCTCGGTTTCGACTCTCCAAGCTCGAATCACCGACGTCTAAAAATATTTGACACTCGGGCGACGAATTAATTTCTTCCGAATTAATTCGTCGAGTCGGTTCGTATATTTTGCTTGGGTGTGACCCGAAGGGTTCAGTCAAGATTAAGCTGTAATATTAATAATATTAATATTACTAATCGGAAGCGGCCTCCACCCAGGAATTCCGATCACTTGACCTTACTAAATATATTAGCTTTCTAATAATTCTGAACCCGTTATCAGAATAATACACTTGTTCGAAGGACACCATTCCTTTCAATCTCCAACTTGTCCTTCCGGACAAGTGTGCATTTAGTGTACAGCCCCTTTCCTATGTCTCTTCATGAACTATAGAGTAAGATTACTCGTCATCTTTGTTACGTCCAGAATTGTTTCTTGAAATCTGAGTTTGACTGTCAATAAGCAGATGATTTCTAAACCCATTTGAGCACGGCCATGCACTTTTACAGTCTCGCTCTTCGAGAGGCCTTGTAAACAACAAGACATGTTCCCTATTGTTAGTAGGGGGACATTTCTAGTCTTGTAATATAGTTTCTTTTACTAAGAGGACCTAGCCGCCCGATATCTGTCATTATAATCTCTAGTTACGGCAGACGTTTGGCGGATACCAAAGCGGACTAGTACTCAAACAAGTGACCTCCCACTACTCATAGTCAAGGAAAAGAGTTCTGATAGTAATAATGAGAAAAATACTTATGACGATTTTTAAATCTCTTAAAGTATTCTCATAGGTCAATCCAGTATGCTTCTAAACCAAAACCTGTGCAAATGATTTATTTCCTCATAGCACAAGAAACGGTGTTATAAATCATACTACACACTAATCTCTAACGGTCATTAATCGTCCACAAATATATGATCTTGATTAGGGATAATTTTCGATTAAAATATTCAATGTTCACTTAATAGGTGTTTCGTTATCCAAGCCATTGACTTGATACCTGTTAATGCCAAAAATCGTCAGGGGACGACGTTAGGCTAGGATGTTGACGGCTAGACAAATTAAGCTATTAATAATCAAGTACGAAAGTTTAAAGACAAACACGACGATATTTTGTTGACGCAGAAAACCCAATGTAGTGGGAAAAACTGCTGGTGAGAGAGATCCACCAATTTCATTATGAACGATTGAATGTTACAATGTAATTTTAGGCTTAAAGAATGCTATGCTGTAAACTGTGTGTTTTCCCTAAATTACAAACTCATATATATAGAGTGATTATCAAATTGATCTCTGTAATTATCCGTTGAAGCTTGATGATTATCCTCTCGTGATTCTAGGAAATCATTTAGCCGACCTTGACTGGAATTATGGAGCAACGGCTATTTTTGAATGAACATACGCATGGTCTTGGCGTACTTGGTCAAACAGATCCCTGGGATTTAGGGACGTCAGTTGTTATCCTCTCATGACGCTTCACATCGACGTATGGACTCTCTTGACGCATCAAGAAAATTCTACACTAAAAATTTGCCCCTGATTGTTTGCTTAGGATTCCTCAAGATTCAAAGAAACAATCTTACACTGCCAACTCAGCGCATTAACTCTGAATTTTCTGACCGTTACTTCAGCTTGTCCATATTCTTTAACTTCCACGTCGCTGCACACTTACCCATTTCCTTTGTGGAGGTAACTGCCAACTACTTGCTATAAATGCAGAACAATTGAGAAGTTAATTTCTCACCTTGCTTCTGAACTTTTTCAAAAAATTTCAAACACTTTAAATCGAAGAATTCCGATGCGATCTTTCGAATTTTTCCGATGTGACCTGCTCTTCCTTACTCAGGTAATCTCCTTGACTCTAACTTTTAATTTCTTTAATCTTTTGCTTTGAGATAAAGGGGGGTGGTTTTAGATCTAGGTTTTCACTTAGAATTTTGGAGAAATCTAGGGATTTACCTGTTGACACTATGACGACGCATGAGAACCCTGCAAGCACAATTACTGAAGAAGAGCTTCTAGCTTTCGCATCCATGGCGGGCTTCCCTGAGAGTGCTTTGATTACAATTCCACCTAATGATAAGCGTCCTGAAGATTGTCTTGAGGGTCATGTCGTTTTCTAAAGTATCCTTTTAAGCTGGGGTTCAATTTCCAGTTTAATGCCTTAACTCGCTCTTTTATGGAAGTGCTTGACCTGAGCCCAGGGCAGGTGATGCCCCTAGTTTGGAGAGTTCCTCAAGTGATTGCAAAGATTATTGAAGACTGGGAAGATCCCTTCGATCTCTCTGACTTGGCTCATGTGTACAAAATCCACATTGAAGCTTCCAACAGGTGTACCCTTCATGTGCGACGCGGTCGTTCACCCTTGGTTGGGAAAGTGAACGCCAATGATCGGGAGTGGAAAACGCGCTATGTATTTGTCGACAAGGAAACTCTTGGGGAAGACGCTCAATGGATGAGGACTGGATGGCGCGGCGGAGGTATACTTTGCTCTATCTTCGTCATTTGTTGGTGTTTGTTGTTGACACCTTTTCATATATGCTTCTTTTGCAGTGATTGACGTGAACGTTGTGGTCGCCGGGGACAAGAGTGACAGCAAGGTGAAGGCCTTTTTGAAGTTTCCCTTGAAGGATAGGACCTTCCCTAGCTCTGGTGCAGAGGCTTCAGAACGCTCACCTTCAAATTCAGAGGAGGACGTGAAGTTTCTTGACGAGACTACAACCATGGTTTCAGGTGACGTTCTGCTTCATTACACTTCCCTAATGAATCTTTTCATTCCTCTTAATTTTCTATGGTTTTCCTGTAGACGCAGCCCATTCTTTGAAGAGTAAGGTTATCTCCATCCCTCATGATGAGATGGTGGAAAGAGCTGTGAAGAGGAAAAGAAAGTTGACGTCTTCTGCTGACGTTGTTTTGGACACAAACCTCTCGACTTTAAAGTCCCTGAACGGAAACCTGAGAAAAAGCCTGTTGAGAAGAAACCTGTGGACAGGAAGATTCCTCCTATCCGCTCTGGTTTTGCTGCCAAGGAAAAACATATTAAAGAGGAAGAATATGAAGTTAAGGTCTCAGCCAGTTACTTATTTGGAGAGCCCAATGATGCGTCATTGTGGCCTACCATAGAGAAATTGTTTTTTCCTGGCTCCGCAAAGCGCTTGAGTCATTTCACTCCCCCAGAGATAGTGAGTGAAGCTATCAACTTGCAGTTGAACGTAAGGACGTTGATCTTTTCTCTTCTTCTTTTCTTTTTCATCCTTCGTGTATGACTTCTGATATGTTTTTGACGTCAATTTATCGCTGCAGTCTTTTCAAGATCTATTGGCTATCAGAGGTCACTTTATCTCCAGCGAGAAAGAGATGCGCAACGTCAAGACGGCGCTCACTGCTGCTAGAGAGAGGCTCGTACTAGTGGCGAGGAGTTGGCCAAGGCTAAGCGTTCCTTAGAGGCTGCACAGACGGTTCTTGGAGAGAAAAACCAGGAGATTGCCAAATTGAAAAATGATATCAAAGAATTAAAAAAAAGGTAGCTGACCTGACCAAGGACACAACTGATTTGGAGAGGGAGTTGGTCGACGCCCAGGCAGACGCCAAGGACTATAAGTGCTTGGATATGTTGACTATTCGAGCCAAGGTGCTGAGGCGTTTCCTGGCTGACCGAATGACGAAGGAGGACGCTCAGAGAGAAGTGGACGTCTTTCTCCAGAAGTTGGGCACTGAAGCTGACATTGCATCTGAGATGGAGAAAGATGCTGAGGACGCCAAGTCTACTATCGAGTCTATGTCCAATACTGCTGCAGACGCGTTCGATGCTTTGATGGAAACTCCTGTTGATGGTACTGGGCAAGGTCAGAATGTTGAAGAACCTATTCAGGACGCCTGACTGTTGGTGTCTCTTTCTTTTTGATGTTATGCTGGATTTGTTTTTTCTGAATTAGTGAACTTTTGTTGCTTTTGTATTTTGGACGCCTTTTTTTCTGGTGGTTTGTACTATGAACCATTTGCTTTCCCCTGTTTTCTGCTACATTTCATCAATATGCATGCTAGGAAAATTTCAAAGTTTCTTTTTTTATAACGTTTGTCATGAATCAAGCACGTTTACGTCATGGTAGAATTTTGCAAAAGAGGATTCTTTTACTAAATGTAGATGAATACTTCAAATAGTTACAAATTTTTCTAAGGATTTCTTGGCATTAAAGCCAATTTGAAGTTTGGCGTCGAAGTTACTGGCGTCTATGGCCACTTGTGAGGCTGGCGTCCAAGGCCGATTCTGGCGTCAAGGCCACTGGCAACTAAGGCCAATCTGGCGTCAAGGCCACTAGCGACTAAAGCCGATTCTGGTGTCAAGGCCACTGGCCAATAAGGACGATTCTCGCGTCAAGGCCACTGGCGTTATAGCCCATGTTTTCAACGTCTGGTGATGATGCCAATATCTTGGGTTTACTATGCGTTTAGCGTTTGGACGTCCTATGTATTATGGCGTCCATTTTGGGGCGTTTCTGCAAAACAGATGTTAGACAAAATGCCAACAGCCCTCCGATGCCAAAGTCAGTATTCTTAATGAAAGAAAAATATGATGACTTTATTTAAGAACTAAAAGAAATTTCAATTTTAGAAGTTGAATTTCAGAAATGTTAACTTTTTAAGTACGTGGCATTCCAACTTCGTGGAACGATCTTACCTTCCTTAGACACGAGTCTGTATGCCCCTTTACCTGCGATGTCGACGATTTGGTAAGGTCCTTCCCATGTTGGACCAAGCTTGCCATCTGTGGGGTCTTTGGTGTTCTGAAAGACTCTTCTTAGCACCCAATCGCCAATTCTGAAAACCTTTGCCTTGACTTTTTTGTTGAAGCATCTTGCTACCACCTGTTGTTGCGTTGCCATTCTTATGAACGCTGCTTCTCGTGGCTCTTCACTAGAATCCAGATTGGTGACCATTTCTTCATCATTCGGTTCTGACGTCATGAGGCCGTATCTTGCTGTTGGAATGCAGACTTCTGATGGGAGTACTGACTCGCATCCATATACCAAGGAGAAGGGCGTTTGTCCAGTTGACGTCCTTGGGGTAGTTTTGTTTGCCCATAAAACAGAGGGCAAGTCTTTTGCCCACTTTCCCTTAGCTTTCTTTAGCCTTTTCTTTAATGGCGCGATGATGGTTATGTTACTTGACTCCGCTTGGCCATTAGCTTGCGGATATTTGGGAGTGCACGTGCATAGCTTGATGTTCCATCTTTCGCAAAATCTTCTCGTCTTGTCACTAATGAACTGTGACCCGTTGTCGCAAACAATTTTGGATGGGATGCCAAACCTGCATATAATGTTACGCCATATAAAAGATATAACTTCTTTGTCGTGTACCGGGGTGAATGAATCGGCCTCGATCCATTTCGAGAAGTAATCAGTCATGGCTAACATGAAGACTTTTTGCCCTGGAGCTTGAGGTAATTTGCCCACAATGTCCATTCCCCATTTCATGAATGGCTAGGGACACAACGTAAGATGTAGCTCTTCTGGGGGTTGGTGCGACACTCCTGCGTGACGTTGGCAGCTATCGCATTTTGCGACGTACTTCTTCGCGTCTTTCCTCAAGGTTGGCCAAAAGTAGCCTATTCTGAGCAGTTTGGTTGCCAATCCTCTTACTCCGGCATGACTTCCACACTCTCCATCATGGTGCTCTCGCAACGTTTCCCATTGTTCATCGTTGGAGGAGACCTGTCGAAGACACTTAAACAACACGTCATGTAAAATGGTGTATCAGGACGCTTTATACCTTATCTTCCTTGCTTCAAGGGGATCGTCAGGAAGGATGTCATCTTTTAGGTACTTCAATATAGGCGTCATCCAATTATCTTCGGTTGTTATCTCCATGACATCTGGTGTTGAGGTAGTATCAATTGACGGCGTCGTCAAATGGACGAGGGGTATACTTGAGAAGGGTGACTTTCTGAGGGCTGAACCTAGGTTAGCTAGGGCGTCAGCCTGGGTATTTTTGTCCCTGGGGACTTGTTTGATGGAAAATGGGTTGAATGTCTTTGCTAGGGTTTTTGCTTTTTCGAGGTATGCCATCATCTTGGAATCTTTTGCGAGGAATTCCCCATTTAGCTGGCTGGCGATCAACAGCGAATCACTGAAGACGTTGAGTCCTGTGGCTTGCAAGTCTTGTGCTACTTTCATCCCTGCTATTAAGGCCTCATATTCTGCTTCATTATTTGTCACCTTAAAGTCACAGCTAATGGACTGCACTATTAACTCCCCCTGTGGCGACTTTAGCACGACTCCTAATCCTGCTCCGCTCTGATTAGACGACCCATCACAGTTTATGGTCCATATCTACTGCCTGTTGATATTGTTGATTTCTTCCAGCTCTTTCTTTGTTGATGTCTCGAGTTCTGGGCTGAAGTCCGCCACAAAATCGGCGAGTTCTTGGATTTTATGGCTGTTCTTGGCTGGTATGTGATGTTGTATGTGCTAAGGTCGTATATGCTCCATTTGCCGAGTCTACCTGTTAATTCTGGCCTACGCAACACAGATTTGATTGGAAAGTTAGTCCTCACCACCAGTGGGTGAGCTTCAAAATAATGACGTAGTTTTTCAACTGTTGTATATAAAGCGAGTATGAGTTTTTCTAAGGAAGAAAACCTGGTCCTCCGCATCGAGCAGATACTTACTTATGTAATATATGGCAGCTGTTGCCCCTGGTCCTCTCTTGCAAGGACGGCGCTGACTGCTATTGGGATGACGGCTAAGTATAATTCCAGCTCTCGTTCAGCTTTGGCTTAGACAGCAACGGAGGAGTCATCATGTAGGATTTCAAGTCTTGCAAATCCTTTTCATATTGTTCGGTCCATTCAAACCCTTTGTTCTTCCTGAGGACGTCATAAAACAGGTGGCATTTGTCTGAAGATTTGAAGATGAAGCGGTTCAGCGCTGCGACGCGTCCTGTTAGCTTTTGTGTTTCTTTGACGTTCCTCGGTGATTGAATGTTGATTATTGCTTTGATTTGGTCAGGGCTTGCTTCGATTCCTCGTTGCGTCACAATGTACCCTAAAAATTTTCCTGCGGACACTCCAAAGGAACATTTAGTAGGGTTGAGTTTCATACCGTACTGACGTAGAACGTCAAAGGACTGTCTAAGGTGGGAGATGTGGTCTGACGCCTTTTTAGATTTGATCAACATGTCGTCGATGTAAACTTCCATCGTGTCTCCTAGCTAGTCCTTGAACATCTTGTTTACGAGTCTCTGATATGTTGCACCTGCATTTTTTAGTCCAAAGGGCATAACCTTAAAACAATATATACCTTTGTCCGTCATGAATGCCGTCTTCTCCTGGTCTTCTAGGTGCATCAATATCTGGTTGTATCCAGAATAGGTGTCCCTGAACATCAGTAACTCATATCCTGCTGTGGCGTCGACCATCGCGTCGATATGTGGCAAAGGGAATTGTTTAGGGTAATTTTACCCCGCCATGTGGACCAGCCAGAGGGTGACACGTGTCAGCGCCAGGATGGTCCAAAGTGGACCTATCCCTGCTTGACACGTGTCATCCCAGATATTTGGGGAAATGACGGCCTTCAGGCCCAAATCCCGAGAAAGCCGCAATGCGGCGAAGCCCACCACTAATTAGGGCTCTGTGACCTAATCAGGGGCACAATTCCCAAGGACCCTATAAATAGGGAGATTCCCCTCTTTTGGAGGACACGTTTTTCCATTTATTACAAACTGTCCCTTTGATAGATACAACTGAGCTAGAAATCCTAGCAGATCCCCACTTAAATTTCCACACCTTTTTCTCTCCTTTCAAGTTACTAACTTGATCGTTGGAGGCGGAGCACCTACCAACTAGTGTCTCCGTTTGTCTTGCAGGTATAGGCCGCACCGGACCAGTCTTCGTGTTGTAACTCTCCCGAGGGACAAAAACATCCAAAACATTTGGCGCCGTCTGTGGGGAGAGTACCTCAAGATGGTTCCAAATTCTGTACCAATTCTTTACTCTACTTCTCTACGTCCGGTTACTCAAGCGGGTAACCAAGAGGACTTGCAGCCGGTTATTCAACCGGAAGGTTTTGAAATCCTTCAACCTCCGCCTCAGCCTCAGCCTCAGCCAGAGGTATTCAGTGAGGAGGAGGAACAAGAAGACGATGATGTGGAGACCTACATAACCAGAGATGGCTCCCTCATCTCTAAGTCGATTCGTTCTAGAGATCAACTGGAGCGAAATCTAGACCAGGCGGGTCCAAGCAGGCGGCCCTCTAGGAGGTCAGACGGGGAAACCCGGAAGACCAGAGGAGAGGCTCCAGTCACCCAGAACGAGCTCATGAAATTCATGAACTCCTTCAAGGATGAAATTAAGAAGATGATCAACAACAAGGCAGGCTCTAGTAAGAGTCCGCCGGCTAAAAAAACTCCCAATGATGGGAAGAAGAAGAAGCCGGTCAAGGACAGGCAGCCAACTCCTCATCCAAAGGAGAAGGCAGCCGCAAAATTTGACTGGTCCAAGATTCTGATGCCCCAGAGGCAGCCCCGGCAACCCCAGCTGGAGGCCAAAAAGGCGTCTACCTTCGATGCTAGACAAGTCATCAATAGAAGGAGGCATCAACAGTTTTAGTCAGCTTCTACCTCAAGCTTTCCAGACAGCTTCAAGGAAGCTTCTGCAAGGAATTCTATGTCCTTGAATGAGAGTCGGACAGGCGGTAAATCCGTCAACACCGAACCTCAACTGATGATAGGGTCTATGCCATACGCGCCCCAGGCATAGTATGGGCAATATGGCCTCCAGTTTATGTAGCCACCCCCATTCGGAGGTCAGGCGACATATACCAATGTCCAGCCACTGGTAGGGATGTCAATGGGGCGGGGCGGGACAGATGTTGGCCTTCCCATCCCCATCCCCGCCTAACATTTTCATCCCCATCCCCATCCCCATCCCCGCGGCAGGTCCAATTTTCATCCCCATCCCCGCCCCACCGGGTACAACTTCAAAACCATCCCCGCCCCACCCCCCACTTGGATATCCATCCCCACCTAATCCCCACCAAAGACCCGCCTAATCCCCACCCAAGATCCACCTAATATCCGTATCTCAAATACACAATCTTACATAATTAATACAAATTATAAAATAAAACATTCTATACACATTTTTGTGTTATAATATAAGTGTCCTACGAAGTATTATAATTAATATTGTATTTAATGTAATTATTTTATAAATAGAATAAAAGTATATAATTTTGCTTTAAAAGATATATAGATGTGGGTATGAGGTGGGGATGGGGCGGGTACGAAGTGGGGGCGAGTGGGGCTGGTACAACTTAAAATTCACCCCCGCTCCATCACCCATGGCGGGTGTGGTTTTTATCCCCATCCCCGCCCCACCACCCGCCAAACCGTGACCCATCCCTGCCCCATTGGGGCGGGGATGGGGCGGGTCTCCTACTTGACCTGCCCCACTAACATCCCTAGCCACTGGACTGGCAGCTGCGGCTAATGAAGCTAGGCGAACAGTCGTCTGCCTTTGCAGCCAAAATAACCGAGGCGGCTCAGCCGGCCAAGGTTAAGAATATTTTGGTTGGTGCTTATGATGGCACCACCAACCTAGAAGACCACCTGATGGCATATACCAACCTAATGTGTTTACAAGGTTGGGACGATGCCACCTGGTGCCGCTGCTTCCCTGCTACATTAAAGGGCATTGCCCAGCAATGGTTTGGCAACTTGCCAGCCGGGTCTTGTAACACCCTAATAATTCTCTCTTTAAACCTGTGAATACCCTGAACAAAATTCAAGAGAATTACTGGCGTGCTACCGCCACGTGTTCAAACGTTAAGGCTATATCAAAAATTAGCAGCGGAAATAAATTTCAAAACCAACGAATAAAATCAAATTAAGTCCTACAAGTTGGAACCGTTAAGGCCCTTATTCAAAATCCAAACTAGTAGAAGTAGAACAAAAATGAAACCAAGTTTAAAATAAATTCAAACCTATAAAAAGAAATAAACTGCGAACAACAAACAACTCTCCACTCAAAAATCCCACAACCCTGATGCGGATGCTGAATGTGTAAGAACCTATGGTTAATCTGCTCCCCAATATTACAAGTGTAAAAATTGGATCGTCACAGGGTCTTTGAAAGGCGAAGGCCATGACCAAGGAAAGACACACACAAAAGCATGCAATCAGCAAAGCTGATTACATACAAGCTGCGAAACAAATAAGGAAATACCTAACATTCTACTAATAATCAATCATCACGCATCATTAAATTATAAACTCAACACGCGACTCGACTATCAATTTACTAGGACTTCACTAATTAATAGCAGTTAACTCATTTTATATCATTCATTGGATTAAGCAATAGACAAGGTTATCCAACCCATGCTCCATTTGGAACATCAATAAAGAAAACCCTATGCCTCCTTTCGGAAACATCAATAAACATCCAACGTCCACGAGCGCGACTCCGTGACCGTAGTTAGTATGAGATCTCACCTAACTCCTAGTTTTAAGAAAAATATTTGAAATAAGAGACTCGTAGATCAGACGGCCTCGAGAAAAGTACACGGCTAATACCCCATGTACCCCAACCCCTGATTGTCATTACTCCAGAATTGCACCAATCCAGAGTTTTATTGCTCATCCATCTTGCACTTTACGTGATTTACAGGTTTAGACTTGGTGTTGACTCATATGCAAACAATACAATCAATCCAATATCAATCCAATCAAAGTAGAACAAGTTTCCAATTTCATTTCTTGATTTATGAGTGACAAGCAACATTTATTATTTATTCCTTTAACTACCTCAGTGTATAAACACCTTGAGTGCATAGGGCACCCCAAATCCTTAACCTCGTCTTATAAGACTTGAATTTTTCCTTTACTCATTTTATTTCAATAATCATGAATGAGTAATAAATAAATCTTTCCACATACTTACATACCTTTGCCTCTAATTGGACCTTGCAAAGTTAATACATAAATAATATTTGCCACGTAAAATAGTGCACATCATTCGGAAATCACAATGTATAACCAAACAATTATTCCCAGTCTTCTCTATACATGTACTAAGTTCTTGTTTCGTTCCTAAACATGCTTCTAAAGGCAAGGTTTCGTAACTCGTACGTACCTTAAGTAAACAAATTGGTTGGCCACTTAACCAACTAGAAATCACCTTCTATAAAGTCCTCTCCTAAACCAAACAATAAGATTTCAATCAATACCCAAACAACCAAATTTACAGCAATACCAAACTACTTTAAAACCCCCTAAACCATTGAAATAATGCCATTAAATTACTCAGAATAGTCAAAGTTAATATTCCAATAGTTCAACTATAAGTTTATATGTTAAAATCATGAAAATATAGCTTATAACATAAAATTCCAACAACTTTAAGGCACGGATTATAATCTGAAAATTTAGTTAAAGGTCATAAAACAAACTCATAAACATCTCTAATTGAAATAATCATTATATAGTAGGTTAGTATGTCGAAAACCTAAAAATTCATCATAAAACCATGATTTAAAACCTTTAAAACCAAGACTAAAAATCTGAAAATTTAATTTAATAATAGAATGTATGAATGCAACAATCTAAACTTGAAATACATAATTAGAATTCAATTAGTTTCATAAAAACTTAACCAAACCATCAAATTTCACAATTTAAACCCTAAAATATACATTATTCTAATCTGAAAATTTTTTAATAATCAAAATAATTGAACTTAAACATAATTTACACATAATATAATTAGATAACTTAATTAGCACGTTTTAAACCCTAAAACCATGAAAAATTTAAACCCTTAATTTTTAATTAAACCAAATCTGAAATTTTATTCAATAAATTAAACATGATAAAACTCATAAATTTATAATCTTTAATAACCCATGTATAATATCAAACCATAATAATAATAATTTAGAATCAAAATTAAACAAAGATTGAAACTTTAAATCAATTTATTAAAATAAAAAGAAGAAAACAAAAGGGAGGAAGAAGATACGCCAACTGCAATGGTGGCTGGCAGCGGCGCGGCGGTGGCAGATGGTGGTCCTGCGGTGGCAGCGGCGCGCAGGTGGCAGACGGTGGTCCTGCGGTGGTTGGGCAGTGAACGCAACAACGAGAAGCAGTTCGATTTTTTTTTTTTTTGTTTCTTGCTGAAAGTCGTGAAGAGGGAGGAAGCAAGGAGTGAGTTTTTTTTTTCTTTTCTTACGTGAGAAGGAGGAGAAGTGTGGGGAAAATAAGGTGGGTATGATTAATAAGAATTGGGTTTGAGGGTATCCTAATCCAAATATAATTAGGATAATTTGTTTAGGCCCAAATATATACCAAAGCTTAAAAGGATAAGGTTGGGCTTTGAGGTAACTTGGACTAGGCTCTTAGTCTGTATGGGTAAAAGGATTATTGTCAATAGTTAGTAGTGGCTAAATAGCTTTAAACTAATTTATTATTTTTGAAATATTTATAAAATTATACAATTATCGTAAAATAATCATATAATTAATAATAAAATATAATTATTATAATTACAAAATCATGGGGGATTACAAGTCTATTGATTGCTTCAAGAAGCTAGCCTTCTTGTTTGCCACCAACTTCTCAATGAACATCCCTGCTAAGAAAACAAGTTTAGACTTGAGCACCATTAAATAGGGAGAGAGAGAAGGGCTACGCTCATATGTCAGACGGTTCAACCTGGTCAGAATTCAGATCCAGGGGCTGTCTGACGAGGTAGCATTTACAGACTTCTTCAAGGGTCTGAGAGACAGGTCGACTTTTAAGTTCGACCTTGTCAGAAAAGGGATATTTACGCTACAGGCGGCCCTGAAGGAGGCGGAAAGCTATATACAAGCAACCGACCTTGTAGACACTTAAAAATGTCTCCCCAAAACCAAACCCGATGCTGAACAACCTTTCACCGCCACTATTGGTCGGGTTTAGTATTTAATCCCGAGAGTGCTTAAAATCATATTTAATTAAATTCGTATTTCTGAATAGCCCGTGGATCAGTCTTGATGTTTGGTAAAAGCATAGTTTTAATTTCAGCCCAAAACCGTTTTTATTGTGCTGTTATTTATTTTGGCCCAGACCTTTTATTTATTTACTTTCTTATTTTAGCCCGATTTTAATAAATCAGAAAAATGGCCCGAAATTATCAATCGGCACCTAAAATGCTGAATAAAATTAGGGTTAAAAATGAATTTAGACGGAAAAAAGGACAAAACTGTCCTGTGTCACGGCAAGGAATCCCGCGCCACGGGAAACTTTCCCGTCTGACGGCAAAGTGTCCCGTGTCACGGGAGACCTGAAGTGACACGGTACAGTTTGTGTCCCTTCCGCGTAAACCCTAACGCGTTTTCTTCCCCCGTTTGTTTAAAAGTCTCTCGTGTCACTCAAAAGATTACCGTGTTACGGGATTCTCTCCCGTCTGACGGTGGAGTTTACCGTGTCACGGTACGCTTTGCCGTGTCACGGGACACTGTTTTAGGGTTTCTGTCATTTTAGGGTTCCGTGTGTTCCCTCAGCACATTGTTCTTATAAATAACCCCTCATTTCTGATGTACGGGGCATCAAATAATTCTCTCATTTTCTCTTCTATGCTCTAGCCTAAACACTAGCCTACCCTTCTCTCTTTCAAAATACCTTCCTTAAGCACTCCAAGGAGTCCGTACTTTACTCGGGGTTCTGTCCTTAAGCCACGGTGTGAAAGGTAGAACTGTTTGAGGGTTTGGCCCCAAATCAATTCTCATTTAATTTAATTTAATTCTATTTTAATTATTGTTTAATTATTTTCCTTGAAGTTACTAACGCGTTTATTGTTTTTATAGTAGCAAGCAAACAAAATCAAAGTAAGGAATCATGTTCCTTTTATTTCTATTATTTTTCTAACGATTTTATATTGTTGGAATTATTGCTATATTGCTTCCAATATTAATGTTTATTCTATTATTATTTTTGATCACCATATTGCATGTTTAAAGGGAATATGTAATTGAAAATCACGACTAATAAGATAATTTGGATAACCGGTTTAGGTTCCTTTTTAATCTTGTTGTTAAATCAAAGTGATCACGATATTGTAGAATTATATGTTGCATTAATATTCAACCAATTTAGCATAATAATAGTTTGGAGCGAATTTGAATTTTGTTTGTATGCCTTTGAGATCACAGGAATACTTTTCAATATAAGAATCGAGTAGAGGCCAATACGGGAGAATGTGACTCCATGACTCACTTCGTACCATCATCCCCGATCCTCCTTTCGTGGTTCCGAACCATATGGAGTTAGTAATCTCATGGATTATGAATGGGGTGTAACCTTCACGGGTCAATCATTGTTGCCTTCGTTGTCCCTTAATCGTGGTTGCCTTTTATGATCCGTGAACGGTTTACAAGTTCCTTAAAAATTTGTTGGCGGCTCCCTACTTTCCTTGTCCCTAATCGTATATGTCAATCCCCATTTCCTATGAGTGCCAAGCATATTCACACCATGCTTTTACGTAGGCGCACTTCGAACGACGCCTACAATTTGGCGACTCCACTGGGGAGGATTCTTGGTTATTTATCGATTTGAGTGATCGGTATTTAATTGAGATGAGTGGATGAGACTTGAAAGATTCTTGAAAAATATTCCCGTGATTAATTTGGCATTTTTGCATAAGCATCAACGTTTTGACGTCGAATTTAGATCTGTCCCGTAGGAAAAATTGAACAACTTGATTGCGTACAGAGAAAAATAGGGCACCAGTCAGATTTTCTGACTGCCGTGTCACGGAAAAGTCTGCCGTGTCACGGTACAATGTACCGTCTGACGGTGCACTGTACCGTGACAAGTGAATTTTTGCCGTGTCACGGCAGTCCTAAAATCAGTCCGGTGGCTTATTTTCTCTTCTCACAGTTGACTTCCTTCGATTTTTCTGAAGAAACGTATGTGTTCTACATACGTCTTAGCCCCGGGGGATTTAAGCTCAATCAACCCAAAAACGCTCATGGCAATAAGGGTTCATCCGAGTTATTAAATCCACCCAAACCATGGAGTCGAGTTCGATTTCATCACGAACTCGCGGAGCCGCCCGTTGGCATACACCCTCAAGGGAGGCTGCCTTGCTAACGCGTCCAAACTCTTAACCATGGTACCCTTTTTGACACCCAAAGCTTGACCATAGTCGAACATAGAACTTGACTTTAGGTTGAGAACTTTTTGCATCATTGTGACTAAATGCTACGTGGTTTATTTGGTACTAACCCACATGTGTTTGTTCATTGTGTTCTTGGACTAATCTATGACCGAGGGTTTTTATTTCCACTTAGTAATTAGTACGGACCATAAAATTGATTAAAATCTGGAAAAATGTCACAAAAAGGCCTGGAACTGAGCACCGCGTCACAGCAAGTCTGCCGTGACGCGGTGAGCAGTGCCGTGACACGGTACTTTCTACCGTCTGACGGTGGACTATACCGTGTCACGACAATCAGCACCGTGACACGGTGCCCAGGAAAATGTCCCGTCTGTCTTTTTTTGGTTCTGTGTGCGTACGTATGTGGTCTACGTGTCCAGTTTGGTATCAAGTATAGCTGTACGGTCATAACACGTGTCCATAACCTCACATAATCACTCACAAGTCGTGTCGAGTTCACACACTTTTTCCTCGAGTCTTTCACTATTTTGTTCGTGACCGTACATTAGGAAAGTCTTGCGTCTTTTTTTCCGTTTTTTATTAGGAGTAAGTCGGATGGTATCCTCCCATACATGCTTTCTTTGTTTTCAAAACTCTTTTTTTTCTTCTTTCCCTTCTTATTTTCCGGATGGGTCAAGGATAAGTCTAGTCATTAAATGTGCGTTTATTTCAATGTCACAGCACTTGGTCAAGAAGCAGGGGTAGACTGTTACGGTTTGAGTCGCTACCTCAACAACCTAAGAGGCATACAAGAAAACCACCACAAGCATCCCCACGAAATCCATCTCCCATTTACTTTCAACCAATGGCCACTAAGGAAGATATGGAAAACCTTAACCATGCCATTGACAGGTTATCTGCTATGATGGAAGCACTCACTACCAGGGTTCACACGGTAGAACAAAACAATCAAAGCAATGCCGCTGCAGCTGCGATAGACAAAATCAGGGAACAAATGAGTAAGATCTCTAAGGAGTTCACCTATGTAGAACAACCTGCCACTTCTCTAAACATAAGGGACAGGCTCCCTGAGAAGTTTTTCACTGCTGACATTCCCAAGTTCAAGCCCACTGATAACCCTATGTTTCACTTGAAGGCCTTTTCTGCAACTATGGCTCTTAAGGGGTTAGATGTAACACTCTTCCCTACTGTGTTCCCTCTTTCCCTGGAGCATGCCTGTCAACAATGGTTCTACTCTTTGGAATCCAAGCACGTTGCAACTTGGGAGGACGTTACTGAAAGTTTCATGAACCGCTACAAGTGTAACATCCAAACCAAAACTTCTGAACGTGAACTCTCCATTCTCAAACAGAAAGAGAATGAAGGCTTCACTACTTATTTAAGCAGGTGGAGGGAAACAGCTGCACTCTTGGTAGATCCTCCCAAGGAGAAAGAGATGGTTCGCCTGTTTATTGCAAATCTGACTCAGAAGTATAAGCAACACTTGAAATTTTTGCCGCTGAACACTTTTGAAGCTGTATACGATATTGGAATCAATATCGAAGATGAACTGATGAAGACTGCTGGTAGCAACAACAATAACAACAACAACACTTGGAAAAACAAGAAGAACGACAGTCCTTCTTCTTCGTCTTCCAAGCCCAATAATGCTACCAACAATGTCAACATCAATGATGTGCTGGCTCTTAATGCTGCCCCTCAGAGATTCCAAAGGCCAAGGGTTTACACGCCTTTGGGAATGACTTATGATGCGGCTTTCGATCGCTTGCATAGTCAAGGATTGATTATGCCAATTGGACCTTTTCCAGAATCTCGACCAGAGAACAGAACCGCTAGCTATGACCCCAATGCTCATTGCAGGTTCCATCAAGGCAAAGGTCATACTACTGAAAAGTGTTGGAAGTTGAAAGATGCGATCCAGGACTTGATTGATGCTAATCAACTTCCTGTCCCTCCAGGGGGCAAGAAGCCTAATATTCAAACAGTTCCTCTTTCTGATGCTTTGGCTATCATGGGAGATGAAGTCTCCTTTGATCCGTCAACACTCATCCAACCTGTGGATGAACCCTTACAGAAAGTTGTTTATATTTCAAGCTGTGAAGAAGTTAACGGAATTTGGGATAGTGATGATGAGGACGTCTATCTCAAAGACATAGTTTGTTCATCTCTTGGCGTTGTCAGTCTGAAAGCGAAGATGTTTGGGGAGACCCTGAAGTCAAGGTTCTCACTAGAACTGGAAGGTTACAGCAACCTACCCTATCCACACCTCCACCGCAAGCACAACCAATAGTTGATCCCATCGACCCTGTAAGCAACGATGTGATCAAACAATTACAGAAAACCAAGGTGGAAATGAATGTTTGGAAGCTGTTGGCTACGTCTCATGAGCATCGGAAGGCTGTGATGAATGCTCTTGTGAAGATAGGAGTTGATAGTGGCATGACTCCTCAAGGACTAGTCAGCTTTCTCACTACTGAATTGCCAAGTCCTAGCAACTTGATTTCCTTTTCTGACAAGGATTTGCCCCCGGAAGGGGATCAACATAACAAAGCCCTACACCTTACTGTGGTGTGTAGGCAAATGAATATTCCCATGAGCCTAGTTGATAATGGATCAGCAATCAATGTATGCCCGTTGCGCACTGCAAAGAAGTTGGGCATAAAAGATGAAGAATTAATTCCCTCTACTCAGGGAATCCGAGCTTATGATAATACTCGCCGTCAAGCCGTGGGTACTATCATGTTGAATATCACTACTGGAGCCATTGAACGTCTTCAGGTGGTGGACATCAAGGCTTCTTTCAATCTACTGTTAGGTCGCCCTTGGCTTCATGAGTTGAAGGCGATCCCATCATCACTGCACCAGAAAGTTAAGGCTATAGTTGGAGGAGTTCCAATCACCATTGATGCTTCTCCCATGCGTATCCAAGTCATTGATACCCCTATTGTTCATGTCGAGCATGATGAGGAAGATGAGGACCTCTGGGGATTTTCTTTAGAAGATGTGCTTATGATCGAGGAAGACGAGAAGTGCCACCTCGAGTTTGACCCCTATTCTAAAGATAATATCAATGCAAGTATGAAGAAACAAGGGCACTTCCCTGGAATGACCCTTGGCATCAAGAAGAAGATAGCTGAACTATGGGGCCATCAAGGCTCAGTAAAGAAGGACACCTTTGGCCTGTGATTCATACCAACAAAGGAAGATGTGAAGCAAGCTGTGATCAAGATGGTTGCTCGGAACGCAGCTCGAAAAGAGAATAAGGAGATGGCTATAAATCCCTATCCCCTCACGCTCAATGGTCAATTTGTCAAGGAAGGAGAGAACTTCCCGTGCTATGAATTTCCTGAACCTTTCATCTACAAGGGGAAGCGTGAACCAGGTTTTGAGGTGTTCATGAATTGTGACTTCATTGACGAAGGTGATGTTTCCCCAACGGCTGAAGAACCAACCAGCCCAAGTTCCAATGATATGAGCATTGGTCTTCTTTTCGGGATGGAAAAGAATGAACATGGGCCCACCAACAATGACGACTCTGCGCTCATTCAAGCGGTCATGTCAAGCAAAGATTTTGATCCTTCGGAGTTAATTCCCCAGCTGATGGTGCTCTGAAAGGATGGAGCAAGACGGTGAAGGTCACCATGCCAAATGGAGAAAAACTTGAAGTAACCGCTGGCGAAGGCCCCATGTTTGATGAACCTGAATCGTCTGGGTCCGAGTTCGAGTTTGAGTCTGTTAATGAACCCTTAGGATCTAAGGCCGACCCTCTTTCTGCTATCGAGTCTTTTTCTGTAGTTCCCTCTAGTGCTGAGCCTGTTGTTGAGTCTTCCCTTTCTTTTCCAAATGATTCTGGAGAGGTCGCAGCTGAACTTGCCCTCCTTGATGTAATAACCAATGATTTCAATGAAATCAGTACCTTTGCTTACGATGTGTGTCATTCCCCTAACCCTGATCAATATTTCTTTGCTAATGATAAAAATGACAAAGAAATAATAAAAGCAATGAAAGAACTGATAAGTGTTATTTATGTCGCTATTTTTAGGAGTTTTCTAGTTAGTTTTTGGAAAATTTGTTAATTACTACCTCAGAAAGAGCTCCCTTGTTAATTACTACCCGCAAAAAAAAAAAGTTTCTAATTACTACCCCACATTCAACATAATTGCACCGATTACTACCCAAGTGTTATTTCCGGCGACTTAACTCAACATATGATGTCATAACCCAAGTGTAACCATATATTAACCCAACTAAAGTTAAATTAACCTAACCCACCCAAATTTTTTAAAAAGTTACCCCCAATCAATTACCCCCCACTTATTACCTCACCTAACAGGCAAAAAGAAAAAAAAAAGAGGTTATTTCTTTTTTTCTTTTCGTGATCTGTTCTTCATCTTCTTCCTTAGCAAAACCCCATTAGAACCTGGAATTTCAGTTCGTTTGCGAAGCAAAACAAGTTAAAGCTTACAATATTTGCCCTAACTAACAAAGTAATCTGCTTGTGAACTTGGGTGGCAATTGAATTTTGCAAAAAATGCGGAAGAACAAAGGAGTCACCATTGGAGGAGTGAACAGAACGGCCCCTGCAATCGTTGGGTCCAAGTAAGTAAATTTACAGTCTTTATGTGATTACCACTATGAAAATCGTATTGCATGTATGAAATTGGTATGTAATTGTAATGCTTAGCCCTAATTTTAAACTGAATTTGAAGTGCTTAATTTAGAAAGTTGTTGCTTGTGGTGGTTTTGTGAATTTATTTGGTCGAGCAAGTTGCATACTCATCTTCAACCTAAACCAATTGATATTGAAGGTTAAATTCTGCTCAATTGTTCAATTGTGTAAAAAACCCAAATTTACACAAAAAAACCCTGAAAAATTTGTTCAATTATCACAACATTAAGGGAAATAAATCATTTACCTTTTGCAAGCTAAAGTGTGCGAATTACCAGGAGGATGAACACTTACGTGATTTACAGAGGAAAGGATGAGAGGATTTGGGTTGACAACGGTGAAAGATCCGTTGAGAAGTTCAATTGGCTTCTCTCAATTGATTTTATATCAGCTGAGTTGTTGGGGTAAATTTCTTAGTTAATTTTTGTTAATTAAGGTTAATTAGGGGGTAATTAGGGGGTAAAAGGTTATAATTTGGGTGGGTTAGGTTAATTTAACTTTAGTTGGGTTAATATATTGTTACACTTGGGTTATGACATCATATGTTGAGTTAAGTCGCCGGAAATAACACTTGGGTAGTAATCGATGCAATTATGTTGAATGTGGGGTAGTAATTAGAAACTTTTTTTTTTTGCGGGTAGTAATTAACAAGGGAGCTCTTTCTGAGGTAGTAATTAACAAATTTTCCTTAGTTTTTCATAGTTTTTCTATCTTTTTACTTGGTTTTAATAACGTTTTACTACATTTGTCATGTTTATGTGTGAAATGTCGTTATTGCTCAATTTTGGATTTTCTTGCATATTTTGGTGGCCTATGACATTAGATTAAACTTTATTGGTTTACTCTTATGTTTAGGAACACTTGGATAAGTTCATTGCTCAAGTTGAAGAATTATAAAACATAAAAGAACAAGTAATGAAGAAATGTGCACTTGATTTGCAAAGATCATACTTCAAATGCCTATATCCTTTGATCTAAAAAACATTTTGAATTGATTCAAATTGGAGAATAAAGTTCATCTCGAGAGCTTTCCAACGACTGGTCACATGCCTTATTCCGATGAGTAACAAAGAAGTTATGACCTTCCGAAAATAAGCTGTTTCGCCAGAAAAGGGCTGCACGTCCGTGCCAATAAGTGGCACGTCCATGCAGGTCCCTGCACGTCCGTGCCTAATGAAGCACGCCCGTGCAAGGTCAGGCAGTAGCTGCTGCTCGTATTTTAACAGGTCTGCACGTCCGTGCAACCTTTGGCACGTCCGTGCCGACCTGTAGACGGGTCGTTTTTCTCGTTTTCTCCATCCTTTCTATTTGGGGTAATATATATACCTTCTTAGCTCCGATTGTAAAGGAGAGAGCTTCTTAGTGTAATTTTAGCTTAGGTTAGTTTTAGGTTTTTAGAGATAGAAACTCTCAAATTTTGGAGAGAGAAAGTGAGAGAAACAATGGTTTTCATGGATTTTGGATAATCAAAGGAGGAATTTGATGATTTGAAGATCTCCATTTTATATCAATGAGCATTTCTTACTCTCTTCTCTCTTTATGCTTTATTAATTGCTTTGTTAATCATGTTTAAGTAGATTTCATTCTACTAGGTGTTGAGTGAAGCTTTGGTATGGTTAATCAAGTTACTTGAGATAAATTTGATGATAATTGTGTGATTAAATTGATTGAATTGATGATGGCATGTTGTTTGTTTTAGATTGGATTGATCTCCCAAGATAGCAAACTTAATTGCATGTTAGTTCTAGTTTGACAAGGGATTGTGAATTAGAATTAATATATTTGATTGCATTTTGGGTAAATTTCTTCTATGCACCTAGTCAATGAGGGATCTAGGCTAGGAATTTAAGAGATTGCTCTTGAGTGTAATTAATTCTCATTTTAATTCTTTCTTTGCATGATTGATTATCAAATCGATTCCCATTAACTTGTTAATTGTTCAAAGTGGATGTTTTCCCCTATTAGACTTTATAATATCTTGATCTTTATATGTGTGTTAGTGTAGTTGTAGTGTCCACTATCCATAAACTGACTTCGGCGTAGCTTAAGCATTAGATCGAGAACAATCCAACATTGCCGTTCCTTGTGGTTCGACTCCGAACTTACCACTAGACTTGTTTAGGGGTTAGTTTAGGATTATAATAAATTTTGTTTGGCCGTGAGGAGGTTAGTCAACGACCTAATTTCCTCGCGCTCAAAATGGCGCCGTTGCCGGGGAGCGGTGTCAATGCTTGATTGTTTTTTATTGCTTGAGTCTAGGTCTTTTTGTATACTTTTCTTTTTATTATTTTTTTTTATTATTTTTGCTTGTTTTTGTAAAAAAATGGCAAGTAACTCGTTTCCTCAATATGACAATGAGCCTTTTTGTGAATATTTCAATAGACTTGAGGGATATTTGGACTTTAATTGTTGTAGTCTTTGGGAGGCTTGTGAGATTTGTTATTTTGGTTTGAATGAGCAAACTAGGGATGAAATTGAATGCATGCATAATGGTGAATTTAGAGCATTATCAATTGATGATGCTTGGGATTTTTATGTTTGGTTTTCTTGGGATATCAACAATAAGGGTAATTATGATTCTATTATTGATATGCAATGTGTTGATACTTTCAATATTAGCATGAATTCCCATGATTTGTTACATGATCCCTTAAGTGAACCTAGAACACATGATTTCAACTTTATTTCCTCTTTTGTTCATGATGATGAGGTACATGCTCAAGTTGATGCTAATGGTGTGTTTCAATATTCTTCATTATTTACCATGCCTTCTTATGATGTGCTTCGTTCCCTTAATGATGAATCTCATGTGTTTGATTGTGCCCCCACTCCCCATTGTGATGTATATGCTCATGATCTTAATGTTAATTTTTCCAATCTTGGTTGTACTTCTTCTTCTCTTGTTGAGCCTCAATATTCTACACCTTTTGAATCCCTTATTGCTACTTTTGAATCTCAAATTAGGTGCATTGAGCTTGATAATGAGCTTGGGCCTAGTAAGGAAATGATTCTTAATTCTATGAGAGGTCAATTAGAAATAATGAAAAAGAATGAGGAGCGTCTTGAGGAGGGAAGGAGAAGAAAAGAAGAGTTAGAAAGCCAATTGTCACCTTTGATGCTTGTTTGTGAAAAATCCCAATTTAATGTGTGTGTTGAGGATGATGATGATGATTTTGAGCAACCAAGAGAGTGTGAGGATCCCATTGGTGAGCATATGAGTGATGGTGAAGGAGTTGAGAATGAAGAGAGTGTTGATTTTGAAAATCTTAACCCTCTTTCCCATCTTGATGAGTCTCAAGTGCATGATTGTGATCCTTTTATCCATGAGTATTTGGATTCATTTGAGGTTATGTCTAATGTGTTTATTGAGTGTCAAATGAAAACCCATAGCCTTTTGAGTGAGTTCATTAAGAATGCTTCATGGGAGAGAGATAATTTTGAAATGAATTTGCATCCATTCATGCATGGCTTTGAGATTTTAGGCTTTAGGGAAGTTGAGGGAGTTGTTGTTCATGATTGTAGTGAAGGGGATTATGTAGTTTCTCTTGGAAGTTGGATGTTTGAGGAAGATTATGATCTTGAGTGTTCTTCTTTTGAGGATTCTATGATTGATTTTCATGCTCAAATTGGTGATTTGAGGGATGGTGGTGAAGACGAGACCATTTGTGAGACCATTGCTCCTATCCCCTTCTTTCATGTCCCTTTTTCAAGGAATTTCAACCATATCCCCTACACTCCTATATCCCTTCCTTCCTTTGTTAATGAGCCTATCGGGGAACCCCTTGCCTATGATGATTTTCATGTCCCTCATTCGTCTTCTATTGAGGAAAAGGGTGATTTTGCCACCCAAAAAGATTTTTGTGAAGAGAGTTTGCCTTTCTATTCTTCTTCTTATTTTCTTGAATTTTCTTTTGATTATTCTTCTTCTTGGCAACTCCCTCTTCATTTTCTTTTGTGTGCCCTAATCTTGGTGCATGTCCTTCTTATATCATTTGCCTACTTATTATCTTATGAGATGTGTAGTAGTGCATTTGACAAGCTCTTGCGATCATTGCAATATTATTTACTAGAGCCGTCAAGCTTGGACCTTAAGCAAGCCTTTCTTGGGAAGTAACCCGTGTTTTATTGCTTTCATTTTATTTTCTTTTTAGAATAGATTTTCTCTCATGGAAATGTTTGTGTGCCTTTTTCTAGGTACATAACTTGATATACTTTGGTGCATTAGTTTGGATCAAGAATCAAGGAAGTTTGGCACCACAATTGCTAGCATACGGAAAACAAGATTCAATTCTTGAGAAAAGTGGCTTTGAAAAGTTTAATTGGGTCATTTGCGGGTATATACACCCACCTAAAATCCGGTAATATCTTTCCTTGCTATTTCTCCATTGTTTGATACCTAAAGTGGCTTTGAAACAGGACATATGTTGGGTTGTTGGATTGATCTCCTTGTTTTCCCCTCCCATGGATTAATTGATTTATGATTGAGTTTAGTGTTTCATTCAAGCTTCGGGGAGGGTATTCCATCATGTTTGGTGGGATGCTGATTCATATATGCCATGCACATTTGTATATGTATTTTCATGTTCTTTATCTTGAAAATCACAAAAAGATTTTTGTTTCTATCAAGGCAAATTTGCAATGTGTTTTCTTTTGTTCTTGCTTTGGACATATTACTTTTGGACTTGTATTCTTGAATGTCTTTCTTCCTAAATTTTAGAGGTGTGCACGGTTTGAGAATGTGTTAGGTTGACTCTAGGATATGGTATGCTAAGGTAGTTGGCTAAGAACTTTGGGACCATGAAGCTTTAGTTCACTTGTTTGTGGTAAGATGGAGTTGCTCTCTATAGTGGATATGAAATTAAGAGTTAGTTATTGCTATCCCTAGTGAGGTATAATTGTTCAAGCCTTCATCATATTTTGTTGAGCGACATTTTTGGATCCTTGGCTATTGCATTCTCATATCTAGAACTTGACTTTTAGCTCCCAAGATCACAACCGAGCCACTTTAGGGGATGACAAAGGCATTTCTCTTTTTATAGGATTAATTTTCAATTTTTGGATTTGGTTTGCATTTGCCCCTCTTGCTAGCCCCTTTGACCCATATGCATTCTTTTCTCTAGCCACATACAATCCTTCAAGCGTTGGTTTCACTTTAATTTCTACCTTTAGTTTTGTGAAGCAATTTTGTTTTCGAGCTTGTTTTATTGTTTATGGTGCAAGTTTAGAATTATGAGTTCATTTGCAAAGCAAGTATGTATCATATATAATTTTGTGCATAAAAGCAAATGCATTTTGAGAAAAAAGCCGTCCAAAGTTAAAAGAGGCAAGGACATTAAAAAAAAAAAAAACAAAAAAAAAACAAAAACAAAAACAAAAACAAAAAAAAAAGCAAAAGCTTGGAAAAAGGAAATATTGAAAAAAAAAAGTAAAGAAGAATGTAAAGCACAAAAAAAAGGGTTTTGTTATTGTTGTTTTGCCTGTTTTTGTTCTTTTGTGTTAAATAAGCTTGGGGGAAAGTTATTTAATAAGCATACATGGCACTTTTGTTTTGGAATCGTTTGGATCTTGAGGAAGAAGTTCCACCCGTGCTTCACATAGGTTTACCACCAATTTCAAGAGTTCTCCACACCTTTACTCTCCTAGCTTATATGTTAATACCTTGAAAGTCCTTTTGATCCTAGAGGGTTAAGCCATTCAATGATGGCGGGAAATAGGAATCAAGCCTATAGAGCGAGTTTGCATAGCCAAGATGTCGGGTAACCTTCTCAATGTTTTTAATTTCTTATTTATTTTCCGGTTCCTTCGTGGAATCATGAGAAGCTAACTTGAAAGTGGATTTGAAACTAGTAGAGAGAACGTGGTTCGATTGGTTTAAACAAAATGTGGAATGTGTTTCCTTTAGTTCTCTATGCTTAGCATATGTTATGTTTCAATCAACCTTGGACATCTTAGAACGTGCATACCTTTATTATTTTAGAAAGATTGACATTCATTAGTGTTTGTTCCATCATAAAAGTCCACTCTAGAACGCTTGTAACTTTTCTGTTACTTTGATTTATTTTATTTTATTTATTTATTGCTTTGCCTTGATTTTTGTCAAGAGTTATGGGTTAAACTCTTAGGACACCCTTACGAGAGCTTACTCGTCCTCTAGAGCAATCTAAGGGGTTTAAAGTGCTTGATGCATACGCTAAATGTATTCGTGATTCCTACAAAAGTGAGTTAGTGTATATTCTTTCCCTTCTAGTTTTCTTTGTTTGTATAAAATGCATCACATTCCCTTGTGTTTCTTTTGCTTTGCTCGAGGGCGAGCAAAAGTTAAGCTTGGGGGAATTTGATAAGTGTTATTTATGTCGCTATTTTTAGGAGTTTTCTAGTTAGTTTTTCATAGTTTTTCTATCTTTTTACTTGGTTTTAATAACGTTTTACTACATTTGTCATGTTTATGTGTGAAATGTCGTTATTGCTCAATTTTGGCTTTTCTTGCATATTTTGGTGGCCTATGACATTAGATTAAACTTTATTGGTTTACTCTTATGTTTAGGAACACTTGGATTAGTTCATTGCTCAAGATTGAAGAAATATAAAACATAAAAGAACAAGTAATGAAGAAATGTGCACTTGATTTGCAAAGATCATACTTCAAACGCCTATATCTTTTGATCTAAAAAACATTTTGAAGTGATTCAAATTGGAGAATAAAGTTCATCTCGAGAGCTTTCCAACGACTAGTCACATGCCTTATTCCGATAGGTAACGAAGAAGTTATGACCTTCCGAAAATAAGTTGTTTCGCTAGAAAAGGGCTGCACGTCCGTGCCTAATGAAGCACGCCCGTGCAAGGTCAGACAGTAGCTGCTGCTCGTATCTTAACAGGTCTGCACGTCCGTGCAACCTTTGGCACGTCCGTGCCGACCTGTAGACGGGTCGTTTTTCTCGTTTTCTCCATCCTTTCTATTTGGGGTAATATATATACCTTCTTAGCTCCGATTGTAAAGGAGAGAGCTTCTTAGTGTAATTTTAGCTTAGGTTAGTTTTAGGTTTTTAGAGAGAGAAACTCTCAAATTTTGGAGAGAGAAAGTGAGAGAAACAATGGTTTTCATGGATTTTGGATAATCAAAGGAGGAATTTGATGATTTGAAGATCTCCATTTTATATCAATGAGCATTTCTTACTCTCTTCTCTCTTTATGCTTTATTAATTGCTTTGTTAATCATGTTTAAGTAGATTTCATTCTACTAGGTGTTGAGTGAAGCTTTGGTATGGTTAATCAAGTTACTTGAGATAAATTTGATGATAATTGTGTGATTAAATTGATTGAATTGATGATGGCATGTTGTTTGTTTTAGATTGGATTGATCTCCCAAGATAGCAAACTTAATTGCATGTTAGTTCTAGTTTGACAAGGGATTGTGAATTAGAATTAATATATTTGATTGCATTTTGGGTAAATTTCTTCTATGCACCTAGTCAATGAGGGATCTAGGCTAGGAATTTGAGAGATTGCTCTTGAGTGTAATTAATTCTCATTTTAATTCTTTCTTTGCATGATTGATTATCAAATCGATTCCCATTAACTTGTTAATTGTTCAAAGTGGATCTTTGCCCCTAGTAGACTTTATAATATCTTGATCTTTATATGTGTGTTAATGTAGTTGTAGTGTCCACTATCCATAAACCGACCTCGGCGTAGCTTAAGCATTAGATCGAGAACAATCCAACATTGCCGTTCCTTGTGGTTCGACTCCGAACTTACCACTAGACTTGTTTAGGGGTTAGTTTAGGATTATAATAAATTTTGTTTGGGCGTGAGGTGTTTAGTCAACGACCTAATTTCCCCGCGCTCAAGAACATGATAATAAAACGGTAATTATCGAAGATACAGAAACAATCAATATTTCCAATGATACGACTACCAAAGAAGTAAAAATTGGATTAACACTAAGTCAAGAAGAACGCAAAGAGTTAATTAACTTACTTAGTGAATTTGTTGATGTATTTGCTTGGTCTTACCAAGACATGCCAGGTATTGACAGGGATATTGCACAACATACTATACCACTCATTCCAAGTATGAAGCCCGTCAAGCAAAGGTTGCGTCGTATGAAGCCGGACGTAGCTGCAGGTTTCATCAAAGTGTCCAAATATCTGGAATGGATAGCTAACGTGGTTCCAGTCCCAAAAAAGGATGGAAGGGTCAGAATGTGTGTTGATTACAAGGATCTTAACAAAGCAAGTCCAAAAGATGGGTTCCCTCTTCCTCACATTGACATTCTGGTCGACAACACAGCAAACCATGCACTCCTTTCCTTCATGGATGGTTACGCTGGATATAACCAAGTACTTATGGCCGAGGAAGACATGGAGAAAACCACATTCATCACACAGTGGGGAACATATTGCTATACGGTAATGCCATTCGGGTTGAAAAACGCGGGTGCCACCTACCAAAGAGCAGCCACAGCATTGTTACATGATATGATGCATAAAGAGGTGGAAGTCTATGTTGATGATATGATCGTCAAATCAAAAGATCGCCCAGGCCACATCATTGCACTTCGCAAGCTCTTTGAAATACTTTGCAAGTACAATATGAGATTAAATCCAGCAAAGTGTGCATTCGGAGTTACATCAGGCAAATTGCTTGGCTATGTGATCAGTTCTCGAGGGATTGAAATAGATCCCACGAAAGTCAAAGCAATCATGGCCATGCCACCACCCAAGACTGAGAAGGAGATTCGAGGCTTTATTGGAAGATTGCAATACATAAGTAGGTTCATATCCAAACTCACAGCGATATGCGAACCTATATTCAAAAAACTCAAGAAGAATGTTCCAGTGACATGGGATGACGATTGCCAAAAAGCTTTCGACAAGATCAAAGAGTACCTGTCAAACCCACCCGTGCTAGCACCAGCAATGCCTGACTTTCCTCTTCGACTCTACCTTACGGTCACAAGAGAAACGATGGGGGCAATGCTAGCACAAGAGATTGAAAGCAAGGAGAATGCAATATATTATTTAAGCAAGAAGCTTCAAGGATATGAGACACGATACACATTACTTGAGAAGTTGTGTCTCGCACTTGTGTGGGCTGCACAGAAATTAAGACATTACATGCTTACTCATACAATACATGTCGTGTCCAAGATGGATCCTCTCAAATACTTGTTCAAAAAAGCAACACTCAATGGTAGGTTGTCAAGATGGATAGTCAACCTTGCTCAGTTTGACTTAAAATTTGTACCGCAAAAGGCCATCAAGGGTTCTGCGGTTTCTGACTCCCTAGCGGACTTTCCACTGGAAGAAGTTGAGAAAGAAGAAGATGAGTATGATTTCCCTGACGAGGATCTACTTATGACTGAAGATGATAGATGGACGCTCTACTTCGATGGAGCTTCAAACCAAAGAGGGTGTGGTGTAGGGGTTTTGCTGGTATCACCCAGTGAAGAACACATCCCAATTTCCATGAAACTCGACTTTGATGTCACCAACAATGCCGCAGAATATGAAGCATGCATTTTGGGATTAGAAACAGCGGTGGCCTTGGGAGAAGCTCAGAATTTACGGTGATTCATCACTAATCATTAACCAGATCTCTAAGAAATGGAAGGTGAGAAGTGAAAGTCTCGCTACGTATCAAGCTCATCTGGAAATTCTCACGGAGCAACTAGATGAAGTGGAATATACGTACTTGCCTAGAGAAGAAAACCAATTTGCTAACGCACTGGCAAAGTTAGCATCAATGGTGCGCATTCCAACGGATACAATTAGGATGCCGCTAACTATAGAGCGAAGATATGAGCCAGCCTATGTTCATGCACTTGATGATGAACAAGAGTCACAAGAAGAAAATGGAGAACCATGGTATATGGATATCTTTAACTATGTGACCAAGGGTGAATACCCTCCTAATACTGATAAAAGGGCACGCCGTGCTTTGAGGCTCCTGGCCTCGCAGTATGTGCTCATCAGGGGAGAACTCCACAAAAGGACTGCGCTAGGGAGAAATCTCTTGTGCATAGCCGGGAAAGAAACATATAAGACCATGGAGAACCTTCATGCTGGAATATGTGGAACACATATGAATGCTAAGATGTTAGTCCAAAAGATTCAACGACAAGGATATTATTGGACTACGATGGAGAGAGATTGTCACGAATACGTCAGGAAATGTATGAAGTGTCAAGTCTACGCAAATCTACAACACGTTCCACCTTCGCTTCTTTATACATACACTTCCCCATGGCCTTTCTCTACTTGGGGTATCGACATCATTGGCAAAATAACGCCACCAGGGCAAGGAGGACATGAATTCATCCTCGTAGCAATCGATTATTTCACTAAATGGGTCGAAGCTGCCTCATATGCTAAGTTAACGGCAAAACATGTAGCTCAATTCATTGAGAAAAATATCATATGCCGCTATGGGGTACCTCACGAAATGATCAGTGACAATGGGACACACTTCCAAGCCGAGTGTGCAGAATTACTACAGAAATATCATATCAAACATCACAGATCATCACCCTACAGACCACAAACAAATGGTGCAGTCGAATCGGCTAACAAAAATGTGAAAACTATCATCGAAAAGATGACGGAAAATTATAAGGATTGGCCGAGCAAGCTACATTTCTCCCTTTGGGGTAATCGAACTTCTGTTTGTACATCAACGGGGGCTACCCCATTCTCTTTGGTCTATGGAGTTGAAGCCGTACAACCAATAGAGCTTGAAATCCCCTCTCTACGAATTGCACTGGAAAGCCAATTAGATGAAGTCGACTGGATTAGAGCAAGATATGATGAACTAGTCTTACTTGACGAAAAACGCTTGGCAGCTTTGCATCACGTCCAAACTTACCAACAGCGTATGGCACGACATTTCAATAAAAAGTCAAGACTAGGAATATCAAGGAAGGTGATTTGGTGCTTAAAGCGCTTCGCAAAAACGTGCTTGATCCAGTCCCAAAAAAGGATGGAAGGGTCAGAATGTGTGTTGATTACAAGGATCTTAACAAAGCAAGTCCAAAAGATGGGTTCCCTCTTCCTCACATTGACATTCTGGTCGACAACACAGCAAACCATGCACTCCTTTCCTTCATGGATGGTTACGCTGGATATAACCAAGTACTTATGGCCGAGGAAGACATGGAGAAAACCACATTCATCACACAGTGGGGAACATATTGCTATACGGTAATGCCATTCGGGTTGAAAAACGCGGGTGCCACCTACCAAAGAGCAGCCACAGCATTGTTACATGATATGATGCATAAAGAGGTGGAAGTCTATGTTGATGATATGATCGTCAAATCAAAAGATCGCCCAGGCCACATCATTGCACTTCGCAAGTTCTTTGAAATACTTTGCAAGTACAATATGAGATTAAATCCAGCAAAGTGTGCATTCGGAGTTACATCAGGCAAATTGCTTGGCTATGTGATCAGTTCTCGAGGGATTGAAATAGATCCCACGAAAGTCAAAGCAATCATGGCCATGCCACCACCCAAGACTGAGAAGGAGATTCGAGGCTTTATTGGAAGATTGCAATACATAAGTAGGTTCATATCCAAACTCACAGCGATATGCGAACCTATATTCAAAAAACTCAAGAAGAATGTTCCAGTGACATGGGATGACGATTGCCAAAAAGCTTTCGACAAGATCAAAGAGTACCTGTCAAACCCACCCGTGCTAGCACCAGCAATGCCTGACTTTCCTCTTCGACTCTACCTTACGGTCACAAGAGAAACGATGGGGGCAATGCTAGCACAAGAGATTGAAAGCAAGGAGAATGCAATATATTATTTAAGCAAGAAGCTTCAAGGATATGAGACACGATACACATTACTTGTGAAGTTGTGTCTCGCACTTGTGTGGGCTGCACAGAAATTAAGACATTACATGCTTACTCATACAATACATGTCGTGTCCAAGATGGATCCTCTCAAATACTTGTTCAAAAAAGCAACACTCAATGGTAGGTTGTCAAGATGGATAGTCAACCTTGCTCAGTTTGACTTAAAATTTGTACCGCAAAAGGCCATCAAGGGTTCTGCGGTTTCTGACTCCCTAGCGGACTTTCCACTGGAAGAAGTTGAGAAAGAAGAAGATGAGTATGATTTCCCTGACGAGGATCTACTTATGACTGAAGATGATAGATGGACGCTCTACTTCGATGGAGCTTCAAACCAAAGAGGGTGTGGTGTAGGGGTTTTGCTGGTATCACCCAGTGAAGAACACATCCCAATTTCCATGAAACTCGACTTTGATGTCACCAACAATGCCGCAGAATATGAAGCATGCATTTTGGGATTAGAAACAGCGGTGGCCTTGGGAGAAGCTCAGAATTTACGGTGATTCATCACTAATCATTAACCAGATCTCTAAGAAATGGAAGGTGAGAAGTGAAAGTCTCGCTACGTATCAAGCTCATCTGGAAATTCTCACGGAGCAACTAGATGAAGTGGAATATACGTACTTGCCTAGAGAAGAAAACCAATTTGCTAACGCACTGGCAAAGTTAGCATCAATGGTGCGCATTCCAACGGATACAATTAGGATGCCGCTAACTATAGAGCGAAGATATGAGCCAGCCTATGTTCATGCACTTGATGATGAACAAGAGTCACAAGAAGAAAATGGAGAACCATGGTATATGGATATCTTTAACTATGTGACCAAGGGTGAATACCCTCCTAATACTGATAAAAGGGCACGCCGTGCTTTGAGGCTCCTGGCCTCGCAGTATGTGCTCATCAGGGGAGAACTCCACAAAAGGACTGCGCTAGGGAGAAATCTCTTGTGCATAGCCGGGAAAGAAACATATAAGACCATGGAGAACCTTCATGCTGGAATATGTGGAACACATATGAATGCTAAGATGTTAGTCCAAAAGATTCAACGACAAGGATATTATTGGACTACGATGGAGAGAGATTGTCACGAATACGTCAGGAAATGTATGAAGTGTCAAGTCTACGCAAATCTACAACACGTTCCACCTTCGCTTCTTTATACATACACTTCCCCATGGCCTTTCTCTACTTGGGGTATCGACATCATTGGCAAAATAACGCCACCAGGGCAAGGAGGACATGAATTCATCCTCGTAGCAATCGATTATTTCACTAAATGGGTCGAAGCTGCCTCATATGCTAAGTTAACGGCAAAACATGTAGCTCAATTCATTGAGAAAAATATCATATGCCGCTATGGGGTACCTCACGAAATGATCAGTGACAATGGGACACACTTCCAAGCCGAGTGTGCAGAATTACTACAGAAATATCATATCAAACATCACAGATCATCACCCTACAGACCACAAACAAATGGTGCAGTCGAATCGGCTAACAAAAATGTGAAAACTATCATCGAAAAGATGACGGAAAATTATAAGGATTGGCCGAGCAAGCTACATTTTGCCCTTTGGGGTAATCGAACTTCTGTTTGTACATCAACGGGGGCTACCCCATTCTCTTTGGTCTATGGAGTTGAAGCCGTACAACCAATAGAGCTTGAAATCCCCTCTCTACGAATTGCACTGGAAAGCCAATTAGATGAAGTCGACTGGATTAGAGCAAGATATGATGAACTAGTCTTACTTGACGAAAAACGCTTGGCAGCTTTGCATCACGTCCAAACTTACCAACAGCGTATGGCACGACATTTCAATAAAAAGTCAAGACTAGGAATATCAAGGAAGGTGATTTGGTGCTTAAAGCGCTTCGCAAAAACGTGCTTGATCCAAGAGGAAAATTTAGACCGAACTGGTCAGGTCCATACATCGTTAAATCTATTTTGTCTGGCGGAGCAGCACAATTAGTAGACATGGATGGTAACGAGTTCCACAACTTAACCAATTTGGATCAACTCAAGAAGTTTTATGCCTAATTGCACGGGTTCATGACCCAATAGAGCTATGTTTGGCCTGATTCCTTTTTAAGGATACGTAGGCAACCCCTCAAGGGGGCCCGGCCACTTTAAAAACAAAAATCCCTTCTTCGTCGACTAAATATGGCACATAAGGCAAAAAACGCAACAAAATTACGAAAGAAAATCAACCGTGACACGGTAGAAGCCACTGCGCCACGGTAAAATCCACCGTGACACGGCAGAATCCACCGTGACACGGCAGATGTCAGTGTGTCACGGCAGACCAGTTCTTTGATTATTAATGTTGCGCCACTCAAACTGCTTCCGCGACACACCACATTTCATCGGGACACGTTATTTAAAACCGTGACAAGGCAGATTTTTCTGTGACACGGCAATGCAGATACTGTAAATTTAGTTACTTTTTCGAATATTCGGTAATTATTATTATTCTTCCATTGCGTCCGACTTCTAGACTCGGATCAAAAAAAAAAAAGTCATTGTAATTATTAATTAAGGCGAAGATAAATACGCTATTATTGAAATAAATGTGAGTACAATTATTGGCATCATACGCCTTATTTTAAAAATTAAACTTAAAATCATAACAGCAAAGCAATATTGGTCTAATCCTTCTTCACTTTAGAAGCTTCATCTTTCTTGTCCACCAAGTCGGCCTTCACCATTAGTGTGTCCCTTGTAGCCCGAACCGTCACACCCCTTGTCGAACTCTCCCCCCTTTCATCCCTCTTATAGTTCTTAGGTTGATTTTCCCTATAAACCATCTTTTCTTTACCCTTTCCTTTCACATAAGTCTTCTTCTTAGGCATTATAGGAGTTTTAAACTCAATTCCTTGTGTTCTCGGACCAAGACGATCTTTAGGGGGCGCCTTCTTACTTCCAAGTCGTTCTTTCATATCAAATTTACGTGATCCAAACCTCTCCCTTCTACTTCGAGGATTCAACCATGCCTTGTATGCACTAGATAAGGGGGAAGGAGCTTGATCACTCGCAGAAACGGTCCACATAGGTCTTGCAATCCAATAGAGCTCATACTTGTGAACATTACTTTCATGCAATGATACTTCGCGAGGACTATCATTATAGCGTGGAATTACTTGTTCAAGTCCATATTGTCGCATCACTCGAGAAGGACAATAGAAAGTCAACTTTGATATACTAGGAATACGACAATACGGTGTATCATGTGTCCCAACCATCCTAGTAAGTCTCCACCAAGGCACCGCCCATCGAATGGAAAATTCTCTCTTTGCAAAGAACACTTTCCAGTCATCATACGACATGTTTGCAGAGTAATTTTTCTTCCTTCGGACTAGATCATTGGGACCATATTTTTCAATATCGTCGGGGGCTTTAAAGAAATCTAAACGCTCCATCAACCAAATCTGCAAAAAAAAAAAAAAAAAAAAAAAAAGAGAAAAAGGAAGTCAGTTCCATAAAAAAAAATAATAAAAAAATTTGCAGATTATCCACCGTGACACGGCAGACTGCACCGTGTCACGGGAGAGCTTTACCGTGACACGGTGCCTGCCAGGTGTCACGGGAATTCATCAGAGGCCGTCTTTACCTGCAGCAGTACTAGAGAGCCCTTCCCGATGGCTTTCCGGTCAGATTTTGCTTCGTCAAGGCCGCGCAAAGTTTCTCCAAAGCAAGTAGGCATAGGGGATCTTCCATATTCGACATGTTTAAGCACATACGCTAAACAAGCATGTCCTACCCTACTGTTTGCAAATAAAAGCTTGCTAAACATACAAAAAAATATAAGCCCTTCTACGGTATACATGATATGACTCAGAGACATGGCGATTAAAATATAAATTTGCAAGCTTTTCTAGATCTACTTCATTACCGCACACAATCCTATTCAAATCAGGATCTCTCAAATTTAGATGACGTTCAAAATCCTGGTAATAGTATTCGCGCAGAGTAGGCATGGCAACGAGATTCCTAGCAGGAAAGCCAAAAATGGCACCAAATTCCTCTGGCAGAGGGCAGAGTTCGTCATAATCAAACTTAAAGCAATGCGTTTCTGGACTCCAGTAATCTAGACCGCTGCCCTCAGAAAATCATGTTCAATCGCAACATGTCTCAGGGCTAATAAACCTCTCACATAAAACAACTCCAATTCCTTTTTGTCAGCAGCAGTCAAAGAATATGACCAATCACGCAATATGTTATCAAAATTCTGAGACATTATTATTGAAATATAAAATTCTAATTATTTTGTATTTTGTAATTATGCATATCATGAATTATGGGTCGTATTTTATAGGCGAAAAAGGGGCGGAACGTGTAAAAATTTATCAAGTTACACGCGTATAAAACGCGGCTGCAATTCTTTATCCCCGTGTCACGGGAGTCTGCACCGTGAAACGGGAAATTCCACCGTGACACGGAAACCTCTACCGGGTCACGGGACAATTTACCGTGACACGGTACAATATTACGTGTCACGGTGCGCACACGCTTTCCATTTTTATCCTTGACCTATTTTCCGGATATCTTTGCTTACCGTTTATCTTCCGCTCTTATTTCGAGAGTTTTTATTCCCAATAAAATTCTCCCCCTTTTTATTTTGTTTTGGGGAGGTCTTTTATCTTTGCTTATTTTTATTTTCTTTGTTTTTTTTATTTTCTCTTTTTTTTTTTTTTTTGGGGAAGTTGCTAAACTTGCTCCATTTTATTTTTCATTTTATTTTGGGGAAGTTATTAAACTCGCTCCATTTTTATTCTGGGAAAGTTGTAAAATTAGCCTTCGTATTCTTTCTTTTCTTTTGTTCTTTTGGGAGAAGGTCGGTACCCTCCACTTACGAAAAATAACGGTATTTTTTCGCGTCGTTAATAAACACACAGCACACACAATTAGTCTCAAGAACACACTAACATACACATTGAATAAAATAAAAAATAGAGTGTGAATAAAATATACAAAGTAAGTCATATTACATAGATAGTGTCAAGTGTCATCAAGCAAAGTACAAATATAAACCCTCGGTCAAAAGTCTCTAGAACTACTATCAGTATCATCTCCAGCCTGAGTATCCTGAGTATACGGGGTCTGAGAACCAAAGAGTCCCTCCATCATCCGAGTACGAGGAGTAGTGTCCCTACTAGTCCCAACAACTCCAGTAGAAGACATGGTCAGAGCAGGGCCCGTCCAACTGGTAAACGGCGAAGACTGACTCCATGAAGTAGGAATCGTCGGTGAAGTCATCGTCCCAGACAGTGGAACTGAAAACAAGCCAGGCATAGGTGAAGGTATCCCCCTGACAACGGAGCTGAATATAAGCCCCGATCCACAGGAGTGATGACTGGAGTGAACTCAGGCTGTGAAGGCTGTGAAAATGAATGATGCTGCCACTGACCCTGAAAATGCTGAAACGGCTGGGAAGGCTGAGGCTGCTGCCACTGAGCCTCACGAGACGGCTGAGAAAGCGGAGTCTCTCGCTGAGACTGAGAATGCCGACGAGCCTGTGGAGATCGTCTGCCACGACTAGGCTCCCCCTCGTCCGAGTCTCTATGCCTCGAGCGCGATCGGGACCTCCGTCGCTCCTGAAAAAAACATGTAATCAAAGATGTCAATGATGCAAGATAAAACAAATGGTAAAAAATAAAAAAAGTGAATATACCTCAAGGACGTCACTAGAACCGCCTCGACAACTCGCGCCACGCCGAAGCTTGATGATGCAATACTTCAAGGCGTCAACCAGCATCTCCGGGTGGTTAGGCTGAGAACAAAACAAAGGAAAATCAGTAACAAGAGGTCTTAAAAAGGATGAACAATATGTCAAAAGCTTACCGGCTCAAACACGTCAGGCAAAGACTCCTGCGCCTGTCTGTAACCCTTTGGCGCGTCAGCAATGTGGTCCTCAGTAATACCAATAGGTCCCGGGTAACGGACAGACTGAGGTGGTATCTCAATCCTCCCCACAGGGCGAACAGTCGTCTGAAAATATGATCGAATAATCAGGTTATTCGACGATTTAAACAGAGACTAGTGATAAAATTCTCAAAAGAAAACCATACCTCGGGAAGACGGGGTGGAGGAGCCAAAAGGGGAAGCACGTCCCGCGAGTAATCACCCCCCATGTGCACGAGATCCTACCAAAGGAAAGTGAACTGCTCTCCTCTGGTTATCAAGTCCCTGAGCAGACGTGAGCCCAACATCGACTCTGGTGGAGGCAAAGGCACTACGAAGCGATCATCACTGTGCTGGCAAAAGACACGCTCTCCAAGATACCAAACAAAACGACCAGTACCAACAAAAACAGTACGGCGCGCTGAAAGCTGCAGGGCCTCAGGAAGGTCAGTCATCCTAGCCCAAGGCCGATAGTGGACGTCAATAGCCACCTGAAAAGCATAAAAAGTCGCGATGAGATGCTGAAAATGACGTCAAGATAAAGAATGGTAGGCTGCAAAAATTAACTCTTACACCAACAGAAGTAGTGCCTCGGCGTAACAACCCGCGCAGCATAGAGACAGACTCCACTCGTGACTCGCCTCGGTCACGCCAGCTATCTCCAACAGGGAAGTCGTGAACCGCTCCACGACGTCGACGACGGGCAAACCCTGGGAAATACTCATAGAACCAAAGCTACAATGAAAAGGTAATCTCTGAACAAATGAATCAAACAGATTCGAACAAAACAAGAAGAGGAAAGATCATTACCTCTACGACTCTCCATAAGCCGTAAACAGTCACCGGGGACTGGTCATTCAGCTGCCTGCAGCCATGACGCAACGACAAGAGAAGATCCGCATATCCAAGGCTGGCCCAGCTAAGGGATCCTATCTCATTAATCCTGACTAAAGAAGGAAGATAACAAACGAGCGCACGTGAACTCCTATCAGGAGAAAGAGTCATAGAAATCAGAATCAGAATGAAAATCCGCACTCGCTGCTTAGGAGACGTCTCCTCCATGTCGAAACCCTGGGCCAGAACGGAGGCTAGCTCCAATCGCCCGCTCCTCGGACCACCTCGAGATACCGGTCGAGTCCTATTATACTGAACGACCGGACCTAACAGATTCGCTACCTCAGCTGCCCCCCAACTAAGGTCAGGAAGCTGTCGTACGGCCTGATCGGTGAAGCGCAGACCGGTGATCATGCTGAAATCCAAAGGGGTCACTGTCATCTCCCCCCAAGAAAAATGAAAAGTGTTGGTAGTATCCCAGAAATACTCCAACAATGCACGAACAACTGTCGGGCCGCAACCCCGGGGGCTGCGAAACCCTACGACCGCAGAATAGAAGTCCATTAAACCAGCAAATATCCACAAAGCATTCGTAACAGGATCCCCCGTGATAATCTCATGCAGACGAGGAATCAAATCGCCAGCTCCGGATCCATGATGGCGAAGCGTGCCATCGACTATGCCGGCAAGTGGACGGTGAGAAACGTGGTTCTCACGACAGAAAACCAACTGATCGGGTGTCCAGGGAGGCGGAACCCATCTACCCCTACTCGAAGAAGCGCGCGGCTCGGTATCTAGGGCGTCGTCCTCCGCACCCTCAGGAACTGTGGGAGTGTCCTCCCGAAAAGCTTGACGCCGGCCACGTGTGGAAAGATCGCAATCCCGTCGTCTAGGCATGCTATTTCAAAAATAAAAATCTAAAGGCTTAGCATCATTTTCTAAGTTATTTATTTATTTATGGCTTATCAATTATCTCCGGTTGCATTTTCTATTATACACTAAATTTTTACCTCAAGGCTAAAAATTAGCAAAATAATGGAATTATTCCTAGTATTAAGTTTCTCCATGAGAAACTAATACTACAATTTTCCTAGCCGCATGATACTATGTTCTCCATGACAATATAGTACATACACAAAAATATGCTTCAAAATTGTGCAAAAACAATGGATCGACACATCATGGCATATTCTACAAGATCTACCACCAATATTCCACTATTTCAAGTGCAAAGAAATAACATGAGCAACAACAACATTATTTCACAAGAAGTAGTACTCAAAAATGGTGTTTTGTTCAATTCTCCACCAAATCATGCAATTTTTGTCTCCAATTTCTCACAAAAGCATACACATACATATACAAGTAAATTCATGGCAAAAATTTCAACATAAAAACTCAAAATCAAAAATTCCCAAATTGATTTTTAAGGGTTTTTACATGAAATTATTCATTTGAAGCAAATTTGAGGCAAAAATAAAAGGAAACTTACATAGATCCTTGTGGAGAATCGAAAATGAGGGAAGTAACACAAAATTAGAGCAAAATTGATGGAGATTTGAGCTCCAAAAGCTCGAAAAACCGCAACAGCCGCCGTGACACGGTCAACAAAGCCGTGACACGGTTTGCAGCTCCCGTGCCACGGTGAAGCTGAGCCTCGACGGAGCTCCGGCGGTGGCGGCGGTGGCACCGAATAACAGCGAAAGCAGCAGCAGAGTTACGGCGGAGGAAATGAACGACCTCACGCAGCCGCAGCAGCAACAGAACACGAAGAAAACCGCCATGCCACGGTTTGGAAACCCGTGTCACGGTGCCGTTAAACATGCGCCGGTGAGATTAACCGAGGCTCGGTGATTTGTGTGAGAATGAAAATGAAAAATGGGGAAGTATAGAAGCAGAAATGGCAAAATGGTGAAGCAAAAGGTTGATTTTAAAGCTGAAATATTACGTTACGCAGTCCGTTTCTCGTGCCACGGTATCCGTTATTAAGTAACGGTAATATGTGATGTGTCACGCAGAGATTTGCAGGTCAAACGCACGCAAATTCACGCCAGTTGACTAGTTTGAATGGCAAAAATTGCCCCGTGACACGGTTTTTAGTCCCGTCTGACGGGATGAGCTACCGTGTCACGGCATGCTGCCACGTGGCACGGTGGTTCTGCGCGTGTCCTGCACGCTCCTCGAAGCTGTCAGCGAATATTCCTAGCTCTTTTGACTAAAATTGCACGATTTTCCGCAGCTTTTGGGCAGTAAATTTCTCACTGAGATTACGAACTGCATTTAAAGGGGACTAAAATTACCATTTTACCCCTAACCAGTGTTGTCTATTTTTCGACAATTCTAATATGGTCGAAAAGTCAACTTGAAGGTAAATCATTTACGGCCCACGTTCGGGGACAATCGAACCACTATTATCTCGACACAAGGTTCTCAATACACAGAGACTTGTAATTTCAATAGGCAAATTTTTTCCTCAAGCATGGAAAATTGTCGGTCGTTGCCACCTCTCAACACGAAGAAGTCAACGATTATTTCATTCATCACATCGACTTTCCTCAAGCATGGAAAGTATTCACTCATCGACTTTCCTCAAGCATGGAAAGTATTCATCGACTTTCCTCAAGCATGGAAAGTATTCATTCATCGGCTTTCCTCAAGCATGGAAAGTATTCATTTGTCGGTTTTCCTCAAGTATGGAAAGCATTCTCGGTGGAATTCTTCAAGCATAGAAAACCGCCAAAATCATTATTCGATTTTCCTCAGGCATGGAAAATGTTATTCGGTAGATTTCTTCAAGCATAGAAAGCTACCAAATCCATCAGTTGGCTTTCCTCAGGCATGGAAAGCATTTCAGCGAAACATCATCCGGTGGATTCCTTCAAGCATAGGAAGCTACCAAACTCATTTGTCACCGATACACTAGTGTCAGATATGTTTTCTATCCCTTTACTCTTTTATCTGTGGAATTAACATTTTTCTGCAGGTATCGGCGTATACAGAGTGATTTAAGATCGCAGAACGTCTTAAATCATTCTCCGTCCCAATCGACTACTTTGACAATCGTTTTCAAAACTGACGTTTCTACAAACTCAGTCAAAGTGGGGGCTTCTGTAGACACTTAAAAATGTCTCCCCAAAACCAAACCCGATGATGAACAACCTTTCACCGCCACTATTGGTCGGGTTTAGTATTTAATCCCAAGAGTGCTTAAAATCATATTTATTTAAATTCGTATTTCTGAATAGCCCGTGGATCAGTCTTGATGTTTGGTAAAAGCATAGTTTTAATTTCAGCCCAAAACCGTTTTTATTGTGCTATTATTTATTTTGGCCCAAACCTTTTATTTATTTACTTTCTCATTTTAGCCCGATTTTAATAAATCAGAAAAATGGCCCGAAATTATCAATCGGCACCTAAATGCTGAATAAAATTAGGGTTAAAAATGAATTTAGACGGAGAAAAGGACAAAACTGTCCCGTGTCACGGCAAGGAATCCCGCGCCACGGGAAACTTTCCCGTCTGACGGCAAAGTGTCCCGTGTCACGGGAGACCTGAAGTGACACGGTACAGTTTGTGTCCCTTCCGCGTAAACCCTAACGCGTTTTCTTCCCCCGTTTGTTTAAAAGTCTCCCGTGTCACTCAAAAGAGTACCGTGTCACGGGATTCTCTCCCGTCTGACGGTGGAGTTTACCGTGTCACGGTACGCTTTGCCGTGTCACGGGACACTGTTTTAGGGTTTCTGTCATTTTAGGGTTCCGTGTGTTCCCTCAGCACATTATTCCTATAAATAACCCCTCATTTCTGATGTACGGGGCATCAAATAATTCTCTCATTTTCTCTTCTATGCTCTAGCCTAAACACTAGCCTACCCTTCTCTCTTTCAAAATACCTTCCTTAAGCACTCCAAGGAGTCCGTACTTTACCCGGGGTTCCGTCCTTAAGCCACGGTGTGAAAGGTAGAACTGTTTGAGTGTTTGGCCCCAAATCAATTCTCATTTAATTTAATTTAATTTCATTTTAATTATTGTTTAATTATTTTCCTTGAAGTTACTAACGCGTTTATTGTTTTTATAGTAGCAAGCAAACAAAATCAAAGTAAGGAATCATGTTCCTTTTATTTCTATTATTTTTCTAATGATTTTATATTGTTGGAATTATTGCTATATTGCTTCCAATATTAATGTTTATTCTATTATTATTTTTTTATCACCATATTGCATGTTTAAAGGGAATATGTAATTGAAAATCACCACTAATAAGATAATTTGGATAACCGGTTTAGGTTCCTTTTTAATCTTGTTGTTAAATCAAAGTGATCACGATATTGTAGAATTATATGTTGCATTAATATTCAACCAATTTAGCATAATAATAGTTTGGAGCGAATTTGAATTTTGTTTGTATGCCTTTGAGATCACAGGAATACTTTTCAATATAAGAATCGAGTAGAGGCCAATACGGGCGAATGTGACTTCATGACTCACTTCGTACCATCATCCCCGATCCTCCTTTCGTGGTTCCGAACCATATGGAGTTAGTAATCCCATGGATTATGAATGGGATGTAACCTTCACGGGTCAATCGTTGTTGCCTTCGTTGTCCCTTAATCGTGGTTGCCTTTTATGATCCGTGAACGGTTTACAAGTTCCTTAAAAACTTGTTGGCGGCTCCCTACTTTCCTTGTCCCTAATCGTATATGTCAATTCCCACTTCCTATGAGTGCTAAGCATATTCACACCATGCTTTTACGTAGGCGCACTTCAAACGACGCCTACAGACCTCTGCACGCCTGGTAGCCAGTCGGACTCCAAGAATTCTGACAAGTAAAAAGAGAGCCGGTTTGCTCATCCGGCAAAGAAAAAAGAAGAGAGCATGAAAAGAAAAGAAGTCTGGGCGGTTAGTGATTCTTAGCAGTCGTCCCGGAAGAAGAAAAAAGAGTTTAAACCATACGTCCCCCGGTATGAGTTTAACAAAGACTGCAATTCCATCCTCATGGAGGTAAAGGACCGGCTGTCCATTGAGAAGCGGAATCCAAGGAAGAGTTCTGTCCAGTCGCGAAACAAAAATAAATTTTGCCAGTTCCATGAGGAGGTTGGCCATAACACCAACGACTGCTGCAGTTTACAGCGGACGTTGGACCGTCTGGCTGACAAAGGGCTTCTTAAGTCCTACATTTCAAAGTCCCCAGCCGGGGCAAAAATGAAAAACAAGGGTCAGCCCTCTAAGGCTACCCCCCAGCCTACTAGTAGTTCGGATACCGACAGGGATCCGGTCTACACGATAGCAGGCGGATTCTCTTGTGGTGGCCGTACCATCCGGGGCACCAAAAGCCATCTTCGAAAGATGGATAAGGATGATGATGAGCATATATTGATGACATGATAGTCAAATCCAAGCAGCAGGCGGATCACCTTGCTGATCTCCGAGAAACCTTCACCACACTCAGGCGGCATAAGGTTATGTTAAATCCTAAGAAATGCGTCTTTGGTGTTGAGTCTGGGAAGTTTCTCGGATTCCTGATTGATCAAAAGGGGATAGAGGCTAACCTTGAGAAGATACAGGTGGTAGTTGATATGAAGTCACCCCGCACTGTTAAGGAAGTTTAGTGACTCACCGGTTGCCTAGCCGCCTTGGGGAGATTCCTCAGCCGGTCATGTGACAAATGCCTTTACTTCTTCCAAGCAATCAGGAAGAAGACTAGATTTTAATGGGGGGATGATGGTGAGGCGGCCTTCCAAAAATTGAAAGAACACTTGCACTCTTTGCCAAGGCTTGTTAGCCCTTTGGCTAGAGAGAAGTTGGACAAGTACTTAGCCGTCTCAGACCATGCCCTCAGTGCCGTTCTCCTTGCTGAACAAGACGGTACTCAGCTCCCGGTATACTTCATTAGCCATGTGTTAAAAAATGCTGAACTCCGGTACCCCATGGTGGAAAAATTTGGTCTTTCTCTATATATGGCCTTCAAAAAGTTGAAGCCATACTTTCTGGCACATCCGATTGTAATTTACACCGACCAGCCCCTCAATCGGCCAATTTCTACTCTAGAGTCGTCTAGAAGAATGTTGAAGTGGGCTATTAAAATGCAAAGTCTTGAAATCTCCTACGAACCAAGGAAAGCAGTGAAAGGTCAGGCGTTTGCCGACTTCATTGTTGAAATGACTCGTCCGGTCCTCCCGGATAATATTGATTAGGTTTGGAAGGTGTATGTAGATGGGAGCTCTACAAAGAACGGTTGTGGTGCAGGCATTGTTTGTGAATCTCCATAAGGAGATAGATATGAGTATGCACTACAGTTCAAGTTTCAGGCCTCAAATAACGAGGCGGAGTTTGAAGCCCTGATAGCCGGAATCCGCACGTGTAAGGAGGCAAGGGCAACAAAGATTGACGCCCATTCTGATTCTCAGTTGGTTGTTAGCCAGTATGAGGGCACTTATGAAGCGACCCATCCGGCTATGATCAAATATCTTCAGGCTGTCAAAAATGAGGCTGGGACACTTGAGGAATTCAGATTGAATCAAGTGCCCCGGTCAGATAACCACCCGGCGGATGCGCTGTCAAAGTTAGCATCATCCGCCTGTCATGATACGCCTCGGTCAGTCTTTTGGGAAGTTCTTGAAAAAAGAAGTATTTATGAAGAGCCCATTGGAATTCTAGATCGAAGTTCTACTTGGATGGATGGCATTAGGGCGTATCTCGTAGACGGTACGCTCCCTGATTCACCTCAGGAAGCAGCCGTCATGAAAAAGAGAGCAGCAAACTTTGAGTTGAGAAACGGAGAACTCTTCAAGGCTGGATTCCTCAAGCCCTTGTTGAAATGTGTTACCCCAAAAAGGGGAAACAGGTACTCGAAGAGTTGCATGCGGGATTTTGCGCCTCCCATATAGGCGCCAAGTCCCTAGCCGTTAGAGCCAGGCGGCATTATTTTTGGCCTACCCTTGAGGTAGACGCCAAAGAATTTGTGAAGAAATGTGATAAATGCCAGAGGTTTGGCAAGCTAATACATCACCCGGCTACTGATCTGACGGCAATCCACAGCCTAGTCCCGTTTGCTAAGTGGGGCATGGACATTTTGGGTCCTTATACGCCTGCTCCAGGCGGAAAGCACTATATCTTGGTGGCTGTGGACTATTTCACCAAATGGGTGGAGGCGAAGGCAGTTAAGAATATCAAGACAAAGGATGTCATCTCTTTTATCTGGAAGAATATTATCACCCGGTTTGGGGTACCTATGTCTATGGTATTTGACAACGGCCCTCAGTTTGAGACGCCTCAGCTCAAAACTTGGTTAGGAGATCAGGGTATCTCAAGTTACTTTGCCTCAGTCGGCCGCCCTCAAGCAAATGGTCAGGTTGAGGCATTCAACAAACTCATCTCAGACGGCATAAAAAAGAAAATTGAAAGAGACGGTGGTTTATGGGCTGAAGAGTTAATTCATGTCCTTTGGGCCATCCGGACAACTGCCAAGGGGTCAACCGGAGAAACCCCATTTCTCATGGTATACGGTGCTGAAGCCGTCTTGCCCATTAAACACTATGAGCCGACTCTCAGAGTCATGCTTTATGATGAAGAGGCAAACTGGGAGGCAATGCGCCTGGCATTGGACTCACTCCCAGAACGCAGGGGCCATGCCGCCTTGCGTCATGAGATTTACCGTCTGAGAATGACAAGAGCCTACAACAATAGAGTACACAGGCGTCCTTTGAAAGTGGACGACCTAGTGTTACGGAAAATGGAGGCAACCGGTAGGGCCAATGAGCTTGGAAAGCTAACTCCTAATTGGGAAGGCCCCTATCGGATTTATTAAAAAGTAAGAGACAGAACCTACCGCCTGGAAACTCCAGACGGCAGGCGCCTGCCTAGAACTTGAAATGTAGACAATTTGAAAAAGTATTACTTCTGAGATTTGTAATTTTTGTAAACAAGAAGTACATTAATGAGAAATTGCTTTTTGTTTTCACTTTTGTTTTGTTTGTCTTATGCCCCGTCAGAATCTCAGACGGGTCACTTGTTTGTTTCTCTGAGTTTGACACTTGGAAATTGAATTAACATCTGATTGACGAGAGGCCAATGGCCAAATAATTAAGCTAAGCACAAAAACGCTTAGTGGCTATACAGCCGGTCTCAAACAAGACCAGAGGCCAATGGCCGGATGGCTGCTTTTCCCATAAATTCGCCTGTCCCAACATGGACAAAGGCGTCCGGCGACACCCTTCCGGGTGCAATCGTCGCAGAGAGAAGCCAACTTGCTTACTCTACGTACCAATGCAGGCGGCCACAATTGGACGGCTGAATCAGCCATCCATAGCCGTCTGACCTGAACAGTCTAAGGAACGACCAAGTTTCGGAACCCGGATGTCCAAAGACATCAGTCGGCGACCGACTGCAGTTCTTACTTAGCATTTTTTTCGTTTCTAAATTGCACACATTCTCATTTGGGGCAAAAGAGTTGTTCAATGGCTATATGAACTCTACTAAGACGGACAACACCGTCTAGCTAGAGACTGAAACTCCTGTTAATGTACGGCTGTGTACTTGGTTTGGGGCAATCACTACTGAGATTGATTGACTTACAAACGTATCATGCTCTTTGCAGCATTAGACGTTCCCAAGTCAATCAACCAACTCCATTTGAAACCAACCACACAGCCGTCCAGGGGCAAGGACAGCCGCATACCTTTGACAAATTAGGCAAAATTCGTCGCATGCTTTTGATAAGTTAGGCAAAAAAATTGAAAATGCAAAAAATGCAAAAAATTGAAAAATGCAAACACAAGCGCAAAGTAATAAAAACCGACTCAGTTATGCATTAATTGTTATCCGGACCCCGTCCGGGAAAGAGAAATTGTTTAACAAACACGGCTCCTCAGCCGGTAAAGATACACAAATACTCGGCACATAGGCCGGAAAAGCGACTAATGGCATACTGCCGCAGAAAAAAATAAAAAAAAAAAGAGTTGGCGCACAGCCGCTGAATCTACTGCCCCTCAGGCGGTCCCTCCGGGCCCTTCTCCCCTTCTTCATTCCCGGGAGCTCAGGCTCAGGCTCAGGGTGCTCAGTTTCGGCCCAGGCGAGGAAGGACTCAGGCTCTGGCTCACCCTTCTCTCTCAGGTAGATCACCTCATCAGCATATTTGTAAGCTAGAGCCCAGACGCCATAATCCTTGTCGGGATACAAGGCAGCCCATGCGATCCTCATAATAGCCTCGTTGTCGGCGGCCATCTCATCAACCAGACGGTTTTGATCCGCCTGCAGAGTCGCTCAGAAGTTATCCTGAGCTTTGGCCTCCTCTTTCTCCAACTTGGCAACCTTGCTCTTCAAATCATTATTCTCTGAAGAGGCACCCTGAAGCTTTTCAAGGTTTTCCTAGGCCTTCTTGAGGTCCTCCCTGAGCTTGGGGAGGTCCACCTCCGCCTGCATCTGATCCGCCTTGGCATCCTCAGCCCTCTTTTTGGCCGCCTCCAGCTCTTAAATCTTAGCCTCCTGTGTCATTTGGGTTGCTTTAGTTTCAAGATCGTCAATTATACGCGAGTACAAAGCAACATTATCGGCGTTTGTGGCGGCCTGCTTGGCCCGTCTTACCTCGTCCCGTTTGCGGGTGTAAGGACGCTTGAGCCCGTCTACCCGCAGAAGAGCCTGCAAAAGCAAACAAGGTTAGTAGTGCAGGGGGAGAAAAAAACTTGGAGAAAGTTATTGAAAATTGTTCAAGTATCTTACCTCAGCTAGGAGGGTCAGCGTACGTTCAAGATTGAACGTCTCCATCCCCGGGATAGCATCCTTATCCTGTTTGCTGACAGCCTCCAGCATGGCCTTGGCATGCTTCTGGACGTCTGGCCAGCAGGGAGATTGATCTGCACCATAATCAGCGTCAGAGTGAGATACTAAAGCAGCGCCTATCTGGTTTCGACTGTCAGAGGATGACGTCTGCTTGGAGTGTGATTTCACTCGCAACGGCCATCCCAGCTCAGGCGGGGATTCAAAAGGGTTCTTACCTGCAGAGCCGGCCAGACGAGAGCTGCTGGCAGGCGCGGTGAACCCCCCGGTTGCAGATAGGGGGTTGGCCAAGTCAAGGCCAACAGAGCCACTCACTCTCTCCGTCCTTCCTCCTATCCGCATTTGTCTCCCGCTTGGGGCGTTGGGAGTTGCGGTGGAGGCAGCCTTCTTAGAGGATTTGCTGGGGTTAGAGGCGGTGGTCTCCTCCCTAGCCCGTTTGAGTTTTTTCTCAAACGTCTTATCCACCTCTCCTTCCTGGAAAAATAAGCAAGTTAATGTTAGCAATCGAAGAAAGTAAACTTTGAAAGTAAACTCACAAAAAGAGTCAGACGTGTACCTTGGCCTTGAGCTCTCGCGCCTGGGCCTCCGCCAGGTCTCGGCGGATCTGTGCTGAGGACCGTCTGGGGTCTTCTCGTCTAGCAACATGTTCAGAGCTTCTTCTACAAAAACAAAAAGGGGAATCGATTAGTACATCATAAAAAACGATTCCAACACAAAAGTACTACAGACGGAAATGTATTTAGGCGCATACGTCTGGTGAACATGTGCCACAGCCCGTAGGCGGCTAGGAAGCATTCATCCCTAAGCCAGGCGCTCTTAGGGATCCAATTCTTGGGGACTTTTATTGTCTACCCGGTTGACAATGTGGCGTCTGCGAGGCCGAAGAAGTCAGCCTCAATTATTTTATCAAAGTCCTCATCCGGGATCCGGGGAAGACAGCATTTCCGACCCATAAGGTCAGGCTTCTTATTGTACTGGCGAAGCTCGAAGTTCTCTCGCCTGGTGGGAGCCGTCATCAGGTAGAAACTGTGCTTCCAGCCATCAAATTTGGAGACCTTATCCAAGGTCATCATATAATGAGGAAATGTGGTCAAAGTATACCACGCTTTATACCCGCCTGGGCTGCGGTTAAGATAGTGCATCTTAGCAAAAGCTTCCCAGCCGGGGTGAATTCCTTAGAATTCACAAGCGGCAACATACCCCATAATGTTTGCCCAAGAATTGGGGGTAAGTTGCCAGACTCCGAGGCCGTAGCCTCTCAAAATTGCCTTCACCGCCTCGTGAAGGGGGAAGCGCAGACCCGCCTTGAATGCCGCCTCGTAACAGCCGAAGTAGTCGTTGGCGTTTCGTTCAGTATCTTCCCAAGAGATGGTGCCGTCTGGAGGGGGCACCCTTATTTTCCACCCGTCTCCCATTGGGTGTGACTTCAGAAAATTTTTAAGGCCTCTTTCCATAAGGTCCCTGTCTTTCATGGAGACGTGGATTTTGAAGCGATCGTCTTTCTCGTTCCACTTCTTTCTCTCTTCTTCCTCGCTATCCTCAAGCGGAGGAAGATCGTCACTGCTCTCTGAAGAGGAGACGGCAAGTCCGCTCCCCGTCTCGTCCCCAGATTGGGAGACATAAGCTGAGGCGGCCTCCTCACCGCCTTGGTCGCACTCGTCCAAAAACGAGTCCGGAGGAGTTGGGGGGGCCACGCGGAGGGGATCTCTCCGGAGCCGTCTGGTGTTCAGAGCCAGACGTCTCTCCCTCAGGCGTTTGGCCGCCTGAGCCTTCACTTTTATAATCAGGGTCTTGTGCCGTCTGCATTGTCCAAGCCATTGTGTCCTGCACAGACGCGCAAATGGTCGGAATCTAAGCATGAGAGTGGTCCCAACACCCTGAGACGGCACTACCACTCCTAGACTCAGCCGTCCCTGGTGAACGGCTGGACTCTACCTTAGGTTGTGCCGTGTGTGTTGGTGATGAATCCATTTATTGCAAGAAATATGTACAAGCGGTAAAATGAAAAAGAGCTGAGGTCTGAAGGTAGACGGGTCCGCCTGTGTTGATGAGGCTGAGTTTTCTTAAACTTGCGCTTGACTCAGACGGATGACTTCTGCTCTCTCTTTCAAGATTCTCTCTAAGTTCTCTCTAGAAATTTTTGTGAAACGTACAAAAATATGAGGGTAAACGGCCAGATAAAGAGGGTAAATGAGGGGGTATTCCTGTAATTTACTCAGATGGTGAACAGTAAAATTTTGGCAGTAAAATTACCACCAATCAAAGTGTGACACATGTCACAGATGCCACGTGGCGTGCCACGTCACATCTGTGAGGGGAAAATGTTTAGGGTAATTTTACCCCGCCATGTGGACCAGCCAGAGGGTGACACTTGTCAGCCCCATGATGGTCCAAAGTGGACCTATCCCTGCTTGACACGTGTCATCCCAGATATTTGGGGAAATGACGGCCTTCAGGCCCAAATCCCGAGAAAGCCGCAATGCGGCGCAGCCCACCACTAATTAGGGCTCTGTGACCTAATCAGGGGCACAATTCCCAAGGACCCTATAAAAAGGGAAATTCCCCTCTTTTGGAGGACACGTTTTTCCATTTATTACAAATTGTCCCTTTTATAGAGACAACTGAGCTAGAAATCTTAGCAGATCCCCACCTAAATTTCCGCACCTTTTTCTCTCCTTTCAAGTTACTAACTTGATCGTTGGAGGCGGAGCACCTACCAACTGGTGTCTCTGTTTGTCTTGCAGGTACAGGCCGCACCGGATCAGTCTTCGAGCTGTAACACTCCCGAGGGACAAAAACACCCAAAACAGGAATGGATCTTTGGGACACGCTTTGTTGAGGTCGGTGAAGTCGATGCACACTCTCCATTTGCCGTTCCTTTTGCTCACCACGACGACGTTTGCTAGCCAGTCAGGGTACTTTACTTCCCTGATTTTCCCTGTTTCGATTAACTTTTGCACTTCCTCGTTGATGATCTGGTTTCTCTCTGAAGCAAATTTTCTGCGCTTCTGCTTTACAGGACGATGATTTGGGTCGACGTTTAATTTGTGTGAAATAACGTCGGGGCTTATACCTGTCATATCTTCATGTGTCCAAGCAAAACAGTTTGCGTTAGCTTTAAGAAACAAAATGAGATCTTCCCTCATACCTGGGTCCAAGGAGGCTCCAATTCTGACGATCTGCTCGGGTTTGCTAGGATCCAGCCAAGACTGTAGATTTTAATCTTCAATCTCACATAAAAAAAATTAAAAAAAATAAAAATAAAAAAAAATCAAAGAAACATCTTCCTTATAATAAAACAAAGCAACTTAACACAAAAATGTAGATCTTCAGCATCATTTCAACATTAATCAATAAACACAAAAATACTTTAATTTAAAGCATAGAAACTCTCGTTAATTAAATGAACAGTAACTGAAAATAAAAAAAAAATAGAAGATGTGAGAAAAGAAGAACAAACATTATATGATACGGAGTAATTAACAATGAAGTAATAAACATTCTAAAATCATAGATCAATCTGCAAAATATACATCTACAATTAAATAAGTCAATTTGAATTTGACAATCAAATCCAAATTGGGCAGCGTGCGTGAAGGAGATGAGGATAAGGTACCATCAAATTCGTATGTGTAACACCCCAATAATTCTCTCTTTAAACATCTGAGGACCCTGAACAATATTTAAGAGAATTACTGGCGTGCTACCGCCACGTGTTCAAACGTTAAGGCTTTATCAGAAAATAGCAGCGGAAAAACTAAATCAGTTATAAATAAGTTTCAAAACCAACGAATGAAACCAAATTAAGTCATACAACTTGGAACCATTAAGGCCCTTATTCAAAACCCAATAAAAGTAGTAAGTGATTAGATTCAGTGTTCAAATAAATTCAAACCCAAAAGAAATAGTGTCGAATAAAATCGAATTAAAATAAATTCAAACTTGCAAAAGAAATAAAATGAAACAACCAACTCTCTACTCAAGATCCCACAACCCTGATGAATGCTGCATGTGTAAGAACCTGTGGTAATTCTGCTCCCCAATACTACAAGTGTAAAAATTGGATCGTCACAGGGTCATTGAAAGGCGAAGGCCATGACCAAAGAAAGACACACAAAGCATGCAATCAGCAAAGCTGAGTACATACAAGCTGCAAAATAAATTAAGAATTCCATAACTTGCTACTAATAATCAATCATCATGCATCATTAAATTATAGACTCAACACACGACTCAACTATTTATATTACTAAGACTCCATTAATTAATAATAGGTAAATCATTATTTTTATTTATTGGATTACGCAATAGACAAGGTTGTCCAACCCATGCTCCATTTGGAACATCAATAAAAGAAAAACCCCATGCCTCCTTTCGGAAACATCAATAAACATCCAACGACCACGGGCGCGACTCCGTGACCGTAGATAGTATGAGATCTCACCTAACTCCTAGTTTTGAAAAATATTTGAAATAAGAGACTCGTAGATCAGACGGCCTCGAGAAAAGTACACGACTAATACCCCATGTACCCCAACCCCTGATTGTCATTACTCCAAAAGTGCACCAATCCAGAGTTTTATTGCTCATCCATCTTGCACTTTACGTGATTTACAGGTTTAGACTTGGTGATGACTCATATGCATAACAATACAATCAATCCAATATCAATTCAATCAAGTAAAGCAACTTTTCAATTTCAATTCTTGATTTATTAGTGGCAAGCAACATTTATTATTTATTCCTTTACTACCTCGGTGTATAAACACCTTGAGTGCATAAGGCACCCCAAACTCTTAACCTTGTCTTATAAGACATGAACCATTCCTTTACTCATCCTATTTCATTAAATCATGAATGAGTAATAATTAAGTCATTTCACCAATCACATACCTTTGCCTCTAAGCGCACCTTGCATAATTAGAACATAACCAATAATTACAATAAGGAATAGTGCATGTCAAAGGAAATTCACAATGTATAACCAAACAATTTAACCCAGTCATCCCTAGACATGATACTAAGTTCTCGATCCGTCCTTAAACATGCACCTAAAAGCAAGGTTTTGTAACTTGTACGTACCTTGAGCAAACGAATTGGTATGCCACTTTACTAACTAGAAATCACCTTCAATAAACTCCTCTCCTAAGCCAAATAATAACATCTCAATCAATACCCAATCAATTAAATTTACAGCAATACTAACTTACTTTAAAACCTTCAAAATCCAAATCAAACAACACTTTAAAACCTTCCCTTTTGTTAAAATTAAAGGCTTATATATAGTTCTTTAAATTTTTCTTCATAAAAACCTTAAAATACACTCTTATACATGAAATTACAGCAAGTTCAAAGTCTAATAAAAATCTGAAAATTATATAAAAACCCCTAAAATCTCTCTTTTTAATGGGTGATTAAACCCTCTTTATAAAACATCAAAAGTAGTACTTAGAAACTATTTCCAACACTTGAAACTTCAATAAAAACATATATTTATGCTTAATTAACTTTAAACATAATTAATTTTATTAATCAAACTCAAGGATAATATTTTAAGTATGTAAAAACTTCGTTAAAATCAAAAACTGCCCGAAAATCATATTTAGAGGCTGAATTTGGCCTCGAGAGGGTGGTGCTCGGTACTACCATAGGTAGTGAGTCTTTCTTAAAACGTGGTTTCCACATGGAAAACACTACTTTTTTGTCAAAATCGGATGAGTTTAGAACCTGATCGGGATTAAAACGGGATTAATATTAACGAACGAAAATCTAAAAATTAAAACACGAATCTATGTGTTCAAAATAATCTGGAATTAAGTTAAACTGATCAGTAGTTATAATCACCAAAATTTCAAAACATCATTACTATAAAAGCCCTAAATCAATTGTTCATAAAAACCCTAAAATCATGATTTTCAATAAATTGAAACCCTAGGTTTATAATTCATAAAATATGAAATTTATAACATAAATATAATCTGAAATTTATAATCTTTATACCATTAAAATATAATTTGATACTAAAAATATAATCTTTATACTAAAATCAAAACCTAAAAAAATTAAATTAACATTAAGCAAAATAATGAAACAAAGGCGGATGAAAATAAGACTAACCTTTTGTGTGGGAAATTTTTGGAGATTCATGGGATATTTATAGGAGAGAATTACTGTAGGGTAAAAAGAAAGATTGGGCCTCATAAAAATAATGGGTCGATTAAGTAAACAAATGGGTTAGGCTTGTATGATTGGACATAAATTGTAGAATAAAGGTGCATAAAATAATTTGTTCAAATAATTTTCGACCCAGATTAATAATTTGAAACTTTTGAAATTAAATTATGAAAAATAACAAATAAATAAAATAAATTTTCACTTATAAAATATTTAAAAATACGGGGGATTACAGTATGTGTGAAGGAGATGAGTGGAAGACCGCTTTCAAGACAAAGAAAGGCTTGTATGAGTGGCTAGTTATGCCATTTGGGCTCTCTAATGCTCCTAGCACTTTCATGAGGCTCATGAACGAGGTACTTCGCCCTTTCATTGGTAAATTTGTTGTTGTTTATTTTGATGACATACTTGGTTATAGAAAATGTGAACTTGATCATGTCAAAAATTTGAGGCAAGTATTTGAAACATTGAGAAGTAGGCGGCTTTTTGCCAAGTTGGAAAAGTTTACTTTTATGCATGGTGGATAGTATCGTTTTTCTTGGTTATGTGATTTCGAATGTAGGGATCTTAATGGACCCTAGTAAAGTGGAGGCCATTCAAACTTGGCCTACTCCTACCACTCTTACTCAAGTTAGGTTTCCATGGTCTAGCTTCCTTCTATCGAAGGTTTGTGAAGAATTTTAGCACTATTTTGGCCCCGGTAACTGAGTGCATGAAGAAGGGAACTTTTGAGTGGACACCATCGGCTCAAAGGGATTTTGAGACCCTCAAGAAGAAGTTGTGTGAGGCTCCCATCTTAGCTCTTCTGAATTTTTATTAACTCTTTATTTGAGGTTAATGTGATGCTAGTGGGGTTGGAGTTGGAGCGGTTCTTGTGCAAGGAGGGAGACCGGTTGCTTATTTTAGTGAGAAGCTTGGTGGAGCAAGAATGAGATATAACACCTATGACAAGGACTTTAATGCTATTGTGAGGGCTCTTGATCATTGGTCACATTACTTGAGGCCTAGACCATTTGTGCTACACTCCGATCATGAATCTCTCAAGTACATCAATGGTTCACATAAACTCAGTGCAAGCATGCCAAATGGGTTGAATTCCTCCAATCATTCACTTTCTCTTCTAAGTACAAGGAAGGGAAGAGCAATGTTGTGGCCGATGCTCTTTCTAGGAGGCATTGTATGATCACTATTCTTGATGCAAAGTTTTTAGGGTTTGAGTTGCTATGATGAGGATTTTGGTGGGTTGGAAGAAGTGTAAGGAAGGGGTCGATGGCTCTTTCATGGTGCAAGAAGGTTTCCTTTTTAAAGGAAACAAGCTTTGTGTTCCGAGATGCTCTCATCGACGGTTGCTTGTTAAAAAAGCTCATCAAGGAGGACCAGCCGAACACTTTGGGGTTGCAAAAACATATGATATTCTTCGAGAACATTTATTTGCCCGAGATGTTTGGTGATGTGCAAGATGTCATAGCTCGTTGTGGGGCTTGTCACAAGGCTAAGAGTCAATTCCGTGAAGGTCTCCACTCTCCTAATTCGGTTCCTAGTCACCCTTGGGATGATCTTAGTATGGATTTTGTGGTTGCTCTCCCTCGCACTCAAAGGCAAAATGATTTTGTGTTTGTTGTGGTTGATCGTTTTAGCAAGATGCACTACCACAAAATAGGAAATAAGTAACACACAATACATAACTGTTAAGTTACACAGGCGATCTCTAGAAATGATACAAAACGCCTATGTAAGATAAGCGTTTTGTATATTATAACTTATAGAGCGCCTATCAGTGGTAACCACTCTATATAATATATCCAACTTTTACACTTAATAATATAGATTGCCTCTTTTACATAACAGTTCTATAAGTATTTAAAAAAAATGAATGTGAATACTTCCAACCCACCTTAACCCTAATTAATACAAGGAACAACTTATAGCCGCCCCTTTTTATCCTCTTCTCTTTCTCACTCCTTTTCTCTTTCTTTTTAGATCAAAATCATCATCATGCTCCTTTCTTTCTCAGTCCTTTTCTCTATCTTTTAGATCAAAATCATCATCATCCTTAAATCCTAGCGCACCGTGGGGCCGCTCTTCACGCCCACCAGTGTCCACCACTTTACAAGCTTTTCACGCTCACCGTTGAGCCACTAGAGTAAGTTTCTCTTTGTAATCATCGAATACCAACTTGCAAGTAATTTAAGTTTAACTATTGTAAATGATGATTGTTTAAGTTAATTTAGCTCTATGTTTTACATTATATGTTGTTTTGAGCTGATTTAAGTTTTGGATACTAGATTTTTTATGATTTTATTTCGACCAAAAGATATTAATTTAATCTAATTCCAATTTTTTATATACATTATAGATTTTCGTTAATTTTCAATTATATTAGCTCTGTAATTTGAGTAATTTCTGATATTGGATTTGTTGTTAATATCCAATTATTTAGATCTAAAATTTTTGAATTTTCATTTTAAAAATACTTTAGATCTTAAGTGTCTGTTTTGTGCGATAAGTTCTGATTTTTTGCGCTGATGGTTCGGTTATGGGTTTTTTGTGCGTTTCTTCTGGTATTGTGCGCTGATGGTGGAAGGAAGAAGCGATGTTGTCATGGTGGAGTTTTTGTTACTTTTTTAATTTGTTTAATTGGGTTGTTTAACCTGTTGAGTATATATGAGTGTGATTTTTATGAACTGAGTTAAACATTATTCCTAGGTGTTGTATGAAAGTGTTGTATTTTGATTATATGAATGTTTATTTAGTGTTTGTGTTGGGTATTTTGATGATTGAGGCGATTTAAGGGCTCACAAGTTGGTTTAATCCTTTGTTGTTGCATGTTTTTACAGATATTAGAGTGGAAATTTGCTTGACAATCGGGGGCTTAACACAATCGACATTGATTTTCTTTAATAAATTTGCTAAATAAGTTGTATCAGAGAACTTGTTATATATGTAAATGATTTTCTAATGGAATTTAGTTATTGTAATTGAAATACTTGAATTTAAAATTTTTTTTATAGAAATAAAAGATTATCGTTACGGTGTTTTATTGATTATACATTTACACGTATGAATAATAATAATAATAATAATAATAATAATATAATAATAATAATGATAATTATTATTATTATTATTATTATTATATCAAAAAATCAAAACCTACAAAGTCAATCAATTTACAAGAAATTGGTGGGGAGCCGAGATACAATCTGGGCCCCCACCCCTCTAGCTATAGCAAACCCGATCCTGCTGAAGATGTGAGCAGCTGCACGAGCACCAATATCCTGAGTCTTAGCGAACGCCTGAACCCGCTTCAGCAACGCAACAACATCCTTCTCTAATTCCCCCAACTAAGAAAAGGAGAAAGGAAGAAAACCATAGCCAATAGCCCTGCAACGCGCCTCATACTTGTCCCGCTTCCGCTGAGCCGCAGCAGACACAACTCGACCAGGAACGAAGTCAGACAACCCCGATTGTGTCAAAGGTGAAGACCCCGTCAAGTTAACACATACATCAAGGCCTCTGTCCCAGGAATAAAGCAACACATCTACAGGTCGAAGAGCCCCGTCGTTTCCTCCAGTCAACCCAACGTTAACAACCTTACGAGCAGAAATCCCAGATCGAAAACAAACATCAATAAGAGTATCACGAACAACATTGTGCCGATGTTTAATACCCACAATCCGAGCACAAGATACTGCATGATCCCCGTAAATACCCCCCTCAAAAACCCTTGAGCAAGCTGAACACGGTGTTGAAACGGAGAACAAAGGAACACCCAACCTGTAGCAAAGAACACTACGATAGGTCTTACCATTCATAGTCTGACCCAAACCTGATTTCGGGACCGTCCGCAACCAGGCCGAAGAGTGATCCCCCTGCTGGGACTTCCATAAGGCTACCTGACGCGGAGTTAAGGAGAAAGTGGAATCCGCAGATGCAGTGACCTTCGTGAAATATATATCTGCCAACTTTTTCATGAGTCTGGAGGCAGCGATCTCACTAGGGTTACCCATAAGGTCAGTCTCCACAACCCTGTTAAAAAGACTAAGAGCACCATCGAAGGCCGGTCCAGGACCAAAAATACCAGAATTACGAAGAAGCGTAGCCTGAAGACCAGAAGACTGCAGACGCGATGCAAGGAAAGCATAATGTTGAACATCACCCGCCGAATAGACACCCAAACCACCATAAGAAAAAGGTAAGGTGGCAAGTCGCCATTGCCAATCACCGAAACCAGGCCCCCGAAGCTGTTACAATGCGCTCCAAAGAAGCCCGAAGGGCTATATCAAAAGAAACCAGTGCTGTTTCAAAAAGACGAGGAGGACAAGTGCGCATAACAAAGTAGAGTTTTGAAACCCCAGTACACGCACGAAGAAGCAACAACTCGCATTGGGGATCATCGAGCTTAGCAACAGCATCCATAAGCACAACGGTCTTCGACACTCTCTGTGAAACAAGCTCACCACAAAAAGAGAAATCAGCACTGACAGGACCACCCAGTAACTTAACACCATGCATAGGGCGTCCAATGTCCGGAGGAAAGACACCGACGAGACGGCTACAAGGGTCCTCCGAGGGCCAGAACACTTATGTTTTCTCAACATTGACATGGAGTCCGAGACGAGGACCTTCCGCCAAAATCAACTCCAAAATCTTTCCTACCACTAAGGTGTCACCAATAATGGTCCCGTCATCTAAATACCAAGCTTGCAAACATAAGTCAAAAGAATCCCTTATTTGGCACACTAACGGATGAAGAACCAAAGCAAAGGGCCTAGAGGATCACCCTGCTGCACTCCCTGACATGACCATAAGGTATGCTCCCCGTAAAACAGTCTGGCTGGAGTAGAGTAACAGAATTCAACCCATCGCGAAAGAGCTCGACACCGGAGACGAACCTCACGCAACATAGCCGAACGGTCTACCAAATTAAAAGCATTCTTAAAATCCACCAACAACATAGAGAGACCAATAATGTTATAGAGCGCCTATCTGTCATAGGCGTTCTCTTCTAATAATGTTATAGAGCGCCTATCCTAAGATGACAGCTCTCTTTGGCTTGTTTTTTATTTACTTTGTACCTAGAATAAGAAGCGCCTTTCTTAGATAGGTGATCTGTATTGTATTAGATATAGATCGCCTCTAAGAGGCGTTCTGTAGACTTTATAAGGCACCCCACCTGAAGAGCGCCTTAGAGGCGATCTATATAGCTTGTTTCAAGCGATGTGTATATTCCCCTTTTTGTGGTAGTGATGGCTCACTTCATTCCTTGCCACAAGAAAGATGATGCTTCTCATGCGACTAACTTGTTCTTTAGAGAAGTGGTGAAGCTTCATGTCATTCCAAAAAGTATTGTGTCAGATCGAGATCCTAAGTTCTTGAGCTACTTTTGGAAGACCTTGTGGAAGTTAGTGGGAACCAAGCTCTTGTTTAGTACTTCTAGTCACCCTCAAACCAACGGGCAAACCGAGGTAACCAACCGTACCATGTCCACCGTTCTCCGAGCTATCATTAGCAAACACATGAAAGATTGGGATCTTAAGCTACCTCAAGTTGAATTTGCTTACAACCGCTCTTATTGCATAGTTACCGGGAAAATACCATTTGAAATAGTGTATGGTTTCAATTCCCGCCTACCACTTGACTTGTTACCTAGTATCCCTCAAGTGGAGTTGAGCTTTGAGGCAAAAGATAGAGTTGAAACGATGAAAAAGCTTCATGAAGATGTCAAGAAGAGAATTGAGAAGGCAAATGAGAGTTACAAGGCAAGGGCAAACAATACAAATTCAAGAAGCCAAGGGAATTCAATGTAGGTGATCTTGTGTGGCTCCATCTTCGGAAAGAAAGATTCCCAGCTAAGAGAAAGAACAAGCTCATGCCAAGATCGGAAGGCCCCTTTGAAGTTGTGGAGAGAGTTGGACCTAATTCTTACAAGCTCAAACTATCGGGAGACTTTGGAGTTCATGCTACCTTTAATGTTGGTGATCTTGCTCCTTTTCTTTTTGAAGATGATATTGGTGATGATGATCCGGAATTGAGGGCAATTCCTTTTGAAGAGGAGGGGTTTGACGCGGGTACATGGAACTTGGTGGAAGAAGTGGAAGACGTGCCACGTGTCATGACACGATGTCGGGCCAAGCTTCTTAGAGGTCACCTTTCGGGATTAACCATCATCACATTTGAAGACAAGAAGAATTGAAGAGGTGCGGCCGAACCAAGGAAGTCCGACCGAACCACCTAGGCAGTTTCAAACCTGATTTTGTCAGTTTTACAGCAGTGGTCGAACTCCAAAAGTTCGACCGAACCAGAACAAGCCAGTTCGACCGAATCCCCCTAGGTTCGGCTGAACCTACCTAGTAGTTCGACCGAACTTACCCTGAGTTCGGCCGAACCTTCTCCCGTTTTCAGCCAGCTTGTATGAACTATTTAAGTTGCTTTTTAAGAAGTTTTTGCATTTTAATTAATGTTGAACTTTGCTTGATTTTGTAATCAAGGAGACTTTCTCTCTCTACCATAATCTTTGTGATTATCTTGCTTTCTTTATGATTGCTTCCTTGTAATCTTTGTGGTTACACCTTAATCCTACCTTTACATGGTGTTAGCTTTGATTAAGACCCTTATTTTATTTAGGAAAACTTTTGTATACACCCGGTTTTCAGTAATTTGCTGTACATCGGGTACACTTTTGTCAAATTTAGTGTTACTTTTGTCAAATTTAGTGTCACTTTTGTCAAATTTATCAATGAAGCATAAATAACTCTTATATGTGTCTGGGTAACTTTTGTGCGTTTTAGTGTAACTTTTGCACATTTATTGTCACTTTATAACGGATGTTCAGTAATTTACTGAACATCCGTTTTATTTAAAAGTTTGTGTTTTATTTATCTTGGTGATTTTGAGATAGGTTTGCCTTATTTTATTACATTGGAATTTGTGCTTGTTTGAAGTTTTCCTCTTTTACTTGTTTTTCATTGATTATTTCATATCAGGTGATATTTTTTAATATTGAAAAAATGGGTGGTTATTTCTAAATATGGTGTATTGAGGGTGGTTATTTACAAAATTTCCTAAAGTGTTATGAAATATATATTTGTGGATGCCCATTATACCCTTGTATCATTCCAGAACTTTCTAGATTTTAGGGTTTATTATTCTCCAAGCAAACCCTGTCAATTATATTGTATCTATATATATCTATACCTCCATTATATGAAATACAAGTAGAACATACAGATTAATTCTCTCTCAATCTTCTCTTCTATTCCCTTTATTTTATAACACGTTATCAGCACCAAAGCTCTACGCAAATTGTTTAATTTAGATCCGAATTAAAGGTACGCATATACTATCAAATTGCTTTATGTAAATAATTATATGTACAAGCGAACATGAATTATTTTTGGATTTTAATTACCACTGACTCGATAAATATTAGTATATGCAATTCATTCCTTTGCCACTGCTTATGTTTATTTAAATTGGATTGAATTGATTAAATATTATCTTTTGTTTTTATATGACTTTTTATTAGTATAGATTTTTGTATCATGATCGGCAAATACCATCAATGGTTTTGAGTTATTTATTGAATGTAATGATATTGGACTTATTTATCAGTTCAAGTCCCTTGCTTATTATGTTGATCGGTCAATTACCTAATTTATCTTTTTATTAACGAATTATGCAAATAGCAAATTACTTTTCTTTGCTAACCTATTTGCTTTGTGTTGTAGTTGAATGATAAATTATTACGAAGTATTACTTTTCTCTATAATTAACTTGATATATCCTAAGTTCGTGTGTATGCAATTGCATAATTGTTGGTTTACATAATCTCTCACGATATTCCACTACCTTAATTTTTACGAATTTTGGTGGTTTTGATGTGTGAATAATAAATTAATTAATCAATCTTATAAGAATTAATTAATAGATTGTAAAATATATGAGCATGTGTTATGGTACCGTAAGGTATATTGTGTTATGTACTGGTAGTTATCTTGCAATCTAACTTGTGTCATCATGCATCTGACGATGGTTAAAAATTAAAGAAACAAAAGATAGTGGAGATTGGAGAACTATTTCTCATCAATTTGCCAAGTATTACCAGACTTCATGCATATTACTTTTGTTAATTATATTGAGTACGTGTACAATGCTTTGTTTTCATAATTCATTAAATTGGTGTAGGTAGATTATCATGGGTTCAAGTTAGCACGAATCAGTTTAATTTTCATGACTACCCATGAATTTTATGAAATGCTCCATATTGAGTTATCCAATTAATTACGCTTAATTTGGTATATCAGTGTTATCTTTAAACATGTGATTATCTATATTAAACTGATTATTTGTGCGAGTTTCGGTTTTATTATTGGTTAATCGTTATCCTAGAAATTGAATTGCATGCTTTACAATTTGTTTTTGGTGAAGGTTTACTATGTACTTCGTAAGATTTTGGTTTTATTGGTTTGTGTGAGATCTTGTATTGACTTTTGTGTGTCATGATTTAAATAATAAAATTATGGTCTTAGTGGTTTTTAATATTATATTTGTTTTAATTGAATGTTTACTTCACTGCTTTCTCTAAGCAAAGATGTCGAACTATGAAGTCAATCATACTAAGAATTAATTTTCATATCTTTTGTTTGTTAATATATATTATTTGGTTAACCAAATTGGATCTTTTATTCTTATGATAGCATGGGGGTTTAATTTCGAGTGAATCAAAGTGAATCAATATGAGCACTTTAGTGTTAATCGTCTATTCGCATTATGTTTATTGTCTATAAGTAAACCCATAGAGGTAACAATATATGTGATTACATAAAGCCCAAAAACGATGCTTACTTATGGCAATTTCTCCACTCGTGATCTTGTTGCATACAAGATTTGTCTTCGGAAAAAAAAAACAAAAAAAAAACAATAGATAGGATTAGCCGATTGGATATTTGACCTTAAAAAGTCTAAATTGGCTATTGTCATTTTATTTTTTGAAAGAGCTATTGTCATTTTAAATAAGGCAGTATTTATATTATATTGTGCCAATATTGGTGTGAAGACCTATGTGTACGTGGTTGTTATGTATTTCTGATCTTGATGCTATGCTTTGTTATCCTTATATAATGATCTATTTGTAATTTTTGAAGCTTTTAAATTACTTATACTTTTATGATTGTGAAGATTTATATATATAATGATGTCATATTTTTATTAGCCACGTGAATGTTTGTTCGATCTCAATTCATGCTAGCTAGCACTTGTTTGAAGATAAATTTGACCACAATCATGTGTTGTGTTAATTATGTATGAAAGGAGTTCATTGATGAATTATAACTTTGTAATGATTATGTCTATTACATGAGATACTACTAATACACTAATTGCATACTCATTTTCATATATGGGCTGTAAGTTCTAGATATTGTTCATGTACATATGCATCATAATTGACTTTATTAACATGATCATATGATTTGTACAACTATCATGATTTTAGTATAAATATGTTGATTGATGTCTGATTAAATTCATGTACCTACTTGAAGTTGGATTATTGAAAGTAAATTAAACATGATTGCACAATATTTATTTGAACAAGAGATAGATGACATTGTGGAAAACATAATTGCAAAAATATGTTTTGTATTTATTATGCCCATACTTATATAGATTAATAAAATTGGGCAAGAGTTACGAGTAAGAGTTTATAAGAATAATATTATTATGCTTGATACATGCATTGGTAAAAGAATTTATGCCTTAAAAGGTAGAAAAGATTTAAAGATTGTTGGGTTATTTTTATACCCCCATATGCAAGGATTAGGGGGAGATAGTGTTTATTCCATTGTTTTTATGTAATTCTTGCACATGAATAATTAAATATGTTGATGGTCAGTTTGGTACATACACTAGCCTAAATATCAATTATTTATTTAATAGAGGTGGCCACATGATAATCAAATATTTAGAATGATACCATCTTGAAGATGGATATGAATAAATGTCATTACTTGCATACTAGCTATAAATATACATATTAAGTTGATGTCCTAGGACAAAATCAGTTGCTATTGAAACTAGCACACCTGAAGTGCGGTAATCCAAAGGGTTACAATGATAAGAATCCTTTAAAGAGGAAAGGAGCAATAATTGACAATGGCAAATTTGAGAAAGTGACACATTTTGATGCATCTCCTGAAGAGATCGATTATTTCTAGTACATTAAAATGTATTATGGTTATATAAAGTACTCTAGAAGAGTATAAAATGTTGTCCAACAAGATTAACATGTATCAAGATTACAATCAATGCTCTAGTGGCGTATGAGTATTAGTTAATTGTCTTGCCAATTGTAGAAAGAAACACATTGGTGTACTTATATCATATCATATTCATGGCCATGCATAAAGTACTCTAATAAGGTGATCACCAATATTATAAAACTAACCATAATTTAAATACTAAAGGAAAAGTGATTGGATGTGATATTAATAATTAGGCCATCCGGGGTTTAATAAATTCCCGTTATGAAAACCTGAAGTTTCTTTTGATATGAAAGAAATAATGTGCTGACGCTCTCTCATGTTAAATATATGAAATAAATTGAATGGCAAGACATAACATTGAGATTGAGCTATATTTGGATTGTGATTTTTAATAGTTTGTGTTAAAAGAAAAGTTCAAGAGATAATATATTGGTTTTTCTAAATAATTGGTGACCAGAAGTTCACTAGAATAATTTATATGTTGACAGCTATTAGGTGACCCAGAAGCTCACCAAATATGAGTTGTACACCACCAACTGAAATTACAAGCAAGTTTATGCTTGTATAACAGTTCTCTTGATTGGGGCTATCGTATGTCAGCACATAATAAATAAGAAAGTTAGATAGACAACTGCACAATACATGTCTCCCCACTGATATTGGTCTCCTGAAGAGAACAAATTATGAAAGATTTGTTAACACGTGCAATGTGCGTTATAAGTTAATTAAGAAAGTATATTTTCTATAAAATGTTCTCTAGAAGAGATAAAAAGTTTGGTGAATATAACTCTTCTATGAGAGGAATTTTGTGAAAATAAATAATTAAATTCCTCCTATATATATAGAATGAAATCGTTTTGCACATGAAATAATGTACTAAGTTGGTGAATAATTCGACGCCCCAATATTTGAGATATTTTACCAACTTAAGGGGGAGAAGAAATAGAGTAAGTTGGCAAAATTGTAAGATAGATTATAATTAGTTGATCCCTATAAAGATAATTTATAGTGTTATGTGCCAATTTTTGTAAAATTATACATTGAGAAATATCTTGCCAGTTTTCTTTGAATCACTACACTTGAAGTGTAGGTTGTGTAATCGGTTCCAATATAAATATGTGATATATGGCAAGATAGTGCAGTTAATACTTGTAAAGTGTAATTATAATATATTAATATCAGTGTATAAATTACCCCAAATATAGGCGGTATAGATATCTGAACTATAATAGATGGCCTATGATATGAGAAAAATTATGTAATGGTACCAATTGATGAAGATATATTCAGATATCATTATTGTAAGATAGCACGCAAATAAAAATTGAATTTTGAAGAATATAATGATACCGGTATATAATGGAACCGATGAATAAAACGCAAATGCGTAAAATAATGGACTAGTAAATAAGGGATCTCAGATATATGTCCATTTTGATGTCGACATAGTTATAATTATAATGATCAAAATTTATCGTGGACCAGAAGTCCAATAGAATATGGATTTGAAATCCACACTGTACAGTGTCTTGCATTATTTTGAGTCTTATTATGTTCATTTGCATTAGTAAGTCATAGGTTAATGGTTTTCACATTGCATGTGTAGGAAATTGTTTAATGCATTACTCATCTTATATTTTGTTTAATATCCTGTCATAGTTTTATATTTCATAGTTTCCATACAATAATCATGGTATATGACATATGTGAGTATACGTTAAAAGTATAGTAAGATGCATATACAACTTTGATGGAAGATTAGAATGAGATATTTATATTCAAATGGGCTTATAATTGTGATGAAACTATATATGGCGTCGATTTAATAGAATGCTATGAATGAATCATGTAAGAAGAGTTCCCGAAGAACTTATATACGACGAATCTAAATACTTAGCCCTAGGAATTATGTATTTTGAATATTGTACTTATTATCAAACTCCTAAAAGTCTATATGACTACATCATTGACATCTCAACCTGAAGTTTGAGCATGTAAGAGTTAGTGCGATTTATTATTGATATTTATAAGGAAACTCTCGTATCAACTATATATGAGATGTACAAATAATATAACAACAAGATACTTATGCGTGAGAACGTTTTCTTATGGTCCAGCAGAACCATAAACAAAGTATGCAATTATATATGTTGCACTACTAATTCATATAAGATTTATCAGAGACCAACATGCATCTATCAATACCAACATCTATCGATGATATTACATTGCATGTTATCGGATTATTATTAATAATGAGTATTTAATCAAATGTTGATCATTAATTTTCAAATGCAAAATATGACCTCCGGAAGAAGACATAAATTTGATGTTTAAGGCAACTTTAACAACAAGCTTCAAATATTATAAATGTAAGCATATGAATTATTATTATCGCAAGTATTGTAAATTAAAGACACAACACATCATGTGAAGACTTCTAGATGCAACGCCAATTTAGGAGAATTCAAGATCAAGGAATGATATTTTTCTACATGAGATAAGACATTCAACTATATTGAATTCATTGCACAAGAAGATCAACTCAAGTTATGTATTCATCAGGGGGAGAATATACGCACTGCACTCTTTTTCCCTTGACCACGGTTTTGTCCCACATCGGATTTTCCTGGCAAGGTTTTTAACGAGGCAGCATTCCAAGCTTATTACGAAGAATGTTGTACTCTTTTTCCTTCATTAGGTTTTTATCCCACAGGGTTTTTCCTAATAAGGTTTTAACGAGGCACATTTTTAGATAATGGACATCCAAGGGGGAGTGTTATGAAATATATATTTGTGGATGCCCATTATACCCTTGTATCATTCCAGAACTTTCTAGATTTTAGGGTTTATTATTCTCCAAGCAAACCCTATCAATTATATTGTATCTATATATATCTATACCTCCATTATATGAAATACAAGTAGAACATACAGATTAATTCTCTCTCAATCTTCTCTTCTATTCCCTTTATTTTATAACATAAAGACCATATTATATCAATTAATTATTACAACATTAAATCGATAATAATAATGATTATAATTGTACATGACACGGGACCTAACTATTAGAAAAAGCACCTAAGTTACCTCGATTTACAAGAGTTATCGATCATTGTTACGAGTATTTGTTACTTGTATTTTTGCTTCCATCATTTTGCTGTCTCTTCTTCATCTTTATTCTGTAGTTTCTACCTCGCTTCTAGACTGCCTGAGTCTGGAAAGAGGTGGCTGCCTACCCAAGTACCCATTCAACCTAACGACTTTTCAATTCTTTTCAAAGTCAAAATTTCTCAGAGATTATTTGTAATATAATTTAGATTTCCCAGACTCCAGAAATTCTCCCTTTTAACCTAAACCCTCAATCCATCTTTTCCCATCTCTTTGATTTTCTTCTAATTTTTCTGGGGTTCTTTTTAATTTGACCAAAACTATTGATATTTCTGGTTAAAGGGTTTGAATTTAATTTTGTGGGTATTTGATAATTGAAGTCGTCTGCTATGAGTTCGAACCCTACATCGAGTTCTGGTGCTGGATCAACAGATCCTTCAGCAGCTAGAAGAAATTCAAAGCGACCCAAGTGTAATTTCATGTTCCTTAAGCTTGAATTTATTTTTATTTCTTGGGTTTCTTTTTAGATTATGATTTCGATGTCGATTTCGAGTTCTGGGTACATTGATTATTTCTAAATGTCATTGTGTTGATTTAATTTGATTCCAATTCTTAGTTTTTTGTCGATTAGCTGATGATAGGATCTGTTTTAGGTTGTTTTAATTGTTGATACATGTTAAGATTCTTGCTTGTTGGGGTGGTTTTACTAAAATTATCATTGATTAGTTGATTCTTGTTCATTGCATATTAGCAATTATCGTTGTTACTGATTGCAAATAGTTAAGTGGTGCATGATCCTCTTGGTATCTTGGACTTGTGTAGTTTGTGGTGTTGGTGCCATCTAGTTTATGTAATGTTTTCCGTTTCTTTTGTGTTTTATTATAACCGTAAGTTTATATTAATTTGAAGATTTAGGCTGTGTTTAGTGCGTACAAGGATCTTATTCTTCTTGTTTATCTTCATTGCTTGATTGGTAGTAACTTGTAATAAAATTGGGAATTTGCTTTTATTTTCATTTTCATTTTTATTTTTATTTTTTTAATTGTGAAGTATAATTTTCCATATGAGAGTAGCAATTTGTGCATACCCGCAGTGGGAACTCTTTTGTGCATACGTTTTGGCTGGCCAGAAGACCTGATCTGTGCCAGTGTTCCCTACTACTTGCTCTGCCCTGTTCTGGCACTGGTCAATCTTCCAAATTGTATAGCTTTAAAATTAGATAAGGTGGATGGAAAATTAGGCTTCGTTCTAGGTCATAAAAAATGGGTTTGACTTTTAATTAGTTCAAATTCCATGGTTATCTTAATAGCCAAATTTTATATTTTGATTTCAATTGTACACCATTTGGAGTATCATCCGTTAGTGTGGCTGACGAGCCTAATGTTGTAGGATTGTAGTGTCAGAGTACTGTGGTATACTACCTATATGGTTGACTCACTATCCTTCACTTCCTATTGTATATCCATTAGCTATAAATTTCTAAAATCGCCCACCCTTGTTTTAGTTGGTATCATGCGTTTAAAAGTGAATACAACTCTCTTTTTATTTGTCTTCTACACAAGTCCAGCGTAGACAAAGTACAAGCAAAGGATGTAGGTAAGCTATATTTCTTTTTCCTCACAAATTCTATGGGGTCAATGACTTTGCAAACTGATGTTGGTACATGTACAGCTGCATAATTAGAACACCAATAAACCCATTGTTTCTAAATTTCTATCTGCATAAACCCACAACTTAGCTTGTGGATTGCAAATTTTATCCTTGTCTTAAATATCTGTTGGTGCCTGCAAGCTGTGAAAAAACTGCATCTCTGTTCATAATCCTACGTTAGCCACCTGGATCTTGACATGCATGATTCTAAAATGTATTTTCAAATACATCTTTTAAATTCTCTCCCCCATCTGGTGTTCATATATGGCATATCTCTCTTTTAATAATTGTTTGAAACAGTGCAATATTTCGCTTAAAATTGAAGTGCTACCTACATTGTGTGCTGTGTTACATTGAGTATCTCAACTGGCTACTCAGATAAAATAAAGAGTTGGGGTAAAGCCAATGAATTAAGATTGCTTATGGCTAATTTATGAGTAGAATTTTATATGGTTAATTTTTTTTTTATATATCGCCTGATAACTACTCGAGATTATTGTTATACATGGTTAGAACACATGATGGGCTAAATTAAAGCTAGAGCCTATTAAACATATAGTTGACTTGATCTTTGAATACTGAGGCCAGATCACCCTAATGTTGACATTCCATAAATTCATGCATTTTGACATTCTCAAATTCATTGAAGCAGATGTTGAATATAAATTAAGAATTGACTAGAAATGATATTTGAGATAGCGGTGTTGGGAGCAACATAAGCTTCATTCAGATAAATTCACAGATTTGATAGTTACGCTAAAATGGATGTTGAAGTTCAAGAGGACAGTCCAACTAGCAAATAAAGCGTATATGGACTCCTTACTTTTGAAGTGTGTAACAAATTTTTTTTTTTAATTTTTAATTTTTAATTTTTTTATTATTATTGACTATGTGCAAGCATTTGTATAGAGAAAGAGATAAATTAAAGTGAGTGGGTTGAAAGGTGAAAATATTGTGGCGTAAATGGAGTTAGATGGTAAGATGTGTTTGCTGTAAATCGAATCAAGTAGAAGGGTACATAAAACACCTCAAAATGATAAGTGGGTACATCGAACAAAATTATAGGGAGTATGTCTAACTAGAGATGTGTGTCATTAGCTCCTGTACAAATTCATGACCATGTTTGTCGTATCTTTCCATGTGCATGATAGATGGCTATGATTGTTTGGATTTCATGATGCAGCATTAGACATGTCGTGTGTAAATCTATTAGTCTGAAATAGGAATGAGAGAGCAGGCATACTTCTATGAGAGCTATTTATACGAGACATTTATGTTGTTGGTCTTCTTTTATTGATTTTGTTAGCTATTCGTAACAATGTCTTTTCAGTATTTGGAAATAACTGTTCCAAGGATAATATCTCATGTTTAAATTTTGTTTTTTTAAAGACTCAAGGTTCACCCAACAGGAGCTTCCAGCTTGCAAACCAATCTTAACTCCTCGTTGGGTATGAAAGAACTAATGCTGCTCCCTTGTACTTTGTATCATCAGTGATGGTTTTCAAATATTTTAAGTTATCTCATGCTTTTTAAAATTCTGTGCAGGTGATTTCCGCTTTCATGGTTGTCAGCATTGTGTTTATTCCAATTGGAGTTGCTTCACTATTTGCTTCTCGTGATGTATGTTTTAACTTCAACTCTATCCTCCCTTCCCCCCTCTATGCACATACTCCTCATACTATGCGCAATCACATATATAATATAAAACAACTCTATAGTATTCAGTTTGAAAATGGTTTCAAATGACCAATCCTCAGTGAAAGCTTTTAATCATAAAGAACAGACGGAAATATATACTCCCTCAACGTGGTCAGCCATGTGTTCACATTCCCATCCCCACCTAACCTGCAAATACCCCTCACCAGAAATTTAGCCCAAAACCAATTCAATGAATTCTAGCAATGATTCTATGTCATTGGCCAATTTGGTCTTCCTAACCTCCTCACCTTTTCCCATAGCTCACTTCCAACTTATATTCTCCTCTCCATCCCTTTGCTAAATTCTCTTATTCTAGCAATGATTCTATGTCATTAGCCAATTTGGTCTTCGTAAGCTCCTGACCTTTTCCCTTCAAATAACCCACCTTGATCCTCTACCAATATTAGGGCTTCCAAATGCTTAATGTCCAACCATTGACTCCTCCTATATAATCCTCTATTCCTCATTTCCTCTCCTTATCCTTTGGCCTCATTGTGGGTATATATTATCACTCCAATAAAACTAAAAATTTCTCCTTGCATTTTCTGTTCTACTTAAAAATTTCTCCTCATTGGGGGACTGGTTCTTTTTGGGGGGGGGGGGGGGGTGGCTGGTTTTTTTTTGGGGGATGTGGTAGATTGTCTGCCAGCAAGAAGGGGGATAGAACGAAGGAAAGAAGAGAGAACCCACTATGTTGGTGTTTTAGTTTGTGTTTTGTTTTGTACAAAAGAACCTCTCTCTCTTTCTCTGGAGCAAGGGGGTGACTGAGGTTAACTTCACTTCTCTTCATTAAAGCCTCACTGGGACGCTCTCTTCTTTTTATTTTTATTTTTATTTATTATTGGTGGTGGAGGGGATGTTTGATAGCTTCTGCCCATTATTAGAGTAGAAGTGTACTGCAGCAGTACAGAGCTGTGGTTGATTATGTATATTATTTCGCTCTACTGTTTATAGAGATTGTAAATGAATTTGGGATTGTTAATGAGATAGATATTTTGATATTGGTGATCTAAATTGATAATTTGATAGCTCTCTCTAATAGTTTTGGTTGAACAATGAGATGGACCTCAACTTTATGGCTTTATGTGCACATGATTATGACATTTCTATGTAAATGCATATAGGTCATATACCTACAATTTATTTCTGTAAGTTATATCATTTTTCTGCCTAATTATTACGTGTTCATTAATTTATTGATATTCTTTTGGCTACAAGGTTGTTGAAATTGTAGACCGTTATGATGATGACTGTATACCTGGGTCTAAAAGTGCAAAGATCAGTTACATCACAGGACCAAGTGATAAAACCTGCATTAGGACGCTAAATGTAAGTGTTTCTTACACCTGTCTTATGTGCTTTGATTAATACATATAGCTATGTCAGGTTTTCAGCACAAATACCTTGTCAATATATGCCAGCTGGTTTTGCTGCTATTGTTTTTCTTCATCTAATTTGGTGTTATCTGTCTCCCATTTATTTTTATCCATGTAGGTTTCCAAGCATATGAAAGCACCTATTTATATTTACTACCAGCTTGATAACTTTTATCAGAACCATCGCAGGTACACTCCTTTTTTCTATTTTACAAATCAACATTGATGTCTGGAGTTAATTCTCCACTTAGTGCTATATCGTTTCAGTTAAATGACCTGGTGATTTCTCTATGAGTGTATGAATCAATCTGGATGTGTAGGGACTCCGTAGGAAATTTTTGTTGGGTTTTAGCTCTGCCATAATGCATTCAATTATTTTATTTTTCCTCAGAAGCAGCTATCATATGTTGAAATGAAAATGCTTCAAAATTCTCTTAATGATTGTCACATAATATAGTATTTATGCTTTATTTTTATAGACAGGGGATGGTGGGATGGGTTACTTCCAGTATAGGAGGGGGAAGAATTTCTGAGATATGCTGTTTTTGGAGATTAAGCTATGGTTGCCATGAACAGATTAGGCTAGCAGGACTTATAAGGCTAGCAGGACTTATAATTACATAGAACAGGATCTAAGTGATCTTGGTAAAATGGGCACTGGATTCTACTGTTATGTTCTGATGTTCCGAGATTGTTGTCTTGAACTTTCTTTTTGTATACAAGAAACCACACACTCCCAAGTTAATTACATTCTTCATACTCAATAACTTAAAGATAAGTGTTATAACAAAATTATTATTTAACAATTTGGTGTAATGCAGGTATGTGAAAAGTCGAAGTGATCAGCAATTGAGGCATAACAGCAGTGCTAATGAAGTAAGCGCTTGCAAACCAGAGGATACTGCAAACGGGAAGCCAATTGTGCCTTGTGGTTTAATAGCTTGGAGTTTGTTCAATGATACTTATAGTTTTTCTATAAGAAACAAGAACCTAACTGTCAACAAGAATGGAATTGCATGGAAGAGTGATAGAGATCACAAATTTGGGAAGGATGTCTTCCCAAGTAATTTTCAGAAGGGAGGACTTATTGGGGGTGCTAGTTTAAATGAATCTATTCCAGTAAGTAGCTTCTTCTGAACAAATGTCTTACCTTTTCAAAGATAACAAGTTTTTATAATTTTATTGTTTGCGGTACAGTTCTCACTTTTCACTGGCAAGCATTATGACTCATATTTGTCTATTACAGCTTAGTGATCAAGAGGATCTCATAGTATGGATGCGAACTGCAGCTCTTCCTACTTTCCGGAAATTATATGGCAAAATACATCAGGACCTGCAAGCTGGAGACGTCATAAATGTCACTCTCAAGAACAACTACAATACCTATAGCTTCAATGGGAAGAAGATGCTGGTACTTTCCACAACTAGTTGGCTCGGTGGGAAAAATGACTTCCTTGGCATTGCCTATCTTACTGTCGGTGGCTTGTGTTTCTTTTTGGCAATGTTATTCACTCTCATTTATCTTGTGAAGCCAAGGTAAACTTCTTAGTTGCACATTTCATTTTGCTTTGCATTAATTCACTCTTAGTTTTGAGGTTCCAACCATTAAGGCATCAATCTTATCAATATTTGTTTTTGCTTTCAAATTCTCTTATACTCCTTTTGTCATGCTTCTGTTGTTTCAACAGTTTTTAGATATCATCATTGTTCTCATCCTGATATTATTTATACAGGCGACTTGGGGATCCTTCTTATTTGTCATGGAACAGAAATCCAGGAGGAAGATAATCAGTTGTGGGGCTTGTGTTTGTATCTGAAAGAGATTTTGTAAATTGAAAATACTTGATTAGTAGTGTAATTGAATGTTCATGGAAAATGTACACTCTAGAAAAAAATGTTTGGTTCTCAGGATTTGAATGCTACGTGGGAAATGAGTTATGTATAAATTATATGAATACGAGTTTTTATATTCCTTGCCGAATTTATTGCCTACAATACACTTCTTATAGAACTCTGAGCATGATGTTGGAAAGATATGCTCCTTCTGGGTAGGATGGATCAATAGGGTGATCACATGCTGTTCCGGCTTGTCGGAGTACAGTCACCTTTTTTCCTGCCATTGCTGCTGCACCCTGTAGAATAACATGCAACTTATGAAAATAGTATAGTGTATCATGGTGCACCCGGAAAGAACATTACGCTTATTTTAGAGAACATGAGAAAAAAAAAATAAAAAAATTGAAAAAGAGCATGTATACTAATGTTCAATAATAGAACATGTTTGTGTTTGACAAAGAACATGACACCCAAAAATAACATTATGCATATTTTAAAGAACATGGAATAAAAAGAACATGCTAATGTTTGAAAAATTAACCTTGCTAGGCTATCTTCCAGTTGGCTTCGTTACTATTCTTCTTTCTCCTCCATTCACAAAATTAAACACTTTTACTTCAAAATTATTGACGAAAACAATTTGCATGTACAAAATTTATCATTTTACTAGAATCCGTCATTTGTTTAAGTTTGAAGGTAGAATTGTTGAAATAAGTTCAATTTTTTTTTCTTGTGTTTCACTTTGAAGATGAACGATTTTGCTGTTTTGAAATTTTTTGAAAAATAGAAAAAAATCGAAGATAGAGAGAAAAGTTCTAAAGAAAGAAAATAATTACTTTGAAAATGATTTTTACCTAAATTTTTTTACCAAAAAGGTGGGACAAGGGTCAGTTATTTTCCGACAATAAATTAAACCTCCATCTCATTTCGTGTTCTTTTCTCAAAGTCTTTATGTTCATTTATAAACCCATGTTCTTTTCTCAAAGTTTTTTTTTTTTTTAATCGCGAGGGATCTGCGTTTTACGTGTTTAAGGATGTTGTTTTGTACCGGGTGCACCATGCACCAACCACGAATTATGCAACTTAGAAACAATCAAAATCACTTTGCATATTGAAATGGATAATAATGCTCCGTTTTGTATTGATAGTTCAGTTTGTGAGAGATTTTATTTTTATTTTATTTTTTTTAAAGAAAGAGAAAACATGTTTTACATAGTACCTCTGGGTTTTTTGTTGACAACTTTCTATTATCACTCTTGCTAACATACTATTTTAAAGATTAATATCTTTAATAATTGATAGTGTAAAATAAAAAAAAAATAAAAAAAGATTGTAATAAAATATACGATGAGATGATTTAAACAAGATCTCACATGACTAATTAATCGTATCTATAAATCAAAAACGCTAGTCAAAGTGTATTTTGTGAATAATGTAAAAACCAAATGGTATTAACTAAAAAATTGAAGTATAATATTAAACAAATGCAAACCCACTTGAAAAATATACAAGTAAAAGTTATGACTCACTATCAATCAAATACAACCCAACTTTCATTGTCACTTATTTTATTTTAATTATTTATTTATATATTTGGTATTGTGCAAATAGTTTATTAAATTTCTTAAATATGCAACCCACTTTGTTGATCCATCACAACAAACTTCTGACCCAAAGAAGTTATCCTTTTCTTTTCATACAAGTAGACCAAAAAGAAAAACACAAGATAGCTAGTAAAACAGATAAATTCCTACCGGTGCATTCAATAACCTAATACTTGTACTACATTTATAGATATATAAACTAAACTTCAGTAGACACATGACATTTTATAATTTACCTAGTGAGAATTAATATTTAAATAGAATTGAGACGTCTCATATAAGAATTTGTGAAAGTACCAATATATCACTTCATATAGAAAATAAATTATCAAAAGTACTGAGGCTGCATCTGTGCAAGGATTGGCACTGTAATATAACCGGTTTGTCCATCTTTTGAAACAGCCTCTTTAATCTCTACCATCACAACTCGTCTTTTTTTAAAATGGTACTAAGTTTGTTTTCCAACAATGTAAAAGAAGCAACTTTTAGAGGTATAAACTCCTCCAAATGCTTATCCTACTCTATCCCTATTGTGACAGTAGAACTGAGAAAATGTGCTGAAATGCTTTTAGAGAAAAGAGACTAGAACTTACCTGAATAACACGCATGAACAACCCACTCTGCGTCATAGCACCAGAACAAGAGCAAGTCATTAAGATACCACCCTTTCTTGTCAATCTCATAGCTAACGCATTTAGATTCCTATACATTCCAGATGCATTGTGTAGAACCTGTAATATACAACAAACAATAAAACCAACAAGGATGCAGTAATTGACACTGTTTAAGATAAGATACATTTGTTTCAAAGAAAGACCTAATTAAAGGGCAGAAATTCTCATGAGCGCCATGACGTCTGACAAATTTTGAAATGGGCTAAAGATAATACCATTTCTCACAATATACAGCGCATATGTCAATTGTTTTAGGTCCTCAACCTAACTTTCAACATAAGTCATAATGGAAAAGAAAACTAATTTCAGATTCTCAAAGCTCAGCAAAGTATTTCCTAAATGAATTGAAGCTGTTCAATTTGCTATAAATTAGTATCAATCAAATATATCCCAAGAATGTCCCGGGAAGGGGACTATTTTTGTCAGTTCTTCCTTAGCCTTAATTAATTCTCTGCTCCACAATGCTCTTGTTTAAATTTCTGTTACGAAGTCTTAAACTCGAGAAATTTCCAATTCCTGAGTTTTAAGTAGTTTTTTATGTGACTCAATTAGAAATTTCCAATTCCTGAGTGTTAAGTAGTCTTTTATGTGACTCAATTTACCCCTTAATTATGTCCTCTTCTCACTTCTTTATCCTTTTTTCTTGTAGTTTTTGTCTATTTCTAATCTCCTTCCTTATCTTGTTCTATGGCAATAATCACATGATTTTGGGCATTTTATGCTAGTTCTACCTTTATCTTACTCCCTTCCCTTATATGCTTACAATTGCGTATGAGTTCTTGTCCTAGGATGCTCCAGGATGTCACTTTCATGGCCCCAAAGCTTTTTGCTTGAAGGACTCCAGTTAGCCAGTTGAAGCAAAACACCGCTCCATCAGAGAGAGCGCCCGCGTCATTCATGTATATTTCAAGCAACAAGGGACAGGAGAGAGAAGTGGCCACTCCACCCAGCGACTCCTTAAGAGCGCTCGTTCCACCTTAGAGGAGTGGCCGCTCTCCACTGTCGTAGGATTTTTGTAAACCCTTGGGAGCGTCTCTGTGCATTTTAATTGCCTTTTTAGGCATAAGTTGGGAGATTAGAGAAGGGGTATATCTATATACCTAATATTCATGTAATTAGCCTTTTAACTAGATTTCAGACCAAAATAGAGAGCTAACTTAGATTTCTACGGAGAGAAAGTGTAGCAAGATTAAAGACTTCATTGTAGCACCTTTAATTCTTCAAGCAATTCAATTCAAGCACTTTGTTTAGTAATCTCTTCTTCTCTATTTTCTTTAATATGTTTTGTTCATCTTATTGTCATACGTTTTGCTTGATTTTCTTGTTTTGATTGCTTTGTTAATACTTGTTTGTGTTTCTCCCTTTTGTTAATCATGCCTAGCTTTGTGTTGATTGTGATTAGTTCTTCCATGTATTCTCTCTCCTTTCTAGGCTAAATTTTTAGCTAGGGGAGGGGGAGAAGAGCCTAATGATGATTGATTTCAAATGAGAATGATTGATTGTTGGACTTAATGATTTTGATGATGACACAATCTCACTTACTTAAAGACTAATAAGAGCTTACTTAAAGACTAATAAGAGCTTGATTGTTGAGTGTGTGATCAGCTGCAATGACTAGGAGAATTAAGGATCTTGCGAAGATACCATGAGGAACAGAAAAGCGAGAAACAAAGCTATCCATAAAGAAGAGTTCCTTTGAGGAAACTGGTGCTTCGGAAACGAAAACTTGAGAAGAGAAGACTCCCCTCGAAGAGCCTCACCAAAGAAGAGAAGTTCCATCCAAGAAATAGAAGCCTCGGAGTAGAAGCTTGCTTCATCAGAGAAACATAAAGTCTAAGATATTTTTATATTTAAGGATTTATGTAAGTATAAGGATAGAAATTAGAATTACACTCGAAAAATAGCTGTGTGGAATTGGTCTAAAAGATAAAATAGTGCAAGCATGTTTTTAAGAAAACAGTTATTCTCCAATGTTTATCTTTTCTAACAAAAAGGATTTTACTTTATTCTGTTTTTCAAAATATCATTTTAACTAATAAAATATGATTTTATGTTTTCCAAAACTTGCGGCCTACTCCCCATGATCTCCTTCATATCATGGTTAAGCACATTGAGGAGTTCATGTCCCTTGAATTTAGGAACATGATCTTCTTAGTGGGTTGGAGTAGTGGCGTAATGGAATTTCTGCACAAAGAGGATTTTCCAATGCGTTTATTGCTCTATAAATTGTCTTTAAAATCAGATGGAAAAACTCACCCTTGCTCACATAAGTTTTTATCTTTTGCTTTCTTAATTTGAGTTAAGAGTCCAATTCCACATTAGTGAAATAGAGTGTTCTTATGTTCTTATACTAGAATTATTTCTTTTGAGTTGTATTTTGGGGAATTGGGAAGTTTGAGTGAACTTTTGTTTGTGAGAAAAGGAAGTGAGAAAGAGAAGAGGAAGAGAAGAGTAATGATAAGTGGTTTATTTGACCACTTATTGTGATAATTTAAACCCGGTTTTGCATTCTTTTCCCCTCTTTCTAACCCGTTTTTGAATGAAAATGTTTTATCTCGGCGTTGGCCCCTCTTGGTTTGTGTTTATCCATGTTTTGCAGGTTTATTGACTCAATTTGGCAAGCATTCGATGCAGGGATTGTATTAAGGCAAGGAATTAGAGAATGGAGAGTCCGCTCCAGGTGGAGCGGGCGTTCACCTCCCCAGGAGCGGGCGCTCCTAATCTTCTACAAACATTCTGTCAAGTGCACCCTATGAGGAGCGGGCGTGCACCCTGGAAGGCGCTCCTTCCCAACCTTTCAAAACTGCCTATTTTCTGAAGCCAGCTGGAGAGGGCATGCAGCAATCTAAAGAGGGCACTCCTCATTGTGGATGACAAATTTCCCTTTGTGTTTCGGGGAGTATAAATACTTCCCCTTTAGTTCATTTGTGACCTAGACAAAAATAGCCTAGTTTTTAGGAACTCCTCTTAGTTTGAAACATTAATCATAGCTAATTAGTTTCAAATAAATCATTGTAATAATTGGTTTCAAGATTTATTATCAAGGATTGGCACTTTGTATTCAACATTTTCAAGCTTCATTTAGTAACTTCCCTCTACTTTTCTCCAATTAATTTCTGATTTTATTTGTTCCTGCATGTTACTTGAATCTCTTTAGTTCTTGATATTTTGTTATTGGATGATAGTTATTTCAATTGTTAACCACTTTTCCCCAATTTTTGAAGTAGTTAGAACCCTAGTACTTGATTGCATGTTGATAAACATGAGTTGTGAGTAATCTTCTTGCTAGGGGTTGGGTGAAGCTCAACCTTTTGGGTTAGTTATGCAAATGTGGGAGAAGCATTGATGTTTATATTGCAATTAAATTGATTATATGAAATTGCTTGTTAACTTTTCATGATAGGATTAGCTACCCTTGACTTAGGAGCTTGATAGCGTAGTATGCCTAGTTTAACATAGAAAGGTAAATTGAATATGTCATTACTTATTGCAATTTGATTATGTATCATCTATTGCTAAACTAATGAGGAATCTAAGTTTAATAGTGTGAGTTGTTTTTTAATTGCATGAGGTCGATTTTATATATAGTCCTTGATATACCTTGTCTATTTTATTACCCGTTTGCCTAATTGCCTTGGTTGAGTGGATCTCATTCCCTAGTGTCTTTAATCCATTGATTTAGAACCATAGTTTGTTTGTCTACTTGACGAACCCCAATTCACCATAGACTTCGAATTAGCTTAAGTGTTAAGATGTTTAGCAACCATATTCCGTTCCTTGTGGACCGAACTCTTACTTATCATTATGCTAGGGTGTTTGTTAATAAACGTGTTTGATTGAGTGTGGAATGTGCAATCGTTCTAACACCCATCAAATAACAAGTTGGGCGACTTGTTCCTCGGGGCTTTGAGTTCGTTGAGGAACTTGAAGTTAGAGTCTTTAGATTGTAATAGACCATTGCCCTATTCTAGTAAAGATTATTTTCCTAAAATCCCAAGTGGTCGTGGTTTTCTCCTTGATTAGGGACAAGGAGTTTTCCACGTAAAATTCTCTCTTACACTTTTAGTTCATTCAGTTATCTTTCTGTTCCTTTAGCTTACTTAGATTTAGTTTGACTAAACTGTTATACTACAATTCAACTCTCCCCCCCCCCTCCCTTCTTGTAGTATTCACTAAACAACATTGATTATTCATTATCTACACCTTATGATGTTTGGGAATGTTTTTTTATGTCCTTGGGGTTTATTTAGCGCTACTTAATCTCATGAATAGTATTGTTCTAATTTAGTTGCAGAAAAGTGAACTAAAATAGAACGTGATTGCCCAAAGTCTTTTCCTAATTAGTCGCTAGGGAGTGAGCTAGTTAGCTACGAATTGCATGTTTCGTGTTTCCGTTGGTGTGATGATCATAACTATCATTGTTGTTTGAAGGATTGATTTACTATGCTTGAATCCGCCATTTTCCCTTGCACTTTATTTGTCTTGAATCCGTCTTTATTTTTTTTTTTAGTTTGTTTCTTTTAATTTGTGCTAGTTCGCTTTCAATCTCAATCCCAAAATTACAAAAAACATTCACCCTTGTGACTCTTTTATCTTCTGAATTGATTGTTTTTCTTCCTAATTCCCCGCCGAGATTCAACCCTACTTACCATTTACTTATTTAATTTTACCATTTACTCATTTAATTGGTAGTTAGATAATTTGATTTGGTGATTTATCAATTACATATTCCTGCCCTAATCAACTTAGTTTAACCTTATTACCTAATCTTATATTTTTATCCCTTAACCTTATATAGAAATCCACAAAAAGCTTTTCTCCATGTAGCAAGCACTATCAGTTTGACAAAATTCCATATGACAACGTCTATAGTTTGAGGCCTACCTTCAGATATAATTAATATCTATAACAAGTTTGCAAATCCAAAAGACAAATAAATAGATTTTCCTAATGGCTACCTATGGCTGGTAGGCCTATGCAGGTTGAACATGCTGGTGACACAAAGTACTTGCATACATCCTATTTTATTGTTGAAAGGAGAGGCTTAGGCAAGGAAATAATGTTCATTTGGAGTAAGATAAGGAGCAAAATATTCTTTGGCGTAGTGCCTTTATGCTAAAACTTTGACGCATGGTTTGAAAGGATTGATAGCAGAGATCAAGTGACTGAAATTTGGAATCATGCAGCCAGGAAATCCCAAAAATCCCACTCTCAGACTTGTAGCATAATTAACATAGTGCTTTTATAGACAGTTCTTTAAAGATTTGATTTTGAATTTGGTTGCCCTTAGGTTGCATTTATACTTGGTATAAATTATACTAATAAATCGGACAAACAAAATCGGGTTCTTTATCTAAATCAAATGTGCAAGTAACAAATAAAGGGGTTGCTAACTTATTGGTCAAACGGATCAAAAACATCCACTCAAAACGAAAGAAACTAAACTTATATCATATCAGGTTCTCACACAAGTGTCTTAAGTAAAACTTAAACTCGATGCCATAGATTATGTGTATATAGCACACAGCTAAATTCTTTTATATAGCAGTGAACATGCGAAAAGTTTTACAAAACATCAACTAAAAGTAAACTCCTAAACTCTTTAGGACTCCTATCCCAATAGTTGGCTGACCATTAAAACAAGCACCAAGCTAAGAACAGCACAAGCAGAAAAACTGAGGTAGCAAAAGCTGTAGGGGCTTAATGCTTGATTTACCAAGAAACAGATCAAGGATCAGGACCTAGTACATTTCAATTTTATCCTGCTACAGAAGCACATCAATACTTTATTAAGTGTTAATTCTATGGAGCTTATTTACTTACTTCCTGTGTCTTTATTTAGCTGACACACTTTGACTTTTATCACAATTTGACCATCAATATCTTTGATTATTTATCTGTAAAACTTATAACAAGTTAAAATTCCAATAATATACATTAGGATAAATCTAATATCTTACTTATTAACACCTACTTATGAATAATAGCCAAAAAAAGATAGTCAAAGCTATGCTAAAATCAATATATGTCAACTAAATAGAGACAGAGTGAGCAGTACTTAACTAAAAGTGTGTTGGAAGTCAAAATCGGGAAGGAGAGAAAATTTTGTATGATTCAACTTCGAATCACAAGAACCAAAATGACTTATTGCTAACGAGCTAACTTTGAATCCACATTTCAGATGAGAAGGTCAACATATTAACAATTACGTCATCACCAAAATGCAGTCAAGTTTTAGCCTTTTCTATTAACCAATAAAGTTCATGCAAACTTTAACTGACCTCTTTCCGTGGAGCCAATTTAGGAGGGTCTAAAATGACAATATCCCATGACTCGTTTCTAGCAGCAGCTTTCTTCATAAAGTCAGATGCATCTTGCTTCAAAAATGTTACCCTCTCAGATTCTAGGCCATTGAGTACAACATTTTTTTCTGCAAGCTCCAGAGCAGGCATCGATGAATCAATACCTTGCAACAGATAACAATTGTAAGTATTCATCCTCATGACAGATGCACACAATATAACTTAGAAACACCGGATCAACGCGTTTACACGCTTGTCTTTTTCCGGCAACTTTGGACCTAACGGCCGGCCCAATAACCTTTCGGAATGCAATCCGAACGATCCCACTACATCAGGACCCTTTCGACATTGCACAAAAGCGGTTTATCATGGATTGAATTTGAAACTACAATTTTTCTTGCATCCAGTGATAATTAATAATTTAATGATTTGACAAGTAAATAGATACATAGGAATTCATACATTAATAGCTTTTGAGGTACATAAGTACATAACCTAGTCATTAAGGCTAGGAAAAGGAGCTCGGAACTGTTTCTTTTTCCCATTTCCAAATCTCCGTTTTCGTTAGAGGATGTTTGTTTGTATTTCCATGTTTCTTCCTCCTCTAGATTGAACAGCAAATGACAGCTCAACTTTATGAACGTAAAAATCACAGTCTTATGAGCCTGCCAATATTCTTATCCTTTGTCTTAATAGGTCCAGATAATATTACAGCTTGGTGCACAAGAAGTACCAATTTTAAATTCGGACTTGCCTACAGCATTCTCCACACAAAAGTGTGTGTGTGTGTGCATGTGTGTGTGTGTGCGTGTGTGAGTAAGTGAGTGAGTGAGTGTGTGTGTGTGTGTGTGTGTGTGTGTTGGGGGAGGGGGGTAAAAATATCAAAAATGTAATATGTACCGGTTACTGACACAGCACCACCACGTGCTGCATTAAGAGAAAATCCGCCACTATAGCAGCATATATCAAGGACCCTCTTGCCTTCTGCAATTGTTGCTATGAACTGACGGTTTTCACGTTGATCAGCATAAAATCCAATTTTCTGTCCCTCAAGGGAAATAGCATATATAATTCCATTTTCCTTCACCTGAAAAAGTTTCAGCAATTAGATTGCAAATGCTTCACTGATTAGGGAATAATGAGTGAATAGGATCATAAAGCAGTACTCACATAACTTTTCTCCACGTTAAACACAATAAATTTAGGAAAAGCAAGTTATCTCTCTCTGTTTATGCCTTTTTTCAGGTGGTAAATACCTCTACTTGTGGAAGAGGAGCAAGAGGTGTATGTTTCAACTGCAAAAGGTCTAAACCCTCTTCTTTTAACATGTCAACTGAAGGTCTCCAGTTTATATGACGTATTCCATCAACTTTATTGATACAAGCCTCTATTTCTAGTTTGTACTTCTCAACCCATGCAGCAGAAGATGCAACAACAGCTACATCACCAAACACATCAACAATAAGTCCAGACAACCTGAGTCCAGCATTTGATATATTATGAGATGAAGAAAACACCAAAGACAATGTTACATAAATGCATCATAGTTCGTGTAATAAACAATGGACAGAATTTTCTACTAATCACTAACTTTTAGCATAATACTCTTTTAAAAGCTGTGTTATATACATTCTCCCAAGTTTGTGTACGCACCTGTCTCCTTCACTGTTGATAAGACGGTAGGCATTTGTATTTATAGAAGGGAGCCCTAATTGTCTTCGTAAATCTGTTGCCGCATTTATTCTATGCTCCAGTAGTCTCTCCATGTTCAATGCACATGTAGGCTCTCTACATATGTAGAAGAAAAGATATTGAATTCATCCCCTGTGGAAGTAATAAGGAAAAATACATTAAGCTCTTAAGACTATATACCTCGAAGCTTCCTCCTCTAACTGCATTAGACGAACACAAAACATAGAAACAGAGTTGTATAAGCCCCATCCTATTGGAATTTCTGCTCCATCGGCTACCAAAACAACTTCACCAGTCTTGGGCGGTGGCCTACCAATTATTCTATCAACTGCCCCACTATAGACCATAGGACTTCCATACTTAAAGAGTTGAGTCTTTCCTTTCTTCAGAACAACCTTTGCAACTCCTGCAAAGTATAGATATAATACCAGTGACAATTAGCATACAGTGCAAAAACAAGAATGTCCCTTGAAGAAAGAAATAGAGTACAAGGAAATCTATGATATTGATTAAAAAAAGCACTGTCTCCAACCCCTCTTTGTTCATTTAATTTTATTCCAAATTAGCAACTACTTATCAGCATCACTTCAAAGTGGTGCCACAAAAAGTCACACTATTTTCAAAGTGGTGCTGCCCTCTGCAGACTTGCAGAAAATATCAGTTTCCACAACCTTTATTTCCCTGTAGACAGGCCATTTGACCAAACCTTTGGTGAGGACTTTTGACATTCTTGTTAGCAATATTCACTTCAGAATTTTCTCCTCTTTAGAACCACCCACGTAAAATCTTAGACAGAAACACACATACAAAACCCCTAGATCCACCTCTCCTCAAAAACATCTATTACTCCTATTCTTAGCTTAAAAATCAAACACAACACGTCTAATGACAAAGATAAAAACTCCTCTCCTACAATTGTACAAAGAAGGTGATAAAAAAACAAGTCCTCCGAGATGAACAGTAAAATGTATGATGACTCATTATGCTTTCTAATTCAATCTTGCACTCTTCTTAGGGTCTGTTTTGTTCACCTTATTTTCACTTATTTCAAGTGTAATAAGTCCTGATAAGTTCAGTTTAGTTCATCAGTTCAAATTTAATAAGTTCTAATAAGGGTTACTCAAGTACAAGTTACAACTAAAATAAGTTTTAATAAGGTATAATAAGTTCAAATAAGTTCAAGTAAGTTGATAAGTTAAGAGAAGTTCACAATTAGTGAAAATCAGGTGAATAGAACACACCCTTACGGTACAAGGACTAATTTCAATCATATGAATTAGTAGTATAAGAATAATTTAAAGTATAATCATACTACATTTAGAACCCTGACAAGCTATAAAAGTTGTTATATGTGATCATATAAAATTAATCATTAATAGTAACATTTCTGAGTGAAATTTGATATTGTATGGCTATTACAATTTGTTATTTCATAGTTTATATAAACTACCATAGGCTTGCAGAAAAACTATGGTAGACTTGTAATAATTGTACTAATTGCACCTTTGCCCTCAATGCCTCAAACCTATTCTATAAGGTGTTATCCACTTATCCCCTTGGTACTCTTGAGGAAAAAGCTATAATTATGTGTTTGTTCCAACTTTCCTTTTTTTATCAGAGTCCAAATTATCACTTATGCAATTTCCTAAAACTCATTTGCAGCCTCTTCTAACATTTGATCCTTAGAAACCAATTTTCCAAATCATTTTTATCATACTACCTCTAATTTTTTTAGTGACACAATAGCACTTTTCACGTATGATGAGGCATATGTTTAACAATTAATATCACTAATTGTGTATTGGTAAAAGATTTAAAAAATTGATATTTTGAAAATATCAATGTGACTAATCAAACAATATATTATTATACAACATTAAGTTATTATATATAGTTTTTTTTTAAAAAAAAAAAAAATCAAAGTCAATACGTTAATAGTGCAAAATGTCAGTGTTCACTTGAAAACATGGAAGGAGTTTCTGTCATATTCCAGAATACCAGCAAGAGTACGAAGGGATAATTCCCCGCCCATAGTGGGGTGGTGGGGGAGGGGGGGGGGGGGGTGGGGTTAACTCCTGACCTTTTTATACACCCAAGTACCCTTAACCTTCTTTAAGTGACAACTCTCTGAGGTACAACGGTATTATAGTTGTTGTTGTTGCCTTTCAGAAAACACATCAGTTTAATATATAACTTAATGGACATGGAATTCTTAAAAAGCCAATCGGAGAACATATCTACTTGCAATGAATTAAGTTAAAATCTCCATCCATCCTAAACAGTTTAAAAAATTATTTGTGATGAGTTGAATCAATTATTATATAACAGAAACTCTAACAGTGGGGTTTCTCCCAAGCTGGATAGAGGACGAGGGTTATGGTAGGTAAAACTCTGTCACATTGCTTGACATGAACCACAATAATTGAAGTAGTACTAGGATGAGTGACCTCTTGGAAAGTCCTCATGTTGGTTCATGTAGCCAACCCACTTATGGGATTTAAGCGTTCAAGCAGAATAAGAACGCGGATGTGCTAGAAGATGACAAAAGTATTATTTCCTCTTTTCCCAAATATTGCAACATGCGGGTTGGACATGAATTTTAAGAAGAGAAGAGAGATAAAGAGGGATAAAGATTAGGATTAGGACATATATGATGAGGAGAGAGGAAGAGTGACATGTGCAAATAGGAAACTGTTGCAATATTTGTCAAACTTCCTAAAATGGTAATTGTTGCAGTATTTGTAGAATGGAGGAAGTACTTCATTGAGAAAGTAGATATGAATATATGATAGAAGATATCAAAGTAATTTTTTATTTTTTTTTTTAATTGTGAGTGATAGTGATAGCAAGGTTCTTAATTTTTGATGGTAGGACGAGAGATGCATCACAATAAAGGTGGGCTTTTTATCAATTATAAAGTTTTCAAACTAATAGGAAAAATGTTTGAACTATTTAGGATGGATGGAGAATTACACTATATGTTCAAGTCCAAGTTTAAGCTCAATTTCATCCAACCCTGAAAATTTTTTAACGTCATTCCAGTATATACTTTTCTCTCTAAACTAGATAATGAGTATTATAAATTCCCTCCAATAGAATCAACATATGAGTATATGAGCCTCACTTCCTTATGTAAATGTCCCCTTTCATATTGTCCCCTAGCATAGACAGCATTAACACCTTTAAGGTTCCGATATTGTCTGTGTGACTCGATTACTAACATAATAGAAGAAACATGATTCCAATACATCCTGCAGATTAAAAAAGTAAAAATTTTACCAGTTCCAAGGGATTGAATACATTTCACAGCAAAAAGAATTAAGACATTTAACACTCTCTACCATTTAAATTAACACGTGTAAATGAGCTTCTCATCCTCAAAGCAACATAAATCTTATTATAGCCCATTACGGTTCGAAAGATAGGGCACAGATACAAAGTCTATAGCATTAAAGTCACAAACCACCTACAAAAATGCCAAACCAATATAGATGATATCTTATATAAATCTCCATTTTTTTTTATCATTCAGGTATACACCAAGGTACCAAAATCATTCATATAAATGGAATTCAAAATTGCAAAAAATGATGGGAAGCTTTTGGAGTTCAAAAAAGTGATTTCTTATTCATAATTGGTCCATTAACCAATCAAAAATCAAGCGGAAAGTGATATACGACAATAGGAGAGTCATTCCCAAAAGCTAGCTTAAGGGGAGGCGAGTCCATTGTCCTATATAAACCCCACATAAGCCCCCCATATGACCGATGTAGAGCTCAAGTCCCATACCTTACAATGGACAGTCCTATACAATCGTCCCTCCTTAGGACCAACATCCTCGTTGGTCACGGCTATGTTTGGTCACGGCTGGCTTCCTCTAGGCCATCAACTCCGTGGGCCACCACTCCAAGGTCGGCTCTAATACCATTGATATAAGACAATAGGGAGTCATCCCCAAAAGCTAGCTCAAGGGGAGGAGAGCCCATTGTCCTATATAAACCCCACGTCAGCCCCCCATATGACTGATATGGAACTCAAGCCCCATACCTTGCAATTGGACAGTCCTATAACAGAAAGCCTAACAAAAAATAAACTCCAATAGTTCTTTCAGAAAAAAAAAAAAAAAAAAAAAAAAAAAAAAACTCCAATAGGACCAAAACTACACCGTTTGGCGAATTAAAATCAGGCAAATTAACATGTACAGTGAGTTCAGAACATCAAAGAAGTGATTGATAAAGATGAAAATGAGGAGAGAGAAAGAGAGAAAGAGAGAGACCTTGAGGAGAAGAAGCAGCGATTTCCTGGAGGATGTTGGAATGAGCAGAAGATGAGGAGAGAGATAAGCATTTGAAAAAGCGGGAAGGAAGAATTGACATAGCCGCCATTGTCATTTGAGCTTCAAGCTGCTATGGCGGCCTTGGCGGGGAAGTTCAGGTTATGGGCCGCTTTCAGCTTTGGAAGTACCACTGTAGGAGCGAACATCCGTATATATGCTTATATCATTTTATGGATAACGACTTCACGGGGAAGCTCAAGTTAATCTCTGGGATAAGCCCCAGCGGTATGGATAATAACTACTCTAAGCATTTGTTTGCACTAGAGTGTACCCGTGCTTATACATGGGATATATGTAGGGGTGAGCTTGGGACGGGTACCCGTACCGTTAGTACTAACGGTTCGGGTACCCGATAACCAAAATCACTAAAAGTGATACCCATAACCAGAACCGATAAGTTCGGGTACCCGGATTTTCGGATCGGTTATCGGGTACCCAATAAGATATCCAATAATGATAATTAAACTTAATTATGTAGTTATTATGATATAATTAAAAACTAATTAACAACAATACCATATAATCTTGACCAAATTATTAATAATATTACTAATCATTGATATTATAAAGTGATTATGAAGTGAAGCAAAAGTTTAGATTTATATTAATAGATTTAAGTAGGGAAAAAAAGCAAAAAAATGCTTATCGGATCGGATCAGGTAACCGTTAATTTTAAAATGATACCCATAACCATACCCGATAACAAATTATCGGAACGGGTACCCGAACCGTTATGGTTATCGGATCGGGTACCCTACTTTTCGAAACGGTTACGGTTCGGTTTTTCGGGTTTTCGGGTAGTTTTGCTCAGCCCTAGATATATCATATATGTAGTATATATATTTATCAGAAAAAATGGTAAGTGATAGTCATTAGAAGGTGGTTATTGGTTTTTTTATTTTAAGTGATATGGGTAGTTATGAGTTAAAATGGTGGTTATTGTTTTTTTTTTTTAAGTGATATGGGTAGTTATGAGTTAAAATGGTAGTTATTGGTTATTTAAAAAAAAATTAGAAGCGCTAAAATTGCAAGGATGGGAATTTAGAATGTTGTGGTTAAAAGTTGGAAAAAAAAACTCTTAAATTATATTATAGATTTGTTAAAAGATTTTTTTGACTTTTACCCAAAAAAAAAAATAAAAAAATAATAATAAATTGTTTTATACCACCAAAACTTCTAAAATTTTATTTTACCATCAAATACAAAAATGAAAATGGGTTTTTACTATCTGTTGTCAAAAACCTAACGAAATTTTTTAAACTCTTCGATTTTGATGTCAAACACATGATCTTTAGGGGTTTTGGAGGGCATTTTGGTCCTTAGAGTCCAATTTGAGGTCATAATTGACAAAAAAAAATGATCGAAAATGCCTCATTTTGCCTGTTTAAAAATACCTCGATTTGCGCGAAACACGCAAAATGAGGCATTTCCGATCATTTTTTGTCGATTCTGACCTCAAATTGCCCTCATAAACCAAAATGCCTCCCTAAACCTATGAAGAACATGTTTTGCGCACGAAATTCAAAGAAATTTTTTTTAAACCGTTAGATCAAACAGTTTTCATGACGTTAGATGGTAAAAAAAATAATTTTTACTCCCTCCGTCCCTAAAACTTCGACCCTTTTGACCTAATTTTAGTGCCAAAATTATTGGCCCATTTGCATTAAAATACCTACCATTTTACAACAATATTTATGCAAAATTAGCTTCCACATATAAAATTTTGTTTTTCATGTATTTTTAATACTTTATCTCTCTACTTTTTACAATCCTCATGTAAATTTATCTTTCCAATATGTTTTTATTTCTTTGTATTTAAGTTTCTTAATAACCACGTAATGAACCCAAAAGGGTTGAAGTTTTGGGGACGGAGAGAGTATAATTTTTTTTTTTTTTGGTAAAATAAAAATTTTAGAAGTTTCGGTGGTTAAAAACAATTTTTTTTGTGGTAAAAGTCAAAATTTCGTTTTTTAAACATGGGGTCTTTTTGACAAAATTAGCAGTAATACAAAAGAGATTAGCTTATAATTTTTGCTTCACTTTCCTTATCGGGGGTATCGTTTTTGTTTTGCTCCTATCATATATAGCAATAGGGACCACTATTTTTCTCTCACAAACAATATTCTGGATCCACCATTATTCTCTCTCATCAAATTTACACAACTAATAATTAATAAAGTGCACATACATCTCCGATCCCTTTCAAAACTACAATAACAAAAAAAAAAAAAAAAGAAAAAAAAAAGTGAACATACATTTATGGGGCAAAACTAAGAGGACGAAGGGAGTAGCTTTTAGCAGTTGAGTAATGAGTTGTCTTAAAGTAGCGAGTATTTATCTATTGATTTTGAAATGGCGATTGATAATATGAGTGTTTGGTAAAACTAGCCGTTGGATTTAATGATTTTTTTTTTCAACGAAATGTGTTAAACAATTGGATTTCCATTTTTTTTTTTCCTTTTTTTTTTTGTCACCGTATTATCTCAAAAGAGTAATAGCCACTTCAATTAGATTTTAAAAACCTAATTAGCACGCATCCCCTTGCATTGTAAAATTTCGTCATAAATGATGGTAAAGGACGGTTGAAAAACAATTAGTGAATTTTGAGTTGCAATTAAAACCATATTGCCATCACATTTACTGCTCTGACTATTCATCTTTTAGTACTACTAACTTGAATGTTGGAGGTAAATCTCCATCAAACTAGAGTTCCATTATTTTACAGGTGTGAGGACCTAGCGGAACATAATTGGTGTTGTAACTTTCCCGAGAGACATCCAAAAAACCCCGAAACAACTATGATTGAATTGTTTATAACCAGTAAACCATTATGACTGAACTGTTTACAATTCGTAACCTTTCAACCCGTTATATCTAAATTGTTTACAACCTGTAATCCATTGTGATCAAAACATTTAAAACCCATAATTCGTTCCCCCATTTTCTTTATCTCCCACTTCCCATTTTCTTTCTCTACCTCCTTTAACCTACTATTCAATCAACCAAGCTCTTTTTATCACCCTTATTAATTGTGATTTTTGACAAAAGCCCTTATGATTTATTACAAAATTTAACCTAATGTGTATATGATTAGACTAATTACAACCCAACTCGTTTGAATTTGTTACCCGATTAACCCAACTTGTTTAAGTCATGACTCGATTTTGACCACATCAATTCATACTTGTCATCTGATTAATTATATTTTTATAGGACCAGGCTCTTAATATTGCTCCTAACTGTTCAAAACCTGTTTAAATTATGACATGACTCATTTCAACCCACTATCCGATAAAACAAACCTCTTTGAGACTTGATTTGATTAGACGTTGAACTGTTCCTACCCATTATCTGATTAACCAGATTCAATAATGATCTGATCCAATTTAACCCAATATGATTTGAACCAAAATTCGCTTCAAACTGGGCAAACCCATTTTCAAGCCGACCTAGTTCAACCTAAACTGATTATGACCTGAACAGATAATGACCCGACCCAATTTCACTTAATATGTTTTGAACCAAATAATATGTTTTCAAACCAACCTACTTCAACCTAAACCGATTATAACTTGAACCAATTTTACCCGATTTATTTTGAACCAAAACACGTTTCTCTTACTAACCCAATTTACCCCAGATTGATTATGACCTGAACCGATTACAATTCGACCCGATTTAGACACAATCTATTTTGACCCAAACCGCTTGAAATTGGCAAAACCGTTTTCAAGCTAATCGATTTTAATCTGAACCAATTACAACTTGAACCGATTACAACTTAGCCCAATTAACCCAATCTGTTTTGACTTGAACCACTTTAGACCGGGAAAACCTATTTTCAAACTGACTAAGTTTAAACTAAATCGATTACAACCCGACCCGATAGAAACCACAGTACAAAAACAAAACCAACTTGATAATTTTTTAAACGGAACCAACACACTACTTATTTGGCCAATTGACCAGATTGTTAAATAAAAAAGATCATTAGCGACAATTTGGTAAAAAAAAAAAAAAAAACTTAGTCGGACGACAATTTGATAAAAAAAAAAAGCTAATCTCAAGCGATAATTTGGTAAGTAAAATAATCTCAGGCTACAGTTAATCTAAAAAATACAAAAAATTCCGATAAATTACTCGCGAATGCTTAATTTAGTTCATTTTTCTTTTCTTTTTTATTACTGGCTCTTTCTATGCAAAAGACAATTTGAAGAAAATAAATGTTAAGTATCAATTTTTACTTAATTTTCATACCTGATTTGGGTATTTTATACCCCTCCTAGTGGCTCAATCAGAGCATGACACGTGTCAATGGAAGGGGCGCCAGGTTGGACCTTCCAAATGGTGACATGTTGTAGACACCCATTTGTGTCTCCCCAAAACCAAACCTAGTGATAAATATCTTTCACGTCGAACCATAATCGAATGAAGTGAAAGCGTGAAAAGTCTAGTGTTGCGGTTAGTTTTTATTTTAAAATCTTTCTTTCTGTCTTCGAAAACCAACTCTATTTTATGAAAATAGCCAATCCAGTTTAGTTTGGTCCATGATAAGGGTCCAATAACAGTGTAGTTTGATGGGCCTCGAAAAGAGCTTTCTAACGATATATTATAAGCTCAATTCCGATTAATAATTAGGAAGTTATGGCCAAAATACTAAACTGGGCCCGGTTTGATTTTTACATGCGACCCAATGATTTAGAGGAGGGCCTACTTGTTGGGGTTTGGTGAGTCCGACTCACCGCGGAAACAACCCCGACCCAAGGAACCACTCGTAATTAATAAAACCATAAAGCATAAATAAATAATCATAAGAAAATGAAGAACGAATCATACCCTTGAAGCGAGCTTCGCCCTCACAAAACGGGCTCTTACTTGAAAGACTTGAGCACCGCAAATGTCGTGCCTCCAACGGTATCCACCCACAAAGGACGAACACGACTTTTAAGGTCCGCTACTGTAGACACCCATTTGTGTCTCCCCAAAACCAAACCCAGTGATGAATACCTTTTGCGTCGAACCATAATCGAATGAGGTGAAAGTGTGAAAAGTCAAGTGTTGCGGTTAGTTTTTATTAAAATTCTTTTCTTTCTGTTTTCAAAAACCCACTCTATTTTATGAAAACGTCCAATCCAGTTTATTTTGGTCCATGATAAGGGTCCAATAATGGTGTAGTTGGAAGGGGCTTTAAAAGACCTTTCCAACGATATATTATAAGCCCAATTCCGATGAATAATGAGAAAGTTATGGCCAAAATACTAAACTGGGCCCAAACCGGATTTTACCTACGACCCAATGATTATGAGGAGGGTCCAAAGGTTTAATCCTATTCCTAAACTAAGGGCCTGTTCTCATTGACTTAAAAGATAAGATCATGGAATTTAATTTAAATAAAAACTTTCCTTTTTTTAAAACTTTCCTAATTCTATTCGGATTTAAAGATGTTCAAAGATAGTCAGATTTTATTTTCGTGCCTTATATTTTTTATCCAAATTTTATATGGTTGGATAGATCTTGAAATTTTCTTTCCAATGATATACTATAATATTAAATCGGAGCAATAACGAAAAAGATATGAAAGAGATACGAAACTCTATCTAAAACTGACACCCTTTCACTATTTCGGCCATATATTTTTATCTACACAAGATTTTAATCTGATTTTAATTGCATTAGAAAGTAGACTTCAAGAGCTTTCCAACGACATATTATATGACTTATTTGGACTTCTGGATCAAAAGATATGATAAAAATAAAATCCGCAAAAAACTGTCTAGTCGCGAAACAACAAGCCTAATAAATTTCTGGCGACAAGGTCTAGTTTTCTGGCGACAGAGTGGAGTTTTATTCCTTACTAGATTTAGAATCTCTTAGCCAAGTTCGAAGTTGCCTTCGCCCTAGACGTGCAAGGTTTGATATTTTCTGAGGGTTTGGTCCAAATCTAGTCAAAACTTTATTTAATTTAATTTCAATTTAATTATTTGATTTAATTCTTTAACAATTCTTTATTATTTTCATTGAAGTTTACTAACTTATGTATTTTGTTATTAGAAAGAGGTACGAGGCTTCAAAGTAAGTAGATTAGCTTACTTCCTATTTCTTTCACAATGTAGAAAGCATGTTTATTAATGTTTAATATTCCTAGTATCATGTTAGGATGTTTAATATTCCTAGTATCATGTTAGGATGTTTTTTATGCTTTCTAGTGTCATGTTTAGAATTCATTTACTCTTTATAATATCATGTTAGTACCATGTTAGGTTTAAAGCTTTGATCTTTATTGCTTAGTGACATGCTAGGGTTTGTTATTAATCTTGTTAGTATCATGCCTAAGATCTTGCTATTATTATTAAGCTTTATTATACCTTATCATGTTATTATCATCGTTATTATTTATTGCTTATTATTATGTTGCTTGATTATTTATTTTATTGTTATTGCTTGATCACACCTTTTATGCATGTTAAAGGGAATTTGTTCTTGAAATCACGCTTAATAAGATAATTAATAATTTGGTTTAGGCTAATGTGATTTTAACTCAAGTGATCGCCAATAATAGTATTATTTGTGCATTAATATTCAACCAACATAGATAAACATGGTAGGTTCAATATGATGTTTGTATGTTATTCGAAAAGCGCACATGAATACGAGCAGAACAAAGTAGAGGCCTATTTTATAGGGCGGGTCCTTTCTTTTGTAGATTGGATTCGTACCCTCATCCCCGAACCCTATTTGGTTCAAGTCCTTATGGAGTTGATGGTCCTTTTGGATTGTCTTTTGGGTTTACAAGTTCATAAAACTTGTTGGCGACTCTTTTTCTTTCCCTTTGGAACGCCACCATACTTTAGTGTATGATCAAAGTGGGGTTCAAGTTTGGGATCATAATGCTTGAAATATTCCCTACAGTTTTTTGGCGACTCTATTGGGGAGGATTTCTATTTATATTCCTGAAATTTATTTTGGCAATTATTTAGAATGAGCGGATGAGACTCGAAAAATTCTAAGTATTTCATGTGCGTAATTTGATTAACATTATTGTCATATGCATAAAAAGGTTCTCATTGGATAGACCAATGAGTCAAAAACATAGGATTTTTACACGTAGGAAATTGGAGAAATATCTTTCATGACTAGAATCGAAAAAACGCTACGAAATCTGGAAAATTCTAAGAACACAGATACTTGCCAAGGCATGTAGGAACTAGCGTCTAGAAAACAGGGCTTGTCGCCTGTAAAGAGCTTCTGTCGCCTGGCGACAGGGGTTCTTTTGCGACGACAGTCCTTGTAGTCTGGCGCCAAGTTCTTCCAATACCGAGCCAAGGATTTTCCTTCTTGTTTTGACCATTTCTAGTACCGTTGGCTCGATTTTACTTATTGATTGAGTCCTTTTCTCAATTTTTAGAACCCATATGTGTTCTACATATGGATATAACCCTCTGGGGGTTCCTGCTTCACCTGCCCAATTGAATATCCACTTTATGTGCAACAACGGGTACTGTAGACACCCATTTGTGTCTCCCCAAAACCAAACCCAGTGATGAATACCTGTCACGTCGAACCATAATCGAATGAGGTGAAAGTGTGAAAAGTCAAGTGTTGCGGTTAGTTTTTATTAAAAATCTTTCTTTCTGTTTTTGAAAACCCACTCTATTTTATAAAAACGTCAATTTCAGTTTATTTTGGTCCATGATAAGGGTCCAATAATGGTGTAGATGGATGGGGCTTTAAAAGACCTTTCCAACGATATATTATAAGCCCAATTCCGATGAATAATGAGGAAGTTGTGGCCAAAATACTAAACTGGGCCCAAACCGGATTTTACCTACGACCCAATGATCATGTGGAGGGTCCAAAGGTTTAATCCTATTCCTAAACTAATTAGGATTGATTAGAATCTTATATAAGTTTCTAAAATATCTTAATTATCCTTTTTTGAAAAGATAAGATCATAGAATTTGATTTGAATATAAACTTTCCTTTTTTTAAAACTTTCCTAATTCTATTCGGATTTAAAGATGTTCAAAGATAGTCAGATATTATTTTCGTGCCTCATATATTTTATCCAAATTTTATATGGTTGGATAGATCTTGAAATTATCTTTCCAATGATATATTATAATAATAAATCCGAGCTATAACGAAAAAGATATTAAAGATATACGAAACTCTATCCAAAACTGACACCTTTTCACTATTTCGGCCATATCTTTTTATCTACAAAAGATTTTAATCTGATTCCAATTGCATTAGAAAGTAGACTTCAAGATCTTTCCAACGACATATTATATGACTTATTTGGACTTTAGATCAAAAGATATGATAGAAACAAAATCCGCAAAAACTGTTTCTGTCGCCAAACGACAGGTTTGTCGCCTCGCGACAGACTCTGTCGCCTGGCGACAGGATAAATTTCTGGCGACAAGGTCGGTTTGTTAGCGACAGCGTGGAGTTTTATTCCTTATCAAATTCTATGTTTTTCCGGACTATTTTTCTTATAAATAGGGTCCGAATTCCTGTTTTCAGAAATAATCTACAATCATCTACAAACAATCAACTTTCATCAATTCTCATCAACTCTCTTCCTTAATTCTTATTTTTCTCTCTCTTTCTAAACTACCCTTTTACAAAATACAATATTCCGCATTCACAAGACTTAGAGTCTCTTAGAAAAGTTCGGAGTTGCCTTCGCCCTAGACGTGAAAGGTTGATAATTTCTGAGGGTTTGGTCCAAAACTAGTCTAAACTTTATTTAATTTGATTTTGATTTAACTCTTTAATTCTTTAGTTATTCTTTATTATTTCATTGAAGTTTACTAACTTGTGTATTTTGTTATTAGAAAGAGGTACGAGGCTTCAAAGTAAGTAGATTAGCTTACTCCCTATTTCTTTCACAATGTAGATTGCATGCTTATTATTGTTAATTCCTAGTATTATGTTAGGATGCTTTTAATGCTTTCTAGTATCATGTTAGGATGTTATTTTATGCTTTCTAGTATCATGTTTAGGGTGCATTTACTTCTTTCTAATATCATGTTAGTACCATGTTAGGTTTAAAGCTTTGATCTTTATTGTTTAGTGACATGCTAGGGTTTGTTATTAATCTTGTTAGTATCATGCCTAGGATCTTGCTATTATTATCAAGCTTTATTATGCCTTATCATGCTATTATCATCGTTATTATGATTATTATTGTTTATTATTATGTTGCTTGATTATATTTTGTTATTGCTTGATCACGCCTTTTATGCAGGTTTAAAGGGAATTTGTACTTGAAATCACGCTTAATAAGATAATTATTAATTTGGTTTAGGCTAATGTGATTTTAATTCAAGTGATCGCCAATAATAGTTTTATTTGTGCATTAATATTCAACCAACATAGATTAAACAGGTTAGGTTTAATATAATGTTTGTATGTTATTCGAAAAACGCGCATGAATACGAGCAGAACAAAGTAGAGGCCTATTTTATAGGGCGGGTTCTTTCTTTTGTAGATTGGATTCGTACCTTCATCCCCGGACCCTGTTTGGTTCAAGACCTTATGGAGTAGTTGATGGTCCTTTTGGATTATCTTTTGGGTTTACAAGTTCCTAAAACTTGTTGGCGACTCGTTTTAGCTCTTTGTCTTTCCCTTTGGAACGCCACCGTACTTTAGTGTATGATCACAGTGGGGTTCAAGTTTGGGGTTATCATAATGCTTGAAATATTCCCTACAGTTTTTGGCGACTCCACTGGGGAGGATTTCTATTTATATTCCTGAAATTTATTAAATTTTGGCAATTATTTAGAATGAGCGGATGAGACTCGAAAAATTCTAAGTATTTCATGTGCGTGATTTGATTAACATTATTGTCATATGCATTAAAAGGTCCTCATGGGAGCACCCCATGAGTCAATCCATAGGAATTTTACACGTAGGAAATTTAGGAAATATCTTTCATGACTAGAATCGAAAAGATAATACGACATCTGGAAAATTCGAAGAACACAGAAACTTGCCAAGGCATGTAGGAACTAGCGTCTAGAAAACAGGGCTTGTCGCCCGTAAAAAGTTTCTGTCGCCTGGCGACAGTTCTGTCGCTTGGCGACAGGAGCTTTTTGTCGGCGACAGTCCCTGTTGTCTGGCGCCAAGTTCTTCCAATACCGAGCCAGGGGTCTGTCTTCTTGCTTTGACCATTTCTAGTGTTGTTGGCTCGATTTTGCTTATTGATTGAGTCATTTTCTCACTTTTCTGAAACCCATATGTGTTCTACATATGGATATAACCCTTTGGGGGTTCCTGCTTCGCCTGCCCAATGGAGTATTCCACTATTTTGTGCAAAGCTCAGATTTGGGGACGTGTAAGTTTTGTGAATCCACCAAACCATGGCGTCGAGTCCGATCTCATATCGCACTCGCGGAATCTTGTCCATTCGCTCCAACCCTCCCGGTAGGCTTGTGTGCAATGCATATGGATTCTTAACCATGGACCTTTTTTGACTTAACCCATATCCTCGAACTTTAGAGAACTAGAGCCATGGTTAGGTTGCAAACTCATCTTGTGACTATGTGAACTACTTGTGCACCCTTGCTTGTATTTATTATATATGTGCTAACCGTTTGTTTGACCTGTGATTAAGACTAAATAAATTGACTAATGACTAAAAGGACTTTGTCTAATTAATTAATTAATTTTGAAATTAATTAAAGGCTAATAAATTAATCAATTCGACTTAGTACGACTTTAGGCATATCCATTTAGAGTAAAATTACTGGAAACAGTCCAGATTAATGTTCCAGCAATGGCACAGGAATTTGGACTGTGGCACTGCAGTTTAGTGTCTGTCGCCTGGCGACAATTTTGTCGTCTAGCGACAGGCTCTAAACAGTGGCGACAGTCCTGTTGTTTTAGCGACAGTCCAGTTTTCTTGCTCGAGTCATCACGATGAGTCCAATTAACAGTCTACTAATCAGTTTATTAATGGTTCAAACCATGTTTAAGTCTTTAATCGAGTCTAGGCACTTAAAGTCTAATGGTCATACACTAAGAGTCAAAGACCTTGTTTAATTAATTAATTAATTAATTTGAACTAATGAACAAGCCTAAAATCGAGTCATAGTTCCATTAAGTCAACCCGGATTTTTATTCCTGTATACTGCACATGCGTCAACTTATTTTGGTCATAGCCGGAGTTCTAGGAAGAACCACGAGTCGTATAACCTATGGATCTGTAGCCCCGAGTTTTATCTTTAATTTGACGTTGGTTCCGTTACAATCAGAGTCACAGATTAAAAGTTATGACCAAATTACCACAGCCTGTCCAGTTTAATGCACATACGTGAAGTCTTAATTTAGTCTTTGCTTAAGTCTAGTCACATAGTCTAGCCACATGGTCATGACACAAGTCTTAACATGTCACCTAAACTCACTAGTCTTAGCACACACTTTGTATATGTCACCATGACCATGTCTTAGGTTCATGCATGAGTCGTTTTTCCGTCATTTGAGTTGGGGGGTTCATTCTATTCCTAATTCTTCAATATTTCTCCATCTCCATCATCTTCCCACTCTCCACATTCTTTCTCCACACATATTATTCCCTTCATTCTTCCATGATCTTTCTCCATCTATGCATGTTGAATCGAATTTGAGTCATGTGATTGACAATAATAATTATAAAAAAAGGAGTAATGATGAGACAAAATACAAGGCAAGCTTCTCACTAAGATTTCATGCTTTCTTCTTCTTCTTTTTTCAAACCTTTCCCCCATAAGTCTAGCATAGACACCCTTTGTCTACCTTAGATTTATTACATAGGTTTTTTATTTTGTTCCCCTTTAATATAATGAGCATTTTAATTCCTTGCATATGATCATTGCATTATTAAAAAAAAAAAAAAAAATTAAAAAAAATCAAGGTCGAATTAAGCACAAGGTATACCAATGATGGGAGGCACCTCTTGTAGCCATATCATATCTCTCACCCTTTAAATATATAATCCTTTTCTTGATAAACCACTTTGAGCCTCGTCTAACGATAGACCTTTCTTTTTTCAACCTACATTTACCTAACCTTGGGATGGGATGGTGTGTAACTTATGCAAGTTCCAAATATGAAAGCTTGAGTGATCTCAAAATAAAAAAATGATACAAAAAAAATAAAAATAAGCAAAAATGAATAAAAGTGTACAAAAGGGCAAGTGTTCCAATGTCTTTGATATAAAAATATCTTTGATAAGAACATGTCTCAGATTGCGTTTCTTATCGAGTGCTCGGTACCGTGCCTGAGAAACATGAATGCCAAGTGAGTGATAGACCGCATGATCGAGATTTCCCACACTTATAAAAAAAAAAAATGCGAATATGAAAAAAGGCAAAAGCAAAAAAGAAGAGCAAACAAAAAAAAATAGAGCTCAAAAGAGAGAAAACCTCAAGCATAAAAATAAAAAAAAGATTCAAAAGCAAGGTTGCACACCTTGGGGGCTTATTTAGGGTCTTGAGCCTTTATCCCCTTCTTCTCTAACCTTTAGCCTAACCACGTTACAACCCTTAAAAAGACCTTCTTGAGGTATACACACACTTGTGCGAGGTTCGGCTAGAGCTACGTTTGGCCTGATTCCTAACGGATACGTAGGCAACCTCATATTGAGGTGCGGCCATAATAAAAATGCATTCATTTTCACATTCACACACTTACACCATGATCATATCAAGGGATTTCCAATGCTCATCCCTATTTACTTAGAGCTAGACTTGGGGGTTTGATCCCCTTACATCATTAGCCTACCTAGCCTAAGAGTCATCATTATTTGACTCTTATCAAATAATACTTTTCCACACCGTTAGCCTTTGCAGCTTAACTTTAGTGTCACTTTCACACACATCACAGATACATGACCAAATAGACTTCCAATTAGGAACCTTTTGTCATGAAATCTTAACATAACGTTGAAGCATGGTTTGTCATATCACTCATCACACATCACTTATAATCTTCATTGTATCAAAGTATGAAGTATTTAGCCTCCGTGCCTAAGTTACTTAAATACTTTCATAATCGAGTCAACTAAGATAGTTTAGGATGAATTAATCCTTACACCTTGAGGGATAGTATCAAATGCATATACTTGATTAAGCTCATTCAACATGCACCATCAAATACTTCGATTCTTTTTCGCGTCTTTCTTTTTCGGGAGAAAGTCGGTACCCTCCACAAAAATGACGGAAAATTTTTTCTTTTTTGCATTTTCGAGTCGCACACTACACGAGTCATGTACATTGAGTCATGTCGTGTCAATTCACCTTGGGTCAACCTCAAGTCAGTCAGTCACATTGAGTTAAACTCAAGTCAATCATTCACCTTAGGTCAACCCTAAGAAACACACCAAGCCTTAGGTCAACCCTAAGAAAAACACCAGCAAAGTTTTTTGGCAATTCTTTTGATTTTTACATGATACAACCATTCAGCAAAGCTCCTGTTCGCAGCCAACCGAACGATCGCAACAAGCATTCAAGTATCAAAGCTCTTTTGTTCAGAGACGCGTGGACATATCATCAAGCTTTTTTGCTCAGAGACGCGTGGGCATTCTATCAAAGCTCTTTTGTTCAGAGACGCGTGGACATATCATCAAAGCTCTTTTGTTCAGAGACACGTGGACATATCATCAAAGCTCTATGGTTCAGAGACGCGTGGACATCTCATTCTATCAAGCTCCATTGTTCAGAGACGAGTGAACATTCCTCAAGACGAGTGAACAATCCTCAAAAAAGACTCCATTGTTCAGAGACGAGTGAACATCAACAACAGCAAGATGGCGTTCTCTAGCTTGTAGAAGGTCGTCAAAATGCAACAAAACGGTTACCCCAGAGACGTGTGCTCGACGGTGCAAGATACGCGTTTCTTAACTCTTTTATCTGTTTAACTAACATTGTTTTACAGGTATCGGCGTTATAAGAATGATTTGGAATCGCAGAACGTTTTGAATCATTCTCCGTCCCTATCGATACTTTGACTTTCGTTTTCGAAACATAAGTTTCTCCAAACTCAGTCAAAGTGGGGGCTTCTGTAAACACCCATTTGTGTCTCCCCAAAACCAAACCCAGTGATGAATACCTGTCACGTCGAACCATAATCGAATGAGGTGAAAGTGTGAAAAGTCAAGTGTTGCGGTTAGTTTTTATTAAAAATCTTTCTTTCTGTTTTTGAAAACCCACTCTATTTTATAAAAACGTCCATTTCAGTTTATTTTGGTCCATGATAAGGGTCCAATAATGGTGTAGATGGATGGGGCTTTAAAAGACCTTTCCAACGATATATTATAAGCCCAATTCCGATGAATAATGAGGAAGTTGTGGCCAAAATACTAAACTGGGCCCAAACCGGATTTTACCTACGACCCAATGATCATGTGGAGGGTCCAAAGGTTTAATCCTATTCCTAAACTAATTAGGATTGATTAGAATCTTATATAAGTTTCTAAAATATCTTAATTATCCTTTTTTGAAAAGATAAGATCATAGAATTTGATTTGAATATAAACTTTCCTTTTTTTAAAACTTTCCTAATTCTATTCGGATTTAAAGATGTTCAAAGATAGTCAGATATTATTTTCGTGCCTCATATATTTTATCCAAATTTTATATGGTTGGATAGATCTTGAAATTATCTTTCCAATGATATATTATAATAATAAATCCGAGCTATAACGAAAAAGATATTAAAGATATACGAAACTCTATCCAAAACTGACACCCTTTCACTATTTCGTCCATATCTTTTTATCTACAAAAGATTTTAATCTGATTCCAATTGCATTAGAAAGTATACTTCAAGATCTTTCCAACGACATATTATATGACTTATTTGGACTTCTAGATCAAAAGATATGATAGAAACAAAATCCGCAAAAACTGTTTCTGTCGCCAAACGACAGGTTTGTCGCCTCGCGACAGACTCTGTCGCCTGGCGACAGGATAAATTTCTGGCGACAAGGTCGGTTTGTTAGCGACAGCGTGGAGTTTTATTCCTTATAAAATTCTATGTTTTTCCGGACTATTTTTCTTATAAATAGGGTCCGAATTCCTGTTTTCAGAAATAATCTACAATCATCTACAAACAATCAACTTTCATCAATTCTCATCAACTCTCTTCCTTAATTCTTATTTTTCTCTCTCATTCTAAACTACCCTTTTACAAAATACAATATTCCGCATTCACAAGACTTAGAGTCTCTTAGCCAAGTTCGGAGTTGCCTTCGCCCTAGACGTGAAAGGTTGATAATTTCTGAGGGTTTGGTCCAAAACTAGTCTAAACTTTATTTAATTTGATTTTGATTTAACTCTTTAATTCTTTAGTTATTCTTTATTATTTCATTGAAGTTTACTAACTTGTGTATTTTGTTATTAGAAAGAGGTACGAGGCTTCAAAGTAAGTAGATTAGCTTACTCCCTATTTCTTTCACAATGTAGATTGCATGCTTATTATTGTTAATTCCTAGTATTATGTTAGGATGCTTTTAATGCTTTCTAGTATCATGTTAGGATGTTATTTTATGCTTTCTAGTATCATGTTTAGGGTGCCTTTACTTCTTTCTAATATCATGTTAGTACCATGTTAGGTTTAAAGCTTTGATCTTTATTGTTTAGTGACATGCTAGGGTTTGTTATTAATCTTGTTAGTATCATGCCTAGGATCTTGCTATTATTATCAAGCTTTATTATGCCTTATCATGCTATTATCATCGTTATTATGATTATTATTGTTTATTATTATGTTGCTTGATTATATTTTGTTATTGCTTGATCACGCCTTTTATGCAGGTTTAAAGGGAATTTGTACTTGAAATCACGCTTAATAAGATAATTATTAATTTGGTTTAGGCTAATGTGATTTTAATTCAAGTGATAACCAATAATAGTTTTATTTGTGCATTAATATTCAACCAACATAGATTAAACAGGTTAGGTTTAATATAATGTTTGTATGTTATTCGAAAAACGCGCATGAATACGAGCAGAACAAAGTAGAGGCCTATTTTATAGGGCGGGTTCTTTCTTTTGTAGATTGGATTCGTACCTTCATCCCCGGACCCTGTTTGGTTCAAGACCTTATGGAGTAGTTGATGGTCCTTTTGGATTATCTTTTGGGTTTACAAGTTCCTAAAACTTGTTGGCGACTCGTTTTAGCTCTTTGTCTTTCCCTTTGGAACGCCACCGTACTTTAGTGTATGATCACAGTGGGGTTCAAGTTTGGGGTTATCATAATGCTTGAAATATTCCCTACAGGTACGTGCAAAGTTTGTGAATCCACCAAACCATGGAGTCGAGTTCGATTTTATCACGAACTCGCGGGGTCCCGTCGCACCAACCCTCACGGTAGGCTTGTGTGCAATGCATACGGACTCATAACCAAGGACCTTTTTGACTTAACCCATATCCTTGAACTTTAGAGAACTAGAGCCATGGTTAGGTTGCAAACTCATTGCATCATATTGTGATAATGTGAACTACTTGTGCATCCTTGTTTGTGCATACTATATATGTGACTAAACTAACCGTTTGGTTTGACTTGTGTTTGTAAATAAGTTTTAATAAATTAACCAATGACTAAAGGACTTTGTTTAATTAATTAATTATTTAATTAATTTGAACTAATGAACAAGCCTGAAATCGAGTCATAGTTCCTTTAAGTCAACCCGGATTTTTATTCCCGTATACTGCACACGCGTCAACTTGTTTTAGTCATAGCCGGAGTTCTAGGAAGAATCACGGGTCGTATAAAATATGGATCTGTAGCCCCGAGTTTTATCTTTAATTTGGCGTTGGTTTCGTCCCAATCAGAGTCACAGATTAAAAGTTATGACTAAAATACCACAGCCTGTCCAGTTTAATGCATATACGTGAAGTCTTAATTCAGTCTTTGCTTAAGTCTAGTCACATAGTCTAGCCACATGGTCATGACACATGTCTTAACATGTCACCTACACTCATTAGTCTTAGCTAGCACACTTTGTACATGTTACCATGACCATGTCTTAGGTTCATGCATGAGTCGTATTTCCGTCATTTGAGTTGGGGGGTCCATTCTATTCCTAATTCTTCCATATTTCTCCATTACATCTTCGTCCTACTCTCCACATACTTTCTCCATCATCTTCCCACTCTCCACATAATTTCTCCACACATATCATTCCCTTCATTCTTTCATGATCTCTTCCCATCTATGCATGTTGAATAGAGTTTGAGTCATGTAATTGACAATAAAAAAAATATTTTGAGTAATGATGAGACGAAATACAAGGCAAGCTTCTCACCAAGATTTCATGCTTTTCTTCTTTTTTTCAAACCCTTCCCCAATAAGTCTTGCATAGGTACCCTTTGTCTACCTTAGATTTATTACATAGGTTTTTTTTATTTTGTTTCCCTTTAATAAAATGAGCATTTTTTCCCTCACATATGATCATTGCATTGCATTATAAAAAAAAAAAAATTGCCGAATTAAGCACAAGGTATACCAATGATTTGAGGCACCCTTGTAGCCATATCATATCCTTCACCCTTTAAATATATAATCTGTTTCTTGATAAACCACTTTGAGCCTTGTCTAACGATAGACCTTTCATTCTTCAACCCACATCTACTAACCTTGGGATGGGATGGTGTGTAACTTATGCAAATTCCAAATATGAAAGCTTGAGTGATCTCAAAAGAATAAAATAAAAATAAGTAAATGAATAAAAGTGTACAAAAGGGCAAGTGTTCCAATGTCTGGGATATAAAAATATCTTTGATAAGAACATGTCTCAGATTGCGTTTCTTATCGAGTGCTCGGTACCGTGCCTGAGAAACATGAATGCCAAGTGAGTGATAGACCGCATGATCGAGATTGCCCACACTTAAAAAAATGTGAATATGAAAAATGCAAAAGCAAAAAAAGAAGAGCAAACAAAAAGAAAAAAAAAGAGAGCTCAAAAATGAGAAACCTCAAGCATAAAATACAAAGATTCAAAAGTAAGGTTGCACACCTTGGGGGCTTATCTAGGGTCTTGAGCCTTTATCCCCTTCTTCTTCAACCTTTAGCCTAACCACGTGACAACCCTTAAAAAAGACCTTTTTGAGGTATAGACACACTTGTGCGAGGTTCGGCTAGAGCTACGTTTGGCCTGATTCCTAACAGATATGTAGGCAACCTCACATTGAGGTGCGGCCATAATAAAAATGCATTCATATTCACATTCACACACTCACACCATGATCATGTCAAGGGATCTCCAATGCTCATCCCTATTCACTTAGAGCTAGACTTGGGGGCTTGATCCTTACATCATTAGCCTACCTAGCCTAAGAGTCATCATTATTTGACTCTTATCAAATAATACTTTTCCACACCATTACCCTTTGCAGCCTAACCTTAGTGTCACTTTCACACACATCACGGATACATGACCAAATAGACTTCCAATTAGGAACCTTTTGTCATGAAATCTTAACATAACGTTGAAGCATGCCTTATCAAAATCACTCATCACTCATCACTTATAATCATCATTGTATCAAAGTATGAAGTGCTTAGCCTCCGTGCCTAAGTTACCTAAATACTTTCATAATCAAGTCAACTAAGATAGTTTAGGAGGAATTAATCCTTGCACCTTGAGGGACAGTATCAAATGCATATACTTGATTAAGCTCATTCAACATGCACCATCAAACACTTCGATTCTTTTTTGCGTCTTTCTTTTTCGGGAGAAAGTCGGTACCCTCCACAAAAATGACGGAAATTTTTTGATTTTTTGCATTTTTGAGTCGTACATCACACACGAGTCATGTACATTGAGTCATGTCGTGTCATATCACATCGAGTGGAGTCTAGCACATGCGTCAAACGCTTTGAGTCGAGTCATGTCGAATTAATGAGTCAAGAAACACTAAGTCTTAGGTCAACCCTAAGATAATAAAAGATTAGCAAAGTCCTATAGTCCAAAATATAGATGCAGGTACATTCCAGCGAGCAAGAAAATTCCCGGATTTTTTCGAAAAAAACCGCGAATATAGATATATGAGATTCTTTCAAGATGAGAGAAGTTTGAGCAAAATTATGAGGAGCTTTAATTTCCAAAAGATTTGAGCAGATTTGTTTGTAAGGAAACGACCAAATTGAAAGTTCGGAGCGAAATCGGGCAATGAACAGCAGCAGCAGCAGTAGAAATGGAAAATAAATCTGTCGCCAAACGACAAGTTTGTCACCTGGCGACAGAACGACCTCATACAGAAATTTTGGGTTCCTTGGTACGCCAGTTAGCCCCTTTAAGCAAATTGACATGATTAAGTAATCGGCTCGATTACAATCGCAATAAGTGATCGACCTGACAAAAGATCGTCTCACTTAGCTTAAAGCGCCTAAGCATTGCCTCATCGCAAGCACCGTTCACAACGATTTCCTAGGATGGAAGATGATTTAAAGAATCAAGATGACGAAGCTTTCAACAGGGGGGCTTTAAGATTTAAATGGTCCCTTGGATTTGAGAAGGACGATTTAAGATGAAGCGACCTTCAATAGCTTTCACTATGATTGGGGAGGTTCTTATGAGATTTGAGAAGAACGATTCAAGATGAAGCGGTCTTTTATAGCTCTCGCTAAGATTGAGGGAGTTATTACTAGATTTTAGAAGATAGCACGAGATGGGCGATCTTCGACGACATTCGCTAAGATTGTGGAAGTTGTCATCAAGATTTGAGAAGATAGCACGAGATGGGCGATCTTCGACGACCTTCGCTAAGATTGTGGAAGTTGTCACCTATATTTGAGAAGAGCGGTTCGTGATGAGGCGGTCTTCGACAGCATTCGTAATGATTGGGAAAGTTGTCACCATGATTCAAGGAAAAGCTCGAGATGTAGCAGCAATGATAGACATCGTTCCCTAGGATGTGGAGAGTTGTCACAAATTCTGAAGATGGCGAGATATGGTCACCTTCGACGGTCCCTCAAGATAAAGAAGAGATTGTCTATAGCGGCGACGCACTGCTGTGGCGACGTACTGCCACAACCCTTAATATAACGACGTACGGTTATTTTCGACGATGTTCCCGAGATACCGTGGAGGATTGTCACCCAAGAAATGTTGAAGATGACGACGTAATGTTACCTTCAAAGATGGCATTCTCTAGCTTGTTGAAGGTCATCAAAACAAAACGCAACAATAAAGATGGTTACTTCCAGAGACGTGTGCTCGACGGTGCAAGATACGCATTTCTTAACTCTTTTATCTGTTTTAATTAATGATTTAGTTTGCAGGTATCGGCGTTATAAGAATGATTTGGAATCGCAGAAAGTTCTGAATCATTCTCCGTCCCTATTGCTACTTTGACCTTTGTTTTCGAAACATAGGTTTCTCCAAACTCAGTCAAAGTGGGGGCTTCTGTAGACACCCATTTGTGTCTCCCCAAAACCAAACCCAGTGATGAATACCTTTTGCGTCGAACCATAATCAAATAAGGTGAAAGTGTGAAAAGTCAAGTGTTGCGGTTAGTTTTTATTAAAATTCTTTTCTTTCTATTTTCGAAAACCCACTCTATTTTATGACAACGTCCAATCTAGTTTAGTTTGGTCCATGATAAGGGTCCAATAATGGTGTATTTGGATGGGGTTTAAAAGACCTTTCCAACGATATATTATAAGCCCAATTCCGATGAATAATGAGGAAGTTATGGCCAAAATACTAAACTGGGCCCAAACCGGATTTTACCTACGACCCAATGATCATGAGGAGGGTCCAAAGGTTTAAACCTATTCCTAAACTAAGGGCCTGTTCTCATTGACTGAACTCAGCTAAACTGAACTTAACTTAACTGAACTAAATTTAAACGTAAGAGAACAGGCCCTAATTAGGATTGATTAAGCTTCTATAAGTTTCTAAAATATCTTAATTATCCTTTTTTGAAAAGATAAGATCATGGAATTTGATTTAAATATAAACTTTCCTTTTTTAAAACTTTCCTGATTCTATTCGGATTTAAAGATGTTCAAAGATAGTCACATTTTATTTTCGTGCCGTATATTTTTTATCCAAATTTTATATGGTTGGATAGATCTTGAAATTATATTTCCAATGATATATTATAATATTAAATCCGAGCTATAACGAAAAAGATATGAAAGAGATACGAAACTCTATCCAAAACTAACACCCTTTCACTATTTCGGCCATATCTTTTTATCTACAAAAGATTTTAATTGCATTAGAAAGTAGACTTCAAGAGCTTTCCAACGACATATATATGACTTATTTAGACTTTTGGATCAAAAGATATGATAAAAAAAATCCGCAAAATATTGTCATGTCGCGAAACGACAAGCCTGTCGCCTCGCGACAAGATAAATTTCTGGCGACAAGGTCTAGTTTTCTGGCGACAGAGTGGAGTTTTATTCCTTATCAAATTCTATGATTTTCCGGACTATTTTCCTATAAATAGTGTCCTCGACCTCTATTTTTATTCATCAACTTTCATCAATTACCACCAACTCTCATCAAGAATTACTTAATTCTTAATCTCTCTCTCTCTCTCTCTTCTGTACCAACCTTTTCACAAAATACAATATTCCGCATTCACTAGATTTAGAATCTCTTAGCCAAGTTCAAAGTTGCCTTCGCCCTAGACGTGCAAGGTTTGATATTTTCTGAGGGTTTGGTCCAAATCTAGTCAAAACTTTATTTAATTTGATTTCAATTTAATTATTTAATTTAATTCTTTAACAATTCTTTATTATTTTCATTGAAGTTTACTAACTTGTGTATTATGTTATTAGAAAGAGGTACGAGGCTTCAAAGTAAGTAGATTAGCTTACTTCCTATTTTTTTCACAATGTAGAAAACATGTTTATTAATGTTTAATATTCCTAGTATCATGTTAGGATGTTTAATATTCCTAGTATCATGTTAGGATGTTTTTTTATGCTTTCTAGTTTCATGTTTAGGATGCCTTTACTCTTTATAATATCATGTTAGTACCATGTAAGGTCTAAAGCTTTGATCTTTATTGCTTAGTGACATGCTAGGGTTTGTTATTAATCTTGTAAGTATCATGCCTAGGATCTTGCTATTATTATTAAGCTTTATTACACCTTATCATGTTATTATCATCGTTATTGTTATTTATTGCTTATTGTTATGTTGCTTGATTATTTATTTTATGTTTATTGCTTGATCATACCTTTTATGCATGTTAAAGGGAATTTGTTCTTGAAATCACGCTTAATAAGATAATTAATAATTTGGTTTAGGCTAATGTGATTTTAACTCAAGTGATCGCCAATAATAGTATTATTTGTGCATTAATATTCAACCAACATAGATAAACAGGGTAGGTTCAATATGATGTTTGTATGTTATTCGAAAAGCGCACATGAATACGAGCAGAACAAAGTAGTGGCCTATTTTATAGGGCGGGTCCTTTCTTTTGTAGATTGGATTCGTACGCTCATCCCCGAACCCTATTTGGTTCAAGACCTTATGGAGTTGATTGTCCTTTTGGATTATCTTTTGGGTTTACAAGTTCCTAAAACTTGTTGGCGACTCTTTTGCTCTCTTTTCTTTCCCTTTGGAACGCCACCATACTTTAGTGTATGATCACAGTAGGGTTCAAGTTTGGGATCATAATGCTTGAAATATTCCCTACAGCTACCTAGGAGATAACAAGGTCCGACCAAAGCCCAAGTGTTAATGGAGTTTAAGAGTTTTCCCAAAACATGGAATGCTCTTTCTAACTCCCGCTCAAGCACTTTACTCCAAATCCCAAGGTTGGTATTTATAGTGGAAAGTATGAGTGGGAATTTTCTATCCCATCAATGTGGGATCATGAAATTCCACAAATTAATTTAAAGCTAAATTAAATTAAAATTGCAAACTAATAATAAATCTACAAGTGGCATTACCATGTGAAATGGGTTGGTGAGGACCACATGGAGAGTAGGGGACCATACTTGCTCTACACTCAATACTCTCCTTCTGCCACATGTCCTCACCCACTTGCTCCCATATTCCCCAAGCTTCCCATAGTGACCGGCCCTATGGCCCAAGCCACGAGCCCAGCCCGCACCTAGCCCCGCACCAAGTTGCGGGCTGCTGCTGTGCGCGCAAGCCACGCACTTGGTGCGGGCTTGCTGCTGCTGTGCTAGCACGCCTAGCTGCTGCAGCTAGCTGCTGCACGCACCACGTGCTGCGGCTGCTAGCTGCTGCTGTGCGTGGCTGCTAGCACGCACCTAGCCAGCCATGCTAGGCTCGGCTTGGTGCTTGCTTGCCACCTATGCTAGGATAATTTTTGTCCCTAGCATTCAGATGCTCGGGGCACTCCGATGCTAGGGGTATTTTGGGAATATGGTCGATTTATTATTATTTTTGCGCCTCTCGTCTTTTTATTATTTTTGACTCGACTTCCGACGATCGGTTTTGACGCTCCAAGCTCGAATTACCGACGTCTAAATATTTAACACTCGGGCGACGAATTAATTTCTTCCGAATTAATTCGTCGAGTCGGTTCGTATATTTTTCTTAGGTGTGACCCGAAGGGTTCAGTCAAGATTAAGCTGTAATATTAATTATATTAATATTACCGATCGGAAGTGGCCTCCACCCAGGCATTCCGATCACTTGACCTTGCTGAATATATTAGCTTTCTAATAATTCTGAACCCGCTATCAGAATAATACACTTGTTCAAAGGACACCATTCCTTTCACTACTATTATTATTCCTAAAGCTAGTAGGATTGATTATAGTCTTTTAGAATCATCTAGAAGGTTCTTGAGGATTGATAATTATGTATACGAGTTTTACTTAGAATAAATTAACGTTTTAACGATTTTAGCCTTCGTACGGACTTTACGACTCAATTTTATTGATAAGTGGACTTCGTGCTGAAAGCGTGTGAAAAATCCAAGCTGTCGCAAAACGACAAGCTTTGTCGCCTGGCGACATGATGAGTTTCTGGCGACAGTGTGGAGTTTTATTTCTCTTCTAATTCTGATTGTTTTCAATCAATTTCCGGACTATTTTCCTATAAATAGAGTCCTCGGATCCGTGTTTTCAATCAACAATCATCTAATCTCTCTAAGCTCTGTCTCTCTCTCTCTCTCGCTCTAGCTAGTTTTTACTAAACACAATACCGCATTCACAAGATCTAGATACACCTAGCCAAGTTCGAAGTTGCCTTCGCCCTAGACGTGAAAGGTTTATACTTTTCTGAGGATTTGGTCCCAAATCCAGTCTAAACTTTTTAACTATTTCTTTTAATTATTTAATTTAATTCTTTACTTTGATTTTTTTATTGAAGTTTACTAACGCGTGTATTTTGTTATTAAAAAGAGGTACGAAGCTTCAAAGTAAGTAATTAGCTTACTCCCTATTTTATTTCAATGTAGAAAGCATGTTTAGATTTGATTAATTCCTAGTATCACGTTAGGATGTTTTTATTGCAACTAGAATCATGTTTAGGATGCCTTTTACTCTTTTCTAATGTCATGTTAGTACCATGTTAGGTTTAAAGCTTTGATCTTTGATGTTTAGTGACATGTTAGGATTTATTATTAATCTTGTTAGTATCATGCTGACGTGGGGAAAACTATGTCGTTGACTAATCAACCCTAGTGTCAAACAAATTTATAATCACTCCACTAACCTAAATACAAGTATAGAGGTAAGTCAAGGGTCGAACAACAAGGAACGGTTATGTCTAAGCGCTTTCAATTATGTGCCTAACCTAGGTCGAAGTCTAAGGATAGAAGGTGACTCTAACAACTACTTAAACGAAGAAACCAAACAAATAAAGTGCTAGGGAATGTGATCAACAAGTAATCATGACAATTGTGCAACTCGGAAATACATGCAAATCAATGGTTGTGAAGACTAATGGCAAGCTCAATCAAAAGAGTCAACAAGCTATTCCCCTAGAGGTCAAACTAGCACCAACTACGAGAGACTCTAGCTAGGAACGTCACAAACCAACTAAATCGACAAATGTAGGACACAAATCAATGGACCGTATCAATGTGAACCTACAATGCAATCTAGCATGATTAACTAGGTTGATCACTCCTACTTAAACATACACATGCAAACTTCCATTAATCACTTTAATATCAACAATCAATCAACACATTTTCCAAATTAAGCACAATCAATCAATTAATCATACAAGTTTCACCCTATCGCTAGCCAAACAACTACTCTAACAACATCATCAACTCAACAAACAACTATTGAAATCAAGAATCAACAATCTAAGAAGAACAATTACTCTAATCAAGCATCAAAGATCAAAAACAAATCAAATCCAATCAAATAAACATGAATTTACTAATCAAAACAATAAATGAGATAGAGTTAGAAATGCTCATTGATAATAGAGAAGATCTCCAACACAATTGTCACCATTGAATCTTCAATCTCTCAATCACCATTGAAATTCCTCACTTTATCTCTCTAAAATCTACTCTTAAACTAACCCTAAAACTAGAGAGAGAAGCTCTCAACTAATCTAAGAATATGATCAAAATATTATATGAAACTTGTTTTGGGGTTTTTTGTCCCTCAGGAGAGTTACAACTCGAAGACTGGTCCTGCTTGCTCTGTACCTGCAAAATCAACGGAGACACCAGTTGGGTGGTGCTCCGCCTCCAACGCTCAAGTTAGTAACTTGAAGGAGAGTAAAAGGTGCGGAAATTAAGGTGGGGATCTGCTTGGATTCCAAGCTCGGTTGTCTCTATCAAAGGGACAGTTTGTAATGAATGAATGAACCTTGTATAAAAAAGGACCTCCCCTCCAAAAGAGGGGAATCTCCCTATTTATAGGGTCCTTGGGAATTGTGCCCCTGATTAGGGTATCGAACCCTAATCATTGGTGGGCTGCGCCGTTTTACGGCTTTCTCGGGATTTGGGCCTGAAGGCCGACATTTTCCCCAAATATCTGGGATGACACGTGTCGGGCAGGGATAGGTCCACTTTGGACCATCCTGGGGTTGACACGTGTCGCCCTCTGATTGGGCCACTTGGCGGGGTAAAATTACCCTAAACATTTGCCCCTCACAGATGTGACGTGGCACGCCGCGTGGCATCTGTGACACGTGTCACTCGCTGAATGGTGGTAATTTTACCGCCAAAATTTACTGTTTAACTTATGGGTAAATTACGGAGTTGCCCCTCCTTTTACCCCCTATATATAGCCGTTTACCCTCAGAATCTTGCCACACTTCACAAAAATTTCAGAGTAAACTTAGAATCTTGAAAGAGAGAACAGAAATCATCCGTCTGAGTCAGGCGCAAATTCGAAGAAACTCAGCCGCACCAACACAGGCGGAACCGTCTACCTTCAGATATCAAATCTAAAGGTACCGTCTCTGACTCTTTCAGCTCTTTTTTCATTTTTCCGTTTGTATATATTCCTTGCAATAAATGGATTCATCACCAACACACACGGCACAACCTAGGGTAGAATCCAGCCGTTCACCAGGGATGGCTGAGTCTAGGACTGGTAGTGCCGTCTCAGGGTGTTGGGACCACCCTCATGCTTGGATTCCGACCATCTGCGCGTCTGTGCAGGACACAATGGCTCGGATTAAGCAGACGGCACGAGATCCAAATTACAGAAGCGATGACTCAGGCGATCAAACGTCTGAGGGGGAGACGTCTGGCTCTGGACACCAGACGGCTCCGGAGAGATCTCCTCCGCGTGGCCCCCCAACTCCTCCTGATTCCTTTTTGGAGGAGTGTGACCAAAGCGGGGAAGAGGACAATAACCAAGGCGGTGAGGAGGCCGCCTCAGCTTCTATTTCTTTGTCAGGGGAGGAGACGAGAAGGGTTGTTGACGTCTCTTCCTCTGAAAGCAGTGACGATCTTCCCCCGTTTGAGGATAGTGAGGAAGAAGAGAGGAAGACGTGGAAGGAGAAAGATGATCCCTTCAAAATCCACGTCTCCTCAAAAGACATTGACCTGATGGAGAAAAATCTTCCAAATTTCCTGAAAGCCCACCCAATGGGAGACGGGTGGAGTATAAGGGTGCCTCCCCCAGACGGCACCATTTCTTGGGAGGACACTAAACGCAACGCAAACGGCTACTTCGGCTGTTACGAAGCGGCGTTCAGGGCAGGTCTTCGCTTCCCCCTTCACCAGGCGGTGAAGGCAATTTTGAGAGGCTACGGCCTCGGAGTCTGGCAACTTTCCCCCAATTCTTGGGCAAACATTCTGGGGTACGTTGCCGCCTGTGAATTCCAAGGGGTTCACCCCGGCTGGGAAGCATTTGCCAAGATGCACTATCTCAGCCGCAACCCAGGCGGGTTCAGAGCGTGGTATACTCTGACCACACTCCCCCAATACATGATGACCTTGGATAAGGTTTCCAAATTCGACGGCTGGAAACACAGGTTCTACCTGTGCACGGCTCCCACCAGACGGGAGAACTACGAGCTCCGTCTGTACAGTAAAAAGCCTGACCTTATGGGTCGGAAGTGCTGTCTTCCTCGAATTCCGGATGAGGACTTCGACAAAATAATTGAGGCTGATCTCTTCGGCCTCTCAGACGCAACCCTGTCAACCGGGGAAGTAATAAAGGTTCCAAAGAACTGGATCCCTAAGAGCGCCTGGTTCAGGGACGAGTGCTTCCTAGCCGCCTGCGGGCTAGGGCACATGTTTGATAGAAGTATGCGCCTGAATCATTTCCGTCTGGGGTACTTTTGTGTCGGAAATGAATTTCTTGTTAATGTTCTAACTGTTTTCCGTCTGACCTTGCAGGTGAAGCATTAAACATGTTGCCCGAAGAGAAGACACCCAGACGGTCCTCTGCCCAGATCCGCCGAGATTTGGCGGAAGCCCAGGCGCGTGAGCTCAGGGCCAAGGTAAACGCCTGACCTGCTTTTTGAGTTAACTTTCAAAGTTTCCTCACTTCGTCTGCTGACATTAAGTTGTCATTTTTTCAGGGAGGCAAGGTGGACAAGACGTTTGAGAGGAATCTCAAACGGGCTAGGGAGGAGACCCCCGTCTCTAACCCCAGCAAGTCCTCTAAGAAGGCCGCCTCCTCTGCTACTCCTACTGCCCTGCCTGGGAGGCAAATGAGAATAGGAGGGAGGAATGAGCAGGTGTCAGGCTCTCTTGGCCTAGACTTGGCCCATCCTCTTCCTGCAACCGGGAGGCTTTCAACGGCTGCCAGCGGCTCCCGCCTGGCCGGCTCTGCAGGTATGAATCCCTTTGAATCCCCGCCTGAGCTGGGATGGCCGCTGCGAGTGAAATCACACTCCCAGCAAACGTCATCCTCAGACGGTCGGAACCAGATAGGCGCTGCTTTAGTAACCCAATCTGATGCTGATTGTGATGCAGATCAATCGCCTCGCTGGCCAGACGTCCAGAAGCATGCCAGGGCCATGCTGGACGCTGTAGGCAAACGGGATAAGGATGCTATCCCAGGGATTGAGACGTTCAATCTTGAACGCATCGTCACCCTTCTGGCTGAGGTAGTACACTTAACCAATTTTTTCAATGGCTATTTCTACACTCTTTCCCGCCTACATCCTTAACCTTTATTTTTTGTAGGCCTTGCTGCGGGTAGACGGTCTCAAGCGCCCTTACACCCGCAAACGGGATGAGGTAAGACGGGCCAAGCAGTCCGCCTCAGTTGCCAATGATGTGTATATGCATTCCTCCATACTTAACGAACTTGAAACTAAAGCAACCCAAATGACGCAGGCGGCCAAAATTCAAGAGCTGGAGGCGGCACTGCAGACGGCCAACCAGAGGGCCGAGGCTGCAGAGGCGGCCCAGAAGCAGGCGGAGGTGGATCTCCCTAAGCTGAAGGAGGACCTCCAGAAGGCCCAAGAGAACCTCCAGGCTCTTCAAGGAGCTTCTTCAGAGAATGCTGATCTGAAGAAGAAGATATCCCAGATGGAGGAGGCGGCGGCTAAAGCTCGAGAGAACTTCCGAGCAACCCTCCAGGCGGAGCAAGACCGTCTGGTTGCTGAGATGGCCGCCGATAATGAGGCCATGATGAAGATCGCCTGGGATGCCTTGAATCCTGGAAAGGATTACGGCGTCTGGGCCCTGGCTCACAAGTATGCTGACGAAGTCGTCTACTTGCGAGAGAGAGGCGAGCCAGAGCCTGAGTCCTTCCTCGCCTGGGCTGAGACGGAACAACCGGAGCCTGAAACTCCAGAAGCTCCAGACGTTGAAATCCTTGAGGAGGGCGAGAGGAACCAGGAAGGGCCGCCTGCAGGGCAGTAGCTTCAGCGGCTGTGCGCCAAGCCTTAGTTTTTCTGCGGCAGTATGCCAAACACTTTGTTTTTCCGGCCTGCGTGCCGAGTATATTTGTATTTTTACCGGCTGAGGAGCCGGGTCTTGCAAACAATATTTGATACCAATTGATCCATCCAGCCGTTTGGTTGGACGGAAATCTTTTATGAATGCACCGACTGAGTCGGTTTTATTACTTTGCGCTTGTGTTTGAGCTTTCAAATTTTTGCATTTCAAATTTCTCCGCCTAACTTATCAAAAGTATGCGGCTGCAATTTTCTCCGCCTAACTTATCAAAAGTATGCGGCTGGTCTTGCCCCTGGACGGCTGTGTGGTTGGTTTCAAGTGAAGCTGATTGATTGACTTGGGAACGTCTGATGCTGCAAAGAGCATGATACGTTTGTAAGTCAATCAATCACAGTAGTGATTGCCCCAAACCAAGTACACAGCCGTTCATTAACAGGCGTTTCAGCTTCTAGCTAGACGGTGTTGCCCGTCTGAGCAGAATTTAAATAGCCATTGCACAACTCTTTTGCCCCAAATGAGGATGTGTACAATTTAAAAATAAAAACTCTAAGTAAGAAATGCAGCCGGTCCCCGCCTGATGTCCTTAGACATCCGAGTTCCGGAACTTGCTCTTTCCTTAGACAGTTCAGGTCAGACGGCTATGGATGGCTGATTCAGCCGTCCAATTGTGGCCGTCTGCATTGATAGAGCAGGAAGGCAAAAGCCGCCTGGGGCCAGGAGACAAACAAGGCGCACGCAACTCTCTGTTTTGGTTCTGCTTCTGCTGCTGTTCTGTGCGGGTTCTCCCAGGTCTGCGCCCGCACACATCAAGGTCGCGCGCCCGCACACAAAGCGCGCACAAGGCGCACAAATCTTCTGTTTGTGTTCTGTTCTTGGAGCATTCCTGCGCGGGTTCTCACAGTGCTGCGCGCCCGCACACAGGGGAGTTTGGGGGTGAATTGCTCTTCTTCCAATGCCTTGATTCCTACAAAACAAAAACAAAGAAAACAAGGAGAAAGGCAAACAAAGAAAAGAGGAATAAAAAGGAGAGAAAAGGGGGCAAACAAGCTACAAATGGGTGGGAAAAACCCGTAAAGAGAACACTAAATTGTGGCATAAATGCCACTCATCAAATTCCCCCACACTTGCTTCTTGCTTGTCCTCAAGCAAAGGAACCCAAGGCAAAAGACAACAAACACAACATGACAAGGTTCAAGAGAATCAATCTAGTACCACGGTGAGAAATGCTCAGTTCGGACTCAGATATAATGACATTGATCAAAGAATACTTACCTTTCTCAATTCAAGAGGGAAAAAACGCTTTAAGATGCTCAAGGTTGAAAGAGACAAACCTAAGCTAAGCATAGAGAACTAATGATTTCATCCTCCGCCCTAGCCCCATCTAAGACGGTCCACGTTCTCTCCGCTAGTTTCAATTTATCCCCTAGATGGCTCCTCATGATTCCGCGAGGGAACCGGAAAAAATAATTCTATGTGGAACAATGAGGCTATCCTGACATCTCAACTATGCATAATCTCTCCATAGGGTTGAAATCCATCTCCCTCCACCATTTCCTTGACTACGCCCCTCTAAAGTCCAAGGGTCTTAGTTAAGGTTGTATAGCCAAAGGTTAAGGTAGGGAATTAATTTGAAAACTTTGGTGGAAAGTCCTAAGTGAAGCATAAGAGTGGCCATCTCTCAATAACAACATAGGAATCTAGCCTAATTTTCAAATCACAACCTTCAATACAAATTACATGACAATACTACTCTCTTCTTTTTTTTTTTTTCTTTTTTTTTTCTTTTCTCTCTTTTTTTTTTATTTTATTTATTTTTTTAATGGTGTTTGGTTTTCATAAATTACAACTCCCTTGAGATGAAGGCCCGGACCAATAGGGCCAAACCGGTTGACGGGGAGTGCCGTCAACATGCGGTTCCTCGTGAGAAGGAACCGGCCCCTGTTGGGGCGGAAAATACGGATAGTTCACCGGTGGGTCAAAGTGTCCTTGGTTTACATGCCAATCATAAATGTTGGCATTGTAAACCGAGTACCCATCGGCGGCTTCCGTCAACCGGTTTACCTGCATTGAAAGGTTTTGGAAAGCTCGCTCAAGGTTAAAAGAAGAAGAGGAAGAGGCCATACCTCCCTCGCTAGAGGAGGGGACGCGCAAACCTTGGGATCCCTCCCCATACTGAAAACCTTGTAGTTGAAACCTTTGTTGTTGTTGTTGTTGATGAAACTGCTGTTGCTGAAATTGCTGTTGCTGTTGGAATTGTTGTTGTTCTTCTTCTTGTTGTTGTTGTTGATGCCGCTCGTGGATGATCATATTTCGCTCTCCTCCAAGAGCGTTAGGAAGGACACCATTGTCCTTAGGAACCTTCCACACATTCCTTGCGTTCCTCTCCAAGGAAGTGCGGCTCGGGATTGGAAGTATGCAATGGTACTCCCTCTCAACGCACCAATCGTGGAATTTGTTCACATCGTCGGTCGGTTGGATGAAGACCGACTTCCGCATGTAAGAGATGTCCACGAACATATCTCTGTCTCTTCCCACCCTTGTGCAAAAAGGGAAAAGAACCTCACCCCTAGCTTCGAGGCGATCCTTGAAATCATCCCTCCTAAGGCAATCTCTCCCGTCTTGTTCCCATTCTTGATTGCCTCGCAACATAGCGCAAACCAATACCCCATGTTGAGCCGCCCACTCAACTCCTCCTTTGTGGCGACCCCAAGAGTGAAAAGCTCTTCGTGAGAGAGCTTACTCAAATCCTGCTTGCTAAACACCGCAAACTCCAAGATGCGGTGAAGGATGCGGAGTACTGGATGGATAATTTGGCTTGCCACCGAGTACCGAGTACTAAACTCATCCGAATCGGTAATTGTCCACCACCAACGGAAAGCATCGTACTCGGGGAAGAGCTCGGTGGATGGGGCAAGAAGGTCGGCGTCGGGGTTAAAGTCTAGGAGTTCATTTAGACGCCGAAGAGAGATGACATGGCGGGCATTGAAGAGTTGGAAAGAGATTTGGAACTCGTTATTTCCAACGGGTTCCTTCTCAAAGGAAGCGAGGAACACGTAGGTGGGTTCCTTGAAGGTTGGGTATTGGTGGTTGATGAACTCACTCATCCCAAGGTTGTCAAGAAGGGACCGAAGGTCCTCATCTATCCCCAAGTCACGCATTGAGCGTTGATAGTAGTGTCGGGTGGGGTTAAGCTTGCGTTTGAGGAGTGTTTGATGGAAGGGTGCATGGTGTTGGTTCACAAATTTTAAAGTGGGAAGAGAGGATTGTGTTTGGTTTTGATTTTGAGAGGAGGGTTGGGGTTCATCAACTGATATTCTAGGCTCCTTTCTACTCCTTCTCCTACCACTCATCTTCACCAACTTTTCTCACAACCCAATGAGATGCCGAGAACAACACGGAGTGATTCCAACACTCAAGAATACCAAAACCTTCCCACAACAACAACAACAAATGAAACGTTTGATTTTGCTACCTGAAAAGGGGTTAGGAGCAACAATCTTTCCCAGACACAAATATCACAAGCAAGAAACAACTATGAACAACAAAAGTCCAGGCCAAAATTCGCAATACTTAATCGCTAAATGGAAAATCACTAGGCAAATTTTAAAATCAAGCATACAAAACTTTCAATCAACATGCATTTTCAATCCTCATACATTAACAATCTTCAATGCTCAAAATCAAACTAGTGATTACACACACAATTCTCAATATCTAAGCCAAGTAATTGCTAGCCAAATTCATGAAAACAACAATTTTCATCAACAATACACACAAATCACCAAGAAAATCTCAACAAAATCCACAATTATAAGCTAAACTATCTCAAAATCACACAAAATTCATACAAGTTCAATTTTTTTGCTTAACAATCCTAAAACATGGTACTATCTAATGAATTAAAGCTACAAAGTAGTCAAAGTTTAGGATTATACCACAATTGAAGAGCATGAAGACCACCACGACCACTCACGCACCACCAAATCGGCCACCAAGGAGCAATTCCGAAATTGGTGAAAAATGGGTGATTTTGAGAGGGGAAAGTGATGAATTTGTGAGGATATTGAGGGAATGTAAGGGATTTGTTGAGATTTCGAGGAAATAAGTGAGATTAGAGGAGATTTGGGAAGTTAGGGTTTGAGTTCTTGAGGAGAGAGAGTGAGAATCGTGAAATTTGATGAGGAAATGAGGATATAATCGAGGAAAAATGAGACTTAAGCCCCGATAAACCCAGATCTGCACGCCCGCGCAAGTATACTGTGCGCCCGCGCAAGTGAACTGCGCGCCCGCGCAGATGGCGCACACTTGTCACGCAAAACCTTCTGCCAAAATCTGTACTTTTGTCTTCGATCTGCGCGGGTTCTCCCAGGCCTGCGCGCCCGCACAACCTTCATCTGCGCGCCCGCGCAGATGTCGCAGAAAAGTTTATGCCAGGTTCTGTTTTCTGAGCTTCCCTGTGCGCGGGTTCTCCCAGGCCTGCGCGCGCACAGGGTCTTCATCAAATCCTCTCTTGAAATGCTCCTCACACACTTCCAAGTCTCCAAACCTCAACTTAGCTCCAAATATAACACCAAACGGCCTGTAAAAATAGTCCTTAATCACACACCTAAACTCCATACAATCATGCTAGATGCACCGTTTATCAAAGACTCAAATACAATCAAAACTCACAAATCCCAATAATCCAAAGTTGTAAATTGAAAAATGAAAGCAACATGAAGAGAAGAAAGTAGAAGGGGGTTAGAAACTCGGGTTGCCTCCCGGAAGCGCTTTTGGTTAGCGTCGTTAGCTCGACGTTCTTCGAGATGATTAAGTAGGGTGGAATTGACGATGCACATCAATTAGAGTAACTAAAATTGGTTCATCACTTGGGGATCCTTCAAAATAAGGCTTGAGGCGGTGGCCGTTGACTTTGAAGGGGGAGTGGCCATCTTGGAAAATTTCATAAGCTCCATACGGGAATACCTCCGTAACAATGTATGGCCCACTCCACCTTGATCAGTGCTTGCCCGGGAAGAGCTTCAACCTTGAGTTGAAGAGGAGCACCTTTTGCCCTTTGACAAAATCTTTCTTGATGATTTGAGCATCGTGCCACGCTTTTGATCTTGCCTTATACATACTTGCATTCTCATAGGCACTCAACCTCAACTCCTCTAGCTCATGCAACTCTAAAAGCCTTTGCTCCCCCGCACTATGGAGATCCAATTTGATTTGCTTGATCGCCCAATGAGCATGATGCTCCATCTCCACGGGCAAATGACAATTCTTCCCATATACAAGCTTGTAAGGGGTGGTCCCAATTGGCGTCTTGAAAGCGGTCCTATAAGCCCATAGAGAATCGATGAGCTTATAGGACCAATCCTTCCTCATTCTAGCAACTGTCTTCTCCAAGATCACTTTGAGCTCTTTATTTGTGACCTCTGCTTGACCACTTGTTTGGGGGTGATAAGCAAGCCCCCGCTTGTGAGATACCCCATATTTCTCAAGTAGTCGCACGAGGTGTGGTGTTTGAAATGTGACCCCCCATCACTAATAATCGCCCTCGGAACACCGAATCTTGGGAAGATCACTTTCTTGAAGAGGTTAACCACCACTTTTGAGTCATTTGTTGGAGAAGCTATGGCCTCCGCCCATTTGGACACATAGTCAACGGCAACCAAAATATATTTGTTCCCATTTGAGGAGATAAAAGAGCCCATGAAATCTATCGCCCACACATCGAAAACTTCAAGCTCAAGGATGGGGTTTTGTGGCATTTCATCCCTTCTCGAAATATTCCCCACCCTTTGACATCTATCGCAGGTCTTGACAAATATCCAAGAGTCCTTGAATAAGGAAGGCCCAAAGAGCATTGATTGGAGAAATTTTAAGGCGGTTTTCTGAGCACTCATATGCCCACCACAAGGAGAAGAGTGGCACATATGGAGAACACTTTGAAACTCATCGTCGGGGACGCATCTCCTCAACAACCCATCAACCCCCCTCTTCAACAAAATCGGTTCATCCCAAATATATCTCTTTGCCTCGTGCTTGAGCTTTCGACGTTCTTGTGAAGTTAAATCCGGAGGTATGGCACCACAAGCCAAGTAATTCACAATATCCGCATACCATGGAGCCGACTTCACCTCAAGAACATATAGCACATCATCCCTTAGAGCATCCTCTATTGGAAAACCATCATCCTTGAACCTTTGACAAAGGAATAAACGCGTCGTCAATTGTCTATCCCTAGATCAAATACAATTTATACAACCTAAACAAACCTAATACGAGTATAAGGAAATCATAGGGGTCGAACCACAGAGAACGGATAAACACCACCAAATGTTATCGACAATTAAGCTAGTCCGGAATAGGAGATAAATAAACTAAAGTCTAAAAATGCTAAAACAAGAAATAAAACATTAAGGGAAATGGTTTAGGTATAGCATTCACCTGAACATAAACAAAAGCATAGAAGTTGAATTAATTATGAACTAAACATGCTCAAATATTGAAGTAAAAGATCCAATCTAGCCGCCTTTCGGGGTCAATTGGCTTCTCCTAACGTAGCCTCTATGTTTCCACATTAGAACCATACACTAAGAGGTACTATTAAATACCAATCGATAACCAAGAATCAACATGATTAACATGTAATACCAACAACTAAAACAATAATAAAAATAAAGCAATAAAAATAGAGGAGAGAGAGTTAGAGATTCTCATTGATTGAAGATGTAAATCAATAGAAAAGATGATCAATTTCTTCTTCAAAATCCAAGTTCAACAATGGTGAAACCCTCACTTTCTCTCTCTAAACTACCCTAACCCTAAGCTAAACCTAGAGAGAGAAGCTATCCTAAAAACTAATTAGAGAGTAGAATAAAAAATGATGGATGATTGAAAAGTTGTGTTAAAATAACCCCAAAGGGGTATTTATACAAGCTAAATAAAATTAAAGAAAAAAGAAATAAAACTAATAAAAATAAATAAAATAACAAAGCTAAAAATAAAAAGGAAAGAAAAGGAAAAAGAAATTAAAAAGGGGAAAAACAAAGCAAAACCCACCAAAACACAATCAGACCCCAATTCCACGCCACTTTCTTCTTCAATTCGAATCAAGTGGCTGCTCTGCTCCTTGATCTTCATCATTCACCATCATCACCGTTCACCAATTTTAATAAGCCAAATCCTCCTCTAGCATAAATAGACAATGGTGGTTAGATTAATTAGATTAATTTCAACCGTTGAAGCTCATTAATTCCGTTTTTTACGGCCGCGGCTGGGCATCTCCCGGGCATCTACTGAAAGTTGGACAAGGCTGGAGAACAGAGGGCCGCGCCCGCGGCAGCAGCAGCCGCGCCCGCGGTGATCTGGGTTGCTGTTTTGGGTTGCGAAGTGGTGCTGATGTGCGTGTGAGTGGAAGTGGCTGCGGTGGTGTTGAAGTTGCGTGGGTGATGATGTGCGTGGCTGGGATTGGTGGTGGTTTGGGAGGTTGCGTGGTGGTTCATTGGAGGTGGTAAGGGAGTTGCGGGGGGTAAGGGAGTGAGTGGTGCTGCTGGTTATTTTGTGGTGGCTCGTGAGAGTGTTGGGGTTTGCTGCTGTTGGGTGGCTGGTGTAGTGGGTTTTGGTGGTCTGTTATGGCGCAATTGCTGCACCAATTAAGGGGTGAGTGCGCTGATTGTTACGGGGTGATTGGCGGCTGCTGTGGTTGGTTGTGGTGGCGAAGAGGTGGTTGCCGTGAGTGGAGGGAAGGATGTTGTTGCAGATATTGTTGTTGCAGATGGTGTTGGTGTTGTTGAGTAGAGCAGGGGAGTAGGGGAAGTGAGATAGGTGGGAACAGGGGAGTGTGGCGTTTTGGTGTGGTGGAGGATAAGGAAGGGTGTGGTGATGGTTAAGCTGGCAGCAGGGGTTGGCTAAGCAAAGGAGGGTTAGGGGCAGCAGCTTTGGGGCTTAGAAGCTTGTAAATCGTGCTTGGACCTCGAACACGAATATGACTTTGAAACTCGGAACACACTTGAGCTTTGAACCTTAATACGATCGCAAACCTACACACAAAGAAAACCGAGGAGAGGATCGGGACATAAAATAAAATAAATAAAATAGAAAATAAGAGACATAAAACTAAACTAAAAATAATTAAAACTACGCAAGTAAATAAAATAAAATAAAATACGAAAATAGACTAAAACTAATAAAATAAAGAAATTAAACTAAAACACTCCAAAATTACCAAAATAAGCTAGAAACTTTATTAAAGAGAAAACAAGAGAATAAAAGGTAAAATAAGGGAAAATAAACACGAAAATAACCTAAACACTACCCCTAGGAGTGACATAAATATCACTTATCAAATTCCCCCAATCTAAACCTTTGCTCGTCCTCGAGCAAAGCTAAGGCAAAAGAGAACAAGATGGAATTATTGAAACCAAAAGAAACAAAATAGAAACAAGGAGAAAGAATGTACACTAACTCACTGTCGTAGGAATCACGGTTGTTTTTAGCTACAACAAGCCCTTAAAACCCCAAAGGCCAAAGTCGCCTATGAGGACGAGTGAGGTCTCGTGAGGGTTTCCTAAGAGCTTACCCCACAACTCTCGACAAAAACCAAGGCAAGGCAACAAAAGGAAAAGAAACACAAAGAGAAAAAGCAAAACACAAGCTCATATATGGACAGAGATAAGGACAAGTACTAATGAATGCAAACCTTTCTAAATGGACAAATGTATGCACGTTCCAAGATGTCAATGGTTGATTGAAACATAACACATGCTAAGCATAGAGAACTACTTAGGACTCAATCCACCCTAGCCCCAACCAAACGGGCCACGTTCTCTCCACTAGCTTCAAATCAACCCTTAAGCTAGCTTCTCAAGATTCCGCGAAGGAACCGGAAAAAGATAAATAAATGAAAAACTTTGAGAAGGTAATCCCGACGTCTCAACTATGCATACTCTTTCCATAGGTTTGAAGTCTATCTCCCTCCACCGTTCTTTTGACCTAACCCACTAGAGTCTAAGGGTCTTTTTATTGGTTGTAACGTAAGGCTAAGGGTTAAGGCGGGGTAAAAATTTAAAATTTGGTGATATTTCCTAAGTGAAGCAAAAAGTGCGGCCGACACTCAAAAATAACTTAAGAATCCACTAAATATCAAACAAAAATACCAATAATGCCATTCCCCCAAGCTTATTCAACACAAACACACAATATTCCCCCCAAGCTTGAACAAAGCATTGTCCTCAATGCTTAAACTAAGGAAGAAAATGAATCCATCTAAAATATTTTTGTTGTTTTTGTTTTTTTTTTTTCAAATTTTTTCAATTTTTTTTTTTTTTACTTTATTCATTGTCCTGGCCTTTTTCAAATTATGGACGGCTTTTTCTTGAAACTTCATTTGATTTTCATGAATTGCATATTTCATTACAAGCTCAACTCTAACCAAATCTCAAAGTGCTTCTTGTTTATGATCAACAACTCAAAACTCAAACCTCACATGCCAATGCTTCACTAACTAAAAGGGTTGGTAAACATAGGCCATTAGGTTTGTAACATGGTTTAAACAAGAGCGGGAAACATAAGGCTCAAATTGATTAGCAAGTAGGTTTATGCAAAATACAAAATCAAATTTGTAACAAAACAAAAAGAAGATAAAGGAATAAAAATGAGAAAGAAGTGCCCTTTTCCTCCCCTAGAGTGCTTCGGTCACGATCTTGGGAGCTATAAGTCAAAACAAGGATCAAGACATGCATAGCTAAGGATCCAAATGTGCCACACAACAAGGTGATGAAGGCTAGAACAATGTTACCTCACACGGGATTATAACTAAGCAAATACCAACTAAGGGTGCCAAATCCACTATAGAGAGCAACACCATCTTACCACATACCCGTGAACTAGGGCTTCATGGCGCCCTAAAAGTTCTTAACCCGGCTAACTTAGCATGTAATATCCTAGAGTCAACCAATGACACTCTCAAACCGTGCACACATTAACCACTTAGGAAGAAAGGCATTCAAGAGTAAACAAATCCAAAAGATATAATGTCCAATTAAGAACAAACAAAACACAATTTGCTAAACTTGCCTTGAAGTAAACAAAAATATTTTTGGATTTTCCAAAAGCATGAAAAACATGGAAATGCATATACTCAAGTGCATGACATATATGAATCAACATCCCACCAAACATGATAGAATACCCTCCCCCAAGCTTGAATGAAACCAAGCTCTCAGATCATAAACGATGAAACCAAGGTGGGGAAAACAAGGAAAAATTAATCCAACATTACCAACACATGATCTTCAAGTCACAATAAGTAAGAGAGAGAGGGAAAATAAGGATATTACCGGATATGGGATAAATGCAAAATCACACAAAAAACCGAAATAACCTCATATGAGCCACACTCTCTACAAATAAGGCTTGAATTCCACATGATAGGTAAGTTGAGGCACATTTCCTTGATTCTTGATCATTACCAATGCGCAAGAGTATATCAAGTTGTGTACCTAGCAAGGAACACAAACACGTCCATGAGAGAAAATCTAATCTAAAAACAAAAGAAAATGAAAGCAATAAAACACGGGTTACTTCCTGCAAAGGCTTGTTTAACGTCCAAGCGAGACCAATCTAGTAAATAACCCGACAAAGAACGCAAAAGCTTGTCATATGCACCGGCAAACATATCAAGAAATAGAGCATACGCGATGCTCATATGACAAGCAAACATAAAGTACAAGGAGACTTTATGTTTGAGAGAAGGGGGAAAAGAAAAAGTAAAAGAATCAAAAGAAAAATCAATAAAATAAGAAGAAAAAGAAAGATAGGGAGGCAAACTATCCTCACAAAAATCTTTTTGGTTGGCATTATAACTCTTTTTCTCATCAACAATAAAAGAGTTGGGGGCTTCGGAAGCATGAATAGGAAAAGGATTCCTAAGCGGTTCTTTGAGAAAAGAAGTGAGGAACATAGGATAGTAGGGGATATGGTTAAACCTTTGGGAGAAAGGTGTATGAGAAAGGGGAAAAGGGGTAGCTACTCCCTCACCACAAGGTCTCACATCACTAATGAGGGCATGGAAATCAATCATGGAATCCTCAAATGAAGAACCCTCACGATCTACATCTCCCTCAAGCTCAAAAACTCCAAATGATTCAACCTCAACCTCCTCTTCATCATCTTGAACAACATCTCCCATACATTTCTCAAGTCCTACCATCTCAAAATCAGGAGTGAATGGGGGCAAATTTCTCTCAAACTCATCTCTTTCTAATGAAGCCTTATCAATGAACTCACTCATAAGGTTATGGGCTTCCGTTTGAAACTCAAGAAATATTTGTGCCATAATCTCAATTGAGTCCAAATCATCATGGATAGACGAGTCAAAAGCTTGCTCATTGGAATCATCTAGGGAACTATGGGACCCACCTTTAGAATTCATGCAAAAATCGGATGCAATATGAGAAAGAACATGCACTTCATCATCATTAGAATGTACCTCATTACATTGAGCTATAGAGGGAGGGGAGTTGAAATCATGCATTACATGGTCACTATGGGGAGCATCAAGCACATCATGGGAATTCATATTAGACAAATCATGACAATTAGCATCAACATTAAAAGCATGAGAATCCCGAACATAAGTCTCATGATTGGCCCTCTCCCAATCATAATTATCCCTAGCTAACCATGAATAGAAATCCCAAGCTTCATCCGAAGACATAGTTTCAAGATCACTATTTAACATATTATCAACCACTCCTCTGAAATACTCATTTAATCCCACATTAATGATTTCACAATAATCACCCTTGGTAAAACCCTTAACACCATCCAAGAAATCCTCAAGTCTATTAAAATACACCCAAAACGGTTCATTATCAAATTGAGGAACAGAAATACAAGCCATTTTTCAAATAAAGCAACACAAATAAAAACCAACAAATAGAAAGATAAATATACACAATGGACTAGTCTCAATAAGATAACACAATGGTAATGGAAGCCGTTCCCCGGCAACGGCGCCGATTTGACAAAGGAATAAATGCGTCGTCAATTGTCTATCCCTAGATCAAATACAATTTATACAACCTAAACAAACCTAATACGAGTATAAAACAAGCATAGGGGTCGAACCACAGAGAACGGATAAACACCACCAAATGTTATCGACAATTAAGCTAGTCCGGAATAGGAGATAAATAAACTAAAGTCTAAAAATGCTAAAACAAGAAATAAAACATTAAGGGAAATGGTTTAGGTATAGCATTCACCTGAACATAAACAAAAGCATAGAAGTTGAATTAATTATGAACTAAACATGCTCAAATATCGAAGTAAAAGATCCAATCTAGCCGCCTTCCGGGGTCAATTGGCTTCTCCTAACATAGCCTCTATGTTTCCACATTAGAACCATACACTAAGAGGTACTATTAAATACCAATCGATAATAATGAACCTTAACTAAGTCAACTTCCGTTCCTTGTTAGCAAAGATTCACCTTTAATCAACCAACAATGTGCACTTGCAAGAAGACTAAAGAATATCAAGCATATAAAGACTTTAATCACAAATAAATCAACTCTAAACCTAAAACATGCTCAAATCCAACTACACCACAACCATCCCCTTAATGGGGAAATTACTCACTAATCATGATAATAACAAGATTAATTAACAAATAACCAAGAATCAACATGATTAACATGTAATACCAACAACTAAAACAATAATAAAAATAAAGCAATAAAAATAGAGGAGAGAGAGTTAGAGATTCTCATTGATTGAAGATGTAAATCAATAGAAAAGATGATCAATTTCTTCTTCAAAATCCAAATTCAACAATGGTGAAACCCTCACTTTCTCTCTCTAAACTACCCTAACCCTAAGCTAAACCTAGAGAGAGAAGCTCTCCTAAAAACTAATTAGAGAGTAGAATAAAAAATGATGGATGATTGAAAAGTTGTGTTAAAATAACCCCAAAGGGGTATTTATACAAGCTAAATAAAATTAAAGAAAAAAGAAATAAAACTAATAAAAATAAATAAAATAACAAAGCCAAAAATAAAAAGGAAAGAAAAGGAAAAAGAAATTAAAAAGGGGAAAAACAAAGCAAAACCCACCAAAACACAATCAGACCCCAATTCCACGCCACTTTCTTCTTCAATTCGAATCAAGTGGCTGCTCTGCTCCTTGATCTTCATCATTCACCATCATCACCGTTCACCAATTTTAATAAGCCAAATCCTCCTCTAGCATAAATAGACAATGGTGGTTAGATTAATTAGATTAATTTCAACCGTTGAAGCTCATTAATTCCGTTTTTTACGGCCGCGGCTGGGCATCTCCCGGGCATCTACTGAAAGTTGGACAAGGCTGGAGAACAGAGGGCCGCGCCCGCGGCAGCAGCAGCCGCGCCCGCGGTGATCTGGGTTGCTGTTTTGGGTTGCGAAGTGGTGCTGATGTGCGTGTGAGTGGAAGTGGCTGCGGTGGTGTTGAAGTTGCGTGGGTGCTGATGTGCGTGGCTGGGATTGGTGGTGGTTTGGGAGGTTGCGTGGTGGTTCATTGGAGGTGGTAAGGGAGTTGTGGGGGGTAAGGGAGTGAGTGGTGCTGCTGGTTGTTTTGTGGTGGCTCGTGAGAGTGTTGGGGTTTGCTGCTGTTGGGTGGCTGGTGTAGTGGGTTTTGGTGGTCTGTTATGGCGCAATTGCTGCACCAATTAAGGGGTGAGTGCGCTGATTGTTACGGGGTGATTGGCGGCTGCTGTGGTTGGTTGTGGTGGCGAAGAGGTGGTTGCCGTGAGTGGAGGGAAGGATGTTGTTGCAGATATTGTTGTTGCAGATGGTGTTGGTGTTGTTGAGTAGAGCAGGGGAGCAGGGGAAGTGAGATAGGTGGGAACAGGGGAGTGTGGCGTTTTGGTGTGGTGGAGGATAAGGAAGGGTGTGGTGATGGTTAAGCTGGCAGCAGGGGTTGGCTAAGCAAAGGAGGGTTAGGGGCAGCAGCTTTGGGGCTTAGAAGCTTGTAAATCGTGCTTGGACCTCGAACACGAATATGACTTTGAAACTCGGAACACACTTGAGCTTTGAACCTTAATACGATCGCAAACCTACACACAAAGAAAACCGAGGAGAGGATCGGGACATAAAATAAAATAAATAAAATAGAAAATAAGAGACATAAAACTAAACTAAAAATAATTAAAACTACGCAAGTATATAAAATAAAATAAAATACGAAAATAGACTAAATCTAATAAAATAAAGAAATTAAACTAAAACACTCCAAAATTACCAAAATAAGCTAGAAACTTTATTAAAGAGAAAACAAGAGAATAAAAGGTAAAATAAGGGAAAATAAACACGAAAATAACCTAAACACTACCCCTAGGAGTGACATAAATATCACTTATCAACCTTGCACCGCCCAACCTTGAAAGGTGATCCGCCACCACGTTCTCGGCTCCCTTCTTGTCTCTTATTTCATAATCAAAGTCTTGGAGAACTAAAACCTATCTCAACAACCTTGGTTTAGCTTCCTTCTTCCCTATCAAATATTTGAGAGCCGAATGGTCGGTGTACACAATTGTCCTAGAACCAATGAGGTAGGTTCTAAACTTCTCAAATGAGTGAATAACCGCTAAGAATTCCTTCTCGGTGGTTGTGTAGTTTCGTTGGGCGTCATTGAGAGTTTTGGACAAATAATGTATGACATGAAGCTTCCCATCCTTTTGTTGCCCAAGAACCAAACCAATAGCCTCGTCGCTTGCATCGCACATGAGTTCAAATGGAAGAGATCAATCCGGACCTTGGACAATAGGGGCGGTGCAAAGGGCCTCTTTCAACCTACAAAAAGATTCTTGACAAGCATCATCAAATACAAACTCTTTATCTTGTTGTAATAGGGATGTGAGAGGCTTTGTAATCAAAGAAAAGTCTTTTATAAAACGCCGATAGAACCTGGCATGGCCAAGAAAAGATCTCACATCCCTCACGTTGGTGGGGGGAGGAAGTTTCTCAATGACCTCTACCTTGGCTCTATCAACCTCAATGCCAGCATGGGAAATTTTGTGCCCAAGAACAATCCCACTTTCTACCATAAAGTGGCCTTTTTCCCAATTCAACACGAGGTTAGCCCTCTCACATCTTTCCAAGCAACGAGATAAATTAGATAGACAATCTTCATAGGTGGCTCCTCTAACGGAGAAGTCATCCATAAAGAGTTCTATCTCATCCTCAATCATATCACTGAAAATAGACATCATACAACGTTGGAATGTTGCGGGAGCATTACAAAGCCCAAAAGGCATCCTACGATACGCATAAGTACCGTAAGGACATGTGAAAGTCGTCTTCTCTTGATCCTTGGGGTCAATCAGGATTTAAAAAAATCCCAAATAACCATCAAGAAAACAATAGAAGGAATGCTTTGTAAGCCTCTACAACATTTGATCAATGAACGGTAATGGAAAATGATCTTTGCATGTACTTGTGTTGAGTTGGCGATAGTCAATGCACATGCGCCAACCGGTTACAAGCCTAGTGGGGACTAGTTGATCATGATCATTTTTCACTACCGTCATTCCCCCTTTCTTAGGCACAACTTGCACGGGAGATACCCAATCACTATGACCAATTGGGTATATAATTCCCGCATCAAGAAGCTTAGCCACTTCTTCCGCACAACCTCTTGCATGGAAGGGTTAAGCTTCCTTTGCCTTTGCCTAACGGGTTTGGCATCTCCCTCTAGATCAATTTTGTGCATGCATAAAGAAGGACTTATACCTTTGATGTCATCAATCGTATAGCCTAAAGCTTTCTTGTGTTTTTTCAAAACATTGATCAAGAGGGAGGTTTGCTCCTCCGTTAGGTTAGAATTGACAATTACGGGGAAAGACTCATTAGAACCAAGAAATATATACCTCAAGCCCAAAGGTAGAGGTTTCAGGTCTACCTTTGGTGCTCCCTTACCATTGGTGTTCTCCTCTCTTTCCTCAACTTGAAAGAGATCATGGGTGTGAAAAGCCTCTTCCTCCATGCTCTCATCCATGCACTCGCTCTTGCTTTCCTCTAGCAAATCCTCATAGAATTGAATGTCGTCCTTGTGAGCACCTAGCTTAGAATCATTCAACAATACACTTTCTAGGGGATCGTTAGAAGCATGCAAATGGGAACGAGAAAATTCACTAAGCATGGTATCTAGAACATCTACTCTAAAGCATTCACCACTTGAGGAAGGTTGTTGCATGACATTATTCAAATCAAACTCAATTGAATCATTGTCAATTTTTAAAGATATTTTACCCTCCTTCACATCAATGATGGCCCTAGAGGTGGCTAAAAACGGCCTACCCAAGATAATAGGAATCCTCTCATCCTCATCCATCTCTAGCACATAAAAATCCACGGGGAATGTGAACTTTCCTACCCTAAGGGGAATGTCCTCAACCTTACCCATGGGAAATTTAATGGACCGATCCACTAGTTGGAGAGTAATGTTAGTGGGGGAAAGGGTTCCTACACTAAGCTTTTGGTAGACGGAGTAGGGCATGAGGCTTACACTTGCTCCTAATCACACAAAGCTTTGTCAAACTCAATGCAATTAATAGAACAAGGGATGGAAAAGCTACCCGAATCCTTCAACTTGGCGGGACGTTTGTTGGAAAGGATTGCACTACAATTGGCGGTCAAGCTCACCGTTTCACACTCCCTTTTCCCACTCAATAGATCTTTCAAAAATTTGGAGTAATGGGGCATTTGTTTCATGGCATCTACAAAAGGAAGGGAAACATGCAAATTCTTAATCACATCCAAAAACTTCCCAAATTGAGCATCAAGCTTAGCTCTCACAAATCTTTGGGGAAAAGGTAACCTCTCCTCTCTAGGTTGGAGATTTAGGGGCAAGGGGGTCTCTTTCTCCTTTTGCACCTCAACATCCTTCTCCCTCTCAACATTAGAAGGCTCCTTGGTTCTCTCATCCCCTCTCTCTAACTCTACTTCATTTCGAGGTTCCTCCTCAACTATTGGGTCACTCCCTACTACCTTCCCACTCCTTGTTTTTTTGTGGAGTAGAACGGTAGGTCGTTGGGCTACCACCCCACCCTATCAAACAATATTTGTAACTTAACTAACCCCTATTTAGCGTAATGGTAAGTCAAGGTCGAAACCAAGGGAATGGATATCAAGTGCACGATGCCTAAATCAAGCTATTTCGAAGTCTAGAAGGGGTTTGAGGTAGAACTAAGGCTAAACTAGGTAATGCAAACTTGTATAAAATCAATCTAAGACACTAGGGCAATGGATCCACATGCAATCATAATGGAAACGGTAATTTGGGAGGTCAAACCGACTAAGTCAAGCGATATGAAGGAAAATCATCATGCATCCAAAAGAGCATACTAAGGTGGTTCACCTAGAGGTCTAACTAGCGTCAACTACGCTAAACACTACCTAGGGAACGTCACAAAGCACCTCAATCGTGAAATTGTAAGTTCACTAATCAATGGTCTGTATCATAGCAAGCTTACAATGCAATCTAGTGTATTAATCAAAGATGGCCAAACCTCAATTAATCACACACATGCTCATGAAAGATCAACCAAATTTAATCATATCATCAACTCCATCAATTATCCCCAAATTACACTATTCCATCATTCATACATGCTTCACCATCTCCCTAGCTAGGAAACTACTCACTAGCCATAGGAATGGAGATCAAAACTACAACATTCATCAATTTCATCATCAACATACTTGAATTCAAAGATTAAACCAACAATCAATCAAAATCAATCAAAATTCAATCAATAACCAAATCAATCATCAACAATATGAAAAACTAAAGAAATCAACTAAAATCAAACTTGTATTGAGATTAAGAAGAAGATCCTTACAAAACTTTGATCAAAAGATCAAATACAATGATGAATTCTTGAACAAACACCAAAGATCATGAGTTTCTCTCTCTAGTTCTTGAGTTTCTCTCTCTAAAATTCTCCCCAAAAACTAACTATCAAATTCAATCCAAAACTAAAACAAAAAACTAACTTTCTAAAAATAGGTAGAAATAACTATATATAAGGAGGAGGTCGGTAATGACGCCCAAAAATAGACCCTCGTAAGTGCGGGCGCTCGGAGGAGGAAGAATGGCGCGCACGGGACACACCCAGGCAGGTGCGCCCGCACGCACCTGTTGTGCGGCCGCACACGACCAATGTGCGGCCGCACACTCCCTTAGTGCGCCCGCACATTGCTGGGTTTCCCCCCTTCTCCTCTTCGTCCTAGCTCAAGTGGTGCACGCATCCAGGATGATGATGATGGAGGACAAAGTGGGCAGAAACTTCCTTGAATTTCTTGAAGAGTAAAAGCCATGAGTAAGGCATAAACAAAGCCTTGAAGCTTGCCCCTTGGATCCACCTTTGACTTGGAACTTCTTGCACCTTCTTTAGGCATAAAAGCAATGAAAACTCGTAGAGAGGAAGCTCGGGAATTCTTGGACAATCAATTACCACCTACAAGCAAAAGATAAAAAGCAAGTAAAAGAGAAAAATAACAAGTAAACTAGAAAAAGACATGAAAAAGAGAAACTAACTACAAAAAGCATAAAATGAAGAAAACAAGAATAAAACTAAGGAAAACTAAAGAAAAGAGAGATAAAATGAAATAAAAATCATCCAAAAAGGAACCAAATGAGTGCCAAAAATGTCACTCATCAAATTCCCCCAAGCTAAACTTTTGCTCGTCCTCGAGCAAAGCAAAGCAAGAAAAAGAGAGGATGAAAATTTTATTGAAAACGAAAAAGAAAGACTCAAGATAAGAAAATACACTAAAACTCATTGTCGTAGGAATCACGGTTGTTTTTAGCTACAACAAGCCCTTTAAACCCCAAAGTCCTCAATCGTGAAATTGTAAGTTCACTAATCAATGGTCTCGTAAGGGTATCCTAAGAGTTTGACCCATAACTCTCCACCAAACATCAATGAGGCAAACCATAGAATTAAAGGAAAGAAAATGAAATAAAAACAAACCTTTACGAAATGAATCAACATAAAGACTATAAAGCAAATGAATGACAATCTTTCTCAAGTAGTTAAGGTATGCACGTTTCAAGATATCCAAGGTTGATTGAAACATAGGGTATGCTAGGCATAGGAACTAGTTATCACAATTCACTTTCATCCCAAACAATCTTACCGCGTTCTTCCCACTAGTCTCAAATCTCCCCTTAGTGAGTGTCCCAATGATTCCTCGAAGGAACCGGAAAAGAATTATTTTTAAGGCTACTCGACAATCTTGACTATGCATCCCCTTTCCTTAGGCAATGACCCATGATGCCCTCCCCCGAATAGTGACTCAACTATCTAGGTCGAAAGGTATTTCCCCAAGGTTGTAACGTAAGGCATAAAGGGTGAAGGTAGGCTAAAATTTAAAAATTTGGTGATATTCCTAAAAAGTGAAGCAAAAGGGTGATCAATCCTTAACACCACAATCAAGAAATTACCAAACAAAAACACCACCCCCAAGCTTACTTGAAGCTATACTCACAAAAATATATACAAAAAGCGTACACGCTTCTCCCACAGGCTAAAATGGAGCATTGTCCTCAATGCTTAGTAGGAGAAAAGAATACATCAAAATATTTTTGATTTTTTCACTTTTCAATTTTTTATATTGTAATTGCAAAGTCCTTGCCTTTTGCTAAATTCGGATGGCTTTTCATAAATGCAAATTATTAGTCCATGCCTTTTGAGAAGTAGGACGGCTTTTCCAAATATAATTGCCATTATTCACAAAGAAAACGAAATCACAAACTTGCTTCATAAAAACCAAATTTTCAACTTAACCACCACAAACTTCTTCTCAAATGATCTTATTGCTTCACAAAAATCAAGAAAGGTAGAAAATGAAACAAAAGGTCAAATAACTAAAGATGTGGCTTGAAAAGAAGGGATAAGGCTCAAATGGTTGCAAGAAGGCAAATGTAAACCCAAAATAAAAGAAAAAAGCAAAATATAACAAAAATGAAAAATACCACCCCGAAAAATGTGCCTTTGTCCTTCCTAGATAGTTCGGTCTCGTGTTTGAGAATCATAAATCAAGCTTTATTAGATTAGGTTTGCATAGTCAAGGATCCACGCCGCTCATACAAGGAATGTTGAAGGCTAGAAAAACAAGTAACCTCACAAGGTTGTGGCAAAAACTCACCAAAGGTGTCAAATCAACTATAGGAAGCAACTACCAACATACCACAAACAAGTAGAATCCGGCTTCATGATCCTCCTAGTTCAAACCAACTACCCTAGCATACACTATCCTAGAGTCAACCAAACATAATCTCAAACCGTGCATACCTTTACAACCTAGGAAGAAAATCATGCAAAAGACAAGTCCAATGTACAAGGTTCATCTCAAAAGAAAAGAAATGAAAAACAATGCCTCAAAAACACATCAAAAACAAAAAGAAAAATATAAAAGAAAGTAAGAGAAATATATAAAACAAAAGAGAGGAAAAGAAAAAGAACGGAGACATAGGAAAGGAAAACATAGGAGAAAAGCATGCAAAGGTCTAGAAAGCATGTTAAACACATAAAAATCCCAATCGACAAACAAGTGATCGATAGACAACAAAGTCACCGATCCCAAACACATTACGTGTTAACAAGCATCCATCCTCGAATCATTCAACTTCTCCTAAACTAATCCTATCCTATGCAACCAAGGAAAATAAAGAGAAAATAAGAAAGATCTCACCGGGATTCCAAGCTTAGCAAAAATAAACGAAGCAATAAGAAACCACCTCGTAGCATGCCATATCCATAAGCTTCTTCAATGAACCAAGTGAGAAAAAGAAATAAAAGAAACTATGAACAAAGAAAATGGTTAGTAACTTCAAAACAAATAAAAGAAAACAACAAATAAAAGAAAATAAACAAAGCAAGTAATATATACAACTAAAGGAAAGAAAAGCTAAACTAACCAAAGAAAATAAAGAATAAAAGAAATAAAATCTAGACTAACTAAAGAACTACTCTAAACTACAAGATTTGGATTTAAGGGATTTGGATTAAGGGATTTGGATATAAGGGATCATCAACAACAATATGCCAAGCAAAACATCTCCACAAACAACAAACATCCAAGCGAATAGGGCAAACAAGCTAGCTACAAGGAAAGTAGCCTAGAGATCAAGAAAATGAGGAAACCAAAAAGAGGAAAGAAAATAAACATGCAAGCAACTAAAATATGTACACAACAACAACATGGTCACCGAGCAAGTTACTAGTTCCCCCAAGCTAGATAGAAAATACATCTCAACATCCCAAACAAAACAAAGCAAGTATAAAAAATATAAGGGATGGAGGTAAAAAGCATGAGAAGCTAAAAGGGAACTAATAACTACTACCATCACTACCACCACTCCCACTAGGCCCGGCCCCATCGGGGTCTCTGTTGCGCTCGGGGTCATCGAAGGGATGAGGGTAAGGTTCCCATCCTCCGGTGTACCCATCGGGCCACCCATAATGCCCCTTGAAAAGATCTTGTTGCCAAGGAGCAAGAGGGGTGATGTTATCGGGCAAAGTGAGCTCAAAAGGGTGGTTGGGATGGACATGGGGGTAGTTAGGATCCCCCCTATAGTCACTACCACCTGGAGCCTTGTAATCATAGTTGCCATGCTCGTCCGGGTAATAGTGACGCTTGGTGTCGGGGTTAGAAGGCCCCGACCAATAAGGATGCCCAAACGAAGGTAGAAGACCTTGTTGGGGCAGGAAGTACGGATAGTTAACCGGGGGAGTAATGTTCCCACGGTTAACTTCCGCATCATAGAGTTGTTGTTGTTGTGAAAACATACCTTGTTGCACTTCTTGAATACCTCTTATTTGGTCATAGAGAGCCCCAAAGTCTTGATCGTACATGCCATCTATGTGGATTTTCAATCCACTCATTTGCTCACTAAGAGCTCTCAAATCATCATTGGCAAAAGCATGTTGCCCTTGCTCTTGCTCATGAGGAGCTTGTTGTTGTGGAGAAAAATGTTATTGTTGTTGATGTTGTTGCTATTGTTGATTTTGTTGTTCTTCCTCATCATCTTCTTCTTCATCCTCCTCGGAATCAAAGTTGGGATGCCGGAAAGACTTGGGAACATGCCAAACATTGTCGGCAATCCTAGCCAAAGAAGTCAAGCTAGGGTTAGACAAGTAGAACCAATGCTCGTTGCCTCTTAGCCACTCATATCTCCCTTCACTAAAACCCTTGGAGATAAATTGGATTTGGCCCAATTGTTGCATATCAAGATAGATGGAAGCCGCATCCCCGATCTCCTTACAAAATGGAAGATAATCATTGAGGCGAAGGCGAGTCACAAGCCTAGTTACCATACCCCCACATGGGATCTCTCCCGTCCTCCTTTTGCGGAGTTCCAAGCAATATTGGGCAAAGATGTAGCCCAAGTTTAACCGGCCCACAAACTCCGGGCGAGTAGATAACCAAAGGACCTTGAGCTCCAATTTACTCAATTTCCCCATTTCTTGCTTGGGGAACAAGACATAGCCCAATAGACGGTGTACAACCCTAAGACAAGGTTGGTACACGTCCGAGATCTTAGCCCTGTTGGTGATGAACTCACTACCACCGGAGATGTCTTCCCACCAAGAATCTTGATCATAATCCGGGAAGATGAAGTGTTCAACGTTAACAATATTCCCATGGGGATCAAAGTCCAAAGCGGCGTTGAACTCCTCCAAAGATTGGTCAAAAATGTGGTTGAACAATTGGAACCGCACCCTATATACCCCTCCAACGGGTACAAGCTCCAAGGTAGCCAAGAACTCCAAAGTAGGCTCCTTGTAGGTGCGGAAGGCATCGGCGATGAAAGTTCCCAATCTCAAATTTAAAAGCAATGACCGCACATCATTATCAATCCCCAACTTCAGCATATCGGGTTGAAAGTAATGGAGGGTTTGTTTGAGGGTTCTTTCATCTTTCAGATTTTGGTAAAAGGCCTTTTGTTTATCGGTGAAATTTTTCTTTTTTGGAAGAGAGGTTGGAGGTCGTGTTTGAGTGGAAGATGGGTTGGAAGTACTAGGCCTAGAAGATGTACTAGGCCTAGAGGAGGTACTTGGGCGGGGAGGCTCCTCGATGCTAACATCGGTTTTTTCGCTTTTTGGTGAGTTTCTTGAGGTATTTAGACATTGTGAGAGGTTAAGAAGATCACCAACAACCAACAAATAGCAAACCAAAGAACCAAGAGCGCCACAACCAAATTCACCACTTACTACCAAAATCACCAAACTCCAATTTCACAATTCTTTGCAATCAAACCAATTCCAGACCAATCAACAATACCAATGTACCAAGAAGAATTCCTTTTCAATCAATCCAAGAGCAAACACAAGACCAATACCGAAATTACCACAAACTACCAATGTTCCAAAAATTCAACTCACAAGAATTCAACCAAAATTGATGAAAATCACTACAAAATCAACAAACAACACAATGTTATGCAAAATCAAACAACAAACATCACCAAATCACAACCAAAATCAAGAACAAGCATCAAAAATTACAAAATCAATACTACACTATTCATGCTCATACAAATTTGTAATTCATGCAAATTTATGATATAATTGGCAAAATTAAAGCAAGGATTAGTGATTATACCATAAAAGAAGCAAGATAAACCAATTTCGAGCAATTAATTTCAACTCCACACAAAAGCCCCAATTTTCGGCCACCAAGAGTAGGAGAGAGAGTGAGTGAAATTTGGGTCAAATTGTGAGGAATTTGTAGTGTAGAAAGATTTGTGAGTGATTTTGAGTGAAAATGGAGTGATTTTAGTGAGGATTTGAGTGATTTTAGATGATGAATGAGAGGGTTGGAGGTGCGCACAAGGAGGAGGGTTTGAGGGGTGTTTCGTGAGGTTGGAGATGATGAATGAAGGAAATGAATGGAAAGAAGGAGGAAGAAGGGGGTTTATGCACGTCCAGCATCTGTGCGGCCGCACAGAGCTGATGTGCGCCCGCACACACAGGCTGTGCGCCCGCACATGCCTCGTGTGCGGCCGCACATCCCTGTGCGTGCTCCTTCCTTCTTTTTTTCTCAAAAATTTGATACTTACTGCCTATTTTGATGCGCACATGAATCATGATGGTGATGAGGAACAACATAGGCAGTAGCTAAAATCATTTTCAAAGTCCTCAAAGTTGAAAATTTATGTGCACACCTCAAAAATTCACTAAGTATCAATTTCCTCCATTTTTCAAAATATGAATTTCCTATCTCACCTCTCTAAAATTCTTACCCTTTTACCTCAAATTTCGATTAGAATCGAACAAAATATGATTTGTGCCATGAACACCTTCCGTCCATCATGCATACTTGTTGAATTCCAATCCCACAAACGGACATCCTAAAAATCCAAATAAGGAGAAAAGTAAAAGAAAAGACAAAGTAATAAAAGAAACAAAAATGAGAAAATTCAAAAATCAAAGAGAAAGGTTAGAATCTCCGGGTTGCCTCCCGGGAAGCGCTTGCTTAAGATCCTAAGCTCGACCCTTCCTCCTAATCACGGAGGATCAAAGAACACCACCTTCTTCAAGGTGGTCGATAGAGCAAATTTTTCTTCAACCTTTGGCAACTTCTCATTGTTGCTTGATGAAACTCTCACAAAATTCTTTTTGAACTCTTCTTTTTCACTTCTCAGTTTCTTCCTTTTCCTTGCCTTCTTTGAGTCACGGGCCTTTTTCTTCGGCTTGACTTCAACATCCTTAGTCTTGGAAGCTTTCTCTTCCTCATGAGAATTAAGCTTGAACCAATTTGGAAAACCAATATCTTTCTCATCCCTTGGCTTTTGAATCACAAATTCTTCTTTACTAACATCATTAATGCTTGCACAAACATCATCAACAATCTCAAAAACATTGTTAGTAGAAGAATCAATCATGCACATACCATCAATGGAACGAGAAAGACTAGCACATGCAATATCTTGGACACAAGATAAAGACTCATGCATTGGTTTCAACTTAAAACTCTCTTCTAATTTCCCACACCTCAAAGTAATTTGACCTCCTTTGACATCTATTAAAGCTCCCGAGGTAGCTAAGAAAGGCCTCCCTAAGATGATTGGAATATGTTCATCCTCCTCAATTTCTAGAACAACAAAATCCACCGGAAAAACAAACTCTCCAATCCTTAAGGGGACATCATCAATTCTTCCCTTAGGAAGCTTAATAGAACGGTCGGCCAATTGAAGTGTTATCTTAGATGGTTGAAGCTCACCTAGATCAAGCCGCTTGAAAACCGAGAAAGGCATTATGCTATTACTAGCACCAAGATCACACAAAGCATTTTCAAAAACCATTTTCTTAATTTGACAAGGGATTGAAAAATTCCCCGGATCTTCCATCTTCCTTGGGAGCTCACCATGGATAAGAGCACTAAAGCACTTCCCTCCTTCCACCGAACTACCCTTATCAAAATCCTCTCTCTCTTCTAAGATCTCCTTAAGAAACTTGGAGTACTTAGGCATGTCGGGAATTGGTTCGGTAGGGGGTGTAGAATCATGAACATCCTTTAGAACTTCAAGGAATTTCCCAAATTGCTCATCCATTTTGAATCTCAAATATTTTTGGGGATATGGTAGATCGGGAAATCTCTCTATCTCACTCATCTCTTCATCAACACACTCTTCTCTTTTGTCAACCTCACAATAGAATTCCTTATACTCAACTCTTTCCCCTTCATTCTCCTTAGCACCACACTCATCTCTTCCCTCTTTTGACCAAGAAACTCCCTCATCAAAATCATTTCCACCACTAGTGGCAATAGAGTACACGGGTTTCTTTGGTTCAACACCTTGGGAAGGCAAAGATGAAGGACTAGCAAAATCCTTAATAGTGCTTGCTAATTGAGTAATTTGAGTCTCAAGCATCTTATTGTGGGTCATCATCTCATTGAATTTCTTATCACTAACCGCCATATAGGTTTTAATGATCTTGGTTTGATTATCAATCAACTCTTCCAAAGTTGTCCTAGGAGAAGAAGGTTGTGAATAGGAATTTTCATTTTGAGTCTTTGGAACAAAACCGGGTGGGGGACCTCTTTGAGCATTGTTTTGAAAATTTCCCCTTCCTTGATTGTTCCAATTACTCCTATTTTGACTTGAACCATAACCTTGATTATGGTTACCACCACCATGATTATGGTTTCCATTACCTTGGTTATGATTTACATAACCTTGGTTTTGATTACCATAATTATGATTTTGATTACCATAGTTTTGGCCTTGATTTTGGCTACTATAACCTTGGTTATGGTTACCACGAGAACCTTGATTCCCTTGGTTCCTATAACCACCATTATGATTATAGTTGTCAAAATGGCCTTGGTTTTGGTAATTCCTATTCCATTGGCCTTTTTGATTATCAAACCTTTGAACATTGTTGTTTGACACAAAATTAACATGTTCACTTTCATTGTCAAACTCATCAACACATTCATTAGGACAAGCACTAGAGTCATGATCATACGATCCACATGCATCACAAAACAAGCAACCCAAAGGCATATTATGTGAAGAGGGAGGGGGTTGAGAGTTAGAAGGAGTACCTCTCCCCTTAAATTGGGAGGGAAGATTAGAAGCTTGAGGAGAGGAAGAAGTGCTCTCCAACTTAGCTTTGATTGCGGTGACCTCCTTTCCTAAATTAGTCATTTGAGAAGAAAGGTTGTTGATTGCATTGAGATGGTCCACCGAATACAATGAAGATTGTTTGCTTGAAGAGTCTCTCTCCCCATCTTGCCAATCCCTATAATATGTCACCACATCCTCAATGATGTCCACAACTTCTTCTTCGGTTTTGTTCATGATAGGGCCCCCGGCCCCTCCATCAAGGCATGACTTGCCTTGGGGACTTAAACCTCCATAGAAGATTTGGATCACTTGGTATGTGGGGATTCCGTGATGAGGGCACTCCCTTTGATACTCTTTAAATCTCTCCCATGCTTCATAAAGACTTTCACTCGGCCTTTGCTTGAACCCTTGAATCAAGGCTCTTGCCTCCGCCGTCTTCTTTTGGGGATAGAAACGGGACAAGAAAGCCTTTGAAACATCATCCCAAGTTCTCAAGGAGTTGGGCTTCACCTCCTTGTCTAACCACTCCAAAGATCTTCCTATTAGAGAGAAAGGGAATAACTTGAGGCGGATGAATTCTTGAGAGACCCCATTGACTTTGATGGTGTTGCAATATTTTTCAAATTCTTTCAAATGGTTCAATGGGCTCTCATTCTTAGCCCCACTATATTGCCTTCTCTCAATCAAGGTGATCATTGCCGGACGGATTTCGAAGTCATTTGCTGGGGTAGTGGGTGGAGCTATTCCACTCTCAAATCTATATGCCCCGGGCACTCCAAGCTCCTTCAAGGCTATTCTAGGATGTTCACCCATTCCTTGTTCTTCTTGAATTTCTTCTTCACTCGAAGAGCTATAAGCCAAAGATCTATTGTCCACTCTTCTTCTTGAAAGAGTCCTCTCTATCTTCGGATCAAGGGGAACAAGGGGACGATCACGGGTTCTATGCATGCAAAACTCAAGCAAAAATGTTAGTAGCACGGCTACAAATGTAGCCTAGAGAAACAAAATCTTTTTGTATTTTATCAAAATGAAATAGACTCAAAAACAACATACACTCAAGCACCATTCCCCGGCAACGGCGCCATTTTGATGTGGAGGAGAACGGTAGGTCGTTGGGCTACCACCCCACCCTATCAAACAATATTTGTAACTTAACTAACCCCTATTTAGCGTAGTGGTAAGTCAAGGTCGAACCCAAGGGAATGGATTTCAAGTGCACGATGCCTAAATCAAGCTATTTCGAAGTCTAGAAGGGGTTTGAGGTAGAACTAAGGCTAAACTAGGTAATGCAAACTTGTATAAAATCAATCTAAGACACTAGGGCAATGGATCCACATGCAATCATAATGGAAACGGTAATTTGGGAGGTCAAACCAACTAAGTCAAGCGATATGAAGGAAAATCATCACGCATCCAAAAGAGCATACTAAGGTGGTTCACCTAGAGGTCTAAATAGCGTCAACTACGCTAAACACTACCTAGGGAACGTCACAAAGCACCTCAATCGTGAAATTGTAAGTTCACTAATCAATGGTCTGTATCATAGCAAGCTTACAATGCAATCTAGTGTATTAATCAAAGATGGCCAAACCTCAATTAATCACACACATGCTCATGAAAGATCAACCAAATTTAATCATATCATCAACTCCATCAATTATCCCCAAATTACACTATTCCATCATTCATACATGCTTCACCATCTCCCTAGCTAGGAAACTACTCACTAGCCATAGGAATGGAGATCAAAACTACAACATTCATCAATTTCATCATCAACATACTTGAATTCAAAGATTAAACCAACAATCAATCAAAATCAATCAAAATTCAATCAATAACCAAATCAATCATCAACAATATGAAAAACTAAAGAAATCAACTAAAATCAAACTTGTATTGAGATTAAGAAGAAGATCCTTACAAAACTTTGATCAAAAGATCAAATACAATGATGAATTCTTGAACAAACACCAAAGATCATGAGTTTCTCTCTCTAGTTCTTGAGTTTCTCTCTCTAAAATTCTCCCCAAAAACTAACTATCAAATTCAATCCAAAACTAAAACAAAAAACTAACTTTCTAAAAATAGGTAGAAATAACTATATATACAAGGAGGAGGTCGGTAATGACGCCCAAAAATAGACCCTCGTAAGTGCGGGCGCTCGGAGGAGGAAGAATGGCGCGCACAGGACACACCCAGGCAGGTGCGCCCGCACGCACCTGTTGTGCAGCCGCACACGACCAATGTGCGGCCGCACACTCCCTTAGTGCGCCCGCACATTGCTGGGTTTCCCCCCTTCTCCTCTTCGTCCTAGCTCAAGTGGTGCACGCATCCAGGATGATGATGATGGAGGACAAAGTGGGCAGAAACTTCCTTGAATTTCTTGAAGAGTAAAAGCCATGAGTAAGGCATAAACAAAGCCTTGAAGCTTGCCCCTTGGATCCACCTTTGACTTGGAACTTCTTGCACCTTCTTTAGGCATAAAAGCAATGAAAACTCGTAGAGAGGAAGCTCGGGAATTCTTGGACAATCAATTACCACCTACAAGCAAAAGATAAAAGCAAGTAAAAGAGAAAAATAACAAGTAAACTAGAAAAAGACATGAAAAAGAGAAACTAACTACAAAAAGCATAAAATGAAGAAAACAAGAATAAAACTAAGGAAAACTAAAGAAAAGAGAGATAAAATGAAATAAAAATCATCCAAAAAGGAACCAAATGAGTGCCAAAAATGTCACTCATCATGTTGTCACGCATACAAAGGTTTTGGGTTGACTCCTTGACTAGGGATAGAGGAAGAAGAAGAAGAAGAAGAAGAAGAAGAAGAAGAAGAATTAGAAGCAAGTTGAACAATTTGGGTTTCAAGCATTTTCATATGAGCGTTGGCTCGCTTCTTATCCTCCTCATTTCTCTTCTTTTCCTCCTCATGCATTTTCATGATGGCATCTAGCTTGGCCATCACGGGATCATTAGGAGGGGCCTCAATTTGAAGAGGTTGTTGAGGTGGAGGAAGTTGGGCTTGATGGAAACCCGGAGGCCTATTGGTTTGGGCATAGTTAGAAACATTTTGGCCCCTATTGCCTCCGGTGCCTTGGTTGGGAACATTGCTTTGTCGATTGTTTCCTATGTTACCTTGATCACCAAAATTTTGATTTTGATGGTCATGGTATCGGGAGTTGGGTTGTTGTTTTTGATAGTCATACCCCCTTTGGTTAGAGTAGCTTCTTCCATTGAAATTGGAAGGGCCTCCCCCACCATGTTATTGGTTACCATAACCACCACAAATTTGGTTCCAACCACGGTTTCCACCTTGATTCCAATTCCCCATTTGATTGGAGTTTGGCCTCAAGTTCCCTACATTTTCCATTCTAGGAGCAAAATTCATAGCATTGACATCTTCTACATTATCATCATGTTCATAGGGAGGGGGTTGAACTTCACAAGCATACACACAATGGGAGGTATCATGATCATAGGTTTCACAATTTGAGCAAAACATGCATCCTTGAGGCATTTTATTATAAGAAGAGGGGGAAGAAGTGGTCATATACCACTGCCTCCCTTGGTTGAAGGGGAGGTATTACCATGAGGGTTGGACCTTTCTTTCATCATTTCGTCCATTTGCTTGGCCATCTTGGAGATTTGGGAAGAAAGGTTGTTGATTGCGTTGGCTTGCTCCAATGCATAGACACCTTTGCTAGAAGTGGCCTCCGTTTCTCCTTCACACCAATCATCATAATGCTTTGCGGCCTCCTCTATGATGCATTCCACTTTATCCTCTCCTTTGTTCATGATTGGACCGCCGGCGGCGGCATCTAGGCTTGTTCTCCCTTGAGGTGAGAGACCTCCATAGAAAGTGTGGATGAGTTGATACTTGGGTATCCCATGATGTGGGCATTGACGTTGAAGCTCTTTGTACCGGTCCCATGCCGCACTTAGAGTCTCACCACTCTTTTGGCGAAAACCTTGAATTAAAGATCGAGCCTCGGCGGTCTTCCTATGGTTATAAAACCTCCTCAAGAAAGCCGTAGTTACTTGGTCCCAAGTTGTGAGAGAATTAGGGGGCACCTCCTTCTCTAGCCATTCTAGACCTCTCCCAATTAAAGAAAATGGAAACATCTTGAGGCGGATATACTCTTGAGTCACTCCGTTGGCTTTGATCGTGTCACAATACTTCTCACATTCTTTCAAATGCTCATGAGGGCTCTCAAATTTTCCACCCGAGAATTGTTTCCTCTCTATTAAAGCAATCAAATTGGGCTTGATTTCAAAATTGTTGGCTTGAGTGGTAGGGGTTAGGATCCCACTTTGGGCTCTTAAGGCTTCGGGAGCCCCAAGACGACTCAAAGGTGTATTCTCTCCCATTTTAGAACCTTCTTCACTTTCGGACTTAAAGATTGAAAAGGGGTTAATTTCCAGACTTGATGGCGAATTAGGGCTATCTAAGTCTTCACTTGAGGGTGAAGATGGTGGAGTATCTTCCAATTCTCTTACTCCTTCTTTCGTTGGGGTGTGAGAATTTCTACTCCTTGCTCTCGCTTCTCTTCGAAGTAAGGGCAAAGATCTTTCTAGCTCCGGATCGATGGGAATCAAAGACCTTGAGCGATTTCGTCCTCTGTTCATACAACAAAGCTAAGGAGAACGTAAGCACAGACAAGTAACAAGTAGTAGCAAATACTAACAAACAAGGAATAAGATAGTCTCAAATAAAGTAATGAAAAAGCAATGGAAGCCGTCTCCCCGGCAACGGCGCCAATTTGACAAGGGAATAAACACGTCGTCAATTTGTCTATCCCTAGATCAAATATAATTTATACACCTAAACAAACCTAATTCAAGTATAAGGCAAGCATAGGGGTCGAACCACAAGGAGACATGCATAAACACCACATTCACTACTTAATACTTAAGCTACCTCGGAACAAGAAGTGTGAATAACTAAGAGATTAAACTAGAGATTAAGAATGGTTAAAAATCAATATAACTAAGAACCAAGGGAAGTAGGTAGATGTAGTTGCCATTTGATCATGTAATAACACGGAAGCAAAGAAATGGTAAACTAAGCATGCAAGAATATCGAATTAAAGCTCAATCTAGCCGCCTTCCGGGGTTAATCAATTTCTCCTAACATAGCCTCTATGTTTCCACACTAGAACCATATATTAGAAGGTGCAATCAAAGAACTATCGATAGCAATGAACCTTAACTAAGTCAACTTCCGTTTCTTGTTAGCAAAGATTCACCTTTAATCAACTAATAATGTGCACTTGCAAGAAGATTAAAGAATATCAAACATACAAAGACTTTAATCACCATTAACAAAACCCCAACATCATAAGCATGAATCAATCAACAACTACACCATCCCCACACCCTTGGCTAGGTGACTACTCACAAACCATATTGAAGACAATATCAATCATCGAATCAATAAGCTCAACATGATCAATAAGCAAAGAAGGAAAATCAAAATAAGCAAACAAAACTAAATACAAAAGTAAAGAAAGAGAGTAAGAGATTGCTCATTAATTGAAGATGAAGATTTACAAAGATTCAATCAAGCTCCTTCTTCAATATCCAAGTTCATCAATGGAAATCCACACTTTCTCTCTCTACTAATGAAGTTTCTCTCACTAAATTAGGGCTAAAATGTTTCTAAGTAATGATAGATCATCCACTAATCTCCCTATGACCTATATATATCGGTCCTTTAAAAGATACAAAAATACGAAATAAAAAGACTGCAACTCAACGGTGCGCGCCCGCGCAGAAGTTGTGTGTGCACCCTCGCAGATCTTGTGCGCCCGCAGATCTGTGGGTACGGAGAATTAAACCCACGGATGCGCGCCTTCTCCCAGCAATACTGCGCGCCCGCGCTTGAGGAGTGTGCGCCCGCACACAAGGCGCATGCAACTCTCTGTTTTGGTTCTGCTTCTGCTGCTGTTCTGTGCGGGTTCTCCCAGGGCTGCGCGCCCGCACACATCAAGGTCGCGCGCCCGCACACAAAGCACGCACAAGGCGCATAAATCTTCTGTTTGTGTTCTGTTCTTGGAGCATTCCTGCGCGGGTTCTCACAGTGCTGCGCGCCCGCACACAGGGGAGTTTGGGGGTGAATTACTCTTCTTCCAATGCCTCAAAAACAAAGAAAACAAGGAGAAAGGAAAACAAAGAAAATAGGAATAAAAAGGAGAGAAAAGGGGGAAAACAAGCTACAAATGGGTGGGAAAAACCCGTAAAGAGAACACTAAATTGTGGCATAAATTGCCACTCATCAGTGGACATGGCGCGTACGAGGCAAACGTACGATAAACATGCCGAGCGTAACCCGGACAGCAGCTTGGTGAATCCTTTAGTCCCCTATGATCCGAACAGCACGTATCCTGAGAACCCTACCACAAAGACCACAAACACCGCCACAAACACGTCGACCACTGAGAGTGCTCAGTGGTCGAGGTGACCACTTCTTTTGAGGAGAGCCAAAACCAAAAGGGCACCTCTACTTCTAGACGGGAGCCGAACGTAATCTGAGCCATTTTTACTAGCTCGGTCCTTGGAGCGGACGAGCTCCTTACTTCACTACCCCCGCCTTTCTCCAGAGCAAGGACAACTCAATTTGTCCAAAATCCGCCGCGGTCTTCTACTACGGCCGGCATACAATCTGGCCAAAGTCGGCCTCAGACCTCCAAGTTCGCTGGCTTCCAAAATCAGCCAAACAATTCTTCGGCGCCCGGGAGAACTCTTGCTCCCCCCTTTTCCCAAGCTCTTAGGTCGGGGTGACCTCGAGCCGGTATAGTAATTGCCAAGCCTACTGACTCCCCTCGTCCCGTTCCATTTGGAAATCACAATCCCGGGGTCAGTAAGGATCGAAATGGTAAGGCCCCCTTAGTGCTTGAAGAGCCTATGATGGTCGAGCCACTGCAGTGCTCGATCATTGGTTTTCGTACGAATCTAGGGGTATGTGAAGGAATTATGTCTTTGATAAGTGCAATTACTGGATATATCAAAGATCACTATTATGGAGATAATAAGTTCATTCTATTGGGGCGTCATCCTCTGTTGCTAGACTATGAGAGATGATCTTTGGGCTAGTCAAATAGCCCAAAGCCCTTTAGAATGGATCCTATATTGGTCACACACAAGGGTAATGGGTTAAGCAAGTTAGAGGCCCATTAATGGGCCTCATGAGCAATTAATTAGTCAGAAGTATGATTGGGCTAAGTGTAGTTTGAGTGGGATTAGGAATTGGGCTTGGATTTGGACTTGGACTATTATTTAGAGATATGATCTATACATAATAGTCATGCCTAGGATTGATTAATCAAGTCACAATTAACATACAGTGAATTGTGAATCTAAGCAACCAACATCCAAAAGCCCTCAACCACCCTCTCTCACGCACGCCTCTCTCACTCTCCCCTCTCACCCACGGCCGTCTACCCCTAGTGGCCCACGTGGTGTGGCGAGGTGGTTCTTGGCTAGTTGATCGTTCGTTCATCTTCGTAGAAGGTCGATAGAAGGGTTCTTTCGCGACTAGCTAGCATTAGTGGAGGTCTTAATCTGTGCCCGTGGACCAAGTGGAGGAATCACGTTTGAGGTTCTTTATCTCCCCTTTTTGTTCTTGCTCGATCACCGTGATATCACGCTTCAAAGGTATAATTCTTACTTGTTTATGTGTTATCCATGAGATCCCTGGTTTGGCGCTATGTGAATATGATTTATATTATTTCCGCATTTAGTACCTATAATCTCCTACAGTGGTATTAGTTAGCCTCTTGCATTTACATATATTGAGTGATAGTTCTTTGATAATCCACAATTTTAATTCAATTAGGAGGGAGAATATTTAATTATGGGTCAATTGTTATTTTAAATGTGATTTAACAATATAGAATCATTAAAAGTGTTTAATTTGCTCCATGTTAGCCATAATTTGATCCGAAATTTGCCCCAAAATAATCGAAAAAATTCGAACCCCTAAACCCTAATTTTCGAAAATTTCGAATCTTAGCCCTAATTTGTGAAATTTTGTGTTTATTTTTGATTTATTTCGATGGTAATATGTATAAGGAATTTAATCTATTTGATTACATATTAAAATTATGAATTTTTCATGATCAAATTATTTAATTTAAATGTTAAATTAAATTGGGGATTAATTTCATCAAGAACCCTAATTTCAAAATTGAATATGATTTAGTTTTGGAATTACTTGGACCACATAAAGTTTAATTTATTTTACAAAAAAAATCTGTTTTGTTTTAATTAATTAAAATCAATAAAAAAAAGGGGTGAAATTACAGCAGCAACCACCGCGGCTGGGTGGCGCTGCCACGGCGGTGCTGCTGCTGGTGGTCTAGGAGGGAGGGGCGGGGCTGGGATGAGGCAGCAAGGGGGCAGCGCAGCAGTGCACCACCCCGTTGCGTGTGCTGCTGTTGCTGTTCTTGCGTCACTGCAGGGGCAGCGCACACCGCAAGGTGTGCGGCCATCGTGGCTGGCTTCGGCTAGCCACACCACGGTGGCTGACGCAATTTTTTTTAAAAAAAAATTAATTTATTTTGATAAAATCAGATTTCAAATTTTTTAAAAAATGATAAGTTTTAATTTTGAAAAGATAATTAACAAAATTAAAGTTGTTATTTTTGTTAAGTTTGGATAATTATGGAGCAAAAGATTCTATTTGGATAATAATTGATAAAATAATATGATTATCCCCATGATTATTTATGGATAATAATAATTGATTTAAAATATGTGATTGGTTAGTAATTAGGATAGAATTTCCTGAAGTGAATTGCTAAATACCGCCAACGTTTTTTATCAAATCGCCAACAAAAGTGATGAAGGGACAAAATTACTCTTACTCATCCCCACTTTGCTTTCTCTCTCCTAAAGTCCTAAGTCTATCAAGCCACATACTCGATCGTCAACCACCGCCCACTCACCACGACCACCACCACCCACTGCACCATCACTGCCCACAACCAACACCACCCACTACACCATCATCGCCAACAACAACCAAGAGGGCAAAAGCTACCAGAATTCATTTTAACTTGCAATAATCTCCTTCTATTTCCGGCAACCACCAACAGCGGGCAGCAGTCAACCACCATCAGAAAATCGATGACCCACCACCTTCCCTCATTGCGTGGGAAGGTGGTTTTTTTATTCCCGGAGACCAGTCCAACCGACGCTCAAAAACGGTCGCCCGGGATGGTAATCGGTTTCCAGCGCCGGTTGACCAAGGTAATCGGCGTCCAAAACCGGGTTACCATCCCAGGTGACCAGCGTCCAAAACCGGTTACCGTGGTGTTTAATCGGTTTTGGGTGCCGATTGTGTGTGCCGGAGGTTTTTTTTTAAAAAAGATCGGAGGTACTGTCCATCCTCCGATTGTCGCCGCCACTGACGTTCCACCTCCGACGTATTGTGACGTGGGGAAAACTATGTCGTTGAACTAATCCTCCCTACGGTCAAACAAATTTATAATCACTCAACTACCTAAATACAAGTATAGAGGTAAATCAAGGGTCGAACCACTAGGAACGGTTATGTTCAAGTATTTCTAATTAACGCCTAAGCTAGGTCGAAGTCTAAGGTGAAAGGTAGCGCTATTCTACTTCCTAAATCAAGAATCAAACAAATGAAACACTAGGGAATGTGGATCAACATGCATTCATGATAACCAAGCTAATTAGGGAGTCAAGCAATCCAAGCAATGCAAAGACAAATAGTAGGAGCAATTACGGGCATTCAACTAATCATCCTCACACTCTCTAACATAGATTTCTCTAGCGCTAACAATATGAAGAAACATAATCAAATACTCAACTAATTATGATCAAATCGATATCAAGTGGTCATGTCAATCAATTCAATCATGCAATCAATGCTAGCAATCATGGTTAGCTACTCCAATCAAACTTATGCAACATGGAAACCTCTATGAATCAATTTAATCACAACACAAGAACTACTCTAATTCCCAAATCAATCTCAATCCATCAATTACACATGTTTACCCAAACCCTAGCAAGTAAACTACTCAAGAAACATGATCAAATCTACTATCAACTATAGGAAACAAGAATTAACAAAATATCAAGAACAATTACTCTAATCAAACATCAAATATCAAAATCAAACCAAACAAAAATCAAATTAAACAAAGCAATTAAATGAGATAAAGTTTAGAAATGCTCATTGATAATAGAGAAAATCTCAAACACAATTGTCACACTTGCATCTTCAATCTCTCAATCACCATTGAAATCTCTCACTTTCTCTCTCTAAAACTACTCCTAAAATAGCCTAATCTAGAGAGAGAAGCTCTCAGCCTAAGAGAGAGAAAACTAAGCTAATTACAAATAGAATAAAAGTTTGATACTAATTATCCCCCAAAAATGGGTATATAAACTAAGCTAAGAAAAATAATAAAAGAAGGGAAATAAAATAAAATAAACTAAGAAAAGGAAAAATAGAAATAAGAAGGGAAAATAAATTAAGAAAAGAAATAAGAAAGGAGAAAAGGCAAAGAAATAAAAATAAAAGAAAAACAAAAATAAACCCAAAATCCCACAAAACACATCAGACCCCTGTCTTCCTCTAATTCGATTTGGCTGCTCTAATATGGGGTTTGATCCCCTACTTTGCGCTTCACCAAATTAAACCAACAACCATCATCATCAAATCACCACCGCTCATCATCATTGAAAATTGGCATCAAGAAAACACCACCGTTCGATCTTCATTAACAACCACGTGCAAAGCTCGTGATATGGTTCAAAATTAACCCATAAAGCCGCGCCCGCGGTGGTCTAAGCCGCGCCTTCTCCATAGCCACCGCATCCGCGGGAAGACCTCGGGACAACCGCGGCTACTTACTGCCTGATTTGTGACATCGAGCCCGCGTCCGCTCCTCTCACACCCGCGTCCTCGGGGAATTTCAATTGAATTGGGGGAAATGAAGGAGGTTGCGAGAGTGGTGGCGGTTTTGGGTGGTCTTGCGGCTGTGGTTGCTGTGGGATTTTGGTGGCTGATTTGGTGGGAGATTTGGAGGGGCAGCAGGATCTGCTTGCGTGGCTGTTTGTGGTGGCGGAAATGGAGTGCAGCAGGTGGTTGATTTGTGTGGCTGCGATTGTTTTTGTGAGGTGGTTTGCGGGATTTGTTGTTGTGTGTCGCGTGTGTGGTGGCTGGCAGAATTAAGGAGCAGGGAGGTGGCTGTTGTTGTTGCGATGTGTGGTGGAGATTGATGGTGGTTTTGGAAGTGGCTTGTGCTGAGGGTTGCGAAGGTGTTGCTGCCATTGCTGTTATTGTTATTGGTGTTGCGAGTGGGTTGCGTGGCTAGTGGTTGTTGGTGGTTGCGAGTGGTAATTGCTTGTGATGATTGGAGGTGGATGGTGTTGGTTGCGGTGATTCAGGGCGGTGGAGAATTGTTGTTGTTTGGTTGCTGTTGGTCGAATGGAAGCAGAGGAAGGTGAGTAATTGTTGTGGATGAACTGGGGAAGCAGGGGAGTGATGAGCAAATAAGTGTGGTGGAGGATTAGGATATGGTGGGGTGTAGGATAAGATGGCAACAAGGGGATAAGATGGCAACAAGGGGATAAGACATGTTGGCTTGTGATCGTTGCAACACTTGATTGACTTTGAACTTAAGACCTCGAAACATCAAGCTTGAATATCGGAATTCCGAATATGACAATGTAACTCGTGTCTTGTCCCGTGCAATCACCTACAAGAACAACCAAACATGAGGAAGAAATAGAAGACAAATAAAATAAATAAAATGAAAATAAAATAAAGTAAAGAAAATGAAATGAAAATAAAATCAAATAAACTAAAATAAAATAAAACTAAATCTATAAAATCTAAAATAAAGATAAAACAACTAAAATAACGAAAATAAAAGAAATACGGGAGAAAATACTAGAAAACCATAGAAAGGTAGAAAAGAGAGAGAAAGCATAAAACCGAGCATTTATTGAGCAAGAAAGCTATGAAAAGAGGATAAAAAAGGACCTAAATGCTCATTAAATGTGTGCCATTTATGACACACATCATATTGCCGCTGTTGCCGTCGACCGTCGCTTCCCTTCATGTGCTGCTGTTAACATTAATGGTGGTTGGGAAGGGGTGGTTGGGGTCCTTATGACTTTATGAGTGATGAGAGCGGAAAAAATAAAAGAGAAAGAGGAAGGTGGGTGGGTGGGGTGTAGTAAGGGTATTGGTGTCTATTCACCTTAAATGTTGGCGGTTTTGATAAAAAATGTTGGCGGTATTTAACACCCTCCTTCCTAAATTAGTTAGGATAATCATGGAAAGTAAATATGATTTATCTTCCATAATTCAAATAAGATTTGATTCTATTTCATACCTAAATTAAAATATATGATATTTTATGATTGGTCATGAATAATATATGATATTATCTAATTACAGTAATTAATTAAAATATGAGATATTTATAGCCATGTTTCCTTTATTGTGAACATTTGATGTTGTAGTTTAGGAAAGCATGATGAGTGATTTATTATATGGCACTTTATAATAAATGATATTGTTTATTGCTATATATATAGACTAGTATGACCCAAAGATTCTAAATACGATCTGCGCATCGTGATGTATTTTTGTAATCTAAATACGGTCTGCGTACCGTTAAGTATTTTTGTAATTTATTTTATTTTATTTAAGTAGTAGATAGAATAGAATAAAATTACAGCTGTAGTTGATCCAAAAGCTAATGAAGTGAAGGCCCAATGGAGCAAGATGGATGAGATCCATGAAGGTTCAAGTGGGAGCATTTTGCTTTATTAGTTTTCTTAGGATTAAGGGGCCATACTATGTCATGTTTTATTGCATTAGTAGATTATGCATGTTTAGGTTTATTTATGATGCTTGATGATGCGCTAGAGTTCACTATATAATCACAACATAATAAATCTAGATCCCAGTAATATTGAGGCAGCTTTTCCAATTAAAAACCCAATGAAACTTTTGACATTTATGATAGGTCATGCCAAAGCCGGGCATCATAATTTTCATTGGGGAGTGGGGGTAAGACAAATTCTACACTTTTAATTGGTTATACTCAACAGGGTTACCTAAAGATAAATTTTAGAACCTTGAAGCTAAGGGTAATAATTAAACATGTGATGATTAATTATTCAACCAAGAATTACAAGAGTTGTAATCAGTAACGAGTTTACTCACCTTGAAAATGTAATGGTTGATGGCAGGGCCAAAGTCCGGTTAATTACTGCACAAATAAAGGATCTTGGAATCATATTATTCAATAGGGATCATTTAATATTGAATAAGTGCTTTAAAGTTACCAATAAATTCTAAAATTACTTGTGCACTAGTGGAAAAAATCTCATTCGTAACAGGCTATTCGTAACGGGCAAAGCTTTGCCCGTTACAATTAAGATATTTGTAACGGGTAAAATCGTGTCCGTTACGAATACTGATTTATTTGTAACGGGCAAAATAATGTCCGTTACGAATACGTATGTAATTGTAACAGACAAATTAATGCCCGTTACAAATAAATACGTATTCGTAACGGACACTATTTTGCCTGTTACGGATATTATATTACACGTAACAGACATATTGTGCCCGTTACAAATGCCCAAACTTGGCCCAACGAATGAGAGGAGCCCAGTACTTAGCTTTTTAGGGTTTCACCCAAATTCCCAAACTGTGCCGTCATTCGCCTCTTTCTCTCTCATCAGTCCCTCACTCCCTTTCTCTCTCTCCTCTCCTCTCCTCTCCTCTCCTCGATCTTCTCTCCTCCTCGTAATTCAACAATCTTCCCCATCTATCTCAGGCCCTCTCTCGTCTCATTTCAAAATCAGGACCTCTCTCCTCTCCTCCATCAATCTTCCCCTTCGATTGGAGAAAAACAGCGAGATGGAACGACAAGAGAGAAAAATGGTTAAATTGACGGGGGTTGAGACGCCGGATCTCCTTCAATCCGCCCTTCCACCGCCTTCCTTCACCGCTTCTCCTTAATCTCGCCCGCAATTCTCGCCGCCTCTCTTTCACTAACCCTAGGTACCAATTTTTCAATTTAATGATTATTATTTTTTATGTTTGAATTTCTGGATTCGTTTTAATTTTTTTAATATACGGGTTTGTTTGATCTAATTTGTGTGACTTGTTTTGGATGATTGATGGGTTTGTGTTAATTTTGCTAGATATTTTGTTGTGTATATTAGTTAATTTAAACATTTGAAATCACCTGTTTTTTTTTATATATACATATTTGATTAGTTTTTTTTTTTTTATTTATTTCATTGATTTTGATCTATTTGTTGTGCTCAATTTCTGTTTTTACTGGATTTATTAATTTAAACAGTTGAAATCAGTTAGGAAATTTTGAATTGATTGATTAATAAACTAAATTTTCAGGGTTTGTGATTTTGTGTTTCGAATCCTTGTTTTTGTTGTAAAGTTTAAAAATTTTACTTGATTTGGAATTTTATGGTTTATCATGTTAGGGTAATGATCTGTTTTTATATATGTAATGTTGCAAATTGATAGCTTCTGCTGGTTTGTTCTTCTAATTAGGTTAAAAAAAGTAGTGTGTTTTGTTTAATTATCATAATTCATGTTATATTTGAGATTTTAGGGAGGAATTTAGTATATAGTTGAATTATTAGTGATGATTTTGTGAAATGGATGGTGTACAGGTGGGAAGAAATTTAAGAAGCCACGTCATCCTTATGAGAAGGAGTGACTGGATTCTGAGTTCACCATGCTTTGAGCCGTAACTGTAATGCTGCTAGGCATCTTCTTACTCTAGATGAGAAGAACCCTCGCCGTATCTTTGAGGGAGAAGCTCTTTTGAGGAGGATGAACAGGTACGGGCTATTAGATGAAGGACAAAACAAGCCAGATTACACGTTGGGTCTTACCGTTGAGAACTTTTTGGAGATGTGTCTTCAGACCCTCATCATCAAGTATGGTATGGCCAAGTCTGTTCACCATGCTAAGGTGCTTATCAGGTAGAGGCATATTAAGTATCATATTTGAATCCCTTGTTACGTTTTAATTACAATTATTGATTGTTTTTTGATGTGCATTGCTTGATGTTCTTACTCTCAACTTATCTATTATTTAACATATGAGTATGCGATTACCTGTATGTTGTATCTTTTGGTGTCAAATTGTCATCAGTGTTATATAATCTTCAAATATGATCTTCTATGCTGATGAATGGCTTGTATACTTGTTTGGACTTGTCAATGTAATTATAAATGCCATCTATATGTCTGAAACAAGATGAAGAATTATTAGTGCACTTGGTTACTCTCACGATTTATACACAAGATGAGACGGTCTTGTGAGAGCTTTTGATTTTTGATAGCTTGTTGGTTTGCTAATGTTGTTGCTGCCGTTGTCTTTCTAAGTTGTAACAAGATTTAGGAATGTTGCTTCATTGAATTCATTGTTATTGCTGATGCAAAACTAGTGCATTTATTGATCGGTTTAAACAAGGATTAGATGTCTTAGTCCTAAGTCAAAATAGTCACTTTGCAGCATTACTTTTATTCAAGGAGTAATTATAAAATTAAAAAGCGGGTTGGTGGGAAACAGATTTGAGTTCATCATATATTCTTGTGAGTTTTGCTCAGTTAGTTTAGGACTTTAGGTTCATGATTTTTTTGACCTTAAGTATCTGTGAAAGCCCATGATAAATGAACACTAGCTGTGGTTTGCAATTGTTAGAATTTTGGTGTACTATTTTTAAGTGGAGAAAAGCTGCTGATTGAATTATCGGGTGCATAGTAAATTATAATTGGGGGACATATCAGTCAAACATCTGTATGTGATGTGTATTGATCTATTACTTTTACTTTTTTTATTTTTATTTTGTTTTTTAATGCTTTGTCCTAGATATTAGGCAGCCATTTCCTAATATCTTTCTCTGTATCATATTATGTATTATTGTCCTAATCTCATGTAATATACAGGGGAGGTTTTCTATCCAGATTGGACAGCTTTCAAGTTCAAGCAAGTGACCTGTCTGGTAGTTCTTTGGAAAACAGTCCTCATATATAGTTTTAGAGATGATCAAACTCAGGCTAACAACACAAATGAGGGCATTGACAGTACTTATGTACCAATTGATCCTTATATTGAGGTTCTTGATGGTGCTCAAGTACACAATGAGCTTGCAAATGAGATCCTAGATGATGCTCAACAAAATGAGTCTGCAAATGAGATCCTTGGTGGGACTTGTGAACAAAGTGATGTTGAAGGAAATGCTGGTGTTGGTCCATGTGCTGATGTAAATTAGTCAAGAGAAGGCAGTGGGCACATTAATTTACAACAGTTGGAAGTTCAAGCTGAAATGACGCTGGAGCTTGCCTCAGATGCGGAGAATATATCAGAGACAGTTACTAGTGGGCTTGCTGTAGGTTTTCGGATTTATTGTCATTAGCATTTTTAATTTTACAAGATTCTATGAATTTTTTAAGATGTAAATTTAAAATTTGGTGTGCAATATTTTGATAATATTTGTATGCCTTTGTGGCATGGAAATCAGTATTTGGGTTTTTATTTGTTAATTATTATAAATGATAATTTGAGATGTCAATGGAAAAGGAAAAGGGGTATTTGTAACAAGCTCAAAGGTGCCTGTTACAAATACCCCTAATATTTTGATTTTTCAAGACATTATTCGTAACGGGCAGTCAAAGTGTCCATTACAAATAACTGGCTATTTGTAACTGGCAGTCAACCTGTCCGTTACAAATACCTGGCTATTCGTAACGGGCAGTCAACTTGTCCGTTACAAATACCTGATTATCCGTAACGGGCACTTAACTTGCGCGTTAAAAATACTTGGCTATTCGTAACGGGCACTTAACCTGCCCGTTACGAATAATATTTCTATCCGTAAAGGCGGTATTTGTAACGCCCGCTGCCCGTTACGAAAAGCCTATTTTTGCCCGTTACGGATAGGCTTTTTTCCACTAGTGGTGGTACTTTAATTTTGTTAAACATAATTATTGAATTTTGCCTCGTTTTGTTTTTGTTTGTAGATTAATAACCTATATGACATCACAGATTTACCTATGAAACTTAATTTAAGGCTAAATCTCATAAACTACAGGCAATGGGAGGGCGAATTGAGAAATGTTCTCACAAGCCACAAACTTGAAGCTCGTCTGTATGTACCCATTGAGAACAAGTGTGCTCTTGGTCAGGATCCTGAAATGCATGCGAAATTAGTTTTGGATGCTGTAGGCGTCGCTCGAAGTGCGCCTACGTTAAAGCATGGTGTGAATATGCTTGGCACTCATAGGAAGTGGGAATTGACATAACGATTAGGGACAACGATTAGGGACAAATAAAGTAGGGAGCCGCCAACAAGTTTTTAAGGAACTTGTAAACCGTTCACGGATCATTTTAAGGCAACCACGAAAAGGGACAACGATAGGCAACAACGATTGACCCGTGAAGGTTACACCCCATTCATAATCCATGATATTACTAACTCCATATGGTTCGAAACCACGAAAGAAGGATCGGGGATGATGGTACGAAGTGAGTCATGGAGTCACATTCGCCCGTATTAGCCTCTACTCGATTCTAATTGTGAAAAGTATTCCTGTGATCTCAAAGGCATACAAACAAAATATTCAATTTGCTCCAAACTATTATTAAGCTAAATTGGTTTAATATTAATGCAACACATAATTCTACAATATCGTGATCACTTGATTTAATAACAAGATTTAAGGAACCTAAACCGGTTGTCCAAATTATCTTATTAAGCGTTATTTTCAATTACATATTCCCTTTAAACATGCAATATGGTGATCAATAAATAATAATAGAATAAACATTAATATTGGAAGCAATCTAACAATAATAGCGTTAGTCAAATCAAATAATAATCCTCATCATGATATTAGCAATAAGAAATAATAATAAGGGTAATTAAGTGATTAATTACTCACTTTCCGCGTTTCCTTGAAATTGCTACATCATGAATAAATTGTTAGTAACTTCAATAAAAATATAAATCAAATGAAAATTAAATTAAATAAAAGGTAGAGTTGATTTGGTCCAAACCCTCAGTTAATTCTACCTTTCACGCCTTGGTTTAAGTATAGAACTTCGGGTATTGTATGGACTCCTTAGAGTGCTTAAGGGATATAAAATGAGAGAATAGGGTGGCTAGAATTTAGGCTAGAGCAAGAGAGAGGGGAGAGAAAAATTTTGGTGTAGAAGAGAGAAAGAGAGAAGGATTTGATGATCAAGCTTGTTGATGATTGAAAAAGGGGAGATATGACCTCTATTTATAGGGAAAAAAGAGAGGGTCGAATCAAGAAAAGATAAGAATTCGAATCGGATAAAACTCTTGCGATAGACAGCAGTTTTTGCGGTTTTTGTTTTTATCATATCTTTTGATCCAGAAATTGGAATAAGATGAATAAGATGTAGTTGGAAAGATCTTGAAGTCTACTTTTTAACCCAATTATAATCAGATTAAAATATTTTGTAGAATAAAAGATATTGCCGAAATAGTGGGACGGTGTCAGTTTTGGATAGAGTTTCGTATTTCTTTTATATCTTTTTCGTTATAGCTCGTAATTAATATTATAATATATCATTGGAAAAATAATTTCAAGAGCTATCCAACCATATAAAAATTAGATAAAAACAGTGAGGCACGAAAATAATATCTGTCAATCTTTGAACGTGTTTCAATTCGAATTAAATTAGGACTTTAAAAAATAAAAGTTTTTTTCAATTTCAAATGCTTTAATCTTATCTCTTCAAAAAGATAATTAAGATATTTTAGAAACTTATAGAAGCTTCCAATTAATCCTAATTAGTTTAGGAATGAGATTAAATCCTTTGGACCCTCCACATGATCATTGGGTCGTAGGTAAGGTGGGCTTAAGTTCGGCTTAGATTCACTTTAGTATTTTAGCCATAACTTATTCGTTATAACTCGGATTTGGGCTTATAATACATCGTTGGAAAGCTCTTTTCAAGCCCTATACAAATATTTAACAATTGGACCCAGATTATGGACCAAAATAAACTGATATAAACGTTTTTATAAAAAGGACACGAAATGAATGATTTTAATGGACACGAAATGAATTATTTTGGGTTTAAAGGCACGAAATGAGGAAAATAAATTATGGTTTGGTGAAATGGGTTAGAAATTGGGTTGGTTTATGAAATGTATTGGGAATGAACATGGATTTAAGCACTCTAAAGATTACATACTCAACCCGACCAATAATGGCGGTGAAGAGTTGTTCATCATCGGGTTTGGTTTTGGGGAGACATTTTTAGGTGTCTACAGAAGCCCCCACTTTGACTGAGTTTGTAGAAACAACAGTTTCGAAAACGATAGTCAAAGTAGTCGATAGGGACGGAGAATGATTTAAGACGTTCTGCGATCATAAATCACTCTGTATACGCCGATACCTGCAGAAAAATGTTAGTTCCACAAATAAAAGAGTAAAGGGATAGAATGCGTATCTGACACCAGTGTATTGGTGACAAATGAGTTTGGTAGCTTCCTATGCTTGAAGGAATCCACCGAATGATACTTTCCATGCTTGAGGACAGATGATGTTGGCAGTTTTCTATGCTTGAAGAAACCCACCGGTTTAGATACTTTCCATGCTTGAGGAAAGTCGACAGATGACAATTTTCCATGCTTGAGGAAAAACTTGTCTGATGATGAAATTGCAAGTCTCTGTGTATCGAGAACCTTGCGCCGTAAAATGATGATGGTTCGATTGTCCCCGAACGTGGGCTGTAGTTGGTCCGCTTGTCCCCGGACGTGGGCTGTGGATGGTCCGCTTGTCCCCGGACGTGGGTTGTAGATGATCCGCTTATCCCCGGACGTGGGCTGTAGTTGGTCCGCTTGTCCCCGGACGTGGGTTGTTGATGGTCCGCTTGTCCCCGGACGTGGGCTGTAGATGGTCCGCTTGTCCCCGGACGTGGGCTGTAGTTTGTTCGCTTGTCCCCGAACGTGGGCTGTTGATGGTCCGCTTGTCCCCGGACGTGGGCTGTAGATGGTCCGCTTGTCCCCGGACGTGGGCTGTAGATGGGCTGTAGTTTGACTTGACATGACATGTGTATGACTTGTGATTGTGTGTTTGTGTGTATGTATGATTTAAGTGTGTGTGCAGACACAAGCAAACGAAGATGCAAAAGCAACAATTTTCCGTCATTTTTGTCATGAGTGGAGGGTACCGACTTTCTCCCGAAAAAGAAAGACATGAAAAAGATTTATTTTCGAACTTCCCTCGATGAGAAAATTTTGAAAAAGTTTTTGAACTTCCCCAAAAGAAAATAATGAAAAAGGGGAAGAAGTTTTGAACTTCCTCCTTAAGCAAGACGAAATGAATCGTATGAATTGAATTGCTTGTCTTGAAAACAGTTTATGCATGATGTATGCTCTTTGGCCAGGAGGCTAAGGACAATTGCATCATGTGACACGATAGATGAATGAACTTAGGTTATGGAGCTAAGCATCATATATGGTGTAAGAAACGATCTTGAACGCCACTTAGGTCTAGAAGCTAAGCACGTATATAGACGAAGTGATTATTGCATAATGAATGTTGCTTAGGTCAAGGAGCTAAGCACGATATGCTTTGTATGATTAAAAATCATTGACATATAAATGTTACTGAACACATTATGCGATGCGTGAAACAATGAACATTGCTCAGGTCAGGAAGCTAAGCAAGTAAACAATGTTTCTTCTAAAGAATGTTGTCTTGAAAGATGATGACATGCATTGTGTTCAAACAAGATTTCATGATAGAGGGTTCTTAAAGGGAAGGATGATGTGGCTATGTATGTGTGAGTAAAAAGTGTGTGAAAGTGATACTAAGGTTGGCTGCTAAGGTTGTGGTGATGAAAATAGATGTGAGAAGAGTCAAAGATGATGACTCCCGTTAGGTTGGGTAAGCTAAGTGATGTGGGTTCAGGCCCCCCAAGTCTAGCTCTAAATGGGTAGGGGTAAGCATTGAATATTCTTTGACTCGATCATGGATATGAATATGAATGTGGCCGCACCTCAATGTGAGGTTGCCTATGTATCCGTTAGGAATCAGGCCGAACGTAGCTCTAACCGAACTTTGCACAAGTGTATGTACACCTCAAAGAGGTCTTTCAAGGGTTGTAATGTGGTTAAGTTGATGGTTTAAGGAAGAAAGGGATAAAAGGCTCAAGACCTGAGAGAAACCCCTAAGATATGCAATTGTGTATTCGAAAATTTTAAATTCGCAAGTTTTATTTTTCACTTTTTTTTTTTTTTTTTTTTTTTTTTTTGCTCTTTTGAATCAATGTAGGCAGTCCCGGATCATGCGGTCCATCACTCACTTAGCATTCATGTTTCTCAGGCACGGTACCAAGCACTCGATGAGAGACACAATTCGAGACGTGTTCATATCAAAGACATTGGAACACTTGCCTTTAGACATTGTTTTTTTTTTATTTACTTATTCTTTTTTTTTTATTTGAACTTGCTTTTTGAATATAATGTTACACAAATTGCACATCTTCCCATCCCATGGTTAGGTGAATGTGGGTTGAAGAAATTAAGGCTAAACGTTAGATGAGGCTCAAAGTGTGTGATTGAAATGGTTTAAGGGGAATGACAGGGTTGCAAAGGTGCCTCAAATCATTGGTGTACCTTGTGTTTAGTTCGGCGATTTTTTTTTTTTTTGTTTTTTTTTGTTTTTTTTTTTTTTTTTTTGCGAATGACATGATCGAATGCAAAGGAAATAGAGACATAAGGATAAGGAGAACCTATGCTAGACTTATTAGGGAAAAAGGGTTGGAACGAAAGAAGAAAAAAAAAACATGAAATCTTGTATGGAAACTTGTCTTGTGCTTCGTCTTCAAAGATGCTTATGAATAACTTGTTACCGCCAAGAGGGACAAAAAATTTGTTATTGTGTGCTGATGCTTTGATTAGAAGAAAAGAAGGAAGGAATGACGTTCCCCTTATTCTTCCAACTCTTGCCTAGTGATTCTTGAACTCGAGTACTATATATGGAATAAAATGAGCTCACTTAATGCATTGACTCAATACTCGGATTGAAAAGGAAAAGTGTATGAAAGAATTTTCAAAACCAATAGGAAATACTCCACTCATTCCTATTACGACGGAAAATGACTCATGCATGGTCCTAGTATACGATCATAAACAATATAGTGCATAACTCGAAGACAAAGTTTGTGCAACGACTCAACATGTATGATTAGGTAAGTTTATTATGACTCGTGGTATGATCGCATGGCTAGACATGAGGACGTTGTGAAAAACAAAGGACCAAATAGCACGAAAGACGACTAAAAGACAAACTAACTTGATTAATTTTTTCCACTTTTAATGTTTATGCTATTTACTAGGTGAACACGGTCCATTGGCAATCGTTAGTCATAAATAAGATCAACCACAATCATAGACAAAGAACACATGTTAACGTTAGCACAATAAAACACAAGAAACTAGGAAGACGAGTGGAATTCTAGAAGAGTTAGGACTCATGGGTATAAATAAATAAAGATCTATAATCCTATGTTATACGAGTTGACACGGATTAAAGGACTTGGCTAAGACTAGCTTGACACGAAAAGAAAAAATAAAAATAAGAGGTTGCACACTAAAAAGACACCTAAATTAGATAGGCTGTAGTATATTGGTTATAACTTTGTATCAGTGACCCTGATTGGGACGAAACCAACTCCAAATGAAAGAAAGAACTCGGGGCTACAGATCCATAGGTGGCACGACACGTAACTCTTTCTAGAACTCCGGCTATGACCAAAACAAGTTGACTCTTATGTAGGATACGGGAATAAAAATCCGGGTTGACTCAAAAATAAATACTATGACTCGATTCTAATAATAAAAAAAAAAAAAAAAAAGGTTTGATAAGAGAGAAAAAAAAAAGAAGAAAAAAATAAAATAAAAATATGCACACATAAGCACATTGTCACGCATGATGCAATGAAGTTCGCAACCTAAAAGTCAAGTTCTATGTTCCACTATGGTCAAGTTTATTTGGGTGTCAAAGGGTACCATGGTTGAGAGTTTGGACGCGTTAGCAAGGCAGCCTCCCTTGAGGGTGTATGCCAACGGGCGGCTCCGCGAGTTCGTGATGAAATCGAACTCAACTCCATGGTTTGGGTGGATTTAAAAACTCGGATGAACCCTTATTGTCATGAACGTTTTTGGGTTGATAGAGCTTAAATCCCCCGAGCTAGCCACGTACGTAGAATACGTACTATTGTGGAAAAAGAGGTAACCTAAATATGCATATGCATATGTGACAATGCCAATTAAATCGCAGGAATACAATTCAAGAATCTTTCAAGTCTCATCCACTCATCTCAATTAAATACCGATCACTCAAATCGATAAATAACCAAGAATCCTCCCCAGCGGAGTCGCCAAATTGTAGGGGTCGCTCGAAGTGCGCCTACGTTAAAGCATGGTGTGAATATGCTTGGCACTCATAGGAAGTGGGAATTGACATAACGATTAGGGACAACGATTAGGGACAAATAAAGTAGGGAGCCGCCAACAAGTTTTTAAGGAACTTGTAAACCGTTCACGGATCATTATAAGGCAACCACGAAAAGGGACAACGATAGGCAACAACGATTGACCCGCGAAGGTTACACCCCATTCATAATCCATGAGATTACTAACTCCATATGGTTCGGAACCACGAAAGGAGGATCGGGGATGATGGTACGAAGTGAGTCATGGAGTCACATTCGCCCGTATTGGCCTCTACTCGATTCTTATTGTGAAAAGTATTCCTGTGATCTCAAAGGCATACAAACAAAATATTCAATTTGCTCCAAACTATTATTAAGCTAAATTGGTTTAATATTAATGCAACACATAATTCTACAATATCGTGATCACTTGATTTAATAACAAGATTTAAGGAACCTAAACCGGTTGTCCAAATTATCTTATCAAGCGTTATTTTCAATTACATATTCCCTATAAACATGCAATATGGTGATCAATAAATAATAATAGAATAAACATTAATATTGGAAGCAATCTAACAATAATAGCGTTAGTCAAATCAAATAATAATCCTTATCATGATATTAGCAATAAGAAATAATAATAAGGTTAATTAAGTGATTAATTACTCACTTTCCGCGTTTCCTTGAAATTGCTACATCATGAATAAATTGTTAGTAACTTCAATAAAAATATAAATCAAATGAAAATTAAATTAAATAAAAGGTAGAGTTGATTTGGTCCAAACCCTCAGTTAATTCTACCTTTCACGCCTTGGTTTAAGTATAGAACTTCGGGTATTGTATGGACTCCTTAGAGTGCTTAAGGGATATAAAATGAGAGAATAGGGTGGCTAGAATTTAGGCTAGAGCAAGAGAGAGGGGAGAGAAAAATTTTGGTGTAGAAGAGAGAAAGAGAGAAGGATTTGATGATCAAGCTTGTTGATGATTGAAAAAGGGGAGATATGACCTCTATTTGTAGGGAAAAAAGAGAGGGTCGAATCAAGAAAAGATAAGAATTCGAATCGGATAAAACTCTTGCGATAGACAGCAGTTTTTGCGGTTTTTGTTTTTATCATATCTTTTGATCCAGAAATTGGAATAAGATGAATAAGATGTCGTTGGAAAGATCTTGAAGTCTACTTTTTAACTCAATTGAAATCAGATTAAAATATTTTGTAGAATAAAAGATATTGCCGAAATAGTGGGACGGTGTCAGTTTTGGATAGAGTTTCGTATTTCTTTTATATCTTTTTCGTTGTAGCTCGGAATTAATATTATAATATATCATTGGAAAAATAATTTCAAGAGCTATCCAACCATATAAAAATTAGATAAAAACAGTGAGGCACGAAAATAATATCTGTCAATCTTTGAACGTGTTTCAATTCGAATTAAATTAGGACTTTAAAAAATAAAAGTTTTTTTCAATTTCAAATGCTTTAATCTTATCTTTTCAAAAAGATAATTAAGATATTTTAGAAACTTATAGAAGCTTCCAATTAATCCTAATTAGTTTAGGAATGAGATTAAATCCTTTGGACCCTCCACATGATCATTGGGTCGTAGGTAAGGTGGGCTTAAGTTCGGTTTAGATTCAGTTTAGTATTTTAGCCATAACTTATTCGTTATAACTCGGATTTGGGCTTATAATACATCGTTGGAAAGCTCTTTTCAAGCCCTATACAAATATTTAACAATTGGACCCAGATTATGGACCAAAATAAACTGATATAAACGTTTTTATAAAAAGGACACGAAATGAATGATTTTAATGGACACGAAATGAATTATTTTGGGTTTAAAGGCACGAAATGAGGAAAATAAATTATGGTTTGGTGAAATGGGTTAGAAATTGGGTTGGTTTATGAAATGTATTGGGAATGAACATGGATTTAAGCACTCTAAAGATTACATACTCAACCCGACCAATAATGGCGGTGAAGAGTTGTTCATCATCGGGTTTGGTTTTAGGGAGACATTTTTAGGTGTCTACAGATGCACAAAGGGTCAAGTACTTAATACTGGAATCTATTCCAAACTGTTGGTATAATAGGTTCAGACGGTATGAGGTGATCAACTTGTATCAATGTCTTCGTGCTATCTGTAGAGGTGGCATGGGGGCATTGGGTAGTGGAGGTGTCAACGATCCTAATGTAAGAGAGGTTGTTAACTCGATCCCTCAAATTTACTATTCCTGGGCTGACAGTCTAAGGTATGAGACTTACAAGATTCATGGTAAGATAATGGCAAAGAAACTCTTACCTGGTCAGTCAATAAGGAACCATGTCAATGAATTGGTTGATATGATCAATCAAATAGATATCCATGGGAAACCGATCGATGATGACTCTGCACGTGACATTATCTTGTTCTCTCTCCATGATGGTTTTGACATTGTAAGACTTTCTCATAATGATGAGGGATCATCAGCAAATTTGATCAACATCTAACTTAACCATGTTGAGGAGTACCTGATAAGGAGAGAATGCCAATGCTTCTTTTGTGGTGGAGGGCAAGTCCATACACCACGCACTAGGTGAAAAAAGAAGATAAGCACCGCCCTAAGGCCACCGCTTTTTAAAAACCGGTGGGCAAAATGTGGGAAAAATAGGCGGGATTTTGAGGGGAGGTTTTTGCCACCGGTTCAAACTAAACCCGTGGCAATATAATTATTGTCACCGGTTTGAACCGGTGGCTTTTGCTTTTTTTTTTTTTTTTATAAAAAAAATCCCTGTTTTGGGTGTTTTTGTCCCTTGGGAGAGTTACAACTCGAAGACTGGTCCAGAGGGCTTCTGTACCTGCAAAATCAACGGAGACACCGTTTGAGTGGTGCTCCGCCTCCAACGCTCAAGTTAGTAACTTGAAGGAGAGAAAGGTGCGGAAATTTAGGTGGGGATCTGCTAGGTTTTCTAGCTCAGTTGTCTCTATCAAAGGGACAGTTTGCAATAAATGGAAAACGTGCCCTCCAAAAGAGGGGAATCCCCCTATTTATAGGGTCCTTGGGATTTGTGCCCCTGATTGGGTGACAGAACCCTAATCAGAGATGGGCTACGCCGCATTGCAGCTTTCTCAGGATTTGGGCCTGAAGGCCGACTTTTTCCCCCAAATATCCGAAATGACACGTGTCAAACAAGGATAGGTCCGCTTTGGACCATCCTCGGGCTGACACGTGTCACCCTCTGATTGGACCACGCGGAGGGGTAAAATTACCCTAAACATTTGCCCCTCACAGGTGTGACGTGGCACGCCACATGGCATCTGTGACACGTGTCACTCTCTGAGTGGTGGTAATTTTACCGCCTAAATTTTACTATTCAACTTCTGAGTAAATTACGAGAATACCCCTTCATTTACCCTCTTTATATAGCCGTTTTACCCTCATAATTTCGTTACGCTTCACAAAAATTTCAGAGTAAACTTAGAGAGAATCTTGAAAGAGAGAACATAAGTCATCCGTCTGAGTCAGGCGCAAATTCGAAGTAACTCAGTCGCACCAACACAGGCGGACCCGTCTACCTTCAGATATCAAATCTAAAGGTACCGTCTCTGACTCTTTCAGCTCTTTTTTCATTTTTCCGCTTGTATATATTCCTTGCAATAAATGGATTCATCACCAACACACACGGCACAACCTAGGGTAGAATCCAGCCGTTCACCAGGGACGGCTGAGTCTAGGACTGGTAGTGTCGTCTCAGGGTGTTGGGACCACCCTCATGCTTGGATTTCGATCATTTGCGCGTCTGTGCATGACACAATGGCTCGGACTATGCAGACGGCACAAGATCCAGATTATAGAAGCGATGGCTCAGGCGGCCAAACGCCTGAGGGGGAGACGTTTGGCTCTGGACACCGGACGGCTCCGGAGAGATCCCCTCCGCGCGGCCCCCCAACTCCTCCTGATTCCTTATTGGAGGAATGCGACCAAAGCGGGGAGGAGGTCATCGACCAAGGCGGTGAGGAGGCCGCCTCAGCTTCCATTTCTTTATCTGGGGAGGAGACAGGAAGTGGTCTTGACGTCTCTTCCTCTGAAAGCAGTGATGATCTTCCCCCGCTTGACGATAGCGAGGAAGAAGAGAGGAAGACGTGGAAGGAGAAAGATGATCCCTTTAAAATCCACGTCTCCTCAAAAGACATTGACCTTATGGAAAAAGGTCTTGAAATTTTTTTGAAGGTGCACCCAATGGGAGACGGGTGGAGAATAAGGGTGCCTCCCCCAGACGGCACCATTTCCTAGGAAGACACTGAACGCAACGCAAACGGCTACTTCGGTTGTTACAAAGCGACGTTCAAGGCGGGTCTTCGCTTCCCCCTTCACCAGGCGGTGAAGGCAATTTTGAGAGGCTATGGCCTCGGAGTCTGGCAACTTACCCCCAATTTTTGGGCAAATATTCTTGGGTATGTTGCCGCCTGTGAATTCCAAGGGGTTCACCCCGGCTGGGAAGCATTCGCCAAGATGCACTATCTCAGCCGCAATCCAAGCGGGTACAGAGCGTGGTATACTCTGACCACGTTCCCCCAATACATGATGACCTTTGATAAGGTCTCCAAATTTGACGGCTGGAAGCACAGGTTCTACCTCTGCACGACTCCCACCAAGCGGGAGAACTACGAGCTCCGTCAGTACAATAAGAAGCCCAACCTTATGGGTCGGAAGTGTTGTCTTCCTCAAATCCCGGATGAGGACTTCGACAAAATAATTGAGGCTGATCTCTTCGGCCTCACAGACGCGACCCTGTCAACCGGGGAAACAATAAAGGTTCCAAAGAACTGGATCCCCAAAAGCGCCTGGTTCAGGGACGAGTGCTTCCTAGCCGCCTGCGGGCTAGGGCACATGTTTGATTGACGTATGCGCCTGAATTACTTCCGTCTGTAGTACTTTTGTGTCGGGGAAACAATAATGTTCTAACTGTTTTCCCGTCTGATCTTGCAGAAGAAGCATTAAACATGTTGCCTGAAGAGAAGACCCCCAAGCGGTCCTCAGCACAGATCCGCCGACACTTGGCGGAGGCCCAGGCGCGACACCTCAGGGCCAAGGTAAACGCCTGACCTGTTTTGTGAGTCAACTTTCAAAGTTTCCTCACTTCGTCTGCTAACATTAAGTTGTTATTTTTTCAGGGAGGCAAGGGGGACAAGACGTTTGAGAAAAATCTCAAACGGGCTAAGGAGGAGACCCCCGTCTCTAACCCTAGTAAGTCCTCAAAGAAGGCCGCCTCTTCTGCTACTCCTGTTGCCCCGTCTGGGAGGCAAATGAGAATAGGAGGGAGGAAAGAGAAACTAGCAGTCTCCTTTGGCCTAGACTTGGCCACCCTCTTCCTGCAACCAGGTGGCTCTCGCCTGGCCGGCTTTGCAGGTAAGAACCCTTTTGAATCCCCGCCTGAACTGGGATGGCCGTTGCGAGTGAAATCACACTCCCAGCAAACGTCATCCTCAGATGGTCGGAACCAGATAGGCGCTGCTTTAGTAACTCAATCTGATGCTGATTGTGGTGCAGATCAATCGCCTCGCTGGCCAGACGTCCAGAAGCATGCCAGGGCCATGCTGGATGCTGTAGGCAAGCGGGATAAGGATGCTATCCCAGGGATTGAGACGTTCAATCTTGAACGTCTCAATCTTGAACGTATTCTGACCCTTCTGGCTGAGGTAGTCTACTTAATCAAATTTTTCAATAACTGTTTCTGCCCTTTTTCCCGCCTGCATCCTTAACCTTGTTTATTTTTGTAGGCCTTGCTGCGGGTAGACGGGCTCAAGCGTCCTTTACCCGCAAACGGGATGAGGTAAGACGGGCCAAGCAGTCCGCCACAAATGCCACTGACGTTGCTTTGCACTCCTCTATAGTTAATGAAATTAAAACTAAAGAAACCCAAATGACGCAGGCGGCCAGGATCACAGAGGTGGAGTCGAAGCTGCAGGCGGCCAACCAGAGGGCTGAGGCTGCAGAGTCGGCCCAGAAGCAGGCGGAGGTGGACCTCCCTAAACTTAGGGAGGACCTCCAGAAGGCCCAAGAGAGCCTCCAAGCACTTTAAGGTGCCTCTTCAGAGAATGCTGATCTGAAGAGCAAAACAGCTAAAATGGAGGAGGAGGCGGCCAAAGCTCAGGAGAACTTCCGAGCAACCCTCCAGGCGGAGCAAAATCGTCTGGTTGCTGAGATGGCCGCCGACAATGATGCTATGATGAGGATCGCTTGGGAAGCGTTGTATCCTGGAAATGATTATGGCATCTGGGCTCTAGCTCACAAGTATGCTGACGAAGTCGTCTACTTGCGAGAGAAAGGTGAGCCAGAGCCGGAGTCCTTCCTCGCCTGGGCTGAGACGGAATAACCTGAGCCTGAAGCTCCAGAGGCTCCAGAGGTTGAGATCATAGAGGAGGGCGAGAGGAACCAGGAAGGGTCGCCTGCGGGTCAGTAATTTCAGCGGCTGTGTGCCAAGTCTTTTTTTTATTTTTTCTGCGGCAGTATGCCATTAAACTTGCTTTTCCGACCTGTGTGCCGAGTATATTTGTAACTTTACCGGATGTGGGGCCGTGTTAAACAATTTCCTTTTCCCGAACGGGGTCCGGTTAAAATTTAATCCATCATAGCCGTTTGGCTGGGTGGACATTCAATGAATGCAACGACTGAGTCGGTTTTTATTATCTTGCGCTTGTGTTTGCACTTTTCAATTTCAATTTTTGCCTAACTTATCAAAAGCATGCGGCGATCTTTGCCTAACTTATCAAAAGTATGCGGCTGTCCTTGCCCCTGGACGGCTGTGTGCTTGGTTTCAAGTGGAGTTGGTTGATTGACTTGGGAACGTCTGATGCTGCAAAGAGCATGATACGTTTGTAAGTCAATCAATCACAGTAGTGATTGCCCCAAACCACGTGCACAGCCGTACATTTACAGGCGTTTCCGCTTCTACCTAGACGGTAATGTCCGTCTAAGTGAAGTTCATTTTGCCATTGTACAACTCTTTTGCCCCAAACGAGGATGTGTACAATTTCAATGCGAAAAACACTAAGTAAAGAATGCAGTCGGTCGTCGACTGATGTCCATGGACATCCGGTTTTCCAACCTTAATCATTCTCTAAGTTGTTCAGGCAGACGGCTATGAATGGCTGATTCAGCCGTCCAATCGTGGCCGCCTGCATTGGTACGTAGTATAAGCAAGTTGGCTTCTCTCTGCGACGATTGCACCCGGAGGGGTGTCGCCGGACGCCTTAGTCCGTGTAGGGACAGGCGATTTTATGGGAAATCCAGCCGTCTGGCCATTGGCCTCTGGTCTTGTTTGAGACCGGCTGTGTAGCCACTAAGAGTTTTTGTGCTTAGCTTAATTATCTGGCCATTGGCCTCTTCGTCAATCAGACGTTAATTCAATTTCCAAGTATCAAACTTAGAATAACAAACATGTAACCCGTCTGAAATTCAGAAGGGGTATAAGACACTCAAAAGTGAAAACAAAAAGCAACTTCTCATTAATGTACACTTCTTGTTTACAAAAATTATTACAAAATCTCAGAAGTAGTATTTTTTCAAATTATCTACGTTCCAAGTTCTAGGCAGGCGCCGGCCGTCTGGAGTTTCCAGGCGGTAGGTACCGTCTCTTACTTCTTCATAAATCCGATAGGGGCCTTCCCAATTAGGAGTTAGCTTTCCAAGGCGGCATTGCCCCTGCGTTCTGGAAGTGAGTCCAATGCCAGGCGCATTGCCTCCCAGTTTGCCTCTTCATCATATAGCATGACTCGGAGAGTCGGCTCATAGTGCTCGATGGGCAAGACGGCTTCAGCACCGTAAACCATGAGAAATGGGGTTTCACCGGTTGCCCCCTTTGTAGTTGTCCGGATGGCCCATAGGACATGAATTAATTCTTCAGCCCATAAGCCACCGGCTCTTTCAATTTTCTTCTTTATATCGTCTGAGATCAATTTGTTGAAGGCTTCAACTTGGCCGTTTTCTTGGGGTCGGCCAACTGATGCAAAATAACTTGAGATCCCCTGATCTCCCAACCAAGTCTTAAGCTGAGGCGTCTCAAACTGAGGCCCATTATCGAACACCATAGACATAGAAACCCCATACCGGGTGATGATATTCTTCCAGATGAAGGAGATAACGTCTGAGGTCTTAATATTTTTTACCGCCTCAGCCTTTACCCACTTGGTAAAATAATCCACAGCCACCAAGATGTACCGCTTTCCGCCTGGAGCAGGCGTGTAAGGACCCAAAATGTCCATGCCCCATTTTGCAAACGGGATTGGGCTGTGGATGGCCGTCAAATCAGTAGCCAGACGGTGAATAAGTTTGCCAAATTTCTGGCACTTGTCACATTTTCTCACCAATTCCTTGGCGTCTGCCTCTAAAGTGGGCCAAAAATAATGTCGTCTGGCTCTGACGGCTAAAGATCTGCCGCCTATATGGGAGGCGCAGCACCCTGAGTGCAAGTCTTCGAGAACTTCCTTCCCCTTCTCTGGGGTTACACACTTCAAAAGAGGCTTAAGAAACCCCGACTTGAAGAGCTCTCCGTTTTTTAACTCGAAGTTTGCAGCTCGCTTTTTCAGAACGGCTGCCTCCTGTGGCGAATCAAGAAGCGTCCCGTCTGAGAGATAGGCCTGGATGCAATCCATCCAGGTAGAGCTTCGATCTAGGACTCCAATGGGATCTTCATAAATGCTTCTTTTTGCAAGTACTTCCCAAAAGACTGACCGAGGCGTATCGTGGCAGGCGGAGGATACAAGCTTTGACAGGGCATCCGCCTAGTGGTTATCAGACCTGGGTACTTGATTCAAATGAAATTCCTCAAGTGACCCAGCCTCCTCTTTGATCGCCTGAAGATATTTGATCATAGCCGGGTGAGTTGCTTCAAATGTTCCCTCATATTGGCTAACGACCAACTGTTAATCAGAGTAGGCGTCAATTTTTGTTGCCCCTGCCGCCTTACACATGCGGATTCCGGCTAGCAGGGCTTCATATTCTGCCTCATTGTTTGAGGCCTGACACTTGAACCGTAGTGCATACTCATATCTGTCCCCCTCAGGAGACTCATAAATTACGCCTGCACCACAGCCGATTTTTGTTGAACTCCTGTCTACATACACTTTCCAAACCTGATTGAGATTATCCGGAGCCACCGGACGGGTCATCTCCACAATGAAGTCGTCAAACGCCTGACCTTTCACTGCCTTTCTTGGTTCGTCAGTGATTTCAAGACTTTGCATTTCAATAGCCCATTTTAAAATTCTGCCGGATGACTCCAAAGTAGACATTGGCCGCTTGAGTGGCTGGTCGGTGTAAATCACCACCGGATGAGCCAGAAAGTAAGGCTTCAACTTTTTGAATTCCATGTACAAAGAAAGACCAAATTTTTCAACCACGGGGTACCGGAGTTCAGCATTTTTAAGAACATGGCAAATGAAGTAAACCGGGAGTTGAACGCCGTCTCGCTCAGCAAGGAGAACGGCACTGAAAGCATGATCTGAGACGGCTAAGTACATACACAACGTCTCCCTAGGTAGAGGGCTGACCAGCCTAGGCAGAGAGTGCAAGTGCTCTTTCAGCTTCTGGAATGTCGTCTCAACATCGTCTCCCCATTCAAACCTGGTCTTCTTCCTGATTGCTTGGAAGAAGTAAAGGCATTTATCACCTGACCGGCTGAGGAACCTTCCCAAGGCGGCCAGGCAACCAGTTACTCTCTGAACTTCCTTGACAGAACGGGGTGACTTCATGTCAATTACCGCCTGTATCTTTTCGGGGTTAGCCTCTATCCCCCTTTAATCAATCAGGAATCCGAGAAACTTCCCAGACTCAACACCAAAGACGCATTTCTTGGGGTTTAACATGACCTTATGCCGCCTGAGGGTGGTGAACGTTTCTCGAGATCAGCAAGGTGATCCGCCTATTGCTTGGATTTGACTATCATGTCATCTATGTACGCCTCCACATTCCTCCCAATTTGATTAATGAAGACCGTATTAATCATCCGTTGGAAAGTGGCAGGCGCATTCTTCAGGCCAAACGGCATCACAGTGTAACAGAATAACCCCAAATCAGTGATGAAGGTCGTCTTCTCTTGATCTTTCTTCCAGAGGGGTATCTGATGGAAGCCGGAATAGGCATCCATAAAGCTCATCAAGGCGTGACCGGCTGTAGAGTCGACCAGACTGTCGATTTTCGGAAGCGGGTAACTGTCCTTTGGACACGCCTTGTTGAGGTCTGTGTAGTCAACACACATGCGCCAGGTCCCATTCGGTTTCTTGACAAGGATGACATTGGCCACCCAGTCGGGGAAATTACAGGGCCGAATGAACCTGGCGTCAAGCAGCTTTTTGACTTCGGCGGCTACCGCCTGACTTCTTTCCTCGCCATGGTTTCTTTTCTTTTGCCGTATGGGCTTCTTTTTGGGATCCAAGGCGAGTTTGTGGACAGCGAGATCCGGGCTGACGCCTGTCATCTCTTCCACTTCAAAGGCAAAAATGTCTTTGAATTCTTTCAGCAGAAGGTGCAAGCTTGCACCCAGAGTAGCATAAGCAACCGTCCCAACCTTCACCGTACGCTCTGGACGGCTATCGTCCAAAACGAGATCAATATTTTCTCCAGCCGGTTGGGGACGGAGCTCGTCTGACCGTTCCTCGGTCAGTGATTGCTATTTTTTCTCTTTCTTCACCTACACCAGCAGAGGCGCTTTTCATTTCTTACCAACGGCTGGTGGGGCAGGGTTGGCATCCTTGACATCGTCAAGGTCTATTGGTTCCTTCTCTTGGCCGTCTAAGGCCACAATATCTTTCACGGCTGAGAGATAGCACTCCCTAGCCGTCTTCTGATCCCCATTTAGGGAACCAACAGAGTCATCATCCCGCTCATAATTGATGAGCATGAGAGACGGTATGATCACCGCCTTAGCTTCGTTGAGGGTTGGCCTACCAAGGATGATATTGTAGGCGGTCAACTCCTCAACGACAAAGAACCTAACGACAATATGCCGTCCCTGGCCTTTTTCTCCAAGCCGGATGGGCAAGTCAACTCTGCCGGCTGGGTAGACCATCCCACCCCCAAAACCAACCAAGGGGTGGGTAACCGGATGCATGCTGCTGACATTATATTTCAGCTTTTGCAGGCACCGGAGGCTGATAATTGACAAGGGAATAAACGTGTCGTCAATTGTCTATCCCTAGATCAAATACAATTTATACAACCTAAACAAACCTAATACGAGTATAAGGCAAGCATAGGGGTCGAACCACAGAGAACGGATAAACACCACCAAATGTTATCGACAATTAAGCTAGTCCGGAATAGGAGATAAATAAACTAAAGTCTAAAAATGCTAAAACAAGAAATAAAACATTAAGGGAAATGGTTTAGGTATAGCATTCACTTGAACATAAACAAAAGCATAGAAGTTGAATTAATTATGAACTAAACATGCTCAAATATCGAAATAAAGGATCCAATCTAGCCGCCTTCCGGGGTCAATTGGCTTCTCCTAACATAGCCTCTATGTTTCCACATTAGAACCATATACTAGGAGGTACTATTAAATAACAATCGATAATAATGAACCTTAACTAAGTCAACTTCCGTTTCATGTTAGCAAAGATTCACTCCCAATCAACTAACAACATGCATTTTGCAAGGAGATTGAAGAATATCAAGCATATAAAGACTTTAATCACAAATAAATCAATTCTAAACCTAGGACATGCTCAAGATCCAACTACACCACAACCATCCCCTTAATGGGGGAATTACTCACTAATCATGATAACAACAAGATTAATCAACAAATAATCAAGAATCAACATGATTAATAAGCAATACCAACAACTAAAACAATAATAAAAATAAAGCAATAAAAATAGAGGAGAGAGAGTTAGAGATTCTCATTGATTGAAGATGGAAGTCTACAAACAAGATGATCAATCTTCTTCTTCAAAATCCAAGCTACAATCAACAATGGTGAAACCCTCACTTTCTCTCTCTAAACTACACTAATCCTAAGCTAACCCTAGAGAGAGAAGCTCTCCTAAAAACTAATTAGAGAGTGTAGAATAATATGATGGATGATTAGTTTTTTAATTACCCTAGAAAATGGGTATAAATACTAAGGTAAGAAAATAAGAAAAATAAATAAAGAAAATAAAAGAAAATAAAAAGAAAAATAAAAGAGAAAGGAAAAAGGAAATAAAAATAAAAAGAAAAGAAAACAATAAAAACCCAAAACCCCCCAAATCCCATCAGACCCACGACCTTCATCATCTTTCTCCTTTTGCGGCTACTCTAATTCAATCACCAACCATCAAGCATCATCAACCATCATCTTCACCGTCCATCATCAATCATCACTTAATCGCCACCGTTCGATTAATGGAAGAAATCGCAGCCGCTCAAATTCATTAATCCGTACAATCTCACACGCGAAACTCGGAGCGGCCGCTCATACTCATCGGAGCGTCCGCTCTGATCTTCTGCCTCAAATTGGTGAAATTGAACCAAGAATGGAGCGGCCGCTTCAGAGGAGTGAGCGTCCGCTCTGAAGGGTATTGCAAATTGAATGATTGGAGGAGCGAAATGCGATTTGTTGGCTGCTACTGTTGCGGTTCTTGGTGAGTGAGAACGGTGGCGCAGCTGGTGAATTGTGGTTGGTGGTGGCTGGGAATTGCAGGGAAGAGGTGCGGGCTGCTCTGATTTTGGTGGTGTTGCTGTTGTTGTAATTAGGTGGATGTGGTTGAGATGGGTTTGCTGTGGTGAGTTGCGGTGGTGACTGCTGGTTGCTGGTGGTCGAATGGAAGCAGAGGTGGTGCGGTTTTGGTGTTGTTGATGCCGACGCTGCTGGGGCTTTATGGTGGCTGAGGGAGTGAGTGGTGGTTGGAGATGCTGGGGGTTTGCTGCTGTTGCTGTTGTTGGTGGTTGTTGTTGATGGCTGGTGGTTTTGGCAGTTGGAGGTTGGAGCAGGGGAGATGGTGAATTGAGGGAAGTTTGGTGTTTTGGTGTGGTGTAGGATAAGGAAAGGTGTGGTGTAGGATAAGAGTGCAGCAGGGGCTTGATGTTGAAAGCTTGTGAATTGTGCTCGTTTGGCATTTGACTCAACTTGGGACCCGAACGCGAATATGACTTTGAAACTCGGAACACACTTGAGCTTTGAACCTTAATACGATTGCAAACCTACACACAAAGAAAACCGGGGAGAGGATCGGGACATAAAATAAAATAAATAAAATAGAAATAAATAAAATAAAATAGGAAAATAAGAGGCATAAAACTAAACTAATAAAAATAAAACAAAAAACTAAACAAACAAATAAAGTAAAATAAAATACGGAAATAAACTAAAGCTAATAAAATAAAGAAAATAAACTAAAACACTTCAAATTTACCAAAATAAACTAGAAACTTTATTAAAGAGAAAACAAGAGAATAAAAGGAAAATAAGGGAAAATAAACACGGAAAAGACTCTAAAACTACTCCTTAGGAGTGACATAAACGTCACTCATCAAATTCCCCCAAGCTAAACCTTTGCTCGTCCTCGAGCAAAGCTAAGGCAAAAGAGAACAAGAAGGAATTATTGAAAGCAAAAGAAACAAAAATAGAAACAAAGAGAAAAATATACACTAACTCACTGTCGTAGGAATCACGGTTGTTTTTAGCTACAACAAGCCCTTAAAACCCCGAAGTCGCCTATGAGGACGAGTGAGGTCTCGTGAGGGTTTCCTAAGAGCTTACCCCACAACTCTCGACAAAAGCCAAGGCAAGGCAACAAAAGGAAAAGGAAAAGAAACAAGAAGAGAAAAAAAACAAAACACAAACTCATATACGGACAAGAGATGAGGACAAGTACTAATGAATGCAAACCTTTCTAAATGGACAAATGTATGCACGTTCCAAGATGTCAATGGTTGATTGAAACATAACACATGCTAAGCATAGAGAACTACTTAGGACTCAATCCACCCTAGCCCCAACCAATCGGGCCACGTTCTCTCCACTAGCTTCAAATCAACCCTTAAGCTAGCTTCTCAAGATTCCACGAAGGAACCGGAAAAAGATAAAGAAATGAAAAACTTTGAGAAGGTAATCCCGACGTCTCAACTATGCATACTCTTTCCATAGGTTTGAAGTCTATCTCCCTCCACCGTTCTTTTGACCTAACCCACTAGAGTCTAAGGGTCTTTTTATTGGTTGTAACGTAAGGCTAAGGGTTAAGGCGAGGTAAAAATTTAAAATTTGGTGAAATTTCCTAAGTGAAGCAAAAAGTGCGGCCGACACTCAAAAATAACTCAAGAATTCACTAAATATCAAGCAAAAATACCACTAATGCCATTCCTCCAAGCTTATTCAACACAAACACACAATATTCCCCCCAAACTTGAACAAAGCATTGTCCTCAATGCTTAAACTAAGGAAGAAAATGAAACCAACTAAAATATTTTTGTTGTTTTTGTTTTTTTTTTTTTTTTTTTTTTTTTTTTTTTTTTTTTTACTTAACTTTATTCATTGTCCTTGCCTTTTTAACTTTGGACGGCTTTTTCTTGAAATTTCACTTGATTTTCATAAATTTGCATCATTCTTTACAAGCTCAACTCTAACCAAATCTCAAAGTGCTTCTTGTTTATAATCAACAACTCAAAACTCAAACCTCACATGCCAATGCTTCACTAACTAAAAGGGTTGGGAAACAAAGGCCATTAGGTTTGTAACTTGGTTTAAACAAGAGCGGGAAACATAAGGCTCAAATTGGTTAGCAAGTAGGTTTATGCAAAATAGAAAATCAAATTTGTAACAAAACAAAAAGAAGATAAAGAAAAATGAGAAAGTAGTGCCCTTTTCCTCCCCTAGAGTGCTTCGGTCACGATCTTGGGAGCTATAAGTCAAAACAAGGATCAAGACATGCATAGCTAAGGATCCAAATGCGCCACACAACAAAGTGATGAAGGCTAAAACAATGTTACCTCACACGGGATTATAACTAAGCAAATACCAACTAAGGGTGCCAAATCCACTATAGAGAGCAACACCATCTTACCACATACCCGTGAACTAAGGCTTCATGGCGCCCTAAAAGTTCTTAACCCGGCTACCTTAGCATGTAATATCCTAGAGTCAACCAATGACACTCTCAAACCGTGCACACATTAACCACTTAGGAAGAAAGGCATTCAAGAGTAAACAAATCCAAAAGATATAATGTCCAAAATAAGTACAAACAAAGCACATTTTGCTAAACTTGCCTTGAAGTAAACAAAAATCTTTTTGGATTTTCCAAAAGCATGAAAAACATGGAAATGCATATACTCAAGTGCATGACATGTATGAATCAACATCCCACCAAACATGATAGAATACCCTCCCCCAAGCTTGAATGAAACCAAGCTCTCAAATCATAAATGATGAAACCAAGGAGGGGAAAACAAGGAAAAATTAATCCAACATTACCAACACATGATCTTCAAGTCACAATAAGTAAGAGAGAAGGGAAAAGAAGGATATTACCGGATATGGGATAAATGCAAAATCACACAAAAAAAACCCGAAATAACCTCATGTGAGCCACAATCTCTACAAATAAGGCTTGAATTCCACATGATAGGTAAGTTGAGGCACATTTCCTTGATTCTTGATCATCACCAATGCGCAAGAGTATATCAAGTTGTGTACCTAGCAAGGAACACAAACACGTCCATGAGAGAAAATCTAATCTAAAAAGAAAAGAAAATGAAAACAATAAAACACGGGTTACTTCCCGCAAAGGCTTGCTTAACGTCCAAGCATGACCAATCTAGTAAATAACCCGACAAAGAACGCAAAAGCTTGTCATATGCACCGGCAAACATATCAAGAAGTAGAGCATACGCGATGCTCATATGACAAGCAAACATAAAGTACAAGGAGACTTTATGCTTGAGAGAAGGGGGAAAAGAAAAAGTAAAAGAATCAAAAGAAAAATCAATAAAATAAGAAGAAAAAGAAAGATAGGGAGGCAAACTATCCTCACAAAAATCTTTTTGGTTGGCATTATAACTCTTTTCCTCATCAACAATAAAAGAGTTGGGGGCTTCGGAAGCATGGATAGGAAGAGGATTCCTAAGCGGTTCTTTGAGAAAAGAAGGGAGGAACATAGGATAGTAGGGGATATGGTTAAACCTTTGGGAGAAAGGTGTATGAGAAAGGGGAAAAGGGGTAGCTATTCCCTCACCACAAGGTCTCACATCACTAATGAGGGCATGGAAATCAATCATGGAATCCTCAAATGAAGAAGTCTCACGATCTACATCTCCCTCAAGCTCAAAAACTCCAAACGGTTCAACCTCAACCTCCTCTTCATCATCTTGAACAACATCTCCCATACATTTCTCAAGTCCTACCATCTCAAATCCAAGAGTGAATGGGGGCAAATTCCTCTCAAACTCATCTCTTTCTAATGAAGCATTATCAATGAACTCACTCAAAAGGTTATGGGCTTTCGTTTGAAATGCAAGAAATATTTGGGCCATAATCTTAAATGAGTCCAAATCATCATGGATAGACGAGTCTAAAGCTTGCTCATTGGAATCATCTAGGGAACTATGGGACACACCTTTAGAATTCATGCAAAAATCGGATGCAATATGAGAAAGAACATGCACTTCATCATCATTAGAATGTACCTCATTACATTGAGCTATAGAGGGAGGGGAGTTGAAATCATGCATTACATGGTCACTATGGGGAGCATCAAGCACATCATGGGAATTTATATTAGACAAATCATGACAATTAGCATCAACATTAAAAGCATGAGAATCCCGAACATAAGTCTCATGATTGGCCCTCTCCCAATCATAATTATCCCTAGCTAACCATGAATAGAAATCCCAAGCTTCATCCGAAGACATAGTTTCAAGATCACCATTTAACATATTATCAACCACTCCTCTAAAATGCTCATTTAATCCCAAATTAATGATTTCACAATAATCACCCTTGGTAAAACCCTTAACACCATCCAAGAAATCCTCAAGTCTATTAAAATACACCCAAAACGGTTCATTATCAAATTGAGGAATAGAAATACAAGCCATTTTTCAAAAACAAAAACAAAACAAAGAGAACAAAAATAAATCAAAGGAAAAATATATACAATGGACTAGTCTCAATAAAATAACACAATGGTAATGGAAGCCGTTCCCCGGCAACGGCGCCAATTTGACAAGGGAATAAACGTGTCGTCAATTGTCTATCCCTAGATCAAATACAATTTATACAACCTAAACAAACCTAATACGAGTATAAGGCAAGCATAGGGGTCGAACCACAGAGAACGGATAAACACCACCAAATGTTATCGACAATTAAGCTAGTCCGGAATAGGAGATAAATAAACTAAAGTCTAAAAATGCTAAAACAAGAAATAAAACATTAAGGGAAATGGTTTAGGTATAGCATTCACTTGAACATAAACAAAAGCATAGAAGTTGAATTAATTATGAACTAAACATGCTCAAATATCGAAATAAAGGATCCAATCTAGCCGCCTTCCGGGGTCAATTGGCTTCTCCTAACATAGCCTCTATGTTTCCACATTAGAACCATATACTAGGAGGTACTATTAAATAACAATCGATAATAATGAACCTTAACTAAGTCAACTTCCGTTTCATGTTAGCAAAGATTCACTCCCAATCAACTAACAACATGCATTTTGCAAGGAGATTGAAGAATATCAAGCATATAAAGACTTTAATCACAAATAAATCAATTCTAAACCTAGGACATGCTCAAGATCCAACTACACCACAACCATCCCCTTAATGGGGGAATTACTCACTAATCATGATAACAACAAGATTAATCAACAAATAATCAAGAATCAACATGATTAATAAGCAATACCAACAACTAAAACAATAATAAAAATAAAGCAATAAAAATAGAGGAGAGAGAGTTAGAGATTCTCATTGATTGAAGATGGAAGTCTACAAACAAGATGATCAATCTTCTTCTTCAAAATCCAAGCTACAATCAACAATGGTGAAGCCCTCACTTTCTCTCTCTAAACTACACTAATCCTAAGCTAACCCTAGAGAGAGAAGCTCTCCTAAAAACTAATTAGAGAGTGTAGAATAATATGATGGATGATTAGTTTTTTAATTACCCTAGAAAATGGGTATAAATACTAAGGTAAGAAAATAAGAAAAATAAATAAAGAAAATAAAAGAAAATAAAAAGAAAAATAAAAGAGAAAGGAAAAAGGAAATAAAAATAAAAAGAAAAGAAAACAATAAAAACCCAAAACCCCCCAAATCCCATCAGACCCACGACCTTCATCATCTTTCTCCTTTTGCGGCTGCTCTAATTCAATCACCAACCATCAAGCATCATCAACCATCATCTTCACCGTCCATCATCAATCATCACTTAATCGCCACCGTTCGATTAATGGAAGAAATCGCAGCCGCTCAAATTCATTAATCCGTACAATCTCACACGCGAAACTCGGAGCGGCCGCTCATACTCATCGGAGCGTCCGCTCTGATCATCTGCCTCAAATTGGTGAAATTGAACCAAGAATGGAGCGGCCGCTTCAGAGGAGTGAGCGTCCGCTCTGAAGGGTATTGCAAATTGAATGATTGGAGGAGCGAAATGCGATTTGTTGGCTGCTACTGTTGCGGTTCTTGGTGAGTGAGAACGGTGGCGCAGCTGGTGAATTGTGGTTGGTGGTGGCTGGGAATTGCAGGGAAGAGGTGCGGGCTGCTCTGATTTTGGTGGTGTTGCTGTTGTTGTAATTAGGTGGATGTGGTTGAGATGGGTTTGCTGTGGTGAGTTGCGGTGGTGACTGCTGGTTGCTGGTGGTCGAATGGAAGCAGAGGTGGTGCGGTTTTGGTGTTGTTGATGCCGACGCTGCTGGGGCTTTATGGTGGCTGAGGGAGTGAGTGGTGGTTGGAGATGCTGGGGGTTTGCTGCTGTTGCTGTTGTTGGTGGTTGTTGTTGATGGCTGGTGGTTTTGGCAGTTGGAGGTTGGAGCAGGGGAGATGGTGAATTGAGGGAAGTTTGGTGTTTTGGTGTGGTGTAGGATAAGGAAAGGTGTGGTGTAGGATAAGAGTGCAGCAGGGGCTTGATGTTGAAAGCTTGTGAATTGTGCTCGTTTGGCATTTGACTCAACTTGGGACCCGAACGCGAATATGACTTTGAAACTCGGAACACACTTGAGCTTTGAACCTTAATACGATTGCAAACCTACACACAAAGAAAACCGGGGAGAGGATCGGGACATAAAATAAAATAAATAAAATAGAAATAAATAAAATAAAATAGGAAAATAAGAGGCATAAAACTAAACTAATAAAAATAAAACAAAAAACTAAACAAACAAATAAAGTAAAATAAAATACGGAAATAAACTAAAGCTAATAAAATAAAGAAAATAAACTAAAACACTTCAAATTTACCAAAATAAACTAGAAACTTTATTAAAGAGAAAACAAGAGAATAAAAGGAAAATAAGGGAAAATAAACACGGAAAAGACTCTAAAACTACTCCTTAGGAGTGACATAAACGTCACTCATCAATAATATCCGACGAGCTGCCGGTGTCAATAAGGATCCGTCCAACCAGCTGGTTGGCAACCTTACATTCAATGACGACCGGGTCGTCAAGCGGACGGCGGACGCTGCCCCTATCCTTCCAGTTATGAGGACGTCTGGGAAGGTGGAGGAGGCAGACGCCTGCTCATCATCATCCTTGTCCATCTTTTGAAGATAGCTCTTGGTGCCCCGGATGGTAGGGCCACCACATGAAAATCCTCCTGCTATAGTGTAGACCGGATCCTTGTCGGTTTCCGAACTACTACTAGGCTGGGGGCCAGCCTTGGAGGACTGACCCTTATTCTTCTTCTTTGCCCCGGCTGGGGACTTAGAGATGTAGGACTTTAGAAGCCCCTTGTCAGCCAGACAGTCCAACGTCCGCTGCAGACTGAAGCAGTCGTTGGTGTCATGGCCAACCACCTCATGGAATTGGAAAAATTTATTTTTGTTCCGCGACTAGACGGAACTTTTCATCGGATTCGGCTTCTCAATAGACAGCCGATCCTTCACCTCCATGAGGATGGAGTTGCAATCTTTGTTAAACTCGTACTTGGGGACGTACGGTTTAGACTCTTTCTTCTTCTTCTAGGACGGCTGGTTAGAATCACTAACCGCCCAGACTTCTTTTCTCTTTTTGCTCTCTTCTTTTTTGTTACCCGGCTAAGCGGACCGGCTTTCTTTTTGTTTGTCAGACTTCTTGGAGTCTGACTGGCTACCAGGCGAGGAGAGGTCGGTAGCCTGAATGTAGCTCTCCGCCTCCCTCAGGGCCGCCTGTAGCGTAAATGCCCCTTTGCGAACAAGGTCGAACTTAAAGGCCGACCCGTCCTTCAGACCCTTGAAAAAGTCTGTGAAAGCTACCTTGTCAGACAGTCCCTGGATCTGTATTCTGACCAGGTTGAACCGCCTGACATATGAGCGTAGCCCTTCTCTCTCACCCTGCCTAACGGTGCTCAAGTCAAGGCTCGTTTTCTTGGCAGGAATGTTCATTGAGAAGTTGGTAGCGAACAAGAAGGCTAGCCTCTTGAAGCTATCAATAGAACTGGCTGGCAAGTTGCCAAACCACTGCTGGGCAATGCCCTTCAGTGTAGCCGGGAAACAACAACACCAGGTGGCATCGTCCCAACCTTGCAAGCACATGAGGTTGGTATATGCCATCAGGTGGTATTCTGGGTTGGTGGTACCATCATAGGTGCCCACCAATACATTCTTAACCTTGGCCAGCTGAGCCGCCTCGGTTATATTGGCTGCAAAGGCAGACGGTTGCTCGCCTAACCTCATTAGTCGAAGCTGCCAGTCTAGAGGCTGGGCAGGAGTATTTGCCGCCTGACCTCCAAAAGGAGGTGGCTGCATGAATTGGAGGCCATATTGCCCATACTGCGCCTGGGGTGCGTATGGCATAGACCCTATCATCAGCTGAGGTTTGGTGTTGACGGATCCACCACCTGTCCGACTCTCATGCAAGGACAGAGATTTCCTTGCAGAAGCTTGCTTGAAGCTGTCTGGAAAGCTTGAGGTAGAAGCTGACTCAGACTGCTGCTGCCTCCTTCGATTGATGACTTCTCTAGCATCGAAGGTAGACGCCTTCTTGGCCTCTGGCTGGGGTCGCCGAGGCATCAAAATCTTAGACCAGTCAAGTTTTGCGGATGCCTTCTTCTTTGGGTGAGGAGTTGGCTGCCTGTCCTTGACCGGCTTCTTCTTCTTCCCATCATTAGGAGTCTTTTTAGCCGGCTGACTCTTGCTAGAGCCTGCCTTGTTTTGGTTGATCATGGCCTTGATTTCACCTTTAAAAGAGGTCATGAATTTCATGAGCTCATCTCGGGTGACTGGGGCTTGACCTTTGGCCTTCTGGGTTTCCCCTTCTGGCCTTCCAGATGGGCGCCTGCTTGGGCCCGCTTGGTCTACATTTCGCTCCAGTTAATCCCTGGAACAAATGGATTTAGAGATGAGAGAGCCATCCTTAGATGTGTAGGTCTCCACATCATCATCTTCTTCTTCCTCCTCCTCCTCCTCAGTGAATACCTCTGGCTGAGGCTGAGGCTGAGGTGGAGGCTGGGGGATTTCAAACCCCACCGGCTGAATAACCGGTTGCATGTCGTCCGGGGTACCCGTCTGAGTGCCCGGACGTAGAGAGGTAGAATTGAGAATCGGTACAGAATTTTGAACCATCCTGAGGTACTCTCCCCACAGACGGCGCCAAATGTTTTGGGTGTTTTTGTCCCTTGGGAGAGTTACAACTCGAAGACTGGTCCGGAGGGCTTCTGTACCTGCAAAATCAACGGAGACACCGTTTGGGTGGTGCTCCGCCTCCAACGCTCAAGTTAGTAACTTGAAGGAGAGAAAGGTGTAGAAATTTAGGTGGGGATCTGCTAGGTTTTCTAGCTCAGTTGTCTCTATCAAAGGGACAGTTTGCAATAAATGGAAAACGTGCCCTCCAAAAGAGGGGAATCCCCCTCTTTATAGGGTCCTTGGGATTTGTGCCCCTGATTGGGTGATAAAACCCTAATCAGAGATGGGTTGCGCCGCATTGCGGCTGTAACACCCTAGAAATTCCTTTCCTTTAAAATACACTTTACCCTCTTAAAAACACGATTTAGGAATATCTAAGACATTACCGCCACCGTAAAAACGGCTAAGGCAATTATCAAAGACACACAGCGGAAGTTTTGAAAGTCAAACTAAGAAATAACGCAAATTTAAAAACCGAACTAAACGAAAGTAAAGTTGGAAATCAACAAAACCAAGTTAAATAATAACCACTACAACTTGGAACCTTCAAGGTCCTTATTCAAAACCATCCAATCAAATAATAATGTTAGTCCAACAAATAATAAAACAAAGTATTCAAAATGTAAACATATCACATCCTAATGAAAACTAGCATAGTTCTCTCTTCACTCATGCCCCATCATGAACATGCATCAATACCTGAAAAGAGTATCTCTACTTGCCCCCACTACTCTCCATTAGAATGGATCATCGTAGGGCCAAGATAAAGACATAGCCAGACACAAACAAAACACACAATCAGCAAAGCTGAGTACATAAGCGTATGTAAACACACTATCATGCAACTCCTAGCATTACACACACTTACCTCACTGCACCTGTTTACAAGCACACACAACAAACAACAAGACTCTTTAATTGGATGCCAAATAATTTATTTAGCATTGATTACGCATCGAACGGGTTTCTAACTTGACTAAACCTTCCTCAATGAATTGAGGACCACTGACACGGGAGCTAACCGTGCCAGCATCACCTGTGCCACATCCATTGGTGGCGGAATTCCAGCGCATAACAATAATAATAAAAATAAAAGGAATGTACAGCGTCCTGTACTCCATTAGAAGTTATGATCAAATATAAAGTCACATAACTCCCCCATATGTTCATACTCAAGGTATATACGTTCCAAGAGTTTTGGTGCGTAATCTCTTTCACTTTACGTTATTTACACATTATTAGACTTGGTGATGACCCTCAAAGCATAACAATTCAATCATCGATAATAATTCAACCATTCAAACATACCAATTTAATTCTTGAATATTTAGTGACCACATAATATTTAATGTTGAACCCTTTTTAATTCTACCTCAGTGTCATAGACACTGTAAACGCATAAAGCGCCAACAATCCTATCCTTCAGTGTTAAAAACACCTTAAGTGCTCAAAGGCACCAACATACAATTTAATCCTTGTGTACATAGACACTTATATAGCTCCTTCTTCATGCTTAAAGCATCAATAAAAATTATATGAACCATAATAAAATTCCTTTTCAATGATCCAAACATAATTAAACAATTAGTTTGATTAAACATGCTCTCTATCATGCCATAAATAAATATGTAGTCCATATAATCATGCCAAAATATAATTTTCCAATCCATAGATCATCACAAATAATTCATGCTTCACAATTCAGTCACCAATACCAATAATTCACAATTCAATACATGAACCTTAGCATGATACTACTTATAATTGATTGAATTTAAGCCTAGCATGATTCTACATCATCAAAATATGCTAAGTACGCGAACGCACCTCAATTAAGCCCTTTTAAATGGCCGAGAACACTACAACAATTCCCGAATCAAGTCTCCTACAATAAGGGACAATAATACTAAATTAATTACTTTTGTATACACAATTTCCAGCAACTTAAATTCACTTTAAACTATTTAGAATAATCTGAAAATTATTTAAAAACCCCTAATTAAACTCCTTTTTAATAGGTTATCACACCCTTTTATTAAAATCACAATTATACTACTTTAAATAAAATTCCAGCATTTTAAACTAATCAAAAACCCTTTTAAAACTTCATCAAAATATATTTTCATACTTAAATTATCCATAGAAAAATTAAATTATATCTTACCCTTTAAACTCAAGGATAAAATTAAAAAAAAAAACTTCGTTAAAAATAAAAAACTGCCCGAAAATCATACTTAGAGGCTGAATTTGGCCACGAGAGGGTGGTGCTCACTACCATTGGTAGTGAGTCTTTCTTAAAACGTTGTTTCCACATGGAAAACACTACTTTTTTGTCAAAATCGGATGAGTTTAGAACCTGATCGGGATTAAAACGGGATTAATATTAACGAACGGGAAATCTATAAATTAAAGCACGAATTTATGAGTTCAAAATAATTTGGAATTAAGTTAAACTAATTAGTAGTTATAATCACCAAAATTTCCAAAATATCATTGCTATAAAAGCCCTAAATCAATTGTTCATAAAAACCCTAAAAATCAAGTCTTTAATAATAAAAACCCTAGCTTTTAATACTTTATAAAATCTGAAATTAAAACACTCTATACTCTAAAATTTACAATCTTTAATCATCAAAACATAATTATAAAGTATACTAATCATGTTTAGACAATTAAAATCAATAACCAAAATATATAAAGTATAGGGATAATAATTAAAACAAAATAAAGAAGGAGAGAAGAGGGAGAAGAAGAAGACCACCGTGGGTGGTGGCCGGCCGGCTGGCCGGCGGTGACATGGCAGCCGGTGGTTGGGAGTAGTAGCCACTTGGAGTTCATGAAATCCCACGTGAAAGAACAAGCAAAAGAAAGGGGGAAAATAAGAAAAGAAAGAAGAGAAGGAAAAAGGAAAAAGAATAAGAAAAGAGAAATAAGAAGAGAAATAATTACCTTGACCAATTGACTTTTTGTGTGGGAAATTTTGGGGATTGAAAGAGTATTTATAAAGTAGAGTAGGTTAGGGTAAGTTTTGGGCTTCATAAAAATTATGGAGTTGGATAATAAAATAGTTGGCCCAAATTATAAAAATAGGATAGTTGGGTATGGGTTATATTTGGATTAAATACTTGTTGACCCAAAATATAAACACTTGCTTTATTAGTAATTGTAGGGAATATTTCAAGCATTATGATAACCCCAAACTTGAACCCCACTGTGATCATGCACTAAAGTACGGTGGCGTTCCAAAGGGAAAGACAAAGAGCAAAAAGAGTCGCCAACAAGTTTTAGGAACTTGTAAACCCAAAAGACAATCCAAAAGGACCATCAACTACTCCATAAGGTCTTGAACCAAATAGGGTCCGGGGATGAGGGTACGAATCCAATCTACAAAAGAAAGGACCCGCCTTATAAAATAGGCCTCTACTTTGTTCTGCTCGTATTCATGTGCGCTTTTCGAATAACATACAAACATTATATTAAACCTACCCTGTTTATCTATGTTGGTTGAAATTAATGCACAAATAATACTATTATTGGCGATCACTTGAGTTAAAATCACATTAGCCTAAACCAAATTAATAAATATCTTATTAAGCGTGATTTCAAGTACAAATTCCCTTTAACAATCATAAAAGGCGTGACCAAGCAATGACAATAGAAAATATATCAAGCAACATAATATAATCAATAATACATAATAATAATAATCATGATAACAATAATAAAGCTTGATAATAATAGCAAGATCCTAGGCATGATACTAATAAGATTAATAACAAATCCTAGCATGTCACTAAACAATAAAGATCAAAGCTTTAACCTAACATGGTACTAACATGATAACAGAAAGGATTAAAGGCACCCTAAACATGATACTAGAAAGCATAAAATAACATCCTAACATGATACTAGGAATTAATCAATAATAAACATGCTTTCTACATTAAAATAGAGTAATAGGATTACATACTTTGAAACCTCGTACCTCTTTCTAATAACAAAATACACAAGTTAGTAAACTGCAATGAAAATAATAAAGAACAATTAAAGAATTAAATTAAAATCAAATTAAATAAAGTTTTGACTAGATTTGGACCAAACCCTCAGAAAATATCAAACTTTCACGTCTAGGGCGAAGGCAACTTCGAACTTGGCTAAGAGACTCTAAGTCTTGTGAATGCGGAATATTGTATGTAAAAAGCTAGTTTAGAAAAAGAGAGAGAGAATAAGAATTAAGAATTAAGGAAGAATTGATGAGAGTTGATTGAGAGAGTTGATAGTTGATGAAAGTTGATGATTCAAAAACAGAGATTCGGACCCTATTTATAAGAAAACAGTCCGGAAAATCATAGAATTTGATAAGGAATAAAACTCCACTCTGTCGCTAATCAAACCGACCTTGTCGCCAAAGATTAATCTTGTCGCCAGGCGACAGAGTCTGTCGCGAGGCGACAAGCCTGTCGTTTCGCGACAAGACAGTTTTTTGCGGATTTTGTTAATCATATATTTTGATCTAGAAGTCCAAATAAGTCATATAATATGTCGTTAGAAAGCTCTTGAATTCTACTTTCTAATGCAATTAGAATCAGATTAAAATATTTTGTAGATGAAAAGATATGGACGAAATAGTGAAAGGGTGTCAGTTTTGGATAGAGTTTCATATATCTTTAATATCTTTTTCGTTATAGCTCGGATTTATTATTATAATATATCATTGGAAAGATAATTTCAAGATCTATCCAACCATGTAAAATTTGGATAAAAAATATGAGGCACAAAAATAATATCTGACTATCTTTGAACATGTCTAAATCCGAATAGAATTAGGAAAGTTTTAAAAAAGGAAAGTTTACATTCAAATCAAATTTTATGATCTTATCTTTTCAAAAAAGGATAATTAAGATATTTTAGAAACTTATAGAAGATTCTAATCAATCCTAATTAGTTTAGGAATAGGATTAAACCTTTGGACCCTCCTCATGATCATTGGGTCGTAGGTAAAATCCGGTTTGGGCCCAGTTTAGTATTTTGGCCATAACTTCCTCATTATTCATCGGAATTGGGCTTATAATATATCGTTGGAAAGGTCTTTTCAAGCCCCATCCAACTACACCATTATTGGACCATTATCATGGACCAAAATAAACTGAATTGGACGTTATTATAAAATAGAAATGGTTTTCGAAAACAGAAAGAAGGATTTCAATAAAAACTAACCGCAACACTTGACTTTCAACACTTTCACTTCATTCGATTATGGTTCGACGTGACAGATATTCATCACTGGGTTTGGTTTTGGGGAGACACAAATGGGTGTCTACAGTAATTAAATAATTAAAATGGTTTGACCCAAAATATACTTCATAAATAAATGAATAAAATATAAAATACGTTAAAAATACGGGGTATTACAGCGGCTTTCTCGGGATTTGGGCCTGAAGGCCGACTTTTTCCCCCAAATATCCGGAATGACACGTGTCAAAAAGGGATAGGTCCGCTTTGGACCATCCCCGGGCTGACACGTGTCACCCTCTGATTGGACCACGCGGAGGGGTAAAATTACCCTAAACAATCCCTACTCTCTCTCCTTATAAACCCAAACCCTACTCTCTTCCCTCATTCTCAGCCTCCCTCATTCTCTCTCATCCTCTCCTCTCCTGATCTCCTCTCCAGATCCTCCTCTCCTCTCCTGAAGCTCCTCTCCAGATCTCCTCCCCTCTCGATCTCATCTCCTCTCTCTCTCTCTCCAGATTTCCTCTCCTCTCTCTCCCATCTCATCTCTTCTTTCCTGCTCTCTCATCGATCTCACCGCCGGCCTCCCTTTTCTTTCCTGCTCTGTCGTCTAACCACCGCCACCGTCTCAACTCGCATCTTACTCTCTTCTCACCACCGCCGCCGTCTCAACTCGTCTCACCACCGCCGCCGTCTCAACTCGCCGTCTCAACTCGCCTCTTATCTCAACTCGCCTCTTACTCTCTTCCAAAGAATTACTGCAGCTAAGCTTTTGTCTTAACTCGCCTCTTACTCTCTTCTCGATTATTTTGGGTTTAGGTTGTTTTAATTAATTGATTTTTCTGTGTTTTTGTAATTTCTTGGTTGTTTTTAATTTGATTTTTTTTTTCGTGTTTTCTAGGTTTTCTGGGTTTTTGGGGATTATGATTCATGAGTTTTATTAATTTTTTTGTTTTAATTGATGCATGTGTTTTTTGGGGTTTAATTATGCGATTATAATCAATTTGGGATTTTAATTCGTTATTTCTCAAATATTCTGGGTTTAAGTTGTTGATTTTTTTGATTTTTTTTCTCGGTTTTTTTAAATTATTTATGGGATTTTGTTTTCATTTTTGTTTAATTTTTTTTTTCTGGGTTTTCTTCTGGGTATTACTAGTTGTAGATTTTCTGGGTTTTTCAGTTGTTTTTGTTTTTAATTTTGTGGATTTTTTTTTCTGGGTTTTGGCATTTTTGTGGGTGTACTGTTTGCATGTCTTAGTGGCTTGTTTTAATCGATTTTTTTTTTGTTTTGCTTGATGCAGGAATATTATTGATTTAGATCTTAAATGGAATCGAAGAGTCAAGATGAAGGAATATTATTTTTATATTGTAATTTTTTTTTTATATTGTAAATTTTATTATTTATATTTGATTTTAGTTTTGTGTAATTTGATTAATTTAGATCTTTTAAATTGGAATTGTTGTACGTTTAATTTGTTTGTAGTTATTAATTTAGTTTTTCACTCTTAAAAAGTGTACAATTACTTACATATTGATGAATATATGTGTTTTTTATTTATATTATACATATAAATATGTTTCTGCTACATTTTAAGTGAAAAAAATGAAATTTTTTTTTTTTTGTTTTTTAAGGGCATTATTGCCACCGGTTAACCAGTGGCAATACTCACTAATACACAAAAAAAAAAGAGCGGGACAGATTATTGCCACCGGTTAACCGGTGGCATAGGGGGGTTTTGAACCGGTGGCCAATTGATATTTTCGCCTAATGAGGGTGTCCCCATTACACACCAGTGAAAACAGAAGGTAAGGAGTTACTTGATGTTTTTGTTGTAGAGATTAATCTTACTTCATCTTCCACTTGGGTATTCGATACCGGTTGTGGTGCTCATATCGTTAATGACGTGCAGGGCTTGAAAGGAAGTAGGAAGCTAGATCCAGGGGAAGTAATACTTCGAGTAGGAAATGAAGCAAAAGTTGTTGCACTTGCTATGGGAGTTATCATTTGAGACTTCCTTCTGGACTTATTTTAGTACTTAATAACTATTATTTCGTACCCAGCATTACTAAAAACATTATTTCAGTTCCAGTTTTAGATACTGAAGGTTTTTCATTTCGAAAGAAAGTATGTTATATGCTAATGCTAAGTTAATCAATGGCTTGTATATCTTAGAATATGCAACTCATGTCTACAACATAGATCATAAAAAGTAGAAAACAGATGATTCAAACCCAAATTACCTATGGCATTGTAGGCTTGGACATATTAACCAAAAGCGCATCCAGAAATTACATAAGGATGGACTCCTTTCTTCTTTTGATTATGAATCATTTGAAAATTGTGAGTCATGCTTGCTTGGAAAAATGACTAAGTCACCCTTTACGGGTGTAGGTGAAAGAGCTAGTGACCTTTTGGGACTCATACATACAGATGTATGTGGACCAATGAGTTCAAGAGCTAGGGGTGGGTTTAACTACTTCATTACTTTTACTGATGATTTAAGTAGATAAGGTTACATTTACTTAATGAAGAACAAGTCGAAAGCCTTTGAAAAGTTCAAAGAATTCTAGAATGAAGTACAAAACCAACTTGGGAAAACAATTAAGGCATTGCGATCTGATCATGGTGGCGAATATTTGACCCAAGAATTTGATGAACATCTGATTACTTGTGGAATACTTTCACAATTAACCCCTCCAGGGACACCTCAGTTAAATGGTGTGTCAGAAAGGAGAAATAGGACCTTACTAGATATGGTTCGGTCCATGATGAGCTTTACTGATCTTCACATATCATTTTGGGGATATGCATTAGAAGCAGCTGCGAATATACTAAACAGAAGCCCGTCCAAAGCAGTTGAGAAGACACCATATGAGTTATGGACTGGAAGAGTTCCAAAGTTGTCTTATCTCAAGATTTGGGGATGTGAGGTCTATGTAAAACGTTTACAAAGCGACAAATTACAACAAAAGGGTATTACTTCTACAATCGCGAAGATAACAAAGTGTTTGTTGCTCGCGATGGTGTCTTTCTAGTAAAGGAATTTCTATCTAGAAAGCCAAGTGGTAGTAAAGTGGTTCTCGAAGAAATTCGAGACGAGCAACAAATGGATGTGGATAACACCACGTTAGAGGCGAGGGCGCATGAGACGATTAATCATGTGTCGGAGCAAGCTAATTCCACCAGCGAGACTCCTATCGTCCCACTTGAATCTAATTTATGCGAAAATCTTCAAGGAGTTGGAGAGAAAATTTCTACTGTTGCTCCTACCCCACGTAGGTCTACCAGAATAAAAAACAAACAGTTTGTCGAGGTTCTGTTAACTGAGGATTCTAAAATCTTCTTAATGGAGAATGAGGAACCCACAACCTACAAGCAAGCTTTGGTGAGCCCCAACTCAGATAAATGGCTCGAGGCCATGAAATCCAAAATGGAATCGAAGTCTGAAAATAAAGTGTGGACCCTAGTAGACTTGCCTAATGGAGTAAAACCCATTGGTTGCAAATGGGTCTACAAGATTAAAACAGACAAGGATGGAAATGCCTACATCCATAAAGCAAGACTGGTTGCAAAAGGGTACAGACAGATTCATGGTATTGACTATGATGAAACCTTTTCCCCAGTAGAAATGCTTAAGTCCATTCTGATTCTTCTAGCGATTGCCGCATTTTTCGATTACGAAATTTGGCAGATGGATGTCAAAACCGCCTTCTTGAATGGGTTCCTGACGGAGGAAGTGTACATGACACAACCTGAGGGTTTTGAAGATCCAGAAAATCCTAGAAAGGTATGCAAGCTTGAGAAATCCATTTATGGATTGAAGCAGGCATCCAGGAGTTGGAATCTTCGTTTTGATGAAGCGATCAAAAGGTTTGATTTTGTCAAAAGCGAAGAGGAACCTTGTCTATACAAGAAGTCTAGTGGGAGCAGCGTAGTTTTCTTAGTCTTGTATGTGGATGACATACTTCTCATGGGAAATGATATACCAATGCTTAAGTCAGTCAAGGAATGGTTGAAGAGTTGTTTTTCCATGAAAGACTTAGGAGAAGCCGAGTACATTTTGGGAATCAAGATCCATAGAGACGGGTCTCGAAGGATGATTGGACTAAGTCAAGAAACTTATATTGATAAGGTTCTTGACAGGTTTGAGATGAAAAACTCCAAGAGAGGTTTTCTCCCCATGTCCCATGGCATTACGCTCAGTAAATCTCAATGCCCGATTATGCCAGATGAGATGAGACGTATGGCTATAATTCCTTATGCTTCTGCAATAGGATCGATTATGTATGCCATGATCTGTACAAGGCCGGATGTTACATATGCTCTAAGCATGTGCAGCAGGTTTCAAGCAAATCCAGGTTAAGCACACTAGACAGCTGCCAAGAACATCCTTAAGTACTTGAGAAGGACGAAAGAAATGTTTCTAGTGTATGGTGGAGAAGATGAGTTGGTTGACAAAGGTTATACGGATGCGAGTTTCCAAACAGACAGGGATGACTTCAGATCTCAATCTGGATACATTTTCTGTCTGAATGGTGGAGCAGTGAGCTGGAAGAGTTCGAAGCAAAGCACTGTCGCAGACTCTACGATAGAATCAGAGTATTTGGCTGCTGTTGAAGCAGCTAAGGAAGCTGTTTAGATAAAGAAGTTCCTAACTGAGCTCGATATCGTACCAAGTGCTCAAAAGGGAATCGAGGTATACTGTGACAATAATGGAGCCATTGCTCAATCGAAGGAAGCTAGGTCACACTTCAAATCCAAACATGTTGAAAGGAAGTTTCACCTCATTCAAGAGATCGTTGATAGAGGAGATGTCAAGATGAGCAAAATTCACACGAATGAGAACATCGCTGATCCGCTTACTAAACCCCTTCTAATGCCTAAGCATGAGAAGCATACTAGTGCAACTGGATTGAAGCGAATGGTGTAATTAGAAGTTGTAATTTGTTTTGAGAAAATAAATTACATATGTAATACATTCATTTGCAGAATTATGTTTAATCACAAATTATCATTTCTCTTATTTAAATGTGGTTTCAATATTAAATAAAATGTCCAAAATAATTATGAATTGATGGGCTCACTAGGTTAATGACCTTTTGAATGAAACCCCACAAGTGAACAAATTCATACATTATTTAAGTTCCTAGTTCGGAATCATTAAAGTGGACATAAATGATTTCAATTTGGACTAGCATGTTAAGATTGATTGGATAGCGCAGTTTCATGGGCTATAGGAGCATAGTGATGCTCGGCCAATCACATGGAAATGCATGAATGATGCGTGATCGAACTATAGACCTACTTTGAACGTCTGCCCGTAACTAGAGATTATAAAGGGCGTTTCCTGGTTATTTCAGAAGTTGAGTGGGAGCTTTGGTTTCCACAAGATTGGATAGAGTCTTCCTATTAAATTAGGAATGTGTCTTGTTTTGGCCTCTTGAAAAGGGAGAATTTAGAAAATGCATGGTCGTGCTCAAATGTGTTACATAGTAACCATTTGTTTTGTAATTCTAACTCAGATTTCAAGAAATGATTTGTAGATTAATAATGATTACATAAGATGCAATCATATTATCAAATCGACACAAAATGACTTAAGGAATTTGAATATTGCGCACTTGTCTTAGACAAGTGGGATATTGAAGGAATTATGTCTTCGATAAGTGCAATTACTAGATATATCAAGGATCACTATTATGGAGATAATAAGTTCATTCTATTGGGGCATCATCCTCTGTTGCTAGACTATGAGAGACGATTTTTGGGCTAGTCAAATAGCCCAAAGCCCTTTAGAATGGATCCTATATTAGTCACACACAAGGGTAATGGGTTAAGCAAGTTAGAGGCCCATTAATGGGCCTCATGAGCAATTAATTAGTCATAAGTATGATTGGGCTAATTGTAGTTTGAGTAGGATTAGGAATTGGGCTTGGATTTGGACTTGGACTATTATTTAGAGATATGATCTATAATTAATAGTCATGCCTAGGGTTGATTAATCAAGTCACAATTAACATACAGTGAATTGTGAATCTAGGCAACCAACATCCAAATGCCCTCAACCCCCCTCTCTCACGCACGCCTCTCTCACTCTCCCCTCTCACTCACGGACGGCCACCCCTAGTGGCCCACGTGGTGTTGCGCGGTGGTTCTTGGCTAGTTGATCATTCGTTCATCTCCGTAGAAGGTCGATAGAAGGGTTCTTTCGCGACTAACTAGCATTAGTGGAGGTCTTACTCTGTGCCCGTGTACCAAGTAGAGGAATCACGTTTGAGGTTCTTTATCTCCCCTTTTTGTTCTTGCTCGATCACCGTGGAATCACGCTTCATAGGTATAATTTTTACTTCTTTATGTGTTATGCATGAGATCCTTGGTTTGGTGCTATGTGAATATGATTCATATTATTTCCGCATTTAGTACCTATAATCTCCTACAGTATGCCCCTTTATTCGGCGTTCGCCTAGTCCATACCTTGTGTGGTTTGATTAACTTGGTATTTTTTATACCTTAAGGGGTATGACGGCTAGCAAGTTAATCAAATCAAAGTAATGATTTCCCTTGGACTAGGTGAAGCGCCGAATCAATAGCTTATGCTGCCGCTTAATTGGCTTTATGTGAGCCAACTGTTGAAACTATCGCTCGGGCATACTCAGGAAATTTCAAGTAATATCTCAACTTGGAAATTTCAAAGTTTGGCTGGGCTAAGATGCCTAGGTATGCCCTTGCTCCCATTTGTAGGGGATGATTGCCTTAAGCAAACTTAGGATACTCGGTGCCTTTACCATCTTCCCTAGTTAAGGTCGCACGTTTACTTGTGACTTAAGGTTGCCCTTTGACTAAATTAATTGACTTAAGGTTGCCCTTTGTGACTGGATTGCTATATTGTGAGCAATCTTGTTTAGCCTTTATAGGCGATGTTACTATGTTGCAAGCAACATCGCTAGGATTTTCACTTGGCATTTCAGCATAATAATGAAAGTACAAATAAGCATAATAGAATAGCAAAATAAGATAACAATGTTTGACTTTTTCATTAATTTGTCAAAATTACATTATTAAGGTCGTATGACTTTAATTATATTGATCGGTCGTTAAGACCTAGCTGTATATACAGCTTTTGGCTAGGTACCAGGAAAAGACTTAAACATCATATTTTTTCAGATTGTCTGTGTTCCATGTTCGTGGAATTAGACGGCCATCTAGGGCTTCAAGACGGTCCGTGCCATATCGAATTTCTTCTCTGATTCAATACCACCCTTCCCAGTTTGGGGTTAACTTTCCATCCTCATTTGCTCGGCCTACAGGTTCCATTTTTCTCAACACCTTATCCCCCATTTTTAACGGACGCTTAGACACTCGGCAATTATATGCCCTTAACATCCTTAAATGATAGATTTCGTGTCTAAGCGGCGCATTGCCCTTGGCTTCATGGCCTCTCAATTAGCAGATTCATCACATAACATCACCCGAAAGGTGGGCTGGTACATCTTAATTAGGAGAACTTCTTCGGAACCATAGACCAAAAAGAATGGGGTCTCTTCTATGGAACTTTTTGTTGTTGTTCGTATGGACCATAACACATTAACCAACTCATCGGCCCACAAGCCGCCTGCTTTTTCAAGCTTGCGCTTGATACCATTGGAGATCAACTTGTTGTCAGCCTCAACTTGGCCGTTGGCTTATGGTCGGCCCACTGAGGCGAAATAATGAGTTATGCCCTGGTCTCCCAACCATACCTTGAGCAAGCGCGTTTCAAACTGGGGTCAATTATCGAACACCATTGACTGAGGTACTCTATAGAGAGTAATTATGCTCTTCCTTATAAAGGCTGAAACATCCGTCCACTTAATGCCTTAGACGGCCTCGGCCTGAACCCACTTCATGAAGTAGTCCACCGCTAATAACACATATCGCCTTTGACCAGACGCTGGCGTATACGAACCCAAGATGTCCATTCCCCATTTTTCAAAGGGAAGCGGACTACTTATGGCCAATAAACTGTTAGCTGGGCGATGAATAGGGTCGCGAACTTCTGGCACTTGTCACATTTCTTTACCATTTTCATGGCGTTTGACTTCAAGCTCAGCCAATAGTACCCTAGGTGGATGGCCTTTTCAGCTAAGGCTCTTCCTCCAATATGGGAACCATAATGCCCCTGGTGGAGGTCGTTTAGCACATCATGCCCCCTCTCAGGGATAATACACTTAAAATAAGGCTTCACAAAAGGTTTCTTAAATAACTCCCCATTCTTCATCTCGAACCAAGCCGTTGTCTTTTTCATCAACCAGCTCTCTTTTAGATCAGCCAGGAGCAATCCATCCCTTAGGTAGGAAATGATTCCATCCATCCAAGTTGAGCTTCTATCAATGATCTAAACTGACTCGTCATTAATACTCCTCTTTTCCTTTACATCCCAAAAAACTGATTAGGGAGTATCACATGATGCCGAGGATGCTAATTTATTAGTGAGAGCATCCGCTTGATGATTGGACAAACGGGGGACTTGATGTAGGGTAAAGTGTTCTAGGCTCTCGGCCTCTTCTTTGACTTTCATCAAATATTTTATCATGGCCGGCTCCCTTACTTCAAAGTCACCATTCACTTGCCGACTATTAGCTGGGAGTCCAAGCTCACATCTATCTTTGTTGCTCCTACCGCCTTACACATTCTAAGGCCGACCAGGAGGGCTTCATACTCAGCCTCGTTGTTAGAGGCTTGAAATTGAAATCTCATCGCATACTCAAATTTGTCTCCTTCAGAAGATTGACAAATAACTCCAGCACCACACCCGGTTGCTGTTGCGCTACCATCTACATATAGTTTCCCGATCCGGTCTCTAGCCGGCTGTAAATCTGGCCGTGTCATCTCGGCTAAAAAATCAGCAAAGGTCTTCCCCTTTATCACTTTTCTGGGATCGAACGTGATGTCGAAGCCTCTCAATTCTAAATCCCATTTAAGCATGCGGCCACTAGCTTCTAAAGTTGCAAGCGGCTTCTTGAGTGGTTGATCTGTGTATAACACAATTGAGTATGCCCGGAAGTACGGCCGTAGCTTCTTTGATGCCATACACAATGCTAGACCAAACCTTTCAATAGGGGGATACCTAAGCTCGAAATTGTGTAATACATGACTGATAAAATAGATTGGAATCTGGTGGCCGTCCCTTTCAACAAGCAGGACGACACTTAAAGAGTGTTCAGAGATGGCAAGATAAATGTATAACTTCTCATTCTTGAATGGATTGACGAGCCGAGGCAATGTATGCAGATGACTTTTCAATTGTACAAATGCTTCTTTAGCCTCTTCCGTCCACTCGAACATGGCTTTCTTCTTGATGGTTTGGAAGAAATTTCGGCACTTATCCCCTGATCTTGAAAAAACTACCAAGTGTTGCTAGGCAGCCGGTCAGTCTCTGCACTTCTTTGTTCGCTCTTGGTGACTTCATGTCCAAGACGGCTTGAATTGTTTTAGGGTTAGCCTCAACTCCTCGTTGATCAATTAAAAATCCGAGAAATTTACCGGACCTAACACCAAAGACACACTTCTTTGGGTTTAACATCATCTTATGCCGCCTGAGTTTGGTAAAAGTTTCTCGAAGATCCTTCAAATGGTCAGTCGACTCTTTTAACTTGATAATCATGTCATCGATGTACGCCTCCATGTTCCAGCCGAGCTGATCTCAAAAGACTGTATTGACAAGTCGCTGAAAAGTAGCAGGGGCATTCTTGAGGTCAACTGGCATAACCTTGTAACAGTACAACCCCTATTCAGTCACAAATGTGGTTTTCTCTTCATCTTCTTCCCATAGAGGAATTTGGTGGAATCCGGAGTATGAGTCCATGAAGCTCACAAGGGCATGCCCGGCCGTAGAATCAACTAGGCGGTCTAATTTAGGCAAGGGTAAGCTATCCTTATGGCATGCCTTGTTCAAATCTGTATAGTCCACACACATCCTCCAAGTTCCATTTGGCTTCTTCACAGGACTACATTAGCCACCAATCAAGGTAATAACATTGTCGAATGAAACCAGCGTCCAACAGCTTTTTCACCTCGGCTTCGGCCGCCCGATTCTACTCTTCTCCATGAGTTCTTTTCTTCTGGCGGACAGGTTTTATCACTAGATTTACAGCCAATTTGTGTACGGACAGGTCAAGACTTGTACCTAGCATCTCACTAACTTCGAACGCAAACACATCTTTGAATTCTATCAACAGTTGGACTAACTCTTCCCCAAGAAGACGCAAAGCTATAGTGCCTACACTGACTGTCCGACTTGGTTGATCGGGATCAAGCATTATATCTTGGTGATCACCGACCGACAGGGGCCTTAATTCTGCTGGACGGTCGATGGTCATTAACTGATGTGCTTGCTCTGTCTTGGCCGCCTTACGCTTCTGGCCGACCTGGTATGCTAGGAGTAAGGGTTCTTCGGCTTTTGGCTCGGACGATTTCCCCTGTCCACGTATGGTTGGCTTGAAAGCCAACTGGTTACATTCCTTGGCCATTTTCTGACTTCCTTGAATTGATCCAATTTTTCGTCCGTCCTTTCAAACTTTAGTGCATTAAATGAGGGACAATGACTGCCTTAGCTACATTTAATGAGGGCGACCAAGTATGACATTATAGCCAGTAAGCTCTTTGACCACCAAGAAGCAGACAACCATGTCCATTCCTTCCCCTTCTGCCCAAAACGAACGGGCAAGTCTATCTGCCCAACTGGATGAATGACATTTCCCCCAAACCCGACTAAAGGGCGGGTAATGTCTTTAAGAGCATCTTCAGGGAACTTTAAATTCTTCAGGGCGGTTAGGCTGATGATATCGGATGTGCTGCTCGTATCTATCAATATTCGGCCCACTTTCAAGTTGGCTATCTTCATGATGAACACCATTGGATCGTTCTGCAAGGCTTTGACCTCCCCCCGGACGGCCTCGCTAACGGTTACTTTGAGGAAAAGTTCGGCTTTCCCAAGTTCCAAGCGTCCTGCTTGATTCCTTTCATGGTGGGGCTGGCTGAAGCAAATCCCCCCGATATTACGGCCAAAAAGCCTGAATCAGTACTATTCCCATAATCTTCCTTGTCATTCTTCTTTTTCTTTTCGGACGTATTGTCCGTCCGTGTATATGTGAACTTGGACTTCATCACATAATAATTAAACATGCCCTTCTCAGCTAGCTTGTCCAACAGCCTCTTCAAGTTGATAAAATAGTTTGTGTCATGCCCCACATCATTGTGGTAGTGGCAGTACTTATTTTTGTTCCTGTACTGGGCCGATCCTCTTAATGGCTGGGGCTTTTCAAACTCAAACTTGTCCTTGATTTCCATTAGGATGGAGTAGCAATCCTAGTTGAAATCGTATTGATGCTCGTACGTCTTGACTTTCTTTAATTTTTGTTGTTGGCCGTCGGCCACCCAGACTTATTTCCTTTTGTTTCCTTCTTTCTTTTTACCGCCCGAGTCTTGCTGAGTAGATTGTTTATTCTCACCCCCCTTGGCCGGCGATTCTGCTTTTGTTAGTGAACAAAAGTCGGTCGCTTCAATGTAGGCCTCAGCTTCCCGGAAAACGCCTGCGTATGTCCGAACCTTTTTTCTTACCAAATCAAACTTAAAATAATTATGCCTTAATCCTCGGAGAAATTCAGAGTATGCCATTTGATCCGGCAGATTATGAATTTGGGCTTTTTTTTGGTTAAACCTTTGGACGTACGAACATAGGCCCTCATTTTTTTCCTTACACAATTGTTGCCAAGTTGAGACTTGTCTTTCGAGACGGTATGTTGTTAGACAAATTCCCTACGAACAGCAAACTAAGTGTGGTAAAACAATTTATGCACCCGGCCGGAAGGCTATTGAACCAATCCTGCGGCACACCTTTCAAAGTGGCCAAGAAACATTTGCACCAAGTAGCGTTATCTACGCTTTGTAAGTACATCAGGTTTCTGTACGAAGTGATGCGTTCCTCAGGGTTCCCCGTACCATGATAGGCGCCCACAAGTACACTCTTCACTTTCGACGGCTGAGGATAGCTTAAAATATCTTGCGAAAACAGAGGCGGCTTATCTCCAAGAGTTAGCAAGCGCATCTGCCAATCAATTGGCTGAGGTTGCGCGGACGGTCCAGCCAAATAGAGAGCCAAGACGAATGTCTGGCCGTATGGCCCATATTGTCCAAAGACCTAGGGACTCGGCTGCATAACGCCATTGAACCCTTGAGGGGTCTGATAGTGAAGTGGTTGTACTAGAATGGGAGTTGGAGTACGAACTGCTTGACTTCTACTAGAGATGGTCGAGTTGGTATGTTAGGAAAGAGAGTGGTTAGAGAATTCATCCGGCATTGTGGGATTGGAGGCCGTGTCCGAATAAGCAGCATGTTCTCGTTGTTTATGCCGAAGGTAGTCTCTTACGTCCTTCCAGTGTCTAGACGGCTCTAGCTCCTCTCTTCGAGGCTGTCTGCCCCGCCCACTAGCCGACTGGGTTTTCGCCAACAGACTAGACAAGTTCCTTCGTGGCACCCTCGGAGACCTTCCATGCGGCCGGCGAAATAGGGAGTTCCCAGCATCTGTTGCATTGGTTGCTTTATTCTGAGTTTTCTTTTGGGCATTTTCTCCCTCTTTCCTGGGCGGTTGCTTAGAGGTAGAAGCCTGGTTGCTCTCAAACTCTTTTCGAAGTTTGTTGAGTTCGGCCAGCAAACCAGCTGCAGTTATTGGAGGATCCTCGGCCTCATGGAATGAGGCAGTCAAAGAAACGCTGAAGTGAAATTGTAGTGACTATGTCTTCTACATGACCGTCCTCGCCTGAACGAAGGCCGGTATTAGGGTTCTGACCATCTATTGCCATAACGGACGAGTATCCCCGACAGACGGCGCCAAATGTTTTGGGTGATTTTTGGATTTCCTTTGATATTGGTCACGTTCTTCAGGCAATGAGACTTGGATACCTGCAAAATGAACGGATATTCCTTTACCGGAATATTCGCCTCCGACGATCAAGTTAGATATTTGAAACGGAAAGGATAGAGAGAGAAAGTAGAGAGAAGTTGGAGCTATTTAGTGCTCTTTTCAATGTAATGTCACAATCCACCCCTCCCATCATAAATGATTGGGGTATTTATAGGAGTGCGAGTTTGTGTCCCTTTAGGGTTTGTACCCTAAAATTCCGTGACCTGATTGGCTGCGCAATCAGGAGATGCCACGTGTAATACGGGGGCGCCGCTTTGCGGCTTCTAAGGATATCTCTCGGGATTTGGGCCATGATGTAACAGGGCCTTTTAACGCTGATTTCAGGTGCTCATTTGAGCATTAGAAACGCGTCATCTTCCCATAGGGACACTTGTCGCCCTTGACTAGGCCACGTGTCACTACGGGATTGGACCACGTATATGGGGTATTTTTACCCTAAACAATTTACATGTCAAGTATTTAACAACCTCAACTTCAGCTATTTAATTACTTTTGTGTCAATTTTTTTTCTAACATATTTGTCACGGCATGCGATGTCTTCCATTGTCCCCCCGCTTTAAACTTTCTGGCTCCCTCAGTGGGAGGAAGGGAATAAGAAATTAGAATTGATGGCTATGAGTTGCATTTAGGGTTTAGTAGGATATAAAGGGGATGCTGAACTTTTTTAAAAAAAAATAAAAATATACAGCTCAAAATCGGTCTTCAGGTGCGGATGTGAAACCCCCTGGTTTTAACCCGGACCAAACCTGAGAATCGGAACCCATTTGTTGTACAGATCGGGACCGTTGAAGTTACCAATCCGGTTATAGTCCGGTCCAAACAAGTCCCGAATTAGGTTGGGTTTCAGGTCTGGTCTAATTTATGTACAACCCTAATTATTTCAAACTGTAATAAAGCGAACTGAAAATGAACCATTTACTCGATTAACACCCCTATTAGAGTAGTAGTGCACTAGTGCGTGTAGCTAAACCTTAGGAATTTCTCTAGTCAATTTAACTATTTCGCAAATGACGACATTCTATGCACACATTTACTTTTGCTGGTCACGTCTTTTGAATAGAATTTAGTTGCCACTTTTGCTGTGTATTATAGTACTATAGGTTTATTAATTTATATGGAAGTCATCTTCTACATTAATTTAGTCCTCCCTCGTTTTATTATGCCATTTTTATCCTTTACTCCTTTTCCTAATGTCACAGATTTACAGTAGATTAATTGTTAGAAATTTGTCTACTCGGTATAAGGCAATCAGCTTTCCTAACTAGCTTCTAATAATAGTTCGTTAGAAAAATAAATATATAAAAAAATTCTAATGTTAAAATTTGGTAGAGATCATTTAAGGCTTTTTTTTTTTCTTTTTTTTAGAAAAGATCATTTAAGGATTTGGTCTCTTCCATATAACATTATAAAAATTGGTTTTGATTTATTTTTGATTTGGTAGATGTTTATATGAATAAGTAAAAAGAATATGGTCAAAAGAATGAAACTCTATATGGTATCCCTACAATTTTTTTTTTATTTTATTGTATCACTTGATTATTTGTAAAGTCTTAGGATTGTTAATCAGTATATATTTCCTTCGTCGTTTTCGTTTAATTGACACATTAAAATGGGCACGGACTTTAAGAAATGTTTGAGTGAGATGCATTTATTTAAATGTTTATTATAAAGTGAGATTACTGAAAAATTATACAATGAAGTTAGTGAAATGTTTGAGTTGGGGGGTATAAACCTTAAAGTTGTGGGCCATTTTGTAAAGAAAATTTTGACAAAAATAATCCTTATTTTGCCTCATTCGCCCAAAATAATCTCAACTTCAGATAATTTTTTTAATAATTTGAATTTTATATGAATTTGCTTTTAATGGTCCCAATTAAGTGACTGGTGTAGACACCTAAACTGGATAGGTTGTAGTATATCGGTTATAACTTTTGATCTGTGACTCTGATTGGGATGACACCAACTCCAAATGAAAGATAAAACTCGGGGCTATAGATCCATATGTGGCACAACACATAACTCTTTTTAGAACTACGGCTATGACTAAAACAAGTTGACGCTTGTGCAGTATACGGGAATAAAAATCCGGGTTGACTCAAATTAAAAAAGAAATTATGACTCGACTCTAATAAAAAAGAAGGGTTTGATAAGAGAAAAAAAGAGAGAGAGCACTCAAACGGCTTATTTGTGAGCTCCAAGTCAGAAAAAAAAAATAAAAAATAAAAATATGCACACATAAGCACATTGTCACGAATGATGCAATGAAGTTTGCAACCTAAAGTCAAGATCTATGTTCCACTATGGTCAAGCTTATTTGGGTGTCAAAGGGTACTATGGTTAAGAGTTTGGACGCGTTAGCAAGGTAGCCTACCTTGAGGGTGTATGCTAATGGACGGCTCCACGAGTTCGTGATGAAATCGAACTCGACTCCATGGTTTGAGTGGATTTAAAAACTCGGATGAACCCTTATTGCCATGAGCGTTTTTGGGTTAATAGAGCTTAAATCCCTCGGACTAGCCACGTACGTAGAACACGTACTATTGTGGAAAAATAGGTAACCTAATATGCATATGCATATGTGATAATGCCAATTAAATCACAAGAATATGATTCAAGAATCTTTCAAGTCTCATCCACTCATCTTAATAAAATACCGATCACTCAAATCAATAAATAACCAAGAATCCTCCCCAGTGGAGTCGCCATATTGTAGGCGTCGTTCGAAGTGCGCCTACGTCAAAGCATATTGTGAATATGCTTGGCACTCATAGGAAGTGGGAATTGACATTACGATTAGGGACAACGATTAGGGACAAAGCAATTAGGGAGCAGCCAACAAGTTTTTAAGGAAATTGTAAACCGTTCACGGATCATTTAAGGCAACCACGATTAAGGGACAACGATAGGCAACAATGATTGACCCGTGAAGGTTACACCCCATTCATAATCCATGAGATTAATAACTCCATATGGTTCGGAACTACGAAAGAAGGATCAGGGATGATGGTACGAAGTGAGTCATGGAGTCACGTTCGCCCGTATTGGCCTCTACTCGATTCTTATTGTAAAAAGTATTCCTGTATTCTCAAAGGCATATAAACAAAATATTCAATTCGCTCCAAACTATTATTATGCTAAATTGGTTGAATATTTATGCAACATATAATTCTAAAATACTGTGCTCACTTGATTAAACAACAAGATTAGAAAGGAACCTAAACCGGTTGTTCAAATTATCTTATTAGTCGTGATATTCAATTACATATTCCCTTTAAACATGCAATATGGTGATCATAATAAATATAAGAATAAACATTAATATTGGAAGCAATTCAACAATAATAACGTTAGTCCAAATCAAATAAAAATAACCCTAATCATGATATTAGCAATGTAAAATAATATAAGTAATTAAATTAATTCATTACTCACATTCCGCATTTCCTTGAATTGCTACATCATGAATAAATTGTTAGTAACTTCAATAAAAAAAATATATAATCAAAAGGAAATTAAATTAAATAAAAAATAGAGTTGATTTGGTCCAAACCCTCAGTTAATTCTACCTTTCAGGCCTTGGTTTAAGTATAGAACTTCGGGTATTGTATGAACTTCTTGGAGTTCTTAAGGGATATAAAATGAGAGAATAGGGTGGATAAGGTTTAGGCTAGAGCAAGAGAATGATTTTTGGTGTAAGGAGAGAGAATGATTTTTGGTGTAGAAGAGAGGAAGAGAGAATGATTTGATGATCAAGATTGTTGATGATTGAAAAAGGGGAGACATAACCTCTATTTATAAGGAAAAAAGAGGGGTCGAATCAAGAAAAGATAAGAATTCGAATCGGATAAAACTCTTGCGATAGGCAGCAGTTTTTGCGGATTTTGTTTTTATCATATCTTTTGATCCAGAAATCGGAATAAGATGAATAAGATATCGTTGGAAATATCTTGAAGTCTACTTTCTAACCCAATTAGAATTAGATTAAAATATTTTCTAAAATAAAAGATAGAGGAAGTATAAATCAAGGGTTGTGAGACAAATGGAAGTGTCTCACAACTATTAAAATAACATAAAAGTAAAAGAAAGAGAGAGAAAGGAGGAGAGAGATAGGAAGAGTGAAAAAGGTGGTGTGGGTCCCATTAAAACTTTTCAGACATGTATCACGTGCAAAAACGGACAAAAATTTTTGGGGACCATTACCACTAAGTTTATATTATGTTCCACTAAAACTCCAGTGGACCTTTTTGAAGTACCACTAAGACTATATTTTGTACCACTGAGAATGTATTTTATACCACTGAGCTCTAATGGTATTATTTGATAGCCTAATGAGACATTTGAACCTTTTTTTAAATACCACTGAAATTATATTTTGTACCACTGAAAGTGTATTTTGTACCACTGAATCTAAAATGACAAAATTTAAATCCCGCATGAAATGACTAACTTACCCCTGCAAACACTTCTAAATCTCTCTCAACCCTCCGTTTATATAACCTCTAAATCATATGGCCGAAATAGTGGGACGGTGTCAGTTGTGGATATAGTTTCGTATTTCCTTCATATCTTTTTCGTTATAGCTCGGAATTAAATTATAATATATCATTGGAAAGATAATTTCAAGAGCTATCAAACCATATAAGAATTAGATAAAACTATGTATCACGAAAATAATATCAGACTATCTTTGAACGTCTTTCAATTTGAATAGAATTAGGACTTTCAAAAAGAAAAGTTTTATTCAATTTCAAACGCTTTAATCGTATCTTTTCAAAAAGTATAATTAAGATATTTAGAAACTTATAGAAGCTTCTAATTAATCCTAATTGGATTAGGAATGAGATTTAAGCCTTTGGACCCTCCACATGATCATTGGGTCGTAGGTAAGGTGGGCTTAGGTTAGATTTAGACTCGGTTTAGTATTTTGGCCATAACTTATTGGTTATAACTCGGATTTGGGCTTACAATATATCGTTGAAAAGTTATTTTAAAGCCCCATCCAAATATTTAATCATTGGACCCATATTATGGACCAAAATAAACTGGTCCAAACGTTTTATAAAAGGACACGAAATGAATGATGTTAATGGACACGAAATGAATTATTTTGGGTTTAAAGGCACAAAAAGAGGAAAATAAGTTATGGTTTGGTGAAATGGGTTAGGAATTGGGTTGGTTTATGAAAGGTATTGGGAATGAACATGGATTTAAGCACTCTAAAAATTACATACTCAACCCGACCAATAATGGCGGTGACAGGTTGTTCATCATCGGGTTTGGATTTGGGGAGACATTTTTAGGTGTCTACAACTAGTAACTTGGTGAAAAAGGTATTTTTATTTTTATTTAAAAAATGTTATGTACACATGTCACCATGTAATTGGTCAAAATAAGTTGTAATTTTAATTTTTTTTATTAGTAATAATTTTCCTAAAAAAAATTATTAGTAATTTTTCGAAGTATCAGATTATTAGTAATAATTAATAGTTAACTAATTATTTTAAGAAAAACTGCAAAAAATAATATAACTTTTGGGCTGTTCTTTTTAATTAATATAACCTTTGGATTATACATGAATATTACAACCTTTGGGATGTTAATTTTAAACAGGCAAAAATCATTTGATAACCTACTTTTACAGGTTAATGAGATACGTGTTGCTTTATCATTTGTTGAGCTTTTTTTTGTTTTTTATTTTTCAACTTCACTCCTCCTCTTTCTCCACATCAATGACAGTCAACCACCACCAACCCGAGATTCTAACACTTGCAACCACCACGAAAACCACCAAAGCACCCCGTAACTCATCCATTTCATCATTTCCTAGACCCTTCTAACCATCGCTCCCCACCACTAATTGTCTCCCCTTTTTTCATCTTCCTTACTAATTTGCTGTTACTCTTTCGACATTTAGCGCCACTCAACTTGTCTGCGTTACCTTTTCGTTGTAGTTGAAGCCATTCTCGCGATTCTCGTTTTGCTGATTATTGTCGAAGGTATTTTCGAATCCTAACTCTAGTTTTGCATGTTTTTTCTTTCCGTGATTTTTGGGTTGTTTTCTTTTATAAATGTCTGAGAACAGCATTGAGGAATAGGATCTTGGCCTTAGTACTGTTAGGCTTCGTCTCATTAGACAATCTTTAAGCAAAGATATCGGTAGGGGACAGGGTAATTCCTTATCTCTTTCTGACAATATTGACGATCCTTTTGAACCCTTAACCCTTGAGGAGCAAAAGCGTGCTTATATTCGTCATAGAATTATTACCCACCGTGAACAAGCTCTTCGTCCAAACAATCCCGATAACCCTACCAATACTAAGATACTTGACGTTGAGCATGTTAGTGTTCGTTATCATTTACGCAGCTTAGTCGAGAAACACTATTTTGATCAATACGGCACCAACGTTGGCAGTATAAGTATAAACATTATGCCGAGAGTAAAGCGTACCAGTTATCAGCCTGAGGTTGCTACCCGTGATGCTGCTGAGGAGGCTGAATCCAGTAAGAAACCTGGGCATGCTCAAGTTGTGAGCTCTTCTAAATCAGATGATATGGAAATTCCTCTAAACCCACAAAGAAAGCAGCCATCTCCTGTACACGAGTCTACCGTTAACTCTGTTCTTGACGACAATGAGATCCAAGAAGGTATTAATACCGAGAATAGAGACGACGTGGTTGATATGACTGCAAAAGTTATTCGGGAAGAGAGTTTGGACGAGAGGTATAATTCTGAGACAGATGGTGCTGAATACCGATAATCCCTTGTCTTGGCTACTAACAGTAAAGTTGTACAGGCTAAAATAAGTGACAATTTTAGGAAAACGGCACTGGAAAAAGATTATTGCCGGCGTGTCAAGCAATTTTATAAACTCCCTGACGGGTATGAGCTGACAATTCCACCTTCTGGGTCTTCAGTGCTGGATTACCCCGCCGTCCATGTTGCCGTTTATGCAAAGCACTTTGATTTCGACCTTCGTTTTCCTCTCCCTCCCTTTGTTGCCAAAATTTCGAAGGCTTGGAATGTCTGCTTAGTACAGCTAATTCCTCCCACCATCCGTGCCTTTATTTCCTTTGTACGGGTTATGTTGTATAGAAATTACCCGTTAACCTTAAAGGGAGATTGCCAATCGGAAGGGTTGTGGTCCTTACATACTCAACCCCGTAAATATACTGTTCACCCTAAATTGTCAAGCTGTAAGGGCTGGCAAGATAAGTTTTTCTTCATATCGGTTCCTGAGGATTTTCCACTCAGGAGAACATTTTTTCAACCTCACCCAAGGTTCGAGTCTATTCCCGTGAGAGATCTTGGCAAATATGAGCGCAGAGTTGTCAATCATTTTGACATTTTGGAATCTGATAACGGTGACGATAAAGTCTGTCTAACCCCTAAGGTGTGGGTGTCGAATGTGAGTTACATTCTCGGCAACGCTCCTTTGTCCCATGTCGGTCTTTGCTAGACTGACAGTCCTTGTACTAATTCATTCATTTTTATTAACTTTACGCCTTTACACTTTTTAGAGGAAGGCTCATGTAAGAACCCTCCTCTATATAAGAACCCAATCTTATATAAGAACCAATCTCAGCCCTTTATTAGTTTTGATCTAACCATCTAAAATGATCCTTTTGTAATGGCATTTCTGTAATTTTGAGAATTTCGTATTTAGAACATAGAAAAAACAATTTAGAACATAGAAAAAAAAATTTAGAACATAAGTAGAAAAAATTTAGAACATAAGCAGAAAATTTTAGAACATAAGAAAAATAATTTAAAAGATAGCAAAAATTTAGAACATAAACAACCAAAAAAGTTAGAACATAAGAAAAATAATTTAGAACATAAGTTGATTAAAATAATCGTAGCATAGGTAAAAATTAATAACATAATCTGAAAAAAATTAATTTAGAACATAGAAAATATTTAGAACATAAGTCGAAAAAATAATTTAGAACGTAGGAACGTATTTAGAACATAATCTAAAAACAATTATTTAGAACATTAAAAATAATTTGGAACATAAGTAGAAAAAATTTAGAATATAGGAAAAACTTTTAAACATAAGCTGAAAAAATAATTTAGAACATAGAAAAAAATTTAGAACATAAGCTGAAAAAAATAATTTAGAACATAGGAACAAATTTAAAACATAATCTAAAAAACAATTTAGAACATTGGAAAATTTTTGGAACATAAGTAAGAAAATTTTTCCGAATATAGGAAAAACCATAGAACATAAGTTGAAAAAAATTTAGAACATAGGAAAAAGTTTAGAACATAATTAGGGTTCTTACATAAGAAAGGGTTCTTATATAAGGTGGGGTTCTTACCGGATCCCTCCCCTATATATATATATGTATATATATATATATATATATGTATATATATATATGTATATATATATATGTATATGTATATATATATATATATATATATATATATATATGTATGTATGTATGTATGTACATATATATATATGTATGTATGTATGTACATACATACATACATACATATATATATACATATACATATATATATATATACATATACATATATATGTATGTACATATATATATATGTATGTACATATATATATATATGTATGTACATATATATATATATGTATGTACATATATATATATGTATGTACATATATATATATGTATGTACATATATATATATGTATTTACATATATATATATATATGTATGTGTTTAGGGTAATTTTACCCCTCACACGTGGCCCAATCAGAGGGTGACACGTGTCAGCCAGGGGAAGGACCAAAATGGACCTATCCCTGTGTGACACGTGTCCTCCCAGATATTTGGGAGAATGTCGGCCTTCAGGCCCAAATCCCGTGAAAGCCGTAAAACGGCGCATCCCATCTCTGATTAGGGTTCTGCCACCTAATCTGGGGCACAAATCCCAATGACCCTATAAATTGGGAGATTCCCCTCTTTTGGAGGGCATGTTTCTTCATTTTACTACAAACTGTCCCTTTAATAGGGACAACTGAGCTAGAAAACCTAGCAGATCCCCACCTAAATTTCCGCACCTTTTTCTCTCCTTCAAGTTACTAACTTGAGTGTTGGAGGCGGAGCACCACCCAAACGGTGTCTTCGTTGATTTTGTAGGTACAGAAGCCCTCCGGACCAGTCTTCGAGTTGTAACTCTCCCAAGGGACAAAAACACCCAAAACATTTGGCGCCGTCTGTGGGGAGAGTACCTCAGGATGGTTCAAAATTCTGTACCGATTCTCAATTCTACCTCTCTACGTCCGGGCACTCAGACGGGTACCCCGGACGACATGCAACCGGTTATTCAGCCGGTGGGGTTTGAAATCCCCCAGCCTCCACCTCAGCCTCAGCTAGAGGTATTCACTAAGGAGGAGGAAGAAGATGAAGATGATGATGTGGAGACCTACACATCTAAGGATGGCTCCCTCATCTCTAAATCCATTCGTTCCAGGGATCAACTGGAGCGAAATGAAGACCAGGCGGGCCCAAGCAGGCGCCCATCTGGAAGGCCAGAAGGGGAAACCCAGAAGGCCAAAGGTCAGGCCCCAGTCACCCGAGATGAGCTCATGAAATTCATGAACTCTTTCAAAGGTGAAATCAAGGCCATGATCAACCAAAACAAGGCAGGCTCTAGCAAGAGTCAGCCGGCTAAAAAGGCTCCCAATGATGGGAAGAAGAAGAAGTCGGTCAAGGACAGGCAGCCAACTCCTCACCCAAAGGAGAAGGCAGCCGCAAAACTTGACTAGTCCAAGATTCTGATGCCCCGGCGACCCCATCCGGAGGGCAAGAAGACGCCTACCTTCGATGCAAGAGAAGTCATTAATCGAAGGAGGAAGCAGCAGTCTGAGTCAGCCTCTACCTCGAGCTTTCCAGACAGCTTCAAACAAGCATCAGCAAGGAATTCTATGTCCTTGCATGAGAGTCGGACAGGCGGTAAATCCGTCAACACCGAACCTCAACTGATGATAGGGTCGATGCCATACGCACCTCAGGCGCAGTATGGGCAATATGGCCTTCAATTCATGCAGCCACCTCCTTTTGGGGGTCAGGCGGCATATCCTCCTGCCCAGCCTCTGGACTGGCAGCTTCGGCTAATGAGGCTAGGCGAGCAACCGTCTGCCTTTGCAGCCAATATAACCGAGGCGGCTCAGCCGGCCAAGGTTAAGAATGTACTGGTGGGCACCTATGATGGTACCACCAACCCCGAAGACCACCTGATGGCATACACCAACCTCATGTGCTTACAAGGTTGGGACGATGCCACCTGGTGTCGATGTTTCCCGGCTACACTGAAGGGCATTGCCCAGCAGTGGTTTGGCAACTTGCCAGCCGGCTCTATTGACAGCTTTAAGAGGCTAGCCTTCTTGTTTGCTACCAACTTCTCTATGAACATTCCTGCCAAAAAGACGAGCCTTGATTTGAGCACCGTCAGGCAGGGTGAGAAAGAAGGGCTGCGCTCCTATGTCAGGCGGTTCAACCTGGTCAGAATACAGATCCAGGGGCTGTCTGACGAGGTAGCTTTCACAGACTTCTTCAAGGGTCTGAAAGACGGGTCGACTTTTAAGTTCGACCTTGTCCGAAAAGGGGCATTCACGCTACAGGCGGCCCTGAGGGAGGCGGAGAGCTACATTCAGGCTACCGACCTCTGCTCGCCTGGTAGCTAGTCAGACTCCAAGAAGTCTGACAAGCAAAAAGAAAGCCGGTCTGCTCAGCCGGGTAACAAAAAAGAAGAGAGAAAGAAGAGAAAAGAAGTCTGGGCGGTTAGTGATTCTGACCGGCCGTCCCAGAAGAAGAAGAAAGAGTTTAAACCGTACGTCCCCAAGTACGAGTTTAACAAAGACTGCAACTCCATATTCATGGAGGTGAAGGATCGGCTGTCTATTGAGAAGCCGAATCCGATGAAGAGTTCCGTCCAGTCTCGGAACAAAAATAAATTTTGCCACTTCCATGAGGAGGTTGGCCATGACACCAACGACTGCTTCAGTCTACAGCGGCCGTTGGACCGTCTGGCTGACAAGGGGCTCCTCAAGTCTTACATCTCTAAGTCCCCTGCCGGGGCAAAGAAGAAGAATAAGGGTCAGTCCTCCAAGGCTGGCCCCCAGCCTGCTAGTAGCTCGGAAAAACGACAAGGATCCGGTCTACACTATAGCAGGCGGATTTTCATGTGGTGGCCCTACCATCCGGGGCACCAAGAGTCATCTTCGAAAGATGGATAAGGATGATGATGAGCAGGCGTCTGCCTCCTCCACCTTCCCAGACGTTCTTATAACTGAGAAGGATAGGGGCAGCGTCCGCCGTCCGCATGACGACCCGGTTGTCATTGAATGTAAGGTTGCCAACCAGCTGGTTGGACGGATCCTTATTGACACCGGCAGCTCGTCAGATATTATCAGCCTCCGGTGCCTGCAGAAGCTGAAATATAATGTCAGCAGCATGCATCCGGTCACCCACCCCTTGGTTGGTTTTGGGGGTGGGATGGTCTACCCAGCCGGCAGAGTTGACTTGCCCATCCGGCTGGGAGAAAAAGGCCAGGGACGGCATATTGTCGTCAGGTTCTTGGTCGTTGAGGAGTTGACCGCCTACAATATCATCCTTGGTAGGCCAACCCTCAACGAAGCTAAGGCGGTCATTATCCTGTCTCTCATGCTCATCAAGTATGAGCGGGATGATGGCTCTGTTAGTTCCCTGAACGGGGATCAGAAAACGGCAAGAGAGTGTTATCTCTCAGCCGTGAAAGATACTATGGCCTCAGACGGCCAAGGGAAGGAACCAATAGACCTTGACGATGTCAAGGAAGCCAACCCAGCCCCACCAGCCGTTGGTAAGAAAAGAAAGGCGCCCCTGCTGGTGGAGGTGAAGAAAGAGAAGAAATAGCAATCACATACCGGTGAACGGTCAGACGAGCTTCGTCCCCAACCGGCTGGAGAAAATGTTGATCTCGTTCTGGACGACAGCCGTCCAGAGCGTACGGTGAAGGTTGGGACGGTTGCATATGCTACTCTGGGTGCAAGCTTGCACCTTCTGCTGCAAGAGTTCAAAGACATTTTTGCCTTTGAAGTGGAAGAGATGCCAGGCGTCAGTCCGGATCTCGCTGTCCACAAACTCGCCGTGGATCCCAAAAAGAAGCCCATCCGGCAAAAGAAAAGAAACCATGGCGAGGAAAGAAGTCAGGCGGCAGCTGCCGAAGTCAAAAAGCTGCTAGACGCCAGGTTCATTCGGCCCTGTAATTTTCCCGACTGGGTGGCCAATGTGGTCCTTGTCAAGAAACCGAATGGGACCTGGGGCATGTGTGTAGACTACACAGACCTCAACAAGGCGTGTCCAAAGGACAGTTACCCGCTTCCAAAGATCGACAGTCTGGTCGACTCTACAGCCGGTCACGCCTTGATGAGTTTCATGGATGCCTATTCTGGCTTCCATCAGATACCCCTCTGGAAGAAAGATCAAGAGAAGACGGCCTTCGTCACTGATTTGGGGTCATTCTGTTATACTGTGATGCCGTTTGGCTTGAAGAATGCGCCTGCCACTTTCCAACGGATGATTAATACGGTCTTCATTAATCAAATTGGGAGGAATGTGGAGGCGTACATAGATGACATGATAGTCAAATCCAAGCAGCAGGCGGATCACCTTGTTGATCTCCGAGAAACATTCACCACCCTCAGGCGGCATAAGGTCATGTTAAACTCCAAGAAATGCGTCTTTGGTGTTGAGTCTGGGAAGTTTCTCGGATTCTTGATTGATCAAAGGGGGATAGAGGCTAACTCCGAGAAGATACAGGCGGTGATTGACATGAAGTCACCCCGTTCTGTCTAGGAAGTTCAGAGACTAACCGGTTGCCTGGCCGCCTTGGGAAGGTTCCTCAGCCGGTCAGGTGAGAAATGCCTCTACTTCTTCCAAGCTATCAGGAAGAAGACCAGGTTCGAATGGGGAGACGATGCTGAGACGGCATTCCAAAAGTTGAAAGAGCACTTGCACTCTCTGCCTAGGCTGGTCAGTCCTCTACCTAGGGAGACGTTGTATATGTATTTAGCCGTCTCAGATCATGCTCTCAGTGTCGTTCTCCTTGCTGAGCGAGACGGCGTTCAACTCCCGGTTTACTTCATTAGTCATGTTCTTAAAAATGATGAACTCCGGTACCCTGTGGTGGAAAAATTTGGCCTTGCTTTGTACATGGCATTCAAAAAGCTGAAGCCTTACTTTCTGGCTCATCCGGTGGTGATTTACACCGACCAGCTACTCAAGCGGCCAATGTCTACCTTGGAGTCATCCGGCAGAATGTTAAAATGGGCTATTGAAATGCAAAGTCTTGAAATCACTTACGAACCGAGAAAGGCAGTGAAAGGTCAGGCGTTTGCTGACTTCATTGTGGAAATGACCCGTCCGGTGGCTCCGGATAATCTCAATCTGGTTTGGAAAGTGTATGTAGACGGGAGTTCAACTAAAAACGGCTGTGGTGCAGGCGTAATTTGTGAGTCTCCTGAGGGAGACATATATGAGTATGCACTACGGTTCAAGTTTCAGGCCTCAAACAATGAGGCGGAGTATGAAGCCCTGCTAGCTGGAATCCGCATGTGTAAGGCGGCAGGGGCCACAAAAATTGACGCCTACTCTGATTCACAGTTGGTCGTTAGCCAATATGAGGGCACATTTGAAGCAACTCACCCGGCTATGATCAAATATCTTCAGGCGGTCAAAGATGAGGCTGGGTCACTTGAGGAATTTCATCTGAATCAGGTACCCATGTCAGATAACAATCAGGCGGATGCTTTGTCAAAACTGGCATCCTCCGCCTGTCATGATACGCCTCGGTCAGTCTTCTGGGAAGTACTTGAAAAAAGAAGCATCTATGAAGATCCCATTGGAGTCCTAGACCGAAGCTCTACTTGGATGGATGGCATCCGGGCTTATCTCTCAGACGGGACACTTCCTGATTCGCCACAGGAGGCAGCCGTCCTGAAAAAGCGAGCTGCAAACTTCGAGTTAAGAAATGGAGAGCTCTTCAAGGCGGGGTTTCTTAAGCTCCTTTTGAAGTGTGTAACCCCAGAAAAGGGGAAGTAAGTTCTCGAAGATTTGCACTCGGGGTTCTACGCCTCCAATATAGGCGGCAAATCCCTAGCCGTCAGAGCCAGACGACATTATTTTTGGCCCACTTTAGAGGCAAACGCCAAGGAATTGGTGAGAAAATGTGACAAGTGCCAGAAACTTGGCAAACTTATTCACCGTCCGGCTACTGATCTGACGGCCATCCACAGCCCAATCCCGTTTGCCAAATGGGGCATGGACATCTTGGGTCCTTACACGCCTGCACCAGGCGGAAAGCGCTACATCTTGGTAGCTGTGGATTACTTCACCAAGTGGGTATAGGCTGAGGCGGTAAAAAATATCAGGACCTCAGACGTGATCTCCTTCATTTGGAAGAACATCATCACCCGGTATGGGGTCCCTATATCTATGGTGTTTGATAATGGGCCTCAGTTTGAGACGCCTCAGCTCAAGACTTGGTTGGGAGATCAGGGGGTCTCAAGTTATTTTGCATCTGTTGGCTGGCCCCAAGCAAACGGCCAAGTTGAAGCCTTCAACAAACTAATCTCAGACGGTATAAAGAAGAAAATTGAGAGAGCCGGTGGCTTATGGGCTGAGGAATTAATTCATGTCCTATGGGCCATCCGGACAACTGCAAAGGGGGCAACCGGTGAAACCCCATTTCTCATGGTTTATGGTGCTGAAGCCGTCTTGCCCATTGAGCATTATGAGCCTACTCTCCGAGTCATGCTATATGATGAAGAGACGAACTGGGAGGCAATGTGCCTAGCATTGGACTCACTTCCAGAACGCAGGGGCAATGCCGCCTTACGCCATGAGATTTACCGTCTGAGAATGACAAGAGCCTACAACAAGAGAGTACACAGGCGTCCCTTGAAAGTGGACGACCTTGTGTTACGAAAAATGGAGGCAACCGGTAGGGCCAATGAGCTTGGAAAGCTGACTCCTAATTGGGAAGGCCCCTACCGGATCTATGAAGAAGTAAGAGACGGCACCTACCGCCTGGAAACTCCAGATGGCAGGCGCCTGCCTAGAACTTGGAACGTAGATAATCTAAAAAGATACTACGTCTGAGATTTTGTAATAATTCTTTGTAAACAAGAAGTGTACTTTAATGAGAAAAGGCTTTTTGTCTTCATTCTTGAAAGTTTTTTATCCCGTCTGAAACACAGACGGGTTGCATGTTTATTTATTTTTTTTTTTCTAAGTTTGATACTTGGAAATTGAGTGAATGCCTGATTGGCAAAGAGGCCAATGGCCAGATAACTAAGCTGAGCACAAAAACGCCCAGTGGCTACACAGCCGGCCTAAACCAAGGTCAGTGGCCAATTGTCAGACGGCTGATTTTCCCATAAAACCGTCTGTCCCTACATGGACTAAGGCGTCCGGCGACACCCCTCCGGGTGCAATCGTCGCAGAGAGAAGCCAACATGCTTACTCTACGTACCAATGCAGGCGGCAACAATTGGACGGCTGAATCAGCCGCTCATAGCCGTCTGCCTGAGCAACTTAAGGAAATATTAAGGTTGGAAAACCAGATGTCAATTGACATCAGACGGTTTCCTCTACCGGCTGCATTCCTTACTTAGCGTTTTTTCGCATTTAAATTGTACGCAGCCTCGTTTGGGGCAAAAGAGTTGTACAAATGGCTTAATGAACTTCACCTAGGCGGTCAAAACCGTCTAGGTAGAAGCGGAAACGCCTGTATATGTACGGCTGTGCACTTGGTTTGGGGCAATCACTATTGTGATTGATTGACTTGCAAACGTATCATGCTCTTTGCAGCATCAGACGTTCCCAAGTCAATCAACCAACCCTGTTTAAAACCAAGCACACAGCCGTCCAGGGGCAAGGACAGCCGCATACTTTTGATAAGTAGGTAAAAAATTGAAAAAGTTGAAGCCGCATGCTTTTGATAAGTTAGGCAAAAAATTGAAACATTGGAGTGCAAACACAAGCGCAGAAAATACCAAAACCGACACAGTCGGTGCATTCATTAAGATTCCACCCAGCCAAACGGCTGTAGTGGATCAATTGTTATCCGGACCCCGTCCGGGGAATAGAAATTGTTTACCAAACACGGCTCCTCAGCCGGTAAAGATACAAATGTACTCGGTACACAGGCCGGAAAAGCAATTTTTTTGGCATACTGCCGCAGAAGAAAAATAAAAAAAAGAAAGCAAAGACTTGGCTTACAGCCGCTGAAATTATTGCCCCGCAGACGGCCCCTCCTGGTTCTTCCCGCCTCCTTCCAGGATCTCAACCTCAGGAGCATCAGCCTTGGCTTCGGCATCAGGCTCAAGATGCTCCGTCTCAGCCCAGACGAGGAAGGTTTCCGGCTGGGGCAGCCCCTTCTCTCTCAAGTACATGACCTCGTCAGCGTACTTGTGAGCCAGAGCCCAGACGCCATACTCCTTCCCAGGATTCAAGGCCTCCCAGGCGATCCTCATCATGGCGTCCTGGTCGTTGGACATCTCAGAGACCAGGCGGTTTTGCTCCGCCTCAAGGGTGGCCTTGAAGTTCTCCTGAGCCTTGGCTGCCGCCTCCTCCAGACGGGCCACCTTACTCTTCAGATCAGCATTTTCTGAAGAGGCGTTTTGGAGCGCCTGGAGGCTCTCCTGGGCCTTCTGGAGGTCCTCCCTGAGCTTGGGAAGGTCAGCCTCCGCCTGCTTCTGAGCCGCCTCTGCAGCCTCAGCCTTCTGGTTGGCCGCCTGCAGCTGCGACTCCAGCTCCGAGATCCTGGCCGCCTGCGTCATTTCGGTTGCTTTAGTTTTTATTTCATTAACAATAGACGTGTGTAAAGCAACGTCAGTGGCATTTGTGGCAGACTGATTGGCCCGTCTTACCTCATCCCGTTTGCGGGTGTAGGGACGCTTGAGCCCGTCTACCCGCAACATGGCCTACAAAAATAAACAAGGTCAGGAATACAGGCGGGGAAAGAGGCAGAAACAAGTATAAAAACAAAAAGAGAAAAATGGCTAAGCTACCTCAGCCAGAAGGGTCAAGATGCGTTCTAGATTGAACGTCTCAATCCCCGGGATAACATCCTTATCCCGTTTGCCCACAGCCTCCAGCATAGCTCGCGCATGTTGCTGGACGTCTGGCCAGCGAGGCGACCGATCTGCACCATAATCAGCATCAGATTGAGTTACTAAAGCTGCGCCTATCTGGTTTCGACCGTCTGAGGATGACGTTTGCTGAGAGTGTGATTTCACTCGCAACGGCCATCCTAGCTCAGGCGGGGATTCAAAAGGATTCTTACCTGCAGAGCCGGCGTGGCGAGAGCCACTCGCAGCCGTTGATAGCCCCCCGGTTGCAGGAAGACGGACCATATTAAGGCCAAAGGGGCCTGACACTTGCTCGCTTCTTCCCCCAACTCTCATTTGCCTCCCAAACGGGGCAATGGGGGTGGTCACAGAGGCGGCCTTCTTGGAGGACTTTTTGGAGACAGGCGTCTCCTCCCTAGCCCGTTTGAGACTTTTCTCAAACGTCTTGTCCACAATGCCTCCCTGAAAAATTACAACATAATGTCAGCAGACGAAGAAAGGAAACTTTGAAAGAAAACGCTTAAAAGAGGTCAGTCGGTTACCTTGGCCTTAAGCTCCCTCGCCTGAGCTTCCGCCAAGTCTCGGCGGATCTGAGCGGAGGACCGCTTGGTGGTTTTCTCTTCTGGCAGCATGTTTAATGCGTCTTCTGCAAAGATCAGACGGGAAAAACAGTTAGAACATTTTCAAGAAACATACTTCCAACGCAAAAGTACTACAGACGGAAGTAATTCAGGCGCATACGTCTATCAAACATGTGCCCTACCCCGCAGGCGGCTAGGAAACACTCATCTCTGAACCAGGCGCTCTTGGGGATCCAATTCTTTGGAACTTTTATTTTTTCGCCGGTTGACAGAGTTGCGTCTTCGAGGCCGAAGAGATCAGCCTCAATTATTGCGTCGTAATCCTCATCCGGGATTCGAGGCAGACAGCATTTTCGCCCCATTAGCTCGGGCTTTTTACTGTACCGGCGGAGTTCGGAATTCTCCCGCCTGGTAGGAGCCGTACACAGGTAGAACCTGTATTTCCAGCCGTCGAACTTGGATACCTTGTCCAAGGTCATCATATATTGGGGAAACGTGGTCAGAGTATACAACGCTCTGTACCCGCCTGGGTTGCGACTAAGATAGTGCATTTTGGTAAAGGCTTCCCAGCCGGGGTGAACCCCTTGGAATTCGCAGGCGGCAACATACCCCAATATGTTTGCCCAAGAGTTGGGGGTAAGTTGCCAGACTCCGAGGCCGTAGCCTCTCAAAATTGCCTTCACCGCCTGGTGAAGGGGGAAGCGCAGGCCCGCCCTGAACGCCGCCTCGTAACAGCCGAAGTAGCCATTTGCGTTGCGTTCATCATCTTCCCAAGAAATGGTGCCGTCTGGGGGAGGCACCCTTATTTTCCACCCGTCTCCCATGGGGTGAGCCTGCAAGAACTTGTCAAGACCTTTCTCCATAAGGTCAAGGTCCTTGGAGGAGACGTGGATTTTGTAAGGATCATCTTTCTCCTTCCACGTCTTCCTCTCCTCTTCCTCACTATCCTCAAAAGGAGGAAGATCGTTGCTGCTCTCTGAGGAAGAGACGTTGAGACCACTTCCCGTCTCCTCCCCAGATAAGGAAATGGAAGTTGAGGCGGCTTCCTCACCGCCTTGGTCGTGGATCTCTTCCACGCTTTGGTCGCACTCCTCCAAAAAGGAATCTAGAGGAGTTGGGGGGCCACGCGGCGGAGATCTCTCTGGAGCCGTCTGGTGTCCAGAGCCAGACGTCTCCCTTTCAGGCGTTTGGCCGCGTGAGGCATCGCTTCTATAATCTGGATCTCGTGCCGTCTGCATTGTCCGAGCCATTGTGTCCTGCACAGACGTGCAAATGGTCGGAATCCAAGCATAAGGGTGGTCCCAACACCCTGAGACGACACTACCAGTCCTAGACTCAGCCGTCCCTGGTGAACGGCTGGATTCTACCCTAGGTTGTGCCGTGTGTGTTGGTGATGAATCCATTTATTGCAAGGAATATATACAAGCGGAAAAATGAAAAAAGAGCTGAAAGAGTCAGAGACGGTACCTTTAGATTTGATATCTGAAGGTAGACGGGTCCGCCTGTGTTGATGCGACTAAGTTTCTTCGGAAATTACGCCTGACTCAGACGGATGACTTCTGCTCTCACTCTTTCAAGAATTTCTCTAAGTTTACTCTGAAAATTTTTGTGAAGCGTAAATGAGAATCTGAGGGTAAACGGCTATATATAAGGGGTAAAAGAAGGGGTATTCCCGTAATTTACCCAGAAGTTGAAAAGTTAAAATTGGGCGGTAAAATTACCACCACTCATAGAGTGACACGTGTCACAGATGCCACGTGGCGTGCCACGTCACATCTGTGAGGGGCAAATGTTTAGGGTAATTTTACCCCTCACACGTGGCCCAATCAGAGGGTGACACGTGTCAGCCAGGGGAAGGACCAAAATGGACCTATCCCTGTGTGACACGTGTCCTCTCAGATATTTGGGAGAATGTCGGCCTTCAGGCCCAAATCCCGTGAAAGCCGTAAAACGGCGCAGCCCATCTCTGATTAGGGTTCTGTCACCTAATCAGGGGCACAAATCCCAATGACCCTATAAATAGGGAGATTCCCCTCTTTTGGAGGGCACGTTCCCTCATTTTACTACAAATTGTCCCTTTGATAGGGACAACTGAGCTAGAAAACCTAGCAGATCCCCACCTAAATTTCCGCACCTTTTTCTCTCCTTCAAGTTACTAACTTGAGCGTTGGAGGCGGAGCACCACCCAAACGGTGTCTTCGTTGATTTTGTAGGTACAGAAGCCCTCCGAACCAGTCTTCGAGTTGTAACTCTCCTAAGGGACAAAAACACCCAAAACAGTTTGTATATATATATATATACATACATATATATATATATATATACATATGTACATACATACATACATATATATATATATATATATATATATATATATATATATATATATATATATATATATATATATATATATATATATATATATATATATATATATATATCTATGTACATATATGTACATATATATACATATGTACATATATACATACATATATATGTATATATATATATATATATATATATATATATATATATATATATATATATATATATATATATACATATATATATATATATATATATATATATATATATATGTACATATATATATATATATATATATATATATATATATATGTATGTACATACATACATATATATATACATATATGTACATATATATATATTATATGTACATATAATATATATACATATATGTACACATATATATACATATATGTACACACACACACACATATATATATAGCATTTTTTGTTTCTCAAAATTCCAAGTATTTATAAGTTGGACAACAAACAACTTGGGTTGTCAGCTGACGGAACGAAGGTTATAAAGCGTTGTCCGAAAGCCTCAACACCTTCATACGATACTCTTGCTACGTATTTGCAGCCGTGCTCCTGCTATCAGTGCCAAGAGAAGAGCTGAAAGGATGGCTGACGACAACGCTAAGAGGAGAAAGCTGACAACTCTTGATAATCGGCAAGGTGGTGGAGCCAGAGCTAACAGCCCAAGACAACCCGAAGGGCGTGCCGCCAAGAAAAATCAGGCTGACAACCAGAAGATACCTCCTTCCCCAAAAGTTCAAGTTAAAACGATTGTTCAAAATTCTGAACCAATCGTTAAAAAGATAATAGATGGGGTGGAGATTGAAGATCTCACCATTACTCCTGAATCTCCCCCCCCCCAACTCAGCCTAACACTTTCGGTCAGCCAATAGCACAGGTCAGACCTACCGCTTCCGATGGTTTTGACACTAGTATTCCCAGCCTCATCTATTAGTCTAATCAATGGATTGAGCGCCCTAACGGGAGGTTTCCTGAAGTACTTATTAAAGGGTTCTTTGTCCCTGCTGGCCATTCTGGATATCGGTGGCAGCCCGACATCGATGCATGCCAAAATTAGTCGATGATCACTGATGACCCAATGCAAGGTGGGACTCTTGGTTATCGTCTTCTGAGCAATCTAGCCCTCCCAATGGACATACCAGCTGGTACCATTGGCCCTCTTGCTGCTTTGCATATGCACAACATGATGAAGGTATTCAATTTTTGTTTTTATCACTATCATTTTTATACACTTATCATTTTTTTATTATACTTATTATTTTTTATTATTTGAATGCTGACTTATCTTTAATTTGCTCATACTCAGGTCGTTTTGTCTGGTAGCGAGCTTGTTGAGATGTACCGATATTATCAAGAGCAGCATCATCAAGCTTCTGTTAACCAGAACGCGCTGCGAACGGCCTTAGATAATGCTGATAAGGCTTTAAACAATTTAAAAGAAGCCAAAGAGAGAGATGATCTTGAAATGGGGGCTCTCAAGGATAAGGCTTCCAAGGTCGAGGATATTGAGCGGGAAGTTCAGCAGCTTAAGACTCAAAACACTGAGAAGAACCAGGCCATTGAGCGTCTTCCTACCCTTGAGAGGGGTCTCAATGATGCCAAGGTTACCATCCACAACCTTGAAGATAAGGTTTAGAAGATGGAAGCTGATAAGCCTGGCATTCCGTAGAGAGCAGTTGGCCATTATCTGGCCTCTCGAGAATTTTGTACACAGCTCCAAGACCGTTTTGATGGCGGATTGACTGCTACTCAGAGATGCATTGTCCATGCTGCTGGTTGGAAGAAAGAGGATTGGTTAAAAGTTGAAAAAGCATTCAATGAGGAAGCTTACAAGACTCCTTCCAACTTCGAGGAACAGAAGTTTGCGGATGAAGATCTTTTGAACTTGGAGCCGAGTGCTGATGAAGGCCCTTCATACCCTAGTATCCTAAACTCTCCAATGCTTGAAAATACACAAGCTTGAAGGGGCGAGCAGTCATCACCGACATCTTCTTGTGGGTCTTGCATAATTGGGCCTTATTATCTATAACTTGATATATGTAATCATTTGTTTTGGTTCAAAATTGTTTTTTGACAATGCTGTTTTATCGGCATATACCCTTTTTCGTGGTGATGCCGGTCGATTGTCATCTTTGATTATTGTGAACATAACATATTATTCTTGAACTTTTAATTATCAGCTACTCTTGTTTTTATAACAAATTTTATACTTACTAAAATTTCGTAAAAACTTTATCCATATTAGCTTCGTACTTCAAGCAATCTTATCAACTGTTGCCTTTTCCAGTTTTTACTTATCAGCAATAACTAGCCATATCATCCTTTTTCCTTATCTCCTACCCCCCTAGTGTATATATTTGTTACACAATTATATGCACTAGCTCGGAGATTCTGTTGCTGGTTCAGAGTACAATATCGGTCACCCACTGCACCACTTTCATAGCCAGCTAGGTACCCTCTCGGCGATCATTATTATCAAAGGTATTCCTGTTGTCGGCATATACTCGAATTGATTTTGCCAATATTATAATTTAAACTAGCAACCTCGCGAGTTAATGAGCACAACTGATCAGGTTGTAAGCGCATTAACTTCACGGCAGCGGTTTTGAGCTGTCCGTCCCACTTAACGGTGGTCTGTTAAGTGGAGGATGCCTGTTTTCAACACAATTTCTGAGAACTTTCTTATATTCATCACTGATATTGTTCTTGCTAATATCAGCTTCATTGTCTACAAAAGGATTTTTCATTACTTTACTTACACATAATATTTCTTTAATACTACCGTATTCCAAACATTCTTCAACGGTTTTTCATCCATTGTTTCCAAGTAGAATGACCATTGCATTACCATATCCCTAATTCGATATAGTCCTTCCCAATTTGCCGTCAACTTTCCATCTTCATTACCCTTCCCTGTTGCCGCTGTTCTTTGCAGTACCATATCTCCTTTATTCAAAGGGCGATAAGCAACTTGTCTGTTATATGCCCATGACATTCTATCTTTGTAGGCAGCTGATTTAACTGCTGCTTTCTCCCGTACTTCTGGTAGGAAATCTAGCTGCTGACGCAACAAAAAATCATTTTGCTCTTTACAGTAATGCTGTATTCTGAATGTTGGCAACCCTAATTCGGCCGGCTTGATTGCTTTTGTTCCGAATACTAATGTGAAGGGTGAGCTGTTGCTCCTCTGACCGTTGTTCTATTTGCCCAAAGAATTTTTGGTATTAAATCATCCCACAAACTCTTTGCGTCTTCAATTTTCTTTTTTATTGCCGCTATGATTTGTTTGTTCGCTGCTTCTGCCTGGCCGTTTGATTGCGGATGGCACACTGCCGCATATGCAAATTTTACCTTGTACATGGCTAAAAGATCTTTGACCGGCTTACAATCAAACTGAGATCCATGGTCATAGACCATTGCCATCGGCAACCCAAATCTTGTGAAAATACTTCTGCAGATAAACTTTTTCACTTCTGATGCTGTTATCTTCGCTACCGGCTCTGCCACTATCCACTTTGTGAAATAGTTTATTCCCACTATGAGGAGCTTTCTTCCACCCATTGCTAAAGAAAACGGCCCTACTATATTCATTCCCCGTCGTGCAAAAGGAACTGGATTAAGTATCGGCGTAAAATCATTTGGTGGCAAATTGATTGCGGGTGCAAACTTCTGACATTTTTCACATTTTTCACATATTTAACGGCATCTTCATTCACAGTTGGCCAGTAGTACCCCCTAAGTACCCTCATGTATTTCTTCAATTAATTTGGCAGATTCAAAATATGTTATGCATCTGTGTAACGGCAATGAAAATCCTCTTTTATACAACTGACCCTAATGCATAATGAACCGCACACTGTCTTTTCGCAATTTTTTGGATTCCCCCTTATCAAGTGGCAATGCTCCGTATAGGGGATACGCCAATATCCTATCAAACCACTAGGTGCCGTTACCGACACAAAGCACCTGTTCTGACTCTCTATCAATACTTTTCTACTTCAATATTTCCACCATGACTGTTCTCTCTAAGTTATTAAAACTTGAACAGGCCAACCTTGCTAGAGCATCGGCTTATGCATTCTGTACTCTCTGTACCAACCTGATTTCAAAATACTGCAATTATGCTTTAACTGCTTCCTCTCTGTACTCAAGGTAAAAAGTGAAGCAAAATGAAAAGTGAGTGAAGAAGAAAATTTTGATCTAAAAGGCAGTTGATGTAAAAGGCGGTTCAGAAATCCGACTGACGAAATACGAATAACGATTTTAAAAGGAACGGTGAGATAGATGACACGTGTCCCTGGATTGCTAAAATTCTCGCCCAATAAACTAAGGCCTTGTAACTTCCACATATCAGACTTTAGTTATTGATTAAATTAGACCTTGTCTGCTATCAGCACACAAGGTCACTTGGGAAGAAAACGGAGTTTTTCGCTCCCAATAATATTAATTCAGTAGACCTTGTCTGCTATTAGCACACAAGGTCACTTGGGGGGAAAACGAAGTTTTTTCGCTCCCAATAAGTTTAATTAAGTAGACCTTGTCTGCTATCAGCACAGAAGGTCACTAGGGGGGAAACAGAGTTTTTTTGCTCCCAAAAATTTTAATTAAGTAGACCTTGTCTGCTATCAGCACACAAGGTCACTTGGGGGGAAAACGGGGTTTACTCGCTCCCAATAATTTTAATTAAGTAGACCTTGTCTGCTACCACCACACAAGGTCACTTGGGGGGAAAACGGAGTTTTTTCGCACCCTATAATTTTAATTAAGTAGACCTTGTCTGCTATTAGCACACAAGGTCACTTAGGGGGAAAACAGAGTTTTTTCGCTCCCTATAATTTTAATTAAGTAGACCTTGTCTGCTTTCAGCGCACAAGGTCACTTGGGGGGAGAATGAGGTTTTCTTGCTCCCAATAATTTTAATTAAGTAGACCTTGTCTGCTATCAGCACACAAGGTCACTTAGGGGGAAAACGAAATTTTTTCGCTCCCAATAATGTTAATTAAGTAGACCTTGTCTGCTATCAGCACACAAGGTCACTTGGGGGGAAAACGAGGTTTTCTCGCTCCCAATAATTTTAATTAAGTAGACCTCACAAGGTCACTTGGGGGGAAAACAGAGTATTTCCACTCATCGGAATAGATGTCTCGCAAGGATATCTGCTTGATTTCTACGTCAGTTCTGGGAAAAGAAAGCCTGAACATATCATCATACTTAGACATGGACTTAGTGAGTCCCAGTTCAACTAAGTCTTGAACATTGAGCTGGACAAAATCATTGAGGCTGACAACGGAACTGATCTATAACCCAGGAAATTAAAGATAAATGGCATCTTCAAAATTACAAGAAAACATTCTTAATATTACACTACACAAACACGGAAAAATGCTCGACATAGTACAAGAAACGAATTACAGCAACCAAATAAGTACCCTAAAGTGAGAACATTAGTTGTAATCTAACGTCCTCACTTGGGGGGCTAGTTGTATGGGAGGATATGCGAAATGGGCAGACATCTTAATAAATACGGATACAGACCCAATATAATTATCAGATAGGCTGATATGTTCCGTAAAGTAGACATGTCGGCTTGTCGGTATTCGGCACAGGGTAGCAGCAGCTTGACACTTGGCGGGAAAAGCTCTGCAAGCTTTGTGGCCACATGTCATGATAATTATTATAAATAGTAGGTTAAGCTTCATTAATGAGGTTAGCATTTATCACTCTCTCTCTCTCTTTCTCTACTTTCTCTCTCTTACTTCTCTTCTTTTTCTTAAACACATTATGACTTTATCATCGGAGTGGTTATCCCCGGATCACCCCGGGGCTAGCTAATCTCTGCTCATTGTGTAGGTTCTCAGCTTGCCGATAAGAGTATCAGGATCTCAAGCTCGGGCTCTCGGGTTGTCGGATCCAGACAGAAACACTAACCTCCCTTGAGCAACACAAAACCGACCCCCTTCCCTTCCCAACCACCACGAAACCCACCCTAATCCCCCGTAGCCACCATGGAACCCACCTAAACACCAAGAAACCCACCCTTTCCTTTCCCATACATCGATAATCACCACATTGGTAGTACCAAATCAAATTGGGGCTTAATTGAGGGGTCGAAAAGTTGCCATGAGTTCTTCAAATTGAGCTAAAATTCGCTAAAATTAGGGCTGCCTAAGTGCATTCATGGCGGTCGGTTTTTGCGGTTTAAATTGTAGTGGGTGAGGTGTTTTAGGTGCAATGGTACAGTTGTGATTGGTTGTTGCCTCTGCAATTGTGGGCTTGTGCATTTGAGATGGCTAGTGGTTGTTGGTGGTAGTGTGAGATGATTGAGGGTTGCAGCTTGGTGTGTTAGTGTGTGTGGGTTGTAAGTAGAGGTGATCATTTGCGGGCTTGGACGGGTAGCGGGCCGGGCCTATGCTTATTTTTTTTTCCAACAGGCTTTATGTAGCAAACCCGAACCGTTTTATGCGGGCTTGATATTTTGTCCATACCCGCTTGTTAAACGGGCCGGGCTTGCTCGCGGGCTAACGGGCCTTAATTTTTGTTTTATTTTTTATAACACTAACTAATCTTTTTATTATTTACTTGTGCTAAAATTATTTTGGTATAGTTGTGTTATAATTTTTTGTTCACAAATGGTAATAGAAATTAAAGAAAAGAGGTTGAAATTATGACATATGTTACAAATATATGTAAGATAAAACTTATTTAATAAGTGTTTATGATAAAATATAAAATTGAAATGAATAATTGTAACTAATAAAAGCTTATAGTTCAATATAGTCTCTTTGTATTTATTTTCAAAATTACACAAAGTATGTCATAACTAACTAACTAAATAGAATTATTAAAATAAGAATGTTGTTATTATTATTATTATTATTATTATTATTATTATTATTATATATTAATAAACGGGCCGGGCGGGCTAGCCCGCAATAAATATTTCTTGTCCATACCCGCCCATTTTTGTTAACGGGCCGGGCCTAGCCCGCCCAAATATCCAATTTTTTTCAAAAAGGTTGTCCAAGCCCATCCTTTTGCGGGCTGGGTTGGGCGGGCTTAGCGGGCCGTCCCGCCCATGAACAGCTCTAGTTGTGAGGTAGGGAAGTAGAGATGGGCTCCGTCGGCGTGGTTTCTGCAGCGGCGAGGGTGGCTGTGATGTGCGAATTGGTGGCGATGGTGGTGCAGGTTGGTGTTATGTAACACCACTGAAGATTCCAGGCTGCTGCTGATTGTTGCAATCAGAATGCCAATTGGTGGCAGTGTGTTGATGTTGCTGCGCGTGCCACTGCAATAATTTGATGTGGCTGGGACGGTTTGTTTGCCGAGGAAGGGGAGTCCATGGTGGTCGTTGGGCTGGGGTTAAGAGGGGGTTTATTTTATTTTATTTTTTATTTTTTTTTGTAAGGAATTCCAAAATTACATGATGACACGTGATATGGGTAACCGGTTTATTAGATTATATGTTTTTTTTTTGTCTTGTTTAAAATTGACGCTCCCAAAGGTTGTAATAATCATGTAAAATCCAAAGGTTGTATTATTTAAAAAGAACAGCCCAAAGATTGTATTAATTTTTGCAATTTTTCCATTCTATTAAAAATAATTAAAAGCTAACTATTTTAAAAACAAATGCAAGAAAATCCACTACCACCCACTGTACCCTCCTTGCCCTCCACCCTCGTCGCGCCAGCCCCCACCGCAGTGACACCTAGACTACCCAAACTCCACGCAACCTTTTTGCTGATCGCTCTCTTCCCGCTGTGACCCCCTTACTACGACGACCCTAACTCTTCCTATCCCCCGCAATTCCTTTTTGCGGTTAATTATCCTCAATCGCAACCCCCATCGATAACCACAAAACTAGAACAATTTAGGAAAGCGGTGGGGTTTGGGTGGGATTCAACTGAATAGGCGTAGGAGTTGTGGCGTGCGGGCCGGGTGAGGGGCCAAAGTTTGGGCTCTAGCGACAAGGGTAAGGTTGCAGTTGGGTTCTTTGGTTGGGGAAGTGGATTCGAGGTAGGGGAGGGGCTGTCGGGATGGAGGGAAGAGAAGGGAGGTGGTTTTGCCGGCACAAGGAGGGATTCCAAGCGTGGGATGGAGGCCGACATGGCTGAGCAGCTGGGAGGGTGGTTGGGCTGGTGGGGGTGGTGTTTGAGTTAAGTAAATATTCCCTCTATTTTTAAATACTTGCTCCACTTTTCATTTGTGGTCGTTTTTAAATACTTGCTCCATTTCCTTATTTGGAAAGTTTTACAATATTTAATTTTTCTCACCTAGTGGACCCAATATATATTCTCTCTCCTCCAATTCTCTCCACTAATTTATTGCTTTCTACAATTTTTTATTCTTCCACCAACCCAGCTACCTGCATATTTTATTACTTTCTCCAATTTCTCCTAAAACTCTGCGCATGGAGAAATGGAGCAAATATTTAAAAACGGATGGAGTAATTAAGTTTTATTTTTATTAAAAAAAATTCTTTAACTTTTTACCAATTATATACTGACACGTGTCGGGTTACTTGTTATAACAAGTTAGATGACCGGTTGGGATTATTGGAAGCAAATTCATACTAAAGTTCGGATTATTAAAAAGTAATCCAAAGTTGGGATTATTTTGGGCGAATGATAAAAAGTTAGGATTAATTTTATAAATTATTTCTTTGTAAAATAAAAAAAACAATTAAATATTGGTGGATCCTTGCCATTCTTGGTAATGTGTCAATTATTTAGAAATGACCGAAAAACAAGAGTGTCTCAATTATTTAGGAGCAAAGGGAGTGTACTATTATAAGGGGCAAATGGATTGATGATGAATTTATTTTGATAAAATTATAATGAGGAAACGAGAGAGTAGTCTAAGGTTTGGTTTATCATTCCTCAAACAAAAAAAAAAAAAATAAATAAGGACTTGTTTGGCATCATTTTTGGTTTTTAGTTTCTTTTTTTTTTTAAACTAAAAACCAAAAACAGGAAACAAGAAAAAGGTGTTTTCACTTTTCTGTTGTCAGTTTTCAAAATTATCATGATTTTAATAAATCTAAATAATTTTTGATTCATTATGTGACATATATAATATACTTTTAAAAAACAAAAAACCGCAGTGATGCCAAACGAACCCTAAATAAAAGGTTTGGTTTATCAAATAAAAATGGATTACTAATTTGGTATGTAATTTCATTCTAGACAAGCATGGATTCTAAAACCTAAACTAGTCTATGATTGTTTGATTTTATTGTAAGGATGGATTTTATTCTTCATTAATAAAATGTACTGTGTGAGTCTTAGAGGGGAGGTGGGGGTGGGATTCTAAGGATATGAGGTAAAGTTAAAACACCCTAGGTATAAAATCCCATTACTAAAAAGCTAAGTTCAACCAAACAAAAAATAGATAGAATGAGTTCTAACTCCATTACAATCCAGTCCAAATGATCAAATCATACGACCCCTTAAAGTCACAATCTACATGACATATTTCTTTTAATTACATGTTTTTTTATTGTTGTTATATCTGTAACCTTTTTTTTTTTAAAGAAATCATATCTGTTACTTTACTATGCCGATATTCATCAATTTTACTTAAAACCATGTGATGGTCAATATATAATAAAAATGAAAGAAGTACATTTTTTTTTAATACATCACTTAGAATTTTGCAGTTTTCATATGTTATCTTTGACTTATTTTTGTAACTAATATGCAATTAGTAAATATGATCATGTAATATGTTGTTGGGTTTGTTACAACATCTACTTATATAATATTATATATTATTATTATTATTATTTTTACCAATATGTATTTTAATATATTGATTGTTAATAGTGATACATTAAAAAAAATAATAATAATAATAATAATAATAAGGAAAAAGAAGTATATCATACGGAAAGAGACCTATATAACAAATTGCTCAAAAGGAGTAGCAAACAAAGCTATGGATCAAAAAATAACAAAATTTGACATCCCTATAATTATCACCAAATAATGTCGACATTTTTAAGATACTCTTTTTATCCATAGTACCTTTTTGATCTCCCCTTTTTCCATCTAACATAATTTCTTTTACTTTAACTTCCTTTCTTAGTTCTCTCATGAACCATCCAATGTTGTTATATGAATGTGAATGTCATTCCTTTTCCTCCATAACCCTACCATTCCAACTCCTATAAAAACCAACCTTCTTTCATAATATATATCTCAAATCATAAGTTATAAAAAAAATTAAGGAAAAAAAAAAATCATCTCTTATAAAAAAAAAAAATTAAAAAAAAATTAAAAAAAAAAACATGGCAAAAACAATTTTTTGCTATGTTCTTACCATTATGCTACTTCTTCCTCCAATGGTAGCAGCTGAGTGCAGTTGCGAAGCTGATGACTTACCCCGCGACGACAAGTCCGTAACCCTCAAGTTTAAGTTAGGTGCCATAGGAGCAATCCTTGGAGCTGGAGCATTTGGGGTAGGGCTTCCTCTACTAGGCAAACGGATATCCGTTTTACGGCCTGAAAACGATATATTCTTCATGATCAAGGCCTTTGCCGCAGGAGTAATCCTCGCTACCGGGTTCATCCACATACTCCCGGAAGCTTTCGAGGGGTTGACGTCTCCTTGTATAGGGGAAACTCCTTGGCAGAAGTTCCCCTTTGCCGCGTTTATCGCGATGGTGGCTTCCACTGGGAGCCTAATGGTGGATTCCTTGGCAACAGGGCATTATAGAAGGGTTCACTTTGGTGAGAAAAAGGAAGTTTCTATTAATAGTAAAGTGGTGGATGAAGAGAGTAATGATGCACATGCTGGTCACGTGCATGTTCATACTCATGCTACTCACGGTCATTCTCATGGTCATGGTGGTGGTTCTTTAGTTGGTGAAGGTAGTGATGAATTAGGGGAACAGTTGAGTAAGCTTGAACTTATTAGGCATCGTGTTACTGCTCAGGTGATCATTTTTATTTCATTTAATACACTTCAATTAATAATCTTTATTTTTATCGTGTATTTACATGCATATCTAACTATTTCAATCAATTCTGTTTCTTTTCAAAATTAGATGAAAACATATTTTAAACCAAGATGCCTACTAATGAAAACATATTTTAAACCAAGATGCCTACTAAACTTTATTATGAGTATAAGAGAAAACGTATTCAATTTTTATTTGTATTAGTAAAATATTTGAAACACGAGTCACTGGACTACAAACCTTATTATCTTAGTCAATTTTGTTTCCTTTCAAAATTTAGATGAAAGCAAATTTCAAACTAAAGATGTCTACTATACTTTACTCTGAGTATAAGAGAAAATGTATTTACTTTTTTATTTATATTAGTAAAATATTTAAAACACGAGTGAGTAGACTACAAATCTTATTATCTCAAACAAACTTTAAAGGGTCAAAAAGTTGAAGCAAAGGATGTCATATTCTTCTTTGCTCCTATATTCTTTAGAATTTAATAATTAGGTGCCAACTTAATGGTTACTAATTTAAATATCACACCTAAAAAGTTTCAACTTTCAAAGTCCAAATTATATAAAACGCTTTAATTTTGAATTCAATCATAAAAGTAGTACTTAAAGTTGCTGACAAACATGAACACACACCCTTCTTTTATACCTAAGATTTTATCAATAATATCTATATCTAGCAAACTAACTATTATTTGGACGGTTTTTATTCAGGTATTAGAGCTGGGAATTGTGGTCCATTCAGTAATAATAGGCATAACATTGGGAACATCTCAAAGGCTTGATACCATTAAACCTTTAATGGTTGCTTTAAGTTTCCATCAATTTTTCGAAGGCATGGGACTTGGTGGCTGCATCACTCAGGCAATTAAACAACTAAAACACAGCTTATTCTTGCTAGTTTGGCATCATTTTTTTAATTATTATTTTATTAATTATTTAAAAAAAAAACCTAAAATAAAAACAAAAAAAAGGTGTTTATACTTTTTATTTTTTTTTATTGTGTTTTCAATAATATAATAATTATAATAAGTTTGACTAATTTTTAATTCATTATATGATAGCATTCATCAATTAATGAAATCATCATTCTTTACAGGCTAAGTTCAAGTCACGAGCTATGGCAACAATGGCACTGTTTTTTTCACTTACAACACCAATTGGTATTGGCATTGGCATTTCAATTGCCGGTGTATACGACGAAAGTAGCCCTCGATCACTAATTATACAGGGCATATTTGAGGCGGCTGCAGCAGGGATACTAATATATATGGCACTTGTTGATCTACTAGCTGCAGACTTCATGAATCCAAGGATGCAGGCAAATACTAGGATTCAATTAGGCTCGCATATTTCATTACTTTTAGGGGCTGGTTGTATGTCTGTTTTGGCTAAATGGGCATGATATAGTAACATTTTATATTATGTTTAAAATTTTGTTAGTAAGAAATTGGTTCAAATTTGTTTAATTCATAATGTTACAATGTTACATAAATGAGAACGCTCAACCTTTATGCTCCTAAGGAGCAAAGGAACTCATTAGTTACTTTTTCCGTTCTTTTTCAATAGACATATTTCATTTATCACACTCGTCAATGTAGAACTTTAACTATCAGTAACTTTAATTCCTCATAAATAAAAATAATAGAAATTACATATTAGTTATTATAACAAATCTAACAAGATTCCACATGGACATGTTTTCACTTACATATACTTTACAAAAGGTGATCAAATAATGGATGATAAATAGTGTTAAAATCAAAGCGAGTCAAGTAAAATATTAACGGATGAAGTATAAGCAATTAAGCAAGGTAGAAACGCAATTCATCATTGTTTTTGTCATTGGTTTGGAAATCCCACCAAATTTTGTCATACACTTTGCTCATGTCCGTTTGATGGTTATTTTACTTTTGCATTCCTGATATTATCTAGCAACTCAATGTGCAATCGAAATGTTAACTGCCCTTCTTCCCAAGAAGAAACCCCTTAAGAAAAGTAAATACGCATCTTTATAGGGTGTAAGTGGACAAAATTTGCCGAATATTCATAGGCCATTTTTAATGTTTCTGTCAAACTTTCTAAATCTTCCAATCTTCTGAAAGATGTTCAAACTTGCAAATGATTATTATTCCTTCCAATTTTACAACTTTTTGACTCAAAAAATATCAAATTCGCACGTATAATCAACTTCTCTATTGTACGTATTTGTGATGAATGAAAGCATTATTAAAAAATAAATAGAAAAATTGTCGGGAATAATGACCGGTATTCCAAATATTAAAACGACATGTCGATTATTCCAAAATAAATCGACTTTTGACCTACATCTACTCAATGTATAATTATAGGTACCGTGTTTAATAACTAAACATGTGCCACATTTGTCATTGGTTAGGATGTCCTATTTTATTTAATTTTTACCTTTTATTAAAAAAAAAAATTGATTTTTGATTAAAAAAAACTTTTATAAAAAAGTCCCGTTTCCATTTCAATACCCATTCGGCCACCCTATCAACCCCCTCTCCCTTCCCATTCGGCAACCCCATCAACCTCTCTTTTCCGTTCCGCCATCCCATCAACACCCTCCCTATTCCAACAATGCACCAACCACAATTGTTGGTTTCAAGGGGGTATCGGGCAGGAGTTTTAGGGATTAGGGTCATTGGGGGTTTAAGTGAGGATTAGGGATGGCAGTGGATCTGGACCCAACCCGGATCCGTGGATCCAGATCCGTTTTTCACGGATATGGGTCCTCAAATTTTGCCCTCCCTATTACAGAGCAAAGAGGGCGAATGTTACTTTCGTCTTTGTACTTCAAAGCAAACAGGGCGAATTAATTTTTCGTCCTCTATAATAGAGCTAAGAGGGCGAATTCACAAAATCGTCCTCTATAATAGAGCAAAGAGGGCAAATTTCATTTTCGCCCTCGTTGTTCAATAAAATAAATCAACAAAGTAAACGTTTTGGCTATTTTACAAAACAAAAAAGAAACAAACAGGGCGAATGTTACTTTCGTCTTTGTATTTCAAACAAACAGGGCGAATTCCATTTTCAAGTTTTTGTCAATTTGTCGATTCTGCAAGTTTTTGGGAGTTGTTATTAATGCTAGTAATGTCAGATAGATTATGGAGAAGCAAATCAGAATTATTCGTATTTTATCAGTGGTTTATCGATTTAATTGCTTAATTGATCGTATGAGCTATTGATTACTGTGAATTGGAATAATTGTAATTTGTTTTGATTACTATGAATTGTGATAATTGATAACTCTATCTGAAATTATGCGCATGTGATAATTGATAACTCTATCTGATAGTATTATACTGGCATATATTATACGCAAAGGAAAAGTATAAACAGCAGTTCAAAAATGAAATTGAGGCTGTAAATGAAAAAATCAAGAGCTCTAGTGTTGTTTTTGTGGCTACAGTGGAGGAGTATGAAAAAATCAAGAGCTGTATGCCAGTACTCGTATTATATACGTTAAGCTGTATGTGCATGGGGTGATTTTTTTTCATGTCTAATCCTAATATCAGCATTAATATCAAGAAGAATTTGGATCAAGTGGTTGAAATTCACTCCTCTATATATATATAATTGAGCTGTCCTTGAATATGTGATATTTGTTCTGATTACTAGTGGTCTAGTGCTCTATACATGAGTCTCTGTACATGGTCTAGTACAACCATTTGTGGAGTAAGTCATCTATATCTTTTTATTCTTTTAATCATTAATTCATCATTATATGAAATACCACTAACATGTATATGATGAACAGAGAGTATGCCTCTATTTGTGGGCCAAAACCAAGTGTAGTTGATTGGTTTCAATCACGAGTAAGTGTTATGTCTTTATGTTAAGGTTAAGATTAAGGTTATGGTTTGTAAGTGTTAATACTAATTTGATCTCTCCATAATGACTTATTTTCATAGATAGGCAAAGGGCACCCGATGTCATCTAAAGATGGAAAGATAGGAAGAGCTGAGCTGGAACAAAATGTTGAAAAACTACAAAATGAAAATAATATTATGCGAGCTGAATAGGAAGCGTCTAAGAAGAAACAAGAAGACCTAGAACAAAAGCTTCGGTTAATCATGGAGAAGATTGGCCTTGATGCTTGATAGAGGTAATATTTTATACAAAGTATCTTTTTCTACTTTGATATTTTTGGGCAGCCATGGTTAACTGTCAAAGTGTGTTGTATGTGGAGTAAATCACTACTTCTATTGTTTGTTTATAAGGATCTGAAACCTTATATGAACATCTTTCTCTATATGTGATCATTACAGCCATTGGAACCCTAACCACAAGTCCACAATATGATTACATAGATTTTCATGCTGTTCTAGCTCTGCTGCTGACATTAAATACCCACATGCTTAAATGTCAGTAAATAACGGAATGCTGATTGTTAATATCAGAAATCATGTGTTCTTTTATGTGGATTTTTAGTTTTGAATTTGTTTCAGTCTTGTATGATTGTTTGGAATATGCGTGTTAAGTAGTTGTGTTGAGAACAAGTTTGGTGTTTCTCTGTTCATGATACTTGCATTTGAGCTCAGGTTGAGTCTGAATCTTTTTCAAGTTTGGTGTTTCTTATATTATTTAGCTCCGAGTAGTTGCCTCTTATAGTAATCATAGTCATTATTCATCATCAAGTTCCTACATTCCTACTAATATATTCTTTTATTAATTTACATTCATTAGTATTGGTGCTTCTGTCATGTTTGCAGTTAGGGGATTAAGTCAGTGTGCTGATGTTTTGGGGATGGAGGACACCAAAGGCTGGTTGCATTTCTTGGAAAACTGATCAGATGGAAAAAGGGGCTTGAAGATGCAAGGATGAAAAGATGTCCTAGAATTATTAAATAATTGCTATTTAGGAAAACTTGGTTAATACTTTTGTATATATAATGACAAAATTAGAATATATAATGACAAAATTAGAATTTATATTAACTAAATAAATACTTTTGTTAATACTCCTAGAATTATTTTTTTTAAAAACTGAAAATTGAATAAAAAGGGCGATTTTGTTTTTGCCTTTTAAAAGTTGATCAAACAGGGCGAATTTTGAGCAAGGAGGGCAATATTAATTGACTTAATTGAGTTGTTTACAGAGGGCAAAAAAAACTTTTCGTCTTGGTTGATTCAATCAAAGAGGGTGAAAATTTTCTCAATTTTTGCCCTATTTGATATTAAGAGGGCGAAATTTTTGCCCTATTTGATGTTGATCAAAGAGGGCGAAATTTTTTGCCTTCTTTGATATTTAACAAAGAGGGCAAAACATTTGTATGCCCTTTGAAGCTAATAAGACGAAGCTAATAGGGCGACCTGAAATCGCCCTCTTTGCCTAATAGGGCGAAATTTGAACCTAAGAGGGCGATTTAAATTGCCCTCTTTAATATAATATCTTGTAGTGCATGAAGCTGGACTATGATGTATTAGCTTAGACTATCCAATAATTATGAAACATGCTATATCTTGTGACCATATTTGTAAAATTATTAAGTTATATGTATCACAAACTCGAAAAAAAAAGAAATTATTTGTGATAAAAATTTCATGGAGAATAATTATGGATAAAAAAATTAATCTAATAAAAGATAAAATTCAAAATATTGATAAATATCACATTGAATATTGATTAAAAAGAAATAAATTTTAATCATACGTCCATTCATCTTGTCAAAAACATTACTGTGTGAATAAATTAGCTAGTCTTTTTTTTTTTTTTAATTTAATATAAATCATTAAATAAAATCATTATTATTATTATTTTTTAAAATAACTGTACAAAAAAATTGTGTATTTGAATTTTTATAATAACCGTGCATCGCACGGGCTTCAAATCTAGTTATTTCCCTACCTTATAAAAAGTAGAAACTTACTCTTATGAATAGTGTAATGCCAATTATACCCTTTAAAATGTGCATTTACATATATACCCTAATTAATATGTACAAGTTTTTTTAATGAATAGTGTTTGGACAATTATACCCTCTAAAATATTTAATTACGTACTTATTTGTTTTCATGCATTAATGTTAGTTGTCTTGGATATTTATACTCATAAACATAGTTGTGTACATATTTTTTTGTCACTAATTTTGCCAATAACTAAATTTGTGATTTTAAGACCAAGCCGAAAGAGTAAGTAGATATGACTAGCTATGCGCGCGCATCGCGCGCGTTAGCTGCCCTAGTTAGAAAGAAAATTGTAAAAACTAAAATAAATTACCGTTCACAATACGACACATGTGATAATTAACTCCTTAACCTGGTTTGCAACAAATCACGTTCTATTTTGAGCACCTATTTGTGAATGGTTGTTTTATATTGAAAGACCGCGACCAAATATCGTTTTATTCTTGCCAATTATTTTTCCAAAATAGATTTAAAAAGGAAGTCATTGTGTATCTAACTACCAATAAGTTAAGCTTGGTCTAATGGTACGCATTGCACCTTTTAACTGTAAGGTTAGACATTATATCCCTCACTATGTACATGTTGAGGGTGAGTGATTCTTCGGGTGGTAATCTCTAAGACATGAGGCATGTCCCACTGACATACTAAAAAATGGCTAGTAATCTTTAATCTCTTAGGGCTTGTTTTGCATCATTTTTGGTTTTCAGTTTCCTGTATTTTTAAAACTAAAAACCAAAAACAGGAAACAAAGAAAAGGTGTTTCCACTTTTTTGTTGTTAGTTTTCAAAATTATCATGATTTTAATAAGTCTTAACAATTTTTTATTCATTATGTGAGATATATAATATACTTTTAAAAACAAAAAACCAAGAAACAGAAAACTACATCAATGCCAAACGAACCCTTAATTATTTGTTTTTTTATTTAGATTTGAAGCAAATTACTCGTAGTAACATGAATCTTAGTATCTGACACAAAAATTAACTTTTCTTCTGCTTCTTTATCTTCTTCTGCCTGGTCCCCTTAATCCCATAAGTAGAGTCGACTACATGAACCAACATAATTACATGAAGGCTTCCCAATGCAAGAGATCACCCATCCCAGTACTACTCTCAATCATTGTAGCTCATGTCAAGCAATGTGACCAAAATTAACGATTTATGAAATTAAGTAATTTAACCATAACCTACCTCCTTAAGACATGATAGGGTTGTTGCCCCTTCCAAAAGAACAGTCTATTTTAAAAAAGAAATACAATGCAAAAGTCACAGGCATATAAGATGGTTACTAATTTTCCTTGTAATAGCACCACCATTATTATTACCCTTTCTAGCTTTCTAGGTACTTTACTACTTTAGTTGATAATTTTATATTGTATTCTTTTCAGAACCAAACAGCTCAAAGCTTTAAGAACCCTTAATTAAATAAATAAATATATGAGATGAGATTCTCACCTTTGAAATACTGGTTCAATTGGCTTGAAGAATTGAATCCACTTATATTGTTTTCTTCAGTAATCTTCCGCCGTTCAATTAGTATGCTTTGACTACAGCCTTTCTATCTGTGACAAAGCTGTATTGTATACAGAAATCCCTGAATCTTTGAACGTGGAAAAACGCGGTTAAGTGGTTAGGTCAACCCTTCTGCTTCCACAATGCTCTTCTGAGATGAAAAATAATAGAAATCAAAACAGAATTTTTAAGTCGGATAGAACTTCAAAGATTTTACTGTACGATAAACATTCATATCATTTATGAAAGATAATTAAGAAACATCCTGAGATTAAAAGGATACTGACATACTGTAAGCTTTGGTTGTGCCCTCAAATTTCCAACGAATAGTTCATTGCTCTTGGTGGAACCGTGGAAGAAATGTAAATGAGCTGAATTGTTACGAATTAGCTAGAGAGCCGAAACATTCAATATAAAATCAGTTTCTGGCAATCAATCCTTACAAGACAGAGAATACTAACAGCTTAAATTATACCAGTAAGGCAGTATAGACACTGTTTAAACAAGAAATTTGCAGGTTTAAAATGTACGAAACCACTTCAAGTGTACTTGCAATATGAAAGAAAGTCTACATAGAAGTTCATATTTTAAAGCTACGAAATCCTATACATCAAAGTGGTGATTTAGAAAATATAAACAAATCAACCTAGGTTAATTTCAGCCAACTCCATCTGCATGTGTAACATATCATACATTCATACATGTTGAACACTTGGTTGTATTCTTTCAATATATTACAACTAATTAGAATCATCCCCTAAGAACAACTTCAATCCTTAATTCACTCAGAAACAGGTTTTGAGGGATACGAGTCAAATAAGAAGCACATAATATCAGAATTATACAGATCATTTCTCAAATTCAAACAAAGGAAATAATCATGGATAGTAATTATAGACTGATAACATCTTGACAATACTAATTAAGATCAAGAAGCTATATCTTAAGTATCATAATCCTACAGCGCAAAAGAAAAGAAAGCCTTGGAGCCAAAGTTGCACATAATATGTAACGGAGGTACTACAAGAAAAAAAAATATTTCACAAAATCCTAAAGATACGCTCAAATGAAAGCAAAACTTATTTAAACAGCTACTTGAAGTAATAAATCAGCACCTTAATGCAAGGCTTAGCTTGTTCCATAGCCCTAAAAAATCGAATTCTATATATTTTATTAGCCACCCTCGTGGAAGCCAAGTCATCTAGACTAAGAAAAAAGAGGTGGTTCTGAAAATATTACTGAGCTGTACCACCTCAAACCGGTAATGGCATTTGTACAAAATTCACCATAATCACAACTAATTAATTTCTTCCATGGTTATGATCATTGTTATAAAACAGTCGTTCAGTGCCTATCTGATCTGTTTCAATATTCTCCTTCTGATCTTACCATATAATTCAAGTTCAAACACACATGTGGAAGGATTCATGCTTCCAATGGTTGAATAGCTGAAGCTTGAAACTCTGTAATGAATTAATGATATTTCGAAACCCTGCCCCTAATCCGTAATGATATCATTTTGACTGAGAAACTAGAAACTCACGCTCTTCTAGATGACTGTAATTTGCTAGACTCGAAAGCTAGCAGGGCAACTCTTGTAATAAACTTTGTTTTAATCTAATTAGCGAACAACAACAAAACCTTAGTCCCAAAATGATTTGGGGTAGGCTAACATGAATTATCATAAGGAATCGTCTGATATAAAGAAACGGACATAACAAAACCATCATTTAAAAGAGTTTGAAAAAAGGTGAGTAAAGAATAGCTGAAGCTTCAGACTCAAATGAAATATTGCCAAGTATTGCCCTGTGAAGCTGACGAATGGAAGAAATATCTCTTAATGCCCTCCAAATACTCGGCATCAAGCAGCATCTACCACAATGGCAAACTAATTACATAGTATAAGCTCGTACAAATCTGTAACACTGATGGAAGTAAAAAATTCATGCATAGTTTCCACTACATGAAGCCAAAGGTTTAGGGTTTGTGTGACTTTGCTTGCCAAGAGCTTATATTGTTAATTGACTTAATTCTGTCTGCAACTCTGCAGTTGACAGCTTCACAAACCAGCTGAGCATAACAGGTTTATTTCTTGCATACATTATGATTTCCATCTCTTTAAAACACGCAGATTCGCATGGATAAGCATTTGCAAAAGCAATTCACAACTTACATCCTTAGAAAATTTTTGGATGAATAGAGCGGTATTGATGAATTCTAGAGGTTATCTCATCTTTTCAACATCCAGATAAGCATATACAAGCATTTTCCTAAACAATGCAAGACAACTTAGATTTGCAATCCCTACCAAGTTTTCGTTACAGGAATTCCGATAGCTCTGTAAGGGGTTTGTGAAGAATTCTACACGTCCAATTCATTCTCATCCATAAACTAAGCCTCATTTTGGCAAATCACTTTTATCTTAAAGGACTTTATTCTTAAGTGTGTAGCCTCTTCCTGGTGTTAAAACTATTGCTTCAGTAGGGCAAACACAGATTCTTTCTTATTTCTCAATCCCATTGGTGTACTGTATGACAAGCCCCAATATCCACTATCAACATGATGTTGAGCTATAGCTAAGCATACACACCACATTTCCTCATCTTTCAACATTTAACTTATTCATATTACTCAAAGAACATGTCGATGTTCTGTCTTCTTAGCAAATAATTTTTGAGCAGCAGCACATTCTGCATCAAGTTTTTCCTTCTTCACCAAACAATTACCCCAAACTGATTTTCCCTGCATTTCAGTAGCACATTCCCAAAAGCAAAATTCATGCTCCCTTGACAACCATATCACTCCATCTGCTATACTTGCTGGCCATGTTTTTCGCCTCCCTCAACAAAAGAAGCAACTTATTCTGTTTTCATCAGTCCATCAGTCCATCAGTCCTGTAGTCATGCTCTCTAATTTTATTTACTCCGTATATATTCTGTATATGCCACGATTGGTGGGCATCTGAAGCTCCACAAAGACCATTTCCTCACACAAAATTAGTCTCATCTCTCAACATCAACAGCTTATACATCTCTTACTACATCTTTTCCCTGATCACGAGTTTTCCCCAAAAGTGAGGGCAGAAAAAAATGCCATCCTCATCCTCCCTTATAAATCAAATAGTTCTGCAGCACAGCCTTGTCAATTTAGTGAAGAACCAAATTACAATACTACACCATCATCTATCATTGTCAGCAGGACCTTCCCCACAAGAAAATAGGTCTAACTCTTGGTAAAGATGACCAAGAGACAAAAAAAAAAAAAGGTTTGATGTCATCTGCTTAATCAATAAGACCTTTTGGCCATGGCATCCTCATAGTATTAGAAAGCACCCTGTGGCAGATAACATGTACATGTCTAGAACTCTATTGAGCTTTCCTTCGCACACAGTATAACAGTGGCATCAACAAACTTACTATAAAGGGCCATACATCATTCTCTGTTGCAATGCACCCCGTTTCCTGATACTCAACTAGATTTTCTCAATCAACTGCTATAAATACTCAAAGAATTAACTTAATAACAGCTGAGCCTTATCAATTTCCCAAAAGCTAGTACTAAAAGATAAGGTTTTCCCTTCAAGGAAAGAAGTATTAAAGACAAAGACATAATAAAAGACAAAAACAAAGGATGTGAGAAACAGGCGTGTGAAAAATGTGTCTTGGACCTGCTGCCACCTGTTAGCAATCATGTAATGGTTAATCTGATATACAACAGGAATGTAGGCAAACTAACAAGGGCTATCTGTTTTGCCAGGACCTAAGAAACAAATAAGGGAAATTTGTTCCTATAAATAAATAAATAAATACAAAACAAATAAATCTATTATTATGCCTTGAATATTGTATATGTCTTTTGAACAAAAATGGGAAAAAGAAACCCTGATTCTAGTCGCAATTAAATCTTTTACAATTCGTGTTCTTCGTCTCTAGTTTCAGGTTTGTCTTCAATTCCTCCTATCTGAGAGCTAATATGTATTTTCAATTTAATCTATAATTTTAAATTGAAAAAAAAAGGGCTATACTCATAATATGATACCTTGTACGATTTATACCTCCCTAACCAATTGCCAGAAGACTTTGTAATACACTCAAAATTCACCTTTTATTGAGGGAGAAACAGAAAAAAAAAAACTCGGATGAAAAAATAAAAAAATTAAAATAATAAAACAAACAATTTAAAAAACAAAACCTTTGCCGGATTGCAACCTTAAGGACAATCTGTACTTGTTTCTCACCTTTCCACCAAAAGCACAGGAAGTTTAAGAACATAGCATGGTAAATCTTTGTACTATGCATCAGATGCTTATCACCTGGGCTTGTAAGGAGCACATTCATTTCAGAAGGTTGAAAATAGAGCTTCAGCCCGCAAAGGTATGGAGTATGTTACTTGAAATCGATCACAAGAGGGAGGCTGACAAAAAAATTAATTGCTCTGTCGATACACACCTGACACCCCCATCTCCATTGAACCCTTTTCCCCATTAAATCATATTACTCAAATTAATTTTTGTAAACTTCGACAATGGAAATGTTTTTTAAAATTGGACATTAATCAATCAATAGCATTAGTTATAGTATTATGAATATATTGAATACAAGATAAACAGTTTTCATAAACCGCAAACAGAATTACTTAAAATGATAATATGATGCATAAAAGATGAAATAGCTCGTTATAGAGAAAATGTACTAGTAGTTAATCTTAAAGATGTCTGACTGATGTAAATTATAATATGAGGCCAAATGCTAGTAGAGTGGCATGAGAAACACATAATAATAAATCAGTACAAGATGTATGAAAAGAGCAAAACACTACTAAAATGAGCAACAATGATCCACAGGACCACAGGACTGTCAGCGGCAAACGTGTAAGAAGACATAAAAGGCAAATCAATAAATTTAGCTAAGCCAAACTCCATCCAATGTTCCCCTTCCCTAGTATCTTCATATTCTCAACATCTAGACCTTTCCAATTGTATCATTAACGCTGCCTTTATCTAATTTTCAAACCAAAAAAATCTCATCTCAGGCGTCATATTTTGAACAAAAAAATAGTAGTCACTATCACCCTATCTTGAATAGCCTCGTGATTATTTATATTGTTTAGTTTCCACAACATAAGGTTTATATAAATCTACATAATCACGCATAAACTCAGCTATCTTCTATTGGGCTTATTTGACAAGGCCATATAGCAATAATTGGAAACAAAACAGAATTCATCAGCTTGTTTATAGGCACGAAATTACTTGCACCAAAAAAGGAAAAAAAAAAAAAAGAAAAAAAAAAAAAAAAAAAAAATTCCTAAAGCTCACAGCTTTCCTATGGTGTACCATCCTTGAATATTTGCTTATTTCTCTTTTATATTAACCATAAACATGTTGCTGCAGTTTTTATCAGTCAAAACACCAGAAGTGCAGAACAAAGTGTATGATTTATTTATTTATCTTTGATGATTCAAAATTTCCATCAGAATTTAGAGAAGATCCCAACTTAATGAAGAAAGTTGACGTGACATATCCGAGCCATAATACCATAATGAGCACATACATAAATCATTATATTCTATTCCGAATAAGAAATTCCATGAGAAAGGGAAGAAAAAGTTCAGAATTACCATCTTGCTTTTCTTTCAAGTCTTTTCGTCTCATCATAAACTGTTAAGCTGCAAGAAGTTATGATCACTTACAACAGAACAGTCGGAGATAATTGGGACAACAGACAGTAATAAGATTAACTAACCATGCATGAAAGGTATGATTTGTACCACATGGATAATTACTTTTCTTGAACACTAAGAACAGGATTAAACGTGACAATTTCCCCCCAAACAATGTGATATCAGACCATTTTTACATCACGCTTCCATCACATGGCTTGAGAAAGCAAAAACGATCAGAAGGACAAAACAAAAAAAGCTTCTTATATTAAGAACCTAACTTTCAAGAATGAATTTTGACCATACAGATAAAAGTATATTGATAAAAATTGTAGCAATACAATCACAATATAAAGTACTTCCATAACAACATATTAATATATTATGAAGTATTCATGAATATATAGTAAATTTAATATGGAGTCAATATTAAGCCAAATAGTATGTGGCTCCTAATACAAGAAACAGTATCTTATGAAAGAGAAGGTGCCAGATTATACAATCAGAGAGATTGTGAAGCAATAAGCAAAACTTATTAGAACAAACACAATATGCAGAAAATGCTGAACAACAAAGATTTTTGCATCAATTGAGACAATAAGATGCACATTGCTATAATGCCAACAGTGGCAAAAACTGACCACAGTAATGTGGACGATTTGACTGTCACAACATGATCACCTTGTCACGGTAAATCTGCAGAAAATGCTGAACACAAAAGATTTTGCATCAATTGAGGCAATTATATCACATGCTAGAATGCCAACAGTTGCAAAATTAGGTCGTGGTAGTGACCACGACAATGTTGATGATTTGACAGTCACAAGACTCACAACATGAATTGTTATAATGTGATAAATAAAAAGGTTGAATTGTTAATATATGATGGTTAAATAGTAACAATCTTTTAGCTACTAATGGACACACCTCACAAGGGCAATATCTCTTCTTTTAATGCTTCCAAGAATAGAGTTTCTTTTTTAAAAAAAATTCCCTTGTGCGAAAAAAAATGTAGATTGACAAACAAAAGTTACCACAAGGTAACAGGATTTACATGGAATAGGAGAATGACATCCTCCCAATTAATATATATGAGTACACCAATACAGGAGAACCAAAAACTTCTATTTCTATGTCTATAACCTAACTTTTTTTTTATGCCTAAATTAAAGAACAAATTAAACAGCACAACATTGTATTGATAAATAGGTACATACTATTCAAGACGTCTTCCCTCCAAGAAGAGGTTTAGATGGTGATAAAGATCGCATTTCAGGTGCAGAACTGGGGAATAATATATTCAACTTGTGCATGAGAATGTCAGCTCGGGATGGAATCTCATTTAATAAGAACTTTTGAACTATAGGTTTCTTAAACCATTCCAGGACAGAATCACCTGGAGCTCTCAAAACAACTTTACTAACCTCAAATGGAGAGTCAACTGAGCTCAACATCTGGGCAATCACAATCTTCAGAGTTGGCCCGGTAACAAGTTTGATCCTTCGGGGTACAACGCCATAGTAAAGCATGCGTTTTCTAAACCTATGAAGGGTGTGCACGACAGCAATGAGTGCTGCTCCAACTGATAAATTTCTGACATCAAGGGACCAAGCAATATGCTGATCAAAGACAATTGCCTTTGGGAAAAGCTTATTCTCATAGGAGACCTTCCAAACACAACGTGCACGATTTATCTGTCCCATCAGAACAAGATAATTGAGGAGTACATTAACAAAGTACTTAGCTGCCCCTTCTTCTAGTTCATAATCAATTCCTTGAAAAAAATCCCGAACAAAAAGTAAAACTGGTTGTTTCCTTTGTTCTGGGCCAGTGAAAAGACCGCACATGAAGGCGTGTGCCTTATGCTTTGTAGCACTAAGAATGGACATTAAATGTTTCTCACTCTGCTCATCCTGACATCTGACAAGATGAGCTAGAATTGATGTGTAAAGTATCAGATCAACTTTTGCAGCTGAGTTCACGTATGTTTCAAGAAGAGGTTTGGCAGAATCATATAATCCATTTTTCATGCAGGACTCAAAAAGCTGTCGGATGATAAAATTATTAGTCCTTATCCCAGATGAACTCATGAACCGAAGCCATCTTAATGCAAGATCTACAGAACCATCTTTTATATAGACCATAAGAACATCACTGGCACTAACATCTGCAGGATAACCCATGGCTTTCATTTCAAGCAAAATTTTAGCAGCCACATCCACCAGCTTCTTACTGGCTACAAGGGTCAAAAGTGCAGTATAAGTACTGAGTGTCGGTCTTAAACCTGCATTTGTCATTGAGTTATAGAGCTTCATGGCAGGATCCACTTGTCCAGAGGCAGCATGCATTTCTAATAGGCAAGAGTAGGTAGAGGGTGTAGGCAGGAACCCTGCTCTCTCCATGTCCTGGAAAACAGACATTGCGGTCTCAAGCTTTCCTGATTTTGCATGAGATTCAACAACCATCGTATAAAGTCCGTAATTTGGCCTGAAACCAGCTTTTTTCATTTCATCCCAAAGCCGAAGAGCTGCTTCTAATTTTCCAGCCTTGACATAAGACTCTATTAGTGAAACAAACATAGTGGCTGATGGCCTATATCCAAAGCCCTGCATTTCCATATACAACTTCATTGACATATCCAGCCTCCCTGCCTTCCCCATCAAATCAACAAACGACGCAAATATAGAAAAGCTAGGACGAAATTTCCTCTCCTTCATCTCTTGAAAAAGCTTAATAGCAGCATCTAGACGACCAGATCGTGCCAAGCTAGGTATCATCAACTCATATGTTGAACTATCTAATGAACATCCACTTGCTTCCATACCCTCATAGACTTCAACCGCCTTATACGGCAAACCCTTGTTCAAAAATAAGGTTATTAAATGATTATAAGTTTGTGTCTCAACCTTACAACCAGCTTCCTGAATCTTCTTAAAACAACAATATGACACCTCTAATTTTTCAGCCTTTGCTAAATACTGAATTACACGATTATATGCACTAAAAGAAGAATTACCATTATCAACATAATCGCGAATCATCTCATCAAACAATGATTGTATTTTATCATAATCTCTACTTTTATTCAATTCATCCAATAATAACAAGTAACATTCATCATTTGGCACATACCATTGTTGCCTCTTTGCCCATTGGAACAAGCTAGCCGACATTTCGCCATCATTGATTATCTTCATCGCTTGAATTACCTGCGTCATATTGGGAACAAATTGAAGTTTGTCCAATTGGGTTTCCATCTCAGGCCCCCATTTCCACCTCCTCACTATCTCCACAAGTTTTGCAACTGCAGAAGCATTCAGAAATGGTTTCTTAACCCCACCTGACATTACATGATCATCAACACCCGGTTCGACAGAACGAACGCCTTTACCGGTGTAAAGAACACCTCCCTTCTCATCTAAATACTCTATTTCCTCAGTCCATTCACCCGAATTCGGCTTCCCAGAGCAGTAACTTCGACGAACAAAATCGGGGATTTTGAGCCTGCGGTCAATTAAACTGAAATATAGAGATACTGTAATCGGAGTGAATAATCTATTATGCTCATTTTCCACAATGTCGCCTGAAATGGGGTTATGCGCATATAATGGTGCTGCAGAAGTGGGATTTTTGCGGTTGAGAGTGAGATTTCTCCGCCATAAAACTCTGCAACGAAACATGAATGGATAGTAGGGAAACTATTGATTGAATTGCAAATGCAGAGATCAGATTACTGGAGTTCTTGTTTGCACCGAATAAGCTAAAACCCTAAACCCTGTGTTATAAAAAAAAATTGCGTTTTTCTATTTAGTGCCCCTGAGGGAGTAGTTATCAACCCTGCACCGTGCTATAAATAGCACGGGGGCATTTTGGGGTTTTCACGTTTAATGAGTGTATTTTAATAATTCATACGTACAGAAGTACGAATATAAAACACAACACGAACAGAAGTACGAATATAAAACACAACATACCCGTTTGAATGCGAATTTCCGTTTCATCATCTCCAACATTACTTAATTTTTCCCGCTTGTGATTTGTTAGTGCAGAGGCCTGTTCTTCACCATTTTCGAACACGGGAGGAGGCTTATTGATCAGGATAGCTTTTGCATTTCCAATAAAAGATGAGGTAAGCTTCAATTGGTAGTAGTTATACTTTAGGGCTTTATTTTGCGATTTTGCGACATGGATTAAATAGTAGATTGAATTATTAGCGAATTTGCAGTTTAAGGGCTTTAGTTGATATTAATCACGAATGTAATTGATAATGCAATTCTGAATTAAGTAGTAATTTTGAAATTAGGGTTTGCGGTTTTGCGAAATTGGTTACTGAATTAATCAAATAATCGCATGATTGTGATATTTAGTGTGTGAACTAAATTATTAGTTTGAAATTAATGGTGATTTGATTTTTTGATGTTGTTTGAGTAGTCGCATGTAGAGAATTGTCTGAGTATTAGCTGTTGTGAAGGTGTGATGTAGAGCTATATGTGTGGCCATTTTTTTGAAGTCTTGTTGTTGATTTTGTGCAGTTTGGTAATAGATATTCATGCATGCAGTTTCGTAGATGATTTTTATTTGGTGAATTGTGAAGTGTGTAGTTGCAAATTGAATATTTGATGGGTATTTTAGTGAATGTTTGTTGATTTTGTGCAGTTTGGTAATAGATATTCATGCATGCAGTTTCGTAGTTGATTGTTATTTGGTTGAATTGTGAAGTGTGTAGTTGCAAATTGAATATTTGATGGGTATTTGACTGAATATTTGATTGAATATTTGATTGAATAAGTCATGAATTTGCATAGTGATTCCACGATGATACCTTTGAAGCGTGATTCCACGATGATCGAGCAAAAACAATGGGGAGATAAAGAACCTCAAATGTGATTCCTCTACTTGGTCCACGAGCACGGATTAAGACCTCCACTAATGCTAGTTAGTCGCGAAAGAACACTTCTATTGACCTTCTACGGAGATGGACGAACGATCAACTAGGCAAGAACCACCGCGCAACACCACGTGAGCCACTAGGGGTGGCCGGCCGTGGGTGAGAGGGGAGGAGAGAGGCGTGCGTGTGAGAGAGGGAGGATGAGGGCTTTTTGGATGGTGGTTGCTTAATTCACAATTCACTGTATTGTCAATTGTGACTTATCATGCAACCCTAGGCAAGGTTATTATTTATAGATCGCATCTCTAAATAATAGCCCAAGTCCAAATCCAAGTCCACTTCCTAATCCCACTCAAACTATACTTAGCCCACTCATGCTTATGACTAATTGATTGCTCATGAGGCCCATTAATGGGCCTCTAACTTGCTTAACCAAATACCCTTGTGTGTGACCAATATAGGATCCATTCTAAAGGGCTTCGGGCTATTTGACTAGCCCAAAGATCATCTCTCATAGTCTAGCGACAGAGGATGACGCCCCAATAGAATGAACTTATTATCTCCATAATAGTGATCCTTGATATATCTAGTAATTGCACTTATCGAAGACACAATTCCTTCAATCTCCCACTTGTCTGAGACAAGTGCGCAATATTCAAATTCCTTAAGTCATTTTGTGTCGATTTGATAATATGATTGCATCTTATGCAATCTATATTAATCTACAAATCGTTTCTTGAAATCCGAGTTAGAATTACAAAACAAATGGTTACTATGTAACACATTTGAGCACGGCCATGCATTTTCTGAATTCTCCCTCTTCAAGAGGCCAAAACATGACACATTCCTCATTTAATAGGTAGACTCTATCCAATCTTGTGGCAACCAAAGCTCCCACTCAACTTCTGAAATAACCAGGAAACACCCTTTATAATCTCCAGTTACGGGAAGACGTTTGAATGTACCACAGTTATATCATCCATTAAATGAAATCAATGTTCCACTCATGTCAAAGGAATCCACTAATATATCCGGAAGTTCTATACTTGAACTTCAAAGTTGGTCTATAGTTCGATCATGCATCATTCATGCATATCCATGTGATTGACCGAGTATCACTACACTCCTATAGCCCATGAAACTGCGCTATCCAATCAATCTTAATTAACATGCTAGTTCAGTATAAGAAATCATTTATGTCCACTTTAATGATTCCGAACTAGGAACTTAATAATATATGAATTTTGTTCACCTGTGGGGTTTCATTCAAAAGGTCATTAACCTAGTGAGCCCATCAATTCATAATTATTTTGGACATTTTATTTAATTTTGAAACCACAATTAAATAAGAGAAAAATAATTTCTGATTAAACATAATTCTGCAAATGAATGTATTACATATGTAATTTGTTTTCTCAAAACAAAAACAACTTCTAATTACATCATTCGCTTCAATCCAGTTGCACTAGTATGCTTCTCATGCTTAGGCATTGGAAGGGGTTTAGTAAGCGGATCAGCGATGTTCTCATCCGTGTGAATTTTGCTCATCTTGACATCTCCTCTGTCAACGATCTCTCGAATGAGGTGAAACTTCCTCTCTACATGTTTGGATTTGAAGTGTGACCTAGCTTCCTTGGATTGAGCAATAGCTCCATTATTGTCACAATATATCTCGATACCCTTTTGAGAACTTGGTACAATATCCAGCTCAGTCAGGAACTTCTTTATCCAAACAGCTTCCTTAGCTGCTTCAACAGCAGCCAAATACTCTGATTCTGTCGTAGAGTCTGCGACAGTGCTTTGCTTCGAACTCTTCCAGCTCACTGCTCCTCCATTCAGACAGAAAATGTATCCAGATTGAGATCTGAAGTCATCCCTGTCTTTTTGGAAACTCGCATCCGTATAACCTTTGACAACCAACTCATCTTCGCCACCATACACTAGAAACATTCCTTTCGTCCTTCTCAAGTACTTAAGGATGTTCTTGGCAGCTGTCCAGTGTGCTTCACCTGGATTTGCCTGAAACCTGCTGCACATGCTTAGAGCATATGCAACATCCGGCCTTGTACAAATCATGGCATACATTATCGATCCTATTGCAGAAGCATAAGGAATGATAGCCATACGTCTCATCTCATCTGGCATAACCGGGCATTGAGATTTACTGAGCGTAATGCCATGGGACATGGGGAGAAAACCTCTCTTGGAGTTTGTCATCTCGAACCTGTCAAGAACCTTATCAATATAAGTCTCTTGACTTAGTCCAATCATCCTTCGAGACCTGTCTCTATGGATTTTGATTCCCAAAATGTACTCAGCTTCACCTAAGTCTTTCATGGAAAAACAACTCTTCAACCATTCCTTGACTGACTCAAGCATTGGTATGTCATTTCCCATGAGAAGTATGTCATCTACATACAAGACTAAGAAAACTACGCTGCTCCCACTAGACTTCTTGTATACACAAGGTTCCTCTTCACTTTTGACAAAATCAAACCTTTTGATCGCTTCATCAAAACGAAGATTCCAACTCCTGGATGCCTGCTTCAATCCATAAATGGATTTCTCAAGCTTGCATACCTTTCTAGGATTTTCTGGATCTTCAAAACCCTCAGGTTGTGTCATATACACTTCCTCCTTCAAGAACCCATTCAAGAAGGCGGTTTTGACATCCATCTGCCATATTTCGTAATCGAAAAATGCGGCGATTGCTAGAAGAATCCGAATAGACTTAAGCATTGCTACTGGGGAAAAAGTTTCATCATAGTCAATACCATGAATCTGTCTGAACCCTTTTGCAACTAGTCTTGCTTTATGGATGTAGGCATTTCCATCCTTGTCTGTTTTAATCTTGTAGACCCATTTGCAACCAATGGGTTTTACCCCATTAGGCAAGTCAACTAGGGTCCACACTTTATTTTCAGACATTGACTCCATTTCGGATTTCATGGCCTCAAGCCATTTATCTGAGTTGGGGCTCACCAAAGCTTGCTTGTAGGTTGTGGGTTCCTCATTCTCCAATAAGAAGATTTCAGAATCCTCAGTTAACAGAACCTCGACAAACTGTTTGTTTCTGATTCTGGCAGACCTACGTGGGGTAGGAGCAACAGTAGAAATTTTCTCTCCAACTTTTTGAAGATTTTCGCATGAATTAGATTCAAGTGGGACGATAGGAGTCTCGCTGGTGGAATTAGCTTGCTCCGACGCATGATTAATCGTTTCATGCGCCCTCGCCTCTGATGTGGTGTTATCCACATCCATTTGTTGCTCGTCTCGAATTTCTTCGAGAACCACTTTACTCCCACTTGGCTTTCTAGATAGAAATTCCTTTTCTAGAAAGACACCATAGCGAGCAACAAACACTTTGTTGTCTTCGCGATTGTAGAAGTAATACCCTTGTGTTTCTTTAGGATAGCCCACAAAGAAACACTTGTCTGATTTAGGGTGTAGTTTATCGCTTTGTAAACATTTTACATAGGCTTCACAACCCCAAATCTTGAGATAAGACAAATTTGGAACTCTTCCTTTCCATAATTCATATGGTGTCTTCTCAACTGCTTTGGATGGGCTTCTGTTTAGTACTCTGGAAGCTGCTCCTAATGCATATCCCCAAAAGGATATGGGAAGATCAGTAAAGCTCATCATGGACCGAACCATATCTAGTAGAGTCCTATTTCTCCTTTCTGACACTCAATTTAATTGAGGTGTCCCTAGAGGGGTTAATTGTGAAAGTATTCCACAATTAATCAGATGTTCATCAAATTCTTGGGTTAAATATTCGCCACCACGATCAGATCGTAGTGCCTTAATTGTCTTCCCAAGCTGGTTTTGTACTTCATTCTGGAATTCTTTGAACTTTTCAAAGGCTTCCGACTTGAGCTTCATTAAGTAAATGTAACCATATCTACTTAAATCATCAGTGAAAGTAATGAAGTAATTATATCCACCCCTGGCTTTTGAACTCATTGGTCCACACACATCTGTATGTATGAGTCCCAAAAGGTCACTAGCTCTTTCACCTACACCCGTAAAGGGTGACTTAGTCATTTTCCCAAGTAAGCATGACTCACAGTTTTCAAATGATTCATAATCAAAAGAAGAAAGGAGTCCATCCTTATGTAATTTCTGGACGCGCTTTTGGTTAATATGTCCAAGCCTACAATGCCATAGGTAAGTTGGGTTTGAACCATCTGTTTTCTGCTTTTTATGATCTATGTTGTAGACATGAGTTGTATATTCCAAAACATACAAACCATTAATTAACTTAGCATTAGCATATAACATGTTTTCTTTCGAAATAAAACAACGCTTGTCTCTTATTTCAAATGAAAAACCTTCAGTATCTAAAACTGGAACTGAAATAATGTTTTTAGTAATGCTGGGAACGAAATAACAGTTATTAAGTACTAAAATTAATCCAGAAGGAAGTCTCAAATGATAACTCCCAATAGCAAGTGCAGCAACTTTTGCTCCATTTCCTACTCGAAGTGTCACTTCCCCTGGATCTAACCTCCTACTTCCTTTTAAGCCCTGCACGTCATTAACGATATGAGCACCACAACCGGTATTAAATACCCAAGTGGAAGATGAAGTAAGATTAATTTCTACAACAAAAACATCAAGTAACTCCTTACCTTCTGTTTTCACTGGTGTATAATGGGGACACCCTGGTGTATGGGCTTGCCATCCACCACAATAGAAGCACTGGCAATCTCTCCTTATCAGGTACTCCTCAGCATGGTTAAGTAAGATGTTGATCAAATTCACTGATGATCCCTCATCATTATGAGAAAGTCTCACAATGTCAAAACCAGCATGGAGCGAGAACAAGATAATGTCACGCGCATAGTCATCATCGATCGGTTTCCCGAGGACATCCATTTGGTTGATCATATCAACCAATTCATTGACATGGTTCCTCACTGACTGACCAGGTAAGAGTTTCTTTGCCATTATCTTACCATGAATCCGGTAAGTCTCATACCTTAAACTGTCAGCCCAGGAATAGTAAATCTGAGGGATCGAGTTGACGATCTCTCTTACATGTGGATTGTTGGCACCTCCGCTACCCAATGCCCCCATGCCACCTCTGCAGATAACACGAAGACATTGATATAAGTTGGTCACCTCATACCGTCTGAACCTATTATACCAACAGTTTGGAATAGAATCTAGTATTAAGTTCTTGACCTTTATTGCATCCAAAACTAATTTTGCATGCAATTCAGGGTCCTGACCAGGAGCACACTTGTTCTCAACGGGAACATATAGGCGAGCATCAAGCTTGAAGCTTGTGAGAACATTTCTCAATTCGCCCTCCCATTGCCTGTAGTTTCTGAGATTAAGCCTTAAATTGAGTTTCATTGGTAAATCTGTGTTGTCATATAAGTTATTCATCTACAAACAAAACAAAACGAGGCAAAATTCAATAATTATGTTTAATAAATTTAAAGTACCATAAGTAATTTTAGAATTTATTGGTAACTTTAAAACATTTTATTCAATTTTAAATTGACCCCTATTGAATAAAATGATTCCAAGATCCTTTATTTGTGCAATAATTAACCAGAGTGAAGCCCCGCATCAACCATTACATTTTCAAGGTGAGTAAACTCTTTATTGATTACAACTCTTGTAATTGTTGGTTGAATAATTAACCATCGCATGTTTAATTATTACTCTTAGCTTCAAGGTTCTAAACTATTTAGGTAACCTTGTTGAATATAACCAATTAAAAGTGTAGTTATGCAGTTCTACCCCCACTTCCCCAAGATATATTATGATACTCAGCTGAGTGCTGACCCATCACAAACGATCAAGGTTTTCATCGGGTTTTTAATTGGAAAAGCTGCATCAATATTACTGGGATCTAGATTTATTATGTTGTGATTGTATAGTGAACTCTAGCGCATCATCAAGCAACATAAATAAACCTAAACATGCATAATCTACTAATGCAATAAAACATGACATAGTATGGCCCCTTAATCCTAAGAAAACTAATAAAGTAAAATGCTCCCACTTGAACCTTCATGGATCTCATCCATTTTGCTCCATTGGGCCTTCACTTCATTGGCTTTTGGATCAACTGCAACCTGTAATTTTTATTCTATTCTATCTACTACTTAAATAAAATAAAAAAAAAATTACAAAAATACTCAATGGTACGCAGACCGTATTTAGATTACAAAAATACATCACGATGCGCAGATCATATTTTAGAATCTATGGGCCATACTAGTCTATATAGCAATAAACAATATCATATATTATGAAGTGCCATATAATAAATCACTCATCATGCTTTCCTAAACTATAACATCTGATGATCATAATGAAGGAAACATGGCTATAAATATCTCATATTTTAATTAATTACTGTGATTAGATAATATCATATATTAATCATAACCAATTATAAAATATCATATATTTTAATTTAGGTATGAGATAGAATCAAATCTTATTTGAAATTATGGAATATAAATCATATTTATTTTCCATGATTATCCTAACTAATTTAGGAATTCTATCCTAATTACTTGCCAATCACATATTTTAAATCAATTATTATCCATAAATAATTATGAGATAATCACATTATTTAATCAATTATTATCCTTATAGAATCTTTTGCTCCATACTTATCCAAACTTAACAAAATAACAACTTTAATTTTGTTAATTATCTTTTCAAAATTTGAAATCTGATTTTATCTAAAATAAAATAAAATAAATTTTTTTTTTTGAAAAAGCCGCGTCAGCCACCGTGGTGTGGCCAGCCGAAGCCAGCCACGGTGGCCGCACACCTTACGGTGTGCGCTGCCCCTGCAGTGACGCAGGAACAGCAGCAGCAGCACACGCAAGGGGTGGTGCACTGCTGCGCTGCTCCTTGCTGCCTGACCCAGCCCCGCCCCCTCCCTCCTGGACCACCAGCAGCGGCACCACCGTGGCAGCGCCACCCAGCCGCGGTGCTGCTGCTGTTCTTCCCTTTTTTTTTTATAATTTTAATTAATTAAAACAACTTTTGTAAAATTAATTAAACTTTATGTGGTCCTATTAATCCCAAAATTAAATCATATTCAATTTTAAAATTAGGGTTCTTGATGAAATTAATCCCCAATTTAATTTAACATTTAAATTAAATAATTTGACCATGAAAAATTCATAATTTTAACATGTAATCAAATAGATTAAATTCCATAAACATATTATCATCGAAATAAATCAAAAATTAAACACAAAATTTCATAAATTAGGGTTTAAAATACGAAATTTTCGAAATTAGGGTTTAGGGGTTCGAATTTTTTTGATTATTTTGGGGCAAATTTCGGATCAATTGATGGCTAATATGGAGCAAATTAAACACCTTTAATGATTCTATATTGTTAAATCACATTTAATATAACAATTGACTCATAATTAAATATTCTCCCTCCTAATTGAATTAAAATTGTGAATTATCAAAGAATTATTACTCAATATATGTAGATGCAAGAGGCTAACTGATACCACTTTAGGAGATTATAGGTACTAAATGCGGAATTAACATGAATCATATTCATATAGCACAAATCGAGCAAGAATTATACCTTTGAAGCATGATTCCACGATGATCGAGCAAGAACAATGGGGAGATAAAGAACCTCAAATGCGATTCCTCTACTTGGTCCACGGGCACGGATTAAGACCTCCACTAATGCTAGTTAGTCGCGAAAGAACACTTCTATCGACCTTCTACGGAGATGGACGAACGATCAACTAGGCAAGAACCACCGCGCAACACCACGTGAGCCACTAGGGGTGGCCGGCCGTGGGTGAGAGGGGAGGAGAGAGGCGTGCGTGTGAGAGAGGGAGGATGAGGGCTTTTTGGATGGTGGTTGCTTGATTCACAATTCACTGTATTGTCAATTGTGACTTATCATGCAACCCTAGGCAAGGTTATTATTTATAGATCGCATCTCTAAATAATAGCCCAAGTCCAAATCCAAGTCCACTTCCTAATCCCACTCAAACTATACTTAGCCCACTCATGCTTATGACTAATTGATTGCTCATGAGGCCCATTAATGGGCCTCTAACTTGCTTAACCCAATACCCTTGTGTGTGACCAATATAGGATCCATTCTAAAGGGCTTCGGGCTATTTGACTAGCCCAAAGATCATCTCTCATAGTCTAGCAACAGAGGATGACGCCCCAATAGAATGAACTTATTATCTCCATAATAGTGATCCTTGATATATCTAGTAATTGCACTTATCGAAGACACAATTCCTTCAAAATGCCCCGTAAAGACATTGGGTAGGATTTTCGGCAGTTTTGATGAAAGCAAGCAGCGTGTCGTTAGAGAAATGGGTTTTGGTGGCTTGTTTTATCTCAAAGGGCTGCCACGACAGTTGGCCTTCTGGCTTTGTACAAGGGTTGATGTGAGTAGAAAATGCATGTTATCTGTTGATGGACAGGTGTTACCATTGGACCCAATTCAGGTCCATTGGGTGTTGGGCCTTCCATATGGTCCTAAAGTAGTACCGAAGAAGGCGGTGAACCAGGAGTTGGAGGATAGACTCTGGAACACATATAGAACAAAAACAACATGCGGGACTAGAGGCATAACTAGGAAGACACTTGTGCAATATCTGGAGGGTCCTTGTGTGGATGAAGATGAGTTCAAGAAGGTGTTTCTAATGTATGTATTGAGTGTACTCTATTCATCGACATGCCATCGTATGAAGAAGCAATATCTTCATGGTTTATCAGTGGCAGACAATGCTCCACTGTATAAGTGGTGTGAGTTTGTGCTTGATGAGCTAATGAAAGCTCTAGGGAAGTTTAGCAAAAGGTTTTATGGTGATGATCTTAATTTTAATGCAAGTAGTGGTGGATGTACCTTGTTCTTGGCGGTAAGTTTAATTCAAATTGCAATGACATATATGATGCTGATATCAATGAGTGTTTAATAACAGGCTATGAACATGTGTAGGTGTTTTATTTGGACCGGCTTAATCTCTCACCCCTTAAATGGGGTGAGTTTCCGAGGATCAAAGTGTGGTCGAGGCAGGAGATGAACAAGGCTTCATCTGCTGATCAGTTTGATAGTGGTGATTATGGAGCCCTTGGTGTGAGTGTTTACAAACTTAATACATACACATATGTTTTAATTACAATTATCTTTGACTAACCATTTGTGTTAATTTTTTGCTAGTGTGTTAATGTGAATTATGGGCGGGATCACCCATTAAAGGCAGGAGACATCTTGCCTTGTAGGAGTAAAAGATCAAAAGATTTTGTTGAGGTCTGTCTTCCACTAACTGTTTAGTAGTTTGTGATTGACGGTTGTGTGTTGATGATAATCTAATTTTGTGATTTATTAATCTGTTTACTTAGGTTCTAAATGCTTTGAAGAGTGTGTAGAATGTTGAATTGGATGCTGAACCGGATGAAGAGGAAGTGGATTGTAATTCCAAATATGTGAAGAGGAGAATAATGGCAACCACCGATCGGCCATTTGGTCGTGCTCCAAATTTAGGAGAAGGTTGTTACAGCTTTTCCTAAATCTATTTAATTTAGTTGTTTTACATAAGTATAAATTTTACAAGAAGCAATCTGATTGTGTGATGATTTTGATCATATGCAGCCAATCCAAAAGTCATGGATAAATTGGCTCAGGTGGAGAATGTGCAGAATACTGATGCAGACCCGGCAGTTGATTTGCAGTCCCCAATTAATGAGGTGGGGAATGTTGAGAAGGAGTTCAATTCTATCTCACTTGATAGAGATCAGAGTGAAGAGATTTTGTCAAACTCAGACGTAGATGTTGGTGTTGGGTTTTGGTGAGTCCGACTCACCGCGGAAACAAACCCAAAACCAAGACCGCACTCGCAATAAATAAAACCATAAACATAATTAAATTAATCACAAGATTAAGATAAGCTAATTACCCTTGACTCGTGCTTCGCTCCAAATGAGCTCTTACTTGAAAGCTTCAAGTCCCGCTCGCACGGAGACCTCCAACGAAGTCCACCCGCACCAACAAAACCGACTAGGTCCAATGTCTTGGAGTTAGCAAGACCCGACCAACAAAACCCGAGTAATAATATTGAGTTCAAAGGTTTTCACTAATTGTGATGCCTTTTCCAACTCTTACTCAAGCATCTTTCCCAATGCCCATACTTGGGTATTTATAGGAAATGATGGGAGTATCATTTACTCTCCCATCAATGTGGGATAGTATGATTTTTCCATTTTATTTTAAAGCTAAAATAAAATCAATAATCAAGCTAGTAATAAATCAACAAGTGGCAAGCTCATGTGAGTGGTTAGGTGAGGACCATTTGGAGAAGGGGGGGACCAAACTTGCTCCCCACTCCCTCTCCCATAACCGGCCAACTCACTCCCCACACACTCAAGGACCACAAGCCACATGGCACCCACCCTTGGGCACCAAGGCAGCCAAGGTGGGCTGCCATGTGCTGCTGTCCGTGGCAGCCACGCCCAGCAAGCCCAGCACTTGCATGCGGGCTGCTGCTGCTGCTGGCCAGCACGCCCAGCATGCTTGTGCGGGCTGCTGCTGCTGGCCTTGTGCCTCGGCCAGCGCTGCTAGGCAGCAAGCAATGGCCTAGCCATGCTGCTGCTAGCTGTGGCGAGCTGGCGCGCCTAGCGTGCTAGCTCCAGCAGCTTGTTGCGGCATGGCTTGCTAGCCATTGCGCGCACAAGGCTGCGCCTAGCATGCTAGCACGTACTAGGCTGCGCCTAGCCTTGCGATGCTAGCATGAGTGCGCTAGCACGCACCAGCCAGCCTAGGCTCGGCTTGGTGCGCATGCTAGCCACCATGCTAGGCCATACGCCCTTAGCACTCGGTTTGCTAGGGCATTCCGATGCTAGGGGTATTTTGGTCTTTTGTTGATTTATTACTATTACTCGTCTCGTCTTTCACTATTTTTCGACTCGACTTCCGACGCTCAGTTTCGACGCTCTAAGCTCGAATTTCCGACGTCTAAATAAATATTACTCGGTCGACTCATTAATTCCATCTGAATTAATTCGTCGTTTCGGTTTGTTGAATGCTTGGGTGTGACCCGAAGGGTTCAGTCAAGATTAAGCTGTAACATTAGTTATCCATTAATATTACTGATCGGAAGCGGCCTCCACCCAGGCATTCCGATCACTTGACCTTACTGAATATATTAGCTTTCTAATAATTCTGAACCCGCTAACGGAATAGTACACTTGTTCGAAGGACACCATTCCTTTCAATCTCCCACTTGTCCTTCCGGACAAGTGCTCATTTTGTGTACATCCCTTTCCTATGTCGCTTAATGTCTCTTCATGAACTATAAGGTAAGATTTATTTTGTCATCCTTATTACGTCCAGAAGTGTTTCCCGATTCCGAGTCCGACTGTCAATAAACAGATGATTTCTAAAATCCATCCGAGCACGGCCATGCATTTTACAGTCTCGCTCTACGAGAGGCCTTGTATACAACAAAGACATCTTCCCTATTTTACTAGGGGGACATTCCCAGTCTTGTAATGTAGCTCCTCTTACTGAGAGGACCTAGCCGCCCGAGTGTTGCCGTTATAATCCCCTATTACGGCAGACGTTTGACAACATCAAAGCGAACTAGTACTCAAACAAGAGAACTCACACTACTCATGGTCGAGGAAATAGGTTCCGATAGCCATAATGAGAAGTATACTTATGACAAATTTTTAATTTCTTAAAGTATTCTCATAGGTCGATCCAGTATGGTTCTAAACCAATACCTGTGCAAATGATTTACGACAATCATGTCCTCGTAGCACATGAAACGGTGCTATAAATCAGACTACACACTAATCTCAATTGGTCATTAATCGTCCATCGTTTAAATGACCTTGATTAGGGATAATTTTCGATTATAATATTCAATGTTCACTTAATAGGTGTTTCCTTACCAAGACTGGTCTTGATACCCTATTTTGAATATTCTCAGAATCGAATGGACTCATTATTTAATCCTAAACCACAATTAAATAGCATAATGGAGTAATAAAATGTTGCATGAAATTTTATATTACTCCAAAACATGAATGGTTTTCCTTAGTGTCTTACATTAACTTTTCTCAAAATTAACTAAAACACTAAACAAGGAAATCAAAGCCAGTCTCCTACATGCTTGATTCCCATTGCCTCAACGTGCTTGTTGTGCTTCACTTGAGGCAAAGGTTTAGTAAGTGGATCGGCTACATTGTCATCCGTTCCAACTTTGCAAATTCTGATTTCACCCTCTGATTTCCATTCTCGAATCATGTGAAATCGCCGCTTGACATGTTTGACCTTCTGATGTTCTCTAGGCTCTCTGGCCTGAGCAATAGCTCCATTGTTGTCACAATAGAGGGCTATTGGACCCTTTATAGAGGGTACAACATCAAGTTCGCCAACGAACTTACGAATCCAAACAGCCTCCTTAGCTACTTCAGCAGCTGCCAAGTATTCGGCTTCAGTTGTAGAATCTGCAGTTGTACTCTACTTTGCGCTCTTCCAACTAAACGCCCCTCCATTTAGACAGAACACATATCCAGATTGCGATTTGAAATCGTCTCTGTCTGTCTGGAAGCTTGCGTCGGTATAACCTTCCACAACCAAATCCTTTGTACCACCATACACCAGGAATTTATCCTTGTTCCTTTTCAGGTACTTTAGGATATTTTTGGCCGCAGTCCAATGCGCCTCTCCTGGGTCTGATTGGTAACGGCTCGTAGCACTCAAGGCATACGACACATCTGGCCTAGTACATATCATGGCATACATGATAGATCCAATAAGCGAAGCATATGGAATCTGATTCATTCTTACCCGCTCATCAGGTGTCTGTGGACACTGCTTCTTGCTTAGGGTTATGCCATGTGACATTGGCAAATGACCTCTTTTGGCCTCCTCCATGCCAAATCGAGCAAGTACCTTATCAATATAAGTACTTTGACTCAATCCAATCATCCTTTTCGATCTATCCCTATAGATCTTGATGCCTAGTATGTACTGAGCCTCTCCCAAGTCTTTCATTGAGAAGCACTTTCCAAGCCAGGCCTTTACAGACTCTAACAACGGAATGCTGTTTCCAATGAGCAATATGTCATCGACATATAAGACTAGGAAGGCGATGTCACTCCCACTGACCTTCTTGTAAACACAAGATTCATCTGGATTCTTGATAAAACCAAACTTACTGATGGCTTCATCAAAACGCAGATTCCAACTTCTGCTTGCTTGCTTTAATCCATAAATGGACTTCTTAAGCTTACAAACTTTCCCAGCATTGTTTTGGTCGACAAAACCTTCAGGCTGTGTCATATACACAGTTTCTTCCAAATAACCATTAAGGAAGGCGGTTTTGACGTCCATCTGCCATATTTCATAGTCGTAATATGCAGCAATCGCTAGGAGGATCCGAACGGATTTAAGCATTGCAACTGGTGAAAAGGTTTCATCGTAATCAATACCATGAACTTGTCTGTAACCTTTTGCCACCAATCTAGCTTTGTAAATGAATACATTTCCATCTTTGTCGGTTTTCAACTTGAAAATCCACTTACATCCGATCGGTGTATAACCTTCGGGTAAGTCAACCAAGTCCCAGACTTGATTTTCAAACATGGAATCCATTTCAGATCTCATGGCCTCTTGCCATTTAGCAGAGTCGGTGCTTGCCATCGCTTGCTTGTAGGTTGCCGGTTCATCTCCATCCATAATCAGGATGTCCTGATTCTCGGTTAATACTAAACCAAGATATCTATCAGGTTGAGATCTCGGCCTCAGAGACCTACGTAGGGTAATGGATTGAGCATTTGCATTGTCGGTTCGACTTTGCACATTTTGATCATTTTGACCTGCGTCAACAGATGCTGTTTGAGCACTCTGACTGTCATTATGATTTTGTTGCTCATCCTCACGAACTTCGCCGAGTTCGATTTTCCTCCCACTTGTCATTTTGGAAAGGTGCTCCTTCTCCAAAAAGACACCATCGCGAGCAACAAACACTTTGTTCTCCGATTTGTTGTAGAAGTAATACCCTTTGGTTTCTTTTGGGTAGCCCACAAAGTAAACCTTGTCAGATTTGGGATGAAGTTTGTCAGAGATCAATTTCTTGACATTTGCTTCGCATCCCCATATCTTTAGAAAAGATAACCTAGGAGGTTTCTTCGTCCATAATTCATATGGAGTCTTTTCTACAGCTTTTGATGGAGCACGGTTCAGTGTTAGTGCCGCAGTTAGAAGTGCGTGTCCCCAGAAAGAGATAGGAAGATCACTAAGACCCATTGTTGATCGTACCATGTCTAACAAGGTCCGATTTCTCCTTTCGGATACTCCGTTCCATTGTGGAGTTCCTGGAGGTGTCAATTCTGAAAGTATACCCTTTTCTTTCAGATGGTCATCGAATTCTTGGCTCAAGTATTCACCACCTCGATCCGATCGAAGGGCTTTGATTTTCTTGCCAAGCTGATTTTCAACTTCACTCTGAAATTCTTTGAACTTTTCAAATGATTCAGATTTGTGCGACATGAGGTAGACATAGCCATATCTACTATAGTCGTCTGTGAAAGTGATGAAATATCGATGTCCATTTCTTGTGGTTGAGCTCATTGGTCCACATACATCGGTGTGTATAAGACCCAATAAGTCACTTGCCCTTTCTCCCAACTTGGAGAATGGCTGTTTAATCATCTTGCCTAATAGACATCCTTCGCAATTCTCAAACGATTCTAAATCGAAAGAGTCAAGAACACCTTCTTGTAGAAGTTTCTTGATGCGTTTGATGTTAATGTGGCCAAGACGACAATGCCACAAGTAAGTCTGATTTGACTCCATGGTCTTAGCTCTTTTGGTATCATTATAAACAATTTGTCCAAATACACAAGCGTGTCATTCCAACAAGATGATATGTCTTGTGATCAAGTTTACAATGACGTCCAACGCCACAAGATCAAAATATGGTAGATAAAACTAAAAAGTTTTAAATCTAGACAAAATATGAGATTACAAGCTTTCTTTGAAAGATTATCTTCTTCTTCCACTTGTACTCATATCCACTTGAAAAGCACCGCTCACTTTGTTCCTGAAATAGGAGCATATAGTGAGCCAATTTTTCCGGTATCTAATACCTCATAAATTGCTTATGTTCAAGTGTATAGATGATACCTGAGATCGAGGTTACTTTTCCTTTCGCCTCATCTGCTAGATACATGCTACATTCTCTTTTGTAGTGTCCGGGTCTACTACAATAGAAGCAGCGCATCTTAGCTTTGTTCTTGAACTCCTTCTTCTTTGGTCTCAGGGCAACCTTAGCCTTCTTGCAAGAATAGGTTTTCTGTAGCTCTTGAACAACTTCCATCAAGGAAAGTTTGTTCCGTTTGGCCGTAAGTCGCATCTTTAATGCAACATACCCCGAGTGGAGTGAGCTTAGTAGCATGAGAGCTGCTTGCTCATCTTCCACTGGTTTGCCAAGTAGCTCCAGATGGGTGAATAGCCTTGTCATGTTGAGCACATGAGCTTGAAGTGGCATCCCGGGTCTAAGTCTTGCATTATAGACCTTAGCCCATACTTCTTGTCTCTCTTTGATGAGACATCCATCTTGCGGTGGCTTGATCCTCATGTTCGAGAGTGACCTAGTCACATCTTCCACAAGTCCATCATAGTTGCCTCTGGTACTCTTGGTGACTCTCAAATTGACTACATCTTCTAGAGCTTTGAGCATCATGTCCGGAAAATAGTTGGAGAACTTCCCCTTCCATTGTACCGGGATGGAGTTTGCCATGAGTCTGGAAACTCTTTTGCAATCCTCACTCCATTCCTCATGTGCCTCATCACTCATAATCCCCTTTGAGTAGAAACTCGGGATTTGAGTGTCCAGAATGTGCTCTAGGTAGCAATTTTGGAGGGTCTTTCGGAGTTCCTCTTCCCATTCCTTAAAGTTTACCAAGTTCAGAGAAATTGGCAACTCTTTGGGCAATTCCGGGAGCATAAGGTCGTTGTCATTAGTTGAAGACATGATTCTACAATTGAAAGAATTTAAAATGAAAAAACCATTCATTATACTTAAATAAGATTGAAATCATGCATTTTAATCAAACTTATTTAAAACGTCTTATTCACACATTAAAGATTGTCCCCAATTTTGGTGAGAATAAGTCGATTCCAAGATCCAAAGAAACAAAGAGTGGTTAAGCATGCTTTGGCTTGTCTTAACACTCAATCTCCTAAGGTAAGCAACGCTTTGCTAATGGCTCCAAGCCACTCTTGGTTGAATAAATCGTCGCATCCAATGCTCTCTAAACAATTTATTCACTTTGCCACGACATGTTAGGACTCCATCACTCATATCGTTGAGTATAACCAAAACCACTTGCATACCTAGTACGCCTTACGTTCCTTGGAGAAGTAGTGATGCCTCGCTTTGGCGTAGCCCATCACTACCCTCGTTCGGTTGGTAAGTGTGTTTTGGAATGGCAAGTTTTACTCAATTTTAAGGGACCTAGGGTTTCTATGTTGGTTGATTTAAGTGAACTTAATTAATCATCTCAACATTCGAAATCCTAACCATGCATCTAACATATAATTCAAATATATAAACATAAATATATATCGAAAACATAAATAGAGATGCATTTGGCAACTAGCATGACCCCTTGAGATCTTCAAGTCTTCAAAAGGTCTTCTTTTGCAACTTCATGGCTTCGTCTTCTAAGAACTCCGTCTTCAAGACTTGACCAAATAATATAATTGCTAGTATCTACGATTAGGACTAATCTAAATATTAAGGTACAAAAATACTCAACGGTTCGCAGACCGTATTTAGATTTACAAAAATACATCACGGATCACAGTCCGTATTTTCTATCCTAATCGGGCCCCACTAGTTGCCATTTCATAAAACCTGTGAGAGAATTTTACATTCCATTCATCCATTCACTATCTGTGAATGGCCCATGCATTTTACAACGATCAAACAAGTAACAATGCATAAAACCGCGCGGGAACTAGTAATTAATCTAGGTGGTTAATTCAATTAACACGCCTAATTAAACTAGTCAAAGTTGTTTTAACCGGTTATGGTAATAACTAAGAGACGCTCCCACTAAATTCCGCATCCAATCTTAACTAATCCAATTAATTAAGTCGGTGAACCCAAATATTTGTCAAAATTAATTTTGCAAATGTCGCTCAAAAACCCGAGGCCTAGCCTCCAAAATTTTAATTAAATAAACAAAATAATTAAAATAATTAAAACGACAATCTAAGCAAAATTACGAATTCCATAATGTCTAAGTGCCTAGCACTAAGACTTGGAACCCAAAATTGCCCTTATTTACATATTAAGCAATGCTAAAATTAACTTTAAAATAGCAACGCCTTAACAACCCGGGGTTATTGTGCCAATTATGGGATCGTACGTACCGTACAACAAGCTCGTAACATACCCATTCGCACCCCCGCAACACCAAGCATGCCCATGGGCTGCTTGTGCTCGCCCACGCCACGCCCAGCCAAGCCAAGCGTAGCAGCACGCACAGCGCGCACAGCACTATGCTGCTGCTGCGCCATGCTGCTGCTTGTTGCTGGCTGGTGCGCTATGTGGCTGGCAGCGAGCAGCAGCCCACGCCCTTCCTCTACCACACAGTCGCACAGCACCACGCACCTAAGCACGAAGCACCCAGCAGCCTCGGCAGCCACATATGGGTTGCGTGAGCAGCCCAGCTGGCCGAGAGCTAGCTCGGGGCTCTTAGGCCTCGTGTTGCGTGCTAATGCTTCGAAAATTATCGAATTTTGTGTGTGACATTATAAATCAATTCTAAATTAATTTTAGAATCAATTTTGAGGAAAAATGAAAAATAACAAGTCCAACTTAAATAATTCATCCAAAGCAATTAACCAAATTTATTACCAAGAATCATTCTTTAATAAAATTGGTTTAACTTGGTGTAACAAAATAAATTAGGGCATTTCTCACTATTAATTTAATCACTTTAAATTAATCTTGAGATTTTGACAAAATAAAAGGGAGTTGGAAAAATGAACATAAGTTCAATAAAGACTCCAACTTTAATACTTGTGACTTCATGAAAAATTATATCTTCCAATATGAAGATAAACCAATTTCTATCACAAGTTTTAAACTTTATGATTCCAATCAACTAAAAAATGATTAAATCAACAAAGTTTAACCAAAATACATGGAATTTAGTAACTCAAAGTTTCAATCACTTATCATAAGTAAAGATTGAATCTTTAATACTTGGAAGCATCAAAGAACAACTATTTCACACTCAATGCAATTAATTTGCAATTATGTGAAAAATAAAACCAAACTTTCAAGCACCAATTACTACCAAGTAATCATGCTTAAAGTGGTCTAAAAATTGCATATAAAATAAGGAAAGAACCATTTACATAACCACCATAAATATGCAATCAATTTTCAAGGTTAGAAAGACTTAAAATTTTTCGTCAAAACGAAAAATCCCTCGAAAAATGCATTTCTGGTCGTTTTCTGGCTAAAAATCGAGCCCTAAAAGGGTAAAACCATTTCCAGAACACCTTTTCCACCCAAAATTCACTATTTTTGGGTCGAAATCTGGGTTCGGGGCTGAAGATAGCTCTAAAACGAGGTAAAATTTGAAAAACGAGTTACTAATATAATTAGCAACTTAAAACCAGAAAAAATAAGCCATAATAACACCTTGAAAATATTATGATTTTAAAATAAACGAGCGAGGCTCCGATACCGCTGTTGGGTTTTGGTGAGTCCGACTCACCGCGGAAACAAACCCAAAACCAAGACCGCACTCGCAATAAATAAAACCATAAACATAATTAAATTAATCACAAGATTAAGATAAGCTAATTACCCTTGACGCGTGCTTCGCTCCAAATGAGCTCTTACTTGAAAGCTTCAAGTCCCGCTCGCACGGAGACCTCCAACGAAGTCCACCCGCACCAACAAAACCGACTAGGTCCAATGTCTTGGAGTTAGCAAGACCCGACCAACAAAACCCGAGTAATAATATTGAGTTCAAAGGTTTTCACTAATTGTGATGCCTTTTCCAACTCTTACTCAAGCATCTTTCCCAATGCCCATACTTGGGTATTTATAGGAAATGATGGGAGTATCATTTACTCTCCCATCAATGTGGGATAGTATGATTTTTCCATTTTATTTTAAAGCTAAAATAAAATCAATAATCAAGCTAGTAATAAATCAACAAGTGGCAAGCTCATGTGAGTGGTTAGGTGAGGACCATTTGGAGAAGGGGGGGACCAAACTTGCTCCCCACTCCCTCTCCCATAACCGGCCAACTCACTCCCCACACACTCAAGGACCACAAGCCACATGGCACCCACCCTTGGGCACCAAGGCAGCCAAGGTGGGCTGCCATGTGCTGCTGTCCGTGGCAGCCACGCCCAGCAAGCCCAGCACTTGCATGCGGGCTGCTGCTGCTGCTGGCCAGCACGCCCAGCATGCTTGTGCGGGCTGCTGCTGCTGGCCTTGTGCCTCGGCCAGCGCTGCTAGGCAGCAAGCAATGGCCTAGCCATGCTGCTGCTAGATGTGGCGAGCTGGCGCGCCTAGCGTGCTAGCTCCAGCAGCTTGTTGCGGCATGGCTTGCTAGCCATTGCGCGCACAAGGCTGCGCCTAGCATGCTAGCACGCACTAGGCTGCGCCTAGCCTTGCGATGCTAGCATGAGTGCGCTAGCACGCACCAGCCAGCCTAGGCTCGGCTTGGTGCGCATGCTAGCCACCATGCTAGGCCATACGCCCTTAGCACTCGGTTTGCTAGGGCATTCCGATGCTAGGGGTATTTTGGTCTTTTGTTGATTTATTACTATTACTCGTCTCGTCTTTCACTATTTTTCGACTCGACTTCCGACGCTCGGTTTCGACGCTCTAAGCTCGAATTTCCGACGTCTAAATAAATATTACTCGGTCGACTCATTAATTCCTTCTGAATTAATTCGTCGTTTCTGTTTGTTGAATGCTTGGGTGTGACCCGAAGGGTTCAGTCAAGATTAAGCTGTAACATTAATTATCCATTAATATTACTGATCGGAAGCGGCCTCCACCCAGGCATTCCGATCACTTGACCTTACTGAATATATTAGCTTTCTAATAATTCTGAACCCGCTAACGGAATAGTACACTTGTTCGAAGGACACCATTCCTTTCAGTTGGATCGTTAGTGTAGACTATTACGCAATCTAGTCCATTTAATCGTGATGCATCTTCCCCCAATCATCAGTACATATTGATTGAGAATCCAATCAACGAGTACAGGGGACCTAAGTATACTTTGGGTAATGACTGCTCAAACTTTGCTGAAACCAATGTGTTTAATGGTATGTTCAGCCCCCCAATTTGTGTTCAGGAGCAGGGAGTGGGTAGGGAACAGGGAGGGATAGTTTATCTAAGGACAAGGGAGAGAAGAAGGAGATTTGGCAGCAGATAGTGGAGAAGGAGAGAGTGACTGAGAATGAGATGGATAATGAGAGAGACAAAGAGAAGGAGATAAAGAAGGATAATGGGATGGAGAATGAGAAGGACAAAAATGAGGAGAAGGAGAATGAGAAGGAGAAAAATGAGGAGATGGAGAATGAGAATGAGAAGGAGAAAAATGAGGAGAAGGAGAATGAGAATAAGAAGGAGAAGGAGGATGAGAAGGGGAATGATGCTGAGAAGGAGAATGAGAATATGAATGAGAAGGTTATTGAGAAGGAGAATGAGCATGTGAATGAGAACGGGAAATAGGGTGAGAAAGTGAATGAGAATGTGGAGGAAAAAGAGAATGAGAAGGGGAAGGAGAAGAAGAAGAAGAAGGAGAAAGAAAATGAGAAGGAGGAGGTGAATCAGACTGATAAGGGGAATGACAAAGAGACTGAGGAGGTGAATGACATGAAGAATGATAAGGACAAGGATCAGGGTGGTAAGGCACTACTATTGGAAGGACAGGAGAAGACATTGGAGAATGGGAATGGTCCTGAATTATTTGATGATGGGGGGTTCCATGAGATTACCTTTGAAAGTGAAGATGAACAGGTTATCCCGATAAAGCTCCGAACCACTGCACAGAAGGAGATGTTGAGAAGGAAAACTGAGCGTAGTAGGAGGCAAAGGAAGATGGTTAGGGTTCAAACACTGCCAATTGACTATGTTACACATTGGAGGCCAAAGTATATTCTTCGTAGGTTCCGGGAACCATTACTCCAGTATGTCATGGATAATTCATCTGGACAACTACGGAGCTTGGAGTGAGTCCCTAGTTAACCACAATTACTATCTTAGCCTTTTTCATGTCACCAATTTGATTTTATTTTATGCTAATGTACTATTTTTTTTGTTGTAGTAATGAGCCAACTATGCTAAGCATTGATGGGCATATGGTGAAGTTGAATTTATGTGGAATGCTAGCTAGCTGTGTGGGTGAGGTTTGCGATCAGGTAACTATTTTAATTCTTACCTTAAAGATCTAAACTTACTAATGTTCGTCTCATTTTGACATTTGCTATGGTTTTACGTAATCTAGTATGTTAGGGTTCCAGCAAAATATATGAAAAGGTCTGGGATAAGCAATTTGCCGGTAAAACCAGGCGTTTCATGCTAGATCCATCATTTGGAGTAAGTTGCATAACCCAATAGGATATTTTCTCATAAGCTGGAATGTGGGCTATGTCTATTTGATTTATTTGAATTGTCTTATAAGCTGGAATGTGGGTTATTTGTTTTTTATTTTTTTGAACTGTCCTGCAGACTATGGTACTGAACGCTAATGGAGTGACTCAGAATATTCAAAGGACTATCAAAGCTTATTGCAAACATATGATGGAAACCCCCACTAGCAGAGTCAATGTGGTAAAATGATTTAGATAACAAGTAGGCTGTAAAAGTTATATTTGAGCTGTGTGGTTTTGTAAGGTTTGGAAAGATATTGAACTGCATCTCTTGGTTTATAATCACTAGGTTTTAGTTCCAATATGTCGAGATGGCCATTGGTGGTGTGTTGCATTTTCAATGAATAGGGAAGAGGTTATTGTAATCGATTCCTTATAGACAAAAAATGCATGTGACACTAGGTGTTTGGAGGTTCATCAACTGGTGAAGCATTTGAACTTTGATGGTAATTTGTTATGTGGATTAATTGCAATGTTTTTACATGAAGTTATATCCAACTATCTTAATTTTTGCAGGCTGTTGCAATGGATATAGTATTTTAGGGCATGGACCCTAGTTGGCAAACTGGAACCGCTACGGGTTGGCGAAGGTCATCTTTAGAAATGGAGCAGCAAGGAGATATGTATGATGTTGATATCACTGTCTCAAATTTTTTTAATGATATATATTATCCTAATTGTTGAAAGCTTGACATAATTCACTTGGAAAACTGACATAGCTGTGGAGTGCACATGATAATAGCGGTCAAACGTAATGCTCACAAATTCCTTAAAATTATGCCTCGTGTAAGTTTTTTGAATCTAATTATGGCAATATTACTCCTTCTACAATTAGTACACTCTTTACAGTTGTGTTTTCACATTTTAAATTGATTGCACTTTGGCCTAACGGTTGAAGACATGTTGCTGGAGAGGTCTTGGATCCTTTGTAAAGATCTGCTATCGGAATTCAATGAATCGCGCGAAGCTGTCTTCGACATTATCAAGCCCCTGGTTTTGTAAAGCTCATTCCCCCTTATTTTTCGAAGTCAATATTTTGCATCCCTTTTTATAATCACAGTTGGTAGTTCTATTTTTTGGGTATAGTTTGTTGGTTTTGTATGTGTATCCACTGTCCTTTTTATGCTGCAAATCAGTGTCCTATTTTTTGGCTGGAAACTGAATTTTGTCATACAGTTTTTAGATCACAATTTTTGCTCCTACTAGGGCTGACAAGCTATGCTCCTTATTTTGGTAGTATAATAATTACTGCTCATTTTATGTTAGTGCTTAATACTTGGACAGATGTTTTGTTGGGAAATATTCAGCTATCAATACTATATCACTTGTTGATTTGATATGGTGTTCAATGTCACTTGAAGGAAGCAACACTATATTGATTTTGGTCAATTACATGTGTTCATAGTGGTTTACTCTCGTTTAAACGCTGAGAGAGTCATCTTGGCGGGGTATTTTATTGAAGTCAAAGATTTAAGAAGTCAAAGTTTTAAGTTTTCGATAGGGGTGTCGTCTTAATGCTTAATTTGGGTTACGTGAGCCATTTAGGTACTTGATAGGTATTTGGGCTTAGTGTTCAAATTAGGTTTTTTTAAAGTATTTGGGCTTAGTGTTCATTTGGCCCAATCTTAGTTTAATATTAGTGGTCTTGGCATAAAATACTATCCAATAAGACTTTACAATATTAGCTCTCAAAGTTTGAGTTATATCTACCCATCTATATAAACGACAAGCAATAGAAAATACATACAAGCAACGTGGCAATTTTATTAGTGTTCATTCGGCCCAATCTTAGTTTAATACTATTTGTCATATGTTATTAGTGTTCATTCGTCGCAATCTTAGTTTCATATCCGCAGCCCTAAATTCCCCTTAATGTGTGGAATTTATCTTACCTCAAATCAGACTTACATATTTACGTACGCTGCAACAATTTTATTTTCTGTTATATTTTATTTGCACATGTAGATCGTTTGAAAAATGTATACATTTCTATCTTATTTTATATTTTAATAAGTTATAATGATGTGACTTGTTTTTTATTTGTAGTCATAGCTACCACATGTGTGCATCTACTTTATCATTAGAATCATCATCTATTTTATAACAATCTACAAGATACTATGTCTATTACTATTACAATATCAGGATACTATGTACTATTACTATTCCAAATTTCACCTATCTTTTTAGTAATTTTTTTCTTGGAATTTTTTTTAAAATTTAATTTTTGGAATTATCTAGCTCATTTTTTGCCTAATAAATGACAAAGTCATATCATCTTTCTTTACAGTTTCATGTCATCATTATGCCTAATAAAAGCATCATCATTTACAAGTTCATATCATCAGAATAATCTATCATAACTTCTTTATTTTCATCTCTCTTTTTTTTTTCCTAAAACAACTTGTTCGTATATAATACGATGAACTGATTTTTTAGCCTGTTGTTATGACTAGGCCATTGGGCCATTATTGACTCATACTATATTAAGATCAAATTTAACATATTAATCATCAATTTGATTAATTATGCCCATGATTTTTTCATCGTGTTGCATTTTTTTATGTTCTTCCCATCTTTTTAATTTCGTTATCATCTATTATGTCTTCTTAATCTACCTTTTTACTAAACTACTAGTAAAATACTTTACATTACATCATCTATGATATCTTCATCTATTATCTCATCATTAAAATCTAGCTTCTCACTAAATCTCTAGTAAAATTCTTATAATTCTTTCATCTACTATATCATCTATTATTTCTTCATCTAAATCAACCTTTTCACATACTTACTAGTTTAATACTAATACCTTACATTAATAGGTTCTTACACCATCATCTATTATATCACCATCAACATAATTACATCATCCTTTATTGTAGGATGACTACCAACACTACTAACATTATAAACTACTTAGGTACATAATATTAGGTTAATATTTTTAGATCCAAAATAGAACTTAGGAATTAGACATAACATCACTTGGTTAGGACTGCATACTTAGGCTATCTAGGACTACTATACTGTCATAGATATGTTAACTTTAGAACTTGAACACCATCACCTCCTTGAACACCATCACCTTAAACCTTGAACTTGATCACCTGTAGTAATCTGGGTTAAATGCTATGTTGTCTCCTCTTTTGAATCCTTGTGGTTCAATGTGAGCCCACACCACTGCACCATCTATGAGTCCCTCTTCTACAATTGTTTTCTAGTTGTTTAGGTCTTCTCCATTGTACCACAGTCGTACCCGCTGCTCATCAACATTGTGCTTGACCCCCCATTTGTTATAAATGTCTTTCACTTTGGTTTCATTTTTCATCACAAACCGATTGGATTCACGGCCTCCAGAGGAAAAAGTACATATGGTGATATGCTTTTGATTGTTGGTTGGAACGTTGCTTGGGGGTTCGACCGCTAGTGGATTCCCGTGCTATACATGTGAAAGAAAATATTAGAATAGAGCTTATTTAAAGTTTAATGCTTAGACATGCAATACAAGACAAGCAATACAAACGCTTGCACCGCTTACCTTATCATATGCTAGCACAGTTTCACGTCGGTACATCCCTACTTAGAACGAAGTTTCATCAAGGGCGAGCAGATGTTCCCTCCAGTACAAACGCAAGTCCTTAGGCCTCACACCAAATTGTTTCGCGTACTCGTAATAAATGCTATGGAAACGATTATCCACACTCATCACCATTGGTTGCCCACCATCATCGACATCACCTTCCTTGATTAACAGATCACACTTTAATGTTGGTGGCTGAGCTTGTATCACAACATCATCATCTCGTTCGTCTGTTAAGTCTAGTGAATCGTCATAATCACTAGCCCACTCATCCTCCATGGCAACGTTTTTGTTTAAATGAATTTGAAATGAAGTGGAAAGGAAAAAAGGAATGATAAGGAAATGGTGTAAAAAAACTTCACCTTTATTTATACTAGTGGAAAGGATACTAGTGGAGAGTGAGGGGCATAATTTTTTGTACGGTAAGACTTAGAGTTTTTTAGGGGTTGGTGGGGAGGGTAATTAATTGCTCCTACACATTTATTAATTTTGCTTCTATGAGTGTTCTACTACAATTACATTTGGTAGATAAGTGTCGAGTCAGTTTTAACGTGTGACGTAACATTTAAACACATACTACTATGATTTGGTTACGAGTATTAGGCAATTTTAAGTCGTAAAAGTACCCTTTATTATGCTAAAATTAATAACAACACTTCAAGGGTTACATATTCCATATTTATAGACTATTAATAAACATTGATTTCATACATCGATTTCATTACATTACAGTTAAGCCATACTACATAAATCTTACAACTTTAGTTAAATATAATATATTACTATTTTGTCAAGATTTTTAAAGTTTACTATCAGTAAATTTAATTAGATTAAATTACACTAGTAGTCATACTCTAATATTGTTAATTTATTAATACGATTATTTAGCACTACCATACCATACTTAAAAACATCAAACATCGATACAACTTTCCCAAAATAAAAATACATTAAAAAAAGCACAAGATACAACAATAAAAACTTAATTTCCATAAAAACACTACTTTATTCCATATTACCACTCATCACCACTGTTAGAGTTCTTGTACTCGTCAGATTCACGTCCGGAGTCCGAGCTACCCCATTCACGCTCTAACAACTTCATCCCCAAATGTTCAAAAGCATCTTGAATATTCTCAACATAACCTTGGGGGAAATCTGTGGTTTTATAGGTAAATTACTTACAATTCCATTTGCAATTGTAGGGTCTATATCATTCAAATTGCACATGTAGAGTATGAATTCATTATACTCCTCCTCATTTTTGTTGAATAGCTTGCAAAAGTCTTCATCCCCAAAACGTACCCAATTCACAATCCCCTTTGGTTTTTAATTCTCTTCTTCTACATGATCATCCTGCTCCTGTTCTCCGTCTCCTTGTTCATCTCCTTCCGCTTTCCCTTTTGTAGCATCCAAGTTCAATGTTGAGAATTTTCTCTTAAAATTCACTAAAGCCCACGCGCACCCTTTCCTTGTAAATCGTCTAATTCACTTTCCCATTCTTCAAGGCTCTTGAACATGTGTAAAAATGCAGACAAGTGCCTAAATCTATGCTCAAAATTGTAACATTTATAAACATAGTATCTCAACAGATATAATTGAATAGAAAAGCTAATAGAGTACAAATTAAGCATGTAAAATAACATACAATATGCCTCCTTGCGAAATTTAAGGGGGTTTTTAATTTTAAAGGGTTTCAAAAATGGGTACTTGGGGTGAAACTGAATGTCGGACACATTATTTCCACTTCGAGCTATCGAGGCAAGTTGGTGACTGACAGGCTAAAGTCGTATCACCTAATCAAAAGTAATTCCTAAAACCACTAACTAAAATAGATAGGGAAGTAGGGTAGAATCCACAGGGAAACAAGTCTTTTTATTCCTAATTAATTAATTATAATCTAAATTATTAAGTAACCAAATTGTTGTTATTTAAAGGAATTATACTACGAAGAATAAAAGTAGGGAGAAATAAAAGTAAGAGGAAAACAATGAATAAAAGACCTAGGGCATAGGTTCACCAATAAATAATATTCTAGGGTAAAACATAATAATCAATTCATCAATGTATCAGTTAATCAGATCATAAAGGGCTTTCGCTACGTATTACAATCACAGAGTTAATTTGTAGGAGTTTATAGGTACTACGCAGCGGAAATAACATACATGAATCATATTCAATAAAGTACCTAATCCAAGGATCGCATGCATAACACACAAGACACATAATTATACCTTTGAAGCGTGAATTCCACGAAGCTATTCGACAGGCAAATCAGGGAGAGAATAGAGCCCCAAGTGTTGCTCCTCTACTTAGTCCACGAGATTCGAACGAGTCGTCCACCAATACTAGATTGGTCGAGTGATTGAGGAAAACCGCGATCACCACCTTTTTGGATAACCGACCACCGCACGAACCACCACCACGAGACACCACCGTGTGCCGGGAGGAGGAGAGTGACGTGAGAGAGGGAATATGAGAGGGGGTTGGTTTCGTGTTTGCTAATTAGGGTTTGATCTCAATGATCAGTAAATTCCTTACATGCAAACCTAGGCACCTAGTTTATTTATAATCTCATTATAATTAGACTAGGGCACGAAGCCCAATAGCTTCTTAAAGCCCCATATGGCCGGCCACCTAGAGTGATGAGGCCCATGATGGGCCTCGTCCTCTAATGCTCGATCTAGCCCCTTTGTGTGACCTTATAGGATCCGTCCAATTGGGCTTTGGCCTATTTTACTAGTCCAAAGATCGTAAGTACCTCTAGCTATGGAAAAACGACGACCCAAATGTCCGGACTTAATTATCTCCATAATTTGATCCAATTATATATCTAGTAATTGCACACGACGAAGACATAACTCCTTCAATCTCCCACTTGTCTAAGACAAGGGTGCAATATTCAAATTCCTTAAGTCAATGTATATGTCGATTTTATAATATGATTGCATCACATGTTGAGATCATATTAGTCTACAAATCGTTTCTTGAAATCTGAGTTAGATTTACAAAACCAAATGATTACAGAGTAATGCATTTAAACGCGGCCACGTATTTCTGAATTCTTCCTCTTCAAGCGGCCATGACACATTTCCTAATTTAATAGGTAGACTCTATCCAATCTTGTGGCAACAAGCCTCCCACTCAACTTCTGAAATGACCGGGAAACACCCTTTATAATCTCCAGTTACGGGCAAACGTTTGAGTGTACCACAGGCATAACATCCATTGAATGAAATCAATGTTCCGCTCATGTCAAAGGAATCCACTAATATATACGGAAGCTCTATACTTGAACTTCAAAGTAGGTCAATAGTTCGATCATGCATCATTCATGCATATCCAAGTGATTGACCGAGCATCACTATGTCCATATAGCCCATGAAACTGCGCTATCCAATCAATCTTACATGCTAGTCCATTCATTGAAATCATTTATGTCCACTTTAATGATTTCGAACTAGGAACTTAAATAATATATGAATTTTGTTCACCTGTGGGGTTTCATTCAAAAGGTCATCGACCTAGTGAGCCCATCAATTCATAATTATTTTGGACATTTTATTTAATTTCAAACCATAATTAAATATGAGAAATAATAATTTCTATTTTAAACATAATTCTGCAAATTGATGTATTTTCTTATGTAATATGTTTTCACAAACATACACAACTTAAATTACATAATTTGCTTCAATCCAAGACTTTAATATGACTTTCATACCTTTGTCTAAGGAAGGGGTTTAGTGATTTCTCACTCATAATAAAACTTTGCAGAACGTGACCTTCCGCTGGTCAATGTTCTCATAACTGAGGTGATATCTCATATCCATTTGTTTGGATTTGTGATGTGACCCTGGCTCCTTTGTTATTGGGCAAAGGTGACCCTTTAGTCATATTACATTTTAATCCGAACATCCTCTAAAACTATCCGACTATAGCTTAATATACATATTCTGACATTGAGCATGCAATAGTGTTCTGCTTTGAACTCTTCAAGCTCACTATAGTTCTCCATGCTAACAAAACTGTGCATCTAGATCAATTTCTAGAATCATCTTGCTTGTTTGGAAAAACTTGCATCCATAAAACCTTTTTGACAGCTTGTTTATCTTTAACACCATAAACTTAGAAAAATTCCTTTAGTGCTTCTCAAGTACTCAAGGATTTGTTCTTGGTGACTTTCGGTATGCTTATTCTGTATTTACTTGAAAACTGCTACACATGTACAAGTCATATGTAACAACTTGCTTTGTACATTTCATGGTACATGTAATGGCCCCTTTCGCAAAAGCATAAGGTACATTACCTTTACAACTCAACTCTTCTAGCTTTTAAGGCACTGAGTTTTACTGAGTGTAAAACCATGAGACATGGGAAGAGATCCTCTCTTAGAACCTTGCATCTTGAACTTTGTCAAGAACCTTATCAACATAAGTCTCTTGATTAGGTCCAGTCATCCGTCAAGATTCACTTTGTGGATTTTGATTCCCAATATGCACTCAACATCTCCTAAATCTTTCATATAGAAACAATCTTTCTAACCGTTGCTTGACTTATTCAAGCATTGATATATCATTTCATATGAACTATATGTCAACTACATACTAAACTAAGAAGACCAATTGCTCCCACTAAACTTCTTGTCTCTACAAGATTTCTTTTCCTTTCTTCCAAGGTAATCAAACTTTTTGATTTCCTAATGAATATTCCAACTCCCTAATGTTTACTTCAATCCATAGATGAATTTCTGAAGTTTGCAAAACATTCTAGGAATTCTTGGATTTCAAAACTCTAAGGTTGTATCATATACATGATGTGTGTCATAAATGGCACACATTTGATGAGCATTTAGGTCCTTTAATTTTTGTCCTCTTTTAATTGCTTTCTTGCTCAATAAATGCTCGGTTTTATGCTTTCTCTCTCTTTTCTACCTTTCTATGGTTTTCTAGTATTTTCTCCTTTATTTCTTTTATTTTCGTTATTTTAGTTGTTTTCTCTTTATTTTAGATTTTATAAATTTAGTTTTATTTTATTTTATTTTATTTTATTGTAGTTTATTTTATTTTATTTTCATTTCTTTTTCTTTACTTTATTTTATTTTCATTTTATTTTATTTCCTTTCTTCTATTATTTTCATTTCCATTTTATTTCTTTTACTTTTATTTGTCGGTTTTAGTTTTATTTCACTTTATTTTATCTCTCGGTTTTATGTGTGTTTTGTAGGTGTTTGTTCCAAGTCCAAATTGGTGCTAGCTACTGCATACATGGGTCTTCGTCACCATCATGGTGATGATGGTGATGGTGTTGACAGTAGGCAGGAAATACAACTCTCCCTCACTCCATCTCCCCTGTTCCCGCACTATTCCCGCACACCATTACCTCACGCAACTCCCTTGAAGCAACTCCAAGCAGCTACAACAATCTATGGAAGCAATCTTCACGCAGCTACCTCACGCATCAACACCAACCTTCCAGCAGCCCCCTGCTGCCCCTCCAACGCGCCACCACAAACAGCCACGCAAGCAGCCCCTGCTGCCCTTAATTGCGCCACCTCTTCCAGCCGCAGCCAGCAATTCCCGCAACCACCAGCAGCACCGCAATTTCCCTCCAACTCACCAACAACCGCAACAGCCTCCAATTCCCCTGTTTCCCACCAGCCACCTCACGCAACACCAACACACAAAGCAGCCCCCGCTGCCCACCAATTGCACCACCTTCCTCCGCAACTAACCTCCAATTGCGCCCAGCCACCTCACACAATAACAATTGAAGCATCTGCAAGCAACCACCGCAGCTCCAATTTCACTCGTACCTCAGCAGGTGCGGGCGCACAATCAACGAGTGCGGCCGCACCCAACTGGGTATTGCTTGGGCCGTTGATTAGAGATGATGAACGGTTGTGATGGTATGTGATTTGATGATGATGAGGTGCGTGCTTGAGGACGGTGAGAAGCAGGGAATTATTTCCCTTTGAAATGAGCAGCAATTCCGTTTCTTTTCCTTTTCATTTCTTTTAATTTTAGTTTTCCTTTTTATTTATTTTATTTTTCTTTTCCATTTTCTTTTCTTATTTTATTTTATTTTCTTTTCCTTTCTTTCCTTTTCTTTTCCTTTTATTTATTTTCTTTTCCTTTTTTATTTTCTCTTAATCCTTGTATTTTATAAATACCCATTTTTGGGTAGAGAGAGAAACAAGTAGAATTAGATTAGAATTAGAGAATTAGATCATTTTTCTAGCTTAGTTGAGAGCTTCTCTCTCTAGTTTTTAGGGTTAATTTTAGGAGTAGATTTTAGAGAGAGAAAGTGAGGAATTTCAATGGTGATTGAGAGATTGAAGATCCAAATGTGACAATTGTATTGGAGATCTACTCTATTATCAAAGAGCATTTCTAAACTCTATCTCATTTATTGCTTTGTTTAATATTCATTGTTTTGATTCATTGATTTGATTGGAATTTTATGATTTGATGATTGATTTTGGATATTCATGTTTGTATTGGTAGAATTGATGATAATGTTTGAGTAGTTGTTTGGTTAGGGATTTGGTGAAGCTTATGATGTATTGAATTGATGTAAATTGGGGATAATTGATGGAGTTGATGATGTGATTAAACTTGGTTGATTGATCATGTGCATGTGTGTGATTAATTAGAGAGTAGCTAACTTTGATTATTGCACTAGATTGCATTGTAAGTTCACATTGATACGGACCATTGATTTGTGGCTTGCATTTACACGATTGAGGTGTCTTGTGATGTTTCCTAGCTAGAGTTTATCGTAGTTGACGCTAGTTAGACCTCTAGGAGAATAGCTTGACATGCTCTTTTGGTTGCATGATTGATTTTCCCTCACATTGCTTGACTTAGTCGACTTTCCATTCCAATTTGCATCGTTCATTGCCATTATTTGCGGATCCCAATCCCTAGCTCTTATATTTGTTTGGTTTTCTCGTTTTAGTAGTTGTTAGAGTCACCTTTTATCTCTTGTCTTCGATCTAGCTTAGGCATATAATTGGAAGCACTTAGACATTACCGTTCCTTTGGGTTCGACCCTTGACTTACCTCTATACTTGTATTTAGGTTTGTTGAGTGTTTATAAATTTTTTTTGGCTTAGGGAAGATTAGCCCAACGACCTAGTTTTTCCCACGTCAATACATACCATCCATCAAGAACATTTCATGAAAGTGATTTTGATTTCCAGAACTAGAAATAATCCGAATAGGCTTACATGACTAATAGGTTTGACCCTATTTGTAAGACTATCATGGACTAGCACAACTTTACAGACATGGAGTCCATTCTAGATTTCTTGGCTTTAAGCCACTTCCTGAGTTGGCACTTGTCCAAAGCTTGCTTGTAGGTATGGATTCCATCCATTCCAATAGGAAAATTTTAGAATCCACCTTTTACTAGAATTCCAACAAACTGTTTGTTTTAATCCTAAGTAACCTACAATAGGTATGAGCGACAATAGAATTATTCTCTTCAACTCTTTGAAGCCTTTCATTCTAGTAGGATGATAGAAGTCTCGCTAGTTGAATTAGCTTGCTTCGACACATGTTTTATCAAATTAGCTGATTTCATGCGCCTTCGTCTCTAATGTAGTGTTACCCACATCCTTTGTTGCTCGTCTCGAATCTCATCGAGATCTAACTTTACTCCCAGTTGGCTTTGTAGGAAGACATTTCTTTCTATAAAGACACTATCGCGAGCAACAAACATTTTGTTTCTACGCGATTGTAGGAATACTACCTCTGATTTTAGGGTTTATTATGTCATCTTTGTAAACAATTTACATAGATTTCATATCCCTCAATCCTGTTTAGAAAAGATTACTTTGGAACATTTCCATACTTTCTATTGCTTTGGTTAAGTTTTTGTTTAGTATATTCGCAATTGTTGTTCTAATGCATATCCTCAAAACGATATTTGTAAATCATTAAATCTTGGATCGAACCATGGCAAGCAAATTTTGATTCCTACTTTATACATACATTTTAATTGTAATGTTCCCGGATTGTGAACTAATTCAACAATTCCTTTAGATGATCATTTGTTTTTGAGTTAAATATTTATCATAACAATCATATTGTGGTGCTAAATTGTTCATCTCAAATCTGATTTTACATTTCATTTTGAAATTTTGAACATATGATTCCAACTTTATTTCATTAAGTAAGTATCGACATATTTACTTAAATCGTTAATAAGAGCAATGAAATAGTTAAATCCTTTTGCTAAATCTTGAATTTATGGTACACTCACATCATATGTTTGTGTTCCAAAAAGGTCATTTTAGCTCTTTTATCCTTTCAACTAAAAGGTAACTTGGTCATTTTACCTTATCAAGCATGACTCCTAATTCTTAAGTGATTCATAATCATATAAGAGTAAGAGTCCATCCATATTTTGGATGTGCAAATGGTTTATGTGACCTAACCTTACTTTGTTTATAAGTAAGTTTAATTTGAATCATCTAAATTTACTTTTGTGATCTACTTATATCAATATCATAAAATTAACTCATATCTAGAAAAATGAAAGCAATTTATTACCTTGGTCATGGATCAACATTTGTCCAAGCCAAGTAAAACCAAATCAATATTCAAAACAAGAAAACCGAAATATTGTCTCATCAAAAACTGGAAATTGTTCTAAATGTCATGATAAACTAATCAGAAAATAAAACTATGAAGCTATCTCTGGCCACTTAAATACTCCTAGTGCACCTTCAAGCTCCATCTCCATGCTAGCTTCACTTGTTTGCAGTTTCTGCGCAACATCACAATGTTAAGCTCTGCAACTTGGTATCACATACCTTAGTGAAAGTTAAAATGTTTATAACATAATACCTGAGGTTGATGCTCCATTCTTCTTCTTGAGGAAATCAAGGTATTTCTGGCAATTGCGTTTCCAATGCCCCTTCTTCTTGCAGTAAAAGCATTCACTCTCACTTGCAGCTTTGGGTTTTGGATTCGCCTTAGGCTTTTCAGGAGCCTTGGTAACTTGCTTGCCCTTGCCCTTGGCACTAGCCTTTTGCCCCTTCTTCTTGAACCCTTTTCCCTTTTGAATCATAAGAACTTCCTTCTTAGGTTCCTTAAGGATTTGTTTCTCAGCACTAACCAGCATTGCATGCAATTGACTCATAGTCATTGCATTCGCAGTCATGTTAAAGTTCATGATAAACTGGTTGAAACTTTTTGGAAGTGAGTGGAGAATGATGTCTGTTGCCAAATCATCACTAATTGGGTACCCCAGTTTCTCCATACTTTGAATTAGGCCGATCATTTTGAAAACATGATCATGAACTGTGGCACCCTTCTCCATTCTACAATCCATAATCTCACGATGAAGCTCATACCTTTCAACTCTAGCTTGTTTCTTAAACAAAACTTTGAGCTCTTCCATGATTGAATAGGCATCCAGGTCCTCAAAACGCTTTTGAAAACTAGGTTCCATGGTAGCAATCATTAAGCAAATGATAGGCATAGCTCTATCATGAGCTTCCTTGTGCTTCTTAATCTCTGCCGCAGTTGGATTTTCTGGCAGAGGTCCTGGTAATGGGTTATCAATGATATCCTCCTTACCTTCAGATTTCAGAACAAGCCTTAGCATTCTTTCCCAGTTGGAAAAGTTTTCCCCTGTCAACCTATCCTTCTCAAGGAATGGTCGCAAATTGTAAACGTTGATGTCATTGTTATTACGGCCACTCATCTATGTCAAAATAAGGAAAAGTTTAATAATTATGTTTAATTAAAATTAAAGTACCATAAAACATTCATTTAGTAACTTTAAAGACACTTTATTCAATAATTAAATTATCCCAATTGAATTTTAAGTGATTTCAAGATCCTTTAATTGTGCAATAATTAACCAGAGTGAGGCCCTGCAATCAACCATTACATTTTCAAGGTGAGTAAACTCTTTACTGATTACAACTCATGTAACTCTTGGTTGAATAACTAACCATCACATGTTTAATTATTACTCTTAGCTTCAAGGTTCTAAACGGTTTAGATAACCTTGTTGAATACAACCAATTAAAAGTGTAGATATGCGGTCCTACCCCCACTTCCCCAAGATATATTATGATGCTCTGCTAAGGGATGACCCATCATAAACGATCAAGGTTTTCGTCGGGTTTTTAATTGGAAAAGCAGCATCAATATTACTGGGATCTAGATTCATTATGTTGTGATTATTTAGTGAACTCTAGCGCATCATCAAACAACATAAATAAACCTAAACATGCATAATCAACTAATGCAATAAAATAAACATGACGTAGTATGGCCCCTTAGTCCTAAGAAAACTAGAAATGAAAAATGCTCCCACTTGAATCATCATGGATCTTCATCCACCTTGCTCCTTTGGGCCTTCACTTCATGGGCTTCTTTTGGGCTAACACCATCTAAATAACTATTCTATTTACACTAAATAAAAGTTATAAAATACTTAACGGTACGCAGACCGTATTTAGATTACAAAAATACATCACGATACGCAGATCGTATTTAAGAATCTATGGGTCATACTAGTCTATATATAGCAACATAATATCATATATTAGAAAAGTGCCATATAATAAATCACTCAACATGCTTGTCTAAACTACAACATCGAATGTTCATAATAAAGTCAACGCATTTCCTAAAATATCTTATATTGTAATCATAATTAGATAATATTATATATTATTCATGACGGTTCATAAAATATCATATATTTAATTTAATCATGAGATAGAATCAAATCATATTTTAATCTAGAAAGATAAATCACATTTAATCTTCCATGATTATCCTAACTAATTTAGGAGATTCTATCCTAATTACTAGCCAATCAAATAATTTTAAAATCAATTACATCCTAATCTAATTATGGGATAATCAAATTATTTAAATCAATTATAATCCTTTTGGAATATGCTCAGAATATCCTCATCAATCTTATCCACAATTAACCACTTTAATTTAGGATAATTACTAAAATAACAAACTAAATATGGATAATATCAAATATAACAACTTTTGAATATTTGATTTTATCCTAAAATAAAAGATTTTATCCAAGTAAAACCAACTTTATCTTTTAAAATAAAAGATCATATTTTGAAAATATTTTAACTTATCCAAAATAAAACCGATTTTATCCCAAAATAATTCGTAATTATCTTGAAATAAATTTTTTTAAAACAAAATTTTTTTTTTTTGAAAATACCGCAACCACCAATGCCGGCCATTGTGGTTGGCGAGCCGAAGCTAGCCACGGTGGCTGGCTGCCATGACAGCAGCCACTGCCGCAAGGGCAACAGCGTGGCAGCTGCTTCTGCTGGGCTGCAGGCCACCGTGCATGGCCAGCCGAGGCTAGCCACGGTGGCTGGCTGCTTTGCAGCAGCCACTGTCGCGCAAGGCAGCAGCAGCACCAGCGGTGGCAGCCGCGGCAGCAGCCGTGCAACGGTTGCACGCTACTGCCCACAGCAACCTTAGACCGCCGCCCTCCCTTCCCCTCCCTCTTGGACCGCCATCTGGTCGGCAGCCGCCGTGGCTGCGCCACCCAGCCGCGGTTGCCGACCAAAATAAATTAATTATTTTTCTTTTGTGTTTTTAATTTAATTAAAATAACACTTATCCTAATTAAATTAAATCAGTCCATAAGATTAAAATTAAATCACATTCAACTTTTAAAATTAGGGTTCATCATAAAATTAATCCCAATTGAATTCTAACATTTAAAATTAAATCTATGATCATACATAAAACATTTTTATGCATAAATCAATCCAATTAAAATTATGAAACATAAAACAATTCGAATTAAAACAAAATCAAGCACAAAAATCATATTTTAGGGCTAGGATTTTCGAAAAAATTCGAAATTAGGGTTAGGGGTTCGAAAAATTTGAACATATTAGGGCATAAATTCGGTCCTCTTTATGGCTATTTGAGCATAATTAAATCACATTTAATCAATTCCAAAAGTTTAATCACATTAAAATAATAATCGAACCATAATTAAATTGAATTCTCCCTCTTAATTGATTATAAAATTAACGTGGACATCAAATAATCGTATTATTATGATCTAGCGCGTTCATGCAAGAGGCTAATTGATACCACTGTAGGAGTTTATAGGTACTACGCAGCGGAAATAACATACATGAATCATATTCAATAAAGTACCTAATCCAAGGATCGCATGCATAACACACAAGACACATAATTATACCTTTGAAGCGTGAATTCCACGAAGCTATTCGACAGGCAAATCAGGGAGAGAATAGAGCCCCAAGTGTTGCTCCTCTACTTAGTCCACGAGATTCGAACGAGCCGTCCACCAATACTAGATTGGTCGAGTGATTGAGGAAAACCGCGATCACCACCTTTTTAGACAACCGACCACCGCACGAACCACCACCACCACGAGACACCACCGTGCGCCGGGAGGAGGAGAGTGACGTGAGAGAGGGAATATGAGAGGGGGTTGGTTTCGTGTTTGCTAATTAGGGGTTGATCTCAATAATCAGTAAATTCCTTACATGCAAACCTAGGCACCTAGTCTATTTATAATCTCATTATAATTAGACTAGGGCACGAAGCCCAATAGCCTCTTAAAGCCCCATATGGTCGGCCACCTAGAGTGATGAGGCCCATGATGGGCCTCGCCCTCTAATGCTCGATCTAGCCCCTTTGTGTGACCTTATAGGATCCGTCCAATTGGGCTTTGGCCTATTTTACTAGTCCAAAGATCGTAAGTACCTCTAGCTATGGCAAAACGACGACCCAAATGTCCAGACTTAATTATCTCCATAATTTGATCCAATTATATATCTAGTAATTGCACACGACGAAGACATAACTCCTTCATAATTTACCGGTATTAAATATCATCTCTCGAATCTCGACCTAACCATTTATAAATTAGTCCGCCTATTGAAACTAAGCCTAAATATTAATTCTCATCTCTCGAATCTCGAATCAATATTGCTAAACTCATACAATTAAACCAGCGCTAATCTAATTGCATAACATTAAATCAATCAATAGGAAATTAATCTAAAAACATTAACAATCAACAATAATAAATTATCCCTTCATATTATTCATGGATCTCCAATAACCCTAGAAATAAACTACTCGTGCATAATTAAAACTAAACTAATCAAAGCGATTAAAGAAAGCATGATACAAAACAAGAATTAAGATAAAGGAAATACTAGTATAAAATTAATAAGAAAAGGGAAGAAAACTAAACAAAGAAAAACAAAACAAATCAATCTAACTAAACTTGCCTAACTAAATTCGAATAGAATTAGGACTTAAAAAAGGAAAGTTTTATTCAAATTCAAACTCTATGATCTTATCTTTTCAAAAAGGATAATTAAGATATTTTAGAAACTTATAGAAGATTCTAATCAATCCTAATTAGTTTAGGAATGGGATTAAACCTTTGGACCCTCCTCATAATCATTGGGTAGTAGGTAAAATTCGGTTTGGGCCAAGTTTAGTATTTTGGCCATAACTTCCTCATTATTCATCGGAATTGGGCTTATAATATATCGTTGGAAAGGTCTTTTCAAGCCCCATCCAACTACACCATTATTGGACCCTTATCATGGAACAAACTAAACTGGATTGGACGTTTTCATAAAATAGAGTGGGTTTTCGAAAACAGAAAGAAAAGAATTTTAATAAAAACTAACCACAACATAAGACTTTTCACACTTTCACCTCATTCGATTATGATTCGACGCGAAAGGCATTCATCACTGGGTTTGGTTTTGGGGAGACACAAATGGGTGTCTACAGTATTACAGTCGCGTGATTACGCAAGGCTACTCAAACATACACCAATACTTTGCATCGGAAACTCGACTTTCTTTTATTAATACTTATAAAAATAGTAACATTGTTATGAGTACTCAAAATAAACACAAGACCAACATTCCTAAACTAGGTGAAGCAATCCCGGGACTCCCATATGCTCATTCATGACTCCACCTGAAATTAGTCAACACTGCTTACCATTACGATAAACAGGGCGAATCAAAACAAATAGGAAATACGGATTAGCAAAATATGCTAAGTATGATAAGTGTAGGATAATGTAAACTTAATTTATTCGCAAACATGTTTTAAAACCAATTTCCAATAAATAATCCAATAATTCCAAAACTCATGATTCAAAACCAATTCCAACGATTCAACATTCAAAATAATTGATTAACCAATTCCTTTAAAAATCCAATTCCTTTTTGAACCAATTTCTTTAAATCCAATTCCTCACCCAAGTGTGCACACCTTCCAAGCTAGTCTCCTTATATTACAAGGCTATTCTTGAGGAAAGGCTAGGTCATACAAAGTCCATAGTCTTATCAATAAACCAAATCCGCATAGTGGGATTACCAACATGCTTATAAAGCATTAATAATAATATTTCAATGGTTCAATAATAAATCCTTTTAATATTCAATAATTCCTATATAATTCAAACTCCTTCCATATACTTTCCAAATCAAAACCTTTTAAATAAATACTTGAAAATAAAATCTCATATTGTAGACACCCAATTGTGTCTCCCCAAAACCAAACCCAGTGATGAATGCCTTTCGCGTCGAATCATAATCGAATGAGGTGAAAGTGTGAAAAGTCTTGTGTTGTGGTTAGTTTTTATTAAAATTCTTTTCTTTCTGTTTTCAAAAACCCACTCTATTTTATGAAAACGTCTAATCCAGTTTATTTTGGTCCATGATAAGGGTCCAATAATGGTGTAGCTGGATGAGGCTTGAAAAGACCTTTCCAACGATATATTATAAGCCCAATTCCGATGAATAATGAGGAAGTTATGGCCAAAATACTAAACTTGGCCCAAACCGGATTTTACCTACTACCCAATGATTATGAGGAGGGTCCAAAGGTTTAATCCCATTCCTAAACTAATTAGTATTGATTAGAACTTCCATAAGTTTCTAAAATATCTTAATTATCCTTTTTTGAAAAGATAAGATTAAGGAATACAAAACTCTATCCAAAACTAACACCCTTCCACAATTTCGGCCATATCTTTTTATCTACAAAAGATTTTTATCTGATTCTAATTGCATTAGAACGTAGACTTCAAAAGATTTCCAACGACATATTATATGGCTTATTTAGACTTCTAGATCAAAAGATATAATAAAAACAAAATCCGCAAAAACTGTCTCTGTCGCCAAACGACAGGTTTGTCGCCTGGCGACAAGGTCGATTTATTGGCGATAGCATGGAGTTTTATTCCTCTTCAAATTCTGACTATTTTCCTATAAATAGGGTCCTCGGATCCCCGTTTTCAATCACCAACTCTCATCAACAATCATCTCTTCTCTCTATTCTCTCTTGAGCAAAAAATATGCTTTCTTTCTCTCTCTCTTTCTAGCTAGCTTTTTATTAAACACAATATTCCGCATACACAAGATTTAGAATCATCTAGCCAAGTTCGAAGTTGCCTTCGCCCTAGACGTGCAAGGTTTTATATTTTCTGAGGGTTTGGTCCAAATCTAGTTTAAACTTTATCTAATTTAATTCCTTAATTCTTTAATAATTCTTTATTATTTTCATTGAAGTTTACTAACGCGTGTATTTTGTTATTAACAAGAGGTACGAGGCTTCAAAGTATGTAATCTTATTACTCACTTTCAACTTAGAAAGCATGCTTAATTTTGTTTAATTCCTAGCATCATATTAGGATGTTTTTATTGCTTTCTAGTATCATGTTTAGGATGCCTTTTTATTATTTCTAATATCATGTTATCATGTTAGTACTATGTTAGGTTTAAAGCTTTGATCTTTATAGTTTATGCTAGGATTTGTTATTAATCTTGTTAGTATCATTCCTAGGATCTTGCTATTATTATTAAGCTTTATTGTACCTTATCATGATTATCGTTATTATTATGATTATTATTATGATTATGATGATCATTATTATGTTTCTTTATATTATATTATTTATCATATATTGTTATTGCTTGATCGCACCTTTTATGCATGTTAAAGGGAATTTGTACTTGAAATCATGCTTAATAAGATGATTAATAATTTGGTTTAGGCTAATATGATTTTAATACAAGTGATCGCCAATAATAGATTTATTTGTGCATTAATATTCAACCAGCATAGATAAACAGGTTAGGATTAATCTAATGTTTGCATGTTAGTCGAAAAGCGCACATGAATACGAGCAGAACAAAGTAGAGGCCTATTTATAGGGCGGGTCCTTTCTTTTGTAGATTGGATTCGTACCTTCATCCCCGAACCCTATTTGGTTCAAGACCTTATGGAGTTGACGATCTCCTGGATCGTTTTGGGTTAACAAGTTCTTAAAACTTGTTGGCGACTCTTTTGTTCTAGCTCTCTTCCCTTTGGAACGCCACCATATGACAAGGGAATAAACGCGTCGTCAATTGTCTATCCCTAGATCAAATACAATTTATACAACCTAAACAAACCTAATACGAGTATAAGGCAAGCATAGGGGTCGAACCACAGAGAACGGTTAAACACCACCAAATGTTATCAACAATTAAGCTAGTCCGGAATAGGAGATAAATAAACTAAAGTCTAAAAATGCTAAAACAAGAAATAAAACATTAAGGGAAATGGTTTAGGTATAGCATTCACTTGAACACAAACAAAAGCATAGAAGTTGAATTAATTATGAACTAAACATGCTCAAATATCGAAATAAAGAGTCCAATCTAGCCGCCTTCCGGGGTCAATTGGCTTCTCCTAACATAGCCTCTATGTTTCCACATTAGAACCATATACTAGGAGGTACTATTAAATAACAATCGATACTAATGAACCTTAACTAAGTCAACTTCCGTTCCTTGTTAGCAAAGATTCACCTTTAATCAACTAACAACATGCATTTTGCAAGTAGATTAAAGAATATCAAGCATATAAAGACTTTAATCACAAATAAATCAACTCTAAACCTAGAACATGCTCAAGATCCAACTACACCACAACCATCCCCTCAATGGGGAAATTACTCACTAATCATGATAATAACAAGATTAATCAACAAATAATCAAGAATCAACATGATCAACAAGCAATGAAGGAAAATCAAAATAAGCAAATAAAACTAAATACAAAAACAAAGAAAGAGAGTAAGAGATTGCTCATTAATTGAAGATGAAGATTTGCAAAGATTCAATCAAGCTCCTTCTTCAATATCCAAGTTCATCAATGGAAAAACCCTCACTTTCTCTCTCTAAACTACTCTAATTCTAATCTAAACCTAGAGAGAGAAGCTCCCCTAAAACTAAATTAGAGAGTAGAATAAAATTATGGGTGATGATAAGTTTTTTGAACATAACCCAAGAAGGGTATTTATACTAACTTAATAAAATAAAAGAGAAAAAGAAAAATTAAGAAATAAAGAAAATAAAATAAAAGAAAGAAATAAGAAAAGGAAAGGAAAAAGGAAAATAAAAATAAAAATAAAAAGAAAAGAAAATGCTAATGAATACCCCAAAATCCCCCAATACATCAGACCCCCAAACCTCCTTCTTCGATCTTCTTGGCTGCTCTGAATTCTCATCCTCACCATTCAAGCATGAACCTTCAAATCATCACCATCGATCGCCTTCAATCGTGGCCCTTGGATTAGTCGAAGCAATCATGACCGTTGAAGCTCATTAATCCGTACAATTAAGCTCGATAATGATGGAGCGGTCGCTCATACCCATTAGAGCGTCCGCTCTGAGCTTCTGCCTCAAATTGGTGAAATTGAACCAAGAATGGAGCGGCCGCTTCAGTTGAGTGAGCGTCCGCTCTGAAGGGTATCGAGAATTGAGATGAAATTGGAGCTATGGGTTGCGGGCTGCTTTGATTTGGCGCTGCTACTGTGATTATTGTTGTTGTTGAGTGCGCGAGGGGAAGGTTAAAGATGGTGGATGATGGTGGATGACGGTGGCTGGTGGTAATTGGTTTGTTGCGGGGGTGATTGGTGATGGTGGTGGCTGTTGGCTAGTGTGGTATTGCTGTTGTTGTTGCTGTTGTTGGTGGTGCTGGTGGTTGTTGTTGGTGAGTGGTGTTATGAGGGGGCGCAGCAGCTCGGTGTATTGGAGCAGGGGAGCTTGGTTTGTGGTATGCGTGAGAACAGGGGGTAGTGTGGCTGTGATTGGTGGAGCTGGTGGTGCGTGGCTGCTGGGTGTGGCTGATTGTGGTGGAAGGAGGCAGCAACGGTGCTGGTGTGTGTGGTGTTGCTGCTGATTGTGGCTGGTGTAGTGGGTTATTGGTGTTGTGAGTTTGGTGGGCTGTTGTGTGAGGGGAAGTGAGGTGAAGAGTGTGTGTGGTGAAGGTTAGTGAAGGGTGTGGTGATGGTTAGGCTGGCAGCAGACTTAGGGAAGAGCAGCATCTTGTGCATTTGCCTTGAACCTCGGACCTCGGACCTCGAACATCCAATGCAAACCACTTGACTTTGAAATCCGTGCTTCAACCCGAAAACATACCTACACAACCAAAAATACACATTGGAGAATCGGGACATAAAATAAGATAAAATAAAATAAAATGAAATTAAACAAAGGACGAAATAAAACAAAACCACGACAAATAAAATAAAATAAATAAAATAGAAATAAATAAAATAAAATAAAATAGGAAAATAGACTAAAACTAACAAAATAAAGAAAATAAACTAAAACACACCAAAATTACCGAAATAAACTAGAAACTTTATTAAAGAGAAAACAAGAGAATAAAAGGAAAAATAAGGGAAAATAAACACGAAAATGACTCTAATACTACTCCCTAAGAGTGACATAAATGTCACTTATCACCATACTTTAGTGTATGATCACAGTGGGGTTCAAGCTTGGGATTATGATGCTCGAAATATTCCCTACACATATTAATTCAATAAACATTTCAAATCCCAAGCTTAATTTATTTCAAAACATGATTTGAAAATCAATCATTCAAAATACTTTTATCAATACCTCCAAACTTAATTTATTTCAAAATCACAATTCAAATCAATTTAATTCAATCACCAATAAAATCATATAAAACATGTTATTCAAACCAATCACTTTCAAAGGTATCTAGCCACCTAACGTACCTTGATCCTTGCTTAGCAAACACACTAAAAGAACCTCAAGAATCTTGATAGAACACACCCTACAAATAAATATAACCTTAATATATATAAGGTTAACAAATAATTAAAAACCCCCAACTATATGTACATGAACCTTTTAATTAATTTCTCATAAACATCATTAAAATATGATTTTATATAATTAAAAGCACTCATAATAATTTTATATTAATCTCCCATAATAATAATAATAATAATAATAATAATAATAATAATAATAATAATAATAATAATAATAATAATAATAATAATTGAATAAGAGAAGAGAAGAAGAAAAGATAAGAAACCAAGGAAAAGAGAAGAATTGGATTTGCGTAGGAAATAATAGGCAGAACTTGCAGAGGCTATAACTCCTTCGATATAACTTCTAATTGTGTGATTCTTAAGCCTAACCTCAAGGATTTTTTTAGAGGAACAATCTTCTGTGAAACGTCAATACCCCAAAAACTGACCAGAAGTGCCCGAAAATTGGCTTCAAAGATAAACGGGATGATTTGCGTAAAATTGAGGAGAAGAAAAGAAGAGAATTGGTGTGAAGAATGTGAGAGGTATGAAGAGGTATTTATAGGCTAGTATGAGCATGAATTATGGTAGGAAAATGTAGGAAGAATAATGGTAATTAGGGTTTAAGAGACTACTTGGAGAAGTGAATAAAGAATTAAGGAAAGTTTGGATATTAAGGTGATTGTGTATAATAGAATATGGAAGGTATGTATGTCATGAAAAATAATAAGGAAATTAGAATTACTTGGGGAATAATCAAGAGTAACAAAAGGCAAGAGAATATGATGATTGGATACTAAAAAGATGGAGAATTAGGATTAAGGAAAATAGGAGATTTCCTTACAAGTATTTAGGAAGATTTTGCTCGGTTTAAGGAATAAAAATAATTGTGTAAATAATATAGAATAATTAAACAATTAATTAAATACCAATTATTCACCAATAATTAACTAAGAAAATCACATTTTCTATACATAGAAAATCCGAATTTCCTAGCTAAATAAATGGGAATTTTCGGCAATTTAATGTAATAAATAAAATATAATTTTACTTTGATTAAAATATCCAAAATATGTAAATAATCCGTTTTTTAACATAAGATAAATGGATAATAATTCTTATCCAAAATAATGATTAGTTTTCAAAAATGCTTTTGACGCCAAAATTCAAATATTATTTTGGCTCCAAATAATAAATTTACTAAAATACTTGTAGGCGTCGTTTGAAGTGCGCCTACGTAAAGCATAGTGGTGAATATGCTTGGCACTCATAGGAAGTGGTAATTGACATATACGATTAGGGACACGATTAGGGACAAGGAAAGTAGGGAGCCGCCAACAAGTTTTTAAGGAACTTGTAAACCCGTTCACGGATCATAGAAGGCAACCACGAAAAGGGACAACGAAAGGCAACAACGATTGACCCGTGAAGGTTACACCCCATTCATAATCCATGAGATTACTAACTCCATATGGTTCGGAACCACGAAAGGAGGATCGGGGATGATGGTACGAAGTGAGTCATGGAGTCACATTCGCCCGTGTTGGCCTCTACTCGATTCTTATAATGAAAAGCATTCCTGTGATCTCAAAGGCATACAAACAAATATTCAATTTGCTCCAAACTATTATTAAGCTAAATTGGTTGAATATTAATGCAACATATAATTCTAGAATATTAGTGATCACTTGATTAAATAACAAGATTAAAAAGGAACCTAAACCGGTTGTCCAAATTATCTTATTAGTCGTGATATTCAATTAAATATTCCCTTTAACATGTAATATGGTGATCATAATAAATAATAGAATCAATATTAATATAAAAACCAATTTAATCATAAATCCAACAACATAAAATCGTTAGAAAAATAATAATAATAAAAAGAGCATGATCCTTACTTTGAATCTGTTTGTTTGCAACTACAAAATAATAAACGAGTTAGTAACTTCAAGGAAATAATAAAGCAATAACTAAATTAAATTAAATACGATAAGGTTGATTTTGGGGCCAAACCCTCAAACGATTCTAAATTTCACGCCTTGGCTTAAGGACAGAACCTCGAGTAAAATATGGACTCCTTTGAGTGCTTGAAGAAGGAATTTTGAGGTGAAAAGGGTAGGCTAGTGTTTAGGTTAACAGCATAGAAGAGAGAAAATAATAATAAACGATTTCTGGTTGCACCCTACATCAGAAATGAGGGGGTATTTATAGGGAAAATGTGCTGAGGGGGCACACGGAACCCTAAAATGATAAAAACCCTAAAAAAGTATCTCGTGACACGGTCAGACTGTACCGTGACACGGTCAGATTGTACCGTCAGACGGTACACTTTCCCGTGACGCGGTACAGTTTTGGAGTGACGCGGGAAATTTTCAGAAAACGGAATGAAAAACTCGTTAAGGGTTTACGACGCGGAAAGGACACGGAACATCCCGTGTCACGACAGACCTCCCGTGTCACGGGAAGTCCCACCGTCAGATGGGAAGGGTTCCCGTGACATAGTCAGACTGTACCGTGACACGGTACTTCCAGTCTATTTTTCCGTCTAAATTCATTTTTAACCCTAATTTCTTTCGGCTTTTTAAGTGCCGGATTGATAATTTCGGGCTTTTTTCTGACTTTTATTATTCGGGCTAAAAGAAAATAATAAAATAAAAATAAATAAAATGTTTGGGCCAAAAATAAATAATAAAATAATAAAATAAAAAGGTTTGGGCTTAAAATTTATTAACAAGCTTGGGCTAAAATTAAAACTATGCTTTTACCAAACATCAAGACTAATCTATAGACCTTTCAAAAATATGAATTTAATAAAATACGATTTTTTAAGCACTCTCGGGATTAAATATAGTGGCGGTGAAAGGTTATTTATCATCGGGTTTGGTTTTGGGGAGACATTTTTAGGTGTCTACAATACCCTTTTTATAAAATAATTCCTAATTAATTAATTTGGAGATACGTATGAAAATACGGGGTATTACAATTTTAATCCCGGTTTAAATGCTAATTTTGGCCTAGAACCCAGATTTTCGCCTAAAAATAGTGAATTTTGGGTGGAAAAGGCGTTCTGGAAATGGTTTCACCTCTTAGGTGCTGTGATTTTAGCCAAACTCATCCGACCAATTAAGCTAAATAAGACAATGCATGCAACGAAGGTGAACCTTGGGAATAATTCCTGAGCGGGCCGATGGAGGACATGAAGATAGGATCCCTTAGCTAGATCACTAAGGGAATCCACCTTGGAATGATAGGCACTCGGCGACCCCCCCTGAGTTCTCGCCTGATCGAGAAGTAGTCAAGTTGAGCAGCATGGTCTGGGTGGATTGGGGGGCGAGTCGGCCGGTGATCCCTTCGTCCACGTTGGAGGGGAGAGGAGTTGAAGTTGTTCATATTTCTATTGAACTCCCTATCCCTCGTCTAGATGAGGTAGAACCTCTATTTCCAGTTGCGCCACTTGGACGGCTTGAGCAGAGTCACCATGTACTCCGGCCGGGTGCTCGGAACAAACCACCCGTCCAAGTTGGCCTCTAATTTCGTCATGTTGTGCATAGCGCAGAAGACCGGGAAGTTGGGGGTGAAGCCCATCCGAAGACAGGTCACCAAGTAACTAAAAATGTTGACCCAGCTATTCGGCAATAGTTGGATCAAAGCTGTTGGATATTCGTCCAGCAGCCCCTGGACGAATGGGTGAAGATGAAAGCAGACTCCAACCTCAAAGGTCACCTTTTATACATTGAAGCCCCGGCGGATCTTCTTGTGATCATCCGACGCAGCGAGCGAGCGGAGGTTCGAGGGGGAGCTATTGTAAAACATTCTCCCAGCATGAGGAATTCTTCCCATTCCCCGAACCTATTGTTGAGGTACGCCAAGGCGACATCCCCGATCATGCAGTTGTAGGGGCTGCTTAAATCATTCTCTTCTTCAGCCTCGGCCTTGGCGTGAGGGTATTCACCTCCTTATTCCGCCGGCTAAGGTGTAGGTGCCCTAATTGCACTAAAATCGCTAGACAGAACTCTGTCCAACTCATTTGCTTCGGTAGAGCTGCCTCCGACCGAGCTCTGCCTTGGCTCGACCATCACTAGCTCTTCAAGCACTAAGGGGGCCTTTTCCTTTTAAACCATACCGACCACAAGAATATTACTTTCAAATAAAGTGGGCGGGGGCAATCACTATGCCGTTCTAGGTCTTGCCGATCTAAGGGCTGAAGGAGTTATGTCTTCGTCGTGTGCTGTTACTAGATAAATAATTGGATCAAATTATGGAGATAATTGAGTCCGGACATTTGGGTCGTCGTTTTGCCATAGCTAGAGGTACTTACGATCTTTGGACTAGTAAAATAGGCCAAAGCCCAATTGGACAGATCCTATAAGGTCACAAAAAGGGGCTAGATCGAGCATTAGAGGACGAGGCCTATCATGGGCCTCATCACTCTAGGTGGCCGGCCGTATGGGGATTAGAAGAGGGTTTTGGGCTTCAAGCCCTAGTCTAATTATAATGAGATTATAAATAGACTAGGTACCTAGGTTTGCATGTATGCAATTTACTGATCATTTAGATCAAACCCGAATTAGCAAACACGAAACCCAACCCCTCTCATACTCCCCTCTCTCACGGCTCTCTCCTCCTCCTAGGCGCCGGTGGTGTCTCGTGGTGGTGGTGGTTCGTGAGGTGGTCGGTTGTCCGAAAAGGTGGTGATCGCGGTTTTCCTCAATCACACGACCAATCTAGTATTGGTGGACGGCTCGTTCGAATCTCGTGGACTAAGTAGAGGAGCAACACTTGGGGCTCTATTCTCTCCCTGATTTGCCTGTCGAATAGCTTCGTGGAATTCACGCTTCAAAGGTATGATTATGTGTCTTGTGTGTTATGCATGTGATTCTTGGATTAGGTACTTTATTGAATATGATTCATGTTATCCGCTGCGTAGTACCTATAAACCCCTACAGTGGTATCAGTTAGCCTCTTGCATGAACGCGCTAGATCATAAAATATGATTATTTGATGTCCACGTTAATTTTATAATCAATTAAGAGGGAGAAATGAATTTAATTATAGTTCGATTATTATATTTAATGTGATTAAACTTTTGGAATAGATTAAATGCGATTTAATTATGCTCAAATAGCCATGAAGAGGACCGAATTAAGCCCTAAAATTGTTCGAATTTTTTGAACCCCTAACCCTAATTTTCGAATTACTCGAAAATTCTAGCCCTAAAATATGATTTTGTGCTTGATTTTGATTTAGTTCGATTTATTTTATGTTTCATAATTTTAATTAAATTGATTCATGCATAAAAATCTTTTATGAATGATCATAGATTTAATTTTAAAAGTTAGAATTAAATTGGGATTAATTTTATGATGAACCCTAATTTTAAGTTGAATGTGATTTAATTTAACTCTTATGGACTGATTTAATTTAATTATGATAAGTGTTATTTTAATTAAATTAAAACAAAAAAATAACAAAAAACAAAAAAAAAAATTATTTAAGGTTGGCAACCGCGGCTGGGTGGCACAGCCATGGCGGCTGCCGACCAGGTGGCGGTCCAAGAGGGAGGAGAGGGAGGGCGGTGGTCCTTGGTGGCTGTGGGCATGCAGCAGCGTGCAATCGTTTCACGGCTGCTGCCGCGGCTGCCAGAGCTTGCGCTGCCGTTTCCCTGCGCAGCAGTGGCTGCTGCAAAGCAGCCAGCCATTGTGGCCAGCCTGGCTGGCCACGCACGGTGGCCTGCAGCCCAGCAGTAGCAGCTGCCACGCTGCTGTCACGGCAGCCTGCCACCGTGGCTAGCTTCGGCTAGCCAACCACGGTGGCCGGCGTTGGTGGTTGCGGTATTTTCAAAAAAAAAAAAAACTGTTTTAAAAATTTATTTCAAGATAATTATGAATTATTTTGGGATAAAATCGGTTTTATTTTGGATAAGTTAAAATATTTTCAAAATATGATCTTTTATTTTAAAAGATAAAATTGGTTTTATTTGGATAAAATATTTTATTTTAGGATAAAATCAAATATTCAAAAGTTGTTATATTTGATATTATCCATATTTAGTTTGTTATTTTGGTAAAATTATCCTAAATTAAAGTGGTTAATTATGGATAAGATTGATTAGGATATTCTGAGCATATTCCAATTAAAAGGATAATAATTGATTTAAATAATGTGATTATCCCATAATTAGATTAGGATGTAATTGATTTTAAAATTATTTGATTGGCTAGTAATTAAGATAGAATCTCCTAAATTAGTTAGGATAATCATGGAAGATTAAATATGATTTATCTTTCTAGATTAAAATACGATTTGATTCTATCTCATGACTAAATTAAATATATGATATTTTATGAACCGTCATGAATAATATATGATATTATCTAATTATGATTAAAATATAAGATATTTTAGGAAATGCGTTGTCTTTGTTATGATCATTCGATGTTATAGTTTAGACAAGCATGTTGAGTGATTTATTATATGGCACTTTTCTAATATATGATATTATATTGCTATATATAGACTAGTATGGCCCATAGATTATTAAATACGATTGGCGTATCGTGATGTATTTTTGTAATCTAAATACAATCTGCATACCGTTAAGTATTTTATAACTTTTATTTAATGTAAATAGAATAGTTATTTAAATGGTGTTAGCCCAAAAGAAGCCCATGAAGTGAAGGCCCAAAGGAGCAAGGTGGATGAAGATCCATGATGATTCAAGTGGGAGCATTTTTCATTTCTAGTTTTCTTAGGACTAAGGGGCCATACTATGTCATATTTTATTGCATTAGTAGATTATGCATGTTTAGGTTTATTTATGTTGTTTGATGATGCGCTAGAGTTCACTAAATAATCACAACATAATAAATCTAGGTCCCAGTTTTATTGATGCAGCTTTTCCAATTAAAAACCCGACGAAAACCTTGATCGTTTATGATGGGTCCGCCCTCAGCAGAGCATCATAATTGATAACTGACTTTTATGTCACTTTTAGGGTGTTTATTGAGTTGTTTTTCGGCTTATTTTTCCAATAACTTAACCCTTTTTTGTCCTTTATTTCTTTATTTACTTATTCTCGTCTTTTATCTTTATTTCGAGTATTTAAGTAGTTTTTAATAGTTTTTAGCTTATTTTCTTAATTTATTTAATTTATCTTATTTTCTTTGTTTTTATTTTAAGTTTTTAGTTCTTGTTATTTAATAAGTTCCTAGTTTCTTTTATTTTCATATTTGTTTTACTTTATTTTATTAATTTTCTTTTGATTTTATTTTAAAGTTTATTTTATTTTTATTTTATTTTATTTTGTCTTTTGATAATACCCTCGTGTTTTCGTTGTAGGACGAGTTTGATGTATCGGGTTTTAAAGTCGTGTTCGAGTTCAAAGTCCGAGATTCGAGGCACAAATTTGAGCCAACCCCTGCTGCACTCTTATCCTACACCACTCCATCACCTTATCCTCCACAACACACACACCAACTCTCCTTCTCCATTGTTCAATTCCCCTGCTCCCCTGCTGCTCCACCTCACAACCTCAACAACACCAACACCGACAGCCATCAAACAGAAACCAACCTGCACAGCCCCGCATCTCCAACCACACACACACACCCCACACACCACCAGCAACCCCAATTACAGCAAACAACACCAGCCCACGCAACCACACCATCTCTCACCTCCCCTACTGCTCCAGCATCACCGCAACCAACACCACAGCCATCGCGCAACCCCTCAACAACCACCAGCCCGCAGCACCTGCTGCGCCTCCCTAAACACCACTCACGCATCTCACCTTACCACCACCAGCCACAACAACAACAATAACAGCAACCCGCAACAATAACAACCCCAGCACTGTAATCCCCCGTATTTTTAAATATATTATTAATGAAATTATATTTTATTCATACTATTTATTTTTATTTTTTTTGGATTTAATTTCAAAAGTTTCAAATTATTTTTGGGTTTGATGAACGATTTTATTATAAAGAACTTTTTATGAACCTTTCTTCAATAATTTATGTCAAACAAACAAACCAAACCCACTTTACTTTCTTAATTGGCCCATTAATTTTATGAGGCCCAACCTTAAAATTAACCCTACACCACTCTCTTTCTTATAAATACCCCATACATCCCCAAATTTCCCCACACAAAAGGTTAGTCTTATTTTCTTTCTCTTTTGTTTTATTAATTTGTGTAATTATAATTATTGATTATGGGTTTTGATTTTATTGTTTGAAATCAATTTAATTAGTATCAAATTGTATTTTGATGATTAAACTTTATAATTTCAGATTTTATAAATGTTATAATTTTCAGATTTTGTAAATTTAATAACCTATGGTTTTTAATTATTGAAAATCATGATTTTAGGGTTTTTATGAACAATTGATTTAGGGCTTTTATAGTAATGATGTTTTGAAATTTTGGGTGATTATAATTACTAATTAGTTTCCAGATTATTTTGAACACGTAAATTCGTGTTTTAATGTTTAGATTTCGGTTCGTTAATATTAATCCCGTTTTAATCCCGATCAGGTTCTGAACTCATCCGATTTTGACAAAAAAGTAGTGTTTTCCATGTGGAAACGATGTTTTAAGAAAGACTACTCACTACCATTGGTAGTGAGCACCACCCTCTCGTGGCCTAATTCTGCCTCTAAATATGATTTTCAGGCAGTTTTTCATTTTTAACGAAGTTTTTTATGCTTAAAATTTTATCCTTGATTTTGATTAATAAAATTAATTATGTTTAAAGTTAATTAAGCATATAAATATGTTTTTTATTTTAATAAGTTTTTCATCATATTATATTGTTGGAAATTACTTGGGATAGTAATATTAATTGTTGGTTGTTTTCTAGGAAGTGATTATTCCCTAGGAGAATTTTAAGTGATTAAAAGTGGCTCAAAGAATTGTTAGTACGAGGTACGTACATGTCTACTTCGTTATAAGTAGTATCATGTTTAGGTACCAAAAGGAAAGAACTTAGTTTCATGATTAGGGAACACTTGGATGGAAATTGTTTGGTTACACATTGATTTAATTCATGTGCTTATGTTTATGAAACATGTTTTGGTGAATTGATTATGTTTGTATGGAATTATGGATGCAAACATGTCGAATTATATTGGATTAATTGTTTGTATGGAATGTTGATACAAACATATTTTATTGGATTGGTTTGTTAACCACATTTGGATTATTAAAGGATTGGAATTGAATGGTTTAAGTGGAATGAATTTATTAATTATTCCACAAGGTTATTATTTATTTATTTATTACTCAATCATAACTTGTTAGTATGTTGAGTAAAGGTGGATTAAGCCGAAATGGCTAGGTGAGTTGACTATGTTCAACAATTTTGGATAATTTGGAAGTTTAATGGAATTAAAGGTCAATTTGTGATGTGATCACCATTGTCCTAAATAACATTAAAAATGAATTGATGTATGATTGTTATGTATAGTCTTCTTGATTGAGTCGGCTATTAATTAAAATTGTAATCATGTAAAGTGAAACATGGATGAGCAATAAAACTCTGGAAAGCGTGCACTTCTAGAGTATTGACAATTATGGGTTGGGGTACACGGTGGTAACCCGTGGCTTTTCGAGGCTTGTTTGATCAACATGTCCTCTTCTCTTTTGGTATTTACATTTTATTTTATAATGAAAGTTAGATGGGATCCTAGACTAACTTTGTGAGAATGGAGTCGCGCCCATTCTTGCATCGCGCTAAACTTTTATTTCAAATGGTCATTAGGGACCTGGATTGGACAACTTGGTCTATTGCTTACTCCAAATTAAATTAATTAAATTATATATAAAGAGTCAAGTGTTTGGAATTAGTTCATAAGTATGTTGAGTCAATTGAATTGTTTAAGTGTGGAGTCTTGATTAATGAATTCGAGTGGTATGTTTATTGACTTTAATTAGTTGAGCATGTTAGGTTTTGTACGTTGTAGCTTGTATGTACTCAGCTTTGCTGATTGCGTGCTTTTGTGTGTGTTTTCTTTGGTCATGGCCTTCGCCTTTCAATGACCCTGTGATGATCCAATTATTACACTTGTATTATTGGGGAGCAGTATTGCACAGGTTAGCTTGATGATGTGCAGTTCGAGATTTGACAATCTCATTGTCAAGGGATGGTGTGATTGAGTGTATTCGTTCTTTGTGTTGAACTTATTTATGCTTTGCAATTTCATTTATGTTTTGGATTTTTGATATTGGTTTGGTTTTAAATAAGGGCCTTATATGGTTCCAATTTGTAAGCTTTGACTTATTCGTTTTCTAAACTGTGTTATTTTAAATACTTAAGTTTGATTTTTCCGCTGCGATACTTTGATAAAGCCTTAACGTTTTAACACGTGGCGGTAACATGTCAATGGTTCTCCACTATTTTTATTTAAAGTAAGTGGTTTGGAAAAGGGAGAATTATTGGGGTGTTACAAAGCACCTCCAGCCATCACGCACTCCCCTGCTCCCACCAGCCACAACGCCAACAACCACAAAAACCACCTCCAATTCTTCTCCATTAACCACCGCACCAATCTACAGCAGCCACCACCTCCAATCACCGCCACCGAACCACCACCAAACAACCACCAACAGCAGCGAACACGACCCACATCACACCACCTCCCACAATCAACCCACACATCCACCACAAATTCACGCACATCACCACCAACTCCTCACAATCACTCACGCAACACCAACAACACCAGCAGCAACCCGCAACAATTACAGCTCTTCCCGCATCCCCAATCCGCAACCAATTGAACCAAATTCACAGCAAGGAGCAACCCAGACCTTCGCGGCCGCGCAGCCTTGTCAAAAGGCGCACACAAATTGGAGCCCAAAACAAATTGTAGACAGTAACATTTGCGCGACCTCTGTGCGATGTCTGTGCGGGCGCGCAATTGTGGGTTCAATCACGAGCTTCTCACGCGAGTTTTAATGAAAATTGAACGGTCTTGATTGATTGCTGGTTGATGCTGATGAACGGTGACTGTAATACCCCGTATTTTTAACGTATTTTATATTTTATTTATCTATTTATAAAATATATTTTGGGTCAAACTATTTTAATTATTGGATTATAGATTAATCAAGTATTTATATTTGGGCCAACAAGTATTTAATCCAAATGTAGCCCATCTTCATTATAAGCCCAATCACCCTATTTTTACTTTTGGGTCACCTATTTCAACATTTAAAGTCCATGATTATATGAAGCCCAAACCTACACTAATTACCCTACACTATATATATCTACTAGATCCCCAAAATTTCCCACACAAAAAGGTTAGTCTTATTTTCTTCCTTTTTCTCTCCTCTTTTCATTCTAGCTATTTTGATGATTTTATTTATGGATTTTGGTTTTAATTATTCAAAGTATGTTTAATTAGTATCATAATTATGTTTTGATGATTAAAGATTGTAAATTTTAAATAATAAAGTGTTTTATTTTCAGATTTCATAAAATTATAAGTTAAGGTTTTAAAATTATTAAAGACTTGATTTTTAGGGTTTTTATGAACAATTGATTTAGGGCTTTTATAGTAATGATGTCTTGAAATTTTGGTGATTATAACTACTAATTAGTTTAACTTAATTCCAGATTATTTTGAACTCATAAATTCGTGCTTTAATTTATAGATTTCCCGTTCGTCCGTTTTAATCCCGATCAGGTTCTAAACTCATCCGATTTTGACAAAAAAGTAGTGTTTTCCATGTGGAAACAACGTTTTAAGAAAGACTCACTACCAATGGTAGTGAGCACCACCCTCTCGTGGCCAAATTCAGCCTCTAAGTATGATTTTCGGGCAGTTTTTGATTTTTAACGAAGTTTTTTTTAAATTTTATCCTTGAGTTTAAAGGGTAAGATATAATCTTATTTTTCTATGGATAATTTAAGTATGAAAATATATTTTGATGAGGTTTTGAAGTGGTTTTGATTAGTTTAAAAATGCTGGAATTTTATTAAAAGTAGTATAATTGTGATTTTAATAAAAGGGTGTGATAACCTATTAAAAAGGAGTTTAATTAGGGGTTCTTAAATAATTTTCAGATTATTCTAAATAGTTTAAAGTGAGTTTAAGTTGCTGGAAATTGTGTATATAAGAGTAATTAATTTAGTATTATTGTCCCTTATTGTAGGAGACTTGATTCGGGAATTGTTGTAGTATTTTCGGCCACTTTATGGGCTTAATTAAGGTACGTTCGCGTACTTAGCATATTTGATGATGTAGAATCATGCTATGTTTGGTTTCAATCAATTACAAGTAGCATCATGCTAAGGTTTGTGTATTAAATTGTGAATTATTAGTATTGGTGATTGAATTATGAAGCATGAATTTATTTGTGATGCTGTATGGATTGGAAATTATATTTTTGGCATGATTATATGGACTACATATTTATTTATGGCATGTTAGAGAGCATGTTTAATTAAACAAATTGTTTAATTATGTTTGGAATATTGAAAAGGAATTTTATTATAGTTCATATAATTTTTATTGATGCTTTAAGCATAAAGAAGGAGCTATATAAGTGTCTATGTACACAAGGAATAAATTGTATGTTGGTGCCTTTGTGCACTTAAGGTGTTTTTAACACCGAGGGATAGGATTGTTGGCGCTTTATGCGGTTACAGTGTCTATGACACTGAGGTAGAATTAAAAAGGGTTCAACATTAAATATTATGTGGTCACTAAATATTCAAGAATTAAATTGGTATGTTTGAATGGTTGAATTATTATTGATGATTGAATTGTTATGCTTTGAGAGTCATCACCAAGTCTAATAATATGTAAACAACGTAAAGTGAAAGAGATTACGCACCAAAACTCTTGGAACGTATATACCTTGAGTATGAACATATGGGGGGAGTTATGGGGTTTTATATTTAACCATAACTTCTAATGGAGTACAGGACGCTGTATATTCCCTTTTATTATTATTATTATTATATGCGCTGGAATTCCGCCACCAATGTGTGGCACAGGTGATGCTGGCACGGTTAGCTCCCGTGTCAGTGGTCCTCAATTCATTGAGGAAGGTTTAGTTGGAAACCCGTTCGATGCGTAATCAACGCTAAATAAATTATTTAGTGTCCAGTTAAAGAGTCTTGTTGTTTATTGTGTGTGCTTGTAAACAGGTGCAATGAGGTAAGTATGTGTGATGCTAGGAGTTGCATGTTAGTGTGTTTAAATACGCTTATGTACTCAGCTTTGCTGATTGTGTGTGTTGTTTGTGTCTGGCCATGTCTTTATCTTGGCCCTACGATGATCCATTTTAATGGAGAGTAGTGGGGACAAGTGGAGATAATCTTTTCAGGCGTTGAAGCATATTCATGACGGGGCATGAGTGAAGAGCGAATCATGCTAGTTTCTATTAGTTGAGATGTGTTTTATTTCTTTCAAATATTATATTATGTTATACTTATGAGACTAACGCAAAGGTTTTCATAATTTAATTGGTTTTGATAAGGGCCTTCAATGGTTCCAAGTTGTAGGTTGGTTTTATTTGACTTCGTTTGACTTTGGTTTTAATATTTACTTTCGTTTGGTTGACTTTTAAGTTGACTCGTTTTTGAATGGTTTTGAGTTAAGTCTTCCGCTGTGTGTCTTTGATAATTGCCTTAGCCGTTTTCACGGTGGCGGTAATGTCTTAGATATTCCTAAATCGTATTTTAAAAAGAGTAAAGTGTATTTTAAAGGAAAGGAATTTCTAGGGTGTTACAGTGATGATGGTTAATGCGTGAATGGGTGGCGTTTGAATTAGGGGAGCCACGAAGAGAAGAGAAGGGAGGGCTGATTCAGTTCGTGATTTTGGAGGGGATTGGGGATTTTTAGTTTCCTTTTCTTTTTATTTTTTTTAGTTTTGTTATTTTTATTTTTCTTTTTATTTAGTTTAATTTCTATTTTATTTTCTCTTTTTCTTTTATTTTTATAACTTGTATATAAATACCCCCTTTGGGGTTATTTTCTCACAACTTTCACTTAACATTATTTTACCCTAGATTAGAGTAGAGTAGTTTAGTTCCTTTATTTTCTCTCTCTTAGGGTTAGATTAGGAGTTTCTCTCTCTAGTTTAGGAGTAGTTTAGAGAGAGAAAGCTTGGATTTTTCATGGAGTTTTGAGAGGTTGAAGAAGCATTTTTGGTGGATTTTTCTTCTCATTTATTCAATGAGTTGAGTCTTCCTAACTTTCTCTCACCTTTATTGCTTTCATTTATTATTGTTTTTGCTTTTTGTTTATTGTTTTTAGTAGATTAAATAGTTCATTTGTTTAATCTTGTTTTTATTGTTATTTTACCTTGTTTTCCATGTCTTTCTTCATTATGTTATCTTAGATTTTGTTCTAGGGAAATGGATGAAGGTTATGTTAATAAATTGAAATGATTGATTGTGATTAGTATGGAATTATTTCTTGATTATTGTGTATGGATGATGCTTTTATGTATTAGAATCTTTCTAGCTAATTGATTTTATGTTCTTAATTGTGCCTTCAATCGATTGTGCGAGAGTGAGTTGGTTGAGAGCCCTAATTTCTTCCATACCTTTGCTAGGCTAGTTGCACGAGAGTGAATTAGTTTAGTAGGATAATTAACATGCTTAATTGTGCGATAGTGAGTTAAATGTGTTGATTGTTCCTAATCAAGGTCATTTTCATCTAATTGTATGATGTTATTGAATGTATTGATGTAATTGGATTCCACTTTCCCTAGTTTTAGTTATTTGCTCTTAGTTGTGTTTAGTTGAATCTCTCTCTATCTCACAAGCTTTTCTAGTAGTCTAATTAGCACAAATTGATACACTTAGTCCTTTTGGGTTCGACCCTTTACTTACCCCTATAGTCATATTAGGGTAGTTTAGGATTATAAATTGCTAATTTGATTAGGGTTGGTAGACCAACGACACTATCTAACTCGCGATCAATAATATATCTTGGGGAAGTGGGGGTATGACCACATTCTACACTTTTAATTGGTTATATTCAACAAGGTTACCTAAAGCGTTTAGAATCTTGAAGCTAAGAGTAATAATTAAACATGCGATGGTTAATTATTCAACCAAGAGTTACAAGAGTTGTAATCAGTAAAGAGTTTACTCACCTTGAAAATGTAATGGTTGATTGCAAGGCCTCACCCTGGTTAATTGTTGCACAAATAAAGGATCTTGGAATCACTTAAAATTCAATTGGGATCATTTAATTATTGAATAAAGTGTTTTAAAGTTACCAAATGAATGTGTTTTGTGGTACTTTAATTTATTCAAACATAATTTTAAACTTTGCCTTATTTTAACATAGATGGGTAGCCATAATAACAATGACACCAACGTTTACAATTTGCGACCATTCCTTGAGAAGGATAGGTTGACAGGGGAAAACTTTTCCAACTGGGAAAGAATGCTAAGGCTTGTTCTGAAATCTGAAGGTTAGAAGGATGTCATTGATACCCCATTACCAGGACCTCTACCAGAAAATCCTACTGCGGCAGAGATCAAGAAGCACAAGGAAGCTCATGATAGAGCTATGCCTATCACTTGCTTAATGATTGCTACCATGGAATCTAGTCTTCAAAAGCATTTTGAGGACCAGGATGCCTACTCAATCATGGAAGAGCTCAAAGCTTTGCTTAAGAAACAAGCTAGAGTTGAAGTTTATGAGCTTCATCGTGAGATTCTGGATTGTAGAATGGAAAAAGGTGCCACAGTTCATGATCATGTTTTCAAAATGATCGGCCTAATACAAAGTATGGAGAAACTGGGGTACCCATATAGTGATGATTTGGCAACAGACATCATTCTCCACTCACTTCCAGAAAGTTTCAACCAGTTTATCATGAACTTTAACATGACTGCCAATGCAAAGACTATGAATCAATTGCATGCAATGCTGGTTAGTGCTGAGAAACAAATCCCTGAGGAACCTAAGAAGGAAGTTCTTATGATTCAAAAGGGAAAGGGGTTCAAGAAGAAGGGGCAAAAGGCTAGTGCCAAGAGCGAGGGCAAGCAAGTTGCCAAGTCTCCTGAAAAGCCTAAGGCGAATCCTAAACCCAAGGCTGCAAGTGAAAGTGAATGCTTTTACTGCAAGAAGAAGGGGCATTGGAAACGCAATTGCCAGAAATACCTTGATTTCCTCAAGAAGAAAAATGAAGCATCAACCTCAGGTATTATGTTATAAACATTTTAACTTTCACTAAGGTATGTGATACCAAGTTGCAGAGCTTAACATTGATGTTGCAGGAACTGCAAACAAGTGAAGCTAGCATGGAGATGGAGCTTGAAGGTGCACTAGGAGTATTTAAGTGGCCAGAGATAGCTTCATAGTTTTATTTTCTGATTAGTTTATCATGACATTTAGAACAATTTCCAGTTTTTGATGAGACAATATTTCAGTTTCTTGTTTTGAATACTGATTTGGTTTTACTTGGCTTGGACAAATGTTTATCCATGACCTAGGTAATAAATTGTTTTGATTTTTGCTAAATATGAGTTAATTTTATTTATGACATTGATATAATTAAGTAGATCACAAAAGTAAATTTAGATGATTCAAAGCAAACTTACTTAAAACAAAGTGAGGTTAGGTCACATAAACCATTTGCACATCCAAAGTTATGGATGGACTCTTACTCTTATATGATTATGAATCACTTGAGAATTAGAAGTCATGCTTGATAAGGTAAAATGACCAAGTTACCTTTGAGTTGAAAGGGTAAAAGAGCTAAAATGACCTTTTGGAACACAAACATATGATGTGAGTGTACCATAAATTCAAAATTAGCAAGAGATTTAACTATTTCATTGCTCTTATTAATGATTTAAGTAAATATGTCGATAGTTACTTAATGAAATAAAAGTTGGAATCATTGAAATGTTCAAAATTCCAAAATGAAATGAAAAATCAGGTTTGAGATAAACAATTTAGCACCACAATATGATTGTTGTGATAAACATTTAACTCAAAACAAATGATCATCTAAAAGGAATTGTTGAATTAGTTCACAATCCCGGAACATTACAATTAAAATGTATGTATAAAGTAGGAATCAAACTTTGCTTACCATTGTTCGATCCAAGATTTAATGATTTACAAATATCGTTTTGAGGATATGCATTAGAACTACAACAATTGTGAATATACTAAGCAGAAACTTAAACAAAGCAGTAGAAATGATGGAAATGTTCCAAAGTAATCTTTTCTAAACAGGATTGAAGGAGTATGAAATCTATGTAAAATGTTTACAAAGATGACATAATAAACCCTAAATCAGATGTATTACTCCTACAATCGCGTAGAAACAAAATGTTTGTTGCTCGTGATAGTGTCTTTATAGAAAGAAATGTCTTCCTACAAAGCCAAGTGGGAGTAAAGTTAGATCTCGATGAGATTCGAGACGAGAAACAAATGGATGTGGATAACACTACATTAGAGACAAAGGGGCATGAAATCAACTAATTTGATAAAACATGTGTCGAAGCAAGCTAATTCAACTAGCGAGACTTCTATCGTCCTACTAGAATGAAATGCTTCAAAGAGTTGAAGAGAATAATTCTATTGTTGCTCATACCTATCGTAGGTTACTTAGGATCAAAACAAACAGTTTGTTGAAATTTTAGTAAAAGGTGGATTCTAAAATTTTCCTATTGGAATGGTTGGAATCCATACCTACAAGCAAGCTTTGGACAAGTGCCAACTCAGGAAGTGGCTTAAACCCAAGAAATCCAGAATGGACTCCATGTCTGTAAAGATGTGCTAGTCCATGATAGTCTTACAAATAGGGTCAAACCTATTAGTCATGTAAGCCTATTCGAATTATTTCTAGTTATGGAAATCAAAATCATCTTCATGAAATGTTCTTGATGGATGGTATGTATATGATACAGCCTTAGAGTTTTGAGATCCAGAAATTCCTAAGTTTTACAAACTTCAGAAATTCATTTATGGATTGAAGTAAGCATTAAGAAGTAGGAATATTCATTAGGAAATCAAACAGTTTGATTACCTTGGAAGAATGAAAAGGAATCTTGTATAGACAAGAAGTTTAGTGGGAGCAATTGGTCTTCTTAGTCTAGTGTGTAGTTGACATACATTTCATATGAATGGTTAGAAAGGTTGTTTCTATATGGGAGACTTAGGAATGTATGTCATATTAAAGTCTTGGATTGAAGCAAATTATGTAATTTAAGCTGTATATGTTTGAGAAAACATATTACATAAGAAAATACATCAATTTGCAGAATTATGATGTTTGAGAAAACATATTACATAAGAAAAAACATCAATTTGCATAATTATGTTTAAAACAGAAATTATTATTTCTCTTATTTAATTATGGTTTGAAATTAAATAAAATGTCCAAAATAATTATGAATTGATGGGCTCACTAGGTTAATGACCTTTTAAATGAAACCCCACAGGTGAACAAAATTCGTATATTATTTAAGTTCCTAGTTCGAGATCATTAAAGTGGACATAAATGATTTTAATAAATGGACTAGCATGTGAGATTGATTGGATAACGCAGTTTCATGGGCTATAGGGGCATAGTGATGCTCGGTCAATCACTTGGATATGCATGAATGATGCATGATCGAACTATTGACCTACTTTGAAGTTCAAGTATAGAGCTTCCGTATATATTAGTGGATTCCTTTGACATGAGTGGAACATTGATTTCATTCAATGGATGTTATAACTGTGGTAACGTCTACCCGTAACTGAAGATTATAAAGGATGTTTTCCGGTTATTTCAGAAGTTGAGTGGGAGGCTTATTGCCACGAGATTGGATAGAGTCTACCTATTAAATTAGGAAATGTGTCATGGCCGCTTGAAGAGGGAAAATTCAGAAAATACGTGGCCGCGTTCAAATTCATTACTAAGTAATCATTTGGTTTTGTAATTCAAACTCAGATTTCAAGAAATGATTTGTAGATTAATATGATCTCGACATTGATGTGTGTCATAAATGGCACACATTTGACGAGCATTTAGGTCATTTCTATTCTCTTTTCATAGCTTTCATGCTTAATAAGTGCTTAGTTTTATGCTTTGTTGCTTAGTTTTACCTTTCTTCTCTTATTTTGTAGCTTTTGTGCATTTCGTTGGTTTTCTAGCCTTTTCTTCTTTATTTGCTCTATTTTCGTGGTTGTAGGTATTGGACGAGGTCCGGGTCGTGATTTTTAGTGATCCATTATGGTGGAAGAAGCTTTAGGATCAAGTTCATGGAGTTTGGGAAGCTCAAGATGCAAAGAAGTGGAAGTTCCAAGTCTTGGCTCTTCTCTTGTGCTCCCTTCAAAGGAAGTGTGTGCCCTCAATATTAAGCCTTAGCTACTGCCTACCTTGTCCTCCATCACCATCATAAATCATGTGTGCACTCCTTGAGCTTGAAGAGTTGAAGATTCGAAGAAACCCAGCAGAGTGCGGCCGCAAGCGCAGAATGTGCGGGCGCACACGAAGGATGTGCGCCGGCTACGAAACTGATCTTCAAGAATGGGAATAAATCCCATGAATCTCACGGCCAAGCACGCATCTCAACATCATTCATCATCATCAAATCACACACCATCACAACCGTTAATCAACTCTAATCAACGGCCCAAGATTCTAGCTTCCTTCCCATGCATCTCCTTTATACCCAGCTGAGTGCGGCCGCGGGAGCTGCGAGTGCGGCCGCACCTGTTGAGGTGTGAATGAAGGAGGAGCAGCGGCGGGGCTGCCGGAGGTGATAGGTGGTGCAATTTGCTGCGGAAGCTAGCTGGAGCTGCACGGCTGCTTGGAGATGCTTCAATTGTTGTTGTGTGAGGTGGCTGGGCGCAATTGGAGGCTGTGGAGGAAGGTGGCGCAATTGGTGTTTGAATTGGGGAAATAAGGGGGTTACGGTGGTTAACTGGTGGCATGAATTGGGGGCTGTTGCTGCTGTTTGCGGGGCCATTTGGTGGCTGACTGGTGGGAGATTTGGAGGGGCAGCAGGGGTTGCTAGGAGTTTGCGTGGCGGTGGAGATGGAGCAAGGGTAGTGGCTGCGTGTGTGGTGATGCGGGGTATGTGGCTGGAGTTAATTGCGGATGTTGGTGTTGCTGCGTGAGGGAGCGAGGTAGCAGCAGCTTGGTGTTGTTGCGTGAGGTAGAGGGTGCTGCTGTGAAGTGCGGAGCAGGGGAAGCTTGGAACTTCCACTTCTTTGCATCTTGAGCTTCCCAAACTCCATGAACTTGATCCTAAAGCTTCTTCCACCATAATGGATCACCAAAATCACGACCCGAACCTCGTCCAATACCTACAACCACGAAAATAGAGCAAATAAAGAAGAAAAGGCTAGAAAACCAACGAAATGCACAAAAGCTACAAAATCGCGCCGTTGCCGGGGAACGGTGTCTATGTTTGAGTGTTTTTTATTGCTTGAGTCTAGGACTTTGTGTATACTTTTCTTTTATTTTGTTTTTGTTTGCTTTGTAAAAATGGCATGTCTATCTTTTTCTCAACATGATGATGAGCCTTTTTGTGAATATTTTGATAGACTTAAGGAATTTCTTGACTATAATTGTTGTAGTCTTTGGGAAGCTTGTGAGATTTGTTATCATGTTTTGAATGAGCAAACTAGGGATATAGTTGAAGGAATGCATAATGGTGATTTTAGAGCATTTTCTATTGAAGATGCTTGGAAATTTTATGTTTGGTTTGCTTGGGAAGTCTATAACAAGGGTAAACGTGCTTCCATTTTTGATGTGCAATGTGTTAATTCTTTCAATGCTAGCATGATTTACCATGATGTGTCACATGACCCTATAGTTGAACCTAGAACAAATGCTTCCAATTCTATTTCCTCATTTGTTCATGATAATGTGTTGCATGTTCAAGCTAACAAATCTCATACATTTGAAAATGCTCCCAACCCCCTATTTGATGAAAATGCTCATGTTTATAATGATGATGATCCCACCTTTGGTTGTACTTCTTCTTCTCTTGTTGAGCCTCAATCTCTTACCCCTTTTGAATCTCTTATTGCTACCTTGGAAACTCAAATTAGGCATGTTGAGCTTCGTGATGATCTTGGGCCTAACAAAGAGTCGACTCTTAATTGTTTAAGAAGTCAATTGGAGATGATGAAAAAGAGTGAGGAGCGTCTTGAGGAGGGAAGAAGGAGAAATGAAGAGCTAGGAAGCCAATTGTCATCCTTGATGCTTATGTGTGAAAGTTACAAATCTAATGTGTGTGTTGAGGGTGATGATGGTAATTCCGAGCAACCAAGAGTGTGTGAGGATCCTATTGTTGAGCATAGGAGTGAAGGAGAGAGAGTCGAGAGTGATAATGAGTTTGATGAAATTTTAAGTCTAGACATCTCTTCCTTTGTTGATTGTGATGAGTTTCAAGTGTATGAATGTGACTCTTCTATCCATGAGTATTTGGACTCGTTTGAGGTTATGACAATTGTGTTTGTTGAGTGCATAGGGAATAGCCTTAGCCTTTTAAGCAAGTTCATTGATGATGCTTCATGGGAGAGAGATGATTTTGAAATTAATTTGCCTCCATTCATGCATGGTTTTGAGACTCTAAGCTTTAAGGAAGTTGAGGGAGCTATTATTCATGAAGGTAGTGGAGGAGATTATGTGGTTCCTCTTGGGAGTTGGATGTTTGAGGGAGATGGTGATCATGAGCGTTCTTCTTTTGAGGATTCTATGATTGATTTTCATGCCCTCATTGGTGATGTGAGACCTTATGTTGAGGGAGTAGCTAACCCTTTGCCTATTTCTCATACCCCTTTCTCTCAAAAGTTTAATCACATCCCCTATTGCCCTATTTTTCTCCCTTCCTTTGTTGGTAAGCCTATTGGGGACCCTTTTGTCTATGATGATTTGAATGTGGCTCATTTGTCTCCAATTTGGGAAAAGGGTGACGATGCCACCCAAAAATATTTTGAGGAGAGTTTGCCTTCTTTTTCCTTTTCTTTCTCTTTTTCTTTTTCTTCTTATTTTGTTGAGTTTTCTTTTGATTCTTCTTCCTTCTCTTGGCATCTCTCTCCTCATAGGTGTGCACTATGCTTGTTGCATGCCTTATTTTTGTCATGTGCACACTTACTTTCTTATGAAATGTGTAGTAGTGCATTTGACAAGCTCTTGCGATCATTGCAATATTATTTTACTAGAGCGGTCAAGCTTGGACCTTAAGCAAGCCTTTCTTGGGAAGTAACCCATGTTTTAGATTAGATTTTCCTTTTCTTTCTAGAATAGATTTTTCTCTCATGGAAATGTTTGTGTGCCTTTTGCAAGGTACATGACTTGATATACTTTGGTGCTTCGATTTGGATCAAGAATCAAGGAAGGTTGACTCCTATCTTTGCGAGCATATGGAGAAAAGGTTTAATTCTTGAGAAATTAGCTTTGAAAGGTTTAAATTGGTTCATTTGCGGGTATTTACACCCACCTCATATCCGGTAATATCTTTCCTTGCTCTTTCTCTTGTGGATGATGATTTGTTGGACATATGTTGGTTTGTTGGATTAATCTCCTTGTTTTCCCCTCCCATGGATTATATGATTTATGTTTGAGTGTATTGTCTCATTCAAGCTTGGGGGAGGGTATTCTATCATGTTTGGTGGGATGTTGATCCATATGTGTTATGCACCTTTGTATATGCTTTTTCATGTTTCTTATATTTTGAAAAACTCCAAAAAGATTTTCCTTTCTATCAAGGCAATTTTGCAATGTGTTTTGTTTTGTTCTTATTTGGACATAATAACATTTGGACTTGTATAATTGAATGCTTTTCTTCCTAAATGGTAACGGTGTGCACGGTTTGAGAGTACGCTTGGTTGATTCTAGGATAAAACATGCTAAGGTAGTTGGATAGAACTAGTGGGAACATGAAGCCGGATTCTACTTGTTTGTGGCATGTTTGGTAGTTGCTTCCTATAGTCGATTTGACGCCAATAGTGAGTTTTTGCTACAACCATGTGAGTTCTATGTTTTTCAAGCCTTCTACCTTACTTATATGAGCGGCATGGATCCTTGACTTCTTGCAAACCTAATCTTGAAACTCGACTCATAGATCTTGAATCCGAGACCGAACCATTTAGGGAGGACAAAGGCACCTTTTTCGGGGTGGTATTTTTCATTTTTAGGATAATTTTATTCATTTTCTTTATTTTTGGGTTTACATTTGCCTTCTTGCAACCATTTGAGCCTCATACCTTCTTTTCAAGCCACATCTTTAGATATTTGGCCTTTTGTTTCATTTTCTTTCTTTTCTTGGTTTTTGTGAAGCAATTGATCATATTTGATGGAGTTTGTGGTGAAGAAGTTGAAATGTTTGGTTCTAATGATAGCAAGATTGTGTGATTGCTTCCTTGTGAATAATGGCAAATGAGTATGAGTAAAAGGCGTCCTACATTATAAAAGGCATGGACAAATAAGTGCAAAATCGAAAAAGCCGTCCAAAGTAAAAAGAGGCAAGGACAAAGCATTATTGAAAAAAAAAAGAAAAAAAAAAGTGAAAAATGAAAAATTCAAAAAATATTTTGATGTGAGTTTTCTCCCTTTTTGAGCATTGAGGACAATGCTCCATTTAAGCTTGGGGGGAAGCGTTCTCACGCTTTTTGTGTATATGTTTGTGGTTTATAGCTTTGAATAAGCTTGGGGGTGTGAGTATTTTTTGTTTAGATTGGTGTCTACTTGATTGTGATTCTAAGAAAGGGCCCGTTCTTTGCTTCACTTTTAGGAAAACCACCAAATTTCAAATTTTAGCCTACTTTCACCCTTATTGCCTTACGTTACAACCTTGGGGAAAGACCTTTTGACCTAGATGGTTGAGTCATTCATCGGTGGAGAGGAATGTGAGTTTTAGGAATAGGGAGAGGGGATGCAAAAGTCAAGATGTCGAGTAGCCTAAAAATTCTCTTTTTCCGGTTCCTTCGTGGAATCATTGGGATGCTCATTTGAGGTCGATTTGAAGCTATTAGGAAGAACGCGGTAAGATCGTTTGGGATGAAAGTGGATTGTGAAAGCTAGTTCCTATGCTTAGCATATTTATGTTTCAATCAACCTTGGGTATCTTGGAACGTGCACTCCCTTACTTGTTTAGAAAGATTTGCATCCACTTGTGCTTGTACATTTGCAAAAGTCCTTTCATGAACATTTGTTTGCTTTTCTTGTATTTTGTTTTCTTTTTCATGCTTTGCCTTGTTTGTATTATTATGAGAGTTATGGGTAAACTCTTAGGATACCCTTACGAGAGCATCACTCGTCCTCTAGGGCGATCTAGGGGTTTAAATGGCTTGTCATTAGTTGCTAAAATTGACCGTGATTCCTACGAAAGTGAGTTAGTGTATATTCTCATCTCGGTTCTTCTTAAGTTTGTTTTAATAAGCTCGTCATTTCCACTCCCTTGGTTTTGTTTTGCTCGAGGACGAGCAAAAGGTAAGCTATGGTGGTGCGGCCGCACATCCTGGTGGTGCGGGCGCACATCCCCTGTTGTGTGGTCGCACCAACGTGGGTCTTTTCCGATCGGATTTCGACGATTTTCTCTCTCTTCTTATACCTATTTGAACCCAATTTTTGTAAGAAGTTTTCATAATAGAATTAGATCATATTCTTAGCTTAGTTGAGAGCTTCTCTCTCTAGATTTAGGGGTTAGTTTTAGGAGTAGATTTTAGAGAGAGAAAGTGAAGAATTTCAATGGTGATTGAGAGATTGAAGATCCAATGGTGACAATTGTATTGGAGATCTACTCTATTATCAATGAGCATTTCTAAACTCTATCTCATTTATTGTTTTGTTTAGTTTTCATGTTTAGATTGTTGATTTTGATTGTGTTTTGATGATTTGATGATTAATGCTTTATTAGAGTAATTGTTTTTCTTTGATTGTTGATTACTTTAGTTGTTTGTTGAATTGATGATGTTGCTAGAGTAGTTGTTTGGTTAGGGATTTGGTGAAGCTTGTATAATGTAATGAATTGATGTAGATTGGGGATTTTGATGGAGTTGATGATGTGATTAAATTGGTTAATTGATTATGTGCATGCGTGTGTTTGATTTAGGCTTGATCACCCTTGTTATTCACACTAGATTGCATTGTAAGTTCACATTGATACGGACCATTGATTTGTGGCTTGCATTTACACGATTGAGGTGTCTTGTGATGTTTCCTAGCTAGAGTTTATCGTAGTTGACGCTAGTTAGACCTCTAGGAGAATAGCTTGATATGCTCTTTTGGTTGCATAATTGATCTTCCCTCGCATTGCTTGACTTAGTCAACTTCCTATACCAATTTGCATTGTTCATTGCTATTATAAGTGAATCCTAATCCCTAGCATTTTATTTGTTTGGTTTCTTTGTCTTAGTAGTTGTTAGTGTTCTCTTTTACCCTTCGTCTTCGACCTAGCTTAGGCACATAATTGAAAGCATTTAGACATTACCGTTCCCTTGGGTTCGACCCTTGACTTACCTCTATACTTGTATTTAGGTTTGTTGAGTGTTTATAAATTTTGTTTGGCTTAGGAGGATTAGTCCAACGACCTAATTTTCCCACGTCAGACATGTGATGCAATCATATTATCAAATCGACATATACATTGACTTAAGGAATTTGAATATTGCACCCTTGTCTCAGACAAGTGGGAGATTGAAGGAGTTATGTCTTCGTCGTGTGCAATTACTAGATATACAATTGGATCAAATTATGGAGATGATTAAGTCCGGACATTTAGGTCGTCGTTTTGCCATAGCTAGAGGTACTTACGATCTTTGGACTAGTAAAATAGGCCAAAGCCCAATTGGACGGATCCTATAAGGTCACACAAAGGGGCTAGATCGAGCATTAGAGGACGAGGCCCATCATGGGCCTCATCACTCTAGGTGGCCGGCCATATGGGGATTAGAAGAGGGTTTTGGGCTTCAAGCCCTAGTCTAATTATAATGATATTATAAATAGACTAGGTGCCTAGGTTTGCATGTATGCAATTTACTAATCATTTAGATCAAACCCAAATTAGCAAACACGAAACCCAACCCCTCTCATACTCCCCTCTCTCACGGCTCTCTCCTCCTCCTAGGCGCCGGTGGTGTCTCGTGGTGGTGGTGGTTCGTGCGGTGGTCGCTAGTCCGAAAAGGTGGTGATCGCGGTTTTCCTCAATCACACAACCAATCTAGTATTGGTGGACGGCTCGTTCGAATCTCGTGGACTAAGTAGAGGAGAAACACTTGGGGCTCTATTCTCTCCCTAATTTGCCTGTCGAATAGCTTCGTGGAATTCACGCTTCAAAGGTATAATTATGTGTCTTGTGTGTTATGCATGCGATCCTTGGATTAGGTACTTTATTGAATATGATTCATGTTATTTCCGTTGCGTAGTACCTATAAACCCCTACAAGGGCCTGAGAGGCAAGAGTGCATCTGGTGGCCACAGAAGGGCCAGCGGCCGTGTAAGACTGGCCGATTTTGGCCATATTGAATAGTAGCCGTAGTAGAAGACTGTGGCTGACTTTGGACAAATTGAGTTGCCCTTACTTGAGGAGGAGGCAAAGAAGATGGCCGCTCGTCTTGTCCTTGGACCGAGCTAAAGAAGAGAGTGCGGGCCGCATTCGATCTCCGTCCAGAAGTAGAGGTGCCGCTGGTTCTGGCGCTCCTAAAAAGAAGTGGTCACCTCGACCACTGAGCATTCACTACCACTCATAGTGGCCGAGGTGTTAGTGGTGGTGTTTTTGTTGGTGTTTGTGTTGGTGTTCTCCAGATCCGTGTTATTCAGATCATAAGGAACTAAGGGTTCTACCATGCTGCCGTCCGAATTCCGTGCAGCATGTTTCTCGTACATTTGCCTCGTACGCGCCATGTCCCCCTGTAAGGACAAAGAAGGATAGGTGGGAGTGAGATGGTACGCACTGGAAATGGAACCACTCCACAAAGATGAAGACTCGTCCCCGTCCACTCTAGACTCCTCAGTCCCGGGCGAACAGGCGTCTTCATGAGGAGAAACGAACGAGGCCGAGTGTTGAGCCAGTGTGTTAAAAAAAAGAAAATAAAAAAGAAGAAGAAACAGAAGAGTATTCGGTTACCTTTGTACGAGTAGAAGGTTAAGAAGCTTCGAAAGTCTTGGATGATGAAGCGCCTGAAAACTCTAAGTCTTGAACGAAAAACCCGAATAGGCGGCGGAGCTCTCGATGATTCCGGGAGGAAGTAACTTTCTCTCTCTAGAAGCTCTGACTTCTCTCTAGAAAGTGAAAATGCAAAGTAAAAAATTAGTGAAGTCAAGGCCTTCTATTTATCGGCAAATTTGAAGGGGTAAAATGGTAAAAAATCCATTCTCGCCTAAGGAAGGAGAAACGGTTAACTTTCGAAATGAATTTAACCCAGAAGTCGAACGGTTTTTACCCGTTCCGCCTCTTTTGACGGAATCCGCATTAATAATCGAACATTTATGACAGAAGTCGGAGGGGCATCATAATTACCTGTCAAGTTCGAAACTTGTCTTGGAAATTGAACCATTTCCTTGAGAAATGGATAACAGCTAGTTGACAACCAAAGGCCATTCAGCCCATCTCATCTGACCAATTAGGCTAAAATACCCTGAAGATGTCAGACGAATCAACTAAGGCACCTAGCCCAAATTTGAGGCCATTTAGCCATTCATGTCCGACTGATAACCCGACTGATATTGATAGAAAGGAATCAGGACATTCGGACAAGGCGTCTAGCCCAATAAGGCAGACGGACGATTCTGTCCGACTCTTGCCAACAAATTCAACATGCTCCAAAAGTGTGCCAAAGAAACTTGAACGAGTAAGATCAGAGGAAGCGGCCCGTTTGGGACAAGCCACCCCCTCTAAGGGGCAAATGTTTAGGGTAAAAAAATACCCCAAGTACGTGTTCCAACCCCATGACAACACGTGGCCCAATCAAAGGGCGACATGTGTCGCCATAGGAAGATGACACGTACAAGGAACAATAGAGCACCTAAAATAAAGAGAATGACATAAGCGCCAAAGGCCTCCTTACATCAGGAGGCCCAAACTTCTAGGAATTCCGCAAAAATGGCGCTCCCTTAGGTTACGTGTCCTAACCTGATTACGCAGCTAATTAGAGCCTAAATTCCTAGGTCACTTACACTAAGGGTAGGAATGGCAACGGATCGGATTCGGGTCGGATGGAGCTCCACCCGCATCCACCCGAATTAACCATCCGCTCCACCCGATCCACCCGTCACCCGCAAAACCCATCACCCGTATCCGATCCATCCGTCATCCGCGGATGAAACGGGTGGATCGGATGCTTAGCGGATGATAATTATAATCCTACTCTAACTATAAAATCTAATATGTTATTATAAAAAAACACTTTTAGCCAATTTTAAACTTAAAAAGTAAACCATTAATTAAATTTTTATTCCAAATTATAGCAATAATAATAATAAAATAATAATCATGAACTTACTTTTTTTTTTGAACGGAATCATGAACTTATTTCTGTACTACATAATTGGGAATTGAGGGAGGTTTTATATTTTGTAAAATAAAATTAAAGAATTTTTAGAAATATTTATTTTTTTAGAAATATACAGTACATACATAGTGTAGTATATATGAAAATTGGAAAAAAAAAATTTATATAAATACGGATGGGCTGCGGATCGGGTGATAAACGGATGACGGATCGGGTGACGGATGAAACGGAGCCCCACCCGAATCCGACCCGATCCGTCACCCGCTTCATCCGTCACCCGCCCTTCATCCATTTAATGCGGATTTTCGTCCATTTATTTATATCGGGTGGATCGGGTTTGCGGATATCCATTTAGAATTGCCATCCCTAACTAAGGGGCAGAAATTTTCACCCCTATAAATACCCCAATCATTGATGATGGGAGGGGTGGATTGTGACATACCCTCAAAAAGAGCACTAAAAGCTCCAACTTCTCTCTACTTTCTCTCTCTACATTTATTCTATTTCCGGTCACTAACTTGATCGTCGGAGGCGAATCTTCGGTTACTGGAGATTCGTGTTTTGCAGGTGTTCGAGTCCCGTTGCCTGGAAGAGAGTGACCAGTATCCCGAGGGATCCCAAAAAACCCCGAAATAGTACTTGTCCATTTGTGGGTATTTAATGGATTAATGATCACTTAACAATCTAAAAAAAAAATTAGAAGTAATAATGTACAATTAAGAAGAATGGTTGTCTAAAGGTGTGATTTCTTTTCATTTTATTTGAACATATACGAAAAGTTTGGTAGCATGTTAAGACTTAAAAGAACGGTTATACTCCCTCCGTTTCTTTTTACTCGCAACAAATACTATAAAAAGCCATTACACATTACTTGCAGCAAATTATTTTCTTTCCTTTTATAGCATGTTTTTTTGTATGATTTTACAAAATTACCCTTACTTTTATTTTTAAACACCCTAATTAAACTACTAATTTTATCTCATTAACTTAAACTCTACATTACTTAACTTAACCATTTCCACCAAAATCATTCCCCTCCTAATTAAATTCATCATCACTTTCAATTGCCAACCACCACCACTACCATCACCACTACCATACCTAGAATTTCTCTCTCTTTCTTCACCGATCTCCCCTTGTTGTCACCACCTTCCTTTCTTTTCTTCCGTTCTCTTTTCTTTTCTTCCTTGTCGCCACCATCCTCGTTGTGGGGCTTTGTGGGTTTTATGGGTCAAAATTGGTGGTGGGCGAAATAGGTGGTGGGTCGAAATCGGGGTTGTGAGAGAAGTAGGTGGTGGATTGTGGGTCGAAATCAGGGGTTGTGGGCGAAAAGGTGGGTGGTGGGTCGAAATCGGGGGTTGTGGGCAAACTAGGTGGGTGGTGCTAGGTCGAAATCGGGGGTGGTGGGTCGAAATCGGGGGTTGTGGAGGAAACAGGTGGTGGGTTGTGGTGCGAAATCGGGGTTGTGGGTCGAAGGGGGTGGTGCTAGGTCTAAATCGGGGGCGGTGCACCGGTGTTGGGTCGAAATCGCTGATGGGTGGTGGTAGTCGTATGGTGCTAGGTGGTGGTGATATGTGGTGGGTGGTGGAGGTGCTGCTGCTAGGTGGTGGTGGACTGGTGGTGCTGCTGGTGATAGGTGGTTGTATTTGATTATTTTTTTGGTGTTTTGGGTTGGATTAATATTAAACACATGCCCTTATTTTTTTTGTTAATTACACTTATCATCTTTTGCCTAGGAGTCCGCAAACTACTAGTTTGTTGCGAGTAAAATGAAACGGAGTTAGTATATAATAACAGGTCTCTTTGATTTTATATTTTTCCTTGTGTACTTCTCTAGATCCTCCATTTTGTATAAAGTAAAGATGTTGGTATTTTATTGAAATTAAAATTCAAATCAAAGTTTTATTGAAAATAAAACTCTAAAATTAATTTTTAATCCTTCTAAATCTATTCAAATTTATTGAAAATGAATCTCTAAAATAACTTTTTTTTATCCTATTAAATTAAATCATACTCCCTCTGTCCCCTTTTGATAGTCCCTTATGGGCAAATTTTAGTCCCAAAATGTTCACGCCATTTGCTTTTTTCCAACAACCATTAATATTAATTTTTACCAAAATTCCCTCCAATTTGCAACAATACTTGTGCAAAATTAAATTCACGCCATGCACGGTAATTATCAGTAACTAGTATCTAATTAATAATATATTTGATTTGTCTAAGTTATTACTTCATAAATGAATTTAATATGATTTATGAAAGAGTCTATTATTGAAAAAATAGGTAATTTAAAATACACATATATGCATGTTTATAAACAGTATATTTCTCCGAAAAAATAAAACTCCGTATCATTTTCTTCTTGTTCCAAATGAGTACCTTAACAATATGTATTTAGCCCTTAAATAGAGTTTCCTTTTTACCCACTACTACGTATTATTTCATTTTCTCTTATGCAATTTTTTTTTTTCAACCGACTTCAAATATTTTTTAATTTTCATGTCTTTCCTAGCAAGCTTTTTTTTTTTTAATTTTTTTTTTTATTTGTGAAACATTCCTAGCAAGCTTTTCATACATAATTAAACACAAAAAACTTTTTTTTGAAAAAAATCCTATTGTGAAAATGGTAGAGTAGTACATAATATTATGTATCACAAATTAGGTTAAGAATTGATTTTATTTTTATTTTCATACTTAAATTAATGGTATTAATATATATTTTACAAAGATATAATAAATCTTTTTATGTTCTTTTATTTATGTAAAAGAATTGTTTTTTTTTTATAAAAAAAAACTAAAGGACACACCAGAAAATGACACGTGTCATTGCTGGTGTGTCTTTTAGTATATTGATTGATTGATTGATTGATAATTGTCGCCTACGTAAAAGTTGAAATACCAATTGTCGCTGTGTCGTGACCTGACTGATATGGTATGATACGATATAATATGATATGATATGAATAATTATAATATGATAAATAAGGTGAAGGCCGTCCCATTAAGGACCATGGCCATAATTGGGCTGTCGTATAAAGACCCGACCCAATTATATATTGGACGGATTTGACCCATTGAAATACTATGTCAACAAGAAAAAACTAAACGGATGAACCGATGAACATAGCCTTGCGCCCTCAGAAATACTTGCGTGGACCTGGTTCACAATAATATTATTGTGGACCCGAGGTTTATCCACACGCAACTGACATTATATTGAACATAGTGACCTTTATTTTTAACATAATAACCTTATTTTTAACATAGTAACCTTTATTAAAAGTTGTATAACGTTTAATACTATTGTGAACTTGAAGTACGACGTTATAACCCTAATTTTAACATAGTAACCTTTATTATTAATATTGACCTTATAAAAATATTTCATTAAAAAAATTAACCTCTTATAGCCTATATATTACCAAAATGATTTTTATTTTCAACATAGTGACCTTCATTTTATTATAGTGACTTTTTTTTTTCATTAATAAAACAACCATATTCCTCTAATGTTAGTGGTCCACAATAAATTAGTGTGAACCAGGTTTATTTAAGAATTTGTATTGCGCCCTTGCCTGTTTAGTGACTATGCTCCCCTCTCTCTCTTTCTCAGTTTCTCAGTTCTCCATTGAAGCGCACTCATCATCGCATTTCACGTGTTTGATCCACTGCAACTAGGGGGAACCAGCTTCTGAGGTAAGTTGTTTATCTTAAAATCATCATATCAATTTCACAATCTAGGGTTCATATTTGATACTGTATAATTTAATTTAATTGTCAGTGCAGTAATTTAATTCGGATTAGTACCCAAAATCGTTAATCGAACTAACTAATTGACAGGCTGCAATAATGGGGAGTGATCGAAAATCCAAGGATAAAACTAGAAAAAGAAGTGCAGATTCTCGTTCCGAAGGTTCTTTTCGTAAATTATTACTTCTACTTCAAATTAATTAAGTATTTCTTCCGTTAACATATGGGTACCATGTTTATGCCACTAGTAATTCTTGTTGTTGTTGTTGATGTTGTAATTTTGCAGATGAAGGTCATGGCAAACGGCACAAAAAATCAGATGATTATGACAGAGGTAGCAAGAAAAGAGACAAATCCCGTCATAGCAAATCTGACAGACATTCTAAACGTCATTCTGGAAAAGGTTAGAGCCATCTAGAGTCGTTTATTCTCTCTCGTAAAATTTATGCCATGTTATTGTGCATAATTATTTGTTTCATGAATTGTGTAATTGCTGAATTTCCTTGTAAGGGTCAAAATGATTATTAGTTGTTTGCAAGAATAATGGATTTGATTGGATAGTAATAAAAATCGAATTGGAATTTGGGAGTTTTTAAATTCCAATGTTTTTTAAAGTTCCTTCAAAGCATGACAACATGTTTTGATAGCAAGAAATGGTAGGGAAAAGGAAGGAATGAGGTGAGGGGTGGGAGGAAGAAATTCAACTTCTCTTGGGGGAGGTGAAAGTTAATAATTGGGGTACGATGTTGAAGTATTAGCCTCTAGAATTGTAATACAAGTTAAAAGTATTCCCGACTTGCGTCCGAAATTGATAGTAAAGCAGGAAAGAACAAGGTTAAAAAAAAAAAAAAAAGCACCTTTCTGTGCGTTTGGACAGAAAATTAGAAAGGAAAGGGAGTTAAGAGGAAGGAAGAAATGTGGAGGGAAAGGAGGAAAAAATGTTAATATCATTGTTTGGATGATGGAGAATAGGAGTGAACGGGAGGGAAGTATGAAGCAGAGAAAGGAGATAGAAAGTAAAAAGGGGTGGAAAGTGGGAAAAGAAGCAGGGGAAAGGAGCTGAGAGTAGAAGCTGGTGAAAGAGGAGAGGCAGAACTTATGTGAGGATTGTTACCATTTTCTTACCAAATCTCTCCAATATTGGAGAGATTAATCTATTAACTTCTATGGTTTGCAGTTTTGCACTCTCTCCTTTTACGCCTAATGTAGCGATGTATCATTACTTTACTTTGAAATGTTGAATGAAACTTTCCTACTGGGATATGAAGTGGATCACCCATAGCTTCCAAATCTGGGATGTTGAAACTAACCCTATTGGTTTAGTTTTGTCACCTCTATATGGATTTTGGATATCTTGCTTGAAGTATTACTGATATTATAAGGCATGGCCTTTACCTTATTCATCTAGCTGCAAACCATACAGTCACGGATGATTGGAGGCTTGTTGTTTCTTGGTCTTTGTACACTCTTGGTCAGCGTTATAACTTATAACTTTTGTTAATTGACTGCCACCATTTGGATTATTGTGAAGCCCCTCTGCAAAAAAGAACATTTTCATGAGCTGCACTTCCTCTCTTGTTTGGAAAATAGCGTGTGATGTAGCCATTCTCAATTGCTGAAAGTCTTAAGATACACATCCAGAGCCCCAGAGGCTTTATCTTGAATATTCCCTATTCTGATTGATGCAAGGTTTTTGAGTTAAACTGCTAACTGATCAATGTTATACTTTTGAACTTCCTTTTCTTTTCGGCTTCCTTGTAGTGCTAGTTACAGTAAATCATTGATATACATTAGTTGGTGCGTTGTCTTTGATTATTCTGATCTGGAGTTACCAAACTTGAGAGCAAAACAGATACAGGTTGCCATTGACACTTTACTGTAGTTTTGATGTTGGGATGTATCGTCATGCACTCATGCCTATGATCCCTTACTGCTGTTGCTAATGGTTGTGACTTATGAAAGGCATTTGGCTGCAATTAGTGCATCTGCATTCTACACAGGCTTTGCATAGGTTTTCCTTAACTTGATTTGGTGTTGAGAAATTCACATATTCTGATGCAGTGTATTAACTATTAACCATGTCCAAATTTGGAGTTTTGCTGTAATTTATTCAGTGATACTTCTCAATCTGTAGTTGCTCCGGGGTGCTCCGGGGTGGAACCGAGATGATGATCATGGGTCGTTGTCCACCAGTCTTGGATCCGAGTAATCTGCAAAACGAACTCTAAGCCTCAGGAAGGGCCCGATATAGAGCCTCCAAAGCTTAAGTTAGTTAACCAGAGCTAGCCAGCTAGGGCTGAGCAAACCTATCTGAAAATTTGAAAACCCGATCCGTATTCGGTCTGAAAATTATGGATAACCGATCTAAATCAGATACCGATTCGGATATCTAATTTCGGATATCTGAATCAGAAAAAAATCGGATATTAGATATCCGTTCCGATATCCGATACGATCCGATATCTGAAAAAATACCTAAAAATCACAACACCTAGCAAACCTAAAAACCCCCCAAAGGCCCAAAATCCTCGAAGGGCCAAATACCCAAACAAGCAATGCAAATCCTAAGTCATTCTCTTCCCTAACTACACCGCCCCTCTCTCCTAGTCTCCTCTATCTTCTCTCTCTCCTCTTCATCCTCACCGAGTCTATCTCTTCTCTCTATCTTCCTCTTGCTTTCATCCTTTATTCTCCTCCTTTGATCCTCACCAGCGGGTTCTCCAGCGGCCCCTCATGACAAATCCCATCGACCCACCGCGTCTCTCTCCTTCCCTCCTCCTCACGGTTGCAGCATTACCCCGTACCCTCTATTCCTCTAATTCATCATTTCTTCTCCATTAATGGCTGCCATTACTGTGTTCATTTATCTTATTTAATTTTTCGGTTGGTTATTTTAATGAGGAATTGAAACCAATTATCATTCTTTGTTTCAGAATTTTAAAAATCAAAATTTATAAATAAAATCGAAAATTTCTACAATTTTATTCAAATATCTTCGGATACTTCCGTCCGAAAATTTCGGATACACGAAACTTTATCCGAAATTTTCGGATCGGATATCGGATATCAAATATCCTAATTTTCGGATGTAGATGTCCGATCCGAAATCCAATTAACATATGAGAGTAAAAGAAATAGAAGAAGTAGAGAAAGTGTGAGAGAGAGAGAGTCATACCATCTTACTTAGGGGTATTTATAATATTTGTGATGGTCTTACTTCTTAGGTCATAGGCTTGGGCTAGTGGTCTTTTATTAACTTTGGTTCATTGGTGACTTATATAAAGTAATGAGTTGAGCCATTATATATCCTGTACAGTTTTCATGTTCCCTATCATCTCCAACTCCAAGAGCTGCCCTACTACCTGCAAAAATCTGTAAATCTGTTTGATAGATCAATAATTTGCTCATTGGCCCCCCTCTTCTAATTGTTCCGGGATGGAACCGAGATGATGATCATAGGTTGTTGCCCACCGGTCTTGGATCCGGGTAATCTGCAAAACGAATACTAAGCTTCGAGGAGGGCCCGAGATTGAGCCTCCAAAGCTTATGTTAGTTAACCAAGAGTATATGAGAGTAAAAGAAGTAGAAGAAGGGGGTCATACCATCTTACTTAAGGGGTGTTTATAATATTTGTGATATTCTTACTTCTTAGGTCATAGGCTTAAGGCTTGGGCTAGTGGGATTATATTAACTTGCATGGTTCATTGGTGACTTACATATAAAGTAATCAATTGGGCCATTATAAATCCCGTACAGTTCTCATCTTCCCTATTATCTCCAAGTGCTCTCCTTCTACTTGCTTAATCTGCTTTATCAGTTCTTTGCTCATTGGCCCCCTCTTTTCCTTCACTGAGAGTTGGTTAAGGGGGAAATGAGCAAATTACTCTTTTGACAAACAAATTTATGCAGGAAGGACAACTCTTGGAGATGATAGGGAAGAAGAAAACTGTACGGGATATATAATGGCCCAACTCATTACTTTATATAAATGTCACTAATGAACCATGCAAGTTAAAGCCCACTACCCCAAGCATATGACCTAAGAAGTAAGAACATCACAAATATTATAAATACCCCTTAAGTAAGATGGTATGACTCACTTTCTCTACTATTTCTTTTACTCTCATATGCTCTGGTTAACTAACTTAAGCTTCGGAGGCTCTATCTCGGGCCCTCCCCAAGGCTAAGAGTTCGTTTTGCATATTACCCGGATCCAAGACTGATGGGCAACGACCCATGATCATCATCTCGGTTCCACCCCGGAACAGTAGTTTCTGCAAATACTCTAATATCAAAGACTCCACAAGCATGTTACATTAACTCTATTAAGTCACAGTGACAACATGAATTTTTTTTTTTTTTTTTTTTTTTTTTGACGGGACAACATGAATTTTACTTTAAGCATATTGTTATGCATTGCCCTCCCCAACATCTTTCCTTGTATGCACATAAAAACAGCTAACACATAATATATTAACATGCACTAAAACACAAGCATCAATATAGGCGCACATGCTTACATCATAGGGAGTTGTCTTATGGGACTTGTTGGTTGCTGTGTTGTGTTTGATTATTGTGTAAGTAGGAGTTATCAAATTTGTGAGCAAAACAGATGCAGGTTGTCTTGTGTAGAAGGTTAACACTTTACTATGGCTTTGATGCGGGTATGTAGCAGTATGCCTATGGTCGCTGCTGCTGATGATGATGGTTCTAAATCTTTTGTGAGAGACGTTTGGCTGCATGGTTGTAATTCTTTCCATTTCCTTCCCCTTCCCTCCTTTTCTCTCATCTCCTCAATGTACTATCCGAAATTCCAAACAGTGGAAATCTCTCCCTCCTTATCTTTTCTTTTCTCCCCAAAGTCTTCCGTTCTAAACACACTGGTAATCGATTGAAACCCTAGTTTGCAGCACAGAACTGACTCAAAAACGCAAATAAACTTCCAACCAAAAATATAATTCGAAAACTCAGCGAAAATGAAGTAGCAAATCAAGATATCGTGAATTACAACATTTTCCATTTTCCATTGTTGTTCAAGCAGAGGAGAAGCACATGAGATGAGAGCGCAAATATGTAGAATATAAGACAGAAAGTGAGTAAAAGTCACAACTATAAATACCTACATCGCATTGTCTAACAAATCAGGATCACAGAGCAATTAATTAAGTTTTCTAATTATTTTTTTGCTATGAAATATGAAGTGAAAAAATATTGAGCCACCAATAAGAATGTCTTTAAGCCTTTTTCCTCCTTCACCTGCATAATTTGTGTTTTAATGTACAGATGGATTGTATTTTATGTTTCACTTTGCCACTTTTATTGATGTCATTCGTGCATTAGGGAGAGGAATAAAATTTTATAAAGTGGTCACATAAGGAATTGTCGTGAAAGGTTGCTGTTTACAATTGGGTAAAATAGTAAAGATTTTCATGAGCTTTACTATTTGGCCCAATACGTTTTGAAGCAATTGTCGTGAAAAGTTGCTGTTATCTAGCTTAATCGGTTACTCAATTTTATTAGAATGCATCTCTTGTACTTATTTTGGTCTTTGCATTCATCAATTGTAATGATTCTTTTCTGTAAACTGTAGAAAAATTTCATGTTTTGTATTAATGAAATAATGCTGGATCATGGTACTGACCTGTCGATACTGCTGCAGAAAAGAAGTCAGACAAAAAGCACAAAACTGAAGGCTCTAAATCCAGCCAGCATCCAGTGAGTATTTTTCTTCTGTGTTGCTGCACTTGGTAGTAGGCAGAGTTTTGAAGTTACTCCGTATTAGTCACTAGTTTTAATGTCCTTGTTTGCCAAAACTAATACATCGTATCATCTTTTACCTTTTAGATATCTGATTTCAAAGAAATCACAAATGATGATTACTACTCCAAGAACAACGAATTTGCTACATGGCTGAAAGAGGAGAAACGAAAGTTCTTTTCAGATCTTTCCTCTGACGTAACACGAGAACTGTTCTCCGAATTTGTGGAGGTCTGGAATTCTAAACAACTGGAATCTAAGTACTACAGCGGCATAAACACAGCACCTCGGTCATCACACAAGTGGAAAATAAAGTAGTAAGAGTATCCTATTATTCACCATGTAGATTCTCGTAATGTTTGTTTTCGGCTCATTCCTAGACCAGGATTTGGTATCATATGTTTTGGAGATGTCTGAATAGATGATGTGCTATGTTATTGGATGCAAATTAATGCTTAGTTAAATAGATTACCCGTCGGAAAATGGATCCTGGTGGTTTGTTGGACGAGCTGCCCCCTATTGTATAAGGTTGTGGGTTTTGCTTCTGGGTGTTGTAAAGTTATTCGTAGCTCTAAGCCTCTAATCCTGGAATTGGAAACTCTCAGGCAGACAGGTAGTTACCAAAAGTGTATCCATAAATATTCAATGCGAGCAAAAAAATAATGTTGATACTTCTAACAGTTTTTGGCGTATTATTTTATTTTATTTTGACAGTGGAAAAAAGAGATTAGTTTCCAACCGAGTTGAGACTACAAGAAATACAAGGAGAATTTCTAACACTATTTGAATGTTTTTGACGTGTTTTATAAACTTAATATTTCCTTTGTTTTTAATACTTTTAACACTTTTTCTACAATAAAATGTCACAATATTTACAACATACAATACTCGAAATTTTTTAAAATGTAAAAAAAAAAAAAACATTACTTAATTATGCTCATAATTTTATTTCAATCTCATGTTAATTGTGTTTAAATCTATCTTTATTAAGCTTCTCACAAATATTTATTAATTACTCCATACTCTATATTTAGCTTTCTAAATTTAGACGTGACACAAATTTGACACAGCAAAAAAAAAAAAAAAAAAAAAAAAAAAAGGAAAAAGACTACATTAGTCACGTGTGTTTATTTAACTAGGAACCTATATCTATATGTAATACTACTACTACGTATTAAAAGGGATTCCTTTTAGAAACAGTGCCACGTGACACTCTTTAAAGTATGTGTGTCATGTCACAATGCCATGTCAGTATCCAAATATATGTGCCACATAAGGTAATACGTAAAATATTTAACAAAATAAAATATGATTTGAATAAGTTTCGAAGTCATAATCCCCGATACATGTAGGTAATACATTACCAGATTAACCATTTTTTATTCATATTTTAAATTTCACATTATATTATACATATTGTTTCATTTATTTGGTAAACTAGATTAGACTCGTGCATTGCACGATTCAAATAATGTTATTATCATGCACAAAAAATTAATTTTATTATTTGTGTAAAAATGAGTGGCAATAATTTCTTATTCAAAAAAGTATAGTGTAGATTAAAATAGATTAAAATAATAATAATTATTATAGACATCATCAATAGAAATGGAGGGAAACTTTTTAATGTAAGAATAACACGTAGGATTGTTTAAGATGTCAACAATTTTTTGTTTTAGAATTAATTAATAAATTAAAATAAATACATATGATGCTAAAAAATAAAGCGACGCCCGTGGCAACGCCCGAACTACTACACACACTAAGGGCATGTTTACTTCAGCTTAATTTCAGTTCAGTTTAGTTCAGTTCAGCTCAGTTCCTAATTTCTTTCTCTCATAAAATATTCACTTCAGCTTTATTCAGCTCAGTTCAGTTCAGCTCCAATCAGTTCAGTTCATTTCAGCTCAGCTCCAATCAGTACAGTTCTGTAAATGTGAATAGGCCCTAACTACACAAATAGTCGAACATAGTTGTAAGTCTTGTAACAGTAGGCTTGACTCATAGTTTAAGAAAATTATAAATTAGGCTTATAGGTTTATAATATACTCCCTCCGTTTTTAAAATATTTGCTCCATTTCTCCATGCACGGAGTTTTAGGAGAAATTGGAGACAGTAATAAAATATGGAGGTAATGGGGTTAGTGGAAGAATAAAAAATTGTAAAAAGCAAAAGTAATGGAGAAATTGGAGGAGATAGAATATGGAATTAATGAAAATATGATAGTCGTTGGCAGGGACGGAGCCACGGGGGGGGGGGGGGGGGGGGGGGTGCTAGTGGAGTCCCGGCCCCCCGTGGTCCAATTGGTAATGTATATATCTATTCTGCCCCTCCCCCCCCCCCCCTAAGTAACTAATAATTATCAAACACCATATATCTTGTTGTTAGTGATAGTCCAGTTGGTTGTTGGAGTTTTGCATGATAAGGGAGGTCTCAAGTTCGACTCCCCCTATGAGCTTCTTTTTTTTTTGGTTAACTTTATCGTTTCCTGACCCCCTTAGATTTTTATTCCTGGCTTCGCCTCTGGTTGTTGGGTCCACTAGGTGAGAAAAATGAATTAACTATTGTAAAAGCTTTCTAAGTAAGGAAATGGAGCAAGTATTTAAAAACGGCCAAAAAAGGAAAGTGGAGCAAGTACTTAAAAACGGAGGGAGTAATGTATTGTTAGTAAGAGATAATAATAATAATAATAATAATAATAATAATAATAATAATAATAATAGTAATAATAGTAGTGTAGGTAGGGTTGGTAGGAAAGAGAAATAATAAAATAATTGTGAAAGTGAGGTTAGTGGGAGTGAGAAATTATAAAATAATGGTAGGCCCTTTCCAAATATAATAGTGTTGCAACTAATATGAAACGACCGAAAATAAAAAGTGTTGCAACTAATGCGAAACGGAGGAAGTATTAAATTAAAGAAGTACACAAACTAACGACCTACGGTACATACTAGTTCTATAATAAAGACTAGATTAGTCATGTACTCCAGTGCATTGTAGTCATAATATCATTATTTTTTTTAAAAAAAAAGTATATAATATTTATAAGAACTTAATATATGTTCATTGATGATGTCAACATGACCTGTTTAGTAGTAATTAATAGCTATTTGATAATTCGTATTATAAGAATTTAATTATTTTGTATTTTCATTATGATAGGTTGTAAATATATATTTATTTTCTTACATATATATATATATATATATATATTTTTTTTTTTTTGTGATGTTACATTTTTATCAGTTCTTATGATAATTTTACACCTTTTTTCCGATTGATTTTTAAAATACTTGGTACATTATTTAGAATAATTTAACATATGACTAGTTTTGTGCCCGTGCGATGCACGGATTGTTTATTGAATTGTAAGATAAACTTTTATCTATATGCCAAATGTAAAAATATATAATTGATATAAAATTAGATAGGAATTGATGTGCTTTTTGTGACAATTTAAATAATGAAGTATGTATGTTATGACTAATAATAATATTAGTAAAAATGTTCGAGTAAAATAATTTTTTTTTAAAAAATAGCAAAGTAAGCTTGAAATATTAGAAATTTCTAAAAAGTGAGCCAAAAATAAATTATAAAAAAAAAACGTTCGAAGCCCGTTGGGATGATCCGAACCCGAAATTTAAGCCTAGGGTGAACATTTTTTTGACTTGTGACCTGACTCGTAATGATCCGTGACTAGTTTCGATTGACTGATCTACATATAGTAATAAAATTATATTAGATTGTGAAATATTTTATTTCTATCATTTAAAATATTTTACATATTCTAAAAATAAAAAATGTATTATAAATGGATTGTATGTTTTAAACTACTTCCGTCGATCCAAAAAAAAATTATGATATAAAAAATGAATTTATATGATAAATAATTGAGAGTTATAATTTAATATGTTTTTGAATAAAATTATAATTATATTTGTACATATATTAATATTTTATTGAAAATAAAACTCTAAACTAACGATTTTATCTTAAAATTCTATCTTAAATTATTGAAAATAGAATTTTTAAACTAACTTTTTTATCCTACAAAGTCCATTTAAATTTATCCAATTTTTTATTTACTAAACAAATAAATCATATGTGTCAAAAATAATTTTTATACATCGCCATCGTGGTGCGACACTTAGTGAAAAACTAGGTTAAATCCCGTGCCATGCACGGTAATTTCAATATTTATCATTAGTTTAATACAATTATTTTACTATTAAAAATAATATCAAATTGCAAAATAGGATGAAAGTTTTGTAATTACAATTTTTTTGAATCTTTAAAGAAAACAGAGGAAGAAATGCATGCACGAGTGCACGACTAATAAAAATAACCATTATGGATTACATTACAAAGTTATATATACTTCGTAGATAATATTACATTATTGTATTATATGACTCTGTTCCCGTCATAAAATAAATAAATATATAAATCTTTGTTGAATGGGTAAAAATGAATATACTTGCCAAATAAAAAAGTAAGTATTGAATTAAATACTTCTCTAAGAAGCTTTGAAAAAAAAAAAAAAAAAAAAACCTTTTGGAGGGAAAATTTTTAACCACTTTATGACAAGTGTCATTTTTAGTTTCGCCTTTAGTATAGGTATATTGATTGATTGATTGATTGATTGGGACACCAAGCCGTCGATGTCTCCTGAATTAGCTAAAAGTTTAGTTTTATATATTAGTTATAGTTATATGATACAATATTAGTTGGTTATAATTGAACCTAACAAATCATTAAACGTTAATCAATCGACCTCAGCCCCCTCTCGACTCTCGCTGCTCCGTCAAAGTGTTGTCAATTTCTTTATGCTCTCTCAATACTTGTTGCACCACTACATTCATGGCGTCTGCCCTCTTCTCCAAAATTCTCCTTAACACTCGCCTTCTTCGTTCTTCTTCCCTCTCTCTTTCCCTCAAACCTCAATTTGCACCTCAATTCTTCCATGTAATCTTCTACTTTTCTTTAATTTATTTAATATATGCCGATTTTATATGTTTTTTTTTTTTGGGTTTTTAATATTTGTTGACTCGTCACTTTCAAACCATTTTCTTGGTCTTTCAGATGCTGCAACTCATATCTTCTTTGATTTGCTTTATTCCTATGAATATCATATTCAATTGGGTAGAATTATTTATTTTTTATTTTTTTTGATGTGCTTAATTTCTACGAATTTCATATTCAATTGGGTAGGATTTTTTTATTTATTTTTTTTATTTTTTTTATTTTTTTTTTTTGATGTTCTTAATTTCAATGAATTTCATATTCAATTGTAGATTTTTTTTTTATTATTTATTTATTTATTTTTTAATTTCTATGAAGTTCATATTCAATTGGGTAGAATTTTGGTAGGCTATGCTCGGAATTCGTCGATTCGAATGCTAAATTTAGGATTTTGTATTTAAGTTTATCATCAATGAACAGCTTGATTAATAATTTGCAGAGAAGGGCTTTTGGTTTAAGGTCCAACGGGCTAGTGGGTTGCTATAATTCAGTACCGCGAACTCGGTGGTTTTCATGTGTAGTATCATCGATGAACTCTGGAGCAAAAGCTTATTCTACACAGGCCATGTCTACAAGTGAACCTGTGGTTTCAGTTGAATGGCTTCATGCTAATCTCAGGCAACCTGACATAAAGGTACTTGCTTCAGATTTTATGTACTTAGCTTCAGGGGCGATGCTAGGAATTCAAACCCTTATGTAGAAATTTCTATATAACTTATAGTAAGTGTTCTTCATTGATTAGAGATTTGACATAATATATGACATAATTAGTCAATACTGATTGTTAAGTTATGGTACAGCTACTACTTATCTTAATCATGGTTTAAAAAAGATACAAAGTTATTAGAATTGTTAGTTTAAACTTGCAATTCTTAAATTTTAAGTATATATTATGTCCCCTTTTCATTTACAGGTGGTGGATGCATCTTGGTACATGCCCGATGAGCAAAGGAACCCAATTCAGGAGTATCAGGTTAATTTTATATTAATTGTAAAATTATTAGCTTGCTAAGTTTTTTATATGTTGTCGTTAGTATATTGCCTACTTTATCAAGGTACATAACTCCTTAAGGTATTGTCTATGTTCTCAAGTTAACCAATTTCTCGTATGCACAGGTTGCACATATTCCTGGTGCCCTTTTCTTTGATGTGGATGGCATTGCAGATCAAACTACAAATGTAAGCTTTTATTTTACAAGTAAAAAAAAATATCTCAGTATCTGCTAGCTGCTTTTGTTTACATAGCAGGTTGAATTGTTGGAAAAATCATGTACAATGTTTGTCTTGTTGCTGCTGCTTTTAGCTGGAATGCCTTGCTCCGCTCTACAGCTAGAGGAGACGACGACTAATAAAATTGACGACAGGAGAAGACCTTAGCTTTATGACTTTTCTGTTCATTTTCGAATTTTCTTATGACAAGTCCTAGCATTAGTATGAGTTCGTCGTTCTTTTAGTCTTTTTAACGGTACTTGAATATTAAGTCGCGGTCATGTCTTGCCCTCCTCAAGTATAGTGATCGCTTTCATGTTTTCCCCGAAACCTGTACTGTGCCTATGTACTCATTTTAAGCTAAGGAAAAAAAACTGAGCAAATGGCTACTCCGGTTAAGCACAACATGTACACAGGCGCAAAAGCCCAGGGGCTGTTTTCTTTGGAATTATGCAAAGCATGAGGAAAACGAACTTGAGATGGCAGTCTCCTGTCCCCCTGTCGGTGGGGAATCTGCTCCCGGGTCGTCGCTCCCTATAAATATTATATGGCTAAATTGAGGTTGTAAAGTTGTGCTATATCAGGATGTAACACGAAAGTATCTTAAATTTCTTATGTTAACTCTGTTATTACTGATGACTTGAAATTGATCTTCTGTGTGCACTTGTCTGTCAAAATTGATTTAAAAATTTAACATTGTTGTTGAGTTTGAAATGAGAAACTTTTGAATTTTGATTATGTTTTTTTGTATTGTTTCAGCTACCACACATGTTGCCTTCTGAAGAAGCTTTTGCCGCTGCTGTATCAGCCCTTGGCATAGAGAATAAAGATGGAGTTGTAGTCTATGATGGAAAGGGTATATTTAGTGCAGCTCGTGTTTGGTGGTGAGGACTGGAGTTTGTGTCGGAGATCCTTTTTTTTTTTTTTAATTTTTTTTTTTATAATTTTTATTTTGGGAATTTACCCCTGAGTTGTGGAAATAATGAATTATGTTTACTTGAATTTAAAGGATGTTTAGAGTATTTGGGCATGAAAGAATTTGGGTGTTGGATGGAGGTCTACCCAGATGGCGTGCATTAGGATATGATGTTGAATCCAGTGCTTCTGGTGATGCTATCTTAAAAGCTAGTGCTGCCAGTGAGGCCATTGAAAAAGTATATCACGGACAACAGGTACTTGTTATTTGCTTTTCATTAGTTCCCACCTTCTCCATAATCCCAGTTATTGATACATATCCATAAAGATGATGTAAGGAGGAATTAGACAATCAGAAAAGGATCTTCTAGCTATGAATAATGCACTTCAGACAGTATGATACTCAAACAAAATAAATCTTTGATTCTATGGCATATTATATTATGTGAACCAAGTGTTTGAAGGTCACTGCATGTTTCAGTCGGTCCATCCATTTTTGCTAAAACATGTTTCTCTCTAATCTCTTTCTCTTTTATGCTTTAATATATTGCTTTTTAAGAACCTTAAACCTCATTGCATTTGCTTTCCCAGGTTGGGCCAATCACCTTTCAGACCAATTATCAGCCTCATCTTGTGTGGACACTTGACCAGGTGATGTCACTAGCATACAAATGTTTTTGCTAATTTTCTTTGGTGATAGGTCTGTAGAATTCTGCAGTGCTGGATTTCTTTTGTGCAGATGGTTGTAAGTCTTGTAACGTAGAGTCGTTACGGACTTACAGATGTGTTTTGTGGGGTATGGTTGTGAAAGAAGAAGCTGCTTAGGTAAAAATGCAGTTATGGCAAAAATTGCAGATTATGTGGCTTGAGTAGAATAGTCTTATATTTTATGGTGTTGCTGTTCCATGTGCTGTTTTGTGGGGTAAAATAAAATTGTTGGCTCTCTTATGGGCAAAGGTGGTACGGGCTTTCTCAAATTACTTAATAGATGTATAAGCTATAAAGGAATTGGGCGGTATGCTGATCTATGAAATCTATTTTTATAAATAATTTATTAAAAAATAGATTTCATTTAAGTTTATAATTCACCCTTGCTGAAAAGTTTTCGATTACTTTTCATGGAGTTAATCAGTTTCTTAAAGGATGCAGTTCATTTAATCCTTATTTAATGAGAAAGGGGAAAAATTATGCAAGTAACCTATGTTGCTTTCATAGTGTCGCATACCATGTATTACTGTGTTAAGCACTGAGAAGTCATTCCCTCGAAAAGAAAGTGACTTCATCGTTGTAACATCATTATGAAAGATTGAAGTGATGTTTTGAACTTTGGATGTTGTATATTGAACCCCTTCCTGCTTCTCATCCACTGTAGAAGTCCTACACTCCCCTAGCTTGCTATCTATTCCCATGATGTAGGAAGGCATCACTATTCTCAGTGCATCTGAATTCTTGTACTACCTCCGGTCCAATTTACTCGCAACAAAGGAATATTTTATGTCTCACAAATAATACCCCTTTGTTGCGAGTAAATTGGACCGGAGGTAGTATATAATTGGAAAAAAGGAAATAAAAAGTACTAGGCAATGTACTACATTGTCTACATATGTTGTGGCCACAGAGTAATAAGTAAGAACTCCTAAAATCTATCTTATGTCACCAGATAAATTGGATCTAGTAAGTAGTGAACCCCTCCTAGCCAGTAAAAAGAAGACTATCATAATGTGTGCTGGTGTGGTTGGTAACATTCCTTATCTATCATGCTTATAATGCTATAAACATAATGCAGCCTTGATTTAGCAAAATACAAGGTTGTATAGCATGCTCTGTCATTGAATAAATTCTTGTGTTATATAAGGTACCATTTGTTTCTTGGTCATTTTTTATTTTATTTGATTGCTAATAGTTTCTTTTCTCAGGTGAGAAATAATATTGAGGAAAAGACATATCAGCTTATCGATGCTCGATCAAAGGCAAGGTATTGTATATTTGCCAATAATAGTTGTTATAGTTTTTATTGGCTCATGTGATTGGAAGTTTGTTGTGAATAACTCTTTTGTTTTATGTCAACTTGAACCCTTAAAATTTGAAGTATGTAATGGTCATTTAAAACAGAAGTCTGTATTGTTCTTTAAAATATTGCCATGGTGAAAAAAAAAAAAAACAATTGGAAGTAATTTTGATCCTCTTTACTAATAAACAAACAATAAGTCAACAACCATGATGCACAATTTCTGCTAGGAACAGGGTTCAAAATGTCGCCATGAATATATATTGAATATCCAAGTTAAAGTCTTCACTGATTGCTGGTTAATTGAAGCAATGAATCTTTAACATGTTTACAACTACAATCAACAAGCTTCAAAGTGTCTGCCATTAGTTATGTAATCTGATGTTCCTTGAAAGTTGGGATTCATAGTGGGGTCACACTTGTCTCATTGTTGCTGGCCCATCACTTGTTCTTTCTTTCTTTCTTTCTTTCTTGGCAATAGTTAATGAAACAGCACCTTTGACCACAGTCCTGCTAGAGCTCTAGCTACCAGTCTACCACCTTTTGGTGTGTGTCTCTTTCTTGTTCCTTTTTTTTAAAACAAAATTCCTTACAAATATTGGGGCTCTTTATTTGTGTACCATTCAATTTTAATCATGCACCTGGAGATAACTTCTTGTGAAAAAACAGGGTTTTATGAAAAGAACATCTCATCTTTATTCAAACACTTACAGTTCAAAATAATTTGCATGAAAGTATTAAAAATATGACATGCAGGTATAGCTAAACAACATTCACTAGGAGAATGATGCCCAAGTATGCCCTGGGTAACACAATATTATAATTGTAAAAAATAGAGAGAAAACGATTAGGGATTTGGTATATGCTGTGATGTTTTCTGGTAGGGTTACATAACTATGTTTTGAATATTCAATTCAGCTAGTTAACTAATTAAACATTTTACATTATTTACTTTATATTGACATCCTGATAGGAAGTGATGTCCTTAATTAAACAAGATGTCCTTCTTTCTGAACATAGAGTTGATAATAATTTTTATGTCTCCCCAGGTTTGACGGAACTGTACCTGAGCCACGAAAGGGAATCAGAAGTGGTCATGTGCCAGGAAGCAACTGTGTTCCTTTTCCCAAGGTGCAAATTTGTGTATACGAGTAATTTGTAGAAATTAAATTATTGGTTGTATGCACCATTGCTACAGTTGAATAAAGAAGATCATCCATTTGGCTAACAAGAGCATAATGTCTATTAAATGTTCTGTATGCTTGATAATAAATTAAGCTTCTTGATCTTCTGCAGATGTTAGATTCATCAGGAACTCTATTATCTGGTGATCAGGTGAAGGAAATTTTTGAACAAGAAGGTTGTGATCTTGTCTTTCTCAGTCTATATCTAAAACTTGTGACAAAAGCTTTTCTTGATGCCGTAAATCATCTAATATTGCTTTGAGATACTATGTTTTGGGATCTCAGGAACCTTTTGGTACCAGAATAACCTCAATTGTATATTCCGTTATTCATTTGAATAGGTTATCTTTATTAGTGTGGTTCCCAGGATGACTCAGCACTATCCTTTGCCCAAAAAGTCAAAATCTTGTTGCATTACAGTGTTGTGTGTGTGTGTGTGTGTGTGTGTGTGTGTGTGTATGTGCGTGCGTGTGTGTTATTTAATAATAGGATACGCTTTGATCTTTTTAGACATAGCCTACATATGCACCAAGTGTGGTGTTTGTTTTAATCTTATGTTGTCCTTTCGGCATACATAATTTTCTTTTTAGGCAGAACCTCATGGTTCAGAGTTTAGATGTATGGGGAGTGGTTTTGGTAAAGGAATTTCTATTTGGAACAGTACTATTGTCCCCTCATTTTGTGAAGAGAAGCATCTTCTAATTTCAGGTTTCATCTCTAGATGCCATCTTGGTTGTCAAAATGGAGATTTGCTACTTAAGTTCTTAGGGAGGAGCTAATTAATGAGTAGTAGAATCGTGTGGCTCATTCCTTTGACCCTTGAGGCCTTTTTGTCCATATATTCTGTTGATCTGGCTTTTTTTTTTTTTTTCCAATTGCATAGTCACACGAGCTGTCAAGAATCAAAATGTAAATGACCTTTAAGTTGAGATTTTTATAAAAAATAAATAATTAAAACCTTGCAATTGCATTATCTCTTATTCACTCACGTTCTTAAAAATCTTATATTATCTGCATTGGGTGAGATTTTGGTGCTGGCTAAGATAGTAAAATTGCATTTGCTTTTGGTATTGTAAATGCATAGGTTGCTCTTTTGATCTGTATTCTGATATTTGTTGTCTATTCTGTTTACCTTTTTGGTGGAATTTTCTGTTTATGCTTTGAAAAATTTGCAAGCTTTGCTCTTCTATCTGTTAGATTTTAAATTTTAAGGCTTGGTGCTGTGTCATGCTGTTACTTTCTTGACCTTTTTGTGTCCCCGATTCCTTTCTGAATCTACATGTTCATTTAAAGTCATGCTTTTGGTCACACTATGCATTATGCATGTATATGGCTGGAAATTACATAGTTTGCCTAGGTCGTGGGTAGTTATGTTGAACAAGAACTTCTTTGACAAAATCAATGCGTGCAGCCTTACTTACTTGTAATATTGTCATGATTTTAAACTTTTATCTACTCTTACATGTACAGGGATTTCTTTGGATCAGCCCATTGTGACATCTTGTGGTACAGGCGTAACTGCTTGTGTTCTTGCATTGGTGATTTCTCTTTCCCTTAGATGCATATATCATAATGATGCAAGAGAATAGTTGTGGCTGTCCGACTATTTCTTTGAATAGTATTATTTATTTTGTAAAATATAATAGACAAATTCAGTCTAAAACAGCAGAGATGTGGTAATAGATTCAGAAATGCAGTGCTGGCTAACAACTGCACCTTTCTTTTTCAGGGTTTGCATCGACTTGGGAAAACTGATGTAGCTGTTTATGATGGCTCGTGGACGGAGTGGGGTGGGAATTCTGACACCCCTGTTGAGGCAGCGGCTTGAGTGTGTGGATGACTCTCAAAGTTGTATCTAAAGACTTGATCAATAGTCTAATTGATGAACTTTACACCCATTTCCCCTTGGTTCGTAGTACAGAGTTACTTTTTGTAACCTAAATGACATAATGCATAATTAAGTTTGGTTAGTCTTGAGAGTTGGGTTATTATGTGAAAATCTTTTCAACAATCTGATTGATAAGAACTTTTTTTTCGGGTTGAGGCAAGAGGGCTTGTGTTCATATATTTATATTGAATTGAAATCATTTTTAATTATAATTCCTCATTACAATTACTGGTTTTTTAATAAATTGAAACTATTTTTTATAGAATATCAATGTTTTAAAGGTGAAGAGAACATATCTAATGATTGAAAATAACCCGAATAGACTTGTAACCTGAATATGACTTGCATAACGGGTTGAATATTGATGGGTCAGATCTTAATATGATCCTACAATTTTATAATCCTTTGATGTAATTCTACATTTAGTAAACGTTGACATAAAACAACTGATCTTAATATTGAATGGAGGGTTTTTATTATTTTTTATTTATTTATTTTTTAATGTCATATGCACATATGTTTAAAGTACTCAACTATGGATTCTTGCCTGTTTGTTGCAGATTATCACAATTTTTCAGAAGGGTTGATTCTTCCCTTTTTTCCTTCCCTTTTTGAAGGGTTTTTGTTTATATATGCTCTCTCCGTCTATTTATGCCCCATAGTCATTTTTTGGGTTAAACTTTATAAACTTTGACCGTATGTTACTGTTAATCTATAGATGATAGGCGAAATTGGCCTCAACAGCACAAACTTTTAACAAGGTTTAAGTAGCAGCATGAACTTTGACTAGTAGCTATAACAACACAAACTTCTCCATTAGGTGCACAAAATATCATAAATAAAGCTCGATACCAAAAATTTTGCCGAAGACATGGTATCTAATATTTTATTATCATAAAAAATCGTTTGCTATTTTGTGCCTCAACTTGTATGCAGAAAAAAATTATCAAACGAGGTTTTGGAGCTCAATTTAGCCAAAAAAATTACAAAAATATCAATTTGCGTGCTATAAAAATGTTTCGATTAAGGTATTGGGTCAATTTGTACCTTGAGGACTAAATGTAATATCAAAATTTGCAAAAAGTTAATAAAATATTAAAGATTCCACGTAGTCAATAAAAGTTTCGGTCCTCAGGTCTCATTTATGATATTTTGTGTACCTAGTGAAGAAGTTGGTGCTGTTACGGCTACTAGTCAAAGTTCATGCTATTATATGCACCCTGTTAAAAGTTCGTGTTGTTGAGGCCAATTTTGCTTAGATGATATAGTCATGAGTGATCTTGTTAGATTTGACTCATTGTATATTTTATTAATATCAAGTTTTTATAATTTTTACGTATATGGAAATAAAGATATGTGCGTTTTAAGACGCGTCTTGGAGACCGTGAAAAGTCATGTTTAGGGCAAAAAATACCATAATACGTGAACCAATCCAATAGTGACACGTGGCCTAATCCATGGGCGACATGTGTCCGTATAGGAAGATGACATGTGTTAAACCCTAAAAGAGCACCTGAAAGGAGAGTAAAGGGCCTCCTTACATCAGGAGACCCAAATCGTGAGAAAGCCGCAAAACGGCGCCCCCATATGGACAAGTGCCATCACCTAATTGCGCCGCCAATCAGAGCACAGAAATCTAGGGTACTAACCCTTTTTACAATTTTCCACCCCTATAAATACCCCAATCATTTATGATGGGAATGATGGATTGTGACACAACATAAAACAACATTAAAAGCTCCAACTTCTTTCCACTTTCTCCCTCTAAAATTATTCCGTTTTTCGGTCACTAACTTGATCGTCGGAGGCGAATATTCCATCAAATGGAATTTTTGTTGTTTTGCAGGTGTCCGCGTCCATCCGGCCGATTGTGTGACCAATATCCCGAGGGAATCATAAAAATCCTAAACATTTGGTGCCGTCTATGGGTATACTCGTCCGTTATGGCAAAAGATGGTCAGACACCCAATACTGGTCCTGCAGCTGGTCAAGACGGACACGTAGAGAATCTCATTGCTACAATCAATACTAGTGATCTCTGACCGCTTCATTTCATGAGGTCGAGGATCCTCTGGTGACTGCTGGTTCCTTGCAGGCCGCTTTGAGCAAGCACTGAAAGTAGCTTGAAAGTAAGATGTCTTCTTCTTCTAGACTGACAGTAGTCTAGAAGAGAAGGAGAAGGTGCTCAAAAGAAAATTCAAACTAAGGCGGCCAACGTTGAAGATGCTAGGAATACCCCATTCCGACGACTTGGAAGGTCCCCAAGGGTGCCCCGGACGAATTGGTCCAAGCTCCATGAGAAAACACAATTGATTGGGGGCAGACCAAGCAGCCTAAGAGGGAGGTGAACGAGCCATTTCGGCACTGGAGATATGCGAAATAGTATCTCAGGCATAAGCAGCGGGAGTGGGCAACCTACTCGGACACCGTCTCCACTCCCACCATGCCGGATGATTTCTCCAACCACACCCTTTCTAAACATACCAGCTCGGCTAGGACCAACAAAAGTCAATCTCACCGTATTACAACTCCAATTCTAATGGTTCAGTCACTTCAATATCAGATTCCCCAGCATTATAATGCAATTCTGGCGCCTAATCCCTCTGTTTACGAACAGCATGGGCAGTATGGATAGCCGTACTACTAGGCAGCATACTTGGCCGGACCGGCCGCACAACCTCAGCCTATTGATTAGAAGATGCGCTTGTTGAATCTTGGTGACAAGCTGCCTTCGTTTTCCCAAGAAATTCTCAATTCTCCTCAACCAGCAAAAGTGAACAGCGTACTTGTGGGTGCCTACGATGGTACATGCAATCCAGAAGATCATGTCACCTCGTATAGAAACCTGATGAACCTGCAAAGCGTGGATGATGCCACCTGTCGTGGCCACCATCAAGGGTGTGGCGCAAGACTGGTTCAACAGTTTGCCGGCCGAGTGCATCAATTGCTTCACTACTTTTAAGTCTACTATTTGTTGAAAATTTTTCTTACAACATAACCTTGGAAGACTAGTCTTAACTTGGCGACCATTTTCCAAGGAAAGAAAGAGGGGTTGCGCTTGTACGTTCAGAGGTTCAACAAGAAAAAGCTCAAATTCAAAATCTGCTGGATAAAATGGCTTACTTGGAGTTTCTTCGAGGTTTAAGGCATAACGGTTTTAAGTTCGACTTGGTTAGGCAGAAGGTTCAAACATACGCAGGTGTGCTGCCAGAGGCCAAATCTTATATTGAGCCAGCAGATTTCTGCTCGCTAACCAAGTCAAGAGAGCCTGCCAAGGGGGCTGAGAAGAAGTAATCTACTCAACAAGACTCGACCGGTAAAAAGAAAGAAGGAAACAACAAAAGTAAAGAAGTCTAGGTGGCCGACTGCCAACATACAAAATCAAAGAAAGCCAAGACGTACTAGGCCTAGTATGAATACAAAAAGGATTGTTATTCAATTTTGATGGAAATCAAAGACAAGTTCGAGTTTGGGAAGCCTTAGCCTCTAAGAGGGCCGGTCCAGTACTGAAACAAGAACAAGTACTGTCATTACCATAAGGATGTGGGACATGACACGAACGACTGCAACAATATGAAGAGATCGCTTGATAAGCTGGCCGAGAAGGGCATGCTCAACTCGTACGTTTTGAAGTCCAAGTTCACATACTCTCAAACAGACAACAAATTCGAGAAGAAGAAAAACAAATAAAAAGATGATGATGGGAATAGTACTGTAGACACCTAAAAATGTCTCCCCAAAACCAAACCCGATGATGAACAACATTTCACCTCCATTATTGGTCGAGTTGAGTATGTAATATTTAGAGTGCTTAAATCCATGTTCCATTCAATACATTTCATAAACCAATCCAATTCATAGCCCAATTTCCCAAATCATAACTTATTTTCCTCTTTTCGTGCCTTTAAGTCCAAAATAATTCATTTCGTGTCCTTTAAAATCATTCATTTCGTGTCCTTTTTATAAAAACGTTTAGACCAGTTTGTTTTGGTCCATAATCTGGGTCCAATTGTTAAATGGTTGAATGAGGCTTGAAAAGATTTTTCCAATGATATATTATAAGCCCAAATCCGAGTTATAAGAATAAGTTATGGCTAAAATACTAAACTTGGTCTAAACCGAACCTAAGCCCACCTTACCTACGACCCAATGATCATGTGGAGGGTCCAAAGACTTTAATCCCATTTCTAAACTAATTAGGATTAATTGGAAGCTTCTATAAGCTTCTATAAGATCTAAATTATCCTTTTTGAAAAGATAAGATTAAAGAGTTTGAAATTGAATAAAACTAATCTTTTTGAAAGTCCTAATTCAATTCGAAATGAAAGACGTTCAAAGATTGTCAGATATTATTTTCGTGCTTCATAGTTTTTATATATTTATTATATGGTTGGATAGCTCTTGAAATTATCTTTCCAATGATATATTATAATATTAATTCTGAGCTATAACGAAAAAGATATGATTGAAATACGAAACTCTATCCAAAACTGACACCGTCCAACTATTTCGGACATATCTTTTATTCTACAAAATATTTTAATATGATTTTAATTGGGTTAGAAAGTAGACTTCAAGATCTTTTAAACGATATCTTATTCATCTTATTCCGATTTCTGGATCAAAAGATATGGTAAAAACAAAAACCGCAAATATTGCTGTCTAAGAGTTTTATCCGATTTGAATTCTTATCTTTTCTTGATTCGACCCCTCTTTTTTCCCTATAAATAGAGGTTATGTCTCCCCTTTTTTAACAATCAACAAGCTTGATCATCAAATCATTCTCTCTTCTTCTCTCCCTACACCAAAAATATTCTCTCCTCTCTCTCATATTCTAAGCCTTAAACCTAAATTCTACCCACCCTATTCTCTCATTTTATATCCCTTAAGCACTCTAAGGATTCCATACAATACCCGAAGTTCTATACTTAAACCAAGGCGTGAAAGGTATAAATAACTGAGGGTTTGGACCAAATCAACTCTACTTTTAATTTAATTTAATTTAATTTCCATTTGATTTATTTTTATTGAAGTTACTAACAATTTATTCATGATGTAGCAATTTAAAGGAACGCGCGGAATGTGAGTAATTAATTAATTTAATTACTTATTTTATTTTATATTGTTAATATCATGATTATTAATATTATTTGATTTGACTAACACTATTATTGTTATATTGCTTCCAATATTAATGTTGATTCTATTATTATTATGATCACCATATTGCATGTTTAAAGGGAATATGTAATTGAAAATCACGCCTAATAAGATAATTTGGACAACCGGTTTAGGTTCCTTTAATCTTGTTATTAATCGAAGTGATCACAGTATTTTAGAATAATGTGTGCATTAATATTTAACCAATTTAGCATAATAATAGTTTGGAGCGAATTGAATATTTTGTTTGCATGCCTTTGAGATCACATGAATACTTTTCATAATAAGAATCGAGTAGAGGCCAATACGGGCGAATGTGACTCCATGACTCACTTCGTACCATCATCCTCGATCCTCCTTTCGTGGTTCTGAACCATATGGAGTTAGTAAACTCATGGATTATGAATGGGGTGTAACCTTCATGGGTCAATCGTTGTTGCCTTTCGTTGTCCCTTAATCATGGTTGCCTTTTATGATCCGTGAACGGTTTACAAGTTCCTTATATACTTGTTGGCGGCTCCATACTTTCCTTGTCCCTAATCGCGTCCCTAATCGTATATGTCAATTCCCACTTCCTATGAGCGCCAAGCATATTCACAACATGCTTTTAACGTAGGCGCACTTCAAGCGACACCTACAAGTACAGACTTAGGGTTTGTGGCCGTTATATGAGGCGGATTTGCTGCAGGCGGCCCAACCATGAAAGGAATCATGCAAGATGCTTGGAAGTTTGAGCATGTGATGCACATTAAATGCGTGAAGGCCGAGCCCTTTCAAAAGTGACGGTCCGCGAGGCAGATCGAAGCAAGATTAAAGCCCATCACAATGACCCTATGTTGTTCACCCTCAAAGTCGCCAACTTGAAGGCCGGCTAGGTGCTGATCAATACGAGCAACTCGTCCAACATCATCAATTTGGTTTGTCTAAAGAACTTTAAGTTCCCAAAAGATGCCCTCAAAGATATCTCCCACCCGTTGGTTGGGTTTAAGGGAGTATCATTCTCCCGCTCGGACATGGTCGTCCGCTTCCTATTCGTCAAGGAGCTTACGGGATACAATGTTATCATCGGTCGCCCAACTCTGATATCAGCAAAGGCGATAATTGTCTCTCATTTGATGCTAATGAAGTTCAAGCGGTTGATTAAAAAGAAAGGTTCTATCCAGGGAAACCAAAAAAAGGCTAAGGAATGTAATTAGCTAGCTGTAAAGCTAAAAACACGCGGACAAGGGAAGCTGTCCGAGCAAAATTTCGAAGAAGGATTACTCTAATCATACCAGGTCGACCAGAACCGTGATAGGAATGGTGTCCTTCGAACAAGTGTATTATTTCGATAGAGGATTCAGAATAATTAGAAAGCTAATTATTCAGTGAGGTCAAGTGATCAAATGCCTAGTTGGAGGCCGCTTCCGATCAGTAAAATTAATTTATTATTAATATTTAATATTACAGCTTGATCTTGAGTGAACCCTAACCCTTCGGGTCACACCCAAGCAACACAGACGATTCGTCATGATGAATTAATCCGAAAGGAATTAATGAGTCACTCGAGTATTATAAGCATAGACGTTGGATCAAACTAGGAGCGTCGAGCTCGAACGTTGAAAGTTGAGTCGAATTAATAAGACGCCGAGACGGTAAAAATCAATTAATCAACAAATTATCTAAATACCCCTAGCATCATAATGCCCCGAGCAAACAGAGTGCTAGGGGCATATGGGCTAGCATGGTAGCTAGCATGCGCGCCACACCAAGCTGAGGCTGCTAGCAGCGCTGGTTGGTGCATGGCACAACGTGCTAGCACACCCATGCTAGCAGCGCAAGGCTAGCAGGAAGCTAGCGTGCGCGCATGGCTAGCAAGTTAGCACTGCTAGTAGTGGGGTGGAATGCCCCACCTAGAAGCTCGCATGCATGCGAGGCATGTTGGGCCGAGGCATCGACATCAGCCCGCACTAAGCTAGTGCCCAGCAGGCCTAGCCAAGGGTACCAGGCGCCAGTGAACCAGCCTTAGCGCCCAAGGCCTGGCACGCAAGCTAGCGCTAGCTGATTGGGCCCGAGAGCATAGGGTGAGGTAGTTTTGGGGAATATTGGGGATCAAGGCTTTGGTCCCTCCCTTGTAGTCCTCACCTACTCTCTCCCTCTTTGCTTGACACTTGTTGATTAATTATTGCACGACTTTTTCTTTTGATTTTTGATATAAAAATTAAATGGAAAAAGGAATTTTACCAGCTTTTCCATATTGATGGGAGAATGGAATGCTCATATGAAATTCTCTATAAATACCAACCTTGAGATTTGAGAACTTCACTTAAGTTGGAACTTAATAAGGCATCTCCTATAAAGTGTGAAAACCTTTAAGTTCACGTAAAACTAGAGTAGTAGATTTTTGGTCTAGCTCGGCTAAACTCCGAGTAGAGATCGTTCGGGTTGTTGTTGCGGGTGGATTTCCCAGGGAGGTCTACGCACTTGCAGGACTTGGCTTTCGAAGTAAGAGCTCGTTAAAATGAGTGAAGCATGCACCAAGAGTAATATTGTCTTTCTCTTTGTCTTTTTAATCATGCTTATTAGTTATGTTAATTGTGAGTGGTTCTTGGTGTCGGGTTTTGTTTCCGCGGAAAGTCGGGCTTTTCGAAACCCAACAACGGTATCGGAGCTTCGCTAATTTATTTTGGTAACTAATAATTTCAAGGTGTTAAAATGGCTTTAATTTTTTGTTTTAGTTGCTAATTAGATTAAAAGCTCGGTTTTATTAATTTTAATCTCGTTCTAATTAGAATTTTGGCTCTCGCACCCATATTTTCGCTCAAAATTAGTGAATTTTGGGTGGAAACAACGTTATAGGAAAGATTAAACTCTTTAGGGATGTGAAAACGCCAAATTCTTCCCAGAAATGCCTGTTTCGAGGGGTTTTTCATTTAGACGAAAACTTTGAAGTCAATAAAACCTTGAATCTTAATGGCATATAATTTGTGATTATGTGTTTGGTTCTTTCCTTTATAGATCTGCAATTTTAGACCACTTTTAAGCATGATTACTTTGTAGTAATTGGTGCTTAAATGGGTGGCTCAATTTTCACATAATTGCAAATCAAATGCTTTAAGTGTGAAAAGTTTGTGTTTTTGAGGGTCTTAAGTACTAAAGATCTAACCTTTAAGTATTTTAGTTGGTTGGAACTTTGTGTTACCAAATTCGTTCCATGAATGTTTATTAAACTTTCTTGATTTAATCATTTATTAAGTTTCTTAAATTCATAAAGTTTCAAACTTGTGATTGAAATTTCATTAATCTTCATATTGGAAGATGTAATTTTTTCAAAGATTTATAAGTTAAAGTTGTAATTTTTCATTGAATATTTATGTTCATTATTCCAACTCATTTTTTACTTTTGTCAATTCTCATGATTAATTTATGATGGTTAAATTAATGGTGAGAGTAGCCCTTCATTTTTGTTGCATCAAGTTGAACAAACTTTTAATAAGAATAGTTCTTGGAATTAATTTTGTTTGTGCACTTGAATGAATTTATTAAGTTAGACTTGTTTTAATTTTCATTTTATGCTCAATAAATTGAGTAAAAATGTCACACGAAACATCGGGAAATAATGCCGAGGAACTTGTGCGCAAAACGAGGCACAAGCCACAAGCATCACTCGGCCAGCTAGGCTGCTCGTGTAGCTCGCATTTGGCTGCCAGGATGTGGGCTGGTGCGCTCTTGGTGCGTGCTGTGCATGCGACGTGTGCGAGAGAGCTACTGCGCAGCCTTGGTGCGGCACGACGGGCTGGCAAGCTGCCCTCAGAAGCTCCTAACAGTGATGTGTTGGTGTGGTGTGGGCGCACGCATTATGCCGCATTGCTGCTGGGCAGCCGTGACTAGCAATGGCAAGCACCTAGCTAGCCTAGATGTGCATGCCATTTGCATGAGGTTGGCTACGTAATTTTGCAATATTTTTCGGTTTAATTATTTTATATATGTTTATTCATTTTAATTAAAATTTTGGAAGCTACTCCTCGGTTTTTAGCGGCACTTGCAAAATTTCATTTTGGCAAAATTTTGGCTTTACCGACTTAATTAGTAGGATTAATTAAGTTGGATGCGGAATTTAGTGGGAGCTTCATTATTTATTTGAGCTATTTTAATTGCGCTTAATCACATAATCGGTTAAACAACTTTGACTAGTTTTAATTAGGCGCGTTAATAGGATTAACCACCTAAGTTAGTTACTAGTTTACGCTTGTTGATGCATTGTTACTTGTTTTTCGTTGTAAAATACATGGGCTATTCACATATAGTGAATGGATAAATGGAATGTATATTCTCTCACAGGTTTTATGAAATGACAAGTAGTGAGGCCTCATTAAGATAGGAATACAGACTATGTTCCGTGATGTTTTGTAAATCTAAATACGATCAACAAACCGTTGTGTATTTTTGTACCTTTATATTTAGAATATTCCTAATCGTAGGTACTAGTAGTCGCATAATTATGGTTAAGTATTGAAGACAGAGTTTCTTGGAAGACGAAGCCATGCAGTTTCAAGAGAAGACCCTTGAAGACTTGAAGACTCAAGGGGTCATGCAAGTTGCCAAATGCATGATTTACTTATGTTTTCGATACATATTTGTGCTTTTATATATAAATGATATATTAGATGCATGTTTAGAATCTGGATATGTTGCAATGATGAAAGGAATGGTGTCCTTCGAACAAGTGTATTATTCCGATAGAGGGTTCAAAATTATTAGAAAGCTAATTATTTAGTGAGGTCAAGTGATCGGAATCCCTGGGTGGAGGCCGCTTCCGATCAGTAATATTAATGTATAATTAATATTATAGCTTAATCTTGAATAAACCCTTCGATTCACTGATAAGTGATATTTATGTCACTCCTAGGGGTAGTGTTTAGGTTAATTTCGTGTTTATTTTCCCTTATTTTACCTTTTATTCTCTTGTTTTCTCTTTAATGAAGATTCTAGTTTAATTTGGTAATTTTGGAGTGTTTTAGTTTATTTTCTTTATTTTATTAGTTTTAGTTTATTTTCGTATTTTATTTAATTCTATTTGCTTGCGTAGTTTTAATTATTTTTAGTTTAGTTTTATGTCTCTTATTTTCTATTTTATTTCATTTTATTTTATTTATTCCTATTTTATTTATTTTATTTTATTTGTCTTGGTTTTATTTTATTTCATCCTCTATTTATTTTCATTTTATTTTATTCTTATTCTTTTTCCAATTCCTTCCTCGGTTTTGTGTGTAGGGTCCCGGGTTTCATGTCAAGTGAGTTCGGAACTCGGGAACAAGTCGATGTGTGTGCAGTTCTTTGCTAGCTGCTGACTGTTGCCCACCTTAACCTTCACCCCACCATCTCCTATCCTCCACCACACCAACTAAACACCAATTCCCCTGCTCCATCTCCCCTGTTCTCACGCAAACCAGAAATCAAAACCCCCTGCTCCAATTCACACACCAGCAGCAACAATTCACACCCACCAACAATTCACAATCCTTTCCCAACAGTTCACACTCACGCAACAACCCACAATCAACCACCAATTCACTCACCCGCGCCACCGTTCTCACTCACCAACCCCACAACCACCAACAACAACAACGAACACAACCACCAGCAATCACTCACGCAACTATCACCAACTCACCTGCGAATAGCCACCACCATCACCAATCACCCCCGCAACAACCACCAATTACCACCAGCCACCGTCATCCACCATCTTTAACCTTCCCCTGCTCCTCACGCACTCAACAACAACAATAATCACAGCAGCAAACACGCACTCCAACCGTCAACCAACCCGCAACTCACAGCCGCAATTGAGCTGCTCCCTGCTACCACCGTTCCCTCGCATCACCACCAAGCAAAGCCGCCGCACACAGCAGCAGTCCCAAATCAGAGCAGCCCGCAACCCATAGCTCCAATTCATCTCAATTCGCAATACCCTTCAGAGCGGACGCTCACTCCTCTGAAGCGGCCGCTCCATTCTTGGTTCAATTTCACCAATTTGAGGCAGAAGATCAGAGCGGACGCTCCGATGAGTATGAGCGGCCGCTCCGAGTTTCGCGTGTGAGATTGTACGGATTAATGAATTTGAGCGGCTGCGATTCCTTCCATTAATCGAACGGTGGCGATTAAGTGATGATTGCTGATGATGATTGATGATGGACGGTGAAGATGATGGTTGATGATGCTCGATGGTTGGTGATTGAATTAGAGCAGCCACGTAAGGAGAAGGATGATGAAGGTCGTGGGTTTGATGGGATTTGGGTTTTATTTTCCCTTTTTATTTTTAGTTTTAATTATTTTAATTATTTTTATTTTCTTTGTTTTCTTTATTTATTTTTTCTTTTCTTCTTAACTTGTATAAATACCCCTTTGGGGTTATTTCCTCTTAACTAATTATCCATCATTATTATTCTACTCTCTAATTAGTTTTTAGGAGAGCTTCTCTCTCTAGGTTTAGCTTAGGGTTAGGGTAGTTTAGAGAGAGAAAGTGAGGGTTTCACCATTGTTGAGCTTGGATTTTGAAGAAGAAATTGATCATCTTTTCTATTGATTTACATCTTCAATCAATGAGAATCTCTAACTCTCTCTCCTCTATTTTTATAGCTTTATTTTTATTATTGTTTTAGTTGTTGATATTACTTGTTAATCATGTTGATTCTTGGTTATTTGTTAATTAATCTTGTTATTATCATGATTAGTGAGTAATTTCCCCATTAAGGGGATGGTTGTGGTGTAGTTGGATCTTGAGCATGTTCTAGGTTTAGAGTTGATTTATTTGTGATTAAAGTCTTTATATGCTTGATATTCTTTAATCTTCTTGCAAGTGCACATTGTTGGTTGATTAAAGGTGAATCTTTGCTAACAAGGAACGGAAGTTGACTTAGTTAAGGTTCATTATTATCGATTGTTATTTAATAGTACCTCCTAGTATATGGTTCTAATGTGGAAACATAGAGGCTATGTTAGGAGAAGCCAATTGACCCCGGAAGGCGACTAGATTGGACCCTTTATTTCCATATTTGAGCATGTTTAGTTCATAATTAATTCAATTTCTATGCCTTTGTTTATGTTCAAGTGAATGCTATACCTAAACCATTTCCCTTAATGTTTTATTTCTTGTTTTAGCATTTTTAGACTTTAGTTTATTTATCTCATATTCCGGACTAACTTAATTGTCGATAACATTTGGTGGTGTTTATCCGTTCTCTGTGTTTCGACCCTTATGCTTGCCTTATACTTGTATTAGGTTTGTTTAGGCTGTATAAATTGTATTTGATCTAGGGATAGTCGTTTGACGACGCGATTATTCCCTTGTCAAATTGGCGCCGTTGCCGGGGAACGGCTTCCATTACCGTTGTGTTATCTTGTTGAGACTAGTCCATTGTATATATTTTCTTCCTTTGATTTATTTTGTTCTCTTTGTTTTGTTTTTGTTGTTGAAAAATGGCAGGTTTTTATTTTCCTCAATATGATGGTGAGCCTTTTTATGTCTATTTCCATAGACTTGTAGAGTTTTTGAACTATAGTGGTTGTAATCCTTATGAAGCTTGTGAGATTTGTTATTGTGGCATGAATGAACAAACGAGATATGAAGTTGAAAGTAGGTTTAATGGTGAATTTCAAGTATTAACGGTTCATAGTGCTTGGAGCTTTTTTGTACGGTTCGCTAAGGATGTACACAATAGGGCATGTAATGTTGCTAATTTTGATTCTCAATGTGATAATAGTTTTATTGGTGGCATGAATCCCCATGATTTGTCTTGTGATCCTATATGTGAACCTAGTACAAGTGATTTCAACTCTTTTTCTCGTATTGTTGATAATGAATCTCATTTGCTTGATTATGCCCCCTTTCCCCAATATGATGATGCTCATGTATATAATGTGAATGATCCTCCCTCCTTATCTTCTTGTTCTTACATAGCTCCAAATGATTTCCCTTATGCTTCTAATGAATCCTTTTATGAGGGCAATTCTATTGAAAATTTGAAGGAAGAAAAGATAATGAAGATAATGGAGATGATGGAGAGGTATAACGAGATGAGGGAGGTTGAGAATAGGGATGTGGAAGCTAGAATGAAGATGCTTGAGAGCCAAATTCTCCAATTAGCCAACTCTCAAGAAAATGTCCTTCCTTTTTCTTCTCTTCCCCATATGAGTGAGGATCCCATTAGAGAGCATTCGAGTGATGGTGAAGGAGTAGAGAATGAAGAGAGTGTTGATTTTGAAAATCCTAATCCTCTTTCCCATCTTGATGAGTCTCAAGTGTATGTTTGTGACCCTTCAATCTACGAGTATATAGACTCTTTTGAGGTAATGTCCCACATATTTTTCGAGAGTCATATGAGGACTTATAGATTATTGGATGATTTCATCGAGAACGCTTCTTGGGACTTAGATGAGTTTGAGATGAATCTACCTCCATTCATGCATGATTTTGGGACCTTGGGGTTTGAGATAGTTGAAGGAAAAGTTGTCTATTGTGGTGAAAAGGAGGATAAGGTTGATTCCCTTGGAGTTTTTGAGCTTGAGGGAGGTGTAGATCGTGAGTGCCCTTCGTTTGAGGACTCTATGATTGATTTTCATGCCCTCATTGGCGATGTGAGGTCTTGTGGTGAGGGAGTAGCTACCCCTTTTCCCGTTTCTCATGCCCCTTTTTCTCTAAGGTTTGACCACATCCTTCCTTACCCTATTTCTCTCCCTTCCTATCTCAAGGAGCCTATTGGGGAGCCGCCCTCTATGGATGATTTTCATGTCCCTCCTTCCATCATTGTTGAGGGTAAGAGGAATTTTTCCAACAAAAAAATTTGTGATGAGGATGTGCCTTTTTCCTTTTCTTTCCATTCTTCTTTTCCTTCTTCTACTTCTTACTTTCTTGAGTTTCCTTTCGATCCTTCTTCTTCTTTCTTTTGGCATCTCCCTCTTCACTTACGTGCAATGATTTTGTTGCACGTCCTTATTCCGTCATTTGCCTATTTACACCCCCATGAAATGTGTAGTAGTGCATTTGACAAGCTCTTGCGTGCGTTGAATTATTATTTCCTAGATTGGTCTTGCTTGGACGCTAAACAAGCCTTTGCGGGAAGTAACCCGTGTTTTATTGCTTTCATTTTCTTTTGTTTTTAGATTAGATTTTCTCTCATGGACGTGTTTGTGTTCCTTGCTAGGTACACAACTTGATATACTCTTGCGCATTGGTGATGATCAAGAATCAAGGAAATGTGCCTCAACTAACATATCATGTGGAATTGAAGCCTTATTTGTAGAGATTGGTGGCTCATATGAGGTTATTTTGGGTTTTTGTGTGATTTTGCATTTATCCCATATCTGGTAATATCCTTCTTTTCCCTCTCTCTCTTACTTATTGTGAATTGAAGATCATGTGTTGGTAATGTTGGATTAATTTTTCCTTGATTTCCCCTCCTTGGTTTCATCGTTTATGATTTGAGAGCTTGGTTTCATTCAAGCTTGGGGGAGGGTATTCTATCATGTTTGGTGGGATGTTGATTCATACATGTCATGCACTTGAGTATATGCATTTCCATGTTTTTCATGCTTTTGGAAAATCCAAAAAGATTTTTGTTTACTTCAAGGCAAGTTTAGCAAAATGTGTTTTGTTTGTACTTATTTTGGACATTATATCTTTTGGATTTGTTTACTCTTGAATGCCTTTCTTCCTAAGTGGTTAATGTGTGCACGGTTTGAGAGTGTCATTGGTTGACTCTAGGATATTACATGCTAAGGTAGCCGGGATAAGAACTTTTAGGGCACCATGAAGCCTTAGTTCACGGGTATGTGGTAAGATGGTGTTGCTCTCTATAGTGGATTTGGCACCCTTGGTTGGTATTTGCTTAGTTATAATCCGGTGTGAGGTAACATTGTTCTAGCCTTCATCACTTTGTTGTGTGGCGCATTTGGATCCTTAGCTATGCATGTCTTGATCCTTGTTTTGACTTATAGCTCCCAAGATCGTGACCGAAGCACTCTAGGGGAGAAAAAGGGCACTTCTTTCTCATTTTTCTTTATCTTCTTTTTATTTTGTTACAAATTTGATTTTCTATTTTGCATAAACCTACTTGCTAACCAATTTGAGCCTTATGTTTCCCGCTCTTGTTTAAACCGCATTACAAACCTAGTGGCCTATGTTAACCAACCCTTATAGTTAGTGAAGCATTGGCATGTGAGGTTTGAGTTTTGAGAATGTTGATCATAAACAAGAAGCACTTTGAGATTTGGTTAAAGTTGAGCTTGTGATGAATGATGCAATTCATGAAAATCAAATGAAGTTTCAAGAAAAAGCCGTCTATAATTTGAAAAAGGCAAGGACAATGAATAAAGTTAAAAAAAAAGAGAAAAAAAAATTGAAAAGAAAAAAAAACAAAAACAACAAAAATATTTTAGATGGTTTCATTTTCTTCCTAGTTTAAGCATTGAGGACAATGCTTTGTTCAAGCTTGGGGGGAATATTGTATGTTTGTGTTGAATAAGCTTGGGGGATTGGCATTAGTGGTATTTTTGCTTGATATTTAGTGAATTCTTGAGTTATTTTTGAGTGTCGGCCGCACTTTTTGCTTCACTTAGGAAATTTCACCATATTTTAAATTTTTACCCCGCCTTAACCCTTAGCCTTACGTTACAACCAATAAAAAGACCCTTAGACTCTAGTGGGTTAGGTAAAAAAAACGGTGGAGGGAGATAGACTTCAAACCTATGGAAAGAGTATGCATAGTTGAGACGTCGGGATTACCTTCTCAAAGTTTTTCATTTATTTATCTTTTTCTGGTTCCTTCGCAGAATCTTGAGAAGCTAGCTTAAGGGTTGATTTGAAGCTAGTGGAGAGAACGTGGCCCGTTTGGTTGGGGCTAGGGTGGATTGAGTCCTAAGTAGTTCTCTATGCTTAGCATGTGTTATGTTTCAATCAACCATTGACATCTTGGAACGTGCATACATTTGTCCATCTAGAAAGGTTTGCATTCATTAGTACTTGTCCTTATCTCTTGTCCATATATGAGCTTGTGTTTTGCTTTTTCTCTTTGTGTTTCTTTTCCTTTTGTTGCCTTACCTTGGTTTTTGTCGAGAGTTGTGGGGTAAGCTCTTAGGAAACCCTCACGAGACCTCACTCGTCCTCATAGGCGACTTTGGGGTTTTAAGGGCTTGTTGTAGCTAAAAACAACCGTGATTCCTACGACAGTGAGTTAGTGTACATTCTTTCTCTTTGTTTCTATTTTTGTTTCTTTTGCTTTCAATAATTCCTTCTTGTTCTCTTTTGCCTTAGCTTTGCTCGAGGACGAGCAAAGGTTTAGCTTGGGGGAATTTGATAAGTGATATTTATGTCACTCCTAGGGGTAGTGTTTAGGTTAATTTCGTGTTTATTTTCCCTTATTTTACCTTTTATTCTCTTGTTTTCTCTTTAATAAATCTTCTAGTTTAATTTGGTAATTTTGGAGTGTTTTAGTTTATTTTCTTTATTTTATTAGTTTTAGTTTATTTTCGTATTTTATTTAATTCTATTTGCTTGCGTAGTTTTAATTATTTTTAGTTTAGTTTTATGTCTGTTATTTTCTATTTTATTTTATTTCATTTTATTTTATTTATTCCTATTTTATTTTTTTTATTTTATTTGTCTTGGTTTTATTTTATTTCATCCTCTATTTATTTTCATTTTATTTTATTCTTATTCTTTTTCCAATTATTCCTTCCTCGGTTTTGTGTGTAGGGTCCCGGGTTTCATGTCAAGTGAGTTCGGAACTCGGGAACAAGTCGATGTGTGTGCAGTTCTTTGCTAGCTGCTGACTGTTGCCCACCTTAACCTTCACCCCACCATCTCCTATCCTCCACCACACCAACTAAACACCAATTCCCCTGCTCCATCTCCCCTGTTCTCACGCAAACCAGAAATCAAAACCCCCTGCTCCAATTCACACACCAGCAGCAACAATTCACAATCCTTTCCCAACAGTTCACACTCACGCAACAACCCACAATCAACCACCAATTCACTCACCCGCGCCACCGTTCTCACTCACCAACCCCACAACCACCAACAACAGCAACGAACACAACCACCAGCAATCACTCACGCAACTATCACCAACTCACCTGCGAACAGCCACCACCATCACCAATCACCCCCGCAACAACCACCAATTACCACCAGCCACCGTCATCCACCATCTTTAACCTTCCCCTGCTCCTCACGCACTCAACAACAACAATAATCACAGCAGCAACCACGCACTCCAACCGTCAACCAACCCGCAACTCACAGCGCAATTGAGCTGCTCCCTGCTACCACCGTTCCCTCGCATCACCACCAAGCAAAGCCGCCGCACACAGCAGCAGTCCCAAATCAGAGCAGCCCGCAACCCATAGCTCCAATTCATCTCAATTCGCAATACCCTTCAGAGCGGACGCTCACTCCTCTGAAGCGGCCGCTCCATTCTTGGTTCAATTTCACCAATTTGAGGCAGAAGATCAGAGCGGACGCTCCGATGAGTATGAGCGGCCGCTCCGAGTTTCGCGTGTGAGATTGTACGGATTAATGAATTTGAGCGGCTGCGATTCCTTCCATTAATCGAACGGTGGCGATTAAGTGATGATTGCTGATGATGATTGATGATGGACGGTGAAGATGATGGTTGATGATGCTCGATGGTTGGTGATTGAATTAGAGCAGCCACGTAAGGAGAAGGATGATGAAGGTCGTGGGTTTGATGGGATTTGGGTTTTATTTTCCCTTTTTATTTTTAGTTTTAATTATTTTAATTATTTTTATTTTCTTTGTTTTCTTTATTTATTTTTTCTTTTCTTCTTAACTTGTATAAATACCCCTTTGGGGTTATTTCCTCTTAACTAATCATCCATCATTATTATTCTACTCTCTAATTAGTTTTTAGGAGAGCTTCTCTCTCTAGGTTTAGCTTAGGGTTAGGGTAGTTTAGAGAGAGAAAGTGAGGGTTTCACCATTGTTGAGCTTGGATTTTGAAGAAGAAATTGATCATCTTTTATATTGATTTACATCTTCAATCAATGAGAATCTCTAACTCTCTCTCCTCTATTTTTATAGCTTTATTTTTATTATTGTTTTAGTTGTTGATATTACTTGTTAATCATGTTGATTCTTGGTTATTTGTTAATTAATCTTGTTATTATCATGATTAGTGAGTAATTTCCCCATTAAGGGGATGGTTGTGGTGTAGTTGGATCTTGAGCATGTTCTAGGTTTAGAGTTGATTTATTTGTGATTAAAGTCTTTATATGCTTGATATTCTTTAATCTTCTTGCAAGTGCACATTGTTGGTTGATTAAAGGTGAATCTTTGCTAACAAGGAACGGAAGTTGACTTAGTTAAGGTTCATTATTATCGATTGTTATTTAATAGTACCTCCTAGTATATGGTTCTAATGTGGAAACATAGAGGCTATGTTAGGAGAAGCCAATTGACCCCGGAAGGCGGCTAGATTGGACCCTTTATTTCCATATTTGAGCATGTTTAGTTCATAATTAATTCAATTTCTATGCCTTTGTTTATGTTCAAGTGAATGCTATACCTAAACCATTTCCCTTAATGTTTTATTTCTTGTTTTAGCATTTTTAGACTTTAGTTTATTTATCTCATATTCCGGACTAGCTTAATTGTCGATAACATTTGGTGGTGTTTATCCGTTCTCTGTGGTTCGGCCCCTATGCTTGCCTTATACTCGTATTAGGTTTTTTATGTTGTATAAATTGTATTTGATCTAGAGATAGTCGTTTGACGATGCGATTATTCCCTTGTCAGTCACACCCAAGCAACTAACGAGCCGAAGCGACGAATTAATTCGGAAATAATTAATGAACCCGACCTAGTAATTAATATAGATGTCGGAAATTCGTGCTTGGAGCGTCGGAACCGAGCGTCGGAAATCGAGTCGAAAATAATAAATGACGAGACGAGAAAACACTATGTAGGGAATATTTCAAGCACTATAACCCCAAGCTTGAACCCCAGTGTGATCATACACTTAAGTATGGTGGCATCCAAAGGGAAAGAAAAGAGAGCAAAAGAGTCGCCAACAAGTTTTAGGGACTTGTAAACCGTTCACGAGGTGAAGGTTAAACCGCTTAACGATCCATGAGATCGTCAACTCCATAAGGTCAAGAACCAAATAGGGTTTGGGGATGAGGGTACGAAAACAATCTACAAAAGAAAGGACCCGCCCTATAGAATAGGCCTCTACTTTATTCTACTCGTATTCATGTGTGCTTTTTGACTAACATGCAAACAGTAAGTTTAGCCCTAAACCTATTTATCTATGTTCGTTGAATATCAATGTACAAATAAAACTATTATTGGCGATCACTTGAATTAAAATCATATTAGTCTAAACCAAATTATTAATCATCTTATTAAGCGTGATTTCAAATACAAATTCCCTTTAAACATGCATCCAAGGCGTGATCAAGCAATAACAATAATAAATATCAAGCAACATAATAATAATAATCATAATCATGTTAATAATAAAGCTTAAATATAATAGCAAGATCCTAGACATGATACTAACAAGATTAATAATAAATCCTAGCATGTCACTAAACATCAAAGATCAAAGCTTTAAACCTAACATGGTACTAACATGATATTAGAAAGAATAAATGGCACCCTAAACATGATTCTAGAAAGCAATAAAAACATCCTAATATAATGCTAGGAATATTAAAACAATATAAGCATGCTTTCTACATTGAAATTAAAAAGAGAGTAAACTAATTTACTTACTTCGAAGACTCGTACCTGTTTCTAATAACAAAATACACAAGTTAGTAAACTTCAATGAAAAAAATAATGTTAGAGAATGAAATAAAATAATCAAAAGAAAGAGTTAAAAAGTTTAGTTTGGATTTAGGACCAAACCCTCAGAAATTATCAACCTTTCACGTCTAGGGGGAAGGCAACTTCAAACTTGGCTAGGTGTTTCTAAATCTTGTGTATGCGGAATTGTGTTTGCAAAAAGCTAGTTTAGAAACCAAGAGGGAGAGAAAGCATGAATTTCTCAAGAAAAAATAGAGAGAATTGGGTGATTGTGAATGAATAAAAACGGAGGTTTAGGACCCTATTTATAATTAAAATAGTCCAGAAAAGCATAGAATTTGATATGGAATAAAACTACAACCTGTCGCTGCAAAACCACTCTGTCGCGTGGCGAAAGCCTGGTTTTCACGCGCTTTCCACGCGGAATCCAATATTTAACCAAATTTGATCTATGAAATCCGTACAGAAGCTAAAATCGTATTTCAATAAAATAATAATATTTTATTCCAAATATAATTCATCATAATATAATTATTAATCCTAACTCCATTAGGATTTAAAAGAACCTTCTGGAGAATTCTAGAAGACTATAATTAATCCTAGTAATTTTAGGAATAATAATTAACATTGGGCCCTCCTCTAGATCATTGGGCCGCATGTAAAGATCAAACCGAACCCAGTTTAGTATTTTGGTCATAACTTCCTCATTATTCATCGAAATTGGGTTAATAATATGTCGTTGGAAAGCTCTTTGCAAACCCTATCCAATTACACTACTATTAGACCCTTGTCACGGACCAAACTAAACTGGATTGACTATTTTTATAAAATAAAGTCGTTTTCAAAAACAGAGAGAAAGAATTTTAATAAAAACTAAGCGCAACACCTGACTTTTCACACTTTCACTTCATTCAACTATGGTTCGACGCGAAAGGTATTCATCATTGCATTTAGTTTTGGGGAGACAAAAATGGGTGTCTACAGTAGCCCCCACTTTGACTGAGTTTGGAGAAACGCATCTTTCGAAAACAAAAGTCAAAGTATCGATAGGGACGGAGAATAATTGAAAACGTTCTGCGATCCCAAATCATTCTTGTAACGCCGATACCTGCAACTAGAGTTAATTTAAACAGATGAAAGAGTTAAGAACCGCGTATCTTGCACCGTCGAGCACATGTCTCTGAAGTAACCGTTTTTCTTTGCATTTTGTTTTGACGACCTTCCACAAGCTAGAGAATGCCACCCCGCTTGAAGACTGCTACGCTTGTAACTGCCTTCAATTTCCGCTGTGTTAATCTTCTGCAAGCCAGGGAACACTATCGAAGATTGCTTCACTTGAAATGATTGTCTTCCGCTTTGTGACCATCTTCCACATCATAGAGAACACGATCGAAGATAACTTCGCTTGAAATCACGTTCAGCTGATAATATTACGAAGAAAATTATCAAAACCAACGCTTGTCGGTCTTTCAAAGTTCGCTTGAACTTTGCTTCCGCTATGCAGTATGTCAGCGCTTTTGCTGTTTGTGAACCATTACGTCAGTGCTTTTGCTGTTTATGAACCATTATGTCGGTGCCTTTTGTGATTGGCCAATGTTTAGGCTCTTTAAGCGAAGTGAGACGATCTTTCATCAGGTCGATCACTTGATTTAATCGTAGTCGAGCCGATTACTAAATCATGTCAAATTGCTTAGAGGGGCTAACTGGCGTACCAAAGAACCTAAACTGCTGCACGAGGTCCACATAAACATAATATGGAGCTCTATACTCTATCGCCACTCCAGCGCTGGCCAGAACAGTCTGTCGCCGCGTTTAGAGCTGGTCGCCAAGCGACAGACCTTGTCGCCGCGCGAAAGACCTGCCATTTGGCGACAGGGTCGGGTATTTTAAATATCCGCCCTTTCTTCTTCATTTCGCTGCTGCTCTGTTCATTTCCGCGTTTTTGCTCAAAATTCAAACTCCTTGTTCTTGCTCAATTCTTAGTCGAATTCGTTCAAACTTGTTGCAAATCGAAGCTTATCTCATCTATTTTCCCGATCTATATAAGTTTTGCGCAAACTCACTCTGGTTTTTGATGAATTGTGCGTTCTTGTTCATGAATTTTTAAAATATTCGAAACTCGCTTTGCTTAATTTGCTTTGTTTGTCGAATTTTATGCCATGAATTTGTTTTATTATGCTTGTATATTGCCTTGGGAGTATTTTTAGACTTGTTTGACTCAATTTGGTGAAGAAACGAACGATTCACCATTGTTGGACCCCTCGAGGTCGTGAAGAATAATGTGACCCGTTCTTTGCGTTTTTACTAGCTTTTCCCGTACAATTTGTCACAATATTTGCCATAGTATTGCAAGAAATTGTTTGGTTACTTGAAAATGCAAATTATGCTTAGTTTGAATTTGTGCTCTATTTTAGTACTATGTACTCTGTTTTAAGTGAACATAGTATCATGCGGCTAGGCGAACTTTAGATACTATAAAGCCTTAAATTTTAATTAATTTTCATCATGTAGCATGGCTAGAGTGGGATGAGCATACCCTTTTCTTCGCTCCAGTACACCATCTTTCGGAGCGAGTGCGACGTGGCCTTGAGAGTGGACGGACCCATAGTCACGGTTCGGGCAACTCCACTATCGAGCGCTATACGAGGCGTTCTTCAGTACAGATGACGCGCTTCAACAACTCTGGGAGTCATGTGGGTTGAATCCTCTTTTTCGGGCCACTCAGGCCATGTATTCTTATGACAGGGGTAACCTCGTCGTCCGAGCTTTGGTGGAGTTCTTTTTGGACACCACCAACACTTTCCACTTTCCATGGGGTGAGATGACCGTCACTCCGGCCAACTTTAGTCTCATCATGGGTCTAGAATTTCATTCTACTCCGCTGCCGTTTGACAGTGACATTACTGTCTACTCGCTGATAGTTATGGAGTTATTGTGTCCGATCGCTGTTAGGGCCCGTGCCGAGGCGCAGCCTGGACAACTCAATTCCTGGTGCATTCGCCGTTCCACGCTAATAGCGGCTTTTGAGGATGATGCGACCACTTGTGAGCAGCGGGTGCGCATCTTTATGCTGATTTTGCTGTCAGGGACCTTTTCCCCTGACAAGGGTAGTCGAGTACTTCTCTACTACCTGAAAGCTGTTCGCGACCTTCATTTGGTCGGGACATATGACTGAGCCAGTCTAGCCTATGCAGACTTTCTTTTGGGTCTGCGACATTCCTGTCGTCATAGAGCCTTGTCTGGAGAGGTCGCACTTTCCAGTTTCCACAGGGTCGTAGAGGTATATTTCTTTCCTTTTTGAAATTTATCTCTGACTAGTGCAAGCATTTACTGATTTTTCCCTCACTATGTAGATTTGGTTCTACGAGTATTTCCCTTCACTCGCGCCGGCGAGATCTTCTCTTCGCAAGCTTTCCATCGGTGCTAGTTTGGGAGGCCACTGCGGTCAGGTCGAGACTGCACTTATTCGAGAGTTGATCCTCTCGGTAGGTTCTCTTGAACACTTGTCTTTTTGATTATCATTCTTTTGATAGCATTTATCGTACATAGCTGTTTTGTAGGAGCCGTGGGGGACCCTGGGCTAACTTCGCTGTACCTGTGCTAGCCGCATAGTATACTACCGAGCGTCGCTACATTCAGGGACGTATGGCGTTGCGGTATATCTCGGCAAGAGAGTGGCTATTCAGCACTCCTCGGATGTTTTTGTCGTCCCTGCTCGTCCGCCTCGACTTGTGTTCCATGAGACATTGCTGCGTGATTGGGCGAGCCGATCGTCTATGGGCACTCCCTGGCGGTCTCATGTCCATTTGGGACAGAGTTACGCAAATGATTTGCTGCCCTTGCAAGCGCCGGCTCCTGTTTTGTCTGAGGAAGCAGCAATATGTTTTGCTTTTCTTTTTATTTTCCACTAGGCGAAACCTGAGTGACTTCTAATTATTTGGATTTATCCTTATCAGGCTGGGCCTAGGGAGTTCGTTCCTCCGAGGATGTCCATTCGTTACCAAGGAATGTTCAGACCAATCGATAAGATGATTCCTCCAGCCCCCGAGGATCAGCGCTTTGTGGAGCGCTCCATCCCTTGTCACCAGACTCGGGTGAGCATTTATATACATACATATATATAATAATACTCATAATATGTATGTATGTATATATATATATATATATATATATATATATATATATATATATTTATATATATATATATATACATATGTATATATATATATATGTATATATATATATATACACATATATGTAATGTATGTATATATATATATATATACATATATATATATATATATATATATATATATATATGTATGTATATATATGTATGTATATATATGTATGTATATTTATATATATGTGTGTATATACATATATATATATATATATATATATTGTCCTGTATAATTACTGACTTTCGCGAGGTGGTGACAGATATGGCGAGGTGCATAGACGCCTTTCACGGCCAGCTCGTGAGGCTGCGGAACCGAGCTACCTGTCGTAGTAACGACGTCAAGGAGGTATTTCTCTTGTATTTTCTTTTGCATTGTCTTTTCATTATATTGTTTGCTTCGTATTTGATTTGATTTACTTTTGTAGGGACAACCTATTCCTTCTCCGCGTACTCGGTCGAGAGCTGAGCCCAGGGGAGAGTCTACTAGGTCCAACTCGAGGTGTCGCCGCACTACTTCCAGTGGTCGAGGTGGCCGATCCGAGGCTGGTCCTACGGAGGACTCGGCTTCTTCGCCCGAGGAGGTCTTTCCCGGCCGACATCGGCTCCTTCAATGGGTGGTGGGACGTACGAGGTGGGCTCGTCGTCGCAGCAGCCCTTACACCTTCAGCCGTTGTCGATTGACTATCAGGGTGAGCTGGGTTGGACTGGCCCTGAGCTAAGGTTTCTGGCGACTGACAGGTCAGGAGAGGTGAGGGGCATACTCCCTGTACTACTACGTTTTTTGATGCGATGTGTGTACCTCATCATCTGCGGCCTCTAGCACCATAGTTGTACCTGTGTTTACTTTTTTTTTTATTTGACTTCATAGGACTTTTTGTGATTGTATTATATGACTCTTTTTTATATTAGACACATTGTATATACAAACTTTTTATATTAAGCCTGTTTTATCTTTGCATTTTATTTTTCATTTTATGTGCATGTGAGTGTGTGAAAAAAACTGTGAATTATTTTATTTTAATTTTATTTTTGCGCAAATAATTCTGTCATTTTTATTATCAATGGAGGGTATCCGACTTTCTCCCCCAAAAGAAAAATGAAAAATAAAAATTTTCGATTAAAAATAAGCCTAAACTTAATTTAATCGAAGGAAAAGAGCAAAAATGGATTGAATTTAGATATAGAAGTATTGAATAACGGGGTGTAATTTGTAAAATCAAAGTCGAATCGGAGTCAGAAAAACACGGTTTATATGGCGCATGACTGTCACTAGCTGGGACGTGTTATCGCCACGCGACAGACTTTGGCGACAAGCTTGTCGTCTGGCGACAGACTTAATTTTCCAAATCCTTTCAGAATTCGAAATCTGGCTAGAAATTGTTTAAAAATAGCCCCAAAATCTGACGATTTCTGTATAATTAACAATTAATCATGTTTTTATCTAAGAAAAGCTTTTGTGATTTCACACGTGAGTGGTGTCGTTCTTTAACTGCTAAAAAGAGAAAAGAACTTGACTTTTTCCATATGGGGGGTATTTATGGCATAAAGGGGGTAAATCTTGACATAGACTTTATTCATACCGCCTTAGAATATTGGGATTCTAATACTCACTAGTTTAGATTAGGCTTTGATGAAATATGCCCTTTACCGGAAGAATTCGGTGCTATTTTAGGCTTCCCTTCATTAAATCTTGCGGTAATGCCAAGGGTGAGTGAGTATTATTATAAAGATTATGAGCATTTCCTTGATCTATAGGGGTAAAGATCTAAAAAACATAGTGCATGGTAATAATGTTGATTTAAAGGAATTTGCACGTTTTACTTTGATATACCACGCTCCGAATCTTTTCATGTTTATAGAAGAAGAGCTTTCCTCTTTTGCATGCTTAGCCAATACCTTCTTACTAATGGTAAAAATAATGAGGGCCAAGCAATCATAATATCTATATTAGAATAAATTGAATCCAGGAGAAATCCATCCCAATGCCATTAATTGTTGGAGAGACTATGCTTTGTCTTGATGAATTGAAAAGGAATCCAAAAGCACCTTTTCGAGGCTCTCCAATTTTATTACAGGTAGAAAAATAATATTCTTAATTACTGAAATTAAAAATTTATTTTTGTATAGCAATAATAATTATGTGCATTGAATTTTACAAATGTGGCTCATGGAGAGACTAGAATTCATTAGTCCTCTTGATAACATTGACAAGTATACTCCCAACTGCTTTGTTCGGCGAAAGAAGCGTTTCTCCTTGAAGATGGATCGCCGTGAGTGGGGCAAAGTTTTTGCCTCTTGTGACTACTCTATTAAGTGGGTTGTTCCTTAGTGGAAGCTTGAAAAGATGATTGGTTGTAATACTCAACCCTTTTGCCGTCATCCTAGCTTGTCAAAATTGACTTTTTATTATCGTTGTAGAGTAAAGAGACAATATGAAATTGCACAAACCATTCCCACGGGAGATTTTTCGTCGTCCTTATGAATTTCCGGTTTCACAAGAAGTTGAAAGATTTGACAAGTATTGGTGTGCTAGACCTTTATGGGAGGTGATTACCCAAAAGGTTCCACCTTCTTTGTCCAATAATATGAAGCAATGGTTAGATGGGAGATCTCAAAAGGACCAAATCAAAGTAGAGAAGTGATCGGGATAAGATAGGTTGTTAAACTACTACCCTAATCAAATTAATAATTTATAATACTAAACTACCTTAATACAAGTATAGGGGCATGTAAAGGGTCGAACCACTAAGGAAGCTCACTCGTTCAACATTAAAATCACTATGAAAGAGTAAGAAGGGGTATATTTTTGTTGGTTTTTGGATAGGAAACACTAAAACTACAAACAAGAAACGATAAAGATGATTAAAATCAAGAGAGAACGTCGCTAGGGGTACGGGGGTGTCAAATATGATTAGAAAGAGGGGAACAATAATAGTTATCATGATAAACATGCCAAAGAACAAAGGATTCTACCTAAATAATTCATTCTCATGCAATAGTGAAGGCAAATCAATGAAAGAGGTATATGCTAACTAGGATCATTCTCATGCATCCTATTAGACACAAGCAAATCAAGAGAATAAAGAAGCACAATACATGAAACTCCATTTTAACTACCCATTCTCATGCAATCATTAAAATAGAGGTGATCTTAATCTAGTTCAAATCATTTTCATGCATTTAAACTAGAAGGCAATCAAATAAAGTGCAACCTTAGTCTCCAGCCATTAAAAATCATGTATTCATCCAACCATCAACATTCATCCAACATTCAATACATATTTTCCACCCCCTTCCCCTAGCTAAGAAATTAGCCTAGAAAAGAGGGAATAAACATGATAGCCAAACTAAGAGTAAACACAAGAAACACAAAATCAAACATGATCAAAAATAGTGAAAATAACAATGATAGATTAACCCACAAGATAAATAAAAATAAGCAAATAGGAGGTAAATAAACAAAACTAAGAGAAAGGATTAGAGATTGCTAAAGAGGAAATAAATGAAAGATGAAAACTTGGAAAGTTGCTTGATTGATTGATTGAAGAGAAACTTGAACAAAGGTTGCATAAAATGGAGATAACTTGAGAAATACTACACTACTTCTCTCTAAGGCTAATTGTTCATAAGCTAAGATAATCCAATACCATTACATAAATAATGTTCTAGATAACCGCCTAAAATAAACCGTACACACCAGCTGGAATAAAAGAAATGGTCCGACCGAACACTAGGAAGGTTCGGCCGGACTACAGGGTAGGTTCGGCCGAACCATGGGTAGGTTCGGTCGAACCTACTGTGATCTTGGTCTGGTCGAACTTCTGAGGTTCGACCACTCCTGCAAATTAGCTAAATTCCAGCTTGAAACTGCCAGAGTAGTTTGGCCGCACCACACGGTAGGTTCGGCCACACCTTCAGGGGGTTTGGCCGAACCTCACATAAATCTTCCTTCCTTCAGCTTCCCTTGAGCATCATGTTTCTTCTCCATGGCACGTCATGTATTCAAAGGTTCATCCGAAAAGGCCAAAAACCTACAAAACAACAAAGAAACACTAGAAAAACCAACAAAAAGAGAAAAAGGGAAAGAAAACACGAGAAAAGAAAGGGAAAGGCAAAACTAAAGTAAAAATGCTTAAAAGGCTCAAACAAGTGCAAATGAGGGGAGAATCCTTAGAGAAAAAGGATGGAAAAGTGGCATAAATGCCACTTATCAAAATCCCCCACACTTGCCTCTTGCTTTTCCTCAAGCAAGGAACACTAAAAAAAAGACAACACACACAACAAACATAATATGACAAGGATTAAAAAAATCAATCAAGTTTCATGATGGGAAATGCTCCAAATGGACTCCAACATAGGGACATGTATCAAAGAATGCTTACTTTTCTCAACTCAAAGAGGGGGGACACGTTCTAAGATGCTCATGGTTGAAGAAGACAAACATAAGCTAAGCGTAGAGAACTAATGATTTCATCCTCCGCCCTAGCCCCAACCAAGACGGTCCGCGTTCTTTCTACTAGCTTTAAATCATCCCTAAGTTAGCTCCTCATGATTCCTCGAGGGAGCCGAAAAAAAAAAAAAATTTATGTGGAGTCATAAGGTCATCCCGACATCTCAACTATGCACACTCTCTCCATAGGGTTGAAATCTATCTCCCTCCACCGTTCTTTGACCACGCGCCCCCTAAACTCCAAGGGTCTTACCTAGGGTTGTAATGTTATGGCTAGGGATCAAGGTTGGGAATAAATTTGAAAATTTTGGTGGCAAATCCTAAGTTAAGCTTAAGAGTGGCTATCTCTCAAGAACATCATAAGAATTGAACCAAGTCTCAGACTTACAACCTTTCAAAACAAATCACAAAACATTACTTCATCTCTTTTTATTTCCTTCGCTATTTTTTTTTTGTTTGGTTTTCATGTGCTTCCACTATCTTGGCAAACCTTTTACTCTTTTCATGAATAATCTTTTACAACCTCACTTGTACCAAATTATAGAACTTTCTTGCTCAATTTCAACATTATCAAACTCGAACCTCACAAGCCAATGCTTCACTAACTACAAGGGTTGGTAGAACATAGGCCGCTAGGTTTGTAATATGGTTAATTCAAGAAAGGGGAAATAAGGCTCAAATTGTCTAGCAAGAAAGTGAATGCAAAATGAAAACCAAATTTGTAACAAAACATAAAGAAAATAAAGAAAAAATGCCCTCTTCCTCCTCTAGAGTTATATGGTCACGATTTTGGGAGCTAGATACCAACACAAAGATTAAGATATGCATAGTCAAGGATCCTAAATGCCGCTCACAAGAGTGATGAAGGCTAGAACAAATGACGCTCACATGGGATAAGAAATAAGCAAATACCAACCCAGGGAATCCTATTCACTACGGAGAGCAACACCATCTTACCACTTTCCCGTGAACTAGGGGTTCAAACGTCCTCAAGAGTTTTAAATCGGGCTACCTTAGCTTACAATGTGTCTAATTCAACCCTAAGCACTCTGAAACCGTGTAATCCCTCATCAACTAGGAAGGTAAGCATTCAAAGACATGTCATTAAGAAGGTACACAAATCTACAAATCCGAATGAATGAGAAAATCCACATAAAAAATATTTCAACTTGTCATGATCATGCTTGTCACACAAAAAAAAAAAGAACAAGAAAAGCACACAAGAAAGGGAGGAAGAAATTAAGAAGGTTCATAATCGAGGCATGTAATCCAAATAAATCCCAATCGTCATACAAGTGATCGTTGATATCAACATCAATGATCGATCCCAGGTTCCTTAGAACAAAAATCAATCAACCTCGAACCATTCAACTCTTCCTAAACTAAACTTTAACTAAGCACTCAAAGAAAAAGAAAATAGATTAGAGGAAAGGTCTCACCAAATGCCGCTTGATATAGAAGACAAGGTAATTTATACAATCTCACCAAGGGAGCTAGTGTTGCTCCTTAACTTCCTTCATCTCCGCTTTCAAGCTTCAAGAAAAGTGAGCCAAACAAAAGAAACTACAACAAAACAAGAAAAAGTTAGAAAACAAAGAAAAGACTATAGTTATAAACAAAAAGAAGAAAAATAAATAAAAAGCTATCTACAAAGTTTGGATTATGGGAATTTGGATTGTCGGGAATTATGGATTTTTACTTGGGAGCATCTTCACCTACAAAAACTCAAGAATCATCAAAGAAAATCATCACAAATCAGCAAAAATCATCATAAAACATCATCATAACATCGTCATCATCACCATCACATCACCATCATCATCACAATATCATCATCATCATCATCATCTCATCACAACATTATCACAACATCACAACATCATTAACTATAACACATCCACTATCCTCAATAGTCCTCTTCATGTGCAAGCTACTACCCTACCACTCTACCCTCCTATGTACACTTCAACCAACGAAAAGGACATCCTCCCCCACACTATTCTTTTGCACGTCCCGAGCAAAAGTTACAAGTTAGAAGACCGGGGGGAAGGAAGGGAACCCTTATCACGGGTTCCTATCTCCTTGCCCACTTGGTTGAGGGGGGTTATGATAGGGATAAGATAGGTCGTTGAGCTACTACCCTAATACAAGTATAGAGGTATGTAAAGGGTCGAACCACTAAGGAAGCTCACTCGTCCAACATCAATATCACTAATGCAAGAGTCAAAAGGGGAATATTTTTGTTGGTTTTTGGATAAAAAGCACTAAGACTACAAACAAGCAAATATAAAAAGATTAAAATCAAGAGAGAACGACACTAGGGGTAAGGGGGTGTCAAACATGATAAGAAAAAGGGGAATGATGATAGTTATCATGAAGAACATGCCAAAGAACACAAGATCCTACCTAAACAATCCATTCTCATGCAATAGTCTAGGCAAATCAACGAAAGAGGTCTATGCTAACTAGGATCATTCTCATGCATCCTATTAGACACAAGCAAATCAAGAGAATACAGAAGCACAATCCATAAAACTCCATTTTAACAACTCAATCTCATGCAATCATTAAAATAGAGGTGATCTTAATCTAGTTCAAATCATTTTCATGCATTTAAACTAGAAGGCAATCAAATAAAGTGCAATAATAATCTCAAGCTATTAAAAATCATGTCTTTCATCAATTTAAGGCATGTATTCAATCCAACCATCATCATTCATCCAACATTCAACACATATTTTTCATCCCCTTCCCTTAGCTAAGAAATTAGCCTAGAAAAGGGAGATTAAACATAATAGCAAAACTAAACATGAATTCAAGAAGCACAAAACTAAGCATGATTAAGAACAATAAAACAATACCAACTTGTTCAACTAAAGAAATAGATAAAAAATACCAACTACAAAGCAAATAAATAAAGCTAAAATAAAGGGATTAGAGATTACTAAAGATGAGAATAATAAAGATGAAAACATGGAAGCTTGATTGAAATGAACTTGACCAAAAGTTGAATACAATGAAGAAACTTGAACAATAATATTCTTTTTCTCTCTAAAATTATCTAATCTAACCCTAAGAGAGAGAAGCTCCCATGAAACTAATTAAAATTAGAATAATAGATGGATTTTCTCCCCCTCCTTTAATTACCCCAAAATTGGGTATTTATACTAAGCTAGGAAAAAAAAAAGAAAAAAAAAAGAAGGAAAATAGAGTAAAAAGGGAAATAAAGAAAGAAAAAAAAATAAAAGAAAGAAATAAGAAAAGAAAATAAATAAATAACAAAAGATTAAAAGAAAATGGGAATAAAAAGAAAACACAAACTTTTAAAAAAATCGGGTGTACAATAATTATTGTACATCCATTTTAAATATCTCTTAAAGTGATCAAAAGTTGCCCCTGAAATGAATAAAAGTTACCCTAATATATATAAAAGTTACCCAATACAAATAAAGATAATCTTTGCTTTATTGGTAAAGAATCACATTTTAAATGACTAAAATTCAATTATTAGTGATTGAAAGTTATTTTATTACCGTTATAAAACTATTCTTCTTTTATTTATAAAAAAAATCATATTATGTTCAAAGTTACCCAAAAAAGGGCAAAAAGTTACCCTAAATTGGCATAAAGTTACCCGTATACTGCTCGATGTAAACTAATATTAGTGTAAACCGGATGTATACAAAAGTTTTATAAAAGAAAATAAAACAAAAATCCTCAAATCCAAACTAGCGGACCCCATCTCCTTCCTCTTCGAGATTTCGGCTGCTCTTGAATCTTCATCACCACCGTTTATCAATCATCCTCAGCAATCATCAAGGGTAATCATCGAACATCATCTTTCATCTTCGCTCTCAGCCTTTCGATCTCACTAAATGCCATGTGCGAAGCTCGTGAGGTGGTCCGGTCGAACCATGAGTGTGTTCGACTACACCTGTAAAAATCAGAAAACTTCGAACGCTTCTGACCATTTTTGCTCTTTTACTTCGACCAAACTCTTCAATGGGTTTGCCCGAACTCGATTGATTTGCTATTTGTTCTGATTTTGGGCGCTTTATTGAAATGAATTGTTGCGATTTGTTGGCTGCTACTGTTGCGGTGGTTTTGGCGGCTGACAGATTGCGAGTTGGCTGGGATTGGTGGCGAAATGGGAGGCGCAGCAGGTGAGGTTGGTTTGTGGTGTTAGTTGCATTGCTATTGTTGTTATTGGGGGATTTAATTGAGATGGGTTTGCTGCTGTGAGTTTTTGGTATGGTAGGTTGAAGATGGTGAGTGACTGTGGCTGTGATGCGGGCTGCGAGCAGAGGTGGTTATTGCGGTGGTGGCTATAGTGGTTGTTGCGGTGGTGCCTATAGTGGTTGTTGCGGTGGTGGAGGATAGGTGATTGTGGGGTGAATTTGAGTGTTGAGGTGCTGCTACTGTTTTGGTGCTTGGAGTGTGTGAGGAGCAGGGGAGTTGGCTGGTGGTGTTGTGTTTGTTGCTGTTGTAGTTGGTGGTGTTGAGGAAAGCAGGGAGTAGGGGAGATGAGTGCGCAAATGGGTGTGGAATGGTCTGGTGTAGGATTAGGAATTGGAGTGGTGCAGGTTAAGGTGACAGCAGCTAGGAGGATGAGAAAGGCTTGGGAATTCGGCTTGGACCTCGAACTCGAACTTGAACCCGAACCTACACACAAACAAACCCGAGGATGAAACCGAGACAAATGAAAGAAAATAAATAATAAAAAGAAACTTAATAAACTAAAATAAAATTACGGCAAATAAATAAAACTAAAAACTAAAAAAAATAAATAAATAAAGATAAACAAAAAATCAAATAAAATAAAAATAGGAAAATAAACTAAAACTAATCAAATAAAGATAAACACAAAAACACTAAAAATTACCAAAACAGTCAAATAAAAGACAAATGACAAGAATAAGAAAATAATAGAAATAAAGGAGAAAATGGGCTAAATTATTGGAAAATGAGCCGGAAAAACGACTCAATAAACACCCTAAAAGTGACATAAAAGTCACTTATCAGGTTATCAGGATTAAACCAGGGAGTATCCATGAAAGGGTGGAAGGGTTGGTTGAAATGCTCATAGGGCCACCCTTGGTCACCCCAACCTCCATCAAAAGGAGTAGGGGTTGATGTGGATGCCGGGTCATAAGTCGGATCACACCCACCCGGACGATAGGGGTTGTATGGTGGGGTGCCAATGCGTTGGGAAGGGTCGATGGTACCTTCCCAATAGGGGTAGTCACTGGGGGCGGGGTTGCGAGGATCATAGGGCCCCTAATGATTAACCGGACCCTCTTGAGAAGGGTGGTAAGGGTAGTTAACATAGGGCGTTTGAATGCCCTGACGTGGGAAAATTAGGTCGTTGGACTAATCCTCCTAAGTCAAACAAAATTTATAAACACTCAACAAACCTAAATACAAGTATAGAGGTAAGTCAAGGGTCGAACCCAAAGGAACGGTAATGTCTAAATGCTTTCAATTATGTGCCTAAGCTAGGTCGAAGACAAGGGGTAAAAGAGGACACTAACAACTACTAAGACAAAGAAACCAAACAAATAAAATGCTAGGGATTAGGATTCACTTATATTAGCAATGAACAAAGAAAATTGGTATTGGAAGTTGACTAAGTTAAGCAATGCGAGGGAAGATCAATTATGCAACCAAAAGAGCATATCAAGCTATTCTCCTAGAGGTCTAACTAGCGTCAACTACGATAAACTCTAGCTAGGAAACATCACATGACACCTCAAACGTGTAAATGAAAGCCACAAATCAATGGTCCGTATCAATGTGAACTTACAATGCAATCTAGTGTGAATAACTAGGGTGATCAAGCCTAAATCAAACACACACATGCACATAATCAATTAACCAATTTAATCACATCATCAACTCCATCAAAATCCCCAATCTACATCAATCCATTACATAATACAAGCTTCACCAAATCCCTAACCAAACAACTACTCTAGCAACATCATCAATTCAACAAACAACTAAAGAAATCAACAATCAAAGAAGAACAATAACTCTAATCAAACATCAATCATGAAATCATCAAAACACAATCAAAATCAACAATCTAAACATGAATACTAAACAAAACAATAAATGAGATAGAGTTTAGAAATGCTCATTGATAATAAAGTAGATCTCCAATACAATTGTCACCATTGGATCTTCAATCTCTCAATCACCATTGAAATTCTTCACTTTCTCTCTCTAAAATCTACTCCTAAAACTAACCCCTAAATCTAGAGAGAGAAGCTCTCAACTAAGCTAAGAATATGATCTAATTCTATTATCAAAACTCCTTACAAAAATTGGGTTCAAATAGGTATAAGAAGAGAGAGAAAATCGTCGAAATCCGATCGGAAAAGACCCACGTTGGTGCGGCCACACAATAGGGGATGTGCGCCCGCACCACCATGATGTGCGCCCGCACCACCATGGTGTGCGGCCGCACATCCTTCGTGTGCGCCCGCACCTTCTGCGCGTGCGGCCGCACTCAGCTGGGTTTCTTCGAATCTTCAACTCTTCAAACTCAAGGGGTGCACACATGATTTATGATGGTGATGGAGGACAAGGTAGGCAGTAGCTAAGGCTTAATATTGATGGCACACACTTCCTTTGAAGGGAGCACAAGAGAAGAGCCAAGACTTGGAACTTCCACTTCTTTGCATCTTGAGCTTCCCAAACTCCATGAACTTGATCCAAAAGCTTCTTCCACCATAGTGGATCACCAAAATCAATACCCGAACCTCGTCCAATACCTACAACCACGAAAATAGAGCAAATAAAGAAGAAAAGGCTAGAAAACCAACGAAAAGCACAAAAGCTACAAAATAAGAGAAGAAAGGTAAAACTAAGCAACAAAGCATAAAACTAAGCTCTTATTAAGCATGAAAGCTATGAAAAGAGAATAGAAAGGACCTAATTGCTCGTCAAATGTGTGCCATTTATGACACACATCAAATACCCCCAAGCTTACCTTTTGCTCGTCCTCGAGCAAAACAAAACCAAGGGAGTGGAAATGACGAGCTTATTAAAACAAACTAAAGAATAGACGAGATGAGAATATACACTAACTCACTTTCGTAGGAATCACAGTCAATTTTAGCAACTAATGACAAGCCATTTAAACCCCTAGATCGCCCTAGAGGACGAGTGATGCTCTCGTAAGGGTATCCTAAGAGTTTACCCATAACTCTCATAATAATACAAACAAGGCAAAGCATGAAAAAGAAAACAAAAATACGTAAGGGTATCCTAAGAGTTTACCCATAACTCTCATAATAATACAAACAAGGCAAAGCATGAAAAAGAAAACAAAAATACAAGAAAAGCAAACAAATGTTCATGAAAGGACTTTTGCAAATGTACAAGCACAAGTGGATGCAAATCTTTCTATACAAGTAAGGGAGTGCATGTTCCAAGATACCCAAGGTTGATTGAAACATAAATATGCTAAGCATAGGAACTAGCTTTCACAATCCACTTTCATCCCAAACGACCTTACCGCGTTCTTCCTAATAGCTTCAAATCGACCTCAAATGAGCATCCCAATGATTCCACGAAGGAACCGGAAAAAGAGAATTTTTAGGCTACTCGACATCTTGACTTTTGCATCCCCTCTCTCTATTCCTAAAACTCACATTCCTCTCCATCGATGAGTGACTCAACCATTTAGGTCAAAAGGTATTTCCCAAAGGTTGTAACGTTAAGGCAAAAGGGTGAAGGTAGGCTAAAATTTAAAATTTGGTGGTTTTCCTAATAGTGAAGCAAAGAACGGCCAATTCTTAGAATCACAATCAAGTAGACACCAATCCAAACAAAAATACTCACACCCCCAAGCTTATTCAAAGCTATAAACCACAAACATATGCACAAAAAGCGTGAGAACGCTTCCCCCCAAGCTTAAATGGAGCATTGTCCTCAATGCTCAAAAAGGGAGAAAACTCACAACAAAATATTTTTGAATTTTTTATTTTTCACTTTTTTTCTTTTTTTTTTAATAGTTCTTTGTCCTCGCCTCTTTTAACTTTGGACGGCTTTTTCGATTTTTGTACTTATTTGTCCATGCCTTTTATAATGTAGGACGGCTTTTACTCATACTCATGTGCCATTATTCACAAAGAAGATATAACACAATCATGCCTTCAAAAAAACCAAAAATTTCAACTTCTCCACCACAAACTCCATCAAGAAAGATCAATTGCTTCACAAAAACCAAGAAAAGAAAGAAAATGAAACAAAAGGCCAAAGATCTAAAGATGTGGCTTGAAAAGAAGGTATAAGGCTCAAATGGTTGCAAGAAGGCAAATGTAAACCCAAACATAAAGAATGAAACACACTATCCTAAAAATGAAAAATACCACCCCGAAAAAGGTGCCTTTTTCCTCCCTAAATGGTTCGGTCTCGGATTCAAGATCTATGAGTCGAGTTTCAAGATAAGGTTTGCAAAAAGTCAAGGATCCATGCCGCTCATACAAGTATAGGTAGAAGGCTTGAAAAACAAAGAACTCACACGGATGTAGCAAAAACTCACTATTTGCGTCAAATCGACTATAGGAAGCAACTACCAAACATGCCACAAACAAGTAGAATCCGGCTTCAAGTTCCCACTAGTTCTAACCAACTACCTTAACATGCTTTATCCTAGAATCAACCAAGCGTACTCTCAAACCGTGCACACCATTACCATTTAGGAAGAAAAACATTCAATTATACAAGTCCAAATGTTATTATGTCCAAAGCAAGAACAAAACAAAACACATTGCAAAATTGCCTTGATAGAAAGGAAAATCTTTTTGGAGTTTTTTAAAATAAGAGAAACATGGAAAAGCATATACAAAGGTGCAAAGCATATATGAAACAAAATCCCACCAAACATGATAGAATACCCTCCCCCAAGCTTGAATGAGACAATACACTCAAACATAAATCATATTATCCATGGGAGGGGAAAACAAGGAGATCAATCCAACAAACCAACATATGTCCAACAAGTCATCATCCACTAGAGAAAGAGCAAAGAAAGATATTACCGGATTTGAGGTGGGTGTAAATACCCGCAAATGACCAAATTAAACCTTTCATAGCTAATTTCTCATGAATTGAACCTTGTTTCCATGTGCTAGTAAAAATAGGAGTCAACCTTCCTTGATTCTTGATCCAAATCGAAGCACCAAAGTATATCAAGTCATGTACCTAGCAAAAGGCACACAAACATTTCCATGAGAGAAAGTCTATTCTAAAAAGAAAAGGAAAATCTAATCTAAAACATGGGTTACTTCCCAAGAAAGGCTTGCTTAAGGTCCAAGCTTGACCGCTCTAGTAAAATAATATTGCAACGATCGCAAGAGCTTGTCAAATGCACTACTACACATTTCATAAGAAAGTAAGTGTGCACATGACAAAAATAAGGCATGCAACAAGCAAAGTGCACACCTATGAGGAGAGAGATGCCAAGGGAAGGAAGAAGAATCAAAAGAAAACTCAACAAAATAAGAAGAAAAAGAAAAATAAGAAGAAAAGGAAAAAGAAGGCAAACTCTCCTCAAAATATTTTTGGGTGGCAACATCACCCTTTTCCCAAATTGGAGACAAATGAGCCACATTCAAATCATCATAGACAAAAGGGTCCCCAATAGGCTTACCAACAAAGAAAGGGAGAAATTAGGGCAATAAGGGATGTGATTAAACTTTTGAGAGAAAAGGGTATGAGAAATAGGCAAAGGGTTAGCTACTACCTCAACACAAGGTCTCACATCACCAATGAGGGCATGAAAATCAATCATAGAATCCTCAAAAGAAGAACACTCATGATCACCATCTCCCTCAAACATCCAACTCCCAAGAGGAACCACATAATCTCCTCCACTATCTTCATGAATAATAGCTCCCTCAACTTCCTTAAAGCCTAGAGTCTCAAACCCATGCATGAATGGAGGCAAATTAATTTCAAAATCATCTCTCTCCCATGAAGCATCATCAATGAACTTGCTTAAAAAGGCTATGGCTATTCCCTATGCACTCAACAAACACAATTGTCATAACCTCAAACGATTCCAAATACTCATGGATAGAAGAGTCACATTCATACACTTGAAACTCATCACAATCAACAAAGGAAGAGATTTCTAGACTTAAAATTTCATCAAACTCATTATCACTCTCGACTCTCTCTCCTTCACTCTCGAAATTACCATCATCACCCTCAACACACACATTAGATTTGTAACTTTCACACATAAGCACCAAGGATGACAATTAGCTTCCTAGATCTTCATTTCTCCTTCTTCCCTCCTCAAGACGCTCCTCACTCTTTCTCATCATCTCCAATTGACTTCTTAAACAATTAAGAGTCGACTCTTTGTTAGGCCCAAGATCATCACGAAGCTCAACATGCCTAATTTGAGTTTCCAAGGTAGCAATAAGAGATTCAAAAGGGGTAGGAGATTGAGGCTCAATAAGAGAAGAAGAAGTACAACCAAAAGTGGGATTATCATCATTACAAACATGAGCATTTTCATCAAAAAGGGGGTTGGGAGCATTTTCAAATGTATGAGATTTGTTAGCTTGAGCATGCAACACATTATCATTAACAAAAGAGGAAATAGAATGGGAAGCATTTGTTCTAGGTTCAACTATGGGGTCATGTGACACATCATGGTAAATCATGCTAGCATTGATTGCACATAAAAAATGGAAGCACGTTTACCCTTGTTATAGACTTCCCAAGCAAACCAAACATAAAATTTCCAAGCATCTTCAATAGAAAATGCTCTAAAATTACCATTATGCATTCCTTCAACTATATCCCTAGTTTGCTCATTTAAACCATGATAACAAATCTCACAAGCTTCCCAAAAACTACAACAATTATAGTCAAGAAATTCCTTAAGTCTATTGAAATATTCACAAAAAGGCTCATCATCATGTTGAGAAAAAGATAGACATGCCATTTTTACAAAGGAAACAAAAACAAAATAAAAGAAAAGTAAACACAAAGACCTAGACTCAAGCAATCAAAAACACTCAAACATAGACACCGTTCCCCGGCAACGGCGCCATTTTGACGTGGGAGAATTAGGTCGTTGGACTAATCATCCTAAGTCAAACAAAATTTATAAACACTCAACAAACCTAAATACAAGTATAGAGGTAAGTCAAGGGTCGAACCCAAAGGAACGGTAATGTCTAAGTGATTTCAATTATGTGCCTAAACTAGGTCGAAGACAAGGGGTAAAAGAGGACACAAACAAATAAAATGCTAGGGATTAGGATTCACTTATATTAGCAATGAACAAAGCAAATTGGTATTGGAAGTTGACTAAGTCAAGAAATGCGAGGGAAAATCAATTATGCAACCAAAAGAGCATATCAAGCTATTCTCCTAGAGGTCTAACTGCGTCAACTACGATAAACTCTAGCTAGGAAACATCACATGACACCTCAATCGTGTAAATGCATGCCACAAATCAACGGTCCGTATCAATGTGAACTTACAATGCAATCTAGTGTGAATAACTAGGGTGATCAAGCATAGCCTAAATCAAACACACACATGTACATAATCAATTAACCAATTTAATCACATCATCAACTCCATCAAAATCCCCAATCTACATCAATCCATTACATAATACAAGCTTCACCAAATCCCCAACCAAACAACTACTCTAGCAACATCATCAATTCAACAAACAACTAAAGAAATCAACAATCAAAGAAAAACAATAACTCTAATCAAACATCAATCATCAAATCATCAAAACACAATTAAAATCAACAATCTAAACATGAATACTAAACAAAACAATAAATGAGATAGTGTTTAGAAATACTCATTGATAATAGAGTAAATCTCCAATACAATTGTCACCATTGGATCTTCAATCTCTCAATCACCATTGAAATTCTTCACTTTCTCTCTCTAAAATCTACTCCTAAAACTAACCCCTAAATCTAGAGAGAGAAGCTCTCAACTAAGCTAAGAATATGGTCTAATTCTATTATCAAAACTCCTTACAAAAATTGGGTTCAAATAGGTATAAGAAGAGAGAGAAAATCGTCGAAATCCGATCGGAAAATACCCACGTTGGTGCGGCCACACAACAGGGGATGTGCGCCCGCACCACCATGATGTGCGCCAGCACCACCATGGTGTGCGGCCGCACATCCTTCGTGTGCGCCAGCACCTTCTGCGCGTGCGGCCGCACTCAGCTGGGTTTCTTCGAATCTTCAACTCTTCAAGCTCAAGGGGTGCTGACAAGAGGAAAATGCATGTCGTTATCTACCCTTTCCCCAAGTCAAACTAAATTTGTAAACACCTAACCAACCTTATATGAATATAGGGTAAGTTAAAGGTCGATCCCAAGGGAATGCAATGATGAAAACTAAAGTCTAAGTCAAGCTACCTCGAAGTCGAAAATGAAGTTATGGTTGGTAACTAAGTGAACTAGATCGAATTTAACTAGTAATCAAGGGGTCTAAACACTAGGGATATGGGTTCCACATGCAAGATCAATGATAATGCTAGAGCAAAACTCAATCAATTGGCTCAAGTATTGCAATGGACAAACAATAGTAGCAATCAAGAGAGCTCAAATGCTATCTCCTATAGGCCAATCTAGTGGTCACTATGAAAGGCAAACCAAGAAGAATCACAAGCAAACCCAATCAATTAGAGCAACCTTCAAATCAATTGGTCATGTCAATAAGAGTTGCAATGCAATCTAGATTAATCTTATAGGTTGATCAATCCTAATCTAATCAATCTCATGCAAAACTATGTCAACCAAATTAATTGCAACAAATAAACCAATCAAGGAGCATCAACTAGCATTTCCATTAACCAAACATGCTTCCCCCTTTCCCTAGCAACTAATCTACTCACTAATCATGGTGAGATTTAAAACCAAATAACTAGAAATTGCATTGATCATCATATCTATATCAAAATCTAATAGAAATCAAAGTATTCAATAATATCAAACTCAAATCCAAGAAAAACAAACATTTAGCATAAATAAAATAGCAAGTAAGTAAGAGATGAAAGAAAGTAAAGATTCTCACTAATATTGAAGATTGAAAATGAAGAAATCCAAACTTGAGTGATCAAATGTTGAGTTACAATCCAAAACAAAGAACTTCTCTCTAACTTCTCTCTAGATTCTCTCTCTAAAACTAAGCAAAGAAAAATATGAAAAATAATATCCAAGAAATTCCCCCTTTCAAAAAGGAAAATACAACTCTATTTATAAACAAAGAAGAAAACGGCAGCTCCCGCGGTCTCTCCCGATAAACCCGCGCCCGCGGAAAAATGGGTACGGAACCCTCCGCGGGCTGTCTGGGCAGCACCCGCGCCCGCGGCATCAAGGGCCCGCGCCCGCGGGTATATGACCCGCGCCCGCGGCAAGATCCCCTGCTCCCAAAGGCTGATCAGGGGGCCGCGGTCTCTCTGAGTGGAGAGACCTCTCCATTTTGCCCGCGCCCGCGGAGAGACCGCGGGGCAACCGCGGCTAGTTCCTGCCAAAAATTGGCAGTTTTGAGCACCATAACCCCGCGCCCGCGGCTTCATGATCCGCGCCCGCGGCCTGGAGAGTTTCCTTAGAGACCTCTCCAAGGCCTCTCCAAAGCCTCTCTAAGCCCTCTCTAGCCCAATGCTTCTTCCTTGCTTGATCATTGAGGTCCCGAATTGCATCCTTTGCCAAGGTGAATCTCGCAATACCTACACAAGTAAACAAAGGAAGGAAATAAAAGGGAAAAAGAGCAAAATAAAGGAAAACACGATAAAAACACGAGGAAAATAAAGAAAAGAGGAAAAGGGGGAAACTAAAGGAAAAAGGGCCAAAACTAAAAGAAGAAAGCAACAAAAAGGGAGAGAAATAACCTAAAGGACTACCTAATGAGTGCCATAAATGACACTCATCAAATTCCCCCAAGCTAGACTTTTGCTCGTCCCGAGCAAAACAAAGGCCAAGAAGGAAAAAGAAAGGACAAAACGAAATAAAAAGAAAAAGAGGGGTAAGAATTTACACTAGGACTCATTGTCGTAGGAATCACAGTTGTTTTTAGCTACAACAAGCCATTTTGAACCTCTAGATCGCTCTAGAGGACGAGTGATGCTCTCGTAAGGGTATCCCAAGAGTTTACCCATAATTCTCCACCAAAACCCCAAGAGGCAAACCAAGGAAAGAAAAGAAAGAGAAAGAAAGGAAACAAAAATCTTTACGAAATGGACTTAACAAAGAGACTACAATTCAAATGAATAACAAACTTTCTAAAGTGAATTATGGTATGCACGTTATAAGATACCTAAGGTTGATAGAAACATAAATATGCTAAGCATAGGAACTAGTTATCACACTCCACCTTCATCCCAAACAATCTTACCGCGTTCCCCCTACTAATCTCATATCTCCCCTTAGTGAGCATCTCATAGATTCCGCGAAGGAACCGGAAAAAGATCAAAGTTTTAGGCTACTCGACATCTTGATTTCGCATCCCCTTTCCTTAGTCCACAACTTATGATTCCCTCCACCGATGAAAGACTCAACTCCTAGGTCCAAAGGTCTTTCCCAAAGGTTGTAACGTAAGGCAAGAAGGGTTAAGGTAGGCTAAAAATTTAAAAATTGGTGGTTATCCTAAAAATGTGAAGCAAAGACCGGCCAAATCTCAACACCAAACTTAAGTAATCACCAAACAAAAATGTATTAACACCCCCAAGCTTATTCAAAACAATACTCTACTAAAATAGAACCAAAAAGCGTGAACATTTAACGCTTTTCCCCCCAAGCTAAAGGAAACATTGTCCTCAATGCAAAGAGAGGAAAAGATTTTTTTTTTTTTTTTTTTTTTTTTTTTTTTTTTTATACACCTTTAAAGCAATAGTCCTTGCCTCTTTCTCAATTCGGACAGCTTTTACAGAAGCATTTACCATTATTCACCAAAAACAACTCAAATATGCTTACCAAATCGAACCCAAACCCCAACTTCATACACCACAATCTCTAAACATTGACCCTTGCTTCACAAAAACCAAAAAGAAAAAGAACGAAACAAAAGGCTCAAAATGTCTAAATATGCGGCTTGAAAAGAGGGAAGAAGGCTCAAAGGGGTAACAAGTAGGCAAATGTATCCCCAAATTCAAGAAGTAAACATAAAATGGACTATCCTATCCTAAAAAAAAAGGAAAATACCTCCCCGAAAAAGCTGCCTTTGTCCTTCCTAGGTAGTTCGGTCACGGTCTTAGGAATCATATGCTAAGATTCTAGATTAGGTTTGCGAAAATCAAGGATCCATGCCGCTCATGCAAGAATTTGATGAAAGCTTGAACAATTATACATCTCACATGGTTGTAGCAAAAACTCACTAAGGTTGTCAAATCAAAGATAGGGAGCAACTACCAACATGCCACAAACGAGTAGAATCCGATTTCATGATCCCCCTAGTTCTAGACAACTATCTTAGCATGCTTTATCCTAGAATCAACCAAACGTAATCTCAAACCATGCATACCATAATTACCTAGGAAGACTATTATTCAAAAGCAAGAGTCCATTGCATATAAGTCCAATATTCAAAAAGAGAAAGAGTAAAAAGAAAGCCTCAAAAAGATATGCACACCACAAGAATCAAAAGAAAAGGGAAAGAAAAGAAAAGATGGTAAACTAAGATAAAGATAGGAAAGGGAAAGAGGAAAGGGCAAAAATGCAATCATAACACATTTATCCCAATCGACAAACAAGTGGTCTAATGGCCACATCGCCAAAGACCCCAAACACACTAGGTGTTAAAATCATACATCCTCGAACCGTTCAACTTCCCCTATGTCTATTCCTAATCTAAGCAACCAAAAAGATAAAAAGGTGAAAATAAAAAGAAGTAAAATAAGAAAGACCTCACCAAGCATCCGTGCTAGACTAAAGTACCCAAAGAGTTCGCAGAGGCTTCTCCAAAGGGCTCCGCAATCCAAAGCATGAGCTACGAACAAGGTGAGTAAAAGAAAAGAAAGCTATATATATACAAAGTGAAATTGTTAGTAACTTCCAAACAAAAGCAAACAATAAAGAAAAACGAAAACACTAACTATATACAAAAACCTAGAAGAACCCATCATCATGAAAAAATTTTATAGAAGATCCCAAAAACATCATCCAAAGAAATAATCAACAACAAGCAACACAACAACAAGACCAATAGCCAAAATCCACCAAAAAACTTTATCAAAAACTTCCCACCGAGCCAAAGGTGCCGTCCCTATGCTAACACATCCTTTTGACCCTCCCCCCTCACAAAATGAAAGCATCGACCCCGATGCCGAAAACCATGCAAAAATAGGGAAAAGGGGAGAACAAAAGGGAGACAAATATGCAAATAAAAGGACTAATGCCCACTCGGGCCGGCACCATCATCACCCCCCGAACCATCACCCCCATCCCAACCTCCGGTGAAACCGGGAGGAAAACCGTAATAACCCCTAAATAGATCTTGTTGGGATGGGGTCAATTGGTCAAAGGGCGGTTGTTGAACGAGGGGCTCGGGGTGACGGGGGTCAACATAATAATAAGCGGGGTCACCCCTATAGTCACTCCCCCCCGGGGCCCTATAGTCATAAGGCGGGAAGTCGCGCCTTGGCACATCGGGGGTCTCAACCCCTTGCCAATAAGGGTACGTAGGGAGGCCATCACCACCCCGGGAAGGTACCGGCCCTTGTTGGGGCGGCACATAAGGGTAGTTAACCGGGGGTGCGACCTCCCCCCTACGTACACTAGCATCATATAAGGCACTAGTTTGATAAGAAAGAGTTTGGTGGTCGGAAAACATACCGTGCATGGAAAGTCTCATGCGGTCCATTTGCGCCCACATAGCCGCCATATCTTGCTCATAGTCATATGGCGGTTGTTGTTGGTGATCTTGTTGTTGTTGTTGTTGTTGTCTTCTTCTTCTTCCTTGGTGATGTTGTTGTTGAAATGGTTGTTGTTGTTGTAATGGTTGTGGTTGTTGTTCCGCTTGCTCTTCTCCTCTTCCTACCTCCTCCTCCTCATTCACATCCCCTAAGCCAACACCCTCAACAAAATTAACATCTTCCTCCATCTCATCCTCATCAACCCTACCATTGTCCCTAGGGACCATCCAAACATTCCTAGCCTCGCGAAAAATGGAGGTTACGGCCGGGTTAGGCAAAAGGCAGTGGTGGGTATTCCTTACTAGCCAAGAGTAGGTACCGGCCCTCTTAGTACTAGTAATGAAGCGGAGGGTGTTAACTTGCCTCAAATTTAACCAAATGTCCTCACTCCCTCCAACCGGAGTGCAAGATTCCAAGAACCGCTCTTGGTTGAAATATCTCACCAACCGGGTCACCATGCCCCCACAATGAACCTCCCCCGTCTTCACCCCATGCATTATCTCCTTGCACCCCTCCATGAAGATGTACCCAAAGTTAATCCTAGAACCCAATTCCGGCTTAGTAGCCATCCATAAAACCATTATCTCCTCCCGAGATAACTTACCCAAATCTTGCTTACTATAAACCGAGTACCCAAGAATTCTATGAAGGATCCTAAGGGCCGGATGAATGATCTCACTAGCAAGGGAAGTTTTGGAGTCAAATTGTCTTTTGTGGGCTATGGTTCTCCACCAAGCAACCTCATTATACTCACTTTGGGCATGGGAGATAAGGGGTTCGAAAATATCCCCATCGGGGTTGAAACCTAAGGCCACATTAAACTCGGCTAGGTTCATGGTGTGTTTGATGTTGAAGAGTTGGAAAGAGATGATGTAGTCGGTGTCCCCAACCCTATTGAACTCGAAAGTGGAGAAAAACTCGATCGAGGGTTCCAAGTAAGTACGGGGGTTAAACTTCAAGAATTCACCTAAGCTTAGGTTGTTTAGAAGCACCTCAAGATCATTATCTATCCCTAGCTTGGCCATATCGGCACGGAAATAGTGGCGGGAGGGTCTAAACCTACGGTCCTTCATTTTGTTGTAAATAGGCAGTTGCTTGGACCGGTTCCACAATTTTAGAGGAGGGAGAGGAGGAGGGGCGTCATCTCGGTTAGGAGAGTGTGTTTGGGGGTTAGGGGTAGAGGATTGGCCTTGAGAAGATTGGCCGGGAGATTGGGTTGATCGGCTCTTGCTACTCTTTGATCGCCTCAACAAATTCATTTTTTTTTTATCACACAAGTTCACAAAAAATGCACAAGAAATAATCCAACTCCCTCAATCAAACAACTAACACCTCAAACACTCACAATCCTCCTTCAAATCCAACCAAAACCCCCAAAAACTACAAGGTACCTGTTTCAATCAACACAACAACCAAAATTCCAACAACAAATACCATTATTAACAATCATCCATCAAATATATGCAAGAATATCTAGAGAAATCAATCATCACTCAAAAATACCAAATTTCCCAAAAATAATCATGAAACACAAAAATCATGCTTAAAATCAAGATAAACCAACCAATGTAAATAAATCAATTGAAATTGACAAGAATAATACAAAGGTTAGAAGTATACCAAGATTGGAGACTCAAAACAAGCGAAGAGCACCACACACTACCGGATTTTGCCGAAAAATCACGAGAAACTTGAGTAGAAGTGATGAAAATGGAGAAATAAGGTAGATTTTGTGAAAATTTGATGGAAAAATTGAAGAAAGGAGTAAGGATTTGATGATTTGGGGTTAGGGTTTGAGTGTATGTAGAGAGAGAAAGGGGAAAATTAGAGAGGAGGTGAGAAAATAAGAGAGGAGAGAGAGAAAAGGGGGGCGTCCGGGTTTAAGAAACCCAGATCGCCGCGGTCTCTCCCGATACTGCCGCGGTCTCGGGAACTCTCCCGCGCCCGCGGAGAGACCGCGGGACAACCGCGGGGAGTTCCTGCCCGAATTTGCTATTTTCTTACCTGATGGGTGCCGCGCCCTCTCCAAAATAGCCGCGCCCTCTCCAAACTCCCCCGCGCCCGCGGAGAGACCGCGGGGCAACCGCGGGGAGTTCCTGATCCAAATCCTTCATTTTGGCTGACTTAAGGGCCGCGCCCTCTCCATATTTCCGCGCCCTCTCCAAACTCCCCCGCGCCCGCGGAGAGACCGCGGGGCAACCGCGGGGAGTTCCTGATCGGATTTTGCATTGTAAGCTGGAGATGCCCCCGAGGTCTCTCCAAGCCCTCGGGGAGCCCTCTCCCCTGCATTCTAAACTCTACATAAAACCCCTTCTTTCCAACATGTGATGACAATGGGCAACCTACAAAACAAACACAAAACCAACACAACATAAGAGCGAAAACTAAACAAAGAAAAAGAAAAGAAAAGAGATGAGAATCCGGGTTGCCTCCCGTAAGCGCTTTTGGTTAACGTCGTTAGCTCGACGTGCTTCACCCCACTCAAAGTGGCTTGATAAGAATCATTTTGTGAACAAGACCAACAAACACTCCATCAAAGTACTTCTTGAGCCGATGACCATTAACCTTAAATGAAGAAAAAGAATCCAATGGAGAAATTTCCACGGCACCATTACCAAAAACATCCTTCACCAAGAACGGACCACTCCATCTTGACATGAGTTTTCCGGGGAACAACTTCATTCTAGAATTATAGAGGAGGACTTTGTCACCTACACAAAACTCCTTTTTCTCAATCAACTTGTCATGAACCTCTTTGGATCGAGCTTTGTAGGTGCTAGCACAATCGTAAGCATCAAGTCGAAGCTCCTCTAATTGATGAAGGTCCAACCACCTCTTCTCTCCCGCACTTGCTAAGTCAAAATTGATCTTCTTGATGGCCCACAAGGCACGATGTTCAAGCTCAACCGGGAGATGGCACGATTTGCCATAGACAAGGCGATATGGAGTGGTACCAATGGGTGTCTTAAAAGCCGTCCTATAAGCCCATAGAGCATCATCCAATTTGTCCGACCAATCCTTTCTATTGCGAGCAACCGTCTTCTCAAGAATAAGCTTGATTTGGCGATTTGAAACCTCAACTTGGCCACTCGTTTGAGGATGGTAGGGAAGCCCAAATCGTTGATGCACACCATGTTTCCTCAACATCTTTTTGAAGGCGTTATGGACAAAGTGAGACCCATTATCACTTATCACCGCTTTTGGGACACCAAATCTTGGAAAGATGATCTTCTTAAACAACTTCAACACAACCTTGTGATCATTTGTTGGGGAGGCAATGGCCTCAACCCACTTAGAAACATAGTCCACCGCCACAAGGATATATTGATTCCCATAAGAAGAGGGGAATGGTCCCATGAAGTCAATTCCCCACACATCGAATACCTCCAATTCAAGGATAGGTTGTTGAGGCATCTCATTTCGCTTGGAAATGTTCCCAACTCGTTGACAACGGTCACACGACTTAACAAAGCCCCATGAGTCCTTGAAGAGATGTGGCCACCAAAAACCACTTTGAAGAACCTTGGTAGCGGTCTTGGAAACACCCATGTGCCCACCGCTTGGGTCCGAGTGGCACATTTTTAAAACACTAGGCACCTCTTCATTTGGAACACAACGCCTAAGTAAGCCATCAACCCCACGTTTGTATAAGATGGGATCATCCCACAAATAGTGCCGTGCTTCTCGTTCGATTTTCTTCCTTTGGTTTTTGGAGAATGAGGGTGGAAACTCCCCACATGCTAGAAAATTTACCAAATCGGCATACCATGGGAGTTCTTTCACCTCTATGGCATACAAGAAGTCATCAAGCATTCCATCTTCTATTGGTAGACCATCATCATGAATTTGATCCCCTTCAAGGCGAGAAAGATGGTCCGCCACAACATTCTCCGCACCCTTCTTGTCTCTAATCTCAATCTCAAAGGCTTGCAATTCAAGCACCCATCGGATCAACCTTGGCTTGGATTCTTTCTTGGCAAAGAGATACTTGAGGGCCGCGTGATCCGTGAAGACTATGGTTTTGGAACCCAACAAGTAACACCGGAATTTCTCAAAAGAGTGCACAATTGCCAAAAATTCTTTTTCCGTTGTTGTGTAGTTCTTTTGAGCCCCATTGAGAGTCTTGGACATATAGTAGATCACATGAAGCTTCTTGTCTACCCGTTGTCCCAAAACACCTCCAATCGCCCAATCACTCGCATCACACATCAACTCAAAAGGAAGATCCCACCTTGGGCCTTGAACAATAGGAGTAGAGATTAGGGCCTTCTTCAATCTATCAAATGCTTTCAAGCACTTGTCATCAAATTTGAACTCAACATCTTTTTGAAGAAGGTCATTTAGGGGCTTAGCAATGAGTGAAAAATCTTTGATGAATCTTCTATAGAAACCCGCATGACCAAGGAACGATCTCACTCCTTTGACATTCACCGGAGGTGGAAGTTTCTCAATCACGTCAATCTTGGCCTTATCCACCTCAATGCCTCTATTTGAAATCTTGTGCCCAAGCACTATACCTTCCTCCACCATGAAGTGGAATTTCTCCCAATTCAAAACAAGATTGACTTTCTCGCATCTTGCCAAACACTTCTCAAGATTCACAAGGCACTCCTCAAAAGAAACACCTCCCACCGAAAAATCATCCATAAAGACCTCCATTTCCTCTTCCAACATATCCCCGAAGATACTCATCATGCACCTTTGGAAAGTAGCGGGTGCATTGCATAACCCAAAGGGCATTCTCCGGTAGGCAAAGGTCCCATAAGGACAAGTGAATGTGGTCTTCTCTTGATCATTAGGGTGGATGGGGATTTGGAAAAATCCGGAATACCCATCGAGGAAACAATAAAACTTGTGCCTTGTTAGTCTCTCAAGCATTTGATCAATAAACGGAAGAGGAAAGTGATCCTTCTTGGTGGATGTGTTTAGACGTCTATAGTCTATACACATCCGCCAACCGGTGACCGTCCTAGTTGGAATGAGTTCACCCTTCTCATTCTCAACCACGGTCATGCCCCCCTTCTTTGGAACGACATGGACGGGGGAGACCCACCTAGAGCTAGAGATGGGGAATATTATTCCCGCATCCAATAGCTTGGTGATCTCTTTCTTAACTACTTCTCCCATTTGGGGATGTAGTTTCCTTTATCGTTCAATAGAAGGAAGGGCGCCTTCCTCAAGCGTTATGTGGTGTTGGCACAAAGCGGGGCTTATACCTTTAAGGTCATCAATTGTGTACCCCAAAGCACCTTGGTGTTTTCTCAAAACACCACATAACGCTTGAGCTTGGCTCTCGATCAAGGATGCACTAACTATCACGGGGTAAGTGGAATGAGGGCCCAAGAATTCATACCTAAGGTGTGATGGTAGAGGTTTAAGCTCCACCATAGGCACACCATTACCTTCTTGTGATGTGGCCACTTGCAAAGCCTCATTGCTTGAGATTTTCAAACATATTTGCTCATCCACTTCCTCCACACTTCCATCAAGTAACTCCTCATAGAAAGTCATCTCCTTGCTCGAAACACCTACCTTGTCTTTGTTCATCAAAACATTCTCAAGAGCATCGTTAGAAGTGAGCAAGTGCTCATGCATAGAGGACACAACAATATCAAGTGAATCAATCATCATGCAATTTTCCAAAGAAGAACATGGATACTTCATGCTCTCATTCAAATCAAATTCTATAACCTCTTCTCCTACCTTAAGGGAGATCTTAGCACTTCTCACATCAATCATGGCTCCCGAGGTAGCAAGAAAGGGTCTACCTAAAATGATTGGAATGTTGGCATCCTCATCCATTTCAAGAACAACAAAATCCACGGGAAACACAAACTTCCCAACCCTCAAAGGGACATCTTCTACCTTACCTTTTGGAAATTTGATAGACCTATCCGCTAATTGCAAGGTAATGTTAGAAGGTAAGAGTTCCCCTAGCCCAAGTCTTTGATAAACCGAATATGGCATTAAGCTCACACTAGCTCCTAAGTCACATAAGGCATTATCAATTTGCATTTTATTAATGGCACAAGGGATGGAGAAGTTTCCGGGATCTTTCAACTTGGGTGGCATTTTGTTCATGATGATAGCACTACAATTTTCGGTCAAATTGATGGTCTCCACAACCTCACAAGTTCTTCTCCCACTCAAAATGTCTTTGAGGAATTTGGCATAATTTGGCATTTGGTTGATCACATCGGTGAAAGGTAGAGAAAGGTGGAGTTGTTTTAGCATCTCAATAAATCTCCCAAATTGTTCATCCAATTTGTGTCTCATGAATTTTTGTGGGTAGGGGAGCTTGGGTTTCACAATCTCTTTCTCTACACTCACCTCTCTAGGTGTCTCAACCACCACCTCATCCAATGATGCCCTATTCCCCTCATCATCAACCAAAACCTCCCTAGGAATCTCCTTATCTACACCCTTCCTAGGCAATCTCTCCTCAAGAACTTTTCCACTCCTAGTAACAATAGCATTCACGGGCTTCTTGGGATCAAGGCCTTGGGAAGGTAAAGAAGAAGGGCTCGCATGATCTCTCAAGGAATTAGCAAGTTGGGTTTTCAAGCATTTTATTGTGGGTCATCATTTCATTGAATTTTTTATCACTCACGGCCATGTATGTGTTCAACAACTTAGTTTGATTCTCAATTATCTCTTCCAAATTAGTTCTAGGTGAAGAAGGTTGAGAATAGGAACTTTCACCTTGAGTCTTTGGAACAAACCCGGGTGGGGGACCTCTTTGAGAATTATTTTGAAAATTTCCCCGTCCTTGATTGTTCCAATTACCCCTATTTTGACTTTGGCCATAATTTTGATTATGGTTTCCCCCACCTTGATTATGATTACCACTACCTTGGTTATGATTTCCATAACCTTGATTTTGGTTACCATAATTTGGGCTTTGATTACCATAATTTTGGCCTTGATTTTGGCCACTATAACCTTGATTATTATAGCTACCACGAGAACCTAGGTTCCCTTGGTTTCTATAACCACCACCTTGGTTATAGTTGTCAAAATTGCCTTGGCCTTGGTAGTTCCTATTCCATTGACCTCTTTGATTATCAAACCGTTGACCATTGTTATTCGACACATAATTCACATGTTCACTCTCATGGTTATCAAACTCATCAACACATTCATTAGGACAAGTACTAGAGTCATGATCATAAGATCCACATGCATCACAAAACAAACAACCCATAGGCATATTATGTGAAGAGGGAGGGGGTTGAGAGTTAGAAGGAGTACCTCTCCCCTTAAATTGGGAGGGAAGATTCGAGGTTTGAGAAGAGGAAGAAGTGCTCTCCAACTTAGCTTTGATTGCGGTGACCTCCTTTCCTAAGTTTGTCATTTGGGAGGAAAGGTTGTTGATTGCATTTAGATGGTCCACCGAATACAATGAAGATTGCTTGCTTGAAGAGTCCCTCTCCCCATCTTGCCAATCCCTATAGTATGTCACCACGTCCTCGATGATGTCCACAACTTCTTCTTCGGTTTTATTCATGATAGGGCCACCGGCTCCTCCATCAAGGCATGACTTGCCTTGGGGACTTAAACCGCCATAGAAGATTTGGATCACTTGGTATGTGGGGATTCCGTGGTGAGGGCACTCCCTTTGATACTCTTTGAATCTCTCCCATGCTTCGTAAAGGCTTTCGCTTGGCTTTTGCTTGAACCCTTGAATCAAGGCTCTTGCCTCCGCCGTCTTCTTTTGGGGGTAGAAGCGGGACAAGAAAGCCTTTGTGACATCGTCCCAAGTTCTCAAGGAGTTGGGCTTCACCTCTTTGTCTAGCCACTCCAAAGATCTTCCTATTAGAGAGAAAGGGAACAACTTCAGGCGGATGAATTCTTGAGAAACCCCATTGACTTTGATGGTGTTGCAATATTTTTCAAATTCTTTCAAATGGTTCAATGGGCTCTCATTCTTGGCCCCACTATATTGCCTTCTCTCGATCAAGGTGATCATTGCCGGACGGATTTCGAAGTCATTTGCCGGGGTAGTGGGAGGAGCTATTCCACTTTCAAATCTATATGCCCCGGGCACTCCAAGCTCCTTCAAGGCCACTCTAGGATTTTCACCCATGCCTTGTTCTTCTTGAAATTCTTCCTCGCTTGAAGAGCTATAAGCCAAAGATCTAATATCCACTCTTCTTCGTGAAATAGTCCTTTCTATTTCCGGATCAAGGGGAACAAAGGAACGATTACGGGTTCTATGCATGCAAAACTCAAACAAAAAAAAAAAAAAATATTAGTAGCACGGCTACAAGTGTAGCCTAAAGAAACAAAATCTTTTTGTATTTTTTTTTTTTAATGAAGTAGACTCAACAACAAAAGCTAAGCACCAATAGCATTCCCCGGCAACGGCGCCATTTTGACAAGAGGAAAATGCATGTCGTTATCTACCCTTTCCCCAAGTCAAACTAAATTTGTAAACACCTAACCAACCTTATATGAATATAGGGTAAGTTAAAGGTCGATCCCAAGGGAATGCAATGATGAAAACTAAAGTCTAAGTCAAGCTACCTCGAAGTCGAAAATGAAGTTATGGTTGGTAACTAAGTGAACTAGATCGAATTTAACTAGTAATCAAGGGGTCTAAACACTAGGGATATGGGTTCCACATGCAAGATCAATGATAATGCTAGAGCAAAACTCAATCAATTGGCTCAAGTATTGCAATGGACAAACAATAGTAGCAATCAAGAGAGCTCAAATGCTATCTCCTATAGGCCAATCTAGTGGTCACTATGAAAGGCAAACCAAGAAGAATCACAAGCAAACCAAATCAATTAGAGCAACCTTCAAATCAATTGGTCATGTCAATAAGAGTTGCAATGCAATCTAGATTAATCTTATAGGTTGATCAATCCTAATCTAATCAATCTCATGCAAAACTATGTCAACCAAATTAATTGCAACAAATAAACCAATCAAGGAGCATCAACTAGCATTTCCATTAACCAAACATGCTTCCCCCTTTCCCTAGCAACTAATCTACTCACTAACCAAAAATCATACTTAGATGCTGAATTTGGCAACGAAAGGGTGGTGCTCATTACCAAAGGTAGTGAGTCTTTCTTAAAATGTTGTTTCCACATGGAAAACACTACTTATTTGTCAAAATCGGATGAGTTTAGAACCTGATCGGGATTAAAACGGGATTAATATTAACGAATGGGAATCCATAAATTAAAACACGAATTTATGTGTTCAAAATAATTTGGAATTAAGTTAAACTAATTAGTAGTTATAATCACCAAAATTTCCAAATTATCATTACTATAAAAGCACTAAATCAATTGTTCATAAAAACCCTAAAAATCAAGTCTTTAATAATTTTAAAACCCTAACTTATAATTTTATGAAATCTGAAAATAAAACACTTTATTATTTAAAATTTACAATCTTTAATCATCAAAACATAATTTTGATACTAATCAAACATACTTTGAATAATTAAAACCAAAACCCATAAATAAAATCATCAAAATAGCTAGAATGAAAAGAGGAGAGAAAAAGGAAGAAAATAAGACTAACCTTTTTGTGTGGGAAATTTTGGGGATCTAGTAGATATATATAGTGTAGGGTAATTAGTGTAGGTTTGGGCTTCATATAGTCATAGACTTTAAATGTTGAAATAGGTGGCCCAAAAGTAAAAATAGGGTGATTGGATTCATAAGAAAGATGGGCTACATTTGGATTAAATACTTGTTGACCCAATTATAAATACTTGATTAATCTATAATTCAATAATTAAAATAGTTTGACCCAAAATATACTTTATAAATAAATAAATATATAAAATATAAAATACGTTAAAAATACGGGGTATTACAGTCTACCCCCCTTAAAAGAAGTTTCGTGCCCGAAACTTAGGCACGAAAACAAGAAAAAGATCGCTTGAAAACGAATAAGTGCTTGTAAATTCTGAAAATATCCTTAATATTTTTAGTTGCTGTACTTTTGTGACACTTACTTTCTACCTCATCTATTCAATCACACACAAACTAGTGTGTAAAGTAACCAACTTATTAACCAACTTACACAAACTAGTGTATAAGATAACAACTTTACTAACAAACTTACACAAAATAACGTGTAAACTATTAGACTATCTAACAAACTCACACTACTTCACACTACTATTAGTGTAAGATTCAACTTTGGTAATAAACTTACACATTCTTGTGTGTAAAGCAAATAAACTAAATAACAAAATCAGTGTAAAACTGACCGAAAAAGCACTTAAAATGCCAATATTGAGGGAAAAGTGCGCAATTCTATCGCCTCTACCCCCCTTAAAGAAAAGGAGTTACGCCCCCGTAACTCCACTTAATTCAACTTTAGAGTTATGCTGTTCTCTTTCTCTTTCCATCCTTGGTAAAATCATAATACTTCTCTATATTCATTCCTTGTTGCAAGTACCAAAAGTCTCATCGATTCCGTACTCATTATACCAAAAATAATCAATACCATCTATACTCTCTTTTACTTATCCTCTAGTAAAAGTATGTGATATGTGTCATAAATGGCACACATTTGACGAGCATTTAGGTCCTTTATATTCTCTTTTCATAGCTTTCATGCTTAATAAATGCTTGGTTTTATGCTTTGTTGCTTAGCTTTACCTTTCTTCTCTTATTTTGTAGCTTTTGTGCATTTCGTTGGTTTTCTAGCCTTTTCTTCTTTATTTGCTCTATTTTCGTGGTTGTAGGTATTGGACGAGTTTCGGGTCTTGATTTTGGTGATCCACTATGGTGGAAGAAGCTTTTGGATCAAGTTCATGGAATTTAGGAAGCTCAAGATGCAAAGAAGTGGAAGTTCCAAGTCTTAGCTCTTCTCTTGTGCTCCCTTCAAAGGAAGTGTGTGCCCTCAATATTAAGCCTTAGCTATTGCCACTCCTAGTGCCCATCACCATCATAAATCTTGTGTGCACCCCTTGAGCTTGAAGAGTTGAAGATTCGAAGAAACCTAGCTGAGTGCGGCCGCACGCGCAGAAGGTGCGGGCGCACACGAAGGATGTGCGGCCGCACACCATGGTGGTGCGGGCGCACATCATGGTGGTGCGGGCGCACATCCTCTGTTGTGCTGCCGCACCAACGTGGGTCTTTTTCGATCGGATTTCGACGATTTTCTCTCTCTTCTTATACCTATTAGAACCCAATTTTTGTAAGAAGTTTCATAAGAGAATTAGATCATATTCTTAGCTTAGTTGAGAGCTTCTCTCTCTAGATTTAGGGGTTAGTTTAGGAGTAGATTTTAGAGAGAGAAAGTGAAGAATTTCAATGGTGATTGAGAGATTGAAGATCCAATGGTGATAATTGTATTGGAGATCTACTCTATTATCAATGAGCATTTCTAAACTCTATCTCATTTATTGTTTTGTTTAGTATTCATGTTTAGATTGTTTGATTTTGATTAGATTTTGATGATTTGATGATTGATGTTTGATTAGAGTAATTGTTCCTCTTTAATTGCAGATTCTTTGATTGTTGATTACTTTAGTTGTTTGTTGAATTGATGATGTTGCTAGAGTAGTTGTTTGGTTAGGGATTTGGTGAAGCTTGTATTATGTAATGGATTGATGTAGATTGGGGATTTTGATGGAGTTGATGATGTGATTAAATTGGTTAATTGATTATGTGCATGTGTGTGTTTGATTTAGGCTTGATCACCCTAGTTATTCACACTAGATTACATTGTAAGTTCACATTGATACGGACCATTGATTTGTGGCTTGCATTTACAAGATTGAGGTGTCTTGTGATATTTCCTAGCTAGAGTTTATCGTAGTTGACGCTAGTTAGACCTCTAGGAGAATAGCTTGATATGCTCTTTTGGTTGCATAATTGATCTTCCCTCTCATTGCTTGACTTAGTCAACTTCCTAAACCAATTTGCATTGTTCATTGCTATTATAGGTGAATCCTAATCCCTAGCACTTTATTTGTTTGGTTTCTTTGTCTTAGTAGTTGTTAGTGTCCTCTTTTACCCCTTGTCTTCGACCTAGCTTAGGCACATAATTGAAAGCACTTAGATATTACCGTTCCTTTGACTTCGACCCTTGACTTACCTCTATACATGTATTTAGGTTTGTTGAGTGTTTATAAATTTTGTTTGGCTTAGGAGGATTAGTTCAACGACCTAATTTTCCCACGTCAGTATGAAGCACGATTGATATCTAAAATCTTGATTTTGTCAAGCTTTCTCTTGATTAAATTGGTTACCCTCAATAGTTTCCTTTGTAATTCATACTTTAGTCAATGTTGTTTCACAATGACTCATGAAAATGTCTTATACCTTACCAAGGTCCAATAATATGCCAAGTTATTTGCCAATTTACCAATTCTATGCAAATTCATATATTTCTATATCCCTTGGCTCATTGTCTTTATTCTTTCCATACTTTTAACTTTGTTTTATGGGTTACACTTTCAATAACACTCGACTTTTGTCCCCTGTTAAACTTGCATTACTTAAATCCGTTCATGCTTCTCCATAATTTTACTCGTTTGAAGTCCTAAGACGATCTTCTCACTAATGTTCCCCAACATAGTGAACTTTCATGATATGCCAATGCGGCATGCCAATACCCTACCAATACCGACCTCGAAATGCGGCATGATAAAATAGGTAGTGAACTTTCAATACCGATCTCGAAATGTTGCCAAGCCAATGCGGGCTTGCATGGTTATCTTTCATTTGTTTTCTCTCCAATGCTTCATGCTCTCTAATGGCTTCCAACGTCAAATATCCCTTTTGTTTGTCCATTATTATTTGATGGTTGGAGTAATCGTTCTCAGTGTATAACCAAAGTTCTCCTGTATACCTCCTAGGATCTTGAAAGAAACTAGGAAATCTCAATCTAAAATGACATCCTTAGGAACTCCATGTAGTCTCACAACAAATTTGATGTAAGCCTTTGCAAGTAGCTCCTTTCTCCAAGTCTCCTTCATCAATTTTACACATTATGGACTTAGACAATCTATCCACCACAATTCAAATGAAACAATCGCTCTTAATCATTAATACACCTTTACCGAATCCTTTTACAACTTGTCCTTTCCTGGGTGTATTTCATCTTCCTTACATTATATTTCACTTCAACTTCTTACTCTTAAATGTATATTTAAGCTTATTTCCATGACCAATAAAATAGCACATCCTCCTACGAATTCGACCCAAATTCACATTCTCTTCTTGATTTTTCTGCATTTCCTCGAATATCGTTAATCTCAAACTCTAGTTATCCCAACATTTTTTTTTACTTTCTTTTCCAACACTTTTGAGGGGGTTAATTTCCTTCTTTCCTACTTTGTATCAATCCACCACATTACCTTCACTTTCATCACATTGAATGCCTCACCTATATTCCTTTATCAACTCCAATCATTCCTTTGCTACATAATTAAATCCTTGTGTGTGTGAGTCTATCTCAATCCTTAAACTTCATTCAAATAATCATGTTTCCATACAAAATTTATTTAACGTTTACATTCCCCATAAATTTTCTTTTATTCTCCATTAATACATTCACTTGTCTATTATACTTGAAAATCCATCGTGGACCTTTTTCACCCCCATTATCCAACTTAAAGACCTCAAATGAAAACTAATGTATTTTCCATAATTCACCGCTTCTATCCCTGTTACACCAACAATTTCCTCTATACTTTATCACAAGGTCAAATGCCAATTTTGAAATGTCCTCTTTCGAATATTCTTACTTAATATTAGTTCATATCCTGAAGTCTATCCTTAAAATCATATTTGCTCCTTTCATTTGATCAAACATATCGTCTCTTTTAATTAAAAGATAAGTATTATTCATTGTCACCTTGATCAATCTTCCTAAGCCACTTTACAAATACAAATTTTCACCCCTTCACTTAACAAATTCATGCGCTTCCCAAGGCAATGTAACTTTCTTTCAATGACTTACCACAGTATTCTTTAACTCCTTTAAATAATGCAACAACAATCCTTTCTTCACACACAAAGACGTCCTTATATTATTTCCAAAGTTCCCTCAACCCTTATATTTCTTTGCGTACATTACTCTTGCTTACAAATTTCATCTAATTAACCCGTAATTTTTCTTCTAGCATCCCTTGAATAAATCTCATGACTCATAAATAGTCTCAACTTCAATTACTTTATAACCAATCCTTACTTAAATCATATCAACACATTCTAATCAAATTCATGAATCTTGTCATAAATTCTTCTCCTTTATGACATTTTCATATTCATAGTTCAATAATTTCAATACCTTTAAGTATATTATTTCTTCATGGTTTTAACTTTTTTAACCTCCAAGAATTACTTAAGCCACCTTCCTGCTTCTTCTTATTCCTAAAATATCTTTTTAAAACTCCTTTAGCCATCTTGTTGATCTTTCACCCACCTTCTTCTGGTTTTGATCCCTTATCCTCATCCTTAGTCTCACTCCTTTTTATACAATTCAGTCAAACTCCTAAAAACATTATATGTTAACAATTATCATTGGAACTCACATAAAGATCACCATCCTTTAACTTGTTCCTTGGGTTTCTAAGCAGTATTACTCCCTTGAAAACTTCGAGATCATAACAACTTGGAGTGCTACTCCAAAGCAAACAATCTTTTCTTGTGCACCCAAACTTCACTACATGTTCCTGCCATCTTTATTTCGAGTTTGCTGTCTCAAATGTCCCTCAAATAAGATTGTATGTATTCACAACTTGTTAGTTCCCATTAACATGGTAAAATCAACTCTTTCCAATACTTATCATACAAACTTTCATTCCCTCTTAGATTCTCAAGACACATTTTGCCTTTAAACAGCTTGCATAGCTCTTTAACTCAACCCTCAAAACTTTGGGAATTGATCTCCCTTTGGTGTTTAGATGGTTTTCACTCTTTAACACTATTTAGTATACCTTCATCCACTACAGGATTATTGGTAGTTATATCATCCTTGACAATCTTTCAAGTTTGCCTTACTACCTTGTTCAACTCATTTCCATTACCGGAATTGTTTCTTGTCACCATACTTTCTGATGATAAAACTGGATGCTATATAGGTTGAGTTGAAATACCTAGCTTTCTCTTGTTCTAATCAAAACGTTAACCAATAAATTCAATCAAGGGACAATTATTATTTAATTCGAATTAAGGTTTGAGGTAACATATTTTTCCTCATTTCCAATAATTCAAATGCATAAAATTATGATTGATAAACAACCATAGTTCATATAATTAAAAAAGCAATCAAAAATATAAATATCCCCATAACTGCTACCCAAAAAGGAGAGAAAGAAATGAGTAGTTCTTGGAAAACAATAAAAAAAAATCATAAGGTCGTTGAACAACTCTAAAAGAGTAGGTGAATAAGTTCAAGAACTCCTAAAAATGATATCTTTGCTATGACTCCTTAATGTAAGATAATTATTTTCATATCCCAAGGTTAATGAGTGAATACTTATAACTTTTAGATGATATGTGTCAATATTCTCAAGGTTGAACTTGTGACAATGTTCTCAAGGTTCGACAAAACAAAAGTCCTCAATATTCCAACAAAATCATGATTTCTCAAGACTCCCATCATATATTAATATATATATATACTTAATTCTCTATCCCAAACTAAATAACTTTAATCATAAGAAATGATAAGTCACTAAGCTTACAATGTCAAACTCCAATTGCTTCGGATTGAGTATCCCTCACCTCATATAATAACTTCCATCCTCACTCATCTCTAATCAATTCTAATGCTCACCTTTCTTGGGCTCTTGTTCAATTTCTGTTCATACTCAACCTCGTATTCAAAGACAAAACATATTCCTCAAATGGGTATAGAATCACAATTTCTCCCAATTACAAGCTCTTTAATCAATGGTATTAATCTCTTAATTCTCATATATTTGTGTCTCGATAAGTCGATATACAAGTGCACAAAACTCAAAAATTCATTCTAGTAACTAGACAAGGTATCTTAACAACATGCTATCCTAAAACACTATACTCACACCCCATGTGATGATGTGTAACCCAAAATATCTTCCAAAATACCTCTCTTATAAGAAAATTGAAGCAAACAATCCTAAAATAAGCAATTGAGCTCTCAAAATCCTTAACATTCCTCAAAATTCTCATCATGGAAATTCACAAGGTATGAGTTTAGGGATCCTACAAGAAAACGGGCTTGACTACCAAAAGAAAACCCTTCCCATAACAATATAATACAGTTCTTGTAGAAAATTAAGTTCGGTGTTCAATCAAACAATCTTGATAGCTCACATATAATAATTCATATACTGCATGCTTTCATCAATAAACATTTAGTCACACAACATGCTTGAACACCTCATATGAAAATATGCACATAGGGAAGAAATTAAATTCTAGCCTATATGCCATTTCTTTCCTATCCAAGCTCACCAACATGCTAATAAAAGCTTTAAACACATAATTCTTACCTTAATCCTTGCTTTCCTGCAAAAAGCACAAACTAAAAATATTTTTGACTTCTCTTTTTAAAATAAAATTTGAAAATAAGCTTCGAAAAAGGGCCAAAATATTCGGCCATCACAAAAAAAAAAATTCAGACATACCATAAAAATTTCGGATGTCCAAAATAATAATTTTGGACCTCATAAAAAAAAATATTTTGGTCCTCTTATAATAAAAATAAAGTAAAATCACTCGCTTTTAAACCTACTTTATTAAATAAGCACTTGACCAAGTTTTAAAATAAAACACTTTAAAATACGTTTTTGGTTTTAGTGGTAATAAAAATCTCAACCAAAGCTCCCAGACACCACTTTGTAACACCCTAGAAATTCCTTTCCTTTAAAATACACTTTACTCTTTTTAAAATACGATTTAGGAATATCTAAGACATTACCGCCACCGTGAGAACGGCTAAGGCAATTATCAAAGACACACAGCGGAAGACTTAACTCAAAACCATTAAAAAACGAGTCAACTTTAAAGTCAACCAAACGAAAGTAAAGATTAAAACCAAAGTCAAACGAAGTCAAACAAAATCAACCTACAACTTGGAACCATTGAAGGCCCTTATCAAAACCAATTAAATTACAAAAACCTTTGCGTTAGTCTCATAAGCATAACATAATATAATATAATATTTGAATGCAATAAACCACATCTCAACTAATAGAAACTAGCATGATTCGCTCTTCACTCATACCCCGTCATGAATATGTTTCAACACCTGAAAAGATTATCTCCACTTGCCCCTACTACTCTCCATTAAAATGAATCATCGTAGGGCCAAGATAAAGACATAGCCAGACACAAACAACACACACAATCAACAAAGCTGAGTACATAAGCATATTTAAACACACTAACATGCAACTCCTAGCATCACACATACTTATCTCATTGCACCTGTTTACAAGCACACACAACAAACAACAAGACTCTTTAACAGGACACTAAATAATTCATTTAGCGTTGATTACGCATCGAACGGGTTTCCAACTAAACCTACCTCAATAAATTGAGGCCCACTGACATGGGAGCTAATCGTGCCAGTAGCACCTATGCTACACCCATTGGTGGCGGAATTCCAGCGCATAATAATAATAATAATAATAATAATAATAATAATAATAATAATAATAATAATAATAATAATAATAATAATAATAATAATAATAATAATAATAATAATAATAATAATAATAATAATAATAATAATAATAATAACAATAATAATAATAATAATAAAAGGGAATATACAACGTCCTGTACTCCATTAGAAGTTATGGTTAAATATAAAACCCCATAACTCCCCCCATACGTTCATACTCAAGGTATATACGTTCCAAGAGTTTTGGTGCGTAATCTCTTTCACTTTACGTTATTTACATATCATTAGACTTGGTGATGACTCTCAAAGCATAACAATTCAATCATCAATAATAATTCAATCACTCAAACATACCAATTTAATTCTTGAATGTTTAGTGACCACATAATATTTAATGTTGAACCCTTTTTAATTCTACCTCAGTGTCAAAGACACCTTAAACGCATAAAGCGCCAACAATCCTATCCCTCGGTGTTAAAAACACCTTAAGTGCACAAAGGCACCAACATATAATTTATTCCTTGTGTACATAGACACTTATATAGCTCCTTCCTCATGCTTAAAGCATCAATAAAAATTATATGGACTATAATAAAATTACTTTTCAATATTCTAAACATAATTAAACAATTAGTTTAATTGAACATGCTCTCTAACATGCCATAAATAAATATGTAGTCCATATACTCATGCCAAAATATAATTTCCAATCCATAGATCATCACAAATAAATTCATGCTTCATAATTCAATCACCAATACTAATAAATTCACAATTTAATACATAAACCTTAGCATGATGCTACTTGTAATTGATTGAAACCAAACCTAGCATGATTCTACATCATGAAATATGCTAAGTACGCAAACGTACCTCAATTAAGCCCATAAAGTGGCCGAAAATACTACAACAATTCCCGAATCAAGTCTCCTACAATAAAGGACAATGATACTAAATTAATTACTCTTGTATACACAATTTCTAGCAACTTAAACTCACTTTAAACTATTTAGAATAATCTGAAAATTATTTAAAAACCCCTAATTAACTCCTTTTTAATAGGTTATCACACCCTTTTATTAAAATCACAATTATACTACTTTAAATAAAATTCCAGCATTTTAAACTAATCAAAAACCCCTTTAAAACTTCATCAAAATATATTTTCATACTTAAATTATCCATAGAGAAATTAAATTATCTCTTACCCTTTATACTCAAGGATAAAATTTTAAAAAAACTTCGTTAAAAATCAAAAACTGCCCGAAAATCATACTTAGAGGCTGCATTTGGCCACAAGAGGGTGGTTTTGGTAGTGAGTCTTTCTTAAAACGTTGTTTCCACATGGAAAACACTACTTTTTTGTCAAAATCGGATGAGTTTAGAACCTGATCGGGATTAAAACGGGATTAATATTAACGAACGGGAATCTATAAAGTAAAACACGAATTTATGTGTTCAAAATAATCTGGAATTAAGTTAAACTAATTAGTAGTTATAATCACCAAAATTTCCAAAATATCATTACTATAAAAGCCCTAAATCAGTTGTTCATAAAAACCCTAAAAATCAAGTCTTTAATAATTTTAAAACCCTAACTTATAATTTTATGAAATCTGAAAATAAAACACTTTATTATTTAAAATTTACAATCTTTAATCTTCAAAACATAATTATGATACTAATCAAACATACTTTGAATAATTAAAACTAAAACCCATAAATAAAATCATCAAAATAGCTAGAATGAAAAGAGGAGAGAAAAAGGAAGAAAATAAGACTAACCTTTTTGTGTGGGAAATTTTGGGGATCTAGTAGACATATATAGTGTAGGGTAGTTAGTGTAGGTTTGGGCTTCATATAGTCATGGACTTTAAATGTTGAAATAGGTGGCCCAAAAGTAAAAATAGGGTGATTGGGTTCATAAGAAAGATGGGCTACATTTGGATTAAATACTTGTTGACCCAATTATAAATACTTGATTAATCTATAATCCAATAATTAACATAATTTGACCAAAATATACTTCATAAATAAATAAATGAATAAAATATAAAATACGTTAAAAATACGGGGTATTATAAAGGCCTTTTTCTCTTTTTTGATGTTGTATTGTGTACTAAAGGCAGCTGACACGTGTCACCCTATCAGTAGGATACCTGTCACCCTCTCATAGGGCCACGTGTTGCCTTCTTATTGGGCCACGTGTCAGTATGAGATTGGGCCACGTACTTGGGTATTTTTACCCTAAACACAACTAATGTAGGAAATTCAGTGTTACCATAAGTTTCTCCTAGTCATGATCCGAGTTCAAGTAATAAAAGGGCATTGCCTATTTCTTCTAGTGATGAACTTAGAAGAAGTGTAAGGGCAAGAAAGGAGAAAAATTTGGGTCCAGATTTTATTAACTCACAGGCAATTCTTTTCTTAGTTGAAGGAAGTAGAGATGAAGTTACTAATAAAATACCCATTCTACTAAATGTAGAAGATGATCCAAAAACGTTTGGGGAAGCTATAGCTTCTAGAACCGCGGCTTTTTGGAAAGAGGCAATCAATGATGAAATGGAATCTTTAATGTCCAATAACACTTGGATTATTTCTGATTTACCTCAAGGTTCCAAAACAGTTGGATGTAAGTGGGTGTTTAGGACCAAATACAATACTGATGGTACCATACATTCTTTCAAAGCAAGATTGGTAGCACAAGGTTTTACTCAAAAGGAGGGTGTTGATTACTTTGACACTTATGCACCTGTGGCAAGAATTACTTCTATTAGAGTTCTTATGGCTTTGGCCTCTGTGTTTGGTTTACATGTACATCAAATGGATGTTAAAACAGCTTTTTTAAATGGTGATTTAGAGGAAGAGGTGTACATGAAACAACCTGAAGTTTTTGTTCTTCCTGGTAATGAGAATAAAGTTTGCAAATTAGCTAAGTCCTTATATGGGTTAAAACAAGCACCTAAACAATGGCATGAAAAATTTGATTCTGCGGTGTTGTCTCATGGTTTTACTCATAACTCTGCTGATAGGTGTATTTATTCTAAGTTTACAAAAGAATTTGGTGTTATTATATGTTTGTATGTTGATTATATGTTGATATTTGGAACAAACATGAAAGACATTGATGAAACTAAAGAATATCTAACTTCTTGTTTTCAAATAAAAGATTTGAATGAAGTTGATACTATTTTAGGGATCAAAGCTATTAAACATAGTGGGGGTTTTGCACTTAGTCAATCTCATTACGTTGAAAAAATGCTTAATAAATTTAGGCATCTAAACATTAAAGAGGCAAACGCTGCTTATGACCCATCTTGTAAACTAGATAAAAATTTTGGCAGAGCGGTTACACATGTTGAATATGCAAGTGCAATTGGTAGTTTGATGTATGCATCACATTGTACTAGGCCAGATATTGCATTTGCAGTTTGCAAACTCTCAAGGTTTACAAGTAACCCTGGTCTTTAACAGTGGAAAGGAATTGGAAGAATTTTTGGTTATTTAAAAAGAACTAAAAATCTTGGCCTATTCTATAACAAGTTTCTAGCAGTTCTTTAGGGTTATTCTGATGCTAGTTGGATAACTAGCATTGGTGATAATAAGTCCACAAGTGGTTGGATTTTTATGCTTGGTGGAGGTGTAGTTTCTTGGGATGCAAAGAAACAAACGTGTATCACTTATTCCACCATGGAGGCTGAATTTCTAGCCTTGGTAGCAGCAGGGAAAGAGGCAGAATGTTTGAGGAATATGCTATTAGATATCAAGTTGTAGCCACAACTGATGTCATCCATCTCTTTATTCTGTGATAGTGAAACTACTTTGTCTAGAGCTTATAATAAGATTTATAATGGAAAATCTAGACATATTTGCTTGAGACATTCGTAAATACGACAGTTGATATCCGATGGTATTATAACTTTTGTATTTGTTCGTTCTTGTAAAAATTTGGCAGACCCTTTTACGAAGGGTTTACCAAAAGACATGGTTTTAACAATGTCAAAAGAAATTGGTTTAAAATCAATTGTTTAAATCAGCAACAACAGAAACCCAACCTAGTTAGAGAAATCTCTATTCAAAGGTTTAATGAGGTAAAAACAAGTTGTTGATTACTGATTTGATATTCTAACTATTGTGTGGTTATAGTTAGTTTATACTTGCAAGGATGAGTTGTTCAAAACTCTTAATGAAGTTCCAACAGTAATAATTGATCTTAACCTATGTAGACATAAGAGGTGGTGCCGCTTCTAACAAGAGTGTAATTATCTTTTGTAGGTGTCCATGAATCTAGGATGAGCACATGGCCATAATAGTGCTATCTTTATTATGAACGTTGGTGTTAATAATTTATGTGTGTATTATTTTCGGTGATGACTTTGTGAATATTGGCTCATAGCTTCAAGCAACCATTATTTCGTTATTACTTTGTTATATTACACTAAGTGAAGGTCCAAATCGAAAGATACCTTTATTTATGCATTTGTCATTGTATTAGAATATTTTAAGAAGACTAAGTGGGGGATTGTTGAAATATTTCCTAGATAGTCTTCTAACAATTTGTGTAGGAGTAATCCCACATAGAAATTTTAGAAAGGTTTGAGTTGTTTTATAATGTTGTGTACTTTGATGATGTCAACATTATAATTATCTGTTTGTTTCCCACATTGACAAAATAAAATGTACTTGTGATGTTTATATTACTTGAGTTATTTTATTTTGGAAATTAGGAAGTCCCACATGGATAGTTTAGTATGGTTTTAGATGTATATAATGCTTGCATTATTCTATGTGTTTGAAAATAGAGAAAAGATTGTGCAAGAGCTTAGTGTTGATATATGTATTATTTATATCAAGAGCACTTATCACTTAGCACTTTGCACGCGCCGCGGTTAGTAATTGACAGATTTATTAAATACTTATTTATTTAATTATTGTGATTTATCTGTTGTATTTTTCTCTATAAATAAAACATGATTGTTTTTACTAAACTACGTTCTTTTCTTTTTCTTCTCTATAAAATTTCTGGAAACAACGTTCATGTAGTGTGTATTTATTTTTGCAGTCATAAAACACTAGTTTTTAGGGAAATCATGGAAGTATCTTTGCCATCTCCCAAGTGCAAACTTAGTGGGGGCAAATAATACTTTAAGGACATTGATTTTTCACGTCCCTTTGATTATTTTTCCTAACAACTCTCACGCACCGAGCCAGTTCACGCCCTTCTTCTTTTTCCTCCATTTATATCTTGTTCTATAGAAAAACCCACTACTCCATTTGTGCAAGTCAAAGTGAGTATTTTACTCTTCCCTAATATAATTTTGAGTATAAGTTTATCTTTTATTTAGATTAAAATTCTCACTTTCTATGAAAATGATTAGGTATACTTTTTGGTGATTAGATATTGATAGTGTATATAGTATTATGATGGAAACCTTATTTTTCTTATCATAGTTATAATAGCTTTGTTTTTACTACTACTGTGTACTAGTATGTTCATGAAATAAAGAAAGTATTCATTTCTTGTTATTAAAAAGAATAAGAGTAGTAACTTAGTACCTATAGTTTTCTAAGTAGTTGTATAAGCATATTATACAAAAAAGTTATACCTTATCATTTCTTAAGATGAATTTATATATCTATCAATTTCCCTACTAATACTATAATTTTAACTTTTGTTATATGAAAGAAGAATCGAACCTCGAAGCTCAGTGAGAACAATAATTTGAAAGCCTACATGAAGGTTCTCAGATTGTAAATTGAGGTAACGGCTATTGCTAGTACCCGCGATTCCCTTGAAATGTGTTTATAAAAGCATGATATGATGCCACTTTTGAAAGTTATTTATATCGCTGGATTTAATGACTTGCGATATGATAAACATGTTTATTAATGTATTTCACTCTTCTGATTTATATGAATAAATTAACATATATACAATGTTTTATTGATTTGCAGATCTCTAGAAAGTATGTTAATACTACGAATAACTTATTAAAAGATACACAACTTAATAAATGAAAGTGAAAGTCCTAGTTCGTCTGGCAGTATATGTTATGTTTCGGTCATGCAATGCATGTACCCATGGGGCACCTGCCTTACTATGTCGATCACCAGCTCTATGTTATGGGCACCGGCTCATCGCGGAAGACGTTCCGCCATGTCATACTGTCTCGCGACTAGCATGTCCACCAAAAAGATTACGAATAACTGAATTTTGTTAAAGGACTTATGGAACTCACAAAATTACTCTATTGATGAGTTTTACGACATACTGATATGTACAATCGTTCATAAAGATGTCTTACCATCATACAAGGTGATAAGAATGCTACGAATGACAGGTATTTCTAGTTATTTTATTAATTTATAAGATATGTGGATGTGATCTATTATGCTATGCTCCTGTTAAATGTTTAACGCTAATGATTATTTTATTCAATTAAGTGTTACGAATGAATTATTATGAAATGTGCCAATGTGCAGTGAATTTATATGAAGTATAAAGTTGTTTAGAAATGATTTAATATGATATAATGTTACTTATGTTGGCATGGGAAAATGAACCGAATGTGGAAAATAGGTGAATTACAGGTGGAGGAAACTATATTAATGAAATGAAAACAATCCCACACGAATGAAAGTTATGTTATGTCCAAAACCTATACTTACCTATGATCTTATGTAAAGGGAATGATCCTTGCCAACACTAATTTTAATGATAATGATATTAGATTATTTCTGAACAACTATGCATGTATGATAGATGCTCAAACGATTTTGAAAGAAAAACTGTTTTGCGGGATAGAGTAATGTTACTGAGTTTTCCACTCATTTTTAGATTTTTCTTGTGTTTTCTCTGTTTTCTATTTTTATGGATAATTACAGGGATATTGACGATGGAGCTCAAGTTAATCAAAGGCAAAAGGATTAAAGGTTTTTACATAGTTGAGGGATTATAGTTACAATGCTTATGTATTATGAATCATCGAGAGCTAAGATAGATTGGTTATTTTATTACAATAAGGAAGACTGAAGTTGTATTATTTATTGTTTTCTAATTAAGGAGCTCGAGTTAGTCAAAAGCAAAGTCATTAAAGGAATTTACAGTGTTGAGGGATTACGGAATCAAGGCTCATGCATTATGATTTTACGATTTATTGGGATAAAGTTTAATCGAGAGATAAATATTTTTTATCACAGTAAGGAAGATTGGAGTTGTATTAATTAGAGTTTTCTAACTAAGGAGTATGTATATTTGTGGGCCCATAACCCACAGGTGATTATGAGATTATCTATATGATTGATACCCCTGGGTATGCTGAGTAAAGAATGGTTTATCTATGGTTAATTAATATTAAGTACGGTCCGGTAATGCCAGTTAAAAGTCGGGGCGTTACAGAACTTGTCGGTGAGCTCTTCTCGGGTTTGGTAAACGGGTGGGAGTAATTCTATTTGATCTTTGTATGCTCCATTCTTCAAAGAAAGAGAAATAATAGTAACCATGCCTCCCATAAAGATATTGTCACCAAGACGGTTGTCCCTAGTATCCAAAAGCCGTTAGATGAAGGTGGAAGAGCATTGAAACTTGAGCCGCTGAGGGTTATCGACCAAGAATAGGCAAGCTACCTCATCCTTTACCATGGGCCCGAGTCTTACTTTGAAGAACACGACATATTGGAGAAGTCGTACGAAATACCTCAAGGATATGTGAATGATATTGTTGACCTTTGAGGTGTTAGTTTGGAACCTATCCTTGTTGGTGATACTCCTCCACCACTCTTGCTCATTGTAAGGTACGTGATGAGTGGAAGTCATTTCGGATGGGTGATCTAGCCCGGTCGCATGCCAAAAGAAGATCTCGTTTAGCTCACTTTCAATTGGAGAGTGATCATGAGGAGGGTCCAAAGGTTTAATCCTATTCCTAAACTAATTAGGATTGATTAGCATATTCTATAAGTTTCTAAAATATCTTAATTATCCTTTTTTGAAAAGATAAGATCAAGGAATTTGATTTGAATATAAACTTTCCTTTTTTAAAACTTTCCTAATTCTATTCGGATTTAAATATGTTCAAAGATAGTCAGATTTATTTTCGTGCCTTATAATTTTTATCCAAATTTTATATGGTTGGATAGATCTTGAAATTATCTTTCCAATGATATATTATAATATTAATTCCGAGCTATAATGAAAAAGATATAAAAGAAATACGAAACTCTATCCAAAACTGACACCCTCTCACTATTTCGGCAATATCTTTTTATCTACAAAATATTTTAATCTGATTTTAATTGCATTAGAAAGTAGACTTCAAGAGCTTTCCAAAGACATATTATATGACTTATTTGGACTTCTAGATCAAAGGATATGATAAAAACAAAATCCGCAAAAACTGTTTCTGTCGCCAAACGACAGGTTTGTCGCCTCACGACAGACTCTGTCACCTGGCGACAAGATAAATCTTTGGCGACAAGGTCGATTTGATTAGCGACAGAGTGGAGTTTTATTCCTTATCAAATTCTATGATTTTCCGGACTGTTTTCTTATAAATAGGGTCCGAACCTCTGTTTTTATTCATCAATTTCTCTACATCAACTCTCATCATCTACTATCAATTCTCATTAACTCTTCCTTAATTCTCTCTTTTCTCTCTTGAGCAATATATGCTTTCTTTCTCTCTCTCTTTCTAAACCAACTAGCTTTTCAAACAATATTCCGCATTCACAAGACTTAGAATTACTTAGCCAAGTTCGAAGTTGCCTTCGCCCTAGACGTGTAAGGTTTAATATTTTCTGAGGGTTTGGTCCAAAACTAGTCAAAGCTTTATTTAACTTGATTTCAATTTGATTCTTTAATTGTTCTTTATTGATTTTCATTGAAGTTTACTAACTTGTGTATTTTGTTATTAGATTCAGGTACGAGGCTTCAAAATATGTAATCTTATTACTCTCTTTCAATGTGGAAAGCATGCTCATTATTGTTTTATGATTCCTAGTATCATGTTAGGATGTTTTTTATGCTTTCTAGTGTCATGTTTAGGGTGCCTTTAATCTTTTCTAATATCATTTTAGCATGTTAGTGCCATGTTAGGTTTAAAACTTTGATCTTTATTGTTTAGTGACATGCTAGGAGTTGCTATTAATCTTGTTAGTATCATGCCTAGGATCTTGCTATTATTATCAAGCTTTATTATGCCTTATCATGCTATTATCATGATATTATTATTATTGCATTATTATAATGTTGCTTGATATATTTTGTATTGTTATTGCTTGATCACACCTTTTATGATTGTTAAAGGGAATTTGTACTTGAAATCACGCTTAATAAGATAATTAATAATTTGGTTTAGGCTAATATGATTTTAACTCAAGTGATCGCCAATAACAGTATTATTTGTGCATTAATATTCAACCAACATAGATAAACAGGGTAGGTTTAATATAATGTTTGTATGTTATTCGAAAACCGCGCATGAATACGAGCAGAACAAAGTACAGGCCTATTTTATAGGGCGGGTCCTTTCTTTTGTAGATTGGATTCGGACCCTCATCCCCGGACCTTATTTGGTTCAAGACCTTATGGAGTAGTTGATGATCCTTTTGGATTGTCTTTTGGGTTTACAAGTTCCTAAAACTTGTTGGCGACTCTTTTGGCTTTTTGTCTTTCCCTTTGGAACGCCATCGTACTTTAGTGTATGATCACAGTGGGGTTCAAGTTTGGGTTTATCATAATGCTTGAAATATTCCCCACAGTTTTTTGGCGACTTCGCTGGGGAGGATTTCTATTTATGTTCCTGAAATTTATTTAATTTTGGCAATTATTTCGAATGAGCGGATGAGACTCGAAAAATTCTAAGTATTTTATGTGCGTGATTTGATTAAACATTATTGTCATATGCATTAGAAGGTCCTCATGGGAGCACCCCATGAGTCAATACATAGGAATTTCACACGTAGGAAATTTAAGAAATATCTTTCATGACTAGAATCGAAAAGATGATGCGAAATCTGGAAAATTCGAAGAACACAGAAACTTGCCAAGGCATGTAGGAACTAGCGTCTAGAAAACAGGGCTTGTCGTCCGTAAAAACGCCTGGCGACAACTGTCGCCTGGCGACAGGAGCTTTTTTGCGGCAACAGTCCCTGTAGTCTAGCGCCAAGTTCTACCAATACCGAGTCAGGGGTCTACCTTCTTGCTTTGACCATTTCTAGCATTGTTGGCTTGATTTTGCTTATTGATTGAGTCCTTTTCTCACTTTTCTGAACCCATATGTGTTCTACATGTGGAAATAAATCTTTGGGGGTTCCTGCTTCACTTGCCCAATGGAATATCCCACTATCATGTGCAAAGTTCAAATTTGGGTACGTGCAAAGTTTGTGAATCCACCAAACCATGGAGTCGAGTTCGATTTCATCACGAACTCGCGGAATCCTGTCCATTCGCTCCAACCCTCCCGGTAGGTTTGTGTGCAATGCATATGGATTCATAACCATGGCCCTTTTTGACTTACCCCATATCCTTGAACTTTAGAGAACTAGAGCCATGGTTAGGTTGCAAACTCATCATATTGTGACTATGTGAACTACTTGTGCACCCTTGCTTGTATATATTATATATGTGTTAACCGTTTGTTTGACTTGTGTTAAAGACTAAATAAATTGACTAATGATTAAAGGACTTTGTTTAATTAATTAATTAATTAATTTGAACTAATGAATAAGCCTTAAATCGAGTCAAACCCCTTTAAGTCAACCCGGATTTTTTATTCCCGTATACTGCACATGCGTCAACTTGTTTTGGTCATAGCCGGAGTTCTAGGATTTTTTATTCCCTTACAACCTATGGATCTGTAGCCCCGAGTTTTATCTTTAATTTGGCGTTGGTTTCGTCCCGATCAGAGTCACAGATTAAAAGTTATAACTAAAATACTACAGCCTGTCCAGTTTAGTGCACGTATGTGAGGTCTTAACTTAGTCTTTGCTTCAGTCTAGTCACATAGTCTAGCCACATGGTCATGACACAAGTCTTAACATGTCCCCTACTCTCATTAGTCTTAGCACACACTTTGCATATGTCACTATGACCATGTCTTAGGTTCATGCATGACTCGTTTTTCCGTCATTTGAGTTGGGGGTCCATTCTATTCCTAATTCTTCCATATTTCTTCATCTACATCTTCTTCCCACTCTCCACATACTTTCTCCACACATATCATTCCCTTCATTCTTTCACAATCTCTTCCCATCTATGCATGTTGAATCGAGTTTGAGTCATGTGATTGACAATGATAAAAAAAAAGTAATGATGAGACAAAATACAAGGCAAGCTTCTCACCAAGATTTCATGCTTTGTTCTTCTTTTTTTTCAAACCTTTCCCCAATAAGTCTAGCATAGGCACCCTTTGTCTACCTTAGATTTATTACATAGGTTTTATTTTGTTCCCCTCCAATTAAGCATTTTATTTTCTTGCATATGATCATTGCATTGCATTATTCAAAAAAAAAAAAAACAAAAAAAACGGCGAATTAAGCACAAGGTATACCAATGATTTGAGGCACCCCTTGTAGCCATGTCATATCATCTTCACCCTTTTAAATATATAATCCTTTTTTTGATAAACCACTTTGAGCCTCGTCTAACGATAGACCTTTCATTTTTCAACCCATATCTACCTAACCTTGGGACGGGATGGTGTGTAACTTATGCAAGTTCCAAATATGAAAAGCTGGAGTGATCTCAAAATAAAAAAATGATACAAAACAAAAAAAATAATAATAAATAAAAGTGTACAAAAGGGCAAGTGTTCCAATGTCTTTGATATAAAAGTATCTTTGATAAGAACATGTCTCAGATTGCGTCTCTTATCGAGTGCTCGGTACCGTGCCTGAGAAACATGAATGCCAGGTGAGTGATAGACCGCATGATCGAGATTGCCCACACTTATAAAAATAAAAAAATGCAAAAGCAAAAAAAAAAGAAGAAGAGCAAAAACAATAAAAGAAAAAGAGCTCAAAAATGAGAAACCTCAAGCATAAAAATACAAAGATTCAAAAGCAAGGTTGCACACCTTGGGGGCTTATCTAGGGTCTTGAGCCTTTATCCCCTTCTTCTCTAACCTTTAGCCTAACCACGTTACAACCCTTAAAAAGACCTTTTTGAGGTATACACACACTTGTGCGAGGTTCGGCTAGAGCTACGTTTGGCCTGATTACTAACCGGATACGTAGGCAACCTCATATTGAGGTGCGGCCATAATAAAAATGCATTTTTAATCACATTCACACACATACACCATGATCATATCAAGGGATTTCCTATGCTCATCCCTATTTACTTAGAGCTAGACTTGGGGGCTTGATCCTTACGTCATTAGCCTACCTAGCCAAAGAGTCATCATTATTTGACTCTTATCAAATAATACTTTTCCATACACTTAGCCTTTGCAGCTTAACTTTAGTGTCACTTTCACACACTTCACGGATACATGACTAAATAGACTTCCAACTAGGAACCTTTTGTCATGAAATCTTAACATAACATTGAAGCAGCTTTGTCATATCACTCATCACTTATAATCATCATTGTATCAAAGTATGAAGTTCTTAGCCTCCGTGTCTAAGTTACCTAAATACTTTCATAATCGAGTCAACTAAGATAGTTTAGGAGGAATTAATCCTTGCACCTTGAGGGATAGTATCAAATGCATATACTTGACTAAGCTCATTCAACATGCACCATCAAACACTTCGATTCTTTTTCGCGTCTCTCTTTTTCGCGAGAAAGTCGGTATTCTCCACGAAAATGACGGAAATTTTTTTCTTTTTTGCATTTTCGAGTCACACACTACACGAGTCATGTACATTGAGTCATGTCGTGTCAATTCACCTTGGGTCAACCTCAAGTCAGTCAGTCACATTGAGTTAACCTCAAGTCAATCATTCACCTTAGGTCAACCCTAAGAAACACATCAAGCCTTAGGTCAACCCTAAGAAAAACACAAGCAAAGTCTTTTGGCAATTCTTTTGATTTTTACAGGATACAACCATTCAGCAAAGCTCCTGTTCGCAGCCAACTGAACGATCGCAACGAACATTCAAGTATCAAGCTCTTTTGTTCAGAGACGCTGACGTGGGGAAAATTAGGTCGTTGGGCTAATTCTCCTTAAGCCAAACAAAATTTATAAACACTCAACAAATCTAAATACAAGTATAGAGGTAAGTCAAGGGTCGAACCCAAAGGAACGGTAATGCCTAAGTGCTTCCAATTATATGCCTAAGCTAGGTCGAAGACAAGAGATAAAAGGTGGCTCTAACAACTACTAAAACGAGGAAACCAACCAAATAAAAGAGCTAGGGATTAGGATCCGCAAATAATAGCAATGAACATAGCAAATTGGAATGGAAAGTCGATTAAGTCAATCAATGTGAGGGAAAATCAATCATGCAACCAAAAGAGCATGTCGAGCTATTCTCCTAAAGGTCTAACTAGCGTCAACTACGATAAACTCTAGCTAGGAAACATCACAAGACACCTCAATCGTGTAAATGCAAGCCACAAATCAATGGTCCGTATCAATGTGAACTTACAATGCAATCTAGTGCAATAATCAAAGTTAGCTACTCTCTAATTAATCACACACATGCACATGATCAATCAACCAAGTTTAATCACATCATCAACTCCATCAATTATGCCCAATTTACATCAATTCATTACATCATAAGCTTCACCAAATCCCTAACCAAACAACTACTCAAACATTATCATCAATTCTACCAATACAAACATGAATAACCAAAATCAATCATCAAATCATAAAATTCCAATCAAAATCAACAATCAAAACAATGAATATTAAACAAATCAATAAATGAGATAGAGTTAGAAATGCTCTTTGATGATAGAGTAGATCTCCAATACAATTGTCACATTTGAATCTTCAATCTCTCAATCACCATTGAAATTCCTCATTTTCTCTCTCTAAAATCTACTCCTAAAATTAACCCTAAACTAGAGAGAGAAGCTCTCAACTAAGCTAGGAAAAATGATCTAAAAATCTAAGCTTGTTTCTCTCTCTACCCAAAAATGGGTATTTATAAAATACAAGGATTAAAGAAAAGAAATAAAATAGAAAATAAAAAGGAAAAGGAAAAGAAAAGAAATTAAAATAAAATAATAAAAGAAAAGGAAAGGAAAAATAAAAGAATAAAAGAAAAAGAAAATCAAAGAAAATAAAGAGGAAACGGAAAGCTGCTTCATCAAATGGGGAAATAATCCCATGTTTCTCACGGTCCATCATCATCAGCACGCAACTCATCATCATTCATCATCATCGAATCACACACCATCACAGCCGTTCATTTTCTCCGATCAACGGTCCATGATTCTAGCTTCCTTCCCACGCATTTCCTTCATACCCAGCTGAGTGCGGCCGCGGGGGCTGCGAGTGCGGCCGCACCTGTTGAGGTGTGGGAAGTTAGCTGCGGGAGGAGGTGAGTGCTTGGAGTTGTTTCGAGGGAGTTGCGTGAAGTGGCTGGTGGCGCAAATGGAGGAAATTGGTGGCTGAAATTGCGGGAAGCAGGGGCTGTTTTGAGGAGGTAAAAGGGCAGTAGGGGAGGCTGCAATTGGTGGTTATTCGCGGGATTGAACGTGGTGAAGGAGTGGCTGAAATGCGTGGCAGTAGGTGGTAGAGTGGTGGTGTGTAATTGGAGGTGATTGGGGCAGCAGGGGAGGCAGCAATCAGAGGTTGCGTGGGTGGCTGATGTGTGGCTGCAGTTGGTGTTGTTGCGGGATTTGTGTTGATGCGAGGAGTTGCTGCTAAAGCAAGGAGTGCGGGAATAGTGTGGGAACAGGGGAAGCTAGGAAGAAGTTCCTGGCAGCTTTAATCACCATCACCATCATCACCATGATGGTGATGAAGGTTCAACTATGCAGTAGCTAGAACCAACTCGGACTTGGAACAAATACCTACAAAACACACATAAAACCGAGAGATAAAATAAAGTAAAATAAAACTAAAACCGACAAATAAAAGTAAAAGAAATAAAATGAAAATGAAAATAATAAAAGAAAGAAAATGTAATAAAATGAAAATAAAATAAAGTAAAGAAAATGAAATGAAAATAAAAACAAATAAACTAAAACAAAATAAAACTAAATCTATAAAATCTAAAATAAAGAGAAAACAACTAAAATAAAGAAAATAAAAGAAATAAAAGAGAAAATACTATAAAACCATAGAAAGGTAGAAAAGAGAGAGAAAGCATAAAACCGAGCATTTATTGAGCAAGAAAGCTATGAAAAGAGGATAAAAAGGACCTAAATGCTCATCAAATGTGTGCCATTTATGACACACATCAGACGCGTGGACATATCATCAAAGCTCTTTTGTTCAGCGACGCGTGGGCATTCTATCAAGCTCTATTGTTCAGAGACGCGTGGACATATTATCAAAGCTCTTTTGTTCAGAGACGCGTGGACATATCATCAAAGCTCTTTTGTTAAGAGACGCGTGGGCATTCTATCAAGCTCTATTGTTCAGAGACGCGTGGACATATCAAGAAAGCTCTATTGTTCAGAGACGCGTGGACATATCAAGAAAGCTCTATTGTTCAGAGACGCGTGGACATATCATCAAGGTCTTTTGTTCAGAGACGCGTGGACATATCATCAAGCTCTTTTGTTCAGAGACGCGTGGACATATCATCAAAGCTCTTTTGTTCAGAGACACGTGGACATATCATCAAGCTCTATTGTTCAGAGATCGTGGACATATCTTCAAAGCTCTTTTGTTCAGAGACGCGTGGACATGTTATTTAAAGCTCCATTGTTCATAGACGAGTGAAAATTCCTCAAGAAAGACTCCATTGTTCAGAGACGAGTGAACATTCCTCAAGAAAGCTCCATTGTTCAGAGACGAGTGAACATCAACAATAGCAAGATGGCGTTCTCTAGCTTGTAGAAGGTCGTCAAAATGCAACAAAATGGTTACCCCAGAGACGTGTGCTCGACGGTGCAAGATACGCGTTTCTTAACTCTTTTATCTGTTTTAACTAATGATTAGTTTGCAGGTATCGGCGTTATAAGAATGATTTGGAATTGCAGAACATTTTGAATCATTCTCCGTCCCTATCGATACTTTGACTTTCGTTTTTCGAAACATAAGTTTCTTCAAACTCAGTCAAAGTGGGGGCTTCTGTAGACACCCATTTGTGTCTCCCCAAAACCAAACCCAGTGATGAATACCTTTCACATCGAACCATAATCGAATGAGGTGAAAGTGTGAAAAGTCAAGTGTTGCGGTTAGTTTTTCTTAAAATCCTTCTTTCTGTTTTTGAAAACCCACTCTATTTTATAAAAACGTCCATTTCAGTTTATTTTGGTCCATGATAAGGGTCCAACAATGGTGTAGTTGGATGGGGCTTGAAAATACCTTTCCAACGATATATTATAAGACCAATTCCGATGAATAATGAGGAAGTTATGGCCAAAATACTAAACTGGGCCCAAACCGTATTTTACCTACGACCCAATGATCATGAGGAGGGTCCAAAGGTTTAATCCTATTCCTAAACTAATTGGGATTGATTAGAATCTTTTATAAGTTTCTAAAATATCTTAATTATCCTTTTTTGAAAAGATAAGATCAAGGAATTTGATTTGAATATAAACTTTCCTTTTTTAAAACTTTCCTAATTCTATTCGGATTTAAAGATGTTCAAAGATAGTCAGATTTTATTTTAGTGCCTTATAATTTTTATCCAAATTTTATATGGTTGGATAGATCTTGAAATTATCTTTCCAATGATATATTATAATATTAATTCCGAGCTATAACGAAAAAGATATAAAAGAAATACGAAACTCTATCCAAAACTGACACCCTCTCACTATTTCGGAAATGTCTTTTTATCTACAGAATATTTTAATCTGATTCTAATTGTATTAGAAAGTAGCCTTCAAGAGCTTTCCAACGACATATTATATGACTTATTTGGACTTCTAGATCAAAAGATATGATAAAAACAAAATCCGTAAAAACTGTTTCTGTCGCCAAACGACAGGTTTGTCGCCTCACGACAGACTCTTTCGCCTGGCGACAAGGTCGGTTTGATTAGCGACAGAATGGAGTTTTATTCCTTATCAAATTCTATGATTTTCCGGACTGTTTTCTTATAAATAGGGTCCGAACCTCTGTTTTTATTCATCAATTTCTCTACATCAACCCTCATCATCTACTATCAATTCTCATTAACTCTTCCTTAATTCTCTCTTTTCTCTCTTGAGCAATATATGCTTTCTTTCTCTCTCTCTTTCTAAACCAACTAGCTTTTCAAACAATATTCCGCATTCACAAGACTTAGAATTACTTAGCCAAGTTCGAAGTTGTCTTCGCCCTAGACGTGTAAGGTTTAATATTTTCTGAGGGTTTGGTCCAAAACTAGTCAAAGCATTATTTAACTTGATTTCAATTTGATTCTTTAATTGTTCTTTATTGATTTTCATTGAAGTTTACTAACTTGTGTATTTTGTTATTAGATTCAGGTACGAGGCTTCAAAGTATGTAATCTTATTACTCTCTTTCAATGTGGAAAGCATGCTCATTATTGTTTTATGATTCCTAGTATCATGTTAGGATGTTTTTTATGCTTTATAGTGTCATGTTTAGGGTGCCTTTAATCTTTTCTAATATCATGTTAGCATGTTAGTGCCATGTTAGGTTTAAAGCTTTGATCTTTATTGTTTAGTGACATGCTAGGAGTTGCTATTAATCTTGTTAGTATCATGCCTAGGATCTTGCTATTATTATCAAGCTTTATTATGCCTTATCATGCTATTATCATGCTATTATTATTATTGCATTATTATTATGTTGCTTGATATATTTTGTATTGTTATTGCTTGATCACACCTTTTATGATTGTTAAAGGGAATTTGTACTTGGAATCACGCTTAATAAGATAATTAATAATTTGGTTTAGGGTAATATGATTTTAACTCAAGTGATCGCCAATAATAGTATTATTTGTGCATTAATATTCAACCAACATAGATAAACAGGGTAGGTTTAATATAATGTTTGTATGTTATTCGAAAAGCGCGCATGAATACGAGAAGAACAAAGTAGAGGCCTATTTTATAGGGCTGGTCCTTTCTTTTGTAGATTGGATTCGTACCCTCATCCCCGGACCCTATTTGGTTCAAGACCTTATGGAGTAGTTGATGATCCTTTTGGATTGTCTTTTGGGTTTACAAGTTCCTAAAACTTGTTGGTGACTCTTTTTGCTCTTTGTCTTTCCGTCTTTTGGGTTTACAAGTTCCTAAAACTTGTTGGCGACTCTTTTTGCTCTTTGTCTTTCCCTTTGGAACGCCACCGTACTTTAGTGTATGATCACAGTGGGGTTCAAGTTTGGGGTTATCATAATGCTTGAAATATTCCCTACAATAACCTTAACTACCCTAATAAAAGTATAGGGGTAAGTATAGGGTCGAACCCAAAAGGACTAAGTGTATCAATTTGTGCCAACTAGACTACTAGGAAAGTTTGTGAGATAAAAAGAGATTCAACTAAACACAACTAGGAGCAAACAACTAAAACTAGGGAAAGTGGAATCCAATTACATCAATGCATTCAACAATATCATACAATTAGATGAAAATGACCTCGATTAGGAACAATTAACACATTTAACTCACTCTCGCACAATTAAGCATGTTAATTATCCTACTAAACTAATTAAAAATGATTCTAATCCATAAAAGCATCATCCATACACAATAATCAAGAAACAATTTCACACTAATCACAATCAATCATGCAATTTATTAACATAACCTTCATCCATTTCTCTAGAACAAATCTAAGCTAACATGATGAACAAAAACAGGGAAAACAAGGTAAAGCAAGAATAAAGGTAGAATCAAACAACTAAACTAATTAATCTACTAAAATCAATAAATAAATAAGCAAAAACAATGATAAATGAAAGCAATTAAGGTGAGGGAAAGTTAGGAAGACTCATTGAATATATGAGAAGATAAATCCACAAATTGCTTCTTTAAAATCTCAAAACTCCATGAAAAATTCAAACTTTCTCCCTCTAAACTACTCTTAAACTAGAGAGAGAGAATCCTAATCTAACCCTTAGAGAGAGAGAAAATAAAAGAGCTAAAGTACTCTAATCTAAGGTGAAATTAAATGTTAAGAGTTGTCCTTAAAATAACCCCCAAAAGGGGTATTTTTATACAAGCTAAATAAATAAAAGAAAATAAAAAGAAAATAAAACTAAACAAAATAATTAAGTAACAAAACTAAAAAGAAAATAAAAAGGAAAAAGTTAACCAAAAATCCCCAATATTCTCCCTTTCATGACTTCTCAGCTCTTGATCTTCACCATTCACGCATCATCACCTTTCATCGCAATCATCAGCATTATCATCATCGTATCTCATTGAGCATCGATCAAGGCCATTCGATTCTTTAAACTACCACGTGAGAGGCTCGTGAGCCGGTTTAATCGAACAGAGGGTGGGTTTAACCGAACTTTGGGTTGGTTCGGTCGAACCATGGGCGTGTTCTCCCACACCTCTAAAAATCAGAAAAACTCAAATGATTCTGATTGTTTTTGCGTAATTACTGTTGGAAGTTCTTGATATAAAACAAGAGTGTTGGGAAAAATAAGAGAGAGAGAGAGAGAAAAACAAATGAAAGGGGAAAAGTCCCACATTGATTGGGGAGGAAGGTTTTTCCTTTTTTTTTTATAATGTAGTGCTTTAGCACTACTTAGTTGAGTGAGTTGGAGGTGTGTTACTCCAAAGACACACACGCGCGCGCGCGAGCGCTGAGCCGGGTCGGGTCGGGCTCGGGCCTCGGGACTTGGGGCGCGGGCGTGGGTCCTTGTTATCTTTTTGGAGAAATTTTATTTCCCTTTTCTTTGTTACACCTTTTTTGCTTCCCGTTTTCCCTCTTCAGCCTATAAATACTCGGTGGTTTTCTCAGTCTAATCACACAACAGAATCAGTCTTCTCTCTTCTCTAAAATTATTTAAACACATGTTCTTTTCGTTCTGTTTTCTGGGCAAGTATTCTGAGTTCCAGTCGGGTTTGTGAGTGCATATAAACTCCGGCGCGGTGCTTATCTTGGAGGGCAACCACAATTGTCTATAGCACCGGGAGTTAGCGCGGAATCGTCTTTTAGGTTAGTGGTTCTCTACGACGCGGCTATTGTCAGTTTGGTTCACGTATCAAGAGATAAGTTAATTATGTTTTATTGCTTATTAGTATAACAATCTAAAAGACGATTACGGCTTCCAAGTTCCCTATTCCTGATATGTCTAAACTAGAACCTCTTGATGGAAAGAATTATAAACGTTGGCTGTTAGGATGCATTTTTATTTGGAGCAGATTGATGTTGCATATGTTCTTGATGCTATTGTTGAACCTGTTTATAAAGATGATTTGTCTTAATATGAGATTAAGTTTTCTAAGGATGATAGAACTTGTAAGGGCATGTTGTTGCATTATATGTTGAATAGTCTGTTGGATATTTATATGGGTTTTTATCATGCTAAGGATATTTGGGATGCTTTAGAGAAAAAATATGGAACTGATGATGCTGGTACTAAACGTTATTGTGTTAGTAAGTGGTTAAGTTTTCAGGTTGTTGATGATAAGCCTATTATTGATCAGATTCATGCTTATGAGAGTATTTGTATTAATATGGCTGTTGAAGGTCTGTCTATTTGTGATACTACCCTTGCTATTGTTCTGTTTGAGAAACTCCCTCCCTCTTGGAAGGATTTTCGTAACCAACTCATGCACAAAAAGAAAGACCTAACCTTAGAGGAACTTGCTGCCCACCTCAAAATTGAGGAGGAAAACCGTATCAATGACAAAACCCCTTCTGTTTTTCCTTCCTCTTCTTCTGCCAAAGCCAACCTTGTTGAACCCAAATCAAACAAACAGTCCAAAGCCAAAAAAGTAACCTTAAGCCTAATGGGAAAATTTAGAAGTACAAGTTTAAGGGGATCTATTGTGAGTGTGGTTTGACTGGTCACAGGGCTAAAGATTGCAGGGTTAAGAAGAAGAATGGGCAAAGTCAAGCAAACCTTATTGAGGATTCTGACGTTATTGTTGTTGTTGTTTTAAAAGTTAACTTTACAGGTAATACTGTTGAGTGGATTGTTGACACTGGAGCTACCAGGCACATCTGCGCCAACAAGGACATGTTCACTACCTATGACAAGGTTGAAGGTGAAAATGTCTTCATGGGCAACTCAGCTTCTCCTTCTATCCAAGGCAAAGGGAAGATCGTTCTCACTCTTACTTCTGGAAAATTGCTTACTCTCACTAATGTTTTGCATGTTCTAGAAATGCGCAGGAATTTAATTTCTGGCAGTTTGCTCATGAAAGCTGGACTGAAGCTCTCCTTTGATTCTGATAGATTAGTTCTTATTCGCAATGGGGAATTTGTGGGTAAGGGCTTTTGTAATGGGGGGCTTTTTACTCTTGATGTTAAAGTTGACACTATGAATAAGAATGCTAGTACTTCTTCTGCTTATATTCCTGAGTCTATTGATTTATGGCATGCTAGATTAGGTCACGTTAATATTGATTCTGTTAAAAGGCTTAAACACTTAAATTTGATTCCAAGTTTTTCTAAAACTGATTTTTCGAAATGTCAAGTTTGTGTTGAAGCCAAATTTACTAAGAAGCCATTTAAATCAGTAGATAGACAGACTGAAGTACTAGAACTTGTTCATAGTGACTTAGGTGATTTTAATAATCACGAAAGTAGAGGGGGTAAAAAGTATTATATTACTTTTTTTGATGATTGTTCACGTTTTTGCATGGTTTATCTTCTCAGGTCTAAGGATGAAGCTGAGGAAATATTCCTCAAATATAAAGCTAAGGTAGAAAACCAGTTGGACAAAAAGATCAAGAGGGTTAGGAGTGACAGGGGTGGTGAGTACAGCCCTAACACTCTTAAGGCATTTTGTGAGCAACTTGGCATTGTTCATGAGACGACGGCTCCCTATTCACTCGAACAAAACGTGATGTGTGTCATAAATGGCACACATTTGACGAGCATTTAGGTCATTTCTATTCTCTTTTCATAGCTTTTATGCTTAATAAGTGCTTATTTTTATGCTTTGTTGCTTAGTTTTACCTTTCTTCTCTTATTTTGTAGCTTTTGTGCATTTCGTTGGTTTTCTAGCCTTTTCTTCTTTATTTGCTCTATTTTCGTGGTTGTAGGTATTGGAAGAGGTTCGGGTCTTGATTTTGGCGATCCACTATGGTGGAAGAAGCTTTTGGATAAAGTTCATGGAGTTTGGGAAGCTCAAGATGCAAAAAAATGGAAGTTCCAAGTCTTGGCTCTTTTCTTGTGCTCCCTTCAAAGGAAGTGTGTGCCCTCAATATTAAGCCTTAGCTACTGCCTACCTTGTCCTCCATCACCATCATAAATCATGTGTGCACCCCTTGAGCTTGAAGAGTTGAAGATTCGAAGAAGCCCAGCTGAGTGCGGCCGCACGCGCAGAATGTGCGGGCGCACACGAGGGATGTGCGGCCGCACACCATGGTTGTGCGGGCGCACATCATGGTTGTGCGGGCGCACATCCCCTGTTGTGTGGCCGCACCAACGTGGGTCTTTTCCGATCGGATTTTGACGATTTTCTCTCTCTTCTTATACCTATTTGAACCCAATTTTTGTAAGAAGTTTTTGGATAATAGAATTAGATCATATTCTTAGCTTAGTTGAGAGCTTCTCTCTCTAGATTTAGGGGTTAGTTTTAGGAGTAGATTTTAGAGAGAGAAAGTGAAGAATTTCAATGGTGATTGAGAGATTGAAGATCCAATGGTGACAATTGTATTGGAGATCTACTCTATTATCAATGAGCATTTCTAAACTCTATCTCATTTATTGTTTTGTTTAGTATTCATGTTTAGATTGTTGATTTTGATTGTGTTTTGATGATTTGATGATTAATGTTTGATTAGAGTAATTGTTGATTCTTTGATTGTAGATTGTTGATTTCTTTGGTTATTAGTTGTATTGATGATGTTGCTAGAGTAGTTGTTTGGTTAGGGATTTGGTGAAGCTTGTATAATGTAGTGAATTGATGTAGATTGGGGATTTTGATGGAGTTGATGATGTGATTAAATTGGTTAATTGATATGTGTGTGTGTGTGTTTGATTTAGGCTTGATCACCCTTGTTATTCACACTAGATTGCATTGTAAGTTCACATTGATACGGACCATTGATTTGTGGCTTGCATTTACACGATTGAGGTGTCTTGTGATGTTTCCTAGCTAGAGTTTATCGTAGTTGACGCTAGTTAGACCTCTAGGAGAATAGCTTGACATGCTCTTTTGGTTGCATGATTGATTTTCCCTCACATTGCTTGACTTAGTCGACTTTCCATTCCAATTTGCTATGTTCATTGCTATTATTTGCGGATCCTAATCCCTAGCTCTTATATTTGTTTGGTTTCTTCGTTTTAGTAGTTGTTAGAGTCACCTTTTATCACTTGTCTTCGACCTAGCTTAGGCATATAATTGGAAGCACTTAGGCATTACCGTTCCTTTGGGTTCGACCCTTGACTTACCTCTATACTTGTATTTAGGTTTGTTGAGTGTTTATAAATTTTTTTTGGCTTAGGGAAGATTAGCCCAATGACCTAGTTTTCCCCACGTCAAAATGGCGCCGTTGCCGGGGAACGGTGTCTATGTTTGAGTGTTTTTGATTGCTTGAGTCTAGGTCTTTGTGTATACTTTTCTTTTATTTGATTTTTGCTTGTTTTGTATAAAATGGCATGTCTATCTTTTCCTCAATTTGACAATGAGCCTTTTTGTGAATATTTTAATAGACTAGAGGGATTTCTTGATTGTAATTGTAGTAGCCTTTGGGAGGCTTGTGAGATTTGTTATCATGGTTTGAATGAGCAAACTAGGGATAAAGTTGAATGCATGCACAATGGTGAATTTAGAGCATTGTCAATTGATGATGCTTGGGATTTTTATGTTTGGTTTGCTAGGGATGTTTATAATAGGGATAATCATGTTCCTAATATCGATGTGCAATGTCTTGATTCTTCTAATGTTAGCATGATTTCCCATGATTTGTCACATGATCCCATTAGTGAACTTAGAACACATGATTTCAACTCTTTTTCCCCTTTTGTTCCTGATAATGGAGTACATGCTCAAGTTGATGCTAATGGTGTGTTTCAATATTCTTCATTATTTACCATGCCTTCTTGTGATGTGCTTCGTTCCCTTAATAATGAATCTCATGTTCTTGATTTTGCCCCCACCCCCCAATGTGATGTACATGCTCATGATTTCAATGTTGATTCTTCCAATCTTGGTTGTACTTCTTCTTCTCTTGTTGAGCCTCAATCTCTTACCCCTTTTGAATCTCTCATTGCTACCTTGGGAACTGAAATTAGGCATGTTGAGCTTCGTGATGATCTTGGGCCTAATAAAGAGTTGACTCTTAATTATTTAAGAAGTCAATTGGAGATGATGAAAAAGAATGAGGAGCGTCTTGAGGAGGGAAGAAGGAGAAATGAAGAGCTAGGAAGCCAATTGTCATCCTTGATGCTTATGTGTGAAAGTTACAAATCTAATGTGTGTGTTGAGGGTGATGATGGGAATTCCGAGCAACCAAGAGTGTGTGAGGATCCTATTGTTGAGCATAGGAGTGAAGGAGAGAGAGTCGAGAGTGATAATGAGTTTGATGAAATTTTAAGTCTAGACATCTCTTCCTTTGTTGATTGTGATGAGTTTCAAGTGTATGAATGTGACTCTTCTATCCATGAGTATTTGGACTCGTTTGAGGTTATGACAAATGTGTTTGTTGAGTGCATAGGGAATAGGCATAGCCTTTTAAGCAAGTTCATTGATGATGCTTCATGGGAGAGAGATGATTTTGAAATTAATTTGCCTCCATTCATGCATGGTTTTGAGACTCTAGGCTTTAAGGAAGTTGAGGGAGCTATTGTTCATGAAGGTAATGGAGGAGATTATGTGGTTCCTCTTGGGAGTTGGATGTTTGAGGGAGATGGTGATCATGAGCGTTCTTCTTTTGAGGATTCTATGATTGATTTTCATGCCCTCATTGGTGATGTGAGACCTTATGTTGAGGGAGTAGCTAACCCTTTGCCTATTTCTCATACCCCTTTCTCTCAAAAGTTTAATCACATCCCCTATTGCCCTATTTTTCTCCCTTCCTTTGTTGGTAAGCCTATTGGGGACCCTTTTGTCTATGATGATTTGAATGTGGCTCATTTGTCTCCAATTTGGGAAAAGGGCGATGTTGCCACCCAAAAATATTTTGAGGAGAGTTTGCCTTCTTTTTCCTTTTCTTCTTCTTTCTCTTTTTCCTATTCTTCTTATTTTGTTGAGTTTTCTTTTGATTCTTCTTCCTTCCCTTGGCATCTCTCTCCTCATAGGTGTGCACTTTGCTTGTTGCATGCCTTAATTTTGTCATGTGCACACTTACTTTCTTATGAAATGTGTAGTAGTGCATTTGACAAGCTCTTGCGATCGTTGCAATATTATTTTACTAGAGCGGTCAAGCTTGGACCTTAAGCAAGCCTTTCTTGGGAAGTAACCCATGTCTTAGATTAGATTTTCCTTTTCTTTTTAGAATAGATTTTCTCTCATGGAAATGTTTGTGTGCCTTTTGCTAGGTACATGACTTGATATACTTTGGTGCTTCGATTTGGATCAAGAATCAAGAAAGGTTGACTCCTATTTTTACTAGCACATGGAAACAAGGTTCAATTCTTGAGAAATTAGCTATGAAAGGTTTAATTGGGTCATTTGCGGGTATTTACACCCACCTCAAACCCGGTAACATCTTTCTTTGCTCTTTCTCTAGTGGATGATGACTTGTTGGACATATGTTGGTTTGTTGGATTGATCTCCTTGTTTTCCCCTCCCATGGATTATATGATTTATGTTTGAGTGTATTGTCTCATTCAAGCTTGGGGGAGGGTATTCTATCATGTTTGGTGGGATTTTGATTCATATATGCTTTGTACCTTTGTATATGCTTTTCCATGTTTCTCTTATTTTGAAAAACTCCAAAAAGATTTTCCTTTCTATCAAGGCAAATTTGCAATGTGTTTTGTTTTGTTCTTGCTTTGGACATAATAACATTTGGACTTGTATAATTGAATGCATTTCTTCCTAAATGGTAACGGTGTGCACGGTTTGAGAGTACGCTTGGTTGATTCTAGGATAAAGCATGCTAAGGTAGTTGGTTAGAACTAGTGGGAACATGAAGCCGGATTCTACTTGTTTGTGGCATGTTTGGTAGTTGCTTCCTATAGTCGATTTGACGCCAATAGTGAGTTTTTGCTACATCCGTGTGAGTTCTATGTTTTTCAAGCCTTCTACCTTATTTGTATGAGCGGCATGGATCCTTGACTTCTTGCAAACCTAATCTTGAAACTTGACTCATAGAACTTGAATCCGAGACCGAACCGTTTAGGGAGGAAAAAGGCACCTTTTTCGGGGTGGTATTTTTCTTTTTTAGGATAGTTTTGTTCATTTTCTTTATTTTTGGGTTTACATTTGCCTTCTTGCAACCATTTGAGCCTTATACCTTCTTTTCAAGCCACATCTTTAGATCTTTGGCCTTTTGTTTCATTTTTCTACTTTTCTTGGTTTTTGTGAAGCAATTGATCATGTTGATGGAGTTTGTGGAGGAGAAGTTGGAATGTTTGGTTCTTATGAAAGCAAATTTGTGTTTTATCTTCTTTGTGAATAATGGAAAATGAGTATGAGTAAAAGCCGTCCTATATTATAAAAGGCATGGACAAATAAGTGCAAAAATCGAAAGAGCCGTCCAAAGTTAAAAGAGGCGAGGACAAAGCACTATTAAAAAAAAGAAAAAAAATTGAAAAAGTGAAAAAATTCAAAAATATTTTGATGAGAGTTTTCTCCCTTTTTGAGCATTGAGGACAATGCTCCATTTAAGCTTGGGGGGAAGCGTTCTCACGCTTTTTGTGTATATGTTTGTGGTTTATAGCGTTGAACAAGCTTGGGGTGTGAGTATTTTTGTTTGGATTGGTGTTTACTTGATTGTGATTCTAAGAAAGGGCCCGTTCTTTGCTTCACTTTTAGGAAAACCACCAAATTTCAAATTTTTAGCCTACCTTCACCCTTATTGCCTTAACGTTACAACCTTGGGGAAAGACCTTTTGACCTAAATGGTTGAGTCACTCATCGTTGGAGAGGAATGCGAGTCATAGGAATAGGGAGAGGGAATGCAAAAGTCAAGATGTCGAGTAGCCTAAAATTCTCTTTTTCCGGTTCTTTCGTGGAATCATTGGGATGCTCACTTGAGGTCGATTTGAAGCTATTAGGAAGAACGCGGTAAGATCGTTTGGGATGAAAGTGGATTGTGAAAGCTAGTTCCTATGCTTAGCATATTTATGTTTCAATCAACCTTGGGTATCTTGGAACGTGCACTCCCTTACTTGTTTAGGAAGATTTGCATCCACTTGTGCTTGTACATTTGCAAAAGTTCTTTCATGAACATTTGTTTTCTTTTCTTGTATTTTGTTTTCTTCTTCATGCTTTGCCTTGTTTGTATTATTATGAAAGTTATGGGTCAAACTCTTAGGATACCCTTACGAGACCTCACTCGTCCTCATAGGCGACTTTGGGGTTTAAAGGGCTTGTTGTAGCTAAAAACAACCGTGATTCCTACGAAAGTGAGTTAGTGTATATTCTCATCTCATCTCTTCTTTAGTTTGTTTTAATAAGCTCGTCATTTCCGCTCCCTTGGTTTTGTTTTGCTCGAGGACGAGCAAAAGGTAAGCTTGGGGGTATTTGATGTGTGTCATAAATGGCACACATTTGACGAGCATTTAGGTCATTTCTATTCTCTTTTCATAGCTTTTATGCTTAATAAGTGCTTAGTTTTATGCTTTGTTGCTTAGTTTTACCTTTCTTCTCTTATTTTGTAGCTTTTGTGCATTTCGTTGGTTTTCTAGCCTTTTCTTCTTTATTTGCTCTATTTTCGTGGTTGTAGGTATTGGAAGAGGTTCAGGTCTTGATTTTGGTGATCCACTATGGTGGAAGAAGCTTTTGGATAAAGTTCATGGAGTTTGGGAAGCTCAAGATGCAAAAAAATGGAAGTTCCAAGTCTTGGCTCTTCTCTTGTGCTCCCTTCAAAGGAAGTGTGTGCCCTCAATATTAAGCCTTAGCTACTGCCTACCTTGTCCTCCATCACCATCATAAATCATGTGTGCACCCCTTGAACTTGAAGAGTTGAAGATTCGAAGAAGCCCAGCTGAGTGCGGCCGCACGCGCAGAATGTGCGAGCGCACACGAGGGATGTGCGGCCGCACACCATGGTTGTGCGGGCGCACATCATGGTTGTGCGGGCGCACATCCCCTGTTGTGTGGCCGCACCAACGTGGGTCTTTTCCGATCGGATTTTGACGATTTTCTCTCTCTTCTTATACCTATTTGAACCCAATTTTTGTAAGACGTTTTTGGATAATAGAATTAGATCATATTCTTAGCTTAGTTGAGAGATTCTCTCTCAAGATTTAGGGGTTAGTTTTAGGAGTAGATTTTAGAGAGAGAAAGTGAAGAATTTCAATGGTGATTGAGAGATTGAAGATCCAATGGTGACAATTGTATTGGAGATCTACTCTATTATCAATGAGCATTTCTAAACTCTATCTCATTTATTGTTTTGTTTAGTATTCATGTTTAGATTGTTGATTTTGATTGTGTTTTGATGATTTGATGATTAATGTTTGATTAGAGTAATTGTTGATTCTTTGATTGTAGATTGTTGATTTCTTTGGTTATTAGTTGTATTGATGATGTTGCTAGAGTAGTTGTTTGGTTAGGGATTTGGTGAAGCTTGTATAATGTAGTGAATTGATGTAGATTGGGGATTTTGATGGAGTTGATGATGTGATTAAATTGGTTAATTGATTTTGTGCGTGTGTGTGTTTGATTTAGGCTTGATCACCCTTGTTATTCACACTAGATTGCATTGTAAGTTCACATTGATACGGACCATTGATTTGTGGCTTGCATTTACACGATTGAGGTGTCTTGTGATGTTTCCTAGCTAGATTTTATCGTAGTTGACGCTAGTTAGACCTATAGGAGAATAGCTTGACATGCTCTTTTGGTTGCATGATTGATTTTCCCTCACATTGCTTGACTTAGTCGACTTTCCATTCCAATTTGCTATGTTCATTGCTATTATTTGCGGATCCTAATCCCTAGCACTTATATTTGTTTGGTTTCTTCGTTTTAGTAGTTGTTAGAGTCACCTTTTTATCTCTTGTCTTCGACCTAGCTTAGGCATATAATTGGAAGCACTTAGGCATTACCGTTCCTTTGGGTTCGACCCTTGACTTACCTCTATACTTGTATTTAGGTTTGTTGAGTGTTTATAAATTTTGTTTGGCATAGGGAAGATTAGCCCAACGACCTAGTTTTCCCCACGTCAAAACGGTATAGCTGAAAGGGAAAATAGAACTTTAAAGAATATGATGAATTCTATGCTTATTAGTTTTGGGCTTCCTAATAACATGTGGGGGAGGCTATTCTTTCTGCTTGTCATGTTTTCAACAGGGTTTCTCACAAGAAGCTTGACAAGACTTCATACGAAATATGGAAACGTTGAGCGCCAAACCTGAAATACTTGAAAGTTTGGGGGTGCCTAGAAAAAGTAGGCATACTTAGTTTCAAGAGGGATAAAATTGGTCCCAAAACTGTTGATGCTATTTTTATTGGCTATGCTTATCAAAGTGCAGCTTTTCGTTTCTTTGTGAAAGGTGCTAACAACTCTTATGGAGGTGGTCATATCATTGAAGCAAGAGATGCTGAGTTCTTTGAGAACATTTTTCCTTTGAAAATGTCTCCTTATAATGATAGTGAATTGCATGCTAGTAGTTCTGTTAGTTTACCTATTGCTAAGGAGAAGCAAAAGGGCAAGAAAGGAAAACAGTTTTGGTCCTGATTTTATTACTTCCTATTTATCTGAATCTTCCTTAATTGATGATGATTTTGTGCATATTTTTGTTTTGGAAGATGATCCAAGATCCTATGATGAGGCAATGAGGTCAGTTGATGCTGTTTTTTGGAAAGAAGTAATTGATAGTGAATTACAATCAATTCTCAATAATAACACTTGGGAATTGGTTAAACTTCCTAGAGGTTGTAAGCCCATTACTTGTAAATGGATCTTTCGGAAAAAATTAAAGGCCGATGGATCCATAGACAAGTATAAGGCAAGGATAGTGGTAAGGGGTTTTACTCAAAATTTTGGCTTTGATTATTTTGATACTTACTCCCCTGTTACTAAAATTGCAACAATTAGGACTTTAATTGCTCTTGCTTGCATTTTTTATCTTGTTGTTCATCAAATGGATGTCAAAATTGCATTTTTGAATGGTGACTTGGATGAGGAGATTTACATGGTCCAACCTAAAGGGTTCATTGTTCCAGGACAAGAGGATAAGGTTTGTAAATTAGTTAAGTCATTGTATGGGCTTAAACAAGCTCCAAAGGAATGGAATGACAAATTCGATAAGACTATGACTGGTAATGGTTTTCATGTTAATGAAGGAGACTCTTGTGTTTATTTTAAGCATGATGGTCATGGTTGTGTAATTATTTGTCTTTATGTGGATGATATGTTGATTTTTGGGACTAACTTGGATCGTGTAAATGAGACAAAACAGTTTTTGAGTTCGAATTTTGAAATGAAAGACGTGGGTGAGGCAGATGTGATTTTGGGAGTAAAAATCAAAAGGACTCCAAATGGCATCTGTCTTAATCAGTCACACTATATTGAAAAACTTCTTAAGAAGTTCGACTCATTTAATGTCGATCCAGTTAAGACTCCCTATGACCCAAGTTTCCACTTAAAGAAAAATAATGGTAATCCAGTAAATCTGTCTGAATATGCTAGAATTATTGGTGTTATGTTTCTTATGAACTACACTAGACCTGACATTGCTTATTTTGTTAGTAGGTTTAGCAGGTACACTCATAATCCAAGCACTGATCATTGGATTGCTCTAAGGAGGTTGCTTAGGTACCTTAAGGGTATTATGGATTGGGGTTTGCACTACTCCAAATTTCCTGCAGTTTTGGAGGGTTTTTGTGATGCCAACTAGGTATCCGATAATGATGAAGTTAACTCCACTAGTGGCTATGTCTTCACCCTTGGGGGTGGAGCCGTATCTTGGAAATCTTGTAAGCAATCTTGTACTGCTATGTCTACTATGGAATCTGAGTTTATTGCTCTTGAATTGGCAGGTCATGAGGCAGAATGGTTGAGGAACATGCTTGCAGATATTCCACTGTGGGGGAAGCCAGTTCCTTCAGTTGCAGTTCATTGTGATTCGCAAGCTGCTATTGCTGTTGCACACAACCATGCCTATAATGGGAAGAAGAGACACATCCGTCTGAGGCATAAAGCCGTCAGAAATTTGTTATCTGAAGGGGTGATATCACTAGGCTATGTTAAGTCCGAAAAGAACATTGCGGATCCGTTAACTAAAGGCCTATGTAAAAAACTAGTTTTGGAAACATCAGAAGAGATGGGGCTAAAGCCCGTTGTATGAATTGTGAAATAATGAACTCTTACTCACTATGAGTTCAAAGGGGAACATTATGTAATAATTCAGAAGCACATTTTTATTTTATTTGTCCATCTGTAGATGTTTGTTTTTTGCTTAGCTACATATGAGAAGGAGGTTGAGCATACAGCTCTTAATGAACCCATATCCATATTTTTGGAGGTGTGTTGTAGCTCACAATTGATGGAGTTCACCTACTTAGGTGTGGAAGTGTGACCGCTTCCTATGAGTATTTCGTGGGCTTATACTCTAGAGCACCTATGAGCATCCAGGCTGGACGTATGGCCAGTATAACGCGCCACCATTATTCGCGAAATTTCAGAATATTATACATATTCAATTGTGTGGCTCAATGTGACGGGTCCCTAACTCCCTATTGAGTTCATGACGAAGGTCACTTGGTAGGTGAGGGATCATAGCTTGATGTCCATTAAGTGTTAATTCAAGTCGTGAGACATTGACACTTATGCAATTGTTTTGTTTTGCCCAGAATTCATTTTTCCTTTCTTTCTTTTTCATATCTTCGAACCTGTGGGGGATTGTTGGAAGTTCTTGATATAAAACAAGAGTGTTGGGAAAAATAAGAGAGAGAGAGAAAAACAAATGAAAGGGGAAAAGTCCAACATTGATTGGGGAGGAAGGTTTTTCCTTGTTTTTATAATGTAGTGCTTTAGCACTACTTAGTTGAGTGAGTTGGAGGTGTGTGTTACTCCACTCACACACGCGTGCGCGCGCGCGCCGAGCCGAGCCGGGTTGGGTCGGGCTCGGGCCTCAAGACTTGAGGTCTTTGGGAATGCGATGCGCGGGCGTGGGTCCTTGTTATCTTTTTGGAGAAATTTTATTTCCCTTTTCTTTGTAAAACAGAATATTCCTTTATGTCTGTTGGGATTATTCTTTTCTGACTGTTGTGGGAATTAATCAGCCATTAATTCCTTGATTGTAGCTGATTGATTAATTCCTTGTTTCTTGGCTCGGTTGTTGACTGACCAAATTAATCTTGTAATTTTCTTGGCCAGATTCTTTCCACCTTTTATGCTTCCCGTTTTTCCTCTTCAGCCTATAAATACTCGGTGGTTTTCTCAGTCTAATCACACAACACAATCAGTCTTCTTTCTTCACTAAAATTATCTAAACACATGTTCTTTTCGTTCTATTTTCTGGGCAAGTATTCTGAGTTCCAGTCGGGTTTGTGAGTGCACACAAACTCTGGCGCCGTGCTTATCCTGGTGGGCGACCGCAATTGTCTACTACACCGGGAGGTAGCGCGGAATCGTCTTTTAGGTTAGTGGTTCTCCACGACGCGGCTATTGTCAGTTTGGTACACGCATCAAGAGATAAGTAAATTCTGTTTTATTGCTTATTAGTATAACATTTACTTCGACCGAACTCTTCAATGGTTGCTCGAACTTGATCAATTTGTGATTTACTCTGATTTGGGATGCAATGGTGGCCGGCATATTCGCTGCTGCTGGTGATTGTTGCGATCGTTGGAAGTTGCTGCTGCAATTCAGGGGCAACGAGAGGAGAGATGGGTTGATTTGGGTTGCGGTGGCGAATTGATTGTGGGTTGCTCAGGTCGAAATTGCTGCTCGCAGGTGGTTGTTGATGGTGGTTCAGTGGCAGTGATTGGAGGTGGTGGCTGCTGTAATTGGTGCGAGAAGAAGCAGGGGTTAATGGAGTTGCGGGTGTGTTGCGGTGGCAAGTGGTTGTTTTTTTTTTTTTGTTGCGGTGGTATAATTGAGGGAGCAGGGGAGGTGTATTGTGTGGTTTAGGCTGTTGTGGTGTAGTAGGGAAGGGGAGTAGGGGAGTAGGGGAGGAGCTGTGTGGTGGAGGTTAAGGAATTGTGTGGTGTACGATAAGCTAGCAGCAGGGGTGTTGCTTGGAAGCTTTTGCATTTGCGCTCATTTGGCGTGAAAACCTTGACCAAACACTCCTACAAACAAAACCAAACACGAGGGGAAATCGGGACAAAGACTAAAATAAAATAAAATAAAACAAGATAAATAAAGTAAAATAAAATGCTAAAACTAAAGAAATAATAAAATTAAATGAAATAAAATAAAACAAACTAGAAACTAAAAGAAAATAAATAAAACGAGAGAAGTGGGAAATTATTAACTCAAACTTTAAAAATAAACTAAAAACTAATAAAAAAAAGCAAAAATACTCAAAATAGAAAACGAATAAGGAAAATATGAAAATAAGCGAAATAAAGTATAAAACTAGGGAAAAATAATAGAAACTAAACCGAAAAATAAGCATAAAAATAGCCTAAAAGTGGCATAAAAGTCACTTATCAAGAAGACCAATGTGAAGACTCGGCTTAGTGACAAGAAAATTCCTGCTAAGGAACGCCTAGGTGAAAAGATTGAGTTTAAGACTCCTGTGATGCCTAAGAAGAAGAGTTCTAATAAATACAAAGGGAAAAGAAAATTTGACTCTACAGAAAAGAAAATTTGGGTAAAGAAAAAGCATGGAGTTTTAAGTGAGGGAGAGACCATCCATACTAAAATAGAATGTAGATCCTCTAACATATGTCTCTTAGCAAAAGTAATGGATAGAGAGGAAGACTCAGACAAGAAATGGAAAAGAATCAAGAAAGAAAAGAAAGACTAGGGCATTGCTTTTCTTACGATTTATTAGACATTTAAGTTGTTAAGTTAATTTTAATTTTTTTAAGCTTTATTTAAATTCCATCAATAATGTAATTTTTTATTTTATTAATGCAATTTCAGGTTTTTAATTAAATTAACAATACATTTTGTTTATTTAAAGCAATGAAAACAACTTAAAATATTTTTTCCGAAAAATTTCTTCGAGTACGGAAGTCGAAAAATTTCCAGAATGCACCAAACTTGCCCAGATGCTCGCAGAAAACTGGCGCTGCTCTTTCGAGTCTGTCGCCAGTGTTTTTCGACTGTCGCCTGGCGACAGGGTCTGTTTTATGGTGACAGACTTCTTTTGTTGCACTGATCGCGGGACTAAGTAGTGTCGTTGGTCTACTAACCCTAATCAAATTAGAAATTTATAAAACCTAAACTACCCTAATACGAGTATAGGGGTAAGTAAAGGGTCGAACCCAAAAGGACTAAGTGTATCAATCTATGCCAATTAGACTAGTATGAAAGCTAGTGAGATAGAGAGAGGTTAAACTAAACATTACTAAGAGCAAATAACTAAAACTAGGGAAAGTGGAATCCAATTACATCAAAACATTCAATAACATCATACAATTAGATGAAAATGACCTTAATTAGGAACAATCAACACATTTAACTCACTCTCGCACAATAAAGCATGTTAATAATCCTACTAAACTAATTCACTCTCGTGCAACTAGCCTAGCAAAGGTATGGAAGAATTTAGGGCTCTCAACCAACTCACTCTCGCGCAATTGATTGAAAATACAATTAAGAACATAGAATCAATTAGCTAGAAAGATTCTAATCCATAAAAGCATCATCCATAAACAATAATCAAGAAACAATTTCATACTAATCACAATCAATCATTCAATTTATTAACATAACCTTCATCCATTTCCCTAGAACAAAATCTAAGCTAACATGACGAACAAAAATATGGAAAACAAGGTAAAATAACAATAAAAACAAGAATCAAATAACTAAACTAATTAATCTACTCAAATAAACAAATAAATAAGCAAAAACAATAATAAGTCAAATCAATAAAGGTGAGAGAAAGTTAGAAAGACTCATTGAATAAATGAGAAGAAAAATCCACAAAATGCTTCTTCAAAATCCCAAAAACTCCATGAAAAATCCAAGCTTTCTCCCTCTAAAGCACTCCTAAACTAGAGAGAGAAAATCCTATTCTAACCCTAAGAGAGAGAAAATAAAAGGACTAAAACTACTCTAATCTAATCTAATCTAGGGTAAATTAATGTTGATTGAAAGTTGTTAGAGAATAACCCTAAAGGGGTACTTATATACAAATTAAATAAAGAAAGAAAAATAAATAAAATAAGAGAAAAGAAAGGAAATAATAGAAAATAAAGAAAACAAAAACAAAATGGAAAATAAACTCCAAACCCCCAAAGTCATCAGACCCGCAAAAATATAAAACCAGCTCCAAATCTCCAACTTCGTTCTGCTGCTCTACGATCTTCCATCAACTCCATCACACGCATCATCGCCGTCAGAGACAAATGAATGCAAAGAAAAAGGAACATAAAAAAAGAGAAAGAAAACACAAATTCATATTTGGACAAGAGATAGGAACAAGTACCAATGAATGCAAACCTTTCTAAATAGACAAATGTATGCACGTTTCAAGATGTCAATGGTTGATTGAAACATAACATATGCTAAGCATAGAGAATTAATGAGGACTCAATCCACCCTAGCCCCAACCAATCGAGCCGCGTTCTCTCAACTAGCTTCAAATCAACCCTTAAGCTAGCTTCTCATGATTCCACGAAGGAACCGGAAAAAGATAAAGAAATGAAAAACTTTGAGAAGGTTATCCCGACATCTCAACTATGCATACTCTCTCCATAGGTTTGAAATCTATCTCCCTCCACCGTTCTTTGACCTAACCCCACTAAAGTCTAAGGGTCTTTTATTGGGTTGAAACGTAAGGCTAAGGGTTAAGGTGGGGTAAAAATTTGAAAATTTTGGTGATATTTCCTAAGTGAAGCAAAAGAGTGGCCTACTCTCAAAAACAAACTCAAGAAGTCACAAAATATCAAACAAAAATACCAATAATGCCATCTCCCCCAAGCTTACTCAACACTAACACACAATATATACAAAAAAAATGAAGGAACGCTCCCCCCAAGCTTGAACGAAGCATTGTCCTCAATGCTTAAACTAGGGTAGAAAACGAAACCAAACTAAAATATATTTGTGTTTATTTGTTTTTTTTTTGGTGTCCTTGCCTTTTTTTAAATCATGGACGGCTTTTTCTTGAAACTTCATTTGATTTTCTTGAATTGCATTTTTCTTTTCAAACTTTTTTTGCATATTCTTTTCAAGCTCAATTTTCAAGACCTTACTTAAACCAATTCTCTTCATGATTAACACTCTCAAAACTCAAACCTCACATGCCAATGCTTTACTAACTAAAAGGGTTGGTAAACATAGGCCATTAGGTTTGTAACGCAGTTTAAACAAGAGCGGGAAACATTAGGCTCAAATTGGTTAATAAGTAGGTTGATGCAAAATTTAAAGAGGAATCTCCGAATATTCGAAGTTTCTTCACACCTAATGCTAAAGCTGTTACGAGGCCTACCACACATGCTTCATATTTTGCAGCGTTGTTGGTAATGTTGAAATCTAGCTCTATTGAAATTGGAACATGTTTCTCTTTAAATGATACTAATAGGACCCCTACGCCATATCCCATTTGGTTTGAGGCTCCATAAAAGTATAGAGTCCAAGTATCATCTTCTGTGACCATCAAGTCTTCATCTGGAAATTCATTATCGTGTATTGGTGTCGAATCTTCTATTGGAAAGTCGGCTAAGAAGTCTGAGACCACAGATCCCTTAATAGCCTTTTGAGGCATGATTCTTATATCAAACTAGGATTGATTAACTATCCACCTCGAATGCGTCCATTAAGCGTAGATTTCTCGAATAAGTATTTGAGAGGATCCATTCGTGACACTACAAAGACTGTATGAACGAGCATGTAGTGTCTTATTTTGGTTGTGGCCTAACCAATGCGAGGCACAATTTCTCAAGTGGTGTATAGCGTGTTTCATATTCGATCATCTTTTTACTTAGATAGTAGATGGCGTTTTCTTTTCCTTCTACCTCTTGTGCAAGCATAGCCCCCATTTTTATTTGGTGACTGTCAAGTACAACCTTAGAGGGATTCCTGGAAGTGCTGGGGCTAATACGGGAGGATTGGCGAAATAGGCTTTGATCTTCTCAAAGGCTTTTTGACACTCGTCGTCCCATATTACTGGAACATTTTTCTTCAGCTTCTTGAATATCGGTTAACATATCGTTGTTAGCTTTGATATGAACCTACTTATTGAAAGGAATGGTGTCCTTCGAACAAGTGTATTATTCTGATAGCGGGTTTAGAATTATTAGAAAGCTAATATATTCAGCAAGGTCAAGTGATCGGAATGCCTGGGTGGAGGCCGCTTCTGATCAGTAATATTCATATTATTAATATTATAGCTTAATCTTGACTGAACCCTTCGGGTCACACCCAAGCAAAATATACGAACCCAATTGACGAATTAATTCGGAAGAAATTAATTCGTCGCCCGAGTGTTAAACATTTAGACGTCGGAAATTCGAGCTTGGAGCGTCGAAACCGAGCGTCGGAGAATCTCAAATGTAGAGCCAAAATTTAGAATTTGGCGAGACGGGAAAATGCTTCAAGTAACAAGGAAAGCATGCCTAATAGGAGCGTTCCACGGGATGCACACATGGCAAAATGCCATGTGGCAGCACACGTGGCAGCACGCATGGCAGACGCCACGTTGGCAGCCACCAAGTGGCAGCGTGCCACGTGGAAGCGCCATGGTGGCGGCGCGCCACGGTGGCGACACATGTGGCAAGGGCCGTGGACCCGGGTTGATGGGTCATGGATACGGGCCAAAATAAAATGGCCAACCGAACCCAACTTGGGGCTCAAGGTTGGGTGACACATGGTTAATTCACATTGCATGTGAAATGCCTTGGGGACCAAGTGAGAAAGTGGTCCACTCCTAACCATGTGACACTTGTTACTTGTTCCTTGGTTTATTTAACTAAGGGTTGAATTCACCAATCTTTCCATGTGGGATCTTTTTGTGAAAAACCCACATCGAAAGATGAGTGAAATTCATAAAGCATACTTCCTTATAAATAGTCATGGCATGGCTTGAGAATTCTTTGCTTGAGTGGGAGTTAGAAAGAGCATTCCATATTTTGAGAAAACTCTTAAACTCCATTAACACTTGGGTTTTGGTCGGACCTTGCTAACTCCAAGGTAGCGGACCTTGGAAGTCGTGTTCGTCTTTTGTGGGTGGATACCGTTGGAGGCACGGAATTTGCGGTGCTCAAGGCTTTCAAGTAAGACCCCGTTTTGTGAGGGCGAAGCTCGCTTCAAGGGTATGATTCGTTCTTCCTTTTCTTGTGTTTATTTATTTATGCTTTTTGGTTATATTAATTACGAGTGGTTCCTTGGGTCGGAATTGTTTCCGCGGTGAGTCCGACTTACCAAACCCCGACAGCGGTATCGGAGCCCCGCTCGTTTAATTTTATAAACATGTTTTTCAAGGTTTATTTTGCCTTTTTTCTGGTTTAAGTTGCTAATTAGATTAGTAGCTCGGTTTTATTTATTTTAATCCCGTTTTTAATGTCGAATTTGGCCCAGAACCCAGATTTTCGCCCAAGAAGAGTGAATTTTGGGTGGAAAAGGTGTTCAGGAAAGGTTTCTACCCTTTTGAGACTGTGATTTAAACCAAATTCTTACCAGAAATGCATTTTTCGAGGGATTTTTCGTTTTTGACGAGAAATTTTAAGTCTTTTCTAACCTTGAAATTAATGGCATAACTTGTTGATTATGTGGTTGATTATTTGCATTATTTTCTGCATTTTTATGTCCCCTTAAAGCACAGTTACTTGGTAGTATTTGATGCTTAAAGGTTGATTTATTTTCACATAATTGCAAACTAATTGCTTTTTAGTGTGAAATTTTTTGTTTTGAGGCTTCCTAAGTGTTAAAGATTCAATCTTTATTTGTGATAGGTGATTGGAACTTTAAAAACCACTAAATTCCATGTTATTTTGTGTTACACTTTGTTATTTTAATCATTTTGAGTTGATTGGAAACATAAAGTTTCAATTTTTGTGATAGAAATTTGGTTATCTTCATGTTGGAAGATATAATTTTCAAGGACTCACAAAATTTAGATGTTGGAATTTTCATTTGAACATTAAAGTTCATATTTTTACAACTTCCCCTTAATTTGTCAAATTTTCAAGTTTAATTTAAATTGATTAAATTAAAAGTGAGAAATTGCCTCAACTTTGTTATTGCACCAAGCTAAACCAATTTAATTAAGAATGGTTTTTGGAATTATTTTGGTTATTTGCACTTTGAAATTTTATTAAGTTAGACTTGTTTAAAATTTTTTATTTTATGCTCATTAAGTTAGTTCTAAAATTAATTATATCTCGCGAAATGGGAGGCCAGGCCACGCAAAACGAGGCAAAGAACCACCCTTGGCTAGCCGGGTTGTATATCAGCCCGCATGTGGCTGCCAAGGTGGCTGCCCCGCCTTGCGTGCGGCCACACGCGCGGCAGCAGCACACGACCGCAGTAGCCACGTGCGTGCGGTGGCAGCAGCCACGTACGTGCGACAGTGGCAGCAGCCTTTGGCTGCTTGCCGCGGGCCGTGTTTGCGGATTTTTGGGTGTGTGCATATGCTTAGTGCGGTGAGGTGCCTAGCCGTAATATGCTTAAATTGCAGGAGCCGCGATTATTCGAGTTTCCTTGGTAAAACGCTTAAAGCGAAAGCCACTTGAAATCCGGTTGGCTTAATATTGCTTATTTTGCCGCTTTATTTATTTGAATTAATTTTGTTTATTTTAAATTAAAATTTTAGGAGGCCAGGCCTCGGTTTTGAGCGGCATTGGCAAAATTTTATTTTGACAAATTTGGGTGCTACTGACTTAATTAATTGGATTAGTTAAGGGAAATGCGGAATTTAGTGGGAGCTTCAATTATTAATGACGCCAATTACGTAATCGGTTAAACAACTTTGAGTAGCTTTAATTAGGCGTGTTAATCGGATTAACCACCTAGATTAGTTACTAGTGCGCGCGTTGTTTAAATGCATTTTACTTGTTTGATTTTGTAAATTGCATGGGTCATTCACAAATAGTGAATGGATGAATGGAAGGTATATTCTCTCTCACAGGTTTTATGAAATGGCAACTAGTGGGACCCGACTAGGATAGAAAATACGGACTACATACGTGTCGTTATGTATTTTCGTAAAATCTAAATACGGTCTACGCACCGTTAAGTATTTTTATTCCTTAATATTTAGATTATTCCTAGTCGTACACACTAGTATTTTCATAGTTTGGTTAAGTCTTGAAGACGGCGTATCTTTGAATACAAAGCCTTGAATTGCAAATGAAGAGCTTTTGAAGATTTGCAGAATTCAAGGGGTCATGCTAGTTGCCAATATGCATCTATAATTTCACTTTATATTTTATGCTTGTATACATGTGAATTATTCGTTAGATGTATGTTTAGGTTTTCTTTAATTTATGTTGCGATGATTAGTTAAGTTCACTTAAATTAACCAACATAGAAATCCTAGGTCCCTAATAATATTGAGTCAAACTTGCCTTTCCAAAACAACACTTACAAACCGGACGAGGGTGATGGTAGGCTACGCCAAAGCGAGGTGCCATCACTTCTCCAAGGCTCATAAGGCACACCGGGTGTGCACGTTGGTTTTGGTTTAACTCATCGGTATGAGTGAGGAGTCGTCACATACCGTGGCAAAAGAGACATCGTCAAAGATGCATTAGATGCGATGGTTGTCTAACCAAGAGTGGCTTAGAGCCATTAGCAAGGCAATGCTTAACCTAGAAGATTGAGTGTTTAAGACAAACCAAAGCATGCTTAACCACTCTTTGTTTCTTCGGATCTTGGAATCGCCTTTCGCCAAATAGGGACAATTTTTATGCGTAAATAAGACGTTTAATAAGATTGAAGTTTGCATGAATGCTTTTAAATTTGAATGGGATGGTTATCCAAGCGTTGAGTCAAGAATGCTTGATTATAAACAAACATTTCCCTAACATGATAAACTCACTAAGTTCAAGTCATGGGCTTGATTTGCATTCCAAATATCTTTAGCATTGTCACGTCGATAAGAACGTACTCAAGGCTCTATTAGATAGGCTCTTGATAGTTGCTCGAATTGGAATCGTTCTAAGACAAGCAAGTCTTACTTGTTGAAACCGACAAAGCAGAGAGATATTGTTCTTGGTATAGACAATTGACTCCGAAGGCTAAAGAGTATTTAATTACTTCAACGTTTCACAAAGAATTTGAAAGGATATGGCTATATTCATCAAATGTGAACAAACTTGACTTGAGTAGCTCAACATTCCAGTGAAGTACAGAATCGACTTGGCAAGATATCAAAACGTCTAGATTAGATCGAGCGATGTTCGCTTGAGCCAAGCGTGACCATCTCAAAGTTATGAATGGAAATTTTCATAAATAACTTCACAAAGAACATAGTGTGTCTTCACGGAGACCTCGGTGCCATTTAAAAATGAGTCGAACGATGATGATTCACAACCCTTCCTATAAAGTTATTAAAGATTTGCACAAATGACTAATGTTACGCTAAACAATATGTCGAAGCTAAGAAAGGACGCCATTTTCAGTTATGGATAGAAATAACTTCTAAAATTCTTTTCAAGTATATGTCTAAGGCTCTTAGTCTCAGTGGGAGCTAAGTGGCTCCGTGGGAGCTAGGTGGGCTATGGCTCAATAAAGACTAAGATAGCTCAAGTGGGAGCTAACTGTTTGTTTCACAATGAACTTTTACCCAAAGACAATATACATGTCTCTTTATAAGCATTCAAGTGAGACTACGGGCATTAACTCCACAACCTAATTGAGAACAAAAATGTTTGTTGCTCTAAGTAATGTCTTTCTAGAAAGTAACACGTTTCCAAAACGACAAGTGGGAGGAAAATGAGCTCGATGACCATCGAGCTTAGCAACAAACTAGAACTGAGAATCTCGGAAGACCTTAAAGGACTTCATGAGAATTCTTGATCAAGAATACTCAAAAGGACTTTACAAGTGCCTTAAAAGAGAATTCATTACTCACAAAACATTAAAAATATTGGAGTAAGATCAACATAATAAAAGGGCTTTGAAAGCGCCTTAAAACTCAGTGTTTGATGCAATTACCCCGTATAGGTATAGAATTCACCAAAGGCTTGGATTAAATTCTATAAATTTTCTATTAAGTTAGAAACAAACCTAAGACTTACAAGCATACTATTTACTATTAGATATTAAAGGAATAATGTCTTGTAAGATAGCTACGACAAATCTGAATTCCGAATAATGGTTAAAGGCCATGAAAATCCGAAATAGGCTCCATGTTTGATAATAATGTTTGAAATTTGATTAATTTGCATTAAAGATGAAAGACCCATCGATTAGGGATGGCAATTGGGCGGCCAAAATACCCACACCCGCCTAAGCGGGTAAAAACCTAAACCCACACCCGCTCCACCACCCAAGTGGATATCCACCACCTGCGTTTACCCGCCTTTACCCGCTAACGAAATATCAGTTTATTTTATATAAATTTCTCATACAAACAGTCATTATACACTAAAATTGTTGCAAATATATAGTTAATTTGAAATACAAACAATTAAAGTAGTCCGACATCATAACAAATACTAAAACTAAAACTAAAATAATAATAGTCTTATTTCCAAAAAAAAAAACTAAAACTAAAATAATAATAGTCTTACATTGGTGGGTATTTGGGCGGGTATGCGGGTAATTAGGCGGGTAGGCGGGTATTGGGCGGGTCAGGCGGGTATTACTCAAAATCCACCACCTACCCACTATCCACGGCGGGTATGACTTTTATACCCATACCCGCCAAGCTTGTACCCATACCTGCACCAACTGGGGCGGGTGCGGTGCGGGACCCGCTTTTTTATACCCACCTGCCATCCCTACCATCGATTGCAAATAAGTTTTCAAAGAGAAAACTGACAAATGTGGAAATGTATCTGCATACATAGCTATATTGGTTGAAAAGGATATAATTAATTTCAAGGAGTTGATTTTAATAAAAACCTATTCACCAATCGGAATGCTTAAGTCTTTTCGTGATTTATCTAGCAAAATTGCACATATGAAATATGGCAAAATAGATACCAAAACCGCCTTCCCAAAATAGGATTTTGGAAGTGACTATGGAATAGTCTAAGGGTTTTGAAAATATAAATAAATGCTAGATTTGAAAGCAAGCACGTGGAATCCATCATGGGATTAAAGGAAGCATTACAGGAAGGAATCTGAACGTGTTTTCTCGAAAAGTTAATAAGAGGATTGACTTATGGAGAAACATAGAAATTCTGATGAACAAAAAGTTTAGTGGGAGCAAAAGTAATGGTCCAACAAGAAGTTTACGAACTCTATTGTGAAACAACTATCAAATGCTAAATGCTTAGATTTGAAAGTATTTTCGACAATGGACCGACCTAAAGAAGATACTTAATACATGTTGGGAATTAAGTTCTATGGTATAGACTTAATTAAATGTTTAAATGAGTAAAAGAAATTACCATGTTAAACATGAAGGACATTGAAAGGCTTTTGACCCATATGTATGAAGCTAAGTAAATGTTTGAACTAAGTATAAGCTAGGCTAAGTACTAAGTCAAACAAGAAAGACTCTAGTAAGAGACTTTCAACCATATCATATAGCGAACAATTTGACAAGACTCAGTGTAACTGTATGAGCTAAATGTCACGTGGATGGAATAAAATTGAGAATCATTCTAGAATTAAATCCATCATGTAAAACTATGATATGGAATCATCAGACGACTTACTTGCTTAGAGCATGTGAAGTACGTATATAATACCAATCGACATTAATCTAAGAATTAGATCATTAGATTATAGTCAAGAACATCCATAGAACTAGGATAACACTACCTACAAAACTAGAATAAGTAACACACAATACACAACTGTCATATTACATAGGCGATCTCTAGAATTATATAGGGCGCCTATGTAAGATAAGCTCTTTATACGGTGAACCTATAGAGCGCCTGTCAAAGTTAACCGCTCTGTTTGATACATACAAAATTTAGGCTATATAATATAGAGCGCCTCTCTTAGTTAACCGTTATATAATATTAAAAAAAAAAAATTAAAAAACAATAAAAGAAAAACAAAAAGATCAATATCATATACGAGTAGTGCGCACTAACCCATTAACCCTAACTCCTTTCCTATCAAGAGCAGCCGTCCCACCCTTTGTTCTTTTACTTCATTCCCCAACTCTCTCCTCTAACCCTAACTCATTCTCTCTTTTAACTTCATTCCTCATAAAGTCATACCACCATGTTCTGCAGCCATCTCCACCTCCAATGGCTCCAACCCGGCAACCCGCAATAGATTAAAGCGAACCCAGATTCCCCCGTACGTTCACCACCATGGAGTCTTAATAGCGCACGCGTTGTCTCGGTTTGTTCGCGGTGGGTTGATCTCAATCTTTCCACGAATTGTTGCCGTCGATCGAGCCAAAGAAGCCTAAATTTTTGTTCGAATTTCAAATGGTGCTATAAAACGGATTGAGAAATCTAAAGATGCAAAAAGGTATATGAAGATTAATCTCATTTTTGTTTGAATTTCCATGCTTTAATTCGATATTTGGTTTCAATATTTCAATGTTCAAATTCGTTTTTTTTGGTTGTTTTAAAGTGATTAATATGATTTTTTTTTTTGCCTTTTTTTTTGTTTACATTTTAAAATGGGGGGTACTAAATGCAGGATTAGCTTTTCCTAAATGCAGAATAAATTAATTTTTTTAAAAAGTTTTTATTCCAATTTTGCCCTTATTATAATTTGATCTTTTACACTCCCACCTATATAATCATCCGTACTGTTTAATTTACAAACATATTTCAACATCCTTTCATCCTATCTAATATTCAATAATATACAATCTCATGGACAATAACGAAGTGCACTACGATGATTTTTTTGAGGTATGAATATTATGTGCTGTAACTTTTTTTTTCCGCAAAAAATTTAATTTATCGATGAACAATAAAACAAGTTAAAATTTTCATCTTGCACTGAACAACAACGATAAGAGTTTAGGGATCAACAATGACCCCGGAAATCATATCCGGGGGTCGACAATTACCCCCGGAAATCATAGCCGGGGGTCGACAACAACCCCCGGAAATCATAGCCGGGGGTCGACAACAACCCCCGGAAATCATAGCCGAGGGTCGACCATAAGCTTCGGATATATTTCGAGGGATTGAGTATAACCCCCGGATATAATGTCCGGGGATCGACATAACCCCCTGAAAAAAATTCCGGGGGTCAACAATGTCCCCCGGATATATGATTTTTGGGGGTTAACTATTCTCCCCGAGTTTGATTTTCGGGGGTTATTATCGACCCCTGGATATGATTTTCGGGTTCTAATTTTTAGGGCTTAATTATTAATATTATTATTATTATTATTAATTTTACTATTATTATTGTTATTATCATTAACATTTGCACTTGTTTAAAAATTGTTTTTACTCTTAATCATTATTTTAATAGATGAGAATAATATTCTTCTAAGTGATGTTTAATTGAGATGATTTTTGTCAAAACTATGGACAGGGTTATCATTTTAAACCTGATGAGAACATTGAGAATTATCCTGATGTTGGCTATCTATTTTTGACGGACACATTATTTAATAATCGCCAAGAACTTTTAGAATGGGTGAAAGAAGTCGGCAAAAATAATGATATGTATTTTGCTATCAAAACTTCTCGTAGAGGGAATGGATTGGGAATTGGACGAGTTTATATTGGATGTGAAAGAAGTGGACCCTATAGGTATAATGTTCCTTCACCCGACAAAAAATTCAAACCTAGATACAACACTAGTACAAAAAGGAATTGTTGTCCCTTTGAACTTCTTGGAGCTGAGCAAGTTGGGGGTAAATGGAAATTATTAGTTGATGTGAATAAAAGTAAACATAACCACACGTTAGGTAAATATAAGCAATGGCATACATCGGCTGCAAAATTGAGTACAGAAGAATTTGAGAAGGTTGCTCATTTTAAACGAAGCAACATGAAGCCAAAACAAATGTTAAAACAAATACAATTAGAAAACCCCAAAAATGTAAGTGGAAGGAGACACATCGATAACGCATTACAAAAAATCAAAAGAAAACAAATGGGTGATTTATCTCCTATGCAATATTTTTTTAAGTTATTGAAGGACTATGGGTATCATCAATGGCATAGAAAAGAGGATGGGACTAACGCTGTTGGGGAAGTCTTATTTGCACATCCCAAAGCAGTTGATCTGCTTCGATTGTTCCCTCATGTTATTATAATAGATGTAACGTATCGAACAAACATGTATGATGTGCCCTTGTTAGAGGTGATTGGAGTATCTTCAACGGGACAAAACTTTCATGTTGAATTTGGTTTCATGAGAAATGAAAAAACTACAAGTTTCTTATGGGCGATGCAAAGGGTGAAAGAATTATTTGGCTCTGAGAATAACCCCGGAGTAGTTGTCACAGATAGAGAGTGGGCACTTATGAATGCTGTCGAACATGTATTTCCATCTTCTGCACATTTACTCTACAAGAGGCATATCGCTAAAGACGTGGAGAGATATGTAACAGATGTAACGGGTAATAAAATATATGCAAAAGCTTTTTCAATTAGGTGGAGAAAAATAGTCGATTCTTTAACAGAAGAAGAATACAATGTGGCTGTTGCTGAAATGGTATGTGCATGGAGTCCTAATTTATCGACAGTAGTTGATTATGTTCACAAAATATGGCTAGATCCTTATAAAAAGAGATTCGTATCCGCTTGGACCAAAACAATTCTTCATTTTGGGGCTCGTACGACAAATAGGTAAATTTTATGATACAATTAGTTTATGATTATTATAATACTGCAGATTTATATTTTACGATATAATTGTCATAATATATTTTTGTAGGGTGGAGAGCGCACACTCTTAAATGAAGAATTGGTTAGGAACGGCTACCGGAGCTTTTCATGTGATATTTCCAAGAATTCATGATTTAGTGGAGATGCAACTTAATGAAATCAAAGCTGAAATGGAAAAATCTCGTACAAAAAGTCTGCACATCACTAGATATCAGTTATTTAGTCGTCTCAAGTGTAAGGTATCTCATCATGCTATCTCGTTATTAAAAAACGAATACAATGATAGATGCAAGAAAATAGGTACAAATGCCGAGGCTTGTGGATGTGAAATGAGGAACAGTTATGGTTTACCGTGTGCCCATGAAATGTGTGAATTAATGAATACATATACTCCAATTGATTTGTTAGATGTCCATATATTCTGGAAGACTTTGGACATGGAGGGACGGAATTTTCAGGAGAAAGAGGGTTTACGACAAACATCTTCATAACGAATAGACGAATTAGTAGCAATGATGAAACAATACCCTCCTGATCAACAATACTTTTTTGCAAATGCAATGTATAATATACTGTTTCCTGAATCTACCAATTTGAAGCAGCCAATACATCGTCCCCACAAAGGTCGTCCAAAGCATAATCCAACAAAGAGGGATAAATCTGGTTGGGAGCATTCCGAGAAGAATGCTACTAAAGGTGAACATAACAACTTTATTGTCACGGTGTCAAACATATTTTTCTTTAATTCTAATGTATGTACTTATATGCAGGATCGAAGAAAAAACAGAATTCGGATAAAGATTCTAAACAAGATGCTGACAAAAAATCAAAAGGTATTTTTTTTATTGTATAAATTTGATTAATTATGTAGTGCATTATTAGTTATCTTATATATATATATATATATAATTATAATTTATAATATATACAGAGCCGAAGAAGAAAAAGAGTGCAAAAGAAAGTCATACTGAACATGTATCAACTTCCCAAAATAAATCAAAAGGTACATTTTTAACGGGCTATATTTGATTAACTATGTAGTGCATTATTTAGTTATCTCAAAAATAATTATAATTTATAACATATATAGATCCAATTAAGGAAAAGAGAGCAAAAGAAAGTTGTACCGGACATGTACCAACCTCCCAAAAGAAATCAAAAGGTATTGACTGTTATTTTACTTTTATTAATAATAGTTCGTGTTGTTAACAAATCAAAAAATTCTGATTTAATATGTTATATGAAGGGCAAAAGAAAACAACAAAGTCAACTAGATATTCATTTCCATGGCCTTGTCAATTACCCGAATTCATATTGCCTTATGTTGAAGGACATATAAATGTGCGTGGTGATGGACACTGTGGTTTTCGAGCAATTGCCACTTTTGAGTATGGTGACGAAAATAATGGCTTGATGTGCGGCGTGATTTACAAGATGAGTTAACCAAGCATGTGGAGTTATATAGAGATAGGGAAGCATTAGGAAGTATTCAAGAGTATAATAGAATGCTTGATGTGGTAAATTGTGACAAGTGTCCAGCTCCGTTTCAGAATTGGTATGATACACTAGGTTTGAGCATGGTAGTCGCTACTAGATATCAAAGAATTGTGACTAGTTGGTCAAAAGATCAATCTGTTACATTCTTACCATTGGAGACTCGATTGGTTGATCAACCGCCATCTATATACATCAATTTAGCTTACGTATGGAGTAATCATTATATTTCTCTCCACATCCCACCAAATATTCCTGTACCACCTATTTTTTCCTCTAACATCCATAATGGCAACTCTGATGTGCAACGATGGGCTTCAACTATATTCAAGGATCAACTTGATTTATATCGTCAATTAAATGGTGATAAATAGACAATTTTCTGGTTTTTGTTTTACAAATTTATGGAGGAAATTTGGTCATTGTTATTGAATTTATAAAGGATCTTACTTTTGTTCTTGTTATAATTTTTTTATTTTATCCCACTTCTTTTTATTTGCTTCATATTTAGACTAAGTGTTTATAAATCAATCAAAATGATTATAACAATTGTAAATTTTGGATGTTAAACTTTGCATCTAATTTAAAATATATATGTGAAACAATATGATTATAGCAAGTGTTACTTTGCATCTAGAAAAAAAACTGCCTATAAAACAAATGTTATCCCCTACGAATACCCCTCCTTGAGTTACCACCTCCACCTCTTCTTTGACGATCATCTTGTAGTCTTGGCATCCAATCTTCTAAATGACGGGTTAAATCATCAAGGCATTGCCAAAATGTCACATCATCAGTTCGGTGTCGAATGTCTGGGTGAAGTGGATAAGCTCTTGCACCTAAGTATTGCAGACGCTGCAATTTTAAATAAATGTTATCGTACGACAATATAGTCATAATAAAAATAATAAAATTAAATAAAATAAAACTTACTGCAACTTCAGACATATCACATGGTTCTATTGGCATTGATGTTAATGCGACATCTCTATGAATTCGAATATGAGTGCGAGCTTGGTAATAGTCGAGATATCCTTCTACCATTTCAGTAGAAAAATTTGCTCTGTAAGAACCTGCTTCACCTACTCTAAAACAATGATTCATCCAAGAATCCCAAGCACGAAGGTTCTCATCATGTTTGCATTTATATTTGTTGTTCTCTGGTCCTCTATAACTAGTTTTGGGATGCAATAAACGTAGGGGTATAATTTGCACATATCCAAATTGTCTCAATACGCGATCAGGCATATATGGCTCTGTAATATCCCTATAATGAATTACACCAGAATACAATGTGATCGGAAACGTCTGATGAGGATTTCTATCAAATGGAGTCCACACTACCTAAATTTTAAAAATAACAATATGAGAAAAAAATGGTGAAGGATATAGTAAATATTTTCAATAGTACAAATATATATAATTTGCTAACCTCATCAACTTTCATATCATCTAGTATGTGTCTATAAGACACCAAAGAATCAATACCAACATTATGAACATGTGGAGGGATCCATTGTTGTGCATGCGGTAATCTTAAATCCCATTCCTTGTTCTTTTGGGGTCGAAATGTCGGAAAATAAGCATATATCCAAGCCTAAAAAAAAAAGTAATAGTATTTTATTAACATTACCAATTTTGATATTAAAATGTAAGGAAATTTTTTATTTAATAATACCTGAAGGAGCGTTAAACATCCAGCAATTTGAGCATTGTCAAATCTGGAAGCTACCCCTAATTGACGATACATATATGTCAAACAAGCAGCACCCCAAGCATAATCTTTAACCTTTTCCAAATCAACCAAGTATGGTAGAAGATGAGGACTAACACTAGTAGATGACCTGTCTACAAAAATAGTACACCCTAACAACCACAACAAGTATCCAATAGCTTCTGATGACGAATGCAATTTATTTGATGAGCAACAACCTTGTATAAAGTTTAACCGCACACTCCCCCTACGATATTCATTATCCACCTCAGATGTTGATATATTAAGAGTGGTTTTTAGATGCTCTTTTAATTGGGAAACTACGGATTTGCCAAAAACTGCTTGTCCGGTGATAGGAATACTTAAAATGTATGCAACATCATGTAGCGTTATTGTTAGCTCTCCGAAAGGTAGGTGAAATGAATTTGTTTCTGGATGCCACCTCTCCACAAAAGCAGATATTAACGGCATATTCAAATTAGAATGCATACAATCGGCCAGATGAAAAAGCCGACTAGGTATAATTAATGCCTTCACCTCCTTATTACGAAGTTTCCACTTTTGTAAACGATCACTTTGTTTGTGACCCTTCAATACATTTCGTTCCTATTCAAGTCACAAATAAAGTGTAAGAATTCAATATAAAATATGTATTTATCTCTTACCAATTAAAATGTTGAAATGTAGAGTGTGAAACAGATTAAATAAACACTACAAATTAAAAAAATAAACTAACTACTTAGACTTACCCGACCATGCCAAATATAATGTGCAACGTGACCACGAAAACTCTTTAGCGATTTGGGATTTGTTGGGCCACCATCAATTGAATCTTGCAACTCACTATAGTCTTCAAGACAAACCTGTTTATCTCCCCCAAATCGCCCATGCACCTCAAAGTTACCTCGATAACTACTCATTCTTGAACCAAATTGTTGTTTTGACAATGGCTCTTCCTCCTCCTCATGCTCCTCCTCCCCATCCTCACGCTCCTCCTCCTCCTCCTCATCCTCTTCCTCCTCCTCCTCCTCCTCCTCCTCCTCCTCCCCATCCTCCTCCTCATCATCATTGGTTTGACTAGTATGAGCGGATTGTTGAATTGCTATTTCAAAAGAATCCAAATATTCTTGCTCTCCTTTATCTTGTGCAATGTATTCAGGTCTAAATTTAGGATTTTGTGTACCGATTGAGAGAAGTTTGTTGGTCTTAACACGCTTAGCCCTATTGGATACTGTAGGACGTAATCGTGAAATAGGAATATCCTCATTGATATTAGAACTCTCTTTTAACCTCTTACTTTTTGAACCTCTTCCTTTACAACTCTGTGACATCTACAAAAAAAAAAACAAAAAAAAAACAAATATAATAATTAAATAATTATAATGATAAAAAAAAAGTTATAATAATTTTTAGTAATTATGCAAAAACAATACAAGTAATACATTATTTTTCATCTAACTTGATTCTCATTTAACTACTGTGAGTATTAACCAATACAAACAAACACTTATAAAAAAATGATCAATCGATTAAAAACTATGATGATTTGCATGCAAATTAAACTAGTAAAAACTAATTTATATAGTAGTAAGATAGTTAAACCACCACCACCAAGCTAAGAGGTATTTGGACCACTCTAAATTATAGCAAAGCTTGCTAGGTTGGTAAGAAGATAAAAGATCACATTAAACATAAGAGTAGGTAATTAGTAAGCAATTTGGCACGAAATGGTTGTCATTGACCAAAGCTAGCTAAATATGATTAGTCTAATTAAGCACACTAGTATAGCTAAGTAAGAAGGACAAAATCTAATAATAAGAGCTGGGAGAAAATGGGAAAAGATCGACGAAAGAAAAGACAAGGATACATTGTAAAATAATCTACTAATAACCATCCCAATGAGTAAAATGTCCACAAGTTGATCAACGTTCTTAACTGTGATCAATACACTCTTCTATACCCAGATTCTAATTATATACGAAGTAAAAGGGAACAAGGGCATAACAATAGTTACAAGGGTTATATTGGTCCAATAAGCTTTCTTATCAATTTTGACAGCCAAGTGGATAATAAAGTTAACTTTGTTGGATGAAAACATCTCATGGTGCTCAAATCTTGGGATACAGAACATCCTTCAATAACAAGCTGGCAGACACTCTGAACATTTTTTTCACTAAGTCCAGAGCAGGAGCAATAATATGGATTCATGAGTAGCTTTGTGAGGGTAGGCACTAAAGGAGTGTCAAGTTTGTAAGCTCGGGTTCTAGCTAGATGCGCTCAAATCTGCTGACTCCATTACTCAAATGCTATTGTATGGTACTATGGTATAGAGTTGGAAAATCAACTTCTCCATGGGGAATGACAGGAGTGAAAGCTCAATCCAATAGTTCAATTTCATGGAATCGCAATTTAGAAGTAAATAGGTCAATGCCAATCAGAAAGACAAGGCTTAGCCTAGTCTAGTCCTAAGGCTATGAAATAGATTCACTGATACACTCTTCATAGTAGCTGCCCAGCACGATGCCTGTTCTATGATCTTCTAAATACCTACTACTACTTCACCACTAGAATTTACCTGATTTTTTTTCACTCTTTCTCCAGCAGCAACACACATATAACAAAATAATGATAAAGGAATTAGACCTCAGCAATCACACACCGAACATGATTTTTGTAACAAATGATCAACTAAAATACCCATATCATATGTGCTAAGAAGCCACATTTGTCGCGTACCTGGATACTGGATACCCCACAGACTAATCCCTCAAACTTACAAATATTAGCCATATCCCCCTGTGGTTCCAAATCTATATAAACAAAGAGACACAGGGACACACACACAAACAGCATAGCATGATATAAACAAAAGATGCTCATATCATCACAGAAACAACATTAATCATAAAAAAAAGGGAAAAATAAAACGAAGAATACAAATAGAAAACCAGTCAATTAGTTAAGTTTATGGATGCACAATTGTTATCTTAATATGATTGATGGGTTGTTGTTGATGCGTTGCTCTGATCTAAAACATTCAAATCCAGGGAAATTGAGTTTGTGAAAATCGAAATCAAATGGAGCAACTATTTATAGAACAATTAAACCATTTCATGAGAAAAATTACAACAATTGTTCCTATGGGCAAAAGTTTGAGGCACAACAATTGTTCCCCTTCTGTTAGTACTAGTAAAGCATGCTGCAGTCAGAACAAACCTCACCCCAGTCAAATTCAACATTTACAATTCTACGAGTAATCATTATTTAATTATCAACACAAAGGGTCCAAGCTACAATGCATGTCCATGGTATGATAATCTGGGCAAAATTCTTATAATTTACAATCCCAAATTCCCCAATTCTTTCAATAAATTTCAATGTATTAAACTAATTTCAATTGGGTTCTTCCAATATTAATAAAATCATTAATACCCAAATGAATATAAAAAATCAAGCCACTTCATATGAAAAATTACAAATCAGAAGAAATAGTCACAAGATCTTCAATTTGAGAACAATTGTACGATCAAAAAAAAATTCAAAAATCAACAAATTTATCAATGAATTAAACAAAAAAACATACCTTAGAGCAGAAGATTTATAAATGGTGAACAAGTTCTTTGTTTATGAGATTGAAATATTTTGAGGGATTAGGGAATCAAGAGGTAGAAATTGAGAACAAAATGAATTGAAGTGAGAAACTGGAAAAAAGGGTTGTTGAGCGTGAAATAAACAAAGTGATTTTTCCATTCTTTTAATTTTGTAAAAGGGTATTTTAGTCTTTTATCCTATTATTATCATTAATTTAATTCTGCATTTAGCTTATTTTGTACTGTATTTAGTACTTGCGTTTAAAATTTCGTTTTACTTCTCAATTATATTAGATTTGTGGGTGTTTGATGCGGTTGCTCTGTGGGTGTTAAGTAATCATGTTATACTTTCTGATTTTCATCTTTTATAAATCAATTTTTATGTTTTAATTTGCGATTTTATCAATTTTCGATGGATCTAAGTTATAGATTTTTTTTCTAATTCAAATTTCTGATATTCATTTTAACAATTCGTTTTAATCCTCAATTATTAATTTTTGAATCTCAAATTTCTGATTTTATCATTTTTCGATGGATCTAAGTTATAGATTTTTTTCTAATTCAAATTTCTGATATTCATTTTAACAATTTGTTTTAATTCTCAATTATTAATTTTTGAATCTCAAATTTTCTAATTTTCACCTTTAGATTTGGTTTGATATATATATTTTTTAATTATACTGGAGTAGTAACAATAACAATACTTATGTATCGTTTTTGAAGTGTTGATTTGTGGGCGGTTGAATCGGGAGCGTGGGTGAGCAGGGGTGTAGGTTGCGGCTGTTGTGATTGCAGTGGTGGTGGGGTGCTTGGAAGGTGTTGCTGTCGTTTACTAATCGCAATGGTGGTTGTCTAAACTTGTACTAATGTAATTTTGTTTTTCTCAATTAGTCATTGTAATTGAAATACTTGTTATCTTGTATATGATTTTTGTAATTAATAAATTGTTATTATTGATTCATATGGTATTTTATTAATTTTGTACGAATTATTATTATTATTATTATAATTATTATTATTATATTTTTTTAAAAAAAAATAAGGAAAAGAGATCGCCTATCTAAGATAGGCGTTCTCTTTTTACATAATTATATAGAGCGCCTATCTTCAGATGACGGCTCTCTTTTCCTTGTTTTTTATTTATTTTATACATGGAATAGAGAGCTGTTATCTTAGATAGGCGCTCTGTATTCTATTAGATATAGATCGCCTCAAACAGGCGTTCTGTAGACTTTATAGGGCACCCCCTTAGAGGAGCGCCCTAGAGGCGCTCTATAAACCCTATTTTAGGCAATGTGTATTGCACATTTTGTAGTAGTGTAAGTAGTTGGATGAGTTCTTAACGCATGGAACAAATATAATTTGATTTTTGATGTTGCAAGCACAAACCTGAACAAGGATTAGATCCTTATCAAGGAAGCCATTTATAAGCACAAGGCAAGAAGTGTCGTGACTTGAGAATGGTAACATGGATATGCATCCATGTATAATGTAAGGAAATTTAAGATAAATTTCCATAATCGCAAGTGATTAGTGACGTGGGAAAATTAGGTCGTTGGGCTAATCCTCCTAAGCCAAACAAAATTTATAAACAGTCAACAAACCTAAATACAAGTATAGAGGTAAGTCAAGGGTCGAACCCAAAGGAACGATAATGTCTAAGTGCTTCCAATTATGTGCCTTAGCTAGGTCGAAGACTAAGGGTAAAAAGAAGACACTAACAACTACTATTCTACTAAGACAAAGAAACCAAACAAGTAAAATGCTAGGGATTAGGATTCACTTATAATAGCAATGAACAATGCAAATTGGTTTAGGAAGTTGACTAAGTCAAGCAATGTGAGGGAAGATCAATTATACAACCAAAAGAGCATATCAAGTTATTCTCGTACAGGTCTAACTAGCGTCAACAACGATAAACTCTAACTAGGAAACATCACAAGACACCTCAATCGTGTAAATGTAAGCCACAAATCAATGGTCCGTATTAATGTGAACTTACAATGCAATTTAGTGTGAATAACTAGGGTGATCAAGCCTAAATCAAACACACACATGAAAATAATCAATTAACCAATTTAATCACATCTCATCAAAATCCCCAATCTACATCAATCCATTACATAATACAAGCTTCACCAAATCCCTAACCAAACTACTACTCTAGCAACATCATCAATTCGACAAACAACTAAGTAATCAAAAATCAACAATTAAAGAATCAACAATCAAAGAAGAACAATTACTCCAATCAAACATCAATCATCAAATCATCAAGATCTAATCAAAATCAAACAATCCAAACATGAATACTAAACAAAACAATAAATGAGATAGAGTTTAGAAATGCTCATTGATAATAGAGTAGATCTCCAATACAATTGTCACCATTGGATCTTCAATCTCTCAATCACCATTGAAATTCTTCACTTTCTCTCTCTAAAATATACTCCTAAAATTAACCCCTAGATCTAGAGAGAAAAGCTCTCAACTAAGCTAAGAATATGATCTAATGCTAATATGAAACTTCTTACAAAAATTGGGTTCAAATAGGTATAAGAAGAGAGAGAAAATCGTCAAAATCCGATCGGAAAAGACCCACGCCGGTGCGGCCGCACTACAAAAGGATGTGCGCCCGCACCACCATGATGTGCCCCCGCACCATCCGCGCGTGCGCCTGCACCATCCGCGCGTGCAGCCGCACTCAGCTGGGTTTCTTCGAATCTTCAACTCTTTAAGCACAAGGGGTGCACACATGATTTATGATGGTGATGGGCACTAGGAGTGGCAGTAGCTAAGGCTTAATATTGGAGGGCACACACTCCCTTTGAAGAGAGCACCGCAAGCGAGCACAAGAGAAAGCCAAGACTTGGAACTTCCACTTCTTTGTATCTTGAGCTTCCCAAATACCATGAACTTGATCCAAAAGCTTCTTCCACCATAGTGGATCACCAAAGTCAAGACCCAAACCTCGTCCAATACCTACAACGACGAAAATAGAGCAAATAAAAGAGAAAAGGCTAGAAAACCAACGAAATCCACAAAAGCTACAAAGTAGGAGAGGAAAGGTAAAACTAAGGAGCAAAGCATAAAACTAAGCATTTATTAAGCATTAAAGCTATGAAAAGAGGATAGAAAGGACCTAAATGCTTATCAAATGTGTGCCATTTATGACACACATCAAATACCCCCAAGCTTACCTTTTGCTCGTCCTCGAGCAAAACAAAACCAAGGGAGTGAAAATAACGAGCTTATTAAAACAAAATAGAGAAAAGAGGAGACAAGAATATACACTAACTCACTTTCGTAGGAATCACGGTCAATTTTAGCAACTAATGACAAGCCATTTAAACCCTTAGATCGCCCTAGAGGACGAGTGATGCTCTCGTAAGGGTATCCTAAGAGTTTACCCATAACTCTCATAATAATACAAACAAGGCAAAGCATGAAAAAAGAAAACAAAATACAAGAAAAGCAAACAAATGTTCATGAAAGGACTTTCGCAAATGTAGAAGCACAAGTGGATGCAAATCTTTCTAAACAAGTAAGGGAGTGCACGTTCCAAGATACCCAAGGTTGATTGAAACATAAATATGCTAAGCATAGCAACTAGCTTTCACAATCCACTTTCATCCCAAACGATCTTACCGCGTTCTTCCTAATAGCTTCAAATCGACCTCTAATGAGCATCCCAATGATTCCACGAAGGAACCGGAAAAAGAGAATTTTTAGGCTACTCGACATCTTGACTTTTGCATCCCCTCTCCCTATTCCTAAAAGTCACATTCCTCTCCACCAATGAATGACTCAACCATTTAGGTCAAAAGGTCTTTCCCCAAGGTTGTAACGTCAAGGCAAAAGGGTGAAGGTAGGCTAAAATTAAAAATTTGGTGGTTTTCCTAATAGTGAAGCAAAGAACGGGCCCTTTCTTAGAATCACAATCAAGTAGTCACCAAACAAAACAAACTAACACCCCCAAGCTTATTCAAAGCTATACTGACAAACATATACACAAAAAGCGTGAAAACGCTTCCCCCCAAGCTTAAAATGGAGCATTGCCCTCAATTCTCAAAAAGGGAGAAAACTCACATCAAAATATTTTTTAATTTTTCATTTTTTTACTTTTTTTTTTAATTTTTCAATAATGCTTTGTCCTCGCCTCTTTTAACTTTGGACGGCTTTTTCGATTTTGCACATATTTGTCCATGCCTTTTTCACTTTGGATGGCTTTTACTCAAACACACTTGCCATTATTCACAAAGAAACAATAACACAATCTTGCTTTCATTAGAACCAAACATTTCAACTTCTCCACCACTAACTCCATCAAGTATGATCAATTGCTTCACAAAAACCAAGAAAAGAAAGAAAATGAAACAAAAGGCCAAAGGTCTAAAGATGTGGTTGGAAAAGAAAGTATAAGGCTCAAATGGTTGCAAGAAGGCAAATGTAAACCCAAAAATAAAGAAGAAACAATCTTATCCTAAAACTGAAAAATACCACCCCGAAAATTTGCCTTTGTCCTCCCGAAATGGTTCGGTCTCGGATTCAAGATCTATGAGTCAAGTTTCAAGATTAGGTTTGCAAGAAGTCAAGGATCCTTGCCGCTCATGTAAATATAGGTAGAAGGCTTGAAAAACAAAGAACTCACACGGATGTAGCAAAAACTCACTATTGGCGTCAAATCGACTATAGGAAGCAACTACCAAACTTGCCACAAACAAGTAGAATCCGGTTTCATGCTCCCACTAGTTCTAACCAACTACCTTAGCATGCTTTATCCTAGAATCAACCAAGCGTACTCTCAAACTGTGCACACCACTACCATTTAGGAAGAAAAGAATACAACTATACAAGTCCAAATGTTATTATGTCCAAAGCAAGAACAAAACAAAACACATTGCAAATTTGCCTTGATAGAAACAAAAATCTTTTTGGAGTTTTTCAAAATATAAAAACATGGAAAAGCATATACAAAGCTGCATAGCACAAAAGGATCAAAATCCCACCAAACATGATAGAATACTCTCCCCCAAGCTTAAATGAGACAATACACTCAAACATAAATCATATAGTCCATGGGAGGGGAAAGTAAGGATATTAATCCAACAAACCAACATATGTCCAACAAGTCATCATCCACTAGAGAAAGTGCAAGGAAGGATATTACCGGATATTAGGTGGGTGTAAATACCCGCAAATGACCCAATTAAACCTTTCATAGCTAATTTCCCAAGAATTGAACCTTGTTTACATGTGCTAGCAAAAATAGGAGTGAATCTTCCTTGATTCTTGATCCAAATCGAAGCACCAAAGTATATCAAGTCATGTACCTAGCAAAAGGCACACAAAAATTTCCATGAGAGAAAAATATATTCTAAAAAGAAAAGGAAAATCTAATCTAAAACACGGGTTACTTACCGAGAAAGGCTTGGTTAATGTCCAAGCTTGACCGCTCTAGTAAAATAATATTGCAACGATCGCAAGAGCTTGTCAAATGCACTACTACACATTTTATATGAGAGCAAGCATGCACATGACAAAAATAAAGCATGCAACAAGCATAGTGCACACCTATGGAGTTGAGAAGAAGTATGCCAAAAAGAAGAAGGAGAGAAAGGAAAAACAAGAATATAAGAAAAAGGAAGAGAAATTAAAGAAAAAGAAGAAGGCATACTCTTCCCAACAAAATATTTTTGGTTTAGAAATATTTTATTTGTTATTTTCTTTCCTTTGTTTTGAAGTTACTAACCATTTTCTTTGTTTATAGCTTCTTTTATTTTTCTTTTTGTCACTTGGTCTCTTGAAGATGCTTTTGGTCTTGGATTGCAACGATGGTGGTTCCTTTTTGCCTCGTTTATTTTTGCTAAGCTTGGAGCACGGTGAGACCTTTCTAATTTTTCTCTTTATTTTTCTTTGGTTTCATAGAATAGGATTTGTTTAGGGGAAGTATAATGGTTCGAGGATGAATGCTTGTTAACACGTAATGTGTTAGAGATCGATGACGATGATGTCATTCGATCACTTGTTTATCGATTGGGATTTATATGTGTTTAACTTGGTTTCTAGTCCATTCCACCATTTTCTCCTATTTTTCTTTTTCTATGTTTCCTTTTCTTTTCCTTTATTTTCTTTTATTTTTCTTTTCTTTTATTTTACTCTATTTTCTTTCTTATTTGTGAGATGATTTTGAGGCATATTTTTCATTTTTATTTCTTTTTGAATCGGACTTTATACATTGGACTTTGTCTTTTGCATGATTTTCTTCTTAGGTAGTAAAGGTATGCACGGTTTGAGACTATGTTTGGTTTGACTCTTGGATAGGCGTATGCTAGGGTAGTTGGTTGAACTAGGAGGATCATGAAGCCGGATTCTAGTTGTTTGTGGCATGCTTGGTAGTTGCTCCCTATAGTCAATTTGACACCATAGTGAGTTTTTGCTACATCCATGTGAGATTCATTGTTTTTCAAGCCTTTAACCTATTTTGTATGAGCGACGTGGATCCTTGACTATGCAAACCTAATCTAAAAAGCTTGATGTAAGATTCTTAAACCCGAGACCGAACTATCTAGGGAGGACAAAGGCACATTTTTCGGGGTGGTATTTTTCATTTTTAGGATAGTTTGTTATTCTCTTTGTTTTTGGGTTTACATTTGCCTTCTTGCAACTAATTGAGCCTATTACCTTCTTTTCAAGCCACATCTTTAGTTCTTTGACCTTTTTTGTTTCATTTTCTTTTCATTTGGTTTTTGTGAAGCAAATTGATCATTTATGATGGAGTTTGTGGTGGATAAGTTGGAGATTTGGTTTGTATGAGTGCAAGCTTGTGATAATGTTTTCTTTGTGAATAATGGCAAGTGTTTGTGTAAAAGCCGTCCTACTTCATAAAAGGCATGGACTAATTAATTGCATTATAGAAAATGCCGTCCGAAATTAGCAAAAGGCAAGGACATTGCAAATTCAAGTTAAAAAAAAAACAAAAAAATTGAAAGAGTGAAAAATTCAAAAATATTTTTGATGTATTCTTTTCTCCTTCTAAGCGTTGAGGACAATGCTTCATTTTAGTTTGGGGGAGAAGCGTTTACGCTTTTTGTATATATTTCTTTGTGAGTATAGCTTCAAGTAAGCTTGGGGGTATTGTTTTTGTTTGGTAATTTCTTGATTGTGGTGTTGAGGATTGATCACCCTTTTGCTTCACTTTTTAGGAAAACCACCAAATTTTAAATTTTAGCCTACCTTCACCCTCTATGCCTTACGTTACAACCTTGGGGAAAGACCTTTCGACCTAGTTGGTTGAGTCACTATTCGGGGGAGGGAATCATGGGTCATTGCCTAAGGAAAGGGGATGCATAATCAAGATTGTCGAGTAGCCTAATAAAATTTCTTTTTCCGATTCCTTCGAGGAATCATTGGGATGCTCACTAAGGGGATATTTGAGACTAGTGGGGAGAACGCGGTAAGATCGTTTGGGATGAACGTGGATTATGATGTCCAGTTCCTATGCCTAGCATACCCTATGTTTCAATCAACCTTAGATATCTTGAAAATTGCATACCTTAATTACTTGAGAAAGATTTTCATTCATTTGCATTATAGTCTCTATGTAAGTCCATTTCACAAAGGTTTTGTTTTCATTTTCTTTTCTTCTCTTTTTATGGTTTTGCCTCATTGATGTTTGGTGGAGAGTTATAGGTCAAACTCTTAGGATACCCTTACGAGACCTCACTCGTCCTCATAGGCGACTTTGGGGGTTTAAGGGGCCTGTTGTAGCTAAATACAACCGTGATTCCTACGATAGTGAGTCTTAGTGTACATTCTTATCTTTAGTCATTCTTTTTCTTTTTCAATAAGTTTTTCATCCTTGTTCTTTCTTGCTTTGTTTTACTCGAGGACGAGAAAAAGTTTAGCTGGGGGAATTTGATGAGTGACATTTATGGCACTCATTTGATCTCTTTTTGGATGAATTTTATTTAATTTTATAGCTCTTTTCTTTAGTTTTCTTTAGTTTTGCTCTTTATTTCTTCATTTTGTGCTTTTCGTAGTTAGTTTCTTTATTTTGTGCATTTTCTTGTTTATTTGTTGTTTTTCTCTATTATTTGCTTCTTTTCTTTTGTTTGTAGGTTATGATCGATCATCCAAGGATTCCTAAGCTTCCCTTCAACGATTAACATTGCGTTTGATGCCTTGTGCTAGTGTATTGAGCTTCAAGTCAAGAGGAACTCGAAGAGCAAGTTTCAAGACCGGTGCACACAAGTGGTGTGGACACCATTTATGCCTTGTGCCCACCAAAATGGCCATAAACTTGCTGCCTACTTCGTTGTTCATCACCATCACCAAAGGTCGTGTGCACCGGATGAGCTAGGATGAAGAAGGGGGGGATTTATACCCTTATAGGTGCGGGCGCACAAGGGTGATGTGCGGCCGCACAAGTGGCGCGTGCGGCCGCACACCTGGCACGTGCAGGCGCACCCACATGGGTTTTGTGCCCGTTCGCCCCTTCTCTCTCCTACATGCGACCGCACCGACGTGGGTCTATTTTTGGACGTCATAACCGACTTCTCCCTTGTATATATAGTTATTTCCTTCTATTTTTGGATAAGTTTTACATTAGATTTCATTTGCTTAGTTTTTGATTAGATTTTTAGAGAGAGAAACTCAAGTTTGAAGAGAGAGAAATTCATGGTGTATTGTTCATGATTCAAGATTTCTTCATTGCAATTGATCTTTGATCAAGTTTTGTAAGGATTACTCATCTTTGATTTCAATATAAGTTTGATTTGAGTTGATTTCATTTGTTTTCCATATGACTGTTGATTGTTTGATGTTTGATTGAAGTTTCATTGAAATTTCATTGATTTTTGTATTGATCTTTAGATTTCTAATATGTTGATCATGAAATTTTTTATTAGTGTTGTTTTGATCTTAATTTCTATGGCTAGTGAGTAGTTTACTTGCTAGGGTAATGGTGAAGCATGTATGAGTAATGGATTAGAGTAATCGGGGATAATTAATGGAGTTGATGATGTGATTAAACTTGGTTGATGATTCATGTGCATGTGTGTGATTGATTGAAGTTTGGCCACCTTTGATTGTTGCACTAGATTGCATTGTAAGCTCGCATTGATACGGACCATTGATTTGTGACTTACATTTTCATGATTGAGGTATCTTGTGATGTTTCCTAGCTAGAGTTTATCGTAGTTGACGCTAGTTAGACCTCTAGGAGAATAGATTGATATGCTCTTTTGGATGCATGTTTGATCTTCCCTCACATCGATTGATTTAGTTGGTTTGACCTCCCCAATTATCCTTCTCTATTACAAATACATGTGGATCCTAGCCCTAGTGTCTATTACCCTTGATTTCATACAAGTTCATTTGCATTATTAGCTCTAGTTCTAGCTATAACCCCGCTCTAGACTTCGAAATAGCTTAGTGTTAGACAATAGACTTTCAATTACCATTCCCTTGGGTTCGACCTTGACTTACTACTATACTCGTATAGGGGTTAGTTGAGTTTATAAATATTGTTTAATTGGGTGGGGAAGGTAGCCCAACGACCTACCGTTTCGTCTCCCGTCAGGGTCGAACCACAGGGAGAAACGAATAAACACCGCATTCATTACTAAAAGTCTAAGCTATCTCGAAATAAGAAGTGTAAGTAACTAAGAGATCAAACTAAGAACGAAATGGATTGAAAATCAGTATAGCTAAACACCAAGGGGAGTGGGTAGATGAAGATGCTATTTGAGCATGTAATAACATAAAAGCAAGTTGAGAGTGAACTAAGCATACATGTATATCGAAACTAAATCCAATCTAATCTCCTTCCGAAATTAATCTGCTTCTCCCAACATAGCCTCTATGTTTCTACACTAGAACCATATATTAGGAGGTGCAATCAAAGAACAATCGATAATAATGAACCTAAACTAAGTCAACTTCCGTTTCATGTTAGCAAAGATTCACCTTTAATCAACCAACAATGTGGACTTGCATGAAGATTAAAGAATATCAAATATACAAAGGTTTAATCACAAAAAACGCAATCCCAATATCATAAGCATGAACAATTAGCAACTACACCATCCCCACACCCTTGGCTAGAAGACTACTCACAAATCATGTTGAAAACAATATCAATCATCAAATCAATAAGCATCAACATGATTAATAAGCAAAGAAAAAGGATCAAAATAAGCAAACAAAATAAAATGCAAAGGTAAAGAGAAAGAGTAAGAAATTGCTCATTAATTGAAGTTGAAGATCTACAAAGGTTGATCAAGTTCCTTCTTTAAAATCCATGCTCATCAATGGAGAAAGCCACACTTTCTCTCTCTAACCAAGGTAAACTAATAGTGTTTCTCTCTCTACACTACTACAAAAAGAGTGATTTTTGGACGCAATTGGTTCGACGCTGTTGAAGGGGCGTCAGTCTATAATTTTTGGTTCCGTCTTTTTTCGACACTTTTTGAAGTCGGAAATTTTCTCGACACTTAAAAGCGTCGAGAAACTCACGTGCTATGCATGTGAGTAAGGTTGGCCGCAATTTTGAATTTTTTTAATGAAATAATTAGTGGGTTTGTGTTTCACCCTCAGTCGAAATAGCTAGGTTCCCAATTCAATTAAACTGCCCAACTATTCTTCTTCTCTTCTCTAATTAAACTTGGACTCCATCATCACTTTCATCAGTGACAAAAAAACATATCAAATTTTAGGGGTTTTGTGGCTCGTCAGTTTCTTGGTTAATTTTGGGGTTTTGGCTTGCTAAATTTCACGGAATTTGGGGTTTTGTGGCTCGTTAGTTTCATAAATTTGAGGTATTAATTTACAATTTGCTGAACAATATTGTTGCTAGGTATATATCTCTATCGTTTTTGGCACATAATATATCACAATTCTCTAAATTTTCGTTAAAATTGGGAATTATTTGTTTGCATGTCTTCGATTTTGCGTTGGTGAAGAACAAGAATTGATTTTGCGTTGGTGAAGAACAAGAACGATTTTGCGTTGGTGAAGAACAAGAATCGATTTTGCGAGGTAATTTTTTGCCCTTAATCAAATAAATTAATTTCTTTTTATGTTGTTTTTTTCGTGAATTCTTTTTTAAAATCCAAGTTTTCATGTTTTTTTTTCATATTGTTTTTTGGTTATTGTTTTGATTGCCCCATTGATGGGTTGCTTGAGTTTGTTGTTCTTGATTGATCTGATGTTGGGAAATCTTCGCTCATTAATACTCTTGTTAAGAAGAAAGAGGATGCTTGGACTTTAAAAAAACCAGGTTTTGTTAATTTATTTGTTTTCTTTCATGCCCACCACCTGTTTGTTTAAATTCCTCAATAAAAAATACAATTGAAGTGTTTCTGAAGTGTGATTAGTTTGATACAATTCAAAAAGAATTCAGATTGGTTTGATGCAGCTAAGTTGATCGCGATAGTCCAAAATGGAAAATTCATTCCAATAATTATGTTTTTTCTATCTGATATTCTGCAAGTTTAACACATATGAAAAATCATAATCTTTATGAAAACTTTAATCTCAACTATAATAATCTATATGAAAACCTATATTGCTCATCTAATTTTGATTGTTTTTTCTGTATACTTTTCCATGTGCTTGAAAATCCATAAAGGAAAAGGGTTCATTTAGCAAAATTGCATTTTCTGACTGTAGATAATTTGCTGCTGGTCTTGGTTGTGTGTTATTGGTTGTGTTGAGATTGGCATGATGGAAGGGTGGTCATAGAATATTTTATGCTTTGCAGGTCTAGTTAACAGTCATCCTCTCTCAAAACAAGTCTTTTAGGTCATGCATATGTATTACAAGTTTAATTAACATTCAGAAATGATGATGCTTTGGTATTTTAAATAAACATATCATAGTGCATTGAGATTTAGGTGACAAATTATGAGGTGCTAGCTGAGAGGTCATATAATCTGAAATGGAGGAAATAATGTCACAATAAGGCAGAGCTAAAGTTATTAGGTATTTATTGAATGCTTTCAGTGCAGTTGCTGTACTAGGTAACTAATTATTTTGCTGCTTTGGCCAAATTTTAGTCAAAGTCATGGGCATGACTGTGGTCTGAAAAGTCAATATGTTATATACTGTAAAGATTTAAAATCTATGTATATCAAGGGTTTAATGTTGTATATTCTATTAAAGCCGGTGGTTATGAATATAGTGTTGTATACTTTATTTGTAAACTTTTTTTTGTTGTTGCTTGTTTCTTTCTAATTTTCTTCTTTCACCCACAACAAGTTTGTAGGCTTGAATAACTTACCGTCATTATTTTTGTTTGGCAATTAACTATATACTTCTTTGTAGACATGGATAATAGTTGGATTGATTTACCAAGAGGTGATCCTGGTTATTTTAAAGGTTGCATGAAATTCTTGGAACTTGCTAAAGAGACTCTTTTACCAAATACATGGGAAACTAAATGCCCATGTAATAAGTGCAAGTTAAATAAAACAAATTCTGTAGAAGAAGTTGGAGGGCATATTTTATTTTATGGTTTTTATAAAAACTATAGAAATTGGATATTTCATCGTAAAGATGAAGGGAGTAAGACCTATGATCTAAGTGATGATCAAGTAAATGCAATAGGTCGAGATGATATGGACGGGTTACTAAGAGCAGCTTTTAGATTTAATACACAACAAACCGACAAAACTCAAGATCCATCATTTAATGAACAAAGTGTTGAGGATGACAATTCATATGACATGGATGAGGTAGATGATGAGTATCAATCAACTTTCTCAAATGAAGAACAAGCAACTTTCTCAAATGAAGAACAAGCAAAGTATAAAAATCTCATGGAAGCTTCTGAAAAAGGCCTATACGAGGGGTGTACTATTTTGGGGGTTTTTGTCCCTTGGGAGAGTTACAACTCGAAGACTGGACCGAAGGGCTTCTGTACATGCAAAACCAACGGAGACACCATTTGGGTGGTGCTCCGCCTCCAACGCTCAAGTTAGTAATTTGAAGGAAAGAAAAAGGTGTGGAAATTTAGGTGGGGATCTGCTAGGTTTTCTAGCTCAGTTGTCCCTATCAAAGGGACAGTTTGTAGTAAATGGAAAAACGTGCCCTCCAAAAGAGGGGAATCTCCCTATTTATAGGGTCATTGGGATTTGTGCCCCTGATCAGGTGACAGAACCCTAATCAGAGATGGGCTGCGCCGTATTACGGCTTTCTCGGGATTTGGGCCTGAAGGCCGATCTTTTCCCCTAATATCCGGAATGACACGTGTCAAACAGGGATAGGTCCATTTTGGACCATCCCGGGCTTACACGTGTCACCCTCTGATTGGGCCACATGGAGGGGTAAAATTACCCTAAACATTTGCCCCTCACAGGTGTGACGTGGCACGCCACGTGGCATCTGTGACACACGTCACTCTCTGAGTGGTGGTTATTTTAGCGCCTAAATTTAACTTTTCAACTTCTGAGTAAACTACGGGAATACCCCTTCATTTACCCTCTTTATATAGCCGTTTACCCTCATAATTTTGTTTACGCTTCACAAAATTTTCAGAGTAAACTTAGAGAGAATCTTGAAAGAGAGAATAGAAGTCATCCGTCTGAGTCAGGCGCAAATTCGAAGAAACTTAGTCGCACCAATACAGGCGGACCCGTCTACCTTCAGATATCAAATCTAAAGGTACCGTCTCTGACTCTTTCAGCTCTTTTTTCATTTTTCTGCTTGTATATATTCCTTGCAATAAATGGATTCATCACCAACACACACGGCACAACCTAGGGTAGAATCCAGCCATTCACCAGGGACGGCTGAGTCTAGGACTGGTAGTGCTGTCTCAGTGTGTTGGGACCACCCTCATGCTTGGATTCCGACCATTTGCGCGTCTGTGCAGGACACAATGGCTCAGACTATGCAGACGACACGAGATCCAGATTATAGGAGCGATGGCTCAGGCAGCCAAACGCCTGAAGGGGAGACGTCAGGCTCTGGACACCAGACGGCTCCGGAGAGATCTCCTCCGCGTGGCCCCCCAACTCCTCCTGATTCCTTTTTGGAGGGATGCGACCAAAGCGTGGAGGAGGTCCACAACCAAGGCGGTGATGAGGCCGCCTCAGCTTCCATATCTTTGTCTGGGGAAGAGACGGGAAGTGGTCTTGAAGTCTCTTCCTCAGAAAGTAGTGACGATCTTCCTCCGTTTGAGGATAGCGAGGAAGAAGAGAGGAAGACGTGGAAGGAGAAAGATGATCCCTTTAAGATCCACGTCTCCTCAAAAGACATTGACCTTATGGAAAAAGGTCTTGATAAATTTTTGAAGGCACACCCCATGGGAGACGGGTGGAAAATAAGGGTGCCTCCCCCAAACAGCACCATTTCCTGGGAAGACACTGAACACAACGCAAACGGCTACTTCGGCTGTTACGAAGCGACGTTCAAGGCGAGTCTTAGCTTCCCCCTTCACCAGGCGGTGAAGGCAATTTTGAGGGGCTATGGCCTCGGAGTCTAAAAACTTACCTCCAATTCTTGGGCAAACATTCTGGGGTATGTTGCCGCCTGCGAATTCCAAGGGGTTCATCCCGGCTGGGAAGCATTTGCCAAGATGCACTATCTCAGTCGCAACCCAGGCGGGTACAGAGCGTGGTATACTCTGACCACGTTCCCCCAATACATGATGACCTTGGATAAGGTCTCCAAATTCGACGGCTGGAAGAACAGGTTATACCTGTGCACGGCTCCCACCAAGCGGGTGAACTACGAGCTCCGCCAGTATAATAAGAAGCCCGAACTTATGGGCCGGAAGTGTTGTCTTCCTCGAATCCCAAATGAGGATTTCGACAAAATAATTGAGGCTGATCTCTTCGGCCTCACAGACGGAACCCTGTCAACCGGGGATACAATAAAGGTTCCAAAAAACTGGATCCCCAAGAGATCCTGGTTCAGGGACGAATGCTTCCTAGCCGCCTGCGGGCTAGGGCACATGTTTGATAGACGTATGCGCCTGAATTACTTCCGTCTGTAGTACTTTGTGTCGGAAATTTATTTCTTGAGAATGTTCTAACTGTTTTCCCGTCTGATCTTTGCAGAAGACGCATTAAACATGTTGCCTAAAGAAAAGACCCCCAAGGGGTCCTCCGCACAGATCCGCCGAGACGTGGCGGAAGCCCAGGCGCGAGAGCTTAGGGCCAAGGTAAACGCCTGACCTGCTTTGTGAGTTTACTTTCAAAGTTTCCTCACTTCGCCTGCTAACGTTAAGTTGTTATTTTTCCAGGGAGGCAAGGTGGACAAGACGTTTGAGAAGAATCTCAAACGGGCTAGGGAGGAGACCCCCGTCTCTAACCCTAGTAAGTCCTCAAAAAAGGCCGCCTCCTCTACCACCCCTGTTGCCCCGTCTGGAAGGCAAATGATGGTTGGGGGGAGAAATGAGCAGGTGGCAGGCCCCTTTGGCCTAGATTTGGCCCTGCGTCTTCCTGCAACCGGGGGGCTCTCAACGGCTGCCAGCGGCTCTCGCCGCGCCGGCTCTGCAGGTAAGAATCCTTTTGAATCCCCGCCTGAACTGGGATGGCCGTTGCGAGTGAAATCACACTCCCAGCAAACGTCATCCTCAGACGGTCGGAACCAGATAGGCGCTGCTTTAGTAACTCAATCTGATGCTGATTGTGGTGCAGATCAATCGCCTCGCTGGCCAAACGTCCAGAAGCATGCGAGGGCCATACTGGAGGCTGTTGGCAAACGGGATAAGGATGCTATCCTAGGGATTGAGACGTTCAATCTTGAACGCATCCTTAACCTTGTTCATTTTTGCAAGCCATGTTGCGGGTAGATGGGCTCAAGCGTCCTTACATCCGCAAACGGGATGAGGTAAGACGGGCCAACCAGTCCGCCACAAATGCCAATGACGTTGCTTTGCACACCTCTATAGTTAATGAAATTAAAACTAAAGCAACCCAAATGACGCAGGCAGCCAAGATCTCAGAGCTGGAGTCGCAGCTGCAGGCGGCCAACCAGAAGGCTGAGGCTGCAGAGGCGGCCAAGAAGCAGGCGAAGGTGGACCTCCCTAAACTTAGGGAGGACCTCAAGAAGGCCCAAGAGAGACTCCAAGCACTCCAAAGTGCCTCTTCAGAGAATGCTGATCTGGAGAGCAAAGTTGCTAAAATGGAGGAGGAGGCAGCCAAAGCTCAGGAGAACTTTCGAGCAACCCTTGAGGCGGAGCAAAACCGTCTGGTTACTGAGATGGCCTCCGACAATGCTGCCATGATGAGGATCGCCTAGGAAGCCTTGTATCCTGGGAAGGAGTATGGCGTCTGGGCTCTGGCTCACAAGTATGCTGATGAAGTCATCTACTTGCGAGAGAAGGGTCTGCCGGAGCCTGAGTCCTTCCTCGTCTGGGCTGAGACGGAGCAACCTGAGCCTGAAGCCGAAGCTGAGGCTGAAGCTCCAGAGGTTGAGATCATCGAGGAGGAGAGGGACCAGGAGGGGCCGCCTGCAGGGCAGTAGTTTCAGCGGCTGAGTGCCAAGTCTTCCTTTTTTTTTTATTTTTTCTGCGGCAGTATGCCATTTGTTTGCTTTTCCGGCCTGTGTGCCGAGTATCTCTGTAATTACCGGCTAAGGAGTCGTGTTTATTAAACAATTTCTCTTTTCCCGGACGGGGTCTGGATAACATTTCCCCCACTACAACCGTTTGGTTGGGTGGGTAATTAATGAATGCACCGACTGAGTCAGTTTTGATCTTTTTTGCGCTTGTGTTTGCACTTTAATTTTTTGCCTAACTTATTAAAAGCATGCGGCTTCAATTTTTTGCCTAACTTATCAAAAGCATGCGGCTTCAATTTTCCATTTTTTGCCTAACTTATCAAAAGTATACGGCTGTCCTTGCCCCTAGACGGCTGTGTGCTTGGTTTCAAGTGGAGTTGGTTGATTGACTTGGGAACGTCTGATGCTGCAAAGAGCATGATACGTTTGTAAGTCAATCAATCACAGTAGTTATTGCCCCAAACCAAGTGCACAGCCGTACATTTACAGGCGTCTCCGCTTCTACCTAGACGGTAATGTCCGTTTAGGTGAAGTTCATTTAGCCATTGTACAACTCCTTTGCCCCAAACGAGGATGTGTACAATTTTAATGCGAAATACGCTGAGTAAGGAGTGCAGTCGGTAGCCGACTAATGTCTACGGACATCCGGTTTCCCAAGCTTGATCATTCCTTAAGTTGTTCAGGCAGACGGCTATGAATGGCTGATTCAGCCGTCCAATCGTGGCCGCCTGCATTGGTACGTAGAGTAAGCAAGTTGGCTTCTCTATGCGATGATTGCACCCGGAGGGGTGTCGCCGGACGCCTTAGTCCGTGTAGGGACAGGCGATTTTATGGGAAAATCAGCCGTCTGGCCATTGGCCTCTGGTCTTGTTTGAGACCGGCTGTGTAGCCACTAAGCGTTTTTGTGCTTAGCTTAATTATCTGGCCATTGGCCTCTTCGTCAATCAGACGTCAATTCAATTTCCAAGTATCAAACTTAGAAAAACAAATATGTAACCCGTCTGTAATTCAGACGGGGTATAAGACACTCGAAAGTGAAAACAAAAAGCAACTTCTCATTAATGTACACTTCTTGTTTACAAAAATTATTACAAAATCTCAGAAGTAGTATTTTTTCAAATTATCTACGTTCCAAGTTATAGGCAGGCGCCTGCCGTCTGGAGTTTCCAGGCGGTAGGTGCCGTCTCTTACTTCTTCATAAATCCGGTAGGGACCTTCCTAATTAGGAGTTAGCTTTCCAAGCTCATTGGCCCTACCGGTTGCCTCCATTTTCCGTAACACTAGGTCGTCCACTTTCAAAGGACGCCTGTGTACTCTCTTGTTGTAGGCTCTTGTCATTCTCAGACGGTAAATCTCATGACGCAAGGCGGCATTGCCCCTGCGTTCTGGAAGTGAGTCCAATGCCAGGCGCATTGCCTCCCAGTTTGCCTATCATATAGCATGACTCGGAGAGTCGGCTCATAATGCTCAATGGGCAAGACGGCTTCAGCACCGTAAACCATGAGAAATGGGGTTTCACCGGTGGCCCCCTTTGCAGTTGTCCGGATGGCCCATAGGACATGAATTAATTCTTCAGCCCATAAGCCACCGGCTCTTTCAATTTTCTCCTTTATACCGTCTGAGATCAATTTGTTGAAGGCTTCAACTTGGCCGTTTGCTTGGGGCCGGCCAACTGATGCAAAATAACTTGAGATCCCCTGATCTCCCAACCAAGTCTTAAGCTGAGGCGTCTCAAAATGAGGCCCATTATCAAACACCATAGACATAGGAACCCCATACCGGGTGATGATATTCTTCCATATGAAGGAGATCACGTCTGAGGTCTTGATATTTTTTACCGCCTCAGCCTCTACCCACTTGGTAAAATAATCCACAGCCACCAAGATGTAGCGCTTTCCGCCTGGAGCAGGCGTGTAAGGACCCAAAATGTCCATCCCCCATTTTGCAAACGGGATTGGGCTGTGGATGGCCGTCAGATCAGTAGCCGGACGGTGAATAAGCTTGCCAAATTTCTGGCACTTGTCACATTTTCTCACCAATTCCTTGGCGTCTGCCTCTAAAGTGGGCCAAAAATAATGTCGTCTGGCTCTGACGGCTAGAGATCTGCCGCCTATATGGGAGGCGCAGAACCCTGAGTGCAAATCTTCGAGAACTTCCTTCCCCTTCTCTGGGGTTACACACTTTAAAAGAGGCTTAAGAAACCCCGCCTTGAAGAGCTCTCCGTTTCTTAACTCGAAGTTTGCAGCTCGCTTTTTCAGAACGGCTGCCTCCTGTGGCGAATCAGGAAGTGTCCCGTCTGAGAGATAGGCCCGGATGCCATCCATCCAGGTAAAGCTTCGGTCTAGGACTCCAATGGGATCTTCATAGATGCTTCTTTTTTCAAGTACTTCCCAAAAGACTGACCGAGGCGTATCATGGCAGGCGGAGGATGCGAGTTTTGACAAAGCATCCGCCTGGTTGTTATCGGATTTGGGTACTTGATTCAAATGGAATTCCTCAAGTGACCCAGCCTCCTCTTTGACCGCCTGAAGATATTTGATCATAGCCGGATGAGTTGCTTCAAATGTGCCCTCATATTGGCTAACGACCAACTGTGAATCAAAGTAGGCATCAATTTTTGTTGCCCCTGCCGCCTTACACATGCGGATTCCGGCTAGTAGGGCTTCATATTCCGCCTCATTGTTTGAGGCCTAAAACTTGAAACGTAGTGCATACTCATATCTGTCCCCCTCGGGAGACTCATAAATTACGCCTGCACCACAGCCGTTTTTTGTTGAACTCCCGTCTACATACACTTTCCAAACCTGATTGAGATTATCCGGAGCCACCGGACGGGTCATTTCCATAATGAAGTCGGCAAACACCTGACCTTTCACGGCCTTTCTCGGTTCGTAAGTGATTTCAAGACTTTGCATTTCAATAGCCCATTTTAACATTCTGCCGGATGACTCCAAGGTAGACATTGGCCGCTTGAGCGGCTGGTCGGTGTAAATCACCACCGGATGAGCCAGAAAGTAAGGCTTCAACTTTTTGAATGCCATGTACAAAGAAAGACCAAATTTTTCAACCACGGGGTACCGGAGTTCAGCATTCTTAAGAACATGGCTAATGAAGTAAACCGGGAGTTGGACGCCATCTCGCTCAGCAAGGAGAACGGCACTGAGAGCATGATCTGAGACGGCTAAGTACATATACAACGTCTCCCTAGGTAGAGGGGTGACCAGCCTAGGCAGAGAGTGCAAGTGCTCTTTCAGCTTCTGGAATTCCGTCTCAGCATCGTCTCCCATTCGAACCTGGTCTTCTTCCTGATTGCTTGGAAGAAGTAAAGGCATTTGTCACCTGACCGGCTGAGGAACCTTCCCAAGGCGGCCAAGCAACCAGTTAGTCTCTGAACTTCCTTGACAGAACGAGGTGACTTCATGTCAATTACCGCCTGTATCTTTTCGGGGTTAGCCTCTATCCCCCTTTGATCAATCAAGAATCCGAGAAACATCCCAGACTCAACACCAAAGACGCATTTCTTGGGGTTTAACATGACCTTGTGCCGCCTGAGGGTGGTGAATGTTTCTCGGAGATCAGCAAGGAGATCCGCCTGTTGCTTGGATTTGACAATCAAGTCATCTATGTACGCCTCTACATTCCTCTCAATTTGATTAATGAAGACCGTATTAATCATCCGTTGGAAAGTGGCAGGCGCATTCTTCAAGCCAAACGGCATCACAGTGTAACAGAATAACCCCAAATCAGTGACGAAGGCCGTCTTCTCTTGATCTTTCTTCTAGAGGGGTATCTGATGGAAGCCGGAATAGGAATTTATAAAACTCATCAAGGCGTGACCGGCTGTAGAGTCGACTTGACTGTAGATCTTTGGAAGCGGGTAACTGTCCTTTGGACACGCCTTGTTGAGGTCTGTGTAGTCAACACACATGCGCCAGGTCCCATTCGGTTTCTTGACAAGGACCACATTGGCCTCCCAGTCGGGGAAATTTTAGGGCCGAATGAACCTGGCGTCTAGCACCTTTTTGACTTCGGCAGCTGCCGCCTGACTCCTTTCCTCGCTATAGTTTCTTTTCTTTTGCCGGATGGGCTTCTTTTTCGGATCCACGGCGAGTTTGTGGACAGCGAGATCCGGGCTGACGCCTGGCATCTCTTCCAATTCAAAGGCAAAGATGTCTTTGAATTCTTTCAGCAGAAGGTGCAAGCTTGCACCCAGAGTAGCATAAGCAACCGTCCCAACCTTCACCGTACGCTCTGGACGACTGTCGTCCAGAACTAGATCAATGTTTTCTCCAGCTGGCTGGGGACGGAGCTCGTCTGACCGCTCACCAGTCAGTGATTGCTATTTCTTCTCTTTCTTCACCTCCACCAGCAGAGGCGCTTTTCTTTTCTTACTAACGGCTGGTGGGGCAGGGTTGGCATCCTTGACATCGTCAAGGTCTATTGGTTCCTTCTCTTGGCCGTCTGGGGCTATAGTATCTTTCACGGCTGAGAGATAGCACTCCCTTGCCGTCTTCTGATCCCCGTTCAGGGAACCAACAGAGCCGTCATCCCACTCATACTTGATGAGCATGAGAGACGGGATGATAATCGCCTTAGCTTCGTTGAGGGTTGGCCTACCAAGGATGATATTGTAGGCGGTCAACTCCTCAACGACCAAGAACCTGACCACAATATGCCATCCCTTGCCTTTTTCTCCCAGCCGGATGGGCAAGTCAACTCTGCCGGCTGGGTAGACCATCCCACCCCCAAAACCAACCAAGGGGTGGGTAACCGGATGCATGTTGCTGACATTGTATTTCAGCTTTTGCAGGCACTGGAGGCTTATAATATCCGACGAGCTGCCGATGTCAATAAGGATCCGTCCAACCAGCTGGTTGGCAACCTTACATTCAATGACGACCGGCTCGTCATGCGGACGGCGGACGCTGCCCCTATCCTTCTCTGTTATGAGGACGTCTGGGAAGGTGGAGGAGGCAGACGCCTGCTCATCATAATCCTTATCCATCTTTCGAAGATGGCTCTTGGTGCCCCGGATGGTAGGGCCACCACATGAAAATCCGCCTGCTATAGTGTAGACCGGATCCTTGTCGGTTTCCGAGCTACTAGCAGGCTGGGGGCCAGCCTTGGAGGACTGTCCCTTATTCTTCTTCTTTGCCCCGGCAGGGGACTTAGAGATGTAAGACTTTAGGAGCCCCTTGTCAGCAAGACGGTCCAACGTCCGCTGTAGACTGAAGCAGCCGTTGGTGTCATGGCCAACCTCCTCATGGAACTGGCAAAATTTATTTTTGTTCCGCGACTGGACGGAACTCTTCATCGGTTTCGGCTGCTCAATAGACAGCCGATCCTTCACCTCCATGAAGATGGAGTTGCAATCTTTGTTAAACTCGTACTTGGGGACGTACGGTTTAAACTCTTTCTTTTTCTTCTGGGTCGGCTGCTCAATAGACTTCTTTTCTCTTTTTCCTCTCTTCTTTTTTGTTACCCGGCTGAGCAGACCGGCTTTCTTTTTGTTTGTCAGACTTCTTGGAGTCTGACTGGCTACCAGGCGAGCAGAGGTCGGTAGCCTAAATGTAGCTCTCCGCCTCCCTCAGGGCCGCCTGTAGCGTAAATGCCCCTTTTCGGACAAGGTCGAACTTAAAGGCCGACCCGTCGTTCAGACCCTTGAAAAAGTCTGTGAAAGCTACCTCGTCAGACAGTCCTTGGATCAGTATTCTGACCAGGTTGAACCGCCTGACATATGAGCGTAGCCCTTCTCTCTCACCCTGCCTGACGGTGATCAAATCAAGGCTCGTCTTCTTGGCAGGAATGTTCATTGAGAAGTTGGTAGCAAACAAGAAGGCTAGCCTCTTGAAGCTGTCAATAGAACCGGCTGGCAAGTTACCAAACCACTACTGGGCGATGCCCTTCAGTGTAGCCGGGAAACAACGACACCAGGTGGCATCGTCCCAACCTTGTAAGCACATGAGGTTCGTATATGCCATCAGGTGGTCTTCTGGGTTGGTGGTACCATCATAGGTGCCCACTAATACATTCTTAACCTTGGCCGGCTGAGCCGCCTCGGTTATATTGGCTGCAAAGGCAGACGGTTGTTCGCCTAGCCTCATTAGCCGAAGCTGCCAGTCTAGAGGCTAGGCAGGACTATATGTCGCCTAACCTCCAAAAGGAGGTGTCTGCATGAATTGGAGGCCATATTGCCCATACTGCGCCTGAGGGGCGTATGGAATAGACCCTATCATCAGCTGAGGTTCAGTGTTGACGGATTTACCGCCTGTCCGACTCTCATGCAAGGACATAGAGTTCCTTGCAGAAGCTTGCTTGAAGCTGTCTGGAAAGCTTGAGGTAGAAGCTGACTCAGACTGCTGCTGCCTCCTTCGATTGATGACTTCTCGAGCATCAAAGGTGGAGGCTTTTTTGCCCTCCGGCTGGGGTCGCCGGGGCATCAGAATCTTAGACCAGTCAAGCTTTGCAACTGCCTTCTCCTTTGGGTGAGGAGTTGGCTGCCTGTCCTTGACCGGCTTCTTCTTCTTTTCATCATTGGGAGTCTTTTTAGCCGGCTGACTCTTGCTAGAGCCTGCCTTGTTTTGGTTAATCATGGCCTTGATTTCACCTTTGAAAGAGTTCATGAATTTCATGAGCTCATCTCGGGTGACTGGGGCTTGACCTTTGGCCTTCTGGGTTTCCCCTTCTGGCCTTCCAGATGAGCGCCTGCTTGGGCCTGCCTGGTCTTCATTTCGTTCAAGTTGATCCCTGGAACGAATGGATTTAGAAATGAGAGAGCCATCCTTAGATGTGTACGTCTCCACATCATCATCTTCATCTTCTTCCTCCTCCTCAGTGAATACCTCTGGCTGAGGATGAGGGGGAGGTTTTTGTCACATCTTCCCACATCACCAGTCTTGAGGTACTCTCCCCACAAACGGCGCCAAATGTTTTGGGGGTTTTTGTCCCTTGGGAGAGTTACAACTCGAAGACTGGTCCGGAGGGCTTCTGTACCTGCAAAACAAACGAAGACACCGTTTAGGTGGTGCTCCGCCTCCAACGCTCAAGTTAGTAATTTGAAGGAGAGAAAAAGGTGTGGAAATTTAGGTGGGGATCTGCTAGGTTTTCTAGCTCAGTTGTCCCTATCAAAGGGACAGTTTGTAGTAAATGGAAAAACGTGCCCTCCAAAAGAGGGCAATCTCCCTATTTATAGGGTCATTGGGATTTGTGCCCCTGATCAGGTGACAGAACCCTAATCAGAGATGGGCTGCGCCGTATCACGGCTTTCTCGGGATTTGGGCCTGAAGGCCGACCTTTTCCCCTAATATCCGGAATGACACGTGTCAAACAAGGATAGGTCCATTTTGGACCATCCCCGGGCTGACACGTGTCACCCTCTGATTGGGCCACATGGAGGGGTAAAATTACCCTAAACATGTACTACTTTTTCGAAACTTTTATTTCTATTGCATTTGTTTCACCTAAAGTGTATGTTCCATTGGTCTGCAGAGTCATTTAATAAATTACTTGAACTTCTAATTGACGCATTTCCCATTATTAAGGAGTTTCCATCGTCCTATTATGAAGGCATGAAGATAATAAATGATTAAGGGTTAGGATATGAGAAAATCCATGCATGTCCAAATGATTGCATGTTATATTGGGGCGAATTCGCAAATAAAAGTGTGTGTCATATATGCAAGACATCAAGGTGGAAAAATGTGAAAGGAAAGGAGGGTGATGTAAATGAAAAAGGAAAAGAAGCATTTAAGAAAGGCGAGGCAGCTAAAGTAATGCGGTACTTTCCCCTTATCCCTAGATTAAAGAGGTTTTACATGTCATCTAAAACTGCAGAGGATATGAGATGGCACATTAATCGTAAGGATGATAAGATTCTACGACACCCTGCTGATGGCGAGGCCTGGAAAAAGTTTGATGAAAAATATACAGAGTTTGCCGCTGATCCTCGCAGTGTTAGATTCGGCCTAGCGAGTGATGGTTTTAATCCATATCGTCTTATGAACACAAATTATAGTACATGGCCGGTGGTCCTCATTCCTTATAATTTACCACCATGGCTTTGTATGAAACCATCATCCTTTATTCTTTCTATAATTATTCCTGGTAAATTTGGTCCCGGTATGTATATTGATGTGTACTTGCAACCACTAATCCATAAATTGAAATTATTGTGGGAAGGTGTTGATGCTTTTGATACTTATAGTGGAAGCAACTTCAAACTACGAGCAGCCCTACACTCTACTATTCATGACTTTCCGGCTTATGCTATGTTGTCAGGTTGGAGTACGAAAGACTACAAAGCTTGTCCTTCTTGCACTCATTCTACTCATTCCGATAGATTTGGTGGCAAAATTATCTACACTGGGTATCGAAAATGGTTGCCTATTGATCACCCATATCGTTCACAAGCTAATTTGTTTGATGGGAAAGAAGAATATGGTATTGCTCCGATTCGTACCAGCGGGACCGAAGTTTTGAAGCAACAAGAAGGGGTAAAGTATGTATATGGGAAGACAAAAAAAGTTTCTAAAAAAAGAGGGAAAAAAGTTGCCAATGAACTTGATGATGATTGCGATCCCGATGATGATCATATTCTTTGGAAAAAGAAAAGTACATTTTTTGAATTAGAATATTGGGAGCATAATCCTCTTAGACATAATTTAGATGTTATGCACATTGAAAAGAATGTGTCCGATATTTTATTAGGAACTCTTTTAGATATGGATAATAGTAGGGATGATGATTATGGTAGAGAAGCCCTAAAGAATTTGAATATAAAACCTCATCTATGGATCGACCCTCAAGGTTACATCCCGCCGGCTGCATACACCATGTCTAACGAGGAGAAAGAACGATTTTTGAAAGTCTTGAAAAAGATGAAAGTTCCTGATGGATATGGATCTAATTTGCAAAGATGTGTGAATCTAAAGCAACGGAAACTTATTAATATGAAAAGTCACGATCATCATATTCTCATGCAAGATATCCTCCCGGTTGCTTTAAGGGCGTCGAATGCCACAAGAGTTATTGGCTTGCTTGAAGAGTTGTCTGACTTTTTTAAAAAGATATGTTCAACTGCTATAGATACAAGATAATTAGATACCATTCAATCAAAGCTCGTGTTGACTCTTTGCAAGTTTGAAAAAGAATTTTTACCAACATTTTTTACAATCATGGTTCATCTACTAATTCATTTAGTTGAAGAGGTCAGACTAGGTGGACCGGTTCATTATAGATGGATGTATCCTGTTGAAAGGTAATTCGTATTATTATTATTATTATTATTATTATTGTTGTTGTTGTTGTTGTTGTTGTTGTTGTTGTTGTTGTTGTTGTTGTTGTTGTTGTTGTTGTTGTTGTTGTTGTTGTTATTATTATTATTATTATTATTAATAATAATATTATTATTCTTTTTATTTGTATTATTTATTTTTATATAATAATTTTTCCTATTCTTTCACATTCACATACAAAATCGTTACTATAATTCAAGGTACTTGGCCTTTTTGAAATCTCATGTAAGCAATAAAGCGCAACCGGAAGGATCTATAGCGGAAGGTTACCTTTTGTGGGAGACAATTGCATTTTGTTCGAGATATTTAGAAAGTGTTGAGACTATGTTCAATAGACCTAGAAGGAATGAGGATGGTGTATCAAACATTGACAACTATTTGTATAACTCTGGTGGTCGTGTTGTTGGAAAAAAAGAAAATGTCCGTTTGGATGATAGAAGTTTAAAGCAAGCTCATCGCTATGTTTTACTTCATTCTGATGAACTAACCCCGGTGCTCAAGTAAGTATCATAATGTGTTTAGTTAAAGCGTCCAATATATACTTGTTACTAACATAAAATTTACAATCTCGGTAGTGAGTTCCTAAAACTAAAGAGGCAAGAGAATGACGTTGGAGGAAGTCAAGCTGATGAATCTATTGAAAATCAGTGGATAATTGATGAATTTGCAGATTGGTTGCAAAGCCAGGTCATATGCTTTTACATTTAGGGTCTTTTTATTTTCATATTATACAACTTTCTAATTCTAACTTTATTATTCTCGAATTATAGGTCCCTAATTTAGATGATAGCACGATAGATGGAAAGTTAAGAAAAGCCTTAGCCGGTGGCTTGAGTAACCGCGGGAAAAGGATGAAAAGTGTAATTATCAATGGTTACAAATTTGATATTGTGGATCGTGAGCGATTTCGAGTAACTCAGAATTCAGGAATCATGGTGGAAGCAGAGGGTTACGAATATTATGGAAAACTCAAAGAAATTTTGGAATTAGATTATTATGGTTCTTATAAGGTTGTATTGTTTCGTTGTGATTGGGTCGATATCCGTAGGGGTATCAAAACAAATCCGAATGGAAGTGTTCGTATCAATTTCTCAAAGTTGATGCACACTGGTCGATTTTTGCGTGATGATCCATTTGTTTTCTTATCTCAAGCAAAACATGTTTTTTATATTGAGGATGATATACAAAAAGGGTGGTGTCATGTTGTGAAAACTAAGCCTAGGGACTTGTTTGACATTCCTGAATAATTTGTTTACAACTTTTATAATTTATTATAGATTTGAGTTCATAAATTTGGATGGGTGTGTATTTTTATATTTCATTTAGTTAATTCTAATTCATCGAAGTTTGTATTTTATTAACTTAATTCCTGTTTTTATGGTACTAAGCTGTATTATGGTGTTGGTTTCTTATTGGTCGAATAAGAACTTAAATCAGATCTGAATACCAAAATTGAATTAAGACCGAAATCAGAACTGAATTCAGATCTGAATTTCAGAACTGAATCCAGAACTGAATTCAGAAGTGAATGCAGAGCTGATCTTAAGAACTGAAAATCAGTTCTGGAATTCAATTCCAAATTGCAGCTCTGAACATCAGAACTTGTGTGTGTGTGTGTGTGTGTGTGATTATATTTCAGTACGTACATGTTGTTTCTATTGGGTGTGATAATGAATTTCACTTCTGATTATTTAGCAATTAACTATTACATATTGGTATCTAGTTTATCTTGCTAATGAAATTTTATCTCATGATAATTTTTTATGTATATTGCTAAATTTGCCATTAGTATCATACTGATATATATCGTGCTTTCTTAATGGAAACTTGTAGTTATCTAACAAAAGGATCTTAGACGAGTGTGGTCTGGTTTAATCTAATTGAAGATGTTAGCTTTTATAACTACTACGTTGATTAGTTAGTGTGCTCAGATACAATATTGGCACGTTCTTACATCGAGCTTTCTTACTTTCTGCTTTTGCTACACTTGATACGTATAAGCCAAGATTAATGCAAAATTATCTACATTCTGCCAATTCTGCCATTTCATTTTCTTTTACCTGATATTTTGAGTTGTGTTTGGTAATTGAGGATCAAAGAGCGATATAAAATGCTAAAGGTTTAAGATCATTTTTGACATACTAATGTAGCTTGTCTTATGGTTTTATCAGGTAAAAGATGACTTATCGAAGCAAGAGAGCAAGGGAAATACTTGCTGCCACAGCTAAGTCAAATGCTACTGAAGTTTTTTCACAACCCACCAAAAAACAAGCTACTAAGTCACCACAGACTGAGGTACTCAAGAATGAAAAATGGGGACCTTTTTCTCCTCTCAATACCACAACAAAATCTGACCAACAACCACCTGATAGTTTGGGATCCATTTGGAAAAACCATCCTGGTTCAACATCGAGTTAAGTCAAAGAGGCAACTACATCAGGTTATCATGATAAATACCCAGCAAAAGTCCCACCAAATATCCCACCTAATATTCCACAATCAAGTAGACCAAACTCATCATTGAAATCCCTTTCTACTTCTCATAAACCTCCCGAGCAAGCTGTGAGACGAGGAATTGAAGCCCTTGAGACTGGTGCTGTTAAAACTTCATCAACAGCTCCACAGATTAATCAAGATAGACAAAACAGTGGGAAAGAATCAGAGAAGATCCCGAAACAATCTAAGTCTTTACGACCAAAAGCACTTCCCGATTGGCCCGTAGACATAGATTTTGACGACAAAAAGGAGGTGCTAACAATAGGTAAATATATTTATTAAAGTTGTCTGCATCTTGTTGTTGTTGTGGTGTGTTTCTACCTTGTTGCTGCTGCTTCTTGTTGTTGTTGTTGTTATGGTGTGTTTCTGCTCCCCTGCTGCTGCTATTGCTCCCCTGCTCCTGCTCCCCTGCTGCTTGCTGTCTTGACATGTTATCTTCCATCTTTTGCTTCTATATTTTAGCCTAAAACCATGATATAAAGCATGATGGACAGGAGTAGAAGTTAAAGTAGAAACTCAAAATATTAATCAATACTCGTTAACCCATCCATAGAATTCAGTTCATAAAAGGTAGTAAGCTATAATTTCAGATCTGCCTTTGCATGCCAAGCTTTAATATAATAGGATCACCCGAGTGCGATGATAGCTAGAATCCACAAGCTAGTCAGTCCATCCCTCATTACCTCTTTTTGTATTTACATAACAGCCAAAATCACTAGCAATACCTGGTATTTTTTGACATTCCTATGTGCATATATCAAGTTTTGAGTGTGACCACTAACAGAGTATTTTTGAAGTATGTCAGGAAGACTATAATATTAAGTTTTGACCAAGTATATCCTGCTATTGATTGAAGGACTTAACCTCTGAATAACATGTATTAATAATTAGCATTTCACTCATCTTATGTAAATTGCTTTTTTGGGATAAGTTGGAATAAATAAATAATTATTTTAACTTTTTAGCTCGTTTAAGGGCTATCTTGAGGAGTGTCATCATTTGGGAATTATGAACTACAGCATCAAAAATTATGACCATCTTAATTAATCATTCGTTTCCAATAATTATCAGTTAACATTCTTCCTTTTCATATATATCACAATCCCATAAAATTCAAAGCCTACTGTGATGTGCTATTTCTGAATGTGATAAATGAAAAGGAAAATTTTATGTTACACTCTTCTTTCTCCTTAATGTGCTATTTTTACTGTGATGCCATGCTTTTCACATATAGAGAAATGCAGAGTATTAGTTTTTGTTCATTTGTTTTTTAGACATTATGTTTGATGCCATGTTGTAATACCTAATATGTGAAAAGCTCTTTGCTTCTTCTTTTCTTTATAATTTTCTAATAAAGACCATAGTCCATAGGTTACTTTGGCTGCGCTTCTGAAAAACATCATCAGCTAATTGCCTTGTATAAGGCTTAGGTTGGTAATTTATGAGTGTTAATTTATGACATCATTTCTTAATTAGAGTAATCTACTACAGTTTCCTGCTTTTACATTCCTTGTGGAAAATTGTTGATACCCAATATTATTCTTTATTTTGTTAGCACCTGGGATAGTTTTGGACTGAGAAAGTGATGTGTGTGTGTGTGTGTGTGTGTGTGTGTGTGTGTGTATAAGCCAATATAATTTTGAGCTTGTGTGTGTGCGTGTGTAAGGCTATATTGTGTAATGTACTAATTTATACTTTGTTTTTTTTTTTTTTTAAGATTGGAAAAGGGAATGTAGGAGCAACAAGAGAATAGGTTGAGACACTTGAGCATCAAAACAAGCGACTATATCTATCTATTTTGGTTTTTAGTCTTATTTATATTAGTGATGTACTTATTTAGGGACAAGCTACTATAATATGCGACTTTTTTTTATTTTAGTTAATTGTAATGATGTTTTCTTTTATTTATAAATTTGGTAATTGTTAGCAACATACTCTTATTATTGTTGATTAATAATTATTGTTTTTTTTAATTTGATCTTAACTTGTTATATTGAATATTTGTTTATTTTAATTTTAATGTTATTAATTTAATTTATGATAAATTTAAATAACTATATTGTATATGATGGTAATAATTTAATAAAAGGAAAAAAAAAGAAAAAAAAAGCTTAAAAAATAAATCTAGACGCTTTTTAATGTCTACATAATTGCACATTTTCAAATTTCAAAGACTTTCCCGCCATCCCATAGGCTGACACGAATAAACACAAGACAACAAAAAGCGTCGCAAAATTTGATTATGTGGACAGGAAAAAGCGTCGCTAAAAAACTACATACATTTGGGATAATGTGCGAAATACGTGATTTTGGACTTTTCGTATATTTGTTTGGACATCTCGACGCTTTTTTGTGTCTCCGAAAAATTTTCGACTCTTGGATTTGCGACGCTTTTTTGCAGCGTCGAGAAATTATTTTTTTTCGCCGCTTTTTAGCGTTGAAAAAAGGCCTAAAAAGTGTCTAAAAAACACGCATTTTGTAGTAGTGCTACAAATGGGGAAAAATAAGTCTAGTACAAAGAAAAACGTCATACCCCTCAAAAGGAAAAGAAAAGGGGTTTAAATAACAAAATAAAACAAAGAGGGAGGGAGGAGGTGGTGCGTGCGCGCAACAGCTCCCATGCGCGTGCACAGAGTGGTTTGCACGCACGCACAAGAGGGTATGCATGCACGCACCCCTCTAGTGCTGTTGCAAGCACTCCCCTCGAGCCAAGGGGGCAAGGCTGCTGGTGCTCTCGAGTGCGCTCTCATGCATCATGCTCGTACGATGGTGTTGAACATGGCAGCCCAAAATTCATCACTCTTGCGCTCTCAAGACCATGGCAGATGATGATGGTGATGCACGAGAGCGCTAGCCATGAGTGGAAGTTTGCTCCTTGCCTTGAACTCTAGCCAACCAAACGACACGAGGCCGTTTCTCGAGCATCCGAAACAATTGAAGGTCTTTCTAAACAAGATTTCGAGTCTCGTACTACACCTACAATAAAAGAGGGAAAAGCGAGTAAAGTGGAAAAGGCGAAAATACCCCTAAAATGCAAGAAAACATAAAATGGACTACAAACCTTAAATGCAAGAAAATAAGAGAATAAAAGGGAAAAACAAAAAGAAAGCGTAAAAAGGACTCTAAAATACTCCCTAAGAGTGACATAAATGTCACTCATCAAATTCCCCCAAGCTAAACCTTTACTCGTCCTCGAGCATAGCTAAGGCAAAAGAGAACAAGATGGAATTATTGAAATCTAAAGAAACAAAAAAGAAACAAAGGGAAAGAATGTACACTAACTCACTGTCATAGGAATCATGGTTGTTTTTAGCTACAACAAGCCCTTAAAACCCCAAAGTCGCCTATGGGGACGAGTGAGGTCTTGTGAGGGTTTCCTAAGAGCTTACCCCACAACTCTCGACAAAAACCAAGGCGAGGCAACAAAAGGAAAAGGAAAAGAAACACGAAGAGAAAAAGAAAAACACAAGCTCATATATGGACAAGAGATAAGGACAAGTACTAATAAATGCAAACCTTTCTAAATGGACAAATGCATGACGTTCCGAGAAGTCAATGGTTGATTGAAACATAACACATGCTAAGCATAGATAACTACTTAGGACTCAATCCACCCTAGCCCCAACCAATCGGGCCACGTTCTCTGCACTAGCTTCAAATCAACCCTTAAGCTAGCTTCTCAAGATTCCGCAAAGGAATCGGAAAAAGATAAAGAAATGAAAAACTTTGAGAAGGTAATCCCGACATCTCAACTATGCACACTCTTTCCATAGGTTTGAAGTCTATCTCCCTCCATCGTTCTTTTGACCTAACCCACTAGAGTCTAAGGGTCTTTTTATTGGTTGTAACGTAAGGTTAAGGGTTAAGGCGGTGTAAAAATTTGAAATTTGGTGATATTTCCTAAGTGAAGCAAAAAGTGTGGCCAACACTCAAAAATAAAACTCAAGAAGTCACTAAATATCAAACAAAAATACCAATAATGCCACTCCCCCAAGCTTATTCAACACCAACACACAACACATACAAAACAAAAAAAAAAAATTAAAGTAACGATGCCCCCATGCTTAAACAAAGCATTGTCCTTAATGCTTAAACTATTGAAGAAAACGAAACCATCGAAAATATTTTTGTTGTTTTTGTTTCTTTCTTTAAACTTTATTCATTGTCCTTGGCCTTTTTTTTTTTTTTTTTTTTACTTTGGACGGCTTTTTCTTGGAACTTCATTTGATTTTCATAAATTTGCATCTTCCTTTACAAGCTAAACTCTAACCAAATCTCAAAGTGCTTCGTGTTTATGATCAACAACTCAAAACTCGAACCTCACATGCATGTGCTTCACTAACTAAAAGGGTTGGTAAACAAAGGCCATTAGGTTTGTAATGTGGTTTAAACAAGAGCGGGAAACATAAGGCTCAAATTGGCTAGCAAGTAGGTTTATGCATAATAGAAAATAAAGTTTGTAACAAAACAAAAAGAAAATAAAGAAAAATGAGAAAGGGTGCCCTTTTCCTCCCCTAGAGTGCTTCGGTGACGATCTTAGGAGCTATAAGTCAAAACAAGGATCAAGATGTGCATAGCTAAGGATCCAAATGCGCTACACAACAAAGTGATAAAGGCTAGAACAATGTTACCTCACAAGGGATTATAACTAAGAAAATGCCAACCAAGGGTGCCAATCCACTATAGAGAGCAACACCATCTTAGCACATACCCGTGAACTAAGGCTTCATGGCGCCCTAAAAGTTCTTGACCCGGCTACCTTAGCATGCAATATCCTAGTACAACCAATGACACTCTCAAACTGTGCACACATTAACCACTTAGGAAGAAAGGCATTCAAGAGTAAGCAAATCCACAAGATATAATGTCCAACCAAGTTAAAACAAAGACACAACACCAAATTGCCTTGATTAAAACGAATATCTTTTTGTATTTTTCCAAAAAAAAAGGGAAACGCATATACCCAAAGACATTGCAAATTGAACCAATAGACCAATCAACATGAAATAAACAGTCCCCCCCCAAGCATGATAAGGCAGTACATCCAATCAACCACAAATAATCCAAGGGAAAGGGGAAGGAGAAGTTCAATCCAAAAATACCAAAATAAGTCCAATAAGGCATTACCGGATGAAGGTTGATGCAAGACTGACAAAAGAGCCAATATAACCTTTCAAACAAATACAATCCCTACAAGCAATGTTGTATAGCTAAATGCGAGCTAAAGTGGATCAAAGCTTCTTAATTCAAATGCCTTGGGACACACACTCTGAAGAAAAGGCCTAGCAAGTAGAAAAAAGAAGAGGGAAAAAGGGGAAACTATACACAAAAGATGGTTTTTAACTTCAAGGATAAATAAAGAAAAGAAAAAGAATAAAAGGAATACAAAGAAAGAAAAACTAATCTAGAGAATGAAAATCATGGGAATCAGACATGAGTGAGTCGGAATCAGAGAATCATCAGAAAGAAATAGAGCAATGATCGAGAGAAACAACCAACGACATAAAGCATAAACAGACAAGCATCAACAAGAAGTCGACATCAACGGCGCAGATCGATAGAGAAACATGAAACAACAACCATCAACACTGATAAAGAAAAGAGACCAAGAGTGAACCATAGAAGCAAAAGGGGGCAAGGAAAGCGCACAACACCTAAAAATTAAACCCCTAAGCCTCAAAAGAACTACCCCCCCCCCCCCACTCAAAAGCACACACTAAATGCATAAAAAAAAACACCAAAAAAACAACAAAGAGGGGGGGGGGGTAGCCAAAACGAGATCACTCGGTACTATGGTAAGGGGTAGAATGGGTACTCCCCTCACCGGTCTCCAAAATGGCATGATTAGAGCGAATTAAATCGCCCACCTCTACAGGAGCCTTACCCTTCAATCTACCCAATCTCCTTGCCTTATCCACCTCGAAAAAATGAGACTAATCATCTAAGATTGGCGAACCCGATAAACCCCACCTACCAAATGTCTCGGGGTTAGGAAAAGGTAAAGGGTTCATAGGGTCATAAGTGTAATCACAACGGCCGGGCTTCCAATAGTCATAAGTGGTCGCGGAAGTGCCTACAATAGCACTAGGGGGAACATGGGGGCCTTCCCAATAAGGGTAGAAAGGCCGAGGACCTATGGGAGGGTCAAAGGGTTCCCATTGAGGGATAGGTCCTTGTTGGACCGAGAGATAAGGATATTTGAGGTATGGTTCGATCTCTCCCCTCCTAACATGCAAATCATACACTTGGCGAGCATGGTAGTCATAGCCAAGAACAAAGTCTTGCCCCAAAGGAATAGGAGATAGGTGACTCAAAGGCATACAAGACAAAACATTGACAATAAAATCCAACTTAGCATCCAAAGTAGCTAGCTCAATTGAAGAAGAAGAAGAAGTAGAGGAAGGGATAGATGTACCTCCCCGATTAATCAGGGGCAAAGCTTGGTAATTCGACAAAGGGGCATCATCGGAGTTGGCATGCGATTGATTAGTCGTCCTCCGAAGAGAAGGATCAATGCTACAGTTCGGGGGCCACCAAATAATAGTATTGTTCTTCTTCTTTGTCCTTTGAGTGTTCTCCTTACTTGGAATCAAGCACCAATCCGCAACCCGATTGACCTTCCATATGAAAAGATCGGGCCTCGCTGTTCGCTCAAGAAACTTTTGATTGACAAGGGCGTAGATGTTGAGGGAGTGCGAAGGAGATTTTTCCTTTGGGTCCACAATAGGTGAAAGATTACCAATCAATGCCTTGTAAGAATCATCTAGGCCCATGGCAAGAATTGAGATCATGCCCCCGATTTGAATGCTTCCCTAGAGCGTAACACCATCTCTAATATCAAGAAAACGGTTTATTAAATGTTGAGTGAAGTCTACCGATTCAAGCTGTTCTTGGTCATGGCTAGCCATCCATAGCCAACACAACTCTTCACGAGAAATGGCACCCAAAGAGTCCTTGTAACAAAGAGCATAAGTGAGGATGCGATTTAAATAGCAAATGGCCGGATGAACAATGGAAGCGGCCTTGGAAGTTTGTGCCTCACAGTAATCCTCCTTGGCGATGCTACACCACCACTTTTGCTCGTCATATTGATAAGAATCGCTCATCTTGACATTTGCCTGGTAATGTTTAGTGAAGTCTACCAATTCAAGCTCTTCTTGGTCATGGCTAGCCATCCATAGCCAACACAACTCTTCACGAGAAATGGCACCCAAAGTGTCCTTGTAACAAAGAGCATAAGTGAGGATGCGATTGAAATAGCAAATGGCTGGATGAACAATGGAAGCGGCCTTGGAAGTTTGTGCCACACAGTAATCCTCCTTGGCGATGCTACACCACCACTTTTGCTCGTCATATTGATAAGAATCGCTCATCTTGACATTTGCCTGGTAAATAAAATGATCTTCATCCGCGGAGGTAGGAAATTGAAAGAAAGCACCAAGTTGAGATTCCGAAATTCGATGGTCAATATTGAAGAGTTGAAATGGAAAGACCCTCGAACAATCATTATCTTCATCATTTTCCCGTACCACCTCGAGAGATGAAAGAAACTCAAAAGTCAAACGAGCGTACGTGGGAGCATTAAGGTCCAAGAAGTCCAAAAGGCCCGAATTTTTTGCAAGAAGTCGGACATCTCGGTCAATACCAAGCATCGTAGTTGTTTCACGATGATAAAATCGTGTAGACTTGAGCTTTCTCTTTGATAGTTGAATGAACCTCAGCCAATGAAGTTCCTTTGAAAATTCGATTCCATAAGTCTCAACAACCTCGGGAGGAGGAACAACATGTGGGGATTCACTAGTGCTTGGCCTAGCTCTTTTCTTACGACGTAAAGAGGCCATGTACAAGAATAAGAGCCAAGTATGAGCAATTTGCCATGAAATTGGCACACAAACAAGTGCACAAAATATACAAGAAATCACCACCAATTAAAAATGGATAATTGCTAATGAAATTTCAAGCTTAAAATTAAGCACACCAAAGCAATAGCAATTCACCATGAATTTGGTTCACATACAAGCACAAGAAATACAAGAAATCCTCACCAAATAAAAATAGAGAATTGCTAATGAAATTGCAAGCACAAAATTAATCACACCTAAGGCAATAGCAATTCACCATGAATTTGGTTCTAATACAAGTGCACAAGAAATACAAGAAATCCTCACCAAATAAAAATAGAAAATTGCTAATGAAATTGTAAGCACAAAGTTAATTCCAACATAAATGAAATAAGGATTTGGTACAAAGAATTAGTGCCATGTTCACAGAAGCAACATAAAGATTTGCATTTGGAATAATGAAGAAACTAATAACAAATCAAAGGCAAAAGTCCATTGAAATTATACCTCAATGATGCTTGAAAGCACTTGAAATTGGAATGAAAGAATGAAATAAACTAAGTAGAACACCAATTTGCAAGCTTCAAGACCAAAATTAAAATCCCCCAAATTCGAATTTCAAAACCCCAAATATCAAAATTATTATTTTTTTTATAGGATCGAAAACTGCAAGTTTTTGTTGAGTCAAATTGCGAATTTTTTTCCTTTTTTCTGATGTAAACCGCAAGGAAGAAGGAGGAAAAGAAAGAAAAATGGAGGAGAAAGTGAAAGGGGAAAGTCGGGGAGAGAGAAAGAGGGTGAAATAAGGGAAAGAAGGAATGAAAAAAAAGAAAAGGGGGGGGGGGAAACGGTGCCTGCTGTGCATGCGTGCACACCCTTGTGTGCGCACGCACAGCAGTAGGGGAGGATGGGGCTGCGTGGGTGTGTAGGGAGTGCGAGGGATGCGAGCGGAGGTGCGAGGAGGGCAGGCACGTTGGGCTATGCGTGCGTGCACACCCAGCTGTGCGCACGCACAGCCCAGGCAGGGTGCGGGGCTAGGTTGTTAGGTATTGCGTGGTAGAGCTGGTGTGCGAAGAAGTGTGGTGGAGGATAAGGAAGGGCGGGTGAAGGTTAAGGCAGCAGCATAATTAATTAAATAAAATAAATAAAAAAACTACACACAAATAAAATACAATAAAATAAAATAAAATAAAAATAAAATAGCTTGGCTCGGGAATCCGCCTCGGACCTCGAACTCGAACCTATACACAAACGAACCTGAGGGTGAGACAGAGACAAATAAAATAAAATAAAATGGAAATAAATAAAATAAAATAGACAAAAGAGAAGTAAATCTAAAACTAACAAAAATAAAACAAAAACCAAACACGCAAATAAAGTAAAATAAAATAATAAAGAAAAGAAAAGAGCTAGAAAACCAGGTTGCCTCCCGGGTAGCGCTTTTGTTTATCGTCGTTAGCTCGACGTTCCTTGAGAAAATCAAAGAGGGTCATATCGATGATGCACACCAAGAAGAGTTACGGAAATTGGTTCAATCATTCGGGAATTCTTCGTAATAGGGCTTGAGACGGTGGCCATTGACTTTGAAAGGAGAGTGACCCTTGAAAGAGTTATGTCTTCGATAAGTGCAATTACTAGATATATCAAAGGATCACAGTTATGGAGATAATAAGTTCATACTATAAGGTTTCCAATGTCTATTGCTAGATAAGACAATTGGACTTTGGGCTTGTCAAATGGTCCAAAGCCTTATAGGATGGATCCTACAAGGTCACACACTAGAGTATTGGGTTAAACAAGTTAGAGGCCCATTATTGGGCCTCATGAGTATATGACACACCTTATGTTTGGGCTTGGATTGTAAGTAGAGTTCAATTAGGATTTGGACATGGTTTTATTTAAGATATGATCTATAAATATAAACCATGCTTAGGGTTGCATGACATAACAATTTACACACTGTGAATTGTCAGACAAGCAACCTAGAGATCCCAAACCCTAATTCTCTCTCTCACTTTCGGCCCTCCCTTTCTCTTCCCCTATTCCGTGCGTCTCCCCTCAATTGGTGGTGCGTGTGGTGGTGCGTGGGTGGTGTTGTTGTGTGCTCGTGACTCTAATCTCCGCTGAAGGTTGATTGAAGCGTTCGGTCACAACTAACTAGCATTAGTGGAGGTTTAATCCGTACTCGTGGACTAAGTAGAGGAACACACGTGGGGTTCTTTGTCTCCCTTGTTCTTGCTCGATCACTAGTGGAATCATGCTTCAAAGGTATAATTCTTACTTCTTTAGGTGTTATGCATGAGATCCTTGGTTTGGTGCTATGTAAATATGATTCATGTTAATTCCGCATTAAGTACCTATAATCTCCTACAGTGGTATAAGTTAGCCTCTTGCATTTACATATATTGAGTAATAATTCTTTGATAATCCACAATTTTAATTCAATTAGGAGGGAGAATAATTTAATTATGGGTCAATTGTTAATTTAAATGCGATTTAACAATATAGAATCATTAAAGGTGTTTAATTTGCTCCATATTAGCCTAGAATTGATCCGTTTTTGCTCCATAAAAATCGAAAAAAATCCGAACCCCATAAACCCTAATTTCGAAATTTCGAAATCTTAAGCCCTAATTTGTGAAATTTTGTGTTTAATATTGATTTATTTCGATGGTAATATGTTTAAGGAATTTAATCTATCTGATTACATGTTAAAATTATGAATTTTTCATGATCAAATTATTTAATTTAAGTGTTAAATTAAATTGGGGATTAATTTCATCAAGAACCCTAATTTCAAACTTGAATATGATTTAGTTTTGGAATTATTAGGACCACATAAAGTTTAATTTATTTTTACAAAAAATCTGTTTTGTTTTAATTAATTAAAATCAATCAAAAAAAAAAAAGGAAAAGGGTGAAATTACAGCAGCAGCACCGCGGCTGGGTGGCGCTGCCACGGTGGTGCTGCCATGGTGGTGCCACTGCTGGTGGTCCAGGAGGGAGGGGCGGGGCTGGGATCAGGCAGCAAAGGGGCAGCGCAGCAGTGCACCACCTCGTTGCGTGTGCTGCTGCTGCTGCTGTTCCTGCGTCACTGCAGGGGCAGCTTACACCGCAAGGTGTGAGGCCACGGTGGCTGGCTTCGGCTGGCCACACCACGGTGGCTGACGCGGTTTTCAAAAAAAAAAATTATTTATTTTATTTTTAGATAAAATCAGATTTTAAATTTTAAAAAGGATAAGTTTATATTTTGAAAAGATAATTAACAAAATTAAAGTTGTTATTTTTGTTAAGTTTGGATAATTATGGAGCAAAAGATTCTATTTGGATAATGATTGATTAAATAATGTGATTATCCCATGATTATTTATGGATAATATTTGATTTAAAATATGTGATTGGTTAGTAATTAGGATAGAATTTCCTAAATAAGTTAGGATAATCATGGAAAATAAATATGATTTATCTTCCATAATTCAAATAAGATTTGATTCTATCTCATACCTAAATTAAAATATATGATATTTTATGATTGGTCATGAATAATATATGATATTATCTAATTACAGTAATTGATTAAAATATGAGATATTTATAGCCATGTTTCCTTTATTGTGAACATTCGATGTTGTAGTTTAGGAAAGCATGATGAGTGATTTATTGTCAACTCTAAACCTAGAACATGCTCAAAATCCAACTACACCACAACCATCCCCTTAATGGGGAAATTACTCACTAATCATGATAATACCAAGATTATTAACAAATAACCAAGAATCAACATGATTAACAAGTAATACCAACAACTAAAACAATAATAAAAATAAAGCAATAAAAATAGAGGAGAGAGAGTTAGAGATTCTCATTGATTGAAGATGTAAATCAATAGAAAAGATGATCAATTTCTTCTTCAAAATCCAAGTTCAACAATGGTGAAACCCTCACTTTCTCTCTCTAAACTACCCTAACCCTAAGCTAAACCTAGAGAGAGAAGCTCTCCTAAAAACTAATTAGATAGTAGAATAATAGCTAAAAAAATGTTTTTTTTCTAATTACCCCAAAAATGGGTATTTATACTAACTTAAGAAAAATAATAAGAGAAGGGGAATAAAATAAATACACTAAGTAAAGGAAAATAAAAATAAGAAAGGAAAATAATACTAAGAAAAGAGAAATACAAATAAAAGGAAAAGGAAAAGTAAAAATAAATAAATAAATAAAAATAAAAGGAAAAGAAAAAGAAAACAAATCCCACCCAAAAACCAAAATAATCAGACCCTCTTAATTCCCCACCTTCTACTTTCGTGGCTGCTCTGAATTTCATCACACCACCATCATCCCTCGCAAATCTTCATCATCAAATCAGCACCATTAGCAATTTTTTTAGCAAATAATCTTGACCACTCGATCTTATTAATGCTCACGTGAGAAGCTCGTGATATGGGTTCAAATCGAACCCAGAAAGCCGCGCCCGCGGTGGTCTAAACCGCGCCCTCTCCAGAGCCACCGCGTCCGCGGGAAGACCTCGGGACAAACGCGGCTACTTACTGCCTGATTTGTGACATCGACCCGCGTCCGCTCCTCTTACACCCGCGTCCTCGGGGAATTTCAGTCGAAATTGGGCTGATTTGGAGTTTGCGACTAGGCTGCGGGCTGCTCTGTTGCGGTGGTTGTTGATGGTGGTTTTGGCGGTGGTGATTAGTGGTGGTGGCTGCTGTAATTGGTGCAAGGTGAAGCAGGGGTTAATTTGTGGGAATTCGTGGCTGGAAATTTGTGTGATCGGAGGTGGTTTGGTGGTGATTGTTGGCGGTTTTGGCGGTGGCTGTGGTGTTGGTTGCGGGGTTGTGAGGGCAGGAGATTGGGTGGTTCGGCTGGTGGTTGCTGCTGTTGTAATTGATGTTGCGTGAGTGCGTGAGGAGCAGGGGAAGGTTAAAGATGGTGGATGACGGTGGCTGGTGGTAATTGGTGGTTGATTGTGGGTTTGTGATTGGGTTGATTGGAGATGGAAGTGGCTGCGGTGTTGAGAGTGTGGTGATGTGTGGTGGTTTGTGGGAACGGTGGTAAGTGGTGTTGTGAGGTTTTTGTTGCAGGTATTGTTGTTGCTTTTGGTGTGAAAGAAAAGAGAAGGAAAGCAGAGGAGTGATGCTACTTGGGGTGGTGTAGGATAGTGAAGGGTGTAGTGCAGGATAAGGTGAAAGCATGCTTGTGGCGTTTGACTCAACTTGGAACCCGAACTCACTTGACATAAAACCCGAACCCCTACACAGAAAACGAAGGAAGGAATTGGGAAAAAGAATAAGAATAAAATAAGATGAAAATAAATAAAGGACGAAATAAATAAATAAAATAGGAATAAATAAAATAAAATAGAAAATAAGAGACATAAAACTAAACTAAAAATAATTAAAACTACGCAAGCAAATGAAATGAAATAAAATACGAAAATAGACTAAAACTAATAAAATAAAGAAAATAAACAAAAACACACCAAAATTACAAAAATAAACTAGAAACATTATTAAAGAAAAAACAAGAGAATAAAAGGAAAAATAAGGAAAAATAAACACCAAAATAACCTAAACACTACCCCTATGAGTGACATAAATGTCACTTATCAAATTCCCCCAAGCTAAACCTTTGCTCGTCCTCGAGCAAAGCTAAGGCAAAAGAGAACAAGATGGAATTATTGAAACCAAAAGAAACAAAATAGAAACAAGGAGAAAGAATGTACACTAACTCACTGTCGTAGGAATCACGGTTGTTTTTAGCTACAACAAGCCCTTAAAACCCCAAAGTCGCCTATGAGGACGAGTGAGGTCTCATGAGGGTTTCCTAAGAGCTTACCCCACAACTCTCGACAAAAGCCAAGGCAAGGCAACAAAAGTAAAAGGAAAAGAAACACGAAGAGAAAAAGCAAAACACAAGCTCATATATGGACAAGAGATGAGGACAAGTACTAATGAATGCAAACCTTTCTAAATGGGCAAATGTATGCACGTTCCAAGATGTCGATGGTTAATTGAAACATAACACATGCTAAGCATAGAGAACTACTTAGGACTCAATCCACCCTAGCCCCAACCAATCGGGCCACGTTCTCTCCACTAGCTTCAAATCAACCCTTACGCTAGCTTCTCAAGATTCCACAAAGGAACCGGAAAAATATAAAGAAATGAGAAATTTGAGAAGGTAATCCCGACATCTCAACTATGCATACTTTTTCCATAGGTTTGAAGTCTATCTCTCTCCACCGTTCTTTTGACCTAATCCACTAGAGTCTAAGGGTCTTTTATTGGTTATAACGTAAGGCTAAGGGTTAAGGTGGGTTAAAAATTTGAAATATGGTGAAATTTCCTAAGTGAAGCAAAAAGTGCGGCCGACACTCAAAAATAACTCAAGAATTCACTAAATATCAAGCAAAAATACCATTAATGCCATTCCCCCAAGCTTATTCAACACAAACACACAAAATTCCCCCCAAGTTTGAACAAAGCATTGTCCTCAATGCTTAAACTAAGGAAGAAAATGAAACCTACTAAAATATTTTTGTTGTTTTTGTTTTTTTTTTCTTTTTGTTTTTTTTAACTTTATTCATTGTCCTTGCCTTTTTTAAATTTGGACGGCTTTTTCTTGAAACTTCACTTGATTTTCATAAATTTGCATATTTCTTTACAAGCTCAACTCTAACCAAATCTCAAAATGCGTCTTGTTTATGATCAACAACTCAAAACTCAAACCTCACATGCCAATGCTTCACTAACTAAAAGGGTTGGTTAACATAGGCCATTAGGTTTGTAACATGGTTTAAACAAGAGCGGGAAACATAAGGCTCAAATTGGTTAGCAAGTAGGTTTATGCAAAATAGAAAATCAAATTTGTAACAAAATAAAAAGAAGATAAAGAAAAATGAGAAAGAAGTGCCCTTTTCCTCCCCTAGAGTGCTTCGGTCACGATCTTGGGAGCTATAAATCAAAACAAGGATCAAGACATGCATATCTAAGGATCCAAATGTGCCACACAACAAAGTGATGAAGGCTAGAACAATCTTACCTCACACGCGATTATAACTAAGAAAATACCAACCAAGGGTGCCAAATCCACTAAAGAGAGCAACACCATCTTACCACATACCCGTGAACTAGGGCTTCATGGCGCCCTAAAAGTTCTTAACCCGGCTACCTTAGCATGTAATATCCTAGAGTCAACCAATGACACTCTCAAACCGTTCACACATTAACCACTTAGGAAGAAAGGCATTCAAGGGTAAACAAATCCAAAAGATATAATGTCCAAAATAAGTACAAACAAAACACATTTTGCTAAACTTGCCTTGAAGTAAATAAAAATAGTTTTGGATTTTCCAAAAGCATGAAAAACATGGAAATGCATATACTCAAGTGCATGACATATATGAATCAACATCCCACCAAACATGATAGAATACCCCCCCCCCAAGCTTGAATGAAACCAAGCTCTCAAATCATAAACGATGAAACCAAGGAGGGGAAAACAAGGAAAAATTAATCCAACATTACCAACACATAATCTTCAAGTCACAATAAGTAAGAGAGAGAGGGAAACGAAGGATATTACCGGATATGGGATAAATGCAAAATCACACAAAAACCCGAAATAACCTCATATGAGCCACAATCTCTACAAATAAGGCTTGAATTCCACATGATATGTAAGTTGAGGCACATTTCCTTGATTATTGATTATCACCAATGCGCAAGAGTATATCAAGTTGTGTACCTAGCAAGGAACACAAACACGTCCATAAGAGAAAATCTAATCTAAAAAGAAAAGAAAATAAAAGCAATAAAACACGGGTTACTTCCCGCAAAGGCTTGTTTAACGTCCAAGCGAGACCGCTCTAGGAAATAATAATTCAACGCACACAAGAGCTTGTCAAATGCACTACTACACATTTCATGGGGGTGTAAATAGGCAAATGACGGAATAAGAACGTGCAACAAAATCATTGCACGTAAGTGAAGAGGGAGATGCCAAAAGAAAGAAGAAGAGGGATCGAAAGGAAACTCAAGAAAGTAAGAAGTAGAAGAAGGAAAAGAAGAATGGAAAGAAAAGGTAAAAGGCAAATCCTCATCAGAAAAGTTTTGGTTGGCGAAATTCCTCTTATCCTCAACAATGATGGAAGGAGGGACATGAAAATCATCCATAGAGGGCGGCTCCCCAATAGGCTCTTTGAGATAGGAAGGGAGAGAAATAGGGTAAGGAAGGATGTGGTCAAACCTTAGAGAAAAAGGGGTATGAGAAACGGGAAAAGGGGTAGCTACTCCCTCACCACAAGGCCTCACATCGCCAATGAGGGCATGAAAATCAATCATAGAGTCCTCAAACAAAGGGCATTCACGATCTACACCTCCCTCAAGCTCAAAAACTCCAAGGGAATCAACCTTATCCTCCTTTTCACCACAATAAACAACTTTTCCTTCAACTATCTCAAAACCCAAGGTCCCAAAATCATGCATGAATGGAGGTAGATTCATCTCAAACTCATCTAAGTCCCAAGAAGCGTTCTCGATGAAATCATCCAATAATCTATAAGTCCTCATATGACTCTCGAAAAATATGTGGGACATTACCTCAAAAGAGTCTATATACTCGTAGATTGAAAGGGTCACAAACATACACTTGAGACTCATCAAGATGGGAAAGAGGATTAGGATTTTCAAAATCAACACTCTCTTCATTCTCTACTCCTTCACCATCACTCGAATGCTCTCTAATGGGATCCTCACTCATATGGGGAAGAGAAGAAGAAGGAAGGGCATTTTCTTGAGAGTTGGCTGATTGGAGAATTTGGCTCTCAAGCATCTTCATTCTAGCTTCCACCTCCCTATTCTCAACTTCCCTCATCTCGTTATACCTCTCCATCATCTCCATTATCTTCATTATCTTCTCTTCCTTCAAATTTTCCATAGAATTACCCTCATAAAAGGATTCATTAGAAGCATAAGGGAAATCATTTGGAGCCATGTAAGAACAAGAAGATGAGGAGGGAGGATCATTCACATTATATACATGAGCATCATCATATTGGGGAAAGGGGGCATAATCAAGAAAATGAGATTCATCATCAACAATAGGAGAAAAAGAGCTGAAATCACTTGTACTAGGTTCACATATAGGATCATAGGACAAATCATGGGGATTCATGCCACCAATAAAACTATTATCACATTGAGAATCAAAAGTAGCAACATTACATGCCCTATTGCGTACATCCTTAGCGAACCGTACAAAAAAGCTCCAAGCACTATGAACCGTTAATGCTTGAAATTCACCATTAAACCTACTTTCAACTTCATATCTCGTTTTTTCATTCATGCCATAATAACAAATCTCACAAGCTTCACAAGGATTACAACCACTATAGTTCAAAAACTCTACAAGTCTATGCAAATAGACATAAAAAGGCTCACCATCATATTGAGAAAAAGAAAAACGTGCCATTTTTCAACAACAAAAACAAAACAAAGAGAACAAAAATAAATCAAAGGAAAAAATATATACAATGGACTAGTCTCAATAAGATAACACAACGGTAATGGAAGCCGTTCCCCGGCAACGGCGCCAATTTGACAAGGGAATAAACGCGTCGTCAATTGTCTATCCCTAGATCAAATATCATTTATACAACCTAAACAAACCTAATACAAGTATAAGGCAAGCATAGGGGTCGAACCACAAGGAGACATGCATAAACACCACATTCACTACTTAATACTTAAGCTACCTCGGAACAAGAAGTGTGAATAACTAAGAGATTAGACTAGAGATTAAGGATGATCAAAAATCAATATAACTAAGCACCTAGGGAAGTAGGTAGATGTAGTTGCCACTTGATCATGCAATAACACGGAAGCAAAGCAATGGTAAACTAAGCATGCAAGAATATCGAAACAAAAGCTCAATCTAACCGCCTTCCGGGGTTAATCGATTTCTCCTAACATAGCCTCTATGTTTCCACACTAGAACAATATATTATAAGGTGCAATCAATGAACTATCGATAACAATGAACCTTAACTAAGTCAACTTCCGTTTCTTGTTAGCAAAGATTCACCTTTAATCAACTAACAATGTGCACTTGCAAGAAGATTAAAGATATCAAACATACAAAGACTTTAATCACCATTAACAAAACTCCAACATCATAAGCATGAATCAACTAACAACTACACCATCCCCACACCCTTGGCTAAGTGACTACTCACAAATCATATTGAAGACAATATCAATCATCAAATCAATAAGCATCAACATGATCAATAAGCAAGAAGGAAAATCAAAATAAGCAAACAAAACTAAATACAAAAGTAAAGAAAGAGAGTAAGAGATTGCTCATTAAATGAAGATGAAGATTTACAAAGATTCAATCAAGCTCCTTCTTCAATATCCAAGTTCATCAATGGAAATCCACACTTTCTCTCTCTACTAATGAAGCTTCTCTCTCTAAATTATCTCTCTAAAACTAAGCTAATGAAATATTATCTAAAATTTGGATGCCAAAAAGGAAATACAATTCTATTTATAAGCTAAGAAGAAAACGGCAGCTCCCGCGCCCTCTCCTGATAGACCCGCGCCCGCGGAGAAATGGGTACGGAACCCTCCGCGGGCATCTGGGTAGCACCCGCTCCCGCGGCATCAGGGACCCGCGCCCGCGGGAAGATCCCCTACGCCCAAAGGCTGATCAGGGGGCCGCGGTCTCTCTGAGCGGAGAGACCTCTCCATTTTACCCGCGCCCGCGGGAAGCCCTCGGGGCAACCACGGCAAGTTCTTGCCTCATTTTGATACTTTTGCACATCTTGGGCTCGCGCCCGGGGCAAGATGGCCCGCGCCCGCGGCCTGCTGAAAACACCTTGGAGACCTCTCCGAGGCCTCTCCAAGGCCTCTCTAAGCCCTCTCTAGTCAAATGCTTCTTCCTTGCTTGATCATTGAGGTCCCGAATTGCATCCTTTGCCAAGGTGATCTTCACAATACCTACACAAGTAAACAAAGGAAAGAAATAAAAGGAAAAAAGAGAAAAATAAAGGAAAACACGATAAAAACACGAGAAACATAAATAAAAGAGAAACAAAGGGAAAAAGGACCAAAATTAAGAGAAGAAAGCATGAGAAGGGGAAAGAAATAACCTAAAAGACTACCCTATGAGTGCCATAAATGACACTCATCAGACCCTAGTAGACTTGCGTAATGGGTGAAAACCCATTGGTTGCAAATGGGTCTACAAGATCAGATTAAAATAGACAAGGATGGAAATGCCTACATCCATAAAGCAAGACTAGTTGCAAAAGGGTAAAGACATATTCATGGTATTGACTATGATGAAACCTTCTCCCCAGTTGCAATGCTTAAGTCCATTCGAATTCTTCTAGCGATTGCCGCATTTTTCGATTACGAAATTTGGCAGATGGATGTCAAAACCGCCTTCTTGAATGGGTTCTTGACGGAGGAAGTGTACATGACACAACCTGAGGGTTTTGAAGATCCAGAAAATCCTAGAAAGGTATGCAAGCTTGAGAAATCCATTTATGGATTGAAGCAGGCATCTAGGAATTGGAATCTTCGTTTTGATGAAGCAATCAAAAGGTTTGTTTTCGTCAAAAGTGAAGAGGAACCTTGTGTATACAAGAAGTCTAGTGGGAGCAGCATAGTTTTCTTAGTCTTGTATGTGGATGACATACTTCTCTTGGGAAATGAAATACCAATGCTTTAATTAGTCAAGGAATGGTTGAAAAGTTGTTTTTCCATGATAGACTTAGGAGAGGCCGAATACATATTTAGGATCAAAATCCATCGAGATAGGTCTCGAAGGATGATTGGATTAAGTCAAGAGACTTATATTGATAAGGTTCTTGATAGGTTTTCCATAAAAAACTGTAAGAGAGGATTTCTCCCCATGTCTCATGGCATCACTCTCAGTAAATCTCAGTGCCCTAAAACGGCAGAGGAGATGAGACGAGTAAGTGATAAACCTTATGCTTCGGCAATAGGATCAATCATGTATGCCATGATATGTACAAGGCCGGATGTTGCATGTGCTCTAAGCATGTGTAGCAGGTTTCAGGCAAATACAGGAGAAGCACACTGGACAGCTACCAAGAACATCCTTAAGTACTTGAGAAGGACTAAAGAGATGTTTCTAGTGTATGGTGGGGAAAAGGAATTGGTTGTCACAGGTTATACGGATGCGAGTTTCCAAACAAACAGAGATCACTTTAGATCTCAATCTGGGTACATTTTCTGTCTGAATGGAGGAGCAGTGAGCTAGAAAAGTTCGAAGCAAAGCACTGTCGCAGACTCTACGGCAGAATCAGAGTATATGGCTGCTGTTGAAGCAGCTAAAGAAGCAGTTTGGATAAAGAAGTTCCTAATTGAGTTGGACATTGTACCAAGTGCTTAAAAGAGAATCGAGTTGTTTTGTGACAATAATGGTGATATTGCTCAATCAAAAGAAGCTAGGTCACATTTCAAATCCAAGCATGTAGAGAGGAAGTATTACCTCATTCGAGAGATCGTTGACAAAGGAGATGTCAAGATGTGCAAAATTCATACGGATGAGAATATCGTTGATCCACTTACTAAACCCCTTCCAACTCCAAAGCATGAGAAACATGCAAATGAAGCTGGATTGAGGCAGATGATGTAATTAGAAGTTGTTTTTTGTTTTGAGAAAAATAAATTACATATGTAATACATTCATTTGCAAAATTATGTTTAATCAGAAATTCTATTATTTCTCTTTTTTAATTGTGGTTTTAATAAAATAAAATGTCCAAAATAATTATGAATTGATGGGCTCACTAGGTTGATGACCTTTTGAATGAAACCCCACAGGTGAAAAAAATTCATACATTATTTAAGTTCCTAGTTCGAAATCATTAAACTGGACATAAATGATTTCACAAATTAGAACAAGCATGTAAGATGGGCTATGGGAGCATAGTGATAATGCTCGGTCAATCACATGGATATGCATGAATAATGCATGATCGAACTATAGACCTGATGAGTGACATTTTTGGCACTCATTTGGTTCCTTTTTGGATGATTTTTATTTCATTTTATCTCTCTTTTCTTTAGTTTTCCTTAGTTTTATTCTTGTTTTCCTCATTTTATGCTTTTTGTAGTTTATTTCTCTTTTTCATGTCTTTTTCTAGTTTACTTGTTATTTTTCTATTTTACTTGCTTTTTATCTTTTGCTTGTAGGTGGTAATTGATTGTCCAAGAATTCCCGAGCCTCCTCTCTACGACTTTTCATTGCTTTTATGCCTAAAGAAGGTGCAAGAAGTTTCAAGTCAAAGGTGGATCCAAGGGGCAAGCTTCAAGGCTTTGTTTATGCCTTATTCATGGCTTTCATTCTTCAAGAAGTTCAAGAAAGTTTCTGCCCACTTTGTCCTCCATCATCATCATCCTAGATGCGTGCATCACTTGAGCTAGGACGAAGAGAAGAAGGGGAGGAAACCCAGCTATGTGCGGGCGCACACAGGGAGTGTGCGGCCGCACATTGGTCGTGTGCGGCCGCACACCAGGTGCGTGCGGGCGCACATGCCTGGGTGTGTCCCGTGCGCACCTTTCTCCCTCCTCCGAGCGCCCGCACTTACGAGGGTCTGTTTTTGGGCGTCATTACCGACCTCCTCCTTGTATATATAGTTATTTCTACCTATTTTTAGAAAGGAAGTTTTAGATTGAATTAGATAGTTAGTTTTTGGAGAATTTTAGAGAGAGAAACTCAAGAACTAGAGAGAGAAACTCATGATCTTTGGTGTTTGTTCAAGAATTCATCATTGTATTTGATCTTTTGACCAAAGTTTTGTAAGGATCTTCTTCTTAATCTCAATTCAAGTTTGATTTTAGTTGATTTCATTAGTTTTTCATGTTGTTGATGATTGATTTGGTTATTGATTGAATTTTGATTGATTTTGATTGATTGTTGGTTTAATCTTTGAATTCAAACATGTTGATGATGAATTTGATGAATGTTGTAGTTTTGATCTCCATTTCTATGGCTAGTGAGTAGTTCCCTAGCTAGGGAGATGGTGAAGCATGCATGAATGATGGAATAGTGTAATTTGGGGATAATTGATGGAGTTGATGATATGATTAAATTTGTTGATTTTTCATGTGCATGTGTGTGATTAATTGAGGTTTGGCCATCTTTGATTAATACACTAGATTGCATTGTAAGCTTGCTATGATACGGACCATTGATTAGTAGACTTGCAATTTCACGATTGAGGTGCTTTGTGACGTTCCCTAGTTAGTGTTTAGCGTAGTTGACGCTAGTTAGACCTCTAGGTGAACCACCTTAGTATGCTCTTTTGGATACATGATAATTTTCCCTCATATCGATTGACTTAGTCGGTTTGACCTCCCAAATTACCGATTCCATTGTGATTGCATGTGGATCCATTGCCCTAGTGTTTTAGATCGATTAAATACAAGTTTGCATACCTAGTTTAGACCTAGTTCTACCTCAAACCCCTTTTGTTTTCGAAATAGCTTGATCTAGACTTCGTGCACTTAACATCATTCCCTTGGGTTCGACCTTGACTTGCCACTACACTATTAGGGGTTAGTTAAGCTATAAATATTGTTTGATAGGGTGGGGTGGTAGCCCAACGACCTACCATTCTCCGCCACATCAAAATTGCGCCGTTGCCGGGGAATGGTGCTTGAGTGTATGTTGTTTTTGAGTCTATTTCATTTTTGATAAAATACAAAAAGATTTTGTTTCTCTAGACTACATTTGTAGCCGTGCTACTAACATTTTTGTGTGAGTTTTGCATGCATAGAACCCGTGATCTTCCCCTTGTTCCCCTTGATCCGGAAATAGAAAGGACTATTTCAAGAAGAAGAGTGGATATTAGATCTTTGGCTTATAGCTCTTCGAGTGAAGAAGAAGTTCAAGAAGAACAAGGAATGGGTGAACATCCTAGAATAGCCTTGAAGGAGCTTGGAGTGCCCGGGGCATATAGATTTGAAAGTGGAATTGCTCCACCAACTACCCTGGCAAATGACTTCGAAATCCGTCCGGCAATGATCACCTTGATCAAGAGAAGGCAATATAGTGGGGCTAAGAATGAAAGCCAATTGAACCATTTGAAAGAATTTGAAAAATATTGCAACACTATCAAAGTCAATGGGGTCTCTCAAGAATTCATCCGCCTCAAGTTGTTCCCCTTCTTTCTAATAGGAAGATCTTTGGAGTGGCTACACTAGACAAGGAGGTGAAGCCCAACTTCTTGAGAACTTGGGATGATGTTACAAAGGCCTTCTTGTCCCGTTTCTATCCCCAAAAGAAGACGGCGGAGGCAAGAGCCTTGATTCAAGGGTTCAAACAAAGGCCAAATGAAAGTCTCTATGAAGCATGGGAGAGATTTAAAGAGTATCAAAGGGAGTGCCCTCATCATGGAATCCCCACATACCAAGTGATCCAAATCTTTTATGGCGGTTTAAGTCCCCAAGGCAAATCATGCCTTGATGGAGGGGCCGGGGGCCCTATCATGAACAAAACCGAGGAAGAAGTTGTGGACATCATTGAGGATGTGGTGACATATTATAGGGATTGGCAAGATGGGGAGAGAGACTCTTCAAGCAAACAATCTTCATTGTATTCGGTGGACCATCTCAATGCAATCAACAAACTTTCCTCTCAAATGACAAATTTAGGAAAGGAGGTCACCGCAATCAAAGCTAAGTTGGAGAGCACTTCTACCTCTTCTCAAGCTTCCCAAATTATTATAACCTTTTGAGAGAGTTCATTGGCAATGCTTCATGGGAAAGGGATGAGTTTGAGATAAACCTTTATCCTTTCATGCATGGTTTAGAGACTCTAGGCTTTGAGGATCTTGAGGGAGTTGTTGTTCATTGTTTTGATAGAGAGGAGGATGAGGATTTTTCTATTGGAATGTTTTAGTTTGAGGGAGATGTGAGTCATGAGTGTTCTTTTGAGGATTCTATGATTGATTTTCATGCCCTCATTGGTGATGTGAGGCTTTGTGAGACCATTTCTTCTCCTTCCCTTCCTCATGTCCCTTTCTCAAGGAAATTTGACCACATCCCCTACTATCCCATGTTCCTCCCTTCTTTTATCAAAGAGTCTATTGAGGACCTTCTCTTGTTTGATGAGACTCTTCCTTTTCATCCTCGTATTATTGAGGAAATGGGTGATTATGCCACCGAAAAAGATTTTGAGGAGAGTTTGCCTTATCTTTCTTCTTCTTTTTCTTCTTATTTTCTTGATTTTTCTTTTGATTTTTCTTCATTCTTTTGTCATTGATAGAGTCGTAAGAGTGTATTATTTTTATAGATTAAACTCTTGATTTTATATCGACATTTGATGATTTAAGAGTATTATAAATATTTTCTTTCCCGGATACGAGATACTACTATTTTTATTTATTTGTTTGTAGGAAAGAAGAGTATGGTAGCAAAATGCATTTAGCCACTACTTGGATCAAAAGAAGCGGTGCTCATAAGACTAAATTAAGTCACATAATTTAAGCCCAACAATATTTGAGTGCAAATAGACACATGGGCCTTGAGGTACTCCAAGGTTTCACTCAGCAAAGCAAAAGAAAATTTAGTGGGAAACTAAGAGTTTCATTCACTCGTAAACCATGGAGCGATTTGTGCGAGTATCAATCATAACATTAGAGAAGATAGAGATGGAATTGGATAATATTGGAGCAAGATACCCGGAGCTGCTGAGAAGAATTGAAGACTAGTATCTTATCTTTCGGAGGGGAGTTTTTGGGAGTTATCAGATCCGTAATTTTGGGGAGCAAAATTGAGGGAATATAATCTGAATTTCGGCCGAGAGTTGCGACATCCAACAGTGAACAGAGGTGGTAGACGAGTGAACAGAGGTGGCTTGGTTCTGTGCATGGTTACTCTGATCATCTACTAGAAGCTTTTGGTATTTTATATTTATTTTTGTTTACATTCAATTGTCAGCTACTTGTTTTTACTTTGGATTAGCAGTAGAAGTTTTGTTTAGAAAATGGAAATAATCAAGTTAGTGCTTCCTTAATTTGTTCTTGAATGCGTCAGTTACTCCTAGGAATTATACTTTGATTGCTTAATATAATTTCTAGTATCTATTTCTATTTTGCTTTGTTAACTAGTTTGACTATGAATTCTATATGTTCTAGTATGATAACCTCAATATTTGATATGTCAGGCTAAATTATTAGGGAGGTAGGGAGATTAATTATGCATTGGATTATTGGATTGTGAGAATTGATATGTTGTAGTCCTTTGGTATTATGTTTATATTCTTAATTGGTTTGATAATCCGCTTGAATTACGAACTAGTTGATTATGTTTGAGACCGGCCATCTTTAGTATAATTTGTTAGTTTGACGACTAGAATTTTAGCTTGTGATCCGTAATTGTCATAGCTAATACCATTAGTAGTGATTAGGTGTTTTATTGGTGACTAAAACTTGTCTCACACCTAAGATTATCAACCCTTTGAGTTGCACAAGTCCGAGCTTGTGAGACTCGTGGCTTAAGTTAACTACTTCTTTGTTATTAATGCGGCTAATTAATCGAGTCTAGAGATCTTGTTCTAGATTATTAGTTAGTTAGACAATATTCCGAGAGCATGTTTGGTATATATGCAATTAAGGGAAGTTTTGAATGCTTGTTTGTGTTCCTTGGTTAACATTAAGATATAAATGTAATTCGTATAATTTGATGAACAATAATTGATACTCCAATGCTATAATACATCTCCCGATTCCCTATTTCATTATTTTTGATCTTATCGTATTTTAATTTTTATTAGTTTACTTCTCCGTGCTTTATTTGTTATTTAGTCAGTAGTTTATTTATTAGATAATATCATTGTTTCTTCAAAACAGGGGTTTCTAACTTACACAAGTAATGATTTGATAATCCAATTCTCTGTGGGATCGACCCTAGCTTACCCTACTACATTTTAGGAGGTTTTAGTTAGGTTTATATTTGGTAGACACGCGACAGTCGTATCAGTCATCTTCCTCCTCACTTACGTGCAATAATCTTGTTGCACGTCCTCCGTCCGTTATTTGCCTACTTGTTATCCTATGAAATGTGCAGTAGTGCATTTGAGAAGCTCTTGCGTTCGTTGCAATATGACAGGCTAAAGTCGTATCACCTAATCAAAAGTATTACCTAAATCCTCTAACTAAAGTAGATAGGGAAGTAGGGTCGAATCCACAGGGAAACTGGTCTTTCTACTCCTAATTAATTAATATAGTCTAAATTATTAAAGTAACCAATTTGTTGTATATAATGTGAAACTATTCTACGGAGATCAAGTTCAGGGAGAAAATCAATAATAAGAAGGCCTAGGGTCATAGGTTCACCAATAATTAATATTCCGGGATAAAACATAACAATCAATTAATCAACATTGCATAAATAACATGATTAACAGGCTCTCGCAATTTACTAACCAACATAGATCTAACAGGCTCTCGCAATTTACTAGATCTAAGTTCCTATTGAAAATAGCCTCTAATATCAAATTAACATCTGCTCGATTCATCAATTCAATATTGCTAAACATTCACAATCAAATTACATCTGCTCGATTCATAATCTAATTGCAAAGAATTAAAACAATTCAATAAGAAATTATCATGCAATATCAATAATCAATAATAATAAATTACCCATTCATATTAATTATGGATCCCCATAAACCCTAGAATTAAACTACTCGGACATAATCAAAACTAAACAAAACATAATAATTAACCAAGACATAACAGAAAATCGGAAAGAGTAAAATACTGAGATTAATTAAGAGAGAAATCGTACCAAGACGGCGGAATTACAATAGAGTTGAGGAACAAGAAAGAAAATAAAGTCTAGAGAGAGAAAGTTGAGTAGAGAGAAGGAAGAGAAAAATAATAATACTAGAGTAAGAATAATTAATGAAGAGATAGAAGTCGAAGACGTTCTAATCTTGCCTAATAGTAACATATTAATACTAAGCAAGAATTATTCGCTAGAACAAATTAAATCGGAAAACAAATTCCCTAAACACATAAAACTACACGCGCCCGGTCGGGCAAGGGGCCGCCCGACCGGGCCCGCCTTTTTCTTCCTATGGGGTTCTCTCGCGCCCGGCCGGGCGGTGGCTCGCCCGACCGGGCCCGAGTTCTTCACTCCAAGATCTTCTTCGCGCCCGGCCGGGCGCGAGCACCGGGCCCTGCTGCTTTGGCCCGCCCGGCCGGGCGCGCCTCCGGGCGGAGAGAGTGCACTTGGGCTTCGAAATCTTGGGCCTCCGATCTTCATAACCGAGCCCTTAATCACCGATTTGATCCCTCCAATCGGTCTTGGGCTATCGAACGCGGTCGCGGTCTTCCAATATTTGTAGATGCTCCTCTAAAAGCCCGGGAAAATGCTCCAAGTACGCAAATTCCTACAAAACTCAAGCAAAACTACCAAAGCACTGGAAAACACAAATTAGTAATAAAAGTGGCTCGTAGGAGCCAAAAACACTACTAATTACGACCAAGGGACGGGGATAAATATATATATAAAATGAACACATCACAATATTATTTACTAGAGCGGTCTCGCTTGGCAAATCAAGTGAACATGCTTCAAAATCAACCAATCCTATCCATCTAATCACCCTTCATCCCCAACAATTGTCAAGTAGAGCAAACCACAAGAGCATATAGAATTCAAGACTAGTGCTTACACACTCAACTCTCATTTATGTGGCGAGTAAAAGATGTACTCGATCACTCTCCAACCAACCCCTTTATGTGAACAATGCCCTCCCAAACTCACAACACTCGTGTGTTTAAAAAGACATACACTCAACCTAATAGTCGACTCGGAATATGTCAAGTCATAACTTGCATTGATAAACAACACTTTCACATTTACACAACTCTATGCACAAGGTCGGAAGGTCTTTAAAGCTTGTAATGTAAGGCTAGGGTAAAGGGTAGGAAATATTTGGGAATATGTGAGAGAAAAGCTATGCCAAAAGGGAGCCATATCCTAATAAATCCATGATCAAACATAATGATCATAAACATCTCCAACAAGACTAACTCCAACACAAATCCACCAATTATAATCCAATCAATATAAATCAATCCCAAAACTTACAAAATTCACTCATAAAAATATGATAATATGGAACAAGAGTGAATAACAAACATTGAACTCATAACTTGAAATATTTACAATGAAACTCAATTTTTTTCTTTTCTTTTGATAAACCTTCACTTAGAAAATTTGAACATCAAACCTTTTTTCCTTTTGCTCTTTTTTTTCATTTTTTTTTTATTTCTTTGGAAGTTCACTTTCTTTTTTTTTTATTTTCTCACTTTTTTTTTCTTGAACTTCTCTTTTTTTTTCTTTTTCATCACACTTTTATTTTTTTCAAATATATACACAATAAAACTCATCAAGACAAAAATATGATCAAGAACAAATAACTTCTCAAACCCACCCAAATTGTGCAAATAACGTGCACACTACAAACTCCCTCACCTCACTCACTAATAGCTCCCCCAAGCCAAGCTTGGGACTAGTAACCAATGGGGCAAAATAGGCTTGTAATGTGGCTAAAAACAATAAAAAGTCAAGGCAACAACATGGGTAGCAAGAAGGGAACAAATGTATCTAAATAAATCTGAAGGCTACCTAAAAGAACAAATGCCTTCGTCCTCCACATGTGCATAATAGTGAGCCATGAAACATTACTCATAGTTGCAAACCAATACTCAAATTCATTGACATACCAGGAACTAATCACACATTCCTAACCAAATCAACTAGTCAAGCACTATATTCACATGTAGTTGGACAAAATTGACGCATGTTTAGGAATCCAAGTAACTAAACTTCAAATCATGATCAACTAATCCACAATGCTCAAAATCAAATACCAAGAATCAAAACAATTTTTTCAAGTATGGGGCACAGGGAAGCATGATTTACAGTTCATTGGTTCGTACTTTTTTTATTTTTTTGGTTTTTTCAATTTTTTTGTATTTTTCATATAAGGAAAGCAATAAAACTAATCTAGAAAGCAATAAATCTAAACTAACAAAACACACCAAAAATAAACAAAAATAAAGAAAAGGAAAGAGAAAAGTAAATACCAAATCCAAAAATCCTCCCCCAAGCCAAGATCGGACAATGTCCTCATTGGCTCGAAAGTAACCCAGCTGGCTACTCATCCTCATCCTGGTCCATATGAGAGGACCCACCTGCTCCACCACTGGAACCTGCACCATGTGCACCAAAAGAGCTACCACCAAAATAGTTAGCTTGAAAAGTCCCCCCCGGCGGTCCCCCAAAAGGAATGTCCTGGCCGTACCCATGGAACGAGGTATAGTCTGTGTAAATACCATGGGCAGTGGGATCCCTATCATATCCCTGAGGTGGGGGCTGGAACCAGTCTGGGTAAACAGCATCGTCGGGAATTTTGCCCCGACGAGCATAATCATCATAAATGGGGTAGAGTCCCCTACCCTGGTTCCTCTCTAGGTAGCCTAGCCTCTGGTCGACAGAACCAATCATCTGTCTGAACTCGGTCTGGGTCTTCTCTATGCGACCTATGGCCTGGCCAATACTCTGCAAGTCCCAAACTGGGTCAGAGTCACCGTGAGGGACGGAATGGGACTGTCGGGGTGGTGATGGTGGCTGTGGAATGGGTTGGACTACAAGCTGTGGTTGGGCCTGGGCCTGCTGTGGATTCTCACCCCTAGCATGGGCAACTAACAGGGCGTAAGTGTATGACTCTTGCCCTGGTGGAAAGGCGGTCAGGTCTGGGTTGGGCAAAGGAAAAATGGGCAAGGGTTGTTCAGTCCCTGTCCTAATGCACCAATGGGTGACCTGGTTCTCGTCTACCCGCAACCACCCAAACTCCTCAAGGTACCTAGAGGTCATATAAGTGTCGGGTCCCATGTTAGTTATCCGGTGGGGTCCACTCTCTACAAAACCGGCCTTCTTGATGGCTATCCTAGTGATAAGGCCACCAAGACGGATAGGGGTAGTGTGGTGGTTGCTGGCCGTAGCGTGCCTACCTAGGTGGTGAATAATGTACCGGGCGATGTTCAGTTTTTCATACCCAGAAATGTAATGGCCAATCACAGCAAGTTCATTGGTCTGACAGTTATGGGGTTCATTTCTACCTAGGAAACATACACCGGCAAATCTTTGCCACAATTTGGGGATGGGGTGGTGAATGGGCCTAGCACTAGCATGTTGAGCATGAACATTTGAAATGCCAGTCAAAGCTAAATAAACATCTTCCATTTTAAATTCAGCATTCCATTGTCTGTTCAAATCAGGTTCCAGTTCAAATAATTTACAAAATTCCACAAAAGAAAGAGTGATATTTTTATTGTTAAGCCTAAATATTAATTTAGGACCACTTTTATGGTTTTGAATAACAAGAGAAGACAAGAATTCACAAGTTAATTCACGGTATGTCGCATAATGCATATCTACAAATTTACGCATACCAATATCATTTAAAAATCTCCTAACAAAACCATATAAACCTAAAGCTTCTAAAGTGGGACGGTGTAACCACCGTGAGGGAATTACCTCTCTTCCGTAGAGCACCTCCAGTTTCTCCCGTTGCTCCGCCGTCGCGATCTTGATCGTCGGCCACTGAACGAGTTGAAGAGCTGGATCGTACTGTTGGGACGAGCTGGAGCTACCCCCGAGCAAATTTCGAGCCCTTTTAGCCGCCATTAGGTAGTAGTCGAAAATTTAATTTGTGGAAATGTAGAATTTTTTTATGTAGGAATGTAGAGGATGAAGATAGGAGGAAGAAAATGTAAAAATTTTTGGATTTGGGTAAGAGAGGGAGGAGAAATCTTAGAGAGAAGTTAGAGAGTTTAAGGTTTTTAGAGAGAGAAAGTGAATGAAAAGAAGGAAAGAAGAAGAAGAAAGGAGAAGAAAGAAGAAAAGGAGGTCGGTTGGGGCGTCGCGCCCGGTCGGGCGGACGTTCGCCCGGTCGGGCGATCAGGTTTGTCCGTTTTGATATCGCTCGCGCCCGGTCGGGCGTTCCTTCGCCCGGTCGGGCGATCTATCCGTTTCCAAAATCTCTTCTCGCGCCCGGTCGGGCGCGCCTTCGCCCGGCCGGGCGATAATTAAGCAAATTCTTAGCTAACTCTCGCGCCCGGTCGGGCCAATGTGAAGCTTTTCCATCCTTGCTCTCGCGCCCGGTCGGGCGCCATCCTGCCCGGTCGGGCGAAATTAATGTCCGTATACGTCAACTCTCGCGCCCGGTCGGGCGAAACTCCGCCCGGCCGGGCCCGAGAGTAAGTTTTGACGAACTCTTTTTTTTCTTCCTCAAAATTTGACTAACTCTTTCCTGTAAACTGTACCAAAAACTCATAAAACTCATTAAATTCCCTCCTCTCTCCTCTCATAAGAAAAAGAAAGAAAAAAAAAAAAAAAAAAAAAAAAAAACAAAAAAAAAACAAAAATTAAAGCAAGTAAAATACGGGTTGCCTCCTGCAAAGCGCTGGTTTATCTAGGTCCCGTACGACCTTTTTACCTCCATTGAGCTCATTTAGGAAGTGGAGTTAGGAGAGTCTCCTCCACATCCCTAATGGTAGCACCATCATGATACACTTTGAGTCTTTGACCATTGACCTTGAATTCTTCACCTTTGTTATTCACCAACTCCACCGAACCGAATTTGTTCACTTTTGTGACAGTGAAGGGACCGGACCACCTAGATTTCAACTTTCCTGGAAAATTCTTCAATCTAGAGTTAAAGAGGAGGACCTTATCACCCGGTGTAAACTCTTTTGGTAGGATCCTCTTGTCATGCCACTTCTTGGTCTTCTCCTTGTAGATGCGTGCATTGTCATAGGCCGACAATCTAAACTCATCCAACTCATTGAGTTGGAGGAGTCTCTTCTTGCCCGCGGCCTTAGAATCCATGTTAAGCTCCTTGATTGCCCAAAAAGCTTTGTACTCCAATTCTACGGGGAGATGACATGCCTTACCATAAACTAGCCTATAAGGTAAAGTACCAATTGGTGTCTTGAATGCCGTTCGGTATGCCCAAAGTGTGTCATCTAACTTCATACTCCAGTCCTTCCTAGACTTGGCTACTACCTTCTCTAAAATCGCCTTGATTTCTCTATTAGAGACCTCAACTTGACCGCTAGTTTGAGGATGGTAACCAAGCCCGGTTCTATGATATACACCATACTTCTTAAGTAAGTTGTCCAACTGTCTCTCGTGGAAGTGGGAACCTCCATCACTAATAATAGCTCGTGGGACACCAAACCTAGGAAATATGATTCTCTTGAATAGCTTGATGACTACCTTGGAGTCATTTGTTGGTGACGCTATGGCTTCAACCCATTTGGACACATAATTTACGGCCAGAAGTATGTAACAATTCCCATTGGAAGATGGGAACGGCCCCATATAATCGATACCCCAAACGTCAAATATTTCAACTTCAAGTATCCCAGTTTGGGGCATCTCATGCCTCCGCGAAATGTTGCCAGTCCTCTGGCAAGAGTCACAAGCCTGCACAAAAGTGTTAGCATCTTTAAACATGGTAGGCCAAAAGAAGCCTGACTCGTTAATCTTGGCCACCGTTCTAGAGGGGCCGTGATGTCCACCATAGGGTGAAGTGTGGCAACTAGTAAGGACGCCGTGAACTTCCCATTCGGGAACACACCTGCGAAATAATCCATCTGCACACTCACGAAACAAAAAAGGATCATCCCAAAAATAATGTTTAACATCAGAAAGGAATTTCTTTTTCTGTTGGTAGGACAAGTCAGGGGGTAGAGTACCACCCACCAAATAATTAGCAAAATCTGCATACCAAGGGTGATTCTCTACTACTGCATACAGGTTGTCATCGGGGAACGAATCATCTATAGGAAGAGAATCCTTACCCTCATCATACCTGATGCGTGACAAGTGATCTGCCACTACGTTCTCTGCTCCCTTTTTGTCTCTTATCTCAATATTGAAATCTTGGAGCAAAAGAACCCACCGGAGTAGCCTTGGCTTGGATTCAGCCTTAGCTATTAGATATTTCAACGCTGCATGGTCAGTAAAAACAATGACTTTAGAACCAACAAGATATGATCTAAACTTTTCTAAAGCATATATAACAGCAAGAAACTCCTTTTCCGTGGTGGCATAATTGACTTGGGCCTCATCCAAAGTTTTACTAGCATAGTAGATAGCATGTAAAACTTTGTCCTTCCTTTGTCCAAGCACGGCTCCTAGAGCAAAATCGCTTGCATCACACATGATCTCGAAAGGAAGATTCCAATCGGGAGCACATATGATGGGCGCCGATATCAAAGCCTGCTTAATCCTGTTGAAAGACTCAAGACACTCATCAGTAAAAATAAAAGGGGCATCCTTAAGTAAAAGTTGAGTCAGTGGTTTGGCAATTTTAGAAAAATCTTTGATAAAACGGCGATAAAACCCCGCATGACCCAAGAAACTCCTAACTCCCTTAACATTAATTGGGGGAGGTAATTGCTCAATCACTGAAATTTTAGCTTTATCTACCTGTATGCCCTTATCAGATACAATATGACCTAGGACTACTCCCTCCGTCACCATAAAGTGACATTTTTCCCAATTTAGAACCAAATTGCATTCTTCACATCTTTTCAGGATTTTAGCTAGGTGAATTAAACATGCATCAAATGAGGAACCATAAACACTAAAATCATCCATAAAGACTTCCATGATAGACTCTATGAAATCAGAAAAAATGCTCATCATGCAACGTTGAAAAGTAGCAGGCGCATTACACAATCCAAAAGGCATTCTACGATATGCAAAAGTGCCATAAGGGCATGTAAATGTAGTCTTTTCCTGGTCGTCAGGGTGGATCGGAATTTGGAAAAATCCCGAATACCCATCCAAATAGCAAAAGAACTTATGGTTTGCTAACCTCTCAAGCATTTGATCAATAAAGGGGAGAGGGAAGTGGTCCTTTTTAGTGGCGACATTTAGTCTACGATAGTCAATGCACATACGCCACCCTGTAACAGTTCTAGTGGGAATTAATTCATTTTTATCATTTTTAACGACAGTCATCCCACCCTTCTTAGGAACCACCTGTACAGGACTTACCCATTTAGAGTCAGAAATAGGATAGATGATACCTGCATCAAGTAACTTCATAACCTCTTTCTTGACTACCTCTTGCATATTAGGATTCAACCTCCTCTGGGGTTGAACGCAGGGCTTGTAATTGTCCTCTAAGTGTATCCTGTGCATACAAAAATCAGGGCTTATACCCTTGAGATCATCAATACTGTACCCTATTGCCCTTTTGTGGGTTCGGAGAACCTCTAAAAGTTGAGAAATTTGTGGGTCATCCAGTGCAGTACTAATGATCACAGGGTACAATTCCTGCTCATCAAGGAAAACATATTTTAAATGGGAAGGGAGAGGTTTTAGTTCAAGTTTCATCACCTCTGCAGGTTCTGATTCTTGAACCAAATTTACTACCTTCACACAATCATTAAAATCAGATTCCTCGGTGGCAAGAGCTCTTTCTATATCGTCCACCTCCTTGCTCCATACGCTCATGTCACCTGCAGACAAATTTCCACAAAGAATTTCCTCCAAGGGGTCCCTTGCAAGAACATGTGGTAAGCTTTCCTCACAAATATCATCCATTATATCAAGCACATCAATCAAATAACAATTTTCTTCAAGCATTGGACCTTTTAAAACTTTCCCTAAATTAAACGTGATATTATCGTCGCCTACAGAAAGGGTTAGTTTACCATTTTTGACGTCAATAATGGCTCCTGCGGTATGGAGAAAAGGTCTACCTAATATAATGGGAATTTGCGTGTCCTCAGCCATGTCTAGAACAACAAAATCAACGGGGATAAAAAATTTACCAACTCTAACAGGTACATCCTCTAAAATACCTAAGGGGTATTTAACAGAACGGTCTGCCATTTGCAATGTTATATTAGTAACTTTTAAATCACCCATATTTAATTTAGCACAAACAGACGATGGCATTACACTAACAGAAGCACCTAGATCACATAATGCTTTATCAATGAAGACATTACCAATATGACAGGGGATAGAAAAACTATCGGGATCCTTTAATTTAGGAGGGGATTTATTCTGTAAAAGTGCACTACATTCCTCAGTGAATGCTACGGTTTCTACCTCATTAAAGGCCCTCTTCCTAGTCAGAATGTCTTTCATAAATTTAGCATATGCAGGAACCTGAGTAATAAGTTCTGTGAAAGGAACTGTTACCTGCAAATTTTTAACAACCTCCAAAAACTTACCAAACTGTTTATCCAACTTAGTCTTCAAGTGACGGTTGGGAAAAGGTAGCTTGATAACTGGTGGTGCTTCCCTACTTTTCTCCTGGGGTGCGTCCTTCCCTGGGGTTGTACCCTGCAATGAATCATCAAAAATATTAGCATCAGGAATTTTACCCTGCAGCCCTGCAGGGGAAATTGGTACAAAGGAATCAGGATTAGCAATGTCAGATAATTCAGGTTCATCCTCCTTGGGCATTTGGGGCCCATCATAGTGTGAACCACTCCTTAGGGTGATTGCATTTGCATGATCCGTTGGTTGCATTCCCTGCGCTGGTAAAGCTCCCTGCTGACGAGATTGAAGGGTAGAAGACAATTGGGCAATTTGGGTGTCCATGACTTTATTATGGGCTATAATAGAGTCAATCTGTTGGTCTCTACTCTCCATATGCTTTTGCATATTAGTAAGCATTGCCCTAATTTCTGATAAAGCAGGGTCAGAAGATGTAGTAGGAGGTTGTGATGGGGGTTTCTGATTGGCATGAGGATGGTAATATTTCTGCTGTGGAGGGGGTGCTTGTTGTGGTTGTTGTGGCGGTGGAGGATTTTGAACATTGGTGCTACGGTAAGATAGGTAGGGATGGTTCCGGTAGCCAGGATTGTAGGAATTGGAGTATGGGTTATTTTGCTTGTAAGTTTGAAAAGCATTAACTTGCTCCATTGAACTCCTGCAATCTTGTTCAAAATGACCTACACTTCCACAATTTTCACAGAAAGCATCATTAGAATTATTAGAAACAGCAGAAACATTAGCAACAGAATTAGGATTGTTAGTAGTAAGATTATCTAGTTTCTGACAAATAGAAGTAAGCTGGGCTTGCAATAAAGTGACCGAATCAACATGATGCTTGCCCTTGTTAGCAAAGCCTCTAGCATTCCCATATTGGGAATTATGGATTGCCATATCTTCGATAACCTGACCTGCATCATCAACATTTAAATTCATAAATCTACCGCTAGCTGCGGAATCTAAAATTGTCCTAGATGCATTTCCTAAACCATTGTAAAAAGCTTGAATCAACTGCCACTTCGCCAAATTGTGGTGGGGACACTCCCTCTGCAGATCCTTGAATCTTTCCCAAGCTTCATATAATGCTTCATCTGCCTCTTGGGCAAAATTCTGGATGGCGCTTCTCAATAAAGCTGTTTTCTCTGCAGGGTAATATTTATTATAAAAATTCAATGCAAGAGTCTCCCAGTTAGTAATACCAAGTGCAGCTCTATTCAAACCATTAAACCATAATTTAGCTTTTCCACATAAAGAAAAGGGAAAAAGAATCTCCCTGATTTGATCCTGCGTTACCCCATTCTGCCTAATAGTATTGCAGTATTGACAGAAATCTGCAATGTGAAGATTAGGATCTTCACCCTTTGCTCCACTGAATTGCTTCCTTTCTATCATCGTAATGAATTGGGGCTTGATCTCGAACTGGACTCCCTCGAGATCGGGCGTAGGAGAAAGATGCGGAAAATCTGTCAGCGATGGTTGCGAATAATCGCTAAGCTTACGAGGTGGTGGAGGTGGTGGTGTACCCATCTCTAGTTCTGAATCAGAAGAATGCTCCGAATCACTAGAGGAAGGTAATGGATTTCCAGGAATATCACTACTCCCGGAATCTGCTAAGATCTGCCTGTAAAGATTCTTTTGTCTATGAAACGAGCGTTCGATCTCAGGATCGAATGGAATGTAACCTGATCTGGAACACCTGGGCATAAACAAAGAACTAAAAAAAACAGATATTAGTACTACCTCAAAGAACTAATGTCCCTTGAGGCAAAAGAGAAAATAATCTAAACTATAAAAACAATTAGAAATAAAAATAAAACCGTTTCCCCGGCAACGGCGCCAAATTTTGACAGGCTAAAGTCGTATCACCTAATCAAAAGTATTACCTAAATCCTCTAACTAAAGTAGATAGGGAAGTAGGGTCGAATCCACAGGGAAACTGGTCTTTCTACTCCTAATTAGTTAATATAGTCTAAATTATTAAAGTAACCAATTTGTTGTATATAATGTGAAACTATTCTACGGAGATCAAGTTCAGGGAGAAAATCAATAATAAGAAGGCCTAGGGTCATAGGTTCACCAATAATTAATATTCCGGGATAAAACATAACAATCAATTAATCAACATTGCATAAATAACATGATTAACAGGCTCTCGCAATTTACTAACCAACATAGATCTAACAGGCTCTCGCAATTTACTAGATCTAAGTTCCTATTGAAAATAGCCTCTAATATCAAATTAACATCTGCTCGATTCATCAATTCAATATTGCTAAACATTCACAATCAAATTACATCTGCTCGATTCATAATCTAATTGCAAAGAATTAAAACAATTCAATAAGAAATTATCATGCAATATCAATAATCAATAATAATAAATTACCCCTTCATATTAATTATGGATCCCCATAAACCCTAGAATTAAACTACTCGGACATAATCAAAACTAAACAAAACATAATAATTAACCAAGACATAACAGAAAATCGGAAAGAGTAAAATACTGAGATTAATTAAGAGAGAAATCGTACCAAGACGGCGGAATTACAATAGAGTTGAGGAACAAGAAAGAAAATAAAGTCTAGAGAGAGAAAGTTGAGTAGAGAGAAGGAAGAGAAAAATAATAATACTAGAGTAAGAATAATTAATGAAGAGATAGAAGTCGAAGACGTTCTAATCTTGCCTAATAGTAACATATTAATACTAAGCAAGAATTATTCGCTAGAACAAATTAAATCGGAAAACAAATTCCCTAAACACATAAAACTACACGCGCCCGGTCGGGCAAGGGGCCGCCCGACCGGGCCCGCCTTTTTCTTCCTATGGGGTTCTCTCGCGCCCGGCCGGGCGGTGGCTCGCCCGACCGGGCCCGAGTTCTTCACTCCAAGATCTTCTTCGCGCCCGGCCGGGCGCGAGCACCGGGCCCTGCTGCTTTGGCCCGCCCGGCCGGGCGCGCCTCCGGGCGGAGAGAGTGCACTTGGGCTTCGAAATCTTGGGCCTCCGATCTTCATAACCGAGCCCTTAATCACCGATTTGATCCCTCCAATCGGTCTTGGGCTATCGAACGCGGTCGCGGTCTTCCAATATTTGTAGATGCTCCTCTAAAAGCCCGGGAAAATGCTCCAAGTACGCAAATTCCTACAAAACTCAAGCAAAACTACCAAAGCACTGGAAAACACAAATTAGTAATAAAAGTGGCTCGTAGGAGCCAAAAACACTACTAATTACGACCAAGGGACGGGGATAAATATATATATAAAATGAACACATCACAATATTATTTACTAGAGCGGTCTCGCTTGGACGTTAAACAAGCCTTTCTCGGGAAGTAACCCGAGGTTTTTATTGCTTTCATTTTCTTTTCTTTTTAGATTAGATTTTCTCTCATGAAAACCCTTGTCCTCTACTGAGCATTTTCTGCTCTATCCTACTTCTACTATTGATACCGCTGCTGCGAAGGACGTTGTAGTCCCTTCTGTTGCAGCTACTGATTTTCTGCTCCCTGATGAATCTGTCATGGAGCTCCCAAGAACTCCGCGGCGTCAGTGTTGACCTGGAGGACGATCCCATGTCTTTCGCCCCTACCGGGGATGAGCCAGAGACGAAAAAGGCTCACACTTCTCTTGGCCGAGATCCTTAGGCTTCCACGTCTGCCAACACTAGGCAACCAGGTGGGAACGTTGGTGGGGGAGATACTCATAACTCCATTGAGCTTAACCGCTGCGTTCACCAGTTCTTGGGTGATGCCTTTGAGAATCCTCTTTCTGCGTCCTCTCTCTCTCTGCTAGAGGGACTTTTTGCCCTACTAGGGCCATTGAGTTTGCTGAGGTCCTTATTGTCATTCATCTGCGCCCTATACTCTGCCCTTCTGGAGCTGAGAACGCTCCCTTTCGGACTTTGATGAATGTGAGGGCTGATGAGTCTTTATTTGTAGACAACCCTCAGAACGGTGGTACTCTAGGATACCGCCTGACTTAGGGGGGTCGTCTCCCTGCGGATTCTACGCGCAGCTCAGTCAGCCGTCCAGTAGCTACTGCTTGCCATGATTTGCAGAAGGTAAGTCTTTGCTTTTAGCTTTTCTTTTTCTTGTTTCAGCTTTTCTTTGCTTGTGTTGCAGTTGTTGTCTTGCTTTGCTTATTATTATGCTTTACTTTTTATTGTTGACTTCTTTTGTTAACTCCCACTTTGGCTAACTCTTCTTTTCTGCTTTTACTGCAGCTTGTCATGTCTGTGGGGGATTTGTCTAATGCTTTTTTGTCAGTGGAGAAGGAATACCAGAACCAAGGCATAACCCTTTCCCAGAAGACTCTGGAGGCTCAACAGGCTCAAGCTGAGAGGGATGCTATGGCCAATGAGGTGACTCCGCTGAGAGAGAAGGCGGATGCCTTGCAGCTCCAATTGGGAGAATTTCAGCTCACTCAGACCAAGCTGAAGGACTGCGAGGAGCAGTTGGGGACTTCTCAGGCCAGGGTGAAGACGTCAGAGGCGGAGGTGGCGGACTTACAGGCTGCGCATGCTATTGCGTTGGAGGCTGCTAGGAGAGAGGCTCTCAAATCTTTTGTGCTCTCTCCTGCTTTTGCTAAGCTCCTGGCTGATCGCCATGATGGAGGATGGGAAGCTGCGGCTCGACGTGTTAATAGTTTGTATGGTGAGGGAGAAGAGAAGCAGGCTTGCTTTAATGCCTTATAGGCTAAGGTTGAAGCTGCAGGTGAGGCTGGTTTGTTCGACCTCCCTGCTGATCACCCTCGCGCTGCGGGTTGCAAGATTTCTAATCAGGCTGTGCTGAACTTGGAGGTGCCCTTCTATCCTGACGTTGCTGTAGCTATTGGAGTGGAGTCCTTGACTGATGATCAATAAAGGTTATGGCGACTGTCACCCTCCTACTAAAGTGGTTCCTCTGAGTTTCCCTCACCTAGATCTGTTTTAACTAGGTAGTTTTTATTACTATCTTTGGGGTGTATAGCTGCCAAAGATTATATTTCTCTGTGTATTTTCAGAATACTTTATCTTTTGCTGTTGGGTCTGCCCAGCTTTACTGGAATTTGTGATCTCGACCTTTATTTGTTGAGTGTTTCCTTGTCCCGGAGGACGAGGGCTCAGTTTTATTTGCTTTGTATCTGACTAGCTGAATGTTTACTCTGCCTTGGTGGGCAGGGGTTCAGCTTTATAATGTATGCTCATTATAATCTTCTCCTGCTACTTTGCTTTGCTATTTATTTCATTGTTTGCACGTGTGCCTGCAATCTAACATTTCTTAGCAGTATCCAGATCTTTTAGCATTGCACCATTTTTGCTATACTTGGTGGGGCCTCGTAGGTTGGGCCTCCCTGTCTTCTCTATTTGGCTGCTTAACGCTCTCTTGCTCCTTTTGCGCTCTACTGCGCTTCAGCAAGGATTTTGTTATATTTTGTCTTTCGTGTTTTACCTGCTTCAAGTGTTTGTGCGTTGTGCACTTCACTAGGCTTTGGCCAAAGGTTTCGTCTGCGTGCTAGTTGATATATTTATTTGACTTGTCTTTGCAGAGACCTATTTGTTTCGATCATCTTTTTGCCTATTTTGCCTGTGTCGTTAGCTTTCTTTGCTGCGACTTATTTATGTCATTAAGCTTGCTTATGCTGCGACTTATTTATGTCATTCAGCTTGGTTATGCTGAGACTTATTTATGTCACTCAGCTTATTTATGTTGAGACTTATTTATGTCATTTTGCTTGTTTGTGCTGCCTACTTACTTCGTTTATAAGGGCTTACTGCTTGGCTGATCTCTCCTGCCCTCTCCCCCTCGAAGAGATGGGCTAAATGGGACTAAGAGGACCTTAGTGCTGCCCATGAAGTTCATCTTCTCCTCTTCCCTCCCCTACTCAAGCTGAACGTGTCAGGGTCCCCGTCAAGCGTCCCCGAGGAGGTGCCCTATTTTGCTTTTTGCAGGTGAGGTGAGGTTTTAAGGAGGGATGCCTTCGTGTTGTTATTTTGTGCTAGGGTGCTTCTTGCCTCTAACACTTTACTATTATTCTTGTTTGACTTCTACATGTTAGTATATGATGCTTGGGCATACAATATTAAACACATTTATGCAACATACTCCTCACGCAGAGGCTTGTATTTCATTGAATAAAAATGGCTCAAATGCCTTAGTTAACATAACATAGACTGAGTAAAAGTGTATCAGGCTTGAAGCAGCTATATTTCATACTATTTAAACAAAATATTTCTTTAACACATCAGCATTGGAACTGTTTCTTAGGACCTGACTTTCTCAATCTGCAAGGAGGAACGCTCCAGGTCTAACCTGCTCGTGGATGATGAAAGAGCCTTCCCAATTTGCTGACAGCTTTCCATGCTGATTTCCTTTTCCAACTGTTGCTGTCCTCCTGAGGACTAGGTCTCCTGGCAGGAGCTCCCTATGCTTGACCCTTTTGTTGAAAGCTTTTGAGATCCTGCTTTTCTGAGCTGCCAGCTTAAGTGCTGCTTTTAGCCTTACTTCCGGCAGGAAGTCCAGCTCTTCCAGCATGCTCTTTTCATTCCCTTGCTGCTCATAGTGCTGTATCCTCAAGCTTAGGATTTGCACTTCCACAGGGACAACTACATCGACCCCGTAGGCCAAGGTGAAAGGGCTTTTACCAGTTGCCTCCTTCTTAGTGGTCCTATTCGCCCACTAAGAAGGAGGCAACTGGTAAAAGCCCTTGTATTCTTCCAGTTTCTTCTGTAGGGTTGTTAGGATCAGTTTGTTTGCTGCTTCTACTTGGCCGTTGCTCCGCGGGTGGCAGACTGAGGCACTTGCATACTTGATGCCCATATCCCCCAAGTAATCCTTTATGGTGTCACAGTCAAATTGACACCCACGATCGAAGACTATGCACTGTGGCACCCCGAATCTGGTGATGATGCTCTTCCATATAAAGTTTCTGACCTAGGTTGCCTTTATGTACTTGGTGGGCTCAGCTTCTATCCACTTCGTAAAGTAATCTACTGCCACAATAAGATACTTCCTGCCCGCCGAACTAGTGGTGAAGGGTCCCAATATGTCCATTCCCCACTGAGCGAACGGGATCGGGCTGAGGATTAGAGTCAGATCGTTTGCTAGCTGATTAATTACTGGTGAATACTTTTGACACTTGTCGCATTTTTTAACATATGCTAGTGTGTCTTGCGTGAGAGTTGGCCAACATGCCCCTCTTCTAAGGACCTCCACTCCCAATGCTTTCCCGCCAATATGGTTGGCACATATCCCGGAGTGGGCTTCTTCCATGATACCCTCCTGCTCCCATTCTGGGATACACCGAAGTAGTGGCTTTGAGAAGCCTTTCTTGTTGAGTTCTCCATTCATCACTACATACCAATTTGCATTATTCTTCACTTTTTTAGCCTGTACTTCATCATCGGGCAGCGAGCCATGAAGTTTGTATGCCAAGATGTCTGAGAACCAGGCTCTCTGACTCCCAATGTAGTTTACCTGCTCCTTTTCGGCAAAGCTACTTTCTTCTAACACTTCGACCATCACCATTCTTTTGAGGCTTTGTAAGGTGGAGCTGGCCAACATAGATAAGGCATTAGCCTGAGAGTTTCCTGCTCTAGGGACTAAGTCTATCTGGAAACGGACTAGCTGGGCTGCCATTTCTTTCACTTTGGTTACATATTTCATCATAGTGGCTTTCCTTATATTATACGCCCCATGCAGCTGACTGGCAACGAGCTGAGAATCAGTCTGCAGGTGTACTTTGCGAGCTCCGGCTGCAAGGCTCATACGCAAGCTTGCCAGCATCGCCTCGTACTCTGCTTCATTGTTAGACGCTTTGAACTTGAACTTGTTGGCATACTCAAATACGTTTCCTTCTAGAGACGTCATTATGACACCTGCTCCACTCCCCGTTTGGGCTGAGGATCCATCCACTTCCACCTTCCAGACTCCAATGTCATCTTCCTTTTCCTTATAAGAGGCTTCCACTATGAAGTTTGCTAAAGCTTGTGCCTTGATGGCGGCTCTAGGCTTGACCTCGAATTCATACTCAGAAAGCTCGATTTCCCATATTAAGAGTCTACCCGATGCATCCATCTTTTGTAATGCTTTCTCCAGGGGTGGTTTGTGAGGACCTCTATTATATGCGCATCAAAGTATGGTTTTAGCTTTCTTGCTATTGTGACCACTGCGAAGGCTAGCTTTTCTACCAGAGGGTATCTTTGCTCTGCCTCAGTCAGCACGTGGCTCACGAAATATACCGGCCTTTGTTGCTTCTGTCTTTTTACCAGCAGAATGGCTGCGATTGTCTGTATTGATGCTGAGATGTAAAACTGCAGCTTTTCCCTCAGCTTCGGGCTGATCATTGTTGGGAGCTTAGTCAGATGCTCCTTAATACCCTCAAAGGCTTCTTTTTCCTTAACCCCCCACTTGAATTTCCTGTTTCCTTCAATAGCTGATAGAATTGCAAGGCTTTATCAGCTGACTTACTGATGAATCTGGTCAGTGCGGCCATTTTGCCTGTCAACTGCATGACATCTTTCATGCTCTTAGGCTCGGGCAGACTGAGAACTGCTTCGACCTTTTCCGGGTTGGCATCCATTCTTCTCTCGCTGATCAGGAAACCCAAGAACTTTCCTGAGCTCACTTCAAAGACACATTTCTTCGGGATGAGCTTGATTTTATACTTGTTCAAGGTAGCAAATGTTTTCTCCAAATCCATGATATGTCCAACTTGCGTGATGCTCTTAACAATTGAGTCATCAACGTATACTTCCACATTTCTTCCTTTCCAGTGAAGGAACACTCTATCCATTGCCTTCTGAAAAGTTGCCCCCGCATTCTTCAACCCGAAGGGCATAGCTATTTAATTGTACACTCCCTCTTCAGTGATGAATGCAGTTTTTTGCCTGTCTAGCTCGTGCAGGCTGATCTGATGGTACCCTGAGAAGGCATCCGTAAAGCTTAGCAGGACGTGCCCGCTAGTTGAGTATACCAGTTGATCTATCCGTGGCAATGGGTAACAGTCCTTCGGGCAGGCCTTGTTAGGATCCGTGAAATCAACACACATTCTCCATAGGCCATTTGCCTTCTTAACCATGACCACATTGGCTAACCATTCTGGATAGTCATAATGTTCGATAAATCCTACTTCCAAGAGTTCTTCCACCTCTTCCTGGATTGCCTGGTTTTTCTCCGTGGAGAAGCTTCGCTTTTTCTGCCTGACTAGCCTAATATCCTCCTTCACATTCAGCCTATGTACCATGATCTCTAGGTCAATTCCGGGCATTTCATCTGCGGAAAATGCAAAAATGTCTTAATTCTTTCTCAGCAACTCTATGAGGTGCACCCCTACTCTTGGATCAACGTCTTTCCCAATTTTCACCATCCTCGAGGGATCACTTTCTGTGAGCTCGACCGTGACATGCTCCCCGCTGGGAAGTGGTCTAGCCACTTCTTCTTTTGCAGGCTCAAAGTTTTCCATTGCCAACTTTTGTTTATCCTTTTCCCTGTGATACTCTTCACGCTTCCTCTTCCTCGACATCCTCTCTGGCTGCTCAGGGAGTCTTCTCTCAGAACCTGACTGCTGTCTGGTTTTGGCAGGCTGCTTCAAGGCAGTTATGTAACATTGTTGGGCTGTCTTCTGACTTCCCTTGAGCTTTGCTGATCGTCCCTCATTAGTTGTGTAAGCCATGGTTAGGTGGTAAGTGGATACCACCCCGCCTAACTTGTGGATGAGTGGTCTTCCCATGATTACATTGTAGGGTGAAGGGGAGTTTATCACGAGAAATTCTGCTCGGACATCACGCCTTCTTGAACTCTCTCCTACCCGGACTGAGAGCTCGGTTATTCCTTCTAGGGTAAGCCCCGAGCCATTAAACCTAGTGACCTCGTAGTTTACTCTTTTCAGGTCCTTTCGGTCCAACTTCAACTCGTTGAATGCACTGATGTATATGATGTTGGCTGAGCTGCCTCCGTCTATCAGTATTCTATCTACCTCCCAGTTTGCAATTCTCATTGTTACCACCAGCGGGTCAACATGAGGGTAAATTATGGCCTTCTGGTCATACTCATCAAACGTGCCTCGTGGCTGCGGGGGAAGAGGTGTCCATCTACGCTTATCATTGTCATTAATCTGATGTATCATTGCCCTTAGGTCAGCCCGCGCTCTATTAATTGTCCCCCCCATGTACTTGACCTCCGCTGATCACATACACCCTGCCCTCTGGCTTGCCATCTCTGTCCTTGTCTCCAGCTGGGCCCCTATGACCTCCTCTGCGATCAGCTTGGCCCGCTCTACCCTTCTCCTTCCTTCTGGAAGGATAATCACGTTGCTTAAATGGACTCAAGTATTCACTCCTGACTAAGTCCTCTATGTTGTCCTTCAAGTGCGTGCACTCGTCAGTGGTGTGGTCGTAGTCCCTATGAAAGTCACACCACTTACTAGTATCACGGCTCCTGTTCACGCTAAATATGTGAGACCAGGAATGGGTCAGTAGGGTATATATTTATCAAACTTCCCAAGTCTTGGCCCTCTCCGTGGATCGGATCTTCTCAGTCCTACGACCTTGTTCGCTTCTCTGCGGTTTTGCTCAGCCCTACTTGGCTGGTCCACCTTGGGCGCGTTCTCTACCCGGGTGACCTCTGCCCGCCTAACTGGGTCACCTGCTGCTTTCATACCCAGCATTGCCCTGTCAGTTTCATCTACTTTGATGAACTCGTGCGCTTTACCCAGCGCTTCAGCGAGCGTTTTGAGGCTCTTACGCCCCACATACACCTTGAAGGGTGACCCTGACAGTATGTCACTCTGCATTGCCAACAGCGCTACCTCCTGGCTCATGTTTGGAATGGTTGTTGCCTCCTTTTTGAATCTGGTGATGAACTCTCTTAGGGGTTAATCCTTTCCCTAAACCAGGGACATCATCTCGGTTGTCATCTTGGTTTTGTCCACCAAGGTTATGAAATGCTCCATGAACATTCTCTTCAGCTGGTTGTACGACTATACAAAACATTTGGGGATGGCGCCGTACCATTCCACTGCCCGCCCTTCCAGAGTTAGTGGGAAAGCCTTACACCAGACTGAGTCTATCATGGTGTGGAGTACCATATGATTCTCGAAAGCTGATACGTGGCTTTTAGGTGTTGTGGTCCCATTGTACTTGCAACTCGGCATCTTCACCTTCTCCGTCGGTTTCTCCAGAATCTCCCGGCAAAATGGGGAATCATCTAGAACAGCCTGGATTCACGCTCGTTTGTCTCTCTTCGGGCTGGGTCCTTGCTTTGCGGCCGGTGACCTACTGCGAGGGACCCGCTTCTCCGGGCTGATTTGGGCGGGGGTTATTTCCTCCACGCTCCATTCTCGATTCAGGTTGCGAGCCTCCAGCTCCAATACTCTTTGCCTCAGTTGAATGAGCTCATCCTGCTCAGGGGTGAGAGTTGAGACTTCCGGCTTTTTTGCTGCGGGCTGCGCAGTTACCGTTGCCGGTGATGGGCTTGCCCCCTTACCCATGTTGGTAAGGACCGCCGTCATTGCAGCCAGCTGCTCCTTGCTGCACTTAGAGAGGTTCTGCAGAATGGCTGGCATATTCACGGGCTGCGGTTTCTAGGTTACAGGTGCTGAAACAATAAGCTCATTGTTCATGTCTGTTAGCAGCATTCCGTACTTGAAAATGGAGCTGGATCCTACCCGATCTACTGGTTTCGCCGCTGCTTTAGCAGTAGCTGACGTTGATCCGATGGGGTTCGATTTATGTGAGATGGTCCATTTGGGGTTTCCAGTGGATCCTTTTGGATCACTGGTTACTAGGGTGTTTTTTGTGGTGTTTGGCTGGTCTCATTAGTTTTGGACATGGGTATTTTTACAGTTTCTTCTCCAGCCATGGTGGTTAGTTAACTAGTCCCTAGCTCAGTTGGTGAACGTTAGGTTAGATGATCGAATCCCCTCCTTCTAGCGCCAATTGTTCCAGGTGTAGATCCAAGGGTTCAGCTAGGTGAGCTGGGTCCTGTCAACTACCTACACAAGGCAGCACACGTAAATTGCCCTCGGGGGTGGCTCGAGGAACCCTCTCCAAAGCTTAAGTTAGAGAGTGTTTAGAAAGAGAAAATATACTTAGAAAGATGTAGAGAGTGCAATAACTTTAGTGTCTAACCTCTTTTCCGTTGTACTTTACCCTCTATTCATAGGCATATTATCTCCTTCGTGGAGAGTTTAGCCTGGTCAGCCTTGCGGGCTGACTCTGCCGGGCTGATGAGCCCTTCTTTAGTTGCTTACTCGGCAGTGAGTGCGCACCCTGGGGGCTAGGCGATAGTTCAGCGGGAGCTACCCTATACAAAACTATTATTGGCGATCACTTGTATTAAAATCACATTAGCCTAAACCAAATTATTAATTATCTTATTAAGCGTGATTTCAAGTACAAATTCCCTTTAACATGCATAAAATCATGTAAATAATTAATGAATAATATAAAGCAACATAATAATGAGCAAAATCATGTAAATAATAAAGCTTAATAATTATAGCAAGATCCTAGGCATGATACTAACAAGATTAATAACAAATCCTAGCATGTCACTAAACATTAAAGATCAAAACTTTAAACCTAACATGGTACTAACATGCTAACATAATATTAGAAAGAATAAAAGGCAATCTAAACCAGATATTAGAAATCAATAAAAACATCCTAACATGATACTAGGAATTAATGAATAATAAACATGCTTTCTACAAGAATAGAGCAATAAGATTACATACTTTGATGCCTCGTACCTCTTTCTAATAACAAAATACACACGATAGTAAACTTCAATGAAAATTAATAAAGAATAATTAAATAAAATAAATTGAAAGAAAGAGTTAAAAAGTTTAGACTGGATTTGGGACCAAACCCTCAGAAATTATCAACCTTGCACGTCTAGGGCGAAGGCAACTTTTAACTTGGTTAGATGTTTCTAAGTCTTGAAAATGCGGTATTGTGTTTAAAGGGGTTGGTTTAGAAAGAAGGAGAGAGAGAGAGAGAGAGAATAAGCTATATTGCTCAAGAGAGAGAATAGAGAGAATTAATTAAGAATTGATGAATGAAAACAGAGTTTTGAGACCGTATTTATAGGAAAAATAGTCCGGAAATTGACAGAATTTAATAAGGAATAAAACTACACGTTGTCGCCAGAAATACACTCTGTCGCCAAGCGACAAACTTGTCGTTTTGTTCTAGCCTAGGCATGCCATAAAAACGTGAAAAGGGCAACAACCAACCTAAAATAGGCATGCAAACTAGAACATGATACCATAAGAATCCTACCACAAGTCCCAAAGGCTAGACTAAGCCTTTCATGCCAAACATTCAACATACAATCTCAAACTTCTCCATACATAGCACAAAAAGCATCACAAGAAAGCACATTTCCTATCAAAACCGAAAACTACCCTAGACACAAAGACCCCAAGACTTCCCCCAAGCTAGACATTTGATTACCGTTCATCTCTAATGCCATACTCGGTATACCAAAGACTTGGGATAGGGGAACTTCTACCCACCAACATCCACCCTACAATTGGCCGATCGCTCTATTAAATTCCCAAAGGGTAAGGTAGAGGATGTTCCTCTAAGGGTGGGGAAGTTTGTAATCCCTATGGATTTTGTTGTGTTAGAGATGGACGAAGATGTTAACATTCCAATAATTCTAGGAAGACCTTTTCTTGCTACTTCGGGTGCTTTAATAGATGTTAAAAGTCCTAAAATTTCACTAAAAGTAGGAGATGAGATAATAGAATTGTTGGTTGTAGTTACCTTGGGGATTTTGGTTTCTTTGGTTCCTATTACCCCAATGGTTTTGGTTATGGTAATCATAATCATTTCCTCTTTGGTTATAAGCATTTCCCCCTTGTTCATTTCGATTTGGTGGTAAATATCTTTGATTGTCATTCCTAGGTCTATTATCATAAGACAAAGCATTAACTTGTTCATTTTCATTATCATTACCCTCTTTATAATGGGATTGGGGTTGGGAATCATAATTACAAGAAAAGGTATCATGGTCATATGACCCACAATTTTCACAAAACAAACACCCATGTGGCATGTTATTAGATGTAGAAGGAGAAGAGTTAGAATTCATACCTCTCCCCTTAGATTGGGAGGGATGCTCTTGTTGTGAAGTGGAAGTCTCTAGTTTGGCCTTGATAGATGTCATCTCCTTTCCATGGTTGGCTATTTGAGATGTCAAATTATTGATGGCGTTGAGGTGATCGACGGAGTAGACCGCATTTCCTCCTTTGCTTAAAGACTCCCTCTCTCCTTCTTGCCAATCCATGTGGTGTCTCACCACATCCTCAATTATCTCGATGACTTGCTCCTCCGTTTTGTTCATAATCGGGCCACCCGCTCCCGCATCTAAGCTAGTATTTCCTTGTGGGCTCAAGCCCCCACAGAAAATTTGAAGCACTTGATATGACGGAATGCCATGATGAGGGCACTCCCTTTGATATTCCTTGTATCGATCCCATGCATCATACATGGTTTCACTAGCCTTTTAGCGTAAGCCTTGGATCAAAGCCCTTGCCTCGGCTGTCTTCTTTTGAGAATAGAATCTCCCTAAGAAAGCCGTGGTGACCTTGTCCAAGTTCTCAAGGAGTTAGGCCTCACCTCCTTCTCAAGCCATTCAAGATCCCTTCCTATCAAAGAAAAAGGAAATAGCTTTAGTCTCACAAACTCTTGAGTTACCCCATTTACCTTGATTGTGTCGCAATATTTTTCAAACTCGTTCAAGTGTGCAAGAGGGATGTCATGTTTTGCTCCACTATATTGCCTCCTTTCAATCAAATTTATCATCGCGGGCCGAATCTCGAAGTCATTGGCTTGAGTGACGGGTGGAGCAATGCCGCTTGAAGATCTATAAGCTCCCAGAGTTCCCAACTCCTTTAACGGTCTTTGAGGTGGTGGTTCTGCGTCACCTATTTGATCTCGATCCTCCTCGAAATTGGTCTCTCTAGTTGGGGGAGTATTAAACGGCCTAGAACCAGCTCCTTTTCTCCTTCTATAAGTTTGCTCAATCTCGGGATCGTAAGGTACCAAGATCCTGTTATGAGTTCTGCGCATACACTCTCAACAAACGCAATTAGTACCAAGGCTACAAGTGTAGCCAAACAGAAACAATCTTTTTGAAATTTTTGTGTTTTATGGTGACAAGGAAATAAACGCGTCGTCAATTGTCTATCCCTAGATCAAATATAATTTATACACCTAAACAAACCTAATACAAGTATAAGGCAAGCATAGGGGTCGAACCACAAGGAGACATGCATAAACACCACATTCACTACTTAATACTTAAGCTACCTCGGAACAAGAAGTGTGAATAACTAAGAGAATAAACTAGAGATTAAGAATGATTAAAAATCAATATAACTAAGCACCACGGGAAGTAGGTAGATGTAGTTGCCAATTGACCATGCAATAACACGGAAGCAAAGCAATGGTAAACTAAGCATGCAAGAATATCGAATTAAAGCTCAATCTAACCGCCTTCCGGGGTTAATTAATTTCTCCTAACATAGCCTCTATGTTTCCACACTAGAACCATATATTAGAAGGTGCAATCAAAGAACTATCGATAACAATGAACCTTAACTAAGTCAACTTCCGTTTCTTGTTAGCAAAGATTCACCTTTAATCAACTAACAATGTGCACTTGCAAGAAGATTAAAGAATATCAAACATACAAAGACTTTAATCACCATTAACAAAACCCCAACATCATAAGCATGAATCAATCAACAACTACACCATCCCCACACCCTTGGCTAGGTGACTACTCACAAACCATATTGAGGACAATATCAATCATCAAATCAATAACCATCAACATGATCAATAAGCAAAGAAGGAAAATCAAAATAAGCAAACAAAACTAGATACAAAAGTAAAGAAAGAGAGTAAGAGATTTCTCATTAATTGAAGATGAAGATTTACAAAGATTCAATCAAGCTCCTTCTTCAATATCCAAGTTCATCAATGGAAATCCACACTTTCTCTCTCTACTAATGGAGTTTCTCTCTCTAGATTAGGGCTAAAATGTACATGATAATCTCATTACAAACCTAGGGGTCTTTATAAGCCTCTCACATTACTCTAAAGAAAGATTAAAATGCACGGAAATACCCATGAGAGCGGCCGCTCCATCGAGGGTGAGCGGACGCTCTAGAGGGTATTAATCAAAACAGCCGCCTTACTGGAGCGGGCGCTCTCCCAGACAGGAGCGGGCGCTCCTCTCTGGTGGAGCGGACGCTCCATAAGTCTGGAAAACAGGGGATCAGATGAGAAAATGGAGCGGGCGCTCCTCTCTGGTGAGCGGCCGCTCCTCTTAAAATCTCCGGACTCTTCTCCAAATCCATGCTCCTCTCTTCCGCTATTCGAATGCACTCAAAAAGGTTGACTAAGCCTCGAGCAGAATCACACGAGAACTCCATTCAACCTACTAAAACACTCATACACAAACATAAGTATAGAAAAGAGGGAAAGCGACAAAACAGGGCCAAAAACAAAGGAAAAGGAGGGGAAAACACAAAAAGGAACAAGGCAAAGCAAACTAAAACAAGGTGCTTGAAAAGGCTCAAACAAGTCCAAGTGAAGGGAAAAATCCTTAAAGAAAAGGATAAAAGAGTTAAATAAATACCACTCATCATATGGTGAACTAGACTCAAGTAATCAATTAGCAATCAACAACACCGCACCCCGGCAACGGCGCCATTTTGATGGGCGTTAGAACGGTCGCACATTCCACCTTGTTCAAACACATTTATTAACAAACACCTTACAAACCAAGCATAATGAAAATTAAGAGTTCAGTCCACAAGGAACGGGATATGGATGCTAAAGATCTTAACACTTAAGCTAATTCGAAGTCAATGGTGAATTGGGGTTCGTCAAGTAGATAAACAAACTATGGTTCTAAATCAATGGATTAAAGACACTAGGGAATGGGATCCACTCAACCAAGACAATTAGGCAAACGGGGAGTAAAATAGACAAGATATAGCAAGGACTATATGTAAAATCAACCTCATGCAATAAGAAAACAACTCACACTACTAAACTTAGATTCCTCATTAGTCTAGCAATAGATGATACATAATCAAATTGCAATAAGTAATGACATACTCAATTTACACTTCAATGTCAAATTAGGCATATCATGCCATCAAGCTCCTAAGTCAAGGGTAGCTAATCCTATCATGAAGAACTAACAAGCAATCTCATATAATCAATTTAATTGTAATACAAACATCAACGTTTCTCCCACATTTGCATAATTAACCCAAAAGGTTGAGCTTCACCCAACCCCTAGCAAGAAGACTACTCACAACTCATGTTTATCAACATGCAATCAACAATTAGGATTCTAACTACTTGAATGATATGGGAAAAGTGGTTAAGAATTGAAATAACTATCATCCAATAACAAATTACCAAGAACCAAGAAGATTAAAATAACATGCAAATACCAAATAAAATCTGAAATTAAGTAGAAAAAGGTTGGAGAAATTACTAATTGAAGCTTCAAATGTTGAATACAAATTGCCAAACCTTGAGAATAATTCTTGAATTTCACTAATACAATGATTTGATTTGATGAAAAATAATCTAAAATTAATTAAAAGGAATGTTCAAACTAAGAGAGGTTTATGAAAACTAGGCTACTGTTCTCTACCTTCTAAAAGAGCTAATGGGGAAGTATTTATACTCCCCGAAACACATAGGAAAATCCGTCAAAAGAAAACGGATTCCCAACGAGGAGCGCCCGCTCCACAATGAGGAGCGCCGCTCCTACGCTAGGAGCGCCCGCTCCTTTCGGCTGCACGCCCTCTCCTGAATGCTTCAATGAAAAGTTAGATTTGAAAGTGTCAGGGAGGAGCGCCCGCTCCTCACATGATGAACGCCCGCTCCACTGTTCCACAACATGGGCAGATTTCAACTTCAAAGGGAGGAGCGGCCGCTCCTGGTCAGGAGCACGCGCTCCTAACAGACTCTGAATTTGGGCAGAATGTAGCTAAAGTCGAGGTGCCCCCGCTTCATGAGAGGTGCACGCCTGCTCCCCTGGAGCGCCCTCTTTAATCTTTAATTATCTTGTCTTAAACACAATTCATGCACCGAAATCTTACCAAATTGAGTCCATAGACCTGCAAAACGTGGACAAACATAAACCAAGAGGGGGAAAGCCGAGACAAAACATTTTCATTCAAAATTAGGTTAAAAAGAGGGGAAATGATTGCAAAATCGGATTTAAATTTACATAATAAGTGGTCAAATAAACCACTTATCAAATGCGCCATTTTGATGGGCGTTAGAACGGTCGCACATTCCACACTCGATCAAACACATTTATTAACAAACACCTTACAAACCAAGCATAATGACAAGTAAGAGTTCAGTCCATAAGGAACGGGATATGGTTGCTAATTAAGATCTTAACACTTAAGCTAATTCAATGTCAATGGTGAATTGGGGTTCGTCAAGTAGACAAACAAACTATGGTTCTAAATCAATGGATTAAAGACACTAGGGAATGGGATCCACTCAACCAAGGCAATTAGGCTAACGAGGAGTAAAATAGACAAGATATAGCAAGGACTATATGTAAAATCAACCTCATGCAATAAGAAAACAACTCACACTACTAAACTTAGATTCCTCATTAGTCTAGCAATAGATGATACATAATTTAATTGCAATAAGTAATGACATACTCAATATATACTTCCATGTCAAATTAGGCATATCATGTCATCAAGCTCCTAAGTCAAGGGTAGCTAATCCTATCATGAAGAACTAACAAGCAACCTCATATAATCAATTTAATTGCAATACGCACATCAATGTTTCTCCCACATTTGCATAATTAACCCAAAAGGTTGAGCTTCACCGAACCCCTAGCAAAAGCACTACTCACAACTCATGTTTATCAACATGCAATCAACTATTAGGGTTCTAACTACATTAATAATTTGGCAAAAGTGGTTAACAATTTAAATAACTATCATCCAATAACAAATTACCAAGAACCAAGAAGATTTAAATAACATGCAAATACCAAATAAAATCTGAAATTAAGTAGAAAAAGGTTGGAGAAATTACTAATTGAAGTTTCAAATGTTGAATGCAAATTGCCAAACCTTGAGAATAATTCTTGAATTTCACTAATACAATGATTTGATTTGATGAAAACTAAGCTAAAATTAATTAAAAGAAATGTTCAAACTAAAAGAGGTTTCTGAAAACTAGGCTACTGTTCTCTACTTCTAAAAGAGCTAAAGGGGTAGTATTTATACTGCCTGAAACACATAGGAAAATCCGTCAAAAGAAAACGGATTCCCAGCGAGGAGCGCCCGCTCCACAATGAGGAGCGCCCGCTCCTTTTGGCTGCACGCCCTCTCCAGAATTGTTCAATGAAAAGTCATTTTTGAAAGTGTCAGGGAGGAGCGCCCACTCCTCACATGTTGCACGCCCGCTCCCCTGTTACACAGCATGGGCAGATTTAAACTTCAAAGGGAGGAGCAACCGCTCCTGGTCAGGAGCACGCCCGCTCCTAATAGACTCTGAATTTGGGCAGAATGTAGCTAAAGTCGAGGAGTGCCCACTCCATGAGAGGTGCACGCCCGCTCCGCTGGAGCGCCCTCTCCAATCTTTAATTCTCTTGTCTTAAACACAATTCATGCACCGAAATCTTGCCAAATTGAGTCCATAGACCTGCAAAACGTGGACAAACACAAACCAAGAGGGGGAAAGCCGAGACAAAACATTTTCATTCAAAATTGGGTTAGAAAGAGGGGAAATGATCGCAAAATCGGGTTTAAATATACACAATAAGTGGTCAAATAAACCACTTATCAAATCCCCCAAAGCTAGCCAAATGCTTGTCCTCAAGCAATTCACATTGCCAAAAAACAAAACCAAAGATCAATTTGCTCAAAGAAAAGCACATGCATAGATATGAGAATCCTTAAGCAATAAAACTCGAGCATGAGGTATATGCCTAAGATCAACCACGGTCATGACTAGCCAAAGCCTAGCATATCTTACCGCGTCCCTATAAAAAAGTTCAAATCCCCCCTAATGGTAGTGTCTCGTGACTCCACGAAGGAGCCGAAAAAACATAGATAAAGCGGTTTCAAACGCTCGACATCTCAATGAAAGAGTACCCTCTCCATATGCTTGCGAATCAACTCCCTCCACCGATAAAGGCATCCACTACTCTCCTAATCATTACAAGACTCAAGGACTACGACACAAAGTTAAGGTATATGTATAAAACTAGAAGTGTTTTGCAAAATGAGCCGACTAAGTTGTATCATTTGTAGCAAACCCAAAAAGGCTTCTAACCTTGACCCAAGTTGCAACTTTGAATGAACTTTTTAGACTACACCCCCAAGCTTATTTGGTTGCTAAGGTGGTGATAATACATTCCTTCTTTGCATTATTATCCTTTTCTTTTTATTCTTCATTCATTCCCTTTTTCTCTTTTTTTTTTTTTCTCTTCACTCTCCTTTACAAAAGGGAAATCAGCCTGGCTTTCACACGCTTTTTACGCGAAATCCGATCTTTAACCAAATTTGATCTACGGAATCCTTACAGAAGCTAAAAACGTATAATTAAACATAATAATATTATAATAAAATAATAATATTTTATTTCCAAATAAAAATCCATTTTTAAATAATCATTAATCCTAACTCTATTAGAATTTAAAAGAACCTTCTAGAAACCTCTAGAAAATTATAATTAATCCTAATAATTTTAGGAATAATAATTAACATTGGGCCCTCCTCTAGATCATTGCGCCATATGTAAATGATGAACCGGGCCCAATTTAGTATTTTGGCCATAACTTCCTCAATATTCATCGGAATTCGGCTTATAATATATCGCTGGAAAGGTCTTTTCGAGCCCCATCCAATAACACTATTATTGGACCCTTATCATGGACAAAAATAAACTAGATTGGCTATTTTTAAAAAAATAAGGTTATTTTCAAAAATAGAGAGATGAGAATTTTAATAAACTAGATTGGCTTATAATATACCGCAACACTTGACTTTCCACACTTTCACCTCATTCGATTATAAATCGACGTGAAAGGCATTCATCACAAGGTTTGGTTTTAGGGAGACACAAATGGGTGTCTACAGAAGCCCCCACTTTGACTGAGTTTGGCAAAACTTAGGTTTTGACGGAGAATGATTTAGAACGTTCTGCGATGCCAAATCATTCTTATAACCCCGATACCTGCAAATCAACATTATTTATATAGATAAAAGAGTTAAGAAACGCGTATCTTGCATTGTCGAGCACACGTCTCTGGAGTAACCATTTTTGTCGCTATATTTGTTGTTTGTGACAACCTCCACAGTATCTCTCGTGAACACCATCTTTAAAGGTAACATTACGTCGCTATCTTTAATTTTCTTTGGTGACAATCCTCCACAGTATCTCGGGAACATCGTCGAAAATGACCGTATGTCGTCAATCTCAAGGTTGTGGCAGCACGTCGCCACGACAGTACGTCGCCATTATAGACAATATCTACTTTATCTCGAGGGATCGTCAAAGGTGACCATGTCCCGTCATCTTCAGAATTTGTGACATTATTTCGCCATGGCAGTATCTTGCCATTATAGACAATTTCGTCTCTTCGTTGGGACTTTGTCGAAGATCATTTTACGTATTGATCTTTAACATTGCTCTTGTACCAATATGTCGGTGCTTCCACTGTTTTGTGAACCATTACGTCGGTGCTTCTATTGCTTATGAACCATTAATTTGGTGCCTTTGCTATGAGCCAATATTTTGACGCTTTAAGCTAAGTGAGACGATCTCCTATCAGGTCGATCACTTAATGTGATTTTAATCGAGCTGATTACTAACTCATGTCTGGCGTACAAAGGAACCAAACTGCTGCACAAGGTCCACATAACCATAATTGGACCCCCATATATCATCCTCGCTCTGGCGCCAGCCAGAAACAGTTGTCGCCACATTTTACGCCTGTCGCCAAGAGACAGAGTCTGTCACCTCGCGACAAATTTGTCATTTGGCAACATAATTGGGTTTTTAAATACCCATTCTTTCTTCTTCATTTCGCTGCTGCTCTGTTCGTTCGTGTTTCTCAAATCTTCAAAACACTTGTTCTTGCTCGTTTCTCGACCAAATTCGCTCAAACTTGTTGCAAATCAAAGCTTATCTCATCTATTTTCCCATCTATGTAAGTTTTGCTCAAACTCAACTCGATTTTTTCTGAATTGCTCATTCTTGCTCGCGACTTTTCGAAAAACTCGAACATGTTCATGCTCAATTTGCTTTATTTGTTGAATTTTATGCCTTGAATTTACTTGATTATGTGTAAGCTTTGCTGCTCGAAAACACCCAGTACTGACCTATACCGTCGTTTCGTTTTCGGGGCATGCGAAGGTGTTCAAGCTTGTAGGGCCGGCGGAATAAGTGCTCTACCCATCTTTCTTACGGCTCGGCAGTTCTGAAGGCACCTAAGGATACACCAGTTCAGCCTTTTGTATATTGCATTGGGAGTATGATGAGACTTGTTTGACTCAATTTAGTGAAGAAATGAATGATTTACCATTGTTGGACCTCTTGAGGTCGTGAAGAACAATGTGACTTGTTCTTTGCGTTTTTACCGTCTTTTCTTGTACAATTTGTCACAATATTTACTATATAATTGCAAGAAATTGTTTGTTTGCTTGAAAATGCTAATTATGCTTAGTTTAATTTTTGCTCTGTTTTAGTACTATGTACTTTGTTTTTTGCGAGAATAGTATCATGCGGCTAGGCGAACCTTAGATACTATAGAGCCTTAAATTTAATTACTTTTACATAATTTAGCATGGCTAGATGGCGTGGTTCCAGTTCTCGATCGAGGGATCCGCGCCGGGAAGACGAGCCAGCTAGCAAGAGCGAGGTTGCTCCGTCTACGTCCAGACTAGGACCTCTTCCAGAGTGGAACGAGTGCACCATGTTCTTTGCCCCCGTGCATCATTTGTCGGAGCGAGTCCGACGAGGTCTCGAGAGTGGGAGGACCCGTAGTCACGGTTCGGGCAACTCCACATTGGCACGCTCTACGACACCTTCATCAGTAGGGATGAGGGATTGCGGCAGCTTTGGAAGTCATGTGGGTTGACTGCTCTTCTTCGGGCCACCCGGGACATGTTTTCTTTCGACGGGGGTAACCTCGTCGTTCGAGCTTTGGTGAAGTTCTTTTAGGACACAACCTACACCTTCCACTTTCCCTTGGGTGAGATGACAGTCACTCCAGCCGACTTTAGTCTCATCACGGGGCTAGAGTATCAGACTGCTCCTCTGCCATTCGACAGCGATATCACGGTCCATTCACCGATCGTGTTGGAGTTGTTGGGTCCGATTGTTGTTCGGGCCCGAGCTGAGGCTGAGTCGGGACAGCTGAGCTCTCGATATATTCGTCGCGGCACACTAGTTGCAGCTTTTGAGGATAATGCGATCACTCGCGAGCAGCAAGTGCGCATTTTAGTGCTTATTATGCTGTGAAAAATCAGGGACCTTTTCCCCTGACAAGGGTAGTAGATTACTTTACTACCTATCCACTGTTCGCAACCTTTACTTGGTCGGGACATATGACTGGGCCAGTATGGCCTATGCGGACTTTTTGCTGGGCCTGCGACGTTCTTGCCGTCACAGGGCCTTGTCTGGAGAGGTCGCACTTTCCAGCTTCCGGAGGGTCGTAGAGGTCGCATTGATTTTTGTCATTTGTGTAGATCTGGTTCTACGAGTATTTCCCCTCACTTGCGCCTTCGAGACCTTCGACCCGTGAGCTCCCCATTGTCGCCAGTCGGGGAGGTCGTCGTGGTCCAGCTGAGGCCGTTCGTCTTCGAGAGGTGCTCCTCTCGGTAGGTTCTTGCGAACACTGCCCTTTTTTTATTATCATCTCTTTGTTTAGCATTCATCTCACATAGTTGTTTTGTACCTGTGCTAGCTGCATAGTACACTATTGAGCGTCGATATTTTTTGGGGACAGACAATGCGGTGGTCTACCTAGGAGAGAGGGTAGTCATTCAGCATTTCTTAGAGGTTTTCTTTGTTCCTACCCCTCCGCCTCGGCACATGTTTTATGAGGCACTACTGCGAGACCGGGCGAGTGGATTATCTCGGGGTACTCCCTGGAGGTCCTACGTTCTCCTCGAGCAGAGCTACAAGGAGGACTTGCTGCCTTTACTAGCGACGGCTTCTGTCCTATCTGAGGAGGCAGCGGTATGCTTTTTACTTTATTTCATTTGCTTTCAACTAGGTAGCCCCCAACTGATTTCTAATCATTTGTCTTTACCCTTATCAGGCCGGTCCTAGGGAGTTTATTCCCTCGAGGATGTCCATACGCTATTAGGGCATGTATAGATCGATTAAGGAGCTGATTCCGCCAGCTCCGGAGGAGGAGCGGTTCGTGGAGCGCTCCATTCCCCGTCACCAGACTCGGGTGAGCATATTTATATATTTATGCTTTTGTATTTGTTTTCATACCATTACTAACCTTGTACCTTTGACAGTTTTCTCGCGAGTTGGTGACAGCTATGGCGAGGTGCATAGACGCCTTTCGCAGCCAGCTCGTGAGGTTCCAGAACCGTGCTACTTGTCGTAGCAACGACGCTGAGGAGGTATTACTCTCAAATTTACTTTAGCATTACTTTTCGTTACACTTTTTACTTGATTTCTAACTTGATTCATTCTTGCAGGGACAATCTATTCCTTCTCCGCACACACGGTCGAGGCCTGAGCCTAGGAGAGAGACTATTAGGTCCGACTCGAGGCGTCGCCGCACTACTTGTGGCGGTCGGGGTGGTCGTTCTGAGGCCGCTCCTACAGAGGATTCAGCCTCTTCTCCTGAGGAAGTTGCAGCTTGGCCGACCAGCCGAGGAGAGATGACATGGGCTCCTTTCATGGGTGGTAGGACATACGAGGTCGGTTCGTCGTCGCAGCAGCCCTTGCAGCCTCAGCCGCTATCTATCGGATATCAGGGTGAGACGGGTTGGACTGGCCCTGAGTTATGGTTTCCGACGACCGGCGCATCGGGGGATGGTGAGGGACATACTCCACGGACTACGACATTCTTCGTTACTTTCAACATTCCTCATCATTTGCAGCCTCCCGCACCGTAGTTGTACCTGTATTTATTTATTTTGACTTTGTATGACTTTGTGTAATTTGTATTATATGACTCATGTATTAGACACTTGTGTATATGCAATTTTATTATTTAAACTCATTTTATTTCTTGCATTTTATTTTTTTATTTTGTGTGCAAGTGAGTGTGTGCGAAAGAAATGTGACTTTAATATTCGCGCAAGAAATTTCCGTTATTTTTATTATTATGGAGGGTACCGACTTTATCCCCAACTAAGAAAAAAATGAAAAATAAAATGAAGAAAAATACTTCGACCAAAACTAAGCCTAAATTTAACTAAGCTTAATTTAATCAAGAGCGAAAAAGGCAAAGATGAAACAATGTGGATTTGATAGGCCAAATCAAAGTCAAATTGGAGTTAGAAAAAACGCGGTTTACGTAGCGCGTGACTGTCTCTGGATAAAGTAAGCTGGCGCCACACGTTTGCTTCTGTCGCCACGCGACAGGATTGTCGCCTGGCGACAGAATCAATTTTCAGAATTCTTTCAGGAATTGAATTCTGGCGAAAAAATAGCTTATAAATAGCCCCCTGATCTGACGTTTTTTGTATAATTCGAACAAATTAGTCATTATACAAATTGACAATTAATCATGTCTTTAATTAAAAAAAAAACTTTTGTGATTTCACACGTGAGTGGTGTCGTTCTTTAATCACTAAAGAGAGAAAAGAACTTAACATTTCACATGGGGGGTATTTATGGTATAAAGGGGGTAGATATTGACATAGTATTTATTCGTACCGCCTTAGAATATTGGGATTCTAATACTCACTGTTTTAAATTATTCTATGATAAAATTTGCCCTTTACCGGAAGAATTTGGTGCCATTCAAGGCTTCCGTCCTTAAATCTTGCGGTAATGCCTAGGATAAGTTTGTATTATTATAAAGATTAGGAGCGTTTTCTTGATCTTAGGGGTAAAGATCTAAACAACATAGTGCATGGTAATAATATTGATTTAAAAGAATTTGCACGTTTTTATTTTGATAAACCACGCTCCGAATCTTTCCATGTTTATAGAAGAAGAGCCTTCCTCTTTTGCATGCTTAGCCAATATCTCCTTACTAGTGGTAAAAACAATGAGGGCTAAGCAATTATCATATCTGTTTTAGAAAGAATTGAATCAGAGTGAAATCCAATGCCATTAATTGTTGGAGAGACCATGTTGAGTCTTGATGAGTTGAAAAAGAATCCTAAAGCACCCCTTCGAGGTTCTCCAATTTAATTACAGGTAGAAAAATAATATTCTTAATTACAGAAATAAAAAAATTATTTTTGTATTGCAATACTAATTATGTACATTTTTACAGATATGGCTCATGGAGAGACTAGGATTAATTAGTCCTCCTGATGATATTGATAAGTATACTCCCAACTACTTTGTTCGGCGAAAGAAGCGCTTCTCTTTAAAGATGGGTCGCCGTGAGTGGGGTAAGGTGTTTGCTGCTGGTGACTTTTCCATGAACTGGGTCTTCCCTTGGTGGAAGATTGAGAAGATGATTGGTTGTAACAACCAACCTTTTTGCCGTCTACCTAGCTTATCAAACTATCCCTGTAGCGTAAAGAGATAATATGGTATTGCACAAACTATCCCTACGGGAGATTTTCACCGTCCTTATGAATTCCTTGTTTCACAAGAAGTTGAGCGCTTTGATAAGTATTGGTGTGCAAGACCTTTATGGGAGGTGGTTCCCCATAAGGTTCCACCCTCTTTGTCCAATAGTGTGAAGCAATGTCCCGATGGACGATCTCAAAAAGACTAAGTCAAAGTTGAGAAGACCAATGTGAAGACTCGTCTAGGAGATAAGAAAGCTCCTGTTAAGGAACGTCTAGGTGAAAGAAACGAGTTTAAGACTCCTATTATGCCTAAAAAGAAGAGATCTAACAAAGATAAAGGGAAAAGAAAAGTTGACTCTACAGAAAAGAAAGTTTGGGTAGAAAAGAAGCATGGAGTTTTAGCGGAGGGAGAGACTATCCAAACCAAAATAGAATGTAGATCTTCTAATGGGTGCCTTCTAGCAAAAGTAATGGATAAAGAAGAGGATGCGGACAAAAATTGGAAAAGAATTAAGAAAGAGAAGAAAGATTAAAGCATTGCTTTTCTTTTGATTTATTAAACAATTTAAATTTGTTTTAAGTTAATTTCTTTATGCTTTATTTCATCAATAATGTAATTTTTTATTAACTAATGTGATTTCAGCTTTTTTAATTAAATTAACTTTACAATTAAACAATGAAAACAATTAAAAATATTTATTTCAGAAGATTTCTTCGAGTGCGGAAGTCGATAAATTTCCAGAATGCACCAAACTTGCCCAAATTCTCGCAGAAAACTGGCGCTGCCTGTTCAAAGTCTGTCGTTGGGATATTCCTTCTGTTGCTGGCGACAAAGCTGTCGTCTAGCGACAGAGTCTGTTTTCTGGCGACAGACTTATTTTCTTGCAGTCATAATTTTGTCAATTCAGGGATGCGAGAATTTGAAAAATTAAAGTGGCCGCACCCTTTAAAGGGTTGCCTACGTATCCTTTCCTAAGGAATCAGTCCAAACGTAGCTCTCTTGAGTGTGTTACTCAAGTGTTTATGGGTAGTACTTCTTATGTTGGTCAAGATTTGTCATATTTGAAAATTCATTGCCATCCATGTCAGTTAATTTTGCCGCGCCTCCTGACAAGATTGTTTTGACAATGTATGGTCCGGACCAATTAGATCTAAACTCACCTCTTGGATCCAAAACATTTTTCCTTATTGCTTTTAATACCAAGTCTCCAACCTTGATATTTCTAGTTTTGACCTTTTTGTTAATTTGTCTAGCCATACGAGTTTGATAACATTGGGTATGATGTAGAGCCTCTAATCGCTTTTCGTCAAGTAAAATTAGCTCTTCATGCCGTGCTCTAGTCCATTCTTTTCGTGATGCGTAGAGAAGGTATTTCTAACTCCACAGGTTGTACGAAATCCATTCCATACACTAAGGTGAATGGCGTACTCCCTGTTAATGTTCGGATTGACGTGCGATAACCCCAAAGTGCAAAGTGGAGTTTATCAGGACAATTTTTGTAATTTTCTTTCATTTCCTCGATGATAGTCTTTAGGTTCTTATTGGCGGCCTCAACTGCTCCATTTGCTTGAGGCTTGTAAGGGGAAGAATGATGATGTTGAATAAAATATTTTTGTAGCAATTCTTCACATTCGGCTTGAAAGTTAGTACCATTGTCACTTATCATCTCACGTGGGACTCCACATCGACAAATTATGTTTCTTTCGATAAAGAGTGTTACATGCTTTGTAGTGAGTTTAGCATATGATTGTGCTTCAACCCACTATGTGAAGTAATCGATTGCAACCAAAATGTATTCATGTTCTCCTGTCCCAGGAGGTGTCATTTTTCCAATTATGTTAATTCCCTATGTTGAGAAAGGCCATGGTGAAGTGTATGTGTAGAGAAGAGATGGAGGAATATGTTGCAAATTTGCATAGATTTGGCACTTAGGGCATCTTTTTACATATTGATGACAGTCCCTATTCATGGTAGTCCGATAGCATCCTTCTCGCATTATTTTTGGACTAGCATTTTGCCATTAACATGTGTTCCACATATTCCTTCATGGACTACTCTCATAGCTCTTTGAGCATCTTTTTTTACCTACACATAATAAAGCTCGACCTTTAGGTACCCTTTTCTATAACTCATTTCATATGAGCACGTACTAGGAAGCCAAAAGTCTTAAGGCTCGTTTTGCTCTTTTGTCAGCATGAGGAGAGTATTCTCCTTTGGTGACGTAATTGAGTATATCAGTATACCATGGATCTTCTTCTTCTTGTTCTTCTTCTTGGACTACTTCATCGTCTTCTACAGCTTGGATATATGCCGGTTTATGCCTTTTTTTCTATGGTTAAAGGCATTTGTTCAATTTCCTTAGGAATTCTAACCATTGAGGCTAGTCTTGCCAAGACATCGGCGAATTGATTTTCTTCTCTAATTAAACAGGTGTATTCTACCTTTTCCAGTTGATAAGTGAGGGTTTCCAGGTATGTTTGGTAAGGGGCTAAGCTTTCGCTCCTAACCTTCTATCTTTTGGAGATTAGGTTGATAATTAAAGAGGAATCTCCGAAAATTCGAAGTTTCTTTACTCCTAAGGCTAGAGCCGTTTCGAGGCCTACCACGCATGCTTCATATTCTGTTGCGTTATTGGTAACGTCGAAATCTAGCTTTATTGAGATGGGAACGTGTTCCTCTTTAGGTGATACTAGTAGGACTCCTACGCCACATCCTTTCTGGTTTGAGGCTCGATCAAAGTATAGAGTCCATGTATTATCTTTTTTCATCATTAAATCTTCATCTGAAACTCGTGATCATGCATTGGCGTTGAATCTTCTACTGGGAAGTCCGCTAGAAAATTCGAGATCACGGATCCTTTAATCGTCTTTTAAGGCATGAACCTTATATCGAACTGGGCTAGGTTAAATACCCACCTTGAAATACGTCTATTAAGTGTAGATTTCTCGAATAAATACTTGAGAGGATCCATTTGTGACACTACGTAGACGGTGTGAACGAGCATGTAATGTCATAACTTGGTTGTGGCCCACACCAATGCGACGCACAATTTCTCAAGTGGTGTATAGCGTGTTTCATATTAGAGCATCTTTTTACTTAGGTTGTAGATGGCATTTTCTTTGTCTTCTACTTCTTGTGCGAGCATGGCTCCCATTGTTTCTTTGGTGAATGTTAAGTACAACCTTAGAGGTATTCCTGGGAGTGCTGGAGCTAATACGGGAGGATTGGCGAGATATGCTTTGATCTTCTCAAAGGCTTTTTGACACTCATCGTCCCATATGACTGGCGCATTTTTCTTAAGCTTTTTGAAGATTGGTTCTTATATCGTGGTCAACTTAGATATGAACTTACTTATGTATTGCAACCGGCCAATAAATCCCCGAATTTGTTTTTTGGTTTTGGGCGGTGGCATCGACATGATTGCCTTAATCTTGGTTGGGTCTATCTTTATTCCTCTAGAGCTTACGACATATCCCAAGTGTTTTCCTGAGGTTACTCCGAAAGCACATTTGGAGGGGTTTAACCTCATGTTATATTTTCTTAACCTTTTGAAGATCTTTCTTAAGGCTACTTGATGTCCTGGACATTCCTTGGATTTTACAATCATGTCATCTACATATACTTCCACTTCTTTGTGCATCATGTCGTGCAGTAGGGCAATCGCTGCTCGTTGGTAAGTAACACCCGCGTTTTTCAACCGGAATGGCATTACCGTGTAACAGTAAGTACCCCAAGGTGTTATGAATGTTGTTTTCTCCATGTCTTCTTCGGCCATGAGAATTTGGTTGTACCCCGCGTATCCATCCATAAACGAGAGAAGTGTGTGATTTGCTGTACTATCTACCAAGATATCAATGTGTGGTGAAGGGAAGTTGTCCTTTGGACTTGCCTTATTTAGATCTCGATAGTCGACACACATTCAAACTCTACCATCTTTTTAGGGACTAGGACCACATTCGCGACCCATTCGAGCTGAGGTATTTGGATACCCTGATAAAACCTGCAGTTATTTGTTTTTGTACTTCTTCTTTTATTTTAAGGGCTACGTCGGGTTTCATTCGACGTAACTTTTGTTTTACAGGTTTCATTCCTGGAATTAATGGTATGGTGTGTTGAGCTATTTCTCTATTAATGCCTGGAATATCTTCATATGACCAAGTGAATACATCGATAAATTCTTTAAGTAGATTAATTGAACCGGTGCTTTTATCTTTATTTAATGTGAGTCCGATTCTAACTTCGCTTTTACTGATTGGATCTTTTGAGATGTCAACTGTTTCATTGTCTTCGATTATTGGTGTTTTATTTTCAAGTATTTCCGTTTCTTTAATAATTTGTTTATCATTTTCATCATTAATTAAGCAATGCTCGTCATCTTTGGTTAAAGAAAAACACGAGGAATAAGGGGAAGAAGACATATTATTGAATTCATTAAGAGATGTCCGTTGGAACTTGATTACTAATTATCCTAGGAGTAGGAATAGAAGATTGAGGTGCTACAACTAGAGATTGAGAAGACTTGATAAGGGAAGACTCTGACTCGGACTCTAACTTAGACGATTCTTCGAACATTGACCCTTGTCCTGTAGTTACGGAGATCTTTCTTCCATTTGCAGTGGTCACCTTTACCGTCTTGCGCCATCCTCGCTCTTGATCTTCTATTGGAGTGATAAACTTCGAAGGATCAAAATTTTCACTTTGTAAGACCGTTTGAATGAGTGAAGAGTTGTCTTCCACGTATCTTGGCTCAATCTTTTCTCGCCCAAAGAGAACTCCATTCCTTTGGAATAGCTTAACCTTAGTTTCTACCATAAACCCCTACTAGACTTCGGAATAGCTTAACTTAGGTATCGTGCATTTGACCTCCATTTCTTTGGGTTCGACCTTGACTTACCACTACACTAAATAGGGGTTTGTTAAGTTACAAATTTTGTTTGATTGGGTGGGGTGGTAGCCCAACGACCTACCGTTCTCCTTCCCATCAAAATGGCGCCGTTGCCGGGGAGTGGTGCTTTGAATGCATGTTGTTGTTGAGTCTATTCCACTCTATTTGCAAAATACAAAAAGATTTTACACTTAGGCTACACTTGTAGTCGTGCTACTAATATTGTCTTTGAGTTATGTGTGTATAGATCCCAAGTCATGGGAGGTAATTCAAGAGTTACCTTGAAAGAGCTTGGAGTGCCCGGGGCATATAGGTATGAGAGCGCCATAGCTCCACCTATAACACCGGAGAATGACTTTGAAATTCGGCCGGCAATGATCACCCTAATTGAGAGGAGACAATATAGTGGGGCAAAGAACGAGAGCCCATTGAACCATCTTAAGGAGTTTGAAAAATATTGTAACACAATCAAGATTAATGGACTGTCTCAAGAATTCATCCGCCTTAAGTTGTTCCCTTTCTCCCTCATCGGAAGGTCTTTGGAATGGCTAGATAAAGAGGTGAAGCCCAATTCATTGAAAACTTGGGATGATGTCACCAAAGCTTTCTTGTTCCGTTTCTATCCTCAAAAGAAAACGGCGGAGGCAAGAACTTTGATTCAAGGGTTCAAGCAAAAGCCTAATGAAAGCCTTTATGAAGCATGGGAAAGATTCAAGGATTATCAAAGGGAGTGTCCACACCATGGGATTCCTACCTATCAAATCATACATATCTTTTATGGTGGGTTGAGTTCTCATGGGAGAGCAAGTTTGGATGGCGGAGCCGGAGGCCCAATCATGAACAAGACGGAAGAAGAAGTGGTTGATGCTATTGATGAAGTAGCTCGTCATTATATGAATTGGAAAGAAGTGGAAAGAGAACCAACAAGCAAGGGTTACTCGATCGAACAACTTAGTATCATCAATGATTTGACCATTTTGATTGCGGATTTAGGGAAAGAAGTTATGTCTCTCAAGGAAAAGCTTGAGAAGCCTCCTTCCCAAGCTCCAATTCTTCCCTCCCAAATTAAGGGGAGAGGTACATCTTCTCACTCTAACTCCAATTTTTCTACTTGTTGCATGATTGTGGAATGTTGGCCATGTTAATTATGTGGAATGAATGATCATAATGCTTCTATGTGCCCAAATGTTCCTTGTAGTAAATGTGATGGAAGTGAAATTGAACATATGAATTATGTCAATAATCATGCTTGTGAACCTAGAAATGATGTTCAAAGAAATATTGGAAATAGGAATTATCATATGAATCATGATGATTATAACCAAAATGGAGGTTATAGAAATCATGAATACCAAGAGATTCATGGTAACTATAACCATCATGGTTGTAATGGTCATGGTCATGGCTATAGACATGGGGATCATAACCAAGGTTATGATAACTATGGTCCACAAAGGAGCCAAAATGAAACTAGGGGTAATTGGAATAATCAAGCTAGGGGATATTTTCAAGCAAGTTTTCAAGATGGTTCCCCAATTGATTTAGTTCCAAATGCTCAAAGTTTAAATGATAATTCCCATGACCAATCATTTTCTTCTAGGGAATTTTTGGAAAGTGTCATTGAGAAACAAGCCAAAACTTTGGAAATGTGTATGGTTTTGAATGAAGAGAAGTTTAATTACATGTTGGCTTATAACAAAGATTTGAGTGAAAAACTTTCTCAATTGACTAGTATATTCAAGGAATATGCAAACTCTTCTTCTTTGACTCCACCTAGCTTAGATTCTAGGAACCCTATGGATGCCATTGTTACTAGAAGTGGTAAGGTCCTTGAGGGAGGTGTGCCTAAGAAGAGTGTTGCTAATGAGAGAACTAGTAAGAATTCTATTGAAATTGAAGGTGATGAATGCCCCTTGAGCGAAAATGTTGGTGAGGAACAAGTAGAGAAGGTGATAGAGAAAGAGAGAGAGGTTTGCAAACCAAGGCTCCCCTATCCTCAAAGATATAATAGATATAAGTTGGATGAGTAATTTGGAAAATTTGTAGAGATGCTTAAGCAACTTCATTTAACTCTTCCTTTCACCGATGTTGTTGAACAAATGCCAAATTATGCTAAGTTCCTTAAGGAGATTTTGAGTGGAAAAAGGACTTGTGATGTGGCGGAGACTATTAGCCTTACCGAGCATTGTAGTGCAATTATCATGAATAAGATGCCTCCTAAGTTGAAGGATCCCGGAAATTTTTCCATCCCTTGTGCTATCAATAAGACCCAAATTGATAATGCCTTATGTGACTTAGGAGCTAGTGTTAGCCTTATGCCATATTCGGTTTATCAAAGAGTAGGTCTAGGAGAACTTCTACCTTCAAAGATTACCTTGCAATTAGCCGATAGGTCAATCAAGATTCCTAAGGGAAAGGTAGAAGATGTGCCTTTAAGGGTTGGGAAATTTGTTATCCCGGTTGATTTTGTAGTGTTGGATATGGATGAAGATGCTACAATACCTATCATCTTAGGTAGACCTTTCCTTGCTACATCGGGGGCTATGATAGATGTGAAAAGTGCTAAGATATCTCTTAAGATAGGAGAGGAAGTAATTGAATTTGATTTGAATGAAGGAATGAAATATCCTTCCTCTTCTTTAGAAAATTGCATGAGAGTTGAAGTGCTTGATAATATTGTGAATTCCATGCATGAGCACTTGCTCACATCTAATGATCCTCTTGAGTGTGTTTTGTTGAACAAGGAAAAGATAGGTATCTCGACCAAGGAAGAGCAATTGTACGAAAATTTGCTTAATGAAGGCGATATAGGGAGTGGAGAAGAAACTTGTATGGGGATATCAAGTCAAGATGCTTTGCAAGTGGCCTCAACCAAATAAGGTAAAGGTGTTCCCATGGTAGAGCTAAAACCTCTACCATCACACCTTAGGTATGAATTCTTAGGCCCTAATTCTACATATCCCGTTATTGTTAGTGCATCCTTGAGTGAGAGCCAAGCTCAAGCGTTATGTGGTGTTTTGAGAAAGCACCAAGGTGCTTTGGGGTATACAATTGATGATCTTAAAGGTATAAGCCCCGCCTTGTGTACACACCACATAGCACTTGAGGAAGGCACCCTTCCTTCTATCGAACGACAAAGGAAACTACATCCCCAAATGGGAGAAGTAGTCAAGAAAGAGATCACCAAGCTTTTGGATGCGGGAATTATATTCCCCATTTCAAGCTCACGGTGGGTCTCCCCCGTGCATGTCGTTCCTAAAAAGGGGGGTATGACCGTAGTTGAGAATGAGAAAGGTGAGCTCATTCCAACTAGAACGGTCACCGGTTGGAGGATGTGTATAGACTATACACGTCTAAACACGTCAACCAAAAAGGATCACTTCCCTCTCCCTTTTATTGACCAAATGCTTGAAAGGTTGACTAGGCACAAATTCTATTGCTTTCTTGATGGATATTCGGGATTCTTCCAAATTCCTATTCACCCCGAGGATCAAGAAAAGACAACCTTCACATGCCCCTATGGTACTTTTGCATATAGAAGAATGCCCTTTGGATTGTGTAACGCTCCGACGACTATTCAAAGGTGTATGATGAGCATTTTTGGGGACATGCTTGAAGAGGAAATGGAAGTCTTCATGGATGATTTTTCCGTGGGAGGTGTTTCATTTGAGGATTGCCTCAAAAATCTTGAAAGATGCCTAGAGAGATGTGAAAAGGTCAACTTGGTGCTTAATTGGGAAAAATGCTACTTCATGGTGGAAGAAGGGATTGTTCTAGGCCATAAAATTTCCAATAAAGGCATCGAGGTTGACAAGGCTAAGATTGAGGTGATAGAGAAGTTGCCTCCCCCGGTCAATGTGAAAGGGGTAAGATCGTTTTTGGGTCATGCCGGATTTTATAGAAGGTTTATCAAAGACTTTTCTCTTATTGCTAAGCCTTTAAATGATCTTCTCCAAAAAGATGTTGATTTTGTCTTTAATGATGCTTGCTTGGAAGCTTTTATTAAATTGAAGAAAGCTTTGACTTCTACTCCTATTGTCCAAGCCCCTAGATGGGATTTGCCATTTGAGCTCATGTGTGATGCAAGTGATACGGCTATAGGAGGTGTGTTGGGTCAAAGAATCGACAAAAAGCTCCATGTCATCTACCATATGTCAAAGACTCTTAATGGTGCTCAAAGAAATTACACAACAACGGAAAAGGAATTCTTGGCTATTGTTCATTCTTTTGAGAAATTCCGTTGTTACTTGTTGGGGTCTAAGACTATAGTTTTCACCGATCATGCGGCTTTGAAGTATCTCTTTGGGAAAAAAGAATCCAAACCGAGGTTAATTCGTTGGGTCCTTGAGCTTCAATCTTTTGATCTTGAGATCCGTGATAAAAAAGGTGCTGAAAATGTTGTTGCGGATCATTTATCTAGACTTGAAGATTTTCAAGTTCAAGACGATGGGTCTCCTATAGAGGACCGGATGTTGGATGATTCTTTATATGTTATCAATATGAAGGAGCTCCCTTGATTTGCCGATTTGGTGAATTTTCTTGCTTGTGGGGAGTTCCCTCTTTCTTTTTCCAACAATCAAAGGAGGAAGCTCAAGAGAGAAGCAAGGCACTATGTATGGGATGAACCAATCTTGTACAAAAGAGGTGTGGATGGATTGTTGCGCCGATGTGTGCCAAATGAGGAAATACCAAATGTTTTGAAGATGTGCCACTCCGATCCTAGTGGCGGTCATATGGGTGTTTCAAGAACGGCCTCTAAGGTGCTTCAATGTGGATTATGGTGGCCTAACCTCTTTAAGAATGCTTGGGAGTATGTCAAAAGTTGTGATCAATGCCAAAGGACCGGGAATATTTCGAGGAGGAATGAGATGCCCCAACAACCAATACTTGAATTGGAGATATTTGATGTTTGGGGTATAGATTTTATGGGTCCTTTTCCATCTTCTTATGGGAATCAATATATCCTTGTTGCCGTTGATTATGTGTAAAAGTGGGTGGAAGCCATTGCTTCTCCCACTAATGACCATAAAGTGGTGATGAAATTGTACAAAAAGATAATATTCCCTAGGTTTGGCATCCCCAAAGCGGTTATAAGTGACAATGGCTCACACTTTGTGCACTATGCTTTCCAGAAGATGTTGAAGAAGCATGGAGTGAACCAACGATTTGGTCTTCCTTATCATCCTCAAACTAATGGGCAAGTTGAGGTATCTAATCGTCAAATTAAGTTAATTCTTGAGAAGACGGTTGCAAGGAGTAGGAAAGATTGGGCAAATAAGCTTGATGATGCCTTATGGGCATATAGAACGGCTTTCAAAACTCTTATTGGTACCACTCCTTATCGCTTGGTTTATGGAAAGTCTTGTCACCTTCCGGTTGAGCTTGAGCACCGCACTCATTGGGCTATTAAAAAGATCAATTTTGATTTGGCTAGTGCGGGTGAGCAACGTTGGTTAGACCTTCATGAGTTAGAAGAGCTTCGGTTGGATGCTTATGATTGTGCTAGCTTGTACAAAGCTAGAACTAAAGAGGTGCATGATAAGCTCATTGAGAAGAAAGAGTTTGTTCCGGGGGATAAGGTGCTTCTTTTCAATTCCAAAATGAGGCTTTTTCCCGGAAAATTGATGTCTCGTTGGACCGGCCCTTTTGTTGTTCAAGAGGTGTTTTCAAATGGCTCTATCGAAATTTCTCCTTTGGATTTTTCAAGAACTTTTAAGGTTAACGGACATAGACTAAAGAGGTATTATGATGGAATGTTCGTGGGGGTCATTCATGACATGACTCTCTATGATCCGCCTTGAAAGAGGTGGAGGATGTCTAGCTTAAGACTCTAAATTAAGCGCTTCATGTGTGTCATAAATGGCACACATTTGATGAGTATTTAGGTCCTTTTTGTCCTCTTTTCATTGCTTTCTTGCTCAATAAATGCTCGGTTTTATGCTTTCTCTCCCTTTTCTACCTTTCTATGGTTTTATACTACCTCCGTTAAATATTATCTGCAACTTTTGCCATTTCGGGATGATCAGGGTTATCTGCAACTTTCCATTTTTTTGCCATTTTTAGTAAACAAAAACTGATGAAATTACCGTTTTACCCTTAATTAGTTTTTTTTTTTTTAAATAACTACCCTTATTATCTCCTAATCTAATTTGATTTATCTAACCTAAAACTAATCAGATTAACTGTATCCTAATGATTCCCTCCCTTTAATTCCTATCTCCCTCCTTCTCTCTTCATTTACTCACATCCTCAACCACCAAAAATTAAATTCTGCTGGTTGAGTTTCCCTTTATGTTGTTCAATCTTCTTCAGAAGATGAACCCTAGTTCATCTTCCGTCCTTTTCTCTCTCCTCTTTTTCCTCCGTTCTTCCTCTCAATCTCTCCAGATCTACTCCTCATCGCACCATTTTCACAAAAAAAAGAGTCCTGATCCGTGCCATTTATGGCACCTTTAGGCTATGTTTTCTTTATATTTCTATGCTCCTTTGTAGTCGTTTATGTCGTGTTTTTAGAGAATAATGCTTGATTCGCGTGTTTTTGTGTTAGTTTAGAGAAATGCATGCTTTTAATGGTTTTCTTATCATTTTATTCATTTCTCGGCTATTTCTCTTGCTTCTATGTTTCTTTGTGTTGTTTTGTAGGTACGTCACGGGCTATATGCATGGAAATTGAAAATAGCACCCACTAGCATCAATATGCACTTTTCGGAATTGAATTTGAGTTTGAAACAAAGGAAAACGAAGGATTGCAAAGTATCAAATAGGACCTTTGTGCATTGTTTCAGCCATATCTCAAGTTCTATAGATCGGATTGATGTGCTTCAAGTTGGGTTGGAAACTAGACTTAAAGAGCTTTCCAATGATAGGTCGCACGCCTTCATACGATTCATAGATTGAGAGTTACAGCCTTCCGAAGTTAGCCCTGAAATTCTGCCGCGGGCGCGGGGTTGCTGCAGCTCCAAAACTGCCGTTTTTGGGCAGTAAGCACCCGCGGTTGTCCCGAGGGCTCCCCGAGGGCGCGGGCCTTGGCCCCGCGGGCGCGGGCTGGGGCCGCGGGCGCGGCTATCGGGGTTTCCGTCTTCCTCCGCGGGCGCGGCCGAGTTCTCCGCGGGCGCGGGTTTCCGGGTCTTTCACGATTTTTAAGCTTCTTTTCTTCTTTTGTTTATATAGTTTTTTGTTTCCTTTTTTCTTGATTCATGTAATTCTTTAGTCTTAGAATAGTTTTCTCTCTCTTAGGTTGAGAGCTTCTCTCTCTAGATTAGGAGTAGTTTTAGAGAGAGAAAGTGAAGAATTTCAATGGTGATTGAGAGATTGAAGATGCAAGTGTGACAATTGTGTTGGAGATCTTCCTAATTATCAATGAGCATTTCTAAACTCTATCTCATTCAATTGCTTTGTTTAATTTGATGTTTGTTTGGTTTGATTTTAATATTTGATGTTTGATTAGAGTAATTATTCTTGATATTTTGTTGATTCTTAATCTCTATAGTTGATAGTAGTTTTGATCATGTTTCTTGAGTAGTTTACTTGCTAGGGTTTGGGTAAACATGTGTGATTGATGGATTGAGGTTGATTTGGGAATTTGAGTAGTTCTTGTGTTGTGATTAAATTGATTCATAGAGGTTTGCATGTTGCTTAGTTAATTGGAATAGCTAACCATGATTGCTAGCATTGATTGCATGATTGAATTGATTGACATGGCCACTTGATATTGATTTGATCATAATTGGTTGAGTGTTTGATTATGTTTCTTCCTATTGTTTAACACTAGAGAAATCTATGTTAGAAAGTATGAAGATGATTAGTTGAATGCTCCTAATTGCTCCTACTATTTGTCTTTGCATTGCTTGGATTGCTTGACTCCCTAATTAGCTTGATTATCATGAATGCATGTTGATCCCCACTCCCTAGTGTTTCATTTGTTTGCTTGGTTTAGGAAGTAGAATAGCACTACCTTTCACCTTAGACTTCGACCTAGCTTAGGCGTAAATTAGAAATACTTGAACATAACCGTTCCTAGTGGTTCGACCCTTGACTTACCTCTATACTTGTATTTAGGTAGTTGAGTGATTATAAATTTGTTTGACCGTAGGGATGATTAGTTCAACGACCTAGTTTTCCCCACGTCAAGTCCCTCGAAAGATGCCTAACCTAGATCCTTTGAAAGATGCGTACTTGACCACAAATGATAAGGGTGAGGAGAATCTCATCTATCATTTCCTCCATTGCTTTGAAACTGGGAACCCTTTTCCTCGTGAGTTCTATGAATCTTGTGAGACTGGTGGGTACTGTACGCTGTACACATATAGGGCTTTGGGTCAAGTCCTCAAATCTGTTGATGAGGAGGAACGTCTGAAGAAGGAGGAGGGGAAGATGAAGACGGAGGAGGACCCAGTTCCGATGGTGGTTGAGTCTGGGTCTGCTAATGCTTCTCCTGCAGATCTGGGCTCTGCTGCTCCTTCTCCTGCAGATCTGGCCTCTTCTGCTGCTGCTCCTGCAGATCTTGTGGCGGAATCTTCTTTGGGGGTTCCTGTGGCTCCTAAAAAGGCCAGATCTAAGAGGCCAAGGTCCCCCCCCAAAGTCAGATCTACGAGGAAGGCGGCGCGTGTTGCTCTGAGAAGGATGCGTGGGCTTCCAGACTATGAGTTCATCATCCTTTCTTCTGATGATGATGAGGAAATGGAGGACGCTTCACCTTCTGCTGCCCCTGTGCCTGAAGTCCCTGTGGTCAGATGCTATGTGAGGCGGATGAACCGTTCGGTTCAACCCTCTGAGTGACTGCTTTCGTAAAAATTTCTAACCCTAATCTCTTTAATTAAATTTTACTTGAGTCCCTCATATGTGTTGCTGGGTTTGATATGGAGTTATGCATGTGACTTCCTGGTTTGATTTGGTTGTATGCATATGTTTGTTGGTTTTGATTTGGTGATACTTGATTATGTTGTGATTGGTGGGTGAATTACATGAGTCCTGTTGCCTATATGCTGGTGGTTTGTGATTTATTTGATGGGTATGTTGGATGAGCATGCTTGTGGCTTAATTGAAAGGCTGTGTGAGGCTGAATTCATGTTCTTGTTATGTAAATTTGTTATGCTGATGCTGTTTTTGACACTACTACTTCTGCTGCCTTCATCTGTTTGCCTTGATCTGTATGACTGTGTGCTGTCTAAGTTGGAACAAGGGATTGTGTTTGATGAATGATGAAAGCTTAGGTCAGTTTGCTTGAACATGTTTATTTTGGTGGTTTAGTCAGTGTTCTCAATGATCATGCTTTGTAGAGAGCACTGTGTATGGCTTGGTGTTGTAGTTGATGCAATGCTTTAATGAGTCCCCCTTGCTGGTTGTTGGCTTATGAATGTGTAGAGTCCCCCTTTTCCTGTTTCAAATTAGACCCTTGTGTGAGTCAAATGATGAAGGGACTCAATTGAATTACACTATACACATTTGAGTTGCTCCAACACTCTCTTTTTTGAGATTGTTGTAGAGGGAACAATGTTGTGAAGTGTTGTATTCAACAAAATAAAAAACCCTTTCTGATGACTCCATTTTTTGTAAACCACTACATTAAGTTGCCTTTGTCATTTCATTGTGATAGTGATTACAAAAGTTGATGCACATAAACAAAAGAGTACACATTTGACTGCCTATAGTGTTAGTTCAATTTAAATCAACAAAATACACCTAACCACCTATTCATTAACAACAACATAAGATGGAACAAACAAAAGTTAAGTGGTTATGTGTGGCAGTCAATGTTGTAACTGTGCAAAACCTGGTATGAAACTGTGGGTCCCCTAATCTGCATCCACTTCCATTTCCTCTGCTGCATCTTGTGTCCCTTGATTGGCTGGCCTGAACATTGTGTCTAGGTAATCTACACTTCCCAACACTATGTTCCTTTGCACCTCAACCTTGTCTGGCAGAATACCAAAATTCTCTAATTTTTTCTTGTTCATATGTGGAATTTTGTACTTGTTACCCCCCTGTGCTTGCAAGATCATGATCATGCATTTTTGCAAAGTGATCCATATGTACTTGTTGACCTCTGGTTTGAAACTGTCATATGACTCAATGACCTTCTGCACTAGCTCATCCAAGTTGCTTGGAAATGACTGATATTGTAGTGATTGAATTGACCTGAACAACCCTAAGTCTAGCACATTCAAATCAGGTGACTGTGGTGGCTGAAACACCAATTCAATGTTGAACCCATTTGCAGTTGTTGCTTCAATGAATTCTTGATCTCTTGGAATCTGATGTGGTCTTGCATTATCCCACTGAATTGTGACATTTTTGCTGAGACTTTGTGGCCATTTTGAGATGATAGATGGTATGACTTTTGTCAGCAACATATCCCTGATTACATCCCTATTCACATTTTGAATTGCCTTAGTCTCCCATGTTCCAGCAGGCCTGTTTTTGCTTGTTTTCTTTCCTTGCTCTTTGACTGTGAAAGGGAAGATACCATATTTCCCATCATGTAGTAGTTCCCCATTAGTCCCATACAATGGCTTTCCCACTACTGCCATAAACATTGCTTTCAGTTTGAATCTTCTTGACTGTTGAACTCTGTGTGGGTCTTCCTCACTTGGAAGGAGATAAAATCTCCTTTTATCTGGATTGAGGTAGAACCATTTCTCATCTATGTGGATGAGATGGTCCATTTCCTCAAATGTAGGGTCTGAGTCCCCTATGATTGGATTAATGTGTGACAAAATCCATTTAATTCTTGCAACTTTGTGGTCACTTGTTAGAGCTGGTTTGTTGCTGCTTGTATGGGTTCTGAGCCTACCTTTCTTTTTTAAGTTGTGAAGAGTTACATGAGATATCTTCAGTGCTGCTGCATAACTCCTCTCTGTCTGCCTAAGATGCAGGGGCACTGACTGTAGGAATTCATCAGTAAATTCCCTTGGTTTAGGCCCTGTTTTTCCAATTTTTTTGGACCTGACATCAATCACATCACCTTGTTCCAACTGTTTTTTGATATCTTGCAAAACCCTTGTGATTGTTGATTTGTGTATAATGAATTTCTGAGACAATTCTTGCATGTAACCTCTTGGTAAGTTGCCATTGTGCATTTTGAGTAGCATTGCATCTACAATCTCCCTCTTCTTATGCAAATCAAGTTGTTTTCTGCTTGTTGGTGCTTGAATGTACTGTTGAACTTCTGTTTCTGGCTGTCCCTGTTGGTTATTGTCTTGCTGCCCCTGTGCTTGCATTTCTTCATCATCAGATTCATCATACAAGCCTTGATCTTGCATGTCCTCTTCATAATCATAGTACAGCTCTGCTAGTTCTTCTTCTGTTAAAAGCTGATCAACATCCAAAAACACCCCTTCTTCATACTCTGCCATGACTTTTACTACACATGAATCTTGTCCAGCTTTAGGTTGATCAAACAGGAGTCCCTGCTGGTTTTTTTTTGTGAAGAAGGGGCGTCCTGGTAGGCTATATGGATGATGGAGGTGCCAAGCCAATGAAGCGTCTGTCTATGTGAAGAAGATGTGCAGCACTAACTTTAGATAGGGTTTTTTTTTTGATAATTAGGGAACTAATGAATGTGATTAGTGCTAACTTTTGGGAAACAATTGGTGTAATTGTAAAAAATTCATGGCTTGTCTTTTGGGAGAAACAAAGAATTGTTATGTAATGAATGAGGCTCCTTTTATAAGCCTCATAAATGCTACTCTTTAATGCAAAAATCAGTTTTTTACTTTGAAATTTTGGTGGGAGTTTTGAATCTCCCAAAATTTCAAAGAGTTTGAAATTTTGGTGAAAATTTTAGAGGGAAACCTCTTTCCCTCAAAAAACTGACAGCTTTCCCCACTGAAATGCAAGTGGGGGACCGTCCTTTTCTCTCTCCTCTACTTTAATTAATTCCCCTAAACTCACTCTAATTTTCACCCCTCAAATTTTGCATCGTGAACCGCAAACTCCTCCAAAGTTGCAGATAATATTTAACGGAGGTAGTAGTATTTTCTCCTTTATTTCTTTTATTTTCGTTATTTTAGTTGTTTTCTCATTATTTTAGATTTTAAAGATTAAGTTTTATTTTATTTTAGTTTTATTTGGTTTTATTTTCATTTCATTTTCTTTATTTTATTTTATTTTCATTTTATTATTTTTCCTTTCTTTTATTATTTTCATTTTCATTTTATTTCTTTTACTTTTATTTGTCGGTTTTAGTTTTATTTCACTTTGTTTTATTTCTCGGTTTTATGTGTGTTTTGTAGGTATTTGTTCCAAGTCCGATTTGGTATTAGCTAATGCATAGTTTGGTCTTCATCACCATCATGGTGATGATGGTGATGGTGTTGGCAACAACCAGGAACTCCTCACTTCTCTTCCCCTGCTTCACAACAACAAACTCAATCTCCCCTGTTTCCCGTTTTCACGCAACAGCAGCAGCAGACTCCTCCAACACTCACCCCGCAACACCACGCAACACCAACCTCCAGCCACCATCACTTCACGCAACACCACCAAATCCACCACCGAAATTTCCACCAGCAGCAGCTCCACCGTAATCCCGCATTTAACCACCAATCGCAGCCACCATTGGCAGCCTCCCCTGCTGCCCCTTATTTCCCCCAATTCACTAACAACAACCGCAATTAACTTCCCGCAATCACAGCTACCATTCGCACCCACAATTGCAGCAGCGCAACTCCCTCGAAGCAACTCCGAGCAGCAGCGTTTCCTCCGCAGCTCCACCTTCATTCGAACCTCAGTAGGTGCGGGCGCACACTCATCTAGTGCGGTCGCACTCAGCTGGGTTCGAATTAAAGGTTGATTGATGAAGTTTGATGATGATGAGAGGCAATTTGATTGTTCGTGATTAGAGGTTGGCTGTGCGAAGCATGGGATTTCGTCCCAATTGAAGAACAGCAAATGCGTGGCTGATGATTTCTTTTTTCATTTTCTTTTTACTTTATTTTCCTTTTAGTTTTAGTTTTCTATTTTCTTTCTTTTTCTTTTATTGTTTTATTTTATTTTCTTTTCTTTTCTTTTCCTTTTCCTTTTCCTTTTCCTTTTATATTCTTTTTCTTTTATTTTATTTTCTATTTTATTTTCTTTTAACCCTTGTATTTATAAATACCCATTTTTGGGTAGAGAGAGAAACAATTAGACAATTAGAATTAGAAATTAGATCATTTTTCTTAGCTTAGTTGAGAGCTTCTCTCTCTAGTTTTTAGGGTTAATTTTAGGAGTAGATTTAGAGAGAGAAATTGAGGAATTTCAATGGTGATTGAGAGATTGAAGATCCAAATGTGACAATTGTATTGGAGATCTACTCTATTATCAATGAGCATTTCTAAACTCTATCTCATTTATTGCTTTGTTTAATATTCATTGTTTTGATTGTTGATTTTGATTGGATTTTGATGAATTGATGATTGATTTTGGATATTCATGTTTGTATTGGTAGAATTGATGATCATGTTTGAGTAGTTGTTTAGTTAGGGATTTGGTGAAGCTTATGATGTAATGAATTGATGTAAATTGGGGATAATTGATGGAGTTGATGATGTGATTAAACTTGGTTGATTGATCATGTGCATGTGTGTGATTAATTAGAGAGTAGCTAACTTTGATTATTGCACTAGATTGCATTGTAAGTTCACATTGATACGGACCATTGATTTGTGGCTTGCATTTACACGATTGAGGTGTCTTGTGATGTTTCCAAGCTAGAGTTTATCGTAGTTGACGCTAGTTAGACCTCTAGGAGAATAGCTTGACATGCTCTTTTGGTTGCATGATTGATTTTCCCTCACATTGCTTGACTTAGTCGACTTTCCATTCCACTTTGCATTGTTCATTGCTATTATAAGTGAATCCTAATCCCTAGCTCTTATATTTGTTTGGTTTCTTCGTTTTAGTAGTTGTTAGAGTCACCTTTTATCACTTGTCTTCGACCTAGCTTAGGCATATAATTGGAAGCACTTAGGCATTACCGTTCCTTTGGGTTCGACCCTTGACTTACCTCTATACTTGTATTTAGGTTTGTTGAGTGTTTATAAATTTTGTTTGGCTTAGGGAGAATTAGCCCAACGACCTAGTTTTCCCCACGTCATTGGCGCCGTTGCCGGGGAACGGTGTCTATGTTTGAGTGTTTTTGATTGCTTGAGTCTAGGTCTTTGTGTATACTTTTCTTTTATTTTGTTTTTGTTTCCTTTATAAAATGGCATGTCTCTCATTTCCTCAATTTGACAATGAGCCTTTTTGTGAATGTTTTAATAGACTAGAGGGATTTCTTGATTGTAATTGTAGTAGCCTTTGGGAGGCTTGTGAGATTTGTTATTTTGGTTTGAATGAGCAAACTAGGGATAAAGTTGAATGCATGCACAATGGTGAATTTAGAGCATTGTCAATTGATGATGCTTGGGATTTTTATGTTTGGTTTGATAGGGATGTTTATAATAGGGGTAATCATGATCCTAATATTGATGTGCAATGTCTTGATTCTTCTTATGTTAGCATGATTTCCCATGATTTGTCACATGATCCCATTAGTGAACCTAGAACACATGATTTCAACTCTATTTCCCCTTTTGTTCATGATAATGGAGTACATGCTCAAGTTGATGCTAATGGTGTGTTTCAATATTCTTCATTATTTACCATGCCTTCTTGTGATGTGCTTCGTTCCCTTGATAATGAATCTCATGTTCTTGATTTTGCCCCCACCCCCCAATTTGATGTACATGCTCATGATTTCAATGTTGATTCTTCCAATCTTGGTTGTACTTCTTCTTCTTTTGTTGAGCCTCAATCTCCTACATCCTTTGAATCTCTTATTGCTACCTTGGAAACTCGAATTAGGCATGTTGAGCTTGGTGATGATCTTGGGCCTAAAATAGAGTCTACTCTTAATTGTTTGAGAAGTCAATTGGAGATGATGAAAAAGAGTGAGGAGCATTTTGAGGAAGGAAGAAGGAGAAATGAAGAGCTAAAAAGCCAATTGTCATCTTTGATGCTTGTATGTGAAAATAACAAATCCAATGTGTGTGTTGAGGATGATGATGGTGATTTTGAGCAACCAAGAGTGTGTGAGGATACCATTGGTGAGCATATGAGCGATGGTGAAGAAGTTGAGAACGAAGAGAGTATTGAATTTGAAAATCCCAACCCTCCCACCCATTGTAATGAATCTCAAATGTATGAATGTGACTCTTCTATCCATGAGTATTTGGACTCGTTTAAGGTTATGTCAAATGTGTTTATTGAGTGCATAAGGAATAGCCATAGCCTTTTAAGCAAGTTGATTGAGAAAGCTTCATGGGAGAGAGATGATTTTGAAGTGAATTTGCCTCCATTCATGCATGGTTTTGAGACTCTAGGCTTCAAGGAAGTTGAGGGAGCTATTGTTCATGAAGGTAGTGGAGGAGATTATGTGATTCCTCTTGGGAGTTGGATGTTTGAGGGAGATGGTGATCATGAGTGTTCTTCTTTTGAGGATTCTATGATTGATTTGCATGCCCTCATTGGCGATGAGAGACCTTGTGTTGAGGGAGTCGCGAACCCTTTACCTATTTCTCATACCCCTTTCTCTCAAAAGTTTGACCACATCCCCTATTGCCCTATTTTTCTCCCTTCCTTTATTGGTAAGCCTATTGGGGACCCTTTTGTCTATGAGGATTTGCATGTGGGTCATTTGTCTCAAATTGAGGAAGAGGGTGATGTTGCCACCCAAAAATATTTTAGTGAGGAGGATTTGCCTTTTTCTTTTTCTTTTTCCCCTTCTTCTTCTTATTTTCTTGTTTTTCCTTTTGATCCTTCTTCTTCTTTCTTTTGGCACCTCCCTTCTCACTTGCGTGCAATGATCTTGTTGCACGTTTTTCTTCCGTCATTTGCCTACCTTCTATCATATGAAATGTGTAGTAGTGCATTTGACAAGCTCTTGCGATCGTTGAATTATTATTTTACTAGAGCAGTCAAGCTTGGACCTTAAGCAAGCCTTTCTCGGGAAGTAACCCGTGTTTTAGATTAGATTTTCCTTTTCTTTTTAGAATAGATTTTCTCTCATGGAAATTTTTGTGTGCCTTTTGCTAGGTACATGACTTGATATACTTTGGTGCTTCGATTTGGATCAAGAATCAAGGAAGGTTGACTCCTATCTTTGCGAGCATATGGAGACAAGGTTTAATTCTTGAGAAATTAGCTTTGAAAGGTTTAAATTGGGTCATTTGCGGGTATTTACACCCACCTAATATCCGGTAATATCTTTCCTTTCTCTTTCTCTAGTGGATGATGCCATGTTGGACATATGTTGGTTTGTTGGATTAATCTCCTTGTTTTCCCCTCCCATGGATTATATGATTTATATTTGAGTGTATTGTCTCATTCAAGCTTGGGGGAGGGTATTCTATCATGTTTGGTGGGATGTTGATCCTCATGTGTTATGCACCTTTGTATATGCTTTTCCATGTTTCTTATATTTTGAAAAAACTCCAAAAAGATTTTTGTTTCTATCAAGGCAAATTTGCAATGTGTTTTGTTTTGTTCTTGCTTTGGACATAATAACATTTGGACTTGTATAATTGAATGCTTTTCTTCCTAAATGGTAATGGTGTGCACGGTTTGAGAGTACGCTTGGTTGATTCTAGGATAAAGCATGCTAAGGTAGTTGTTTAGAACTAGTGGGAACATGAAGCCGGATTCTACTTGTTTGTGGCATGTTTGGTAGTTGCTTCCTATAGTCGATTTGACACCAATAGTGAGTTTTTGCTACAACCATGTGAGTTCTATGTTTTTCAAGCCTTCTACCTTACTTGTATGAGCGGCATGGATCCTTGACTTCTTGCAAACCTAATCTTGACACTTGACTCATAGATCTTGAATCCGAGACCGAACCATTTAGGGAGGACAAAGGCATATTTTCGGGGTGGTATTTTTTCATTTTTAGGATAGATTGTTTCTTTCTTTATTTTTGGGTTTACATTTGCCTTCTTGCAACCATTTGAGCCTTATACCTTCTTTTCAAGCCACGACATCTTTAGATCTTTGGCCTTTTGTTTCTTTTCTTGGTTTTTGTGAAGCAATTGCTCGTTCTTGATGGAGTTTGTGGTGGAGAAGTTGAAATGTTTGGTTCTTATGATAGCAAGATTGTGTTATTTCTTCTTTTTGAATAATGGCAAGTGAGTTTGAGTAAAAGCCGTCCTACATTACAAAAGGCATGGACAAATAAGTGCAAAATCGAAATAGCCGTCCAAAGTTAAAAGAGGCGAGGACAAAGCACTATAAAAAAAAAAAAAAAAAAAAAAGTGAAAAATGAAAAATTCAAATTATTTTGATGTGAGTTTTCTCCCTTTTTGAGCATTGAGGACAATGCTCCATTTAAGCTTGGGGGGAAGCGTTCTCACGCTTTTTGTGTATATGTTTGTGGTTTATAGCTTTGAATAAGCTTGGGGGTGTGAGTATTTTTGTTTGGATTGGTGTTTACTTGATTGTGATTCTAAGATAGGGCCCGTTCTTTGCTTCACTTTTAGGAAAACCACCAAATTTCAAATTTTTAGCCTACCTTCACCCTTATTGCCTTAACGTTACAACCTTGGGAAAAGACCTTTTGACCTACATGATTGAGTCATTCATCGGTGGAGAGGAATGTGAGTCTTAGGAATAGGGAGAGGGAATGCAGAAGTCAAGATGTCGAGTAGCCTAAAAATTCTCTTTTTCCGGTTCCTTCATGGAATCAATGGGATGCTAATTAGAGGTTGATTTGAAGCTATTAGGAAGAACGGGGTAAGATTGTTTGGGATGAAAGTGGGTTGTGAAAGCTAGTTCCTATGCTTAGCATATTTATGTTTCAATCAACCTTGGGTATCTTGGAGCGTGCACTCCCTTACTTGTTTAGAAAGATTCGCATCCACTTGTGCTTGTACATTTGCAAAAGTCCTTTCATGAACATTTGTTTGCTTTTCTTGTATTTTGTTTTCTTTTTCATGCTTTGCCTTGTTTGTATTGCTATGAGAGTTATGGGTCAAACTCTTAGGATACCCTTACGAGACCTCACTCGTCCTCATAGGCGACTTTGGGGTTTAAAGGGCTTGTTGTAGCTAAAAACAACCGTGATTCCTACGACAGTGAGTCTTAGTGTATATTCTTATCTTGAGTCTTTCTTTTTCTTTTTTAATAAATTTTTCATCCTTGATCTTCCTTGCTTTGTTTTGCTCGAGGACGAGCAAAAGGTAAACTTGGGGGTACTCTCAAAATTGCCTTCACCGCCTGGTGAAGGGGGAAGCGAAGACCCACCTTGAACGTCGCTTCGTAACTTCCGAAGTAGCCGTTTGCGTTGCGTTCGGTGTCTTCCCAAGAAATGGTGCCGTCTGGGCGAGGCACCCTTATTTTCCACCCGTCTCCCATGGGGTGTGCCTTCAAAAACTTATCAAGACCTTTTTCCATAAGATCAATGTCTTTTGAGGAGACGTGGATCTTAAAGGGATCATCTTCCTCCTTCCACGTCTTCCTCTCTTCTTCCTCGCTATCCTCAAACGGGAGAAGATCGTCACTGCTTTCAGAGGAAGAGACGTCAAGACCACTTCCCGTCTCCTCCCCAGATAAAGATATGGAAGCTGAGGCGGCCTCCTCACCGCCTTGGTTGTTGACCTCCTCCACGCTTTGGTCGCATTCCTCCAAAAAGGAATCAGGAGGAGTTGGGAGGCCACGCGGAGGAGATCTCTCCGGAGCCGTCTGGTGTCCAGAGCCAGACGTCTCCCCTTCAAGCGTTTGGCCGCCTGAGCCATCGCTCCTATAATCTGGATCCTGTGCCGTCTGCATAGTCCGAGCCATTGTGTCCTGCACAAACGCGCAAATGGTCGGAATCCAAGCATGAGGGTGGTCCCAACACCCTGAGACGGCACTACCAGTCCTAGACTCAGCCGTCCCTGGTGAACGGCTGGATTCTACCCTAGGTTGTGTCGTGTGTGTTGGTGATGAATCCATTTATTGCAAGGAATATATACAGGCGGAAAAATGAAAAAAGAGCTGAAAGAGTCAGAGACGGTACCTTTAGATTTGATATCTGAAGGTAGACGGGTCGGCCTGTGTTGGTGCGACTGAGTTTCTTCGAAATTGCGTCTGACTCAGACGGATGTCTTCTGTTCTCTCTTTCAAGATTCTCTCTTAAGTTTACTCTGAAATTTTTGTGAAGCGTAACGAAAATATGAGGGTAAAACGGCTATATAAAGAGGGTAAATGAAGGGGTATTCCCGTAATTTACTCAAAAGTTGAAAAGTTAAATTTAGGCGGTAAAATTACCACCACTCAGAGAGTGACGTGTGTCACAGATGCCACGTGGCGTGCCACGTCACACCTGTGAGGGGCAAATGTTTAGGGTAATTTTACCCCTCCATGTGGCCCAATAAGAGGGTGACACGTGTCAGCCCGGGGATGGTCCAAAATGGACCTTTCATTGTTTGACACGTGTCATTCCGAATATTAGGGGAAAAGGTCGGCCTTCAGGTCTAAATCCCGAGAAAGCCGTAATACGGCGCAGCCCATCTCTGATTAGGGTTCCGTCACCTGATCAGGGGCACAAATCCCAATGACCCTATAAATAGGGAGATTCCCCTCTTTTGGAGGGCACATTTTCCCATTCACTACAAACTGTCCCTTTGATAGAGACAACTGAGCTAGAAAACCTAGCAGATCCACACCTAAATTTCCGCACCTTTTTCTCTCCTTCAAGTTACTAACTTGAGCGTTGGAGGCGGAGCACCACCTAAACGGTGTCTCCGTTGATTTTGCAGGTACAGAAGCCCTCCGGACCAGTCTTTGAGTTGTAACTCTCCCAAGGGACAAAAACACCCAAAACAGTTTTAGTTGGTAAAAAGGATGGCACTTGGAGGTTATGTGTGGATTACAGGGAGCTTAATAATAGAATTGTCAAAAACAAATTTCCAATTCCTATTATAGATGAGTTGATTGATGAATTGGCAAGTGCTAGAGTCTTTACTAAGTTGGATTTAAGAGTTAGTTATCATAAATTAAGGGTGAATCCAAGTGTTGTGTTTAAGGCAGCCTTTAAGACTCATACAGGTCATTATGAGTTTTTAGTCATCCCATTTGGACTGACTCATCTTTTCAAGGTTGGATGAGCCATGTTTTCAGGCCACTTTTGAGAAAGTGTGTGCTTGTCTTTTTTGATGATATCTTGGCTTACAGTAAAACTCTGAAGGAACATTGGGAGCATTTAGCTGAGGTGTTTACTTTGCTGAAGGAACACTGTATGTCTATTAAGGAAAGCAAATGCATCTTTTCTGCAAACAAGGTGGAATACTTGGGTCATTATATTACAAAAAATGGTGTAGAGACAGATCCCAAAAAGGTGGCTGCAGTCAATAGTTGCCTTACTCCATCTAATGTCAAAGAACTTAGAAGCTTTTTAGGGTTGACTGGTTATTACAGGAAGTTTGTGAAGGGTTATGCAGTTCTAAGCAAGTCTTTAATAGACCAGCTGAAGAAAAATGGTTATGATTGGACTTTAGAAGCACAATTAGCTTTTGAGCAACTCAAAGCTGCTTTAGTGTCGTCACCAGTCTTGGCTATTCCAAACTTTTCTAAACAGTTTATTAAAAATGGGAACAGTATCTTGTTGTGGGCCATTTTATTATCAAGACAGATCAGAAGACCCTTAAATGATTGCTGCAACAAAAGATTTCAACCCTAAACAAATATTGGTGGTTTTATAAAAACTAGTCGTTGGTGCACGCGCTACGCGCGTGCCCCCTCGACGGTTAGATAAGTAATTTTCGCGAATCTGTATGGTCCATGTAGTATTCAGTATTACGTTGCGGTTTTGTAATAAAATAGTGAAGACTATTATAGAGTATATTTTACAAATCGTTTATTAGAAGTAGTTTTATATGTGATTTATTTGCGTTGTAAAAATAGCGCGTTATATATACAATTGATCAAAAAATGCGTTTTTGCTTAAGCCTATTCAGTTGTTTCTAGAGCTACAAACAAAAAGCTAAAAGAGCGGATTTCTATTCATTAACCCCACAGATTAGATTTAATCCTTTTGATTTTGTTCCTTCATACTATATTTAAAACGATGCAAATTTAAATAGCTCGTTTAGGAGACCATCCTTTTGACTAAACAGATGTATTATAAAGTAAGGCATGCTTTTACAGAAAGCATCTCTCTCTCTCTCTCTCTCTCTCTCTCTCTCTCTATATATATATATATATATATATATATATATATATATATATATATATATATATATATATATATATATATATATATATATATATATATATATATATATATATTATGCGTTTTAAAAATTTTCAAAGATGATTATGGTAAATCCCAACCTACTTGAATATATACCTTCCTCGCATAGCTTCACTAATATGAGAGGACTTATCTTTCTCAATCTTATTAAATCTTATCAAATCTCTCTTTCTTTCTCTCTCGCTATCTCTTCATTCCTTCCCTTTATTCTTGTTTTTTTAGATATGTAGCTATTTATGACATTCTTATCAAATACACGCGCACCCCCCAACGCTATGATATGTAAATTTGCTCGTGATAATATGTGTGTTATCCTGAAGATTTTTAAAATGTATGCAAATTTGGTTTATGTTAATTGGATATGTTTTAATGATTGTGAAGTTTAGGTTTGTATGCATGTGAATGGTAAAAGCAGCGTATGGGTTAAGGAAGTTGTCTAGGGCTTTCCATTTTCTCAAATAAATTCTTCTTATTTTGAAAAATTATACATTTTATTAACTATGACTATTTACGGCTAACATCATGTACATAACGTGTTTCGTAATTTTACTCATTAGAAATAAGTTCCATTCTTGGTCACTGATGATGCCCAAGCCACTTCAGAATTGATATTATAGTGTAAGATGAACTGGAAATGTAGGGTGAAAATCACCTGTTACAACCCCCCCTCTCTCTCTCTCTCTCTCTCTTACTATGTTTTTTCCTTAGTCCATCTCACTTTCTCTCTGTATCTTACTCTCTTTTGCTCCCATTCCTTCTCTTTCTACTCCTACTCTCTTTTTGTCCCAGACCTTCTTTCTCTTCCAAATATTGTATGTATTTGTTACCTCGTCCCCAAAACCACTTTATCTTCTTCAAGGATATCAACTCTCTCCACTACAATGACTTGACTAATTTTTTTCAAGTCCATAATAGGTAAGTTTTAAAAAGTTAAAATTTATTCAAAAAGTATTGTTTACGTATTCCTTGATTACAATCATTACATAGTAAAGATAGTCATTAAAAAGTTCTTCATCTCGTTCCCTTTAATTTCCTCGAAGCCTCTCACCTCCCCCTCCCCTTCTTTTCCCTTTCCTTCTTTTTCTTCCTTCTTTGCTATCCAAATAGAGCGTAAATCTCAAATTTTGAATGCACGAAGCTATAAGATATAATATTTATCCATTACTGACAGATTTTGAACCAAAAAATTACACCTAGGAAATAAACCCAAGATTTATAATGAGTTTAAAAGCAAAACCATTTGATCAAAACATCCGCATTTCAAAGTTATGGACACAAATTCATAGGTCGTACCTTTCAAAATGTAAACCCCAAATTTCTTTTTCACTCCGTAATAACTTGTCATTTTGGTGCAAAATGATATGTTTTCTTTATTCATAACTGTATTTTATTTTGAATATATATGTATTGGGTACAATTGTACATGTATGATGTTAAGTAAATTAAAATTACATTTATTGAGTAATAATTTAGAAGCCGTATCGCAATAACCTACAAAGCCAACAACCAATTATTTTTTATTAAAGTGTTGGAATAGAACCAACAAAACCAAACATGTAGCATCTTTTAATTTCTTAAGAGCATTAGGCCGGAAAACTTGGTTTGGTGATTCTTCTAAGCCACAATCACCACAAACTTTGAGTTCCACTTCTCATCAAAGACGCATGCCAAAAGTTTGGAATATATTTGGTTCCGAAAGTTGAAAATTATCGAAGGATGATAGTCATGGGCAACCCTAAATGGTTTTGAAAAAAAAAAAAAACAAAACAAAACAGAGAGCTTAACTAATAATCAAGCAACAACGCATACCCAAAATATGATAATATGTTCAACTGACATATAAATCAAACAGAGCCTATAATGACCCATTTTAGAATTGCTTAAGCTTAAGACAAAATTTACACGAGTAACATCTTCGGCAAACATATCTCATGATGCTTTCGCCTTAGACACAAAATTGTCAATCATTTCGACCTTAAAAGACTAAGTCCTTAGATGCCCTATATTGTGAAATCAACGACCAATCATTTCGACCTTAAAAGACTAAGTCCTTAGATGCCCTATATTGTGAAATCAACGACCAATCATTTCGACCTTAAAAGACTAAGTCCTTAGATGCCCTATATTGTGAAATCAACGACCATTCCCTGGAGCTAACCTAAAAAGCATGAGAACAAACAACATTAACTAATGGTAATAGCAAATTTTCCTTTTCAATTCCGGAAATGACAAGGAAGGGGGAGTGTAGAAATTTACAGCAGCAATTGATGGCACATCAGAATGCTCTGGTGATCCATGAGATACATCCACCCCAAATTATTGTGGGCACTTTTGAAATTAGTGGTGTAGAAAGAGTATGCTCAACAACGAACATGGAGTTCAACCCACCAAGCTGTATAAAAAATAGACAAATATGAGAAGCCACACATTTAAAAGAAAATAAGACCATCAATAAGCACCAATCTACCTCTAATTTCTAACAAATATGTGAAACCCAAGCCTAAATTAGTACTACTTAACAATTTAAAAATCAAGCTGGGGTTGTGTTTGATTTCCAAGTCGAACATCTTGGCAGAAGCTGTTCAGCACGGGAATCATCAAGTGATGGCAGATCTCTTTAAAATAGTTCTTTACCCTTTACCTGCAAAATTGATAGTTTGAGTACTTAATCATTGTTTGTTCGTAGATCAATTTCACTCCATCAATACCAAAATTTAATAAAAGCAAAATGAGAACTCGAAGGCTCTGCTAACCAGAAACAAAACACACGAACACATACAAAGTCACATACTGAAAGCTCCAAAAGGATCAAGTAGGCATACAGAAAAAAGAGAGGAAATAATAACGGTGCTTATTACACCTGAATTAGCAAAGTGATAACTGAACATAAATCTTAGGCTGATACAAAACACCAATGTCCACCACTATGAATTAAGGGGGAAATTTAACAGCAAATATTCCAAACCAATTGGTTGAATATTAGAACAAAATTAGAGATGGATGGGATCACTTACCACCCAATTCTTAAGTACCAATTGCTGATCCCTTTACCATCAGAAACTCCTTTAAACATGTTTAGTGCCCTGTATAATCCACAGAAATAAACCTCCGCAATTGCTCCAGCAGCCCTGACAGTAGCAACAACCACCATAATTTCACTTGATACAACTTATACACCGACTCCAATTGAAATCAAAATGTTATAAACCTAGTGTCACTGTCGCACCTAATCTTTGATGCCAAAAAATTCCCACCCAAAAAAATTTTACAGTATCTAAGGAACCCTAGAAGAAATGGTTCAGTAAAATATAAAAAATACACTTTTATACTCCTCCCATTTTCTCTAGATCCCTTCATATAAATTAACTACTTACAAAGTTATAGAGGTCAAAAGTTGAGCTTAGTCCAAAATTGAGCAAATGAGAATATACTCACAAATAAACATTAATATAGACAGACATAGAGCACCATATAATTGTATACTTACTCTATCAGCTTCGGCCACAGTCGCTAGAAACTCTCTTTCTAGGATTAGGTGAGCCTCTTTCATCGCATTCCAGAGCTGGAGAACGTCGACACTGTTCTCTATGTTAAGCAAGTCGTTCTCCGGATGTACCTCACACTCCCTTTTCAAATGAGGAACAACATACACATGAGACAATAGCAGAAGGTGCAGAATATATTCCTCCATACTTTCTGGGTTATAGCTGCAGAATGACAGCAGAAACACAGCAGTCAACATGAAAAAAATAATGTGCATATCACTGATCAAAGTTGACAAGCTAAATTAAGAATTGTCTAATTTCATTCAAAAAAAAAAAAAAAAAAAATTCAAATAGTCAAATGGGTTCTGAAAGATCTTACCAATATATTAGCATGGGCATAAATTCGGCCACCATCATCTATATGAATGACAACATCAGCTCAATAATCTTCATTAAAAAGGCGGTCATACAAATCCGTTATTGTAGTGCTCAAAGAGCCTTGGTCTTCATAAGATGACATGCCCTTGGACTTAAGCAAAACCCTCTTAGGTTGTGCAGCGGGCAATGGAGGTGCTAGTGGAGGATTCACACTCTGAATTGTCGATCACATCTCCATTATACACATTTTATTGATTTCAACTCCTGCTAATAATGAAAAAACTACTCAATTTTAGTAAATCATCAATTTCTTAATCAAAATTTAGAACTCTTCATCTTCTACTCAAAGCTTACATAGATTATATAAGGGTCTTATCAAATACATTGCCTAAAATCAACCTCTAAATTTAGTCCATCATAATTTTCCTTTTTTTTTTGTCTTAATCTTTTCTAAATCCAACCCAACAAATACATGAATTTAATAATTTTTTAAGGAAATACATACACAAGTATATAATAACAATTAAATAAGATCCCTTTTGGGTTTTATGAGATTATGATCAATTATACAAATGCAATCATAATTGAACTAACAATTACTATCATATAAGATCATACTGCAGATAATAAATTTAAGAGAATAGAAAGAACAAAATTATGAGTTGTATCAGATCATTTCACAGACATTGGATACCCAAATGAATGACAAAGCTCAAGTAAAGTAAAAATTTTCACACCCATGAATATTATAACCAAAATGAGAAGAAAACTCAAAACTTATAGCTCAATGACAAAAAAGAATGCCTGAATTAAGAAGTTGCTATTTAGAAGTATTGTTTATAAAAATTGAAGCCTAATATTTCAGAAATGAGCAATTTTTCTATCTTTCTATTCAACCACAACAAATTGAAAGGGAAAGAAAATACATTACAAGTTTATGAGTTTCATCTATATTTTAAGTGGTTGCAGTCCTGAGATAGCGGCAGTCTGATGCTGGAAACTTCGCCATCACCAGTACCCCTGCCGCCGTTCATCGCAATAGTCTCCTCTAGTTTCTCACCAACTCATAGCCGACGTGGAACATAAAGAAAAATCGTCATCCTTAAAAGAAACGGAGGGAGTAAATAATAATGGCCGAGGCCCAAAACGAAGATGGGTAATTGAAGCAGTAAGGGTGTGGTTTTGGGTATGGGAATATAGGTGGCTGCAGACGACGTTGTGACTTGAGTGCAGGCATACAGTAATATCAATAGAGCAGCAACAATGCCATTTACAAACCTTTGGCATGCCAAATTTTATCTCATTTGCCTCTACAATGGTCTTCAATTTCTTATTTCATACTCGTAAATTTAGTTTCTTATGTCATTCACCTCTGAATTTTGCATACCAACAACTATACCTGCGACAACAAACAAAAAATCAAGGAGGCAAATTAATATGGTCATAGATAGAGAGATAGCAAACCCATGTCCAAAATTGTAAAGGGGTGAAAATTGAACACGGATATTCCTGCTTTTACTAACAAAATTAATACGAAGTAGTAATGTGCAAAATCGAAAAAAAGTTACTCCATAAGATATTGTTGTAGCAATGGGAGAATATAGATACCCTTTACAAAAATAGAATAAATAGTTATAAGCTTCCTCGTGGTATTTACATATACTTCGTACATTAGAGCCCGTATATACAAGATTCATACCCATTTGACAGCTTCCCAAGCAAATACTTGGTCTAACTCTACCAACTCTTTGGAAGACAACAGCATTTAAAACAACTGAAAACTTCAAAATAAGCAAAAACTTAAGAGTCTCCCTTTCATTGATATTACCTGGATCATCATTTATCAACCAGACTTCAATCTGATAATTATTACGAAGTATTAATTTTATTATTGTGACATGAAATTGAAAAGGACTCAAGGAACCTTTCCAGTTTCCACCAACGAATCTAAACGGGCCATCTATAAATTCCAACCACTAAACAAGCATATTTCCTAAATAATTTGACAAGTATATTATTATCAGCCAATCATATCTATTAAGACTACTACGACATCAACATAATATAACTAATATAATTAAAATTAATTTTAACATTTGACTTTATGCGGTTTACCAAAAACACCTTTGACCGTTAATTAAATATGTAAAATCTTTAATATTAATATATACTTGTATGTGACATAAATCTAATAAGATTTCATGTGGAGAACTTTTGTATTCATATATATATGGTTAAAGTTAACAAATTTTGGATCTGCAAAGTCAAATAAGACAAATTTTGGACATGAAGTATTAATAAGAACACACACAAATCCAATCCAAAATAGAAACCATGCATACAGCGGCCAACGCCATTAATTCAAGGAAATGATAATGCAATGCTCTCGGAATTATCAAAGGTTAGCAACCTAACAGAAGCAACAAAGATGTCTTACGCAAAGAAACATGCAATAATATAAGAGGCAACAAACATGCCTAGACTCTAGACTTTCCTCCTGCCAAAAATGTCAACATTGATTAGTAGTTACAATGGACGATGCCAACATAGTGAGCATACCATGTAATTGTGGAACATAAATCAAAAGGTTAAACTAAAAAACAATTCCTGGGAATTTATGCTCAACTAACTCAGTCTGCCATAATCACAGGGGCTGTACTGCTTAAGGTTTTGTCAATAACTAAAGTAATTTCAATTATGTCCCTAAGAGTAAATAATAGTAATCCCTCTGAACCTCTAAGATTGCCCCAATTTTCTTTTTGGTGTATTACTTTAAGTTTGGCCCATACCACAAATGGTCAAGAGTGACCGCCACATAACTCTCACATACATCTGAACCCACCAGTTTTCTCTCGCATCAACTCCACCCAACTAAAACTTAAAGATATATACTCTAATGCCCAACTAAAAATAAAACTATTATATACTCTAATGGCCAATGGGGCAACCTTAGAGAGACGGAGGGAGTAGTATTTAATTGAGTTTAAGTAGACTCCACAGGCTTCCAAAAGGTGAAATAAAGCCCTACAGGCTACAACAAGACACCACAAGAAAAAACAAAGCATGGAAACTTTTAACACTATAATAACCTTCTCCAGCTCAAATCCTCAATAATGGGATTATAATCATCCTGCTTAAATTCTTTTCTACAATTCCACAGAATGCTTAGAATTCAAAGGGTAATATATTTTTCCAATGCACAAAATTTCTTCCTAGTTAATCTTTATTCTTCCAAGAGGAAGGGTGGAGGAAGTGGTGGTCAAACCCCATAGTTGATGTCCAAAAACAATGCATCAAGGAAACTACTAAGAAACAGGAATATATTGAATCTACTTTTTCACTAACCTCCTTGGATTTTGAAGAACTATGTTGGAGTGCAAAAACTTCAAATGATGTGAACCCCACCAATGTCACTTCAGTAATCCAACCATTCCTGCTTCCCTCTACCAAATTATCTCTGTTGAATAACTTTCATCAGAATTTCGCAACCAAATGTGTCCTTGATAGGAAGAATCCAGCACAACACAAAATACCGTTGAAAAAAAAGCACATTCAGCTTGAAGAATCAATTTCAAAGAAAACGTCAGCAACAAAAAGGACTTGGAGTTGGTCTGAGCTAGAGAAACATCTTTAAATTTTAATATAATGTAAGCTCAATGATTTACTTCAGCCACTGTAATACATATTGAGGCACTATCTGCCGGGCTAAGCATAGCTTTGAATGGAATAGTAAGAAGAAAATAACCAAAATAATAAATAATAAAAACAAAACAACATTAAAAGTCAAACACTACCTTAGAAGTACTACACACCCATTTAACACGAATGTGTGACAACATAAATGGAAAAGATATAGAGCCTTTATCCAAGAAAAGATTGAAAAAAATATTAGGGAGCCTACAACGCCTTAGTCCCAAAATGATTTGGGTTCGGCTAACATGAATCATTATAAGGAACCGTCCGACAAAGAAAGAGCACCCAAGTAAAAATGAAACTTTTAAGAGAGTCAAAAGATTATCAAGAATAAAATTAAAGAGTGGTAGTGATAAAAACGTGTGAGTAAATTAATCTAAGAATTCTGGCACTCAGCTCATATCACCATGATAAACAGTAAATAGAACTTCAAGAAATCTGAGATCCTATTGACACCAAGGCCATCAAGACTGTAATATGCAGACAACTTTTGCTGAACAATACACATGACTTCATAAAGTGACATTATACATCTGAAACAAGCTGAAAAAAGGAAGGACGATTCAGAAATATAATGATTCAGAAAAAAAAAAAAAAAAAAAAACCATCAAATGAACAACAACAATAATCTTTTATTTTTTTTGGCTACCGAAAAGCTGTGACGGAGGGGAATCGGTGGTGGTAGGCATATCACGAAAAGGTCGAAGCTGAATATCTCCCCATTCTTCTGATAGTTAGACTTCCTTCTCCCAATTTTTTTTCCTTTCTCTCTCCTCTATTACTTACTTCGTCGACCCAAATCAAACAATCCCCCCAGAAAAGCAAATCAATCTCGAACAATCGATCATTTCTAGGGTTTGTTTTAATTTCTATTCAGATTAGTGTTTCATTTCTTCATTTTTTGTTGATTTCATCTATGGCGAAATGGCAATGGAGGTTTAAGGAAGAAGCAAAAAATTGGATGATTGAATTACTAATTTGAGTCAGATTGCTAGCTTAATCTTCAATTCAAACTTAATCAGGTATATATCTTCAAATTTCATGCGTTCTTCATAATTTAGGGTTTTTACTTATGTTATCATACCTAATCTTGATTCGTTCTGAACTTGATGATAGTAATCTTGTTGATATTTATCTGATTATTGATGTTATTTTATCAAATCGAGTACAATGATGATTAATCGCTGAAATTTGCTTCAATTTCTAAGCACAAAACATGCTTTTTTTTTCGGAATTAAGGATTTCTAGATTTGCTGATTATTAGTTGTGGTGCTTTATAATCACCATAAATCGTATCCTCTTACCTCTGAATTTTAGCAGAAATTGTTGTAGCTACCTCTGCAATTTCATCTACCTCAGACTGAACGGGAACCTCGGAGACGGCGGGCCGAAACTGGAGGAATCGAATTCACAAGAGAGGAGTGGTAATTGATCAACTAATTCAAAGAAAAAAACTAACCTCAGAAACTGCTCCAATGGTAATTTTGAGCTCATCGCCATTGTTGTTGAAGGAAACATATTTTCTCTCTCCTTGTTTCCATAAAAAGTCTGAGCTTCTTTCTGAGATGAGAAGAAAGAGAGCTAAGGGAAGTCGGTGATAACTGATAAATCACTCAAGCTGTCAAGCATGAAGCAAAGGGTAATTTCGGCATTTCATTAATTTCGGGGCTGAAGATGTAATAACGCACAAAGTTACTGTTACTAAACTTTGCATATTTATAAGTGTTATTTATAAGTGTTATAGATAAATAGATCATTCTCTCTACATTCCTTGACACTCACATTAAACATAATAACAGCATAAACAATAACAACACAACATCAACAACTATATCAACGACTCGATTAAAGCAAAAAAAAAAAAAAAAAAAAAAAAAAACTTGTCCTCGTAGTCAAATGCATGTATTAAAATGAACTCATTTCCCCTAAACTCATACAACATACTGGCAATTCACTAGGTTGCACTTTTTCTTATTTTTCAAGCCTACTAATTTGTCAAGCAGAATATACTAGCTACAGTACAGGCTAACCCATCGTATATTGTACATAGTAACATATGACTATTCTGTTTCCTGATTTCCAATAGAATAATATGAATCAATCTGCTACTTCATACCAACTTTAATGTCTCTTACTACAATTCTACAAAGTTGTAACATAGAATAAAATCATGAATTGAATCATGTACAATGTCTTACAAAAATTAACATGTTCAGCATCTCAAACATCACCCGAATAAGAACTTCACCAAATAACTCATGTTTATGAAGGAATGTTCAGCATGTGGCACACATAAGAAAAGAAATATAAGTAATTGATAATACTGAAATCACCTCTCAGCTGCAAGATTTTAAGAGGGAATTGGTTGATATTCTCAGATTCTCTCCCCTCTTAAATCATTTTACAAGCTCTCCTAGCTAAGCATTCATCACCTCAAGTTGCCCGCCTTGAGAGGAGTGAATTTGAATGGCTTAAACTCTGTTATGCGGCTAAGGTAGATTGTTTTCTTGGAGAGGCTTCACTGTCGAAGTATCGTTAAAACCAAGCGTGACTTCCCCATTTCTATTTTTCAGTGTTATCTTTTCAATCAAAAAGTTCAATAATCGCCAAAGATAAGCATAAGAAACATATCTTAGAAATAGATCAGGAATACCTTCTAACTGGAATGCTGAAATCATGTAGGTAAATCAAGGATGATTTTAAGCAAATTGCTAGCAAAACTAAGAAAAGGAGGATAAAATTATCGTTCTCCCCAGTCCCCTAGCAAAACCAGTAAGAATGAATATCAACATATGAACTAGAAAAACTTGCTCGTAAATTGGCCAACCCAATATGCAACCTCTACCAAACTTAAAGATATCAGCACATTTGCGAAAATTATCAAGAAAATACAGTTGTGAATTATTAATGCTTCTAGGGTTTCCTTTGGATATTCCTATGAGATTATTCATGCAGTGTATGATAATCAAATAAACTGGGAAGCAAGCATTGTACATTAGTAGTTTATTAACCAAATAACTCAACTTTCATACAATGTACCATACTACCATATAACAACTCATAATCATGGATTTTCTTTGGCTTGTGATAAGAGTATAAGACATATAAACCTCAAAAACTAGTTCATACATGTAATATTGGCCAGCCCAATATGCAATCTATCCATAAAAATCAAAGCTACGCTGATTCATGAAAATCTAAAACAAATTACTTTTGATGACATTTGCTTTCAAGTCCTGAAATTACTCCTCACAAATGACAAACATACAAAGTATAAAAAAGGTAACCAAGCCCTGAAATTAATTATTTCATTTCTGACTGAAAATTACTCAATGTACTACAATGCCATTTTCAAAACTAATCATAGTCTTTCTCTTGCCTCTAAATAACTCAATTCGATTTTCATTTGATCTTCGATTAATAATGGTAAAACTCTTAACACATAAACTAACACTAGAAATAAAATTAAAGCAAAATAAAAACCAAAACCATGCTATGCATATAATTTCCTTAACCTCAAGCAACTAATTTTGTGACCCCATTTTCATTCTTTCATTCTCTCCCATTTGTGAAAATAGCTTAGTAGCAAGCATATTTTCATCGAAATACTTTGCATAAGGATGACCCTTTGGCACAAGCCTCTTATACTTGTCAAATTGCATCTCTGCTTCATCCTTCTTCCTCAACAATGTGTAAATAATTCCTTGACACAAATAAGGCCTAAAATCTCTAGGCTCTTCCTTCTCTAGTTCCTGGTAAACCTTCAATGCCTCCACATAATTCCCTTGGATAACTCGAATTTGCGCCATCAACAGCTTAAAATCCCTCATTTCTTCATTCTTTTTCTCCTTCTTACACGTCTCTGTCGCCTCTTCAATCCTCCTAGTGACTTCCTCCATCTGCTTGACATCCGATTCGCCTTGCGAAACAGACATTACAAGACCGTGGAACGCCTCGACACGAAGCGGGTCCTTAGCTATGATCTCTTCAAAACCCGATTTTGCCATTTCCGATTCTCCCATATACGTATACATGTGACACCTCAATAATGGCCACTCAACATCCTCTGGCTCCAGCTCAATCAACCTGTTTAACACATCCACTGCCTCTGGAAGCTTCTTGTTCTTGATTCTCACTTCCATTAACGATTTCAATGCTTCGACATCATTCCGGTTCACCGCAACAGCTTCCTCGAGCTTTTTTTCTCTCTCCTCGCTGAAACTTACCTCTTCTTCCTTCTCCGATGTCTCAACCATAGGCGGTGCAGCCGGCTCAGCTCTTGCAGTCAACGACCTGTAACCTAACCCAGAGAAGAAGATTGCGGTCGCAGCAACGGCAATTGAAAGAGGGGTTTTGAGGAGAGAGAAAGGGTTTAGGGTTTTATGTTTTGCTGATAATTTCGTATTATCAGCCATTGACGATGGATTTGGAGATGAACTAGATGTAATTTTGAATGACAACGATTTAGAGGGGAAAGGACGAGAAAATTGGGTGTTGAAGGAGATTGAAGAGATGGGTGTTGAGAAAGATGGGCGGTTATGGTAGCGGGGAGAGAGCGGCAATGGCGGCTGCTTGTAATTGATTTTAGTAAGAGACTCCATTGTTGATAGCTTGAATCTTGTTTACAGTGAAATTTTGAATTAGGGAATTGCAGAGGACAAGAGAAAAGTATAAGGGATTGAAAAACACTCGGGCTTTCTAGATAGTGGGTTAATATAAGGAAAGGTAAAGGGTTGGTGACTGAAAGTCTGAAACCTTGAAAAGAGGGGTAAGTGGCAACTGGCAAGTCCATTTTCTCCTATCACTCCGTAATAAACAACAACATGTGATGCCACGAGTGCTAGTTTGTACTCCCTCCGTTTTTAATACTTACTCCATTTTTATTTTGCGGCCGTTTTAAATATTTGCTAGTTGGTTTGCTCCCATTGATTTTCAGCCGGCTCCTCGTCATCGGACACCTCGTAGCCAATTTCCAAGGCCCAGGCCTTGAATCGAGGCGGAGCTGCCTCTCCCAGCACTTAGGCGTCAGACACCGCAGTGGCGTAATCATACCTAAGTTTGTAGATTTCAAAGTCTATGTCTGGGTAAAGGAGACAATTATCTTTAGGCGGGCTTCATTGTCCCGCTCAATTTCCTCAACTAGCCAGCGCAGCTCCTTAGAGATTTCACCTCGGTGCTGGTTCCTCAGATTGACCAGCTCTACCCCCAACCTAAAGATAATTGTCTCCTTTGAGAGGCTATGGCCTCGGAGTCTGGAAACTTACCCCAAATTCTTGGGCAAACATTCTGGGGTATGTTGCCGCCTGCGAATTCCAAGGAGTTCACCCCGGCTGGGAAGCATTTGCCAAGATGCACTATCTCAGCCGCAACCCAAGCGGGTATAGAGCGTGGTATACTCTGACCACGTTCCCCCAATACATGATGACCTTGGATATGGTCTCCAAGTTCGACGGCTGGAAACACAGGTTCTACCTGTGCACGGCTCCCACCAAGCGGGAGAATTACGAACTCCGTCAGTATAATAAAAAGCCCGACCTTATGGGCCGGAAGTGTTGTCTTCCTCGAATCCCGGATGAGGACTTGGACAAAATAATTGAGGCTGATCTCTTCGGCCTCACATACGCAACCCTGTCAACCGGGGATACAATAAAGGTTCCAAAAAATTGGATCCCCAAGAGCGCCTGGTTCAGAGACGAGTGCTTCCTAGCCGCCTGCGGGCTAGGGCACATGTTTGATAGACGTATGCGCCTGAATTACTTCCGTCTGTAGTACTTTTGTGTCGGAAATATATTTCTTGAAAATGTTCTAACTGTTTTCCCGTCTGATCTTTGCAGAAGACGCATTAAACATGCTGCCTGAAGAAAAGACCCCCAAGCGGTCCTCAGCACAGATCCGCCGAGACGTGGCGGAAGCCCAGGCGCGAGAGCTCAGGGCCAAGGTAAACGCCTGACCTGCTTTGTGAGTTTACTTTCAATGTTTCCTCACTTCGCTTGCTAACGTTAATTTGTTATTTTTCCGGGGAGGCAAGGTGGACAAGACGTTTGAGAAGACTCTCAAACGGGCTAGGGAGGAGACCCCCGTCTCTAACCCTAGTAAGTCCTCAAAAAAGGCCGCCTCTTCTGCCACTCCTGTTGCCCCGTCTGGGAGGCAAATGAGGGTTGGAGGGAGAAATGAGCAGTGGCAGCCCCCTTTGGCCTAGATTTGGCCCTCCGTCTTCCTGCAACCGGGGGGCTCTCAACGGCTGCCAGCGGCTCTCGCCGCGCCGGCTCTGCAGGTAAAAATCCTTTTGAATCCCCGCCTGAACAGGGATGGCCGTTGCGAGTGAAATCATACTCCCACCAAACGTCATCCTTAGACGGTCGGAACCAGATAGGCGCTGCTTTAGTAACTCAATCTGATACTGATTGTGGTGCAGATCAATCCCCTCGCTGGCTAGACGTCCAGAAGCATGCCAGGGCCATGCTGGAGGTAGTCTACTTAACCATTTTTTCAATAACTTTTTCTACCCCTTTCCCCGCCTGCATCCTTAACCTTGTTCATTTTTGTAGGCCATGCTGCGGGTAGACGGGCTCAAGCGTCCTTACACCCGCAAACGGGATGAGGTAAGACGGGCCAACCAGTCCGCCACAAATGCCACTGACGTTGCTTTGCACTCCTCTATAGTTAATGAAATTAAAACAAAAGCAACCCAAATGACGTAGGCGACCAGGACCTTAGAGCTGGAGTCGCAGCTGCAGGCGGCCAACCAGATTGCTGAGGCTGCAGAGATGGCCTAGAAACAGGCGGAGGCGGACCTCCCTAAACTTAGGGAGGACCTCAAGAAGGCCCAAGAGAGCCTCCAAGCACTCCAAAGTGCCTCTTCAGAGAATGCTGATCTGAAGAGCAAAGTTGCTAAAATGGAGGAGGAGGCGGCCAAAGCTCAGGAGAACTTCCGAGCAACCCTTGAGGCGGAGCAAAATCGTCTGGTTACTGAGATGGCCTCCGACAATGATGCCATGATGAGGATCGCCTGGGAAGCCTTGTATCCTGGAAAGGAGTATGGCGTCTGGGCTCTGGCTCACAAGTATGCTGATGAAGTCATCTACTTGCGAGAGAAGGGTCTGCCGGAGCCTGAGTCCTTCCTCGTCTGGGCTTAGACGGAACAACCTGAGCCTGAAGCCGAAGCTGAGGCTTAAGCTCCAGAGGTTGAGATCATCGAGGAGGAGAGGGACCAGGAGGGGCCGCCTGCAGGGCAGTGATTTCAGCGGCTGTGTGCCAAGTCTTCTTTTTTTTATTTTTTCTGCGGCAGTATGCCATTTGTTTGCTTTTCCGGCCTGTGTGCCGAGTATCTCTGTATTTACCAGCCAAGGAGCCGTGTTTATTAAACAATTTTTCTTTTCCCGGACGGGGTCTGAATAACATTTCCCCCACCACAGCTGTTTGGTTGGGTGGCTAATTAATGAATGCACCGACTGAGTCGGTTTGATCTTTCTTGCGCTTGTGTTTGCACTTTAATTTTCAATTTTTTTCCTAAACTTATCAAAAGCATGCGGCTTTAATTTTCTATTTTTTGCCTAACTTATCAAAAGCATGCGGCTTCAATTTTCCATTTTTGCTTCAATTTTCCATTTTTTGCCTAACTTATCAAAAGTATGCGGCTGTCCTTGCCCCTGGACGGCTGTGTGCTTGGTTTCAAGTGGAGTTGGTTGATTCACTTGGGAACGTCTTATGCTGCAAATAACATGATACGTTTGTAAGTCAATCAATCACAGTAGTGATTGCCCCAAACCAAGTGCGCAGCCGTACATTTACAGGCGTTTCCGCTTCTACCTAGACGGTAATGCCCGTCTAACTGAAGTTCATTTAGCCATTATACAACTCTTTTGCCCCAAACGAGGATGTGTACAATTTTAATGCGAAAAACGCTAAGTAAGGAATGCAGCCGGTAGTCGACTGATGTCCATGGACATCTGGTTTTCCAACCTTAATCATTCCTTAAGTTGTTCATGCAGACGGCTATGAATGGCTGATTAAGCCGTCCAATCGTGGCCGCCTGCATTGGTACGTAGAGTAAGCAAGTTGGCTTCTCTCTGCGACGATTGCACCCGGAGGGGTGTCGCCGGACGCCTTAGTCCGTGTAGGGACAGGCGATTTTATGGGAAAATCAGCCGTCTGGCCATTGGCCTCTGGTCTTGTTTGAGACCAGCTGTGTAGCCACTAAACGTTTTTGTGCTTAGCTTAATTATCTGGCCATTGGCCTCTTCGTCAATCAGACGTTTATTTAATTTCCAAGTATCAAACTTAGAGAAACAAACACGTAACCCGTCTGCAATTCAGACGGGAATAAGACACTCAAAAGTGAAAACAAAAAGCAACTTCTCATTAATATACACTTCTTGTTTTCAAAAATTATTATAAAATCTCAGAAGTAGTATTTTTTCAAATTATCTACGTTCCAAGTTCTAGGCAGGCGCCTGCCGTCTCTTACTTCTTCATAAATCCGGTAGGGGCCTTCCCAATTAGGAGTTAGCTTTCCAAGCTCATTGGCCCTACCGGTTGCCTCCATTTTCCGTAACACTAGGTCGTCCACTTTCAAAGGACGCCTGTGTACTCTCTTGTTGTAGGCTCTTGTCATTCTCAGACGGTAAATCTCATGACGCAAGGCGGCATTTCCCCTGCGTTCTGGAAGTGAGTCCAATGCCAAGCGCATTGCCTCTTCATCATATAGCATGACTCGGAGAGTCGGCTCATAGTGCTCAATGGGCAAGACGGCTTCAGCACCGTAAACCATGAGAAATGGGGTTTCACCGGTTGCCCCCTTTGCAGTTGTCCGGATGGGCCATAGGACATGAACTAATTCTTCAGCCCATAAGCCACCGGCTCTTTCAATTTTCTTCTTTATACCGTCTGAGATCAATTTGTTGAAGGCTTCAACTTGGCCGTTTGCTTGGGGCCGGCCAATTGATGGAAAATAACTTGAGATCCCCTGATCTCCCAACAAAGTATTAAGCTGAGGCGTCTCAAACTGAGGCCCATTATCAAACACCATAGACATAGGAACCCCATACCGGGTGATGATATTCTTCCAGATGAAGGAAATCACGTCTGAGGTCTTGATATTTTTTACCGCCTCAGCCTCTACCCACTTGGTTAAATAATCCACAGCCACCAAGATGTAGCGCTTTCCGCCTGGAGCAGGCCTGTAAGGACCCAAAATGTCCATGCCCCATTTTGCAAACGGGATTGGGCTGTGGATGGCCGTCAGATCAGTAGCCGGACGGTGAATAAGTTTGCCAAATTTCTGGCACTTGTCACATTTTCTCACCAATTCCTTGGCGTCTACCTCTAAAGTGGGCCAAAAATAATGTCGTCTGGCTCTGACGGCTAGAGATCTGCCGCCTATATGGGAGGCGCAGAACCCTGAGTGCAAGTCTTCGAGAACTTCCTTCCCCTTCTCTGGGGTTACACACTTTAAAAGAGGCTTAAGAAACCCCGCCTTGAAGAGCTCTTCGTTTCTTAACTCGAAGTTTGCAGCTCGCTTTTTCAGAACGGCTGCCTCCTGTGGCGAATCAGGAAGTGTCCCGTCTGAGAGATAGGCCCGGATGCCATCCATCCAGGTAGAGCTTCGGTCTAGGACTCCAATGGGATCTTCATAGATGCTTCTTTTTTCAAGTACTTCCCAAAAGACTGACCGAGGCGTATCATGACAGGCGGAGGATGCGAGCTTTGACAAAGCATCCGCCTAGTTGTTATCAGACCTGGGTACTTGATTCAAATGGAATTCCTCAAGTGACCCAGCCTCCTCTTTGACCGCCTGAAGATATTTGATCATAGCCGGGTGAGTTGCTTCAAATGTGCCCTCATATTGGCTAACGACCAACTGTGAATCAAAGTAGGCGTCAATTTTTGTTGCCCCTGCCGCCTTACACATGCGGATTCCGGCTAGCAGGGCTTCATATTCCGCCTCATTGTTTGAGGCCTAAAACTTGAACCGTAGTGCATACTCATATCTGTCCCCCCTCAGGAGACTCATCAATTACGCCTGCACCACAGCCGCTTTTTGTTGAACTCCCGTCTACATACACTTTCCAAACCTGATTGAGATTATCCGGAGCCACCGGACGGGTCATTTCCACAATGAAGGCGGCAAACGCCTGACCTTTCACTGCCTTTCTCGGTTCGTAAGTGATTTCAAGACTTTGCATTTCAATAGCCCATTTTAACATTCTGCCGGATGACTCCAAGGTAGACATTGGCCGCTTGAGTGGCTGGTCGGTGTAAATCACCACCGGATGAGCCAGAAAGTAAGGCTTCAACTTTTTGAATGCCATGTACAAAGCAAGACCAAATTTTTCAACCACGGGGTACCGGAGTTCAGCATTTTTAAGAACATGGCTAATGAAGTAAACCGGGAGTTGAACGCCGTCTCGCTCAGCAAGGAGAACGGCACTGAGAGCATGATCTGAGACGGCTAATGACATATACAACGTCTCCCTAGGTAGAGGGCTAACCAGCCTAGGGCAGAGAGTGCAAGTTCTCTTTCAGCTTCTGGAATGCCGTCTCAGCATCGTCTCCCCACTCAAACCTGGTCTTCTTCCTGATTGCTTGGAAGAAGTAAAGGCATTTGTCACCTGACCGGCTGAGGAACCGTCCCAAGGCGGCCAGGCAACCGGTTAGCCTCTGAACTTCCTTGACAGAACGGGGTGACTTCATGTCAATTACCGCCTGTATCTTTTCGGGGTTAGCCTCTATCCCCCTTTGATCAATCAGGAATCCGAGAAACTTCCCAGACTTAACACCAAAGACGCATTTCTTGGGGTTTAACATGACCTTATGCCGCCTAAGGGTGGTGAATGTTTCTCGGAGATCAGCAAGGTGATCCGCCTGTTGCTTGGATTTGACTATCATGTCATCTATGTACGCCTCCACATTATTCCTCCCAAATTGATTAATGAAGACCGTATTAATCATCCGTTGGAAAGTGGCAGGCGCATTCTTCAAGACAAACGGCATCACAGTATAACAGAATAACCCCAAATCAGTGACGAAGGCCGTCTTCTCTTGATCTTTCTTCTAGAGTGGTATCTGATGGAAGCCGGAATAGGCATCCATAAAGCTCATCAAGGCGTGACCGGCTGTAGAGTCGACCAGACTGTCGATCTTTGGAAGCGGGTAACTGTCCTTTGGACACGCCTTGTTGACCTGGCGTCTAGCAGCTTTTTGACTTCGGCAGCTGCCGCCTGACTTCTTTCCTCGCCGTGGTTTCTTTTCTTTTGCCGGATGGGCTTCTTTTTGGGGTCCACGACGAGTTTGTGGACAGCGAGATCCGGGCTGACGCCTGGCATCTCTTCCACTTCAAAGGCAAAAATGTCTTTGAACTCTTTCAGCAGAAGGTGCAAGCTTGCACCCAGAGTAGCATAAGTAGCCGTCCCAACCTTCACCGTACGTTCTGGACGGCTGTCGTCCAAAACGAAATCAATGTTTTCTCCAGCTGGTTGGGGACGGAGCTCATCTGACCGTTCCCCGGTCAGTGATTGCTATTTTTTCTCTTTCTTCACCTCCACCAGCAGAGGCGCTTTTCTTTGCTTACCAACGGCTGGTGGGGCAAGGTTGGCATCCTTGACATCGTCAAGGTCTATTGGTTCCTTCTCTTGGCCGTCTGAGGCCACAATATCTTTCACGGCTGAGAGATAACACTCCCTTGCCGTCTTCTGATCCCCGTTCAGGGAACCAACAGAGCCGTCATCCCGTTCATACTTGATGAGCATGAGAGACGGGATGATCAACGCCTTAGGTTCGTTGAGGGTTGGCCTACCAAGGATGATATTGTAGGCGGTCAACTCCTCAACGACCAAGAACCTGACGACAATATGCCGTCCTTGGCCTTTTTCTCCCAACCGGATGGGCAAGTCAATTCTGCCGGCTGGGTAGACCATCCCACCCCCAAAACTAACCAAGGGGTGGGTAACCGGATGCATGCTGCTGACATTATATTTCAGCTTCTGCAGGCACCAGAGGCTGATAATATCCGACGAGCAGCCGGTGTCAATAAGGATCCGTCCAAGCAGCTGATTGGCAACCTTACATTCAATGACGACCGGGTCGTCATGCGGATGGCGGACGCTGCCCCTATCCTTCTCAGTTATGAGGACGTCTGGGAAGGTGGAGGAGGCAGACGTCTGCTCATCATCATCCTTATCCATCTTTCGAAGATGGCTCTTGGTGCCCCGGATGGTAGGGCCACCACATGAAAATCCGCCTGCTATGGTGTAGACCGGATCCTTATCGGTTTCTGAGCTACTAGCAGGCTGGGGGCCAGCCTTGGAGGACTGACCCTTACTCTTCTTCTTTGCCCCGGCAGGGGACTTAGAGATGTAGGACTTTTGAAGCCCCTTGTCAGCCAGACGGTCCAACGTCCGCTGTAGACTGAAGCAGTCGTTGGTGTCATGGCCAACCTCCTCATGGAACTGGCAAAATTTATTTTTGTTCCGCGACTGGACGGAACTCTTCATCGGATTCGGCTTCTCAATAGACAGCCGATCCTTCACCTCCATGAGGATGGAGTTCCAATCTTTGTTAAACTCGTACTTGGGGACGTACGGTTTAAAATCTTTCTTTTTCTTCTGGGACGGCTGGTCAGAATCACTAACCGCCCAGACTTCTTTTATCTTTTTGCTCTCTTCTTTTTTGTTACCCGGCTGAGAGAACCGGCTTTCTTTTTGTTTCTCAGACTTCTTGGAATCTGACCGGCTACCAGGCGAGCAGAGGTCGGTAGCCTGAATGTAGCTCTCCGCCTCCCTCTGGGCCGCCTGTAGAGTAAATGCCCCTTTTCGGACAAGGTGGAACTTAAAGGCCGACCCGTCCTTCAGACCTTTGAAAAAGTCTGTGAAAGCTACCTCGTCAGACAGTCCCTGGATCTGTATTTTGACCAGGTTGAACCGCCTGACATATGAGCGTAGCCCTTCTCTCTCACCCTGCCTGACGGTGCTCAAGTCAAGGCTCGTCTTCTTGGCAGGAATGTTCATTGAGAAGTTGGTAGCAAACAAGAAGGCTAGCCTCTTGAAGCTGTCAATAGAACCGGCTGGCAAGTTGCCAAACCACTGCTGGGCGATGTCCTTCAGTGTAGCCGGGAAACAACGACACCAGGTGGCATCGTCCCAACCTTGTAAGCACATGAGGTTGGTATATGCTATCAGGTGGTCTTCGGGGTTAGTGGTACCATCATAGGTGCCCACCAATACATTCTTAACCTTGGCCGGCTGAGCCGCCTCGGTTATATTGGCTGCAAAGGCAGACGGTTGTTCGCCTAGCCTCATTAGCCGAAGCTGCCAGTCTAGAGGCTGGGCAGGAGTATATGCCGCCTGACCTCCAAAAGGAGGTGGCTGCATGAATTGGAGGCCATATTGCCCATACTGTGCCTGAGGTGCGTATGGCATAGACCCTATCATCAAATGAGGTTCGGTGTTGACGGATTTACCGCCTGTCCGACTCTCATGCAAGGACATAGAGTTCCTTGCAGAAGCTTGCTTGAAGCTGTCTGGAAAGCTTGAGGTAGAGGCTGACTCAGACTGCTGCTGCCTCCTTCGATTGATGACTTCTCGAGCATCAAAGGTGGAGGCTTTTTTGTCCTCCGGCTGGGGTCGCCGGGGCATCAGAATGAATCTTAGACCAGTGAAGTTTTGCGGCCGCCTTCTCCTTTGGGTGAGGAGTTGGTTGCCTGTCCTTGACCGGCTTCTTCTTCTTCCCATCATTGGGAGTCTTTTTAGCCGGCTGACTCTTGCTAGAGCCTACCTTGTTATGGTTGATCATGGCCTTGATTTCACCTTTGAAATAGGTCATGAATTTCATGAGCTCATCTCGGGTGACTGGGGCTTGACCTTTGGCCTTCTGGGTTTCCCCTTCTGGCCTTCCATATGAGCGCTGCTTGGGCCCGCCTGGTCTTCATTTCGTTCCAGTTGATCCCTGGAACGAATGGATTTAGAGATGAGAGAACCATCCTTAGATGTGTAGGTATCCACATCATCATCTTCGTCTTCTTCCTCCTCCTCAGTGAATACCTCTGGGTGAGGCTGAGGGGGAGGCTGAGGGATTTCAAACCCTGTCGGCTGAATAACCGGTTGCATATCATCCGGGGTACCCGTCTGAGTGCCCGGACGTAGAGAGATAGAATTGAGAATTGGTACAGAACTTTGAACCATGTTGAGGTACTCTCCCCACAGACGGCGCCAAATGTTTTGGGTGTTTTTGTCCCTTGGGAGAGTTACAACTCAAAGACTGGTCCGGAGGGCTTCTGTACCTGCAAAATCAACGGAGACACCGTTTGGGTGGTGCTCCACCTCCAACGCTCAAGTTAGTAGCTTGAAGGAGAGAAAAAGGTGCGGAAATTTAGGTGGGGATCTGCTAGGTTTTCTAGCTCAGTTGTCTCTATCAAAGGGACAGTTTGTAGTGAATGGAAAAACGTGCCCTCCAAAAGAGGGGAATCTCCCTATTTATAGGGTCATTGGGATTTGTGCCCCTGATCAGGTGACAGAACCCTAATCAGAGATGGGCTGCGCCGTATTACGGCTTTCTCGGGATTTGGGCCTGAAGGCCGACCTTTTCCCCTAATATCCGGAACGACACGTGTCAAATAGGGATAGGTCCATTTTGGACCATCCCCGGGCTGACACGTGTCACCCTCTGATTGGGCCACATGGAGGGGTAAAATTACCCTAAACAGTTTTAATTATTTTTAGTTTAGTTTTATGTCTCTTATTTTCTATTTTATTCTATTTATTTCTTTTTTTTTTATTTATTTTATTTTATTTGTCGTGGTTTTGTTTTATTTCGTCCTTTGTTTATTTTCATTTTATTTTATTTATCTTTGTCCCGATTCTCCCTTGTGTTTATTTGGTTGTGTAGGATCGTGCTCGGAGGTTCGAGTCAAAGGTGTCAATCCAAGAAGCTTTCAAGCCCCAAACTTGCTGCTGCCCCTTAACCTTCACCCCACATTCCACTTTATCCTCCACCACACACACATCACCACTTAGCAACACCACCAAAACCAACCCCAACCAAAACAACTACCACTCACCGAGCTCCGCTGCTCCCAGCCAACACAACAGCCACGCACCACATCCCCTGCTGCCAGCCACCACACAACACAAACGACAACCAACACGCACCAATTTCCCCTTTTCTCCCTTTACTTCACCAATTAACAACCACCAACATCCCGCAGCAACCACAGCTCCGCAAATAACCACCAAAATCCCACCAGTTCAGCCCATCAGTGCCGCAACAACCACCCACAACCAAGCAGCAGCGCCACCAACACGCACCTCCTTATTTTTCCACGCAACCACCAGCCGAACCACCCAGTCTCCTGCTCTCACGACCCCGCAACCAACACCACAGCCACTGCCAATACCGCCGACAATCACCACCAAACCACCTCCGATCACACTAATTTCCAGCCACGAATTCCCACAAATTACCCCCTGCTCCAATTCACTCACCTGCTGCCACCCTCACAGCACCACCATTAATTACAGCAGCCGCCACCTCCAATCACCACCACTGAACCACCGTCAGCCGCCAAAACCATCGCCCACAAAGCCCGCATAGCAGCCCGCAAATTCACCTCTCAATTTCGACTCAATTCGCATACCCTTCAGAGCGGACGCTCACTCAACCGAAGCGGCCACTCCTTTTCATTCATTTTCACCCAATTTAAAACAGAGGCCTTGAGCGTCCGCTCCGTTGAGTATGAGCGGCCGCTCCGAGTTTCGCGTGTGAGATTGTATGGATTAATGAATTTGAGCGGCTGCGATTCCTTCCATTAATCGAACGGCTGGTGATTGAGTGATAATTTCTTGATTACAGTTGATTATTGTTATCAAGTGTTGATGAACGGCCGAGATGGTGATGCGCTTCAATGGAGTTCAGAGCAGCCAAATGCGAAGGAAGGGGGATGAGGGTTTGATGTTTTTGGGAGAATTGTGGGTTTATTTTATTTCTTTTTCTTTTATTTTCTTTGTTCTTTTTATTTTCCTTTTCCTTTTCTTATTCCTTTCTCTTTTATTTTTCTTTTTATTTTCTTTATTTATTTTTCTTATTTTTTTAGCATAGTATATATACCCATTTTTGGGGTAATTAGAAAGGGAGATAATCATCCATCGATTATTCTACTCTCTAATTAGTTTTTAGGAGAGCTTCTCTCTCTAGGTTTAGCTTAGGGTTAGGGTAGTTTAGAGAGAGAAAGTGAGGGTTTCACCATTGTTGAACTTGGATTTTGAAGAAGAAATTGATCATCTTTTCTATTGATTTACATCTTCAATCAATGAGAATCTCTAACTCTCTCTCCTCTATTTTTATTTGCTTTATTTTGATTATTATTTTTGTTATTAGTATTGCTTGTTGATCATGTTGATTCTTGATTATTTGTTGATTAATCTTATTATTATCATGATTAGTGAGTAAATTCCCCATTAAGGGGATGGTTGTGGTGTAGTTGGATCTTGAGCATGTTCTAGTTTAGAATTGATTTATTTGTGATTAAAGTCTTTATATGCTCTTGATATTCTTTAATCTTCTTGCAAGTGCACATTGTTGGTTGATTAAAGGTGAATCTTTGCTAACAAGGAACGGAAGTTGACTTAGTTAAGGTTCATTATTATCGATTGTTATTTAATAGTACCTCCTAGTATATGGTTCTAATGTGGAAGCATAGAGGCTATATTAGGAGAAGCCGATTAACCCCGGAAGGCGGTTGGATTGGACCTTACTTCGATATTCGAGCATGTTTAGTTCATAATTAATTCAACTTCTATGCTTTTGTTTATGTTCAAGTGAATGCTATACCTAAACCATTTTCCTTAATGTTTTATTTCTTGTTTTAGCATATTTAGAATTTAGTTTATTTATCTCCTACTCCGGACTAGCTTAATTGTCGATAACATTTGGTTGTGTTTATCCGTTCTCTGTGGTTCGACCCCTATGCTTGCCTTATACTCGTATTAGGTTTGTTTAGGTTGTATAAATTGTATTTGATCTAGGGATAGACAATTGACGACGCGTTTATTCCATTGTCACTTACCTTGAGTCTGGGGCAGCAGAGTCTCCCCCTCCCCAGCCGCTGAAGCACCGCTTGCAACATTGAGTGGTGATTTGGGTAAAAATACCTTGGCCAGTTGGCCCTATCAGAGTCCGCCATGTGACACTAGAAGGGGCGCCATCTTGGACCTTCCAAGGAGCGACACGTGGCAGGCAGATAGCAGGCCCCTGGATTTAGCGGCTTTCAAGGCCCTAATCCTGAGGCCTTGCAAAAAGCTGCGTGCCCTTCCCTAGGGCACAAAACCCTAGGAGGGCACACATTTCTAGGACCCTATAAATAGGGAACATTCCCCTCATTAAGGGGGTACGATGTTCTTTTTCGAGCACACTTTTCTAGGAATCATCGTTGATTGAACACCAATCATTATCTGAACTATCACTATCCGGAGAACAGTACACTCGAGCTCAGAATCCGAGCAGATAACCTTTCATTCCATACGTCTACTCTCCGAATCCGTACTAACTTATGCTTTGGAGGCGGACCGCCGACCATTCGGCGCTCTGTTGTTTTACAGGTACAGGTGTCCGAGCTGAATCCAGTCTTAGTGTTGTAACTCTCCCGAGGGACACAAAAAACCCCGAAACATTTGGCGGCGTCTGTGGGGAGAGTACCTCTAAGATGGCTACACAAGAACCTATACCGACTCCGGAGACCAATTGACCTCCGGAGACCAATCGACCTCCGGAGACCAATCGACCTCCGGAGACCAAACGACCTCCGGAGACCAAACAACCTCCGGAGACCAATCGGCCTCCGGAGACTAATCGGTCCCTGGAGGATGTATTGGTCCAAACGGACCATGACTCAGGTGACAACGGTGACGTCGAAACCTATACGGCCCAAGATGGGTCTCTCATCTCTAGGCGCATCCGCGGCAAAGAAAAGCGGGAGCACCCTCATTCTCTGACTGCTCCGGCCAAAACAGCCGGATAATCAAAGAAGTCTGTTGATCCTACCCAGGCGGCAGGATCAGCCCCAATTACCCGAGACGAGTTCATGAAGCTTGTGAGAAGTCTCCGGGGTGAGATTAAACAACTCACTTACTAGAATTCGGCTACTCCTATAAAGGAGCTGTCGGCCAAGAAGTCAGCCTAGTTGGGCAAAAAGAAATCAGTCAGGGACCGACATCCGACTCCACATCCTGCCCCTAAGGAGAAGGCTCGGCCTCAGTTTGACCTTTCCAGACTCCGTTTCCCAAAAACGGGTATAAGAAAAGCCATTCAGCATGTTTAGCCGGATGGTAGCAAGAAAACATTCTCTAACGCTCGACAATACATCAAGCAAAAGAGAACTGAGCTTTCAGAGTCGACCTCAATGTCGACTTATCATGATAGCTTCTAGACTACCTCTTTCAGGTGTTCACAATCTGTGCATGAGACCCTAATAAGCAGCCCTCGGGCTCAAGCTGGTCCTCATGAAATCCAGTCGGCTCAATTCATGGCTCAGCCATTGTACCAGTCGGCTGCCCTACCTTATATTCAACCTGTCTTCTTTGGTGGGCAGGCGGCATGCGACTATCAGCCCATGGACTGGCAACTTAGGCTGCAACACCTTGGAGATCAACCTTCTTCTTTCTCCAAGGAAATAATCGAAGCCGAACAGCCGGCCAAGGTTAAAAATGTGTTGGTTGGGACCTATGATGGGACCACCAACCCTGAAGACCACCTGCTAGCATACACCCACCTCATGTATTTACAGGAGTTAGGTGATGCCGCATGGTGTCGCTGCTTTCCAACCACCCTAAAGGGCATAGCCCAACAGTGGTTTGGCAATCTGCCGGCTGGTTACATCAATAGCTTCTAACTGCTCTTTGAACATCCCTGCCAAAAAGACAAGCCTTGATATTGACAATGTACAGCAGGGAGATAGAGATGGCCTGCATTCCTACGTCAGGCGGTTCAATCTGGTGAGAATCTAGATCCATGGGATGTTTAATGAGGTCGCCTTTATAGAGTTCTTCAAGGGTCTGAAGGACGGTTCTACTTTCAAGTATGAACTCGTCCGCAAACAATTTTTCACCTTGCAGGGGGCACTACGAGAGGCGGCTTCAGGTGACCGATCTCTACTCCTCCAGCAAGCAGTCGGACTCTAAGAGGTCCGGCCGACAGAAGGAGAGTCGCCCTACTCAGCCGGCTCCAAAGCCAGAAGAGAGCAAAAAGAAAAAACAAATCTGAGCCTTTGATAACTCCGATCAGCTGGCCCAGAAGAAGAATAAAGAGTGAAAACCGTACGTCATAAGGTACGAGTTCCACAAGGACTGCTGCTCCATCCTTTTGGAAATAAAGGATTGGCTAACTCTTGAGAAGCCGACTCCAATGAGAGGTTCCTCTGAGAATCGTAACAAAAACAAACACTGCCATTTCCATGAGGATGTCGGCCATGACACCAACGACTGTTTCCGCTTCAAACGAGAGCTTGACCGTCTGGCCGACAAAGGATAGCTGAAGTCCTATGTGAAGTCCAAAGTGACTTCAAAGGCAAATCCGGGGCAATCCAAAAAGAAGACTCCCCAGCCTACTGTTAGTACCGAGACTGATGAGGATCCGGTATATACAATAGCAGGCGGATTCGCCGTGGGTGGCCCGACCATTCGTGGCACCAAGGATCATCTGAATAAGATGATCCATTCTGTTCAAGAGGGAGAGGCGGCAAGCACATCCGCCTTCCTTGAAGTCATCATCACCAAGAAGGACAGAGGCAAAGTCCATCGGCCGCATGATGACCCTGTGGTCATTGAATGCAAAGTGGCCAACCAACTTGTTGGTCGAATTTTGATTGACACAGGCAGCTCCTGTGACCTCATCAACCTCAAATGCATATCCAATCTCAATGACAAGCCAGATAGCGCGATGGAGGTCTCCCACACCCTTGTAGGGTTTGGGTGAGAACTTGTGCACCTAGTTGGACGGATAGACTTGCCCGTCCGCCTGGGAAAGAAGGGAAACGGTAGTCATATGACCATTCGTTTCCTAGTGTTTGAAGAGCTCACTGCTTACAACCTCATCTTTAGCCGACCCACTCTGAACGAGTGCAAGGCCGTCATCATTCATGCCCTCACGCTTGTCAAGTATGAGAGGGATGGTGGCACAGCCGGTTCGCTTAACGGGGACCAAAAGACGGCTCGAGAGTGCTATCTCTTGGACGTCAAGCCCGCGGTAGCAGCAACTGTCCGGGGCAAACAAACAATCGACCTTGATGATATCAAGGAAGATCAGGCGGCCCCACCAGCCAGAAAAAAGAGAAAGATTGATCAGCTGGTGGTGGTCAACAAAGAAAAGCAACAGCAATCACTGACTAGGGAACGGTCAGACGACCTTCGTCCCCAGTCGACTGGTGACCACATTGATATCCCTCTGGACGACAGTCGGCCAGAGCGGACTGTTAAGGTCGAGACGGTTACATTTGCTAAGCTAGGTGACAGCCTGCACCAGCTACTGAAAGAATTCAAAGACATTTTTGCCTTTGAAGTGGAAGAGATGCCAGGCATCATCCCGGATCTCGCTGTCCACAAACTCGCCGTGGATCCCAAAAAAGAAGCCCATTCGACAAAAGAAAAGAAACCACGGCGAGGAAAGAATTCAAGCGGCAGCAGCTGAAGTTAAAAAGTTGCTGGACGCCAAGTTCATTCGGCCAAGTAATTTCCCTGAGTGGGTAGCTAACGTCGTGTTAGTAAAAAAGCTGAATGGAACTTGGCTGATGTGTGTAGACTACACCTACTTGAACAGAGCATGTCCGAAAGATAGTTATCCACTGCCAAAGATCGAGAGTCTGGTCAATTCAACATCCGGACATGCCCTGATGAGTTTCATGGACGCCTATTCAGGCTTCCATCAGATCCCCCTATGGAAAAAAGATCAAGAAAAGACGGTAATCGTCACTAATCAGGGGTTGTTCTGTTATACTGTGATGCCGTTTGGCTTGAAAAATGCGCCTGCTACTTTCCAACGAATGATTAATACGGTCTTCACTAATCAAATTGGAAGGAATGTAAAAACATACATTGATGACATAATAGTCAAATCCAAACAACAAACGGATCACCTTGCTGATCTCCGAGAAACATTCGCCACACTAAGGCGGCACAAGGTCACGCTAAATCATAAAAAGTGTGTCTTTGGTGTTGAGTATGGGAAGTTTCTCGGATTCTTGATTGACTAAAAGGGAATTGAGGCCAACCCTGAGAAAATACAGGCGGTCATCGACATGTAGTCGCCCCGTACTGTGAAAGAGGTGCAAAAGCTGACAGGTTGTCTGGCGGCCCTGGGAGATTCCTCAGTCGGTCAGGCGACAAGTGTCTCTACTTCTTCCAAGCAATCAGGAAGAAGACCAACTTTGAATGGGGGGGGGGGTGATGCAGAGGTAGCCTTTTAAAAGTTAAAAACTCATCTGCACTCTTTGCCGAGGCTTGTTAGTCCTCTGCCCAAAGAGAAGCTCTTCATGTACTTGGCCGTCTATGATCTTTCCCTCAGCGCCGTTCTCTTAGCTGAAAGAGACGTCATCCAGCTCCCGGTCTATTTCATCAGCCATGTTCTTAGGAACGCTGAGCTTCGGTACCCCATGGTTGAAAAATATGGTCTCTCCCTTTACATGGCCATCAAGAAGTTGAAACCTTACTTCTTGGCGCATGCGGTAGTGGTCTACACTGACCAGCCGATCAAGCGGCCACTTACAACCTTGGAGTCTTCTGGACGAATGCTTCGATGGGCGATTGAGATGCAAGGATTGGAAATCACTTACGAACCAAGGAAAGCAATAAAGGGGCAAGCATTCTCCGACTTTATTGTGGAAATGACAAGGCCGATTGCTCAGGACAATACTAGTCAGGTTTGGAAAGAGTTTGTAGACGGGAACTCCACTACGAACGGCTGTGGTGCAGGAATTATCTGTCAATCTCCTGAAGGAGATAAGTATGAGTATGCACTACGGTTACAGTTCCAGGTCTCTAACAATGAGGCCGAGTATGAAGCCTTACTAGCCGGCATTCAATACTGTAACACAGTAGGGGAAAAGAAAGTTGAGGCGTGCTCTGATTCTCAACTGGTCGTACTCCAAGCCAATGGGACGTACGAGGCCACTCATCCGGCCATGATTTAAAACTTGCAGGCGGTCAAAGATAAAGTTGGGACACTTGATGAATTCCATCTGAGTTAAGTGGCCAGGTCTTCAAACAATCAAGAGGATGCTTTGTCCAAGCTGGCATCATCCGCCTCCTGTAAAACGCCTCTGTCATTGTTATGGGAGGCCATGGAAAAAAGAAGTATATCTGAAGAAGACCCCATTGGAATTCTTGATAGAAGCTCATCCTGGATGGAAAACATCCGTGCCTATCTTGCAGACGGCACACTCCCTGATTCACCACAAGTGACGGCTGTTCTGAAAAAACGAGCGGCGAACTTCGAGTTACGACAAGAAGAACTCTTCAGGGCTGGTTTTTTGAAAGCCGGGTAAAGAAGTCCTCAAAGACTTGTATTCGGGATATTATGCCTCCCATATAGGCGGCAGATCCCTCGCTACCAAAGCTAGGTGGCTCTACTTCTAGCCAAAATTGGAGTCGGATGCAATGGAGATGGTGAAAAAATGTGACAAGTGCCAAAAATTTGGCAACCTCATCCATAGTCCGGCTACGGACCTGACGGCCATCCAAAGCCCCATACCCTTTGTCAAATGGGGCATAGACATACTGGGGCCATACATAGCCGCAGCAGGCGACAAGCGCTACATATTGGTGGCTGTGGATTACTTTACCAAGTGGGTAGAGGCGGAGGCAGTCAAAAACATCAAGACAAAAGATTTGATGAGTGACATTCATGGCACTCATTTTATCTCTTTTTGGATGAATTTTATTTCATTTTGTAGCTCTTTTCCTTAGTTTCCCTTAGTTTTGCTCTTTATTTCTTTACTTTGTGCCTTTTGTAGTTAGTTTCTTTATTTGGTGCATTTTGTTGTTTATTCGTTGTTTTTCTCTATTACTTGTTTGTTTTCTTTTGTTTGTAGGTTATGATCGATCATCCAAAGATTTCCGAGCTTCCCTTCAACATTTATCATTGCAAAATTGATGCCTTTTGCTAGCATTTTGAGCTTCAAGTCTAGAGGAACTCGAAGGGCAAGTTTCAAGACCGGTGCACACATGCGGTGGGGGCACCATCTATGCCTCAAACCCACCAAATATGTCCATAAACTTGCTGCCTACATTGATGTTCATCACCATCACCAAAGTTGTGTGCACTAGGATGATCAAGGTCAAATAAGGGTAAGGAAGACCCTCCTATGTGCGGGCGCACAGGGGGCCTGTGTGGCCGCACAGGAGGCGCGTGCGGGCGCACCCCCCTAGGTTTGTGCTTGTGCGCCCCCTCTTCTCCCCTTTGTGCGGCCGCACCGGTTTGGGTCTATTTTTGGACGTCTGTAGGGAATATTTCAAGCATTATGATCCCAAGCTTGAACCCCACAGAAGCTCTTTACAGGCGACGTTCTATGTTTTCTAGACGCTAGTTCCTACATGCCTCAGCAGGTATATGTGTTCTTAGAATTTTCCAGATTTCGCAGTATTATTTCGATTCTAGTTGTGAAAGAAATTTCTCAAATTTCCTTCGTGTAAAATCCTATGTTTTTGACTCATTTTGGATTGTCTATGCAACGAGGACCTTTTTTATGCATATATGACAATAATGTTAATCAAAATTACGCACATAAAATACTTAGAATTTTTCGAGTCCCATCCATTCATTCTAAATCATTGCCAAAATAAATTTCAAGAATTAAAATAGAAATCCTCCCCAGTGGAGTCGCCAAAACACTGTAGGGAATATTTCAAGCATTATGATCCCATGCTTGAACCCCACTGTGATCATACACTAAAGTATGGTGGCGTATCAAATGGAAGAATGCTAGAGCAAAAGAGTTGCCAATAAGTTTTAGGAACTTGTAAACCCAAAACGATCCAGAAGATCGTCAACTCCATAAGGTCTTTAACCAAACAGGGTTCGGGGATGAGGGTACGAATCCAATCTACAAAAGAAAGGACCCGCCCTATAAAATAGGCCTCTACTTTGTTCTGTTCGTATTCATGTGCGCTTTCTAACTAACACGCAAACATTATATTAACCTAAACCTGTTTAATCTATGTTGGTTAAATATTAATGCACAAATAAATCTATTATTGGCGATCACTTGAATAAAAATCATATTAGCCTAAACCAAATAATGAATTGTCGTATTAAGCATGATTTCAAATACAAATTCCCGTTAACAAGCATAAAGGTGTGATCAAGCAATAACAATAATTATAAATAATATCAAGCAACATAATAATCATAATAATAATGATAATAACAATAACCATGTTAAGGCATAATAAAGCTTAAATATAACAGCAAGATCCTAGGCATGATACTAACAAGATTAATAACAAATCCTAGCATGTCACTAAGCATTAAAGATCAAAGCTTTAAACCTAACATGGTACTAACATGCTATTAGAAAGAATAAAAGGCACCCTAAACATGATACTAGAATGCAATAAAGACATCCTAACATGATACTAGGAATTAATAAATAATAAACATGCTTTCTACATTGAAAGAGAGTAATAAGATTACATACTTTGAAGCCTCGTATCTCTTTCTAATAACAAAATACACAAGTTAGTAAACTTCAATGAAAATAATAATGAATCAAAGAATTAAAGAAGAATCAAATTAAATAAAGTTTAAACTAGATTTGGACCAAACCCTCAGAACATATTAAACCTTGCACGTCTAGGGCGAAGGTAACTTCGAACTTGGCTAGATGATTCTAAATCTTGTGTATGCGGAATTGTGTTTAGTAAAAGGTTGGTTTCGAAAGAGAGAGAGAAAGAAAGCATATATTGCTCAAGAGAGAATAGAGAGAATTGATGATTCTGAATGAATAACGGAGGTTCAGGACCCTATTTATAAGGAAAATAGTCCGGAAAAGCATAGAATTTGATAAGGAATAAAACTACACGCTGTCGACAGAAATACACACTGTGTCTGTCGCGATTAAAGCGACAGTCTGACTTACATGCGCTTTCCACACGGAATCCGATGTTTAACCAAATTGATCTACGGAATCCGTACAGAAGATAAAAGGTATCTTTTAAAAATAATAATATAATAATATATTATTCCAAATAAAATCCATCTTCAAATAATTATTAAATCCAATAATATTAGAATTTAAAAGAACCTTCTAGAAACTTCTAGAAAAATTATAATTAATCCCAATAATTTTAGGAATAATAATTAACATTGGGCCCTCCTCTAGATCATTGGGCCGTATGTAAATAATTAGTATTTTGGCCATAACTTCCTCAATATTCATCGGAATTGGGATTATAATATATCGTTGGAAAGGTCTTTTCGAGCCCCGTCGAATTACACTATTATTGGACCCTTATTATGGACAAAACTAAACTGGATTGCCTATTTTTAATAAATAGATTTGTTTTTAATAACAGAGAGAAGAGAATTTTAATAAAAACAAAACCGCAACACTTGACTTTTCCACACTTTCACCTTAATCGATTACGGTTCGACGTGAAAGACATTCATCTCTGGGTTTGGTTTTGGGGAGACATAAATGGGTGTCTACAGAAGCCTGCACTTTGACTGAGTTTGGAGAAACGAATGTTTCGAAAACAAAAGTTAAGGTAGTGATAGGGACGGAGAATGATTCAGAATGTTCTGCGATCCCAAATCATTCTTATAACGCCGATACCTGTAAAACAATGTTAGTTAAACAGATAAAAGAGTTCAGAAACGCGTATCTTGCACCGTCGAGCACACGTCTCTGGGTAGCCGTTTTTGTTGCATTTTGTCTTCACGACCTTTTACAAGCTAAAGAACGCCATCTTTGAAGGTAACATTGCGTCGTCATCTTCAACATTTCTTGGGTGACAATCCTCCAAATAGAGTCTGTCGCCTCGCGACAATCCTGTCGTTTGGCGACAGAATCAGGGTTTTAAAACACCCGTCTTCTTTCTTTCTCATTTTGCTGCTGCTGCTTTGCTTGTGCGTTTCTCACGAAACCTTCAAATTGCTCGTTCTAGCTCGTTTCTCAACTGAATTTGATCGAACTTGTTGCAAATCGAAGCTTATTTCATCTATTTTCCTAATATATGTATGTTTTTCTCAAACTCTACTTGGTTTTTGATGAATTTCCCGTTCTTGTTCACGAATTTTCGAAATAATTCGAATATGTTTATGCTTAATTTTCATTGTTTATCGAGTTTTATGCCTTGAATTTGTTTGATTATGCTTGTATATTGCCTTGGGAGTATTTTGAGACTTGTTTGACTCAATTTGGTGAAGAAATGAGCAATTCACTATTGTTGGACCTCGTAAGTTTGTGAAGAACAATGTAGCCCGTTATTCGTATTTTTGCCGTCTTTTCTTGTACGATTTGTCACAATATTCATCATATTATTGTAAGAAATTGTTTATTTGTTTGAAAATGCTAATTATTCTTAGTTTAATTTTTGCTTGTTTTAGTACTACGTACTCTGTTTTTTTTGTGAACATAGTATCATGTGGCTTAGACGAACCTTAGATACTATAGAGCCTTAAAATTAATTACTTTTACATAATTTAGCATAGCTAGACGATGTGGTTTCGGCTCTCGATCGATAGACTCGCACCGAGAGGACGAACCTCCTAGCGAGGGCGAGGACGTTACATCTACGTCTAGGCTTGGACTTCTGCCAGATTGGGATGAGCGTACTTTGTTTCAAGCACCCATACATCACTTGTCGAAGCGAGTCCGACGCGGTCTTGCAGCGGGAGGACCCGTAGCCACGGCTCAGGTAATTCCACCATTGGTTCGCTCTACGACACCTTCATCAGCAAAGATGAGGGTTTACGTCGGCTTTGGGAGTCATGTGGGTTAAATCCTCTTCTTCTGGCCACCCGTGCCATTCTTTCATATGACAGGGGTAACCTCGTCGTCTGAGCTTTGGTAGAGTTCTTTAGGGACACCACCAACACTTTTCACTTTCCCTGGGGTGAGATGACAGTTACTCCAGCCGACTTTAGCCTCATCACGGGGCTAGAGTATCAGACTGCTCCTCTGCCATTCGACAGCGATATCACGGTCCATTCACCGATCGTGTTGGAGTTGTTGGGTTCGATTGTTGTTCGGGCCCGAGCTGAGGCTGAGGCTCAGTCGGGATGGATGAGCTCCCGATGCATTCGCTGCTGCACACTGGTTGCAGCTTTCGAGGATGATGCCACCACTTATGAGCAGCGAGTGCGCATCTTTGTGTTGATTTTGTTGTCAGGGACGTTTTCTCCTGACCGAGGTAGTAGAGTACTTCTTTACTGCCTATCCGCTGTTCGCGACCTCCACTTGGTCGAGACATATGACTGGACCAGCCAGGCCTATGCGGACTTTCTACTGGGCCTGTGACGTTCTTGCCGTCATAGGGCCTTGTCTGGAGAGGTTGCACTTTTCAGCTTCTGGAGGGTCGTCTACCTAGGAGAGAGGGTAGCCATTCAACACTCCTCAGACGTCTTTGTCGTCCCTACTACTCCACCCCGGCACATGTTCCATGATGCCTTGCAGCGGGACCGAGCGAGTGGATCGTCTCGGGGTATTCCTTGGAGATCCTATGCTCTCCTCGAGTAGAGTTACGAGGAGGATCTGCTACCATTGCTGGCGCCGGCCCCTGTCCTTTCTGAGGAGGCAACGTTATGCTTCTATTTTATTTCATTTGCTTTCTAATAGGTATCCCCCCAAGTGATTTCTAACCTTTTATCTTTATCAGATCGGTCCTAAGGAGTTCATTCCCCTAAAGATGTCCATACGCTATCAGGGCATGTACGGGCCGATCGAGGATCTGATCCCGCCAGCTCCAGAGGAGAAGCGGTTCGTGGAGCGCTCCATTCCCCGTCACCAGACTCGGGTAAGCCTACTTGTACATCTTGTTTTTATGTTTGGTTATAAAATGTTGCTAACTCATTTGTTTTGACAGTTTTCTCGCGAGGTGGTGAATGCTATGGCTAGGTGCATAGACGCCTTTTGCAGCCAGCTCGTGAGGTTGCGGAACCGTGCTACCTATCGTAGCAACGATGCTTAGGAGGTATTACTTCTTGCTTTAGCATTATCTCCTTGTCTTATCTTTATTTGTTTTTTGATTTGATTTACTCTTGCAGGGACAACCTATTCCTTCTCCACGTACTCGGTGGAGACCCTAGCCTAGGAGAGAGACTACTAAGTCCAACTCGAAGCGTCGCCGGACTACTTCAGGCAGTCGGGGTGGTTGTTCTGAGGCCGCCCCTATAGAGGACTCAGCGTCGTCTCCTGAGGATGCTCCGACTGGGCCGAATAGTCGAGGTGGGATGGGTGGTGGGACATACGAGGTTGGCTCGTCGTCGCAACAGCCCTTGCAGCCTCAGCTACTATCTATCGGATATCAGGGTGAGCCGGGTTGGGCTGGCCCTGAGTTGCAGTTTCCGCCGGCTGGCGGCTCGGGAGATGATGAGGGACACACTGAAGGGAATTGTGTCCTTCGAACAAGTGTATTATTCAGATAGCGGGTTCAGAATTATTAGAAAGCTAATATATTCAGCAAGGTCAAGTGATCGGAACGCCTGGGTGGAGGCCGCTTCCGATCAGTAATATTAATATAATTAATATTACAGCTTAATCATGACTTAACCCTTCGGGTCACACCCAGGCAAAATATACAAACCGACTCGACGAATTAATTCGGAAGAAATTAATTCGTCGCCCGAGTGTTAAATATTTAGACGTCGGTAATTCAAGCTTGGAGCGTCGAAACCGATCGTCGGAAGTCAAGTCAAAATAATAAAAGACGAGACGCTAAAAAATAATAATAAATCGACCATATTCCCAAAATACCCCTAGCATCGGAGTGCCCCGAGCAGCCGAATACGAGGGGCAAAAATGTCCTAGCAAAGGTGGCTAGCAAGCACCAAGCCGAGCCTAGCATGGCTGGCTGGTGCGTGCTAGCGCACCATGCTAGCAGCCCGGCCAACAGTAGCTAGCAGCTAGCTGCCGCGGCTATGCTCGCTAGCACAGTAGTAGCCACGCCATTGCAGCAGGAAGCTCGCACCAAGTGCGTGGCTTGCGCGCACAGCACCAGCCCGCAGCTTGGTACGGGGCTGGGTGCGGGCTGGGCTCGTGGCTAGGCTCGGGCCATAGGGCCGTTGATTAGGGGAAGCATTGGAATATGGGATCAAGTGGGTGAGGACATGTGGAACAAGGAGAGTATTGAGTGGGGAGCAAGTATGTTCCCCTACTCTCCATGTGGTCCTCACCAACCCATCTCACATGGTAATGCCACTTGTAGATTTATTATTAGTTTGCAATTTTAATTTAATTTAGCTTTAAATTAATTTGTGGAATTTCATGATCCCACATTGATGGGATAGAAATTCCCACTCATACTTTCCTCTATAAATACCAAGGTTGGGATTTGGAGTAAAGTGCTTGAGTGGAAGTTGGAAAGAGCATTGCATATTTTTGGAAAAACTCTTAAACTCATATAACACTCGGATTTTGGTCGGACCTTGCTAACTCCAAGGTAGCGGACCATAAAGTTGTGTTCGTCGTTTGTGGGTGGATACCGTCGGAGGCACGACGCTTGCGGTGCTCGTGGCTTTCAAGTAAGAGCCCGGTTTTGTAAGGGCGAAGCTCGCTTTATGAATTTATTAATTGCGAGTGGTTCCTCGGGTCGGGGTTGTTTCCGCGGTTAGTCGGACTCACCACACCCCAACAGCGGTATTGGAGCCTCGCTCGTTTATTTTTATAATCATGTTTTTCAAGGATCATTTTGGCTTAATTTTCTGGTTTAAGTTGCTAATTAGATTAGTAGCTCGGTTTTATTTATTTTAATCCCGTTTTTAATGTCGAGTTTGGCCCAGAACCTAGATTTTCGCCCAAGACTAGTGAATTTTTGGTGGAAAACGTGTTCTGGAAAGGTTTTTATCCCAAGGGCCTGTGATTTTAGCCAAATTCTGACCAGAAATGCCTTTTTCGAGGGATTTTTCGTTTTTGACGAAAAATTTTAAGTCTTTTCTAACCTTGAAATTAATGGCATAACTTATTGATTATAAGGTTGATTATTTGCATTATTTTCTACATTTTTATGTCCCCTGAAAGCACACTTACTTGGTAGTATTTGATGCTTAAAGGTTGATTTATTTTCTGATAATTGCAAACTAATTGCTTTTTAGTGTGAAAATTTTATTTTTGAGGCTTCCTAAGTGTTAAAGATTCAATCTTTATTTGTGATAAGTGATTGAAACTTTAAAAACCACTAAATTCCATGTTATTTTGTGTTGAACTTTGTTGTTTTAATCATTTTGAGTTGATTGGAAACATAAAGTTTCAATTTTTGTGATAGAAATTTGGTTATCTTCATGTTGGAAGATATAATTTTCAAGGATTCACAAAATTTAGATGTTGTAATTTTCATTTGAACATTAAAGTTCATATTTTTCCAATTTCCCCTTACTTTGTCAAATTCTCAAGTTTAATTTAAATTCATTAAATTAAAAGTGAGAAATTGCCTCAATTTAATTTTGCACCAAGCTAAACCAATTTAATGAAGAATGGTTCTTGGAATTATTTTGGTTATTTGCACTTTGAAGATTTTGTTAATAAGTTGAATGATTGATTGTGATTTTTATGAAATTGTTTCTTAATTATTGTGTATGGATGATGCTTAAATGGATTAGAATCTTTCTAGCTAATTGATTTTATGCTTTTAATTGTGCTTTCAATCAATTGTGCGAGAGTGAGTTGGTTGAGGGTCTAAATTCTTCCATACCTTTGCTAGGCTAGTTGCACGAGAGTGAATTAGTTTACTAGGATAATTAACACGCTTAATTGTGCGAGAGTAAGTTAATTGTGTTGATTGTTCCTAATCAAGGTCATTTTCATCTAATTGTATGATTTTGTTGAATGCATTGATGTAATTGGATTCCACCTTCCCTAGTTTTAGTTATTTGTCCTTAGTTGTGTTTAGTTGAATCTCTTTCTATCTCACAAGCTTTCCTAGTAGTCTAATTAGCATAGATTGATACACTTAGTCCTTTTAGGTTCGATCCTTTACTTACCCCTATACTCGTATTAGGGTAGTTTAGGTTATAAATAATTAATTTCATTAGGGTTTGTAGACCCAACGACACTACTTAATCCCGCGATCAAATTTTGGTGCCGTTGCCGGGGACTAAGGCGTTCATTAGTTTGTGTTGATTAGATTAGCTTGGTTCTTGTATATTATTTGATTTTTGTTTGCTTTTCTTTGTTCTTTGTACAAAAATGGCATGTTTATCCTTTCCTCAATATGATGATGAACCCTTTTACGCTTACTTTGATAGATTAGATGGTTTTCATAGTTTCCATGGATGTTCTCTTAGTGATGCTTGTGGAATAGCTTATTGGGGCATGAATGAGTATACTAGAGGAATGGTTGAGAATATGCACAATGGTATATTCCGTCATTTGTCTATGCATGATGCTTGGAATTTCTTCACTTGGCTTGCTAGAGATTCGTATGATAGAGAATGTAATGTTTCTTGTTTTGATTCTCAATGTCAAGATTCTTCTAATTTTTGCATGAATTCTCTTGATACTTCTAATGTGCCTTGTGATGATCCAAGTATGCATGTTGACCCCCTCCCCTCTTATGCTCATTGTGATGAGGTTTGTGCTAATTTTGATAATATGCAATTTGATATTGATCATGAACCTCAACCCGATAACATTACTCCCCATTCTTTCTCAAATGCAATATCTCACCCAACAACTCCAAGAGCTTCAAGAAGAACAAAAATTGAGAGAAGTGAGGCTTGCCCAAGTGATGAGTGCTATGGTTAATGTGAATGGATGTGAGGCACCTCATTTGGAGTGTGAATGTGTTATTGAGGATGATGTGGGCCAAAGGTGTGAAGGTGAGGAGAGATTTTCTCGTGATAAGAGGATTTTTGAGGATTTTGATCCTTTTCATTCCCCTTTTGAGCTTGAGTTCCATCCTTCCCCTAACTCACCCTTTTTGAGAGCTTCCCATGGTGAGGATGTGAGTGAGCCATCTTCCATTTTGAATGAGGGAGTTCATGAGGATGATGATGATGAGTTTGAGCAATCAAAAGTGATTGAGAGTCCCTTGAATGATGGTGGAAGAGTTGAGAATGAAGAAATATCGATTTTGAGGATTCCAACCCCCTTCCTCATCTTGATGAGTCTACTTTGCATGTTTGTGACCCTTCTATCCATGAGTCTTTGGATTCTTTTGAGGTTATGGCTAGTATGTTCATTGAAGGAGTAACAAAGCATTATAGCCTTTTAAGAGAGTTCATTGGCAATGCTTCATGGGAAAGAGATGAGTTTGAGAGAAACCTTTATCCTTTCATGCATGGTTTTGAGACTCTAGGCTTTGAGTTTTTTGAGGGAGTGGTTGTGCATCGTTGTGATAGAGAAGACGATGAGGTTGTTTTTCTTGGAGAGTTTTTGTTTGAGGGAGATGTGAGTCATGAGTGTTCTTTTGAGGATTCTATGATTGATTTTTATGCCCTCATTGGTGATGTGAGGCCTTGTGAGACAATTGTTTCTCCTCCTCTTCCTCATGTCCTTTTCTCAAGGAAATTTGACCACATCCCCTACTATCCTATGTTCCTCCCCTCTTTTGTCTCAAAGCCAATTGAGGACCCTCTCTTCTTTGATGAGGCTTTTCCTTCACATCATCCTATTATTGAGGAAATGGGTGATTGTGCCACCCAAAAAGATTTTGAGGAGGTTTTGCCTTTTTATTCTTTTCCTTATTTTTCTTCTTCTTTCTCTTCTTATTTTCTTGATTTTTCTTTTGATTTTTCTTCCTTCTTTTGTCATCTCCCTCCTCACTTACATGCAATAATCTTGTTGCACGTTCTCCTCCCGTCATCTGCCTACTTGTGATCATATGAAATGTGTATTAGTGCATTTGATAAGCTCTTGCGTTCGTTGCAATATTATTTACTAGAGCGATCTCGGTTGGACGTTAAACAAGCCTTTCTCGGGAAGTAACCCGAGGTTTTTATTGCTTTCATTTTCTTTTCTTTTTAGATTAGATTTTCTCTCATGGAAATGTTTGTGTGCCTTTTGCTAGGTACATGACTTGATATACACTTATGCATTGGTTTGGATCAAGAATCAAGGAAGTTTGATGCCTATTTTTGCTAGCACATGGAAAACGAGATTCAATTCAAAAGGAAATCGGCTTTGAAAGGTTAAATTGGTTCATTTGCGGGTATTTACACCCACCAATATCCGGTAATGTCTTTCCTAGGTCTTTCTCTAATGGTTGGTGACTCGTTGGACACGTGTTGGTTTGTTGAGTTGATTTCTTTCTTTTCCCTCCCATGGTTTATTTGATTTATGTTTGAGTATATTGTCTCATTCAAGCTTGGGGGAGGGTATTCTATCATGCTTTGGTGGGATGTTGATTCACTTATACCATGCATATTTGTATATGCATTTCCATGTCTTTTCTTATATTTTGAAAAGTCCAAAAAGGTTTTTGTTTACTTTCAAAGTAATTTTGGCAAAATGTGTTTTGTTTGTTCTTATTTTGGACATTTTGTTTTGGAATTGCATTCTTGAATGTTTTTCTTCCTAAGTGATAAATGTGTGCACGGTTTGAGAGGGTCTTTTGTTGACTCTAGGATACTATATGCTAAGGTAGTCGGGTTAAGAACTTTTAGGGGTCCATGAAGCCCTAGTTCACGGGAATGTGGTAAGATGGAGTTGCTCTCTATAGTGGATTTGAAACCCTTGATTGGTATTTGTTTTGTTATAATCCCTTGTGAGCTTCATTTGTTCTAGCCTTCATCACCTTGTTGAGCGGCAATTTAGGATCCTTGACTATGCATGTCTTAATCCTTGTTTTGATCTCTAGCTCCCACGATCGTGACCGAGCCACTCTAAGGAAGGAAAAGGGCACATTTTCTCATTTTTCTTTATCTTCTTTTTATTTTGTTACAAATTTGGTTTTCTATTTTGCATCAACCTACTTATTAACCAATTTGAGCTTAATATTTCCTACTCTTGTTTAAACCGCGTTACAACCCCAATGGCCTATGTTTACCAACCCTTTTAGTTAGTGAAGCATTGGCATGTGAGGTTTGAGTTTTTTTGTGTGTTGATTGATAAGTGATATTTATGTCACTCCTAGGGTTAGTGTTTAGGTTATTTTCGTATTTATTTTCCCTTATTTTACCTTTTATTCTCTTGTTTTCTCTTTAATAAAGTTTCTAACTTATTTTGGTAATTTGGAGTGTTTTAGTTTATTTTCTTTATTTTATTAGTTTTAGTCTATTTTCATATTTTATTTTATTCTATTTGCTTGCGTAGTTTTAATTATTTTTAGTTTAGTTTTATATCTCTTATTTTATATTTTATTTATTTTATTTTATGTCCTGATCCTCTCCTCGGTCTTCTTTGGGTGTGTAGGTTCGAGTTCGGGTCCGAGGTTCAAGGCAAATGCACATTGTCCCTGCTCTTCCCCTGCTGCTGCGTTATCCGTCACCACCCCACACCTTAACCTCCACCACACACTCCTCACCATCTCCCCAGCTCCTCCTTTCATCCCAATCAGCCCCAAATCTCATTGCCCCCGCTTCACCATCACCAATTGACCCAATAAACACCAGCTCCCAATTCACCACCAAACAACAACAATAAACCCCCACCCGCACATAGCAGCTCCGCAGCAACCACCAATCACAACCTCGCAACACCAAAACCACGACCACCAATACCTCCCATGCAACTCCAAGCCACCGCAATCACAGCCACCACTACCCCCTATTCTCACACCAACTCGAAACTCACAGCACCTTCGTCACCAATTCGACCCCCTGAACCACCAGACCTACTCCCTCAAAGCCACGCAACAGAGCAGCCCCAAATTGCTTCCGATATGCCTCCTCCTTTACACCTAAACAACAGCTCCCTACCACGCACATAGCAGCCCCGAATTCCATTAGCAAACCACCACAAAACAGCCCCAATTTGATCGTTGTTCTCTGCGGGCGCGACCTCTTCCAACGCGGGCGCGGATACAGTATTTTGGAGCTTAACATTTGATGCGGGAGATGCCAAGGAGATGCCTGGGAGAAGACGCGGCTCAGGCCACCGCGGGCGCGTTCTTCGGGGTGTGTGAAAACCATATCACGAGCTTTGCGCGTGATTATTAATGGAGATCGACGGTCTTGATTTGATGCTTGTTGATAGATGATGAATGAGCGGTGACGATTTGATGATGATGATTTTTATTCCCATTGAAGCAACAACAAATGAAGAAGGTGGAATTCGGGGGTCTGATTTATTTTGGGTGGGATTTGTTTTCTTTTTCTTTTCCTTTTATTTTTATTTATTTTATTTATTTTTACTTTTCCTTTTACTTTTCCTTTCCTTTTTCCTTTCTCCTTTCTTATTTCTTTTTATTTTCTTTATTTATTTTTCTTATTTTCTTAGCTTAGTATTTATACCCATTTTTGGGGTAATTAGAAAGAACTTATCATCATCCATCATTTTATTCTACTCTCTAATTAGTTTTAGGAGAGCTTCTCTCTCTAGGGTTAGCTTAGGATTAGGGTAGTTTAGAGAGAGAAAGTGAGGGTTTCACCATTGTTGAACTTGGATTTTGAAGAAGAAATTGATCATCTTTTCTATAGATTTACATCTTCAATCAATGAGAATCTCTAACTCTCTCTCCTCTATTTTTATTGTTTTATTTTGATTATTATTTTTGTTGTGGGTATTGCTTGTTGATCATGTTGATTCTTGATTATTTGTTTATTAATCTTGTTATTATCATGATTAGTGAGTAATTTCCCCATTGAGGGGATGGTTGTGGTGTAGTTGGATCCTGAGCATGTTCTAGGTTTAGAGTTGATTTATTTGTAATTAAAGTCTTTATATGCTTGATATTCTTTAATCTTCTTGCAAGTGCACATTGTTGGTTGATTAAAGGTGAATCTTTGCTAACAAGGAACAGAAGTTGACTTAGTTAATGTTCATTAGTATCGATTGTTATTTAATAGCACCTCCTAGTATATGGTTCTAATGTGGAAAAATAGAGGCTATGTTAGGAGAAGCCAATTGACCTCGGAAGGCGGCTAGATTGGATCCTTTATTTCGATATTCGAGCATGTTTAGTTCATAATTAATTCAACTTCTATGCTTTTGTTTATGTTCAAGTGAATGCTATACCTAAACCATTTCCCTTAATGTTTTATTTCTTGTTTTAGCATTTTAATATATTAGTTTATTTATCTCCTATTCCGGACTAGCTTAATTGTCGATAACATTTGGTGGTGTTTAACCGTTCTTTGTGGTTCGACCCCTATGCTTGCCTTATACTCGTATTAGGTTTGTTTAGGTTGTATAAATTGTATTTGATCTAGGTGTAGTCGTTTGACGACGCGATTAATCCCTCATCATTGATCATGAGCAAGAAAACTTTGTGAATTGGTTGAAGTAAAGTCTTGAAAGTTGAGCTTTAAAAGAATATGCAAAAAAATTTGAGAAGAAAGATGCAATTCAAGAAAAAGCCGTCCATGATTTAAAAAAGGCAAGGACACCAAAAAAAAAAATAAGTAACAAAAAAAACACAAATATATTTTAGTTTGGTTTCGTTTTCTTCCCTTGTTTAAGCATTGAGGACAATGCTTAGTTCAAGCTTGGGGGGGGGGAGCGTTCCTTCTTTTTTTTTGTATATAGTGTATGTGTTAGTGTTGAGTAAGCTTGAGGGAGATGGCATTATTGGTATTTATGTTTGATATTTTGTGAATTCTTGAGTTTGTTTTTGAGAGTAGGCCACTCTTTTGCTTCACTTAGGAAATATCACCAAAATTTTTCAAATTTTTACCCCGCCTTAACCCTTAGCCTTACGTTACAACCCAATAAAAGACCCTTAGACTTTAGTGGGGTTAGGTCAAAGAACGGTGGAGGGAGATAGATTTCAAACCTATGGAGAGAGTATGCATAGTTGAGATGTCGGGATTACCTTCTTAAAGTTTTTCATTTCTTTATCTTTTTCCGGTTCCATCGTGGAATCATGAGAAGCTAGCTTAAGGGTTGATTTGAAGCTAGTGGAGAGAACGCGGCCCGATTGGTTGGGGCTAGGGTGGATTGAGTCCTCATTAGTTCTCTATGCTTAGCATATGTTATGTTTTAATCAACCATTGACATCTTAGAACGTGCATACATTTGTCTATTTATAAAGGTTTGCATTCATTTGTGTTTGTTCCTATCTCTTGTCCATATATGAATTTGTGTTTTGCTTTTAATTTTGACGTTTCTTTTTCTTTTCTTTTTGATTGCCTTGCCTTGGTTTTAATTTAGAGTTGTGGGTTAAACTCTTAGGACACCCTCACGAGAGCACACTCGTCCTCTAGGGCGATCTAGGGGTCTAAAGAGCTTATCATTAGTTGCTAAAAGTGACCGTGATTCCTACGAAAGTGAGTTAGTGTACATTCTTATCTCCTTTAGTGTTCTAGCTTTGCTTGAATAAATCATTCTCCTTCTCCCGTGTTTCATGTTAATTTTCTCGAAGACGAGCAAAAGGTAAGCTTGGGGGAGTTTGATAAGTGACTTTTATGTCACTTTTAGGGTGTTTATTGAGTCGTATTCTGGCTTATTTTCCAATAATTTCACCCTTTTTATCCTTTATTTCTATTATTTTATTATTCTCGTATTTTATCTTTATTTTGTGTATTTTTGCATTTTTATTAGTTTTTAGTTTATTTTTGTAGTTTTAGTTAATAATTTCCCGCTTCTCTCGTTTTATTTATTTTATTTTAGTTTTTCGTTTGTTTTATTTTTATTTCATTTTAGTTTATTATTTCTTTAGTTTTAGCATTTTATTTTATTTTATTTTACTTTAGTTATCTTATTTTGTTTTACTTTATTTTTCTTATTTTATTTTATTCTATTTTAGTCTTTGTCCCGATTCTCCCTTGTGTACTTTTGGTTGCGTAGGTATGTTTTCGGGTTGAAGCACGGATTCCAATGCAAATCATTTAACTTTGAAATTCGTGCTTCAACCCGAAAACATACCTACACAACCAAAAGTACACAAGGGAGAATCGGGACAAAGACTAAAAATAAAATAAGAAAAATAAAGTAAAATAAAATAAGATAACTAAAGTAAAATAAAATAAAATAAAATGCTAAAACTAAAGAAATAATAAAATAAAATGAAATAAAATAAAATAAACTAAAAACTAAGGGCTTGTTTGGCATTATTTTTGGTTTTCAGTTTTCTGTATTTTTTTAAACTAAAAACCAAAAATAGGAAACAAGAAAAAGGTGTTTCCACTTACCTGTTATCAGTTTTCAAAATTATCATGATTTTAATTAGTTTAAATAATTTTTGATTCACTATGTGACATATTCACATATATAATATATACTTTTAATAAACAAAAAACCAAAAAACAAAAAACCACAGTGATGCCAAACGAACCCTAAAATAAAATAAATAAAACGAGAGAAGCGGAAAATTATTAACTAAAACTACAAAAATAAACTAAAAACTAATAAAAATGCAAAAATACACAAAATAAAAATAGAAGACGAGAATAATAAAATAATGGAAATAAAGGATAAAAAGGGTGAAATTATTAGAAAATAAGCTGAAAGTGACATAAAAGTCACTTATCAGCGGCCACATGCGCGGCAGCAGCACACGCACGGTAGCATCACACGCACGGCAGCAGCACGCGGGCTGTAGAAGCCACGCACGGGCGTGCCGTGGCAGCAGCTTGCGGCTGCGTGCCGTGGGCCGTGTGTGCATTTTCTTGGTGTGTGCGTATGCTTGGTGCAGTGAGGTGACTAGCCGTAATAGGCTTAATGTTATTTATTTTGCCGTTTTATTTATTTTAATTAATTTTGTTTATTTTAATTAAAATTTTGGAAGGCTAGGCCTCGGTTTTGAGCGGCATTAATTAATTAGATTAATTAAGGGAAATGCGGAATTTATTGGGAGCTTCAATTATTAATGACGTCAATTACATAATCGGTTAAACAACTTTGACTAGTTTTAATTAAGCTTGTTAATCGGATTAACCACCTAGATTAGTTACTAGTGCGCGCGTTGTTTAAATGCATTTTACTTGTTTTGATTCTGTAAATTGCATGGGCCATTCACAAATAGTGATGGATGAATGGAATGTATATTCTCTCTCACAAGTTTTATGAAATGGCAACTAGTGGGACCCGACTAGGATAGAAAATACGGACTACGTGCCGTTATGTATTTTTGTAAATCTAAATACGGTCTACGCACCGTTAAGTATTTTTGTACTTTTATATTTAGATTATTCCTAGTCGTAGACACTAGTATTTGCATAGTTTGGTTAAGTCTTGAAGATGACGTATCTTTGAAGACAAGTCTTGAATTGCAAATGAAGACCTTTTGAAGATTTGAAGAATTCAAGGGGTCATGCTAGTTGCCAAAATGCATCTATCATTTCGCTTTATATTTTATGCTTATATATATGTGAATCATTCGTTAGATGCATGTTTAGATTTTCTTGATGTTGCGATGATTAGTTAAGTTCACTTAAATCAACCAACATAGAAATCCTAGGTCCCTAATAATATTGTGTCAAACTTGCCTTTCCAAAACAACACTAACCGGACGATGGTGATGGTAGGCTACGCCAAAGCGAGGTGCCATCACTTCTCCAAGGCGCGTAAGGCACACCGGGTGTGCACGTTGGTTTTGGTTTAACTCATCGGTATGAGTGAGGAGTCCTCATATACCGTGGAAAAAGAGATACATGGTCAAAGATGCATTAGATGCGACGATTGTCTAATCAAGAGTGGCTTAGAGCCATTAGCAAGGCAATGATTACCCTAGAAGATTGAGTGTTTAAGACAAGTCAAAGCATGCTTGACCACTCTTTTTTCTTCGGATCTTGGAATCGCCTTATTTTCGCCAAATAGGGACATTTTTATGCGTAAATAAGACGTTTAATAAGGTTGAAGTTTGCATGAATGCTATCAAATTTCAAACTTATTATGTTCTTGATAAATGGTTATACTTTGCACTTATATTTATAGTATTCTAAATCAAATAAATATTGTTTCCATTATTGGTAAAGGAAATCCTTGAGAATAGTTCTCAAAGAAAGGAAAAGCATTTCTAAAATACAATTCTCATAAATGACTTTTATAACTAAGTCCGAAAGGACGGTTGGACATCATGTATTCAAAATACTAGGTAGTTTTGATAAAACATGAGGTATTAAGTTGCAAACTCAAGATTGTCAATGTTTGACAACCAACGTATCTTTTCGCATCACAATTGAGTAGGAGTCATTGATGTAGTAATTCGAGTAAGAATTAATGGAAAAGATGGAACTTTGTTTAACGGCGCACTAGGTGCTTGATTATGCCTAACAAAGTATAAGAGTCAAGGCACTTAAAGAAATGATTCTTAAAGTAAGATTATGAGATATTGTATGATAAGAAATATAGGAAAGAAGGAACGAAGAAAATGAATTAGATTTCATTTCAACTCATGAGTTCATGTTATTGTAGTTTACTTAGCAATTCGTTATCTTCACAAGTATCAGATACTGCTTGAGTGTTCCACTATGATAGTGACCTCAAACTATTGAAGTTAAGCTAAGTTAGTGACTTACAAGCTTAGAATGAAGCAAGAAGAGCTACATCAGTTGTAAGGTCGTATGTTTTGTCTAAAGACCTTTTAAGCCAAAGGCTGGAACAAGTAATGGTTATTATGTTCCATAATCAGCAATTGATCCGTTTACACACGGAAAGACTCACATTCAAAGTAATGAGCAATAGTTGCGAGATTTATTTGAATTGGATGGTTATCCAAGCGTTGAGTTAAGAATGCTTGATTATAAACAAACATTTCTCTAACATGATAAACTCACTAAGTTCAAGTCATGGGCTTGATGTGCGTTCCAAACATCTTTCACAATGTCACATCGACAAGAACGTACTTAAGGCTCTATTAGATAGGATCTTGATAGTTGTTCGAATTGGAATAGTTCTAAGACAAGAAAGTGTTACTTCTTGAAACCGACAAAAACAGAGAGCTATTGTTCTTGGTATAGAAAATTGACTCCGAAGGCTAAAGAGGATTCAATTACTTCAACGTTTCACAAAGAATTTAAAAGGATATGGCTATATTCATCAAATGTGAACAAACTTGACTTGAGTAGCTCAAGAGTTCACTGAAGTACAGAATCGACTTGGCAAGATATCAAAATGTCTAGATTAGATCGAGCGATGTTTGCTTGAGCCAAGCGTGACTATCTCAAAGTTATGAATGGAAATTTTCATAAATAACTCCACAAAGAACATGGTGTGTCTTTACGGAGACCTCGGTGTCATTTGAAAATGACTCGAACGATGATGGTTCCCAACCCTTCCTTTAAAGTTGTTAAAGATTTGCACAAATGACTAATGTTACACTAAATAAAATGTCGAAGATAAGAAAGGACGCCATATTTAGTTATGGATAGAAATAAATTCTAAAAGTCTTTTCAAGTATATGTCTAAGGCTCTTAGTCTTAGTGGGAGTTCACTAGCTCAGTGGGAGCAAAGTGGCTCAGTGGGAGCTAGGTGACTCAGTGGGAGCTAAATGGCTCAAAAAAGACTAAGATAGCTCAAGTAGGAGCTAACTGTTTGTTTCACAATGAACTTTTACCCAAAGACAATATACATGTCTCTTTGTAAGCATTCAAGTGAGACTACGGGTTTTACCTCCACATCCAAATTGAGAACAAAAATTGGTTTTTGCTTTAAGTAGTGTCTTTCTGGAAAGTAACACGTTTCCAAAACGACAAGTGGGAGGAAAATGAACTCGATGACCATCGAGCATAGCAACAACTAAAACTGAGAATCTCGGAAGACCTTAAAGGACTTCGTGATAATGCTTGATCAAGAATACTCAAAAGGACTTTACAAGTGCCTTAAAAGAGAATTCATTACTCACAAAACATTAAAGATGTTGGAGTAAGATCAACATAATAAAAGGGCTTTGAAAGCGCCTTAAAACTCAGTGTTTGATGCAATTGCCCCGTATAGGTATAGAATTCACCAATTGCTTGGATTGAATCCTATAAATTTTCTATTAAGTTAGAAACAAACCTAAGACTTACAAGCATACTATTTACTATTAGATAGTAAAGGAATAATGTCTTGTAAGATAGCTACGAAAAATCCAAATTCCGAATAATGGTTAAAAGCCATGAAAATCCGAAATAGACACCATGTTTGAAAATCATGTTTAAAACTTGATTTGTTTGCATGAAAGGTGAAAGACCCATCGATTGCAAATAAGTATTCAAGGAGAAAACTAACAAATGTGGAAATGTATATGCATACATAGCTACATTGGTTGTAAAGGATACAATTAATTTCAAGGAGTTGATTTTAATAAAATCCCATTCACCAATCAGAATGCTCAATTCTTTTCGTGATTGATCTAGCAAAATTGCGCATATGAAATATGGCAAAATAGATACCAAGACCGCCTTCCCAAAATGAAATTTTGGAAGTGACTATGGAATAGTCTAAGGGTTTTGAAAATCTAATAATGCTAGAATTGAAAGCAAGCACATGGAATCCGTCATGGGATTAAAGGAAGCATTGCATGAAGGAATTGGAAGGTGTTTTCTCATAAAGTTAATAAGAGGATTGACTTATGGAGAAACATAGAAATTCTGATGAACAAGAAGTTTAGTGGGAGCAAAAGCAATGGTCCAACAAGATGTTTACGAACTCTATTGTGAAACAACTATCAAATGCTAAATGCTTAGATTTGAAAGTATTTTCGACAATGGACCGAGCTAAAGACGATACTTAGTACATGTTGGGAATTAAGTTCTACGGTATAGACTTAATTAAAATGTTTAAATGAGTAAAGGAAATTACCATGTTAAACATGAAGGACTTTGAAAGGCTTTCGACCCATATGTATGAAGCTATGTAAATGTTTGAACTAAGTATAAGCTAGGATAATTACTAAATCAAACAAGAAAGACTCTAGTAAGAGACTTTCAATCATATCATATAGCGAACAATTTGACAAGACTCAGTGTAACTGTATGAGCTAAATGTCACATGGATGGAATAAAATTGAGAATCATTCTAGAATTAAATCCATCATGTAAGGCTATGATATGGAATCATCAGATGACTTAAATGCTTATAGCATGTGAAGTACGTATATAATACCAATCGACATTAATCTAAGTATTAGATCATTAGATTATAGTCAAGAACATCCATAGAACTTAGATAAGTAGTAGGATGAAGTTCTTGACGCATGGAAACAAATATAATTTGAGTTTTGATGTTGCAAGCCCAAACTTCAACAAGGATTAGATCCTTAGCAAGGAAGCCATTTATAAGCACGAGGCAAGAAGTGTTGTGGCTTGAGAATGGTAACATGGATGTGCATCCATATATGATGTGCGGGAATCTAAGGAAAATTTCCATGATCACAAGTGATTAGGGTATCCCAAATCATTGTGAGTCGCTTGGAGTAAAACCCAAGCAAGGCATCATCGGGGAGTCTACTAAAATATATGTTGAGAATATTGTTGCCTTAAAGGCAATAATAAGATAGATGTTAAATGGAAAAGTTCGTTGTTGATCATTAATGATTGTAGGTTGTCAAGTAGAAGGTCTCAAATCATGAAAATGAGTGGGAGCCATTGCTTGGACAATATCCTGAATCACATGTAACCCATTAACAGTCTCAAAATTTTATCATCATATTATGGAAATGGTGGATAATGAAGATGCTAAGGTTTGCAAAGTAATTTTAACTAAGCCTTGCAATAAGTGAACGGCAACATTCATAGTTGCATGAAAGAAATCAAGCATATCAAATATGGGTGTGATTTCTATGAATGTTTTATGAAGATTATTACTCTTTAAACATTTGGGAAAAACCATTTATCATAAGATTAAACATTGTGAAGTTTCATAGTGGAATAAAATATTTCTAAATATTCCACAAAACTATTTAATTTTGTTTTAGAATTAAATAATAAGTCCATTCGATTTTAATAAATATTCAAATAGGGTATCAAGTCAATGGCTTGGATAAAGAAACACCTATTAAGTGAACATTGAATATTTTAATCGAAAATTATCCCTAATAAAGGTCATATTTTGTGGACGATTGACGACCATCAGAGATTAGTGTGTAGTGTTTAGGGTAATTTTACCCCGCCAAGTGGCCCAATCAGAGGGCGACACGTGTCAACCCCAGGATGGTCCAAAGTGGACCTATCCCTGCCCCACACGTGTCATCCCAGATATTTGGGGAAAATGTCGGCCTTCAGGCCCAAATCCCGAGAAAGCCGTAAAACGGCGCAGCCCACCAATGATTAGGGTTCGATACCCTAATCAGGGGCACAATTCCCCAGGACCCTATAAATAGGGAGATTCCCCTCTTTTGGAGGGAGGTCCTTTTTGATACAAGGTTCATTCATTCATTACAAGTTGTCCCTTTGATAGAGACAACCGAGCTTGGAATCCAAGCAGATCCCCACCTTAATTTCCGCACCTTTTACTCTCCTTCAAGTTACTAACTTGAGCGTTGGAGGCGGAGCACCACCCAACTGGTGTCTCCGTTGATTTTGCAGGTACAGAGCAAGCAGGACCAGTCTTCGAGTTGTAACTCTCCCGAGGGACAAAAAACCCCAAAACATTTGGCGCCGTCTGTGGGGAGAGTACCTCAAGATGGTTCAAAACTCTGTACCGATTCTCAATTCTACCTCTCTACGTCCGGGTACCCAGGCGGGTAACTTGGATGACTTGCAACCGGTTATTCAGCCGGTCGGGTTCGAAATCCCCCAGCCTCCACCTCAGCCTCAGCCAGAGGTATTCACTGAGGAGGAGGATGAGGAAGAAGACAATGATGTTGAGACTTACATCTCTAGGGATGGTTCTCTCATCTCTAAATCTATTCGTTCCAGGGATCAACTGGAGCGAAATGAAGACCAGGCGGGCCCAAGCAGGCGCCCACCTGGAAGGCCAGAAGGGGAAACCCAGAAGGCCAAAGGTCAAGCCCCAGTCACCCGAGATGAGCTCATGAGATTCATGACCTCTTTCAAAGGTGAAATCAAGGCTATGATCAACAAAAACAAGGCAGGCTCTAGCAAGAGTCAGCCGGCTAAAAAGACTCCCAATTCTGGGAAGAAGAAGAAGCCGGTCAAGGACAGGCAGCCAACTCCTCATCCAAAGGAGAAGGCAGCCGCAACACTTGACTGGTCTAAGATTCTGATGCCCCGGCGACCCCAGCAGGAGGCCCAGAATGCGTCTACCTTCGATGCACGACAAGTCATCAATCGAAGGAGGCAGCAGCAGTCTGAGTCAGCTTCTACCTCGAGCTTTCCAGACAGCTTCAAGCAAGCTTCTGCAAGGAACTCAATGTCCTTGCATGAGAGTCGGACAGGCGGTAAAACCGTCAACACCGAACCTCAGCTGATGATAGGGTCCATGCCATACGCACCTCAGGCGCAGTATGGGCAATATGGCCTCCAGTTCATGCATCCACCTCCTTTTGGAGGTCAGGCGGCATATATTCCTGCCCAGCCTTTGGACTGGCAGCTTCGGCTGATGAGGCTAGGCGAACAGCCGTCTGCCTTTGCAGCCAATATAACCGAGGCGGCTCAGCCAGCCAAGGTTAAGAATGTGTTGGTGGGCACCTATGATGGAACCACCAACCCAGAAGACCACCTGATGGCATATACCAACCTCATGTGCTTACAGGGGTGGGACGATGCCACCTGGTGTCGTTGTTTCCCGGATACACTAAAGGGCATTGCCCAGCAGTGGTTTGACAACTTGCCAGCCGGTTCCATTGATAGCTTCAAGAGGCTAGCCTTCTTGTTTGCTACCAACTTCTCAATGAACATCCCTGCCAAGAAAACGAGCCTTGATTTGAGCACCGTTAGGCAGGGTGAGAGAGAAGGGCTGCGCGCCTACGTCAGGCGGTTCAACCTGGTAAGAATACAGATCCAGGGGCTGTCTGACGAGGTAGCATTCACAGACTTTTTTAAGGGTCTGAGAGACGGGTCGGCTTTTAAGTTCGACCTTGTCAGAAAAGGGGCATTTACGCTACAGGCGGCCCTGAGGGAGGCGGAAAGCTATATACAGGCTACCGACCTCTGAACACCTGGTAGCCAGTCAGACTCCAAGAAGTCTGACAAACAGAGAGACAGCCGGCCAGCTCAGCCGGGTAATAAAAAAGAAAAGAGCGGAAAGAGAAAAGAAGTCTGGGCGGTCAGCGATTCTGAGCAGCCGTCCCAGAAGAAGAAGAAAGAGTTTAAACCGTACGTCCCCAAGTACGAGTTTAACAAAGACTGCAATTCCATCCTCATGGAGGTAAAGGACCGGCTGTCCATTGAGAAGCCGAATCCAATGAAGAGTTCCGTCCAGTCACGGAACAAAAATAAATATTGCCAGTTCCATGAGGAGGTTGGCCATGACACCAACGACTGCTTCAGTTTGCAGCGGACGTTGGACCGTCTGGCTGACAAAGGGCTTCTAAAGTCCTACATCTCTAAGTCCCCAGCCGGGGCAAAGAAGAAGAGCAAGGGTCAGTCCTCCAAGGCTACCCAGCCGGCTAGTAGTTCGGATACAGATAAGGATCCGGTCTACACTATAGCAGGTGGATTTTCATGTGGTGGCCCTACCATCCGGGGCACCAAGAGCCATCTTCGAAAGATGGACAAGGATGATGATGAGCAGGCGTCTGCCTCCTCCACCTTCCCAGACGTCCTCATAACTGAGAAGAACAGGGGCAGCGTCCGCCGTCCGCATGACGACCCGGTCGTCATTGAATGTAAGGTTGCCAACCAGCTGGTTGGACGGATCCTTATTGACACCGACAGCTCGTCGGACATCATCAGCCTCCGGTGCTTGCAGAAGCTGAAGTACAACTCCAGCAGCATGCATCCGGTCACCCACCCCTTGGTTGGTTTTGGGGGTGGGATGGTCTACCCAGCCGGCAGAATTGATTTGCCCGTCCGGCTGGGAGAAAAAGGCCAGGGACGACATGTTGTCGTCAGGTTCTTGGTCGTGGAGGAGTTGACCGCCTACAATATCATCCTTGGTAGGCCAACCCTCAACGAAACCAAGGCGGTGATCATCCCGTCTCTCATGCTTGTTAAGTATGAGCGGGATGATGGCTCTGTTGGTTCCCTGAACGGGGATCAGAAGACGGCTCGGGAGTGTTACCTCTCAGCCGTTAAAGATACTGTGGCCTCAGACGGCCAAGGGAAGGAACCAATAGACCTTGACGCTGTCAAGGATGCCAACCCTGCCCCACCAGCCGTTGGTAAGAAGAGAAAAGCGCCTCTGCTGGTGGAGGTGAAAAAAGAGAAAAAATAGCAATCACTGGCCGGTGAACGGTCAGACGAGCTCCGTCCCCAACCGGCTGGAGAACACATTGATCTCGTTCTGGACGACAGCCGTCCAGAGCGGACGGTGAAGGTTGGGACGGCTGCTAATGCTGCTTTGGGTGCAGACTTGCACCTTCTGCTGAAAGAATTCAAAGACATCTTTGCCTTTGAAGTGGAAGAGATGCCAGGCGTCAGCCCGGATCTCGCTGTCCACAAGCTCGCCGTGGATCCCAAAAAGAAGCCCATCCGGCAAAAGAAAAGAAACCATGGCGAGGAAAGAAGCCAGGCGGCAGCTGCAGAAGTCAAAAAGCTGCTAGACGCCAGGTTCATTCGGCCCTGCAATTTCCCCGACTGGGTGGCCAACGTGGTCCTTGTTAAGAAACCGAATGGGACCTGGCGCATGTGTGTTGATTACACAGACCTCAACAAGGCGTGTCCAAAGGACAGTTACCCGCTTCCAAAGATCGACAGTCTGGTCGACTCTACAGCCGGTCACGCCTTGATGAGCTTCATGGATGCCTACTCCGGCTTCCATCAGATACCCCTCTGGAAAAAAGATCAAGAGAAGACGGCCTTCGTCACTGATTTGGGGTTATTCTGTGATATTGTGATGCCGTTTGGCTTGAAGAATGCGCCTGCCACCTTCCAACGGATGATTAATACGGTCTTCATCAATCAACTTGGGAGGAATGTGGAGGCGTACATTGATGACATGATAGTCAAATCCAAGCAACAGGCGGATCACCTTGCTGATCTCCGAGAAACATTCACCACCCTCAGGCGGCATAAGGTCATGTTAAACCCTAAGAAATGCGTCTTTGGTGTTGAGTCTGGGAAGTTTCTCGGATTCCTGATTGATCAAAGGGGAATAGAGGCTAACCCCGAAAAGATACAGGCGGTGATTGACATGAAGTCACCCCGTTCTGTCAAGGAAGTCCAGAGGCTGACTGGTTGCCTGGCCGCCTTGGGGAGGTTCCTCAGCCGGTCAGGTGACAAATGCCTTTACTTCTTCCAAGCAATCAGGAAGAAGACCAGGTTTGAATGGGGAGACGATGCTGAGACGGCATTCCAGAAGCTAAAAGAGCATCTGCACTCTCTGTCTAGGTTGGTCAGTCCTCTACTTAGGGAGACGTTGTATATGTATTTGGCCGTCTCAGATCATGCTCTCAGTGCCGTTCTCCTTGCTGAGCGAGACGGCGTCCAGCTCCCGGTTTACTTCATTAGCCATGTTCTTAAAAATGCTGAACTCCGGTACCCCATGGTTGAGAAATTTGGCCTTGCTCTGTACATGGCATTCAAAAAATTGAAGCCTTACTTTCTGGCTCATCCGGTGGTGATTTACACCGACCAGCCACTCAAGCGGCCAATGTCTACCTTGGACTCATCCGGCAGAATGTTGAAATGGGCTATTGAAATGCAAAGTCTTGAAATCACTTACGAACCAAGAAAGGCAGTGAAAGGTCAGGCGTTTGCCGACTTCATTGTGGAAATGACCCGTCCGGTGGCTCCGGATAATCTTGATCTGGTTTGGAAAGTGTATGTAGACGGGAGTTCTACAAAGAACGGATGTGGTGCAGGCGTAATTTATGAGTCTCCTGAAGGGGACAGATATGAGTATGCACTACGGTTCAATTTTCAGGCCTCAAACAATGAGGCGGAATACGAAGCCCTGCTAGCCGGAATCCGTATGTGTAAGGCGGCAGGGGCAACAAAAATTGACGCCTACTCAGATTCGCAGTTGGTCGTTAGCCAATATCAGGGAACATATGAGGCAACTCACCCGGCTATGATCAAATATCTTCAGGCGGTCAAAGAAGAGGCAGGGTCACTTGAGGAGTTCCGGCTGAATCAAGTGCCCAGGTCTGACAATAACCAGGCGGATGCGCTGTCAAAGCTTGCATCCTCCGCCTGCCATGATACGCCTCGGTCAGTCTTCTGGGAAGTACTTGAAAAAAGAAGCATCTTTGAAGATCCCATTGGAGTCCTAGACCGAAGCTCCACCTGGATGGATGGCATCCGGGCGTACCTCTCAGACGGCACGCTCCCTGATTCGCCACAGGAGGCAGCCGTTCTGAAAAAGCGAGCCGCAAGCTTTGAGTTGAGAAATGGAGAACTCTTCAAGGCGGGGTTTCTTAAGCCTCTATTGAAGTGTGTAACCCCAGAGAAGGGGAAGGAAGTTCTCGAAGACTTGCACTCGGGGTTCTGCGCCTCCCACATAGGCGGCAGATCCCTAGCCGTCAGAGCCAGACGGCAATACTTTTGGCCTACCCTAGAGGCAGACGCCAAGGAATTTGTGAGAAAATGTGACAAGTGCCAGAAATTTGGCAAACTTATTCACCGTCCGGCTACTGATCTGACGGCCATCCACAGCCCAATCCCGTTTGCAAAATGGGGCATGGACATTTTAGGTCCTTACACGCCTGCATCAGGCGGTAAGCGTTATATCTTGGTGGCTGTGGATTACTTTACCAAGTGGGTAGAGGCTGAGGCGGTAAAGAATATCAAGACATCAGACGTCATTTCCTTCATCTGGAAGAATGTCATCACCCGGTATGGGGTACCTATGTCCATGGTGTTTGATAATGGCCCTCAGTTTGAGACGCCTCAGCTAAAAACTTGGTTGGGAGATCAAGGGATCTCAACCTGTTTCGCATCAGTCGGCCGTCCCCAAGCAAACGGCCAAGTTGAAGCTTTCAACAAGCTGATCTCAGACGGCATAAAGAAGAAAATTGAAAGAGTCGGTGGCTTATGGGCTGAGGAATTAATCCATGTCCTATGGGCCATCCGGACAACAGCAAAGGGGTCAACCGGTGAAACCCCATTTCTCATGGTTTACGGTGCTGAAGCCGTCTTGCCCATTGAACACTATGAGCAGACTCTCAGAGTCATGTTATATGATGAAGAGGCAAACTGGGAGGCAATGCTCCTGGCATTGGATTCACTTCCAGAACGCAGGGGCAATGCCGCCTTGCGTCATGAGATTTACCGTCTGAGAATGACAAGAGCCTACAACAAAAGAGTACACAGGCGTCCCTTGAAAGTGGACGACCTAGTGTTACGGAAAATGGAGGCAACCGGTAGGGCCAATGAGCTTGGAAAGCTAACTCCTAATTGGGAAGGCCCCTACCGGATTTATGAAGAAGTAAGAGACGGCACCTACCGCCTGGAAACTCCAGACGGCAGGCGCCTGCCTAGAACTTGGAATGTAGATAATTTGAAAAAATACTACTTCTGAGATTTTGTAAATTTTGTAAACAAGAAGTACATTAATGAGAAGTTGCTTTTTGTTATCATATTTGGTTTCCCGTCTGAACCCAGACGGGTCACTTGTTTGTTTTTCTGAGTTTGACACTTGGAAATTGAATTAACGTCTGATTGACGAAGAGGCCAATGGCCAGATAAGTAAGCTAAGCACAAAAGCGCTTAGTGGCTATACAGCCGGTCTATAACAAGACCAGAGGCCAATGGCCGGATGGCTACTTCGACATAAATTCGCCTGTCCCAACATGGACAAAGGCGTCCGGCGACACCCCTCCGGGTGCAATCGTCGCAGAGAGAAGCCAACCTGCTTACTCTACGTACTAATGCAGACGGCCACAATTGGACGGCTGAATCAGCCGTCCATAGCCGTCTGACCAGAGCAATCTAAGGAACGACCAAGTTTCGACAACCGGATGTCCAATGGACATCAGCCGGTGATCGACTGAAGTTCCTACTTAGATTACTTTCGAAAATTATACAAGTCCTCCCAATGGGGCAAAAGGACATTGAACGTATAATTGGATTGCAAGCACCCCAGGCGGCATTTGCCTTCCTGCTCCATGAAGGACAGGCGGCATTTGCCTTCCTGCTCCATGAAGGGTCAGGCGGCCATTTGCCTTCTTGCTCCATGAAGGGCAGGCGGCATTTGTCTTCCTGCTCCATGAAGGGTCAGGCGGCCTTTTTGTCTCCTGGCCCCAGGCGGCTTTTTCCTTCCTGCTCTATCAATGCAGACGGCCACAATTGGACGGCTGAATCAGCCATCCATAGCCGTCTGACCTGAACTGTCTAAGGAAAGAGCAAGTTCCGGAACTCGGATGTCTAAGGACATCAGGCGGGGACCGGCTGCATTTCTTACTTAGCGTTTTTATTTTTAAATTGTACACATCCTCATTTGGGGCAAAAGAGTTGTGCAATGGCTATTTAAATTCTGCTCACACGGGCAACACCGTCTAGCTAGAAGCTGAAACGCCTGTTAATGAACGGCTGTGTACTTGGTTTGGGGCAATCACTACTGTGATTGATTGACTTACAAACGTATCATGCTCTTTGCAGCATCAGACGTTCCCAAGTCAATCAATCAGCTTCACTTGAAACCAACCACACAGCCGTCCAGGGGCAAGACCAGCCGCATACTTCTGATAAGTTAGGCGGAGAAAATTGCAGCCGCATACTTTTGATAAGTTAGGCGGAGAAATTTGAAATGCAAAAATTTGAAAGCTCAAACACAAGCGCAAAGTAATAAAACCGACACAGTCGGTGCATTCATAAAAGATTTCCGTCCAACCAAACGGCTGGATGGATCAATTGTTATCAAATATTGTTTGCAAGACCCGGCTCCTCAGCCGGTAAAAATACAAATATACTCGGCACGCAGGCCGGAAAAACAAAGTGTTTGGCATACTGCCGCAGAAAAACTAAGGCTTGGCGCACAGCCGCTGAAGCTACTGCCCTGTGATTCGTGCCATTTATGGCACCTTTAGGCTATGTTTTCTTTATATTTCTATGCTCCTTTGTAGTCGTTTATGTCGTGTTTTTAGAGAATAATGCTCGATTCGCGTGTTTTTGTGTTAGTTTAGAGAAATGCATGCTTTTAATGGTTTTCTTATCATTTTATTCATTTCTCGGCTATTTCTCTTGCTTCTATGTTTCTTTGTGTTGTTTTGTAGGTACGTCGCGGGCTATATGCATGGAATTTGAAAATAGCACCCACTAGCATCAATATGCACTTTTCGGAATTGAATTTGAGTTTGAAACAAAGGAAAACGAAGGATTGCAAAGTTTCAAATAGGACCTTTGTTCATTGTTTCAGCCATATCTCAAGTTCTACAACTCGGATTGATGTGATTCAAGTTGGGTTGGAAACTAGACTTAAAGATCTTTCCAATGATAGGTCGCACGCCCTCATACGATTCATAGATTGAGAGTTAAAGCCTTCCAAAGTTAGCCCTGAAATTCTGCCGCGGGCGCGGGCTACAGTACCCGCGGGCGCGGGGTTGCTGCAGCTCCAAAACTGCCGTTTTTGGGCAGTAAGCACCCGCGGTTGTCCCGAGGGCTCCTCGAGGGCGTGGGCTTGGGCCCCGCGGGCGCGGGCTTGGGCCGCGGGCGCGGCTATCGGGGTGTCCGTTCTTCTCCGCGGGCGCGGCCGATTTCTCCGCGGGCGCGGGTTTCTGGGTCTTTTACGATTTTAAGCCTCTTTTCTCCTTTTGTTTATATAGTTTTTGGTTTCCTTTATTCTTCATTCATGTAATTCTTTAGTTTTAGCTTAGTTTTCTCTCTCTTAGGTTGAGAGCTTCTCTCTCTAGATTAGGCTAGCTTAGGAGTAGTTTTAGAGAGAGAAAGTGAAGAATTTCAATGGTGATTGAGAGATTGAAGATGCAAGTGTGACAATTGTGTTGGAGATCATCTTAATTATCAATGAGCATTTCTAAACTCTATCTCATTCAATTGCTTTGTTTAATTTGATGTTTGTTTGGTTTGATTTTGATATTTGATGTTTGATTAGAGTAATTGTTCTTGATATTTTGTTGATTCTTGTTCACTATAGTTGATAGTAGATTTGATGATGATGTTTCTTGAGTAGTTTACTTGCTAGGGTTTGGGTAAACATGTGTGTTTGATGAATTTAGGTTGATTTGGGAATTTGAGTAGTTCTTGTGTTGTGATTAAATTGATTCATAGAGGTTTGCATGTTGCTTAGTTGATTGGAGTAGCTAACCATGATTGCTAGCATTGATTGCATGATTGAATTGATTGACATGGCCACTTGATATTGATTTGATCATAATTGGTTGAGTATTTGATTATGTTTCTTCCTATTTTTTTAACACTAGAGAAATCTATGTTAGAAAGTATGAAGATGATTAGTTGAATGCCCCTAATTGCTCCTACTATTTGTCTTTGCATTGCTTGGATTGCTTGACTCCCTAATTAGCTTGGTTATCATGAATGCATGTTGATCCCCACTCCCTAGTGTTTCATTTGTTTGCTTCTTGATTTAGGAAGTAGAATAGTGCTACCTTTCACCTTAGACTTCGACCTAGCTTAGGCGTTAATTAGAAATACTTGAACATAACCGTTCCTAGTGGTTCGACCCTTGACTTACCTCTATACTTGTATTTAGGTAGTTGAGTGATTATAAATTTGTTTGACCGTAGGGAGGATTAGTTCAACGACATAGTTTTCCCCACGTCAAAATGGCGCCGTTGCCGGGGAACGGTGTCTATGTTTGAGTGTTTTTAATTGCTTGAGTCTAGGTCTTTGTGTATACTTTTCTTTTATTTCTTTTTGTTTGCTTTATAAAAATGGCATGTCTCTCATTTCCTCAATTCGACAATGAGCCCTTTTGTGAATATTTTAATAGACTAGAGGGATTTCTTGATTGTAATTGTTGTAGCCTTTGGGAAGCTTGTGAGATTTGTTATTTTAGTTTGAATGAGCAAACTAGGGAAGAAGTTGAATGCATGTATAATGGTGAATTTAGAGCATTGTCAATTGATGATGCTTGGGATTTCTATGTTTGGTTTGCTAGGGATGTTTATAATAGGGGTAATCATGATCCTAATATTGATATGCAATGTGTTGATTCTTCTAATATTAGCATGATTTCCCATGATTTGTCACATGATCCTATTAGTGAACCTAGAACACATGATTTCAACTCTATTTCCCCTTTTGTTCATAATGATGAAGTACATGCTCAAGTTGATGCTAATGGTGTGTTTCAATATTCTTCATTATTTACTATGCCTTCTTGTGATGTGCTTCATTCCCTTAATGATGAATCTCATGTTCTTGATTTTGCCCCCACTCCCCAATGTGATGTATATGCTCATGATCTTAATGTTGATTTTTCGAATCTTGGTTGTATTTCTTCTCCTCTTGTTGAGCCTCAAACTTCTACATCTTTTGAATCTCTTGTTGATATATTTGAGTCTCAAATTAGGCACATTGAGCTTGATGATGATCTTGGGACTAGTAAGGAGATGATTCTTCAATCTATGAGAGGTCAATTAGAGATAATGAAAAAGAATGAGGAGCGTCTTGAGGAGGGAAAGAGAAGAAAAGATGAGTTAGAAAGCCAATTGTCATCCTTGATGCTTGTTTGTGAAAAATCTCAATTTGATGTGTGTGTTGAGGATGATGATGATGATGATGATCATTTTGAACAACCAAGAGTGTGTGAGGATCCTATTGTTGAGCATAGGAGTGAAGGAAAGGGAGTTGAGAGTGATGATGATTATGATGATTTTGTGAGTCTAAACTCCTCTTCCTTGGTTGATTATGATGAGTCTCAAGTGTATGAATGTGACTCTTCTATACATGAGTGTTTGGACTTGTTTGAGGTTATGTCCAATGTGTTTATTGAGAGTCAAATGAAAACCCATAGCCTTCTAAGTGAGTTCATTGAAGATGCTTCATGGGAGAGAGATGATTTTGAGTTATATTTGCATCCATTCATGCATGGTTTTGAGGACTTAGGTTTTGAGTTTGTGGAAGGAAAGGTTGTTTATTGTGGTGCAAAGAAGGATGACGTTGAGTCCTTTGGAGTTTTTGAGCTTGAGGGAGAAGTCGATTGTGAGAGGACTTCATTTGAGGACTCTATGATTGATTTTCATGCCCTCATTGGCGATGTGAGACCTTGTGTTGAGGAAGTCGCGAACCCTTTGCCTAATTCTCATACCCCTTTTTCTCAAAGGTTTGACCACATCCCCTATTGCCCTATTTTTCTCCCTTCCTTTGTTGATAAGCCTATTGGGGACTCCCTTGTCTATGATGATCTTAATTTCCCTCATTCGTTTATTGTTGAGGAAAAGGGTGATGTTGCCACCCAAAAATATTTTAGTGAGGAGGTTTTGCCTTTTTCTTTTTCTTTCCATTCTTTTATTCCCCCTTCTTCTTCTTCTTCTTCTTATTTTCTTGTTTTTCCTTTTGATCCTTCTTCTTCTTTTTTTTGGCACCTCCCTTCTCACTTGCGTGCAATGATCTTGTTGCACGTTTTTCTTCCATCATTTGCCTACATTCTCTCTTATGAAATGTGTAGTAGTGCATTTGACAAGCTCTTGCGTGCGTTGAATTATTATTTTACTAGAGCGGTCAAGCTTGGACCTTAAGCAAGCCTTTCTCGGGAAGTAACCCGTGTTTTAGATTAGATTTTCCTTTTCTTTTTAGAATAAATTTTCTCTCATGGAAATTTTTTTGTGCCTTTTTGCTAGGTACATGACTTGATATACTTCGGTGCTTCGATTTGAATCAAGAATCAAGGAAGGTTGACTCCTATTTTTGCTAGCATATGGAAACAAGGTTCAATTCTTGAGAAATTAGCTTTGAAAGGTTAAATTGGGTCATTTGCGGGTATTTACACCCACCTTATATCCGGTAATATCCTTCCTTGCTCTTTCTCTAGTGGATGATGACTTGTTGGACATATGTTGGTTTGTTGGATTGATCTCCTTGTTTTCCCCTCCCATGCATTATATGATTTATGTTTGAGTGTAATGTCTCATTCAAGCTTGGGGGAGGGTATTCTATCATGTTTGGTGGGATGTTGATTCATGTATGCTATGCACCTTTGTATATGCTTTTCCATGTTTCTTATATTTTGAAAAACTCCAAAAAGATTTTTGTTTCTATCAAGGCAAATTTGCAATGTGTTTTGTTCTGTTCTTGCTTTGGACATAATAACATTTGGACTTGTATAATTGAATGCTTTTCTTCCTAAATGGTAGTGGTGTGCACGGTTTGAGATTACGTTTGGTTGATTCTAGGATAAAGCATGCTAAGGTAGTTGTCTAGAACTAGGGGGATCATGAAACCGGATTCTACTTGTTTGTGGCATGTTTGGTAGTTGCTCCCTTTATTCGATTTGACAACCTTAGTGAGTTTTTGCTACAACCATGTGAGATTTATATTTGTTCAAGCTTTCATCATATTCTTGCATGAGCGGCATGGATCCTTGACTTTGCAAGCCTAATCTATAAAGCTTGATGTATGATTCTTAAACCCGAGACCGAGCTATCTAGGGAGGACAAAGGCACCTTTTTCGGGGTGGTATTTTTCATTTTTAGGTTAGTTTGTTTCATATTTGTTTTTGGGTTTCCATTTGCCTTCTTGCAACCATTTGAGCCTATTTCCTTCTTTTCAAGCCACATCTTTAGATCTTTGGCCTTTTGTTTCATTTTCTTTCTTTTCTTGTTTTTGTGAAGCAAATTGACCATATTTGATGGAGTTTGTTGTGGTGAAGTTGGATGTTTGGTTTTTATGAGTGCAAGATTGTGTTAAGTTTTCTTTGTGAATAATGACAAGTGTATATGAGTAAAAGCCGTCCTTAATCATAAAAGGCATGGACTAATAAATTGCATTATAGAAAAAGCCGTCCGAATTTAGCAAAAGGCGAGGACATTGCAAGTTTAAGTAAAACAAAAAAGAAAAAAAAAATTGATTGAAAAAGTGAAAATTCAAAAATATTTTGATGTATTCTTTTCTTCTTCTAAGCATTGAGGACAATGCTTCATTTAAGCTTGGGGGAGAAGCGTTTACGCTTTTTGTATATATTTCTTGTGGGTATAGCTTCAAATAAGCTTGGGGGTGTTGCTTTTGTTTGGTGATTTCTTGATCGTGTTGTTAAGGATTGATCACCCTTTTGCTTCACTTTTTAGGAAAACCGCCAAATTTTAAAAATTTTAGCCTACCTTCACCCTTTATGCCTTACGTTACAACCTTGGGGAAAGACCTTTTGACCTAGAAAGTTGAGTCATTATTCGGGGGAGGGAATCATGGGTCATTACCTAAGGAAAGGGGATGCGAAGTCAAGATGTCGAGTAGCCTAAAAATTTGATCTTTTTCCGGTTCCTTCGCAGAATCTATGAGATGCTCACTAAGGGGAGATATGAGATTAGTAGGGGGAACGCGGTAAGACCGTTTGGGATGAAAGTGGAGTGTGATAACTAGTTCCTATGCTTAGCATATTTATGTTTCAATCAACCTTAGGTATCTTATAGCGTGCACTCCCTTACGTGTTTAGAAAGATTTGCATTCACTTGTGCTTGTACATTTGCAAAAGTCCTTTCATGAACATTTGTTTTCTTTTCTTGTATTTTGTTTTCTTTTTCATGCTTTGCCTTGTTTGTATTATTATGAGAGTTATGGGTAAACTCTTAGGATACCCTTACGAGAGCATCACTCGTCCTCTAGGGCGATCTAGGGGTTTAAATGGCTTGTCTTTAGTTGCTAAAATTGACCGTGATTCCTACGAAAGTGAGTTAGTGTATATTCCCATCTTCTCTAGTTCTCTTGCTTCTTTATTTGCTTGAATAATGTCATCATTTTTCCCTTGGGTTGGATTTTGTTTTGCTCGAGGACGAGCAAAAGTTTAGCTTGGGGGAATTTGATTCGTGCCATTTATGGCACCTTTAGGCTATGTTTTCTTTATATTTCTATGCTCCTTTGTAGTCGTTTATGTCGTGTTTTTAGAGAATAATGCTCGATTCGCGTGTTTTTGTGTTAGTTTAGAGAAATGCATGCTTTTAATGGTTTTCTTATCATTTTATTCATTTCTCGGCTATTTCTCTTGCTTCTATGTTTCTTTGTGTTGTTTTGTAGGTACGTCGCGGGCTATATGCATGGAATTTGAAAATAGCACCCACTAGCATCAATATGCACTTTTCGGAATTGAATTTGAGTTTGAAACAAAGGAAAACGAAGGATTGCAAAGTTTCAAATAGGACCTTTGTTCATTGTTTCAGCCATATCTCAAGTTCTACAACTCGGATTGATGTGATTCAAGTTGGGTTGGAAACTAGACTTAAAGATCTTTCCAATGATAGGTCGCACGCCCTCATACGAATCATAGATTGAGAGTTACAGCCTTCCAAAGTTAGCCCTGAAATTCTGCCGCGGGCGCGGGCTACAACACCCGCGGGCGCGGGGTTGCTGCAGCACCAAAACTGCCGTTTTTGGGCAGTAAGCACCCGCGGTTGTCCCGAGGGCTCCCCGAGGGCGCGGGCTTGGGCCCCGCGGGCGCGGCTATCGGGGTGTCCGTTCTTCTCCGCGGGTGCGGCCGATTTCTCCGCGGGCGCGGGTTTCTGGGTCTTTTACGATTTTAAGCCTCTTTTCTCCTTTTGTTTATATAGTTTTTGGTTTCCTTTATTCTTCATTCATGTAATTCTTTAGTTTTAGCTTAGTTTTCTCTCTCTTAGGTTGAGAGCTTCTCTCTCTAGATTAGGCTAGCTTAGGAGTAGTTTTAGAGAGAGAAAGTGAAGAATTTCAATGGTGATTGAGAGATTGAAGATGCAAGTGTGACAATTGTGTTGGAGATCATCTTAATTATCAATGAGCATTTCTAAACTCTATCTCATTCAATTGCTTTGTTTAATTTGATGTTTGTTTGGTTTGATTTTGATATTTGATGTTTGATTAGAGTAATTGTTCTTGATATTTTGTTGATTCTTGTTCACTATAGTTGATAGTAGATTTGATGATGATGTTTCTTGAGTAGTTTACTTGCTAGGGTTTGGGTAAACATGTGTGTTTGATGAATTTAGGTTGATTTGGGAATTTGAGTAGTTCTTGTGTTGTGATTAAATTGATTCATAGAGGTTTGCATGTTGCTTAGTTGATTGGAGTAGCTAACCATGATTGCTAGCATTGATTGCATGATTGAATTGATTGACATGGCCACTTGATATTGATTTGATCATAATTGGTTGAGTATTTGATTATGTTTCTTCCTATTTTTTTAACACTAGAGAAATCTATGTTAGAAAGTATGAAGATGATTAGTTGAATGCCCCTAATTGCTCCTACTATTTGTCTTTGCATTGCTTGGATTGCTTGACTCCCTAATTAGCTTGGTTATCATGAATTCATGTTGATCCCCACTCCCTAGTGTTTCATTTGTTTGCTTCTTGATTTAGGAAGTAGAATAGTGCTACCTTTCACCTTAGACTTCGACCTAGCTTAGGCGTTAATTAGAAATACTTGAACATAACCGTTCCTAGTGGTTCGACCCTTGACTTACCTCTATACTTGTATTTAGGTAGTTGAGTGATTATAAATTTGTTTGACCGTAGGGAGGATTAGTTCAACAACATAGTTTTCCCCACGTCAAAATGGCGCCGTTGCCGGGGAACGAACCCGGGTCACCCGCGTGACAGGCGGGAATACTTACCACTATACTACAACGACCCTTCCTGGTTCCTCTCGCCCTCCTCAAGGATTTCAACGTCTGGAGCTTCTGGAGTTTCAGGCTCCGGTTGTTCCGTCTCAGCCCAGGCGAGGAAGGACTCAGGCTCTGGCTCGCCTCTCTCTCGCAAGTAGACGACTTCGTCAGCATACTTGTGAGCCAGGGCCCAGACGCCGTAATCCTTTCCAGGATTCAAGGCATCCCAGGCGATCTTCATCATGGCCTCATTATCGGCGGCCATCTCAGCAACCAGACGGTCTTGCTCCGCCTGGAGGGTTGCTCGGAAGTTCTCTCGAGCTTTAGCCGCCGCCTCCTCCATCTGGGATATCTTCTTCTTCAGATCAGCATTCTCTGAAGAAGCTCCTTGAAGAGCCTGGAGGTTCTCTTGGGCCTTCTGGAGGTCCTCCTTCAGCTTAGGGAGATCCACCTCCGCCTGCTTCTGGGCCGCCTCTGCAGCCTCGGCCCTCTGGTTGGCCGTCTGCAGTGCCGCCTCCAGCTCTTGAATTTTGGCCGCCTGCGTCATTTGGGTTGCTTTAGTTTCAAGTTCGTTAAGTATGGAGGAATGCATATACACATCATTGGCAACTGAGGCGGACTGCTTGGCCCGTCTTACCTCATCCCGTTTGCGGGTGTAAGGGCGCTTGAGACCGTCTACCCGCAGCAAGGCCTACAAAAAATAAAGGTTAAGGATGCAGGCGGGAAAGAGTGTAGAAATAGCCATTGAAAAAATTGGTTAAGTGTACTACCTCAGCCAGAAGGGTGACGATGCGTTCAAGATTGAACGTCTCAATCCCTGGGATAGCATCCTTATCCCGTTTGCCTACAGCGTCCAGCATGGCCCTGGCATGCTTCTAGACGTCTGGCCAGCGAGGCGATTGATCTGCATCACAATCAGCATCAGATTGGGTTACTAAAGCAGCGCCTATCTGGTTCCGACCGTCTGAGGATGACGTTTGCTGGGAGTGTGATTTCACTCGCAGCGGCCATCCCAGCTCAGGCGGGGATTCAAAGGGATTCTTACCTGCAGAGCCGGCCAGGCGGGAGCCGCTGGCAGCCGTTGAAAGCCTCCCGGTTGCAGGAAGAGGATGGGCCAAGTCTAGGACAAGAGAGCCTGACACCTGCTCATTCCTCCCTCCTATTCTCATTTGCCTCCCAGGCGGGGCAGTAGGAGTAGCAGAGGAGGCGGCCTTCTTAGAGGACTTGCTGGGGTTAGAGACGGGGGTCTCCTCCCTAGCCCGTTTGAGATTCCTCTCAAACGTCTTGTCCACCTTGCCTCCCTGAAAAAATGACAACTTAATGTCAGCAGACGAAGTGAGGAAACTTTGAAAGTTAACTCAAAAAGCAGGTTAGGCGTTTACCTTGGCCCTGAGCTCACGCGCCTGGGCTTCCGCCAAATCTCGGCGGATCTGGGCAGAGGACCGTCTGGGTGTCTTCTCTTCGGGCAACATGTTTAATGCTTCACCTGCAAGGTCAGACGGAAAACAGTTAGAACATTAACAAGAAATTCATTTCCGACACAAAAGTACCCCAGACGGAAATGATTCAGGCGCATACTTCTATCAAACATGTGCCCTAGCCCGCAGGCGCCTAGGAAGCACTCGTCCCTGAACCAGGCGCTCTTAGGGATCCAGTTCTTTGGAACCTTTATTACTTCCCCGGTTGACAGGGTTGCGTCTGAGAGGCCGAAGAGATCAGCCTCAATTATTTTGTCGAAGTCCTCATCCGGAATTCGAGGAAGACAGCACTTCCGACCCATAAGGTCAGGCTTTTTATTGTACAGACGGAGCTCGTAGTTCTCCCGTCTGGTGGGAGCCGTGCACAGGTAGAACCTGTGTTTCCAGCCGTCGAATTTGGAAACCTTATCCAAGGTCATCATGTATTGGGGGAGTGTGGTCAGAGTATACCACGCTCTGAACCCGCCTGGGTTGCGGCTGAGATAGTGCATCTTGGCAAATGCTTCCCAGCCGGGGTGAACCCCTTGGAATTCACAGGCGGCAACGTACCCCAAAATGTTTGCCCAAGAATTGGGGGAAAGTTGCCAGACTCCGAGGCCGTAGCCTCTCAAAATTGCCTTCACCGCCTGGTGAAGGGGGAAGCGAAGACCTGCCCTGAACGCCGCCTCGTAACAGCCGAAGTAGCCGTTTGCGTTGCGTTCAGTGTCCTCCCAAGAAATGGTGCCGTCTGGGGGAGGCACCCTTATACTCCACCCGTCTCCCATTGGGTGGGCTTTCAGGAAATTTGGAAGATTTTTCTCCATCAGGTCAATGTCTTTTGAGGAGACGTGGATTTTGAAGGGATCATCTTTCTCCTTCCACGTCTTCCTCTCTTCTTCCTCACTATCCTCAAACGGGGGAAGATCGTCACTGCTTTCAGAGGAAGAGACGTCAACAACCCTTCTCGTCTCCTCCCCTGACAAAGAAATAGAAGCTGAGGCGGCCTCCTCACCGCCTTGGTCATTGTCCTCTTCCCCGCTTTGGTCACACTCCTCCAAAAAGGAATCAGGAGGAGTTGGGGGGCCACGCGGAGGGGATCTCTCCGGAGCCGTCTGGTGTCCACAGCCAGACGTCTCCCCCCTCAGACGTTTGATCGCCTGAGTCATCGCTTCTGTAATTTGGATCTCGTGCCGTCTGCTTAATCCGAGCCATTGTGTCCTGCACAGACGCGCAGATGGTCGGAATCCAAGCATGAGGGTGGTCCCAACACCCAGAGACGGCACTACCAGTCCTAGACTCAGCCGTCCCTGGTGAACGGCTGGATTCTACCCTAGGTTGTGCCGTGTGTGTTGGTGATGAATCCATTTATTGCAAGGAATATATACAAACGGAAAAATGAAAAAAGAGCTGAAAGAGTCAGAGACGGTACCTTTAGATTTGATATCTGAAGGTAGACGGTTCCGCCTGTGTGTGGTGCGGCTGAGTTTCTTCGAATTTGCGCCTGACTCAGACGGATGATTTCTGTTCTCTCTTTCAAGATTCTAAGTTTACTCTGAAATTTTTGTGAAGTGTGGCAAGATTCTGAGGGTAAACGGCTATATATAGAGGGTAAAAGGAGGGGCAACTCCGTAATTTACCCAGAAGTTAAACAGTAAATTTTGGCGGTAAAATTACCACCATTCAGCGAGTGACACGTGTCACAGATGCCACGCGGCGTGCCACGTCACATCTGTGAGGGGCAAATGTTTAGGGTAATTTTACCCCGCCAAGTGGCCCAATCAGAGGGCGACACGTGTCAACCCCAGGATGGTCCAAAGTGGACCTATCCCTGCCCGACACGTGTCATCCCAGATATTTGGGGAAAATGTCGGCTTTCAGGCCCAAATCCCGAGAAAGCCGTAAAACGGCGCAGCCCACCAATGATTAGGGTTCGATACCCTAATCAGGGGCACAATTCCCAAGGACCCTATAAATAGGGAGATTCCCCTCTTTTGGAGGGAGGTCCTTTTTGATACAAGGTTCATTCATTCATTACAAACTGTCCCTTTGATAGAGACAACCGAGCTTGGAATCCAAGCAGATCCCCACCTTAATTTCCGCACCTTTTACTCTCCTTCAAGTTACTAAATTGAGCGTTGGAGGCGGAGCACCACCCAACTGGTGTCTCCGTTGATTTTGCAGGTACAGAGCAAGCAGGACCAGTCTTCGAGTTGTAACTCTCCCGAGGGACAAAAAACCCCAAAACATGTAGTATGATTTAAAGCACTGTTTCTTGTGCTATGAGGATATAAATCATTTGCACAGGTATTGGTTTAGAACCATACTGGATCGACCTATGAGGATACTTTAAGAGACTTAAAAAATCGTCATAAGTATTTTCTCATTATTACTATCGGAACTCTTTTCCTTTGACCATGAGTAGTGGGAGATCTCTTGTTTGAGTATTGGTTCGCTTTGGTATCCGCCAAACGTCTGCCGTAACTGGGGATTATAAAGACAGATATCAAGCGGGTGAGTCCTCTTTGTAAGAGAAGCTACATTACAAGACTGGAAATGTCCCCCTACTAACAATAGGGAACATGTCTTGTTGTTTACAAGGCCTCTCGAAGAGCGATACTGTCAAAATCCATGGCCGTGCTTAGATGGATTTTAGAAATCATCTGCTTATTGACAGTCAAACTCGGATTTCGAAAAACACTTCTGGACGTAACAAAGATGACGAGTAATCTTACTCTGTAGTTCATGAAGGGATATGAAGAGACATAGGAAAGGGGCTATACACTAAATGCACACTTGTCCGGAAGGACAAGTGGGAGATTGAAAGGAATGGTGTCTTTCGAACAAGTGTATTATTCTGATAGCGGGTTCAGAATTATTAGAAAGCTAATATATTCAGCAAGGTCAAGTGATCGGAATGCCAGGGTGGAGGCCGCTTCCGATCAGTAATATTAATATAATTAATATTACAGCTTAATCTTGACTGAATCCTTCGGGTCACACCCAAGCAAAATATACGAACCGGCTCGACGAATTAATTCAGAAGAAATTAATTCGTCGCCCGAGTGTTAAATGTTTAGTTGTCAGTGATTCGAGCTTGGAGCGTCGAAAGCGATAGTCGGAAGTCGAGTCAAAATAATAAAAGACGAGACGCGCAAAAATAATAATAAGTTGACCATATTCCCAAAATACCCCTAGCATGGAGTGCCTCGAGCATCCGAATGCTAGGGGCAAAAATGCCCTAGCAAAGGTGGCTAGCAAGCACCAAGCCGAGCCTAGCATGGCTGGCTGGTGCTTGCTAGTGCACCATGCTAGCAGCCACGGCCAGCAGCGGCTAGTAGCCGCAACACGTGGTGCGTGCAGCAGATAGCTGCCGCGGCTATGGTCGCTAGCACAACAGCAGCCGTGCCATAGCATCAGCATGCCCGCACCAAGTGCGTGCACAGCGGCAGCCCGCAGCTTGGAGCGGGATGGGCTCGGGCTAGGCTCGTGGCTAGGATCGGGCCATAGGGCCGTTGATTAGGGGAATCATGGGATTATGGGAGCAAGTGGGTGAGGACATGTGGCACAAGGAGAATATTGAGTGGGGAGCAAGTATAGTGTTTTGAGTTTTGTTTTTTTTTTCGCAGCTTATGTATATTAGTCTATTTATTTTTTGTTTTGGTTGATGCAGGTACATTGATTTAGATCTTAATCGAAGAATCATGATGCAGGAATATTGTTTTTGATTTAAATTGTAATTTTTTTTTTATTTATATGTTGTAATTGATCAATTTTATTGATTTATATTGTAAATAAAATTTCGATTATATAGATTGATATTGTTTGATTTATATTTTGATGTTTGTAATTTTTTATGACTGAATTGTTCTGTTATATTTCTTTTTGAAAAAGACAAAAAAAAAAAGATTATTATGTATACATGTTATTTCCACCGGTTAACCGGTGGCAATACCCCTTTTTGCCACCGGTTTTGAACCGGTGGCCTTGCTTTGGAGTGTTGCCACCCCCCAAATGACTACCGGTTCAAAACCGGTGGCATTGGTAGGTTTTGAACCGGTGGCCAATTCATATTTTCGTCTAGTGTGATTACCCATAAGGTTCCACCCTCTTTGTCCAATAGTGTGAAGCGATGGCTTGATGGAAGATCTCAGAAAAACCAAGTCAAAGTTGAGAAGACCAATGTGAACACTCGTCTGGGAGATAAGAAAGCTCCTGCTAAAGAGCGCCTAGGTGAAAGAAGTGAGTTTAAGACTCCTATTATGCCTGAAAAGAAGAGCTCTAAAAAAGACAAAGGAAAAAGAAAACTTGACTCTACAGAAAAGAAAGTTTGGGTGGAGAAGAAGCATGAAGTTTTAGCGGAGAGAGATACCATCTACACCAAAATAGAATGCAGATCCTCTAATGGGTGCCTCCTAGCAAAGATGATGGATGAAGAAGAAGAAAATGCGGACAAAAATTGGAAAAGAATTAAGAAAGAAAAGGAAGATTAGAGCATTGATTTTCCTTTGATTTATTAGACCATTTATATTGTTTTAAGTTAATTTCTTTAAGCTTTTCATTATCAATAATGTAATTTTTTATTAATCAATAAAATTTCAGCTTTTTATTTAAATTAACTTTATATTTAAAGTAATGAAAACAATTAAATTATTTAGTTCCAGAAGGTTTCTTCGAGTACGGAAGTCGAAAAAATTTCCAAAATGCTCGGATTTTGTCCAGACACTCGCAGAAAATTAGCGCTACTAGCTAAACTTCTGTCGCCGGTGTTTTCCTTCTATCGCCGGGCGACAGAATTGTCGTCTGCAGTCATGAATATTTTAACTCTGGGACGCGAGATTTTTAGAAGATTAAAGTGGCCGCACCCTTTTAAGGGTTGCCTACGTATCCTTTGCTTAAGGAATCAGGCCAAACGTAGCTCTCTCGAGTGTTTTACTCAAGTAATTGTGGGTCCTATTTCTTAAGGTTGGTCAAGATTTGTAATGTTCGAAAACTCATTGCCATCGATGTCAGTTAATTTAGCTGCGCCTCCTGACAAGATTGTTTTGACAATGTATGGTCCGGACCAATTAGGCCTAAACTTGCCTCTTGGGTCCAAAACATTTTTTCTTAGTGCTTTTAATACCAAGTCCCCAACCTTGATATTTCTAGTCTTGACCTTCTTGTTGAAGTGTCTAGCCATACGAGTTTGATAGCATTGGGTATGATGTAGAGCATCTAGTCGTCTTTCATCAAGTAGAATTAGCTCTTCATACCGTGCTCTAGTCCATTCGACTTCATCGAGTTTAATTTCTAACGCAATTCGTAGAGAAGGTATTTCTAATTCCAAAGGTTGTACAGCATCCATTCCATATACTAGGTTGAATGGCGTATTTCCTGTTGATGTTCGGATTAACGTGTTATAGCCCCACAGTGCAAAGTGGAGTTTGTTAGGCCAATCTTTATAATTCTCGGTCATTATCTCGATGATAGTCTTTAAATTCTTATTAGCGGCCTCAACTGCTCCATTTGCTTGAGGTCTATTGACGTGGGGAAAACTAGGTCGTTGGGCTAATTCTCCCTAAGCCAAACAAAATTTATAAACACTCAACAAACCTAAATACAAGTATAGAGGTAAGTCAAGGGTCGAACCCAAAGGAACGGTAATGTCTAAATGCTTTCACTTATGTGCCTAAGCTAAGTCGAAGACGAGGGGTAAAAGATGACTCTAACAACTACTAAAACGAGGAAACCAAACAAATAAAGAGCTAGGGATTAGGATTCACTTATGATAGCAATGAACAATGCAAATTGGAATGGAAAGTCGACTAAGTTAAGCAATGCGAGGGAAAGTCAATCACGCAACCAAAAGAGCATATCAAGCTATTCTCCTAGAGGTCTAACTAGCGTCAACTACGATAAACTCTAGCTAGGAAACATCACAAGACACCTCAATCGTGTAAATGCAAGCCACAAATCAATGGTCCGTATCAATGTGAACTTACAATGCAATCTAGTGCAATAATCAAAGTTAGCTACTCTCTAATTAATCACACACATGCACATGATCAATCAACCAAGTTTAATCACATCATGAACTCCATCAATTATCCCCAATTTACATCAATTCATTACATCATAAGCTTCACTAAATCCCTAACCAAACAACTACTCAAACATTATCATCAATTCTATCAATACAAACATGAATATCCAAAATCAATCAGCAAATCATAAAATTCCAATCAAAATCAACAATCCAAACAATGAATATTAAACAAAGCAATAAATGAGATAGAGTTTAGAAATGCTCTTTGATAATAGAGTAGATCTCCAATACAATTGTCACCATTGGATCTTCAATCTCTCAATCACCATTGAAATTCCTCACTTTCTCTCTCTAAAATCTACTCCTAAAATTAACCCTAAACTAGAGAGAGAAGCTCTCAACTAAGCTAGGAAAATGATCTAATTGTAATTCTAATCTAATTCTACTTTTTTTTCTCTCTACCCAAAAATGGGTATTTATAAATACAAGAGTAAAAGAAAATAAAATAGAAAAGAAAATAAAATGGAAAAGAAAGTGAAAGAAAAGAAAAGAAAAGAAAGTAAAATGATTAAGAAAATTAAAAGGAAAATAAAAGAAAACTAAAATAAAAAGAAATCAAAAATAAAAGAAATAAAAAAAAGAAATGGAAAGCACGAGTTGCTACTCCTCCAAATGGGAAATGATCCCATGCTTCTCACGGCTATCATCATCAGCACACCATTATCAAAGCCGCACATCATCACCGATCAACGGTCCAAGCAATACCCAGCTGGGTGCAGCCGCACTCGTTGATTGTGCGCCCGCACCTGCTGAGGTTCGAGGCTGCTCTGCTGGAGGTTCAATTGGAGGCGGTGCTGCGGCGGCGATGCTGCTCGGAGTTGCTTTGAGGGAGGCTGGTTGGCGCAACTGGAGGCTAGAGGTTGCGGAATAATTATTGTTGTAGTTGCGTGGTGTGGAACTGAAGCAGGGGTTCGATTGGTGGCGCGAATTGGTGGAAATTGGGGGTTGTTGTTGGTGTTTGCGTGGTGGATGGTGGCTGAAATGCGTGGCAGCAGGTGGTAGATGCGAGGTGAGGGAGTGAGTGTTGGTGGAATAAAAAGGAGCAACAGGGGAGGCTGATTTGGTGTTAATTGCAGGTGGGTGTGGCTGCTTGTGTTGCGTGTGTGGTGGCTGGAAAACAGGGGAAGGCAGGGGAATTGCGGAGTTGCATGAAGTGCGGGAACAGGGGAAGCTTGGAAGAAGTTCTTGCCTACTATAATCACCATGACCATCATCACCATGATGGTGATGAACGCTAAACCATGCAGTAGCTAGCACCAAAATGAACTTGGAACAAACACCTACAAAACACACATAAAACTGAGAAATAAAATAAAGTAAAATAAAACTGAAACCGACAAATAAAAGTAAAAGAAATAAAATGAAAATGAAAATAATAAAAGAAAGAAAATATAATAAAATGAAAATAAAATAAAGTGAAGAAAATGAAATGAAAATAAAATCAAATAAACTAAAATAAAATAAAACTAAATCTATAAAATCTAAAGTAAAGAGAAAACAACTAAAATAACGAAAATAAAAGAAATAAAGGAGAAAATACTATAAAACCATAGAAAGGTAGAAAAGAGAGAGAAAGCATAAAACCGAGCATTTATTGAGCAAGAAAACAATGAAAAGAGGACAAAAAGGAGCTAAATGCTCATCAAATGTGTGCCATTTATGACACACATCATCTATAAGGGGAAGAATGGTGATGTTGAATACCATACTTTTGCAGCAATACTTTACATTCAGCTTGAAAGTGAGTTCCATTATCACTTATCATTTTATGTGGGACTCCATATCGACAAATTATGTTTCTTTCGATAAAGAGTGCTATATGTTTTGCGGTGAGTTTAGCATATGATTGTTCTACTACCCACTTTGTGAAATGATCTATTGTGACTAACATGTATTCATGACCTCCTGTCCCGGGAGGTGTAATTTTTCCAATTATGTCAATCCCCCATGTTGATAAAGGCCATGGTGAAGTGTATGTGTAGGAGGAGAGATGGTGGAACATGTTGCAAATTTGCGTAAATTTGGCATTTGGGACATCTTTTTACGTATTGATGACAGTCCTTATTCATGGTAGTCCAATAATACCCTTCTCGCATTATCTTTTGGACTAGCATCTTACCATTAACATGTGTTCCACATATTCCTTCATGGACATCTCTCATAGCTCTTTGAGCATCCTTTTTGCCTACACATAATAAAGCTCAACCTTTAGGTACCCTTTTGTGTAACTTATCTCCTATGAGTACAAACTGGGAAGCCAAAAGTCTTAGGGCTCGTTTTTCCCCTTTGTCAGCATGAGGAGGATATTCTCCTTTGGTGACATAGTTAAGTATGTCTGTGTACCATGGTTCTTCCTCTTGTTCTTCTTCTTGAATCACTTCATTATCTTCTACAACTTGAATGTATGCCGGTTTGTGCCTCTTCTCTATGGTTAAAGGCATTTCCTCAATTTCCTTAGGAATTCTAACCATTGAGGCTAGTCTTGCCAAGGCATCGGCAAATTGATTTTCCTCTCTAGGTAGATAGGTGTATTCCACCTTTTCCAACAGATTAGTGAGGGTTTCCAGATATGTTTGGTAAGGAGCTAAGCTTTCACTCCTAACCTTCCATCTTTTTGAGATTTGATTGATGATTAAAGAGGAATCTCCGAAAATCCAGAGTTTCTTTACACCTAAGGCTAAAGCCGTTTCGAGGACTACCACGCATGCTTCATATTCGGCTGCGTTGTTGGTAACGTCAAAATCTAACTTTATAATGATGGGAACATGTTCCTCTTTGGGTGACACTAATAGGACTCCTACGCCACATACCTTTTGGTTCGAGACTCCATCAAAGTATAAGGTCCATGTATCATCTTCCGTCATCACTAAATTCTCATCTAGAAATTCGTTCTCTTCTATTGGCGTCGAATCTTCTATTGGGAAATCTGCTAGAAAATTCGATACCACTGATCCTTTAATTTCCTTTTGAGGCATGAATCTTATATCAAACTGGGCTAAGTTAACTATCCACCTTGAGATGCGCCCATTAAGTGTAGATCTCTCAAATAAGTACTTAAGGGGATCCATTCGTGATACTACATAAACTGTGTGTACAAGCATGTAGTGCCTAAACTTGGTCGTGGCCCACACCAATGCGAGGCACAACTTCTCTAATGGTGTATAGCGTGTCTCATATTCGAGCATCTTTTTACTTAGGTAGTAGATAGCATTTTCTTTATCTTATACCTCGTGTGCATGCATAGCTCCCGTTGTTTCTTTTGTAACCGTCAAGTATAACCTTAAAGGTATCCCCGGGAGTGCTGGAGCTAATACAGGAGGAATTGCGAGATAGGCTTTGATCTTCTCAAAAGCTTTTTGACACTCATCGTCCCATATAACTGGTATATTGTTTTTGAGTTTTTTGAATATTGGTTCACATATTGTGGTTAGCTTGGATATGAACCTACTTATGTATTGCAACCGACCAATGAATCCCCGAATTCGCTTTTCGGTTTTGGGCGATGGCATTGACATGATTGCTTTAATCCTTGATGGGTCTATCTTTATTCCTCTAGAGCTTATGACATATCCCAAGAGTTTTCCTGAGGTTACTCCAAAACCACATTTAGAGGGGTTCAACCTCATATAATATTTTCTTAACCTTTCGAAGAACTTTCTTAGGGCTATTTGGTGTCCTGGACGATCCCTAAATTTTACAATCATGTCATCCACATAGACCTCAACTTCTTTGTGCATCATGTCATGGAGTAGGGCAGTCGCTGCTCGTTGCTAAGTAGCACCCGCGTATTACAACCTGAATGACATTATGACAAAGGAATAAACGCGTCGTCAATCGCCTATCCCTAGATCAAATACAATTTATATAACCTAAACAAACCTAATACGAGTATAAGGCAAGCATAGGGGTCGAACCACAGAGAACGATTAAACACTACCAAATGTTATCGGCAATTAAGCTAGTCTGGAATAGGAGATAAATAACCTAAAGTCTAAAAATGCTAAAACAAGAAATAAAACATTAAGGGAAATGGTTTAGGTATAACATTCACTTGAACATAAATAAAAGCATAGAAGTTGAATTAGTTATGAACTAAACATGCTCAAATATCGAAATAAAAGATCCAATCTAGCCGCCTTCCGGGGTCAATTGGCTTCTCCTAACATAGCCTCTATGCTTGCACATTAGAACCATATACTAGGAGGTACTATCAAATAACAATCGATAATAATGAACCTTAACTAAGTCAACTTCCGTTCCTTGTTTTCAAAGATTCACCTTTAATCAACCAACAATGTGCACTTGCAAGAAGACTAAAGAATATCAAGCATATAAAGGCTTTAATCACAAATAAATCAACTCTAAACCTAGAACATGCTCAAAATCCAACTACACCACAAACATCCCCTTAATGGGGAAATTACTCACTAATCATGATAATAACAAGATCAATTAACAAATAAACAAGAATCAACATGATTAACAAGTAATACCAACAACTAAAACAATAATAAAAATAAAGCAATAAAAATTGAGGAGAGAGAGTTAGAGATTCTCATTGATTGAAGATGTAAATCAATAGAAAAGATGATCAATTTCTTTTTCAAAATCCAAGTTCAACAATGCTGAAACCCTCACTTTCTCTCTCTAAACTACCCTAACCCTAAGCTAAACCTAGAGAGAGAAGCTCTCCTCAAAACTAATTAGAGAGTAGAATAATAGATGGATCATTCAAAAGTTCTTTCTAATTACCCCAAAAATGGGTATAAATACTAAGCTAAGAAAATAAGAAAAATAAATAAAGAAAATAAAAAGAAATAATAAAAGAGAAAGGAAAAAGGAAAAAAAATAAAAAGAAAAGAAAATAATTAAAACCCAAATCCCCCAAAACACAGCAGCCCCCCGAATCTCCTTCTTCCATTTGCCTTGCTGCTCTGAATTTTCATCCTCACCATTCACGCATGGACCTTCAAATCATCACCATCGATCACCTTCAATCATGGCCTTTGGATTAATCGAAGCAATCATGACCGTTGAAGCTCATTAATCCGTACAATTAAACTCGATAAAGATGGAGCGGTCGCTCATACCCATTGGAGCGTCCGCTCTAAGCTTCTGCTTCAGATTGGTAAAATTGAACCAAGAATGGAGCGGCCAGCTGAATTGGAGTTTGCGACTGGGCTGCGGGCTGCTCTGTTGCGGTGGTTGTTGATGGTGGTTCAGTGGTGGTGATTGGAGGTAATGGCTGTGGTGTTGGTTGCGCTGCTGTGTGTGGAGGCTTTGATTGGTGGCTGCGATGCTGTGAGTGTGGTGTGTCGGGGATGAATTGGAGGTGGTCCGGTTGTGAATTGGTGCTGATGGTGGTTTGCGTGGTGGGTGCTGGTGTGTGTGGTGTTTGATTGGGGGAGGTACAAATTGGTGGAAGATGTTGTTTGGTTTGGTTGTTGCGGGGTGTTGGGTGGTGTCGGTGTGACGGCTATTGTTGTTGCAGTTGCTGTTGTTGAGTGAGTGAGGGTTGCGTGTTGGTGTTTTGGAGTCGGTTTGTGTGGAGGAGATGGTGGCAGAGGTGGTGAACCGTGGTGGTGTTAGTTGTTGTTGTTGTTGTTGTTGTTGATGGGGTGAAGCAGGGGAGTGAGAGGGATAGGGGAGATGCGTGGATGGGCAGCAGGGTAAATGAGAGAGCAGGGGAATTGGTGTTTAGTTGGTGTGGTGGAGGATAGTAGATGGTGGGGTGAAGGTTAAGGTGGGCAACAGTCAGCAGCTAGCAAAGAACTTCACACACATTGACTTGTTCCCGAGTTCCGAACTCACTTGACATGAAACTCGGGACCCTAGACACAAAAACCGAGGAGAAATCAAGACAAATAAAATAAAATAAATAAAATAGAAACAAATAAAATAAAATAGAAAAATAGAAGTAACACTAAACTAATAAAAATAAATAAAAGTAAAAATAGAAATAAGAGAAATAAAACTAAAACTAATAAAGACATAAACCTGTACAAGTAAATAAAATAAACTTAAAACTAAATAAAACTATGAAAGTAACAAAGGAAAGGAACCAAATAAAATAAAACAAAAGCACATAAAATACGAAAATAAACTAGAAACCAACTAAATAAAGAAATTAAAAAAAAACATACTAAAACTAAGAAATAAACAAGAAACTTTATTAAAAAGAAAACAAGAGAATAAAAGGTAAAATAAGGGAAAAGAAACACGAAAATAACCTAAACATTACCCCTAGGAGTGACATAAATGTCACTTATCAAATTCCCCCAAGCTAAACCTTTGCTCGTCCTCGAGCAAAGCTAAGGCAAATGAGAACAAGATGGAATTATTGAAACCAAAAGAAGCAAAATAGAAACAAGGAAAAAGAATGAACACTAACTCACTGTCGTAGGAATCACGATTGTTTTTAGCTACAACAAGCCCTTAAAACCCCAAAGCCGCCTATGAGGACGAGTGATGTCTCGTGAGGGTTTCCTAAGAGCTTACCCCACAACTCTCGACAAAAACCAAAGCATGGCAACAAAAGGAAAAGAAACACAAAGAGAAAAAGCAAAACACAAGCTCATATATGGACAAGAGATAAGGACAAGTACTAATGAATGCAAACCTTTCTAAATGGAAAAATGTATGCACGTTCCAAGATGTCAATGGTTGATTGAAACATAACACATGCTAAGCATAGAGAACTACTTAGGACTCAATCCACCCTAGCCCCAACTAATCGGGCCACGTTCTCTCCACTAGCTTCAAATCAACCCTTAAGCTAGCTTCTCAAGATTCCACGAAGGAACCGGAAAAAGATAAAGAAATGAAAAACTTTGAGAAGGTAATCCCGACGTCTCAACTATGCATACTCTTTCCATAGGTTTGAATTCTATCTCCCTCCACCGTTCTTTGACCTAACCCACTAGAGTCTAAGGGTCTTTTTATTGGTTGTAACGTAAGGCTAAGGGTTAAGGCGGGGTAAAAATTTAAAATTTGGTTAAATTACCTAAGTGAAGCAAAAAGTGCGGCCGACACTCAAAAATAACTCAAGAATTCACTAAATACCAAGCAAAAATACCACTAATGCCATTCCCCCAAGCTTATTCAACACAAACACACAATATTCCCCCCAAGCTTGAACAAAGCATTGTCCTAAATGCTTAAACTAAGGAAGAAAATGAAACCATCTAAAATATTTTTGTTGTTTTTGTTTTTTTTTTTCTTTTCAATTTTTTTTTTCTCTTTTTTTTTTAACTTTATTCATTGTCCTTGCCTTTTTCAAATTATGGACGGCTTTTTCTTGAAACTTCATTTGATTTTCATGAATTGCATCATTCATCACAAGCTCAACTTTAACCAAATCTCAAAGTGCTTCTTGTTTATGATCAATGATGAGGGAATAATCGCGTCGTCAAACGACTACACCTAGATCAAATACAATTTATACACCTAAACAAACCTAATACGAGTATAAGGCAAGCATAGGGGTCGAACCACAGAGAACGGATAAACACCACAAAATGTTATCGACAATTAAGCTAGTCCGGAATAGGAGAAAAATAAAATAAAGTCTAAATATGCTAAAACAAGAAATAAAACATTAAGGGAAACGGTTTAGGTATAGCATTCACTTGAACATAAACAAAGGCATAGAAGTTGAATTAATTATGAACTAAACATGCTTGAATATCGAAGTAAGGTCCAATCTAACCGCCTTCCGGGGCTAATCGGCTTCTCCTAACATAGCCTCTATGTTTCCACATTAGAACCATATACTAGGAGGTACTATCAAATAACAATCGATATAAATGAACTTAGCTAAGTCAACTTCCGTTTCATGTTAGCAAAGATTCACTCCCAATCAACTAACAACATGCATTTTGCAAGTAGATTGAAGAACATCAAGCATATAAAGACTTTAATCACAATAAATCAACTCTAAACCCTAGAACATGCTCAAGATTCAACTACACCACCACCATCCCCTTAATGGGGGAATTACTCACTAATCATGATAACAACTAGATTAATCAACAAATAATCAAGAATCAACATGATTAATAAGCAATACCAACAACAAAAACAATAATCAAAAGAAAGCAAATAAAAATAGAGGAGAGAGAGTTAGAGATTCTCATTGATTGAAGATGGAAGTCTACAAACAAGATGATCAATCTTCTTCTTCAAGATCCAAGCTACAATCAACAATGGTGAAGCCCCTCACTTTCTCTCTCTAAACTACACTAATCCTAAACTAAACCTAGAGAGAGAAGCTCTCCTAAAACTAGGGAGAAAGAATGAAAAATGAAGACGTCCTGTGCAAAACAAGCCCCGCAATATATAAAGAATCGCGCAAAAATGCTGAACAGGACACGCTGCGCGCCCGCGCAAGACACGTTGCGCGCCCGCGCAAGGCAGCTGCGCGCCCGCGCGTTTGAGGGTTGCGCCGCTTGTGCTTTGGTGTGTGCGCCCGCACTGATGGCTGCGCGCCCGCGCACTGTAGCTGCGCGCCCGCGCAGTGTTGGTGTGCGCCCGCGCACATGTCGCGCACAGGCCGCGCAAAACTTTCTGCCTTGCTTCTGCTATTTTGCCAGTTTTGCGCGGGTTCTCACAGGGCTGCGCGCCCGCACACTCTGGCCTTTCTTCGATTCTTCTCTCATGCTTCCTTGGCTTCTTCTTTGCAATCCTAGACTTTAAATACCTAAGCACAAACACCAAGGGAAGCAATAAGGTATAGGGAACGGTGCAAACACGCAATGAAAGCAAGCATTAAGGAATATACGCGATTTCATTATAAAACACATCGAGACATGCATGCACGCATTATTTGAACAAAACAACTACAAAACACCCTAAGACAAGCTAAAACAAGGCATAAACACTATCCTAGGAGCGACATAAATGTCACTCATCAAATTCCCCCAAGCTAAACCTTTGCTCGTCCTCGAGCAAAGCTAGAGCAAAAGAGAACAAGAGGAAAATTATTGGAAGCAAAAGAAACAAAATAGAAACAAGGAGAAAGAATGTACACTAACTCACTAACGTAGGAATCACGGTTGTTTTTAGCTACAACAAGCCCTTAAAACCCCAAAGTCGCCTATGAGGACGAGTGAGGTCTCGTGAGGGTTTCCTAAGAGCTCAACCCACAACTCTTGAGAAAAACCAAGGCAAGGCAACAAAAGGAAAAGGAAGAGAAACACGAAGAGAAAAAGCAAACACAAGGTTATATATGGACAAGAGATAGGGACAAGTACTAATGAATGCAAACCTTTCTAAATGGACAAATGTATGCACGTTCCAAGATGTCAATGGTTGATTGAAACATAACACATGCTAAGCATAGAGAACTACTTAGGACTCAATCCACCCTAGCCCCAACCAATCGGGCCACGTTCTCTTTACTAGCTTCAAATCAACCCTTAAGCTAGCTTCTCAAGATTCCACGAAGGAACCGGAAAAAGATAAAGAAATGAAAAACTTTGAGAAGGTAATCCCGACGTCTCAACTATGCATACTCTTTTCATAGGTTTGAAATCTATCTCCCTCCACCGTTCTTTTGACCTAACCCACTAGAGTCTAAGGGTCTTTTTATTGGTTATAACGTAAGGCTAAGGGTTAAGGCGGGGTAAAAATTTAAAATTTGGTGATATTTCCTAAGTGAAGCAAAAAGTGCGGCCGACACTCAAAAATAACTCAAGAATTCACTAAATATCAAGCAAAAATACCACTAATGCCATTCCCCCAAGCTTATTCAACACAAACACAAAAAATCCCCCCCCAAGCTTGAACAAAGCATTGTCCTCAATGCTTAAACTAAGGAAGAAAATGAAACCAACTAAAATATTTTTGTTGTTTTTGTTTTTTTTTTTTTCACTTTTTTTTTTTTTTTTTTTTTTTTTTTTTTTAACTTTATTCAATGTCCTTGCCTTTTTAACTTTGGACGGCTTTTTCTTGAAACTTCATTTGATTTCCATAAATTTGCATATTACTTTACAAGCTCAACTCTAACCAAATCTCAAAATGCATCTTGTCTATGATCAACATTCTCAAAACTCAAACCTCACATGCCAATGCTTCACTAACTAAAAGGGTTGGTAAACATAGGCCATTAGGTTTGTAACATGGTTTAAACAAGAGCGGGAAACATAAGGCTCAAATTGGTTAGCAAGTAGGTTTATGCAAAATAGAAAATCAAATTTGTAACAAAATAAAAACAAGATAAAGAAAAATGAGAAAGAAGTGCCCTTTTCCTCCCCTAGAGTGCTTCGGTCACGATCTTGGGAGCTATAAGTCAAAACAAGGATCAAGACATGCATAGCTAAGGATCCAAATGCGCCACACAACAAAGTGATGAAGGCTAGAACAATGTTACCTCACACGGGATTATAACTAAGCAAATACCAACTAAGGGTGCCAAATCCACTATAGAGAGCAACACCATCTTACCACATACCACGTGAACTAGGGCTTCATGGCGCCCTAAAAGTTCTTAACCCGGCTACCTTAGCATGTAATATCCTAGAGTCAACCAATGACACTCTCAAACCGTGCACACATTAACCACTTAGGAAGAAAGGCATTCAAGAGTAAACAAATCCAAAAGATATAATGTCCAATTAAGAACAAACAAAACACATTTTGCTAAACTTGCCTTGAAGTAAACAAAAATATTTATGGATTTTCCAAAAGCATGAAAAACATGGAAATGCATATACTCACGTGCATGGCATATATGAATCAACATCCCACCAAACATGATAGAATACCCTCCCCCAAACTTGAATGAAACCAAGCTCTCAAATCATAAACGATGAAACCAAGGAGGGGAAAACAAGGAAAAATTAATCCAACATTACCAACACATGATCTTCAAGTCACAATAAGTAAGAGAGAGAGGGAAAAGAAGGATATTACCGGATATGGGATAAATGAAAAATCACACAAAAAACCCGAAATAACCTCATGTGAGCCACAATCTCTACAAACAAGGCTTGAATTCCACATGATAGGTAAGTTGAGGCACATTTCCTTGATTCTTGATCATCACCAATGCGCAAGAGTATATCAAGTTGTGTACCTAGCAAGGAACACAAACACGTCCATGAGAGAAAATCTAATCTAAAAACAAAAGAAAATGAAAGCAATAAAACACGGGTTACTTCCCGCAAAGGCTTGTTTAACGTCTAAGCGAGACCGCTCTAGGAAATAATAATTCAACGCACGCAAGAGCTTGTCAAATGCACTACTACACATTTCATGGGGGTGTAAATAGGCAAATGACGGAATAAGGACGTGCAACAAAATTATTGCACGTAAGTGAAGAGGGAGATGCCAAAAGAAAGAAGAAGAAGGATCGAAAGGAAACTCAAGAAAGTAAGAAGTAGAAGAAGGAAAAGAAGAATGGAAAGAAAAGGAAAAAGGCAAATCCTCATCACAAATTTTTTTGTTGGCAAAATTCCTCTTATCCTCAACAATGATGGAAGGAGGGACATGAAAATCATCCATAGAGGGCGGCTCCCCAATAGGCTCTTTGAGATAGGAAGGGAGAGAAATAGGGTAAGAAAGGATGTGGTCAAACCTTAGAGAAAAAGGGGTATGAGAAACGGGGAAAGGGGTAGCTACTCCCTCACCACAAGGCCTCACATCGCCAATGAGGGCATGAAAATCAATCATAGAGTCCTCAAACGAAGGGCACTCACGATCTACACCTCCCTCAAGCTCAAAAACTCCAAGGGAATCAACCTTATCCTCCTTTTCACCACAATAGACAACTTTTCCTTCAACTATCTCAAAACCCAAGGTCCCAAAATCATGCATGAATGGAGGTAGATTCATCTCAAACTCATCTAAGTCCTAAGAAGCGTTCTCGATGAAATCATCCAATAATCTATAAGTCCTCATATGACTCTCGAAAAAAATGCGGGACATTACCTCAAAAGAGTCTATATACTCGTAGATTGAAGGGTCACAAACATACACTTGAGACTCATCAAGATGGGAAAGAGAATTAGGATTTTCAAAATCAACACTCTCTTCATTCTCTACTCCTTCACCATCACTCGAATGCTCTCTAATGGGATCCTCACTCATATGGGGAAGAAAAGAAGAAGGAAGGGCATTTTCTTGAGAGTTGGCTAATTGGAGAATTTGGCTCTCAAGCATCTTCATTCTAGCTTCCACCTCCCTATTCTCAACTTCCCTCATCTCGTTATACCTCTCCATCATCTCCATTATCTTCATTATCTTCTCTTCCTTCAAATTTTCCATAGAATTACCCTCATAAAAGGATTCATTAGGAGCATAAGGGAAATCACTTGGAGCCATGTAAGAACAAGAAGATGAGGAGGGAGGATCATTCACATTATAAACATGAGCATCATCATATTGGGGAAAGGGGGCATAATCAAGCAAATGAGATTCATCATCAACAATAGGAGAAAAAGAGTTGAAATCACTTGTACTAGGTTCACATATAGGATCACAAGACAAATCATGGGGTATCATGCCACCAATAAAACTATTATCACATTGAGAATCAAAATTAGCAACATTACATGCCCTATTGCGTACATCCTTAGCGAACCGTACAAAAAAGCTCCAAGCATTATGAACCGTTAATGCTTGAAATTCACCATTAAACCTACTTTCAACTTCATATCTCGTTTGTTCATTCATGCCACAATAACAAATCTCACAAGCTTCACAAGGATTACAACCATTATAGTTCAAAAACTCTACAAGTCTATGGAAATAGGCATAAAAAGGCTCACTATCATATTGAGGAAAAGAAAAACGTGCCATTTTTCAACAACAAAAACAAACAAAGAGAACAAAAATAAATCAAAGGAAAAATATACAATGGACTAGTCTCAATAAGATAACACAACGGTAATGGAAGCCGTTCCCCGGCAACGGCGCCAATTTGATGAGGGAATAATCGCGTCGTCAAACGACTACACCTAGATCAAATACAATTTATACACCTAAACAAACCTAATACGAGTATAAGGCAAGCATAGGGGTCGAACCACAGAGAACGGATAAACACCACAAAATGTTATCGACAATTAAGCTAGTCCGGAATAGGAGAAAAATAAACTAAAGTCTAAATATGCTAAAACAAGAAATAAAACATTAAGGGAAACGGTTTAGGTATAACATTCACTTGAACATAAACAAAGGCATAGAAGTTGAATTAATTATGAACTAAACATGCTTGAATATCGAAGTAAGGTCCAATCTAACCGCCTTCCGGGGCTAATCGGCTTCTCCTAACATAGCCTCTATGTTTCCACATTAGAACCATATACTAGGAGGTACTATCAAATAACAATCGATATAAATGAACTTAGCTAAGTCAACTTCCGTTTCATGTTAGCAAAGATTCACTCCCAATCAACTAACAACATGCATTTTGCAAGTAGATTGAAGAACATCAAGCATATAAAGACTTTAATCACAATAAATCAACTCTAAACCCTAGAACATGCTCAAGATGCAACTACACCACCACCATCCCCTTAATGGGGGAATTACTCACTAATCATGATAACAACTAGATTAATCAACAAATAATCAAGAATCAACATGATTAATAAGCAATACCAACAACAAAAACAATAATCAAAAGAAAGCAAATAAAAATAGAGGAGAGAGAGTTAGAGATTCTCATTGATTGAAGATGGAAGTCTACAAACAAGATGATCAATCTTCTTCTTCAAGATCCAAGCTACAATCAACAATGGTGAAGCCCCTCACTTTCTCTCTCTAAACTACACTAATCCTAAACTAAACCTAGAGAGAGAAGCTCTCCTAAAACTAGGGAGAAAGAATGAAAAATGAAGACGTCCTGTGCAAAACAAGCCCCGCAATATATAAAGAATCGCGCAAAAATGCTGAACAGGACACGCTGCGCGCCCGCGCAAGACACGTTGCGCGCCCGCGCAAGGCAGCTGCGCGCCCGCGCGTTTGAGGGTTGCGCGGCTTGTGCTTTGGTGTGTGCGCCCGCACTGATGGCTGCGCGCCCGCGCACTGTAGCTGCGCGCCCGCGCAGTGTTGGTGTGCGCCCGCGCACATGTCGCGCACAGGCCGCGCAAAACTTTCTGCCTTGCTTCTGCTATTTTGCCAGTTTTGCGCGGGTTCTCACAGGGCTGCGCGCCCGCACACTCTGGCCTTTCTTCGATTCTTCTCTCATGCTTCCTTGGCTTCTTCTTTGCAATCCAAGACTTTAAATACCTAAGCACAAACACCAAGGGAAGCAATAAGGTATAGGGAACGGTGCAAACACGCAATGAAAGCAAGCATTAAGGAATATACGCGATTTCATTAAAAACACATCGAGACATGCATGCACGCATTATTTGAACAAAACAACTACAAAACACCCTAAGACAAGCTAAAACAAGGCATAAACACTATCCTAGGAGCGACATAAATGTCACTCATCAATCAACATTCTCAAAACTCAAACCTCACATGCCAATGCTTCACTAACTATAAGGGTTGGTTAACATAGGCCACTAGGTTTGTAATGCGGTTTAAACAAGAGCGGGAAACATAAGGCTCAAATTGGTTAGCAAGTAGGTTTATGCAAAATAGAAAATCAAATTTGTAACAAAATAAAAAGAAGATAAAGAAACATAAGAAAGAAATGCCCTTTTCCTCCCCTAGAGTGCTTCGGTCACGATCTTGGGAGCTATAAGTCAAAACAAGGATCAAGACATGCATAGCTAAGGATCCAAATGTGCCACACAACAAGGTGATGAAGGCTAGAACAATGTTTCCTCACACGGGATTATAACTAAGCAAATACCAACTAAGGGTGCCAAATCCACTATAGAGAGCAACACCATCTTACCACATACCCGTGAACTAAGGCTTCACGGTGCCCTAAAAGTTCTTAACCCAGCTACCTTAGCATGTAATATCCTAGAGTCAACCAATGACACTCTCAAACCGTGCACACATTAACCACTTAGGAAGAAAGGCATTCAAGAGTAAACAAATCCAAAAGATATAATGTCCAAAATAAGAACAAACAAAACACATTTTTGCTAAACTTGCCTTGAAGTAAACAAAAATCTTTTTGGATTTTCCAAAAGCATGAAAAACATGGAAATGCATATACTCACGTGCATGGCATATATGAATCAACATCCCAACAAACATGATAGAATACCCTCCCCCAAGCTTGAATGAAACCAAGCTCTCAAATCATAAACAATGAAACAAAGGAGGGGAAAACAAGGACAAATTAATCCAACATTACCAACACATGATCTTCAAGTCACAATAAGTAAGAGAGAGAGGGAAAAGAAGGATATTACCGGATATGGGATTAATGCAAAATCACACAAAAAAACCGAAATAACCTCATATGAGCCACAGTCTCTACAAACAAGGCTTGAATTCCACATGATAGGTAAGTTGAAGAACATTTCCTTGATTCTTGATCATCACCAATGCGCAAGAGTATATCAAGTTCTGTACCTAGCAAGGAACACAAACACGTCCATGAGAGAAAATCTAATCTAAAAGCAAAAGAAAATGAAAGCAATAAAACACGGGTTACTTCCCGCAAAGGCTTGCTTAACGTCCAAGCAAGACCGCTCTAGGAAATAATAATTCAACGCACGCAAGAGCTTGTCAAATGCACTACTACACATTTCATGGGGGTGTAGATAGGCAAATGACGGAATAAGAACGTGCAATAAAATCATTGCACGTAAGTGAAGAGGGAGATGCCAAAAGAAAGAAGAAGAAGGATCGAAAGGAAACTCAAGAAAGTAAGAAGTAGAAGAAGGAAAAGAAGAATGGAAAGAAAAGGAAAAAGGCAAATCCTCATCACAAATTTTTTTGTTGGCAAAATTCCTCTTATCCTCAACAATGATGGAAGGAGGGGCATGAAAACCATCCATAGAGGGCGGCTCCCCAATAGGCTCTTTGATATAGGAAGGGAGAGAAAAAGGGTAAGGAAGGATGTGGTCAAACCTTAGAGAAAAAGGGCTATGAGAAACGGGAAAAGGGGTAGCTAGTCCCTCACCACAAGGTCTCATATCGCCAATGAGGGAATGAAAATCAATCATAGAGTCCTCAAACAAAGAGCACTCACGATCTACACCTCCCTCAAGCTCAAAAACTCCAAGGGAATCAACCTTATCCTCCTTTTCACCTCAATAGACAACTTTTCCTTCAATTATCTCAAAACCCAAGGTCCCAAAATCATGCATGAATGGAGGTAGATTCATCTCTAACTCATCTAAGTCCCAAGAAGCGTTCTCGATGAAATCATCCAATAATCTATAAGTCCTCATATGACTCTCGAAAAATATGTGGGACATTACCTCAAAAGAGTCTATATACTCGTAGATTGAAGGGTCACAAACATACACTTGAGACTCATCAAGATGGGAAAGAGGATTAGGATTTTCAAAATCAACACTCTTTTCATTCTCTACTCTTTCACCATCACTCGAATGCTCTCTAATAGGATCCTCACTCGTATGGGGAAGAGAAGAAGAAGGAAGGGCATCTTCTTGAGAATTGGCTAATTGGAGAATTTGGCTCTCAAGCATCTTCATTCTAGCTTCCACCTCCCTATTCTCAACTTCCCTCATCTCGTTATACCTCTCCATCATCTCCATTATCTTCATTATCTTCTCTTCCTTCAAATTTTCCATAGAATTACCCTCATAAAAGGATTCATTAGAAGCATAAGGGAAATCATTTGGAGCCATGTAAGAACAAGAAGATGAGGAGGGAGGATCATTCACATTATATACATGAGCATCATCAAATTGGGGAAAGGGGGCATAATCAAGCAAATGAGATTCATCATCAACAATAGGAGAAAAAGAGTTGAAATCACTTGTACTAGGTTCACATAGACAAATCATGGGGATTCATGCCACCAATAAAACTATTATCACATTGAGAATCAAAATTAGCAATATTACATGCCCTATTGCGTACATCCTTAGCGAACCGTACAAAAAATCTCCAAGCACTATGAACCGTTAATGCTTGAAATTCACCATTAAACCTACTTTCAACTTCATATCTCGTTTGTTCATTCATGCCATAATAACAAATCTCACAAGCTTCACAAGGATTACAACCACTATAGTTCAAAAAATCTACAAGTCTATGGAAATAGACATAAAAAGGCTCACCATCATATTGAGGAAAAGAAAAACGTGCCATTTTTCAACAACAAAAACAAAACCAAGAGAACAAAAATAAATCAAAGGAAAAGTATATACAATGGACTAGTCTCAACAAGATAACACAACGGTAATGGAAGCCGTTCCCCGGCAACGGCGGCAATTTGACAATGGAATAAACGCGTCGTCAATCGCCTATCCCTAGATCAAATACAATTTATATAACCTAAACAAACCTAATACGAGTATAAGGCAAGAATAGGGGTCGAACCACAGAGAACGGTTAAACACTACCAAATGTTATCGACAATTAAGCTAGTCCGGAATAGGAGATAAATAAACTAAAGTCTAAAAATGCTAAAACAAGAAATAAAACATTAAGGGAAATGGTTTAGGTATAACATTCACTTAAACATAAATAAAAGCATAGAAGTTGAATTAATTATGAACTAAACATGCTCAAATATCAAAATAAAAGATCCAATCTAGCCGCCTTCCGGGGTCAATTGGCTTCTCCTAACATAGCCTCTATGCTTCCACATTAGAACCATATACTAGGAGGTACTATCAAATAACAATCGATAATAATGAACCTTAACTAAGTCAACTTCCGCTCCTTGTTAGCAAAGATTCACCTTTAATCAACCAACAATCATGGCCTTTGGATTAATCGAAGCAATCACGACCCCGAATCTCCTTCTTCCATTTGCCTTGCTGCTCTGAATTTTCATCCTCACCATTCACGCATGGACCTTCAAATCATCACCATCGATCACCTTCAATCATGGCCTTTGGATTAATCGAAGCAATCACGACCGTTGAAGCTCATTAATCCGTACAATTAAACTCGATAAAGATGGAGCGGTCGCTCATACCCATTGGAGCGTCCGCTCTAAGCTTCTGCTTCATATTGGTGAAATTGAACCAAGAATGGAGCGGCCGGTTCAGAGGAGTGAGCGCCCGCTCTGAAGGGTATCAAAAATGGAGCTGAATTGGATTTTACGACTGGGCTGCGGGCTGCTCGGTTGCGGTGGTTGTTGATGGTGGTTCGGTGGTGGTGATTGGAGGTAATGGTTGTGGTGTTGGTTGCGCTGCTGTGTGTGGAGGCTTTGATTGGTGGCTGCGGTGCTGTGAGTGTGGTGTGTCGGGGATGAATTGGAGGTGGTCCGGTTGTGAATTGGTGTTGATGGTGGTTTGCGTGGTGGGTGCTGGTGTGTGTGGTGTTTGATTGAGGGAGGTACGAATTGGTGGGAGGTTTTGTTTGGTTTGGTTGTTGCGGGGTGTTGGGTGGTGTCGATGTGACGGCTGTTGTTGGTGCAGTTGCTGTTGTTGAGTGAGTGAGGGTTGCGTGTTGGTGTTTTAGAGTCAGTTCGTGTGGAGGAGATGGGGGCAGAGGTGGTGAACCGTGGTGGTGTTAGTTACTGTTGTTGTTGTTGTTGATGGGGTGAAGCAGGGGAGTGTGAGGGATTGTGAGGGGAAATGCGTGGCTGGGCAGCAGGGGAAATGAGAGAGCAAGGGAATTGGTGTTTAGTTGGTGTGGTGGAGGATAGGAGATGGCGGGGTGAAGGTTAAGGTGGGCAACAGTCAGCAGCTAGCAAAGAACTTCTCACACATTGACTTGTTCCCGAGTTCCGAACTCACTTGACATGAAACCCGGGACCCTAGACACAAAAACCGAGGAGAAATCAAGACAAATAAAATAAAATAAATAAAATAGAAACAAATAAAATAAAAAAGAAAAATAGAAGTAACACTAAACTAATAAAAATAAATAAAAGTAAAAATAGAAATAAGAGAAATAAAACTAAAACTAATAAAGACATAAACCTGTACAAGTAAATAAAATAAACTTAAAACTAAATAAAACTATGAAAGTAACAAAGGAAAGGAACCAAATAAAATAAAACGAAAGCACATAAAATACGAAAATAAACTAGAAACCAACTAAATAAAGAAATTAAATAAAACATACTAAAACTAAGAAATAAACAAGAAACTTTATTAAAAAGAAAACAAGAGAATAAAAGGTAAAATAAGGAAAAATAAACACGAAAATAACCTAAACACTACCCCTAGGAGTGACATAAATGTCACTTATCACATTACCGTGTAACAGTAAGTACCCCAAGGTGTTATGAATGTGGTTTTCTCCATGTCTTCTTCGGCCATGAGAATTTTGTTGCCTCCTACGTATCCATCCATAAATGAGAGAAGTGCGTGATTTGTTGTATTATCTATTTTTAAGCAACTCGTTTTGTTCTTTTAAAGCCTCCATGGCTTGAAACAGTTGCTTGTTTGCTTCGGCCATAAGTAGTGTTAGTGCATGTATATCTTGCCTAGTCCCAGGTTCTTGCCCATAGTAGTCAATGGCATCTTCGAAGATCTCTTCTTCTTCAATGGTCTCAATAGGTTCTATGAGACTAGATGGGTCTACTTGACTCTCTTCGTCGGAAATGGCCAAAGAATCTGATAGTGGCGCGGTGTTGATGCTTGGCTTTTTACATGCAAGGGGCAATGGAAGTTTGTTGCTATCAATTAGATCTTGGATGGCTTCCTTTAGCCTCCAACAATTTTCCGTAGGATGGCCCCTGCCTTGAGGATACTTATAATGTGCATTTGGGTTGCAGCTAGTCGTCCACTTTTCGACAGGTGGATCTCCAAATGGTTTAATAGGAGATATAAGACCTTTTACGTGTAGGCGGTCGAACGCGGTGTCATAACTCATACCAATAGGAGTATAGTTCTTCCTGAATGGTTTCTTTTGTCCTTGGTTGTTGTTCATGGCTAGGACATCATTTAGATTAAAGGTGCCAACATTATTTGAGTGGGTGGTTTTGGAAGAAGAAGGATTGTCGTTTTTCTTACCTTTCTAGCCACTGTTGGAGTTATTATTAGCAGCCTTTTTAGTGCTATGTCGTCTTCAATATTGATACCAATTTCATAGACGGCCTTAAAGGTGTGCAAATTACTTTGGTACTTAAAGTGCTTAGAGTATTTTTCTTCATCCTTACAGATTCCTTCTCACTAGGTACCTCAACCATCTTTGCTGTAGTCTCCCTCCATTTGTTAAAGAAGGAAGTAAAGCCTTCATTTTCTTTTTGTTTTAAAATTTGAAGTTCTCTATGATTGGTTTCGACTTGAATATTACATTTATACATTTCAATGAAAGCACTTACAATGGACTCCCAACTAGAGGTCTTCTCTTTATCAAGAGAAAAGTACCACTTTTGACACATAGTTTCTAAAGACAAAGAAAATACAGAATGAGAGGCTTTCTTGTCTATCCCCTTAATATTCATTACAGTTTCAAAAGCTCTAAAATGAAAATAAGGGTTATCCATAGGTTTGAATTTTGGGATGTCGTTGGCATTGAACTTTTGAGGAAGAAGGTCCTTATCCACCGAGACTCCTTGTGAGCTAATCCCTTGGAACCTAAAGTCATTGGACAGTTTGCTCAAGCTTTCCTGGATTAGGTCCATTTGTTGCTGTTTCACTGGGTCATTGATTTGAAGGGTTAAACCTTTTAAAATCTCAGCCAAGTTAGCTATCTCTCCCCTAACTTCATTAAGTTCTTCTTGACTAGCCATTATCTTCTTAGCCTTCCTTTTCCTACCAATTGGTTTGTCAAAAAGTGCTACTTGAATGAGAGTGTTGTCCTTGATTAGACGCCCTTCCTTTCTTGTCCACGCGCTGTAAGATTGACAAGGGAATAATCGCGTCGTCAAACGACTACACCTAGATCAAATACAATTTATACACCTAAACAAACCTAATACGAGTATAAGGCAAGCATAGGGGTCGAACCACAGAGAACGATTAAACACTACCAAATGCTATCAACAATTAAGCTAGTCCGGAATAAGGGAAGGTAAACCTAAGGTCTAAACAAACTAAAACTAGAGATAAAACATTAAGGGAAATGGTTTAGGTGTAGCATTCACTTGAACATAAACAAAAGCATAGAAGTTGAATTAATTATGAACTAAACATGCTTGAATATCGAAGTAAAGTCCAATCTAGCCACCTTCCGGGGTCAATTGGCTTCTCCTAACATAGCCTCTATGCTTCCACATTAGAACCATATACTAGGAGGTACTATCAAATAACAATCGATAATAATGAACCTTAACTAAGTCAACTTCCGTTTCATGTTAGCAAAGAGTCACTCCCAATCAACTAACAACATGCATTTTGCAAGGAGATTGAAGAATATCAAGCATATAAAGACTTTAATCACAAATAAATCAATTCTAAACCTAGAACATGCTCAAGATCCAACTACACCACAACCATCCCCTTAATGGGGGAATTACTCACTAATCATGATAAAAACAAGATTAATCAACAAATAACCAAGAATCAACATGATTAATAAGCAATACCAACAACTAAAACAATAATAAAAATAAAGCAATAAAAATAGAGGAGAGAGAGTTAGAGATTCTCATTGATTGAAGATGGAAGTCTACAAACAAGATGATCAATCTTCTTCTTCAAAATCCAAGCTACAATCAACAATGGTGAAGCCCTCACTTTCTCTCTCTAAACTACACTAATCCTAAGCTAAACCTAGAGAGAGAAGCTCTCCTAAAACTAGGGAGAAAGATCTAAAAGAATGAAGACGTCCTTTGTGCAAAACAAGCCCCGCAATATATAAAGAATCGCGCAAAAACGCTGAACAGGACTCGCTGCGCGCCCGCGCAAGGCAGCTGCGCGCCCGCGCATTTGAGGGTTGCGCGGCTTGTGCTTTGGTGTGTGCGCCCGCGTTGCTGGCTGCGCGCCCGCGCACTGTAGCTGCGCGCCCGCGCAGTGTCGTTGTGCGCCCGCGCACATGTCGCGCACAGGCCGCGCAAAACTTTCTGCCTTGATTCTGCAATTTTGCCAGTTTTGCGCGGGTTCTCACAGGGCTGCGCGCCCGCACACTCTGGCCTTTCTTCGATTCTTCTCTCATGCTTCCTTGGCTTCTTCTTTGCAATCCAAGACTTTAAATACCTAAGCACAAACACCAAGGAAAGCAACAAGGTATAGGGAACGGTGCAAACACGCAATGAAGGCAAGCATTAAGGAATATACGCGATTTCATTAAAAACACATCGAGACATGCATGCACGCATTATTTGAACAAAACAACTACAAAACACCCTAAGACAAGCTAAAACAAGGCATAAACACTATCCTAGGAGCGACATAAATGTCACTCATCAAATTCCCCCAAGCTAAACCTTTGCTCGTCCTCGAGCAAAGCTAGAGCAAAAGAGAACAAGAGGAAAATTATTGGAAGCAAAAGAAACAAAATAGAAACAAGGAGAAAGAATGTACACTAACTCACTAACGTAGGAATCACGGTTGTTTTTAGCTACAACAAGCCCTTAAAACCCCAAAGTCGCCTATGAGGACGAGTGAGGTCTCGTGAGGGTTTCCTAAGAGCTTAACCCACAACTCTTGAGAAAAACCAAGGCAAGGCAACAAAAGGAAAAGGAAGAGAAACACGAAGAGAAAAAGCAAACACAAGTTCATATATGGACAAGAGATAGGGACAAGTACTAATGAATGCAAACCTTTCTAAATGGACTAATGTATGCACGTTCCAAGATGTCAATGGTTGATTGAAACATAACACATGCTAAGCATAGAGAACTACTTAGGTTTCAATCCACCCTAGCCCCAACCAATCGGGCCACGTTCTCCCTACTAGCTTCAAATCAACCCTTAAGCTAGCTTCTCAAGATTCCACGAAGGAACCGGAAAAAGATAAAGAAATGAAAAACTTTGAGAAGGTAATCCCGACGTCTCAACTATGCATACTCTTTCCATAGGTTTGAAATCTATCTCCCTCCACCGTTCTTTTGACCTAACCCACTAGAGTCTAAGGGTCTTTTTATTGGTTATAACGTAAGGCTAAGGGTTAAGGCGGGGTAAAAATTTAAAATTTAAAATTTGGTGATATTTCCTAAGTGAAGCAAAAAGTGCGGCCGACACTCAAAAATAACTCAAGAATTCACTAAATATCAAGCAAAAATACCACTAATGCCATTCCCCCAAGCTTATTCAACACAAACACACAAAATTCCCCCCAAGCTTGAACAAAGCATTGTCCTCAATGCTTAAACTAAGGAAGAAAATGAAACCAACTAAAATATTTTTGTTGTTTTTGTTTTTTTTTTCACTTTTTTTTTTTCTTTTTTTTTTTTTTTTTTTAACTTTATTCAATGTCCTTGCCTTTTTAACTTTGGACGGCTTTTTCTTGAAACTTCATTTGATTTCCATAAATTTGCATATTACTTTACAAGCTCAACTCTAACCAAATCTCAAAATGCATCTTGTCTATGATCAACAACTCAAAACTCAAACCTCACATGCCAATGCTTCACTAACTAAAAGGTTGGTAAACATAGGCCATTAGGTTTGTAATATGGTTTAAACAAGAGCGGGAAACATAAGGCTCAAATTGGTTAGCAAGTAGGTTTATGCAAAATAGAAAATCAAATTTGTAACAAAATAAAAAGAAGATAAAGAAAAATGAGAAAGAAGTGCCATTTTCCTCCCCTAGAGTGCTTCGGTCACGATCTTGGGAGCTATAAGTCAAAACAAGGATCAAGACATGCATAGCTAAGGATCCAAATGTGCCACACAACAAAGTGATGAAGGCTAGAACAATGCTACCTCACACGGGATTATAACTAAGCAAATACCAACTAAGGGTGCCAAATCCACTATAGAGAGCAACACCATCTTACCACATACCCGTGAACTAAGGCTTCATGGCGCCCTAAAAGTTCTTAACCCGGCTACCTTAGCATGTAATATCCTAGAGTCAACCAATGACACTCTCAAACCGTGCACACATTAACCACTTAGGAAGAAAGGCATTCAAGAGTAAACAAATCCAAAAGATATAATGTCCAAAATAAGAACAAACAAAACACAATTTGCTAAACTTGCCTTGAAGTAAACAAAAATATTTTTGGATTTTCCAAAAGCATGAAAAAAAACATGGAAATGTATATACTCAATGCATGACATATATGAATCAACATCCCACCAAACATGATAGAATACCCTCCCCCAAGCTTGAATGAGGCAACATACTCAAACATTGACCAAATAATCCATGGGAGGGGAAAAGGAAGAGATAAAACCACAAACCAACACATGTCCAACAAGGCATCAACCATTAGAGAAAGAGCAAGGAAAGATGTTACCGGATATTAGGTGGGTGTAAATACCCGCAAATGACCCAAATAAACCTTTCAAGACTAAATTCCTCTAGTATCGAATCTCGCCCTCCATGTGCTAGCAATTGCGGTGCCAATCTTCTTTGATTCATGATCCAAATCAATGCACCAAAGTATACCAAGTCATGTACCTAGCAAAAGGCGCACAAACATTTCCATGAGAGAAAATCTATTCTAAAAAGAAAAGAAAATGAAAGCAATAAAACACGGGTTACTTCCCGCAAAGGCTTGCTTAACGTCCAAGCATGACCAATCTAGTAAATAACCCGACAAAGAACGCAAAAGCTTGTCATATGCACCGGCAAACATATCAAGAAATAGAGCATACGCGATGCTCATATGACAAGCAAACATAAAGTACAAGGAGACTTTATGTTTGAGAGAAGGGGGAAAAGAAAAAGTAAAAGAATCAAAAGAAAAATCAATAAAATAAGACTTGGAAAAATCAAAACTAGAACTAGGAAGAGAAAAGGGAGGAACAAACTCATTTTGTTGCTCTTTGGAAGGTAAAACTCCGTCATTGAGTCCAAAAGAAGGGTAATGGGGAGCTAAAGAGATTAGGGGCCCCTCAATCGGTGGAACTTTGAGGATATATGGAAGTGAGATAGGGCAAGAAGGAAGGTTGGTAAGCTTTCTTAAAAAGGGGGTGGGGATTGAAAGAATTGGAATGGGTACCTCACTCACAACTTCAATCACACCACCTTGCATTGAAACACAAGCCTTTTCCTCCAAAGAATTCCCTTCTAACACATCTTCACTACCCTCAAAGAGTTTGGAAATGTCCTCAACCACCAATTGGGATTCTTCACTCTCAACAAGAGCATGGTTTTCATTCTCAACATTTCCCAACTTAACATGATCAAACATGAGTATCCCATTATCACCACAACCCATCTTTTCTCTTAACAACCTCAAATTAGTTTCTAGGTCCACCAAAATGGGATCTTCAATGGGTTGCAAAGAGTGTTGAGGTTCAAGTTGGATAAAGGGGGTGGTTTTCAAAATTTCATCAAATGAAGTATCTTCCATACACCCTCTATCGCTTTCAACATCATCATCATAATCATCCTCAACCATGCACTCAAAAGCCCAATTAGGTTCAACCATATGGGAGGGGGAAGAAGAAGGAAGGACATTTGTTTGGGATTGAGCTAGGTGGGAAATTTGGCTCTCAAGTGCCTCTAGCCTAGCTTTCATCTCCTTGTTATATTCTTCTTTCTTTTCCCTCATCTCATTAACCTTCTCCATCATCTCGTTGAGCTTCTCCAACAACTCTCCTTCCTCTCTATGTCCCATTGAATTACCCTCACGAAAATGTTCACTAGATACATGGGAAAACTCATTTGGAATCATGTTGGAAAAGGAAGAGGTAAAGGGAAGATCATGCAAGTGAGGATTAGGGGTATGGGGAGCATCATCAACATCCATGCACGCATTTAAAAAACATTGGGAAAGAGCATGAACATTATCAACATTAGGATGCATCTCATCATAAATAGCACACAAGGGGGAGGGATTTGCATCATGGGGAGCATAGGATTCATCATTAGAGTGCATGCAAGAGCTAGAAAAATCGCAAGAATTAGCATCATTCTCTTGCTCATAACCATCCTTGGCAAACCACATATAGAAATCCCAAGCCTCATCCAAAGATTTGGCTCGAAATTGACCATTACACATGTTTTCAATCACCCCTCGAGTATACTCATTCAAACCCCAATAAATAACTTCACAAGCCTCCCATAAGGAACAACCATGGAAATTAGAGAAGTCTTCAAACCTATTAAAGTAGACCCAAAAGGGTTCATATTCAAATTGAGGCAAAGAGGAGCAAGACATCTCATTTTGGACAAATTGATCCATGACTCAATGAAGACAAACAACAAGCAACCAAACAAGAAAGCTCAAGAATATACACAAACAAAAACAAAAACAAGAAGAGAAGCAAACCAAAAGAAAATTATACACAATGGACTAGTCTCAATAAGATAACACAACGGTAATGGAAGCCGTTCCCCGGCAACGGCGCCAATTTTGACAAGGGAATAATCGCGTCGTCAAACGACTACACCTAGATCAAATACAATTTATACACCTAAACAAACCTAATACGAGTATAAGGCAAGCATAGGGGTCGAACCACAGAGAACGATTAAACACTACCAAATGCTATCAACAATTAAGCTAGTCCGGAATAAGGGAAGGTAAACCTAAGGTCTAAACAAACTAAAACTAGAGATAAAACATTAAGGGAAATGGTTTAGGTGTAGCATTCACTTGAACATAAACAAAAGCATAGAAGTTGAATTAATTATGAACTAAACATGCTTGAATATCGAAGTAAAGTCCAATCTAGCCACCTTCCGGGGTCAATTGGCTTCTCCTAACATAGCCTCTATGCTTCCACATTAGAACCATATACTAGGAGGTACTATCAAATAACAATCGATAATAATGAACCTTAACTAAGTCAACTTCCGTTTCATGTTAGCAAAGAGTCACTCCCAATCAACTAACAACATGCATTTTGCAAGGAGATTGAAGAATATCAAGCATATAAAGACTTTAATCACAAATAAATCAATTCTAAACCTAGAACATGCTCAAGATCCAACTACACCACAACCATCCCCTTAATGGGGGAATTACTCACTAATCATGATAAAAACAAGATTAATCAACAAATAACCAAGAATCAACATGATTAATAAGCAATACCAACAACTAAAACAATAATAAAAATAAAGCAATAAAAATAGAGGAGAGAGAGTTAGAGATTCTCATTGATTGAAGATGGAAGTCTACAAACAAGATGATCAATCTTCTTCTTCAAAATCCAAGCTACAATCAACAATGGTGAAGCCCTCACTTTCTCTCTCTAAACTACACTAATCCTAAGCTAAACCTAGAGAGAGAAGCTCTCCTAAAACTAGGGAGAAAGATCTAAAAGAATGAAGACGTCCTTTGTGCAAAACAAGCCCCGCAATATATAAAGAATCGCGCAAAAACGCTGAACAGGACTCGCTGCGCGCCCGCGCAAGGCAGCTGCGCGCCCGCGCATTTGAGGGTTGCGCGGCTTGTGCTTTGGTGTGTGCGCCCGCGTTGCTGGCTGCGCGCCCGCGCACTGTAGCTGCGCGCCCGCGCAGTGTCGTTGTGCGCCCGCGCACATGTCGCGCACAGGCCGCGCAAAACTTTCTGCCTTGATTCTGCAATTTTGCCAGTTTTGCGCGGGTTCTCACAGGGCTGCGCGCCCGCACACTCTGGCCTTTCTTCGATTCTTCTCTCATGCTTCCTTGGCTTCTTCTTTGCAATCCAAGACTTTAAATACCTAAGCACAAACACCAAGGAAAGCAACAAGGTATAGGGAACGGTGCAAACACGCAATGAAGGCAAGCATTAAGGAATATACGCGATTTCATTAAAAACACATCGAGACATGCATGCACGCATTATTTGAACAAAACAACTACAAAACACCCTAAGACAAGCTAAAACAAGGCATAAACACTATCCTAGGAGCGACATAAATGTCACTCATCAAAGATAAACCATATTTGTTTTAATAACCCGACTCTAATCGACTTTGATTTTATGGTTTAGACATAAATAATAAAAAGAAAAAAAGAAAAAAATAGGGTGCATATTTTGGGAATAGGTTCAATGAAATGGTTGATTGGAGGATTAATATCCGACTTACCCCCCCTAAAAAAATGACGGAAAACACGCAATCAAGACACCCTAGAACTGGTCATGGTGTGACAAACATGTTATGTGTATGCATTATAAATGTGTGTGAGTGACTTGCTTTGACTCTAGTGTATGACCATGGGACTTAAGTGCCTAGACTTAATTAAAGACTTGGACATGGTTTGAACCATTAATAAATCGGTAAACTGATTAGTAGACTGTTTAATTAGACTCGTCGTGATGTCTCGAGCAAGAAACTGGACTGTCGCTAAAACAATAGGACTGTCGCCACTGTCTAAAGGCTGTCGCCAGACGACAGAACTGTCGCAAGGCGACAGACAATAAACAGAGGCGCCACAGCCCAAATTTTTGCGCCATTGCTGGAACATTAATCTGGACTGTTTCCAGTAATTTTACTCTAAAGGGACATGCCTAAAGTCGTACTAAGTCAAGTTGATTGATTTATTAGCCTTTAATTAATCCTATATTTATTAATTAATTAATTAGACAAAGTCCTTTTAGTCATTAGTCAATTTATTTAGTCTCAAACACAAGTCTAACAAACGGTTAGCACATATATAGTATGCACAATCAAGGGTGCACAAGTAGTTCACATAGTCACAATATGATGCAATGAGTTTGCAACCTAACCATGGCTCTAGTTCTCTAAAGTTCAAGGATATGGGTTAAGCCTAACCGTGAAGGGTTGGCGCGTATGGATGGGACCCCGCAAGTTAAAAACTTGCTTCCAAGGTTTGGTGGATTCACAAACTTGCATGTACCCGTCGTTGCCAAGAGCGTTCGTTTGGGTAGATGTAGCGTGAACCCCCAGAGGGTTATGTCCATATGTAGAACACATATGGGTTTCAGAAAAGTGAGAAAAGCTCAATCAGGAAGAAGAATCGAGCCAATAGTACTAGAAATGGTCAAAGCAAGAAGGCAGAGTTCTGGCTCGGTATTTGAAGAACTTGGCACCAGACTACAGGAACTGTCGCCGTAAAAGAACCTCTGTCGCCAAGCGACAGAACCGTCGCCAGGTGATAGAAGCTCTTTACAGGCGACGGTCTCTGTTTTCAAGACGCTAGTTCCTACATGCCTCAGCACGTATTTGTGTTCCTAGAATTTTCTAGATTTTGCAGTATTATTTCGATTCTAGTTGTGAAAGAAATTTCTCAAATTTCCTACGTGTAAAATCCTATGTTTTTGACTCATTTCGGATGGTCTATCCAATGAGGACCTTTTTTATGCATATGACAATAATGTTAATCAAAATTACGCACATGAAATACTTAGAATTTTTCGAGTCTCATCTGCTCATTCTAAATCATTGCCAAAATAAATTTCAGGAATTAAAATAGAAATCCTCCCCAGTGGAGTCGCCAAAAAACTATAGGGAATATTTCAAGCATTATGATCCCAAGCTTGAACCCCACTATGATCATACACTAAAGTATGGTGGCATTCCAAAGGGAAGAAAGCTAGAGCTAAAGAGTCGCCAACAAATTTTAGGAACTTGTAAACCCAAAACGATTCAGGAGATTGTCAACTCCATAAGGTCTTGAACCAAATAGGGTTCGGGGTTGAGACTACGAATCCAATCTACAAAAGTAAGGACCCATCCTATAAAATAGGCCTCTACTTTGTTCTGCTCGTATTCATGTGCGCTTTCAGACAAACATGCGAACATTATATTAACCCTAAACCTGTTTAATCTATGTTGGTTGAATATTAATGCACAAATAAATCTATTATTGGCGATCACTTGAATTAAAATCATATTAGCCTAAACCAAATTATTATTAAGCGTGATTTCAAATACAAGTTCCCTTTAACAAGCATAACGGTGTGATCAAGCAATAACAATAATTATAAATAATATCAAGCAACATAATAATTATAATAATAATGATAATAACAATAACAATGTTAAGGCATAATAAAGCATAAATATAACAACAAGATCCTAGGCATGATACTAACAAGATTAATAACAAATCCTAGCATGTCACTAAGCATTAAAGATCAAAGCTTTAAACATAACATGGTACTAACATGCCATTAGAAAGAATAAAAGGCACCCTAAACATGATACTAGAAAGAAATAAAGACATCTTAACATGATACTAGGAATTAATAAATAATTAACATGCTTTCTACATTGAAAGAAAGTAATAAGATTACATACTTTGAAGCCTCGTACCTCTTTCGAATAACAAAATACACAAGTTAGTAAACTGCAATGAAAATAATAAAGAATCAAAGAATTAAAGAAGAATCAACTTAAATAAAGTTTAAACTAGATTTGGACCAAACCCTCAGAAAATATTAAACCTTGCACGTCTAAGGCGAAGGTAACTTCGAACTTGGCTAGATGATTCTAAATCTTGTGTATGCGGAATTGTGTTTAGTAAAAGGTTGGTTTAGAATGAGAGAGAGAGAAAGAAAGCATATATTGCTCAAGAGAGAATAGAGAGAATTGATGATTTTGAATGAATGAAAACGGAGGTTCAGGATCCTATTTATAAGGAAATTAGTCCGGAAAAGCATAGAATTTGATAAGGAATAAAACTACACGCTGTCGCCAGAAATACACACTGTGTTTATCGCGAGGCGATAAGGTCTGTCGCCAAGAGACAGACTTGTCGTTTAGCGACAGTTTGACTTGCACACGCTTTCCACGCGGAATCCGATCTTTAACCAAATTGATCTACGGAATCCGTATAGAAGATAAAACGTATCTTTTAAAAATAATAATATAAAAATATATTATTCCAAATAAAAATCCATCTTAAAATAATTATTAAATCTAATAATATTATAATTTAAAAGAACCTTCTAGAAACTTCTAGAAAAATTATAATTAATCCTAATAATTTTAGGAATAATAATTAACATTGGGCCCTCCTCTTGATCATTGGACCGTATGTAAATAATTAATCGGGCCCAGTTTAGTATTTTGGCCATACCATCAGAATTGGGCTTATAATATATCGTTGGAAAGGTCTTTTCGAGCCCCATCCAATTAAACTATTTTTAGACCCTTATTATGGACCAAACTAAACTGGATTGGATATTTTTAATAGATAGAGTTGTTTTCAAAAACAGAGAGAAGATAATTTTAATAAAAACTAAACCGCAACACTTGACTTTTCCACACTTTCACCTTATTCGATTATGGTTCGACGTGAAAGGCATTCATCACTGGGTTTGGTTTTGGGGAGACACAAATGGGTGTCTATAGAAGCCCCCACTTTGACTGAGTTTGGAGAAACGAATGTTTCGAAAACAAAAGTCAAAGTAGGGATAGGGACGGAGAATGATTCAGCACGTTCTGCGATCCCAAATAATTCTTATAATGCCGATACCTGTAAAACAATGCTAGTTAAATAGATAAAAGAGTTCAGAAACGCGTATCTTACACCGTCGAGCACACGTCTCTGGGTAGCCGTTTTTGTTGCATTTTGTCTTCACGACCTTCTACATGCTACAAAACGCCATCTTTGAAGGTAACATTGCGTCGTCATCTTCAACATTTCTTGGGTGATAATCCTCCACGGAATCTCGGGAACATCATCGAAAATAACCGTACGTCGTTATCTTCACGGTTGTGGCAGTATGTCGCCACGGTAGTGCGTCGCCACTATAGAGAATCTCTTCTTTATCTTGAGGGACCGTCGAAGGTGACCATATCTCGCCATCTTCAGAATTTGTGACATTATTTCACCACGGCACCGCATCTCGGCTTGCTATGAGCCAATACTTAGGCGCTTTAAGCTAAGTGAAACGAACTTTTATCAGGTGGATCACTTAATGTGAGTGTAATCGAGCCGATTACCAAATCATGTCAAATTGCTTAGAGGGGCTAACTTGCGTACCAAGGAACCCAAACTGCTGCACTAGGTCCACATAATCATAATGCAGGGCCCAACATCTTGTCGCCGCTCTAGCGCCAGCCAGAACAGCTTGTCGCCAGCATTTGCGTCTGTCGCCTCGCGACAATCTTGTCATTTGGCGACAGAATCGGGGTTTTAAAACACCCGTCTTCTTTCTTTCTCAATTTGCTGCTGCTGCTCTGCTTGTGCGTTTCTCACGAAACCTTCAAATTGCTCGTTTCACAACTGAATTTGCTCAAACTTGTTGCAAATCGAAGCTTATTTCATCTATTTTCCTAATTTATGTAAGTTTTGCTCAAAATCTACTAGGTTTTTGATGAATTTCCCATTCTTGTTCACGAATTTTCGAAAAAATTCAAATATGTTCATGCTTAATTTGCTTTGTTTGTCGAATTTTATGCCTTGAATTTGTTTGATTATGCTGGTATATTGCCTTGGGAGTATTTTGAGACTTGTTTGACTCAATTTGGTGAAGAAATGAGCAATTCACTATTGTTGGACCTCGTAAGTTCGTGAAGAACAATGTAGCCCGTTCTTCGTATTTTTGCCGTCTTTTCTTGTACAATTTGTCACAATATTCACCATATTATTGCAAGAAATTGTTTATTTGTTTGAAAATGCTAATTATTCTTAGTTTAATTTTTGCTTGTTTTAGTACTACGTACTCTGCTTTTTTTTTAACATAGTATGATGTGGCTTAGATGAACCTTAGATACTATAGAGCCTTAAAATTAATCACTTTTACATAATTTAGCATGACTAGACGACGTGGTTTCGGCTCTCGATTGAGAGACTCGCACCGAGAGGACGAGCTTGCTAGTGAGGGCGAGGACGTTACATCTACGTCTAGGCTTGGACTTCTGCCTGATTGGGATGAGCGTACTTTGTGTCAAGCACCCATACATCACTTGTCGAAGCGAGTCCGACGCGGTCTTGCAGTGGGAGGACCCGTAGCCACGGCTCAGGTAATTCCACCATTGGTTCGCTCTACGACACCTTCATCAGCAAAGATGAGGGTTTATGTCGGCTTTGGGAGTCATGTGGGTTGACTCCTTTTCTTCTGGCCACCCGTGCCATTCTTTCATACGACGTGGGTAACCTCGTCGTCCGAGCTTTGGTAAAGTTCTTTTGGGACACCACCAACATTTTTCACTTTCCCTGGGGTGAGATGACAGTTACTCCAACCCACTTTAGCCTCATCACGGGGCTAGAGTTCCAGCCTGCTCCTCTGCCATTCGACAGCGACATCATGGTCTACTCGCCGGTCGTTCTGGAGTTGTTGGGTCCGATCGCTATTCGGGCCCAAGCTGAGGCTCAGTCGGGATAGATGAGTTCCCGATGCATTCGCCGCTGCACACTGGTTGCAGCTTTCGAGGATGATGCCACCACTCGTGAGCAGCGAGTGCACATCTTTGTGCTTTTTGTTGTAAGGGACGTTTTCTCTTGACCGAGGTAGTAGAGTACTTCTTTACTACCTATTCGCTGTTCGCGACCTCCACTTGGTCGAGACATATGACTGGACCAGCCAGGCCTATGCGGACTTTCTACTAGGCATGTGACGTCTACCTAGGCTGTTCGCGACCTCCTTAGACGTCTTTGTCGTCTCTGCTACTCCACCCAGGCACATGTTCCATGATGCCTTGCAGCGGGACCGAGCGAGTGGATTGTCTCGGGGTACTCCTTGGAGATCCTATGCTCTCCTCGAGCAGAGTTACGAGGAGAATCTGCTTCCATTGCTAGCGCCGGCCCCTGTCCTTTCTGAGGAGGTAGCGGTATGCTTCTATTTTATTTCATTTGCTTTCTAATAGGTAGCCCCCAAGTGATTTTCTAACCTTTAGTCTTTATCAGCCCGGTCCTAGGGAGTTCATTCCCCCGAGGATGTCCATACGCTATTAGGGCATGTACGGGCCAGCTCCAGAGGAGGAGCGGTTTGTGGAGCGCTCCATTCCCCGTCACCAGACTCGGGTAAGCCTACTTGTACATCTTGTTTTTATGTTTGGTTATAAAATGTTGCTAACTCAGTTGTTTTAAAAGTTTTCTCGGGAGGTGGTGACAGCTATGGCTAGGTGCATAGACGCCTTTTGCAGCCAGCTCGTGACGTTGCGGAACCGTGCTACCTATCGTAGCAACGATGCTGAGGAGGTATTACTTCTTGCTTTAGCATTATCTCCTTGTCTTCCCTTTATTTGTTTTTTGATTTGATTTACTCTTGCAGGGACAACCTATTCCTTCTCCACGTATTCGGTCGAGATTCGAGCCTAGGAGGGAGACTACTAAGTCCGATTCGAGGCGTCGCCGGACTACTTCAGGCAGTCGGGGTGGTCGTTCTGAGGCCGCCCTTATAGAGGACTCAGCGTCGTCTCTTGAGGATGCTCCGACTGGGCGGACCAGTCGAGGTGTGATGGGTGGCAAGACACACGAGGTTGGCTCTTCGTCGCAACCCAGCCCTTGCAGCCTCAGCTACTATCTATTGGATATCAGGTTGAGCCGGGTTGGGCTGGCCCTGAGTTGCAGTTTCCGCCGGCTGGCGGCTCAGGAGATGTTGAGGGACACACTGAAAGAAATGGTGTCCTTCGAACAAGTGTATTATTCTGATAGCGGGTTCAGAATTATTAGAAAGCTAATATATTCAGTAAGGTCAAGTGATCAGATTGCTTGGGTGGAGGCCGCTTCTGATCAGTAATATTAATATAATTAATATTACAGCTTAATCTTGACTGAACCCTTCGGTTCACACCCAGGCAAAATATACGAACCAACTCGACGAATTAATTCGGAAGAAATTAATTCGTCGCCCGAGTGTTAAATATTTAGACGTCACTAATTCGAGCATGGAGCGTCGAAACCGATCGTCGGAAGTCGAGTCAAAATATTAAATGACGAGACGCTCAAAAATAATAATAAATCGACCATATTCCCAAAATACCCCTAGCATCGGAGTGCCCCGAGCATCCGAATGCTAGGGGCAAAAATGTCCTAGCAAAGGTGGCTAGCAAGCACCAAGCCGAGCCTAGCATGGCTGGCTGGTGCGTGCTAGCCCACCATGCTAGCAGCCACGGCCAGCAGCAGCTAGCAGGTGCAGCACGTGGTGCGTGCAGCAGCTAGTTGCAGCGGCTATGCTTGCTAGCACAGCAGCAGCCGCGCTATAGCAGCAGCAAGCCCGCACCAAGTTGATGAAGGAATAATCGAGTCGTTAGACGACTACACCTAGTTCAAATATAATTTATAACACTCTACTAACCTAATACGAGTATAGGGCAAATTGAGGGGTCGAACCACAAGGAACGATTAAACACTACCAAATGCTATCAACAACTAAGCTAGTCCGGAACAAGGGAAGGAAAACTAAAGGTCTAAACAAACTAAAACTAGAGATAAAGCATTAAGGAAAATGGTCTAGGAGTAGGAATCACTCAAGCATAACAAAGGCATAGAAGTTGAATTAATTATGAACTAAACATGCTCGAATATCGAAGTAAGGTCCAACCTAACCGCCTTCCAGGGTTAATCGACTTCTCCTAACATAGCCTCTATGTTTCCACACTAGAACCATATATTGGGAGGTACTATTAAATAACAATCGATAATAATGAACCTTAACTAAGTCAACTTCCGTTCCTTGTTAGCAAAGATTCACCTTTAATCAACCAACAATGTGCACTTGCAAGAAGATTAAAGAATATCAAGCATATAAAGACTTTAATCACAAGTAAATCAATTCTAAACCTAGAACATGCTCAAGATCCAACTATACCACAACCATCCCCTTAATGGGGAAATTACTCACTAATCATGATAATAACAAGATTAATCAACAAATAATCAATAATCAACATGATCAACAAGCAATACCAACAACAAAAATAATAATCAAAAGAATGCAATAAAAATAGAGGAGAGAGAGTTAGAGATTCTCATTGATTGAAGGTGAAAATCTACAAACAAGATGATCAATCTTCTTCTTCAAAATCCAAACTCAACAATGGTGAAACCCTCACTATCTCTAAACTATTCTAATCCTAAGCTAAACCTAGAGAGAGAAGCTCTCCTAAAAACTAATTAGAGAGAGTAGAATAATTGATGATTGAAAAGTTGTTTCTAATTACCCCCCAAAAATGGGTATTTATTTACAAGTTTAAAAGGAAAATAAAATAGAAAGACATAAAAGAAAGTTAAAAGAAAAGGAAAAGAAAGTAAAATAAATAAGAAAGGAAAAGAAAGTAAAAGAAAAATAAAAATTAAAGGAAACTAAAAGAAATTAAAAGAAAGAAAAATAAAAGAAAAACAAAACAAAAGTAAAAAAGGAAAACGAAGTCCAGACTTCGTATTTGGCTGCTCCTAATACGGGAAATAATCCCACGCTTCTTACATCACCAAATCATGCACATCACAACCGTTCCATCCTCAAATTAATCAAGATCAACGGTCAATTTACACCAAGCTTGTGCGCACGCATCAACGGGTCTTCGCGTGCGCATTTGAGGGTCGAGAAGGCTGCCGGCGAATGCCGGAGCTTGCTGTTTGCGGGGCTGAACTGGAGGAAGACGCCTGTGCGACTGTTGTTGCTGGAATGGTGGCGAAGGTGGCTGATTGGTGGCCGTTTGAGGTAATTGGCGGCTGGTTTGGTGATTAATGCGGGAGCAGGGGAGTTGGTGTTATGGCTAGTTAAAGGTGCGTGAGGTGGTGGTTTTGTTGCGAAGGAATTGGTTGTCCCGCTAGGTGTGGTGGACGCTGCAGCGTGAGGCTGCTAATGGGAGGTAGTAAGGGTGCACTTAATGGTGGTGTGAAGGTGGGTGATGGTGGTGATTGGAGGTTACGTGTGAATTGCTGAAGCAGGGGAAGTTCGTGTGGCTGCTGCCTTGAGTGAGCTGGTGGTGTGAAGGGTGAGGCTCATCTGCGCTCTGGAGCATCAAGCTCGTGTGATGCCCATGAACAAGGCAGCCCAAATTTCTTAAATTTACGTGTTCATCACCAAAATCAATAAGAGCGAAATCATGAGCGCGCAACACCTTGAACTTGGAATATGGACTTGAAATGCACATCTTGACCCCGAACAAACACCTACACAAAACGCCAAACAAACCGAGACAAATAAAATAAAATAAATAAAATAGAAGTAAATAAAATGAAATAGAAAATAAGAGGCATAAAACTAAACTAATAAAAATAAACAAAAACTATACAAGCAAAGAAAATAAAATAAAGTAACAAAATAAACATAATGCTAATAAAATAAAGGAAATAAACTAAAATGCTCCAAAATTACTAAAATAAACTAGAAACTTTATTAAAGAGAAAACAAGAGAATAAAAGGAAAATAAGGGAAAATAAACACGGAAAAGACTCTAAAACTACTCCTTAGGAGTGACATAAATGTCACTCATCACAAGTGCGTGGCTTGCGCGCACAGCAGCAGCCCGCAGCTTGGTGCGGGGCTGGGTGCAAGCTGGGCTCGGGCTGGGCTCGTGGCTAGGCTCGGGCCATAGGGCCGTTGATTAGGGGAAGCATGGGAATATGGGATCAAGTGGGTGAGGACATGTGGCACAAGGAGAATATTGAGTGGGGAGCAAGTATGGTCCCCTACTCTCCATGTGGTCCTCACCAACCCATCTCACATGGTAATGCCACTTGTAGATTTATTATTAGTTTGCAATTTTAATTTAATTTAGCTTTAAATTAATTTGTGGAATTTCATGATCCCACATTGATGGGATAGAAATTCCCACTCATACTTTCCTCTATAAATACCAAGCTTGGGATTTGGAGTAAAGTGTTTGAGTGGGAGTTAGAAAGAGCATTGCATATTTTGGGAAAACTCTTAAACTCATATTACACTCGGGTTTTGGTCGAACTTTGCTAACTCCAACGTAGCGGACCTTAAAGTTGTGTTCGTCCTTTGTGAGTGGATACCGTTGGAGGCACGGCGCTTACGGTGCTCGTGGCTTTCAAGTAAGAGCCCGCTTTTGTAAGGGCGAAGCTCGCTTCGAGGGTAAGATTCGTTTTCCTTTCCTTGTGATTATTTATTTATGCTTTATGAATTTATTAATTGCGAGTTGTTCCTCGGGTCGGGTTTGTTTCCGCGGTGAGTCGTACTCACCAAACCCCAACAGCGGTATTGGAGCCTCGCTCGTTTATTTTTATAATCATGTTTTTCAAGGTTTATTTTGGCTTAATTTTCTGGTTTAAGTTGCTAATTAGATTCGTAGCTCGGTTTTATTTATTTTAATCCCGTTTTTAATGTCGAGTTTGGCCTAAAACCCAGATTTTCGCCCAAGACTAGTGAATTTTGGGTGGAAAACGTGTTTTTAGAAAGGTTTTTATCCAAGGCGGGCTGTGATTTTAGCTAAAATTTGACCAGAAATGCCTTTCGAGGGGTTTTTCGTTTTTGACGAAAAATTTTAAGTCTTTTCTAACCTTCAAATTAATGGCATAACTTTTTTATTTTATGGTTGATTAGTTGCATTATTTTTTGCATTTTTATGTCCCCTTAAAGCACACTTACTTGGTAGTATTTGATGCTTAAAGGTTGATTTATTTTCACATAATTGCAAACTAATTGCTTTTTAGTGTGAAAATTTTATTTTTGAGGCTTCCTAAGTGTTAAAGATTCAATCTTTATTTGTGATAAGTGATTGAAACTTTAAAAACCACTAAATTCCATGTTATTTTGTGTTAAACTTTATTGTTTTAATTATTTTGAGTTGATTGGAAACATAAAGTTTCAATTTTTGTGATAGAAATTTGGTTATCTTCATGTTGGAAGATATAATTTTCAAAGATTCACAAAATTAAGATGTTGGAATTTTCATTTGAATATTAAAGTTCATATTTTTCCAATTTCCCCTTACTTTGTCAAATTCTCAAGTTTAATTTAAATTGATTAAATTAAAAGTGAGAAATTGTCTCAATTTAATTTTGCACCAAGCTAAACCAATTTAATTAAGAATGGTTCTTGGAATTATTTTGGTTATTTGCACTTTGAAAATTTTATTAAGTTAGACTTGTTTAAAATTTTACTTTGCTCACTAAATTAGTTCTAAAATTAATTTAAAATTAATTATTTTTGTCTCGCGAAAAGGGATCAAATCCCGAGGCCGTGGCACGCAAAACGAGGCAAAGTACCACCTTTGATGAAAGATGATGATGGATGCTTGCGATGGTGGTGATGAATGGTTGCGTGGTGGTTAATGATGGGGTGTAGTATGGCGTGAAGCAGGGGGTTGCATCCCAATACGAGAGCAGCCAAGTTTGAAGAGGAAGATTTCGGGGTCTGATGTGCTGAGGGAATTTAGGGATTTATGGGCTTTATTTTCTTTTTATTTTAATTTTTTTTCCTTTTTCTATTTCCCTTTTCTTTTGTTTTATTTTATTTTTTGTATTTGTCTTCTTTTATTTATTTTACTTTATTTAACCTTGTATTATAAATACCCTTTTAGGGTTATTTTCTCATAACTTTTCAATGAACACTTAACATTATTTTACCCTAGATTAGTTTTAGAGTAGTTTTAGTTCTTTTATTTTCTCTCTCTTAGGGTTATATTAGGAGTTTCTCTCTCAAGTTTAGGAGTATTTTAGAGAGAGAAAGCTTGGATTTTTCATGGAATTTTTGGGATTTTGAAGAAGCAATTTGTGGATTTTTCCTCTCATAAATTCAATGAGTCTTCCTAACTTTCTCTCACATTTATTGCTTTCATTTATTATTGTTTTTGCTTATTCATTTGTTTATTTGAGTTGATTAATTAGTTTAGTTATTTGATTCTTGCTTTTATTATTATTTTACCTTGTTTTCCATGTTTTTGTTCATTATGTTAGCTTAGATTTTGTTCCAGGGAAATGGATGAAGGTTATTGTTAATTAATTTAATGATTGATTGTGGTTAGTATGAAATTGTTTATTGATTATTTTGTATGGATGATGCTTTTGTGGATTAGAATCTTTCTAGCTAATTGATTCTATGTTCTTAATTGTATTTTCAATCAATTGAGTAAGAGTGAGTTGGTTAAGAGCCCTAAATTCTTCCATACCTTTGCTAGGCTAGTTGCACAAGAGTAAATTGGTTTAGTAGGATAATTAACATGCTTAATTGTGCAAGAGTGAGTTAAATGTGTTAATCGTTCCTAATCAAGGTCATTTTCATCTAATTGTATGATGTTATTGAATGCATTGATGTAATTGGATTCCACTTTCCCTAGTTTTAGTTGTTTGTTCTTAGGTGTGTTTATTTTAACCTCTCTTTACCTCACAAGGTTTCCTAGTAGTCTAATTAGCATTGATTGATACACTTAGTCCTTTTGGGTTCGACCTTTTACTTACCCCTATACTCGTATTAGGATAGTTTAGGTTATAAATAATTAATTTGATTAGGGTTAGTAGACCCAACCTCACTACTTAATCCCGCGATCAAATTTTGGCGCCGTTGCCGGCGACTGAGGCGTTCATTAGTTTGTGTTATTAGATTAGCTAGGTTCTTGTATATTATTTGATTTTTGTTTGCTTTTCTTTGTTCTTTGTACAAGATTAGATGGTTTTCTTAGTTTCCATGGATGTTCTCTTAGTGATGCTTGTGGAATAGCTTATTGGGGCATGAATGAGTATACTAGAGAAATTGTTGAGAATATGCACAATGGTATAGTCCGTCATTTGTCTATGCATGATGCTTGGAATTTCTTCACTTGGCTTGCTAGAGATTCTTATGATAGAGAATGTAATGTTTCTTGTTTTTATTCTCAATGTCAAGATTCTTCTAATTTTTGCATGAATTCTCTTGATAGTTCTAATGTGCCTTGTGATGATCCAAGTATGCATGTTGACCCCCTCCCCTCTTATGCTCATTGTGATGAGGTTTGTGCTAATTTTGATAATATGCAATTTGATATTGATCATGAACCTCAACCCGATAACATTACTCCCCAAATTCTTTCTCGAATGCAATATCTCACCCAACAACTCCAAGATCTTCAAGAAGAACAAAAATTGAGAGATGTGAGGCTTGCCCAAGTGATGAGTGCTGTGATTAATGTGAATGGATGTGAGGTACCTCATTTGGAGTGTGAGAGTGTTTTTTAGGATGATGTGGGCCAAAGGTGTGAAGGTGAGGAGAGATTTTCTTGTGATGAGAGGATTTTTGAGGATTTCGATCCTTTTCATTCCCCTTTTGACCTTGAGTGCCATCCTTCCCCTAACTCACCCTTTTTGAGAGCTTCCCATGGTGAGGATGTGAGTGAGCCATCTTCCATTTTGAATGAGGGAGTTCATGAGGATGATGATGATGAGTTTGAGCAATCAAAAGTGATTGAGAGTCCCTTGATTGATGAAGGAAGAGTTGAGAATGAAGAAAATGTCGATTTTGAGGATTCCAACCCCCTTCCCCATCTTGATGAGTCTTTTTTGCATGTTTGTGACCCTTCTATCCATGAGTCATTGGATTCTTTTGAGGTTATGGCTAGTATGTTCATTGAAGGAGTAACAAAGCATTATAGCCTTTTAAGAGAGTTCATTGGCAATGCTTCATGGGAAAGGGATGAGTTTGAGAGAAACCTTTATCCTTTCATGCATGGTTTTGATACTCTAGGCTTTGAGTTTGTTGAGGGAGTGGTTGTGCATCGTTGTGATAGAGAAGACGATGAGGTTGTTTTTCTTAGAAATTTTTTGTTTGAGGGAAATGTGAGTCATGAGTGTTCTTTTAAGGATTCTATGATTGATTTTCATGCCCTCATTGGTGATGTGAGGCCTTGTGAGACAATTGTTTCTCCTCCTCTTCCTCATGTCCCTTTCTCAAGGAAATTTGACCACATCCCCTACTATCCTATGTTCCTCCCCTCTTTTGTCTCAAAGCCTATTGAGGACCCTCTCTTCTTTGATGAGGCTTTTCCTTCACATCATCCTATTATTGAGGAAATGGGGTATTGTGCCACCCAAAAAGATTTTGAGGAGGTTTTGCCTTTTTATTCTTTTCCTTACTTTTCTTCTTCTTTCTCTTCTTATTTTCTTGATTTTTCTTTTGATTTTTCTTCCTTCTTTTGGCATCTCCCTCCTCACTTACGTGCAATAATCTTGTTGCACGTTCTCCTCCCGTTATCTGGCTACTTGTTATCATATGAAATGTGTAGTAGTGCATTTGATAAGCTCTTACGTTCGTTGCAATATTATTTACTAGAGCGGTCTCGCTTGGACGTTAAACAAGCCTTTCTCGGGAAGTAACCCGAGGTTTTTATTGCTTTCATTTTCTTTTCTTTTTAGATTAGATTTTCTCTCATGGAAATGTTTGTGTGCCTTTTGCTAGATACATGACTTGATATACACTTATGCATTGGTTTGGATCAAGAATCAAGGAAGTTTGATGCCTATTTTTGGTAGCACATGGAAAACGAGATTCAATTCAAAAGGAAATCGGCTTTGAAAGGTGAAATTGGTTCATTTGCGGGTATTTACACCCACCAATATCCGGTAATATCTTTCCTAACTCTTTCTCTAATGGTTGGTGACTCGTTGGACACGTGTTGGTTTGTTGGGTTGATTTCTTTCTTTTCCCCTGATGGAGAGGAGAATGGTAGGTCGTTGGGCTACCACCCCACCCTATCAAACAATATTTATAGCTTAACTAACCCCTATATAGCGTAGCGGCAAGTCAAGGTCGAACCCAAGGGAATGGAGAATAAATGCACGATGCCAAAATTAAGCTATTCCGAAATCTAATAGGGGTATATGGTAGACACTAAGAATAAGCTAGGCAATGCAAAATGCTAGTACTAAATGAATGCTAAGACACTAGGGGAATGGATCCACATGCATCAACGATGAAGTTCAATCAACTCGGGGAATTAACCGATTAAGTCAAACAATGCGAGGAAAAACCGAAATTGCAACCAAGAGAGTACATCAAGCTGTTCTCCTAAAGGTCTAATTAGCGTCAACTACATCAAACACTAGCTAGGAAACATCACAAGATATCTCAATCGAGTAAATGTAAGCCACAAATCAATGGTCCGTATCAATGTGAACTCACAATGCAATCTAATGTGAATAACAAGGGTGATCAAGCCTAATCAAGCACACACATGCACAAAATCAATCAACCAATTTAATCACATTATCAACTCAATCAATTTCCCCCAAATTAATCTCAATTCATCATCAATACATGCTTCACCACTACCCTAGCAAATAAACTACTCACAATCCATAAAGAACATCAAAATCAAAACTAAACTAATCATCATTCCCAAATTCATCAATTGAAATCAAATTGAAACCAACAAATTCAATCAAATCAATTAAACTATCAATTAACCAAATCAAACAACAATACTAATGAAATCAAACTTTGAATTGCATTAATGAGTAAAGAATCCTTACAAACTTGATAGAAATCAAATCAAATGAAGCAATCTTCAATCATCAATCATCAAAACCCACACTTTCTCTCTCTAAAAATGCTAAGAACTAATGTTTTCTCTCTCTAAAATCTAATCTAATCTAATTCTCTCTCATGAAGATCTAATCTTCTTTCTATAAATGGAATGAAATAACTCACAATCCAAAGAAGAAGTTGGGAAAGACGTCCAAAAATAGACCCACGTCGGTGCGGGCGCTCGAAGGAGAGAGAATGGTGCGCACGGGAGCACACCCAGGCATGTGCGCCCGCACACACCTGATGTGCGGCCGCACACGACAGATGTGCGGCCGCACACTCCTCTTGTGCGCCCGCACAGAGCTGCTACTTCCTCCTTTCTTCTTTTCCCTTGCTCACGAGGTGCACGCATCCTAGATGATGATGATGGAGGACAAGGTAGGCAGCAACTTCCTTGAATATCTTGAAGAAAATGAGCCATGAAGAAGACATAAACAAGACTTTGAAGCATGCTCCTTGAACCTCACATTGACTTGAAACTTCTTGCACAAGCTTTAGGCATGAAAATCAATGGAAAACTATGGAAAGGAAGCTCGGGAATCCTTGGACAATCAATCACAACCTACAAACAAAGGAGAAAAAGCAAATAAAAGGGAAAAATAACAAATAAACTAGAAAAAGCACAAAATAGAGAAACTAACTACAAAAAGCATAAAATGAAGAAAACAAGAATAAAACTAAGGAAAACTAAAGAAAAGAAAGATAAAAAGAAATAAAAATCATCCAAAAAGGAACCAAATGAGTGCCAAAAATGTCACTCATCAAATTCCCCCAAGCTAAACTTTTGCTCGTCCTCGAGCAAAACAAAGCAAGGAAGAGAAAGGATGAAAATTTTATTGAAAACGAAAAAGAAAGACTCAAGATAAGAATATACACTAAAACTCACTGTCGTAGGAATCACGGTTGTTTTTAGCTACAACAAGCCCTTTAAACCCCAAAGTCGCCTATGAGGACGAGTGAGGTCTCGTAAGGGTATCCTAAGAGTTTGACCCATAACTCTCCACCAAACATCAATGAGGCAAACCATAAAAGAAAAAGAAAGAAAATGAAATAAAAACAAAACTTTGCGAAAATGAACCAACATAAAGACTACAATGCAAATGAATGACAATCTTTCTCAAGTAGTTAAGGTATGCACGTTTCAAGATATCCAAGGTTGATAGAAACATAGGGTATGCTAGGCATAGGAACTAGTTATCACAATTCACTTTCATCCCAAACAGTCTTACCGCGTTCTTCCCACTAGTCTCAAATCTCCCCTTAGTGAGTGTCCCAATGATTCCTCGAAGGAACCGGAAAAGAATTATTTTAAGGCTACTCTACAATCTTGACTATGCATCCCCTTTCCTTAGGCAATGACCCATGATGCCCTCCCTCGAATAGTGACTCAACTATCTAGGTCAAAAGGTCTTTCCCCAAGGTTGTAACGTAAGGCAATAAGGGTGAAGGAAGGCTAAAATTTAAAATTTGGTGGTTTTCCTAATAGTGAAGCAAAGATTGCGCATATCTTTACACCAAGACTAAGTTATCATCAAACAAAAACAACACCCCCAAGCTTACTCGAAGCTATACTCACAAAAAATATATACAAAAAGCGTGAGAACGCTTCCCCCCAAGCTTAAATGGAGCATTGTCCTCAATGCTCAAAAAGGGAGAAAACTCACATCAAAATATTTTTGAATTTTTCACTTTTCATTTTTTATTTTTGTGTTTTTATAATGTAATTGCAAAGTCCTTGCCTTTTGCTTAATTCGGACGGCTTTTCATAAATGCAAATTATTAGTCCATGCCTTTTGAGAAGTAAGACGGCTTTTCCACATACTTTTTCCATTATTCACAAAGAAAATGAAATCACAAACTTGCTTTCATAAAAACCAAAATTCCAACTTAACCACCACAAACTTCATCTCAAATGATCATATTGCTTCACAAAAATCAAGAAAGGTAGAAAATGAAACAAAAGGTCAAATAACTAAAGATGTGGCTTGAAAAGAAGGGATAAGGCTCAAATGGTTGCAAGAAGGCAAATGTAATCCCAAAATAAAAGAAAATAACAAAATATAACAAAAATGAAAATACCACCCCGAAAAATGTGCCTTTGTCCTTCCTAGATAGTTCGGTCTCGTGTTTGAGAATCATACATCAAGCTTTATTAGATTAGGTTTGCATAGTCAAGGATCCACGCCGCTCATACAAGGAATATTGAAGGTTAGAAAAACAAGTAACCTCACAAGGATGTGGCAAAAACTCACTAATGGTGTCAAATCAACTATAGGAAGCAACTACCAACATGCCACAAACAAGTAGAATCCGGCTTCATGATCCCCCTAGTTCAAACCAACTACCCTAGGATACACTATCCTAGAGTCAACCGAACATAGTCTCAAACCGTGCATACCTTTACAACCTAGGAAGAAAACCATGCAAAAGACAAGTCCATTGTACAAGGTTCATTTCATAAGAAAAGAAATGAAAAACAATGCCTCAAAATCACATCAAAAATGAAAAGAAAAAATAAAGGAAAGTAAGAGAAAAAGTAAAATAAAATAAACGAGAGTAAAAGAAAAGAAACGGAGACATAGAAAAGGAAAACATAGGAGAATTAGCATGCAAAGGACTAGAAAGCAAGTTAAGCACATAAAGTTCCCAATCGACAAACAATTGATCGATAGACAACAAAATCACCGATCCCAAACACATTACGTGTTAACAAGCGTTCATCCTCGAACCATTCAACTTACCCTAAACTAATCCTATTCTATGCAACCAAGGAAAATAAAGAGAAAATAAGAAAGGTCTCACCGGGATTCCAAGCTTAGCAAAAATAAATGAAGCGATTAGAAACCACTTCGTAGCATGCCGTATCCCTAAGCTCCTCAAGGAACCAAGTGAGAAAAAGAAATAAAAGAAACTATGAACAAAGAAAATGGTTAGTAACTTCAAAACAAATAAAGGAAAACAACAAATGAAAGGAAACTAAACTAAGCAAGAAGTATATACAACTAAAGGAAATAAAAGCAAACTAAACAAACTAAACAACTAAACTAAACTACAAGATTTGGATTCAAGGGATTTGTGATGGTGAATGGTGAGTGAGGAGTGTGCACAAGTGAGGAGGGTTTGAGAGGGAGAGCGTGAGGTAGGAGATGAGGAATGAGGGAATGAATGAAAGAAGTAGGAAGAAGAAATAAAAGGGAACGGCTACAGGGGGTGTGCGGCCGCACTTGTAGCTTGTGCGCCCGCACACGCAAGGTGTGCGCCCGCACACACCTGATGTGCGGCCGCACTTTGCCGTGCTTTTCCGTTCTTTCTTTTCCTCTTATTTTTGATACTTACTGACCACTTGGGTGCGCACATGAATCATGATGGTGATGAGGAACACCATAGGCAGTAGCTAAAAACATTTTTAGAGAGCTCAAAGTTAAAGATTCATGTGCTCACCACAAAAACTCACTAAATATCAATTGCCTCCAACTTTCAAAACATGCATTTCCCATCTTACCTCTCTAAAATTCTTACCCTTTTTTACCTCAAATTTCGATAGGAATAGAAAACATTCATGATAAGTGCCGCAAACACCTTCCATTCACCATGCATTCTTGAAGAAATCCAATCTCGCAAAGATCATCCTAAAAATCCAAACAAGTAGAAAAGTGAAAGCAAAGAAAAAGTAATAAAAGAAACAAAAACAAGAAAACTCGAAAATCAAAAAGAAAAGTTAGAATCTCCGGGTTGCCTCCCGGGAAGCGCTTGCTTAAGGTCTTAAGCTCGACCCTTCCTCCAAATCATGGAGGGTCAAAGAACACCACCTTCTTCAAGGTGGTAGAAAGAGCAAATTCCTTTTCAACTTCTAGCAACTTCTCGTTGTTGCTTGATGAACTTTCATACAAAGACCTTTCAAATGCAAGCTTTTCTTTCCTCAACTTCTTTCTCTTTCTCTTTCTCTTAGAAGCTCGTGCTCTTTTCTTTGCCTTGTTTTTCTTCGTAAATGGTCCTTCACCATCTAAACTCATAGAAAGATCACCTTCATCTTGAGGATGGAGTTCAAACCAATGAGGAATATCAACTTCCTCCTCGTCCATAAGCTTGGGAATCATAACTTTATCTTCACTAACCTTCTTGCTATCACAACTCAAAAGCACATCATCATAATTCTCAAGAAAATCGGTATGTGAAGAATCAATAGTGCATACATCATCAATAGGGCGAGGGGAATTAACACACATAATTCCTTTTACAAGGGACAAAGACTCATGTGTTGGTTTTAAATCAAAACTTTCCTCATTCTTACCAATTCTCAAGGTAATACGACCCCTCTTAACATCTATCAAGGCTCCCGAGGTTGCTAAGAAAGGCCTTCCTAAGATGATAGGGATATGGTCATCTTCCGCAATCTCAAGCACAATGAAATCAACGGGAATGGTGAACTCTCCTATCTTGAGAGGAACATCCTCAACTCTCCCCTTAGGAAACTTGATAGACCGATCGGCCAATTGAAGGGTCATATTGGATGGAAGAAGTTCACCTAGCTTAAGTTTCTTAAAAACGGAATAAGGCATGATACTAACACTAGCACCAAGATCACAAAGAGCATTTTGAAACAATTTTCCTTTGATTTTGCAAGGTATGGAGAAATTTCCGGGATCCTTCAACTTTTGGGGTAGGTCGTTTTGAAAAAAGGCACTAAAGCACTCCCCTAGATTCGCCGGTTCCACCAAATTGCAATCTCTCTTACCGCTCAAAATTTCCTTAAGAAACTTAGCATAGTTTGGCATTTGTTCTACAACATCGGTAAAAGGAAGAGTAAGATGAAGTTGCTTAAGCATGTCGATGAATTTCCCAAATTGCTCATCCAATTAATGCCTATTGTGCTTTTGGGGGTAAGGAAGTCTAGGTTTATAAACCTCATCTTGCTTCCGCTCTTTCTCCTTAGGCTTATCATTGGAATCCTCACTCATCTTGCTAGGCTCTTCATTCTTATTCTCTTCACTCAAATCATTCTCTTTTTCACTCTCCTTACTCTTCTTAGGAACACTCTCTTTAAGGACCTTACCACTCCTAGTGGTCATAGCACACATCGGTTCCCTAGAATCAACTTCTTGTGAGGGAAAAGAGATGGACTAGCACAATCTTTCAAAAGGTTGGCTAGTTGAACAATTTGGTTCTCAAGCATCTTTCCATGAGTAAATAGGACCTCAAACATTTTGTTACAAGACAATGTGAATTCATTCAACATCTTAGATTGATCCATCATGAAATTTTCTAGCCTATTCAATTGGGATTGTTGAGTAAAGAAATCATCACCTTGGCTTTGAGTCCTTGGAGTAATTTGGGGTGGGGTATCTCTTTGAACATCATTTTGAAAATTTCCCCTACCTTGATTACTCCAATTACCCTTACCATGATTTTGGCCGAAATTTTGATTATGGTTACCATAACCTTGGTTATGATCCCCATATTCTTGGCCATAGCTTTGATCATTACAACAAAAGTTGTTATGGTTACCACAAAATTCTTGGGTCACACGGTTACCATTACCACTCTTTTGGTTGTAATTATCATAGCTCCCATTATTGTGATAATTCCTATTCCCAACAATCTTTTGAGCATTAAATCTAGGTCCAAAATCATTATTATCATCACAATTCACATGCACATTCTCATATCCATCATATCTATCACAAGGAACATTGGAGCAATTAGAAGCATCATGATCATTCTTGCCACATATATCACAAACCAAGCATTCTCTAATCATGCAACAAGAAGCAAAAAGAGGGTTAGAGTATGAAGATGTACCTCTCCCCTTAAATTGGGAGGGAAGACTAGAAGCTTGTGAAGGGCTCTCGAGCTTGTTCTTGAGAAAATTCACCTCCTTTCCTAACTCCGAGACCATTGTGAACAATTCGTTGATGACATAAGATTGATCGGTTGAGCAACTTGTGCTTGCCGATTCTCTCTCTTCATCATGCCAATCCATGTAATTCCTTACCACATCATCTATTACATCCACAACCTCTTCTTCCGTCTTGTTCATGATTGGCCCTCCGGCTCCGGCATCTAGGCTCGATCTACCTTGAAAGCTCAAACCACTATAGAAGATTTGGATCACTTGATATGTTGGAATTCCGTGGTGAGGGCATTCCCTTTGGTAGTCCTTGTATCTCTCCCATGCTTCATAGAGATTCTCTCTAGGCAATTGCTTAAAACTTTGGATTAAGGCTCTAGCCTCCGCCGTCTTCTTTGGTGGGTAGAAACGGGACAAGAAAGCCTTTGTGACATCATCCCATGTCTTCAAGGAATTGGGCTTCACTTCTTTGTCTAGCCATTCCAAAGATCTTCCTATGAGAGAGAAAGGGAACAACTTAAGGCGGATAAACTCTTGAGAAACTCCATTGACATTGATAGTGTTGCAATATTTTTCAAACTCCTTAAGATGGTTCAATGGGCTCTCGTTCTTTGCCCCACTATATTGTCTCCTCTCAATTAGGGTGATCATTTCCGGCCTTATTTCAAAGTCATTCTCCGGTGATATAGGCGGAGCTATGGCGCTCTCATACCTATAAGCCCCGGGCACTCCAAGCTCTTTCAAGATAACTCTTGAATTACTTCCCATGACTTAGGATCTACACACACAAAACTTAAAGACAATATTAGTAGCACGGCTTCAAGTGTAGCCTAAGTGTAAAATCTTTTTGTATTTTGCAAATAGAGTGGAATAGACTCAAAAACAACATGCATTCAAAGCACCATTCCCCGGCAACGGCGCCATTTTGATGGAGAGGAGAATGGTAGGTCGTTGGGCTACCACCCCACCCTATCAAACAATATTTATAGCTTAACTAACCCCTATATAGCGTAGCGGCAAGTCAAGGTCGAACCCAAGGGAATGGAGAATAAATGCACGATGCCAAAATTAAGCTATTCCGAAATCTAATAGGGGTATATGGTAGACACTAAGAATAAGCTAGGCAATGCAAAATGCTAGTACTAAATGAATGCTAAGACACTAGGGGAATGGATCCACATGCATCAACGATGAAGTTCAATCAACTCGGGAAATTAACCGATTAAGTCAAACAATGCGAGGGAAAACCGAAATTGCAACCAAGAGAGTACATCAAGTTATTCTCCTAGAGGTCTAATTAGCGTCAACTACATCAAACACTAGCTAGGAAACATCACAAGATATCTCAATCGAGTAAATGTAAGCCACAAATCAATGGTCCGTATCAATGTGAACTCACAATGCAATCTAATGTGAATAACAAGGGTGATCAAGCCTAATCAAGCACACACATGCACAAAATCAATCAACCAATTTAATCACATTATCAACTCAATCAATTTCCCCCAAATTAATCTCGATTCATCATCAATACATGCTTCACCACTACCCTAGCAAATAAACTACTCACAATCCATAAAGAACATCAAAATCAAAACTAAACTAATCATCATTCCCAAATTCATCAATTGAAATCAAATTGAAACCAACAAATTCAATCAAATCAATTAAACTATCAATTAACCAAATCAAACAACAATACTAATGAAATCAAACTTTGAATTGCATTAATGAGTAAAGAATCCTTACAAACTTGATAGAAATCAAATCAAATGAAGCAATCTTCAATCATCAATCATCAAAACCCACACTTTCTCTCTCTAAAAATGCTAAGAACTAATGTTTTCTCTCTCTAAAATCTAATCTAATCTAATTCTCTCTCATGAAGATCTAATCTTCTTTCTATAAATGGAATGAAATAACTCACAATCCAAAGAAGAAGTTGGGAAAGACGTCCAAAAATAGACCCACGTCGGTGCGGGCGCTCGAAGGAGAGAGAATGGTGCGCACGGGAGCACACCCAGGCATGTGCGCCCGCACACACCTGATGTGCGGCCGCACACGACAGATGTGCGGCCGCACACTCCTCTTGTGCGCCCGCACAGAGCTGCTACTTCCTCCTTTCTTCTTTTCCCTTGCTCACGAGGTGCACGCATCCTAGATGATGATGATGGAGGACAAGGTAGGCAGCAACTTCCTTGAATATCTTGAAGAAAATGAGCCATGAAGAAGACATAAACAAGACTTTGAAGCATGCTCCTTGAACCTCACATTGACTTGAAACTTCTTGCACAAGCTTTAGGCATGAAAATCAATGGAAAACTATGGAAAGGAAGCTCGGGAATCCTTGGACAATCAATCACAACCTACAAACAAAGGAGAAAAAGCAAATAAAAGGGAAAAATAACAAATAAACTAGAAAAAGCACAAAATAGAGAAACTAACTACAAAAAGAATAAAATGAAGAAAACAAGAATAAAACTAAGGAAAACTAAAGAAAAGAAAGATAAAAATAAATAAAAATCATCCAAAAAAGAACCAAATGAGTGCCAAAAATGTCACTCATCATCCCCTCCCATGGTTTATTTGGTTTATGTTTGAGTACATTGTCTCATTCAAGCTTGGGGGAGGGTATTCTATCATGCTTTGGTGGGATGTTGATTCATTTATACCATGCATCTATGTATATGCATTTCCATGTCTTTTCTTATATTTTGAAAAGTCCAAAAAGATTTTTGTTTACTTTCAAGGTAATTTTGGCAAAATGTGTTTTGTTTGTTCTTATTTTGGACATTTTGTTTTGGAATTGCATTCTTGAATGTTTTTCTTCCTAAGTGGTAAATGTGTGCACGGTTTGAGAGTGTCTTTGGTTGACTCTAGGACACTATATGCTAAGGTAGTCGGGTTAAGAAGTTTTAGGGGTCCATGACGCCTTAGTTCACGGGAATGTAGTATGATGGAGTTGCACTCTATAGTGGATTTGAAACCCTTGCTTGGTATTTGTTTGGTTATAGTCCCTTGTGAGCTTCATTTGTTCTAGCCTTCATCACCTTGTTGAACGACAATTTAGGATCCTTGACTATCCATATCTTAATCCTTGTTTTGATCTCTAGCTCCCAAGATCGTGACCGAGCCACTCTAGGGAAGGAAAAGGGCACATTTTCTCATTTTTCTTTATCTTCTTTTTATTTTTTTAAAAATTTGGTTTTCTATTTTGCATCAACCTACTTATTAACCAATTTGAGCTTAATGTTTCCCGCTCTTGTTTAAACCGCGTTACAACCCCAATGGCCTATGTTTACCAACCCTTTTAGTTAGTGAAGCATTGGCATGTGAGGTTTGAGTTTTTTTTGTGTGTTGATCAAGAGCAAGAAAACTTTGTGAATTGGTTGAAGTAAGGTCTTGAAAAGAATATGCAAAAAAGTTTGAGAAGAAAGATGCAATTTAAGAAAATCAAATGAAGTTTCAAGAAAAAGCCGTCCATGATTTAAAAAAGGCAAGGACACCAAAAAAAAAAGTAACAAAAAAAAACACAAATATATTTTAGTTTGGTTTCGTTTTCTTCCCTTGTTTAAGCATTGGGGACAATGATTCGTTCAAGCTTGGGGGGGAGCGTTCCTTCTTTTTTTTTGTATATATTGTGTATGTGTTAGTGTTGAGTAAGCTTGAGGGAGATGGCATTATTGGTATTTTTGTTTGATATTTTGTGAATTCTTGAGTTTGTTTTTGAGAGTAGGCCACTCTTTTGCTTCACTTAGGAAATATCACCTAAATTTTTCAAATTTTTACCCCACCTTAACCCTTAGCCTTACGTTACAACCCAATAAAAGACCCTTAGACTTTAGTGGGGTTAGGTCAAAGAACGGTGGAGGGAGATAGATTTCAAACCTATGGAGAGAGTATGCATAGTTGAGATGTCGGGATTACCTTCTCAAAGTTTTTCATTTCTTTATCTTTTTCCGGTTCATTCGTGGAATCATGAGAAGCTAGCTTAAGGTTTGATTTGAAGCTAGTGGAGAGAACGCGGCCCGATTGGTTGGGGCTAGGGTGGATTGAGTCCTCATTAGTTCTCTATTCTTAACATATGTTATGTTTCAATCAACCATTGACATCTTAGAACGTGCATACATTTGTCTATTTAGAAAGGTTTGCATTCATTTGTGTCTGTTCCTATCTCTTGTCCATATATGAATTTGTGTTTTGCTTTTTCTTTTTACGTTTCTTTTTCTTTTCTTTTTTATTGTCTTGCCTTGGTTTTTATTTAGAGTTGTGTGTTAAACTCTTAGGACACCCTCACGAGAGCACACTCGTCCTCTAGGGCGATCTAGGGGGTTTAAAGGGCTTATCATTAGTTGCTAAAAGTGACCGTGATTCCTACGAAAGTGAGTTAGCGTACATTCTTGTCTCCTTTAGTGATCTAGCTTTGCTTGAATAAATCATTCTCCTTCTCCCGTGTTTCATGTGAATTTGCTCCAGGACGAGCAAAAGGTAAGCTTGGGGGAGTTTGATAAGTGACTTTTATGTCACTTTTAGGGTGTTTATTGAGTCGTATTCCGGCTTGTTTTCCAATAATTTCACCCTTTTTATCCTTTATTTCAAATATTTTATTATTCTCGTCTTTTATCTTTATTTTGTATATTTTTGCATTTTTATTAGTTTTTAGTTTATTTTTGTAGTTTTAGTTAATAATTTCCCGCTTCTCTCGTTTTTTTTTTTTTTTTTTTTAGTTTTCAGGTTGTTTTATTTTATTTCATTTTAGTTTATTATTTCTTTAGTTTTAGCATTTTATTTTATTTTATTTTACTTTAGTTACCTTATTTTATTTTTATATTTCGTATTTTATTTTATTCTATTTTAGTCTTTGTCCCGATTCTCCCTTGTGTACTTTTGGTTGTGTAGGTATGTTTTCGGGTTGAAGCACGAATTTCAAAGTCAAGTGATTTGCATTGGATGTTCGAGACTCGAGTTAATCAAGTTCAACAAAATGTCTTGCAAGCTGCTGCCCCTAACCTCTTGTTGTTGGCAGCTTAAACTTCACCACACCCTACCTTATCCTCCACCACACACACACCAACACCAACAACAGCGATCACAACCCCCAAAAACATTTCCCCTGCTCCCTCAATTCCACCACACAACTCCAATTACAGCACCTCCTTCACCATTTCGCATCAATTAAACCACCAACACCACCGTCACCTCCCATTTCGCCACTAAACCGCCAACAATTACTACCTCCAATCAACAACAACCACCCAAATCACCACCAAATTACATACCTCATAGCCGCGCAACTCATACCATCTCAAGCCTCCTCCGCGGCCGCGCAGCCCTGTCAGAAGGCGCACGCAATTGGAGTTCAAAAAATAGATTGTAAGCAGTAGCTATTGTGCGACCTCTGTGCGATGTGTGTGCGGGCGCGCAATTGTGGGTCAATCGCGAGCTTTTCACGTGATTTTTATGAAAATTGGAGGGCCACGATTTGATGCTAGATGAGGATGGATGCTTGCGATGGTGGTGATGAATGTTTACGTGGTGATTAATGATGGGGTGTAATATGGCGTAAAGCAGGGGATTGCATCCCAATTAGGGATGGCAATGGATCTGGACCCGACTCGGATTCGTGGATCCAGATCCGTTTTTCACGGATCTGGGTCTTTAAATTTTGGACCCGACGGATCCGGGTCGGATCCGGGTCCTGCTGACAAAAACGGATCTGGATCCGGGTCTGGCCCTAGACCCGGATCCAGATCCGTTTACCCGTTTTTTATTTTACATATTTTAAAAAAAAACAAAATTGTTTGTTTCTTTATTTAAAATGCTCATATTGAATATATCATCAATTCATCATATATGTAGTATTGTACTTTTTTCCGTTGTTTATAATTTTTATTATAAAAAATAAGTGTATAAGTTAGTTACTTTGTGTTTTTAGATTAGGTGTATAACATTAATTAGGCAAAATATATTGGACCCGTTTTGGACCCGGATCCGTGGACCCGTCGGATCTGGATCCGGGTCTTCATTTTCCAGACCCGACGGATCCGGGTCGGATCTGGATCCTAGATACAAAAACGGATCTGGATCCGGGTCCATCCGGACCCGGTCCAGATCCGACCCGTTGCCATCCCTAATCCCAATACGAGAGCAGCCAGGTTTGAAGAGGAAGATTTCGAGGTCTGTTGTGCTGGGGGAATTTGGGGATTTATGGGTTTTATTTTCTTTTTATTTTAAATTTATTTCCTTTTTCTATTTCCCTTTTCTTTTGTTTTATTTTAATTTTTTTTTCTTTTCTTTTCTTTTATTTTATTTTATTTAGCCTTGTATTGAACTTTTCAATGAACACTTAACATTATTTTACCCTAGATTAGTTTTAGAGTAGTTTTAGTTCTTTTATTTTCTCTCTCTTAGGGATAGATTAGGAGTTTCTCTCTCTAGTTTAGGAGTAGTTTAGAGAGAGAAAGCTTGGATTTTTCATGGAATTTTTGGGATTTTGAAGAAGCAATTTGTGGATTTTTCCTCTCATAAATTCAATGAGTCTTCCTAACTTTCTCTCACATTTATTGCTTTCATTTATTATTGTTTTTGCTTATTCATTTGTTTATTTGAGTTGATTAATTAGTTTAGTTATTTGATTCTTTCTTTTATTATTATTTTACCTTGTTTTTCATGTTTTTGTTCATTATGTTAGCTTAGATTTTGTTCTAGGGAAATGGATGAAGGTTATTGTTAATTAATTTAATGATTGATTGTGGTTAGTATGAAATTGTTTATTGATTATTGTGTATGGATGATGCTTTTGTGGATTAGAATCTTTCTAGCTAATTGATTCTATGTTCTTAATTGTATTTTCAATCAATTGCGCGAGAGTGAGTTGGTTGAGAGCCCTAAATTCTTCCATACCTTTGCTAGGCTAGTTGCACAAGAGTGAATTAGTTTAGTAGGATAATTAACATGCTTAATTGTGCGAGAGTGAGTTAAATGCGTTAATCGTTCCTAATCAAGGTCATTTTCATCTAATTGTATGATGTTATTGAATGCATTGATGTAATTGGATTCCACTTTCCCTAGTTTTAGTTGTTTGTTCTTAGGTGTGTTTATTTTAACCTCTCTTTACCTCACAAGCTTTCCTAGTATTCTAATTTGCATAGATTGATACACTTAGTCCTTTTGGGTTCGACCTTTTACTTACCCCTATACTCGTATTACACTAAGAAAACCATCTAATCTATCAAAGTAAGCGTAAAAGGGTTCATCATCAAATTGAGGAACGGATAAACATGCCATTTTTGTACAAAGAACAAAGAAAAGCAAACAAAAATCAAATAATATACAAGAACCTAGCTAATCTAATAACACAAACTAATGAACGCCTTAGTCCCCGGCAACGGCGCCAAAATTTGATCGCCGGATTAAGTAGTGTCGTTGGGTCTACTAACCCTAATCAAATTAATTATTTATAACCTAAACTATCCTAATACGAGTATAGGGGTAAGTAAAGGGTCGAACCCAATAGGACTAAGTGTATCAATCTATGCAAATTAGAATACTAGGAAAGCTTGTGAGATAGAAAGAGATCCAACTAAACGCAACTAAGGACAAATAATTAAAACTAGGGAAGATGGAATCCAATTACATCAATGCATTCAACAAAATCATACAATTAGATGAAAATGACATTGATTAGGAACAATCAACACAATTAACTCACTCTCACACAATTAAGCATGTTAATTATCCTACTAAGCTAATTCACTCTCGTGCAACTAGCCTAGCAAAGGTATGGAAGAATTTAGACCCTCAACCAACTCACTCTCGCACAATTGATTGAAAGCACAATTAAAAGCATAGTTACAATTAGCTAGAAAGATTCTAATCCATTTAAGCATCATCCATACACAATAATCAAGAAACAATTTTATACAAATCACAATCAATCATTCAACTTATTTTCGTAGAACAAAATCTAAGCTAACATAATGAACAAAAACATGGAAAACAAGGTAAAATAATAATAAAAGCAAGAATCAAATAACTAAACTAATTAATCTACTCAAATAAACAAATGAATAAGCAAAAACAATAATAAATGAAAGCAATAAATGTGAGAGAAAGTTGGGAAGACTCATTGAATTTATGAGAGAAAAAATCCACAAATTGCTTCTTCAAAATCCCAAAAATTCCATGAAAAATACAAGCTTTCTTTCTCTAAACTATTCCTAAAATAGAGAGAGAAACTCCTAATATAACCCTAAGAGAGAGAAAATAAAAGAACTAAAACTACTCTAAAACTAATTGATGTGTGTCATAAATGGCACACATTTGATGAGCATTTAGGTCCTTTTTGTCCTCTTTTCATTGCTTTCTTGCTCAATAAATGCTCGGTTTTATGCTTTCTCTCTCTTTTCTACCTTTCTATGGTTTTATAGTGTTTTCTCCTTTATTTCTTTTATTTTCGTTATTTTAGTTGTTTTTTCTTTATTTTAGATTTTATAGATTTAGTTTTATTTTATTTTAGTTTATTTGATTTTATTTTCATTTCATTTCCTTTACTTTATTTTATTTTCATTTTATTATATTTCCTTTCTTTTATTATTTTCATTTTCATTTTATTTCTTTTACTTTTATTTGTTATTTTTAGTTTTATTTTACTTTATTTTATTTCTCGGTTTTATGTGTGTTTTGTAGGTGTTTGTTTCAAAGTCCAAATTGGTGTAGCTACTGCATACTTTGGTCTTCGTCACCATCATGGTGATGATAGTGATGGTGAAGAAAGGAGGCAGGAACTTCTCCTCCATTTCCCCTGTTTCCGCTCTTCACGCAACAACAACAACTCTACAACTCCCCTGCTTTCCCCTGCTTCACAGCAGCAACATCAACTCCAACAACAACTTTAGCTCCTCATAACTGCTGCCACCACGCACCACCCAACAGCAGCAACACCTCCCCACAACGCACACTCCACCACCTCACGCAAACACCAACCAGCCCCAATTAACACCACCAGCAATTAGCTTTAATCCACCACCATTTCTTCCAGCAAACGCCAGCCAAGCCTCCACTCACGCACTCCCTTATTTCCCCCAATTCACCAACAATCCACGTAAACACCAATCTACTCCAATTCCGCCACACAGTTCAACCCCTATTTCTCAGCAACAACTCCACCTCACGCAGCCCTGTTCCACCAGCCACCAATTTAAGCAACAACAGTAGCAATAATTCCAGCAATTTCCTCCATTCCCGCAACCAATTGCGCCATCCTCGAAGCAATTCCCAGCCGCAGCAAACGCCTACCTCTCCTCCGCAACCGCCGCTGCTCCTCCTTCATTCGAACCTCAGCAGGTGCGGGCGCACATTCAACGAATGCGGCCGCACCCAGCTAGGTTTTGTTTGAGCCGTTGATTGATGAAGTATGATGATGGTGTGCGGCTTTGATAATGGCGTGCTGATGATGATAGCCGTGAGAAGCATGGGATCATTTCCCATTTGGAGGAGCAGCAATTCGTGCCTTCCATTTCCTTTTTTATTTCTTTTATTTTTGATTTCTTTTTATTTTAGTTTTCTTTTATTATCCTTTTAATTTTCTTAATCATTTTACTTTCTTTTCTTTTCTTTTCTTTCATTTTCTTTTCCATTTTATTTTCTTTTCTCTTTTATTTTATTTTATCCTTGTATTTATAAATACCCATTTTTGGGTAGAGAATGAAACAAGTAGAATTAGATTAGAATTAGAATTAGATCATTTTCCTAGCTTAGTTGAGAGCTTCTATCTCTAGTTTTTAGGGTTAATTTTAGGAGTAGATTTTAGAGAGAGAAAGTGAGGAATTTCAATGGTGATTGAGAGATTGAAGATTCAAATGTGACAATTGTATTGGAGATCTACTCTATTATCAAAGAGCATTTCTAACTCTATCTCATTTATTGCTTTGTTTAATATTCATTGTTTTGATTGATTGATTTGATTGGAATTTTATGATTTGATGATTGATTTTGGATATTCATGTTTGTATTGGTAGAATTGATGATAATGTTTGAGTAGTTGTTTGGTTAGGGATTTGGTGAAGCTTATGATGTAATGAATTGATGTAAATTGGGGATAATTGATTGTGTTGATGATGTGATTAAACTTGGTTGATTGATCATGTGCATGTGTGTGATTAATTAGAGAGTAGCTAACTTTGATTATTGCACTAGATTGCATTGTAAGTTCACATTGATACGGACCATTGATTTGTGGCTTGCATGTACACGATTGAGGTGTCTTGTGATGTTTCCTAGCTAGAGTTTATCGTAGTTCACGCTAGTTAGACCTCTAGGAGAATAGCTTGACATGCTCTTTTGGTTGCATGATTGATTTTCCCTCACATTGCTTGACTTAGTCGACTTTCCATTCCAATTTGCATTGTTCATTGCTATTATAAGTGAATCCTAATCCCTAGCTCTTATATTTGTTTGGTTTCTTCGTTTTAGTAGTTGTTAGAGTCACCTTTTATCTCTTGTCTTCGACCTAGCTTAGGCAAATAATTAGAAGAACTTAGGCATACCGTTCCTTTGGGTTCGACCCTTGACTTACCTCTATACTTGTATTTAGGTTTGTTGAGTGTTTATAAATTTTGTTTGGCTTAGGGAGAATTAGCCCAACGACCTAGTTTTCCCCACGTCACTAATCTAGGGTAAAATAATGTTAAGTGTTCATTGAAAAGTTATGAGAAAATAACTCCAAAGGGGTATTTATAATACAAGGCTAAATAAAATAAAATAAATAAAAGAAAACAAATAGAGAAAATAAAATAAAACAAAAGAAAAAGGAAATAGAAAAAGGAAATAAGAAGAAAATAAAACCCATAAATCCCCAAATTCCCTCAGCACATCAGACCCCGAAATCTTCCTCTTCAAACTTGGCTGCTCTCGTATTGGGATGCAATCCTCTGCTTCACGCCATACTACACCCCATGATCAATCACCACGCAACCATTCATCATCACCATCGCAAGCATCAATCATCTTCTAGCACAAATCGTGGCCCTCTGAATTTCATAAAAATCCCATGAAAAGCTCATGATTGACCCACAATTGTGCGCCCGCACACACATCGCATAGAGGTCGCACAATAGCTACTACTTACAATCTGTTTTGTGAACTCCAATTGCGTGCGCCTTCTGACAGGGCTGCACGGCCGCGGAGGAGGCTTGAGATGGTATGAGTTGCGCGGATATGAGGTAAGTAATTTGGTGGTGATTGGAGGTGGTAATTGTTAAGATAAGTGTACATATTAGATTAGTTTGCTTATATTCGGTTTCCTGATAATTAGCCTAAGGAATTTTTAGTTACCTTGTATATAGCTAATTTAGGGGCTAAGCCTAATCTTGTACACTCTATATATTGCTAAGCAAAGCAATGATAAGATTGACGGAATATAATTCTTTCATGGTATCAGTTAGCTAGGGTTTTCTTCTCTCGTTTCCGCTCAACCCTAATTCCGCCCAACTCCTACAGTCTTTCCGTCGTCTTCTTCAATTCCCCGGCAATCCTCACGATGTCGGACAAATCTTCTCTTCATCCCGCTTTCACTGTCAATAATATCAAGAGTAACATTCCCGTTGTTCTAAAAATGGAGAATTCTCAATACTCGACTTGGGCGGAACTCTTCAAGGTTCACGCACGTTCTCACAAAGTCTTACACCATATCATTGCTCCAGCGACGGGCAAAGAGAAGCCTGCTCCCGCAACTGACAAGGAGAAGGAGGCTTGGTTGAATTTGGACGCCACAGTTCTTGGATGGATATACTCTACCATCTCTAATGATCTTTTGACCACTATCATGGAGCCCGATGCTACGGCGATGGAAGCTTGGAATAGATTGCGTGACATATTTCAAGACAATGAAAATTCCCGCGCCGTTGCTCTAGAACAGGAGTTTTCTACCACATCAATGGAAGATTTTCCTAATGCCTCCTCTTACTGTCAACGCCTAAAATCCTTGGCTGATCAGTTGAAGAACGTTGGTGCTCCGGTGTCGGATAGTAGAATGGTCTTGCAATTGGTTGGTGGCCTTACTAAGGCATATGGTGGTGTTGGTACTCTAATCCGGCAGAGCAACCCACTTCCCCCCTTCTATAAAGCACGGTCCATGCTCATTCTTGAGGAGACAAGCATGGCCAAGGAAGCTGCTACAGAATCGGCCATGGTGGCCTCATTCTCGGATTCCCCACAAAATTCTAAAAATTCAGGGAATTCTAAAGGGAAACAGGGTCGGAAAAATTCTGGTGGCCGGCGCAATAACGGTGGCGGTGCAGGTGGCAGCCGCGGTTCTGGTGGGGGAGGCAAGTCCGGCAAGGGACAGCAGCAGCAACAGTCATACAGCTCCGGTGGCCGTGGCTCCCAACCACAACAGCATCAACAATTCTTTCATCCCCCGTATTGGCAGCAGCCTTACGGTCCATGGGGGTGGACTAATGGGGCCTGGCCCATTCCACCTTGCCCTTACCCCAATCAAGGTTGGGCCAAGCCACAGCAACAACAGCAACAGGCTTCTTCTCCTAGCATTCTGGGTCCTAGGCCACCGCATTATCAACAAGCTTATGCGGCTTCACCACTTGGACAGTCCACACCGACAGATATTGAAGCTGCCATGCACACAATGTCGCTAGCTCAACCGGACCCTTCGTGGTATATGGATACCGGAGCAACATCTCATATGTCGTCTTCTTCCGGTAATTTCTCGTCTTATTTTAATTTGAGCAATCATCCTAATAATGGCATTGTTGTTGGTAATGGTAACACTATTCCGATTGTTGGCTATGGTTCCTCCACTTTACCCTCCCCTAACCCTCCCCTTTCCTTAAAAAATGTCCTCCATGCACCCAAACTCATCAAAAATCTCATCTCAGTTCATAAATTTACTACTGATAATTTTGTGACTGTTCAAATTTGATCCTTTTGGGTTTTCTGTGAAGGATTTTCGGACGGGGATGCCAATAATGAGGTGTAATAGTCAAGGAGATCTTTACCCTATCACCACTCTCCACAATCACGCTACTCAATCCACCTTTGCTGCAATCACTCCTAAGCTTTGGCATGATCGTTTGGGTCATCCGGGGGCTCCTATCTTAGATGCACTTAGGAAAAATAATAGCATTGATTGTACTAGTTGTTCTAATTCTAGTATTTGTGGTTCTTGTGTTCTTGGAAAACAAATTAAATTGCCATTTTCTTCTTCCTTGTCGAGTACTACTATGCCCTTTGACATTATTCATAGTGATTTATGGTTTTCGCCTATTTTGAGCTCTATGGGACATAAATATTATATTGTTATGTTGGATGATATCTCGAATTTTTTGTGGACTTATCCCATTTCCAGGAAATCGGATGTGTATGATATTTTCATGACTTTCAAAACACATATTCTCACTCAATTTGAACGACATATTAAAAACGTCCAATGTGACAATGGACGGGAGTTTGATAATAGTTCTTTTTGGGATTTTTGTAAAACTCATGGGATGTCTTTCCGATTATCTTGCCCACATACCTCTTCTCAAAACGGGAAAGCCGAAAGAAAAATTCGAACCATAAATAATGTCACTCGTACTCTACTTGCTCATGCCTCTCTTCCCCCTTCTTTTTGGCATCATGCATTACAAATGACGACATATCTTCTTAATATTCTTCTAAGTAAGCTTTTGGGGCATAAATCTCCTCTAGAGGTTCTATACAAAAGGGTTCCTTCTTATTCTCATTTACGGGTTTTTGGTTGTCTATGCTATCCTCTTATTCCTTCTACCACTATTAACAAGCTTCAACCAAGATCTACCCCTTGTGTGTTTTTGGGTTTTCCAACTAACCACCGTGGCTATAAGTGTTTTGATTTATCGACCAATAAAATCATTATTTGTCGCCATGTTATTTTTGATGAGAATAATTTCCCTTTTGCAAAATTATATGAACCTACTGCTGATGCTTACAATTTTCTTGATGATGGGTTACATCCTAACATTCTACATCATTTAGCTTCACAGCAGGCCCCAAATACTCAGCCCACATTTCCCACGGCCTAGTCACATCCCACGGCCCAGCCAAATGTGACGCCCCATATCTCCCCCAACCCTTCTCTCACGCCTAGCCCACTGCCAGAACAGCCATCCCCCAATATTGGGCCCTCTTCACCGTCCAGCCCAATCACCACCCAACCTACTTCTCCTCCCTCACCTCAGCAGACCGAAACACAAACTGGCCCGATTTCCAACCCCACACCAATTGTCCAGCCAACTATGGTTACCAGGAGTAAAAATGGGATTTTTAAACCCAATCCCAAGTATTCCCAACACTCTTTGCATACCACTGTGTCGAGGTCTCCTATTCCTCGTACTCCGATTGAGGCACTTCGTGACCCTAATTGGAAAATGGCCATGGATGATGAATATGATGCTCTTATTAAAAATAAGACGTGGGAGTTGGTGCCCCGTCCACATGATGTGAATGTTATTCGGTCTATGTGGATTTTTACTCACAAAGTTAAATCTAATGGTGTGTTTGAGAGGCATAAAGCCCGTCTTGTAGGTGATGGCAAAACTCAGCAGGTTGACATTGATTGTGGGGAGACATTTAGTCCGGTTGTCAAACCGGCAACCATCCGCACTGTTCTCAGTATTGCTCTTTCTAAGGCATGGTCTATTCATCAGTTGGATGTCAAAAATGCTTTTTTGCATGGTGACCTCCAAGAGACATTATATATGCATCAACCTTTGGGTTACAGGGATCGCTCTCATCTTGATTATGTTTGTCGTCTGCATAAGGCTTTGTATGGTCTTAAGCAGGCTCCCCGCGCTTGGTATAAGCGTTTTGCAGAGTTTGTGTTATCTATTGGTTTTACCAATAGTCGGATGGATAACTCCTTATTTATTTTGCAAAGAGGGTCTGACATGGCTTATCTTTTATTGTATGTTGATGACATTATTCTTACAGCCTCTTCAGATACTCTCCGGCGTTCCATCATGGATCTTCTTAGCTCGGAATTTGCTATGAAAGATCTGGGTCCTCTAAATTATTTTCTTGGCATTGCTGTTACTAGACACAAGGGTGGTATGTTTCTTTCACAGCGAAAGTATGCAGAAGAAATAATTGAGCGTGCCGGTATGTCCTCTTGTAAGCCATCTCCCACTCCGGTTGATACAAACTCGAAGGTTAGTGCTACCTCTAGTAGTATTTTTGATGATCCTACTCTGTATAGGAGTCTTGCAGGGGCTCTGCAATATCTTACTTTCACTCGGCCGGATATTTCATTTGCCGTCCAACAGGTGTGCCTTCATATGCATGATCCACGGGTGGATCACATGTCCGCTCTTAAGCGGGTCATTCGGTATGTTAAGGGTACTTTGGACTACGGTCTTCACTTGTATCCTTCCCCTTTTTCCACTCTGGTCTCCTACACTGATGCGGATTGGGGTGGATGTCCTGATACGAGGCGCTCCACATCTGGTTATGGTGTATTTTTGGGTGATAACTTGGTTTCTTGGTCGTCTAAGCGGCAACCTACATTGTCCAAATCAAGTGCAGAGGCCGAGTATCGGGGTGTGGCTAATGTTGTTTCCGAGTCATGTTGGCTTCGAAACCTTCTTCTTGAGTTACATTGTCAGGTAAAAAAGGCTACGCTAGTTTATTGCGACAATGTGAGTGCTATTTATTTATCCGGCAACCCTGTTCAGCATCAACGAACAAAACACATTGAGATGGATATTCATTTTGTTCGTGAGAAGGTTGCCCGTGGTGAAGTCCGTGTTCTTCATGTGCCATCTAGATATCAAATTGCGGACATCTTCACAAAGGGTCTTCCACGAGTCCTCTTTCATGATTTTAGGGACAGTCTCAGTGTCCGTCCACCTCCCGCTTCGACTGTGGGGGTGTGTTAAGATAAGTGTACATATTAGATTAGTTTGCTTATATTCGGTTTCCTGATAATTAGCCTAAGGAATTTTTAGTTACCTTGTATATAGCTAATTTAGGGGCTAAGCCTAATCTTGTACACTGTATATATTGCTAAGCAAAGCAATGATAAGATTGACGGAATATAATTCTTTCAGTAATTGTTGGCGGTTTGGTGGCGAAATGGGAGGTGACGGTGGTGTTGGTGGTTTAATTGGTGCGAATTGGTGAAGGAGATGCTGTAATTGGAGTTGCGTGGTGGAATTGAGGGAGCAGGGGAAATGTTTTTGGGGGTTGTGATCGCTGCTGTTGGTGTTGGTGTGGTGTTGGTGTTGGTGTTGGTGTTGGTGTTGGTGGTGTTGCTGGGTGAGGTGCGAGGTGCTGTTAATTTGTGTGGTGAAGGGGGGCAGCAATGGTGGAGCTGGTGGTTGATTTTAGTGAACTGGAGCAGGGGGCTGCTGTAATTGGCGGTGGTGAGATGGAGCAGGGGTTTTGTCCTGGTTGTAATTGATGTTGCTGTTGGTGTTATTTGTGTTGTGGCTGGTGGTGTGTGGTGGTGAGTGGTGCTGCGTGGGTGTTGGTGTTATTGGAGTTGGCTGATGGTGTTGTGGTTGATTGTGGGTGAAGGGCTGGTGGGTTATGTGCGGTGGCTGGGCAGCAATGGTGGAGGTATGTGTGAAAGGTCGAGGGAGCAGGGGAGTTTAGTGTTGCGGTTGGTGGTGCTGTGAGGGTGTTGTTGCGTGAGGTGCAATTGAAGGAGCAGCAGGGTGTTGGAGTTGTTGGTGATTGCAGGGGAAGCAGGGAGGAGCTGTGTGTGTTGTTGGTGTGTGTGTGGTGGAGGATAAGGTAGGTTGTGGTGAAGTTTAAGCCGCCAGCAACAAGAGGTTAGGGGCAGCAGCTTGCAAGACATTTTGTTGAACTTGATTGACTCGGGTCTCGAACATCCAATGCAAATCACTTGACTTTGAAAGCCGTGCTTCAACCCGAAAACATACCTACACAACCAAAAGTACACAAGGGAGAATCGGGACAAAGACTAAAATAGAATAAAATAAAATAAGAAAAATAAAAATAAAATAAGATAACTAAAGTAAAATAAAATAAAATAAAATGCTAAAAGTAAAGAAATAATAAACTAAAATGAAATAAAATAAAACAAACTGAAAACTAAAAAAAAAAAAAATAAAACGACAGAAGCGGGAAATTATTAACTAAAACTACAAAAATAAACTAAAAACCAATAAAAATGCAAAAATATAAAATAAAGATAAAAGACGAGAATAATAAAATAATAGAAATAAAGGATAAAAGGTTGAAATTATTGGAAAATAAGCCGGAATACGACTCAATAAACACCCTAAAAGTGACATAAAAGTCACTTATCAGCGGCCACACGCGCGGCAACAACACACGCGCGGCAGCAACACACGCGCGGCAGCAGCACGCGGGCTGAAGCAGCCACGCGTGGGCGTGCCGTCGCAGCAGCTTGCGGCCGGGTGCCGTGGGCCGTGTGTGCGTTTTCTTGGTGTGTGCGTATGCTTGGTGCAGTGAGGTGACTAGCCGTAATAGGCTTAATGTTATTTATTTTTCCGTTTTATTTATTTTAATTAATTTTGTTTATTTTAATTAAAATTTTGGGAGGCTAGGCCTCTGCTTTGAGCGGCATTAATTAATTGGATTAATTAAGGGAAATGCGGAATTTAGTGGCAGCTTCAATTATTAATGACGTCAATTATATTAAATAATCTGTTAAACAATTTTGACTAGTTTTAATTAGGCTTGTTAATCGGATTAACCACCTAGATTAGTTACTAGTGCGCGCGTTGTTTAAATGCATTTTACTTGTTTTGATTTTGTAAATTGCATGGGCCATTCACAAATAGTGAATGGATGAATGGAATGTATATTCTCTCTCACAGGTTTTACGAAATGACAACTAGTGGGACCCGACTAGGATAGAAAATACGGACTACGTGCCGTTATGTATTTTTGTAAATCTAAAAACGGTCTACGCACCGTTAAGTATTTTCGTACTTTTATATTTAGATTATTCCTAGTCGTAGACACTAGTATTTGCATAGTTTGGTTAAGTCTTGAAGACGGCGTATCTTTGAAGACAAAGTCTTGAATTGCAAATGAAGACCTTTTGAAGATTTGAAGAATTCAAGGGGTCATGCTAGTTGCCAAAATGCATCTATAATTTTGCTTTATATTTTATGCTTATATATATGTGAATCATTCGTTAAATGCATGTTTAGGTTTTCTTGATGTTGCGTGATTAGTTAAGTTCACTTAAATCAACCAACATAGAAATCCTAGGTCCCTAATAATATTGAGTCAAACTTGCCTTTCCAAAACAACACTTACTAACCGGACGATGGTGATGGTAGGCTACGCCAAAGCAAGGTGCCATCACTTCTCCAAGGCGCGTAAGGCACACCGGGTGTGCACGTTGGTTTTGGTTTAATTCATCGGTATGAGTGAGGAGTCCTCACATACCGTGGCAAAAGAGGTACATCGTCAAAGATGCATTAGATGCGACGATTGTCTAACCAAGAGTGGCTTAGAGCCATTAGCAAGGCAATTCTTACCGTAGAAGATTGAGTGTTTAAGACAAGCCAAAGCATGCTTAACCACTCTTTGTTTCTTTGGATCTTGGAGTCGCCTTATTTTCGCCAAATAGGGACATTTTTTATGCGTAAATAAGACGTTTAATAAGGTTGAAGTTTGCATGAATGCTATTAAATTTCAAACTTATTATGTTCTTGATAAATGGTTATACTTTGCACTTATATTTATAGTATTCTAAATCAAATAAATATTGTTTCCATGATTGGTAAAGGAAATCCTTGAGAATAGTTCTCAAAGAAAGGAAAAGCATTTCTAAAATACAATTCTCATAAATGACTTTTATAACTAAGTCCGAAAGGACGGTTGGACATCATGTATTCAAAATACTAGGTAGTTTTGATAAAACATGAGGTATTGAGTTGCAAACTCTAGATTGTCAATGTTTGACAACCAACGTATCTTTTGGCATCACAATTGAGTAGGACTCATTGATGTAGTAATTCGAGTAAGAATTAATGGAAAAGATGGAACTTTGTTTAACGGCGCACTAGGTGCTTGATTATGCCTAACAAAGTATAAGAGTCAAGGTACTTAAAAAAATGATTCTTAAAGTAAGATTATGAGATATTGTATGATAAGAAATATAGGAAAGAAGGAACGAAGAAAAGGAATTAGATTTCATTTCAACTCATGAGTTCATGTTATTGTAGTTTACTTAGCAATTCGTTATCTTCACAAGTATCAGATACCGCTTAAGTGTTCCACTATGATAGTGAACTCAAACTATTGAAGTTAAGCTAAGTTAATGACTTACAAGCTTAGAATGAAGCAAGAAGAGCTACATCAGTTGTAAGGTCGTATGTTTTGCTTAAAGACCTTTTAAGCCAAAGGCTGGAACAAGTAATGATTATTATGTTCCATAATCAGCAATTGATCCGTTTACACACGGAAAGACTCACATTCAAAGTAATGAGCAATAGTTGCGAGATTTGTTTGAATGGGATGGTTATCCAAGCGTTGAGTTAAGAATGCTTGATTATAAACAAACATTTCTCTAACATGATAAACTCACTAAGTTCAAGTCATGGGCTTGATGTGCGTTCCAAACATCTTTCGCAATGTCACATCGACAAGAACGTTCTCAAGGCTCTATTAGATAGACTCTTGATAGTTGCTCGAATTGGAATCGTTCTAAGACAAGAAAGTCTTACTTGTTGAAACCGACAAAACAGAGAGCTATTGTTCTTGGTATAGACAATTGACTCCGAAGGCTAAAGAGGATTCAATTACTTCAACGTTTCACAAAGACTTTAAAAGGATATGGCTATATTCATCAAATGTGAACAAACTTGACTTGAGTAGCTCAAGAGTTCAGTGAAGTACAGAGTCGACTTGGCAAGATATCAAAACGTCTAGATTAGATCGAGCGATGTTTGCTTGAGCCAAGCGTGACTATCTCAAAGTTATGAATGGAAATTTTCATAAATAACTCCACAAAGAACATGGTGTGTCTTCACGGAGACCTCGGTGTCATTTGAAAATGACTCGAACGATGATGGTTCACATCCCTTCCTATAAAGTTCTTAAAGATTTGCGCAAATGACTAATGTTACACTAAATAAAATGTCGAAGCTAAGAAAGGACGCCATATTTAGTTATGGATAGAAATAACTTCTAAAAGTCTTTTCAAGTATATGTCTAAGGCTCTTAGTCTCAATGGGAGTTTACTAGCTCAGTGGGAACAAAGTGGCTCAGTAGGAGCTAGGTGACTCAGTGGGAGCTAAATGGCTCAATAAAGACTAAGATAGCTCAAGTAGGAGTTAACTGTTTGTTTCACAACGAACTTTTACCCAAAGACAATATACATGTCTCTTTGTAAGCATTCAAGTGAGACTACGGGTTTTACCTCCACATCCTAATTGAGAACAAAAATTGTTTGTTGCCCTAAGTAGTGTCTTTCTGGAAAGTAACACGTTTCCAAAACGACAAGTGGGAGGAAAATGAACTCGATGACCATCGAGCTTAGCAACAAACTAGAACAGAGAATCTCGGAAGACCTTAAAGGACTTCATGATAATGCTTGATCAAGAATACTCAAAAGGACTTTACAAGTGCCTTTAAAGAGAATTCATTACTCACAAAACATTAAAGATGTTGGAATAAGATCAACATAATGAAAGGGCTTTGAAAGCGCCATAAAACTAAGTGTTTGATGCAATTGCCCCGTATAGGTATAGAATTCAATTTTCTATTAAGTTAGAAACAAACCTAAGACTTACAAGCATACTGTTAACTATTAGATAGTACATGAATAATGTCTTGTAAGATAGCTACGACAAATCCAAATTTCGAATAATGGTTAAAAGCCATGAAAATCCGAAGTAGACTCCATGTTTGAAAATCATGTTTGAAACTTGATTTATTTGCATGAAAGGTGAAAGACCCATCGATTGCAAATAAGTTTTTAAGGAGAAAACTAACAAATGTGGAAATGTATATGGATATATAGCTACATTGGTTGTGAAGGATATAATTAATTTCAAGGAGTTGATTTTAATAAAATCCCATTCACCAATCGAAATGCTCAAGTCTTTTCGTGATTGATCTAGCAAACATGCGCACATGAAATATGGCAAAATAGATACCAAAACCGCCTTCCCAAAATGGAATTTTGGAAGTGACTGTGGAATAGTCTAAGGGTTTTGAAAATCTAAATAATGCTAGATTTGAAAGCAAGCACATGGAATCCGTCATGGGATTAAAGCAAGCATTGCATGAAGGAATTGGAACGTGTTTTCTCATAGAGTTAATAAGAGGATTGACTTATGGAGAAACATAGAACTTCTGATGAACAAGAAGTTTAGTGGGAGCAAAAGTAATGGTCCAACAGGATTTTTACGAACTCTATTGTGAAACAACTATCAAATGCTTAATGCTTAGATTTGAAAGTATTTTCGACAATGGACCGAGCTAAAGACGATACTTAGTACATGTTGGGAATTAAGTTCTATGGTATAGACTAAATTAAAATGTTTAAATGATTAAAGGAAATTACCATGTTAAACATGAAGGACTTTGAAAGGCTTTCGACTCATATGTATGAAGATAAGTAAATGTTTGAGCTAAGTATAAGCTAGGCTAAGTACTAAATCAAACAAGAAAGACTCTAGTAAGAGACTTTCAATCATATCATATAGCGAACAATTTGGCAAGACTCAGTGTAACTGTATGAAGTAAATGTCACATGGATGGAATAAAATTGAGAATCATTCTAGAATTAAATCCATCATGTAAGGCTATGATATGGAATCGTCAGATGACTTACATGCTTATAGCATGTGAAGTACGTATATATTACCAATCGACATTAATCTAAGTATTAGATCATTAGATTATAGTCAAGAACATCCATAGAACTTAGATAAGTAGTAGGATGAAGTTCTTGACGCATGGAAACAAATATAATTTGAGTTTTGATGTTGCAAGCACAAACCTTAACAAGGATTAGATCCTTAGCAAGGAAGCCATTTATAAGCACGAGGCAAGAAGCGTTGTGGCTTGAGAATGGTAACATTGATGTGCATCCATATATGATGTGCGGGAATCTAAGGAAAATTTTCATGATCACAAGTGATTAGGGTATCCCAAATCATTGGGAGTCGCTTGGAGTAAAACCCAAGCAAGGCGTCATCGGGGAGTCTACTAAAATATATGTTGAGAATATTGTTGCCTTAAAGGCAATAATAAAATAGATGTTAAATGGAAAAGTTCGTTGTTGAACATTAATGATTGTAGGTTGTTAAGTAGAAGGTCTCAAATCATGAAAATGAGTGGGAGCCATTGCTTGGACAATAAATCCTTAATCACATGCAATCCATTAACACTCTCAAAATTTTATCATCTTATTATGGAAATGGTGGATAATGAAGATGGTAAGGTTTGCAAAGTAATTTTAACTAAACCTTCGCAATAAGTGAACGACAACATTCATAATTGCATGAAAGAAATCAAGCATATCAAATATGGGTGTGATTTCTATGAATTTTTTATGAAGAGTATTACTCTTTAAACATTTGGGAAAAACCATTTATCATAAGATGAAACATTGTGAAGTTTCATAGTGGAATAAAATATTTCTAAATATTCCACAAAACTATTTAATTTTGGTTTAGAATTAAAAAATGAGTCCATTCGATTTTAATAAATATTCAAAATAGGGTATCAAGTCAATGGCTTGGATAAAGAAACACCTATTAAGTGAACATTGAATATTTTAATCGAAAATTATCCCTAATCAAGGTCATATTTTGTGGACGATTGATGACCATCAGAGATTAGTGTGTAGTATGATATATAGCACCGTTTCTTGTGCTATGAGGATATAAATCATTTGCACATATATTGGTTTAGAACCATACTGGATCGACCTATGAGGATACTTTAAGAGATTTAAAAAATCGTCATAAGTATTTTCTCATTATTACTGTCGGAACTCTTTTCCTTTGACCATGAGTAGTGGGAGATCTCTTATTTGAGTATTGGTCCGCTTTGGTATCCGCCAAACGTCTGCCGTAACTGGGGATTATAAAGACAGATATCAGGCGGGTGAGTCCTCTTAGTAAGAGAAGCTACATTACAAGATTGGAAATGTCCCCCTACTAACAATAGGGAACATGTCTTGTTGTTTACATGGCCTCTCCAAGAGCGAGACTGTCAAAATGCATGGTCGTGCTCAGATGGATTTTAGAAATCATCTGCTTATTGACAATCAAACTCGGATTTCGAGAAACACTTCTGGACGTAACAAAGATGACGAGTAAGCTTACTATGTAGTTCATGAAGAGACATGAAGAGACATTGGAAAGGGACTATACACTAAATGCACACTTGTCCGGAAGGACAAGTGAGAGATTGAAGAATGGTGTCTTTCGAACAAGTGTATTATTCTGATAGCGGGTTCAGAATTATTAGAAAGCTAATATATTCAGCATGGTCAAGTGATCGGAATGCCTGGGTGGAGGCCGCTTCCGATCAATAATATTAATATAATTAATATTACAGCTTAATCTTTACTGAACCCTTCAGGTCACACCCAAGCAAAATATACGAACCGACTCGACGAATTAATTCGGAAGAAATTAATTCGTCGCCCGAGTGTTAAATATTTAGACGTTGGTAATTCGAGCTTGGAGCGTCGAAACCGATTGTCGGAAGTCGAGTCAAAATAATAAAAGACGAGACGCGCAAAAATAATAATAAATTGACCATATTCCCAAAATACCCCTAGCATCGGAGTGCCCCGAGCATCCGAATGCTAGGGGCAAAATTGTCCTAGCAAAAGTGTCTAGCAAGCACCAAGCCGAGCCTAGCATGGCTGGCTGGTGCGTGCTAGCGCACCATGCTAGCAGCCACGGCAAGCAGCAGCTAGCAGCCGCAGCACGTGGTGCGTGCAGTAGCTAGCTGCCGCAGTTATGCTCGCTAGCACAGCAGCAGTCGCGCCATAGCAGCAGCAAGCTCGCACCAAGTGTGTGTGGCTTGCGCGCACAGTATCAGCCCGCAACTTGGTGCGGGATGGCCTCGGGCCGGGCTCGGGCTAGGCTCGTGGCTAGGCTCGGGTCATAGGGCCGTTGATTAGAGGAAGCATGGGAATATGGGAGCAAGTGGGTGAGGACATGTGGCTGAAGGAGAATATTGAGTGGGGAGCAAGTATGGTCCCCTACTCTCCATGTGGTCCTCACCAACCCATCTCACATGGTAATGTCACTTGTAGATTTATTATTAGTTTGCAATTTTAAGTTAATTTAGCTTTAAATTAATTTGTGGAATTTCATGATCCCACATTGATGGGATAGAAATTCCCACTCATACTTTCCTCTATAAATACCAAGCTTGGGATTTGGAGTAAAGTGCTTGAGTGGGAGTTAGAAAGAGCATTCCATATTTTTGGGAAAACTCTTAAACTCATATAATACTCGGGTTTTGGTCGGACCTTGCTAACTCAAAGGTAGTGGACTTTAAAGTTGTGTTCGTCCTTTGTGGGTGGATACCGTCGGAGGCACGGCGCTTGCGGTGCTCGTAGCTTTCATGTAAGAGCCCGGTTTTGTAAGGGCGAAGCTCGCTTCGAGGGTAAGATTCGTTTTCCTTTCCTTGTGATTATTTATTTATGCTTTATGATTTTATTAATTGCGAGTGGTTCCTCGGGTCGGGGTTGTTTCCGCGGTGAGTCGGACTCACCAAACCCCAACATACAATCCACGGAGTAGGACTTTCTTTGATACTTTCAACATCCCTCACCATTTGTGGCCTCCTGCACCGTAGTTGTACCTATAATTTTTTTTTGTAGGACTTTGTCTAATTTGTACTTATATGACTCATGTATTAGACAATTTGTATATATGCAATTATTATTTAAACATTTTGTCTCTTGCATTTTATTTTTTCATTTTATTTTACGTGCGTGTGAGTGTTTGAAAAAATGTGATTTTTGCGCAAAATTTCCGTCATTATTTTATTAATGGAGCGTACCGACTTTCTCCCCCGAAAAGAAAAATGAAAAATAAAATGAAGTAAAATCTTTCGACTAAAAAATAAGCTTAATTTAATTAAACATAATTTAATCAAGAGAGAAAAAAATTATAGAGGTGAAACAAAGTGGGTTGGGTAAGTCAAATCAAAGTCGTATTCGAGTAAGGAAAAACGTGGTTTACAAAGCGTGTGGCTGTCGCTGCTAAAAATATACTGGCGCCCCGTAATCATACATGTCGCCACGCGATAAACTTGTCGCTTAGCGACAGCGTTGATTATCCTGATTCTTTCAGGAATTGAATTCTGCCAAGAAAAAAAAAATATTATAAATAGCCCCCAGAACTGACGTTTTCTGCATAATTCGAACAAATAAAAATTAAACAAATTAATTAATTATGTCTCAAGTGAAGAAAACCTTCTGTGATTATACACGTGAGTGGTGTCGTTCTTTAATTGCTAAAGAGAGAAAAGAACTAGACTTTTTGCATATGTATGGGGTGTATTTATGGTATAAAGGGGGTAGATCTTGACATAGATTTTATTCATACCACCTTAGAATATTGGGATACCAATTCTTACTATTTTAAATTATTCTGTGATGAAATTTGCCCTTTACCGGAAGAATTTGGAGCCATTCTAGGCTTTCGTTCCTTAGATCTTGTGGTAATGCCTAGGGTAAGTGAGTATTATTACAAAGATTATGAACTTTTGTTTAATCTAAGGGGTACGGACTTAAAAAATATAGTGCATGGTAATACAATTGACTTGACAGTATTTGCACGTTTTTATTTTGATAAAGCTTGCTCTGGATTTTCTCATGTTTAGAAAACAAGAGCCTTCCTCATTTGCATAATTAACCAATATCTCCTTACTAGTGGTAAAGATAATGAAGGCCAAGCGATTATTATATATGTCCGAGAACAAATTGAGTTTGGGAGAAACCCAATGCCACTAATTGTTGGAGAGACTATGCTGAGCCTATATGCATTGAAAAAGAACCCAAAAGCACCACTCCGAGGTTCTCCAATTTTATTACAGGTATAAAAAATAATATTCTTAATTACAGAAATTAAAAATAGTTATATTGCAATACTAATCAAGTGCAATTTTACACATATGGCTCATGGAGAGACTAGGATTAATTAGTCCTCCTGATAGTATTGACAAGTACACTCCCAACTGTTTATTTCGGCGAAAGAAGCGTTTTTCTTTAAAGCTGGGCCGCCGTGAGTGGGGCAAGGTGTTTGCTGCTGGGTCGTCCATTGTGGAAGATTGAGAAGATGATTGGTTGTAATAACCAACCTTTCTGCCGTCTCCCTAGTTTATCAAAATTAACATTTTATTATCCTTGTAGAGTTAAGAGACAATATGGGCTCACACAATCCATCCCTACGGGAGATCTTCGCCGTCAATATGAATTCCCTGTTTTGCAAGAAGTTGAGCGTTTTGATAACTATTGGTGTGCTAGGCCTTTATGGAAAGTGACACTAGTAGAAAAAGTGAAAAAGGCACCGTTCAATGGCCACTGGTTTTTGAAAACCGGTGGCATAAATAGGGGAAAAAATGGGCGGGATTTTGAGGTATTAGAATTGCCACCGGTTCAAACCGAACCGGTGGGAAAGTAAATATCCCAGTAGTTCAAACCGGTGGCTTAGATATAATTTTAAAAAAAAAATTCGCCCCTTATAAACCCCCAAACACTAATTGGATCATCACTCCTCTTCAATTCTCCTCAGCCATTTCTCTCTCCTGCTCTCCCCTCCCCTCCTCCTCTTTCTCTCTCCTGCACTCCCCTACCCTCCTCCTCTTTCTCTCTTCTGCACTCCCCTCTCCTCCTTCGTAATCCGACCATTAGTTCTGCCCTTTCTTTCTCTCTCCTCTCTCCCCTCTTCTCCTTCTCTTTCTCATCTTCTTCTCCTTCGATTTGATCTCTTCTCTTTCGATCTCCTTCTCGTCTCCTTCTCCTTCTCTTTCATTTACACCACCACCAAGACCACCGCCGCAACCACGAACACAAGCATGAGCAACAACGACTTTAATCAAGGTTAGGGTTTGATTTTAATCGATTTTATATGATTTTAATCTCTTCGTATTCGCTTTTTTTCGATTTCTTCTGGGTTTTTAAATCAAAGTTTTGGGTTTTTAATTCGGTTTTGTATGTGATTTAATCGATTTTCTTCCATTTCTTCTGGGTTTTTTACTAGAATTTTTCTGGGTCTTTTTTATTATAATATTTCTGGGTTTTTTATTAGAATTTTCTAGGTTTTTAAATCCAAGTTTTGAGTTTTAAAATCGATTTTAATTCGATATTTATGTGATTTTAATCAATTTTGTTTGATTTCTTCTGGTTTTTTTTGGTTTTAAAATCGAATTTTATGAGTTTTAAAATCGATTTTAATTCGTTTTCTATTTGATTTTTATTCAATCTTCTTATGGGATTAATTCGATTTTAATTATGGGTACATGCTTTTTCTGGGTTTTTTTTTATAAAATGATTTTAATCAATTTATGGGTACATGCTCGATTTATGGATACATGCATAGTGTTTAGAGTTTTGTTTTTTTTTTCAGCTTATGTATATTAGTCTATTTATTTTATGTTTTGGTTGATGCAGGTACATTGATATAGATCTTAATCGAAGTATCATGATGCAGGAATATTGTTTTTGATCTTGTATGGGTTTTTTTTTTTTTTTTTTTTGATGATGTATTTTTTTTTTTATTTATATTGTAATTTTTTTTTTTAATTTATATGTTGTAATTGATCAATTTTATTGATTTATATTGTAAATAAAATTTCGATTATATAGATTGATATTGTTTGATTTATATTTTGATGTTTGTTATTTTTTTTGACTGAATTATTCTGTTATATTTCTTTTTGAAAACGACAAAAAATAAATAAATAAATTATTATGTAAACATGTTATTGTCACCGGTTAACCGGTGGCAATACCCCTTTTTGACACTGGTTTTGAACCGGTGGCCTTGCTTTGGAGTGTTGCCGGTGGCATTGGTAGGTTTTGAACCGGTGGCCAATTCATATTTTCGTCTAGTGTGATTACCCATAAGGTTCTACCCTCTTTGTCCAATAGTGTGAAGCAATGGCTTGATGGAAGATCTCAGAAAAACCAAGTCAAAGTTGAGAAGACCAATGTGATGACTCGTCTGGGAGATAAGAAAGCTCCTGCTAAAGAGCGCCTAGGTGAAAGAAGTGAGTTTAAGACTCCTATTATGCCTAAAAAGAAAAGCTCTAAAAAAGACAAAGGAAAAAGAAAAGTTGACTCTACAGAAAAGAAAATTTGGGTGGAGAAGAAGCATGAAGTTTTAGCGGAGGGAGATACCATCTACACCAAAATAGAATGCAGATCCTCTAATGGGTGCCTCCTAGCAAAGATGATGGATGAAGAAGAAGAAAATGCGGACAAAAATTGGAAAAGAATTAAGAAAGAAAAGGAAGATTAGAGCATTACTTTTCCTTTTATTTATTAGACAATTTAAATTGTTTTAAGTTAATTTCTATAAGCTTTACTTCATCAATAATGTAATTTTTTATTATAAAATTTCAGCTTTTTATTTAAATTAACTTTACATTTAAAGCAATGAAAACAATTAAAATATTTAGTTCCGGAAGGTTTTTTCGAGTACGGAAGTCGAAAAAATTTCCAAAATGCACGGATTTTGTCCAGACACTCGCAGAAAATTAGCGCTACTGGCTAAACTTCTGTCGCCGGCGTTTTCCTTCTATCGCCTGGCGACAGAATTGTCATCTGGCGACATAGTCTTTTTTCTGGCGCCAACTCTGTATTTCTACAGTCATGAATATTTTAACTCTAGGACGCGAGATTTTTGAAAGATTAAAGTGGCCGCACCCTTTTAAGGGTTGCCTATGTATCCTTTGCTTAAGGAATCAAGCCAAACGTAGCTCTCTTGAGTGTTTTACTCAAGTAATTATGGGTAGTATTTCTTAAGTTGGTCAAGATTTGTAATATTCGAAAACTCATTGCCATCCATATCAGTTAATTTAGCTGCGCCTCCTGACAGGATTGTTTTGACAATGTGTGGTCCGTACCAATTAGGCCTAAACTTGCCTCTTGGGTCAAAAACATTTTTTCTTAGTGCTTTTCATACCAAGTCCCCAACCTTGATATTTCTAGTCTTGACCTTCTTGTTGAAGTGTCTAGCCATACTAGTTTGATAGCATTGGGGTATGATGTAGAGCATCTAGTCGTCTTTCATAAAGTAGAATTAGCTCTTCATACCGTGCTCTAGTCCATTCGACTTCATCGAGTTTAATTTCTAACGCAATGCGTAGAGAAGGTATTTCTAATTCCACAGGTTGGACATCATCCATTCCATATACTAGGTTAAATGGCGTATTTCCTGTTGATATTCGGATTGACGTGTGATAGCCCCACAGTGCAAATTGGAGTTTGTCGGGCCAATCTTTATAATTCTCGGTCATCATCTCGATGATAGTCTTTAAATTCTTATTAGCGGCCTCAACTGCTCCATTTGCTTGAGGTCTATAAGGGGAAGAATGGTGATGTTGAATACCATACTTTTGCAGCAATTCTTTACATTAAGCTTGGAAGTGAGTTCCATTGTCACTTATCATTTCATGTGGGACTCCGTATCGACAAATTATGTTTCATTCGATAAAGAGTGCTACATGTTTTGCGGTGAGTTTAGCATATGATTGTGCTTCTACCCACATTGTTAAATAATCTATTGCGACTAAGATGTATTCATGACCTCCTATCCCGGGATGTGTAATTTTTCCAATTATGTCAATCCCCCATGTTGAGAAAGGCCATGGTGAAGTGTATGTGTAGAAGAGAGATGGTGGAACATGTTGCAAATTTGCGTAAATTTGTCATTTGGGACATCTTTTTACGTATTGATGACAGTCCTTATTCATGGTAGTCAAATAATACCCTTCTCGCATTATCTTTTGGACTAGCATCTTGCCATTAACATGTGTTCCACATATTCCTTCATGGACAACTCTCATAGCTCTTTGAGCATCCTTTTTGCCTACACATAATAAAGCTCGACCTTTAGGTACCCTTTTGTGTAACTCATCTCCTATGAGTACAAACTGGGAAGCCAAAAGTCTTAGGGCTCGTTTTTCCCTTTTGTCAGCATGAGGAGGATATTCTCCTTTGGTGACATAGTTAAGTATGTTTGTGTACCATGGTTATTCCTCTTGTTCTTCTTCTTGAACCACTTCATCATCTTCTACAGTTTGAATGTATGCCGGTTTATGCCTCTTCTCTATGGTTAAAGGCATTTGCTCCATTTCCTTAGGAATTCTAACCATTGAGGCTAGTCTTGCCAAGGCATCGGCAAATTGATTTTCCTATCTAGGTAGATAGGTGTATTCCACCTTTTCCAACTGATCAGTGAGGGTTTCCAGATATGTTTGGTAAAGAGCTAAGCTTTCACTCCTAAACTTCCATCTTTTTGAGATTTGATTGATGATTAAAGAGGAATCTCCGAAAATCCAGAGTTTCTTTACACCTAAAGCTAAAGCCGTTTCGAGGCCTACCACGTATGCTTCATATTCGGCTGCGTTGTTGGTAACGTCGAAATCTAACTTTATAAAGATGGGAACATGTTCCTCTTTGGGTGACACTAACAGGACTCCTACGCCACATCCCTTTTGGTTCGAGACTCCATCAAAGTATAAGGTTCATGTATCATCTTCCGTCATCATTAAATTCTCTTCTAGAAATTCGTTCTCTTCTATTGGCGTCGAATCTTCTATTGGGAAATTTGCTAGAAAATTCGATACCACTGATCCTTTAATTGCCTTTTGAGGCATGAATCTTACATCAAACTCGGCTAAGTTAACTATCCACCTTGAGATGCACCCATTAAGTGTAGATCTCTCGAATAAGTACTTAAGGGGATCCATTCGTGATACTACATAAACTATGTTTACAAGCATGTAGTGCCTTAACTTGGTCGTGGCCCACACCAATGCGAGGCACAACTTCTCTAATGGTGTATAGCGTGTCTCATATTTGAGCATCTTTTTACTTGGGTAGTAGATAGCATTTTCTTTATCTTCTACCTCTTGTGCATGCATAGCTCCCGTTGTTTGTTTTGTAACCATCAAGTATAACCTTAAAGGTATCCCCGGGAGTACTGGAGCTAATACAAGAGGATTTGCGAGATAAGCTTTTCTTCTCAAAGGCTTTTTGACACTCATCGTCCCATATAACTGGTATTTTCTTTTTAAGTTTTTTTAATATTGGTTCACATATTGTGGTTAGCTTGGATATGAACCTACTTATGTATTGCAACCGACCAATGAATCCCCGAATTTGCTTTTCGGTTTTGGGCGGTGGCATAGACATGATTTCTTTAATCTTTGTTGGGTCTATCTCTATTCCTCTAGAGCTTATGACATATCCCAAGAGTTTTCATGAGTTTACTCCAAAAGCACATTTAGAGGGGTTCAACCTCATATTGTATTTTCTTAACCTTTCGAAGAACTTTCTTAGGGCTATTTGGTGTCCTGGACGATCCCTAAATTTTACAATCATGTCATCCACATAGACCTCAACTTCTTTGTGCATCATGTCATGGAGTAGGGCAGTCGTTGCTCGTTGGTAAGTAGCACCCGCTTTTTTCAACCTGAATGACATTACCGTGTAACAGTAAGTACCCCTAGGTGTTATGAATGTGGTTTTCTCCATGTCTTCTTCGGCGTATCCATCCATAAATGAGAGAAGTGCGTGATTTGCTGTATTATCTACCAAAATATCGATGTGTGGTAAAGGGAAGTCGTCCTTTGGACTTGCCTTGTTTAGGTCTCGATAGTCGACACACATTCGAACCCTACCATCTTTTTTCAGAACTGGGACCACATTAGCGACCCATTCGGGGTACTTAGATACCCTAATAAAACCTGCAGTTATTTGTTTTTGAACTTCTTCTTTTATTTTAAGAGCTACGTCGGGTTTCATTCGACGTAACTTTTGTTTTACAAGTTTCATTCCTAGAATTAATGGTATTGTGTGTTGAGCTATTTCTCTGTCAATGCCTGGCATATCTTCATATGACCAAGCAAATACATCGATAAATTCTTTAAGTAGATTAATTAGATATGTTCTTTCATCTTTACTTAGTGTAAGTTGACGTGGGGAAAACTATGTCGTTGAACTAATCCTCCCTACAGTCAAACAAATTTATAATCACTCAACTACCTAAATACAAGTATAGACGTAAGTCAAGGGTCGAACCACTAGGAACGGTTATGTTCAAGTATTTCTAATTAACGCCTAAGATAGGTCGAAGTCTAAGGTGAAAGGTAGCGCTATTCTACTTCTAAATCAAGAATCAAACAAATGAAACACTAGGGAATGGGGATCAACATGCATTCATGATAACTAAGCTAATTAGGGAGTCAAGAAATCCAAGAAATGCAAAGACAAATAGTATAAGCAATTAAGGGCATCAACTAATCATCCTCACACTCTCTAACATAGATTTCTCTAGTGCTAAACAATATGAAGAAACATAATCAAATACTCAACTAATAATGATCAAATCGATATCAAGTGCTCATGTCAATCAATTCAATTATGCAATCAATGCTAGCAATCATGGTTAGCTACTCCAGTCAAACTTATGCAACATGCAAACCTCTATGAATCTATTGAATCACAACACAAGAACTACTCAAATTCCAAAATCAATCTCAATCCATCAATCACACATGTTTACCCAAACAAGTAAACTACTCAAGAAACATCATCATCAAATCTACTATCAACTATAGAAAACAAGAATCAACAAAATATCAATAACAATTACTCTAATCAAATATCAAAATCAAACCAAACAAACATCAAATTAAACAAAACAATTAAATTAGATAGAGTTTAAAAATGCTCATTGATAATTAGAAAGATATCCAACACAATTGTCACACTTGCATCTTCAATCTCTCAATCTCCATTGAAATTCCTCACTTTCTCTCTCTGAAACTACTCCTAATCTAGAGAGAGAAGCTCTCAACCTAAGAGAGAGAAATTATTCTAAAACTAAGGAATTACATGAATCAAGAATAAAGGAAACAAAAAACTATATAAACAAAGGGAGAAAATAAGCTTAAAATCGTAAAAGACCCAGAAACCCGCGCCCGCGGAGAAATCTACCGCGCCCGCGGAGGGGAACAGACACCCCGATAGCCGCGCTCGCGGGGCCAAGGCCCGCGCCCTCGGGGAGCCCTCGGGACAACTGCGGGTGCTTACTTCCCAATTACGGCAGTTTTGGAGCAGCAGCAACCCCGCGCCCACGGGTACTGTAGCCCGCGCCTGCGGCAGTTTTCCTGGGCCAACTTCAGAAGGCAGTAACTTCCGATATAAGAATCATATGAAGGCGTGCGACCAATCATTGGAAAGCTCTTCAAGTTTAGTTTCCAACCCAACTTGAATCACCCTAATCCGATTTGTAGAACTTGAGATATGACTAAAACAATGCACAAAGGTCCTATTTGATACTTTGCAATCCTTCGTTTTCCTTTGTTTCAAACTCAAATTCAATTCCGAAAAGTGCATATTGATTGTAGTGGGTGCTATTTTCAATTCCCATGCATATAGCCCGCAACGTACCTACAAAACAAGACAAAGAAACGGAGAAGCAAGAGAAATAGCCGAGAAATGAATAAAATGATAAGAAAACCATTAAAAGCATGCATTTCTCTAAACTAACACAAAAACACGCAATTCGAGAATTATTCTCTAAAAACACGACATAAACGACTTCAAAGGAGAATAGAAATATAAAGAAAACATAGCCTAAAGGTGCCATAAATGGCACGGATCATAAGTCCGATTTTAACTTCTCTTTTAATGGTTGGATCTTTTGAGATGTCAACCGTTTTTGTATCTTCGATTGTTGGCGTTTTATAATTTCAAGTGTTTCCATTGCGTTAATTATTTCTTTGTCATTTCCATCATTAGTTAAGCAATGCTCGTCATCTTTGGTTAAAGAAAAACAAGAGGAATTAGGGGAAAAAGACATATTCTTGAATTCAGAAATCATTACATCGAATAAGGAAATGTCCGTTGGGACTTGACTACTAACTATCCTAGGAGTAGAAATAGATGAAGGAGGTGCTACAACTAGAGATTTGGAAGACTCGATAGAGGAAGACTCTGACTCGGACAACTCTTCAAACATAAGCCCTTGTCCCGTGGTTACGGAGATCTTCCTTCCATTTGTAGTGGTTACCTTGACCGTTTTACGTCATCCTCGCTCTTGATCTTCTATTGCAGTGATGAACTTTGAAGGATCAAAGTTTTCACTTTGTAGGAATGTTTGAATGAGTGAAGAATTGTCCTCTACGTATCTGGGCTCATTCTTTTCTCGCCAAAAGAAGAGTCCCATGACATTAAAGTCAAAACAAGGGGGTGTTTTCCCCCTATAGTTTGGAGTTGGGATCTCATCTAGGAAGTAACAATCCAGAAATATTTCGAACCCTGGTTGTCTTATACCATTTACAATAATGGGTTCAGGAATTTCATAACATGGATAATCCTCTCCTTCTCTTATAAATTGTCCATTTAGGGTGAGAGGATATTAATCCATGGGTATTTCTTTCTTTTGCGTGGAGCATTCCTACGTGCTCTTGACTTTTCCTGGGCTCGCTTAAGGTCTTCGAGAGTTGGTTCAAAACCAAGTCAAAAAGTGTCTAACTTAGGGAGGCCAGGTAATCCCATGTGCTTAGCTATCTCTTTCTTCTTTCCTAGAGTCATTCTGGGAAAGTGTCCTTGTCTTCTTAAGATAGTATTAGTCACCATCTTTGCGTGGAGGTCATAGTGAAGAGGGGACCTCTAATCTTCCTCTATCAAGGAGACCTCTTCGTTAAAGCCCCACACATCTTCATCATCTTCATCATGTTCTACATTAATCAATGGATTTTCCACAGTTTTAATCCTCATAGGCGAAGCATCAATGGTAATTGGGATTCCTCCAATTATGGCTTTCACCTGTTGGTGAAGAGATGAAAGGGCGGCCTTTAGGTCATGGAGCCAAGGGCGTCCCAATAGTAAATTAAATGATGCTTTAATGTCCACTACTTGGAATGTGGTAGCATGTTCGATTGCTCCTGCCGTTATGTATGTTAATTGTAATTGTACCTATTGCTTGACGACGTGAGTTGTCATAGGCTCTCATTCCTTGTGTTGATGGGGATAAATCCTCATCTCTTATGCCTAATGTTTTGGGGTTTTTTGTACGTACCCGAATGGAGGGCGTGTACGTCCCTCGGGAGACAGATCTGCAACGCAACACTCGAACGGCCCGGACACCTGCAAAACAACGGACCCCGGGGGGGCCGGAGGTCCGCCTCCGACGATCAAGTCAGTGATCGAAATAATGTATTTAAGAGAGACAAAGTAGAGAGAAGGGAGAGTAATTGTGGGGGCATTGCCCTTTTTTGGAGAGAATTGGATCCCCTGAAACTGATGTAAAGATCAGTATTTATAGAACATTGGGATGCGTGCCTCTTAGGTTATTTAACCTAAGTAGATTGGCTTTCCCATCATTTTATGGTTTCTAGGGTTGTGGGCTTAGAGCCCATTTTCACCCTTCTATCATTGAGTGACACGTGTCATGCTCTAATTGGCTCATTGAGCGCTGAGCTTGCGGACAGGTGTCGCGGTGGCATTGGTTCACATATAGGGGGTATTTTTACCCCAAACATTAGCCCCTCGAAAGGGGTAATTTCTCTCTTTAAGAGGAGTTACTCCTTTCGAAATCAAGGCTTTATTATCCGCTTTTTCAAAAGCTCGATGGGCGGCATATGTCTAGTTCAACAAAAGAGAGATTTGATTAACTTGGAAAATTTGATACCTTAAGGGGTATGACATTTTCTAAGTTAATCAATCATAATAATGATTGTCGCCTGAACTAGACAGATGACGACTTTTATTTCTTTTAGCCCCCATTATGGTGGCAATATGACCTTTGGGTGACTTAGAATATTTTTTGAGACGTTTGACGTCCCATAAGGCAGGAGGCGAATGGCCGCCTGGGGGCAGGAAGCAAATGGCCGCCTGACTTTTCATAGGGCAGGAAGCGAATGCCGCCTGACTTTTCATAGGGCAGGAAGCGAATGCCGCCTGGGAGCAGGAGGCAAATGGCCGCCTGACTTTTCATAGGGCAGGAAGCGAATGCCGCCTGACTTTTCATAGGGCAGGAAGCGAATGCCGCCTGACTTTTCATAGGGCAGGAAGCGAATGCCGCCTGGGAGCAGGAGGCAAATGGCCGCCTGACTTTTCATAGGGCAGGAAGCGAATGCCGCCTGGGAGCAGGAGGCAAATGGCCGCCTGGGGTGTTTTGTTATCCAATTATACTTTCAATGTCCTTTTACCCCATTGGGAAGACTTGTATAATTTCAGAAGGTAATCTAAGTAGGAACTTCGGTCGGCCACCGGCTGATGTCTTTTTGGACATCCGGTTGTCGAAACTTGGTCGTTCCTTAGATTGCTCAGGTCAGACGGCTATGGATGGCTGATTCAGCCGTCCAATTGTGGCCGCCTGTATTGGTACGTAGAGTAAGCAAGTTGGCTTCTCTCTGCGACGATTGCACCCGGAGGGGTGTCGCCGGACGCCATATTTCTCATTGGAGCAGGCGAATTTGTGAAAAAAGCAGCCATCCGGCCATTCGCCTCTGGTCTAGGTTGAGACCGGCTGTATAGCCACTAAGCAGTTTTGTGCTCAGCTTATTTATCCGGCCATTGGCCTCACGTCACTTGGACGTTAATTTAGCTACTAAGTTTCAAACTTAGTTTGTTATCCGGCCATTGGCCTCATTGAAATCAAAGTGCTGAGTCTGGGACTTAGCTAATTTATGTTAAAGTAATTCGTCCGCCTGTCTTGCCCCATAGGTAAGGTTCAGGCGGCATCCGGCTGATAGCCTCAAATAAGTGCTAAGTAAACTTAACGCATTTTTTATTAAATTATTCCGCCTGTTTTGCCTTTGAGCTAAACCAGGCGCATCCGGCTTTATGCCTCGGTTAGCCTCTACTTATGAAACAGTGACCATTTCTGAACTGTGTTTGAATAGATAGAAAGTTTTGGCCTTTTAGATTCCACTTTCGATTAAAACAAACGACTGCGAGTGCTATCTTAGCATTCGGTAGGGCCGCTTGATATATTCGTAGAGCAATGTGCCACCCAAATGGGAGATGCTCTTCTCAACGAATTCGCCCAAATGGACGTCGCCGGTTATCTGACTCATGTTGGAGCAGACTGTGACCATTCGGTCTCTTTTATAATAATATCCGGCCATTGGCCTCACGTCACTTGGACGTTAGTTTATCTACTAAGTATCAAACTTAGTTCATTATCCGGCCATTGGCCTCGGTAGCCTCTAATCATGAAACAGTAGCCGTTTTCCATTTGTACTAGAACAGTTGGAAAACTCTATGCCTTTTAGATTTCACTTTCGATTAACACAAACGACTGCGAGTGCTGCCTTAGCATTCGGTTGGGCCGCTTGTTTGTTCGTAGAGCAATGTGCCACCCAAATGGGAGATGCTCTCCTCGACGAATTCGCCCAAATGGACGTCGCCGGTTATCTGACTCATGTTGGAGCAGACGGCCATACTCATGTTGGAGCAGATTGTGACCATTCGGCCTCTTATAATAATATCCGGCCATTGGCCTCACGTCACTTGGACGTTTGTTTAGCTACTAAGTTTCAGACTTAGTTTATTATCCGGCCATTGGCCTCACGTAGAGTAAGCAGGTTGGCTTTTCTCTGCGACGATTGCACCCGGAGGGGTGTCGCCGGACGCCTTTGTCCATGTTGGGACAGACGAATTTGTGAAAAAAGCAGCCATCCGGCCATTGGCCTCTGGTCTAGGTTGAGACCGGCTGTATAGCCACTAAGCGGTTTTGTGCTTAGCTTAATTATCTGGCCATTGGCCTCACGTCACTTGGACATTAATTTAGCTACTAAGTTTCAAACTTAGTTTATTATCCGGCTTGGTGCCTCAGTTAGCCTCTACTTATGAAACAGTGACCATTTCTGAACTGTGTTTGAACAGATAGAAAATTTTGGCCTTTTAGATTCCACTTTCGATTAAAACAAACGACTGCGAGTGCTATCATAGCATTCGGTAGGGTCGCTTGATATATTCGTAGAGCAATGTACCACCCAAATGGGAGATGCTCTCCTCGACGAATTCACCCGAATGGACGTCGCCGGTTATCTGACTCATGTTGGAGCAGACGGCCATACTCATGTTGGAGCAGACTGTGACCTTTCGGTAATAATATCCGGCCATTGGCCTCACGTCACTGGGACGTTAGTTTATCTACTAAGTATCAAACTTAGTTCATTATCCGGCCACTGGCCTCACGTCACTTGGACGTTTGTTTAGCTACTAAGTTTCAAACTTAGTTTATTTAATTAATGAATCAATATTCAATAACAATAGTAATAATGATAATAATATTCAAATAAGCTTTAACCGTCTTACTTGAAGGACCATGAAAGGCCAGTTGTCGAGCGTAACCGAATACGAGGGTTGCTTGACATTTATGCCGCTTGACCAAGATTAAAATCGAACACAGGCGGGCTGACATCATTGATAATGCTGACCGGCTGATATGCTTGATGGTAACCGGCTGACACCATTAATAATGCTGACCGGCTGATACCAGTTTTTTTTTTTTTTTTTTTTTTTTTTTTTTTTTTTGAATCATAATCATAATAATGGTTGATAATTGTTGTCTTCAACAACTCTCATGCGGGTTTCCAAGCGTCTGACCTTTGTTTAGGTCGGCTGCCGCTTGATCGAACTTACAATCGAGCAATTGCTAGCTCACATCACAGCCGTTTTTGAGGTTGTTCAAAGCAACCCCCACAGCCGTGTTTAATTGAGGCACAAGGCACCCTTGCAGGCGGGCCTAAGTATGAACCAAACCGCCCCGCAGCCGGCCTAGTTTCCGAGCAATGATGCTCCATGTCGCCTGCATTGTAACTGTGGAGCTTGGTGCTTGCCGCTTCACTCACTTTATTGCACAAAATATAGACGTCATCATTGTCGTTTTGCGCCCTCAAATGCAGCTTTGCCGTCTCCGTCTCAAGGAAACTTCAAGCAATTGAGGTTCTTCAATGATGATACAACCGGTATTGAGAGCCGACTCACTACCTTTGCTTACCCTCAAATTTTTGAGTAAAAGTATGAACATAGACAGCCCCTACATCCGACTTTGATTGAGGAACAAAGATGCCCCTCAGCCGGGCTTGGTTGAGGCAAGAAGCAGGTCATCATCCGGGCTTAATAAGTCAATGATGTAGTCGGTCTTTATGAAGAACAAAGCAGCCGTTTGACAATCGTGTCACTGAGTCTGTAGCTTTGTTTCAGTCATTTTTACCATAATAATGATAAGTAATATAGCAGCAGCCGGCTTTGAGGTTTGAAGAAAGCAACCACAACAGCCGGCTTTCGAATAAAGAACAGAGCAACCATAGCAGCCGCTTGTTTGTTATGACATGGTCATCCAGCGATCAATGGCCGGCTGACCTGATTGATAAGGCTGTATCCCATATACAAACGGGTCTCGTGAATTACTGAAAATGTCGCCTGTATATGTTATCACAAGAAAGAAGCTTGGCCGTATCTCTTGTATTAGAGCAATGGAAACTCATGTAACCAATTAGGCTTGAGCAATGATAAACATAGTAGCCATTTTCAGCCGGCTTTGAGGATGAACCAACCGGCCTCGAGCAAAGCAACCATGGCAGACGGTTTAGAGGTTAAACGAATCAGCCATTCCGCCTGACTAGTTAGACAATCAGACCATGCTTGACAGATAATCAGCAATGAGTACCTGACTTATTAGCGCAAGAATAATCAGTGCCGCTTGAGTCTTTGTAATAGAGCCCTTGTACTACAATGGGTAACAAGCAGCCCCTACTCACGCACATAATCCCAATCGACTCGATGTTAGAGCCGCTTGTATATTAGTGGTGGAGTAGCTTAATGGTGTCGCGTGTCTTAATTAAACAGCCGGTCTTAGCGGTGTTGAAAGCTTGGCGGTTTTGTGGCATACATGGCCGGTTTATATGCACTCATGTAGCTGGGCATCCGGCTGAGCATACGACTGAGCTTATTAGTGGGCCGTTTGTAGCATAGATGGCAGCCAGCTTGAGTGTAAATAATTACCACTTGTATTAATTATACAAGTTGTGACTTCCTCATGAAGGACGGATGCTCAAGCTTGGCCGCATGTCCCCTACTGATTTCAAGAGTTTATTCTTGAAAAACAATTTGCATAATGCAACTATTAACATATATTTGTCAATAGATGTGATATCGATTGTATCAAATTATCAATCACAATTATTGGCCGCACGCCGCCTGCTTTATTGCATCGGATGCCGCTTATCCTATCTTCAGACAAATAACTTGGATAGGCTTGAATTAATTTTGCTAGATGTCAAAAACTTGGAAGTATGGAAGTTAATATCACTTGCCGCATGTACTTCAACTAGTTACAAGAGTTTACTCTTAAAGATTTATTGTATTGTATTATACAATCAGTAACATTCATATACATATATATTTGTTAATATATATGATGCTGATAGTATCAAACTATCAACCATGAATAGCATGCGGCCATGATATTGATAGTATCAAATTATCAATCAAAATGATTGGCCGCCTACTGCCTGCTTTATTGCATCGGATGCCGCTTGTTCTATCTTCAAGCAAACAGCTTGGATAGGCTTGAATTAATTTTGCTACATGTCATGGTCTCATGGTGGAGTACGAATGCTGCATCTAGCTGGCTCAGTAAATGAGCAATGATTAAAATTGCATGCGGCTACCGCTTGTATGCATCCGGCTGGTTGAGGTGGCCTGAGCATGCGACCGACTCATTATATGAGTCGGATTTAAATAGGGGAATTGGCCAATTTCGCCGTCTCACCCCTAATGAATCATCCCCCAACTTGGATCAAACGACATTGCCTTTTGACCTTCCATTGAGAGTAAAAGATGCATGACATAGTCTGACGGGCCTTTTTGGCCGCCTGATGACATTCAGCCTCATGACGCCTGCTGTGCTTGACAGCCAGCCTCATGACGCCTGCTGCCTTCCAAAGGAGACTCCTCTCTTGAGTCGGTGATCCACCACCGTTGTGCCATTACAGATGTGTCTCCCCACAGACGGCGCCAAATGTTTTGGGGTTTTTTGTACGTACCCGAATGGAGGGCGTGTACGTCCCTCGGGAGAAAGATCTGCAATGCAACACTCGAACGGCCCGGACACCTGCAAAACAACGGACCCTGGGGGGGCCAGAGGTCCGCCTCTGACGATCAAGTCAGTGATCGAAATAATGTATTTAAGAGAGAGAAAGTAGAGAGAAGGGAGAGTAATTGTGGGGGCATTGCCCTTTTTTGGAGAGAATTGGATCCCCTGAAACTGATGTAAAGATCAGTATTTATAGAACATTGGGATGCGTGCCTCTTAGGTTATTTAACCTAAGTAGATTGGCTTTCCCATCATTTTATGGTTTCTAGGGTTGTGGGCTTAGAGCCCATTTTCACCCTTCTATCATTGAGTGACACGTGTCATGCTCTAATTGGCTCATTGAGCGCTGAGCTTGCGGACAGGTGTCGCGGTGGCATTGGTCCACATATAGGGGGTATTTTTACCCCAGACACCTAACATTCTTGCAGTTCTAAGTGGGCAGACGTTGATTGCTGACCCATTGTCTACTAGAGTCATAGGAACATTCATCCTTTTACATATTACCGTGAGGTTAAGAGCCTTGTTGTGCTTGTCAACTTCTGGTGGTAAATCTTTATCTGAAAAAGTGACCAAGAGGATTTGGGAGATCACTCATGAGGAAATTAGCTAATCTCTCAGGAGTGGTGTCCGAATCTATGCCTACCTTAGCCAAGGCATCCATAACTACAACTATATGTTCTCGAGATGTGGCTAAGAGTTTCCATACATAAATTTCGACTTTGGTATTCTTTAATTGTTTGACAACGTCGTTGTCTTCTATGATTGGTATGGGAACTTGTTGAATTGTAGGCATAGGTTGTGTTGTAATGGGAGGTTGCATTCTCCCGGACCTGGTGAGGACATCTATGGGTGAATCTTCTTCGTCCCAAATGTCACTTACTGGGTATATTGTTGACAAAGGAGTCTATTCGAGATCTTTGAGGTAGACATCCTCCTCATCACTATCCCATACTCCATTGATTGTGGCATCTTGTGGAAGTTGGACTAGTTTCTTGTCATCAATCAATTGTTGGAATAACCCTTTGAACTTGAAACAGTTCTCTATTGTATGTTCCCCTGATTGATGGTATGGACAGTAATACCTAACTGTCCTTTTGAGTGATTCAAATGGTCTCGGTTCCAGAGGTTGGATCTTACCATTCTCGGAGAGCATTTTAAACATGTTGTCATATGACGTCCCAATTATAGTATATAGAATATTACTCTTTTTGGGAGTGTCAATTACTTGTAGAGATAAGGGTTTCTTCTCCTTGGGTGGAGGTATATTTTTAAGCAACTCGTTTTGTTCTTTTAGAGCCTCCTTGGCTTGAAACAGTAGCTTGTTTGGTTCGGCCATGAGTAGTGTTAATGCATGTATATCTTGCCTAGTCACAGGTTCTTGCCCATAGTAGTCAATGGCATCTTCGAAGATCTCTTCTTCTTCAATGGTCTCAATAGGTTCCATGAGACTAGATGGGTCTACTTGACTCTCTTCGTCGGAAATGGCCAAAGAATCTGATAGTGGCGCGGTGTTGATGCTTGGCTTCTTACTTTCAAGGGGCAATGGAAGTTTGTTGCTATCAATTAGATTTTGGATGGCTTCCTTTAGCCTCCAACAATTTTCCATAGGATGGCCCCTGCCTTGATGATACTTACGGTGTGCATTTGGGTTCCAGCTAGTCGTCCTCTTTTCGACAAGTGGATCCCCAAATGGTCCAATAGGAGTTATAAGACCTTTTGCGTGTAGGCGGTCGAACGCGGTGTCATAACTCATACCAATAGGAGTATAGTTCTTCCTGAATGGTTTCATTTGTCCTTGGTTGTTGTTCATGGCTAGGACTTCATTTAGATTAAAGGTGCCAACATTATTTAAATGGGTGGTTTTCGAAGAAGAAGGATTGTCGTTTTTCTTACCTTTCTAGCCACTGTTGGAGTTATTGTTAACACCCTTTTTTTTGGCTAGGTCGTCTTCAATATTGATACCAATTTCATAGACGACCTTAAAGGTGTGCAAATTACTTTGGTACTTAAAGTGCTTAGAGTATTTTTCTTCATCCTTACAGATTCCTTCTCACTAGGTACCTCAACCATCTTTGCGGTAGTCTCCCTCCATTTGTTAAGGAAGTAAAGCCTTCATTTTCTTTTTGTTTTAAAATTTCAAGTTTTCTATGATTGGTTTCGACTTGAATATTACATTTATACCTTTCAATGAAAGCACTTACAATGGACTCCCAACTAGAGGTCTTCTCTTTATCAAGAGAAAAGTACCACTGTTAACACACTTTCTAAAGACAAAGAAAATACAGAATGAAAGGTTTTCTTGTCTATCCCCTTAATATTCATTACAGTTTCAAAAGCTCTTAAATGAAAATAAGGGTTATCCATAGGTTTGAATTTCCGGATGTCGTTGGCATTGAACTTCTGCGGAAGAAGGTGCTTATCCACCGAGACCCCTTGTGAGCTAATCCTTTAGAACCTAAAGTCATTGGACAGTTTGCTCAAGCTTTCCTGTATTAGGTCCATTTGTTGCTGTTTCACAGGGTCAATGATTTGAATGGTTAAACCTTTTAAAATCTCAGCCAAGTTAGCTACCTCTCCCCTAACTTCATTAAGTTCTTCTTGACTAGCCATTATCTTCTTAGCCTTCCTTTTCCTACCAATTGGTTTGTCAAAAAGTGCTACTTGAATGAGAGTGTAAGATAAACCATATTCGTTTTAATAACCCGACTCTAATCGGCTTTGATTTTATGGTTTAGAAATAAATAATAAAAAGGAAAAAAGAAAAAAATAGGGTGCATATTTTGGGAATGGGTTCAATGAAATGGTTGATTGGAGGATCGAGGATTAATATCCGACTTACCCCCCTAAAAAAATGACGGAAAACACGCATTCAAGACTCCCTAGAACTGGTCATGGTGTGACAAACATGTTATGTGTGTGCATTATAAATGTGTGTGAGTGACTTGCTTTGCCTCTAGTGTATGAGCAAGGGACTTTTGTGCCTAGACTTAATAAAAGACTTGGACATGGTTTGAACCATTAATAAATCGGTAAACTGATTAGTAGAATGTTTAGTTAGACTCGTTGTGATGACTCGAGCAAGAAACTGGACTGTCGCTATAACAATAGGACTGTCGCTACTGTCTAAAGCCTGTCGCCAGACGACAGAACTATCGCAAGGCGACAGACAATAAACAGAGGCGCCACAGCCCAGATTTTTGCGCCATTGCTGGAACATTAATTTGGACTGTTTCCAGTAATTTTACTCTAAAGGGACATGCCTAAAGTCGTACTAAGTCAAGTTGATTGATTTATTAGCCTTTAATTAATCCTAAATTAATTAATTAATTAGACAAAGTCCTTTTTAGTCATTAGTCAATTTATTTAGTCTCAAACACAAGTCTAACAAACGGTTAGCAGACATATAGTACGCACAATCAAGGATGCACAAGTAGTTCACATAGTCACAATATGATGCAATGAGTTTGCAACCTAACCATGGCTCTAATTCTCTAAAGTTCAAGGATATGGGTTAAGTCAAAGAGGGTCCATGGTTATGAGTCCGGATGAATCGCGCGGAAGCCTAACCGTGAAGGGTTGGCGCGTATGGATGGGACTCCGCAAGTTAAAAACTTGCTTCCATTGTTTGGTGGATTCACAAACTTGCATGTACCCGTCGTTGCCAGGAGCGTTCGTTTAGGTAGATGTAGCGTGAACCCCCGAAGGGTTATGTCCATATGTAGAACACATATGGCTTTCAGAAAAGTGAGAAAAGCTTAATAAGGAAGTAGAATCGAGCCAATAGTACTAGAAATGGTCAAAACAAGAAGGCAGAGTTCTGGCTCGGTATTGGTAGAACTTGGCACTAGACTACAGGAACTGTCGCCGCAAAAGAACATCTGTCGCCAAGCGACAGAACCGTCGCCAGGTGATAGAAGCTCTTTACAGGCGACGGTCTCTGTTTTCAAGACGCTAGTTCCTACATGCCTCAGCACGTATTTGTGTTCTTAGAATTTTCTAGATTTTGCAGTATTATTTCGATTCTAGTTGTGAAAGAAATTTCTCAAATTTCCTACGTGTAAAATCCTATGTTTTTGACTCATTTCGGATGGTCTATCCAATAAGGACCTTTTTTATGCATATGACAATAATGTTAATCAAAATTACGCACATGAAATACTTAGAATTTTTCGAGTCTCATCCGCTCATTCTATATCTTTGCCAAAATAAATTTAAGGAAATAAAATAGAAATCCTCCCGAGTGGAGTCGCCAAAAAACCGTAGGGAATATTTCAAGCATTATGATCCCAAGCTTGAACCTCACTGTGATCATACACTAAAGTATGGTGGCATTCCAAAGGGAAGAAAACTAGAGCAAAAGAGTTGCCAAAAGGTTTTAGGAACTTGTAAACCCAAAACGATCAAGGAGATTGTCAACTCCATAAGGTCTTGAACTAAATAGGGTTCGGGGATGAGGTTACGAATCTAATCTACAAAAGTAAGGACCCATCCTATAAAATAGGCCTCTACTTTGTTCTGCTCGTATTCATGTGCGCTTTCTGACTAACATGCGAACATTATATTAACCCTAAACCTGTTTAATCTATGTTGGTTGAATATTAACGCACAAATAAATCTATTATTGGCGATCACTTGAATTAAAATCATATTAGCCTAAACCAAATTATTAATTGTCTTATTAAGCGTGATTTCAAATACAAATTCCCTTTAACAAGCATAACGGTGTGATCAAGCAATAACAATAATTATAAATAATATCAAGCAACATAATAATCAAAATAATAAATATAATAACAATAACCATGTTAAGGCATAATAAAGCTTAAATATAACAACAAGATCCTAGGCATGATACTAACAAGATTAATAACAAATTCTAGCATGTCACTAAGCATTAAAGATCAAAGCTTTAAACATAACATGGTACTATTAACATGCTATTAGAAAGAATAAAAGGCACCCTAAACATGATACTAGAAAGAAATATAGACATCCTAACATGATACTAGGAATTAATAAATAATAAACATGCTTTCTACATTGAAAGAAAGTAATAAGATTACATACTTTGAAGCCTCGTACCTCTTTCTAATAACAAAATACACAAGTTAGTAAACATCAATGAAAATAATAAAGAATCAAAGAATTAAAGAAGAATCAACTTAAATAAAGTTTAAACTATATTTGGACCAAACCCTCAGAAAATATTAAACCTTGCACGTCTAGGGCAAAGGTAAATTCGAACTTGGCTAGATGATTCTAAATCTTGTGTATGCGGAATTGTGTTTAGTAAAAGGTTGGTTTAGAAAGAGAGAGAGAAAGAAAGCATATATTGCTCAAGAGAAAATAGAGAGAATTGATGATTTTAAATGAATGAAAACGGAGGTTCAGGATCCTATTTATAAGGAAAATAGTCCGGAAAAGCATAGAATTTGATAAGGAATAAAACTACACGCTGTCGCCACGAGGCGATAAGGTCTGTCGCCAAGAGAGAGACTTGTCGTTTAGCGACAATTTGACTTGCACGCGCTTTCCACGTGAAATTCGATCTTTAACCAAATTGATCTACAGAATCCGTACAGAAGATAAAACGTATCTTTCAAAAATAATAATATAATAATATATTGTTCCAAATAAAAATCCATCTTAAAATATTTATTAAATCTAATAATATTAGAATTTAAAAGAACCTTCTAGAAACTTCTAGAAAAATTATAATTAATCTTAATAATTTTAGGAATAATAATTAAAATTGGGCCCTCCTCTAGATTATTGGACCGTATGTAAATAATTAATCGGGCCCAGTTTAGTATTTTGGCCATAACTTCCTCAATATTCATCGGAATTAGGCCTATAATATATATTTGGAAAGGTCTTTTCAAGCCCCATCCAATTATACTATTTTTAGACCCTTATTATGGACCAAACTAAACTGGATTGGCTATTTTTAATAGATAGAGTTGTTTTCAAAAATAGAGAGAAGATAATTTTAATAAAAACTAAATCGCAACACTTGACTTTTCCACACTTTCACCTTATTGGATTATGGTTCGACGTGAAAGACATTCGTCACTGGGTTTGGTTTTGGGGAGACACAAATGGGTGTCTACAGATGCCCCCACTTTGACTGAGTTTGGAGAAACGAATGTTTCGAAAAGAAAAGTCAAAGTAGGGATAGGGACAGAGAATGATTCAGAACATTCTGCGATCCCAAACAATTCTTATAACGCCTATACCTGTAAAACAATGCTAGTTAAACAGATAAAAGAGTTCAGAAACGCGTATCTTACACCGTCGAGCACACGTCTCTGGGTAGCCGTTTTTGTTGCATTTTGTCTTCACGACCTTCTACAAGCTAGAGAACGCCATCTTTGAAGGTAACATTGCGTCGTCATCTTCAACATTTCTTGGGTGACAATCTTCCACGGTATCTCGGGAACATCGTCAAAAATAACCGTACGTCGTTATCTTCAGGGTTGTGGCAGTATGTCGCCACGGCAGTGCGTCGCCACTATAGAGAATCTCTTCTTTATCTTGAGGGACCATCAAAGGTGATCATATCTCGCCATCTTCAGAATTTATGACATTATTTCACCACGGCACCATATCTCGGCTTGCTATGAGCCAATACTTAGGCACTATAAGCTAAGTGAGACGAACTTTTATCATGTGGATCACTTAATATGATTGTAATCGAGCCGATTACCAAATCATGTCAAATTGCTTAGAGGGGTTATCTGGCGTACCAAGGAACCCAAACTGCTGCACTAGGTCCACATAATCATAATGCGGGGCCCAACATCTTGTCGCCGCTCTAGCGCCAGCTAGAACAGTCTGTCGCCAGCATTTGCGTTTGTCGCCTCGCGACAATCCTGTCGTTTGGCGACAAAATCGAGGTTTTAAAACACCCGTCTTCTTTCTTTCTCATTTTGCAGCTGCAACTCTGCTTGTGCGTTTCTCACGAAACCTTCAAATTGCTCGTTCTTGCTCGTTTCACAACTGAATTTGCTCAAAATTGTTGCAAATCAAAGCTTATTTCATCTTTTTTCCTAATCTATGTAAGTTTTGCTCAAAATCTACTCAGTTTTTGATGAATTTCACGTTCTTGTTCACGAATTTTCGAAAAAATTCGAATATGTTCATGCTTAATTTGCTTTGTTTGTCGAATTTTATGCCTTGAATTTGTTTGATTATGCTTGTATATTGCCTTGGGAGTATTTTGAGACTTGTTTGACTCAATTTGGTGAAGAAATGAGCAATCCACTATTGTTGGACCTCGTAAGTTCGTGAAGAACAATGTAGCCCTGTAGGCGTCGTGTGAAGTGCGCCTACGTAAAAGCATGTTGGGAATATGATTGGCACTCATAGGAAGTGGGAATTGGCATATACGATTCGGGACAAGGAAAGTAGGGAGCCGCCAACAAGTTTTTAAGGAACTTGTAAACCGTTCACGGATCATTAAAGGCAACAACGATTAAGGGACAACGAAAGGCAACAACGATTGACCCGTGAAGGTTACACCCCATTCATAATCCATGAGATTACTAACTCCATATGGTTCGGAACCACGAAAGGAGGATCGGGGATGATGGTACGAAGTGAATCATGGAGTCACATTCGCCTGTATTGGCCTCTACTCGATTCTTTTTGTGAAAAGTATTCCCGTGATCTCAAAGGCATACAAACAAAATATTCAATTTGCTCCAAATTATTATTAAGCTAAGCTGGTTTAATATTAATGCACACATAATTCTAAAATATTTGTGACCAGTTAGATTAAATAACAAGATTGAAGGAACTTAAACCGATTGTCCAAATTATCTTATTAAGTGTGATATTCAATTACATATTCCCTTTAAACATGCAATATAGTAATCATAAATAATAATAGAATAAACATTAATATTGGAAGCAATTCAACAATAATAGCGTTAGTCAAATCAAATAATATTAATTATAATAATCATGATACTAGCAATATAAAATAATAATAAGTAATTAAATTAATTAATTACTCACACTCCGCACGTTCCTTTCAATTGCTACATCATGAATAAATTGTTAGTAACTTCAATAAAAATATAAATCAAATTGAAATTAAATAAAATAAAAAGTAGAGTGAACCCTCAGTTAATTCTACCTTTCACGCCTTGGTTTAAGTATAGAATTTCGGGTATTGTATGGACTCCTTAGAGTGCTTAAGGGATATAAAATGAGAGAATAGGGTGGCTAGGGTTTAGGCTAGAGCAAGAGAAAGAGGAGAGAATATTTTTGGTGTAGGGAGAGAGAATGATTTTTGGTGTAGATGAGAGGAAGAGAGAATGATTTGATGATCAAGCTTGTTGATGATTTAAAAAGGGGATATATGACCTCTATTTATAGGGAAAAAAGAGGGGTCAAATTAAGAAAAGATAAGAATTCGAATCGGATAAAACTCTTGCGATAGACATCAGTTTTTTTGGTTTTTGTTTTTATCATATCTTTTGATCCAGATATTAGAATAATATGAAGAAGATATTGTTGGAAAGCTGTTGAAGTCTACTTTCTAACCCAATTAAAATGAGATTAAAATATTTTGTAGAATAAAAGATATAACCGAAATAGTGGGACGGTGTCAGTTTTGGATAGAGTTTCGTATTTCTTTTATATCTTTTCCGTTATAGCTCGAAATTAATATTATAATATAGAATTGGAAAGATAATTTCAAGATCTATCCAACCATATAAAATTAGATAAAAACAGTGAGGTACAAAATAAATATCTGACGATCTTTGAACGTCTTTCAATTCGAATTGAATTACTAGAGGAGTTTTATTCTATTTCAAACTCTTTAACCTTGTTTTTTCAAAAAGGATAATTAAGATATTTTAGCAACTCATAGAAGCTTCCAATTAATCCTAATTGGATTAGGAATGGAATTAAATCCATTGGACCCTCCACATGGTCATTGGGTCGTAGGAAAGGTGGGCTTAGGTTCGGTTTAGACCCAGCTTAGCATTTTGGCAATAACTTATTCGTTATAACTTGGATTTCGGCTTATAATATATCGTTGGAAAGCTCTTTTCAAGCTCCATCCAACCATATAAAAATTGGACCCTGATTATGTACCAAAATAAACTGATCTAAACGTTTTTATAAAAAGGACACGAAATGAATGATTTTAATGGACACGAAATAAATTATTTTGGGTTTAAAGGCACGAAAAGAGAAAATTAACTTTTGATTTGATAAAATGGGCTAGGAATTGGGTTGGTTTATGAAATGTATTGGGTAGAAACATGGATTTAAGCACTCCAAATATTAAATACTCAACCCGACCTTTAATGGCGGTGAAAGGTGTTCATCATCTGGTTTGGTTTTGGGGAGACACTTTTAGGTGTCTACAGAAGCCCCGACTTTGACTGAGTTTGTAGAAACGACAGTTTCGAAAACGATATTCAAAGTAGTCAATTGGGACGGAGAATGATTTAAGACGTTCTGCAATCCTAAATCATTCTATATACGCCGATACCTGCAGAAGAATGTTAGTTCCTCAGATAAAAGAGTAAAGGGATATAATGCTTATCTGACACCAGTGTATCGGTGACAAATGAGTTTGGTAGCTTCCTATGCTTGATGGAATCCACCGAATGATACTTTCCATGCTTGAGGAAAGTCGACAGATGATGCTGGCAATTTTCTATGCTTGAAGAAACTCACCGGTTGAGATACTTTCCATGCTTGAGGAAAGTCGATAGATGACAATTTTCCATGCTTGAGGAAAAACTTATCTGATGATGAAATTGCAAGTCTCTGTGTATCGAGAACCTTGCGCCATGAAATGATGGTTGTTCACTTGTTCGATTGTCTCCAAACATGGGCTGTAGTTGGTTTGCTTGTCCCCGAATGTGGGTTGTAGAAGGTCGCTTGTCCTCGAATGTGGGTTGTAGAAGGTCGCTTGTCCCCGAACGTGGGTTGTAGATGATCCGCTTGTCCCCGGATGTGGGCTGTAGTTGGTCCGCTTGTCCCTGGACGTGGTGATTGCGAGATTATGTAGTGTCGTTAGTCTACTAACCCTAATCAAATTAGAAATTTATAATCCTAAACTACCCTAATACGAGTATAGGGGTAAGTGAAGGGTCGAACCCAAAAGGACTAAGTGTATCAATTTGTGCTAATTAGACTACTAGGAAAGCTTGTGAGGTAAAGAAAGGTTCAACTAAACACAACTAAGGACAAATAACTAAAACTAGGGAAAGTGGAATCCAATTACGTCAATGCATTCTACAACATCATACAATTAGATGAAAATGACCTCGATTAGGAACAATCAACACATTTAACTCACTCTCGCACAATTAAGCATGTTAATAATCCTACTAAACTAATTCTCTCTCGTGCAACTAGCCTAGCAAAGGTATGGAAGAATTTAGACCCTCAACCAACTCACCCTCGCACAATTGATTGAAAGCACAATTAAGAACATAGAATCAATTCGCTAGAAAGATTCTAATCCATAAAAGCATTATCCATACACAATAATCAAGAAACAATTTCATACTAATCACAATCAATCATTAAATTAATTAACATAACCTTCATCAATTTCCCTAGAACAAAATCTAAACTAACATAATGAACAAAAACATGGAAAACAAGGTAAAATAATAATAAAATCAAGAATCAAATAACTAAACTAATTAATCTACTCAAATAAACAAATAAATAAGCAAAACCAATAATAAATGAAAGCAATAAAGGTGAGAGAAAGTTAGGAAGTCTCATTGAATTTATGAAAGGAAAAATCCACAAAATGCTTCTTCAAAATCCCAAAACTCCATGAAAAATCCAAGCTTTCTCTCTCTAAAGTACTCCTAAACTAGAAAGAGAAAATCCTAATCTAACCGTAAGAGAGAGAAAAATAAAAGAGGCTAAACTACTCTAATCTAATCTAGGGTAGAAAAATGTTGATTGAAAGTTGAGAAAATAACCCTAAAGGGGTATTTATAATACAAGCTAAAACAATAAATAAAATAAAACAAAACAAATAAAGAAAATAAAATAAAACAAAAGAAAAGAAAAGGGAACAGCAGCAGGGGACAGTGACTGGTGTGAATGTGCGTGGGCTTGTGGTGGAGGATAAGGTAGGGTGTGGTGATGGATAAGGGGCAGCAGGGGGTTGTTAGGGGCAACAGTTAGTGCCTCGATGTTTGGCTCAAATCATGTGCCTCGAATATTGGACTTTGAACTCGAACACAATCCTACACAAACCAAGAAAACCGAGGAGAGGATCGGGACATAAAATTAAATAAATAAAGGACGAAATAAAATAAAACCAAGAAAGATAAAATAAAAAAAATAAAATAAAAATAAACTAGAAAATAAGGGACATAAAACTAAACTAAAAAAATAATTAAAACTACGCAAACAAATAAAATAAAATAAAATACGAAAACAGACTAAAACTAATAAAATAAAGAAAATAAACTAAAACGCTCCAAAAATACTCAAAATAAATATAAAAGACGAGAATAATAAAATAATAAAAATAAAGGATAAAAAGGGTGAAATTATTGGAAAATAAGCCGAAATACGAGTCAATAAACACCCTAAAAGTGACAAAAAAGTCACTTATCACGTGGGTTGTAGTTGGTCCGCTTGTCCCCGGATGTGGGCTATAGATGGTCCGCTTGCCCCCGGACGTGGGCTGTAGATGGTCCGCTTGTCCCCGGACGTGGGCTATAGTTGAGACCTGCAAAAAAAAATTTGCCAAGGGACTCGTATATACCATGATTGACTCGACCAACTGACTTGACCAAGTTTGACTTGACATGACATGTGTATGACTTGTGATTGTGTGTGTGTGTATATATGTATGATTTGAGTGTGTGTGCAAACACAAGCAAACGAATATGCAAAAGCAAAAATTTTCCGTCATTTTTGTCATGAGTGGAGGGTACCGACTTTCTCCCGAAAAAGAAAGACATGAAAAATATTTTATTTTCAAACTTCCCTCAATGAGAAAATTTTGAAAAAGTTTTTGAACTTCTCCTAAAGAAAAATACGAAAAAGGAAAAGAAGTTTAAAACTTCGTCATTGAGCAAAGCGAAATGAATCACATGGATTTTCTTCTTATCGGATTGAACTGCTCGTCTTGAAGATAATGTATGCATGATGTATGTTCTTAGGCCAGGAGGCTAAGGACAATTACATCATGTGACACGATAAATGAATTGACTTGGGTCATGGAGCTAAGCATCATATATGGTGTAAAGAAATGATCTTGAATGTCGCTTAAGTCTTGAAGCTAAGCACGTATATAGACGAAGTGATTATTGCATAATGAACATTGTTTAAGTCAAGGAGCTAAGCACGATATGCTTTGTATGATTAAAAATCACAGATATATAAATGTAGCTCAGCACATTATGCGATGCGTGAAACAATGAATATTGCTCAGATCAGGAAGCTAAGCAAGTATACAATGTTTTTTCTAATGAATGTTGTCTTGAAAGATGATGACATGCACAGTGTTGAAACAAGATTTCATGATAAAGGGTTCTTAAAGGGAAGGATGATATGGCTATGTATGTGTGAGTGAAGTGTGTGAAAGTGATACTAAGGTTGGCTGCAAAGGTTGTGGTGATGGAAATAGATGTGAGAAGAGTCAAAGATTATGACTCTTGTTAGGCTGGGTAAGCTAAGTGATGTGGGTTCAAGCCCCCAAGTCTAGTTCTAAATGGGTAGGGATAAGCATTGGATATTCTTTGACTCAATCATGCATAGATATGAATATGAATGTGGCCGCACCTCAATGTGAGGTTGCCTACGTATCCGTTAGGAATCAGGCCAAACGTAGCTCTAACCAAACTTTGCACAAGTGTATGTACACCTCAAAGAGGTCTTTCAAGGGTTGTAATGTGGTTAAGTTGATGGTTTAAGGAAGAAAGGGATAAAAGGCTCAAGACCTGAGAAAAACCCCCCGAGATGTGTAATTGTGTATTTGAAAACTTTGAATTTGCAAGTTTTATCTTTCACATTTTTTGCTTTGAAATTCTTTTCCTTCTTATTTTTTTTTATTTTTTTTTTGGGTCATTTGAATCAATGTAGGCAATCCCGGATCATGCGGTCCATCACTCACTTAGCATTCATGTTTCTTAGGCACGGTACCAAGCACTCGATGAGAGACGCAATTCGAGACGTGTTCATATCAAAGACATTGGAACACTTGCCCTTAGACATTGTTTTACTGTTACTTTGCTGCACTTTTTTTTTTATTTATTTCAACTTGCTTTTTGAATGTCACACAAATTGCACACCTTCCCATCCCAGGGTTATGTGAATGTGGGTTGAAGAAATAAAGGCTAAACGTTAGACAAGGCTCAAAGTGGAAGATGAAGAAATGGATATGTGATTGAAATGGTTAAAGGGGAATGACAGGGTTGCAAAGGTGCCTCAAATCATTGGTGTACCTTGTGTTTAGTTCGGCTTTTTTTTTTATTTTTTTATTTTTTTTTTTTTTGCGAATGACATGATCGAATGCAAAGGAAAGAAATGCTTATTGATGGAACATGGCATATAAACATTAGGATAAGGAGAACTTATGCTAGACTTATTAGGAAAAAAGGGTTGGAACGAAAGAAAAAAAAAACATAAAATCTTGTATGGAAACTTGTCTTATGCTTCTTCTTCATGGATGCTTATGAATTCCTTGTTAGCGCCAAGAGGGACAAGAAATTTGTTATTGCTGATGCTTTGATTGGAAGAAAAGAAGGAAGGAATGACTTTCCCCTTATTCTTCCAACACTTGCCTAGTGAATCTTCAACTCGAGTACTTTGGAACAAAATGAGCTCACTTAATGCATTGACTCAGTACTCGGATTGGAAAGGAAGAGTGTATGAAAGAATATTCAAAACCTATGTGAAATACTCTACTCATTCCTATTACGACGGGAAACGACACTTGCATGGTCCTACTATACGATCATAAGCAATATAGTGCATTATTCGAAGACAAAGTATGTGCAACGACTCAACATGTATGATTAGGTGAGTTTATAAGACTCGTGGAATGATTGCATGACTAGACATGAGGATGTTGTGAAAAACAAATGACCTAAGGACCAAATAGCACAGAAGACAAAAAGACAAACTAACTTGATTAATTTTGTCTAATTTTAATGTTTATGCTATTTACTAAGCGAAAATGGTCCATTGGCAATCGTTAGTCATAAATAAGATCAACCATGTTTTGGGTGTTTTTGTCCCTCGGGAGAGTTACAACTCGAAGACTGGTCCGGAGAGCTTCTGTACCTGCAAAATCAACGGAGACACCGTTTGGGTGGTGCTCCGCCTCCAACGCTCAAGTTAGTAACTTGAAGGAGAGAAAAAGGTGCGGAAATTTAGGAGGGGATCTGCTAGGTTTTCTAGCTCAGCTGTCTCTATCAAAGGGACAGTTTTTGTGTAATAAATGAAGGAACGTGCCCTCCAAAATAGGGGAATTTCCCTATTTATAGGGTCATTGGGATTTGTGCCCCTGATTAGGTGACAGAACCCTAATCAGGGATGGGCTGCGCCGTATTACGACTTTCTCGGGATTTGGGCCTGAAGGCCGACATTGTCCCTAATATCTGGGAAGACACGTGTCGCCCAGGGATAGGTCCATTTTGGTCCATTCCCGGGCTGACACGTGTCACCCTTTGATTGGGCCACGTGTGAGGGGTAAAATTACCCTAAACATTTGCCCCTCACAGATGTGACGTGGCACGCCACGTGGCATCTGTGACACATGTCACGCTACGAATGGTGGTAATTTTACCGCCCATTTTTTACCTTTCAAATTCTGGGTAAATTACGGGAATACCCCTTCTTTTACCCCCTATATATAGCCGTTTTACCTTCAGATTATCATTTACGCTTCACATAAATTTTCAGAGCAAACTTAGAGAGTTTCTTGAAAGAGAGATCAGAAGTCATCCGTCTGAGTCAGGCGTAATTTTCCGAAGAAACCTAGTCGCATCAACACAGGCGGACCCGTCTACCTTCAGATATCAAATCTAAAGGTACCGTCTCTGACTCTTTCAGCTCTTTTTCATTTTTCCGTTTGTATATATTCCTTGCAATAAATGGATTCATCACCAACACACACGGCACGACCTAGGGTAGAATCCAGCCGTTCACCAGGGACGGCTGAGTCTAGGACTGGTAGTGCCGTCTCAGGGTGTTGGGACCACCCTCATGCTTGGATTCCGACCATTTGCGCGTCTGTGCAGGACACAATGGCTCGGACAATACAGACGGCACGAGATCCAGATTATAGAAGTGATGCCTCAGGCGGCCAAACGCCTGAAAGGGAGACGTCTGGCTCTGGACACCAGACGGCTCCAGAGAGATCTCCGCCGCGTGGCCCCCCAACTCCTCCAGATTCCTTTTTGGAGGAGTGCGACCAAATCGTGGAAGAGATCCACGACCAAGGCGGTGAGGAAGCCGCCTCAGCTTCCATTTCGTTATCTGAGGAGGAGACGGGAAGTGGTCTCAACGTCTCTTCCTCAGAGAGCAGCGACGATCTTCCTCCGTTTGAGGATAGTGAGGAAGAGGAGAGGAAGACGTGGAAGGAGAAAGATGATCCTTACAAAATCCACGTCTCCTCTAAGGACCTTGACCTTATGGAGAAAGGTCTTGACAAGTTCTTGCAGGCTCACCCCATGGGAGACGGGTGGAAAATAAGGGTGCCTCCCCCAGACGGCACCATTTCTTGGGAAGACGATCAACGCAACGCAAACGGCTACTTTGGCTGTTATGAGGCGGCGTTCAGGGCGGGCCTACGCTTCCCCCTTCACTAGGCGGTGAAGGCAATTTTGAGAGGCTACGGCCTCGGAGTCTGGCAACTTACCCCCAATTCTTGGGCAAACATATTGGGGTATGTTGCCGCCTGTGAGTTTCAAGGGGTTCACCCCGGCTGGGAGGCATTTGCCAAAATGCACTATCTAAGTCGCAACCCAGGCGGGTACAGAGCGTGGTATACTCTGACCACGTTCCCCCAATATATGATGACCTTGGACAAGGTGTCCAAGTTCGACGGCTGGAAACACAGGTTCTACCTGTGTACGGCTCCTACCAGGCGGGAGAATTCCGAACTCCGCCGGTACAATAAAAAGCCTGAGCTAATGGGTGAAAATGCTGTCTGCCTCGAATCCCGGATGAGGATTACGACGCAATAATTGAGGCTGATCTCTTCGGCCTTGAAGACGCAACTCTGTCAACAGGCGAAACAATAAAGGTTCCAAAAAATTGGATCCCCAAGAGCGCCTGGTTCAGAGATGAATGTTTCCTAGCCGCCTGCGGGCTAGGGCACATGTTTGATAAACGTATGCGCCTGACTTGCTTCCGTCTGTATTACTTTTGTATCGGAAGTTTATTTTTAATTGTATTCTAACTGTTTTCCCGCCTGAACTTGCAGAAGACGCATTAAACATGCTGCCAGACGAGAAAACCACCAGGCGGTCCTCCGCTCAGATCCGCCGATACTTGGCGGAGGCTCAGGCGAGGGAGCTCAAGGCCAAGGTAACCGCCTGACCCCTTTTAAGCGTTTTCTTTCAAAGTTTCCTTTCTTCGCCTGTTGACATTATGTTGTAATTTTCCATGGAGGCATAATAGACAAGACGTTTGAGAAAAGTCTCAAACGAGCTAGGGAGGAGACGCCTGTCTCCAAAAAGTCCTCCAAGAAGGCCGCCTCCGTGACCACCTCTGATGCCCCGTCTGGGAGGCGAATGACGGTTGGGGGGAGAAGCGAACAAGTGTCAGGCCCCTTTGGCCTTGATTTGGTTCCTCTTCCTACAACCGGGGGGATATCAACGGCTGCGAGTGGCTCTCGCCACGCCGGCTCTGCAGGTAAGAATCCTTTCGAATCCCCGCCTGAGCTGGGATGGTCGTTGCGAGTGAAATCACACTCTCAGCAAACGTCATCCTCAGACGGTCGAAACCAAATAGGCGCAGCTTTAGTAACTCAATCTGATGCTGATTATGGTACAGATCGGTCGCCTCGCTGGCCGGACGTCCAACAGCATGCGCGGGCAATGCTGGAGGCTGTAAGCAAGCGGGATAAGGATGCTATCCCGGGGATTGAGACGTTCAATCTGGAACGCATCCTGACCCTTCTGGCTGAGGTAGCTTAGCCATTTTTCTCTTTTTATTTTTACATCTGTTTTTGCCCTTTTTTCCGCCTGCATTCCTGAACTTGTTTATTTTTGCAGGCCATGTTGCGGGTAGACGGGCTCAAGCGTCCATACACCCGCAAACGGGATTAAATCCATACACCCGCAAACGGGATTAAATCCATTGGACCCTCCACATGGTCATTGGGTCGTAGGTAAGGTGGGCTTAGGTTCGGTTTAGACCCAGCTTAGCATTTTGGCAATAACTTATTTGTTATAACTTGGATTTGGGCTTATAATATATCGTTGGAAAGCTCTTTTCAAGCCCCATCCAACCATATAAAAATTGGACCCTGATTATGTACCAAAATAAATTTATCTAAACGTTTTTATAAAAAGGACACGAAATGAATGATTTTAATGGACACGAAATAAATTATTTTGGGTTTAAAGGCACAAAAAGAGAAAATAAAGTTATGATTTTATAAAATGGGCTAGGAATTGGGTTGTTTTATGAAATGTTTTGGAATGAATTAAGTGTTTTCATGGTGTAATCCTTTTAATTTTTTTTAAGAATGGTGTGAATAACCGGGAATTATGTCTTCAAGAATGGGAAATAAGTTTCCAAATAACTATGTGATAGGTGGCACGTATTTGGATCATACGAGTTTTACATATGGTCAATATGGTTGAGTTGTTGTTAGTGATTACCATGGATAAATGAAGAGTTTTTTTTTTGGATTGTTATCATGAATATTTTGAGGATTTGTGCTATCAAGTCTTTACTAATTTATGATTTATGTTGAGCAAAGAAATATTATTCGTGGTATTAATGAGTTGAATTATTTCTATATAAGTGTGGGAGTAAGGTGTTTATTTTTGGGAGATACAATTTGGATATTAGCATTGATTTATGATCGCTTGTATCTAAAGGTGGAGAGTATTCATATTGTGTGAGGAAAAGTATTGTGGTGATTATTTAAAGCAAAATTGTTGATGGTTGAATCTTTGAAGAAACTTAATACAAAAGTTAGAGGATTTTGAGTCAATTCAAGTGAAATGATGTATTTGAGATAATGGAATTTGTTTTAAATCGAACTTTATTTTGAAGAAATAATACCTTGTGAAAGGATCTATTGAAGTTAGTTAAAGAAATGATTGTTTGGATTGTTACTTAAAGGATTTTACTCTAAGGGATTGACGGCAAAGTTAATTGATATAGAGAAGTTGTTAACAATGGAATAATCAATGATTGCATAGAGTTATTAATGAATTGCCTAAAAGATGAGTTATGGACTATAACAACTAGATTGAGGAATTTGAAGTTATGAGAAAAGATTTTTGAGTTTCGAATGTTTGAAACTTTCTGGTTTCCTTACTTGACTTGATGATTGTTGATGAATTGAGAATATAGTCGATTTATTAAGGTGTTGGTCGAGTTACGGGGCGTAACTCCTTTTAAGGGGGGTAGAGGGCGATAGAGTTTCGCGCGTCTACTTTTCGAGTCATTTTTGAGTGATTTCAAGTCTTATTTGAGTTGAGTTGGAGTCTTGAGTCAAGTTAGGATGTGCATGAACCAATAATTTCAAAACGATTTTCGTTTCTTTTGGCTAAGTTTCGGGTCGAAACTCATTTTAAGGGGGGTAGACTGTAATAACCCGTATTTTCATACGTATTTTCCTAATTAATTAAGGATTATTTTATAAAAAGGTTATTTTAGTAAATTTATTATTTGGAGCCAAAATAATATTTGAATTTTGGCGCCAAAAGCATTTGAAAACTAATCATTATTTTGGATAAGATTTATTATCCATTTATCTTATTTTAAAAACTTGATTATTTACATATTTCGGATATTTTAATTTAAGAAAAATAATATTTTATAAATTAATTATTATGGCCTAAAATTCCCATTTATTTAGCTAGGAAATTTGGATTTTCTATGTTTAGAAAATATGATTTTCTTAGTTAATTATTGGTGAATAATTGGTATTTTAATTAATTTATTATTTATTTAATTATTCTATATTATTTACACAATTATTTTTATTCCTTAAACTGAGCAAAATCTTCCTAAATACTAGTAAGGGAATCTCCTATTTTCCCTAATTCTCTAATTCTCCATCTTTTTAGTATCCAATCATCATATTCTCTTGCCTTTTGTTCCTCTTGATTATTCCCCAAGTAATTCTAATTTCCTTATTATTTTGCATGACATACATACCTTCCATATTCAAGTATACACAATCACCTTAATATCCAAACTTTCCTTAATTCTTTATTCACTTCTCCAAGTTATCTCTTAAACCCTAATTACCATAATTCTTCCTACATTTTCCTACCATAATTCATGCTCATACTAGCCTATAAATACCCCTTTATACCTCTCACATTTTTCACACAAATTCTCTACTTTTCTTCTCCTTAATTTTACACAAATCATCCCGTTCATCTTTGAAGCCAATTTTCGGGCACTTCTGGTCAGTTTTTGGGGTAGTGACGTTTCACAGAAGATTGTTCCTCTCGAAAAATCCTTGAGGTTAGGCTCAAGAATCACCCAATTCGGAGTTATATCAAAGGAGTTATAGCCTCTGCAAGTTCTGCCTATTATTTCCTACGAAATTCCAATTCTTCTCTTTTCCTTGGTTTCTTATCTTTTCTTCTTCTGTTGTTTTATTTAATTATTGTTATTATTATTATGGGAGATTAATATAAAATTATTATGAGTATTTTTAATTATATAAAATCATATTTTAATGATATTTATGAGTAATTAAAAGGTTCATGTACATATAGTTGGGGGTTTTTAATTATTTGTTAAACTTATATTGATTAAGGTTATATATTTATTTGTAGGGTGTGTTCTATCAAGATTCTTGAGGTTCTTTTGGTGTGTTTGCTAAGCAAGGATCAAGGTACGTTAGGTGGCTAGATACCTTTGAAAGTAATTGGTTTGAGTAACATGTTTTATATGATTTAATTTGATTGGTGATTGAATTAAATTGATTTGAATTGTGATTTTGAAATAACTTATGTTTGGAGGTATTGATAAAAGTATTTTGAATGATTGATTTTTAAATCATGTTTTGAATGGTTTGATTGAATTACTTATCATGTTTAAAGGAATTGATTTGAAAAGTTTATTGAATTAAACAAAAGGTTTCTCAAGGAAGAGTTATTGATTTTGAAATTATTAATATGAGATTTTATTCTCAAGTATTTATTTAAGAAGTTTTGATTTTGAAATTATGTGGAATTATTAAAAAGGAGTTTGAATTATATTGGATTTATTGAACCATTGAAATATTATTATTAATGCTTTATAAGCATGTTGGTAATCCCACTATGCGGATTTGGTTTATTGATAAGACTATGGACTTTGTATGACCTAGTCTTTCCTCAAGAATAGCCTTGTAATATAAGGAGACTAGCTTGGGGGGTGTGCACACTTGGGTGAGGAATTGGATTTAAAGAAATTGGTTCAAAAAGGCAATTGGATTTTTAAAAGAATTGGTTTATCAATTATTTTGAATGTTGAATCATTGGAATTGGTTTTGAATCATAAGTTTTGGAATTATTGGATTATTTACTGGAATTGGTTTTAAAAGCATGTTTGCAATAAATTGAGTTTACATTATCTTGTACTTATCGTACATAGCATATTTTGCTAATCCGTATTTCCTATTTGTTTTGGTTCGCCCTGTTTACCGAAATGGTAAGCAGTGTTGACTATTTTCAGGTGGAGTCATGAATGAGCATATGGGAGTTTCGGGATTTGCTTCACCTAGTTTAGGAATGTTGGTCTTGTGTTTATTTAGAGTACTCATAACAATGTTACTATTTTCATAAGTATTAATAAAAGAAAGTTGAGTTTCCGCTGCAAAGTATTGGTTTTATTTAGTAAGTTTGAGTAGCCTTGCGTAATCACGCCGCGGTAACACGCCCAAGTCTATCTCTACGGTATAATTATACGTATTATATTAGTATTTCCGTAGAGGGAGATTTGGGGGTGTTACATAGTTTTAGTTCTTTTATTCTCTCTCTCTTAGGGTTAGATTAGGAGTTTCTCTCTCTAGTTTAGGAGTAGTTTAGAGAGAGAAAGCTTGAATTTTTCATGGAATTTTTGGGATTTTGAAGAAGCAATTTGTGGATTTTTCCTCTCATAAATTCAATGAGTCTTCCTAACTTTCTCTCACATTTATTGCTTTCATTTATTATTGTTTTTGCTTGTTCATTTGTTTATTTGAGTAGATTAATTAGTTTAGTTATTTGATTCTTGCTTTTATTATTATTTTACATTGTTTTCCATGTTTTTGTTCATTATGTTAGCTTAGATTTTGTTCTAGGGAAATGGATGAAGATTATGTTAATAAGTTGAATGATTAATTGTGATTTGTATGAAATTGTTTCTTGATTATTGTGTATGGATGATGCTTAAATGGATTAGAATCTTTCTAGCGAATTGATTCTATGCTTTTAATTGTGCTTTCAATCAATTGTGCGAGAGTGAGTTGGTTGAGGGTCTAAATTATTCCATACCTTTGCTAGGCTAGTTGCACGAGAGTGAATTAGTTTAGTAGGATAATTAACTTGCTTAATTGTGCGAGAGTGAGTTAATTGTGTTGATTGTTCCTAATTAAGGTCATTTTCACCTCATTTGGAGTGTGAGAGTGTTTTTGAGGATGATGTGGGCCAAAGGTGTGAAGGTGAGGAGAGATTTATTGTGATGAGAGGATTTTTGACGATTTCGATCCTTTTCATTCCCCTTTTGAGCTTGAGTGCCATCCTTCCCCTAACTCACCCTCTTTGAGAGCTTCCTATGGTGAGGATATGAGTGAGCCATCTTCCATTTTGAATGAGGGAGTTCATGAGGATGATGATGATGATGAGTTTGAGCAATCAAAAGTGATTGAGAGTCCCTTGAGTGATGATGGAAGAGTTGAGAATGAAGAAAATGTCGATTTTGAGGATTCCAACCCCCTTCCCCATCTTGATGAGTCTAGTTTGCATGTTTGTGACCCTTCTATCCATGAGTCTTTGGATTCTTTTGAGTTTATGGCTAGTGTAGGGAATATTTCAAGCATTATGATCCCAAACTTGAACCCCACTGTGATCATACACTTAAGTATGGTGGCGTTCAAAAGGTAAAGAAAAGAGAGCAAAAGAGTCGCCAACAAGTTTTAGGAACTTGTAAACCCAAAAGACAATCCAAATGGACCATCAACTCCATAAGGTCTTGAACCAAACACGGTTCGGGGATGAGGGTACGAATCCAATCTACAAAAGAAAGGACCTGCCCTATAAAATAGGCCTCTACATTGTTCTGCTCGTATTCATGTGCGCTTTTCGAATTACATACAAACATTATATTGAATCTACCCTGTTTATCAATGTTGGTTGAATATTAATGCACGAATAATACTATTATTGACGATCACTTGAGTTAAAATCATATTAGCCTAAACCAAATTATTAATTATCTTATTAGGCGTTTTTTTAAGTACAAATTCCCTTTAACATGCATAAAAGGAGTGATCAATCAATAACAATAAATAAATCAAGCAACATAATAAGAAACAATATTAAATAATAATAATCATAATATTCATAATAATAATAACAATAATAATAGTCAAAATCATGTTAAGGCATAATAAAGCTTACATATAATAGCAAGATCCTAGGCATGATACTAACAAGATTAATAACAAATCCTAGCATGTCACTAAACAATAAAGATCAAGGCTTTAAACCTAAAATGGTACTAACATGACACTAGAAAGAATAAAATAACATCCTAACATGATACTATGAATTAATACATCCGAACATGATACTAGGAATATTATACAATAATAAACATGCTTTTTACATTGTGAAAGAAATAGAGAGTAAGCTAATCTACTTATTTTGAAGCCTCGTACCTTTTTCTAATAACAAAATACACAAGTTAGTAAAATTCAATGAAAATAATAAATAATTATTAAAGAATTAAATTAAGTAAATAGAAAGAAAGAGTTATAAAGTTTAGATTCGATTTGGGACCAAACTCTCAAAAAATATTAAACCTTGCACGTCTAGGGCGAAGGCAACTTCGAACTTTGCTAAGTGATTCTAAGTCTTGTGTATGCGGAATATTGTTTTTAAAAAGTTGGTTTAGAAAGAGAGAGAGAAAGAAAGAATTAAGTAATTCTTAATGAGAGTTGATGATCAAAAACAGAGGTTCGGGACCCTATTTATAAGAAAATAGTCTGGAAAATCATAGAATTTGATAAGGAATGAAACTCCACTCTGTCTCTAACAAAACCGACCTTGTCGCCAGAAATTTATCTTGTCACCAGGCGACAGAGTCTGTCGTGAGCCGACAAACCTGTCGATTGGCGACAGAAACAGTTTTTGCAGATTTTGTTTTTACCATATCTTTTGATCCAAGGGGCCAAATAAGTCATTTAATATGTCGTTTCAAAGCTCTTGAAGTCTACTTTCAAATGCAATTAGAATCAGATTAAAATATTTTGTAGATAAAAAGATATGGCCGAAATAATAAAAGGATGTCAGTTATGGATAGAGTTTCGTATTCCTTTCATATCTTTTTCGTTTTAGCTCGGATTTAAATTATAATATATCATTGGAAAGATAATTTCAAGATCTATCCAACCATATAAAATTTGGATAAAAAATATGAGGCACGAAAATAATATTTGACTATCTTTGAACATCTTTAAATCCGAGTAGAATTAGGAAAGTTTTAAAAAAGGAAAGTTTATATTCAATTCAAATTCCATGATCTTATCGTTTCAAAAAAGGATAATTCAGATATGTTAGAAACTTATAGAAGATTCTAATCAATCCTAATTAGTTTAGGAATAGTATTAAACCTTTGGACCCTCCTCATGATCATTGGGTCGTAGGCAAAATGCGGTTTAGACCCAGTTTAGTATTTTGGCCATAACTTCCTCATTATTCATCGAAATTGGGCTTATAATATATCATTGGAAAGGTCTTTTCAAGCCCCATTATAATACACCATTATTGGACCCTTATCATGGACCAAACTAAAATGTATGGGGCGTTTTCATAAAATAGAGTGGGTTTTCGAAAACACAAAGAAAGATTTTTAATAAAAAAACTACCGCATCACTTGACTTTTCCACACTTTTACCTCATTCGATTATGGTTCGATGTGAAAGGTATTCATCACTGGGTTTGGTTTTGGGGAGACACAAATGGGTGTCTACAGAAGCCCCCACTTTGACTGAGTTTGGAGAAACGAATGTTTCGAACACAAAAGTCAAAGTAGCGATAGGGACGGAGAATGATTCAGAATGTTCTGCGATTCCAAATCATTCTTATAACGCCGATACCTGCAAAACAATGTTAGTTAAACAGATAAAAGAGTTTAAGAAACGCGTATCTTGCACCGTCAAGCACACGTCTCTGGACTAATCGTTTTTGTTGCATTTTGTTGTTCTGACAACTTTCCACAAGCTAGGGAACGCAATCTTGCTGTTGTTGATGTTCACTCGTGTTGAACAATGGAGTCTTTTTTGAGGATTGTTCACTCGTCTCTAAACAGTGGAGCTTTTTTGAGGATCGTTCACTCGTCTCTGAATAATGGAGCTTTTTTGAGGATCGTTCACTCGTCTCTGAACAATGGAGCTTTTTTTAGTATCGTTCACTCGTCTTTGAACAATGGAGCTTTTTGAGTGATATGTCCACGCATCTCTGAACAAAAGAGCTTAGATGATGAGATGTCCACGCGTCTCTGAACAATAGAGCTTCATAGAATGAGATGTCCACGTGTCTCTGAACAATAGAGCTTGAAAGAATGCCTGTTGCGATCGTTTGGTTGGCTGCGAACAGGAGCTTTGCTGAATGGTTGTATCCTGTAAAAATCAAAAGAATTGCCAAAAGAATTTGCTGGTGTTTTTCTTAAGGTTGACCTAAGGCTTGATGTGTTTCTTAGGGTTGACCTAAGGTGGATGATTGACTGGAGGTTGACTCAATGTGACTGACTGACTTGAGGTTGACCCAAGGTGAATTGACACAACATGACTCAATGTACATGACTCGTGTGTGATGTGCAACTCGAAAATGAAAAAAAGAAAAAAATTTCCGTCATTGTTCTGGAGGGTACCGACCTTCTCCCAAAAAAGAAAGACGAAAAAAAGAACGAAGTGTTTGATGGTGGATGTTGAATGAGCTTAATCAAGTATATGCGTTCAATGTTGTCCCTCAAGTTGCAAGGATTAATTCCTCTTAAACTATCTTAGTTGACTCGATTATAAAAGTATTTGGGTAACTTAGGCATGGAGGCTAAGTACTTCATACTTCCTGATACAATGATTATTACAAGTGATGAGTGATGTTGATATGACAAAGCATGCTTTAACGTTATGTTAAGACTCCATGACAAAGGGTTCCTAATTGGAAGTCTATATGGTCATGTATCTGTGATGTGTGTGAAAGTGACACTAAGGTTAGGCTGCAAAGGCTAAGTGTATGGAGAAGTATTATTTGATAAGAGTGAAATAATGATGACTCTTAGGTTAGGTAGGCTAATGATGTAAGGATCATGCCCCCAAGTCTAGCTCTAAGTAAATAGGGATAAGCATTGGGGATCCCTTTATATGATCATGGTGTGGGTGTGTGAATGTGAAAATGAATGAATTTTAATTATGGCCGCAACTCAATATGAGGTTGCCTACGTATCCGTTAGGAACTAGGCCAAACGTAGCTCTAGCCGAACCTCGCACAAGTGTTGTATACCTCAAAAAGGTCTTTTTAAGGGTTGTAACGTGGTGAGGCTAAAGGTTGAAGAAGAAGGGGATAAAGGCTCAAGACCCTAAATAAGCCCTCAAGGTGTGCAACCTTGCTTTTGAATCTTTGTATTTTTATACTTGAGGTTTCTCATTTTTGAGCTTGACGTGGGAAAATTAGGTTGTTGGACTAATCCTCCTAAGCCAAACAAAATTTATAAACACTCAACAAACCTAAATACAAGTATAGAGGTAAGTTAAGGGTCGAACCCAAAGGAACGGTAATGTCTAAGTGCTTTCAATTGTATGCCTAAGCTAGGTCGAAGACAAGAGATAAAAGAGTATACTAAGAACTACTAAGACAAAGAAATCTAACAAATAAAATGCTAGGGATTGGGATTCACTTATATTAGCAATGAACAAAGCAAATTTGTTTAGGAAGTTGATTAAGTCAAGAAATGTGAGGGAAGATTAATTATGCAACCAAAAGAGCATATCAAGCTATTCTCCTAGTGGTCTAATTAGCGTCAACTACATCAAACACTAGCTAGGAAACATCACAAGAAATCACAATCGAGTAAATGTAAGCCACAAATCAATGGTCCGTATCAATGTGAACTTATAATGCAATCTAGTGTGAATAACAAGGGTGATCAAGCCTAAATCAAACACACACATGCACATAATCAATTACCAATTTAATCACATCATCAACTCCATCAAAATCCCCAATATACATCAATCCATTACATAATGCAAGCTTCACCAAATCCCTAACCAAACAACAATCAAAATCAACAAACAAAACAAAGAAAAGTAAATAAAACAATAAATGAGATAGAGTTTAGAAATGCTCATTGATAATAGAGTAGATCTCCAATACAATTGTCACCATTGGATCTTCAATCTCTCAATCACCATTGAAATTCTTCACTTTCTCTCTCTAAAATCTACTCCTAAACTAACCCCTAAATCTAGAGAGAGAAGCTCTCAACTAAGCTAAGAATATGATCTCATTCTATTATTTTCTTGTTACTACAAAAATAGAAGGAAATAACTATATATACAAAGGAGAAGGTTGGTTTTGACGCCCAAGAATAGACCCACGCAGGTGCGGGCGCTCGGAGGAGAGAGAGAAGTGCGCACGGGACACACCCAGATTGGTGCGTCCGCACGCACCAGGTGTGCGGCCGCAGACGACATATGTACGGCCGCACACTCCCCATGTGCGCCCGCACAAACTGGCAACCTCCTCTTCTTCTCTTCGTCCTAGCTCATGGGGTGCACACATCCTAGATGATGATGATGGAGGACAAAGTAGGCAGAAACTTCCTTGGAAATGTTGAAGAAAATAAGCCATGAGAAAGGCATATACAAGGCCTTGAAGCATGCCCCTTTGATCCCTCTTTTAACTTGAAACTTCTTGCACAAGCTTTAGGCATGAAAACAATGAAAGATCATGGAGAGGAAGCTCGGGAATCCTTGGTCAATCAATCACAACCTACAAACAAAGGAGACAAAGCAAATAAAAGGGAAAAATAACAAGTAAACTAGAAAATGCACAAAATAGAGAAACTAACTACAAAAAGCATAAAATGAAGAAAACAAGAATAAAACTAAGGAAAACTAAAGAAAGGAGTAATAAAATGGAATGAAATTCATCCAAAAAGGGGCCAAATGAGTTCTATAAATGAAACTCATCAGAGCTCTTTTTCTTTTTTATTTTTGCTCTTCTTTTTTGGTTTTGCATTTTTTTATTTTTATAAGTGTGGGCAATCTCGATCATGCGGTCTATCACTCACCTGGCATTCATGTTTCTCAGGCACAGTACCGAGCATTCAATAAGAAACGCAATCTGAGACATGTTCTTATCAAAGATATTTTCATATCAAAGACATTGGAACACTTGCCCTTTTATACACTTTTATTATATTTATTTTATTATTTTGAGATCACTCAAACTTTCATATTTGGAACTTGCATAAGTTACACACCATCCCATCCCAAGGTTAGTAGATGTGGGTTGAAAAATGAAGGTCTATTGTTAGACAAGGCTCAAAGTGGTTTGTCAAGAAAGGGAGTATATATTTGAAGGGTGAAAGGTATTATGATATGGTTACAAGGGGTGCCTCAAATCATTGGTATACCTTGTGCTTAATTCGGCGATTTTTTTTTTTTTTTTTTTTTTGAATAATGCAATGCAATGATCATATTCAAGAAATAAAATGCTCATTTTATTACAAGGGAAAAAGGAAAAACCTATGTAATAAATATATGGTAGACAAAGGGTGCCTATGCTAGACTTATTGGGGAAGGGTTTGAAAAAAAGAAGAAGAAGAAATCATGAAATCTTGTGAGAAGCTTGCCTTGTGTTTTGTCTTATCATTACTCTTTTTTTCTTTTCAATCATATGACTCAAACTCGATTTAACATGCATAGATGGGAAAAGATCGTGAAAGAATAAAGGGAATTATATGTGTGGAGAAAGTATGTGGAGAGTGGGAAGATGATGTGAATGGAGAAATATGGAGGAAAGAATATGTTGAAGTAGGAGGGTGTAGATGAAGAAATATGGAAGAATTAGGAATATAATGAACCCTAACTCAAATGACGGAAAAATCGACGCATGCATGAACCTAAGACATGGTCATGGTGACATGTACAAAGTGTGTGCTAAGACTAGTGCGTTTAGGTAACATGTTAAGACTTGTGTCATGACCATGTGGCTAGACAATGTGACTAGACTCAAGCAAAGACTAAGTTAAGACTTCACGTATGTGCATTAAACTGGACAGGCTGTGGTATTTTAGTCATAGTTTTTAATCTGTGACTCTGATTGGGACGAAACTAACGCCACGTTAAAGATACAACTCGGGGCTATAGATCCCTAGGTTGTACGACTCGTGGTTCTTCCTAGAACTCCGATTATGACCAAAACAAGTTGACACATGTGCAGTATACGGGAATAAAAATTCGGGTTGACTAAAAGGAACTATGACTCTACTTTAGGCTTATTTATTAGTTCAAATTAACTAGTTAATTAATTAAACAAAGTCATTTAGTCATTGGTTAGTTTATTTAGACTTATTTACAAACACAAGTCAAACCAAACGGTTAACACATATATAGTATGCACAAACAAGGATGCACAAGTAGTTCACATACTCACAAAATGATGCAATGAGTTTGTAACCTAACCGTGGCTCTAGTTCTCTAAAGTTCAAGGATATGGGTTAAGTCAAAAAGGGTCCTTGGATATGAGTCCGTATGCATTGCACAAAAGCCTACCGTGAGAGTTGGTGTGAATGGACGGGACCCCGCGACTTCGTGATGAAATCGAACTCAACTCCATGGTTTGGTGTATTCACAAACTTTGCACATACCCGTTGTTGCACATATAGTGGATATTCCATTGGGCAGGTGAAGCAGGAACCCCCAGAGGGTTATGTCCATATGTAGAACACATATGGGTTCAGTAAAGTGAGAAAAGCACTCAATCAATAAGTAGAATCGAGCCAACAGTACTAGAAATGATCAAAATAAGAAGGCAGATCCCTGGCTCGGTATTGGAAGAACTTGGCGCCAGACTACAGGGACTGTCACCGCAAAAGAACCCTTCTCTCCAAGCGACAGAACTGTCGCCAGGCGACAGAAGCTCTTTACAGGCAAAAAGCCCTGTTTTCTAGACTTGGCAAGTATCTGTGTTCTTAGAATTTTCCAGATTTCGCAGCGTTTTTTCGATTCTAGTCGTGAAAGATATTTCTCTAATTTCCTACGTGTAAAAATCCTATGTTTTGACTCATTGGTCTCCCCCAACGAGAACCTTTTAATGCATGTGACAATAATGTTATTCAAATTACGCACATGAAATACTTAGAATTTTTCGAGTCTCATCCGCTTATTCTAAATAATTGCCAAAATAAATTTCAGGAATATAAATAGAAATCCTCCCCAGTGGAGTCGCCAAAAACTGTAGGAAATATTTCAAGCATTATGATATTAAACTTGAACCCCACTGTGATCATACACTTAAGTATGGTGGCGTTCAAAAGGTAAAGAAAATAGAGCAAAAGAGTCGCCAACAAGTTTTAAGAACTTGTAAACCCAAAAGACAATCCAAAAGGACCATCAACTCCATAAGGTCTTGAACCAAACAGGGTTTGGGGATGAGGGTACGAATCCAATCTACAAAAGAAAGGACCCGCCCTATAAAATAGGCCTCTACTTTGTTTTGCTCGTATTCATGTGCGCTTTTCGAATAACATACAAACATTATATTCAACCTACCCTATTTATCTATGTTGGTTGAATATTAATGCACAAATAATACTATTATTGGCGATCACTTGAGTTATAATCATATCAGCCTAAACCAAATTATTAATTATCTTATTAAGCGTGATTTCAAGTACAAATTCCCTTTAACATGCATAAAAGACGTGATCAAGCAATAACAATAAATAAATCGAGCAACACAACAATAAACAATATTAAATAATAATAATCATAATATTCATAATAATAATAACAATATTAATAGTTAAAATCATGTTAAGGCATAATAAAGCTTAAATATAATTGCAAGATCCTAGGCATGATACTAACAAGATTAATAACAAATCCTAGCATGTCACTAAACAATAAAGATCAAGGCTTTAAACCTAACATGGTACTAACATGATATTAGAAAGAGTAATGGCATCCTAATCATGACACTAGAAAGCATAAAATAACATAATAACATAATACTAGGAATTAATACATCCTAACATGATACTAGGAATATTATACAATAATAAACATGCTTTCTACATTGTGAAAGAAATAGAGAATAAGCTAATCTACTTACTTTGAAGCCTCGTACCTTTTTCTAATAACAAAATACACAAGTTAGTAAAATTCAATGAAAATAATAAATAATTATTAAAGAATTAAATTAAGTAAATAGAAAGAAAGAGTTATAAAGTTTAGATTCGATTTGGGACCAAACTCTCAGAAAATATTAAACCTTGCACGTCTAGGGCGAAGGCAACTTCGAACTTTGCTAAGTGATTCTAAGTCTTGTGTATGCGGAATATTGTGTTTAAAAAGTTGGTTTAGAAAGAGAGAGAGAAAGAAAGAATTAAGTAATTCTTAATGAGAGTTGATGATCAAAAACAGAGGTTCGGGACCCTATTTATAAGAAAATAGTCTGGAAAATCATAGAATTTGATAAGGAATGAAACTCCACTCTGTCTCTAACAAAACCGACCTTGTCGCCAGAAATTTATCTTGTCACCAGGCGACAGAGTCTGTCGTGAGCCGACAAACCTGTCGTTTGGCGACAGAAACAGTTTTTGCGGATTTTGTTTTTACCATATCTTTTGATCCAAGGGGCCAAATAAGTCATTTAATATGTCGTTTCAAATCTCTTGAAGTCTACTTTCTAATGCAATTAGAATCAGATTAAAATATTTTGTAGATAAAAAGATTTGGCCGAAATAGTAAAAGGATGTCAGTTTTGGATAGAGTTTCGTATTCCTTTCATATCTTTTTCGTTATAGCTCGGATTTAAATTATAATATATCATTGGAAAGATAATTTCAAGATCTATCCAACCATATAAAATTTGGATAAAAAATATGAGGCACAAAAATAATATTTGACTATCTTTGAACATCTTTAAATCCGAGTAGAATTAGGAAAGTTTTAAAAAAGGAAAGTTTATATTCAATTCAAATTCCATGATCTTATCTTTTCAAAAAAGGATAATTCAGATATGTTAGAAACTTATAGAAGATTCTAATCAATCCTAATTAGTTTAGGAATAGGATTAAACCTTTGGACCCTCCTCATGATCATTGGGTCGTAGGCAAAATCCGGTTTAGGCCCAGTTTAGTATTTTGGCCATAACTTCCTCATTATTCATCGAAATTGGGCTTATAATATATCATTGGAAAGGTCTTTTCAAGCCCCATTAGACTACACCATTATTGGACCCTTATCATGGACGAAACTAAAATGGATGGGGCGTTTTCATAAAATAGAGTGGGTTTTCGAAAACACAAAGAAAGATTTTTAATAAAAAAACTACCGCATCACTTGACTTTTCCACACTTTTACCTTATTTGATTATGGTTCGACGTGAAAGGTATTCATCACTGGGTTTGGTTTTGGGGAGACACAAATGGGTGTCTACAGCTAGTATGTTCATTGAAGGAGTAACAAAGCATTATAGCCTTTTAAGAGAGTTCACTGGCAATGCTTCATGGGAAAGGGATGAGTTTGTGAGAAACCTTTATCCTTTCATTCATGGTTTTGAGACTCTAGGCTTTGAGTTTGTTGAGGGAGTGGTTGTGCATCGTTATGATAGAGAAGACGATGAGGTTGTTTTTCTTGGAGAGTTTTTGTTTGAGGGAGATGTGAGTCATGAATGTTCTTTTGAGGATTCTATGATTGATTTTCATGCCCTCATTGGTGATGTGAGGCCCTGTGAGACAATTGTTTCTCCTCCTCTTCTTCATGTCCCTTTCTCAAGGAAATTTGACCACATCCCCTTCTATCCTATGTTCCTCCCCTCTTTTGTCTCAAAGCCTATTGAGGACCCTCTCTTCTTTGATGAGGCTTTTCCTTCACATCATCCTATTATTGAGGAAATGGGTGATTGTGCCACCCAAAAAGATTTTGAGGAGGTTTTGCCTTTTTATTCTTTTTCTTATGTTTCTTCTTCTTTCTCTTCTTATTTTCTTGATTTTTCTTTTGATTTTTCCTCCTTCTTTTGGCATCTCCCTCCTCACTTACGTGCAATAATCTAGTTGCACGTTCTCCTCCTGTCATATGCCTACTTGTTATCATATGAAATGTGTAGTAGTGCATTTGATAAGCTCTTGCGTTCGTTGCAATATTATTTAATAGAGCGGTCTCGCTTAAAAGTTAAACAAGCCTTTCTCGGGAAGTAACCCGAGGTTTTTATTGCTTTCATTTTCTTTTCTTTTTAGATTAGATTTTCTCTCATGGAAATGTTTGTGTGCCTTTTGCAAGGTACATGACTTGATATACATTTATGCATTGGTTTGGATCAAGAATCAAGGAAGTTTGATGCCTATTTTTGCTAGCACATGGAAAACGAGATTCAATTCAAAAGGAAATCGGCTTTGAAAGGTTAAATTGGTTCATTTGCGGGTATTTACACCCACCAATATCCGGTAATATCTTTCCTAGCTCTTTCTCTAATGGTTGGTGACTCGTTGGACACGTGTTGGTTTGTTGGGTTGATTTCTTTCTTTTCCCCTCCCATGGTTTATTTGGTTTTGAGTATATTCTCTCATTCAAGCTTGGGGGAGGGTATTCTATCATGCTTTGATGGGATGATGATTCATTTATACCATGCATCTTTGTATATGCATTTCCATGTCTTTTCTTATATTTTAAAAAGTCCAAAAAGATTTTTGTTTACTTTCAAGGTAATCTTGGCAAAATGTGTTTTGTTTGTTCTTATTTTGGACATTTTGTTTTGGAATTGCATTCTTGAATGTTTTTCTTCCTAAGTGGTAAATGTGTGCACGGTTTGAGAGTGTCTTTGGTTGACTCTAGGATACTATATGCTAAGGTAGTCGGGTTAAGAACTTTTAGGGGTCCATGAAGCCTTAGTTCACGGGAATGTGGTAAGATGGAGTTGCTCTTTATAGTGGATTTGAAACCCATGGTTGGTATTTGTTTGGTTATAATCCCTTATGTGCTTCATTTGTTCTAGCCTTCATAACCTTGTTGCACGGCAATTTAGGATCTTTGACTATGCATATCTTAATCCTTGTTTTGATCTCTAGCTCCCAAGATTGTGACCGAGCCACTCTAGGGAAGGAAAAGGGCACATTTTCTCATTTTTCTTTATCTTCTTTTTATTTTGTTACAAATTTGGTTTTCTATTTTGCACAACCTAGTTATTAACCAATTTTAGCTTAATGTTTCCCGCTCTTGTTTAAACCACGTTACAACCCCAATGGCCTATGTTTACCAACCCTTTTGGCATGTGAGGTTTGAGTTTTTTTTGTGTGTTGATCATGAGCAAGAAAACTTTGTGAATTGGTTGAAGTAAGGTCTTGAAAGTTGAGCTTGAAAAGAATATGCAAAAAAGTTTGTGAAGAAAGATGCAATTTAATAAAATCAAATGAAGTTTCAAGAAAAAGCCGTCCATGATTTAAAAAAGGCAAGGACACCAAAAAAAAAAAGTAACAAAAAAAACACAAATATATTTTAGTTTAGTTTCGTTTTCATCCCTTGTTTAAGCATTAGGGACAATGTTTCGTTCAAGCTTGGGGGGAGCGTTCCTTCTTTTTTTTGTATATATTGTGTATGTGTTAGTGTTGAGTAAGCTTGAGGGAGATGGCATTATTGGTATTTTTGTTTGATATTTTGTGAATTCTTGAGTTTGTTTTTCAGAGTAGGCCACTCTTTTGCTTTACTTAGGAAATATCACCAAACTTTTTCAAATTGTTACCCCGCCTTAACCCTTAGCCTTACGTTACAACCCAATAAAAGACCCTTAGACTTTAGTGGTGTTAGGTCAAAGAAAGGTGGAAGCAGATAGATTTCAAACCTATGGAGAGAGTATGCATAGTTGAGATGTCGGGATTACCTTCTCAAAGTTTTTCATTTCTTTTATCTTTTTCCGGTTCATTCGTGGAATCATGAGAAGCTAGCATAAGGGTTGATTTGAAGCTAGTGGAGAGAATGCGGCCCGATGGTTTGGGGCTATGGTGGATTGAGTCCTCATTAGTTCTCTATGCCTAGCATATGCTATGTTTCAATCAACCATTGACATCTTAGAACATGCATACATTTGTCTATTTAGAAAGGTTTGCATTCATTTGTGTTTGTTCCGATCTCTTGTCCATATATGAATTTGTGTTTTGCTTTTTCTTTTTACGTTTCTTTTTCTTTTCTTTTTTATTACCTTGCCTTGGTTTTTATTTAGAATTGTGGGTTAAACTCTTAGGACACCCTCACGAGAGCACACTCGTCCTCTAGGGCGATCTAGGGGTTTAAAGGGCTTATCATTAGTTGCTAAAAGTGACCGTGATTCCTACAAAAGTGAGTTAGTGCACATTCTTGTCTCCTTTAGTGTTCTAGCTTTGCTTGAATAAATCATTCTCCTTCTCCCGTGTTTCATGTTAATTTGATCGAGGACGAGCAAAAGGTAAGCTTGGGGGAGTTTGATAAGTGACTTTTATGTTACTTTTAAGGTGTTTATTGAGTCGTATTCCGGCTTATTTTCCAATAATTTCACCCTTTTTATCCTTTATTTCTATTATTTTTTTATTCTCTTCTTTTATCTTTATTTTGTGTATTTTTGCATTTTTATTAGTTTTTAGTTTATTTTTGCAGTTTTAGTTAATAATTTCCCGCTTCTCTCGTTTTATTTATTTTATTTTAGTTTTTAGTTTGTTTTATTTTATTTCATTTTAGTTTATTATTTCTTTAGTTTTAGCATTTTATTTTATTTTATTTTACTTTAGTTATCTTATTTTATTTTACTTTATTTTTCTTATTTTATTTTATTCTATTTTAGTCTTTGTCCCGATTCTCACTTGTGTACTTTTGGTTGTGTAGGTATGTTTTCGGGTTGAAGCACGAATTTCAAAGTCAAGTGATTTGCATTGGATGTTCGAGACCCGAGTCAATCATGTTCAACAAAATGTCTTGCAAGCTGCTTGTCACGTGCTGACTTATTTCCCTAAGTCCCCTTGCACGCGGTCCACTAGTCGACAGGACTCGTTAGTCTCCTAGTCAGGACTCCCCTTGTTTTGCTAGGCTAAGTGTGCTACGAAATTGGCTAAGTAAGATAATAAAGATGCTCACAAAGGATTTCAAAGGAAAGCTTTGATTACTTGAGAAACTTTACACTTGTGTTGGCTTGTGTTGGCTGAAATGTACAAATTAATGGGATTGCCTAACTCCTTCCTTACCTAGAATCTAGAGAGTTCCTAACCTCCTCAAATGGAGGGTTCTAGACCACTACTCTCTACACTACTCTAGAACGTTCCCACCTCTAAAGGAACATAGATACAAGGAGGTTTCTACACCCTTCCTTACCTAGAATGTTCAAGACCACCCTAGAACATTCTAGAACACTACCACTCTTATGTACATACAAGAAGACCCTAGACACTTCTACTATGTACATGAAGACCCTTGAATATTTTAGAGACATCTCCTCTAGAATACTCCCTCAAAAGATCACTCTACACAAACCCGGAACCTTCTAGAAGCTTCTCTCGTATTCCGGGCTGCCCGTTGCCCAAACTCATACTTCGGGACCTCCGTTTGGATAACCGTCACCTCCATGGTCTTCCTTGGCCCAAAATATGGTGGACCCCAAAGTTTGAGCCCATTTGGAGCCCATTAGCCCGTCCAAATGGCCCATTATTGTGTTATTGTCAAGTGGGTGTTCACTAGGATTTTAAGCAAGGTACTATATAAAGCTCTATAGGGGGAGGTGCTTAGCTGAGCACCAAGGCAAGCCCCCTAGCCCCGATTGTTGCCTTGCTGCCTAGTGAGCCTCTTGACGCCCATCCTTGGTGTGGGAGACGACCCGTGACATTCTCCCCCACCCAATTTCTTGCCGACCTCGGCAAGATCGACCCTTGGAGTATGTGCCCGCGTTCCGATCTAGTGCACCACTCGTCCCATTGATGCTTCCGCGCAACGCTGCTACATCCCTCCTTTGGACTCCACACTTGAGCCCCCTTGTCCCATGTTTGAGACGCATTATGGTGCCTCACCCTTGGCACCGAGTTTCCGACCCTTCGTCGGACCGACCCTTGACGCTTATGGCCTAGCGCCCACCATGCCTTCATGGAAGCGAGCCTCGCTCCAGCTTCCTTGCCCCTTGCAAGCTTGATCTCGTGCTTGCACCCGTTGTGTGTGATGGTCATCACATCACGATCCAAATTGACGGGCGCGACGCTATTCATGAACTCCATGCCTAGCACCATGTCCTCGTCATCCATGTCGACTACCAAGAATTCGACCTTTCCCTTCCACTTCCCTAAGCGGCTAGGGACTTTCCACGCTTTCCCATGCACCGGTGTGGCCTCGGCGTTGATGGTTTTCAACTCGCCATCTGTCTTGGTGAACCTTATGCCTAGGTCCTTGGCTTCCTTCAGGCTCACAAGATTGTGTGATGCACCCGTGTCCAAGAGCATCCTAGCATAAACCCCGTTCACCTCACCATTGACAAACAAGAAGTCTCCTTGCTGCTTCGTGCTTGCCTCTTCATTTGTCGAGTGTGCCTCTCCCATGGGCACTTCTTCCTCGACTACCCCTGTATTTAGGAGTCGCATTCGGGCTAGTGTAGCCTCCTTCGGTGCGGACTCCTCCCCAAAGTTGGCGATGATGGCACTTAATTTTTGTCGCTGCGGGCAAGTGCGAGCCATGTGCGGCCCTCCGCACAACCAACAAGAGAATGGCTTGCGAGACTTACCTTCCTCATGGCGACTATCCCCCTTGGACTGGGCCTTGTCCTTGCCATATGCGCCGTGCTTGACCCTTGATTGGAGTGATGCCTCCTCCCCCTCATGGTCGCTCTCCTCGACCGTCTTGCCCTTGTCGCGCCTCGACCCACTCGAAACTTCGACCAAGGACTCCGCCACAGCAATGCCTTCCGCAAGAGTCTTGACCCCACGTCTCCTTAACTCCTGCTCGGCCCACCTTTGTAAGCCATCCATGAAAAAGATAAGGCGAGTCTTCTCCTCCATGTCGGGGATCTCGAGCATGAGTGACGAGTATGCACTGATGTAGTCCCGAATCGACCCCGTTTGCCTCAGACCACGTAGCTTCTTCATAGCTAGCTCCTCGGCATTCTCCGGGTAGAATTGCCTCTTCAAGTCGTTCTTGAACTCGTCCCACGTCGCAATCGAGCACAGCCCCGTCTTCATGTCCTCTTGTCGCCTTCTCCACCAAAGGATAGCATCATCCGATAAGTACATTGTGGCGGTGCAAATTTTGGAAGCATCGTCCTCCATGTGCATGGCCTCAAAGTATCTCTCGACACTCCATAAGAAGTTGTCAAGAGCCTTGGGGTCACGCTTCCCCTCGAATCTTGGCGGCTCTGGAACCTTCACCCTTTGTCCCGACCCTTGTATGGCGCACCCGGCCACTGCCGCCCTACATAGAGCCACGTCGCCCTTGAGTGACTCTACTTGCTCCTTCATTGCTTGGAGCTACCCTTGAAGGGTTTCTTGGAGTTTGGCCAACTCTCCCTTGAATGCGCTGGCCACTTGCGAGACAAGCTCATGGGCCGCCTCCTTGGCTGCCGATGCCGCTGCCTCGGCCCCTACCTCCAAGACTTGGATGCGGCTATCGATACCACGCACCAGATCCTTGGCAAGAGTCTTCACTGTCTCGACGTCTTGCCCCATTGTCGAGGTGATCCCTTTAATCCCCTCAACGTCGTCGGAGATAGCCCCAATGCTACCCTCCAACTTAGCAATACGACTATCCAACTCCGCAGTCGATTGCTTCTTCTTCTTTGTCGACTCATCGACAACCCCTGATTGACCAACACCCGACGCCATAGCACTTCGTCCACACAACAGCTAGCACCCAATGCAACAGACCGCCCCTACGATCGACGTTGCTCTGATACCACTTGTCACGTGCTGACTTATTTCCCTAAGTCCCCTTGCACGCGGTCCACTAGTCGACAGCACTCGTTAGTCTCCTAGTCAGGACTCCCCTTGTTTTGCTAGGCTAAGTGTGCTACGAAATTGGCTAAGTAAGATAATAAAGATGCTCACAAAGGATTTCAAAGGAAAGCTTTGATTACTTGAGAGAACTTTACACTTGTGTTGGCTTGTGTTGGCTGAAATGTACAAATGAATGGGATGGCCTATTTATAGGCATCCAAGCTAAATCCTAAGAATCTAGAGAGTTCCTAACCTCCTCAAATGGAGGGTTCTAGACCACTACTATCTACACTACTCTAGAACGTTCCCACCTCCAAAGGAACATAGATACAAGGAGGTTTCTACACCAATGTTCAAGACCACCTAGAACATTCTAGAACACTACCACTCTTATGTACATACAAGAAGACCCTAGACACTTCTACTATGTACATGAAGACCCTTGAATATTCTAGAGACATCCCCTCTAAAATACTCCCTCAAAAGATCACTCTAGACAAACCCGGAACCTTCTAGAAGCTTCTCTCGTATTCCGGGCTGCCTGTTGCCCAAACTCATACTTCGGGACCTCCGTTTGGAAAACCGTCACCTCCATGGTCTTCCTTGGCCCAAAATATGGTGGAACCCAAAGTTTGAGCCCATTTGGAGCCCATTAGCTCGTCCAAATGGCCCATTATTGTGTTACTGTCAAGTGGGTGTTCACTAGGATTTTAAGCAAGGTACTATATAAAGCTTTATAGGGGGAGGTGCTTAGCTGAGCACCAAGGCAAGCCCCCTAGCCCCGATTGTTGCCTTGCTGCCTAGTGAGCCTCTTGACGCCCATCCTTGGTGTGGGAGACGACCCGTGACATGCTGCCCCTAACCTCTTGTTGCTGCCAGCTTAAACTTCACCACACCCTACCTTATCCTCCACCCACACACACACCAACAACACACACAACTCCTCCCTGCTTCCCCTGCATTCACCAACAACTCCAACACCCTGCTGCTCTCTCAATTGCACCTCACGCAACAACACCCTCACAGCACCACCAACCGCAACACTAAACCCCCCTGCTCCCTAGACCTTTCACAAATACCTCCACCATTGTTGCCCAGCCACCGCACATCACCCACCTGCCCTTCACCCACAATCAACCACAACACCATCAGCCAACGCCAATAACACCAACACCCACGCAACACCACTCACCACTACACACCACCAGCCACAACACAAACAGCACCAACAACAACATAATTACAACCGCAGCAACCCCTGCTCCATCTCACCACCGCCAATTACAACCGCAGCCCCCTGCTCCAGTTCACTAAAATCAACCACCAGCTCCACCATTGCTGCCCCCCTTCACCACACAAATTAACAGCACTTCGCAACTCCAATTACAGCACCTCCTTCACCTATTCGCATCAATTAAACCACCAACACCACCGTCACCTCCCATTTTGTTACCAAACCGCCAACAATTACCACCTCCAATCAACAACAACCACCCAAATCACCACCAAATTACTTACCTCATAGCCGTGCAACTCATACCATCTCAAGCCTCCTCCGCGGCCGCGCAGCCCTGTCAGAAGGCGCACGCAATTGGAGTTCACAAAATAGATTGTAAGCAGTAGCTATTGTGTGACCTCTATGCGATGTGTGTGCGGGCGCGCAATTGTGGGTCAATCACGAGCTTTTCACGTGATTTTTATGAAAATCAGAGGGTCAGGATTTGATGCTAGATGAGGATGGATGCTTGCGATGGTGGTGATGAATGGTTGCGTGGTGATTGATGATGGGGTATAGTATGGCGTGAAGCAGGGGATTGCATCCCAATACGAGAGCAGCCAAGTTTGAAGAGGAAGATTTCGAGGTCTGATGTGCTGAGGGAATTTTGGGATTTATGGGTTTTATTTTCTTTTTATTTCCTTTTTATATTTCCCTTTTCTTTTGTTTTATTTTATTTTCTTTATTTGTTTTCTTTTATTTATTTTATTTTATTTAGCCTTTTCTTTTATTTATTTGTGTTGAGGCAAAAATGTCCTAGCAAAGGTGGCTAGCAAGCACCAAGCCGAGCCTAGCATGGCTGGCTGGTGCGTGCTAGCGCACCATGCTAGCAGCCACGACCAGCAGCAGCTAGCAGCCGCAGCACGTGGTGCGTGCAGCAGCTAGCTGCATATGCTCGCTAGCACAGCAGCAGCCGCAAGCCTTACCAAGTGCAAGGCTTGCGCGCACAGCAGCAGTCCTCAGCTTGGTGCGGGATGGGCTCGGGCCGGGCTCAGGCTGGGCTCGTGGGTAGGCTCGGGCCATAGGGCTGTTGATTAGGGGAAGCATGGGAATATGGGAGCAAGTGGGTGAGGACATGTGGCACAAGGAGAATATTGAGTGGGGAGCAAGTATGTTCCCCTACTCTCCATGTGGTCCTCACCAACCCATCTCACATGGTAATACCACTTGTAGATTTATTATTAGTTTGCAATTTTAATTTAATTTAGCTTTAAATTAATTTGTGGAATTTCATGATCCCACATTGATGGGATAGAAATTCCTACTCATACTTTCTTCTATAAATACCAAGCTTGGAATTTGGAGTAAAGTGCTTAAGTGGGAGTTAGAAAGAGCATTCCATATTTCTGGGAAAACTCTTAAACTCATATAACACTCGGGTTTTGGTCGGACCATGCTAACTCCAAGGTAGCGGACCTTATAGTTGTGTTCGTCCTTTGGGGGTGGATACCGTCGGAGGCAAGGCGCTTGCGGTGCTCCTGGATTTCAAGTAAGAGCCCGGTTTTGTATGGGCGAAGCTCACTTCGAGGGTAAGATTCGTTTTCCTTTCCTTGTGATTATTTATTTATGCTTTATGATTTTATTAATTGCGAGTGGTTCCTCGAGCCGGGGTTGTTTCCGCGGTGAGTCAGACTCACCAAACCCCAACACACACTCCACGGAGTAGGACTTTCTTTGATACTTTCAACATCCCTCATCATTTGCGGCCTCCCGCACCGTAGTTGTACCTATAATTTTTATTTGTAGGAATTTGTCTAATTTGTACTTATATGACTCATGTATTAGACAATTTGTATATAAGCCATTATTATTTAAACATTTTGTCTCTTGCATTTTATGTTTTCCTTTTATTTTACGTGCGTGTGAGTGTGTGAAAAAATGTGATTTTTGCAAAATATTTCCGTCATTATTTTATTAATGGAGCGTACCGACTTTCTCCCCCGAAAAGAAAAATGAAAAATAAAATGAAGTAAAATCTTTGGACTTAAAAATAAGCTTAATTTAATTAAACATAATTTAATCAAGAGAGAAAAAATAATAGAGCTGAAACAAAGTGGGTTGGGTAAGTCAAATCAAAGTTGAATTCGAGTAAGGAAAAACGCGGTTTACAAAGCGTGTGGCTGCCGCTGCTAAAAATATACTGGCGTCCCGTAATCATACCTGTCGCCACGCGACAAACTTGTCGCTTGGCGACAGCGTTGATTATCCTGATTCTTTCAGGAATTGAATTCTGCCAAGAAAAAAAACTTATAAATAGCCCCCAGAACTGACGTTTTCTGCATAATTCGAACAGATTAATAATTAAACAAATTAACCATTAATTATGTCTCAAGTGAAGAAAACCTTCTATGATTATACACGTGAGTGGTGTCGTTCTTTAATTGCTAAAGAGAGAAAAGAACTAGACTTTTTTCATATGGGGTGTTTTTATGGTATAAAGGGGGTAGATCTTTACATAGATTTTATTCATACCGCCTTAGAAAATTGGGATACTAATTCTCACTGTTTTAAATTATTCTATGATGAAATTTGCCCTTTACCGGAAGAATTTGGAGCAATTCTAGGCTTTCGTTCCTTAGATCTTGTGGTAATGCCTAGGGTAAGTGAGTATTATTACAAAGATTATGAACGTTTCTTTGTTCTAAGGGGTACAGACCTAAAAAAATAGTGCATGGTAATACAACTGACTTGAAAGTATTTGCACGTTTTTATTTTGATAAAGCTTGCTCTGGATTTTCTCATGTTTATAGAAGAAGAGCCTTCCTCGTTTGCATGATTAACCAATATCTCCTTACTAGTGGTAAATATAACGAAGGCCAAGCGATTATTATATATGTCCTAGAACAAATTGAGTCAGGGAGAAACCCAATGCCACTAATAGTTGGGGAGACTATACTGAGCGTAGATGCATTGAAAAAGAACCCAAAAGCACCTCTCCGAGTTTCTCCAATTTTATTACAGGTATAAAAAATAATATTCTTAATTACAAAAATTAAAAATATTTATATTGCAATACTAATCAAGTGCATTTTTAAAGATATGGCTCATGGAGAGACTAGGATTAATTAGTCCTCCTGATAGTATTGACAAGTACACTCCCAACTGTTTAGTTCGGCGAAAGAAGCGTTTTTCTTTAAAGCTAGGCTGCCGTGAGTGGGGCAAGGTGTTTGCTGCTGGGTCGTCCCATGGTGGATGATTGAGAAGATGATTGGTTGTAATAACCAACCTTTCTGCCGTCTCCCTAGTTTATCAAAATTAACATTTTATTATCCTTGTAGAGTTAAGAGACAATATGGGCTTTTTATTCGATTTCTTCTGGGTTTTTAAATCGAAGTTTTGGGTTTTTAATTCGGTTTTGTATGTGATTTTAATCGATTTTCTTCGATTTCTTCTGGGTTTTTTTTTTAGAATTTTTCTGGGTCTTTTTTATTAGAATATTTCAGGGTTTTTTATTAGAATTTTCTGGGTTTTGAAATCCTAGTTTTGAGTTTTAAAATCGATTTTAATTCGATATTTATGTGATTTTAATCAATTTTATTCGATTTCTACTGGTTTATTCTGGTTTTAAAATCGAATTTTTTTGGGTTTTTTAAATCGAATATTATGAGTTTTAAAATCGATTTTAATTCGTTTTCTACTTTATTCTTTATTCGATCTTCTTATGGGCTTAATTCGATTTTAATTATGGGTACATGCTTTTTCTGGGTTTTTTTTATATAACGATTTTAACCAAATTATGGGTACATGCTCGATTTATGGATACATGCATAGTGTTTTGAGTTTTTTTTTTTTTTTTTTTTTTTTTTTTTTTTTTTTTTTTTTTGCAGCTTTTGTATATTAGTCATTTATTTTTTGATTTGGTTGATGTTGGTATATTGATTTAGATCTTAATCGAAGAATCATGATGCAGGAATATTGTTTTTGATCTTGTATGGTTTTTTTTTATTTTTTTTTATTTTGATGATGTAATTTTTTTTTTGATTTATATTGTAATTTTTTTTTAATTTATATGTTGTAATTGATCAATTTTATTGATTTATATTGTAAATAAAATTTCGATTATGTAGATTGATATTGTTTGATTTATATTTTGATGTTTGTCATTTTTTTTGACTAAATTGTTCTGTTATATTTCTTTTTGAAAAAGACAAAAAAAAATAAATTATTATGTATACATGTTATTGCCACCGGTTACCCCTTTTTGCCACCGGTTTTGAACTGGTGGCCAATTCATATTCTCGTCTAGTGTGATTACCCATAAGGTTCTACCCTCTTTGTCCAATAGTGTGAAGCAATGGCTTGATGGAAGATCTCAGAAAAACCAAGTCAAAGTTGAGAAGACCAATGTGAAGACTCGTCTGGGAGATAAGAAAGCTCCTGCTAAAGAGCGCCTAGGTGAAAGAAGTGAGTTTAAGACTCCTATTGTGCCTAAAAAGAAGAGCTCTAAAAAAGACAAAGGAAAAAGAAAAGTTCACTCTACAGAAAAGAAAGTTTGGGTGGAGAAGAAGCATGAAGTTTTAGCGGAGGGAGATACCATCTACACCCACATCCTCCAATGGGTGCCTCCTAGCAAAGATGATGGATGAAGAAGAAGAAAATGCGGACAAAAATTGGAAAAGAATTAAGAAAGAAAAGGAAGATTAGAGCATTGCTTCTTCTTTGATTTATTAGACAATTTAAATTGTTTTAAGTTAATTTCTTGAAGCTTTACTTCATCAATAATGTAATTTTTTATTAATCAATAAAATTTTAGCTTTTTATTTAAATTAACTTTACATTTAATGCAATGAAAACAATTAAAATATTTAGTTCCGGAAGGTTTCTTCGAGTACAGAAGTCGAAAAAATTTCCAAAATGCATGGATTTTGTCCAGACACTCGCAGAAAATTAGCGCTACTGGCTAAACTTCTGTCGCCGAAGTTTTCCTTCTATCGCCTGGCGACAGAATTGTCGTCTGGCGACAGAGTCTTTTTTCTGGCGCCAGCTCTGTATTTCTGCAGTGATGAATATTTTAACTCTGGGACGCGAGATTTTTGGAAGATTAAAGTGGCCGCACCCTTTTCAGGGTTGCCTACATATCCTTTGCTAAAGGAATCAGGCCAAACGTAGCTCTCTTGAGTGTTTTACTCAAGTAATTATGGGTAGTATTTCTTAAGTTGGTCAAGATTTGTAATATTCGAAAATTCATTGCCATCCATGTCAGTTAATTTAGCTGCGCCTCCTGACAGGATTGTTTTGACAATGTATGGTCCGGACCAATTAGGCCTAAACTTACCTCTTGGGTCCAAAACATTTTTTCTTAGTGCTTTTAATACCAAGTCCTCAACCTTGATATTTCTAGTCTTGACCTTCTTGTTGAAGTGTCTAGCCATACTAGTTTGATAGCATTGGGTATGATGTAGAGCATCTAGTCGTCTTTCATTAAGTAGAATTAGCTCTTTATACCTTGCTCTAGTCCATTTGACTTCATCGAGTTTAATTTCTAACGCAATGTGTAGAGAAGGTATTTCTAATTCCACAGGTTGTACAACATCCATTCCATATACTAGGTTGAATGGCGTATTTCCTGTTGATGTTCGGATTGACGTGTGATAGCCCCACAGTGCAAAGTGGAGTTTGTCAGGCCAATCTTTATAATTCTCGGTCATTATCTCGATAATAGTCTTTAAATTCTTATTAGCGTCCTCAACTGCTCCAGTTGCTTGAGGTTTATAAGGGGAAGAATGGTGATATTGAATACCATACTTTTGCAGCAATTCTTTACATTCAGCTTGAAAGTGAGTTCCATTGTCACTTATCATTTCATGTGGGACTCCGTATCGACAAATTATGTTTCTTTCGATAAAGAGTGCTACATGTTTTGCGGTGAGTTTAGCATATGATTTTGCTTCTACCCACTTTGTGAAATAATCTATTGTGACTAAGATGTATTCATGACCTCCTGTCCCGGGAGGTGTAATTTTTCCAATTATGTCAATCCCCTATGTTGAGAAAGGCCATGGTGAAGTGTATGTGTAGAGGAGAGATGGTGGAACATGTTGCAAATTTGCGTAAATTTGGCATTTGGGACATCTTTTTACGTATTGATGACAATCCTTATTCATGGTAGTCCAATAATACCCTTCTCGCATTATCTTTTGGACTAGCATCTTCCCATTAACATGTGTTCCACATATTCCTTCATGGACAACTCTCATAGCTCTTTGAGCATCCTTTTTGCCTACACATAATAAAGCTCGACCTTTAGGTACCCTTTTGTGTAACTCATATCCTATGACTACAAACTGGGAAGCCAATAGTCTTAGGGCTCGTTTTTCCCTTTTGTCAGCATGAGGAGGATATTCTCCTTTGGTGACATAGTTAAGTATGTCTGTGTACCATGTTTCTTCCTCTTGTTCTTCTTCTTGAATCACTTCATCATCTTCTACAGCTTGAATGTATGCCGGTTTGTGCCTCTTCTCTATGGTTAAAGGCATTTGCTCAATTTCCTTATGAATTCTAACCATTGAGGCGAGTCTTGCCAAGGCATCGAGAAATTGATTTTCCTCTCTAGGTAGATAGGTGTATTCCACCTGTTCCAACTGATCAGTGACGCTTTCCAAATATGTTTGGTAAGGAGCTAATCTTTCACTCCTAATCTTCCATCTTTTTGAGATTTGATTGATAATTAAAGAGGAATCTCCAAAAATCCAGAGTTTCTTTACAACTAAGGCTAAAGCCGTTTCGAGGCCTACCACGCATGCTTCATATTCGGCTGCGTTGTTGGTAACGTCGAAATCTAACTTTATAAAGATGGGAACATGTTCCTCTTTGGGTGACACTAATAGGACTCCTACGCCACATCCCATTTGGTTCGAGACTCCATCAAAGTATAAGGTCCATGTATCATCTTCCGTCATCATTAAATTCTCATCTAGAAATTCGTTCTCTTCTATTGGCGTCGAATCTTCTATTGGGAAATCTGCTAGCAAATTCGATACCACTGATCCTTTAATTGCCTTTTGAGGCATGAATCTTATATCAAAATGGGCTAAGTTAACTATCCACCTTGAGATGCACCCATTAAGTGTAGAACTCTCGAATAAGTACTTAAGGGGATCCATTCGTGATACTACATAAACTGTGTGTACAAGCATGTAGTGCCTTAACTTGGTCGTGGCCCACACCAATGCGAGGCACAACTTCTCTAATGGTGTATAGCGTGTCTCATATTCGAGCATCTTTTTACTTAGGTAGTAGATAGAATTTTCATTATCTTCTACCTTTTGTGCATGCATAGCTCTCGTTGTTTCTTTTGTAACCGTCAAGTATAACCTTAAAGGTATCCTCGGGAGTGCTGGAGCTAATATAGGAGGATTTGCGTGATAGGCTTTGATCTTCTCAAAGGCTTTTTGACACTCATCGTCCCATGTAATTGGTATATTCTTTTTGAGTTTTTTGAATATTTTGTTCACATATTGTGGTTAGATTGGATATGAAGCTAATTATGTATTGCGACCGACCAATGAATCCCCAAATTTGCTTTTTTATTTTGGGCGGTGGCATGGACATGATTGCTTTAATCTTTGTTGGGTCGACCTCTATTCCTCTAGAGCTTATGACATATCCCAAGAGTTTTCCTGAGGTTACTCCGAAAGCACATTTAGAGGGGTTCAACCTCATATTGTATTTTCTTAACCTTTCGAAGAACTTTCTTAGGGCTATTTGGTGTCCTGGATGATCACTAGATTTTACAATCATATCATCCACATAGACCTCCACTTCTTTGCGCATCATGTCATGGAGTAGGGCAGTCGCTGCTCGTTGGTAAGTAGCGCCCGCGTTTTTCAACCTGAATGACATTACCGTGTAACAGGTAAGTACCCCAAGGTGTTATGAATGTGGTTTTCTCCATGTCTTCTTCGGCCATGAGAATTTGGTTGCATCTTGCGTATCCATCCATAAATGAGAGAAGTGCGTGATTTGCTGTATTATCTACCAAAATATCGATGTGTGATAAAGGGAAGTCGTCCTTTGGACTTGCCTTGTTTAGGTCTCGATAGTCGACACACATTCGAACCCTACCATCTTTTTTCGGAACTGGGACCACATTAGCGACCCATTCGGGGTACTTAAATACCCTAATAAAACATGCAGTTATTTGTTTTTGAACTTCTTCTTTTATTTTAAGATCTATGTCGGGTTTCATTTGACGTAACTTTTGTTTTACAGGTTTCATTCCTGGAATTAATGGTATTGTATTTTGAGCTATTTCTCTGTTAATGCCTGGCATATCTTCATATGACCAAGCAAATACATCGATAAATTCTTTAAGTAGATTAATTAGATCGGTTCTTTCATCTTTACTTAGTATAAGTCCGATTTTAACTTATCTTTTAATGGTTGGGTCTTTTGAGATGTCAACCGTTTCTGTATCTTCGATTATTGGCGTTTTATTTTCAAGTGTTTCCATTGCTTTAATTATTTCTTTGTCATTTCCATCATTAGTTAAGCAATGCTCGTGTTCTTTGGTTAAAGAAAAACAAGAGGAATAAGGGGAAGAAGACATATTATTGAATTAAGAAATCATTACATCAAATACGGAAATGTTCGTTGGGACTTGAATACTAACTATCCTCGGAGTAGAAACGGAAAATGGAGGTGCTACAACTAGAGATTTGGAAGACTCAATAGGGGAAGACTCAAACTCGGACTCTAACTCAGACGACTCTTCAAACATTGGCCCTTGTCCCGTGGTAACGGAGATCTTCCTTCCATTGGTAGTGTCACCTTGACCGTTTTGCGCCATCCTCGCTCTTGAGCTTCTATCAGAGTGATGAACTTGACGGATCAAAGTTTTCACTTTGTAGGACAATTTGAATGAGTGAAGAATTGTCCTCTACATATCTTGGCTCATTCTTTTCTCGCCCAAAGAAGAGTCCCACAACATTAAAGTCAAAACAAGGGGGTGCTTTCTCCCTATGGTTTAGAGTTGGGATCTCATCTAGGAAGTAACAATCCAGAAATATTTCAAACCCTGGTTGTCTTTTGCCATTTACAACAAAGGGTTCAGGAAATTCATAACATGGATAATCCTCTCCTTCTCTTATAAATTGTCCATTTAGGGTGAGAGGATATGGATCCATGGGTATTTCTTCCTTCTGCGTGCGAGCATTCCTACGTGCTCTTGACTTTTCCTGGGATCGCTTAAGGTCTTCGAGAGTTGGTTCCAAACCAAGTCCGAAAGTGTCTAACTTAGGGAGGCCAGTTAATCCTATGTGGTTAGCTATCTCTTTCTTCTTTCGTAGAGTCATTCCAGGAAAGTGTCCTTGTTTTCTTAAGAAAGTATTAGTCACCATGTTTGAGTGGTGGTCATAGTGAAGAGGGGTCCTCTCATCTTCCTCTATCAAGGAGACCTCTTCGTTAAAGCCCCACAAATATTCATCATCTTCATCATGTTCTACATTAATGAGTGGATTTTCCACTGTTTTAATCCTAATAGGTGAAGCATCAATGGTAATTGGGATTCTTCCAATTATGGTTTTCACCTGTTGGTGAAGAGATGAAGGGGCGGCCTTTAGGTCATGGAGCCAAGGGCGTCCCAACAGTAAATTAAAGGATGCTTTAATGTCCACTACATAGAATGTGGTAGCATGTTCGATTGCTCCCGCCGTTATGTTCATGGTAATTGTACCTATTGCTTGACGGCGTGAGTTGTCATAGGCTGTTATTCCTTGTGTTGATGGGCATAAATCCTCATCTCTTATGCCTAACATTCTTGCAGTTCTAAGTGGGCAGACGTTGATTGGTGACCCATTATCTACTAAAGTCATAGGAACATTCATCCTTTTACATATTACCGTGAGGTTAAGAGCCTTGTTGTGCTTGTCACCTTCTGGTGGTAAATCTTTGTCTGAAAAAGTGACCAAGAGGATTTGGGAGATCACTCATGAGGAAATTAGCTAATCCCTCAAGAGTGGTGTACGAATCTATGCCTACCTTAGCCAAGGCATCCATAACTGCAACTCTATGTTCTCGAGACGTGGCTAAGAGTTTCCATACATTCATTTCGACTTTGGTATTCTTTAATTGTTTGACAATGTCGTTGTCTTCTATGATTGGTATGGGAACTTGTTGAATTGTAGGCATAGGTTGTGTTGTAATAGGAGGTTGCATTCTCCCGAACCTGGTGAGGACATCTATGGGTGAATCTTCTTCGTCCCAAATGTCACTTACTGGGTATATTGTTGACAAAGGAGTCTCTTCGATATCTTTGAGGTAGACATCCTCCTGATCACTGTCCCATACTCCATTGATTGTGGCATCTTGTGGGAGTTCGACTAGTTTCTTGTCATCAATCAATTGTTGGACTAACCCTTTGATGGTATGGACAGTAATACCTATCTATCCTTTTGAGTGATTCAAATGGTTTCGGTTTGAGAGGTTGGATCTTACCATTCTCGGAGAGCATTTTAAACATGTTGGCATATGACGTCCCAATTGGAGTATATAGCCTATTACTCTTTTTGGGAGTGTGAATTACTTGTAGAGATAAGGGTTTCTTCTCCTTGGGTGGAGGTCTATTTTTAAGCAACTCGTTTTTTTCTTTTAGAGCATCCTTGGCTTGAAACAGTAGCTTGTTTGCTTCGGCCATAAGTGGCGTTAGTGCATGTATATCTTGCCTAGTCACAGGTTCTTGCCCATAGGAGTCAATGGCATCTTCGATGAACTCTTCTTCTTCAATGGTCTCAATAGGTTCTGTGAGACTAGATGGGTCTACTTGACTCTCTTCGTCGTAAATGGCCAAAGAATCTGATAGTGGCGCGGTGTTGATGCTTGGCTTCTTACTTGCAAGGGTAAATAGAAGTTTGTTGCTATCAATTAGATCTTGGATGGCTTCCTTTAGCCTCCAACAATTTTCCGTAGGATGGCCCCTACCTTGATGATACTTACAGTGTGCATTTGGGTTTCATCTAGCCGTCCTATTTTCGACAGGTGGATCCCCAAATTGTCTAATAGGAGTTATAAGACCTTTTGCGTGTAGGCGGTCGAACGCGGTGTCATAACTCATACCAATAGGATTATAGTTCTTCCTGAATGGTTTCTTTTGTCCTTTGTTGTTGTTCATGGCTAGGACTTCATTTAGATTAAAGGTGCCAACATTATTTGAGTGGGTAGTTTTGGAAGAAGAAGGATTGTTGTTTTTCTTACCTTTCCAGCCACTGTTGGAGTTATTGTTAGCAGCCTTTTTTTTTGCTAGGTCGTCTTCAATATTGATACCAATATCATAGACGGCCTTAAAGGTGTGCAAATCACTTTGGTACTTAAAGTGCTTAGAGTATTTTTCTTCATCCTTACAAATTCCTTCTAACTAGGTACCTCAACCATCTTTGCGGTAGTCTCCCTCCATTTGTTGAAGAAGGAAGTAAAGCCTTCATTTCCTTTTTGTTTTAAAATTTCAAGTTCTCTATGATTTGTTTCGACTTGAATATTACATTTATACCGTTCAATGAAAGCACTTACAATGGACTCTCAACTAGAGGTCTTGTCTTCATCAAGAAAAAAGTACCACTGTTGACACACAGTTTCTAAAGACAAAGAAAATACAGAATGAAAGGCTTTCTTGTCTATCCCCTTAATATTCATTGCAGTTTCAAACCTCTTAAATGAAAATAAGGGTTATCCATAGGTTTGAATTTCGGGATGTCGTTGGCATTCGACTTCTGCGGAAGAAGGTCCTTATCCACCGAGACCCCTTGTGAGCTAATCCCTTGGAACCCAAAGTCATTGGATAGTTTGCTCAAGCTTTCCTGGATTAGGTCCATTTGCTGCTGTTTCACAAGGTCATTGATTTGAAGGGTTAAACATTTTAAAATCTCAGCCAAGTTAGCTACCTCTCCCCTAACTTCATTAAGTTCTTCTTGAGTTGTCATTATCTTCTTAGCCTTCCTTTTCCTACCAATTCGTTTGTCAAAAAGTGCTACTTGAATGAGAGTGTTGTCCATGATTAGACGCCCTTCCTTTCTTGTCCACGCGCTGTAAGATAAACCATATTCGTTTTAATAATCCGACTCTAATCGACTTTGATTTAATGGTTTAGAAATAAATAATAAAAAGGAAAAAAAAAAGCAAAAAATAGGGTGCATATTTTGGGAATAGGTTCAATGAAATGGTTGATTGGAGGATTAATATCCGATTTACCCCCTATAAAAAATGACTGAAAAATACGCATTCAAGACTCCCTAGACATGGTCATGGTGTGACAAATATGTTATGTGTGTGCATTATAAATGTGTGTGAGTGACATGCTTTGACTCTAGTGTATGACCATGGGACTTAAGTGCCTAGACTTAATTAAAGACTTGGACATGGTTTGAACCATTAATAAATCGGTAAACTGATTTGTGGACTCTTTAATTAGACACGTCGTGATGACTCGAGCAAGAAACTGGACTGTCGCTTTAACAACAGGACTGTCGCCACTGTCTAAAGCCTGTCGCCAGACGACATAACTGTTGCCAGGCGACAGACAATATACAGAGGTGCCACAGCCCAGATTTCTGCACCATTGCTGAAACATTAATCTGGACTGTTTCCAATAATTTTACTCTAAAGGGACATGCCTAAAGTCGTACTAAGTCAAGTTGATTGATTTATTAGCCTTTAATTAATCCTAAATTAATTAATTAAGTAGACAAAGTCCTTTTTAGTCATAAGTCAATTTATTTAGTCTCAAACACAAGTCTAACAAACAGTTAGCACATATATAGTATGCACAATCAAGTATGCACTAGTAGTTCATATAGGCACAATATGATGCAATGAGTTTGCAACCTAACCATGGCTCTAGTTCTCTGAAGTTCAAGGATATGAGTTAAGTCAAAGAGGGTCCATGGTTACGAGTCCAGATGAATTGCGCGGAAGCCTAACCGTGAAGTGTTGGCGCGTATGGATGGGACCCCGCAAGTTAAAAACTTGCTTCCATGGGATGGTGGATTCACAAACTTGCATGTACCCGTCGTTGCTAGGAGCGTTCGTTTGGGTAGATGTAGCATGAACCCCCAGAGGGTTATGTCCATATGTAGAACACATATGGTTTCAGAAAAGTGAGAAAAGCTCAATTTGGAAGTAGAATCGAACCAACAGTACTGAAATGGTCAAAACAAGAAGGCAAGAGTTCTGGCTCGGTATTGGAAGAACTTGGCGCCAGACTACAGGAACTGTCGCCGCAAAAGAACAGAACTGTCGCCAGGCGACGGTCTCTGTTTTCTAGACGCGAGATCCAACATGCCTCAGTAGGTATTTGTGTTCTTAGAATTTTCCAGATTTCGCAGTATTATTTCGATTCTAGTTGTGAAATAAATTTCTCAAATTTCCTACGTGTAAAATCCTATGTTTTTGATTCATTTCGGTTAGTCTATCCAATGAGGACCTTTTTTATGCATATGACAATAATGTTAATCAAAATTACGCACATGAAATACTTAAAATTTTTGGAGTCTCATCCGCTTATTTTAAATCATTGCCAAAATAAATTTAAGGAATTAAAATAGAAATCCTCCCCAGTGGTGTCGCAAAAAAACTGTAGGGAATATTTCAAGCATTATGATCCCATGCTTGAATCCCACTGTGATCATACACTAAAGTATGGTGGCATTCCAAAGGGAAGAAAGCTAGAGCAAAAGAGTCGCCAATAAGTTTTAGGAACTTGTAAACCTAAAACGATCTAGGAGATCGTCAACTCCATAAAGTCTCGAACCAAACAGGGTTCGGGGATGAGGGTACGAATCCAATCTACAAAAGAATGGACCCGCCCTATAAAATAGGCCTCTACTTTGTTCTGCTCGTATTCATGTGCGCTCTCTAACTAACCTGCAAACAATATATTAACCCTAAACCTGTTTAATTTATGTTGGTTGAATATTAATGCACAAATAAATCTATTATTGGCGATCACTTGAATTAAAATCATATTAGCCTAAACCAAATTATTAACTGTCTTATTAAGCGTGATTTCAAATACAAATTCCCTTTAACAAGCATAATGGTATAATCAAGCAATAACCATAATTATATATAATATCAAGCAACATAATAATCATAATAATGATAATAACAATAACCATGTTAAGGCATAATAAAGCTTAAATAAAATAGCAAGATCCTAGGCATGATACTAACAAGATTAATAACAAATCCTAGCATTTCACTAAGCATTAAAGATCAAAGCTTTAAACCTAACATGGTACTAACATGCTATTAAAAAGAATAAAAGGCACCCTAAACATGATACTAGAAAGCAATAAAGACATCCTAACATGATACCAGGAATTAATAAACAATAAACATGCTTTCTACATTGAAAGAGAGTAATAAGATTACATATTTTGAAGCCTCTTACCTATTTCTAATAACTAAATACACAAGTTAGTAAACTTCAAAGAAAATAATAAAGAATCAAAGAATTAAACAAGAATCAAATTAAATAAAGTTTAAACTAGATTTGGACCAAACCCTCAGAAAATATTAAACCTTGCACGTCTAGGGTGAAGGTAACTTCGAACTTGGCTGAACGATTCTAAATCTTATGTATGCGGAATTGTGTTTAGTAAAAGGTTGGTTTAGAAAGAGAGAGAGAAAGAAAACATATATTGCTCAAGAGAGAATAGAGAGAATTAATGATTCTGAATGAATGAAAACGGAGGTTTAGGACCCATTTATAAGGAAAATAGTCCGGAAAAATAAAACATAGAATTTGATAAGGAATAAAACTACACGCCGTCGCCAGAAATACCCACTGTATCTGTCGCGGGGCGACAAATCTGTCGCCAAGCGACAATCTCACTTGCACGCGCTTTCCACGCGGAATCCGATCTTTTACCAAATTGATCTACGGAATCCGTACAGAAGATAAAACGTATCTTTTAAAAATAATAATATAATAATATTTTATTCCAAATAAAAATCCATCTCAAAATAACTATTAATCTAATAATATTAGAATTTAAAAGAACCTTCTAGAAACATGTAAAAAAATTAGAATTAATCCTAATAATTTTAGGAATAATAATTAACATTGGGCCCTCCTCTAGATCATTGGGTCGTATGTAAATAATTAACCGGGCCCAGTTTAGTATTTTGGCCATAACTTCCTCAATATTCATCGGAATTGGGCTTATAATATATCGTTGGAAAGGTCTTTTCGAGCCCCATCCAATACCAATATTATTGGACCTTTATTATGGACATAACTAAACTAGATTGGTTATTTTTAATAAATAGAGTTGTTTTCAAAAACAGAGAGAGGAGAATTTTAATAAAAACTAAACCGCAACACTTGACTTTTCAACACTTTTACCTTATTTGATTATGGTTCAACGTGAAAGGCATTCATCACTGGGTTTGGTTTTGGGGAGACACAAATGGGTGTCTACAACGTCATAACGGAATTCTCCCTTCTATATATAGTAGTTTCTTTCTATTTGTAGATAGCTTGGATTAGATTTAGATTAGAATTAGTTTTAGATTGAATTTTTGGAGGAGAGAGAAAAATACTTGTTCTTAGATTTCTAGAGAGAGAAACTTTGGATTTCATGATTGATGATTAAATATTGCTACATTTTGATTTGATTTCTATCAAGTTTGTAAGAATTTTGTACTCTTTAATACAATCTTATGTTTGATTTCATTTGTTTTGTTGATTGATTAAGTTTGTTGATAGTTTGATTGATTTAGTTTGAATTAGCTTGATTTCAATTGATGAATATGAATTTGTTGATTAGTTTAGCTTTGATTTTGATGTTCTTAATGGATTGTGAGTAGTTTGATTGCTAGGGTAATGGTGAAGCATGTATTAGTAATGAATTGAAGTTAATTTGGGGAAATTGATTGAGTTGATAATGTGATTAAATTGGTTAATTGATTTTCTGCATGTGTGTGCTTGATTTAGGCTTGATCACCCTAGTTATTCACACTAGATTGCATTGTAAGTTCACATTGATACGGACCATTGATTTGTGGCTTACATTTACACGACTGAAGTATCTTTTTACGTTTCCTAGCTAGAGTTTATCGTAGTTGGCGCTAGTTAGACCTCTAGGAGAATAGCTTGATATGTTCTTTGCAATATTGATTTTCCCTCACATTGCTTGACTTAATTGATTGACCTCCCAAATTAGTTGATTTCATTATGATTGCATGTGGATCATATCCCTAGTGTTTATCATCTTTGATTATTACAAGTTTATTTGGTGCGATTAGCCTTAGTCTTAGCCTTACAACCCCAATTTTGAATTCGGAATAGCTTAGCATAAGGCAATAGACTTTCAAACACTATTTCTTTGGGTTCGACCCTTGACTTACTACTATAATTGTATTGGGGTTAGTATTGTATAAATTTTGTTTGATTGTTTGGGGAAGGTAGGCCAACGACCTACCATTTCACCATCGATCGAAATGGCGCCGTTTTCGGGGAACGGTGTCTTGATTGTGTATTGTTGTTGAGTCTATTCCATCTTATTGAAAAAAAAACAAAAAGATTTTCTTTTAGGCTACATTTGTAGCCATGCTACTAATAATTTTGGTTTGAGAATTGTGTGTGCAAGTGAACATGGAAGAAGCTCAAAGGTTGACATTGAAGGAATTAGGCACTTCGGAAGCTTACAAGTATGAGAGTGGAATTGTTCCATTGATGGTTCCGGATCATGATTTTGAAATTAAACCGGCCATGACTATTTTGGTTGAGAGGAGGCAATTTGGAGGTACAAAGAGTGAAAATCCTCTTAATTATCTCAAAGATTTTGAGAAATATAGAATACTATCCTGGTAACCGGAGTTGCTCAAGAGTACATAAGACTCAAGTTGTTCCCCTTATCTCTCATTGGAAGAGGTCTAGAGTGGTTGGACATAGAGGTCAAACCAAGGTCCTTAAGAACGTGGGATGAGGTTACAAAGGCTTTCTTATTTCGCTTTTTCCCTCAAAAGAAGGCGGCGGAATCAAGAACTTTGATCCAAAATTTTAAGCAAGGGCCTAGAGAGAGTCTCTATAAAAAATGGGAGAGATACAAGGAGTATCAAAGAGAGTGTCCATATCATGGGATTCCTAATTATCAAATCATACAAATCTTTTATGGTGGGTTGAGTTCTCATGGAAGAGCAAGCCTAGATGCCGGAGCCGGAGGCTTAAAAATGAACAAAACGGAAGAAGAAGTGGTGGAATCAATAGATGAAGTGGTGCGACATTATATGAATTGGCAAGAAGTGGAGAAAGAGCCAACTAGCAAAGGGTGCTCAATCGAACAACTTAATGCCATTAATGATTTGACTACGTTGATTGCAGATTTAGGGAAAGAAGTTGTTTCACTCTAAGCAAAGCTTGAGAAACCACCTTCGCAAGCTCCGATTCTTCCCTCTCAAATTAAGGGGAGAGGTACACTTTCTTACCCTAACTCTAATCCTTCTTCTGGTTACATGGTTAGAGGATGTTGTCCTTGTGATTTATGTGGAATGAATGATCATGATGCTTCTATGTGCCCCAATGTTCCTTGTGATGAATGCGATGGAATTGAAGTTTAGCATGTGAATTATGTTAATGATCATGAATGTGAACCTAGAAATGATGTTCAAAGAAATGTTGGAAATAGGAATTATCATAATCATGTGAACCATAATAATTATAACCAAAGTGGAGGTTGTAGACATCATGGAGTCCAAGGGATTAATGGTAGCTATAATAACAATGGTTATAATGGTGAAGGTCATGGCCAAGGACATAGGGATCATAACCAAAGTTATGGTAGCCATAGTCAACAAAGTGGCCAAAATTAAGCTTGGGGTAATTGGAATAATCAAAGTAGGGGATATTTTCAAGCAAAGTTTCAAAGAGGCTCCCTAATTGGTTTAGTTACAAATGTTCAAGGTTTAAGTGATGATTCCTATGATCAACCATTTTCTTCTAGGAATTTCATGGAAGGAATTATTGAGAAACAAGCCAAGATGCTAGAAACTTACATGGCTTTGAATGATGAGAAATTCAATCACATTTTGACTTATAATAAAGACTTAGGTGATAAACTCTCTCAATTAGCTAATGTGTTAAAGAATATGCGGATTCTTCTTCTTTGACTTCACCTAGATTAGATTCTAAGAACCCTATCACTACTACAATTTGACTTTGTGCTACGGATATTACTGTGGCACAAGTTTGAAATTCCCGTGGCAATGCTGTTTAGCCACGGGAATTCATTGAAAATACTGTCGTGGCACAAGTGTGCGTGGCTAGGTGATTGCCACGGGAAAAAAGGTATCGTGGCATAAATGATTTTTTTTGCCACAAGTTTTCTCGTGGCTAAATATGTCCTCTAGCTACAAGTATAATCATGGCAAGTAGGAGTTACCCGTGGCTAACTAACTCACTAAGCCACATGCGTATCTTTATCAGGTTCTTGATGATGAAAGTAGTGTTTTACATGCTACTAAATAATGAGAATAGATATTTCACATGTAGTTGCAACATCTACTATAAGTCAATATTAATGAAATAAATTTGCTAACTATTTCAAATTGAATAATAAAATTTTATAACCAAAGAAGATGCGTGCATATATATTGAGTACATGGAATTAATTTAATAGGTCTTCACAAAGTCAAAGTAATATTAGTAAAAAAATCCTTAATAATTTGCATAATTAAAAAACCTACAATAAATTTGTCTTTATAATATCCCACTCATAAAAAAACAATACTCCAATAATTCATCTTGTACTTCATGATCTCTGGTTAGTGTCAACTTTCAAAGCTCCAATTAATTTTAATTCATCCTACCTGCAACAAATGAGAAAAAAATGTATTTAGAAGAAAAAAATTTATCATTAAATAGTCATATGATATAACAGCAGCATTTTTCAAAAAAACAAAAAATCAGTTAATTATTCAAATCCCTACAAACGTTAATCTATAGCTGACCAACTACGTAGCCAAAATAGCATTAACAAAAAACAGATCCAAAATTATCTATCAAAGAGCAAGTAGAGTAGATTTTATTGTTGTGTCAAAGAAATCAAACAAGCTATAAAACAATCTGAGTAGTTGGATAACAAAAAATAAATAAATAAATAAATAAAAAGAATAATTTAGAAAGTTTACCGGCTTACTTGAAGTCTTGAAGATGACGAGCTAGTACTCTCTGAATCATCACTTTTGGAAGCATTTATCCCACAACCTTGTAGTATCTTTTTAAGCCTTTTCTCCCATAACTTGTTATTAGCAGCTATTTTTTGGTCTACCTCATCCCTAGCTGCTTCCGCTTCTTTCCTTGCAAGCTCCGCATTTTTTCTAGCATTTTCTGCTTCTTTCCTTGCGTCTTCGGAATCTTTTCGTGCTTCTTGGACTGCTTGCTGAGCATTCTTTTTTACATCTATCATCTCATGAGCTAGATTTATACGAGATGGCTTAACCCCAAAGTGATCAGTAATGCTTTTACCTCCTCCGTATGCACGCAAATATCCATGAGTTTCTTCACCTAGCACCTTCACAAATATTTGTTCATCTGTGAAGTTATTAAGCCCTTGTTCTCTTTCTTCATTCAACTTTTTCATCTCAGACTAAACACCAATACAAAGAAATTAAATTAAGTCATACAAGCTTTCAGATTTTGTGACAAATATAATTCAAAACAAAATTGAAATACACTTACAACTGCATGCATATTATAAGCTAAGGCAACATCATTAACTGATTTCTTTGATTTCCTCTTACGAGTTTCAATTAACAGCTCAACTCGTGAACATTCTTTCCCATGTTTTTCTTTCTACAACACAAATAATCATTGTTATTAATTCACTTTAGAAGAGGTAAAATTTAATAAACTCCTATTTTCAGTAACTTACAAATTCATCTTTCGTGCGAGCAAAACTTTTAGTCCCATTATAGTGAGGCATCTTTTGATGAGATCGACTTTCAGCAGCTTTCATACTCTTTGCCTATGGTAAATAAAAAAATTAATGTACTACAAATCTAAAATTTAATACATATAATATAAGAACTTTTAATACCTGAAATTTTTCATCACTCCAAAGTTCAACCAAGTACTTCCAGTCCGCTTTAAGTAGCTTTTCAGGCTTATTTTTCAAGCGTTCAGCTTTTGTTTTAAGATTTGGATCATCATAATATTTTCGTTTCAACTTATGTCTACTGTCTCTATATAATTTTCTAGCATGTTTAAGAACACTGTCTTTTCTTATCTCAGGGTCATCAAATGAACATTTTTCCTGTAAAAAATAAGAAAAAAAATAAGATCGGATTACGTAGAGCAAAGACAACACTTTGAAAAAAGCTTCTTACCAAAACACAACTCCAAATATGTTCCTTTTTATCCGGCTGAATGTCTTCCCAATCTTTAACTTGCAAAGGAATGACGGCGCGATTTCTTACTTGTTCACCCAAGAAAAAAGCAAAGAGTGATGAATTTTTTCCAACAGGAATGCCATCCTTATTAAACTCCACATATATTTTTTCTCCAGGAGGCAACATAGTAAGCTTTCTGCAGTATACAGGCCCTCGCCTTCTCTTAACAGGACCTAAACATTAAGAGTTATGAAAATAGTAATTATAAAAATGATTTTTCTAAAAAAAAAAAATGGAAAAGAAAAAAAACAACAACAAAGACAATACAATGTATATTATATCACCTTCTACTACAATAAGCCTTCTATCTCCATCTAATTCATCATCAACCACATGAGTAGATACATCACCTGTTACTTGAAAATCCTCATCATTGTTTATCTCCATATCCTCTTTCATATGTGCAATTACAAAAACATTCATAAAACAAGATGAAAAGGTATTACAGTATAGTTATTGCTGATGTCTTCAAGAATGATAATTTCACTTACCTTGATTCATTTGATCATCATCAAATAAATGCTCATTCATATATGATTAAACGTTGTATAAAATCCCAATTTTAGCACAATGTAATTCTAATAGCCAAATATTATGTAACGTGTAAACAAAAAAAATTATTATTTATAAACTACCTTTATTCATTTCAACCTCATTATCAGCATTTTCATTCAAATCCTCTACAATTCCTTCTATATCTTGTATGTCTGCAATGTACAAGTATAAAAAAGTAAATTTTTTTAAAAGCATACAACGACGCCACAAATCCCTTATATTGAAAGAACAATTCTATTTTAATTTCATAATTCATTAAAAGGAACCAATGGCTTTTACCTTCATCTTGACCAATATTTTTTTGATGTGCATTTGATTGTACGTGATTACTAATGGCTGCATTAAGGAAGACATATATTTAATTTTATGTTACTCTGAGTTATAAACATTTAGATAATTCAAATATTCATATCACATACCCTGTTCCACAACTTTCATGGCTTTTGAAAGTGATTTAAAAGTTTTATCTCCTACCATTGCTGCTTGTTGCTTTTTATTCATATTAAAAAACTTAGCCACAGACATTGGTGGAATGAATTGACTTTTTTTCAGCTTTCCTTTTGTTGCAGAACGCTTATCCTGAAACATGTAATTAAGCAGATAACAAAAACTTGATGTCCATATAAATTATTAAATAACTAGTTTATGAAAGTACCTTCTTCGGCATTGCAATATCATCTTCTTTCTCATATTCATTATCATCTAGAAAATTCATGTCGTCCTCCTCATCATCAAAGTTTGGAACATAGTCCTTATCTTTCTTAGTCACATTTTGGCTCTTCTTCATCTTCTTATTTCCTTTTTTGCTTTCCACTAAACTTGTCAAGGATGCTGAAATACGCTTGATACCCAAGGATTGCATTCTATACTTATTATCCTGAATCCTCCTTAACCTTTGTTGTTCATACTCATTTTGCTGGCCACTATTCTTGTATGAAGTATTAATTCCAACTTTCTCCATCATTAAACCTGCACTAAAAGTATTAATAGCTATATACCATATAATCATTAGTTTACATCATAAATTACTATATCATGCAACTTTTCTAGATCATGATTTATAAAGCATAATATATCGAACAAAATTTATATTAAAATGTCATACTATAACATTAGTGAAAGAAAATTAATTTAAAAAATTAATTTAAAGAAACAAAAATCATGCAATATAATCATCATCGTCCTCATCTCCATCATTATCACATTCTTCTTCACCATCAGTGTCATTGTCTGTATCAAAATCAAATTCATCATCTTCGATTTCATTATCATTGACAACTTTAGGTTGATTTTGATCAGTTGCATCAATGATTATGTCATCAATATCATCTCTTTGGTCTTCAAATTGATAAGGAGTGTCCTCTAAGTCATGAGCCGATAAGAAAACATTAGGAACAGCTCCTGAGTCACTTTGTTGTAAAGCATCCTCATCTAAATCGGCATTTTCATTTTCTGGGACGTTGTATTGATGTCGCGGATGGGTCTTAAGCACAACCAACCAGCTTGGATCAAATCCGTCTCTAACAAAAAATACTTGTTGGGCTTGAGACATAAGCACGAATGGCTCATCAGTAATTAACTTACATTTAGTGTTAACACTAACTACACCGCTTTGGTCAATCTTAACCCCTTTACCAATCTTATGAACATCCCACCAATCACAACGAAACAAGATCACACGCTTTCCATCTAAATACTGCAGCATAATTATGTCATTAAGCACCCCAAAGTAGTCAATATTTTTTGACTCTGCAATTCCTTTAACCATAACACCAGAATTCTGATTTTTTCTCTTCTTTTCTATGTCCTTAGTATGAAACCTGAATCCATTAGCCAAATATCCACCAAAACACTGGACACCATTAAAAGGCCCTAAAGCCAAAGTTTTTAAATTTTGACAACTTGATCCTCACTTTCTGGCAATGTTGTAACCTGGTTCGATATGAGACGGTCAGTTAAGTGTTAATAAGAATTAAAAAATATATATAATTATGTATTATCATACCCGATCTTGAAACCATTCTACCAAATTTTTATCAGATCCCGCTTCTGCATATTCACTGTTAAAAAAAAGGAAAACTATTGTTATACAAGTGTCCAAATACTTTGTATAACATAAATAAATTAAGGAAAATAAGAAAGTTCATACTTTAAGTATGACTCAGCTTCGTCGCAATTTTTAAGCACATATTCTCGAGCTTGTATCAACTCTTCGGTAGTTAGAGATTTAGATTTAGCCTTTCCCAAGGGAACACCATATGATGCAAATATTGATAATCCCTTATAAGCATCAGTTTCTTCTTCTGCATTCCTCTCTAACATGTTATATTTAGTCTCCATATCATTTAAATATCTTGAACAAAAGAACATACACTCCTCTATTATATATCCTTCCGCAATGGATCCCTCTGGTCTATTTTTATTGCGAACATATGATTTGAATTTTCGTAATAACCTGTAAGACAACACTATAAATTTTGAATATATGTTCATGTTAACAAAGAAATTTCACAATTCATTCAAAATAAAATACCTTTCAATAGGATACATCCATCGATAATGAACTGGCCCTGCTATCTTAGCTTCCTCAGCTAGGTGAACACATAAGTGCACCATTACATCAAAAAAAGAGGGAAGAAAAATCTTTTCCATTTCACACAAGGTGATTGCAATATGATCCTCAAGATCATTCAAGTCCATTAATTTTAAAGTCTTGGAACACAAATTCTTAAAAAATGCACTCAATTTAGTAATCACCTCGTACACTTTAGAAGATGATACTCCACGAATTGCCAACGGCAACAATTCCTCTAAAAGCACATGACAATCATGCGTTTTAAGTCCCCATATTTTACGCTTCTCAAGATTGATGCACTTAGAAAAGTTAGATGAATACCCATCCGGAACTTTAATATCCTCCAAAAATTTGTACACTGTTAATTTTTGAGCTTTGGATAATGTATAAGGTGCTGGTGGCATATGCCATTTACCATCAATCAATTTTGGAGCAAGATGCTTCATAATCTTTACATGTTTCAAATCATGTCTAGCTTTAATATTGTCTTTGCTTTTACCTTCAATGTCGAGTAAAGTGCCAAGAATATTATCACAAACATTTTTTTCGATATGCATAACATCAAGATTATGACGAAGCAAGAGGTTATTCCAATAAGGCAATTTAAAAAATATACTCTGCTTTTTCCAATTGTCATTTCTCTTTGGTAACTTACTGGTCTTCCCAAACTTCATACCTTCAAGATCCTTAACTTGCTCTAATATTTCACTACCTGATAATTTCTTTGGTGGACCCCTTGTTTCAACTTTACCATTAAAAGACTTATTGTGTCTCCATTTGTGATCAGCAGGTAAAAAGCAACGATGATCCATATAACAACACTTCCCACAATTAGGTAATCTAGTTGAAGAGGTTTCATTCAAACAACGGGGACAAGCCTTATAGCCCTTAGTAGACGACCCAGATAAGTTAGCATAAGCTGGAAAATCGTTGATGGTCCATAAGAGAGCTGCATGCATAGGAAAATATTCATTTTTTGATGCATCATAAGTCTTAGCCCCGAATTCCCACAATTGCTTTAGCTCTTCAACTAAAGGTTGTAAGTATACATCAATATTATTTCCTGGTGCGCTTTTGCCTGGAATTAACAAAGATAGCATAGTATAAGGTTGTTTCATACACATCCATGGCGGGAGATTATACACAACAATCACTACTGGCCATATGCTATAATCACTTCTTAAACCACCAAATGGGTTAAATCCATCAGATGCCAAACCTAATCTGACGTTTCGAGAATCTGCAGCAAATGACTTATATGTCACATCAAAATGTTTCCATGCTTTACTATCTGCTGGATGCCTAAGAACTCCATCATCTTCCCGCTTGTCTTTATGCCATCTCATTTCATTAGCAGTTTTAGAAGACATAAACAACCTTTGTAACCTTGGTGTTAATGGAAAATATCGTAGCACCTTAGGGGAAGTTGTGTCACGTTTAGTATCACATACAGTACACTTTTCAAGGTTAGCATTCTCTTTCCAGAACAACATACAATCATTCTCACATGCTTCAATCTTCTCATAATCAAAACCCAAATCAGTGATCATTTTACGTGCTTCATAGTATGTTGATGGCACATTTGAATCACTAGGTAACACACTTTTAAACATTTTAAGCATACTTGTAAAAGCTTTGTTAGTTATCCCTTCCATACACTTAATCTGGAACAACTTTAATATAAATGACAACTTTGAAAAGTTATCACAACCAGGGTATAAACGTTGTTGAGCATCTCTCATCAAATTTTCAAAAGATTCAACTCCCTTTGTACCCTTAACATGCTCATTATCATGTGTCTGTCCCTCTTCTGGTTGGTTATTAAGTTCATCTAGAATGTCGTTTGAGCTCATTGGCCCATGAGCCTCATATATCATATCAAAGATTTCATCTTGACCCTTATCATCACCTATTTCAATTCTACGTCGTTTTTCTTGAGGTTTAAATTCACCATGATAGATCCAGCGAACATAACCTTTCACCATTCCATTTAATAGCAAATCATCATAAATCTCTTCCCTTGTCTTGTGGCGACTATTGTTACATCGATTACAAGGGCAAGGGACTTTAGTTTCCTCTTCCTCATCATCAATACTACTAGATTGATCAGTAAAAGCAAAGTCTAAAAACTCTATCACCCCATTTATGTACAATGTATGAGTTCTATCATCACAACCCATCCATTCCAACCTTTTCCTTATTAAAAGATCTGAAGTATCCATATCTTTAGTGAAAAAGTAGCTACAAGATACATAATTAGAAAAAAATAAATAAAAATTCAATACATGTGAGCATTTGAACGTAATTCTGGAGGAAATTTATTTGAATACATAAGCCCCACCTAATGTAAGAACTAAGCACTACTTATAGCTTCTGATTAATAATGGTAAAATAAAACAACATCATGATTTATCTTAAAAACACACAAATTAATATTTATGATGCCTCTAAAGATCAAAATACACTAATAACTATTATCACAAATGTAAAAAAAAAAAAAAAATATAAAGTTAGTTAATATGCATAAAACCATGTAATCTATGAATTAAAGTTTGTTAGCTAAGTAAGGATTGAGGGAACAACGTATATAGAGAAACAAGAGTCAATAATTCAAAGAAGAAAGATTAATAAGGGTAATTTTGTATTTTTGTTATTTATTCCCCATCTATTCTCATCCACTATCCAAACAAAGTATGGTCATATTTTTCTATATTCTCAACAATCATTTCCCAATCCCATTCCCAAATTTTAATCCCCAAACTCTCATTCTCACATTCCAAACGCCCCGCTAGAGTATTATATTGATCTAACACTAGTTAACTTTACCTTGAGCATCTCATGTTTTAAGTTATTGAGTTGAAAAACAAATACTCTAAATAGATTTACACCTAACATCTGTTACTAAAAAGTTATGTATACAGGATATATCTTGTTCTTTTTTTGCACTTGTGTCTATCTCGAACTATTTGATGAGTTGAAAACTACTCTTTTTTAAAATAAAAAAAAAACACTAGTTTCATGATTTAATAGTTTTTTTTTCTTGAAACTTGTATTAACATAAAAATAAAACTTTCTTATAATAAAACTAAGAATACAGAATCCTATCCAGCCAAAACTAGAGTAATCTAATTTGATATAAGAGTTAGTCCAGTTAGACATATGATACTATATTATATGCTTATCCGCCAAAAGTACCCACCTATGGAACAATTGGATTACTAGCTTTAATATGCAAATCAAAATTTTAATTTCATACTACACATCTACACCAACGCTATTTTATCTTATTATAGTGCATAATACTAGTGCAAAAAAACGCTACCATTAGAATGTCAATGAAAAGTCACAGCAAAACTATAATAATCTAACCAAATATTGGAAGCCTCACTATACTTTATAATGAATCTCAATAACCTTAAAAAATCAAACTAATTCAGCAGAGATTAATTTTTCTTTTGCAACATCCAATAATTCCAATTCGTTACAACAAACCTAACAAGAAAATTGAAAAAATTATGCACGAAACACACATACCTTGTCTCTGATTCCTGAAAGTCCTTTCAACAGAATAAATAATAATACCCGAATTGCAGCAATTGAAATCTACAAGCAAAATTGGGAAAATTATGATTACAATTAAATAAATATATATATGTTAATTAGAAAATCAATATTATAATACCTAACCGCAATTAAGGAATTCTAGTATCAATGATTGAACAATTGAAAGATTAAATTGAGCGGTGGCCAACAATATCTTCAATATGTGAGGAAAAAATAAAACTTAAGGTAGAAAAAGAAATTTTGAAGGTTGAAGGAACTTCTACTTATGTTTTAGGTTTTTCTTTTATATTATTTTTTTTGTCAGACTAGAGAGAACGTAAGAGTGTAAGTATAATTTAGTGGGAACTTTTTATTTTGGGCGGCTATTTTTTTATTTAAGGCGGTTGTTTAATTTTGTTAAAAAATTTAGGTCATTGTTTTTGAATTTTAAATATTTCACATACTAGTATGTACAAATGTACTCCATGATCTGATGAAAGGAATCCTGACTAAAATATACTTGCCACAAAATGCTTCGTGGCTAAATCGAATGTTTGCCACAAATTTTTTTTTGTCGTGGCAAAATATATCTATAAAACAAAAGGAATTATTGTGAAAGTGATTATCCCGTGGCAAGATGTAAAATTGCCACAATTTTAAAAATCCTGTGGCATAAATCGTGGCACAAGTATTAAATTGTAGTAGTGTATAGATGCTAATGTTACTAGAAGTGGTAGGGTCCTTGAGGGTGGAGTGCCTAAGAAGAGTGATGCTAGAGAGAGAACTAGCAAGAGTCCTATTGAAATTGAGGGAGATGAGTGTCCTTTAAGTGAGAAAGTTGATGAGGAACAAGTGGAAAGAGTGATAGAGAAAGAGAATGAGAAAGAACTTTACAAACCCAAGCTTCCCTATCCCCAAAGGTATAATTGACACAAATTGGATGAACAATTTGGGAAATTTGTAGATATGCTTAAGCAACTTCATCTAACTCTTCCTTTCATGATGAGTGACATCTATGGCACTCATTTGATCTCTTTTTGGATGAATTTCATTTCATTTTATAACTATTTTCTTTAGTTTTCTTTAGTTTTACTCTTGATTTCTTCAATTTATGCTTTTCATAGTTAGTTTCTTTATTTTGTGCATTTTCTCGTTTATTCGTGGTTTTTCTCTATTATTTGCTGATCTGTGCCATCTATGGCACCTTTAGGCTATGTTTTCTTTATATTTCTATGCTCATTTTTAGTCGTTTGTGTCGTGTTTATAGAGAATAATGCTCGATTTGGGTTATTTTGTGTTAGTTTAGAGAAATGCATGCTTTTAATGGTTTTCTTATCATTTTATTCATTTCTCGGCTATTTCTCTCGCTTCTCCGTTTCTTTGTGTTGTTTGTAGGTACGTCGCGGGCTATATGCATGGAAATTGAAAATAGCACCCACTAGCATCAATATGCACTTTTCGGAATTGAATTTTAGTTTGAAACAAAGGAAAACGAAGGATTGCAAAGTATCAAATATGACCTTTGTGCATTGTTTCAGCCATATCTCAAGTTCTACAGATCGGATTGATGTGATTCTAGTTGGGTTGGAAACTAGACTTAATAAGCTTTCCAATGATAGGTAGCACGCCCTCATACTATTCATATATTAAGAGTTACAGCCTTCCGAAGTTAACCCTGAAATTCTGCCGCGGGCACGGGCTACAGTACCCGCGGGCGCGGGGTTGCTGCAGCTCCAAAACTGCCGTTTTTGGGCAGTAAGCACCCGCGGTTGTCCCGAGGGCTCCCCGAGGGCGCGAGCCTAGGCCCCGCGGGCGCAGTTATCGGGGTGTCCGTTCTTCTCCGCGGGCGCGGTGTTTCTGGGTCTTTTACGATTTTAAGCTTCTTTTCTACTTTTGTTTATATAGTTTTTGGTTTCCTATATTCTTCATGGATGTAATTCTTTAGTTTTAGAATAGTTTTCTCTCTCTTAGGTTGAGAGCTTCTCTCTCTAGATTAGGAGTAGTTTTAGAGAGAGAAAGTGAGGAATTTCAATGGTGATTGAGAGATTGAAGATGCAAGTGTGACAATTGTGTTGGAGATCTTCCTAATTATCAATGAACATTTCTAAACTCTATCTCATTCAATTATTTTGTTTAATTAGATGTTTGGTTGGTTTTATTTTGATATTTGATGTTTGATTAGAGTAATTGTTCTTGATATTTTGTTAATTCTTGTTTTCTATAGTTGATAGTAGATTTGATGATGATGTTTCTTGAGTAGTTTACTTGCTAGGGTTTGGGTAAACATGTGTAATTGATGGATTGAGATTGATTTGGGAATTTGAGTAGTTCTTGTGTTGTAACTAAATTGATTCATAGAGGTTTGCATGTTGCATAAGTTTGATTGGAGTAGCTAACCATGATTGCTAGCATTGATTGCATGATTGAATTGATTGACATGACCACTTGATATCGATTTGATCATAATTAGTTGAGCATTTGATTATGTTTCTTCATATTGTTTAGCACTAGAGAAATCTATGTTAGAGAGTGTGAGGATGATTAGTTGAATGCCCCTAATTGCTCCTACTATTTGTCTTTGCATTACTTGGATTGCTTGACTCCCTAATTAGCTTGGTTATCATGAATGCATGTTGATCCCCATTCCCTAGTGTTTCATTTGTTTGATTCATGATTTAGGAAGTAGAATAGCGCTACCTTTCACCTTAGACTTCGACCTAGCTTAGGTGTTAATTAGAAATACTTGAACATAACCGTTCCTAGTGGTTCGACCCTTAGCTTGACTTACCTCTATACTTGTATTTAGGTAGTTGAGTGATTATAAATTTGTTTGACCGTAGGGAGGATTAGTTCAACGACATAGTTTTCCCCACGTCATTTGCTTTTTCTCTTTTGTTTGTAGGTTATGATCGATTGTCCAAGGATTCTCGAGCTTCCTTTCAACTGTTATCATCGCTTTTGATGCCTTATGCTAGTGTAAAGAGCTCCAAGTCAAGAGGGACTCGAAGAGCAAGCTTCAAGACCGGTGCACACAAGTGGTATGGATACCTTTCATGCCATGTGCCCACCAAAAATGTCAAAAAGTTGCTGCCTACTTCGTTCCCCATCACCATCACCAAAGGTGTGTGCACCGGATGACCTAGGACGAAGAAGGAAGGGAAGTTCACCCACAAAGGTGCAGGCGCACACAGGGGTTGTGCATCCGCACAGGTGTAGCGTGCGGCCGCACATAAAGCGTGTGCGGCCGCACCTGTGTGGGTATGTTCCGTGCGCGCCTTTCTCCCTCCTACCAGCGACCGCACTAGCGTGGGTCTATTTTTGGACGTCATAACCAAGTTCTCCTTTGTATATATAGTTATTTCCTTCTATTTTTAGAGAGAGTATTAGATCTTCATTAGCTAGAATTAGATTAGATTAAAACTTAGAGAGAGAAAAACACTTGTTCTTTGATTTCTAGAGAGAGAAAATGTGGGTTTGATGATTGATGATTGATGATTGAAGATTGCTACATTTGATTTGATTTCTATCAAGTTTGTAAGAATTCTTTACTCTTTAATGCAATATCATGTTTGATTTCATTAGTATTGTTGTTTAATTTAGTTTGTAAATAGTTTGATTTGGTTTGAATTTGTTGATTTCAATTGATGAATATGGATTTGATGATTAGTTTAGCTTTGATCTTGATGTTCTTCATGGATTCTAAGTAGTTTGATTGCTAGGGTAATGGTGAAGCATGTATTAGTGACGAATTGAGATTAATTTGGGGAAATTGATTGAGTTGATAATGTGATTAAATTGGTTGATTGATTTTGTGCATGTGTGTGCTTGATTAGGCTTGATCACCCTTGTTATTCACGCTAGATTGCATTGTAGGTTCACATTGATACGGACCATTAATTTGTGGCTTGCATTTACTTGATTGAGGTATCTTGTGACATTTCCTAGTTAGTGTTTGACGTAGTCGGCGTTAGTTAGACCTCTAAGAGAATAGCATGATATGCTCTTTTGGTTGCAATTTCAACTTTCCCTCACATTGCTTGACTTAATTGATTGACCTCCTAAATTGATTGGTTTTCATTGTTGTTGCATGTGGATCCTAGCCCTAGTATTTGTTATTTTTGGCTTACAAGTTATATGTTGTGTTTAGTCCTAGTTTAGCCTTACAACCCCGCTCTTTACTTCGGAATAGCTTAGCGTTAGGCGTTAGACTTTCATTTACCATTCCCTTCGGTTCGACCTCGACTTACTACTATACTCATACAGAGGTTTGTTAAGTTTATAAATATTGTTTGACTGGGGTGGGAAGGTAGCCAAACGACCTACCGTTTCTTGTCCCATCAAAATGGCGTCGTCGTCGGGGAATGGTGTCTTGATTGTGTATTGTTGTTGAGTCTATTCCATCTATTTGAAAAATACAAAAAGATTTTCTTTTAGGCTATATTTGTAGTCGTGCTACTAATAATTTTTGTGTGAGAATTGTGTGTGCAAGTGAACATGGGAGAAGCTCAAAGGATTACAATTAAAGAATTAGGCACTCCGGGAGCCTACAAGTATGAGAGTGGAATTGTTCCATTGATTGTTCCGGATCATGACTTTGAAACCAAGCCGGCTATGATTATTTTGGTTGAGAGGAAGCAATTTGGAGGGACAAAGAGTGAGAATCCTCTCAATCATCTCAAAGATTTTGAGAGATATTGTAATACTATTGTGGTAACCGGAGTTGCTCAAGAGTACATAAGACTCAAGTTGTTTCCCTTCTCTCTTATCGGAAGAGCTCTAGAGTGGTTGGACAAGGAGGTCAAATCAAGGTCCTTAAGAACATGGGATGAGGTTACAAAGGCTTTCTTATTTCGTTTCTTCCCACAAAAGAAGACGGCGGAATTAAGAACTTTGATCCGAAATTTCAAGCAAGGGCCTAGTGAGAGTATTTATGAAGCATGGGAGAGGTACAAGGAGTATCAAAGACAGTGTCAACACCATGGGATTCCTAGATATCAAATCATACAAATCTTCTATGGTGGGTTGAGTTCTCATGGAAGAGCAAGTTTGGATGTCAGAGCTGGAGGCCCAATAATGAACAAAACGGAAGAAGAAGTGGTGGATGCAATAGATGAAGTGGTTCGACATTACATGAATTAGCAAGAAGTGGAGAAAGATCCAACAAGCAAAGGTTGCTCAATCGAGCAACTTAGTGCCATCAATGATTTGACTACTTTGATTGCGGATTTAGGGAAAGAAGTTGTGTCACTTAAGGAAAAGCTTGAGAAACCACATTCCCAAGCTCCGATTCTTCCCTCCCAAATTAATGGGAGAGGTACATTTTCTTACCCTAACTCTAATCCTTCTTCTTGTTGCATGGTTAGAGAATGTTAGCCTTATGAATTATGTGGAATGAATGATCATGATGCTTCTATGTGGCCCAATGTTCCTTAAGATGAATGTGATGGAATTGAAATTGAGCTTGTGATTTATGTTAATGATCACGAATGTGAACCTAGAATTGATGTTCAAAGAAATGTTGGAAATAGGAGTTATCATAATCATGTGAACCATGATAATTATAACCAAAATGGAGGTTTAAAAATCATGGATTCCAAGGGGTTCATGGTAGCTATAACAATCATGGTTGTAATGGTCATGGTCATGGCCAAGGACATGGGGATCATAATCAAGGCTATGGTAACCATGGTTAACAAAGGGGCCAAAGCAAACTACGGGTAATTGGAATAATCAAAGTAGGGGATTTTCCCAAGCAAATTTTCATAGAGGTTCCCCAATTGATTTAGATACAAATGCTCAAAGTTTATGTGATGGTTCCTATGATCAATCATTTTCTTCTAGGGAATTTTTAGAAGGAGTTATTGAGAAACAAGCCGAGATGCTAGAAACTTACATGGCTTTGAATGATGAGAAGTTCAATCATATGTTGTCTTATAATAAAGATTTAGGTGATAAACTTTCTCAATTGACTAGTGTGTTTGAGGAATGTGCAAACTCCTCTTCTTTGACGCCACCTAGCATAGATTCTAAGAACCCTATGGATGCTATTGTTACTAGAAGGGGTAGGGTCCTTGAGGGTGGTGTGCCTAAGAAGAGTGTTGCTAGAGAAAGCACTAGAAAGAATCCCATTGAAATTGAAGGAGATGAGTTTCCTTTGAGTGAAAGAGCTTTGCAAACCCAAGCTTTCCTATCCCCAAAGGTATAATAGACAAAAATTGAATGAGCAATTTGGGATGTTTGTAGAGATTCTTAAGCAACTTCACCTAACTCTTCCTTTCACCGATGTTGTAAAATAAATGCCAAACTATGCTAAGTTCCTCTAGGAGGTTTTGAGTGGAAAAAGGACATGTGACATGATGGAAACAATTAGCCTACCCGAACATTGTAGTGCAATTATCATGAATAAGATGCCTCTTAAGTTGAAGGATCCCGGAAATTTTTCCATACCTTGTGCCATTAATAAGACTCAAATTGATAACGCCCTATGTGACTTAGGAGCTAGTGTTAGCCATATGCCATATTCGGTTTATCAAAGATTAGGTCTAGGAGAACTTTTACCTTCCAAGATCACCTTGCAATTAGCCGATAGGTCGATTAAGATTCCAAAGGGGAAGGTAGAAGATGTCCCTTTGAGGGTTGGGAAATTTGTCATTCCGGTTGATTTTGTAGTGTTGGATATGGATGAAGATGCTACTATAACTATCATCTTAGGTAAACCATTCCTTGCTACATAAAGGGCTATGATAGATGTTAAAAGTGCTAAGATTTCTCTCAAGATTAGAGAGGAGGTAGTTGAATTTTATTTGAATGAAGGCATGAAATATCCCTCTTTTTCTTTAGAGAATTGCATGAGAGTTGAAGTACTTGATAACATTGTGGAATCCATGCATGAGCACTTGCTCACATCTAACGATCCTCTTGAGTGTGTTTTGTTGAATAAGGAAAAGATAGGTATCCCAAGCAAGGAAATGCAATTGTATGAAGATTTGCTTGATGGAGGCAATAAAGGGAGTGATGATCAAATTTGTATGGGGATATCAAGTCAAGATGCTTTGCATGTGGCCTCAACCAAAGAAGGTAAAGGTGTTCCCCTGGTAGAGCTCAAACCTCTACCATCACACCTTAGGTATGAATTCTTAGGCCCTAATTCTACTTATCCCGTTATTGTGAGTGCATCCTTGAGTGAGAGCCAAGCTCAAGCGTTATGTGGTGTCTTGAGAAAGCACCAACGTGCTTTGGGGTACACATTTGATAATCTTAAAGGCATAAGCCCCGCCTTGTGTACACACAACATAACACTTGAGGAGGGCACCCTACCTTCTATTGAACGACAAAGGAAACTACATCTCCAAATGGGAGAAGTAGTAAAGAAAGAGATCACCAAATTTTTGGATGCGGGAATCATATTCCCCATCTCAAGCTCAAGGTCGGTCTCCCCCGTGCATGTCGTTCCTAGGAAGGGGGGGTGTGACCGTAGTTAAGAATGAGAAAGGTGAACTCATTCCAACTAGAACGGTTACCGGTTGGAGGATGTGTATAGACTATGGACGTCTAAACACATCAACCAAGAAGGATCACTTCCCTCTCCCTTTTATTGACCAAATTCTTGAAAGGTTGACGAGGCACAAATTCTATTGCTTCCTTGATGGATATTCGAGATTCTTTCAAATTCCTATTCATCCCGAGGATCAAGAAAAGACAACCTTCACAAGCCCCTATGGTGCTTTTGCATATAGAAGAATGCCCTTTGGATTGTGTAATGCTCCGGCGACCTTTCAAAGGTGTATGATGAGCATTTTTGGGGACATGCTTGAAGAGGAAATAGAGGTTTTCATGGATGACTTTTCCGTGGGAGGAGTTTCATTTGAGGATTGCCTCAAAAATTTTGAAAAGTGTCTTGAGAGATGTGAAAAGGTCAACTTGTTGCTTAATTGGGAAAATGCCACTTTATGGTGGAAGAAGGGATTGTGCTTGGACACAACATTGCTCACGAGGGCATAAAAGTTGACAAAGCCAAGATTGAGGTGATAGAGAAATTGCCACCTCCGGTTAATGTGAAAGGAGTGAGATCATTTTTGGGCCATGCCGGGTTTTATAGAAGGTTTATCAAAGACTTTTTTCTCATTGCTAAGCCTTTAAATGATCTTCTCTAAAAAGATGTTGATTTTGTCTTTGATGATGCTTGTTTGGAAGCTTTTAATAAATTGAAGAAAGCTTTTACTTCCACTCCTGTTGTCCAAGCCCCTAAATGGGATTTGTCTTTTGAGCTTATGTGTGATGCAAGTGATACGACCATAGGAGGTGTGTTGGGTCAAAGAATTGATAAAAAGCTTCATCTCATCTATTATACGTCGAAGACCCTTAATGGTGCTCAAAGAAATTACACAACAACGGAAAAGGAATTCTTGGCAATTGTTCATTCTTTTGAGAAGTTTCGTTGTTATTTGTTGGGGTCTAAGACTATAGTTTTCACCGATCATGCGACTTTGAAGTATCTCCATGGGAAGAAGGAATCCAAACCAAGGTTGATTTGTTGGGTTCTTGAGCTTCAATCTTTTGATCTTGAGATCCGGGATAAGTAAGGTGCGAAAAATGTGGTTGCGGATCATTTATCTAGGCTTCAGGATTTTCAAGTTCAAGATGATGGATCCCCTATTGAGGATCGGATGTTGGATGATTCATTGTATGTTATTAATGTGAAGGAGCTCCCTTGGTTTGCCGACTTGGTGAATTTTCTTACTTGTGGGGAGTTCCCTCCTTCTTTTTCCAACAACCAAAGGAGGAAGCTCAAGAGAAAAGTTAGGCATTATGTGTGGGATGAGTGGATCTTGTATAAAAGAGGTGTAGATGGATTGTTGCGCCGGTGTGTGCCAAATGAGGAAATACCAAATGTTTTGAAGATGTGCCACTCGGATCCTAGTGGTGGTCATATGGGTGTTTCGAGAACGGCCTCTAAGGTGCTCAATGTGGGTTATGGTGGCCAAACCTCTTCAACAATGCTTGGGAATTTGTCAAGAGTTGTGATCAATGTCAAAGGACCGAGAATATTTCGAAAAGGAATTAGATGCCCCAACAACCAATTCTTGAGTTGGAAATTTTGATGTTTAGGGTATAGATTTCATGGGTCCTTTTCCATCTTCTTATGGGAATCAATATATTCTTGTTGCCGTTGACGATGTGTCAAAGTGGATTGAAGCCATTGCTTCTCCAACTAATGACCATAAGGTGGTGATGATGTTGTTCAAGAAGATTACATTCCCAAGGTTTGGTATTCCCAAGGCGGTTATAAGTGACAATGGCTCTCATTTTGTGCACTATGCTTTCCGAAAAATGTTGAAGAAGCATGGAGTGAACCAAAGATTTGGTCTTCCTTATCATCCTCAAACCAATGGGAAACTTGAGGTATCTAATCGTCAAATGAAGTTGATTCTTGAGAAGACAGTTGCAAGGAGTAGGAAAGATTGGGCAAACAAGATTGATGATGCTTTGTGGGCATATAGAACGACTTTCAAAACTCCTATAGGTACCACTCCTTATCGCTTGGTTCATGGGAAGTCTTGTCATCTTCCGGTGGAGCTTGAGCACCAAACTCATTGGGCAATCAAGAAGATCAATTTTGATTTGGTTAGTGCGGGTGAGCAATGTTGGTTGGATTTGCATGAGTTGGAAGAGTTGATGTCTCGTTGGACCGGTCCTTTTGTTGTGCAAGAGGTGTTATCAAATGGTTCTATTGAAATTTCGCCTTTGGATCTTTTAAGGACTATTAAGGTCAACAGACATAGGCTCAAGCGTTCCTATGATGGAGTCTTTGTGGGAGTCATTCATGATATGACTCTCTATGATCCACTATGAAAGAGGTGGAGAATGTCAAGCTTAAGATTTTACAAAAGCGCTTCTCGGGAGGCAACCCGAGTTTTTTAACTTTTTCTCCTTTTCTTTTGATTTTTCTTTGTGAGTTGATGATGTTTTTGTGTCTTAATCTTGTTGTGTTTTGTGTTGTAGGTTTGTTTGAGTTGATTTCCAACAATTTTGATGCCATTTTTGAGGTAAATTTGTCCCATTTCTTGAGTTGGAAAATTGGGTTAGTATGAAGGTTTGCTACTGCCTATATGGTTCCGCATCACCATCATATAGGTGGGCGCACCTAGGTGAGGGAGGAAGGATAAAAGGGTGGAAAAACCCTCTTGGGTGCTGGCGCACATTGAGGATGTGCGACCGCACACGAGGTATGTGCGGCCGCACCATGCCCGTGTGCGGCCGCACATGCCTGGTACGTGCACCCCCTATTTTTCCCCCTCTTTATATCGATTCTCTCTCCTACTTCATTCTATTTTCCCTTCTAGATCTATTGGTGTTACTATTAGTTCCTCCTTCATCTTCATCATATATTTTTCATTGTTTCTTCATCAAAGTCCATAATCTTCAAGTCTTTGTTGCTCAAATCTTCACTCTACTACATTCAAGGTAATTTTCTCTCTCATTAGTTTGAAAATTTTGGGTATTTTTCAATTTAAGCTTGGTAATATGTTCTTGCTATATTCTTGTGTTTTCTTATCAATTGAAAGTGTAATTGCATGAATTATGTGATATATTTTCAATTTTTATGACTCATGAGATTTTGATTTTGATTAGTACCACCTTTACTTACATTTCCATTATTGCTACTACTTGCTTCAATGCTTGATGATTATGAAGATGATGATGTTGATGGTGTTGAATTTTGTTATGATGATGGTATTACTTGAGCTAATTGAAAATTTAGGCATGAATTTTGTTGGATTTGTGTATAGATTATTTTGTGGGTTTTATTATTGGTGTTGATAGTGTTCATGTTGACAAGGGTTTGCTAGTCATAAGGTGTAATGTTGCTTCAACTAGTTGTGTTATGGGACAACATTTGTGAAAATTATTGTGGTTTGATTATGTATTGTTCAATTTAGTTGAATATTTGCTCACCTCTTTGAATATTGTGAACTTTGTTTGTCCCCATTATCATTATTGGTTTTTGGCACATTATTTGCTAGTTTTGAAGCCCTTTTCTTTGTTCATTGTTTGTAGATGGTTGGTCCACGTAGAACAAAGCGCGCTAAACCTTCCAATCCTCGAGATATAATTGAGCCTCCTTCTTCCATTAAGGATCTTTATGGTATACGATTTAGAGTTAAGAAGCATTGGGATCGCTTTGCAAGTTTATCATCAAGGAAACTCTACTCTACAAGATTTTATGATCAAGAGATTACTACACTCTTAGGGATTGACAAAGATGTAAGGATGCTTGCAAGAAATTTGGGCCTTGAGGACTTCCTTGATCTATATGCTCCTACTTTTCCTTGGCTTACATATGAGTTCCTTTCAGCGCTTGATGTCCATGGTGGTGGTGACAATAATAATGAGTCTCCTACTCTCTTCTTCCAAGTTTTCAACGAAGACCATTCTATCCCACTTTCTCACCTCAATGAGATGTTTCATTTCCCGGAGCCCTTCGAAGGTGTTCCATTGATTTATCCAGCCTATGAGATTCTTCATTTGGATCATAAGTATGATGAAAATAATTGGTGGGATAGTATATCTTTTGAGGACTCCTACCCAGCTTAAAATTCGAAGTCCGCTTCCATCATTCATGGAGCGATGCGCTACTTTAGCCGTATTCAAACATATGCTTTATTCTCCAAGGAATCTTTTGGAGCAATGTCTCAAGAGGAGCTTAGTTGGCTTTGGTTAGCGGATCAACCAAAGGATGAAGAAGTTGAAGTTATTGATTTTGCTAGGCATTTGCTCGATTGTGTCATTGATATTCGAGACGGGTTTTTTCTCTCCGGTAGCATTTATATTGGAGGAATGATTACCATTATTGTTTTTTCCCTTAAGAAGAAGTATAGTGCCATGATTGAGAAGCTTCAAGCGATTCAAGACACAAGAGATAAGTCTCCCTCGTATTTATTGAGCACTTTTGCCATGAACAACCAAAAATTCATTGAGCGTACTATCATGGAGGACTTGTTTATTTGGAAGGTATCTCGCACCACTGATTGGTACCTCATTACCTATGAAGGTGATGTGTGTCATAAATGGCACACATTTGACGAGCATTTAGGTCCTTTCTATTCTCTTTTCTTAGCTTTTATGCTTAATAAGTGCTTAGTTTTATGCTTTATTGCTTAGTTTTACCTTTCTTCTCTTATTTTGTAGCTTTTGTTCATTTCGTTGGTTTTCTAGCCTTTTCTTCTTTATTTGCTCTATTTTCGTGGTTGTAGGTATTGGACGAGGTTCGGGTCTTGTTTTTGGTGATCCACTATGGTGGAAGAAGCTTTTGGATCAAGTTCATGGAATTTGGGAAGCTCAAGATGCAAAGAAGTGGAAGTTCCAAGTCTTGGCTCTTCTCTTGTGCTCCCTTCAAAGGAAGTGTGTGCCCTCAATATTAAGCCTTAGCTACTGCCACTCCTAGTGCCCATCACCATCATAAATCATGTGTGCACCCCTTGAGCTTGAAGAGTTGAAGATTCGAAGAAACCCAGCTGAGTGCGGCCGCACGCGCAGAAGGTGCGGGTGCACACGAAGGATGTGCGGGCGCACATCCTCTATTGTGTGGCCGCACCAACGTGGGTCTTTTCCGATCGGATTTCGACGATTTTCTCTCTCTTCTTATACCTATTTGAACCCAATTTTTGTAAGAAGTTTCATAATAGAATTAGATCATATTCTTAGCTTAGTTGAGAGCTTCTCTCTCTAGATTTAGGGGTTAGTTTTAGGAATAGATTTTAGAGAGAGAAAGTGAAGAATTTCAATGGTGATTGAGAGATTGAAGATTCAATGGTGACAATTGTATTGGAGATCTACTCTATTATCAATGAGCATTTCTAAACTCTATCCCATTTATTATTTTGTTTAGTATTCATGTTTAGATTGTTTGATTTTGATTAGATTTTGATGGTTTGATGGTTGATGTTTGATTAGAGTTATTGTTCTTCTTTGATTGTTGATTCTTTGATTGTAGATTGTTGATTACTTTAGGTGTTTGTTGAATTGATGATGTTGCTAGAGTAGTTGTTTGGTTAGGGATTTGGTGAAGCTTATATTATGTAATGAATTGATGTAGATTGGGGATTTTGATGGAGTTGATGATGTGATTAAATTGGTTAATTGATTATGTGCATGTGTGTGTTTGATTTAGGCTTGATCACCCTTGTTATTAACACTAGATTGCATTGTAAGTTCACATTGATACGGACCATTGATTTGTGGCTTGCATTTACACGATTGAGGTGTCTTGTGATGTTTCCTAGCTAGAGTTTATCGTAGTTGACGCTAGTTAGACCTCTAGGAGAATAGCTTGATATGCTCTTTTGGTTGCATAATTGATCTTCCCTCGCATTGCTTGACTTAGTCAACTTCCTATACCAATTTGCATTGTTCATTGCTATTATAAGTAAATCCTAATCCCTAGCATTTTATTTGTTTGGTTTCTTTATCTTAGTAGTTGTTAGTGTCCTCTTTTACCCTTCGTCTTCGACCTAGCTTAAGCACATAATTGGAAGCACTAAGACATTACCGTTCCTTTTGGTTCGACCCTTGACTTACCTCTATACTTGTATTTTGGTTTGTTGAGTGTTTATAAATTTTGTTTGGCTTAGGAGGATTAGTCCAACGACCTAATTTTCCCACGTCAAAATGGCGCCGTTGCCGGGGAACGGTGTATATGTTTCAGTGTTTTTGATTGCATGAGTCTAGGTCTTTGTGTATACTTTTTCTTTTATTTGTTTTTGTCTTCTTTGTAAAAATGGCATATCTATCTTTTTCTCAACATGATAATGAGCCTTTTTGTGAATATTTTAATAGACTTAAAGAATTTCTTGACTATAATTGTTGTAGTCTTTGGGAAGCTTGTGAGATTTGTTATCATGGTTTGAATGAGCAAACTAGGGATATAGTTGAAGGAATGCATAATGGTGATTTTAGAGCATTTTCTATTGAAGATGCTTGGAAATTTTATGTATGGTTTTCTTGGGAAGTCTATAATAAGGGTAAACGTGCTTCCATTTTTGATGTGCAATGTGTTAATTCTTCCAATGTTAGCATGATTTACCATGATGTGTCACATGATCCCATAGTTGAACCTAGAACAAGTACTTCCAATTCTATTTCCTCATTTCTTCATGATAATGTGTTGCATGTTCAAGCTAACAAATCTCATACATTTGAAAATGCCCCCAACCCCCTATTTGATGAAAATGCTCATGTTTGTAATGATGATGATCCCACCTTTGGTTGTACTTCTTCTTCTCTTGTTGAGCCTCAATCTCCTACCCCTTTTGAATCTCTTATTGCTATCTTGGAAACTCAAATTAGGCATGTTGAGCTTCGTGATGATCTTGGGCCTACAAAAGAGTCGACTCTTAATTGTTTAAGAAGTCAATTGGAGATGATGAAAAAGAGTGAGGAGCGTCTTGAGGAGGGAAGAAGGAGAAATGAAGAGCTAGGAAGCCAATTGTCATCCTTGATGCTTATGTGTGAAAGTTACAAATCTAATGTGTGTGTTGAGGGTGATGATGGTAATTTCGAGCAACCAAGAGTGTGTGAGGATCCTATTGTTGAGCATAGGAGTGAAGGAGAGAGAGTCGTGAGTGATAAGGAGTCCCTAGCTAGAAAACTACTCACTAGCCATAAGAATCAAGATCAAAACTACAACAATCATCAATTTCATCATCAACATAATTGAAATCAAAGATCAAACCAACAATCAATCAAAAATCAATTAAACTACAATCAATCATCAAACAAACTTCAATCAATCATCAATAACATGGAAAACAAATGAAATCAACTAGAATCAAACTTGTATTGAAATCAAGAAGAAGATCCTTACAAAACATTGATCTAAAGATCAATAACAATGAGGAATTCTTGAGCAATCACCAAAAACCATGAGTTTCTCTCTCTAAAATTCTCCCAAAAACTAACTATCAAATTCAATCTAAAAACTTCTTACTAAAAATAGGAAGAAATAACTATATATACAAAGAGGAGGTCAGTATTGACGCCCAAAAATAGACCCTCGTAGGTGCGGGCGCTCGGAGGAGAGAGAATGGTGTGCACAGGACACACCCATATTGGTGCGCCCGCACGCACCAGGTGTGCGGCCGCACCCGACCAATGTGCGGCCGCACACCACCTTGGTGCGCCCGCACCTGGTTCGGTCTCCCCCCTTCATCTCTTCGTCCTAGCTCAAGCGGTGCACACATCCTAGATGATGATGATGGAGGACAAAGTAGGCAGAAACTTTCTTGAATTTCTCGAAGAGTATAAGCCATGAAGAAGGCATATACAGAGCCTTGAAGCTTGCCCCTTGGATCCACCTTTGACTTGAAGCTTATTGCACCATCTTTAGGCATGAAAACAATGAAAGCTCATTGAGAGGAAGCTCGGGAATTCTAAAACAATCAATTACCACCTACAAACAAATGATAAAAAGCATGTAAAAGAGAAAAATAACAAGTAAACTAGAAATTGCATGAAATAAAGAAATTAACTATAAAAGTTATGAAATAAAGAAAACATGAATAAAACTAAGGAAAACTAAACAAAAGAGAGATAAAATGAAATAGAATTCATCCAACAAGGTACCAAATGAGTGCCATAAATGTCACTCATCAAATTCCCCCAAGCTAAACTTTTGCTCGTCCTCGAGCAAAAAAAAAGCAAGAAAGATAAAGGATGAAAATTTTATTGAAAATGAAACAGAAAGACTCAAGATAAGAATATACACTAAAACTCACTGTCGTAGGAATCACGGTTGTTTTTAGCTACAACAAGCCCTTTAAACCCCAAAGTCGCCTATGAGGACGAGTGAGGTCTCGTAAGGGTATCCTAAGAGTTTGACCCATTCCTTTCCACCAAACATCAATGAGGCAAACCATAAAAAGAAAGGAAAATAAAATGAAAACAAACCTTTGCGAAATGAACTAACATAAAGACTATAATGCAAATGAATGACAATCTTTCTCAAGTAGTAAAGGTATGCACGTTTCGAGATATCCAAGATTGATTGAAACATAGGGTATGCTAGGCATAGGAACTAGTTATCACAATCCACTTTCAACCCAAACAATCATCCCGCGTTCTCCCCACTAGTCTCAAATCTCCCCTTAGTGAGTGCCCCAATGATTCCTCGAAGGAACCGGAAAAGAATTATTTTTAAGCTACTCGACAATCTTGACTATGCATCCCCTTTCCTTAGGCAATGACCCATGATGCCCTTGACGTGGGGAAAACTATGTCGTTGGGCTAATCTTCCCTAAGCCAAACAAAATTTATAAACACTCAACAAACCTAAATACAAGTATCGAGGTAAGTCAAGGGTCAAACCCAAAGGAACAGTAATGTCTAAGTGCTTCCAATTATATGCCTAAGCTAGGTCGAAGACAAGACATAAAAGGTGACTCTAACAACTACTAAAATGAGGAAACCAAACAAATATAAGAGCTAGGGATTAGGATACGCAAATAATAGCAATGAACATAGCAAATTAGAATGGAAAGTCGACTAAGTCAAGCAATGTGTGGGAAAATCAATCATGCAACCAAAAGAGCATGTCAAGCTATTCTCCTAGAGGTCTAACTAGCGTCAACTATGATAAACTCTAGCTAGGAAACATCACAAGACACCTCAATCATGTAAATAAAAGCCACAAATCAATGGTCCGTATCAATGTGAACTTACAATGCAATCTAGTGCAATAATCAAAGTTAGCTACTCTCTAATTAATCACACACATGCACATGATCAATCAACCAAGTTTAATCACATCATCAACTCCATCAATTATCCCCAATTTACATCAATTCATTACATCATAAGCTTCACCAAATCCCTAACCAAACAACTACTCAAGCATTATCATCAATTCTACCAATACAAACATGAATAACCAAAATCAATAATCAATTCATCAAAATCCAATCAAAATCAACAATCCAAACAATGAATATTAAACAAAGCAATAAATGAGATAGAGTTAGAAATGCTCATTGATGATAGAGTAGATCTCCAATACAATTGTCACATTTGAATCTTCAATCTCTCAATCACCATCAAAATTGCCTCACTTTCTCTCTCTAAAATCTACTCCTAAAATTAACCCTAAACTAGAGAGAGAAGCTCTCAACTAAGCTAGGAAAAATGATCTAAAAATCTAAGCTTAATTCTAATTGTCTAATTGTTTCTCTCTCTACCCAAAAATGGGTATTTATAAATACAAGGATTAAAGAAATAAAATAAAAGGAAATGGAAAAGAAAAGAAACTAAAATAAAATAATAAAAGAAAAGGAAAGGAAAAATAAAAGAATAAAAGAAAAAGAAAATCAAAGAAAATAGAGAGGAAACGGAAATCAGTTGCTGCTCAAGTCAAGTGCATCACAGCCGTCCATCAACATCAATCAACGACCCAAGAAAAACCCAGCTGGGTGCGGCCGCACTCGCTGAATGTGCGTCCGCACCTGCTGAGGTTTGAAGGAGCTCAATTGTGGTGGTTCAAAGGAAGGTGGCGCAACTGGTGGCTTGAGGTTGCGAGAATAATTATTGCTGTAGTTGCGTGGTGGCTGAGATGTTTTAGGGGTTCGATTGGTGGCATTGCGGTGGCTAGGAAAACAGCGGAAATGGCGTGACAGTGGTGGAGATGGAGCAGGGGAGGCTGCAATTGGTGGTGAGTTGGCAACTGTTGCGTGGCAGATTGGTGGTTGAGTGGGTTTGCTGGAGTTAATTGCGGTTGTTATTGGTGTTTGCGTGGACAAATAAGGAGGTTCGTGATGTTGCGGGGTTTGTGACTGGAGTTTGTTACAATTGTTGTTGTTGCGTGAGGTAATGGTGTTGATGCGTTGTTGAGGGGTGAGCAGCTGGTGGAAATGGTGGTGCGATGGTGGCGGGTTAAAGGGGGCAGCAGGTGGTTGATGCTAGGTGAGGGAGTGAGTGTTTGCGGCGATTATTGCTGCTGGTGTTTGCGTGGTGGCGGAGCTGAGGGAGGCAGGAACAGGGGAAACCAGGAGAGATAAGGGAGGAGTTGTTGTTGTTGCGTGGAGTGCGGGAATAGGGGAAGTGGAGTGAGGGAGAGCTGTATTTCCTGCCTGCTGTCAACACCATCACCATCATCACCATGATGGTGACGAAGACCCAAGTATGCAGTAGCTAGCACCAATTTGGACTTGGAACAAACACCTACAAAACACACATAAAACCGAGAAATAAAATAAAGTAAAATAAAACTTAAACCAACAAATAAAAGTAAAAGAAATAAAATGAAAATGAAAATAATAAAGGAAGGAAAAATATAATAAAATGAAAATAAAATAAAGTAAAGAAAATGAAATGAAAATAAAATAAAATAAACTAAAATAAAATAAAACTAAATCTATAAAATCTAAAATAAAGAGAAAACAACTAAAATAACGAAAATAAAAGAAATAAAGGAGAAAATACTATAAAACCATAGAAAGGTAGAAAAGAGAGAGAAAGCATAAAACCGAGCATTTATTGAGCAAGAAAGCAATGAAAAGAGGACAAAAAGGACCTAAATACTCATCAAATGTGTGCCATTTATGACACACATCAAATACCCCCAAGCTAACCTTTTGCTCGTCCTCGAGCAAAACAAAACCAAGGGAGTGAAAATGACGAGCTTATTAAAACAAACTAAACAAGAGACGAGATGGGAATGTACACTAACTCACTGTCGTAGGAATCACGGTTGTTTTTAGCTACAACAAGCCCTTTAAACCCCAAAGTCGCCTATGAGGACGAGTGAGGTCTCGTAAGGGTATCCTAAGAGTTTGACCCATAACTCTCATAATAATACAAACAAGGCAAAGCATGAAAAAGAAAACAAAATACAAGAAAAGCAAACAAATGTTCATGAAAGGACTTTTGCAAATGTACAAGCACAAGTGGATGCAAATCTTTCTAAATAAGTAAGGGAGTGCACGTTCCAAGAAACCCAAGGTTGATTGAAACATAAATATGCTAAGCATAGGAACTAGCTTTCACAATCCACTTTCATCCCAAACGATCTTACCGCGTTCTTCTTAGTAGCTTCAAATCGACCTCTAATGAGCATCCCACTGATTCCACGAAGGAACCGGAAAAAGAGAATTTTTAGGCTACTCGACATCTTGACTTTTGCATCCCCTCTCCCTATTCCTAAAACTCACGTTCCTCTCTACCGATGAATGACTCAACCATTTAGGTCAAAAGGTCTTTCCCCAAGGTTGTAACATAAGGCAATAAGGGTGAAGGTAGGCTAAAAATTTGAAATTTGGTGGTTTTCCTAATAGTGAAGCAAAGAACGGCCAATTCTTAGAATCACAATCAAGCAGACACCAATCCAAACAAAAATACTCACACCCCCAAGCTTATTCAAAGCTATAAACCACAAACATATACACAAAAAGCGTTAGAACGCTTCCCCCCAAGCTTAAATGGAGCATTGTCCTCAATGCTCAAAAAGGGAGAAAACTCACAACAAAATATTTTTGAATTTTTCATTTTTTTCACCTTTTTTTAGTAGTGCTTTGTCCTCGCCTCTTTTAACTGTGGACGGCTTTTTCGATTTTGCACTTATTTGTCCATGCCTTTTATAATATAGGACGGCTTTTACTCATACTCATTTGCCATTATTCACAAAGAAGATAAAACACAAACTTGCTTTCATAAGAACCAAACATTTCAACTTCTCCACCACAAACTCCATCAAGAAAGATCAATTACTTCACAAAAACCAAGAAAGAAAGAAAAATGAAACAAAAGGCCAAAGATCTAAAGATGTGGCTTGAAAATAAGGGATAAGGCTCAAATGGTTGCAAGAAGGCAAATGTAAACCCAAAAATAAAGATGAAACAAACTATCCTAAAAATAGAAAAATACCACCCCGAAAAAGGTGCCTTTGTCCTTCCTAAATGGTTCGGTCTCGGATTCAAGATCTATGAGTCAAGTTTCAAGATTAGGTTTGCAAGAAGTCAAGGATCCATGCCGCTCATACAGGTATAGGTAGAAGGCTTTAAAAACAAAGAACTCACACGGATGTAGCAAAAACTCACTATTGGCGTCAAATCGACTATAGGAAGCAACTACCAAACATGCCACAAACAAGTAGAATCCGGCTTCATGTTCCCACTAGTTCTAACCAACTACCTTAGCATTCTTTATCCTAGAATCAACAAAGTGTACTCTCAAACCGTGCACACCATTACCATTTAGGAAGAAAAACATTCAATTATACAAGTCCAAATGCTATTATGTCCAAAGCAAGAACAAAACAAAACACATTGCAAATTTAGGAAAATCTTTTTGGAGTTTTTCAAAATAAGAGAAACATGGAAAAGCATATACAAAGGTGCAAAGCATATATGAATCAAAATCCCACCAAACATGATAGAATACCCTCCCCCAAGCTTGAATGAGACAATACACTCAAACATAAATCATATAATCCATGGGAGGGGAAAACAAGGAGATCAATCCAACAAACCAACATATGTCCAACAAGTCATCATCCACTAGAGAAAGAGCAAAGAAAGATATTATCGGATTTGAGGTGGGTGTAAATACCCGCAAATGACCCGATTTAAACCTTTCAAAGCTAATTTCTCAAGAATTAAACCTTGTCTCCATAAGCTCGCAAAGATAGGAGTCAACCTTCCTTGATTCTTGATCCAAATCGAAGCACCAAAGTATATCAAGTCATGTACCTAGCAAAAGGCACACAAAAATTTCCATGAGAGAAAAATCTATTCTAAAAAGAAAAGGAAAATCTAATCTAAAACACGGGTTACTTCCCGAGAAAGGCTTGCTTAAGGTCCAAGCTTGACCGCTCTAGTAAAATAATAATTCAACGATCGCAAGAGCTTGTCAAATGCACTACTACACATTTCATAAGATAGAATGTAGGCAAATGACGGAAGAAAAACGTGCAACAAGATCATTGCACGCAAGTGAGAAGGGAGGTGCCAAAAGAAGAAGAAGGATCAAAAGGAAAAACAAGAAAATAAGAAGAAGAAGGGGGAAAAGAAAAAGAAAAAGGCAAATCCTCCTCACTAGGATATTTATGGGTGGCAACATCACCCTTTTCCCAAATTGAAGACAAATGAGCCACATTCAAATCATCATAGACAAAAGGGTCCTCAATAGGCTTACCAACAAAGGAAGGGAGAAAAATAAGGCAATAAGGGATGTGATTAAACTTTTGAGAGAAAGGGGTATGAGAAAAAGGCAAAGGGTTAGCAACTCCCTCAACACAAGGTCTCACATCGCCAATGAGGGCATGAAAATCAATCATAGAATCCTCAAAAGAAGAACGCTCATGATCACCATCTCCCTCAAACATCCAACTCCCAACAGGAACCACATAATCTCCTCCATTACCTTCATGAACAATAGCTCCCTCAACTTCCTTAAAGCCTAAAGTCTCAAAACCATGCATGAATGGAGGCAAATTAATTTCAAAATCATCTCTCTCCCATGAAGCATCATCAATGAACTTGCTTAAAAGGTTATGCCTATTCCCTATGCACTCAACAAACATATTTGTCATAACCTCAAACGAGTCCAAATACTCATGGATAGAAGAGTCACATTTATACACTTGAAACTCATCACAATCAACAAAGGAAGAGATGTCTAGACTTAAAATTTCATCAAACTCATTATCACTCTCGACTCTCTCTCTCCTTCACTCTTATGCTCAACAATAGGATCCTCACACACTCTTGGTTGCTCGAAATTACCATCATCACCCTCAACACACACATTAGATTTGTAACTTTCACACATAAGCATCAAGGATGACAATTGGCTTCCTAGCTCTTCATTTCTCCTTCTTCCCTCCTCAAGACGCTCCTCACTCTTTTTCATCATCTCCAATTGACTTCTTAAACAATTAAGAGTCGACTCTTTTGTAGGCCCAAGATCATCACGAAGCTCAACATGCCTAATTTGAGTTTCCAAGGTAGCAATAAGAGATTCAAAAGGGGTAGGAGATTGAGGCTCAACAAGAGAAGAAGAAGTACAACCAAAGGTGGGATCATCATCATTACAAACATGAGCATTTTCATCAAATAGGGGGTTGGGGGCATTTTTAAATGTATAAGATTTGTTAGCTTGAACATGCAACACATTATCATGAAGAAATGAGGAAATAGAATTGGAAGTACTTGTTCTAAGTTCAACTATGGGATCATGTGACACATCATGGTAAATCATGCTAACATTGGAAGAATTAACACATTGCACATCAAAAATGGAAGCACGTTTACCCTTATTATAGACTTCCCAAGAAAACCAAACATAAAATTTCCAAGCATCTTCAATAGAAAATGCTCTAAAATCACCATTATGCATTCCTTCAACTATATCCCTTGTTTGCTCATTCAAACCATGATAACAAATCTCACAAGCTTCCCAAAGACTACAACAATTATAGTCAAGAAATTCTTTAAGTCTATTAAAATATTCACAAAAAGGCTCATCATCATGTTGAGAAAAAGATAGACATGCCATTTTTACAAAGAAAACAAAAACAAATAAAAGAAAAAGTATACAAAAAGACCTAGACTCAAGCAATCAAAAACACTCAAACATAGACACCGTTCCCCGGCAACGGCGCCATTTTGACGTGGGGAAAACTAGGTCGTTGGGCTAATCTTCCCTAAGCCAAACAAAATTAATAAACACTCAACAAACCTAAATACAAGTATAGAGGTAAGTTAAGGGTCGAACCCAAAGGAACGGTAATGTCTAAGTGCTTCCAATTATATGCCTAAGCTAGGTCGAAGACAAGACATAAAAGGTGACTCTAACAACTACTAAAACGAGGAAACCAAACAAATATAAGAGATAGGGATTATGATCCGCAAATAATAGCAATGAACATAGCAAATTGGAATGGAAAGTCGACTAAGTCAAGCAATGTGTGGGAAAATCAATCATGCAACCAAAAGAGCATGTCAAGCTATTCTCCTAGAGGTCTAACTAGCGTTAACTACGATAAACTCTAGCTAGGAAACATCACAAGACACCTCAATCATGTAAATGCAAGCCACAAATCAATGGTCCGTATCAATGTGAACTTACAATGCAATCTAGTGCAATAATCAAAGTTAGCTACTCTCTAATTAATCACACACATGCACATGATCAATCAACCAATTTTAATCACATCATCAACTCCATCAATTATCCCCAATTTACATCAATTCATTACATCATAAGCTTCACCAAATCCCTAACCAAACAACTACTCAAGCATTATCATCAATTTTACCAATACAAACATGAATAACCAAAATCAATCATCAATTCATCAAAATCCAATCAAAATCAACAATCCAAACAATGAATATTAAACAAAGCAATAAATGAGATAGAGTTAGAAATTCTCTTTGATGATAGAGTAGATCTCCAATACAATTGTCACATTTGAATCTTCAATCTCTCAATCACCATTGAAATTGCCTCACTTTCTCTCTCTAAAATCTACTCCTAAAATTAACCCTAAACTAGAGAGAGAAGCTCTCAACTAACCTAGGAAAAATGATCTAAAAATCTAAGCTTAATTCTAATTGTCTTATTCTAAATGTCTAATTGTTTCTCTCTCTACCCAAAAATGGGTATTTATAAATACAAGGATTAAAGAAATAAAATAGAAAATAAAATAAAAGGAAATGGAAAAGAAAAGAAACTAAAATAAAATAATAAAAGAAAAGGAAAGGAAAAATAAAAGAATAAAAGAAAAATAAAATCAAAGAAAATCAAGAGGAAACGGAAATCAGTTGCTGCTTAAGTCAAGTGCATCACAACCGTCCATCAACATCAATCAACGACCCAAGAAAAACCCAGCTGGGTGCGGCCGCACTTGCTGAATGTGCGCCCGCACCTGCTGAGGTTTGAAGGAGCTCAATTGCGGTGGTTCAAAGGAAGGTGGCGCAACTGGTGGCTTGAGGTTGCGAGAATAATTATTGTTGTAGTTGCGTGGTGGCTGAGATGTTTTGGGGGTTCGATTGGTGGCATTGCGGTGGCTAGGAAAACAGGGGAAATGGCGTGACGGTGGTGGAGATGGAGCAGAGGCAGCAGGGGAGGCTGCAATTGGTGGTGAGTTGGCAACTGTTGCGTGGCAGATTGGTGGTTGAGTGGGTTTGTTGGAGTTAATTGCGGTTGTTATTGGTGTTTGCGTGGAGAAATAAGGAGTTTCGTGATGTTGCGGGGTTTGTGGCTGGAGTTTGTTACAATTGTTGCTGTTGCGTGAGGTAATGGTGTTGATGCGTTGTTGAGGGGTGAGCAGCTTGTGGAAATGGTGGTGCGATGGTGGTGGGTTAAAGGGGGCAGCAGGTGGTTGATGCTAGGTGAGGGAGTGAGTGTTGGCGGTGATTATTGCTGCTGGTGTTTGCGTGGTGGCGGAGCTGAGGAAGGCAGGAACAGGGGAAACCAGGGGAGAGAAGGGAGGAGTTGTTGTTGTTGCGTGGAGTGCGGGAACAGGGGAAGTGGAGTGAGGGAGAGCTGTATTTCCTGCCTGCTGTCAACACCATCACCATCATCACCATGATGGTGACGAAGACCCAAGTATGCAGTAGCTAGCACCAATTTAGACTTGGAACAAACACCTACAAAACACACATAAAACCGAGAAATAAAATAAAGTAAAATAAAACTTAAACCAACAAATAATAGTAAAAGAAATAAAATGAAAATGAAAATAATAAAGGAAGGAAAAATATAATAAAATGAAAATAAAATAAAGTAAAGAAAATGAAATGAAAATAAAATAAAATAAACTAAAATAAAATAAAACTAAATCTATAAAATCTAAAATAAAGAGAAAACAACTAAAATAACGAAAATAAAAGAAATAAAGGAGAAAATACTATAAAACCATAGAAAGGTAGAAAAGAGAGAGAAAGCATAAAACCGAGCATTTATTGAGCAAGAAAGCAATGAAAAGAGGACAAAAAGGACCTAAATGCTCATCAAATGTGTGCCATTTATGACACAGATCAAATACCTCAAAGCTTATCTTTTGCTCGTCCTCGAGCAAAACAAAACCAAGGGAGTGAAAATGACGAGCTTATTAAAACAAAGTAAACAAGAGACGAGATGAGAATATACACTAACTCATTGTCGTAGGAATCACGGTTGTTTTTAGCTACAACAAGCCCTTTAAACCCCAAAGTCGCCTATGAGGACGAGTGAGGTCTCGTAAGGGTATCCTAAGAGTTTGACCCATAACTCTCATAGTAATACAAACAAGGCAAAGCATGAAAAAGAAAACAAAATACAAGAAAAGCAAACAAATGTTCATGAAAGGACTTTTGCAAATGTTCAACCACAAGTGGATGCAAATCTTTCTAAACAAGTAAGGGAGTGCACGTTCCAAGATACCCAAGGTTGATTGAAACATAAATATGCTAAGCATAGGAACTAGCTTTCACAATCCACTTTCATCCCAAACGATCTTACCGCGTTCTTCTTAGTAGCTTCAAATCGACCTCTAATGAGCATCCCACTGATTCCACGAAGGAACCGGAAAAAGAGAATTTTTAGGCTACTCGACATCTTGACTTTTGCATCCCCTCTCCCTATTCCTAAAACTCACGTTCCTCTCTACCGATGAATGACTCAACCATTTAGGTCAAAAGGTCTTTCCCCAAGGTTGTAACGTAAGGCAATAAGGGTGAAGGTAGGCTAAAAATTTGAAATTTTGTGGTTTTCCTAATAGTGAAGCAAAGAACGGCCAATTCTCAGAATCACAATCAAGCAGACACCAATCCAAACAAAAATACTCACACCCCCAAGCTTATTCAAAGCTATAAACCACAAACATATACACAAAAAGCGTGAGAACGCTTCCCCCCAAGCTTAAATGGAGCATTGTCCTCAATGCTCAAAAAGGGAGAAAACTCACAACAAAATATTTTTGAATTTTTCATTTTTCACTTTTTTTTTTCCTTTTTTTTTTAATAGTGCTTTTTCCTCGCCTCTTTTAACTTTGGACGGCTTTTTCGATTTTGCACTTATTTGTCCATGCCTTTTATAATGTAGGACGGCTTTTACTCAAACTCATTTGCCATTATTCAAAAAGAAGAAATAACACAATCTTGCTATCATAAGAACCAAACATTCCAACTTCTCCTCCACAAACTCCATCAAGAATGATAAATTGCTTCACAAAAACCAAGAAAAGAAAGAAAATGAAACAAAAGGCCAAAGATCTAAAGATGTGGCTTGAAAAGAAGGTATAAGGCTCAAATGGTTGCAGGAAGGCAAATGTAAACCCAAAAATAAAGAAAGAAACAAACTATCCTAAAAATGAAAAATACCACCCCGAAAAAGGTGCCTTTGTCCTTCCTAAATGGTTCGGTCTCGGATTCAAGATCAATGAGTCAAGTTTCAAGATTAGGTTTGCAAGAAGTCAAGGATCCATGCCACTCATACAAGTATAGGTAGAAGGCTTGAAAAAAAAAACTCACACGGATGTAGCAAAAACTCACTATTGGCGTCAAATCGACTATAGGAAGCAACTACCAAACATGCCACAAACAAGTAGAATCCGGCTTCATGTTCCCACTAGTTCTAAACAACTACCTTAGCATTCTTTATCCTAGAATCAACCAAGCGTACTCTCAAACCGTGCACACCGTTACCATTTAGGAAGAAAAGCATTCAATTATACAAGTCCAAATGTTATTATGTCCAAAACAAGAACAAAACAAAACACATTGCAAATTTGCCTTGATAGAAAAAAAATCTGTTTGGAGTTTTTCAAAATATAAGAAACATGGAAAAGCATATACAAAGGTGCATAACACATAATAATCAACATTCCACCAAACATGATAGAATACCCTCCCCCAAGCTTGAATGAGACAATACACTCAAACATAAATCATATAATCCATGGGAGAGGAAAACAAGGAGATTAATCCAACAAACCAACATATGTCCAACAAGTCATCATCCACTAGAGAAAGAGCAACGAAAGATAATACCGGATATTAGGTCAAGTGCATCACAACCGTCCATCAACATCAATCAACGACCCAAGAAAAAGCCAGCTGGGTGCGGCCGCACTTGCTGAATGTGCGCCCGCACCTGCTGAGGTTTGAAGGAGCTCAATTGCGGTGGTTCAAAGGAAGGTGGCGCAACTGGTGGCTTGAGGTTGCGAGAATAATTATTGCTGTAGTTGCGTGGTGGCTGAGATGTTTTGGGGGTTCGATTGGTGGCATTGCGGTGGCTAGGAAAAAAGGGGAAATGGCGTGACGGTGGTGGAGATGGAGCAGGGGCAGCAGGGGAGGCTGCAATTGGTGGTGAGTTGGCAACTGTTGCGTGGCAGATTGGTGGTTGAGTGGGTTTGCTGGAGTTAATTGCGGTTGTTATTGGTGTTTGCGTGGAGAAATAAGGAGGTTCGTGATGTTGCGGGGTTTGTGGCTGGAGTTTGTTACAATTGTTGTTGTTGCGTGAGGTAATGGTGTTGATGCGTTGTTGAGGGGTGAGCAGCTTGTGGAAATGGTGGTGCGATGGTGGCGGGTTAAAGGGGGCAGCAGGTGGTTGATGCTAGGTGAGGGAGTGAGTGTTGGCGGCGATTATTGCTGCTGGTGTTTGCGTGGTGGCGGAGCTGAGGAAGGCAGGAACAGGGGAAACCAGGGGAGATAAGGGAGGAGTTGTTGTTGTTGCGTGGAGTGCGGGAACAGGGGAAGTGGAGTGAGGGAGAGTTGTATTTCCTGCCTGCTGTCAACACCATCACCATCATCACCATGATGGTGACGAAGACCCAAGTATGCAGTAGCTAGCACTAATTTGGACTTGGAACAAACACCTACAAAACACACATAAAACCGAGAAATAAAATAAAGTAAAATAAAACTTAAACCAACAAATAAAAGTAAAAGAAATAAAATGAAAATGAAAATAATAAAGGAAGGAAAAATATAATAAAATGAAAATAAAATAAAGTAAAGAAAATGAAATGAAAATAAAATAAAATAAACTAAAATAAAATAAAACTAAATCTATAAAATCTAAAATAAAGAGAAAACAACTAAAATAACGAAAATAAAAGAAATAAAGGAGAAAATACTATAAAACCATTAAAAGGTAGAAAAGTGAGAGAAAGCATAAAACCGAGCATTTATTGAGCAAGAAAGCAATGAAAAGAGGACAAAAAGGACCTAAATACTCATCAAATGTGTGCCATTTATGACACACATCAGCCCTCCCCCGAATAGTGACTCAACTATCTAGGTCGAAACGTCTTTCCCCAAGGTTGTAATGTAAGGCATAAAGGGTGAAGGTAGGCTAAAATTTAAAAATTTGGTGATTTTCCTAAAAAGTGAAGCAAAAGAGTGATCAATCCTTAACACCACAATCAAGAAATTACCAAACAAAAACAACACCTGCAAGCTTACTTGAATCTATACTCACAAAAATATATACAAAAAGCGTACACGTTTCTCCCCCAAGCTAAAATGAAGCATTGTCCTCAATGCTTAGAAGGAGAAAAGAATACATCAAAATATTTTTGAATTTTTCACTTTTTCAAATTTTTTTTTCTTTTTTATTGAATTTACAATGTCCTTGCCTTTTACTTAATTCGGACGGCTTTTCCTAAATGCAACTTATTAGTCCATGCCTTTTTGAAGTAGGACGGCTTTTTCACAAATATTTGCCATTATTCACAAAGAAAATGAAGTCACAAACTTGCATTCATAAAAACCAAAATTCCAACTTATCCACCACAAACTCCATCTCAAATCATATTGCTTCACAAAAACCAAGAGAATATAGAAATAGAAACAAAAGGTCAAATAACTAAAGATGTGGCTTGAAAAGAAGGGATAAGGCTCGAATGGTTGCAAGAAGGCAAATGTAAACCCAAAAATAAAGAAAATAACAAAATATATCAAAAATGAAATATTCCACCCCGAAAAATGTGCCTTTGTCCTTCCTAGATAGTTCGGTCTCGTGTTTGAGAATCATACATCAAGCTTTATTAGATTAGGTTTGCATAGTCAAGGGTCCACGCCGCTCATACAAGGAATGTTGAAGGCTAGAAAAACAAGTAACCGCACAAGGTTGTGGCAAAAACTCACTAGTGGTGTCAAATCAACTATAGGGAGCAACTACCAACATGCCAAAAACAAGTAAAATCCGGCTTCATGATCCTCCTAGTTCAAACCAACTACCCTAGAGTCAACCGAACATAGTCTCAAACCGTGCATACATTTACAACCTAGGAAGAAAATCATGCAAAAGACAAGTCCAATGTACAAGGTTCATTCCATAAGAAAAATGAAAAATAATGCCTCAAAATCAAATCAAAAATGAAAAGAAAAATAAAGGAAAGTAAAAGAAAAAGTAAAATAAAAGAAAGTAAAAGAAAAGAAACGGAGACATAGAAAACAAAATATAGGAGAAATAGCATGCAATGGACTAGAAAGGAAGTTAAACACATAAAATTCCTAATCGACAAACAAGTGATCGATCGACATCAGTGTCATCGATCCCAAATACATTACGTGTTAACAAGCATCCATCCTCGAACCATTCAACTTCTCCTAAACTAATCCTATTCTATGCAACCGAGGAAAATAAAGAGAAAATAAGAAAGGTCTCACCGGGCTTCCAAGCTTAGCAAAAATAAACGAAGCGATTAGAAACCACCTCGTAGCATTCCATATCCATAAGCTCTTCAAGGAACCAAGTGAGAAAAAGAAATAAAAGAAACTATGAACAAAGAAAATGGTTAGTAACTTCAAAACAAATATAAGAAAACATCAAATAAAATGAAACTAATCCAATCAAAAAGTATATACAACCAAAGAAAATAAAGGCTAAACTAACAAAAGAATAGAAAGAATAAAAAAAATGAAACTAAGTAAACAAGAAAGTTTAAACTAACTAAAGAACTACACTAAACTACAAGATTTGGATTTAAGGGATTTGGATCAAAGGGTTTTGGATTAAGGGATTTGGATATAAGGGATCAACAACAACAACATGCCAAGCGAAACATCATCACAAACAACAAACATCCAACCAAATTGGGCAAACAAGCTAGCTACAAGGAAGGTAGCCTAGAGATCAAGAAAATGAGGAGATCAAACTAGAGGAATAAAAATAAACATGCAAACAACTAAGGTATGTACACAACAACAAAATTGGTCACCGAGCAAATTATTAGTTCCCCCAAGCTAGATAAAAATACATCTCAACATCCCAATCAAAACAAAACATGCATCAAAAATATAAGGGATGGAGGCAAAAAGCATGAGAAGCTAAAGGGAACTAATAACTACTACCATCACCACCACCACTCCCACTCGGCCCGGCCCCATCGGGGTCCTTGTTGCGCTCGGGGTCATCGAAGGGATGAGGGTAAGGCTCCCATCCTCCGGTGTACCCCTCGGGCCACCCATAATGCTTCTTGTAAAGATCTTGTTGCCAAGGAGCAAGAGGGGTGAAGTTATCGGGCAAAGTGAGCTCGAAGGGGTGGTTGGGATGGACATGGGGGTAGTTAAGATCACCCCTATAGTCACTACCACGCGGAGCCTTGTAATCATAGTTACTGTGCTCGTCCGGATAGTAGCGACGCTCGGTGTCGGGGTTAGATGGCCCCGACCAATAAGGATGCCCAAACGAAGGTAGAGGACCTTGTTGGGGCGGGAAGTACGGATAGTTTACCGGGGGAGTAATGTTCTCACGGTTAACTTCCGCCTCATAAATTTGTTGTTATTGTGCAAACATACCTTGTTGCATCTCTTGAATACCTCTTAGCTGCTCATAGATGGCCCTAAAGTCTTGATCATACATGCCATCCACGTAGATTTTCAATCCACTCATTTGCTCACTAAGAACCCTCAAATCCGCATTGGCATAAGCATGTTGCCCTTGCTCTTGCTCTTGCTCTTGTTCTTGAGGAGCTTGTTGTTTTGGAGAATGTTGTTGTTGTTGATGTTGTTGTTGTTGTTGTTGTTGATGTTGTTGTTCTTCTTCATCATCTTGTTCCTCATCCTCATCGGAGTCGAAGTTAGGACGCCGAAAGGACTTGGGGACATGCCATACATTGTTGGTGAACCGGGCCAAAGAAGTCAAGCCGGGGTTAGGCAAGTAGCACCAATGCTCGTTGCCCCTAAGCCACTCATATCTCCCTTTGCTATACCCCTTGGAGATGAATTGGATTTGACCCAATTGTTGCATATCGAGGTAGATGGAAGTACTATCCCCGATCTCCTTACAAAATGGGAGATAAGCATCGAGGTGAAGGTGAGTCAAGAGACGAGTTACCATGCCCCTGCATGGGATCTCTCCCGTACTCCTCTTGCGAAGGTCCAAACAATATTGGGAAAAGATATACCCCAAGTTCAACCGGCCCACATACTCCTGGCGGGTAGACAACCATAGGACCTTGAGCTCCAACTTGCTCAACTTCCCCAATTCTTGTTTGGGGAACAAAACATAGCCCAAAAGACGGTGTACAACCCTAAGACAAGGTTGGTACACCGATGAGATCTTAGCCCTGTTGGTGATAAACTCGTTACCACCTGAGATGTCTTCCCACCATGAGTTTTGATCATACTCCGGGAAGATATAATGTTCAACGTTCACAATATCTCCCTTGGGATCAAAGTCCAAAGCCGCTTTGAACTGTTCCAATGAGTGGTCGAAGATGTGGTTGAACAATTGGAAGCGCACCCTATATACCCCTCCTACGGGTACAAGCTCCAAGGTAGCCAAGAACTCCAAAGTAGGCTCCTTGTAGGTGCGGTAGGCATCGGTGATGAAAGAACCCAATCGGAGGTTTAGGAGCAATGACCGCACATCATCATCAATACCCAATTTCACTATATCGGGTTGGAAGTAGTGGCGGGTTTGTTTTAGGGTTCTTTCTTCCTTTAAATTTTGGTAGAAGGTCTTTTGTTTGTCGGTGAAGTTTTTCTTTTTGGGTAGAGAGGTTGGGGGTCGTGTTTGAGGGGAAGAGGGGTTGGAAGTACTAGGCCTAGAAGATGTACTAGGCCGAGAGGAGGTACTTGGGCGAGGAGGTTCATCGATGCTAATATCGGTTTTCCGTTTCTTGGTGAGTTTCTTGAGGTATTTAGACATTTTTTAGAGGCTTAGAAAGATCACCAATAACTAACAAGGAGCAAAACCAATGAACCAAGAATACCACACCCAAATTCACCACTTACTACCTGTAGACACCCATTTGTGTCTCCCCAAAACCAAACCCAGTGATGAATACCTTTTGCGTCGAACCATAATCGAATGAGGTGAAAGTGTGAAAAGTCAAGTGTTGCGGTTAGATTTTATTAAAATCCTTCTTTCTATTTTCGAAAACCATTTCTATTTTATAAAAACGTCCAATTCAGTTTATTTTAGTCCATGATAAGGGTCCAATAATGGTGTAGTTGGATGGGGCTTTAAAAGACCTTTCCAACGATATATTATAAGCCCAATTCCGATGAATAATGAGGAAGTTATGGCCAAAATACTAAACTAGGCCCAAACCGAATTTTACCTACGACCCAATGATCATGAGGAGGGTCCAAAGGTTTAATCCTATTCCTAAACTAATTAGGATTGATTAGAATCTTCTATAAGTTTCTAAAATATCTTAATTATCCTTTTTGAAAAGATAAGATCATAGAATTTGATTTGAATATAAACTTTCCTTTTTTAAAACTTTCCTAATTCTATTCGGATTTAAACATGTTCAAAGATAGTCAGATATTAATTTCGTGCCTCATATTTTTTATCCAAATTTTATATGGTTGGATAAATCTTGAAATTATCTTTCTAATGATATATTATAATATTAAATTCGAGCTATAACGAAAAAGATATTAAAGATATACGAAACTCTATCCAAAACTGACACCATCCTACTATTTCGTCCATATCATTTTATCTAAAAAGATTTTAATCTGATTCTAATTGCATTAGAAAGTAAACTTCAAGAGCTTTCCAACGACATATTATATGACTTATTTGGACTTCTAGATCAAAAGATATGATTAAAACAAAATACGCAAAAAACTATCTTGTCGCGAAATGACAGGTTTGTCGCCTCGCGATAGACTCTGTCGCCTGGCGACAAGATAAATCTTTGGCGACAAGGTCGGTTTGATTAGCGACAGAGTGGAGTTTTATTCCTTATCAAATTCTATGATTTTTTCGGACTATTTTCATAATAAATAGCGTCCGAATTCCTGTTTTCAGAATCATCAATTACTATCAACTCTCATCATCAATTACTATCAATTCTCATCCTTAATTCTCTCTTTTCTCTCTTGAGCAATATATGCTTTCTTTCTCTCTCTTTTTCTAAACTAGCTTTCTTAACATACAATATTCCGTATTCACAAGACTTAGAATCTCTTATCCAAGTTCGAAGTTGCCTTCGCCCTAGACGTGAAAGGTTGATATTTTCTGAGGGTTTGGTCCAAAACTAGTCAAAACTTTATTTAATTTGATTTCAATTTGATTCTTTAATTGTTGTTTATTATTTTCATTGAATTTTACTAACTCGTGTATTTTGTTATTAGAAAGAGGTACGAGGCTTCAAAGTAAGTAGATAGCTTACTTCCTATTTCTTTCACAATGTAGATTGCATGCTTATTATTGTTTTATATTCCTAATATCATGTTAGGATGCTTTTAATGCTTCCAGTATCATGTTAGGATGTTATTTTATGTTTTCTAGTGTCATGTTTAGGGTGCCTTTATCCTTTCTAATATCATGTTAGTACCATGTTAGGTTAAAGCTTTGATCTTTATTGTTTAGTGACATGCTAGGATTTGTTATTAATCTTGTTGGTATCATGCCTAGGATCTTTCTATTATATTTAAGATTTATTATTGTTATTAGGATTATTATTATTATTTATTGTTTATTATTATATTGCTTGATTTATTTTATTGTTATTGCTTGATCACACCTTTTATGATTGTTAAAGGGAATTTGTACTTGAAATCACGCTTAATAAGATAATAATTAATTTTGGTTTAGGCTAATGTGATTTTAACTCAAGTGATCGCTAATATTAGTTTTATTTGTGCATAAAATTTCAACCAACATAGATAAACATGGTAGGTTTAATATAATGTTTGTATGTTATTCGAAAAGCGCACATGAATACAGGCAGAACAAAGTAGAGGCCTATTTTATAGGGCGGGACCTTTCTTTTGTAGATTGGATTCGTACGCTCATCCCCGGACCCTGTTTGGTTCAAGACCTTATGCAGTAGTTGATGGTCCTTTTGGATTGTCTTTTGGGTTTACAAGTTCCTAAAACTTGTTGGCGACTGTTTTTGCTCTTTGTCTTTCCCTTTGGAACGCCACCGTACTTTAGTGTATGATCACAGTGGGGTTCAAGTTTGGGGTAATCATAATGCTTGAAATATTCCCTACACTACCAAAATCACTAAACTCCAAATTCACACTTCTTTTCAATCAAAACCAATTCCAAACCAACCAACAACACCAATAATCCAAGAAAAACTTCCTTTCAACAATCCAAGAACAACCACAAGACCAATACCAGAATCACCATATACTACCAATACTCCAAAAATTCAACTCACAATATATCAACCAAAAATGATGAGAATCACTACAAAATCAACAAACTATACAATGTTATACAAAATCAATCAATAAACATCACCAAATCACAACCAATATCAAGATCAAGCATCAAAAATCACAAAATCAATACTACACTATTCATGCTCATACAAATTTTCAATCTATGCAAAATTGACAAGGGATTAAACGTGTCGTCAAAAGTCTATCCCTAGATCAAATATAATTTATACACCTAAACAAACCTGATGTGTGTCATAAATGGCACACATTTGACGAGCATTTAGGTCTTTTCTATTCTCTTTTCATAGCTTTCATGCTTAATAAGTGCTTAGTTTTATACTTTGTTGCTTAGTTTTACCTTTCTTCTCTTATTTTGTAGCTTTTGTGCTTTTCGTTGGTTTTCTAGCCTTTTCTTCTTTATTTGCTCTATTTTCGTGGTTGAAGGTATTGGACGAGCTTCGGGTCTTGATTTTGGTGATCCACTATGGTGGAAGAAGCTTTAGGATCAAGTTCATGGAGTTTGGGAAGCTTAAGATGCAAAGAAGTGGAAGTTCCGAGTCTTGGCTCTTCTCTTGTGCTCCTTTCAAAGGAAGTGTGTGCCCTCAATATTAAGCCTTAGCTACTGCCTACCTTGTCCTCCATCACCATCATAAATCATGTGTGCACCCCTTGAGCTTGAAGAGTTGAAGATTCGAAGAAACCCAGCTGAGTGCGGTCGCACGCGCAGAAGGTGCGGGTGCACACGAAAGATGTGCGGCCGCACACCATGGTGGTGCGGGCGCACATCATGGTGGTGCGAGCGCACATCCTCTGTTGTGTGGCCGCACCAACGTGGGTCTTTTCCGATCGGATTTCGACGATTTTCTCTCTCTTCTTATACCTATTTGAACCTAATTTTTGTAAGAAATTTTTTTAAAAATAGAATTAGATCATATTCTTAGCTTAGTTGAGAGCTTCTCTCTCTAGATTTAGGGGTTAGTTTTAGGAGTAGATTTTAGAGAGAGAAAGTGAAGAATTTCAATGGTGATTGAGAGATTGAAGATCCAATGGTGACAATTGTATTGGAGATCTACTCTATTATCAATGAGCATTTCTATATCTATCTCATTTATTGTTATGTTTAGTATTCATGTTTAGATTGTTTGATTTTTATTAGATTTTGATGATTTGATGATTGATGTTTGAGTAGAGTAATTGTTCTTCTTTAATTGTAGATTCTTTGATTGTTGATTGTTGATTACTTTAGTTGTTTGTTGAATTGATGATGTTGCTAGAGTAGTTGTTTGGTTAGGGATTTGGTGAAGCTTGTATAATGTAATGAATTGATGTAGATCGGGGATTTTGATGGAGTTGATGATGTGATTAAATTGGTTAATTGATTATGTGCATGTGTGTGTTTGATTTAGGCTTGATCACTCTTGTTATTCACACTAGATTGCATTGTAAGTTCACATTGATACGGACCATTGATTTGTGGCTTGCATTTACACGATTGAGGTGTCTTGAGATGTTTCCTAGCTAGAGTTTATCGTAGTTGACGCTAGTAGACCTCTTGGAGAATAGCTTGATATGTTCTTTTGGTTGCATAATTAATCTTCCCTCGCATTGCATGACTTAGTCAACTTCCTATACCAATTTGCATTGTTCATTGCCAATATAAGTGAATCCTAATCCCTAGCTTTTTATTTGTTTGATTTCTTTGTCTTAGTAGTTGTTAGTGTCCTCTTTTACCCTTTGTTTTCGACCTAGCTTAGGCACATAATTGAAAGCACTTAGACATTACCGTTCCTTTGGGTTCGACCCTTGACTTACCTCTATACTTGTATTTAGGTTTGTTGAGTGTTTATAAATGTAACACCCCGACCCCAAACAGATTAGGGAGGGGCCTATTGTCACGAAATGCGCATCAAGGGCCCACAACTGTCCCCACAAACCAACACGAGTCCTTCCGGCGCATTTTGTCCTCACTCATGCGCACCCCAGGAAAGCTTCCCAGGAGGTCACCCATCCCAAGACTACTCCTAGCCAAACACGCTTAACTATGGAGTATTCTTAGCATATGAGCTCCCAAAAAGGAAGATGCATCTTGTTGATATGAGTAGTATATCAAACTCTTTTAAAGCAATCATGAAGGGTATTACATACACCCCCACTTGAGAACAGCAACGCCCTCGTTGCGCCTGGAAAGCTAGGGACTCCAGTATTACGCCTAATGGCAACTGGGTAGCCAAAGTGTTACATCCAGTCTGGCTATGGCCATATGGCCCCAGAATTCTCCCCCGCTAGACGAATGACATAGGATTAATTATCCACGATCAGCACGCGGTCGCAGGGTTGCTATGATACCATTTGTAACACCCCGACCCCAAACAGATTAGGGAGGGGCCTATTGTCACGAAATGCGCATCAAGGGCCAACAACTGTCCCCACAAACCAACACGAGTCCTTTCGGCGCATTTTGTCCTCACTCATGCGCACCCTAGGAAAACTTCCCAGGAGGTCACCCATCCCAAGACTACTCCTAGCCAAGCACGCTTAACTATGGAGTATTCTAAGCATATGAGCTTCCTAAAAGGAAGATGCATCTTGTTGATATGAGTAGTTTATCAAACTCTTTTAAAGCAATCATGAAGGGTATTACATACACCCCCACTTGAGAATGGCAACGCCCTCGTTGCGCCTGGAAAGCTAGGGACTCCAGTATTACGCCTAATGGCAACTGGGTAGCCAAAGTGTTACATCCAGTCTGGCTATGGCCATATGGCCCCAGAATTCTCCCCCGCTAGACAAATGACATAGGATTAATTATCTATGATAAGCACGCGGTCGCAGGGTTGCTATGATACCATTTGTAACACCCCGACCCCAAACAGATTAGGGAGGGGCCTATTGTCACGAAATGCGCATCAAGGGCCAACAACTGTCCCCACAAACCAACACGTGTCCTTCCGGCGCATTTTGTCCTCACTCATGCGCACCCCAGGAAAACTTCCCAGGAGGTCACCCATCCCAAGACTACTCCTAGCCAAGCACGCTTAAGTATGGAGTATTCTTAGCATATGAGCTCCCTAAAAGGAAGATGCATCTTGTTGATATGAGTAGTATATCAAACTCTTTTAAAGCAATCATGAAGGGTATTACAATAAATTTTGTTTGGCTTAGGAGGATTAGTTCAACGACCTAATTTTCCCACGTCAAAATGGCGCCGTTGCCGGGGAGCGGTGTCTATGTTTGAGTGTTTTTGATTGCTTGAGTCTAGGTCTTTGTGTATACTTTTTTTTATTTTGTTTTTGTTTCCTTTGTAAAAATGGCATCTCTATCTTTTTCTCAACATGATGATGAGCCTTTTTGTGATTATTTGAATAGACTTAAGGAATTTCTTGACTATAATTGTTGTATTTTTTGGGAAGCTTGTGAGATTTGTTATCATGGTTTGAATGAGCAAACAAGGGATATAGTTGAAGGAATGCATAATGGTGATTTTAGAGCATTTTCTATTGAGGATGCTTGGAAATTTTATGTTTGGTTTGCTTGGGAAGTCTATAATAAGGGTAAACGTGCTTCCATTTTTGATGTGCAATGTGTAAATTCTTCCAATGCTAGCATGATTTACCATGATGTGTCACATGACCCCATAGTTGAACCTAGAACAAATGCGTCCAATTCTATTTCCTCTTTTGTTCATGATAATGTGTTGCATGTTCAAGCTAACAAATCTCATACATTTGAAAACGCCCCCAACCCCCTATTTGATGAAAATGCTCATGCTTGTAATGATGATGATCCCACTTTTGGTTGTACTTCTTCTTCTCTTGTTGAGCCTCAATCTCCTACCCCTTTTGAATCTCTTATTCCTACCATGGAAACTCAAATTAGGCATGTTAAGCTTCGTGATGATCTTGGGCCTACAAAAACGTCGACTCTTAATTGTTTAAGAAGTCAATTCGAGATGATGAAAAAGAGTGAGGTGCGGCTTGAGGAGGGAAGAAGGAGAAATGAAGAGCTAGGAAGCCAATTGTCATCCTTGATGCTTATGTGTGAAAGTTACAAATCTAATGTGTGTTTTGAGGGTGATGATAATAATTTTGAGAAACCAAAAATGTGTGAGGATCCTATTGTTGAGCATATGAGTGAAGGAGAGAGAGTCGAGAGTGATAATGAGTTTGATGAAATTTTAAGTCTAGACATCTCTTCCTTTGTTGATTGTGATGAGTTTCAAGTGTATGAATGTAACTCTTCTATCCATGAGTATTTGGACTCGTTTGAGGTTATGCAAAATATGTTTGTTGAGTGCATAGGGAATAGGCATAGCCTTTTCAGCAAGTTCATTGATGATGCTTCATGGGAGAGAGATGATTTTGAAATTAATTTGCCTCCATTCATGCATGGTTTTGAGACTCTAGGCTTTAAGGAAGTTGAGGGAGCTATTGTTCATGAAGGTAATGGAGGAGATTATGTGGTTCCTCTTGGGAGTTGGATGTTTGAGGGAGATGGTGATCATGAGCGTTCTTCTTTTGAGGATTCTATGATTGATTTTCATGCCCTCATTGGCGATGTGAGACCTTGTGTTGAGGGAGTAGCTAACCCTTTGCCTTTTTCTCATACCCCTTTCTCTCAAAAGTTTAATCACATCCCTTATTGCCTTATTTTTCTCCCTTCCTTTGTTGGTAAGCCTATTGGGGACCCTTTTGTCTATGATGATTTGAATGTGGCTCATTTGTCTTCAATTTGGGAAAAGGGTGATGTTGCCACCCATAAATATTTTGAGGAGAGTTTGCCTTCTTTTTCCTTTTCTTCTTATATTTCTTTTTCTTCTTATTTTGTTGAGTTTTCTTTTGATTCTTCTTCCTTCTCTTGGCATTTCTCTCCTCACAGGTGTGCACTATGCTTGTTGCATGCCTTATTTTTGTCATGTGCACACTTACTTTCTTATGAAATGTGTAGTAGTGCATTTGACAAGCTCTTGCGTGCGTTGAATTATTATTTTACTAGAGCGGTCAAGCTTGGACCTTAAGCAAGCCTTTCTCGGGAAGTAACCCGTGCTTTTGATTAGATTTTCCTTTTCTTTTTAGAATAGATTTTCTCTCATGGAAATTTTTGTGTGCCTTTTGCTAGGTACATGACTTGATATACTTTGGTACTTCGATTTGGATCAAGAATCAAGGAAGGTTGACTCCTATCTTGGTGAGCATATGGAAACAAGGTTCAATTCTTGGGAAATTAGCTATGAAAGGTTAAATTAAGTTATTTGCGGGTAGTTACACTCACCTAATATCCGGTAATATCTTTCCTTGCTCTTTCTCTAGTGGATGATGCCATGTTGGACATATGTTGGTTTGTTGGATTAATCTCCTTGTTTTCCCCTCCCATGGATTGTATGATTTATGTTTGAGTGTATTGTCTCATTCAAGCTTGGGGGAGGGTATTCTATCATGTTTGGTGGATGTTGATTCATATATGCTTTGCACCTTTGTATATGCTTTTCCATGTTTCTTATATTTTGAAAAACTCCAAAAAGATTTTCCTTTCTATCAAGGCAATTTTGCAATGTGTTTTGTTTTGTTCTTGTTTTGGACATAATAACATTTGGACTTGTATAATTGAATGCTTTTCTTCCTAAATGGTAACGGTGTGCACGGTTTGAGAGTACGCTTGGTTGATTCTAGGATAAAGCATGCTAAGGTAGTTGGTTAGAACTAGTGGGAACATGAAGCCGGATTCTACTTGTTTGTGGCATGTTTGGTAGTTGCTTCATATAGTCGATTTGACGCCAATAGTGAGTTTTTCTTACATCCATGTGAGTTCTTTGTTTTTCAAGCCTTCTACCTATATTTGTATGAGCGGCATGGATCTTTGACTTCTTGCAAACCTAATCTTGAAACTTGACTCATAGATCTTGAATCCGAGACCAAACCATTTAGGGAGGACAAAGGCACCTTTTTCGGGGTGGTATTTTTTTTTCTATTTTTAGAATAGTTTGTTTCATTATTTATTTTTGGGTTTACATTCGCCTTCTTGCAACCATTTGAGCCTTATACCTTCTTTTCAAGCCACATCTTTAGATCTTTGGCCTTTTGTTTCATTTTTCTACTTTTCTTGGTTTTTGTGAAGCAATTGATCATGTTGATGGAGTTTGTGGAGGAGAAGTTGGAATGTTTGGTTTTTATGGAAGCATGATTGTGTTATGATTTCTTTGTGAATAATGGCAAATGAGTATGAGTAAAAGCAGTCCTACATTATAAAAGGCATGGACAAATAAGTGCAAAATCGAAAAAGCCGTCCAAAGTAAAAAGAGGCAAGGACAAAGCATTATTGAAAAAACAAAAGAAGAAAAAAAGTGAAAAATGAAAAATTCAAAAAATATTTTGATGTGAGTTTTCTCCCTTTTTGAGCATTGAGGACAATGCTCCATTTAAGCTTGGGGGGAAGCGTTCTCACGCTTTTTGTGTATATGTTTGTGGTTTATAGCTTTGAATAAGCTTGGGGGTATGAGTATTTTTGTTTGGATTGGTGATTACTTGATTGTGTTTCTAAAGAAAGGCGCCCTCTTTGCTTCACTTTTAGGAAAACCACCAAATTTCAAATTTTTAGCCTACCTTTACCCTTATTGCCTTACGTTACAACCTTGGGGAAAGACCTTTTGACCTAGATGGTTGAGTCATTCATCGGTGGAAAGGAATGTGAGTTTTAGGAATATGGAGAGGGGATGCAAAAGTCAAGATGTCGAATAGCCTAAAAATTCTCTTTCTCCGGTTCCTTCGTGGAATCATTGGGATGCTCATTTGAGGTCGATTTGAAGCTATTAGGAGGAACGCGGTAAGATCGTTTGGGATGAAAGTAGATTGTGAAAGCTAGTTCCTATGCTTAGCATATTTATGTTTCAATCAACCTTGGGTATCTTGGAGCGTGCACTCCCTTGCTTGTTTAGAAAGATTTGCATCCACTTGTGCTTGTACATTTGTAAAAGTCCTTTCATGAACATTTGTTTGCTTTTCTTGTATTTTGTTTTCTTTTTCATGCTTTGCCTTGTTTGTATTAATATGAGAGTTATGGGTAAACTCTTAGGATACCCTTACGAGAGCATCACTCGTCCTCTAGGGCGATCTAGGGGTTTAAATGGCTTGTCATTAGTTGCTAAAATTGACCGTGATTCCTACGAAAGTGAGTTAGTGTATATTCTCATCTCGTCTCTTCTTTATTTTTTTTAATAAGCTCGTCATTTCCACTCCCTTGATTTTGTTTTACTCGAGGACGAGCAAAAGGTAAGCTTGGGGGTATTTGTTGTGTGTCATAAATGGCACACATTTGACGACCATTTAGGTCCTTTCTATTCTCTTTTCATAGCTTTCATGCTTAATAAGTGCTTAGTTTTATGCTTTGTTGCTTAGTTTTACCTTTCTTCTCTTATTTTGTAGCTTTTGTGCTTTTCGTTGGTTTTCTAGCCTTTTCTTCTTTATTTGCTCTATTTTCGTGGTTTGAGGTATTGGACGAGCTTCGGGTCTTGATTTTGGTGATCCACTATGGTGAAAGAAGCTTTAGGATCAAGTTCATGGAGTTTGGGAAGCTCAAGATGCAAAGAAGTGGAAGTTCCGAGTCTTGGCTCTTCTCTTGTGCTCCTTTCAAAGGAAGTGTGTGCCCTCAATATTAAGCCTTAGCTACTGCCTACCTTGTCCTCCATCACCATCATAAATCATGTGTGCACCCCTTGAGCTTGAAGAGTTGAAGATTCGAAGAAACCCAGCTGAGTGCGGCCGCACGCGCAGAAGGTGCGGGCGCACACGAAGGATGTGCGGCCGCACACCATGGTGGTGCGGGCGCACATCCTCTGTTGTGTGGCCGCACCAACGTGGGTCTTTTCCGATCGGATTTCGACGATTTTCTCTCTCTTCTTATACCTATTTGAACCCAATTTTTGTAAGAAGTTTTTTTAAAAAATAGAATTAGATCATATTCTTAGCTTAGTTGAGAGCTTATCTCTCTAGATTTAGGGGTTAGTTTTAGGAGTAGATTTTAGAGAGAGAAAGTGAAGAATTTCAATGGTGATTGAGAGATTGAAGATCCAATGGTGACAATTGTATTGGAGATCTACTCTATTATCAATGAGCATTTCTAAACTCTATCTCATTTATTGTTTTGTTTAGTATTCATGTTTAGATTGTTTGATTTTGATTAGATTTTGATGATTTGATGATTGATGTTTGATTAGAGTAATTGTTCTTCTTTAATTGTAGATTCTTTGATTGTTGATTGTTGATTACTTTAGTTGTTTGTTGAATTGATGATGTTGCTAGAGTAGTTGTTTGGTTAGGGATTTGGTGAAGCTTGTATAATGTAATGAATTGATGTAGATCGGGGATTTTGATGGAGTTGATGATGTGATTAAATTGGTTAATTGATTATGTGCATGTGTGTGTTTGATTTAGGCTTGATCACCCTTGTTATTAACACTAGATTGCATTGTAAGTTCACATTGATACGGACCATTGATTTGTGGCTTGCATTTATACGATTGAGATGTCTTGTGATGTTTCCTAGCTAGAGTTTATCGTAGTTGACGCTAGTAGACCTCTAGGAGAATAGCTTGATATGCTCTTTTGGTTGCATGATTGATCTTCTCTCGCATTGCATGACTTAGTCAACTTCCTATTCCAATTTGCATTGTTCATTGCTAATATAAGTGAATCCTAATCCCTAGGTTTTTATTTGTTTGATTTCTTTGTCTTAGTAGTTGTTAGTGTCCTCTTTTACCCTTTGTCTTCGACCTAGCATAGACACATAATTGAAAGCACTTAGACATTACCGTTCCTTTGGGTTCGACCCTTGACTTACCTCTATACTTGTATTTAGGTTTTTTGAGTCTTTATAAATTTTGTTTGGCTTAGGAGGATTAGTTCAACGACCTAATTTTCCCACGTCAAAACCTAATACAAGTATAAGGCAAGTATATGGATCGAACCACAAGGAGACATGCATAAACACCACATTCACTACTTAATACTTAAGCTACCTCGGATGCGAAGTGTGAAAAGCTAAAAAATTAAACTAGAGATTAAGAATGATTAAAAATCAATATAACTAAGCACCAAGGGAAGTAGGTAGATGTAGTTGCCAATTGATCATGCAATAACACGGAAGCAAAGCAATGGTAAACTAAGCATGCAAGAATATCGAATTAAAGCTCAATCTAACCGCCTTCCGGGGTTAATCAAATTCTCCTAACATAGCCTCCATGTTTCCACACTAGAACCATATATTAGAAGGTGCAATCAAAGAACTATCGATAACAACGAACCTTAACTAAGTCAACTTCCGTTTCTTGTTAACAAAGATTCACCTTTAATCAACTAACAATTTGCACTTGCAAGAAGATTAAAGAATATCAAACATACAAAGACTTTAATCACCATTATCAAAACCCCAACATCATAAGCATGAATCAATCAACAACTACACCATCCCCATACCCTTGGCTAGGTGACTACTCACAAATCATAATGAGAACAATATCAATCATCAAATCAATAAGCATCAACATGATCAATAAGCAATGAAGGAAAAATCAAAATAAGCAAACAAAACTAAATACAAAAGTAAAGAAAGAGAGTAAGAGATTGCTCATTAATTGAAGATGAAGATTTACAAAGATTCAATCAAGCTCCTTCTTCAATATCCAAGTTCATCAATGGAAATCCACACTTTCTCTCTCTACTAATGAAGTTTCTCTCACTAGATTAGGGTTAAATTGTTTCTAAGTAATGATAGATGATGCACTAAACTCCATACGACCTATATATATAGGTCCCTTAAAAGATACAAAAAATACGAAATAAAAACACTGCAGCTCAGCGGTGCGCGCCCGCGCATAAGTTGTGTGTGCGCCCTCGCAAATCTTGTGCGCCCGCAGATCTGTGGGTACAGAGAATGAAACCCATGGATGCGCGCCTTCTCTCAGCAACACTGCGCGCCCGCGCTTGAGGAGTGTGCGCCCGCACACAAGGCGCACACATGGCGCACGCAACACTCTGTTTTGATTCTGCTTCTGATGCTGTTCTGTGCGGGTTCTTCCAGAGCTGCGCGCCCGCACACATCAAGGTCGCGCGCCCACATACTAAGCGCGCACAAGGCGCACAAATCTTCTGTTTGTGTTCTGTTCATGGAGCCATCCTGCGCGGGTTCTCACAGTGCTGCGCGCCCGCACACAGGGGAGTTTGGGGTGAATTGCTCTTCTTCCAATGTCTTGATTCCTACAAAACAAAAACAAAGAAAACAAGGAGAAAGGCAAACAAAGAAAAGAGGAACAAAAAGGAGAGAAAAGGGGGCAAACAAGCTACAAATGGGTGGGAAAAACCCGTAAAAAGAACACTAAATTATGACATAAATGTCACTCATCAAAAATTATGATATAAATGGCAAAATTAAAGCAAGGATTAGTGATTATACCATAAAAGAAGCAAGATTAACCAACTTTGAGCAAGCAATTTGAACCCCTAACAAAAGCCCCAATTTTCGGCCACCAAGAGTAGGAGAGAGAGTGAGTGAAATTTGGGTCAATTTGTCAGGAATTTGTAGTGTAGGAAGGTTTGTGAGTGATTTTGATTGAAAATGGAGTGATTTTAGTGAGGATTTGAGTGATTTTTTATGATGAATGAAAGAGGAGAAGGTGCGCACATGAGGGTTTTGGAGGAGGGGGTTCGTGAGTAAGATGAGGGAAATGAGGAAATGAAGGGAAAAAGGAGGAAGAAGAAGGTAATAGCTCCGTCCAGCCCATGTGCGGCCGCACAGGACTGGTGTGCGCCCACACACGCAGGCTGTGCGCCCGCACATGCCTCGTGTGCGGCCGCACATCCCTGTGCGTGTCCCTTCCTTCCTTTTTCTCAAAAAATTGATACTTATTGCCTATTTTGGTGCGCACATGAATCATGATGGTGATGAGGAACAACATAGGCAGTAGCTAAAATCATTTTCAAAGACCTCAAAGTTGAAAATTCATGTGCTCACCGCAAAAAAAAATTCACTAAGTATCAATTTCCTCCAACTTTAAAAACATGAATTTCCTATCTTACCTCTCTAAAAATCTTACCCTCTTTACCTCAAATTTTGATTAGAATTGAACAAAATGTGATTTGTTCCATGAACACCTTCCATTCACCATGCATACTTGTAGAATTCCAATCCCGCAAAAGGTCATCCTAAAAATCCAATCAAGTAGAAAAGTGAAAGAAAAGACAAAGTAGTAAAAGAAACAAAAATAAGAAAATTCAAAAATCAAAAGGAAAAGTTAGAAACTCCGGGTTGCCTCCCGGGAAGCGCTTGCTTAAGGTCCTAAGCTCGACCCTTCCTCCAAATCATGGAGGGTCAAAGAACACCACCTTCTTCAAGGTAGTTGATAGAGCAAAATCTTCTTCAATTTTGAGCAACTTCTCATCGTTGCTTAATGAAACCTTCAAAAAATTCTTTTCAAATTCTTCCTTCTCTTTTCTAAATTTCTTTCTTTTTCTTGCTTTCTTCGAGTCACGGGCCTTTTTATCGGCTTGACTTCAACATCCTTGACCATGAAAGCTTTCTCTTCATCTTGAGAATCAAGCTTGAGCCAATTTGGAATCTTAATTTCTTTCTCATCCCTTGGCTTTTAAATTACAAACTCTTCTTCACTAACATCATCAATACTTGCACAAACATCATCAACAATCTCAAAAACATCGTTAGTAGAAGAATCAACCATGCACACATCATCAATGGAACGAGAAAGACTAGCACATGCTATATCTTGCACACAAGATAAGGATTCATGCATTGGCTTCAACTTAAAACTTTCTTCCAATTTTCCACATCTCAAAGTGATTTGGCCTCCCTTCACATCTATTCAGGCTCCCGAGGTGGCTAAGAAAGGCCTCCCTAGAATGATTTGAATATGCTCATCCTCCTCAATCTCCAAAACACAAAATCCACGGGAAAGACAAACTCTCCAATCTTTAAAGGGACATCATCAATTCTTCCCTTAGGAAGCTTAATAGAGCGATCGACCAATTGAAGTGTTATATTAGATAGTTGAAGCTCACCTAGATCAAGCCTGTTGAAAACCGAAAAGGGCATAATACTCACACTAGCCCCTAGATCAATCACACAAAGCATTCTCAAAAACCATTTTCTTGATTTGACAAGGGATCGAAAAATTCCCCGGATCTTCCATTTTCTCCGGAAGCTCACCATGGATAAGAGCACTAAAACACTTCCCTCCTTCCACCGAACTACCCTCATCAAAATTTTCCTTCTCCTCTAGTATCTCCTTAAGGAACTTGGAGTACTTTGGCATATCGGGAATTGGCTCGGTAGACGGTGTGGAATCATTTTGAATCTCAAGTATTTTTGGGGGTATGGTAGATCGGGAAATCTCTCTACTTCACTCATCTTTTCAACAACACTTCCTTCTTTTTCCTCAACCTCACAATAAATTTCCTAGGACTCAACCCTCTCCACTTCATTCTCCATAGCACCACTCTCATCTCTTCCCTCTTTTGAACAAGAAATTCCCTCATTAAGTCATTTCCACCACTTGTGGCAATAGAGTACACGGGTTTCTTTGGTTCAACACCTTGGGAAGGCAAAGATGAAGGACTAGCATAATCCTTAATAGTGCTTGCTGATTGGGTAATTTGAGTCTCGAGCATCTTATTGTGAGTCATCATCTCATTGAATTTCTTATCACTAACCGCCATATAGGTGTTAATGATCTTGGTTTGATTATCAATCAATTCCTCCAAAGTAGTCCTAGGAGAAGAAGGTTGTGAATAAGAATTTCACCTTGAGTCTTTGGAACAAATCCGGGTGGGGGACCTCTTTGAGCATTGTTTTGAAAATTTCCCGTTCCTTGATTGTTCCAATTACCCCTATTTTGATTTGAACCATTACCTTGATTATGGTTACCACCACCTTGATTATGGTCACCATTACCTTGGTTATGATTTCCATAACCTTGGTTTTGATTACCATAATTTTGGCTTTGATTTTGGCCACAATAACCTTGGTTATGGTTACCACGAGAACCTTGATTTCCTTGATTCCTATAACCACCACCATGATTATAGTTGTCAAAATTGCCTTGGTTTTGGTAATTCCTATTCCATTGGCCTCTTTGATTATCAAACCTTTGGACATTGTTGTTTGACACAAAATTAACATGTTCACACTCATTGTTGTCAAACTCATCAACACATTCATTGTTGCAATTGCTAGAATCATGGTCATATGATCCACATACATCACAAAACAAACATCCCATAGGCATATTATGTGAAGTAGAAGGAGTTTGAGAGTTAGAAGAAGTACCTCTCCCCTTAATTTGGGAGGGAAGATTTGGAGCTTGGGAAGAGGAAGAAACACTCTCCAACTTGGCCTTTATCGTCGTCATCTCCTTTCCCTAGTTTGTCATTTGAGAGGAAAGATTGTTGATGGCATTGAGATGGTCCACCGAGTACAACGAAGATTGCTTGCTTGAAGAATCTCTTTCCCCATCATGCTAATCTCTATAGTAAGTCACCACATCCTCTATTATGTCCACAACTTCTTCTTCGGTTTTGTTCATGATTGGACCACCGGCCCCTCCATCAAGACATGTCTTGCCTTGAGGACTCAAACCACCATAGAAGATTTGGATCAATTGATATCACTACTACAAAAAGCGTGTTTTTTGGACGCTTTTTAGTTCTTTTTTCGACGCTAAAAAGCGTCGAAAAATAAATTCTCGACGCTGCTAAAAAGCATCGAGAATCCGTGAGTCGAGAATTTTGAGGGACACAAAAAAGCGTCGAGAATTTCGACGCTTTTTTGTGTCTAAACTAATATACGAAGTGTCGGTAAATACCAATTTTGAGCATTTTCCCAACTTTGTGTAATTTTTTAGCGACGCTTTTACATGTCCATAACTCAAATTTAGCGACGCTTTTTGTTGTCTTGCGTTGATCCGTGTCAGCCTATGGTATGGCGGGAAACGTTTGAAATGTGAAAATATGCAAAATATGTAGACATTTAAAAGCGTCTAGAAATTTTTTGTAAGCTTTTTTTTAAAATTTTTTTTTTCCTTTTATTAAATTATTACCATCATACATACATTATAGTTATTTAAATTTATCATAAATTAAATTAATAAAATTAAAATTAAAGTAAACAAATATTCTATATAACTAGATCAGATTAAAAAAAGAAATCAATAATTAATCAAAAATAATAAGAGTACGTAGTTAATTAAATTACCAAATTTATAAACGAAAACATCAACACAATTAATTAAAAAAAAACGCCCATATTATAGTAGCTTGTCCCTAAATAAATACATCAGTAATATAATTAAGACTAAAAATTTTCACCAAAAAACAAATTAATTCAGACTAAAAACCAAAATAGATAGCTGTCTTTATAGACGATGTAGTCGCTTGTTATTATGCTCAAGTGTTCCGGCCTTTCTCTTTTTGCACCTACATTGCCTTTTCCAATCTTAAAAAAAATAATATACAAGGTATAAATTAGTACATTACACAATATAGGCTTATACACACACACACACACATACACACGCAAGCTTATAATTCCATCTTTCCATTTTTAGCAACCACCACATACGAAGATAACTCAGTAGTCGAATGAGGAGCACAACCAAATACCAGGGTACCAACTAAATTTTTCATAAGCCTCCTACCTACACTACTACCACTACTACTAACTCCCTGTTCATTAATCCAATTAGAATTTCCAGATTCAATACTACAAACCCTTCTAGCAACAACATTAACACCCTTTAGAATCCCAACTTTTTCACAGGCTGTAACAATTGCAGATCAAACAGATATAAAAACCCATCAGATAGAACCAAAATTCTACCAATTTGATTAACAAGATGAATTGAATTAATACCAGAATGACTAATACTAACACATCAGATATAATTTGTGTGCATTCAGATGCATTTGAAGCACAATAATCTATCAGATTATTAACAACTTAAAATAGCCATTTCATTCACCAATTGTAAATAAGCTTTAAAGGCATTGCACTCGGCTTAAGCTGTGGCAACAAGATGGAGCCAATATTAATTTAATTATAAACCCCCTAAAAAATTCATAAGCAATAAGCCTTTTGGTCCAAGATAATATAAATAATAGGCGAATATGCAGAGCTAAGATAAAAAAAAAAAAAAAAAAAAAAAAAAAAAAAAAAAAAAAAAAAAAAAAAAAAAAAAAAAGAGGATGGTCCTAGATAATATAAATAATAGGTAAAGTGCCCCTCCATACAAACACTGCAGGAATAAATAAGCGAATAACTTTATGAGATGAAACAATTCCGTATATATTTGATTACAGCAACACAAATAAGCAAGCACAAGGTATATGTATGGGAGTGAGATTGATATGGTTACCAATCAGTACTTCTGAAAAGATACTCATGAAAAATTAACAATATAAAATGGCATACGACTCCAGCTAAAATTTACCACAACAATGACCCAGACCATTCGATCAAATTAATCCCAAAAAGTCTACTCGAAATAGTAATAATTCACCACTGGCATAAAACTTCATTATGTCTCACTTAGTATATCACAAACAGTCATCCCTAACTATAGAAAATCTTCCAAATTAACAATTATGGAAACCACTAGAAGGAGATGTTTAAGAAAATCATCTAGTCATAGTTTCAAACTTTCAATAGCATCTTTTGTAACTGAGAAATATAGATCAATGGGGATTGGGAAGTACTTGACTGGAAAGCTTCTAAAGTCTGGTCTGTTTAGTAGCCATTTAGCCATAGAATGGTAGAAAGGAGAAACAAATACAAACAGAGGAAATAAGAAAGAAAAACAATGGTCAAGCATTAGCTTGTCCTGATGAAAGCAAAATGATGGTCAAGCATTAGGCATACATAAGTTTTTAGAGGGGAAATAGAGGAAGACGATAAAAGAGGTATATAAAACAGTTAACATAATGAAGTACTACGACAAACTACAGTCCTAGGGGCACTTTTCCTACAGCTAAGTCACTCTTTCCCGCGAATGAAAGATTAATTTCGCCACCACATTCTATAATTTGTTAAATACTACTTCAATAAAATTATTTGTGGATGCAAATTTTAGTCCACAAGTTTTATCAAGAGGCACCATATATCACACTAAATCATGTTTAAGTGACCAAATCAGTCATTCAAGTACACTAGCACATTTATAGTGATGCAATGTAGCAAGCAATCAAGCAATATGGATAGTCTAAATATCTAACAAATGTCTAAGTATCTAACAAAATTAATCATTCCTTTCACAATAAAATTCCCAACCAGGTTTAGCAGAGTATTGTTTTCTAAATGAGTGCTGCCAATCACTCAACTGATTTTCAAGAAACCCCAAAATAAGAGCATAACATTTACTATGTGTTTTATATTTTTTTGATTTGTACGATTTCACAAAATACAAATTTTTCCAGCACATTTACAGAATCGAACAATACATTCTTGAATCAATAAATTTCATAAAATATCTTACTATGAAGCACCATAAGGACCTCAATTTCAGATATTCAGGCAGAATAACAAGGAAACAAAGACATGTGAGAAAACAAACATGTGTAAAAGACAGCAGCATACCTCATTGATGACAAATTTCTTTAGAGAGGATAATTAGTAATATTTCAGACTCAGCAAGCTCATCTGTTCAATCCCGGGGTCTTCTTACTCTCTATTTAAGGCTAAATTTCTTCTTTATCACAGGGGCCACTTCTGCTACAGTGTCATTTTGACTTCTTATTTTACTGAGCTCGTAATCCCAAGCTACAGATTAAACCTTAAGGTAATGGTAATAAAGCTCAAGTGTGCCTAGCCATCGTAAACTACACAACAAAACCAACCAATTCATCACCATGCCAAAATAGGAATGCTTACACATCTTTTATGAGAATTTTTAGATATTTAGCTTGGTATCTTAACTAATTTCGATGAAAATAGAAACTGAAATGAAAATAAGAATCAAATAAAATAAAATAAAATAAAATAAAATAAAACTAATTCTATGAAATCTAAAATAAAGAGAAAACAACTAAAATAACGAAAATAAAAGAAATAAAGGAGAAAATACTATAAAACCATTGAAAGGTAGAAAAGAGAGAGAAAACATAAAACGAGCATTTATTGAGCAAGAAAGCAATGAAAAGAGGACAAAAAGGACCTAAATGCTCATCAAATGTGTGCCATTTATGACACACATCAGAAACTAACTTCTAACTATTGTATGTGTACTTTAACCAAGGTAATACGATCAAAGCTGGTTCAGAATTCAGATACTATTATAATAACTTAATGCAAACATATAAAGCTTTGAAAGCTCATCGTTCTTTTTTCTTCTGCAACATCAAATGATTGATTAGTCTAAGTTAAATAAAGAAAATTGTGATAAAAGCTGGAATGGTGAAATGTATGCAGCTTCTTTATTTTCTCAGATATCTAAAACCAATTACTCACCACTTTAATACTCCATTTGTTCTATTATACACGGTATATCTCTAAATGTAAACAATCATGTAAAATTGTATTGTATTTTTATTCTGCCCAATTGGTGAAATCCTATGAATTTGAAACCCAATTAAAACAACTTCTGAATTCATAGCGTGACACCCAGCCCAGAAAATGAAAAAAGGTATATTTGAGTAGTAAAACAAATCGAATGAAATTCTGCAACAACTGAGATTCTTAGTTAGACCAAAACCTGAAATGATTGAAGCGTAAGCAAGCTAAAACTGTCACTAAATCCCCTACACCCAACACGCCATACAACCAAACCCTAGATTTAGATACAATGGCTTTCTACGACACAATAACTAAAAAAATCAATGTAATTTCACAACAACTCAATATAACTTCTTTGTTTTCTAATCATGCATTCACAACAATAGATTCAATAACATGCATAATCAAGATTTATGTTAATCAATTTATGATATATCAAACGAAAACAAACCGTGCATACAAGCCAATATCTTTCCAAGATCACTGGTAGGAGTGACCAAAACACGAACACCTTTTCCATCCATAGTCAGAATTCCAACAGTGTTCTCCGGATTAGACTACACGAAATCAATCAATAACATCAAAACCCATCAAGTAATATCTACAATTAACTACCAAATTCATAAAAAAAAAAGCACCATTGATAACAAATTCAACCCCCAAATTGTAAATTAGGGTTTAAAAGAAGTGAAGAGAGAGAAAGAAAACCTGAGTTTTAGCGCCGCATATGACATTAACAGCACAAGAAAGAGCTTGAAATATGGTGTGCGAGTAATCACCATTACGCATCCACTCCGAATGGACGATGCAGATTATAGTCGCCTGAAAATTCCAATTAAAAGGGGGGAATAATAGAATGTCTTTAAAATTGAAAACCCTAATTTGAAATCGTATTAGGAAGCAATTTAATATGAGATTGAGTAGAAGGAAAAACCTCGAGCACCATGATTGATAAGAGGAGAGAAAATCCTGAAATTGAAAGATCGAAGAAGAGGATTTCGAGGATTTCAGGGACGAAGGAATTTGTGTTGAGGTGTTATGGTGTAAGAGTTAGAGAGAGAGAGAGAGAGAGAGAGAAAGAGAGAGAGAGTAATTTGGGTATATTCGTGGGTATAAGCTAGTGTTTGACATTTCTTTTATTTTTTGTCCTTGGGTTGCCTTGAGTCACGTGTAAAGCATACAAATTTGTCGACGCTTTTTCTTGTCAATAGCTGATTCGACACATAAAAGCGTCGAAAATAAGAGGGAATTTATTTTTACGTGGACACCCCATACACAGCGTCGAACCAATAGCGTCCAAAAACCAAGGGATTTGAAGTAGTGTATGTTGGAATTCCGTGGTGAGGACATTCTCTTTGGTACTCCTTGAATCTCTCCCATGCTTCATAAAGACTCTCATTTGGCTTTTGCTTGAATCCTTGAATTAAAGCCCTTGCCTCAGCCGTTTTCTTTTGAGGATAGAAACGGGACAAGAAAGCTTTAGTGACATCATCCCAAGTTCTCAATGAATTGGGCTTCACCTCTTTGTCTAGCCATTCCAAAGACCTTCCTATGAGGGAGAAAGGGAACAACTTAAGGCAGATGAATTCTTTAGACACTCCACTAACCTTGGTCGTGTTGCAATATTTTTCAAACTCCTTAAGATGGTTCAATGGGCTCTCGTTCTTTGCCCCACTATATTGTCTCCTCTCAATTAGGGTGATCATTGCCGGCCTAATTTCAAAATCGTTTGCCGATGTTGTAGGTGGAGCTATGCCGCTCTCGAACCTATATGCACCGGGCACTCCCAATTCTTTCAAGGAAACTCTTGGTTGTTCTCCCATGACTTGCTCTTGTTCAATCTCTTCTTCGCTTGAGGAACTATAATCCAAATTCTTGTTTGCTACTCTCCTCCTTGAGAGTGTTCTTTCAATCTCCAGATCAAAGGGAACACATGAGCGATTTCGGGACCTATGCATACAAAACTCAAAGAAAATATAAGTAGCACGGCTACAAGTGTAGCCTAAAGTGTAAAATCATTTTGTATTTTGCAAATGAAATGAAATAGACTCAACAACAACATGAACTTAAAGCACCATCCCCGGCAACAGCGCCATTTTGATGGGAAGGAGAACGGTAGGTCGTTGGGCTACCACCCCACCCAATCAAACAAAATTTGTAACTTAACAAACCCCTATTTAGTGTAGTGGTCAGTCAAGGTCAAACCCAAAGGAATGGAGGTCGAATGCACAATGCCTAAGTCAAGCTATTTCGAAGTCAAGTAAAGGGGGTTTATGAAGGAAACTAGAGCTAGAGTTAAATGATGTAAGAACTTGTATGAAATCAATCTAAAGACACTAGGGCAATGGATCCACATGTAATTGTAATGGAAAATGGTAATTTGGGAGGTCAAACCGACTAAGTCAAGTGATATGAAGGAAGATCATCATGTATCCAAAAGAGCATACTAAGATAGTTCACCTAGAGGTCTAACTAGCGTCAACTACGCTAAACACTACCTAGGGAACGTCACAAAGCACCTCAATCGTGAAATTGCAAGTTACTAATCAATGGTCCGTATCATAGCAAGCTCACAATGCAATCTAGTGCAATAATCAAAGATGGACAAACTTCAATCAATCACACACATGCACATGAATTATCAACCAAATTTAATCATATCATTAACTCCATCAATTCTCCCTAAATTACTCTAATCCATCACTCAAACATGCTTCACCATTTTCCTAGCTAGAAAACTACTCACTAGCCATAAGAATCAAGATCAAAACTACAACAATCATCAATTTGATCATCAACATAATTGAAATCAAAGATCAAACCAACAATCAATCAAAAATCAATTAAACTACAATCAATCATCAAATAAACTTCAATCAATCATCAATAACATGGAAAACAAATGAAATCAACTAGAATCAAACTTGGGATTGAAATCAAGAAGAAGATCCTTACAAAACTTTGATCTAAAGATCAATAACAATGAGGAATTCTTAAGCAATCACCAAAAATCATGAGTTTCTCTCTCTAAAATTCTTGAGTTTCTCTCTCTAAAATTCTCCCAAAAACTAACTATCAAATTCAATCTAAAAACTTCTTACTAAAATAGGATGAAATAACTATATATACAAAGAGGAGGTCGGTATTGACGCCCAAAAATAGACCCTCGTAGGTACGGGCGCTCGGAGGAGAGAGAATGGTGCGCACGGGACACACCCAGATTGGTGCGCCCGCACGCATCAGGTGTGCGGCCGCACCCGACCAATGTGCGACCGCACACAACCTTGGTGAGCCCGCAACTGGCTGGGTCTCCCCCCTTCATCTCTTCGTCCTAGGTCAAGCGGTGCACACATCCTAGATGATGATGATGGAGGACAAAGTAGGCAGAAACTTTCTTGAATTTCTTGAAGAGTATAAGCCATGAAGAAGGCATATACAAAGCCTTAAAGCTTGCCCTTGGATCCACCTTTGACTTGAAGCTTCTTGCACCATCTTTAGGCATGAAAAAAATGAAAGCTCATAGAGAGGAAGCTCGGAAATTCTTGGAAAATCAATTACCACCTACAAACAAATGATAAAAAGCAAGTAAAAGAGAAAAATAACAAAACTAGAAAATGCATGAAATAGAGAAATTAACTATAAAAAGTATAAAATGAAGAAAACATGAATAAAACTAAGGAAAACTAAAGAAAAGAGAGATAAAATGAAATAGAATGCATCCAAAAAGGGACCAAATGAGTGTCATAAATGTCACTCATCAGAAAGATACATAAAGCTAACCATTAGATGCATATGTAGTTGGCAATACACCAAACCCTTAAATGGAATCACAGTTGTTGTTGTTGTAACCTCATAGCTTCACTCCGTTTAACTTAATTTTTGGGGGAAAAATTAGAGTTAGTTTGTCTAAACTGCTATCAAAATGATGGAATTGAGATGTTAAAAAAAACAAAGAGTGGTACAATGAAGATTAACCTCAAGCCAATAGTATCGTATAATTCATGCTTAATCTCTACTTTGTTCACCATTTTTGAATTGAGTCCTGAAATCTGAACTAAAGAGAACATAGAAGAGAGTTTGATTTGAAGAATCTCTCTCCCATTTTCGTGTACAGCGCGACCCCAATTGCACGGAATTCTGTAGCACAAAATTAAACTAAATAATTTATATACATAACGAAACCTTGAAATTTCTATTATTCATCAATTAAACCCATAGTCTGACCATAATTTAGTAGCATTATTGAAAAGACAAAAAACCTTAAAAATTAACCACAAACCCAATTCCGAATATTTTTTAAAAAAAAGAACAAAAAAATCGAAAAGAAATTCTACATCATATTATCGGCACAGAGATGAGGGACGAAATTGATTACAATTAGACAAAGATATGAATTTGAAATTGGTGTACCATAATTTGAAATTCATTTAGAGAGACAAAGATCTAAATTAAATTGTTTTACCTCATTTCTAAACAAAATCAGAAAGGGACGAAGAACTGAGTTTGAAACTGATGTAACAATCTTCGAAATCGTTTCAAAGAGCGGCGAAAATCTGAAATCAAAATCCATATATGTAATTTCAAAATCGCTTGAAAGACGGACAAAGATCTTAGTTTGAAGGATTACGTGGGAAAGGGAAGAAGAAAAGTTAGGGTTCATAACTGAGTTGTAAGGAATTTGTATTTGGATGTGGGTTTTACATTCACGTGTGGGGCACGTGCTACAGTTTTTCGACGCTTTTGTTTGTCGAAAACTAATTTCGACTCTAAAAAGCGTCGACAAAATACGCATAGTATAAAACACTCTTTTTGTAGTGGTGTATGCATGAGAACTTGCTCACATCTAATGATCCTCTTGAGTGTGTTTTGTTGAACAAGGAAAAGATAGGTATCCCAAACAAGGAAGTGCAATTGTATGAGTTCTTGCTTGATGGAAGCAATAAAGGGATTGATAATCAAATTTGTATGGGGATATCAAGTCAAGATGATTTGCATGTGGCCTCAACCAAAGAAGGTAAAGGTGTTCCCATGGTAGAGTTAAAACCTCTACCATCACACCTTAGGTATGAATTTTTAGGCCCTAATTCTACTTATCCCGTCATTGTAAGTGCATCCTTGAGTGAGAGCCAAGCTCAAGCGTTATGTGGTTTCTTGAGAAAGCACCAAGGTGCTTTGGGGTACACAATTGATGATCTTAAAGGCATAAGCTCCGCCTTGTGTACACACCACAAAACAATTGCGGAGGGCACCCTACCTTATATTGAACGACTAAGGAAACTACTTCCCCAAATGGGAGTAGTAAAGAAAGAGATCACCAAGCTTTTGGATGCGGGAATCATATTCCCCATCTCAAGCTCAAGGTGGGTCTACCCCGTACATGTTGTTCCTAACAAGGAGGGTATGACCGTATTCAAGAATGAGAAAGCAAGGTGAGCTCATTTCGACTAGAACGGTCACCGGTTAGAGGATGTGTATAGACTATAGACGTCTAAACACAACAACCAAAAAGGATTACTTCCCTCTCCCCTTTATTGACCAAATGCTTGAAAGGTTGACAAGGCACAAGTTATATTGCTTCCTTGATGGATATTCGAGATTCTTTCAAATTCCTATTCATCTCGAGGATCAAGAAAAGACAACCTTCACATGCCCCTATGGTACTTTTGCATATAGAAGAATGCCCTTTGGATTGTGTAATGCTCCGGAAACCTTTCAAAGGTGCATGATGAGCATTTTTTGGGACATGCTAAAAGAGGAAATGGAGGTTTTCATGGATAACTTTTCCGTGGGAGGAGTTTCATTTGAGGATTGCCTCAAAAATCTTGAGAAGTTTCTGGAGAGATGTGAAAAGGTCAACTTGTTGCTTAACTCGGAAAAATGCCACTTTATGGTGGAAGAAGGGATTGTGCTTGGACACAACATTGCTCACAAGGGCATAGAAGTTGACAAAGCCAAGATTGAGGTGATAGAGAAATTGCCACCTCTGGTTAATGTGAAAGGAGTGAGATCATTTTTGGGCCATGCCGGGTTTTATAGAAGGTTTATCAAAGACTATTCTCTCATTGCTAAGCCTTTAAATGATCTTCTCCAAAAAGATGTTGGTTGTGTATGATGATGCTTGTTTGGAAGCTTTTAACAAGTTGAAGAAAGTTTTGACTTCCACTCCTATTGTCCAAGCCCCTAGATGGGATTTGCCTTTTGAGCTCATGTGTGATGCTAGTGATGCAGCTATTGGGGGTGTGTTGGGTCAAAGGATTGATAAGAAGCTCCATGTCATCTATTATATGTCGAAGACCCTAAATGGTGCTCAAAGGAATTACACAACAACGGAAAAGGAATTTTATGCGATTGTTTATTCTTTTGAAAAGTTTAGTTGTTATTTGTTGGGGTCTAAGACTATTGTTTTCACCGATCATGCGGCTTTGAAGTATCTCTTTGGGAAAAAGGAATCCAAACCAAGGTTGATTCGTTGGGTTCTTGAGCTTCAATCTTTTGATCTTGAGATTCGAGATAAGAAAGGTGCGGAAAATGTGGTTGCGGTCTTGCGAATCATTTATCTAGGCTTAGGATTTTCAATTTCAAGATGATGGATCCCCTATTGAGGATCGGATGTCGGATGATTCCTTATATGTCATTAATGTGAAGGAGCTCACATGGTTTGCCAATTTGGAAAATTTTCTTGCTTGTGGGGAGTTACCTCCATCTTTTTCTAACAATCAAAGGAGGAAGCTCAAGAGAGAAGCTAGGCATTATGTTTGGGATGAGCCGATTTTGTATAAGAAAGGTGTGGATGGATTATTGCGCCGGTGTGTGCCAAATGAAGAAATACCAAATGTTTTGAAGATCTGCCACTCGGATCCTAGTGGTTATCATATGGGTGTTTCAAGAACGGCCTCTAAGGTGCTTCAATGTGGTTTATGGTGGCCAAACCTCTTCATGAATGCTTGGGAATTTATCAAGAGTTGTGATAAATGCCAAAGGACTGGAAATATTTCAAAAAGGAATGAGATTCCCCAACAACCGATTCTTGAGTTGGAGATCTTTGATGTTTGGGGTATAGATTTCACGGGTCCTTTTCCTTCTTCATTTGGGAATCAATTCATTCTTGTTGCCGTTGATTATGTGGCAAAGTGGGTTGAAGCCATTGCTTCTCCAACTAATTACCATAAGGTAGTGATGAAGTTATTCAAGAAGATTATATTCACAAGGTTTGGCATTCCCAAGGCGGTTTAAAGTGACAATGGCTCTAATTTCGTGCACTATGCTTTCCGGAAAATGTTGAAGAAACATGGGGTGAACCAACGATTTGGGCTCCCTTATCATCCTCAAACCAATGGGCAAGTTGAGGTGTCTAATCGTCAAATTAAGTTGATTCTTGAGAAGAAGGTTGCAAGGAATAGGAAAGATTGGTCAAACAAGCTTGATGATGCATGTGGCCTGGGCGTATCGAACGGCTTTCAAAACTCCTATTGGTACCACTCCTTATCGATTGGTTTATGGAAAGTCTTGCCATCTTCCAATGAAGCTTGAGCACCGCACTCATTGGGCAATAAAGAAGATTAATTTTGATTTAGCTAGTGCGGGAGAACAACGTTGGTTGGATTTACATGAGTTGGAAGAGCTTCGTTTGGATGCTTATGATTGTGCTAGCTTGTATAAGGCTAGAACCAAGGAGGTGCATGATAAGCTAATTGAGAAAAAGGAGTTCAATCCGAGAGATAAGGTGCTTCTCTATAGTTCAATGATGAGGCTCTTTCCCGGAAAATTGATGTCTCGTTGGACCGGTCCATTTGTTGTGCAAGAGGTGTTCCCGAATGGTGCTATTGAAATTTCACCTTTGGACCTTTCAAGGACTTTCAAGGTCAACGGACATAGGCTCAAGCGTTATTATGAAGGTGTTTTTGTTGGAGTCATTCATGACATGACTCTCTATAATCCACCTTAAAGAGGATGGAGAATGTCAAGTCTAAGTATTTAAATAAGCGCTTATCGAGAGGCAACCTGAGTTTCTAACCTTTTCTCCTTTTCTTTTTAATTTTCCTTTTGATTTGTTGATGTTATTCTCTTTTAATCTTGTTTTGTTTTGTGATGTAGGTGTATTTGATTTGAAATCCAACAACATTGATGCCATTTTTGAGGTAAAATTGTCCAATTTCTTGAGTTGGAAAATTGTGTAAGTATGGAGCTTGGTTGGTTCTTGTGACGGGTTCTTGATTTTCTTACTTTGAACCCAGCAATATGAGGGATAGCTAGTTCCTATATGGGTGTTCATCACCATCACGTAGGTGGGCGCTCCTAGGTGAGGAAGGGAGACAAAGAGGAGAGGCATACCCACAGGGGTGCGCCCGCACACGGCTGATGTGCGGCCGCACACTACCTCTGTGCGGGCGCACAGGCCTCAGGTGCGGCCTCACATGCCTGAGGTCGTGCCCCCTCCATCTTTGCCCTCTTATTTAGCCGACTTCCATCCTTCTTCTTCTCTCTCCTACTTCATTTTCTCACTCTAGATTCATTTCGTATTTGCTCTAGTTCTCTCTTCATCTTCATCATATTTTTCTCATTAATTCTTCATCAAAACTCGTAATTTTCAGGTTTTTGTTGCTCAAAATCTCATTTAAGTACATTCTAGGTAACTTTCTCTCTCCTAAATTTGAGATTTTTGGGTATTCTTCAATTGAAGTTTTGTGGTTTGCTATTGGAAATGTTAGTAAGTAGTAGTATTCTTCTTGTTGATTTCTTAAGTTTTCTCATCAATTGAATGTATAATTGCATCAATTTTGTGATAAATTCTCAATTTTTATGATTCATGAGAATTTGATTTTTTTGGTACTACCTTTACTAGGATACCCATGTTGCTACTACTTGCTTCAATACATGTTGATTATAAATATGATGATGTTGTTGATGTTGATTTTTGTTATGATGATTATTTTTCTTGAGCAAATTGAATATTTTGGCATGATTTTTGTTGGATTTGTTACTAGATTTTTTTGTGGGTTTGTTGTTTAGTACTATGGTGTTGGTAGTGATGATGTCCATAAGGGTTTGTTGCTCATGGTGTATGATGTTGCTTACTATGCATGATTTTGGGCAATAATTGTGATTTATTATATGCATTATTCATTTGAGATGAATATTTGCTTACTTCCTTTATTATTGTGAACTTTGTTAGTCTTACCAATATCATGGTTAGTTTTAGCACATTATTTGCTATATTTTGAACCTTTTCTTTGATGGTTGTTTGTAGATGGTTCCTCTTCGCCGCACCAAGTGTGCTAAGCATTACAATCCAAGGAATGTAATTGAACCACCATCTCTTATCGAAGAAACCTATGGCATACACATTCGAAAGAAAGAGCATTGGGATGAATTTGTAAATCTTTCATCTAGGAAGCTATATTCTACTCGGTTTTATGATCAAGAAACAACATCTCTTTTAGGGATTGATGATGATGTAAGGATGCTAGCGAGAAATCTAGGTCTTGAAGCCTTTATCGATCTTACTGCTCCTACCTTTTCTAGGATCACTTTTGAGCATCATGCCTCACTTGAAGTTCATGGTGATAGTGATGATGAAGAGCCTCCTACTTTATTCTTCTAAGTCTTCAATGAGGACCACTCCATTCCTCTATCTTATCTCAATGAAGCCTTTCATTTTCTCCAACAGATTGAAGTTGTTCCTTTGCTTTACCCGGCGTATGAGACCTTGCACAAGGATCACAAATATAATGAAAATAAATGGTGGGAGAGCTGTAGGCGTCGCTCGAAGTGCGCCTACGTAAAAGCATGGTGTGAATATGCTTGGCACTCATAGGAAGTGGGAATTGACACATACGATTAGGGACACAATTAGGGACAAGGAAAGTAGGGAGCCGCCAACAAGTTTTTAATTTAAAGAACTTGTAAACCGTTCACAGATCATAAAAGGCAACCACGAAAAAGGGACAACGAAAGGCAACAACGATTGACCCGTGAAGGTTACACCCCATTCATAATCCATGAGATTACTAACTCCATATGGTTCGGAACCACGAAAGGAGGATCGGGGATGATGGTACAAAGTGAGTCATCGAGTCACATTCGCCCGTATTGGCCTCTACTCGATTCTTATTATGAAAAGTATTCCTGTGATCTCAAAGGCATACAAACAAGATATTCAATTTGCTCCAAACTATTATTAAGCTAAATTGGTTGAATATTAATGCAACATATAATTCTAAAATATTCGTGATGACTTGATTAAATAACAAGATTAAAGGAACCTAAACCGGTTGTCCAAATTATCTTATTAGGCGTGATATTCAATTACATATTCCCTTTAAGCATGCAATATGGTGATCATAAATAATAATAGAACAAACATTAATATTGGAAGCAATTCAACAATAATAACGTTAGTCAAATCAAATAATAATAAACCCTAATCATGATAATAGCAATATAAAGTAATTAAATTAATTACTCATACTCCGCGCGATCCTTTAAATTGCTACATCATGAATAAATTGTTAGTAACTTCAATAAATATAAATCAAATTGAAATTAAATTAAATAAAAGGTAGAGTTGATTTGGTCCGAACCCTCAGTTAATTCTACCTTTCACGCCTTGGTTTAAGTATAGAACTTCGGGTATTGTATGGACTCCTTAGAGTGCTTAAGGGATATAAAATGAGAGAATATAGTGGCTTGTATTTAGGCTAGAGCAAGAGAATGATTTTTGGTGTAGGGAGAGGAAGAGAGAATGATTTGATGATCAAGCTTGTTGATGATTGGAAAAGGGGAGATATGACCTCTATTTTATAGGGAAAAAAAGAGAGGTCGAATCAAGAAAAGATAAGAATTCGAATCGGATAAAACTCTTGCGATAGACAGCAGTTTTTGCGGTTTTTGTTTTTATCATATCTTTTGATCCAGAAATCGGAATAAGTTGAATAAGATATTGTTGGAAAGCTCTTGAAGTATATATTTTAACCCAATTAGAATTAGATTAAAATATATTGTAGAATAAAAGATATAACCGAAATAGTGAGACGGTGTCAGTTTGGATAGAGTTTCGTATTTCTTTTATATCTTTTTCGTTATAGCTCAGAATTAATATTATAATATATCATTGGAAAGATAATTTCAAGAGCTATCAGAAAATTTAAGAATCATATAAAAACAGTGAGGAACGAAAATAATATCTGTCAATCTTAGAACGTTTTTCAATTCGAATCGAGCTGGGACTTTCAAAAAGAAAAGTTTTATTCAATTTCAAATGCTTTAATCTTATCTTTTCAAAAAGGATAATTAAGATATTTTAGAAACTTATAGAAGCTTCCAATTAATCCTAATTGGATTAGGAGTGGGATTAAATCCTTTGGACCCTCCACGTGATCATTGGGTCGTAGGTAAGGTGGGCTTAAGTTCGGTTTAGACTCAGTTTAGTATTTTAGCCATAACTTATTCGTTATAACTGGAATTTGCGCTTATAATATATCGTTGGAAATCTCTTTTCAAGCCCCATCCAACCATTTAACAATTGGAGCCAGATTATGGACCAAAATAAACTGGTCTAAACGTTTTTTTAAAAAGGACACGAAATGAATGATTTTAATGGACACGAAATGAATTATTTTGGGTTAAAGGCACAAAATGAGGAAAATAAGTTATGGTTTGGGAAAGTGGGTTAGGTATTGGGTTGTTTTAAGAAATGTATTGAATATGAACCTGGATTTAAGCACTCTAAAGATTACATACTCAACCCGACCAATAATGGCGGTGAAAAGTTGTTCATCATCGGGTTTGGTTTTGGGAAGACATTTTTAGGTGTCTACAGCAGCCCCCACTTTGACTGAGTTTGTAGAAACGCCAGTTTCAAAAACGATTGTCAAATTAGTCGATAGGGATGGAGAATGATTTAAGACGTTCTGCGATCCTAAATCACTCTATATACGTTGATATCTGCAGAAAAAATATTAGTTCCACAGATAAAAGAGTAAAGGGATAAAATGCGTATCTGACACCAGTGTATCGGTGACAAATGAGTTTGGTAGCTTCCTATGCTTGAAGGAATCCACCGGATTATGTTTTGCTGAAATGCTTTCCATGCCTGAGGAAAGCCGACTGATGAATTTGGTAGCTTTCTATGCTTGAAAAAATCTACCGGAGAACATTTTCCATGCTTGAGGAAAATCGACTGATGATTTTGGCGGTTTTCTATGCATGAAGAAATCCACCGATAATACTTTCCATGCTTGAGGAAAGCTGACAGATGATTTTGGCGGTTTTCTATGCTTGAAGAAACCCGCCGGTTGAGATACTTTCCATGCTTGAGGAAAGTCGATTGATGACAATTTTCCATGCTTGAGGAAAAACTTGTCTGATGATGAAATTGCAAGTCTCTGTGTATCGAGAACCTTGCGCCGTGAATCGTCTTCGCTTGGTAGATGATCACTAAAATGATGATGGTTCGATTGTCCCCGAACGTGGCATGTAGTTGGTCCGCTTGTCCCCGGACGTGGGCTGTGGATGGTCCGCTTGTCCCCGGACGTGGGCTATGGGTGGTTCGCTTGTCCCTGAACGTGGGCTGTAGATGGTCCGCTTGTCCCCAGACGTGGGCTGTAGTCACTACTACATTTTTAACCTATTGCAACCCCTAATTCCGTTGCATTAGACATCAAAATACGTGGCATTAGGCCTATTGCAACGGCCATTTACCGTGGCATCTGCTGGCGTTGCAGTAGGTCTAATGCCACGGTATATGACAACTAATGCCACAGTATCTATGATCCGTCGCATTAGCTCAATACCTGATACAACGGCACAAATTATCTGTGGCAATAGAGTATGACTAATAATTATGATGAAATTGGCACCTGATGCAACGGATGAAACAGATACAATGATATATAGAGTACGTATCCACTGCAACGACATTATTATTATCATTATTATTATTATTATTATTATTATTATTATTATTATTATTATTATTATTATTATCATTGTTATTATTATAATTATTATTATTTTCGAATGGAACAATAATAAAATATTATATGATTTATAGTAGTTGTAAATCACCAATTAGTCACTACAAATCTAAATATACTAACAGAAACAAAAATCATTAAATTTATATATAATAATTATAATGCTAATAAATAAGTACATTACAAATTATTACTTACTTGTTTTCGGTATGACACCCTACTAATAAACTAAAGTTATATAATTAATTTAATCATGCAAAATACAAATTCCAACATGTATATAAGTCGGATTTCCAAATCTTCACAAACTTGAACTTAATAGAATAGGAGTCGCCAACTTATTTGCATCATATTTTAGATGATGACTAGTCGTCTAGTCACTATACTTCATCTCCATTTTGCTCGCCATGCACCTACACGTAAAATAGAATAAAATAATAGAACTAAATACTAGAAAAATAATTTAACTAATAGAAATGAATCATGGAAACTCATAAAGCACAACAATTGTAGTATTCAATAATTAACTATTGCTTTTGACAGATTATAAGAAAGTGATGTGTGATCAATCAAGAGCAGACTGTACAACCACCAATGCCCATTTCTATGTTTATAATGCCTCATTACCATTGGTGTTAACTACAGGAAATATCAGTAGCTATCCAACTTTATTTTTATTTCAGCTTCACTAAATAAAGAAATTTCATCAATATATATGGATACTTAATCGTTGGCTCTGTTATCTACTTCATCTAATGCCTTTAGAGTTTCGGTGCTAATGTACCCTCTTTACAGAGTACTTGTTTTACATCCCCTTGTAGTCTGTTGTGGTAAGGAAAATTGCTATTTTGGAAGTTTGGTTATCTTGGGGGGAAATTGATATTAGAGATGCACATATATATCATTTAATAGATAGAGATTCCAAGTATTCTACGGTATATCTAACGGCTTATTTTTTTTTTAGAACTCTAACAGCTACATATTAAGAGAGTTACTTTAATCAATAAGAAAGAATGAACAAAAAATCTGTTTTACAACCACAAGGAAGAAAGAGAACAAGTCTAAAAATCAACTTGTACTACACAATGTAAGTTGTAGTCATAACTGATGAGTTGTGATACATAAAAGCATTTTTAGACATACATTTTCATGACAAAATATGTATTTTATTGAAAACAAAAATCTATCATAAGTCGTCAACAAATTACCAACATACTCCAACAAACAAAGCTGCCTCAACCAGCAACTGATAAAAACCAAAACAAACACATCATATCTATGCATCATCTTCCTAAACCACTCTTGATTTTTCCTAGTTTTTACAGGCATCACAAAATCAGTTCCATGCTAAATATCATACAACATGTCCTTGATAGCCATTTATGGTCTTTTCAGAAATATATTACAGTAGCAATTCAGTATTAGATCTTAAAACGAGTGTATTTCTATTGCCAAGGACAACTTTATCAAGTAACTGGTAATTAGTAGAGCTAGCTACAACACTAAATAACCAAGGTGCAACACCTGATACACTAAGACTTTGTATAATCCAATAATAATACATTTTCGTTTTTTAATCTTTTTAACAAGTTTACCTATCAATTAGTATGAGTTAGAGCTTCTTTGATTGCTGGAAATGAACCATAAGATAAATTGTTTAACAATATCATCCACATAGCCCATTTGATGCCCATATGGTGAGAATGGTAATCAGCAAAGCATTAAAATAAACTCCAAACAGATAGCTATAACTGCAATTACACAACAATTTCTAAAGAATTTCCCATTTTGATAATTAAATCATACCAATTTTGATAATATAAGGTACTATACAGTGGTACGCATCAGGGTAACCAATATATTATTTGAATAATTAAAGGTTATAATTTAGATTTGAAAAGCACAAGTGATTGAAGTGAACAATAATCAACAACCCACCACCCTATAAAGAATACTCTTACTTGAACATCTAAATCTAGTCAAATTAAACGCGTTTACCCAACAACCAATAATAAAACGAAAGAAATGAGTATCAAACTTGTATTCATACAAATTTAATATGACCTACTTTATATTAATATAGTAACAATGAAAAAAAATGAGATATTAAAATGAGGCAAGTGTAATTAGCAAGGAAAGTTAAAAAGCCTTAAACTAACTATAGTAGCAGGGGAGAAAAACATATCATAGTATAATCATTCTTCTAGTATTTTAAGAGCCACCATCAAATAAACAATATAAATCAAGATAAACAAATGGACTAAAACATGACAAACTATAAGAGTATAAATACGCATTTATCTAAGGTGGTTAGATTAGAAATTGTCTTACATCACATGACACAATATATAAAAATTTACATCACAATGTTAAGCATCTACACTCATTTCCAGTAGATACAGTTTCAATAATGCATTTAAAATAAGTGAAGAGACAAGGCTTTGTAGAGCCATGAACCTAATTACATAGATTTATTAGCCACAATAGATATTTGTTAGAAAGGCACGCACTTTGTAGTAATACCAAACTAGTGAATCAGTGAATCAATTGATGCATTTAGCTTAAAAGTTCACTTACAGATTTACAGCAATCTAAATGTTTGAAATCAAAGGATATCAATAACTACCACACCTATTACACCTCACTGGCATTACCGGTTTAGAGAGTATTTTTTTTTTTAAAAAAAAGAAAAAAATCATAGACAATTTTCTTAAAATGACACACAGTTTACAAACGATATGTAAAATCACAACAGCACTCAAAAAAATAAGATTCAGAAAAATAATTCGTAAATACAAATAACTAAATAATTGCATTAAAGTGAAATTCACCAAAAAAACCATTTTACTCTAATACAATATTCAGTACTAGGTTTCAATAATAAAAAATAAAAAATAAAAAATAAATTTAAAACAAAACAATGCGGCTAAAAGAACCTAGTAAATTCGAGCAAAAACACCCCAAATTTTGAGCACGATATACACCAAAAAATCACATCATTTTTCCCATATAAATCGAGCAAAAACAACTAGAAATTCGACCGAACATAGCCCATCAATGTATAGCATTTTCCCAGTAAAATTCGAGGAAAAAAACCCTAAAATTCGAACTCAAAGAATCAAGTAATTCCATCTTCCATGGCCTCAAATACAAATTCCCAAAGACAGCAATAAAAACTTTAAATATAAATTATCAAAATGCAACAACAAAAATTTCAATTAATAAATCTCAGAAACGAAATTTCGTTGTATACCTTGAACTGAAATTTGAGATATCAGCCACAAGGAAGGGACATGCAAGATGAAAATGGGACTTCTCCACTAAAATTACGCCGCCTAAAGTTCGACCAACCAGTCGTGGCCTGAAGTTTGAGCAACAAGCCACCTCTTGAGTGCCGCCTTCGTCTACTTCCTCATATTTCTTTGCTTAGTTTTCCGACCTCTCAGAATTTTCAAGAAATTATGAGTAATTTTACTCCCTGAATTTTAGAGTAATTTATGGCCTTAAAAATGGAGAATTGGGGAAAATTGAGAATTTGAAGTTTTTGAAATTGCTTAATTAAAATTGCTTAATTGATGAAACAGAAATTGGTAGTAAGAGAATTGGGGAAAATGTTAATTAGGGAAAATGGAGAATTGGGTAAAATGGTGGTACAAATTGTGAGAAAATAATAGTACAACCTATAGAGTTCTTTTGCTTTTCTATTTTAATTTTTTCCTTCTTTTTTGCCCTTGAAATAGTAACACGTGTATAAGGGTTCAAAATATTTGGGCAAAAAAAATAGAGGGAAGCTGAAATTTTCAGCCGCCTCCTACTCATAACACATACCGTTGCATCAGCTTCCCTTTTTGTTGAAATATCTATGCTAATGCCACGGTTCGTTAGAGCCGTTGTAATAGCTCCACCTCTTAGAACATTAGTGCTGAATCCGTCGCAATAGCCTACTCTATTGCAACGGTAATTAGAATACCGTTGTATTAGCCTTAATTAGGCCGTTGCATTTGATCAAAAATGTAGTAGTGAGTTAAGACCTGAGAAATAAAATTTGCCATGGGACTCGTATAGAATATGATTGACTTGACCAAATTTGACTTGACACGACATGACATGACATGTGTATGACTTGTGATTGTGTGTGTATAATTTGAGTGTGTATGCAGACATAAGCAACCAAACAGAAAAAATTTCCGTCATTTTTGTCATGAGTGGAGGGTACCGACTTTCTCCTAAGAAAGACGTGAAAAAAGTTTTGTTTTTGGACTTCCCTCGATGAGAAAATTTTGAAAAAGTTTTTTGAACTTCCCCAAAAAAATACGAAAAAGGAAAAGAAGTTTAAAACTTCCTCGTTCAGCAAAGCGAAATGAATCTCATGGATTTTCTTCTTGTCAGATTGAACTGCTCGTCTTGAGTATAATGTATGCATGATGTATGTTCTTAGGCCAGGAAGCTAAGGGCAATTACATCATGTGACACGATAAATGAATTGACTTGGGTCATGGAGCTAAGCATCATATATGGTGTAAAGAAATGATTTTGAATGTCGCTTAAGTCTGGAAGCTAAGCACGTTTATAGATGAAGTGATTATTGCATAATGAACGTTGCTTAGGTCAAGGAGCTAAGCACGATATGCTTTGTATTATTACAGATTTTTGATAAATGTCCCTTAGGTTAGGAAGCTAAGCACAACATGTGATGCGTGAAACAATGAATATTGCTCAGGTCAGGAAGCTAAGCAAGTATACAATGTTTCTTTGGATGTTGTCTTGAAAGATGATGAAACATCCACGGTGTTGAAACAAGATTCATGATAAAGGGTTCTTAAAGGAAAGGATGATATGGCTATGTATGTGTGGGTGAAGTGTGTGAAAGTGATACTAAGGTTGGCTGCAAAGGTTATGGTGATGGAAAGAAAATGTGAGAAGAGTCAAAGATGATGACTCTCGTTAGGTTGGGTAAGCTAAGTGATGTGGGTTCAAGCCCCCAAGTCTAGCTCTAAATGGTAAGGGATAAGTATTTGATATTCTTTGTCTCAATCATGCATGGATATGAATATGAATGTGGTTGCACCTCAATGTGAGGTTGCCTACGTATCCGTTAGGAATCTGGCTGAACGTAGCTCTAACGGAACTTTACACAAGTGTATGTACACCTCAAAGAGGTCTTTCAAGGGTTGTAATGCGGTTAGGCTGATAGTTTAAGGAAGAAAGGGGTAAAAGGCTCAAGGCCCGAGAGAAACCCCCCGAGATGTGTAATTGTGTATTTGAAAACTTTGCAAGTTTTATTTTTCACATATTTTTTTTGCTTTGAACTTCTTCTTTTTTTTTTTTTGGTCATTTGAATCAATGTAGGCAATCCCGGATCATGCGGTTCATCACTCACTTAGCATTCATGTTTCTCAGGCACGGTACCAAGCACTCGATGAGAGACGCAATTCGAGACGTGTTCATATCAAAGACATTGGAACACTTGCCTTTAGACATTGTTTTTTTTTTTTATTTATTACTTATTCTTTTTTTTTTATTTGAACTTGCTTTCTTACTGTTACACAAATTGCACATCTTTCTATCCCTGGGTTAAGTGAATGTGGGTTGAAAAAATAAAGGTCAAATGTTATACGAGGCTCAAAGTGGTTGATGAAGAAATGGATATGTGATTGAAATGGTTTAAGGGGAATGATAGGGTTGCAAAGGTGCCTCAAATAATTGGTGTACCTTGTGCTTAGTTCGGCAAATTTTTTTTTATTTTTTTTATTTTTTTTTGGAATGACATGATCAAGAAAAAGAAAAGAAATGCTCATTGATGGAAAAGGTAAGAAACATGACACATAGACAGTACGCATGGATAAGGGGAACCTATGCCAGACTCATTAGGGGAAAGGGATTGAAACAAGAAGAAAGAAAAAAGTATGAAATCTTGTATGAGAAACTTGTCTTGTGCTTCGTCTTCATGGATGCTTATGAATTACTTGTTACCGCCAAGAGGGACAAGAAATTTGTTATTGCTGATGCTTTGATTAGAAGAAAAGAAGGAAGGAATGACGTTCCCCTTATTCTTCCAACTCTTGCCTAGTGATTCTTGAACTCGAGTACTATAAATGGAACAAAATGAGCACACTGAATGCATTGACTCAATACTCGGATTGGAAAGGAAGAGTGTATGAAAGAATTTTCAAAACCAATGTGAAATACTCCACTCATTCCTATTATGACGGAAAATGACACATGCATGGTCCTAGTATACGATCATAAACAATATGGTGCATTACTCGAAGACAAAGTGTGTGCAACGACTCAACATGTATGATTAGGTGAATTTATAAGACTCGTGGTATGATCGCATGGCTAGACATGACGACGTAACGAAAAACAAAGGACCAAATAGCATGGAAGACTAAAAGACAAACTAACTTTATTAATTTTGTCCAATTTTAATGTTTATGCTATTTATTAGGTGAAAATGGTCCATTGGCAATCGTTAGTCATAAATAAGATCAACCACAATCAAAGACAAAGAACACATGTTAAGGTTAGCACAATAATCACAAGAAACTAGGAAGACGAGTGGAATTCTAGAAGAGTTAGGACTCATGGGTATACATAAATAAAAATCTATAATCCTATGTTATACGAGTTGACACGGATTAAAAGACTTGGCTAAGACTAGCTTGACATGAAAAGATATAAAAAATAAAATAAAATAAAATAAAGAAGAAAGTTGACGCTAAAAAGACACCTAAAATAGACAGGCTGTAGTATATCAGTTATAACTTTGTATCTGTAATTCTTATTGGAACGAAACCAACGTTAAATGAAGGAAAACTCGGGGCTACAGATCCATAGGTGACACAACACGTAACTCTTTCTAGAACTCCGGCTATGACCAAAAAAAGTTGACTCTTATGCAGGATACAGGAATAAAAATCCGGGTTGACTCAAAATAAATAAAAAAAAAATCTATGACTCGACTCTTATAAAAAAAAGGGTATAAGTAATAAAAAGAGAATGATGCAATGAGCACATTGTCACGAATGATGCAATGAAGTTCGCAACCTAAAGTCAAGATCTATGTTCCACTATGGTCAAGCTTATTTGGGTGTCAAAGGGTACCATGGTTAAGAGTTTGGACGCGTTAGCAAGGCAGCCTCCTTTGAGGGTGTATGCCAACGGGCGGCTCCGCGAGTTCGTGAGGAAATCGAACTCGACTCCATGGTTTGGGTGGATTTAAAAACTCGGATGAACCCTTATTGTCATGAACGTTTTTGGGTTGATAGAGCTTAAATCCCCCGGGCTAGCCACGTACGTAGAACACGTACTATTGTGGAAAAATAGGTTACCTAATATGCATATGCATATGTGACAATGCCAATTAAATCGCAGGAATACAATTCAAGAATCTTTCAAGTCTCATCCACTCATCTCAATTAAATACCGATCACTCAAATCGATAAATAACCAAGAATCCTCCCCAGTGGAGTCGCCAAATTGTAGGCGTCGTTTGAAGTGCGCCTACGTAAAAGCATGTGGTGAATATGTTTGGCACTCTTAGGAAGTGGGAAATGACATTACGATTAGGGACAAGGAAAGTAGGGAGCCGCCAACAAGTTTTTAAGGAACTTGTAAACCGTTCACGGATCATAAAAGGCAACCACGAAAAAGGGACAACGAAAGGCAACAACGATTGACCCGTGAAGGTTACACCCCATTCATAATCCATGAGATTACTAACTCCATATGGTTCGGAACCACGAAAGGAGGATCGGGGATGATGGTACAAAGTGATTCATGGAGTCACATTCGCCCGTATTGGCCTCTACTCGATTCTTATATTGAAAAGTATTCCTGTGATCTCAAAGGCATGCAAGTAAAATATTCAATTTGCTCCAAACTATTATTATGCTAAATTGGTTGAATATTCATGCAACATATTATATTCTAAAATATTGGTGATTACTTGATTAAACAACAAGGTTAAAAAGGAACCTAAACCGGTTGTCCAAATTATTTTATTAAGCGTGATATTCAATTACATATTCCCTTTAAACATGCAATATGGTGATCATAAATAATAATAGAATAAACATTAATATTGGAAGCAATCTAACAATAATAGCGTTAATCAAATCAAATAATAATCCTAATCATGATATTAGCAATAAGAAATAATAATGAGAGTAATTAAGTGATTAATTACTCACTTTCCACGATTTCTTGAAATTGCTACATCATGAATAAACTGTTAGTACTTTTAATAAAAATATAAACCAAATTGAAATTAACTAAAAAGTAGAGCTGATTTGGTCCAAACCCTCAGTTAATTCTACCTTTCACACCTTGGTTTAATTATAGAACTTCGGGTATTGTATGGACTACTTAGAGTGCTTAAGGGATATAAAATTAGAGAATAGCTAGGGTGGCTAGAGTTTAGGCTAGAGCAAGAGAATGATTTTTGGTGTAGGGAGAGAGAATGATTTTTGGTGTAGAAGAGAGAAAGAGAAAAGGATTAGGTGATCAAGCTTGTTGATGATTGGAAAAGGGGAAATATGACCTCTATTTATAGGGAAAAAAAGAGAGGTCGAATCAAGAAAAGATAAGAATTCGAATCGGATAAAACTCTTGCGATAGACAACAGCTTTTGCGGTTTTTGTTTTTATCATATCTTTTGATCCAGAAATAGAAATACGTTTAATAAGATATTGTTGGAAAGCTATTGAAGTATACTTTCTAACCCAATTAGAATTAGATTAAAATATATTGTAGAATAAAAGATATAACCGAAATAGTGAGACGGTGTCAGTTTTGGATAGAGTTTTGTATTTCTTTTATATCTTTTTCGTTATAGCTCGGAATTAATATTATAATATATCATTGGAAAGATAATTTCAAGAGCTATCCAACCATTTAAGAATCAGATAAAAATTAGTGAGGAACGAAAATAATATCTGTCAATCTTTGAACGTCTTTCAATTCGAATAGAATTACTAGAGGAGTTTTCTTCTATTTCAAACTCTTTAATCTTATCTTTTCAAAAAGGATAATTAAGATCTTTTAGAAACTTATAGAAGCATCCAATTAATCTTAATTGGATTAGGAGTGGAATTAAATCCTTTGGACCCTCCACATGATCATTGGGTCGTAGGTAAGGTGGGCTTAGGTTCGATTTAGACTCAGTTTAGTATTTTAGCCATAACATATTCGTTATAACTCGGATTTGGGCTTATAATATATCGTTGGAAATCTCTTTTCAAGCCCCATCCAACCATTTAATCATTGGACCCAAATTATGGACCAAAATAAACTGGTCTAAATGTTTTTTTAAAAAGGACACGAAATGAATGATTTTAATGGACACAAAATGAATTATTTTGGGTTAAAGGCATAAAATGAGGAAAATAAGTTATGGTTTGGGAAAATGGGTTAGGAATTGGGTTGTTTTAAGAAATGTATTGAATATGAACCTGGATTTAAGCACTTTAAAGATTACATACTCAACCCGACCAATAATGGCGGTGAAAAGTTGTTCATCATCGGGTTTGGTTTTGGGGAGACATTTTTAGGTGTCTACAAGAGCGGACCCTATGAGGAATCTTTTCGGGCATAATACTCCAAGTCCGCTTCAATCATCCATGCGGCTATGCGCTAATTTAGCCGGATTCTCACTTATGCTTTCTTCTCCAAGGAATCCCTTAGCGCCTTGTCTCAAGAGGAGTTGAGTTGGCTTTGGTTGGCGGATAAGCCAAGGGATGAAGAGGTTGAAGTAATTGATTTTGCTTCGCATTAGCTTGATCGCTTTATTGATATTCGTGATGGGATCTTCCTATCCGGAAGTATTCAAATTGGAGGAATGATAACCATACTTGTCCTATCTCTAGAGAAGAAGTATGGTGGAATGCTCCAAAAGCTTGAGCCTATTAAAGATGTGAGAGGGAAGAACCCTTCGCACCTTTTGAGCATCTTTGCGTTGATCAACCAAAAGTTCATAGAGCGAACTCTCAAGGAAGATTTAGTTGTGTGGAAAGTGTCCCGTACTACGGATTGGTGCCTTATTCCTCATAATGGTTCAATAGTGAGGGATTTCGAGTCGGCTTTCCCATGGAAGCCTTGCAAGAGGGATATCGATAGCTCCCTTCGACAGGTATTATGGCTTTTTCGGGATTTGGGCCTGAAGGTCGACCTTTTCCCCTAATATCCGGAATGACACGTGTCAAACAGGGATAGATCCATTTTGGACCATCCCCGGGCTGACACGTGTCACCCTCTGATTGGGCCACATGGAGGGGTAAAATTACCCTAAACATTTGCCCCTCACAGGTGTGACGTGGCACGCCATGTGGCATCTGTGACACGCGTTACTCTCTGAGTGGTGGTAATTTTACCGCCTAAATTTAACTTTTCAACTTCTGAGTAAATTACGGGATTACCCCTTCATTTACCCTCTTTATATAGCCGTTTTACCCTCACATTTTCGTTACGCTTCACAAAAATTTCAGAGTAAACTTAAGATAGAACCTTGAAAGAGAGAACAGAAGTCATCCGTGTGAGTCAAACGCAATTTCGAAGAAACTCAGTCGCACCAACACAGGCGAACCCGTCTACCTTCAGATATCAAATCTAAAGGTACCGTCTCTGACTCTTTCAGCTCTTTTTTCATTTTTCCACTTGTATATATTCCTTGCAATAAATGGATTCATCACCAACACACACGACACAACCTAGGGTAGAATCCAGCCGTTCACCAGGGACGGTTGAGTCTAGGACTGGTAGTGCCGTCTCAGGGTGTTGGGACCACCCTCATGCTTGGATTCCGACCATTTGCGCGTCTGTGTAGGACACAATGGCTCGGACTATGCAGACGGCACAGGATCCAGATTATAGGGGCCATGGCTCAGGCGGCCAAACGCCTGAAGGGGAGACGTCTGGCTCTGGACACCAGACGGCTCCGGAGAGATCTCCTCCGCGTGGCCCCCCAACTCCTCCTGATTCCTTTTTGGAGGAATGCGACCAAAGCATGGAGGAGGTCAACAACCAAGGCGGTGAGGAGGCCGCCTCAGCTTCCATATCTTTATCAGGGGATGAGACGGGAAGTGGTCTTGACGTCTCTTCCTCTGAAAGCAGTGACGATCTTCCCCCGTTTGAGGATAGCGAGGAAGAAGAGAGGAAGACGTGGAAGGAGAAAGATGATCCCTTTAAGATCCACGTCTCCTCAAAAGACATTGACCTTATGGAAAAAGGTCTTGATAAGTTTTTGAAGGCACACCCCATGGGAGACGGGTGGAAAATAAGGGTGCCTCCCCCAGATGACACCATTTCCTAGGAAGACACTAAACGCAACGCAAACGACTACTTCGGCTGTTACGAAGCGACGTTCAAGGCGAGTCTTCGCTTCCCCCTTCACCAGGTGGTGAAGGCAATTTTGAGAGGCTATGGCCTCGGAGTCTGGCAACTTACCCCCAATTCTTGGGCAAACATTCTTGGGTATGTTGCCGCCTGCGAATTCCAAGGAGTTCACCCCGGCTGGGAAGCATTTGCCAAGATGCACTATCTCAGCCGCAACCCAGGCGGGTATAGAGCGTGGTATACTCTGACCACGTTCCCCCAATACATGATGACCTTGGATAAGGTCTCCAAGTTCGACGGCTGGAAACACAGGTTCTTCCTGTGCACGGCTCCCACCAAGCGAGAGTACTACGAACTCCGTCAGTACAATAAAAAGCCCGACCTTATGGGCCGGAAGTGTTGTCTTCCTCGAATCCCGGATGAGGACTTCGACAAAATAATTGAGGCTAATCTCTTCGACCTCACAGACGCAACCCTGTCAACGGGGGATACAATTAAGGTTCCAAAAAATTGGATCCCCAAGAGCGCCTGGTTCAGAGACGAGTACTTCCTAGCCGCCTGCGGGCTAGGGCACATGTTTGATAGACGTATGCGCCTGAATTACTTCCGTCTGTAGTACTTGTGTCGGAAATATATTTCTTGAAAATGTTCTAACTGTTTTCCCGTCTGATCTTTGCAGAAGACGCATTAAACATGCTGCCTGAAGAAAAGACCCCCAAGCGGTCCTCAGAACAAATCCGCCGAGACGTGGCGGAAGCCGAGGCACGAGAGCTCAGGGCCAAGGTAAACGCCTGACCTGCTTTGTGAGTTTACTTTCAAAGTTTCCTCACTTCGCCTGCTAACGTTAAGTTGTTGATTTTCCAGGGAGGCAAGGTGGACAAGACGTTTGAGACGACTCTCAAACGGGCTAGGGAGGAGACCCCCGTCTCTAACCCTAGTAAGTTCTCAAAAAGGCCGCCTCTTCTGCCACTCTTGTTGCCCCGTCTGGGAGGCAAATGAGGGTTGGAGGGAGAAATGAGCAGGTGGTAGGCCCCTTTGGCCTAGATTTAGCCCTCAGTCTTCCTGCAACGGGGGGGCTCTCAACGGCTGCCAGCGGCTCTTGCCACGCTGGCTCTGCAGGTAAGAATCCTTTTGAATCCCCGCCTGAACTGGGATGGCCGTTGCGAGTGAAATCACACTCCCAGCAAACGTCATCCTCAGACGGTCGGAACCAGATAGGCGCTGCTTTAGTAACTCAATCTGATGCTGATTGTGGTGTAGATCAATCGCCTCGCTGGCCAGACGTCCAGAAGCATGCCAGGGCCATGCTGGAGGCTGTAGGCAAACGGGATAAGGATGCTATCCCAAGGATTGAGACGTTCAATCTTGAACGTATTCTGACCCTTCTGGCTGAGGTAGTCTACTTAACCATTTTTTCAATAACTTTTTCTACCCTTTTCCCCGCCTGCATCCTTAACCTTGTTCATTTTTGTAGGCCATGCTGCGGGTAGACGGGCTCAAGCGTCCTTACACCCGCAAACGGGATGAGGTAAGACGGGCCAAGCAGTCCACCACAATTGCCACTGACGTTGCTTTGCACTCCTCTATAGTTAATGAAATTAAAACTAAAGCAACCCAAGTGACGCAGGCGGCCAGGATCTCAGAGTTGGAGTCGCAGCTGCAGGTGGCCAACCAGAAGGCTGAGGCTGGAGAGACGGCCAAGAAACAGGCGGAGGCGGACCTCCCTAAACTTTGGGAGGACCTAGAGAAGGCCCAAGAGAGCCTCCAAGCACTCCAAAGTGCCTCTTCAGAGAATGCTGATCTGAAGAGAAAAGTTGCTAAAATGGAGGAGGAGACGGCCAAAGCTCAGGAGAACTTCCGAGCAACCCTTGAGGCGGAGCAAAACTGTATCCGACAATGATGCCATGATGAGGATCGCTTGGGAAGCCTTGTATCCTGGAAAGGAGTATGGCGTCTTGGCTCTGGCTCACAAGTATGCTGATGAAGTCATCTACTTGCGAGAGAAGGGTCTGCAGGATCCTGAGTCCTTCCTCGTCTGGGCTGAGACGGAACAAGGTGAGCCTGAAGCCGAAGCTGAGGCTGAAGCTCCAGAGGTTGAGATCATCGAGGAGAAGAGGGACCAGGAGGGGTGGAGGGCAGTGGTTTCAGCGGCTGTGTGCCAAGTCTTCTTTTTTTTTATTTTTTCTGCGGCAGTATGCCATTTGTTTGCTTTTCCGGCCTGTGTGCCGAGTATCTCTGTATTTACCGACCAAGGAGCCGTGTTTATTAAACAATTTTTCTTTTCCCGGACGGGGTCCGGATAACATTTCCCCACCATAGTCGTTTGGTTGGGTGGGTAATTAATGAGTGCACCGACTGAGTCGGTTTTGATCTTTCTTGCGCTTGTGTTTGCACTTTAATTTTCAATTTTTTGCCTAACTTATCAAAAGCATGCGGCTTCAATTTTCTTTTTTTTGCCTAACTTATCAAAAGCATGCGGCTTCAATTTTCCATTTTTGCTTCAATTTTCCATTTTTTGCCTAACTTATCAAAAGTATGCGGCTGTCCTTGCCCCTAGACGGCTGTGTGCTTGGTTTCAAGTGGAGTTGGTTGATTGACTTGGGAACGTCTAATGTTGCAAAGAGCATGATACGTTTGTAAGTCAATCAATCACAGTAGTGATTGCCCCAAACCAAGTGCGCAGCCGTACATTTACATGCGTTTCCGCTTCTACCTAGACGGTAATGCCCGTCTAAGTGAAGTTCATTTAGCCATTATACAACTCTTTTGCCCCAAACGAGGATGTGTACAATTTTAAATGCGAAAAACGCTAAGTAAGGAATGCAGCCGGTAGTCGACTGATGTCCATGGACATCCAGTTTTCCAACCTTAATCATTCCTTAAGTTGTTCAGGCAGACGGCTATGAATGGCTGATTCAGCCGTCCAATCGTGGCCGCCTACATTGGTACGTAGAATAAGCAAGTTGGCTTCTCTCTGCGACGTTTGCACCCGGAGGGGTGTCTCCGGACGCCTTAGTCCGTGTAGGGACAGGCGATTTTATGGGAAAATCAGCCGTCTGGCCATTGGCCTCTGGTCTTGTTTGAGACCGGCTGTGTAGCCACTAAGCATTTTTGTGCTTAGCTTAATTATCTGGCCATTAGCCTCTTCGTCAATCAGACGTTTATTCAATTTCCAAGAATTAAACTTAGAGAAACAAACACGTAACCCGTCTGTAATTCAGACGGGGAATAAGACACTCAAAAGAGAAAACAAAAAGCAACTTCTCATTAATGTACACTTCTTGTTTACAAAAATTATTACAAAATCTCAGAAGTAGTATTTTTTCAAATTATCTACTTTCCAAGTTCTAGGCAGGCGCCTTCCGTTTGGAGCTTCCAGGCGGTAGGTGTCGTCTCTTACTTCTTCATAAATCCTGTAGGGGCCTTCCCAATTAGGAGTTAGCTTTCCAAGCTCATTGCCCCTACCGGTTGCCTCCATTTTCCGTAACACTAGGTCGTCCACTTTCAAAGGACGCCTGTGTACTCTCTTGTTGTAGGCTCTTGTCATTCTCAGACGGTAAATCTCATGACGCAAGGCGGCATTGCCCCTGCGTTCTGGAAGTGAGTCCAATGTTAGGCGCATTGCCTCCCAATTTGCCTCTTCATCATATAGCATGACTCGGAGAGTCGGCTCATATTGCTCAATGGGCAAGACGGCTTCAGCACCGTAAACCATGAGAAATGGGGTTTCACCGGTTGCCCCTTTTGCAGTTGTCCGGATGGCCCATAGGACATGAACTAATTCTTCAGCCCATAAGCCACCGGCTCTTTCAATTTTCTTCTTTATACCGTCTGAGATCAATTTGTTGAAGGCTTCAACTTGGCCGTTTGCTTGGGGCCGGCCAACTGATGCAAAATAACTTGAGATCCCCTGATCTCCCAACCAAGAATTAAGCTGAGGCGTCTCAAACTGAGGCCCATTATCAAACACCATAGACATAGGAACCCCATACCAGGTGATGATATTCTTCCAGATGAAGGAAATCACGTCTGAGGTCTTGATATTTTTTACCGCCTCACCCTCTACCCACTTGGTAAAATAATCCACATCCACCAAGATGTAGCGCTTTCCGCCTGGAGCAGGCGTGTAAGGACCCAAAATGTCCTTGCCCCATTTTGAAAACGGGATTGGGCTGTGGATGGCCGTCAGATTAGTAGCCGGACGGTGAATAAGTTTGCCAAATTTCTGGCACTTGTCACATTTTCTCACCAATTCCTTGGCGTCTGCCTCTAAAGTGGCCCAAAAATAATGTCGTCTGACTCTGACGGTTAGAGATCTGCCGCCTATATGGGAGGTGCAGAACCCTGAGTGCAAGTCTTCGAGAACTTCCTTCCCCTTCTCTGGGGTTACACACTTCAAAAGAGGCTTAAGAAACCCCGCCTTGAAGAGCTCTCCGATTCTTAACTCGAAGTTTACAGCTCGCTTTTTCAGAACGGCTGCCTCCTGCGGCGAATCAGGAAGTGTCCCGTATGAGAGATAGGCCCGGATGCCATCCATCCAGGTAGAGCCTCGGTCTAGGACTCCAATGGGATCTTCATAGATGCTTCTTTTTTCAAGTACTTCCCAAAATACTGACCTAGGCGTATCATGACAAGCGGAGGATGCGAGCTTTGACAGGGTATCCGCCTGGTTGTTATCAGACCTGGGTACTTGATTCAAATGGAATTCCTCAAGTGACCCAGCCTCCTCTTTGACCGCCTAAAGATATTTGTTCATAGCCGGGTGAGTTGCTTCAAATGTGCCCTCATATTGGCTAACGACCAACTGTGAATCAGAGTAGGCGTCAATTTTTGTTGCCCCTGCCGCCTTACACATGCGGATTCCGGCTAGTAGGGCTTCATATTTCGCCTCATTGTTTGAGGCCTGAAACTTGAACCGTAGTGCATACTCATATCTGTCCCCCTCAGGAGACTCATAAATTACGCCTGCACCACAGCCGCTTTTTGTTAAACTCCCGTCTACATACACTTTCCAAACCTGATTGAGATTATCCGGAGCCACCGGACGGGTCATTTTCACAATGAAGTCGGCAAACGCCTGACCTTTCACTGCTTTTCTCGGTTCGTAAGTGATTTCAAGACTTTGCATTTCAATAGCCCATTTTAACATTCTGCCGGATGACTCCAAGGTAGACATTGGCCGCTTGAGTGGCTGGTCGGTGTAAATCACCACCGGATGAGCCAGAAAGTAAGGCTTCAACTTTTTGAATGCCATGTACAAAGCAAGACCAAAATTTTCAACCACGGGGTACCGGAGTTCAGCATTTTTAAGAACATGGCTAATGAAGTAAATCGGGAGTTGAACGCCGTCTCGCTCAGCAAGGAGACCGGCACTGAGAGCATGATCTGAGACGACTAAGTACATATACAACATCTCCCTAGGTAGAGGACTGACCAGCCTAGGCAGAGAGTGCAAGTGCTCTTTCAGCTTCTGGAATGCCGTCTCAGCATCGTCTCCCCACTCGAACCTGTTCTTCTTCCTGATTGCTTGGAAGAAGTAAAGGCATTTGTCACCTGACTGGCTGAGGAACCGTCCCAAGGCGGCCAGGTAACCAGTTAGTCTCTGAACTTCCTTGACAGAACGGGGTGACTTCATGTCAATTACCGCCTGTATCTTTTCGGGGTTAGCCTCTATCCCCCTTTGATCAATCAGGAATCCGAGAAACTTCCCAGACTCAACACCAAAGACGCATTTCTTGGGGTTTAACATGACCTTATGCCGCCTGAGGGTGGTGAATGTTTCTCGGAGAAAAGCAAGGTGATCCGCCTGTTTCTTGGATTTGACTATCATGTCATCTATGTACGCCTCCACATTCCTCCCATTTTGATTAATGAAGACCGTATCAATCATCCGTTGGAAAGTGGCAGGCGCATTCTTCAAGCCAAACGACATCACAGTATAATAGAATAACCCCAAATCAGTGGCGAAGGTCATCTTCTCTTGATCTTTCTTCCAGAGGGGTATCTGATGGAAGCCAGAATAGACATCCATAAAGCTCATCAAGGCGTGACCGGCTGTAGAGTCGACCAGACTGTCGATCTTTGGAAGCGGGTAACTGTTCTTTGGACACGCCTTGTTGAGGTCTGTGTAGTCAACACACATGCGTCAGGTCCCATTCGGTTTCTTGACAAGGACCACATTGGCCACCCAGTCGGGGAAATTACAGGGCCAAATGAACCTGGCGTCTAGCAGCTTTTTGACTTCGGCAGCTGCCACCTGACTTCTTTCCTCGCCGTGGTTTCTTTTCTTTTGCCGGATGGACTTCTTTTTGGGGTCCACAGGGAGTTTGTGGTTAGCGAGATCCGGGCTGACGCCTGGCATCTCTTCCACTTCAAAGGCAAAAATGTCTTTGAACTCTTTCAGCAGAAGGTGCAAGCTTGCACCTAGAGTAGCATAAGTAACCGTCCCAATCTTCACCGTACGTTCTGGACGGCTGTCGTCCAAAACGAGATCAATGTTTTCTCCAGCTGGTTGGGGACGGAGCTCATCTGACCGTTCCCCGGTCAGTGATTGCTATTTTTTCTCTTTCTTCACCTCCACCAGCAGAGGCACTTTTCTTTTCTTACCAACGGCTGGTGGGGCAGGGTTAGCATCCTTGACATCGTCCAGGTCTATTGGTTCCTTCTCTTGGCCGTCTGAGGCCACAGTATCTTTCACGGCTAAGAGATAGCACTCCCTTGCCGTCTTCTGATCCCCGTTTAGGGAACCAACAGAGCCGTCATCCCGCTCATACTTGATGAGCATGAGAGACGGGATGATCACCGCCTTAGCTTCGTTGAGGGTTGGCCTACCAAGGATGATATTGTAGGCGGTCAACTCCTCAACGACCAAGAACCTGACGACAATATGCCGTCCCTGGCCTTTTTCTCCCAGCCGGATGGGCAAGTCAACTCTGCTTGCTGGGTAGACCATCCCACCCCCAAAACCAACGATGCATGCTGCTGACATTATATTTCAACTTCTGCAGGCACCGGAGGCTGATAATATCCGACGAGCTGCCGGTGTCAATAAGGATCCGTCCAACCAGCTGATTGGCAACCTTACATTCAACGACGACCGGGTCGTCATGCGGACGGCGGACGCTGCCCCTATCCTTCTCAGTTATGAGGACGTCTGGGAAGGTGGAGGAGGCAGACGTCTGCTCATCATCATCCTTATCCATCTTTCAAAGATGGCTCTTGGTGCCCCGGATGGTAGGGCCACCACATGAAAATCCGAGCTACTAGCAGGCTGGGGGCCAGCGTTGGAGGACTGACCCTTACTATTCTTTTTTGCCCCGGTAGGGGACTTAGAGATGTAGGACTTTAGAAGCCCCTTGTCGGCCAGACGGTCTAACGTCTGCTGTAGACTGAAGCAGTCGTTGGTGTCATGGCCAACCTCCTCATGGAACTGGCAAAATTTATTTTTGTTCCGCGACTGGACGGAACTCTTCATCTTATTTGGCTTCTCAATAGACAGCCGATCCTTCACCTCCATGAGGATGGAGTTGCAATCTTTGTTAAACTCGTACTTGGGGACGTACGGTTTAAACTCTTTCTTTTTCTTCTGGGACGGCTGGTCAGAATCACTAACCGCCCAGACTTCTTTTCTCTTTTTGCTCTCTTCTTTTTTGTTACCTGGCTGAGCAGACCGGCTTTCTTTTTGTTTGTCAGACTTCTTGGAATCTGACTAGCTACCAGGCGAGCAGAGGTCGGTAGCCTGAATGTAGCTCTCCGCCTCCCTCAAGGCCGCCTGTAGGGTAAATGCCCCTTTTCGGACAAGGTCGAACTTAAAGGCCTACCCGTCCTTCAGACCTTTGAAAAAGTCTGTGAAACCTACCTCGTCAGACAGTCCCTGGATCTGTATTCTGACCAGGTTGAACCGCCTGACATATGAGCGTAGCCCTTCTCTCTCACCCTGCCTGACGGTGCTCAAGTCAAGGCTCCTCTTCTAGGAAGGAATGTTCATTGAGAAGTTGGTAGCAAACAAGAAGGCTAGCCCCTTGAAGCTGTCAATAGAACCGACTGGCAAGTTGCCAAACCACTGCTGGGCGATGCCCTTCAGTGTAGCCGGGAAACAACGACACTTGGTGGCATCGTCCCAACCTTGTAAGCACATGAGGTTGGTATATGCCATCAGGTGGTCTTCGGGGTTGGTGGTACCATCATAGGTGCCCACCAATACATTCTTAACCTTGGCCGGCTGAGCCGCCTCGGTTATATTGGCTGCAAAGGCAGACGGTTGTTCGCCTAGCCTCATTAGCCGAATCTGCCACTCTAGAGGCTGGGCAGGAGTATATGCCGCCTGACCTCCAAAAGGAGGTGGCTGCATGAATTGGAGGCCATATTGCCCATACTGCGCCTGAGGTGCGTATGGCATAGACCCTATCATCAGCTGAGGTTCGGTGTTGACGGATTTAACGCCTGTCCGACTCTCATGCAAGGACATAGAGTTCCTTGCAGAAGCTTGCTTGAAGCTGTCTGGAAAGCTTGAGGTAGAGGCTGACTCAGACTGCTGCGGCCTCCTTCGATTGATGACTTCTCGAGCATCAAAGGCGGAGGATTTTTTGCCCTCCAGCTGGGGTCGCCGAGGCATCAGAATCTTAGACTAGTCATGTTTTGCGGCCGCCTTCTCCTTTGGGTGAGGAGTTGGTTGCCTGTCCTTGACTGACTCTTGCTAGAGCCTGCCTTGTTTTGGTTGATCATGGCCTTGATTTCACCTTTGAAAGAGGTCATGAATTTCATGAGCTCATCTCGGGTGACTGGGGCTTGACCTTTGGCCTTCTGGTTTCCCCTTCTGGCCTTCCAGATGAGCGCCTGCTTGGGCCCGCCTGGTCTTCATTTCGTTCCAGTTGATCCCTGGAACGAATGGATTTAGAGATGAGAGAACCATCCTTAGATGTGTAGGTCTCCACATCATCATCTTCGTCTTCTTCCTCCTCCTCAGTGAATACCTCTGGCTGAGGCTGAGGGGGAGGCTGAGGGATTTCAAACCCTGCTGGCTGAATAACCGGTTGCATATCGTCCGGGGTACCCATCTGAGTGGCCGGACGTAGAGAGATAGAATTGAGAATTGGTACAGAACTTTGAACCATCTTGAGGTACTCTCCCCACACACGGCGCCAAATGTTTTGGGTGTTTTTGTCCCTTGGGAGAGTTACAACTCAAAGACTGGTCCGGAGGGCTTCTATACCTGCAAAATCAACGGAGACACCGTTTGGGTGGTGCTCCGCCTCCAACGCTCAAGTTAGTAACTTGAAGGAGAGAAAAAGGTGCGGAAAGTTAGGTGGGGATCTGCTAGGTTTTCTAGCTCAGTTGTCTCTATCAAAGGGACAGTTTGTAGTGAATGGAAAAACGTGCCCTCCAAAAAAGGAGAATCTCCCTATTTATAGGGTCATTGGGATTTGTGCCCCTGATCAGGTGACAGAACCCTAATGAGAGATGGGCTGCGCCGTATTGCGGCTTTCTCGAGATTTGGGCCTGAAGGCCGACCTTTTCCCCTAATATCCGGAATGACACGTTTCAAACAGGGATAGGTCCATTTTGGACCATCCCCGGGCTGACACGTGTCACCCTCTGATTGGGCCACATGGAGGGGTAAAATTACCCTAAACACTAATTAAGTCAAACACATTCAACAAAGCTAATTGAGTCAATTGAAAGTCAAACACATTCAAACAAAGCTTTTTGAATCAAATGAAAGTCAAATGCATTCAACAAAGCTAATTGAGTCAAATGAAAGTCAAACACTTTCAAAAAAGCTTTTAGAATCAAATGAAAGTCAAATACATTCAAAGAAAGCTTTTTGAATCAAATGAAAGTCAATTGCATTCCACAATGCTAATTAAGTCAAATGAAAGTCAAACACATTAAACAAAGCTAATTGAGTCAAATGAAAGTCAAACACATTCAAACAAATCTTTTTGATTCAAATGAAAGTCAAATGCATTTAACAAAGCTAATTGAGTCAAATGAAAGTCAAACACTTTCAAAAAAAGTTTTTAGAATCAAATGAAAGTCAAATACATTCAAACAAAGCTTTTTGAATCAAATGAAAGTCAATTGCATTCCATAATGCTAATTGAGTCAAACGAAAGCCAAACACATTCAAATAAAGATTTTTGAATCTAATGAAAGTAAAACACATTCAAACAAAGCTTTTTGAATCAAATGAAAATCAAATGCATTCAACAAAGCTAATTGAGTCAAATGAAAGTCAAACACTTTCAACAAAGCTTTTAGAATCAAATGCAAGTCAAATACATTCAAACAAAGCTTTTTGAATCAAATAAAAGTCAATTGCATTCCACAATGCTAATTGAGTCAAATGAAAATCAAACACATTCAAACAAAGCATTTTGAATCAAATGAAAGTCAAATGATTTCAACAAAGCTAATTGAGTCAAATGAAAGTCAAACACTTTCAACAAAGATTTTAGAATCAAATGAAAGTCAAATACATTCAAACAAAGCTTTTTGAATCATATAATGACGTTTGGAACCATATCTGACCCTTATATGTTGCCATAAATGTCCCTGGTAGGCTTAAGGTCATGATATCGGTGCAAGTTTGGTATGGGTAAATTGATTGTTTAAAGCCATATTGGATGGTTTCACCCACTCAGTTAGAGTCCCGGAGGATATTAGGAACCATGGTAAACATCTCGGCAAAATTTATTTTCGGACAAAAAAAGGTCAAAAAATTCCAAAATTGAATGCTATAATCCACGCTTTTTAAGGAATTTTGAGGTTACGGGGCCCGGTGGCGAAAAGACTTGAGACCCTAGGGGATACACTTTAGGGTCATATAATAACGTTTGGAACCATATATGACCCTTATATGTTGCCATAAATGTCCGTGGTAGGATTGAGGTCACAATATCGGTGAAAGTTTGGAACGGGTAAATTGATTGTTTAAAGGCGTAATTGATGGTTCCACCCACTCAATTGGACTTCCGGAGGGTATTAGGAACCATGGTAAATATCGCGGCAAATTTTATTTTCGGGCAAAAACAGGTCAAATAATTCGAAAATTTAAGGCTATAATCCACGCTTTTTGAGGAATTTTGAGGTTATAGGGTCCGGTGGCGAAAAGTCTTGACACCCTAGGGAATACATCTTAGGGTCATGTAATGACGTTTGGAACCATATATGATCCTTATATGTTTCCATAAATTTCTTTGGTAGGCTTGAGGTTACGATATCAGTGAAAGTTTGGAACGGGTAAATTGACTGTTTAAAGGCATATTGGATGGTTCCACCCACTCAATTGGACTTCCGGAGGGTATTAGGAACCATGGTAAACATCTCGGCAAATTTTATTTCCGGGCGAAACAAGGTCAATAAATTCCAAATTGACGGCTATAATCCACGCTTTTTGAGGAATTTGAAGGTTATGGGGCCCGATGGCGAAAAGTCTTGATACCCTAGAGGACATCTTAGGGTCATATAATGACGTTTGGAACCATATGTGACCGTTATAGGTTGCCATAAATGTCCGTGGTAGGCTTGAGGTCACGATATCGGTGCAAGTTTGGAACGGGAAAATTGACTGTTTAAAGGCATATTTGATGGTTCCACCCACTCAATTGGAATCCTGAAGGGTATTAGGAACCATGGTAAACATCTCGGAAAATTTTATTTCCGGGCGAAAAAGATCTAAAAATTCCAAAAATCAAGGCTATAATCCACGCTTTTTGAGGAATTTTGAGGTTACGGGGCCCGGTGGCGAAAAGACTTGAGACCCTAGGGGATACATCTTAGGATCATATAATGACGTTTGGAACCATATATGACCTTATATGTTGCCATAAATGTCCGTGGTGGGCTTGAGGTCACGATATCGGTGAAAGTTTGGAACGGGTAAATTGACTGTTTAAAGGCATATTGGATGGTTCCATCCACTCAATTGAACTTACGGAGGGTATTAGGAAACATAAAATCTCTGTAAATTTTATTTCCGGGCGAAAAAAGGTCAAAAAATTCCTAAATTGAAGGCTTATAATCCACGCTTTTTAAGAATTTTTAGTTTACGGGGCTCGGTGGCGAAAAGACTTGAGACCCTAGGGGATACATCTTAGGGTCATATAATGACGTTTGGAACCATATCTGACTCTTATATGTTGCCATAAATGTCCGTGGTAGGCTTGAGGTCATGATATCGGTGCAAGTTTGGTACGGGTAAATTGATTGTTTAAAGCCATATTGGATGGTTTCACCCACTCAATTGAACTCCCGGAGGGTATTAGGAACCATGGTAAACATCTCGGCAAATTTCATTTTCGGACAAAAAAAGGTCAAAAAATCCCAAAATTGAATGCTATAATCCACGCTTTTTGAGGAATTTTGAGGTTACGGGGCTCGGTGGCGAAAAGTCTTGAGACCCTAGGGGATACATCTTAGGGACATATAATGACGTTTGGAATTGTATATGAGCCTTATATGTTTCCATAAATGTCCGTGGTAGGCTTGAGGTCACGATATCGGTGCATGTTTGGAACGGGTAAATTGACTGTTTAAAGGCATATTGGATGGTTCCACCCACTCAATTGGACTCCCGAAGGGTATTAGGAACCATGGTAAACATCTCGGCAATTTTTATTTCTGAGCGAAAAAAGGTCAAAAAATTCAAAAATTGAAGGCTATAATCCACGGTTCTTGAGGAATTTTGAGGTTATGAGGCCCGATAGCGAAAAGTCTTGATACCCTAGGGGATACATCTTAGGGTCATATAATGACGTTTGGAACTATATATGACCCTTATATGTTGCCATAAATGTCCGTCGTAGGCTTGAGGTCATGATATCGGTGCAAGTTTGGAACGGGTAAATTGATTATTTAAAGGCATATTAGATGGTTTCACCCATCCTGTTTGGGGTAAAAATACCCCCTATATGTGGACCAATGCCACCTCGACACATGTCCGCAAGCTCAGCGCTCAATGAGCCAATTAGAGCATGACACGTGTTACTCAATTATAGAAGGGTGAAAATGGGCTCTAAGCCCACAATCCTAGAAACCGTAAAATGATGGGAAAGCCAATATAATTAGGATAAATAACCTAAGAGGCACATATCACAATGCTATATAAATACTGATCTTTACATCAGTTTCAAGGGATCCAATTCTCTCTCCAAGGGCAATGCCCCCCACAATTACTCTCCTTTCTCTCTAATTTCTCTCTCTAAAACTACATTATTTCGATCACTGACTTGATCGTCGGAGGCGGACCTCCGGCCCCCCGGGGTCTGTTGTTTTGCAGGTGTCCGGGCCGTTAGATCGTTGCATTGCGGATCCGTCTCCCGAGGGACGTACACACCCTCCATTCGGGTACGTACAAAAAACCCCAAAACATTTGGCGCCGGGTACTCAGACGGGTACCCCGGACGACATGCAACCGGTTATTCAGCCGGTAGGGTTTGAAATCCCCCATCCTCCACCTCAGCCTCAGCCAGAGGTATTCACTGATGAGGAGGAAGAAGAAGAAGATGATGATGTGGAGACCTACACATCTAAGGATGGCTCTCTCATCTCTAAATCCATTCCTTCCAGGGATCAACTAGAGCGAAATGTATATCAGGCGGGCCCAAGCAGGCGCCCATCTGAAAGGCCAGAAGGGGAAACCCAGAAGGCCAAAGGTCAAGCCCCAGTCAGCCGAGATGAGCTCATGAAATTCATGACCTCTTTTAAAGGTGAAATCAAAGCCATGATCAACCAAAATAAGGCAGGCTCTAGCAAGAGTCAGCCGGCTAAAAAGACTCCCAATGATGGGAAGAAGAAGAAGCCGGTCAAGGACAGGCAGCCAACTCCTCACCCTAAGGAGAAGACAGCCGCAAAACTTGACTGGTCTAAGATTTTGATGCCTCGGCGACCCCAGCCGGAGGTCAAGAAGGCCTCTACCTTCGATGCTAGAGAAGTCATCAATCGAAGGAGGCAGCAGTAGTCTGAGTCAGCTTCTACCTCAAGCTTTCCAGACAGCTTCAAGCAGGCTTCTGCAAAGAAAACTCTGTCCTTGCATGAGAGTCGGACAGGCGGTAAATCCGTCAATACCGAACCTCAGCTGATGATAGGGTCAATGCCATAAGCACCCCAGGCGCAGTATGGGCAATATGGCCTCCAATTCATGCAGCCACCTCCTTTTGGAGGTCAGGCGGCATATACTCCTGCCCAACCTCTGGACTGGCAGCTTCGCCTAATGAGGCTAGGCGAACAACTGTTTGCCTTTGCAGCCAATATAACCAAGGCGGCTCAGCCGACCAAGGTTAAGAATGTATTGGTGGGCACCTATGATGGTACCACCAACCCAGAAGACCACCTGATGGCATATACCAACCTCATGTGCTTATAGGGTTGGGACGATGCCACCCGGTGTCGTTGTTTCCCGGCTACATTGAAGGGCATTGCCCAACATTGGTTTGGCAACTTGCCAGCCGACTCTATTGATAGCTTCAAGAGGCTAGCCTTCTTGTTTGCTACCAGATTCTCAATGAACATTCCTGTCAAGAAGACGAGCCTTGACTTGAGCACCGTCAGGCTGGGTGAGATAGAAGGGCTACACTCATATGTCAGGCGGTCCAACCTGGTCAGAATATAGATCCAGGGGCTGTCTGATGAGGTAGCATTCACATACTTTTTCAAGGGTCTGAAGGACGGGTCGGCCTTTAAGTTCGACCTTGTTCGCAAAGGGGCATTTACGCTACATGCGGCCCTGAGGGAGGCGGAGAGCTACATTCAGGCTACCGACCTCTGCTCGCTTGGTAGCCAGTCAAACTCCAGGAAGTCTGACAAACAAAAAGAAAGCCGGTCAGCCCAGCCGGGTAACAAGAAAGAAGAGAGCAAAAAGAGAAGAGAAGTCTGGCGGTTAGTGATTCTGACCAGCCGTCCCTGAAGAAGAAGAAAGAGTTTAAACCGTACGTCCCCAAGTACGAGTTTAATAAAGATTGCAACTCCATCCTCATGAAGGTGAAGGATCGACTGTCTATTGAGAAGCCGAATCCGATGAAAAGTTCCGTCTAGTCGCGGATCAAAAATAAATTTTGCCAGTTCCATGAGGAGGTTGGCCATGACACCAACGACTGCTTCAGTCTGCAGCGGATGTTGGACCGTCTGGCTGACAAGGGGCTTCTAAAGTCCTACATCTCTAAGTCCCCAGCCGGGGCAAAGAAGAAGAATAAGGGTCAGTCCTCCAAGGCTGGCCCCCAGCCTGCTAGTAGTTCAGAAACCGACAAGGATCCGGTCTACACTATAGCAGGCGGATTTTCATGTGGTAGGCCTACCATCCGGGGCACCAAGAGCCATCTTCGAAAGATGGACAAGGATGATGATGAGCAGGCGTCTGCCTCCTCCTCCTTCCCAGACGTCCTCATAACTGAGAAGGATAGGGGCAGCGTCCGCCGTCCGCATGACGACCCGGTCGTCATAAAATGTAAGGTTGCCAACCAGCTGGTTGGACGGATCCTTATTGACACCGGCAGCTCGTCGGATATTATCAGCCTCCGGTGCCTACAAAAGCTGAAATACAATGTCAGCAGCATGCATCCGATTACCCACCCCTTGGTTGGTTTTGGGGGTGGGATGGTCTACCCAGCCGACAGAGTTAACTTGCCCATCCGGTTGGGAGAAAAAGGCCAGGGACGACATATTGTCGTCAGGTTCTTGGTTGTTGAGGAGTTGACCGCCTACAATATCATCCTTGGTAGGCCAACCCTCAACGAAGCTAAGGCGGTGATCATCCCGTCTCTCATGCTCATCAAGTATGAGCGAGATGACGGCTCTGTTGGTTCCCTGAATGGGGATCAGAGGACGGCTAGGGAGTGCTATCTCTCAGCCGTGAAAGATACTGTGGTCTCAGACGGCCAAGAAAAGGAACCAATAGACCTTGACGATGTCAAGGATGCCAACCCTGCCCCACCAGCCGTTGGTAAGAAAAGAAAAGCGCCTCTGCTGGTGGAGGTGAAGAAAGAGAAAAAATATCAATCACTGACCGGGGAACGGTCAGACGAGCTCCGTCCCCAACCGGCTGGAGAAAATATTGATCTCGTTTTGGACGACAGCGTACGGTTAAGGTTGGGACGGTTGCTTATGCTACTCTGGGTGCAAGCGTGCACCTTCTGCTGAAAGAATTCAAAGATATTTTTGCCTTTGAAGTGGAAGAGATGTCAGGCGTCAGCCCGGATCTTGTTGTCCACAAACTCGCCGTGGACCCCAAAAAGAAGCCCATCCGGCAAAAGAAAAGAAACCATGGCGAGGAAAGAAGTCAGGCGGCAGCCGCCGAAGTCAAAAAGCTGCTTGACGCCAGGTTCATTCGGCCCTGTAATTTCCCCGACTGGGTGGCCAATGTCGTCCTTGTCAAGAAACCGAATGGGACCTGGCGCATGTGTGTTGACTACACAGACCTCAACAAGGCGTGTCCAAAGGACAGTTACCCGCTTCCGAAAATCGACAGTCTGGTCGACTCTACAGCCGGTCACGCCTTGATGAGTTTTATGGATGCCTACTCCGGCTTCCATCAGATATCCCTCTGGAAGAAAGATCAAGAGAAGACGACCTTCGTCACTGATTTGGGGTTATTCTGTTATACTGTGATGCCGTTTTGCTTGAAGAATGCGCCTGCCACTTTCCAACGGATGATTAATACGGTCTTCATTAATCAAATTGGGAGGAATGTGGAGGCGTACATAGATGACATGATAGTCAAATCCAAGCAACAAGCGGATCACCTTGCTGATCTCCGAGAAACGTTCACCACTCTCAGGCGGCATAAGGTCATGTTAAACCCCAAGAAATGCGTCTTTGGTGTTGAGTCTGGGAAGTTTCTCGGATTCCTGATCGATCAAAGGGGGATAGAGGCTAACCCCGAAAAGATACAGGCGGTAATTGACATGAAGTCACCCCGTTCTGTCAAGGAAGTTCAAAGACTAACTGGTTGCTTGGCCGCCTTGGGAAGGTTCCTCAGCCGGTCTGGTGATAAATGCCTTTACTTCTTCCAAGCAATCAGGAAGAAGACCAGGTTCGAATGGGGAGACGATGCTGAGACGGCATTCCAGAAGCTGAAAGAACACTTGCACTATCTGCCTAGGCTGGTCAGCCCTCTACCTAAGGAGACGTTGTATATGTACTTAGCCGTCTCAGATCATGCTCTTAGTGCCATTCTCCTTGCTGAGCGAGACGACGTTCAACTCCCGGTTTACTTCATTAGCCATGTTCTTAAAAATGCTGAACTCCGGTACCCCGTGGTTGAAAAATTTGGTCTTGCTTTGTACATGGCATTCAAAAAGTTGAAGCCCTATTTCCTGGCTCATCCGGTGGTGATTTACACCGACCAGCCACTCAAGCGGCCAATGTCTACCTAGGAGTCATCCGGCAAGATGTTAAGATGGGCTATTGAAATGCAAAGTCTTGAAATCACTTACGAACCGAGAAAGGTAGTGAAAGGTCATGCGTTTGCCGACTTCATTGTGGAAATGACCCGTCCGGTGGCCCCGGATAATCTCAATCAGGTTTGGAAAGTGTATGTAGACGGGAGTTCAACAAAAAACGGTTGTGGTGCAGGCGTAATTTATGAGTCACCTGAGGGGGACAAATATGAGTATGCACTACGGTTCAAGTTTCAGGCCTCAAACAATGAGGCGGAGTATGAAGCCCTGCTAGCCGGAATCCGCATGTGTAAGGCGGCAGGGGCAACAAAAATTGACGCCTACTCTGATTCACAGTTGGTCGTTAGCCAATATGAGGGAACATTTGAAGCAACTCACCCGGCTATGATCAAATATCTTCAGGTGTTCAAAGAGGAGACTGGGCCACTTGAGGAATTTCATTTGAATCAAGTACTCAGGTCTGATTACCACCAGGCGGATACCCTGTCAAAGCTTGCATCCTCCGCCTGCCACGATACGCCTCGGTCAGTCTTTTGGGAAGTACTTGAAAAAAGAAGCGTTTATGAAGATCCCATTGGAGTCCTAGACCGAAGTTCTACCTGGATGGATGGCATCCGGGCCTATCTCTCAGACGGGACACTTCCTGATTCGCCACAGGAGGCAGCCGTTCTGAAAAAGCGAGCTGCAAACTTCGAGTTAAGAAACGGAGAGCTATTCAAGGCGGGGTTTCTTAAGCCTCTTTTGAAGTGTGTAACCCCAGAGAAGGGGAAGGAAGTTCTCGAAGACTTGCACTCAGGGTTCTGCGCCTCCCATGTAGGCGGCAGATCTCTAGCCGTCAAAGCCAGACGACACTATTTTTGGCTCACTAATAAGCTCAGCTGTATGCTCAGCCGGATGCCCAGCTACATGAGTGCATATAAACCACCAAACATTCAACACCACTAATACAAGCGGCACCATTGAGTCGATTGAGATTATGTGCGTGAGTAGAGGCTGCTTGTTACCCATTGTAGTACAAGAGCTCTCTTACAAAGACTCAAGCGGCACTGCTTATTCTCGCGTAATAAGTCAGGTACTCATTGCTGATTATCTGTCAAGCATGGTTTGATTGTCTAACTTGTCAGGCAGTATGGCTGATTCGTTCAACCTCTAAACCGTCTGCCATGGTCGCTTTGCTCAACCTCGAAGCCGGTTGTGATGGCCGCTTTGTTCATCCTCAAAGCCGGCTGAAATGGCTACTATATTTATCATTGCTCAAGCCTAATTGGTTACATGAGATTCCATTGCTCTAATACAAGAGATACGGCCAAGCTTCTTTCTTGTGATAACATATGCAAGCGGCATTTTCAATAATTCACGAGACCCGCTTGTATATTATTACCAGCACATTGTGTTGTACTACCTAGCCGTCTCCAATAATAGCCAATATGAGTTTGCCCCGTCTGATGGTGGGATCCTCAAAAGTGAGATGAGAAAGTAAAACACATGAATAGCTCTGATAAATCCAATTCAACTATATCTTAGGGGTTAAATCCATATCTTATAAAATAATGGATTTATTTTACATTTTTGATTAAAAGAAGTTTGTGGTTTATCTTAGGGGTTAAGATATAGGTGTGTATTCTATCCCCTAAAATAGCTCTTATGTACTCTATATGAAAGTACTTCACATAAGTTCATAATTTACATGTTTGATGCTTTAAAATTTGATAATGCATAATACGAAGTACTCTGTATATAAGATGTATGAGTTCATAATTTACTTGTTTAGTAACGAATGATACAAAGCGTATAATTAAGATGTTTGATGATGCATTCATCATACGAAGTGTTACACTATACATATATAATTTATTTGATAACGCATAATATGTAGGTTATTTAATCATCATATAGGCTCGATTCGATTAAAGACGGAGTACATACAAGAGACCTAAGCTAAAGAGGAATATGTGGTGGATCTAAGTTTAGTGTTGTACTGTTATACAAGAGGCAATATCATCCATTAAAAATATTGAGCAACAGAAAAAATAATACTTGGAATTATTTGGACCCCAATAAAATCATCTACGAGTAAGAATAATGCAATATATAACTATGCTCTGCTGTCCCCTCCAACAACCCTTTTCCAAAAAAACAAATTAATTAATAAATAAATATATAAAAATCACAACAATAAGATGTGTTTGGGTCTACTATAGTAATTGAGGTGTGACGCATGAAATAATGTCAATTAAATGTTGAGCAAATGCTAACGTAAAGATTGTAACTAACCTTTTAGCCAATAAAATCCCGAATGTTAATTTATGCACCAAACACTCCCTCCACTCTCACCCAAGGTTGTGTGCCAATTTTTGTGCTATTGAAAATGGCTTTTAACTTTATATCATGTCGATGACGTGTTCATAAAATAATATTTCCCATTATTTGGTTTCATTAACTAAATGAATGTCGACTAGCTAAAAGTTAAAGTTAATATTACTGCTCGATCTCCTCCAAGATTCCTAGAGAAAGTATTGAGTGTGGCATTTCAAGCATTATGCACGATGCATGCTACCCTATGAATTATGTTAGCAATGTGAATGCCGTCATTAATATTGTTGTTGAAATCATCTACTGCATCCTTAGTTAGCTATGGTATGAGTTTTGTAAAAGACTAATAGGTAGGAGTATTATTATTGTCTTATGATCAATTGCTATACCAATTAAGACCTAATAACATTGATGAGGTGCATAGTGCATACTATATCAAATCATAACCAAAGCTAAATGAAATCGAATAAGATCCACACCAAAATTCATTGGACTCAGTTTAGGTCATGTATGGTTGAATTGATTTATCTTCATCGCTTGTAAGTTAATTAAGAACTCTCTGATTGATAACAAATTTTTAGTTTTTATTTATTTCCGTATAAAGATAAGAACTACTTGGGAAAAAAAAATAATGGACATACATCATACATGCTTTGATCTCTTAGGTCTTAAGTATCGTTCATTACATTTAACCAACTAAGCTAGTTATTATCCACGACAATATATCATAAATAAGCTTAACTCATACATGTCGATTAATCAAAGCCTAATTAATCAAGTGGCTCCTCAATCGTTTATGACCTAAAGTCAAGGCTTTGTTTGCTAACCCATCTATGCTTAAGTAGACTAGTAGAATAAGGACGAATTCCTATAAAGAGAGTAGACAAAATAATAATAGTAATAATAATAATAATAACTTCATCTTCAATAGTCTAAACAAAGCTCTAATACGAAAGTAAAACAAAATTAAAATTCGAAAAATAATGTTTAAACACTATTTTGAAGCATTAAACAAACTTGGTTACTCGGATCGATGGCTTAAAATTCGATCACGGTGTGGTAGTGATTTGGACTCGTTGGCCCGTTTTCATTTCCGAAAATATGTGTTATTAAGCAATCTGAATCCGGGAGCCCGACTAGTAGAAAACATTACCCTTGAAAAACTAAAAATCAAGCTAATGTTGCACTTCTTCGTTGAACCGAGCAGCTAATCTCCCTACGTTAGGGTTATTGGCTATATATGGTTTTCTACCTTTCTCCTTTCCTTCGTTGGAGGAATTAGAGAAGGATGTTATTGCATTGCTGAATCGGGTTCAGGTGTTCGCTAAGACTTAGGATATTTGTGCTCGTGCAGCTGCTCACATTTTCAACAGGATCGGGTTCGCTATGGCTAGAGGGGTGTCGGGTGGGGGCCCAATTTGTATCTCGCTCGGTCGCTCCCCACCAATTTCTTGAAAATTGATTAAATTTGTACCTTTTTTTATTTTTTATTTTTATAATAATAATAATTAACAAATTTCTACATATGTCGAAAACTTCAAAAAGTCAAAACAAAAATAAAATAATGAAATTACCCCAAAAAAAAAAATTACAATTTGGTGAAAGCCAATAGAAAGGTATATAATTAATGGATAGCACAATGTGCTGGTAATAATAAAGTAAGCTCATGTGGTAACAATGAAGATGTAACAAGCCAGGAATACACAATTTGGGTAAGATGTGCTTTGTTCTGTCACCTTTGATGTATCCTTCCTTAAGTTGAGCAATATAAGCAGCATTATCCTCATATAAAGTTGTCGGCGCCTTTTTCACAGATGATAAACCACAAACTTTAAATTGATTATAGTAATAGTACTTGCATCAAAAATGTAAATAATTTTATAGAGATTATTGGACCAGTGGTTAAATTAGTTGAATTGGTATAAGATATAGGTGTGTATTCTATCCCTTTACTCTTTTATATGTAGAACTAACATTTTAAATATAGAGTTTGTGATTTATCTTAGGGGTTAAAATATAGGTGAAAGTAAAACACATGAATAGCTCTGATAAATCCAATTCAACTATATCTTAGGGGTTAAATTCCCTGGTCCAAAAGATATAGCCGTTCTCGAAGGATGTACATTGTGATGTTTCTCTAATATCAATGGGCATTTTTCTATATCTTAGGGGTTAAATTCCCTGGTCCAAAAGATATAGCCGTTCTCGAAGGATGTACATTGTGATGTTTCTCTAATATCAATGGGCATTTTTCTATTATTACCAGTTGTGTCCAATTTATTATTCAGACTTTGCATTTTAGTCCACAATTTTGATGTCATTTGAGAAAGGAAAAAAAACAAACTTTCATGGTATAGCTACTGCATGATGCGCATGCAATATAGTATACTACACCATCGATCACTATTGTTCTTCTTATATGTAGAAGGGAGCTCCTATTTAGATTAGGGGATTTTTCTTTTCTGTGCAGGTTAGTCCATATAAGAGGATTCGTTGTGTTCAGTGGCGTATCCAGGATTTCCAAATAGTGGGTTCGGAATCAGAAAAAAAAAAGGAACGCGAATACATTAATTAAATATTCAGCTTCATTATGTAAACTACCAATACCACCTACATGAACATCAAATCTACCAATCTTATTCCATCCTCTAAACCCCCCTTTAACAAAGTTATCATTAACAGCCATATGAGTATCTTTATCCCTGAACAGATAGCACACAAAACAGAAAGCTGCATCCTTCTCAACACTATATTCAAGCCAATCATATTTATCAAACCAAGCAACATTAAAGCGGCGCATACCTCCTATTTGTCTTCGAGGGAAATTATGTGTTCGTGGAGCACAACGTTTCATTGTAATATAACCTCTCCTCACAGCATCTTGATCATTAAGAGGATACTCCAAAATTGGAATTCTCTTCCCAGGGTCATGTGGAAGAAGATCAACATCATAAATGCGAGTATCATTAGTTTCAACATTAGCATTTGGATTGTTCTCCCTTTGACAAGTTTGAGGTGTGCTCTCAGGAGTCTCAGGGGTTGGAATGGAAGCAGCCACAGGAATTGCATCATCGTTCGGAGACTCAATATCATCTTCTTCTATAAGAGGATCCCTTGAACTAGGTGAAGAACAAGCAGATGATTTTTGTGACTTCCCCACACGTTTCCAAAAAGACTCTAAACTCATTTGCAAACTGAAATCAAACAACAATCATACAATAAATTAACTACATCAAACAATCATCAATTTATCAATTATAAACCCCACAAATTATATTTATCAAACAATCATCAATTTATCAATTATAAACCCCACAAATTATATTTATCAAACAATCATCAATTTATCAATTATAAACCCCACAAATTATATTTATCAAACAATCATCAATTTATCAATTATAAACCCCAACAATCTAAGTATTCAATATTTCAATCAATAAATCAATTATAATTTATAAACACCACAAATTTACAATCTAATTAAATGAATTAACATTTAAGTATTGAACTATATAGAATTGTACTTGTAGAATACCTAAAAAAAAGTAGAATTGTAGAAATGTAGAATACCTTACTCAGTTGCCTCGCTGCCGTCGCTGGAGTCGCTGCCTCGCTGGGCTGTTGCCGACTTGCCGCCTGTTGGGAAGGTGGTGGAGCCGTGGGTGGAGGAGGAGGAGCCGTAAGTGGTGTCGGCGTGCTGGAGAGGAGTGGTGGAGCCGTGGAGGTGAGGAGACGAGGAGAGCTGGAGAGGCAGAGAGGTGAGTTAGGGTTTTCGAATTTGGGGGAAATAATTTGGGAGTGAATCAGTGAATGACTGAACTGCTGAATAAAAAAAAATTACAGAATAAAAAAAAAAAAGGGTTATGGCAGGGTTCGAACCCGTGCCTTCTTAATAAGAGGGGAAGTAAAGGCGCGCAAGGCAAAACACCACTAGGCTGCACATTGTTTTGTTGATATTTAGTGTAAAGATATTGTATTTAACCTTTTTTCGTTTTTTTTTTTTAAAAAAAAAAACTTTTAATTTTTTTTCAAAAATTCAGTGGGTTCAATGAACCCACTTGAACCCAACCTGTATCCGCCCCTGGTTGTGTTTCATTTGTCAATGCTATTCCGAAAAATCCATCAGGGAAGATCCTTAGGAGGGAGCTCATCAATCAAACTACAGCTAGTCAATCTAAGCTATGATTAAACAAAGCATTATGGTGAAACTATATAATGAGTAATGCATATGGGCAGCAAGCTTTCCTCAATTGTTGTTTTGATGTGGCATTGGAGATGGATTTTGAGGCTAGGCTCTAGTATAGTATTACATATTACCATATATCTTATGTTTTGTGAAAATAACGGATTTGTAGTGAGGCAAATTGTAGAAATGGTAGCACTTGTGTGATACGTAAGTGATAGTGTGGAACCATATTGATATGTGTAAAACCAAATTGTGGAAAACAAATCAATAAAAATAATTATAATAACAATATATGTGTATTAACTGATCTAAAATCTTGTGATCCAATCAATATTACTGTTTTGAATTATAAATAGTGAGTTGTTAAATTAAGTTATGGATTATGGACACCCCTAACTGATCAATATTACTATTTAATAATCATTATATTAGTACAAATATAATATGTGTGACACGAGTTGTATTGATATATAAATAAACTGCTATACATTGTATGATTGAACATACAATCTGTCTGAACATGGTTATGCTCGTTCATATAAGCTCAATTTGTTTATTAAAATTAGTATAATTAAAATTAGAAGCTTACCTTCAATTAAAATTAGTATAATTATATTCGTTCATACTCAATTTGATGGAGGGAGTAATAAATTCGGTCACCAAATAATAAATTAAAAATAACAATAAAAATAATTATAATAACAATATTCATGCCTTGGAACCGCATCAAACTTCCTCAATTTTATAATGGACTTTTTTTTTCACATCTTTTACAATCAACATCTTTAATCATGCAGTTTATATCTCGATAATATACATTAAGATAAATCCACATTAAGATAAATCCAACAACTTTATTAGTTATTACATCGTTTTATTTTTTTAATTGTAAGAAAAGATGAACAATGCTTTGAAAAAGTCAAATGTATCAATTATACCAACAAAAACGCAACTTATGTCATATTATATTTACAATATCGCTCACAAAATTTGTACTTCGTACAATTTTAAACAATAAAATTCATATACACATTTGAACCACCTTTAATAATGTATTGAGTTTCAACACATAACTTAATTAGAGGGTTTCTCATGCTCAAAAAATGTTCACAAGGAATATCAACCCTGCACAAAAGAGTTGCACTCATTCGCTGCTAGACTGCTGCAACTCGATTATTTTGGCACCAAGCTTACCTGATAGCGACTCTAGACCGATCATCATATTGATAAATACAACTATACAAGAGCAGGGAGGGGACAACCTTAAATTAAATGAGCAACATTAAGGAACCCAAAACTAAAACTGATACAGATGCAGGAAACTATTGTTTAATCCTAGCTTAGATGGACTAGCTGTAGCTTGCTTGACGAGCTCTCTCCTAAGGATCTTCCCTGATGGATTCTTCGGAATAGCACTGACAAAAGCAACACGGCGTATCCTCTTATATGGACTAACCTGCACAGATGTGAGAGCACAGCTATAAGATTTCACGCAATACCTACTTTTGGGTTCAACAAGAATAATCAAGCAAAAGTTATAGACACATCTATAAGACTACAACAATTTCACAATTTCAACAATGGTCACGCTCCATTTTTCCATGCATGTGAATAACTGAATGACCAACAACCTCACTCTTACAAGGAAACTTTAATTCACCTATAGTATGGAATAAACTACCCCAATGTGGCAAGGCATAATTATTTGGCTTACAACTTGCTAAACAGAATAGGAGAGCATGACAATGGAGTCGGATTGTCAGACCCTCACCACTCATCTCTCCATGGTTGCTGTGCATCTCACTTGATTTGATTCAATTTTGGGTGATATTTTGTCTACTAGCTCGAATTTTGATTTTTTTTTAGAGTGGTCTCATACTAGAAGGGTAATTTTGTAGCCTATCACCTTGCTAGAATTATGCCGTTTGGTGATGCCCAAGTTTGGTTAAATTAAGTCATTGTCCAAGTAGTATTTCCTCATATGTACTAGACAAATTGTCCCTTGAATCCTTGATTAAAGAATTTTGTCTCTTGGTTTTCTTCAAGCCAAAAACCTTCCCAATGTGGTGATGCCACAACAAGGCTCGACGGGGTAGTAGGGGTGGCATGTATGCAGCCTACAGTTGCAAAGATGTGTTTTCCGTTACGAGGATTGGTAGTGGTTCAAAGCAAACAGTAATATCATGGGCGTCAATTTATTGCAGATGCACTATTTATGACACAGCCTAACATCACCAGATGTCCCTGCCAAAGGAATGGCCCCGCCCCTTATAGTCAGCTAAAACAGAAACAGGTTTTTGACTTTGAATCTAAAATAAGATACTATGGTTACAACAGAAGTTCAAGATAAACCAAAGTAATTTTATAGGATAGCTACTGCATAGTATAGGATTGTAAGATTAGATCCTCAGCTTATGACCCTTGCAAAAAGTTTTGACAATATATATAAACAATACCAAGTTTGTTATCAGTTTAGAAAGAACATGCCTCTTTTGCAACATAATCCATCACTTGAGACGCAGTAATGCTGCTTTCAGGTTTACGGACTACGAATGCCATGGGTATTTCTCCAGCTTCTTCGTTGGGATAACTGCAGTCAACACGAATAAGGTTTATCATACCTTGTTTTATATTGTAACAACTAACATAAAACAATGCAGGGAGTGAAATGATATTTGATTGATTGGAGTGAAATGATGCAATCTACTATAGGATCATGTGTGCATAATAGGAAGATGACCAACTTACGGAACAACAGCAGCATCAGCAATTTCTGGGTGTGATAATAGCAAACGTTCCAACTCAGCTGGAGCAACCTGGCAATTGAAAAAGGATATGATTCAGTGAATATAGAACAGTTCTAAAGTTGAAATGATTGTCCGTCATTTAATGACTATCTTGTTACCTGAAATGCCTTGTACTTGATCAATTCCTTCAACCGGTCAACAATGTACAGATATCCATCAGAATCAAAATAGCAAAGATCACCAGTCTTCAACCACCCATCTGGATGGAAGGTAGCAGCAGTTGCCTCTTTATCCCCAACATAACCTACAATTGTTACAACTTACAACTGCTATTAGACAAACATCAGAGTCAAACTGATCATTTTTAATACAAAATGATACAACACCAGACAGAGACTAATCCTTTCGTAACACTACAGATGTATCTTGCACAGTGGTTGTTTCACATATAATAACCCTTCCTCAATTGTTAGCAGTCAAATACCCTTCCATGAAATCAAAATTGCTCATAAGGTGTATCTTGCACAATATCAATCAAGTCGCCCATCTTGTTATGATCTTTTTCTATAAATTTCATTGACAGCAGAAGGAATGAAACAAAGAAGACAGACCAGAAGTCCACCAAAAACTACGAAATAAGGACCTCTAGGAATGAGATAAACAATTTCAAATGATACAGAAGTTGGTAGTTTTTCAGGAAACTGTAATTGCAAGCCTTTTACTAAGCAGCATATTACAGAAGTAATATTTGTAATATGGGGGTGCTTAGTCATGACTCACACAATCAGATGCCCTTTTACTTTCAACTGAAAAGTAGAGATATGGGAAGTGTCAAACTTTTAAGCTTGCAAAAAAGTCACTCTTCGTATTAAAGCAATGTCCATTGATAGGTATTTAAAAGAGAGCCACTACTGATTTGTAAACTCTAAACCTTGACTACCAAGAACAATGCACCTTTACTTATCAAACTTTATATCCTAGTCATATACTCACGGACGCATATTGGCCCAGGCCACACAACTATACTGAATTGATTGTTGATAGGTCAGTAACTAGGATAAAGATTGGATAAGAGTCTACAATGTTAAAGATCTTCAAAGACATGTTTTTAGGCTAAGAACCTGGCAGAATAAATATTTCAGCAGAATCTTATCCTCTTACGAATGGTGTTAAATCTGCAAAGATCACAAGGATCTCCAATTTGGTTGATGAGGAAATAGCCTGGGTGACATAATACTCATCTATCATTACAGCCATAGAGATTTAGTGGGCTATCCCTCGTGCGATCCAATGAATGACCAATCATACTCTTATAGACTTGAGCCAACTCAATTGATGTCATTGTTACGAATCTTAAACCACTATTGCTTTCAGGAACACAGATTGCAAACTTCAAAGCTAATGTTGGACATAAATGCACCATCATTCTAGCTAGTTTGATTGCATTGACCACCACCTTGCTTGCTATCAGCATACAACAAATAAAGTTAGCCCTCTACAAGAGGCTTGATCTTCTTCCTTGATCATATGAAAAAAATATTTACTTCGTATAATATAAAACATATCAATTAGCCTTGTTATAGCCCATCATTGATATGACATTTTGTTCCCAACTTTTTAAAACAGGTACAATATATTTTAGAAAAATACACCATTACATTTAAAGAGCCATACATGTGTCCAGGAGACGTATAAACTTCGGGGTAAACTTACCTTTCATGATGGTTGGAGCACGCAGCCATAGTTCCCCTTCTTTACCAGGAGGCAAGGCTTCTCCTGTCGATGGATCAACAATCTTTGCTTGCGAGTGCTCTTGTAGGCGGCCAACAGAACCATATCGTTCACACTCTTCAGGTCCAACTGTCGACGCTGCCCCACCTCCTGTCTCAGTCATTCCATATCCCTGCGAAAGAGGACAGAGCAAATATGATAAAACATATGTTGAAGTTGCAGAACCTCCCATGAAATTAATTTCTTATACTTGTGGAATCTGTATCAGTAACCAGCAAGTTAAAACTCTTAAAGTATTACTTTTCAGGGAAGTGTTACAAAATCATAGCTAAACAGCAAGGAAGCTTGCTGCTCAGAAATGGCTACTGAAGTTTAACTAGCTTCTTAGAAAAAGAAAGAGGGATGGAGGGAAGGGAAGGGATAGAACTAGAGAGATATAGTGAGAACGTGTTTCATTTGATTTCTTGAATGACCATTACAACTAAGATACAACATCTTTCCTTGGGCATTACTTCTGAACAAGATTGATTTGTTTTCCACAATTTGGTTTTACACATATCAATATGGTTCCACACTATCACTTACGTATCACACAAGTGCTACCATTTCTACAATTTGCCTCACTACAAATCCGTTATTTTCACAAAACATAAGATATATGGTAATATGTAATACTATACTAGAGCCTAGCCTCAAAATCCATCTCCAATGCCACATCAAAACAACAATTGAGGAAAGCTTGCTGCCCATATGCATTACTCATTATATAGTTTCACCATAATGCTTTGTTTAATCATAGCTTAGATTGACTAGCTGTAGTTTGATTGATGAGCTCCCTCCTAAGGATCTTCCCTGATGGATTTTTCGGAATAGCATTGACAAATGAAACACAACGAATCCTCTTATATGGACTAACCTGCACAGAAAAGAAAAATCCCCACTATAAGATTTCACGCAATACGTACTTTTAGGTCTGACAACAACAATCAATCAAAACTTCAAGACACATTTATAGCAGTTTCACATATTCAAGAAGGGTTAGTGCTCTCATTAAGTTATGGATTAGAGCAACTATATGACGCATAAGTTAAAATTAGTATATGCCTTTAGAGGTTGAACGAATACACATTTAAGCTCAACGGTCATCAATAAACAAGACTTTCGGCTCAATTTGTATAATTAAAATTAGTATAATTATACCCTTGTAAAAAAATTTGTTTATTAAAATTAGTATAATTAAAATTAGAAGCTTACCTTCAATTAAAATTAGTATAATTATATTCGTTCATACTCAATTTGACTGAGGGAGTAATAAATTCGGTCACTATAAATTGTATGTGTGACACGAGTTGTTAAATTCCCTGGTCTTCATATTAACTCTTCATGCTTTGCCTTGTTTGTATAATTAGAGCAATGGGTCATTATATACATTATTATGGATTAGAGCAACTATTGTTATTATAATTATTACTATTTGTTAAAGTTTATTACTATTTATATGAATTAATATTACTATTTGTTAAATTAATAATCATTATATTAGTACAAATATAATATTACTATTATATATCATGGTATAGCTACTGCATGATGCGCATGCAATATAGTATCCTCTTATACCCTTGTAAAAAAATTTGTTTATTAAAATTAGTATAATTAAAATTAGAAGCTTACCTTCAATTAAAATTAGTATAATTATATTCGTTCATACTCAATATTGTCACAAATAATTCAGGGTAATAATATACGATCAGACAGATTTTTCTAAAACATAATAATGGCTTTACTGGTTTACATCCTTAAATCATGGTTGGTGTACATTGCTTCCAGTACTCCTATTTAGATATGAATAAGTAATACTGGAAAGAAGAGGGAAAGCTGTTGGTTCTTTGATCTTTGTTCTGTGTTAATTTGTATTTAGGGGTGTAAATGAACCAAGCCGATCAAACTACTTGGGTTCAATCTCGGTTGAAGCTCGTTCATGTTTGTTTATTTGATAAATGAGCCGAGCTTGAACAAATTATGAAGCTCGTTTAATAAATGAGCTTGAATTGAACACGAACATGGTTATGCTCGTTCATATAAGTTCATGAACAACTCATATTATGCTTGTGAACTACTCAATTACTTATAATCGTGAATTATTTATTTATTCAGACGGATATTTACAATCTGTCTGAATATTTAATCATGCTAAAAGTGTTGTTTATTGATGGCTTTAAATATTCAGATATATCGAATTCATTTGATGAGCATTTAGGTTGTTTTCTCCTTCCTTTTATGGCTTTCATGCTTAATAAATGCTTGGTTTTATGCCTTTGCTCTTAGTTTTACCTTTCTTATCTTATTTTGTATCTTTTGTGTAATTCGTTGATTTTCTAGCCTTTTCTCCTTTGTTTGCTCTATTTTTGTGGTTATAGGTATTGTACGAGGTTCGGGTCTTGATATTGATGATTTACTAAGGTGGAGGAAGCTTTTGGAGCAATCTCACGACATTTGGAAATATAAAGCAAGAAAGCAAATATAACAGAGATGACTTACCGGCAGATTATACTTGGTTCGAAGTATCTTTCGATAGTTGTATGCATAGGACGAAAGAAGGCATCCGGGCAACCCCAAAAGTATACAATACATGAAACATCCAATATCATATTGAAAAAATGATATGGTAAATATCCGTTAAGTATGGTACAACAAAAATGTGTATTCGTTCCAAAATCCAAAAGCGTTCATAATTGAACGAATACTCAGCGGCAACCCCAAAAGTATACAATATAATTAAATTTTAATTGTTATATATGTACAATATCATATTGAAAACTAGCTATAGTCACTTAGATTTAAATGCACGTTCATTTCATTCTCATATTTAGAAATGCTCATGAGTCTCATTTAGATATTGATACAACATGCATGAAAATTGTTTATTGATAGATCTTTATTTAGATATTAATACATAAATTGTTTATCCTTGCTTGGATATATGTATATTCACATATTTATATAATGCTCATATGTGAAAATCATAAGGAATTATAAAATTATTTGCCACTGAAATTAGGGGTGTCTGTTTGGTTTTCGGTTTGGATTTAGTCCAAATCCGATCCAATCAAAAATATAATTCGGTTTTAAATTTTCCAATCCGATTCGATCCGAATTTCTTTCCTAATCCAATATGAATTAAAATTCGGTTATTTAGATCCCATCCGAAAATCTAAATTATAATACATTATTTTTTAGCGCCTAATACAATTATAAAAATAAAGCTTTAACATAAATAAAAATCTTCAAAATGATGAATAAAATAAATAGTTCAACACTTCAACGTCAAGTCATTAATTAATTAATACAACGTCTCCCTAATTTAATTTAAATAAATAGTAAGTATTTGAGCTGAACTTGAAAATAACAAAGAAATCCATATTTATACAAGCTTAATGTTACAATTCGGTTTTCGATTTGGATTGGACCAATTAGGGTCAATTCGATCCAATCTGAAAATCCGAATTTTAAAAATCTCAATCCGATCCGATCCGATTTAAAGTTCAAATCCGATTCGAATTGATGATTCGGTTTAGATTGGATTGGATTTCGGTTTTTGTCCGAATTATGGACACCCCTAACTGAAATATGGAGTATAATTGTGCTAATTTTCTGAATTAGTTGAGCTTTCGTAAAAATTAAAATTTGAATTAGTTTATAATGAAAATGACTTTTGAGTAAATGTTCATTTTCATTTTGATAGACGTTCATTATGATATTAGTATATGATTAGTCACATTCTTACCTTAGAAAAGATCAACTAGGGTCAGTCTTGAGAGAAGACTACCTAGTTTTGTTTATGATAATTGAGATATTAATGAATGCATGATGGGATTTAAACAATTGTTCATTTAGATTTAAATCTGTACATGTTCATTCTCATGTTGAATATATATTCACATAGACTATAATAATACATGCTCAACTTCATATTAAATTATTATATACATACATTTTAACTCTAATATTGGGAGATGTTTATTCGAATATTGATACATAGATTTTCATTTAAATATGTGTATATTCACACATATATTAATGTATGTTCAATCACATATCATAAAATGTTCAAAAATAATCACATAATGTTCATTCATTGTAGAAAATGTATTATTAATTTATTACTTTTGTAACACCCCAATAATTCTCCCTTTTTCAAACCACTTACTTTAAATAAAATAGTGGAGAATCATTGACGTGCTACCGCCACGTGTTAAAACGTTAAGGCTTTATCAAAGTATCGCAGCGGAAAATCAAACTTAAGTATTTAAAATAACATAGTTTAGAAAACAAATAAGTCAAAGCTTACAAATTGGAACCATGTAAGGCCCTTATTTAAAACCAAACCAATAATTAAAGTCCAAAACATAAACGAAATAGCAAAGCATAAATATGTTCAACACAAAGAATGAATACTCTCAATCACACCAATCCCTTGACAATGCGTATGTCAAATCCCCGAACTTCACATCATCAAGCTAACCTGTGCAATACTGCTCCCCAATAATACAAGTGTACTAATTGGATCATCACAGGGTCATTGAAAGGCGAAGGCCATGACCAAAAGAAAACACACACAAAAGCACGCAATAAGCAGAGCTGAGTACATACAAGCTACAACGCACAAAACCTAACATGCTCAACTAATTAAAGTAAATAACATACAATGTGAATTCAATAATCAAGGCTCCACACTTAAACAATTCAATTGACTCCACATACTTAAGAACTAAATCCAAACACTTGACTCTTTATATATAATTTAATTAATTTAATTTATTTAGTTTGCAGTAAGCAATAGACCAGGTTGTCCAATCCACCAAATCATTTTGGTCCCAAATGACCATTTGAAATAAAAGTTTAGCGCGATGCAAGAATGGGCACGACTCCATTCTCACAAAGTTAGTCTAGGATTCCATCTAACTTTCATTATAAAATAAAATGTAAATACCAAAAGAGAAGAGGACATGTTGATCAAACAAGCCTCGAAAAGCCACGGGCTACCAGGCCACCGTGTACCCCAACCCATAATTGTCAATACTCTAGAAGTGCACGCTTTCAATTCCAGAGTTTTATTGCTCATCCATGTTTTACTTTACGTGATTACAATTTTAATTAATAGCCGACTCATTCAAGAAGACCATACATAACAATCATACATCAATTCATTTTTTAAATCTTATTTAGGACAATGGTGATCACATCACAAATTGACCTTTAATTCCAATTAAACTTCCAAATTATTCAAAATTGTTGAACATAGTCAACCCACCTAGCCATTTCGGCTTAATCCACCTTTACTCAACATACTAACAAGTTATGATTGAGTAATAAATAAATAATAATAACCTTGTGGAATAATTAATAAATTCATTCCACTTAAATCATTCAATTCCAATCCTTTAATAATCCAAATGTGGTTAACAAACCAATCCACTAAAATATGTTTGTATCAACATTCCATACAAGCATAATTAGTTCACCAAAACATGCCTCATAAACATAAATACATGAATTAATTAAATATATAACCAAACAATTTCCATCCAAGTGTTCCCTAATCATGAAACTAAGTTCATTCCTTTTGGTACCTAAACATGATACTACTTGCAACGAAGTAGACATGTACGTACCTCGTATAAACAATCCTTTGAGCCACTTTTAATTAATTAAAAGTCTCCTAGAGAAAAATCACTTCCTAAAAAAACAACCAATAATCACAAATTAATACCTACAAAAATTTCCAGCAATATAATCTAGATTAAAAGTCCTTAAAACTTCATTAAAAACATGTTTTTATGGTTAATTAATCATTATAAATATAATAGGAACAAAAACCCCAAATTAATTAGTCATAAGAACCCTAAAATCCCAATTTGATTAAATTCAAACTCTAGGTTTGTAAATTATAAAATCTGAAAATTATAACATAAACAAAATCTGAAATTTATAAGTTTAACCTATCAAAAACATGATTTTAATACTAAAAATATAATCTTTACACTAAGAAATCAAAACCCAAAACTAATTATATGAAGATTAAATAAAAATAAGAAAATGAAGGAGGAGGAAAGGGGGCAGCGAGGTTGGCCACGGCGGGTCGCCGGCGGCGGCGAAGGTCGGCAGTCCGGCCAGCAGCAGGCGATAGTTGGAGGTGGGTGTGAGTGAGGAATTCCTCACGTAGGAGAGGAGGAAAAAAGAAAGAAATTAAAGAAAGGAAAGAAAAAAAAAGAGAAAAAGAAAAAAGAAAGGAAAAGAAAAATAAAAATAAAAGAAATAAAATAAAGGAGAAAGAAAATTAGACTAACCTTTTGTATGGGGAAAAATTTGGGGATGTATGGGGTATTTATAGGAGAGAGAGTGGTATAGGGTTAGTTTTAAGACTGAGCCTCATAAAAAAAATAATGGGCCAATTAGATAAATGAAATGGACTAGCTTAGTTTAATATGTATGACATAAATGTAGAATGGACAATTAAAAATCTTTATAGAACAAAATCAATTATTAACCCAAAAATAATTTGAAACTTTAAAATTCTAATCCTGGAAAAACACACATAAATATTATAAATAAAATAAAAATTCATTAATAATATATTTATAAATACGGGGGATTACAACTTTACAGTGTGTTCTTTTTCGAATTCGTTATTGTTATTCATTTGTAAATGTCCAATCTTGAATCCTTAGATTTCAAGTACTTTTGTTTGGAATGTATTCATGGTTGTTTTTTTTTGTTTTTTTTGAAAAATGTGATCTCTTATTGTACAGGTTAATCAATCAAGTAAGGAAGTAAAAGGCGGCAAATGTATTGTGCTCATCGGATTATGCTTTTCATGGAAAACACACAAATTTCATATGATTAGAGGTGCAACAAGGATAATATATCTATATAGACACTTTATTATACCAAAAGTAACAATTAATAATGTCCATTTAACAAGACACATATGTACATTTAGAATTTAATGGTTCACTTTCATGTTTATGAAACAATTACATGAAATAGAATAGAAATGCGTTATTATTGTTATTAAATTAAATTTATTTTATATTGGATATTATTTTCCCTAATACCCTCCGGGAGTCCAATTGTGTTTCCAAGCGTTCATAGCGACGTTGGAGCTTCATAATGTATCCTTCCTTGGGGTTGCAGCAGATTGTAAGTTCATTTGATGAAGAAGCTGAGGATTTTGTTTGGGTAAAATGACCCTTTAAGCTCAATTAAATGATATGTGATTGAACATACATTAATATATGTGTGAATATACACATATATTAATGTATATAAATAAATAATTCTAAAACATACAGATTTTAGATCAGTCTGTCAGTTAATACACATATATTGTTATTATATACATTATAATAATTATATTTGTCAATAAAAATGATTATTAATTTTAACTTAATAATCATCTTGACTTTTAAATTTAAGCTTACTAAAATTGTATGTCAACAAGTTGTATCAAATGGACTATAAACAAGTAAACACTCCATCACTAAAACAATAACATGCTTAAATATATATCTTTGATTAGTGCATTTCATTTCTATCACGCGTGATAAAGATATGATCACTTAAGAACTTAACATTTTTGCCTTTATTTTTTTTTTTTTTTTGTTGTTTTTCAATAATAAACATACACATATATATAGCATAACCAATATGTGATTGTATGTTCTCAACTGAAGATCGTATATTATAAACTAATTCAAATTTTAATTTTTACGAAAGCTCAACTAATTCAGAAAATTAGCACAATTATACTCCATATTTCAGTTAGGGGTGTCCATAATTCGGACAAAAACCGAAATCATGAATTATGACCCATTGTATATAATGACCCATTGCTCTAATTTGGTTTTTGTCCAAACCGAAATCATTATATTACAACTCTCATAATTATGGATTAGAGCAACTATTTGACGCATAAGTTAAAATTAGTATATGCCTTTAGAGGTTGAACGAATACACATTTAAGCTCAACGGTCATCAATAAACAAGACTTTCGGCTCAATTTGTATAATTAAAATTAGTATAATTATTACTCTATGAAAACAAGATATAGGTGTGTATTTATATAATACATGCTCTATTCATTTTATTAAACTAGAAAAATTGACGCCTACTCTGATTCACAGTTGGTCGTTAGCCAATATGAGGGAACATTTGAAGCAACTCACCCGGCTATGATCAAATATCTTCAGGCGTTCAAAGAGGAGACTGGGTCACTTGAGGAATTTCATTTGAATCAAGTACCCTGGTCTGATTACCACCAGGCGGATACCCTGTCAAAGCTTGCATCCTCCGCCTGCCACGATACGCCTCGGTCAGTCTTTTGGGAAGTACTTGAAAAAAGAAGCGTTTATGAAGATCCCATTGGAGTCCTAGACCGAAGCTCTACCTGGATGGATGGCATCCGGGCCTATCTCTCAGACGAGACACTTCCTGATTCGCCACAAGAGGCAGCCGTTCTGAAAAAGCGAGCTGCAAACTTCGAGTTAAGAAACGAAGAGCTATTCAAGGCGGGGTTTCTTAAGCCTCTTTTGAAGTGTGTAACCCCAGAGAAGGGGAAGGAAGTTCTCGAAGACTTGCACTCAGGGTTCTGCGCCTCCCATGTAGGCGGCAGATCTCTAGCCGTCAAAGCCAGACGACACTATTTTTGACCCACTAATAAGCTCAGCTGTATGCTCAGCCGGATGCCCAGCTACATGAATGCATATAAACCACCAAACATTCAACACCACTAATACAAGCGGCACCATTGAGTCGATTGAGATTATGTGCGTGAGTAGAGGCTGCTTGTTACCCATTGTAGTACAAGAGCTCTCTTACAAAGACTCAAGCGGCACTGCTTATTCTCGCGTAATAAGTCAGGTACTAATTGCTGATTATCTGTCAAGCATGGTTTGATTGTCTAACTAGTCAGGCAGTATGGCTGATTCGTTCAACCTCTAAACCGTCTGCCATGGTCGCTTTGCTCAACCTCGAAGCCGGTTGTGATGGCCTCTTTGTTCATCCTCAAAGCCAGCTGAAATGGCTACTATATTTATCATTGCTCAAGCCTAATTGGTTACATGAGTTTCCATTGCTCTAATACAAGAGATACGACCAAGCTTCTTTCTTGTGATAACATATGCAAGCGGCATTTTCAATAATTCACGAGACCCGCTTGTATATGGGATAAAGCCTTACCATATGTATAAATGATTATTAATGCGGCGGATGACACTTGATCAACGCAACAAAAATGATCGTCAATCAGGTCAGCCGGCCATTGATCGCCGGATGACCATGTCATAACAAACAAACGACTGCTTTGTTCATTCCCAAGCCCAGCCATAAGGGCTGTTTCGTGCTTCAATCAAGCCCAGCCATAAGGGCTGTTTCGTGATTCAATCAAGCCCAGCCGTAGGGTCTGTTGCTTGCCTCAATTGAGCGGCTGCCATGGCTGCTCTGTTCTTTAATTGAAAGTCGGCTGCCATGGTTGCTTTCTTCAAACCTCAAAGCCGGCTGCTGCTATATTATTCATCATTATTATGATAGAGCTGCCCCATTTCTTCTTCTTGCATTAACGAGTCAGCCGGCATGTCCACGCATGTTGACACCCAAACGGCAGCCAAGCCTAATAAAGGCGGCATGGAGCATCATTGCTTGGAAATTAAGCCGGGTGCCCGGCTTCTTGGTTCATACTCAAGCCCAGCCTTATGGGTGCTTTGTTCTTCGAATGCGTGGCGGTTGTAACATTGGATTGCAACCATTCTATTCCGGCTGCAGCATTGGCTCTTTGAGCTCGCATTTACTCCAAGCCGTCTGGGTCGTAATCAATCCATTTGTAAATTTTGCACTCCATACCGCCTGGGTAGTACTCAATTAAACCCGAATGTGATGGTTGCTCTGTTCTTTACTCAAAAGTCGGCTGCCGGAGTTGCTTTGTTCAATTGGCAAGAAGCGTTTTGTGTTTTCTTGGCCTCAAACGGCTGTCATGTAAGCTTGCAATGGTAGATAAATTGCAGATCATTATTATGATTTCAAAAAAAAAAAAAAAATAATACCAAGCAACTTACATAGCAGCCGTATGTACTCCACTATTATTATAGTGAGTTTGTCCTTTGTTACTCAAAAGTATGATGATGAGTTGATGAGCCTGAGTATGTCTAGCCGGCTGCCATCATATACTAGACAGGCGGCATAGTTTTTATGTTCAAACCTCAACTCCGGCTGTAGGAGATGCTTGGTTCATCCTCAAAGTCGGCCTAAACAAGGGTCAGACGCATAGAAACCCGCAGTGTAATCAGAGAAAACCCACTTCTTGAGCAGCTTTCCTCATTAATTAAATCCGGCTGTGTGTGAGCACCTTGTCCCACCAATATACCCCAGCTGTAGTGACAGCTTGGCTCGTCACAAAAGCCGACTGTAGGTACAGATCTCCTCGCCAATTTATCCCACTTGCCAAGGCTCAATTGCTCGTGATATATGCCCGGCTGTGAGAAGCTTTGGTCAATTCGAATGCTCGTAAAATAATCTCGGTTGAGGGACTGTTTTGTTTATCAATCAAGCCGGCTGTGGTGGATGTTGTATGCATCACTTAAGCATGGTCATTTCATGTCTCAATCGCGTGGTTGCCATGTCTGCTCTATTCTTTTATCAAAGCCGGTTGCAATGGTTGATATGTTAATTATCATTGTCAGACTCGGCAATTTCATGTTTTGGATAAAAAATGTCAGCCCGCCTGTGTTCAATTTTAATCTTGTACAAACATCAAGAAGCGTTTGGTGTGTGCTTGGCATCAAACTGTTGTGAGTATCAATAGGGTACGCAGGTTACAATCATCAAGTTGTTATTCCGGCTGCAGCATTGGCTCATTGAGCTCGACTAACTCCAAACCGCCTGGGTTGTAACCAATTAAATCTTGCTGCAATGGTTACTTTGTTCATTAATCAAGCGGTTTTTATGCCGTCCAAGTAGTGAGCAAGCAATCTGTAATTATTTACCTGAGTGCTAGAGCTCAGCTTTCAAGATTGTTCTAGAAAAGAACTTCAACATAGCAAAGAAGCTCACCTTGACAGAGCAGCCGCACCTACTGACTGTAGGGGCTACTTTGCTCATTTACCCAGCCCGGATGAGAGGCTGCTTTGTGTCTCAATCAAGACCAGCCGAAGGGGCTGCTTGGTTTTTCTTTAAGAGCGGCTGTGTCTTTGATTCTTTGAGCTCGATGACAGGGGCTGCGTTGTCATCAACACATCCCCCTGTTTTGATTAAAAAATCATCAAGCATTGTCTCTTTAATTTACTTCGGTTGTATGGGCACCCAAGCTCATCAACTAATTACGGATGTAGGGGCTGTTCCTTGCCTCAATTAAGCTCGGCTGCACTCAAACGGCTCTAAAGCCAATTGGGATGCGTTCTCTTATGTGAGCAGGGGCTACTATGCTCATCATTGTTATGCAAAATAACCGCCTGTGTAATCAGTGATCAAAATATTCTTCAAGCTCAGTTGCTTGACATCTCAAAGCCAACCTTCAAGAACTTGTGTTCAAGCGTGTATAAGCTAGCACAGGCGGCAAATTAATTTCAAGGCAAGCGGCATGAAATGACAAATGCCATATGGAACTACAATAAGGAGCTTGCGATATCTCCGGCTCCGATTCTTAAGCTTTCAAAGCAATTCAAAGCCGCACCAAGCATTTGAATATTGGAGGTTACCGTATAATATGATTGTATTCCTTCCAATAATATTAATGCATTAAGATAGTAATGATAGTCTTCATTATTATTGTTATAATTTTTATTATTGATTCATTGATTTAATTTTAATATAATCTGACGGACCGTCCAAACTCCAATAATAAATTAACGTCCAAGTGACGTGAGGCCAATGGCCGGATAATAAACTAAGTTTGAAACTTAGTAGCTAAGTTAACGTCCTAGAGACATGAGGCCAAGGGCCGGATAATAAACTAACTTTGAAACTTAGTATCAAATTCAACGTCCAAGTGACATGTGGCCAATGGCCAGATAATTAAGCTAAGCACAAAACCCCTTAGTGGCTATACAGCCGGTCCCAACCTAGACCAGAGGCCAATGGCCGGATGGCTGCTTTTTTCACAAATTCGTCTGTCCCAACATGGACAAAGGCGTCCGGCGACACCCCTCCGGGTGCAATCGTCGTAGAGAGAAGCCAACCTGCTTACTCTACGTGCCAATGCAGGCGGCAACAATTGGACGGCTGAATCAGCAATCCATAGCCGTCTGACCTGAGCAATCTAAGGAACGACCAAGTTTCGACAACTGGATGTCCAAAAGACATCAGCCGGTGACCGACCGAAGTTCTAACTTAGATTACCTTCTGAAATTATACAAGTCCTCCCAATGGGGTAAAAGGACATTGAAATTATAATTGGATTACCCTATGAAAGGTCAGGCGGCCATTTGCCTCCTGCCCTATGAAAAGTCAGGCGGCCATTTGCCTCCTCCCCCTAGGCGGCATTCGCTTCCTACCCTATGAAAGGTCAGGCGGCCATTTCCCTCCTGCCCTATGAAAAGTAAGGCAGCCATTTGCCCCCTGCCCCCAGGCGGCATTTGCCTCCTGCCCTATAAAAAGTCAGGCGACCATTTGCCTCCTGCCCCTAGGCGGCATTTGCTTCCTACCCTATGAAAGGTCAGGCGGCCATTTGCCTCCTGCCCTATGAAAAGTCAGGCGGCCATTTGCCTCCTGCCCCCAGGCGGCATTCGCTTCCTACCCTATGAAAGGTCAGGCGGCCATTTGTCTCCTGCCCTATGAAATGTCAAGCGGCCATTTGCCTCCTGCCCTATGAAAAGTCAGCCGTCCATTTGCCTCCTGCCCCTAGGCGGCATTCGCTTCCTACCCTATGAAAGGTCAGGCGGCCATTTCCCTCCTGTCCTATGAAAAGTCAGGCAGCCATTTGCCCCCTGTCCCCAGGCGGCATTTGCCTCCTGCCCTATGAAAAGTCAGGCGACCATTTGCCTACTGCCCCAAGGCGGCATTCGCTTCCTGCCCTATGAAAGGTCAGGCGGCCATTTGCCTCCAGCTCTATGAAAAGTCGGGCGGCCATTTGCCTCCTGCCCCCATGCGGCATTTGCTTCCTACCCTATGATAGGTCAGGCGGCCATTTGCCTCCTGCCCTATGAAAAGTCAGGCGGCCATTTGCCTCCTGCCCTATGAAAAGTCAGGCGGCCATTTGCCTCCTGCCCCTAGGCGGCATTCGTTTCCTACCCTATGAAAGGTCAGGCGACCATTTCCCTCCTGCCCTATGAAAAGTCAGGCAGCCATTTGCCCCCTGCCCCAAGGCGGCATTTGCCTCCTGCCCTATTAAAAGTTAGGCGGCCATTTGCCTCCTGCCCCTAGGCGGCATTTGCTTCCTACCCTATGAAAGGTCAGGCGGCCATTTGCCTCCTGCCCTATGAAAAGTCAGGCGGCCATTTGCCTCCTGCCCGCAGGCGGCATTCGCTTCCTACCCTATGAAAGGTCAGGCGGCCATTTGTCTCCTGCCCTATGAAATGTCAAGCGGCCATTTGCCTCCTGCCCAAGGAAAATCAGCCGTCCATTTGCCTCCTGCCCCTAGGCGGCATTCGCTTCCTACCCTATGAAAGGTCAGGCGGCCATTTCCCTCCTGTCCTATGAAAAGTCAGGCAGCCATTTGCCCCCTGTCCCCAGGCGGCATTTGCCTCCTGCCCTATGAAAAGTCAGGCGGCCATTTGCCTACTGCCCCCAGGCGGCATTCGCTTCCTGCCCTATGAAAGGTCAGGCGGCCATTTGCCTCCAGCTCTATGAAAAGTCGGGCGGCCATTTGCCTCCTGCCCCCATGCGGCATTTGCTTCCTACCCTATGATAGGTAAGGCGGCCATTTGCCTCCTGCCCTATGAAAAGTCAGGCAGCCATTTGCCTCCTGCCCCTAGGCGGCATTCGCTTCCTACCCTATGAAAGGTCAGGCGGCCATTTCCCTCCTGCCCTATGAAAAGTCAGGCAGCCATTTGCCCCCTGCCCCAAGGCGGCATTTGCCTCCTGCCCTATTAAAAGTCAGGCGGCCATTTGCCTCCTGCCCCTAGGCGCCATTTGCCTCCTGCCCCCAGGCGGCATTCGCTTCCTACCCTATGAATGGTCAGGCGGCCATTTGCCTCCTGCCCCTAGGGAAAGTCAGGCGGCCATTTGTCTCCTGTCTTATGGGATGTCAAACGTCTCAAAAATATTCTAACTCACCTAAAGGTCATATCACCACCATAGTGGGGCTAAAAAAAATAAAAGTCGTCATCTGTCTAGTTCAGGCGGCAATCATTATTATGATTGATTAACTTAGAAAATATTATACCCTTTAAGGTATCAAATTTTCCAAGTTAATCAAATCTCTCTTTTGTTGAACTAGACATATGCCGCCCATAGAGCTTTTGAACAAGCGGATAATAAAGCCTTGATTTCGAAATGAGTAACTCCTCTTAAAAGAGAAATTCCCCCTTTCGAGGGGCTAATGTTTGGGGTAAAAATACCCCCTATATGTGGACCAATGCCACCTCGACACCTATCCGCAAGCTCAGCGCTCAATGAGCCAATTAGAGCATGACACGTGTTACTCAATGATAGAAGGGTGAAAATGGGCTCTAAGCCCACAACCCGAGAAACCGTAAAATGATGGGAAAGCCAATCTACTTACGTTAAATAACCTAAGAGGCACATATCCCAATGCTATATAAATACTAATCTTTACATCAGTTTCAAGGGATCCAATTCTCTCTCCAAGGGCAATGCCCTCCACAATTACTCTCCATTCTCTCTACTTTCTCTCTCTAAAATGCTATATAAATACTAACTTGATCGTCGGTGGCGGACCTCCGCCCCCCCGGGGTCTGTTGTTTTGCAGGTGTCCGGGCCGTTCGAGTGTTGCATTGCGGATCTATCTCCCGAGGGACGTACACACCCTCCATTCGGGTACGTACAAAAAACCCCAAAACACACTCAATTGGACTCCCGGAGGGTATTAGGAACCATGGTAAACATCTCACCAATTTTTATGTCCGAGCGAAAAAAGGTCAAAAAATTCCAAAACTGAAGGCTATAATCCACGCTTTTTGAGGAATTTTGAGGTTACGGGGCCCGGTGGTGAAAAGTCTTGAGACCCTAGGGGATACATCTTAGGGTCATATAATGACGTTTTGAACCATATATGACCCTTATATGTTGCCATAAATGTCCGTGGTAGGCTTGAGGTCACGATATCGGTGAAAGTTTGGAACGGGTAAATTGACTGTTAAAAGGCATATTGGATGGTTCCACCCACTCAATTAGACTTCCGGAGGATATTAGGAACCAAGGAAAACATCTCGGCAAATTTTATTTCCGGGCGAACAAAGGTCAAAAAATTCCAAAATTGAAGGCTATCCATGGTTTTTGAGGAATTTTTAGGTTCTGGGACCCGATGGCGAAAAGTCTTGATACCCTAAGGGATACATCTTAGGGTCATATAATGACGTTTGGAACCATATATGACCCTTATATGTTTCCATAAATGTCCGTGGTAGGCTTGTGGTCACGATATCGGTGCAAGTTTGGATCGGGTAAATTGACTGTTTAAATATGGTTCCACCCACCAAATTGGAATCCCGGAGGGCGTTAGGAAACATGGTAAACATGTCGGCAAAATTTATTTCCGGGCGAAAAAGGTCATAAAATTCCAAAATTGAAGGCTATAATCCACGCTTTTTGAGGAATTTTGAGGTTACGGGGCCCGGTGGCGAAAAGACTTGAGACCCTAGGGGATACATCTTAGGGTTATATAATGTTGTTTGGAACCATATCTGACCCTTCTATGTTGCCATAAATGTCCGTGGTAGGCTTGAGGTCACGATATCGATGAAAGTTTGGAACGGGTAAATTAACTGTTTAAAGGCATATTGGATGGTTTCACCCACTCAATTGGACTTCCGGAGGGTATTAGGAAACATGGTAAACATCTCCGCAATTTTTATTTCCGGGCGAAAAAAGGTCAAGAAATTCCAAAATTGAAGGATATAATCCACGCTTTTCGAGGAATTTTGAGGTTATGGGTCCCGATGGCTAAATGTCTTGCTACCCTAAGGGATACATCTTAGGGTCATATGATGACGTTTGGAACCATATATGACCCTTATATGTTTCCAAAAATGTCCGTGGTAGGCTTGAGGTCATGATATCGTTGCAAGTTTGGAACGGGTAAATTGATTGTTAAAAGGCATATTGGATGGTTTCACCCACTCAATTGGACTCCCGGAGGATATTAGGAACCAAGGAAAACATCTCGGTAAATTTTATTTTCGGGCGAAAAAAGGTCAAAAAACTACAAAATTGAAGGCTATAATCCACGCTTTTCGAGGAATTTTGAGGTTTTGGGGCCCGATGGCGAAAATTCTTGATACCCTAGGGGATACATGTTAGGGTCATATAATAACGTTTGGAACCATATATGACCCTTATATGTTGTACAAACTAGTCGTGGTAGGCATCAGTTTACGAAAAAAGGTCAAAAAATTCCAAAATTGAAGGCTATAATCCACGCTTTTTGAGGAATTTTGGTGTTACGGGGCCCGGTGGCGAAAAGTCTTGAGACCCTAGGGGACACATCTTAGTGTCATATAATGACGTTTGGAACCATATATGATCCTTATATTTTGTACAAAATAGCTGTGGAAGACTTCAGTTCACGAAATCGGTGCAAATTTGAAACGGGTAAATTGACCGTTTTAAGGCATATTGGATGGTTCCACCCACTCAATTGGACTCCCGTAGGGTATTAAGAACCATGGTAAACATCTCGGCAATTTTTATTTCCGGGCGAAAAACGATCAAAAAATTCCAAAATTGAAGGCTAAAATCCACTCTTTTTAAGGAATTTTGAGGTTATGGGGTCCGGTGGTGAAATGTCTTGAGACCCTAGGGGATACATCTTTCGGTCATATAATGACATTTGGATCCATATATGACCATTATATGTTGTCATAAATGTTCGTGGTAGGCTTGAGGTCACGATATCGGTGCAAGTTTGGAACGGGTAAATTGACTGTTTAAAGGATTATTAGATGGTTCTACCCACTCAATAGGACTCCCAGAGGGTATTAGGAACCATGGTCAACATCTCGGAAATTTTTATTTTCGGACGAAAAAAAGGTAAAAAAATTCCAAAATTGAAAGCTATAATCCACACTTTTTGAGGAATTTTGAGGTTACGGGGGCCTGGTGGCGAAAAGTCTTGAGACCCTAGGGGATACATCTTAGGGGTACATAATGACGTTTGGAACCATATATGAGCATTATATGTTGCCATAAATCTCTGTGGTAGGCTTGAGGTCGCGATATCGGTGCAAGTTTGGAACGGGTAAATTGACTGTTAAAGGACTATTGGATGGTTAGACCCACCCAAAGAGACTCCCAGGGTGTATTAGGATCCATGGTAAGCATTTCGGCATTTTTTATTTCCGGGTGAAAAAAGGTGAAAAAATTCCAAAATTGAAGGTTATAAATACTTTTTGAGGAATTTTGAGGTTACGGGGCCCGGTGGCGAAAAGTCTTGAGACCGTAGGGGATACATCTTAGGGTTATATAATGAGGTTTGGAACCATATATGACCCTTATTTGTTGTACAAAATAACCGTGATAGGCTTAGTTTACGAAATCGGTGCAAATTTGGAACGGGTTAATTGACCGATTTAAGGCATATTGGATAGTTCTGCCACTCAATTAGACTCCCGCAGGGTATTAGGAACCATAGTAAACATATCGGCAATTTTTATTTTCGGGCGAAAAAAGGTCAAAAAATTCCAAAATTGACTTTTTAAGGAATTTTGACGTTACGGGGCCCGGTGGCGAAAGTCTTGAGACCCTAGGGGATACATTTTAGGGTCATATAATTTCGTTTGGAACCATATATGACCATTATATGTTGCCATAAATGTCCGTGATAAGCTTGAGGTCACGATATCGGTGCAAATTTGGAAAGGGTAAATTGAATGTTTAAAGGCATATTGGATGGTTGGACCCACCCAAATAGACTCCCAGGGTGTATAAGGGTCCGTGGTAAGCATCTCGGGATATTTATTTTCGAGCGAAAAAAGGTCAAAAAATTCCAAAATTAAAGGCTATATCCACGCTTTTTGAGGAATTTTGAGGTTAAGGGGCCCGCTGGCGAAAAGTCTTAAGACCCTAGGGGATACATCTTAGGGTCATATAATGATGTTTGGAACTATATATGACACTTATATGTTGCCATAAATGTCCGTGGTAGGCTTGAGGTCACGATATCGGTTAAAGTTTGGCACGGGTAAACTAACTGTTTAAAGGCATATTGGATGGTTTCACCAACTCAATTGGACTCCCGGGGGGTATTAGGAGCCATGGTAAAATACTCGTAAATTTTTATATCTGGGCGAAAATAGGTCAAAAAATTCCAAAACTAAAGGCTATAATCCACGCTTGATGAGGAATTTTGAGGTTACGGGCCCGGTGGCGAAAAGTCTTGAGACCCATGGGGATACATCTTAGGGTAATATAATGACGTTTGGAACCATATATGACCGTTATATGTTGTACAAAATGGCCATGGTAGGCTTCAGTTTACGAAATCGGTGCAAATATGCAACGGGTAAATGACAAGGAAATAAACGCGTCGTCAATTGTCTATCCCTAGATCAAATATAATTTATACACCTAAACAAACCTAATACAAGTATAAGGCAAGCGTAGGGGTCGAACCACAAGGAGACATGCATAAACACCACATTCACTACTTAATACTTAAGCTACCTCGGAACAAGAAGTGTGAATAACTAAGAGAATAAACTAGAGATTAAGATTGATTAAAAATCAATATAACTAAGCACCAAGGGAAGTAGGTAGATGTAGTTGCCAATTAGTCATGCAATAACACGGAAGCAAAGTAATGGTAAACTAAGCATGCAAGAATATCGAATTAAAGCTCAGTCTAACCGCCTTCCGGGATTAATCAAACTCTCCTAACATAGCCTCCATGTTTCCACACTAGAACCATATATTAGAAGGTGTAATCAAAGAACTATCGATAACAATGAACCTTAACTAAGTCAACTTCCGTTTCTTGTTAGCAAAGATTCACCTTTAATCAACTAACAATGTGCACTTGCAAGAAGATTAAAGAATATCAAACATACAAAGACTTTAATCACCATTAACAAAACCCCAACATCATAAGCATGAATCAATCAACAATTACACCATCCCCACACCCTTGGCTAGGTGACTACTCACAAATCATATTGAAAACAATATCAATCATCAAATCAATAAGCATCAACATGATCAATAAGTAATGAAGGAAAATCAAAATAAGCAAATAGAACTAAATACAAAAGCAAAGAAAGAGAGTAAGAGATTGCTCATTAATTGAAGATGAAGATTTACAAAGATTCAATCAAGCTCCTTCTTCAATATCTAGGTTCATCAATGGAAATCCACACTTTCTCTCTCTACTAATGAAGTTTCTCTCTCTAGATTAGGGCTAAAATGTACATAATAGTCTCATTAAAAACTAGGGGTCTTAATATGCCCCTCACATTACTCTAAAGATGGATTAAAGTGCACAGAAATACCCACGAGAGCGGCCGCTCCATCGAGGGTGAGCGGACGCTCTAGAGGGTATTAATCAAAACAGCCGCCTTACTGGAGCGGGCGCTCTCCCAGGCAGGAGCGGGCGCTCCAGGTGTGGAGCGGGCGCTCCTCTCTGATGGAGCGGATGCTCCATAAGTCTGGAAAACAGGGGATCAGATGAGAAAATGGAGCGGGCGCTCCTCTCTGGTGGGCGGCCGCTCCTCTTTAAAGCTCCGGACTCTTCTCCAAATCCATGCTCCTCTCTTCCGCTATTCCAATGCACTCAAAAAGGTTGACTAAGCCTCGAGTAGGACCACACGAGCACTCCATCCAACCTACTCAAACACTCATACACAAACATAAGTATAGAAAAGAGGGAGAGCGACAAAGGAAAGCCAAAAACAAAGGAAAAAGGAGGGGAAAGCACAAAAATGAACAAGGCAAAGCAAACTAAAACAAGGTGCTTGAAAAGGCTCAAACAAGTGCCAAGTGAAGGGAAAAATCCTTAAAGAAAAGGATAAAAGAGTGGTATATATACCACTCATCAAAATCCCCCACACTTGCCTCTTGCTTGTCCTCAAGCAAGAAGAATCAAAACAACGAGCAAACACAACAAACATATGACAAGGCTTACGACAATCGATCAAATACCACGGTGATAAATGCTCAATTCGGGCTCAAATATAATGACATTGATCAAAGAATACCTACCTTTCTCAATTCAAAAGGGAAAACACGCTTTAAGATGCTCAAGGTTGAAAGAGACAAACCTAAGCTAAGCATAGAGAACTAATGATTTCATCCTCCACCCTAGCCCCATCCAAGACGGTCCACGTTCTCTCCGCTAGCTTCAATTCATCCCCTAATTGGCTCCTCATGATTCCGCGAGGGAACCGGAAAAAAATAATTCTATGTGGAACAATGAGGCTATCCCGACATCTCAACTATGCGTACTTTCTCCATAGGGTTTAAATCCATCTCCCTCCACCGTTTCCTTGACCACGCCCCTCTAAAGTCCAAGGGTCTTAGTTAGGGTTGCAATGTCATGGCTAAAGGTTAAGGTAGGGAATTAATTTGAAAACTTTGGTGGAAACTCCTAAGTGAAGCATAAGAGTGGCCATCTCTCAATAACAACATAAGAATCTAACCTAAGTTTCAAATCACAACCTTCAATACAAATTACATGACAATACTACTCTCTTTTTTTTTTTTTTTTTTTTTGCAAGATTTTCATTTAACTCAATTTCTTTTCTTTCTTTCCTCTCTTCTCTTTTTTTTTTTTTTTTTTTTTTTTTTTTTTTTTTTGAAGATGTTTGGTTAGATTACAACTTCCTTGCCAAACCTTTTGCACACTTTTTTTTTCACGAATAGACTTTCAAGACCTCATTCGAACCAAATTGCACAACTTCCTTGCTTAAAATAAAGACTCTCAAACCCGAACGTCACAAGCCGATGCTTCACTAACTACAAGGGTTGGTAGGACATAGGCCGCTAGGTTTGTAACGTGGTTTAACCAAGAAAGGGAAATAAGGCTCAACATGGCTAGCAAGAAGGTACATGCAAAATAAAAACCAAATTTGTAACAAAACACAAGGAAAACAAAGAAAAATGAGAAGAGATGCCATCTTCCTCCTCTAGAGTTATACGATCACGGTCTTGGGAGCTAGATACCAACACAAGGATTAAGACACGCATAGTTAAGGATCCAAAATGCCGCTCAACAAAAGTGATGGAGGCTTGAACAATAAACGCTCACATAGGATATGAAAGTAAGCAATTACCAACCAAGGGAATCCTATTCATTACGGAGAGCAACACCATCTTACCACTTTCCCGTGAACTAGGGGTTCAAACGTCCTCAAGAGTTCTAAACCGGGTTACCTTAGCTTAAAATGTGTCTAGTTCAACCCTAAGCACTTTCAAACCGTGAAGACCCTCTTCAACTAGGAAGGTAAGCATTCAAAAATATGTCATAACAAAAGCATATAGGTCCACATTTCCAAATGAACGAGCAAATTCTCAATTTTCAAAAATTTTCTCTTGTCATGATTATGAATGTCACAAAAAGGAAAGAAGAAAAGCAACCCGCAAAGGAAAAAGGAAGAAATCAAAACGGTTCGTAAGAGAGGCATGTAAATCACATAAATCCCAATCGACATACAACGATCGTTGAATACAACATCAACGATCCCAGGTTCCTTAGAACCAAATCAAACAACCTCGAACCATTCAACTTCTTCCTAATCTAAACTAAACTATGCAACCATTCAAATATTTAAAGAGTTGAGAAGGGGAATTTTTCACCCAAATATGCTTAGAAAACGCAAGTACACTATCAATGAAGCTCCATTGCTTGGAAAAATTTGGGGAATGCGCCAATAAGCCCTACAAAATGTCAAAATCCAACACAACTCGGCAAATATTCGGTTAGTAGCAAGAGAAAAATAAAGTGAAATGAAAAGAAAGCAAAATTAAAAAAAAAAAACTACTAAAGAAAAAGAACAAAGAAAAGAAGAAAAGGTTTGGATTAAAGGGAAATTTGGATTTTTGAAATTGGGAGCAAAAACAACACAAGGTTATCATCAAATCATCAAAATTTTTTTTTTTTTAGAGAACATAGAAGGTGAGTATCAACCAACATCGAGAAAAAAACATGCAAGAGACACCTATTGGCCATGAATATGCCCCATAGAACAAAGCCCTTAAATGAAACAATGAATAAGCACCCCCCACACTTGAACGAAAAACCGTCCTCGGTTTGATAAAAAATGGGAAATAGGTGGGAGGAAGGGCTAAACTCGGCCCGAGGGCCCTAGTCCTCCATGTGAGAACTAGAGCCCTCTCCATATGGACGCCACTCATAGTCGACGTCGATAGGAGGGCCATGGGGGTCCCAACCACCGGTGTAACCCGGTGGAAAACCACGGTTCCGGTACAACTCTTGTTGGTAGTCCGGAAGAGGGTCATAGGGAGGGGGCATCTCAAGAGGCTCGGATGTGTACATGGGGTAGTTGGGGTCCCCACGGTAATCACACCCTCCCGGTGCCTTGTAATCATACCCCTCAGAGGTGGGGTAGTTCACACGGGGGGCCCCTTGAGATGAAGGCCCGGACCAATAGGGCCAAACCGGTCGACGGGGAGTCCCGTCAGCATGCGGTTCCTCGTGACAAGGAACCGGCCCCTGTTGGGGCGGAAAATACGGGTAGTACACCGGTGGGTCAAAATGCCCTTGGTTTACATGCCAATCATAAATGTTGGCGTTTTAAACCGAGTTCCCATCGGCGACTTCCGTCAACCGGTTTACTTGCATAGACAAATTTTGAAAAGCGGACTCGATGTTAAATGAGGAAGAAGAAGAAGAAGAAGCCATACCTCCCCCACTAAAGGGGGGGACGTTCACTTGTTGAGACCCTTCCCCATAGTGGAAGGATTGATGCTCGAAATGTTGCTGAAAACCTTGTTGTTGTTGTTGAAATTGTTGTTGTTCTTGGAATTGTTGTTGTTCTTGTTGGTCAAAGTGCTGCTCTTGCTGCCGCCTTTGCCTTGGGGCCCGGGGAGCTCTCTCCCTCAACGACAAGCTACCCACCTCAAGGTTAGCTCGGGGAACGCGCCATTGATTTTCATTTTCTGGCGGGTTGGTGATGTAGTCGTTCGGGAGGAGGCACCAAGAAGAATCGCGGACCATCCAAACCCGCTCATCTCCCCCCATGCGAGTAGGCACCTCGCGAATCATCCCGGCCGTCTTGAGGGCCCCTAGGTTCAGGTAGGGATGCTCATCGACTGGGGTAAGCTTGGCTAGCTCCGCTCCATAGCCTAACTTGTAGGCTATCCATGTAATCATCCCCCCCTACTGAATATCACCAATGAGGGAGACACCAAGTTGCGTCTCATGGAAGCGGTCAGTGAGGAGGCCCCCGAAATTCATCCCATGGTCGTAGTTGATGTACCCGTCGGTGGCCAACCACAGTAGAACGAGCTCTTCTTGGTTGATTTTCCCGAGCTCTTGGCGGGAAAATAAGGCATACACCATTAGCCTATGAAAGTACCGGAGGGCCGGATGGATGATTTCCGACGCCTTTGCCGATCTTGATTGGAATTTTGTGGTGCCTTGGGTGATGGTGCCCCACCACTCTTGCTCGTCGTAGCCTTGCCACATCCTCTCGTTATCATAAGCTCTGTGTACTGGGCTCTCGGGATCCCACCCGAACATCCGGTTGAGCTCGCTCATTGCAACCTTCCGCGGGTTGTTGAACATACGGAAGTTAAGCTCAAGATCTTTCACCCCTCGCCTCTCGATGGATTGAAGGTTGAATGAAGAGAGGAATTCGAGGGTGAGCTCCCGGTAGGTGAATGGTGCCTTGGGCTCGGCCACCGGGTTGTGGGTGAATTTTGATGGAACCTTGATATTGAGAAAGGTTTGCCACCCGAAGGACTCGGCCATGTCTCGGACATCGGCATCGATGCCCAAAGCCAGACAACATTCCTTGTCATAGAAACGGGTGGACTGAACGGCCCGCTTGGAGAGCTCATTATAACACTTTTCTTGATAAGGTGAAGCAAACTTCACCTTATAGGGTTGAGGAGGTGTACTGGGCACCGCCGCGGAGCTAGATGCGGCTTGAGAGGATGACCCCTTTTGTGATTTTCGGGAGGCAGACCCGGGCAACAATTCTCTTAATCGGCGAGACATGACTGATGTTAGGAGCTTGCAACAACAAGGACTACAAAGGATAGGTACCTACAAACAACCAAGAATCCAACTTCAAACACTCATCTCATGAACAAAAATCATCCACAATCAAGACAACTAGCCAAAAAAAGGGCATTAAATAGTGAAATGGAAACCACACAACGAACAAAGATTAGGAAAAATTAGGACATATGAAGGGGTTTAATCATCACTTCAAAACATTTGTACATTCAAAACAAGGTGATGGAAGCATTAACACTATTCAAATGCTTGATTTAGCATGTTGAATTAGGAGTAGTCATCCAAATAACAAAATCCTCAATAAAACAATTCATCTTGGCAAAAATCATACAAATACTAATATCATATCAAATCAAACAATACTAGCATGAATAGTTGTAGTTTAGCTTGAATTAAACACCATGAACAAGTATTATGCTAGCATGAGCGAAAATTAACCCATGATACAAGTATGAAAATTTGCAAACGAAACCAACTACAAACTTCATCCAAACAACGTTAAAGCCCAAACATGACGATTCCAAACACATACTACTCAATTTCAACCCATTCAATCACCATAAACTAGTAGTACATGAATGAACAAGTAGTCATGAAATTTAAACAAATTCGAGTCTTCAATACACAAATTAAGAAACAAAATGGCTAATTATACTTACAAAATCAACAATTAAGTGAAGTAGAGTAAGAAATTCATACCAAATTGCTGCAAACAAACTCAAAGAGCAAAAACCCAAATCGGATGAAATTCGCCGATCTCGACACTAAAAGATGAAGAGTTGATTTTGAGGTGAAATTTGTAGTGAAATTTGTGATTTTGATTGCGTGAGGGTGATTTAAAGTGAGAAATTGTGAGGAATGAGGGAAGTGGATTTGTTAGGGTTTAAGTGAGAGTATGAAATGAGGGGAAAGTGAAGAAGGAAAGAGGAAAAACGAGCTTTAAGCTCGATTTTTTTTTTCCGGAAAATCGATAGGAGCGGGCGCTCCACGAGGGGGAGCGGGCGCTCCTCACAGGAAGGAGCGGACGCTCCCTTAGGTTGGAGCGGACGCTCCATTAGTCTGAAATTGGGCTCTGAATTAGGGATAATGGTGCGAACGCTCCACAATGTGGAGCGGGCGCTCCACATATTTGGAGCGGGCGCTCCCCTCTGGTGGAGCGGACGCTCCACTAGTCTGAAACTTACCTGAACTGCAGGAATGGTGCGGACGCTCCACAGGCGAGGAGCGGGCGCACCATTCAACTGGTTTTGCCCTCTAATTCCTTGGGATATGAACTCCTTTCCTTCACTTAGCCTCATTTTCTACTCCATTCCTACCCTACAACATCAAACAACAACATTCCAAGTAACCAAATATCCAAATTAATCCAAATCCACAAATCAAAAGACTAAAGAAAATAACGAGAAACTCGGGTTGCCTCCCGGAAGCGCTTTTGGTTAGCGTCGTTAGCTCGACGTTCCTCGAGTTGATCAAGGAGGGTTGTATTGACGATGCACGTCACTTAGAGTAACTGAAACTGGTTCATCACTTGGGGATCCTTCAAAATAAGGCTTGAGGCGGTGGCTGTTGACTTTGAAAGGGAAGTGGTCATCTTGGAAAATTTCATAAGCACCATACGGGAACACCTCCGTAACAATGTATGGCCCACTCCATCTTGATCGGAGCTTGCCCGGGAAGAGCTTCAATCTTGAATTGAAGAGGAGCACCTTTTGCCCTTTGACAAAATCTTTCTTGATGATTTGAGCGTCGTGCCACGCTTTTGATCTTGCCTTATACATACTTGCATTCTCATAGGCACTCAACCTCAATTCCTCTAGCTCATGCAACTCTAAAAGCCTTTGCTCCCCCGCACTATGGAAATCAAAGTTGATTTGCTTGATCGCCCAATGAGAACGATGCTCCATCTCCACGGGCAAATGGCAATTCTTCCCATATACAAGCTTGTAAGGGGTGGTTCCAATTGGCGTTTTGAAAGCGGTCCTATAAGCCCGTAGAGAATCAATGAGCTTAGAGGACCAATCCTTCCTCGTTCTGGCAACTGTTTTCTCCAAGATCACTTTGAGCTCTCTATTTGTGACCTCCGCTTGACCACTTGTTTGGGGGTGATAAGCAAGCCCCCGCTTGTGAGATACCCCATATTTCTCGAGTGGTCGCACGAAGGTGTGGTGTTTGAAATGTGACCCCCCATCACTAATAATCGCCCTTGGAACACCGAATCTTAGGAAAATCACTTTCTTGAAGAGGTTGACCACCACTTTTGAGTCATTTGTCGGAGAAGCTACGGCCTCCGCCCATTTGGACACGTAGTCAACGGCAACCAAAATATATTTGTTCCCATTTGAGGAGATAAAAGGCCCCATGAAATCTATCGCCAACACATCGAAAACTTCAAGCTCAAGGATGGGGTTTTGTGGCATTTCATCCCTTCTCGAAATATTCCCCACCCTTTGACATCTATCGCAGGTCATGACAAATATCCAAGAGTCCTTGAATAAGGAAGGCCAAAAGAGCATTGATTGGAGAACTTTTGAGGCGGTTTTCTGAGCACTCATATGCCTACCACAAGGAGAGGAGTGGCAGATGTGGAGAACACTTTGAAACTCATCGTCGGGAACGCATCTCCTCAATAACCCATCAACCCGTCTCTTCAACAAAATCGGTTCATCCCAAATATATCTCTTTGCCTCGTGCTTGAGCTTTCGACGTTGTTGTGAAGTGAAATCCGGAGGTATGGCACCACAAGCCAAGTAATTCACAATATCCGCATACCATGCAACCGACTTCACCTCAAGAACGTATAGCACATCATCCCTTAGAGCATCCTCTATTGGCAAACCATCATCCTTGAACCTTGCACCGCCCAACCTTGAAAGGTGATCCGCCACCACATTCTCGGCTCCCTTTTTATCTCTCATTTCATAATCAAAGTCTTGGAGAACTAAAACCCATCTTAACAACCTTGGTTTAGCTTCCTTCTTCCCTATCAAATATTTGAGAGCCGAATGGTCGGTGTACACAATTGTCCTAGAACCAATGAGGTAGGTTCTAAACTTCTCAAATGAGTGAATAACCGCTAGGAATTCCTTCTCGGTGGTTGTGCAGTTTCGTTGAGCGTCGTTGACAGTATGACATGAAGCTTCCCATCCTTTCGTTGCCCAAGAACCGAACTAATAGCCTCGCCGCTTGCATCGCACATGAGCTCAAATGGAAGAGACCAATCCGGGCCTTGGACAATAGGGGTGGTGCAAAGGGCCTCTTTCAACCTACAAAAAGACTCTTGACAAGCATCATCAAATATAAACTCTTTATCTTGTCGCAATAGGGATGTGAGAGGCTTTGCAATCAAAGAAAAGTCTTTTATAAAACGCCGATAGAACCCGGCATGGACAAGGAAAGACCTCACTTCCCTCACGTTGGTGGGGGGAGGAAGTTTCTCAATGACCTCTACCTTCGCTCTATCAACCTCAATGTCGGCATGGGAAATTTTGTGCCCAAGAACAATCCCACTTTCTACCATAAAATGGCATTTTTCCCAATTTAGCACGAGGTTAGCCCTCTCACATCTTTCTAAGCAACGAGATAAATTAGATAGACAATCTTCATAGGTGGCCCCTCCAACGGAGAAGTCATCCATAAAGACCTCTATCTCATCCTCAATCATATCACTAAAAATGGACATCATACAACGTTGGAATGTTGCGGGAGCATTACAAAGCCCAAAAGGCATCCTACGATACGCATAAGTACTGTAGGGACAAGTGAAAGTCATCTTCTCTTGATCCTTGGGGTCAATCGGGATTTGGAAAAATCCCGAATAACCATCAAGAAAGCAATAGAAGCAATTCTTTGTAAGCCTCTCCAACATTTGATCAATGAACGGTAATGGAAAATGATCTTTGCATGTACTTGTGTTAAGTTGGCGGTAGTCAATGCACATGCGCCAACCGGTTACAAGCCTAGTGGGGACTAGTTGATCATGATCGTTTTTCACTACCGTCATTCCCCCTTTCTTAGGCACAACTTGCACGGGAGATACCCAATCACTATGAGCAATTGGGTATATAATTCCCGCATCAAGAAGCTTAGCCACTTCCTTCAGCACAACCTCTTGCATGGAAGGGTTAAGCTTCCTTTGCCTTTGCCTAACGGGTTTGGCATCTCCCTCTAGATCAATTTTGTGCATGCATAAAGAAGGACTTACACCTTTGATGTCATCAATGGTATAGCCTAAAGTTTTCTTGTGTTTTTTCAAAACATTGATCAAGAGGGAGGTTTGCTCCTCCGTTAGGTTGGAATTAACAATCACGGGGAAAGACTCATTAGAACCATGAAATACATACCTCAAGCCCAAAGGTAGAGGTTTCAAGTCTACCTTTGGTGCTCCCTTACCATTGGTGCTCTCTTCTCTTTCCTCAACTTGAAAGAGGTCATGGGTGTGAAAAGCCTCCTCCTCCATGCTCTCATCCATGCACTAGCTCTTGCTTTCCTCTAGCAAATCCTCATAGAATTGAATGTCGTCCTTGTGAACACCTAGCTTAGAATCATTCAACAATACACTCTCTAGGGGATCGTTAGAAGCATGCAAATGGGAACGAGAGAATTCACTAAGCATGGAATCTAGAACATCTACTCTAAAGCATTCACTACTTGAGGAAGGTTGTTGCATGACACTATTCAAATCAAACTCAATTGAATCATTGTCAATTTTCAAAGATATTTTGCCCTCCTTCACATCAATAATGGCCCTAGAGGTGGCTAAAAACGACCTACCCAAGATAATAGGAATCCTTTCATCCTCATCCATTTCTAGCACATAAAAATCCACGGGGAATGTGAACTTCCCTACCCTAAGGGGGATGTCCTCAACTTTACCCATGGGAAATTTAATGGACCGATCCGCTAGTTGGAGAGTGGTGTTAGTGGGGGAAAGGGTTCCTACACTAAGCTTTTGGTAGACGGAGTAGGGCATGAGGCTCACACTCGCTCCTAAATCACACAAAGCTTTGTCAAACTCAATGCCATTAATAGAACAAGGGATGGAAAAACTACCCGGATCCTTCAACTTAGCGGGAAGTTTGTTGGAAAGGATTGCACTACAATTGGCGGTCAAGCTCACCGTTTCACACTCCCTTCTCCCACTCAATAGATCTTTCAAAAACTTAGAGTAATGGGGCATTTGTTTCATAGCATCTACAAAAGGAAGGGAAACATGCAAATTCTTGATCACATCCAAAAACTTCCCAAATTGAGCATCGAGCTTAGCTCTCACAAATCTTTGGGGAAAAGGTAGCCTCTCCTCTCTAGGTTGGAGATTTCGGGGCAAGGGGGTGGTCTCTTTTTTCCTTTTGCACCTCAACATCCTTCTCCCTCTCAACATTAGAAGGTTCCTTGGTTCTCTCATCCCCCCTCTCCAACTCTACTTCATTTCGAGGTTCTTCCTCAACTAAGGGGTCACTCCCTACTACCTTTCCACTCCTTGTTGTCACGGCATACAAAGGTTTTGGGTTGACTCCTTGACTAGGGATAGAGGAAGAAGAAGAAGAAGAGGAATTGGAAGCAAGTTGGGCAACTTGGGTTTCAAGCATTTTCATATGAGGATTGGCTCGCTTTTTATCCTCCTCATTCCTCTTCTTTTCCTTCTCATGCATCTTCATGATGGCATCTAGCTTAGCCATCACGGGATCATTAGGAGAGGCCTCAATTTGAAGAGGTTGTTGAGGTGGAGGAAGTTGGGATTGATGGAAACCCGGAGGCCTATTGGTTTGGGCATAGTTAGAAACATTTTGGCCTCTATTGCCTCCGGTTCCTTGGTTGGGAACATTGCTTTGTCGATTGTTTCCCATGTTACCTTGATCACCAAAATTTTGATTTTGATGGTCTTGGTATCGGGAGTTGGGTTGTTTGTTTTGGTAGCCATACCCTCTTTGGTTAGAGTAGCCTCTTCCATTGAAATTGGAAGGGCCTCCCCCACCATGGTATTGGTTACCATAACCACCACCACTTTGGTTCCAACCACGGTTTCCACCTTGATTCCAATTCCCCATTTGATTGGGGTTTGGCCTCAAGTTCCCTACATTTTCCATTCTAGGAGCAAAATTCATAGCATTGACATCTTCTACATTATCATCATGTTCATAGGGAGGGGGTTGAACTTCACAAGCATACACACAATGGGAGGTATCATGATCATAGGTTTCACAATTTGAGCAAAACATGCATCCTTGAGGCATTTTATTATAAGAAGAGGGGGAAGAAGTGGCCATACCATTGCCTCCCTTGGTTGAAGGGGAGGTATTACCATGAGGGTTGGACCTTTCTTTCATCATTTCATCCATTTGCTTGGCCATCTTGGAGATTTGGGAAGAAAGGTTGTTGATTGCGTTGGCTTGCTCCAATGCATAGACACCTTTGCTAGAAGTGGCCTCCCTTTCTCCTTCGTACCAATCATCATAATGCTTTGCGGCCTCCTCTATGATGCATTCCACTTCATCCTCTCCCTTGTTCATGATTGGACCGCCGGCGTCGGCATCTAGGCTTGTTCTCCCTTGAGGTGAGAGACCTCCATAGAAAGTGTGGATGAGTTGATACTTGGGTATCCCATGATGTGGGCATTGGCGTTGAAGCTCCTTGTACCGGTCCCATGCCGCACTTAGAGTCTCACCACTCTTTTGGCGAAAGCCTTGAATCAACGATCGAGCCTCGGCGGTCTTCCTATGGTTATAAAATCTCCTCAAGAAAGTCGTAGTCACTTGGTCCCAAGTTGTGAGAGAGTTAGGGGGCACCTCCTTCTCTAGCCATTCTAGACCTCTCCCAATTAAAGAAAATGGAAACATCTTGAGGCGGATGTACTCTTGAGTCACCCCGTTGGCTTTGATTGTCTCACAATATTTCTCAAATTCTTTTAAATGCTCATGAGGGCTCTCAAATTTTCCACCCGAGAATTGTTTCCTCTTTATCAAAGCAATCAAATTGGGCTTGATTTCGAAATTGTTGGCTTGAGTGGTAGGAGTTAGGATCCCACTTTGGGCTCTTAAGGCTTCGGGAGCCCCAAGACAACTCAAAGGTGTATTCTCTCCCATTTTAGGACCTTCTTCACTTTCGGACTTAAAGTTTGAAAAGGGGTTGATTTCCGGAATTGATGACGAATTAGGGCTATCTAAGTCTTCACTTGAGGGTGAAGATGGTGGAGTATCTTCCAATTCTCTTACTCCTTCTTTCGTTGGGGTGTGAGAATTTCTACTCCTCGCTCTCGCTTCTCTTCGAAGTAAGGACAAAGATCTTTCTAACTCCGGATCAATGGGAACCAAAGACCTTGAGCGAGTTCGTCCTCTGTTCATACAACAAAGCTAAGGAGAACGTAAGCACTGACAAGTAACAAGAAGTAACAAATACTAACAAACAAGGAATGAGATAGTCTCAAATAAAGTAATGGAAAAGTAATGGAAGCCGTCTCCGCGGCAACGGCGCCAATTTGACAAGGCAATAAACGTGTCGTCAAAAGTCTATCCCTAGATCAAATATAATTTATACACCTAAACAAACCTAATACAAGTATAATGCAAGTATAGGGGTCGAACCACAAGGAGACATGCATAAACACCACATTCACTACTTAATACTTAAGCTACCTCGGAACGAGAAGTGTGAAAAGCTAAGAAATTAAACTAGAGATTAAGAATGATTAAAAATCAATATAACTAAGCACCAAGGGAAGTAGGTAGATGTAGTTGCCAATTAATCATGCAATAACACAGAAGCAAAGCAATGGTAAACTAAGCGTGCAAGAATATCGAATTAAAGCTCAATCTAACCGCCTTCCGGGGTTAATTAAATTCTCCTAACATAGCCTCCATGTTTCCACACTAGAACCATATATTAGAAGGTGCAATCAAAGAACTGTCGATAACAATGAACCTTAACTAAGTCAACTTCCATTTCTTGTTAGCAAAGATTCACCTTTAATCAACTAACAATGTGCACTTGCAAGAAGATTAAAGAATATCAAACATACAAAGACTTTAATCACCATTAACAAAACCCCAACATCATAAGCATGAATCAATCAACAACTACACCATCCCCACACTCTTGGCTAGGTGACTACTCACAAATCATATTGAAAACAATATCAATCATCAAATCAATAAGCATTAACATGATCAATAAGTAATGAAGAAAAATCAAAATAAGCAAATAGAACTAAATACAAAAGCAAAGAAAGAGAGTAAGAGATTGCTCATTAATTGAAGATGAAGATTTACAAAGATTCAATCAAGCTCCTTCTTCAATATCCAGGTTCATCAATGGAAATCCACACTTTCTCTCTCTACTAATGAAGTTTCTCTCTCTAGATTAGGGCTAAAATGTACATAATACTCTCATTAAAAACTAGAGGTCTTAATATGCCCCTCACATTACTCTAAAGATGGATTAAAGTGCACGGAAATACCCACGAGAGCGGCCGCTCCATCGAGGGTGAGCGGACGCTCTAGAGGGTATTAATCAAAACAGCCGCCTTACTGGAGCGGGCGCTCCAGGTGTGGAGCGGGCGCTCCTCTCTGATGGAGCGGATGCTCCATAAGTCTGGAAAACATGGGATCAGATGAGAAAATGGAGCGGGCGCTCCTCTCTGGTGAGCGGCCGCTCCTCTTTAAAGCTCCAGATTCTTCTCCAAATCCATGCTCCTCTCTTCCGCTATTCCAATGCACTCAAAAAGGTTGACTAAGCCTCGAGCAGGACCACACGAGCACTCCATCCAACCTACTCAAACACTCATACACAAACATAAGTATAGAAAAGAGGGAGAGCGACAAAGCAAAGCCAAAAACAAAGGAAAAAGGAGGGGAAAGCACAAAAAGGAACAAGGCAAAGCAAACTAAAACAAGGTGCTTGAAAAGGCTCAAACAAGTCCCAAGTGAAGGGAAAAATCCTTAAAGAAAAGGATAAAAGAGTGGTATAAATAGCACTCATCAGTAAATTGACCGTTTTAAGGCATATTGGATTGTTCCACCCACTCAATTGGACTCTCGAAGGGTATTAGGAACCATGGTAAACATCTCGACAATTTTTATTCCCGGGCGAAAAAAGATCAAAAAATTCCAAAATTGAATTCTATATTCGACGCTTTTTGAGGAATTTTGAGGTTACGGGGCCCGGTGGCGAAAAGTCTTGAGACCTTAGGGGATACATCTTAGGGTCATATAATGACGTTTAGAACAATAAATGACCCTTATATGTCGCCATTAATGTCCTTTGTAGGCTTGAGGTCACGATATCGGTAAAAGTTTGGAACAGGTAAATTGACTGTTTAAAGGCATATTGGATGGTTCCAACCACTCAATTGGACTCCCGGAGGGTATTAGGAACCATGGTAAACATCTCGGCAATTTTTATTTTGGGGCGAAAAAAGGTCAAAAAATTCCAAAATTGAAGGCATCCACGCTTTTTGAGGAATTTTGAGGTTACGGGGCCCGGTGGCGAAAAGTCTTGAGACCCTAGGGGATACATCTTAGGATCATATTATGACGTTTGGAACCAAATATGACCCTTATACATTGCGATAAATGTCTATGGTAGGCTTGAGGTCACGATATCAGTGAAAGTTTGGAACGGGTAAATTGACTGTTTAAAGGCATGTTGGATGGTTTCACCAGATTAATTGGACTCGTGGAGGGTATTAGGAACCATGGTAAACATCACGGTAAATTTTATTTTCGGTTCAAAATAGGTCAAAAAATTCAAAAATTGAAGGCTATAATCCACGCTTTTTGAGGAATTTTGAGGTTACGGGGCCCGATGGCGAAAAGTCTTGAGACCCTAGGGGATACATCTTAGGGTCATATAATGACGTTTGGAACCATATATGACCCTTATATGTTGCCATACATGTCTGTGGTAGGATTGAGGTCACGATATCGTTACAAGTTTGGAACGTGTAAATTCACTGTTTAAAGGCATATTGGAAGGTTCCACCCACACAATTGGACTCCCGGAGGGTATTAAGAACCATGGAAAAGATCTCGGCAAATTTTATTTCCGGGCGAAAAAAGGTCAAAAAATTCCAAAATTAAAGGCTATTTAATCAACGCTTTTTGAGGAATTTTGAGGTTCAAGGCCCGGTGGCGAAAAGTCTAGAGACCCTAGGGGATAAATCTTAGGGGCAGATGAAGATGTTTGGAGCCATATATGACCCTTATATGTTGCCTTAAATGTCCGTGGTAGGCTTGAGGTCACGATATCAGTGAAAGTTTGGAACAGGTAAATTGACTGTTTAAAGGCATATTGGATGGCTCCACCCACTCAATTGGACTCTTGGAGGGTATTAGGAACCATGGTAAACATCTCGGCAATTTTTATTTCCGGGCGAAAAAGGTCAAAAAATTCCAAAATTGAAGGCTATAATCCACGCTTTTTGAGGAATTTAGGGGTTAAGGGGTCTAGTGGTTAAAAGTCTTGAGACCCTAGGAGATACATCTTAGAGACATATAATGACGTTTGAAACCATATCTGACCCTGATATGTTGTTATAAATGTCCGTGGTAGGCTTCAGGTCACGATATCGGTGCAAGTTTGGAACGGGTAAATTGCCTGTTTAATGGCATATTAGATGGTTCCACCCACTCAATTGGAATCCCGTAGGGTATTAGGAACCATGGTAAAAATCTTGGAAAATTTTATTTCCGGGCGAGAAAAGGTCAAAAAATTCCAAAATTGAAGGCTATAATCCACGCTTTTTAAGGAATTTTGAGGTTACGGGGCCCGGTGGCGAAAAGTCTTGAGATCCTAGGGGATACATCTTAGGGTCATATAATGACGTTTGGAACCATATATGACCCTTATATGTTGCCATACATGTCCGTGGTAGGCTTGAGGTCACGATATCGGTGCAAGTTTAGAACGGAAAATCGACTGTTTAAAGGCATATTGGATGGTTCCACCCATTCAATTGGACTTCCGAAGGGTATTAGGAACCATTGTAAACATCTCGGCAATTTTTATTTCCGGGTGAAAAAAGGTCAAAAAAATCCAAAATTGAAGGCTATAATCCACGCTTTTTGAGGAATTTTGAGGTTACGGGGCCCGGTGGCGAAATGTCTTGAGACCCTAGGGGATACATCTTAGGGTCATATAATGAAGTTTGGAACCATATTTGTGTAGGAGATTATAGGTACTACGCAGCGGAAATAAAATGAATCATATTCATAAAGCACCTAGACCAAGGATCATTGCATAACACATAAAGAACACATAATTGTACCTTTGAAGCGTGATTCCACATGCGATCGAGCAAGAACAAAGGGAGATAAAGAACCCTAAGCGTGATTCCTCTACTTGGTCCACGGGCACAAGTTAAACCTCCACTAATGCTAGTTAGTCGTGATTGAACGCTTCAATCAACCTTCAACGGATAGGAGAGACACGAGCTAACCATGAACCACCACGAGGAACACCATGAGCCACCATGAGGGGCACCGCATGTACGGACGTGAAGGGAAAGGGGAGGGCCGTGAGGTGAGGAGAGTGTTTAGGGTTTGGGACTTGGTTGCTTCTTTCACAATCTACTATATGTTGATTGTTACTACTACCTTGCAACCCTAGGCATGGATCTTATTTATAGATCACATCTCTAAATAAGAGCCCATGTCAAAAGCCCAAAACCCTTATCCTAAACACACTACTCTAGCCCAACACTCTACATGGTACGTCATAATCTCATGAGGCCCATTAATGGGCCTCTTACTTGTTTAACCCAATACCCTTGTTGTGTGACCTCATAGGATCCATTCTATAAGGCTTTGGGCTATTTAACTAACCCAAAGAGCAATTATCATATCTAGCACCAGATATTGACAACCCTATAGAATGAACTTATTATCTCCATAATAGTGATCCTTGATATATCTAGTAATTGCACTTATTGAAGACATAATTCCTTCAATCTCCCACTACTTGTCTTAGACAAGTGCGCAATATTCAAATTCCTTTAGTCAATGTGTGTCGATTTGATAATATGATTGCATCTTATGCCGTGATCATATTAATCTACAAATCTTTTCTTGAAATTTGAGTTAGAATTACAAAACAAATGGTTACAATGTAATCCATTTGAGCACGGCCATGCATTTTCTGAATTCTCCCTCTTCAAGGAGCCAAGACACATTCCTAATTAAGTAAGTAGACTCTTTCCAATCTTGTGGTAGCCAAAGCACCCACTCAACTCATGAAAAAACCGGGAAACATCCTTTATAATCTCCAGTTACGGCTAGACGTTTGAATGTACCACAGTTAAAACAATCATTGAATAGAATCAATGTTCCACTCATGTCAAATGAATCCACTAATATATCCGAAAGCTCTATACTTGAACTTCAAAGTAGGTCTTAGTTCGATCATGCATCATTCATGCATATCCATGTGATTGACCGAGCATCACTACGCTCCTATAGCCCATGAAACTGCGCTATCCAATCAATCTTACATGCTAGTCCATGAAATCATTTATGTCCAGTTTAATGATTCCGAACTAGGAACTTAAATAATGTATGAATTTAGTTCACCTGTGGGGTTTCATTTAAAAGGTCATCAACCTAGTGAGCCCATCAAATCATAATTATTTTGGACATTTTATTTAATCTTGAAACCACGATTAAATAAGATTGAAACTTTGTTTCAATTGATAAACATAATTCTGCAAGCTAATGTATTTACTTTTGTAATATGCTTTCACAAAACATACACAACTAAAATTACATAACTTGCTTCAATCCAAAAACCTTAGTATGACTCTCATACCTTGGTCATGGACGGGGTTCAGTAAGTGGAGTTCATGAGACATTCTCATAAACATGAACTTTGTAATTTCTAAATCTTATAATCATTTTCATCTCCATACACTAAGAATTTTCCTTCGCCCTTTCGCAAGGAACTTTGGAATTTCTAATTTGTATTCCAACGTCATATTGGATTTCGATTGAAATCTATCATCACTTGTTCTTAGAACACGTGAATCAAATAGACGAGTATATTCCATGGCATGCATGATGCATCCTTTGCGAATTGCATAAGGTTCATCACTCAAAGTCTTAATTTCATCAACCTTTCTCAAGGTATTGAATCATTAAGCAACGTGCCATGTCACATGGGATTGAAACTTTTTTCAATATAATGTTGAACCTTATAAGAATCTTATCAATATAAGCTTCTTAACCAAAACTCAAACATCCTTTGAGACCTATCTATATAGTTCTTGAATCCCAAATGTACTCATCATCCTCTTCAAGGTTTTCATATAAAATGCATTAGCCATTACTTGATCCTTCAATAATTGCATTATGTACTAGACCAAGAAGACTTCATAGCTCCCACTAAACATCTTGTATGTACAAGACCTTTTCTTCATTTTACGAGAACATCAAACGATTTTATTAACTCACAAAATTAAGAACACTAACTCCCTGATGCTAACTTCAATCTATTATTGATCTTTTATGCATCCCTAGGATTATTGGATCTCCAAAATTTTCATTGTATCATATACAAATCTTATTTCATGAACAATTTCAAGAAAGCGTTTTGAAATCCATCTACCAAATCTTATAAGGTAGAAATCACTCAAATATCTTTAATAGATCTTTGCAACTTGACTAATGTAAAGGTTTCATCAACTATGAATATGTTAAATCCTTTAACAAGTCTTTGCTTTAGTTAGAAAACATTTTTCTTTCTTGTCTGTTTTGCTTATTTTGGGTTTCACCCAACTTAGGCAAATTATTCAAGTGTCATACACTTGCTTACAGACTTAGAATCTATTTCAGATTTCCTGGTTTTAAACCACTTGGAGTCATAACTTGTCAAATCATCCTTATTACTTGCATAATCATCATGTTCCAAAATGAATATTTTAGAACTCTTAGTCAATATGAAATCATATTTCTTTGGCTAAATTTTACATATGCTAGTCATCATTGTGGGTTTTTTTTTTATGCAATAATTGAAACTCATACAACAACTTTGTTTAGCTTTCAATGAGAAACGACAATTGAGGATGTGCACTTGGAATGTACTACCTTCGACACATGGTTATTAATCCCATTACACTTAATGAGACCACGCGTTGTCATTTGTAACATGAGGTGAATCATGCTCATATTGTTGCTTTTATTCAATAACTTCTCAAATTTCTTCGAGATCACTTTTCTTGAACTCTTTCAAGGCTCTCGAACTTTTCGAGATTCTTATACTCCCACTTGCATTTTGAGGTGGCATATTTAGCATAGGGTGAACCAATCATGGTTTAAACCACGTTTGTTTGTTGCTTTTCTCAAACTCTTTTGAGATTTACACTACTCCCACTTGATGTTTTGGAACAATTTCAATAAGGGCACCTACTTGAGCATCAAACATTTTGTGCTAAGTATGGTTGTGTAGTAGTACCCCGTGCTCTATATAGGAATCGAACGTGCATCAGACGGTTTAATACATGTTTTTTTCCTTGCTTTGTAGAAAGACTTAATAAGAATTTTTCTTATCCATATCACATATGAAGCCTTTGCTACATTTTGATTTGACCTATGTATCTTTGTTTAGTTTTGTAGCTTATCTTAAAAGTATATCCCTTGAACAATGGTTGGAAGATAGGTAATTTACATCCATTATAAAAATATATCTCATATAGATTGATAGCTTCCTTCATAAACACTTCACAAGGTTTACTTTCGGAGTTTGTTGTAAAACGTTTTCACAACTCTTGGATGTTTATCAAGGTCTTGGCTTAAATTCTCATTATTACGATCATATTGCAATACTTTGAATGTGTAGCCAAGTATATGTCTTGACTTAAATTTTTACAATTTCAATCATATTGTAATGTAATCATTATCTTGTCAAGTTGATACTGAACTTCATACTGAAAATTTTGAACTTTTCAAAATATTCATTCTTATGCTTCAACTAAGCACAAGTAGTGATCATATCACAAATGAAGTTTCATTGTCTGTCTCTAGCCTTTGAACCTTTCGTTTTCTTACATCGATATGTATTCTACATTGAGTTCTCATCATCATATCTCTAAATGGTGACTTAGTCAAAATTTCAAATTAGAATGATAATTACATATATAATGAATTCATAATCCAAGGATATTGAAAGTCCATCCCTTTGGATCTTCCGCATGCAATTTTCATTTTCATTCGAATTAATTGACATTTTAGAGACAATTTATATATATATATATATATATATATATATATATATGTATATATATATATATATATATATATATATTTATATATATATATATATATACACACACATATATATATATATATACACATATATATATATATGGTTTAATTATTTCTATCATATAGAATTTTAAACCTATTTAGAAATTAAAAACACATTATTACTCAATGAAGCATAGAATAACATTTATTCCACGTTTTTGAATCTTCGATGTTTAGTCATTACTAACATTTAATGGTGTTTTGATAATGGCAAGAATGAATAACCTTTATTTAATTCTAGCCAATACTAAGGTAAGGTGAAATATGAGTTCTACTTGTAAAGTTGCAACTTTTGCTTCCAAACTTGTAGATTCTACTTGTGAAGTAGCAACATTTGCTTCTTGAACTTGTAGATTTATTCCTCCTTTATCCATAACTTTTTCCTTTAGTTCAATCACATTGTGCAATGAGTGATCTAAACAAGACATCATATGTCCAAGAAGTAGCAATATGCTAAATAAATTTCTATAATATAATTCTTAAATTGAAACATTTCCATTCTTTTACCTTCCAACTATATGAGGTAGTATCTAATCAATTGGAATTGGTCCATTAAATTAGAAACATTTGTTGTTCATCACAACAACTTTAAGCATGTAAGTAGTTCTAGGTTTGAGAAGTAGCAACTTGTTTGCAATTCTGGGCCTATAACTTCTTAATGCAATCCTCATATATTCCTAAACCTTTCCCTTTGAGCCACTTAGAACATTTCTCTTAGGTTCAAAATGATACTTTGCTCAACTACATTAAGCACCTTTCATGATTCTGCTAAGTCTATTCTATCATTATTTATATTTGAGTTTAATCAAGTATTAAACTCTATATAAAGTAGATGAAGAATACTGTTATTTGATCAACTTTTGATCACAGAGATTTCCAATCACTTTCTTATAATCAATCATATTGAAGATAAGAGATTTTATTGGACTTGTACACTTGTCTTTTGAGGGATTGTACCTCTCATCTCATTATATCTCTTGAAACATTTTTTAAAATGAAGATGTGTTGGTATTTTACTCAAACATTTTATATAAAACCAACGTTAGACATGTGACATGAATTTCTAAAACTTGCCTTTTAGAAAAATCTTAGCAAAATTGGAATATAGGTTTATGGATTATCTTTTAAACTTTTTGAGAAAGTTTCTCAACTTTATTTTCAATCGAGGAGATTATATATAATAATAAAATTTGAACGACATGTTAGTTATAAGTAAACGCAAAATTCAATTATGTTTATTAAATTTAAAGTACCATAAGCGATTATTAAATTTATTGGTAACTTTAAAGCATTTAATTCAATTTTAAATTGATCTCTATTGAATAAAATGATTCCAAGATCCTTTATTTGTGCAATAATTAACCAGAGTGAGGCTCTGCAATAAACCATTACATTTTCAAGGTGAGTAAACTCTTTACTGATTACAACTCTTGTAATTCTTGGTTGAATAATTAACCATCGCATGTTTAATTATTACTCTTAGCTTCAAGGTTCTAAACGCTTTAGGTAACCTTGTTGAATATAACCAATTAAAAGTGTAGATATGCGGTCCTACCCCCACTTCCCTAAGATATATTATGATGCTCTGCTGAGGGCCAACCCATCATAAACGATCAAGGTTTTCGTCGGGTTTTTAATTGGAAAAGCTGCATCAATATTACTGGGATCTAGATTTATTATGTTGTGATTAAATAGTGAACTCTAGCGCATCATCACAAAACATCAATAAAATCTAACATGCATAAAATACTGAATGCATAAATAAGACATAGCATGGCCCCTAATCCTAAGAAAACTAATAAAGTAAATGCTCCCACTTGAATCATCATGGATCGCATCCACCTTGCTCCTTTGGGCCTTCACTTCATGGGCTTCTTGGATTAACTGCAACCTGTAATTTTACTCTATTTTATCTACTACTTAAATAAAATAAAATAAAATTACAAAAATACTTTATCGGTTCGTAGACCGTACTAAGATTACAAAAATACATCACGATGCGCAGATCGAATTTAGCAATCTACTGGGCCATACTAGTCATTATATAGCAATAAACAACATCATATATTATAAAATTGCCACATAATAAATCACTCATCATGCTTTCCTAAACTACAACATCGAATGTTCACAATAAAGGAAACATGGCATCTAAATATCTCATATTTTAATTAATGTAATTAGATAATATCATATATTATTCATGATCATCAATAAAATATCATATATTCTAAATAAGTCATGAGATAGAATCAAATCTTATTTTAACCTTAAAAGATAAATCATATTTATTCTCAAAGATTATCCTAACAAAGTTAGGAAATTCTATCCTAATTACTAGCCAATCACAATATTTTAAATCAATTATTTCCAAAAATAATTATGAGATAATCACATTATTTAAATCAATCTTGATCTTTAAATCCTATCCAAAATTAACAACCTTAATTAAGGATAATTATCAAAAACCAACTTTTGAAATTTGATTTTATCCAAAATAAAATCATATTTTATTTTGAATTACCTTTAAAACAAAATAATTTAATAAAAAACATTTTTTTTTTGAAATTAAAACTGCTGCCACGTCAACCAGGGAGTAATCCCCAGCCAACGAAGCAGCTGAACCACGCACATTGTGCGTCAGTCAGGAAGCCCCAACCAACGCACAACCACAGCCAGGAACGAATCCCAGCCACGACATCAACCTGTAGCTAGCCGAGAACCGTTCCAGCCACCTGAGTTCTGCGCCCTGCCACCTACGTCTGTTCACCGAGGGTTGTTGGTGTCCGTCGCGGCTAGGCCGGAGCCCAGCCACCAGCAGACCGCAGGCTGTAGCTTGCGGCAGTGCAACAGTTGCACCGCCTGCTGCCGCCTGTTACCACCGCCCTCACTCGCGCACCCTTTCCGACCTACTGGCAGCCGCCGTGGCCCACCTAACGGTGGTTTGGCACCCCAACCACGGCTGCCCCTTCCCAAGATTGAATCCTTTTTTTTTTGAGATATTTAATCTAATTAAACAACTTTTGCAAAATTAAATTAAATTAGGTCTTTTGAATTAAAACATAACTTTTATGCCTAATTCAATTTTGAAATCAAATTCATAATTCAATTTCAAATCTAGGGTTCTTCATAAAATTAATTAAAATTTAATTTAACTTTTAAATCAAATTATTGATTATACAAAAAATCATATTTATGTATATAATCAATCTAATTAAAATATGAAGCATAAATATTCGAAAATAATCAAAATTAAGCAAAAAAATCAAAATTTTAGGGCTATATTTCAATTAAAATTTTCGAAAAATACTAGGGCTTAATTCGGATTTTGCTAGAACATTTGAGCAATTAAATCATATTTAATCATATTCCAAAAATCAAATCTCCATTTAATATAAATATTGAACCATAATTAATTATTCTCCCTCCTAATTGAATTAAAATTGTGGACTATCAAAGAATTATTGGAAATATGCGTAAATGCAATAGGCTAACTGATATCACTGTAGAAGATTATAGGTACTACGCAGCGGAAATAACATGAATCATATTCATAAAGCACCTAAACCAAGGATCATTGCATAACACATAACGAACACATAATTGTACCTTTGAAGCGTGATTCCACGTGCGATCGAGCAAGAACAAAGGGAGATAAAGAACCCCAAGCGTGATTCCTCTACTTGGTCCACGAGCACAAGTTAAACCTCCACTAATGCTAGTTAGTCGTGATTGAACGCTTCAATCAACCTTCAATGGAGAGGAGAGACACGAGCTAACCATGAACCACCGCGACGAACACCATGAGCCACCATGAGGGGCACCGCACGTACGGATGTGAAGGGAAAGGGGAGGGCCGTGAGGTGAGGAGAGTGTTTAGGGTTTGGGACTTGGTTGCTTCTTTCACAATCTACTATATGTTGATTGTTACTACTACCTTGCAACCCTAGGCATGGATCTTATTTATAGATCACATCTCTAAATAAGAGCCCATGTCAAAAGCCCAAAACCCTTATCCTAAACACACTACTCTAGCCCAACAATCTACATGGTATGTCATAATCTCATGAGACCCATTAATGGGCCTCTTACTTGTTTAACCCAATACCCTTGTTGTGTGACCTCATAGGACCCATTCTATAAGGCTTTGGGCTATTAACTAACCCAAAGATCAATTATCATATCTAGCACCAGATATTGACGACCCTATAGAATGAACTTATTATCTCCATAATAGTGATCCTTGATATATCTAGTAATTGCACTTATCGAAGACATAATTCCTTCAATATGACCCTTATATGTTGCCATAAATGTCCGTGGTAGGCTTGAGGTCACGATATCGGTGCAAGTTTGGAACGGGTAAATTGACTATTTAAAGGCATATTGGATGGTTCCATCCAACCAATTGGAATCCCGGAGGGTATTAGGAACCATGGTAAATATCTCGGCAATTTTTATTTCCGGGCGAAAAAAGGTCAAAAAATTCCAAAATTGAAGGCTATAATCCACACTTTTTGAAGAATTTTTAGGTTACGGGGCCCAGTAGCGAAAAGTCTTGAGACCCTAGGGGATACATCTTATAGTCATATATTATGTTTGGAACTATATATGACCCTTATATGTTGCCATAAATGTCCGTGGTAGGCTTGAGCTCACGATATCAGTGCAAGTTTGGAACAGGTAAATTGACTGTTTAAAGGCATATTAGATGGTTCCACCCACTCAATTGGAATCCCAGAGGGTATTAGGAACCAAGGTAAACATCTTGGAAAATTTTATTTCCGGGCAAAATAAGGTCAAAAAATTCCAAAATTGAAGGCTATAATCCACGCTTTTTGAGGAATTTTAAGGTTACGGGGCCCGGTGGAGAAAACTCTTGATACCCTAGGGGATACATCTTAGGGTCATATAATGACGTTTGGAACCATATATGACCCTTATATGTTGCCATAAATGTCCGTTGTAGGCTTGAGGTCACGATATCGGTGCAAGTTTGGAACGGGTAAATTGACTGTTTAAAGGCATATTGGATGGTTCCACCCAATCAATTGGAATCCCAGAGGGTATTAGGAACCATGGTAAATATCTCGGCAATTTTTATTTCCGGGAAAAAAAAGGTCAAAAAATTCCAAAAATGAAGGCTATAATCCACGCTTTTTGAGGAATTTTGAGTTTTCGGGGCCCGGTAGCGAAAAGTCTTGAGACCCTAGGGGATACATCTTAGGGTCATATAATGACATTTGGAACTATATATGACCCTTAAATATTGCCATAAATGTCCGTGGTAGGCTTGAGCTCACGATATCGGTGCAAGTTTGGAACAGGTAAATTGACTGTTTAAGTCTTGAGACCCTAGGGGATACATCTTAGGGTCATATAATGACGTTTGGAACCATATATGACCCTTATATGTTGCCATAAATGTCCGTGGTAGTCTTCAGGTCACGATATCGGTGCAAGTTTGGAACGGGTAAATTGACTGTTTAAAGGCATATTGGATGGTTCCACCCAATCAACTAGACTTCTGGAGGGTATTAGGAACCTTGGTAAACATCTCGGCAATTTTTATTTTCGGGCGAAAAAGGTAAAAAATTCCAAAATTGAAGGCTGTAAGCCACGCTTTTTGAGGAATATTGAAGTGACGGGGCCTAGTGGCGAAAAGACTTGAGACCCTAGGGGATACATCTAAGGGTCATATAATGACGTTTGGAACCATATATGACCCTTATATATTGCCATAAATGTCCGTGGTAGGCTTGTGGTCACGATATCGGTGCAAGTATCAAACGGGTAAATTGACTGTTTAAAGGCATATTGGATGGTTCCACCCAATCAATTAGGAACCATGGTAAACATCTCGGTTATTTTTTTTTCCAGGCGAAAAAAGGTAAAAAAAATTCCAAAATTGAAGGCTATAATTCACGCTTTTTAAGGAATTTTGAGGTTACCGGGCCCGGTCGCGAAAAGTCTTGAGACCCTAGGGGATACATTTTATCGTCATATAATGATGTTTAAAACCATATATGACCCTTATATTTTGCCATAAATGTCCTTGGTAGGCTTGAGGTCACGAGATCGGTGCATGTTTGGGACAGGTAAATTGACTGTTTAAAGGCATATTAGATGGTTCCACCGACTCAATTGACTCCCGGAGGGTATTAGGAACCATGGTAAACATCTCAGCAATTTTTATTTCCAGGCTAAAAAAAGTCAAAAAATTCTAAAATTGAAGGCTATAATCCACGCTTTTTTAAGAATTTTGAGGTTACGGGGCTCGGTGGCGAAAAATCTTGAGACCCTAGGGGATACATCTTAGGGTCATAAATGACGTTTGGAACCATGTATGACCCTGATATGTTGCCATAAATGTCCGTGGTAGGCTTGAGGTCACGATATCGGTGCAAGTTTGGAACGGGTAAATTGACTGTTTAAAGGCATATTGGATGGTTCCACCCACTCAATTGGACTCCCGGAGGGTATTAACCATTGTTAACATCTCGGCAATTTTTTTTCTTGGCGAAAACAGGTTAAAATATTCCAAAATTGAAGGCTATAATCCACGCTTTTTAAGGAATTTTGAGATTACGGGGCATGGTGGCGAGAAGTCTTAAAACCCTAGGTAATACATCTTATGGTCATATAATGACGTTAGGAACCACATATGACCCTTATATGTTGCCACAAATGTTGTGGTAGGCTTGAGGTCACAATATCGGTGAAAGTTTAGAACGGGTATATTGACTGTTTAAAGGCATATTGTATGGCTCCTCCCACTCAATTGTACTCCCGGAGGGTAGTAGGAACCAAGGTAATCATCTCGGCAATTTTTATTTCCGAGCGAAAAAAGGTGAAAATATTCCAAAATTGAAGGCTATAATCCACGCTTTTTAAAGAATTTTGAGTTACCGGGCCCGGTGGCGAAAAGTCTTGAGACCCTAAGGGATACATCTTAGGGTCATATAATGATCTTTGGAACCATATATGACCATTATATGTTGGCATAAATGTCCGTGGTAGTCTTGAGGTCAAGATATCGGTGCAAGTTTGGAACGGGTAAATTGACTGTTTACAGGATTATTAGATGGTTCTACCCACTCAATTGGACTCCCGTAGGATATTAGGGACCATGTTAAACATCTCGGCAATTTTTTTTCCATGCGAAAAAAGGTCAAAAATTTCCAAAATTGAAGGCTATAATCCACGCTTTTTGAGGAATTTTTATGTTACGGGGCCCGGTGGCGAAAAGTCATGAGACCCTAGGGGATACATCTTAGGGTCATATAATGACGTTTGAAACCATATATGAGCATTATATGTTGCCATAAATGTCCGTGGTAGGCTTGAGGTCACGAAATCGGTGCGAGTTTGGAACGGGTAAATTGACTATTTAAAGGCATATTGGATGGTTCCACCCAATCAATTGGAATCCCGGAGGGTATTAGGAACCATGTTAAAGATCTCGGCAATTTTTATTTTCGGGCGAAAAAAGGTAAAAAAATTCCAAAATTGAAGGCTATAATCCACGGTTTTTTGAGGAATTTTGAGGTTACCGGGCCCGGTGGCGAAAAGTCTTGAGACCCTAGGGGATACATCTTAGGGTCATACATTTTTGGTTTATTGAAATGATTTTTATTTAATTTTTATTGTAAGTATTATGTGTTAGTTGAAATTATATTTTAATAAGGTGATTAGTGAATTTTTGGGTATTATAAACCCCTAAAGTGAAATATTTCGATGTGTATTTGAATATGTGTGGGTTGCGATTGAATTGTCGACGTCGTAATGCTTTAGAGAAGGATAACATTGTCTTTAGCATCACTTCGCCAAGAGTTGTGAATGCACTTAATTGTTGGATTCCGATAATTAATTATATTCCCGAACTCAGACGATACCTTTTGTAATTTTTTTTTAAGTTGAAATGTATTTTGAATTGGAGCTTCCATTGAATTTAAGAAATATGAATTTTCTTATGCGGTTTTAATTGAGTGTAAGGCCATTTAGGCTTCTCTGCAGATTTCTAAGTGAAATATATTATATTATTTATTTTAATTGGTTTTGAATTGTGCGTGGCGCCATAGTCAGGTGTGAGGCCGAGTTGCTTCCCGATGGTTAATGAACATGCTAACTACCTTAATTGCGAGTCTTAGGTAGCTCAACGTGGGTTAATTGTTGTCGTCCGGGGGTGTGTAAGACCTTATAGGCATCTACCCATAACCGGGAGTTGGCCAATCTTAGACATGGTCTCTGCGAGATGACCGGGGGTTCGTCCTGACAAACCTTAGGAAGTGGATTGCGAGGCCACTAGCGTTCCCTCCATGCCAATTCTGCTGTTTGAATGATTTTTGAACGGATTATGAAATTATATATATATATTTTTGAGGTTATATGAATTTTTGCTTCAGTTTGGTTTATTTGATTTTGTTTTCAAAGTTAACTCTCGTGATTTGTATGGTTGAGTGTAAGTGATTTCTTACCTGTAATTTAATTTCTAAACCTTATTATTACTGATTTGAGGGAGAACTACTAGTTGCTCCCCACTGATTGTGGAATTTTTGTGGTTGTTTCAAATGTAGAGTGATGTTGGGTTATGTGCTGTTGGGACGGGTTTGAGTAGGCCTTAGGCCACCTTAAGTTGGACTTTTGAATGCTTTGGTTTGGTTTGGCTTGTTTGAATTGTTTGTGTGGATTCTCTTGACTGAGTTTGGCTTTAATACGTTTTGGGATTTGCCGATAAGGGTTGTTCTGCCCTTGGCTTCTTGTAATTTCAAGTTTATCTATCTTTTGTTCGCCTAGTCGAGTTCTTCTTTCTAGGGCCTCAATTGCCACTTTTAGACCCGTTTAGGTTTAAATACATTCAAATTCAATGTCTATGCTCCAGTTAGATCATATAGACTTAAGTTAACATCCGATAGTGACAAAGTGACCTCTGTCACGGTGTATTTCCGCTAACGCCAATATTTGTATAAGGATGGGGTGTTACACTAAATCCACACAAACCATGGAGTCGAGTTCAATTTCATCACGAACTCGCGGAGCCGCCCGTTGGCATACACCCTCAAGGGAGGTTGCCTTGTTAACGCGTCCAAACTCTTAACCATGGTACCCTTTGACACCCAATAAGCTTGACCATAGTGAAACATAGATCTTGACTTTAGGTTGCGAACTTCATTGCATCATTCGTGACAATGTGCTTTTGTGTGCATATTTTTTATTTTATTTTTTCTTCTCTTCTTTTTTCTCTTATCAAACTTTTTTTTTTATTAGAGTCGAGTCATAGTTTTTTTTTTTTTTTTTAATTTTAAGTCAACCCGGATTTTTATTCCCGTATCTTGCATACGAGTTAACTTGTTTTGGTCATAGCCGGAGTTCTAGAAAGAGTTATGTGTCGTGCCAACTATGGATCTGTAGCCCTGAGTTTTATCTTTTATTTGGCGTTGGTTTAGCCACAATCAGAGTCACAAAACAAAAGTTATTACCGATATACTACAATCTGTCAAGTTTTAGATGTCTTTTTAGCGTCAACATTCTTTCTTTTGAATTTTTTTTCGTATCAAGCTAGTCTTAGCCAAGTCCTTTTATCCGTGTCAATTCGTATAAACATGGTATTATAGATTTTTATTTATTTATACCCATGAGTCTTAACTCTTCTAGAATTCCACTGGTCTTCCTAATTTCTTGTGATTATTGTGCTAATCTTAACATGTGTTCTTTGTCTTTGATTGTTGTTGATCTTTTTTATGACTAACGATTGCCAATGGACCGTTTTCACCTAGTAAATAGCATAAACATTAAAATTGGACAAAATTAATCAAGTTACTTTGTCTTTTAGTTTTCCATGCTATTTGGTCCTTGCGTCCTTCGTTTTTTCACTACGTCTTCATGTCTAGCCATGCGATCATACCACGAGTCTTAATAAACTCACCTAATCACACATGTTGAGTCGTTGCACACACTTTTTCTTCGAGTAATGCACTATATTGCTTATGATCGTGTACTAGGACTATGCATGCGTCGTTTTCCGTCATAATAGGAATGAGTAGAGTATTTCACATTGGTTTTAAAATTCTTTTCATACACTCTTCCTTTCCAATCCGATTTATTGAGTCAATGCATTAAGTGAGCTCATTTTGTTCCATAATACTCGAGTTCAAGATTCACTAGGCAAGAGTTGGAAGAATAAGAGGAACGTCATTCCTTCCTTCTTTTCTTCCAATCAAAGCATCAGCAATAACAAATTTCTTGTCCCTCTTGGCGGTAACTAGTAATTCATAAGCATCCATGAAGACGAAGCACAAGACAAGTTTCCATAAAAGATTTCATGCTTTTTTTTTCTTTGTTCCAACCCTTTTTCCCTAATGAGTCTAGCATAGGTTCTCCTTATCCTTATGTCTCTATGCCATGTTCCATCAATAAGCAACTATTTCATTTGCATTCGATCATGTCATTCGGGAAAAAAAAAAAAAAAAAAACCGCCAAACTAAACACAAGGTACACCAATAGTTTGAGGCACCTTTGCAACCCTATCATTCCCCTTAAACCAATTTCATTCGATCACATATCCATTTATTCATCAACCACTTTGAGCCTCGTCTAACGTTTGGCCTTATATGACCCTTTTTGAGGAATTTTGAGGTTACGGAGCCCGGTGGCGAAAAGTCTTGAGACCCTAGGGGATACATCTTAGGGTCATATAATGACGTTTGGAACCATATATGACCCTTATATGTTGCCATTAATGTCCGTGGTAGGCTTGAGGTCACGATATCGGTGCAAGTTTGGAACGGGTAAATTGACTGTTTGAAGGCATATTTGATGGTTCCACCCACTCAATTGGACTCCCGGAGGGTATTAGGAACCATGGTAAACATCTCGGCAATTTTTATTTCCGGGCGAAAATAGGTTAAAAAATTCCAAAATTGAAGGCTATAATCCACGTTTTTTAAGGAATTTTGAGGTTACGAGGCTGTAGGGAATATTTCAAGCATTATAATAACCCCAAACTTGAACCCCACTGTGATCATACACTAAAGTACGGTGGCGTTCCAAAGGGAAAGACAAAGAGCTAAAACGAGTCGCCAACAAGTTTTAAGGAACTTGTACCCAAAAGATAATCCAAGAGGACCATCAACTACTCCATAAGGTCTTGAACCAAATAGGGTCCGGGGATGAAGGTACGAATCCAATCTACAAAAGAAAGGACCCGCCCTATAAAATAGGCCTCTACTTTGTTCTGCTCGTATTCATGCGCGTTTTTCGAATAACATACAAACATTATGTTAAACCTAACCTGTTTATCTATGTTGGTTGAGTATTAATGCACAAATAATACTATTATTGGCGATCACTTGAGTTAAAATCACATTAGCCTAATCCAAATTAATAATTATCTTATTAAGCGTGATTTCAAGTACAAATTCCCTTTAAACCTGCATAAAAGGCGTGATCAAGCAATAACAATATAATATCAAGCTACATAATAATAAACAATAATAACAATAATCATGATAAGGCATAATAAAGCTTGAATATAATAGCAAGATCCTAGGCATGATACTAACAAGATTAATAACAAACCCTAGCATGTCACTAAGCGATAAAGATCAAAGCTTTAACCTAACATGGTACTAACATGATATTAGAAAGAATAAAGGCACTCTAAACATGATACTAGAAAGCATAAAATAACATCCTAACATGATACTAGGAATTAAACAATAATAAGCATGCTTTCTACATTGAAAGAGAGTAATAAGATTACATACTTTGAAGCCTTGTACCTCTTTCTAATAACAAAATACACAAGTTAGTAACTTCAATGAAAATAATAAAGAATAATAATTAAAGAATTAAAGAATTAAATTGAAATCAAATTAAATAAAGTTTAGACTAGTTTTGGACCAAACCCTCAGAAATTATCAACCTTGCACGTCTAGGGCGAAGGCAACTTCGAACTTGGTTAGGAGACTCTAGATCTTGTGAATGCGGAATATTGTATTTGAAAAAAGGTTGTTTAGAAAGAGAGAGAGAGAAAACATATATTGCTCAAGAGAGAAAAGAGAGAATTAAGGAAGAGAGTTGATTGATGAAAGTTTATTGTTTGTATGTAGATGATTGTAGATTGATGAGAGTTGATGATTGTGAATTGATAATTGTGTATGATCTTTTTGAAAACAGGAATTCGGACCCTATTTATAAGAAAAATAATCCGGAAAAACATAGAATTTGATAAGGAATAAAACTCCACGCTGTCGCCAAGAATTAACTCTGTCGCGACGCGACAGGGTCTGTCGCGCGGCGACAGGGTCTATCGCGCGGCGACAGACTTGTCGTCTGGCGACAGCCTGTATAAGCGCGTTTTTCTTCACACGGAATCCGATCTTTAATCAACTTGATCTACGGAATCCATACAGAAGATAAAATACATATTTAAGATAATAAAATAATATTCTATTCCAAATAAAAAACTTTTTAAAGATAATTAATTATTAATCCTATCAATATTAGAATTAAAAGGAACTTTCTAGAAACTTCTAGAAAACTATAATCAATCCTAATAATTTTAGGAATAACAATTAATATCAGGCCCTCCTCTAGATCATTGGGCCGTATTAAAATAAATAACCGGGCCCAGTTTAGTATTTTGGCCATAACTTCCTCAATATTCATCGGAATCGGGCTTATAATATATCGTTGGAAAGGTCTTTTCAAGCCCCATCCATCTACACTATTATTGGACCCTTATCATGGACCAAAATAAACTGAAATGGACGTTTTCAAATAAATAAAGTCATTTTCAAAAACAGAGAGAAAAGAAATTAATTAAAACTAAACCGCGACACTTGACTTTCGAACCACTTTCACCTAATTCGATAATAACACAACGTGCAAGGCATTCATCACTGGATTTGGTTTTGGGGAGACACAAATGGGTGTCTACAGAAGCCCCCACTTTGACTGAGTTTGAAGAAACATATGTTTCGAAAAACGAGAGTCAAAGTATCTATAGGGACGGAGAATGATTCAAAATGTTCTGCAATTCCAAATCATTCTTATAACGCCGATACCTGCAAACTAATCATTAGTTAAAACAGATAAAAGAGTTAAGAAACGCGTTACTTGCACCGTCGAGCACACGTCTCTAAGAGTAACCGTTTTGCTGTTGCATTTGTTGTTTGTGACAACCTCCACCGTGCCTCGTGAACGCCATCGTAGAAGATAACCATATGTCGTCGTCTTCAATATTCTTGATCCTCCACAGTATTTCGGGAACATCATCGAAAATAACTGTATGTCGTCATCCTCCACAGTGTTCCTCAGAATCGAAGTGATCTTAAGCAAAAGTTGATGGAGGAAGCTCATAGTTCTCCTTATTCAATGCATCCCGGAGGGGACAAGTTGTATAAGGACATGAGAAAGACGTTCTGGTGGCCGAATATGAAAAGGGAAGTGGCAGAATTTGTGGCTAGATGTTTGACTTGTAAAAAAGTCAAAAACGAGCATAAGAGACCCCAAGGAACAGTTCAATCCTTGGAGGTACCTAGTTGGAAGTGAGATTCGATATCTATGGATTTCGTGGGAGCCTTACCCAAAACTCGAGCGGGAAATGATACAATTTGGCTCATAGTGGATCGATTAACGAAATGTGCAACGTTTATACCCATGAGGAGTACATGGTCGATGGATCAATTGGGAAGAGCGTATGTGAAATTTGTGGTGAAATACCATGGTGTACCGAAGGACATAATCTCGGATAGAGACTCAAGGTTCTCATCCAACTTCTGGCAGAGTTTACAGAAGGCTATGGGGACTAAGTTGTGCATTCCACCCTGCAACCGATGGTCAAACAGAGAAAACAATACAGATATTAGAGGATATGTTGAGATCATGTGTTATGGAGTACCAGGGTTCGTGGGAAGATCATTTGGACTTGATAGAATTTTCCTACAACAACAGTTATCATGCAAGTATTGGGATGGCGCCATTCGAGGCTTTGTATGGGCGAAAGTGTAGAAGCCCAATATGTTGGAACGACATAAGTGAGACAGTTACACTCGGGCTAGAGATGATCGAGGAGAAAGTGAAACAAGTAAAGATGATTCAAGAGAAAATCAAAGCCGGACAAGATCGTCAAAAAAGCTATGCGGATTTAAAAAGGAGGGATGAGGAATACGAAGTAGGTGAGAGAGTTTTATTGAAAATATCCCCAATGAAGGGAGTGATGAGGTTCGGGAAAAGAGGAAAGCTAAACCCGAAATATATTGGACCCTATGATATCACCCAAAGAGTGGGAAAGGTAGGATACAAGTTGGAATTGCCTAATGAGCTAGAAAGAGTTCACAATGTGTTCCATGTGAGCCAAATTCGGAAGTACATACCAGATGTTTCCTATGTTTTACAGCCTGAAATTATCGAGATGGATGAGAACTTGACTTATGAGAAAAGGCCTGTGAAGATTTTGGATAGTAAAGTGAGAAGCACTAGGAACAAGGATGTTAAGATAGTCAAGGTTCTATGGTCAAACCATAAAATTGAGGAAGCTACTTGGGAAGCTGAAGCAGATATGGGAAAAGATATCCAGAGTTATTTTCAGAGGTCAGTAGTTGAGTTATGGGGGCATAACTCCTTTTAAGGGGGGTAGAATGCGATAGAGTTTCGCGCTTTTGACCTTTTGGCTAGTTTCTGGGTCATTTTGAGTTATTTCATGTTGTGCATGAGTTTTAGTATGAGTAATTTCGAATCGTTATAAGTTGTGCATGAGTCAGTTAGTACTAACTTGGATTATTTAACCAACTTTTACTTAAGTTTCGTGGTCGAAACTTCTTTTAAGGGGGGTAGACTGTAATACCTCGTATTTTTAAACCCGTTTACTAATTATCAAACTATGGGTTTTCCTAAAATATTTCAAATATTATATTTTTATACAAAATAATTTATTTAAGACATTATATACAAATGACAATTTCATAATTTCGTTTTATTATACTAATCAAGCTAAAGTTATCATGCCCGAAAACCGGATTTTCTACCTTAAATCCTTTGTTCCCGAGCCAAATATTTTGTTCCGAGTCATACTACAAGTGACAAAAGTATTTATTATCCTCTTTGCTAAAGTCAACTCTAAAACACCACACCAATTGCTCCACGTAGCTCTCTTATACACCCTTCATCTTCATTTTCGTTCCAAGCTTGAGCAGTCTCGGAAAACACCTTCGATCAAGGTCCATCCGTGGTCCGATTTGGCTGAAATTTTGACAGCTTGTTCAAGACATTCCAATCTTCAATTTCAACAGTGTGATTGTTGTTTGGTTTTATAGATCAAAAGTTATGTCTTCTGAACATAAACGCGTTTTCTTGCTTCTAGAACATCTTCATGTCGGCAAAAATGGAACCAAGGTTCCCACTTGTTCTTCCATTAATGGAGACAACTAAAATAGTGCCTAATTGCGGCTATAAATAGCCATGAAAATCAGTCATACTTCCCACATTCATCAAACTACTCTCTTCATTCTCCATCTCTTCCTTTCTAAATCTTTCTTTGTTTCCTCTTCTTCCTCTTTGGCCGTGAACACCACGACCACCACCTCTCCGACAACCTTACTGCAGCCCTCTTACCGTTGTCGTCGCTACCACCCATAGGTAGTCCCTCCACCTTCCTCCATTGCTTGATTATCTAAGCTTCCAACTTTGTTTTGATACTACATTATTGTTGTTGTTATTGTTCTTCATTTTGGGTCATATTATTACTACTACTAATGTACACTACTAGTACACATATATACTAATGATAATCTACCATTATAAAGTATTGTTAATTGTTATTATCTTGATTAAATCACATCAAACAACTACACTATACATATTACTACTACTACATACTAAAATAAGTACTACTACTATTCATGATGTTATAAGTATTATTATCATTATATTGTTGGTGTTTTGCTACTACTACTACTACTCATCTACGTACTACTTCTACTACATATTATTATTATTATTATTATTATTATAATTATTATTATTATTATTATTATTATTATTATTATTATTATTATTATTATTATTATTATTATTATTATTATTACTATTACTATTATTATCGTCATTAATAATATAACTAACTCTCTTAATATTAAAAAGGTTTCTTGAATTATGAAAGTATAAACATTACAAGAGTTAAACTAATTGACCGTGCACAACTAAGTCAAGGGTCTACATTTTAGGTACTAGTGTATATGGGTTGAAGAGTTTTTGATTAGGACTTTGTGTTTATTGTAGTAGGGATTTCAAGTTCGTAATTAGGAACTTCGTGCTTGTTTGCAAGGATCAAGGTAAGTACTCATGGCTAGATCTTTAAATAAGTGATTTTATACAAATGTGTTTTGTGTTTTGAATGATGAAATATGTTTGAATGTTGAACAAGGATTTATGAATTTTTATGAAATGAATATTGTGAAATATTTTGCTGTTTGATCTTTGGAAATAATTTCAATGTTCTAAAAGTTGTTTATGCACATACCTGACTTCAAATTCATTTTAAAGAGCAAATGTTGTTGAAATCCCATACATGGGAATTTGAAGGTTGATTTATCAAAGATACGTATTGGATTTTTATGACTCCCACTATGTGGAGATAAAATTGAAGACTATGGACTATGTATGACCTAGTCTTTCCCCTTGATAGCACTATGTAAGGAGTTACTAGCTTGGGGGGTGTGCACACTTAGGTGGTAAAATGATTTACAAAAATGAGGATTGATCCATCCTATTCGGAATTATATTTGGAAAGTTGGTTGTTTCGGAAATTGGTTCTTTTGACAAGTTTTTATATATGAATTTCTATTCATCAATGGTTTGGATAAAGTATGATTTATTAAAGTTGAATCTATTCGAAAGCATGTTTAATTAAATAAATTAATTTTACATGTCTAGCATTTGTATGTACTTAGCATTTTGGCTAATGCGTATTTGTTTTGTTTTGGCTTGGCCCTACTTATCATTTTGATGAGTAGATAGGTGATGGCGATCGGACAACGTGAACTATGTGCTGCATTGGGAACCATGGGTGGTGATCACCTAGTTTAACTTAGTTAACATAGTATTAGTGGTGTAGTAACTTTGAAAGTGTATCAAACTATTATTACTACTATTATTATCATTAATGAAAGTTAAGTACTATTTTTCGCTGCAAAACTCTGTTATGTCTTACGTAATCACGTGGCGGTAATACTCCCATGTTACTCCCTAAAGTTGGATTATTACTATTAATATTAGAGAGTAATTTGGGGGTGTTACAGTTCCACCCAATCAACTGGACTCCCGGAGGGTATTAGGAACCATGGTAAACATCTTGGCAATTTTTATTTCCGGGCGAAAAAGGTAAAAAAATTCCAAAATTGAAGGCTATAATCCACGCTTTTTGAGGAATTTTGAAGTTCCGGGGCCTAGTGGTGAAAAGACTTTAGACCCTAGGGGATACATCTTAGGGTCATATAATGACGTTTGAAACCATATATGACCCTTATATGTTGCTATAAATGTCTGTGGTAGGCATCAGGTCACGATTTCAGTGCAAGTTTCGAACGGATAAATTGACTGTTTAAAGGCATATTGGATGGTTCCACCCACTCAATTGGACTCCCGGAGGATATTAGGAACCATGGTAAACATATCGGAAATTTTTATTTCTGGGCAAAAAAAGGTAAAAAAATTCCAAAATTGAAGGCTATAATCCACACTTTTTGAGGAATTTTGAGGTTACCCTGCCCAGTGGCGAAAAGTCTTGAAAACCCTAGGGGATACATCTTAGGGTCATATAATGACGTTTGGAACCATATATGACCCTTATATTATGCCATAAATGTCCGTAGTAGGCTTGAGGTAACGATATCAGTGCACGTTTGGAACGGGTAAATTGACTGTTTAATGGCATATTGGATGGTTCCACCGACTCAATTGGACTCCCGGTGGGTATTAGGAACCATGGTAAACATCTCGGCAATTTTTATTTCCAGGCGGAAAAAGGTCAAAAAATTCCAAAATTGAAGGCTATAATCCACGCTTTTTGAGGATTTTTGAGGTTACGGGGCCTGGTGGCTGTAAACACCTAAAAATGTCTCCGCAAAACCAAACCCGGTGATGAACAACTTTTCACCGCCAATATTGGTCGGGTTGAGTATGTAATCTTTAGAGTGCTTAAATCCATGTTCATTCCCAATACATTTCATAAACCAACCTAATACCTAACCCATTTCACCAAACCATAACTTATTTTCCTTATTTCATGCCTTTAAACCCAAAATAATTCATTTCGTGTCCTTTAAAATCATTCATTTTGAGTTCTTTATATAAAAACGTTTAGATAAGTTTATTTTGATCCATAATCAAGGTCTAATGATTAAATATTTGGATGGGTCTTTAAAAGAGCTTTCCAACGGTATATCATAAGCCTAAATCCGAGTTGTAACGAATAAGTTATTGTTAAAACACTAAACTGGATCTAAACCGAACCTAAGCCCACCTTACCTACGACCCAATGATCATGTGGAGGGTCTAAAGGATTTAAACTCATTCCTAATCCAGTTAGGATTAATTGAAAGCTTCTATAAGTTTCAAAAAGATCCTAATTAATCTTTTTGAAATGATAAGATTAAAGAGTTTGAAATAAAATAAAAATCCTCTAGTAATTCGATTCGAATTGAAAGACATTCAAAGATAGTCAGAAATTATTTTTGTGCTTCATAGTTTTTATCTAATTTTTATATGGTTGGATAGATCTTGAAATTATCTTTCCAATGATATATTAATTCCGAGCTATAACAAAAAAGATATAAAAGAAATACGAAACTCTATCCAAAACTGACACCGTCTCACTATTTCGGTTATATCTTTTATACTAATAAATATTTTAATCTGATTCTAATTGGGTTAGAAAGTAGACATCAATATCTTTCCAACGACATCTTATTCTTCATATTCCTATTTCTGGATCAAAAGATATGATAAAAACAAAAACCAAATTTCGAATTCGAATTCTTATCTTTGTTTGATTCGACCCCCTCTTTTTTTCCTATAAATAGAGGTCATATCTTCCCTTTTTCAATCATCAACAAGCTTGATCATCAAATCATTCTCTCTTCCTCTCTTCTACACCAAAAGTCATTCTCTCTCCCTACACCAAAAATATTCTCTCCTCTTTCTCTTGCTCTAGCCTAAATTTTAGCCAGCCTATTCAATCATTTTATATCCCTTAAGCACTCTAAGGAGTCCATACATTACCCGAAGTTCTATACTTAAACCAAGGTGTGAAAGGTAGAATTAACCAAGGGTTTGGACCAAATCAACTCTACTTTTTATTTAATTTAATTTACATTTGATTTACTATTTTTATTGAAGTTACTAACAATTTATTCATGATGTAGTAATTACAAGGAAACGCGGAAAGTGAGTAATTAATCACTTAATTACTCTTGTTATTATTTCTTATTGATGTTATCATGATTAGGGTTTATTATTATTTAATTTGCACTAACGCTATTATTGTTGAATTGCTTCCAATATTAATGTTGATTCTATCATTATTATTTATGATCACCATATTGCATGTTTAAAGCGAATATGTAATTGAAATAACGCTCAATAAGATAATTTGAATAATCGGTTTAGGTTCCTTTTTAATCTTGTTGTTTAATCAAGTGATCACAATATTTTAGAATTATATGTTGCATTAATATTCAACCAATTTATCATAATAATAGTTTGGAGCAAATTGAATATTTTGTTTGTATGCCTTTGAGATCATAGGAATACTTTTTCACAATAAGAATCAAGTAAAGGCCAATACGGGCAAATGTGACTCCATGACTCAGTTCGTACCATCATCCCCGATCCTCCTCTCGTGGTTTCGAACCATATGGAGTTAGTAATCTCATGGATTATAAATGGGGTGTAACCTTCACGGGTCAATCGTTGTTGCCTTTCGTTGTCCTTTTTCGTGGTTGCCTTTTATGATCCGTGAATGGTTTACAAGTTCCTTAATAACTTATTAGCGGCTCCCTACTTTTCTTTGTTCCTAATCGTTGTCCCTAATCGTAAGTCAATTCCCACTTCCTAAGAGTGCCAAGCATATTCACAACATGCTTTTACGTAGGCACACTTCAAACGAAGCCTACAATTTGGCGACTCCGCTGGGGAGGATTCTTGGTTATTCATCGATTTGAGTGATCGGTATTTTATTGAGATGAGTGGATGAGACTTGAAAGATTCTTGAATTGTATTCCTGCGATTTAATTGGCATTGTCACATATGCATATGCATTTTAGGTCACCTATTTTTCCACAATAGTACGTGTTTTACGTATGTGGATAGCCCGGGGGATTTAAGCTCTATCAACCCAAAAACGCTCATGGCAATAAGGGTTCATCAGAGTTTCTAAATCCACCCAAACCATGGAGTCGAGTTCGATTTCATCACGAACTCGCGGAGCCGCCCATTGGCGTACACCCTCAAGGGAGGTTGACTTGCTAACGCGTCCAAACTCTTAACCATGGTACCCTTTAACACCCAACAAGCTTGACCATAGTGAAACATAGATCTTGACTTTAGGTTGCGAACTTCATTGCATCATTCGTGACAATGTACTTATGTGTGCATATTTTTTATTTTATTTTTTCTTCTCTACTTTTTTCTTTTATCAAACCTTTTTTTTTATAAGAGTCGAGTCATAATTTTTTTTTTTTTTTTTTAATTTTAAGTCAACTCGGATTTTTATTCCCGTATCCTGCATACGAGTCAACCTGTTTTGGTCATAGCTGGAGTTCTAGAAAGAGTTACGTGTTGTGCCACCTATGGATCTGTAGCCCCGAGTTTTCTCTTTTATTTGGCGTTGGTTTAGTCACAAAACAAAAGTTATTACCGATATACTACAGTCTGTCCAGTTTTAGGTGTCTTTTTAGCGTCAACTTTCTTTCTTTATAATTTTTTTTTCGTATCAAGCTAGTCTTAGCCAAGTCCTTTTATCCGTGTCAACTCGTATAACATGGTATTATAGATTTTTATTTATTTATTTATACCCATGAGTCATAACTCTTCTAGAATTCCACTCGTCTTCCTAGTTTCTTGTGATTATTGTGCTAATTTTAACATTTGTTCTTTGTCTTTGATTGTTGTTGATCTTTTTTTATGACTAACGATAGCCAATGGACCGTTTTCACCTAGTAAATAGCACAAACATTAAAATTGGACAAAATTAATCAAGTTAGTTTGTCTTTTAGTCTTCCATGCTATTTGGTCCTTGCGTCCTTCGTTTTTCACTACGTCTTCATGTCTAGCCATGCGATCATACCACAAGTCTTAATAAACTCACCTAATCACACATGTTGAGTCATTGCACACACTTTTTATTCGAGTAATGCACTATATTGCTTATGATGGTATACTAGGACCATGCATGCGTCGTTTCCATCATAATAGAAATGAGTAGAGTATTTCACATTGGTTTTAAATATTTTTTCATACACTCTTCCTTTCCAATCCGATTTATTGAGTCAATGCATTAAGTGAGCTCATTTTATTCCATAGTGCTCGAGTTCAAGATTCACTAGGCAAGAGTTAGAAGAATAAGGGGAACGTCATTCCTTCCTTCTTTTCTTCCAATCAAAGCATCAGCAATAACAAATTTCTAGTCCCCCTTGGCGGTAACAAGTAGTTCATAAGCATCCATGAAGACGAAGCATAAGACAAGTTTCCATACAAGATTTCATGCTTTTTTTTCTTTGTTCCAAACCTTTTTTCCCTAATAAGTCTAGCATAGGTTCTCCTTATCTTTATGTCTCTATGCCATGTTCCATCAATAAGCATCTATTTCCTATGCATTCGATCATGTTATTCGCAAAAAAAAAAAAAAAAAAAAACCGCCAATTTAAACACAAGGTACACCAATGATTTGAGGCACCTTTGCAACCCTATCATTCCCCTTAAACCGTTTTCATTCGATCACATATCCATTTATTCATCAACCACTTTGAGCCTCGTCTAACGTTTGGCCTCGTTTATTCAACCCACATCTACCTAACCATGAGATGGGAAGGTGTGCAATTTGTGTAACATTCAAAAAGCAAGATAAAAAAAAAAGAAAAGAAAAACAAAAGAATAAGTAAATAAATAAAAAACAATGTAACATCCACGCTTTTAGAGGAATTTTGAGGTTACGGGGCCCGGTGAAGAAAAATCTTGAGACCCTTGGGGATACATCTTAGGGTCATATAATGACGTTTGGAACCATATATATGACCCTTATATGTTGCCATAAATGTCCGTGAAAGGCTTGAGGTCACGATATCGGTGCAAGTTTGGAACGGGTAAATTGACTGTTGAAAGGTATATTGGATGGTTCCACCCACTCAATTGGACTCCCGTAGGGTATTACGAACCATGGTAAACATCTCGGCAATTTTTATTTCCGGGAGAAAAAAGGTCAAAAAATTCCAAAATTGAAGGCTATAATCCACGCTTTGTGAGCAATTTTGAGGCTACGGGTGTTTAGGGTAATTTTACGCCTGCACGTGGCCCAATCAGAGGGTGACATGTGTCACCCCGGGGATGGTCCAAGATGGACCTATCCCTGTGTGACACGTGTCATCCCAGATATTTGGGAAAATGTCGGCCTTCAGGCCCAAATCCCGAGAAAGCCGTAATACGGCGCAGCCCATCTCTGATTAGGGTTCTGTCACCTAATCAGGGGCACAAATCCCAATGACCCTATAAATAGGGAGATTCCCCTCTTTTGGAGGACACGTTCTTTCATTTACTACAAAAACTGTCCCTTTGATAGAGACAACTGAGCTAGAAAACCTAGCAGATCCCCACCTAAATTTCCGCACCTTTTTCTCTCCTTCAAGTTACTAACTTGAGCGTTTGACGTGGGGAAAACTAGGTCGTTGGGCTAATTCTCCCTAAGCCAAACAAAATTTATAAACACTCAACAAACCTAAATACAAGTATAGAGGTAAGTCAAGGGTCGAACCCAAAAGAACGGTAATGCCTAAGTGCTTCCAATTATATGCCTAAGCTAGGTCGAAGACTAGAGATAAAAGGTGGCTCTAACAACTACTAAAACGAGGAAACCAAACAAATATAAAAGCTAGGGATTAGGATCCGCAAATAATGGCAATGAACGATGCAAATTGGAATGGAAAGTCGACTAAGTCAAGCAATGTGAGGGAAAATCAATCATGCAACCAAAAGAGCATGTCAAGCTATTCTCCTAGAGGTCTAACTAGCGTCAACTACGATAAACTCTAGCTAGGAAACATCACAAGACACCTCAATCGTGTAAATGCAAGCCACAAATCAATGGTCCGTATCAATGTGAACTTACAATGCAATCTAGTGCAATAATCAAAGTTAGCTACTCTCTAATTAATCACACACATGCACATGATCAATCAACCTAGTTTAATCACATCATCAACTCCATCAATTATCCCCAATTTACATCAATTCATTACATCATAAGCTTCACCAAATCCCTAACCAAACAACTACTCAAACATTATCATCAATTCTACCAATAGAAACATGAATAACTAAAATCAATCATCAATTCATCAAAATTCCAATCAAATCAATCAATCAAAACAATGAAAATTAAACAAAGCAATAAATGAGATAGAGTTTAGAAATGCTCATTGATGATAGAGTAAATCTCCAATACAATTGTCACATTTGAATCTTCAATTCTCTCTAAAATCTACTCCTAAAATTAACCCTAAACTAGAGAGAGAAGCTCTCAACCAAGCTAGGAAAAATGATCTAAAAATCTAATTGTAAATGTAATTCTAATTCTAATTCTCTACCCAAAAATGGGTATTTATAAATACAAGGACAAAAGAAAATAAAATAGAAATTAAAATAAAAGAAAAAGAATATAAAAGGAAAAGGAAAAGGAAAAAGAAAAGAAAAGAAAAGAAAATAGAAATAAGAAAAGAATAAGGAAAAGAAAAATAAAAGAATAATAAAAAGAAAGTAAAAGGAAAATAGAAAAATAAAATGGGAAATAAAATAAAAGCAAAATCCCCAAAATAAGAAGCCAAAGCTACGGGATTTGCTGCTCCAAAACTCAAGGGAAATCATTCCCTGCTTCTCTTCTCACGCGACTCATCATCATCAATCAACGGCCATCACAACCATCGTCATAATCAATCAACGACCAACAATTTGCCACGCACAAATGGAGACCTAGCTGTGTGCGGCCGCACTCGTTGATTGTGCGCCCGCACCTGCTGAGGTACGAGTGAAGGAGGAGCTGCGGCGGCCGGAGATTACTTGGTGGCGCAGATGGAGGTAGCAGGGGCTGCTTTGCAATTGGTGGTTAGATTGGAGGTGATTGCGGTGCTGATGGTGGTTGCGGTGGTGGTTAATTGAGGGAGGAGAGGTGGTTGTTGTGCGGCTGTTGTGGTGGTCGAATTGTGTTGCGGTTGTTGGTGGTGTAGTTGGAGGTGAGTTGTGGGGAGGTGCTGCTGCTGTTGGGTGGTGTAATGGTGGCTGATGTGCGACAGTTAAGGGGGGCAGCAGCTATGAGTGGTGGAGCTGTTGTTGATTGAAGTCGATGTTGTTGTTGCTGTTGTATTGGAGCAGGGGAAATAAGGGAGTTGAACAGGGGAAGGCAGGGAAGAAGAAGAGAGGAGTTGCTGCCTCCTTTGATCACCATCACTACCATCACCATGATGGTGATGAAGGTTGAACCAAGCAGTAGCTAGAACCAATCGGATTTGGAACAAACACCTACAAAGCACACAAAACCGAGGAATAAAAATAAAGTAAAATAAAACTAAAACTAACAAATAAAAGTAAAAGAAATAAAATGAAAATGAAAATAATAAAAGAAAGAAAATAAAATAAAATGAAAATAAAATAAAGAAAAGAAAATGAAATAAAAATAAAATCAAATAAACTAAAATAAAATAAAATAAAACTAAATCTATAAAATCCAAAATAAAAAGGAAACAACTAAAATAAAGAAAATAAAAGAAATAAAAGAGAAAATACTAGAAAACCAAAGAAATGCTCAAAAGCCGAAAAATAAGAGAACAAAGGTAGAATAGAGAGAAAAAGCATAAAACCGAGCATTTATTGAGCAAGAAAGCAATGAAAAAGGACAAAAAGGACCTAAATGCTCATCAAATGTGTGCCATTTATGACACACATCAGCGTTGGAGGCGGAGCACCACCCAAACGGTGTCTCCGTTGATTTTGCAGGTACAGAAGCCCTCCGGACAAGTCTTCGAGTTGTAACTTTCCCAAGGGACAAAAACACCCAAAACATTTGGCGTCGTCTGTGGGGAGAGTACCTCGAGATGGTTCAAATTTCTGTACCGATTCTCAATTCTACCTCTCTTCGTCCGGGCACTCAGACGGGTACCCCGGACGACATGCAACCGGTTATTCAGCCGGTAGGGTTTGAAATCCCTCAGCCTCCCCCTCAGCCTCAGCTAGAGGTATTCACTGAGGAGGAGGAAGAAGATGAAGATGATGATGTGGAGACCTACACATCTAAGGATGGCTCCCTCATCTCTAAATCCATTCGTTCCAGGGATCAACTGGAGCGAAATGAAGACCAGGCGGGCCCAAGCAGGCGCCCATCTGGAAGGCTAGAAGGGGAAACCCAGAAGGCCAAAGGTCAAGCCCCAGTCACCCGAGTTGAGCTCATGAAATTCATGAACTTTTTCAAAGGTGAAATCAAGGCCATGATCAACCAAAACAAGGCAGGCTCTAGCAAGAGTCAGCCGGCTAAAAGGACTCCCAATGATGGGAAGAAGAAGAAGCCGGTCAAGGACAGGCAGCCAACTCCTCACCCAAAGGAGAAGGCAGCCGCAAAACTTGACTGGTCCAAGATTCTGATGCCCCGGCGACCCCAGCCGGAGGCCACGAAGACGCCTACCTTCGATGCAAGAGAAGTCATTAATCGAAGGAGGCAGCAGCAGTCTGAGTCAGCCTCCACGTCGAGCTTTCCAGACAGCTTCAAGCAAGCATCAGCAAGGAACTCTATGTCCTTGCATGAGAGTCGGATAAGCGGTAAAACCGTCAACACCGAACCTCAGCTGATGATAGGGTCGATGCCATACGCACCTCAGGCGCAGTATGGGCAATACGGCCTCCAATTCATGCAGCCACCTCCTTTTGGAGGTCAGGCGGCATATCCTCCTGCCCAGCCTCTGGACTGGCAGCTTCGGCTAATGAGGCTAGGCGAACAACCGTCTGCCTTTGCATCCAATATAACCGAGGCGGCTCAGCCGACCAAGGTTAAGAATGTACTGGTGGGCACCTATGATGGTACCACCAACCCAGAAGACCACCTGATGGCATGCACCAACCTCATGTGCTTACAAGGTTGGGACGATGCCACCTGGTGTGGATGTTTCCCGGCTACACTGAAGGGCATTGCCCAACAGTGGTTTGGCAACTTGCCAGCCGGTTCTATTGACAGCTTCAAGAGGCTAGCCTTCTTGTTTGCTGCCAACTTCTCTATGAACATTCCTGCCAAGAAGACGAGCCTTGATTTGAGCACCGTCAGGCAGGGTGAGAGAGAAGGGCTACGCTCAGATGTCAGGCGGTTCAACCTGGTCAGAATACAGATCCAGGGGCTGTCTGACGAGGTAGCTTTCACAGACTTCTTCAAAGGTCTGAAGGACGGGTCGGCCTTTAAGTTCGACCTTGTCCGAAAAGGGGCATTCACACTATAGGCAGCCCTGAGGGAGGCGGAGAGCTACATTCAGGCTACCGACCTCTGCTCGCCTGGTAGCCAGTCAGACTCCAAGAAGTCTGACAAGCTAAAAGAAAGCCGGTCTGCTCAGCGGAGTAACAAAAAAGAAGAAAGCAAGAAGAGAAAAGAAACCTGGGCGGTTAGTGATTCTGACCAACCGTACATCCCCAAGTACGAGTTTAACAGAGACTGCAACTCCATCCTCATGGAGGTGAAGGATCGGCTGTCTATTGAGAAGCCGAATCTGATGAAGAGTTATGTCCAGTCTCGGAACAAAAATAAATTTTGCAAGTTCCATGAGGAGGTTGGCCATGACACCAACGACTGCTTCAGTCTACAGCGGACGTTGGACCGTCTAGCTGACAAGGGGCTCCTTAAGTCCTACATCTCTAAGTCCCCTGCCGGGGCAAAGAAGAAGAATAAGGGTCAGTCCTCCAAGGCTGGCCCCCAGCCTGCTAGTAGCTCGGAAACCGACAAGGATCCGGTCTACACTATAGCAGGCGGATTTTCATGTGGTGGCCCTACCATCCGGGGCACCAAGAGCCATCTTCGAAAGATGGATAAGGATGATGATGAGCAGGCGTCTGCCTCCTCCACCTTCCCAGACGTCCTTATAATTGAGAAGGATAGGGGCAGCGTCCGCCGTCCGCATGACGACCCGGTCGTCATTGAATGTAAGGTTGCCAACCAGCTGGTTGGACGGATCCTTATTGACACCTGATGTGGCGGAGAATGGTAGGTCGTTGGGCTACCACCCCACCCTATCAAACAATATTTATAGCTTAACTAACCCCTATATAGCGTAGTGGCAAGTCAAGGTCGAACCCAAGGGAATGGATATCAAGTGCACGAAGTCTAGATCAAGCTATTTCGGAATCAAAAAGGGGTTTGAAGTAGTACTAAAGCTAAACTAGGTAATGCAAACTTGTATTAAATCAATCTAAGACACTAGGGCAATGGATCCACATGCAATCATAATGGAATCAATAATTTGGGAGGTCAAACCGACTAAGTCAAACGATATGAAGGAAAATCATCATGTATCCAAAAGAGCATACTAAGGTGGTTCACCTAGAGGTCTAACTAGCGTCAACTACGCTAAACACTAACTAGGGAACGTCACAAAGCACCTCAATCGTGAAATTGCAAGTCTCCTAATCAATGGTCCGTATCATAGCAAACTTACAATGCAATCTAGTGTATTAATCAAAGATGGCCAAACCTCAATTAATCACACACGTGCACATGAAAGATCAACCAATTTAATCATATCGTCAACTCCATCAATTATCCCCAAATTACACTATTCCATCACTCATACATGCTTCACCATCTCCCTAGCTAGGAAACTACTCACTAGCCATAGAAATGGAGATCAAAACTACAACATTCATCAAATTCATCATCAACATGCTTGAATTCGAAGATTAAACCAACAATCAATCAAAATCAATCAAAATTCAATCAATAACCAAATCAATCATCAACAACATGAAAAACTAATGAAATCAACTAAAATCAAACTTGAATTGAGATTAAGAAGAAGATCCTTACAAAACTTTGATCAAAAGATCAAATTCAATGATGAATTCTTGAACAAACACCAAAGATCATGAGTTTCTCTCTCTAGTTCTTGAGTTTCTCTCTCTAAAATTCTTCCAAAAACTAACTATCAAATTCAATCTAAAACTTCCTTCCTGAAAATAGGTAGAAATAACTATATATACAAGGAAGAGGTCGGTAATGACGCCCAAAAATTGACCCTCGTAAGTGCGGGCGCTCGGAGGAGGGAGAATGGCGCGCACGGGACATACCCAGGCATGTGCGCCCGCACGCACCTGGTGTGCGGCCGCACACGACCAATGTTCGGCCGCACACTCCCTTTGTGCGCCCGCACATAGCTGGGTTTCCCCCCCTTCTTCTCTTCGTCCTAGCTCAAGTGGTGCACGCATCATGATGATGATGATGGAGGACAAAGTGGGCAGAAACTTTCTTGAATTTCTTGAAGAATAAAAGCCATGAATAAGGCATAAACAAAACCTTGAAGCTTGCCCCTTGGATCCACCTTTGACTTGGAACTTCTTGCACCTTCTTTAGGCATAAAAGCAATGAAAACTTGTAGAGAGGAGGCTCGGGAATTCTTGGACAATCAATTACCACCTACAAGCAAAAGATAAAAAGCAAGTAAAAGAGAAAAATAACAAGTAAACTAGAAAAAGACATGAAAAAGAGAAATAAACTACAAAAAGCATAAAATGAGGAAAACAAGAGTAAAACTAAGGAAAACTAAAGAAAGGAGAGATAAAATGAAATAAAAATCATCCAAAAAGGAACCAAATGAGTGCCAAAAATGTCACTCATCAAATTCCCCCAAGCTAAACTTTTGCTCGTCCTCGAGCAAAACAAAGCAAGGAAAGGAGAGGATGAAAATCTTATTGAAAACGAAAAAGAAAGACTCAAGATAAGAATATACACTAAAACTCATTGTCGTAGGAATCACGGTTGTTTTTAGCTACAACAAGCCCTTTAAACCCCAAAGTCGCCTATGAGGACGAGTGAGGTCTCGTAAGGGTATCCTAAGAGTTTGACCCATAACTCTCCACCAAACATCAATGAGGCAAACCAAAGAAGAAAAAGAAAGAAAAACAAACCTTTACAAAATGAATCAACATAAAGACTATAAAGCAAATGAATGACAATCTTTCTCAAGTAGTTAAGGTATGCACGTTTCAAGATATCCAAGGTTGATTGAAACATAGGGTATGCTAGGCATAGGAACTAGTTATCACAATTCACTTTCATCCCAAACAATCTTACCGCGTTCTTCTCACTAGTCTCAAATCTCCCCTTAGTGAGTGTCCCAATGATTCCTCGAAGGAACCGGAAAAAAGAAATATTTTTAGGCTACTCGACATCTTGACTATGCATCCCCTTTCCTTAGGCAATGACCCATGATGCCCTCCCACGAATAGTGACTCAACTATCTAGGTCGAAAGGTCTTTCCCCAAGGTTGTAACGTTAGGCATAAAGGGTGAAGGTAGGCTAAAATTTAAAAATTTGGTGATATTCCTAAAAAGTGAAGCAAAAGGGTGATCAATCCTTAACACCACAATCAAGAAATTACCAAACAAAAACAACACCCCCAAGCTTACTTGAAGCTATACTCACAAAAATATATACAAGAAGCGTACACGCTTCTCCCCCAAGCTAAAATGGAGCATTGTCCTCAATGCTTAGTAGGAGAAAAGAACACATCAAAATATTTTTGAATTTTTTCACTTTTTACTTTTTTTTTTGTATTTATATAATAATCGCAAAGTCCTTGCCTTTTTTAACTTTGGACGGCTTTTACAACTTTTGCACTTATTTGTCCATGCCTTTTATAATATGGGACGGCTTTTACTCAAACTCATTTGCCATTATTCACAAAGGAATCATAACACAATCTTGCTTTCATAAAAATCAAAATTCCAACTTAATCACCACAAACTTCTTCTCAAATGATCATATTGCTTCAAAAAAATCAAGAAAGGTAGAAAATGAAACAAAAGGTCAAATAACTAAAGATGTGGCTTGAAAAGAAAGGATAAGGCTCAAATGGTTGCAAGAAGTCAAATGTAAACCCAAAATAAAAGAAAATAACAAAATATAATAAAAATGAAAAATACCACCCCGAAAAATGTGCCTTTGTCCTTCCTAGATAGTTTGGTCTCGTGTTTGAGAATCATACATCAAGCTTTATTAGATTAGGTTTGCATAGTTAAGGATCCACGCCGCTCATACAAGGAATGTTGAAGGCTAGAAAAATAAGTAACCTCACAAGGATGTGGAAAAAACTCACCAATGGTGTCAAATCAACTATAGGAAGCAACTACCAACATGCCACAAACAAGTAGAATCTGGCTTCATGATCCTCCTAGTTCAAACCAACTACCCTAGCATACACTATCCTAGAGTCAACCGAACATAATCTCAAACCGTGCATACCTTTACAACCTAGGAAGAAAATCATGCAAAAGACAAGTCCAATGTACAAGGTTCATCTCAAAAGAAAAGAAATGAAAAACAATGCCTCAAAAGCATAACAAAAATAAAAAGAAAAATAAAAGAAAATAAGAGAAAAAGGTAAAATAAAAGAAAGTAAAAGAAAAGAAAATGGAGACATAGGAAAGGAAAACATAGGAGAAAAGCATGCAAAGGTCTAGAAAGCATGTTAAACACATAAAAATCCCAATCGACAAACAAGTGATCGATAGACAACAAAGTCACCAATCCCAAACACATTACGTGTTAACAAGCATCCATCCTCGAACCATTCAACTTCTCCTAAACTAATCCTATTCTATGCAACCAAGGAAAATAAACAGAAAAATAAGAAAGGTCTCACCGGGATTCCAAGCATAGCAAAAATAAAAGAAGCAATAAGAAACCACCTCGTAGCATTCCATATCCATAAGCTCTTCAAGGAACCAAGTGAGAAAAAGAAATAAAAGAAACTATGAACAAAGAAAATGGTTAGTAACTTCAAAACAAAGAAAAGAAAACAACAAATAAAAGAAAATAAACAAAGCAAGTAATATATACAACTAAAGGAAAGAAAAGCTAAACTAACCAAAGAAAATAAAGAATAAAAGAAATAAAATCTAGACAAACTAAAGAACTACTCTAAACTACAAGATTTGGATTTAAGGGATTTGGATTTAAAGGATCATCAACAACAACATGTCAAGCAAAACATCTCCACAAAAAACAAACATCCAAGCGAATAGGGCAAACAAGCTAACTACAAGGAAAGTAGCCTAGAGATCAAGAAAATGAGGAAACCAAAAAGAGAAAGAAAATAAACATGCAAGCAACTAAGATATGTACACAACAACAACATGGTCACCGAGCAAGTTACTAGTTCCCCCAAGCTAGATAGAAAATACATCTCAACATCCCAATATAAACAAAGCAAGTAACAATAATATAAGGGATGGAGGTAAAAAGCATGAGAAGCTAAAAGGGAACTAATAACTACTACCATCACCACCACCACTCCCACTAGGCCCGGCCCCATCGGGGTCTCTGTTGCGCTCAGGGTCATCGAAGGGATGAGGGTAAGGCTCCCATCCTCTGGTGTACCCATCGGGCCACCCATAATGCCCCTTGAAAAGATCTTGTTGCCAAGGAGCAAGAGGGGTGTAATTATCGGGCAAAGTGAGTTTAAAAGGGTGGTTGGGATGGACATGGGGGTAGTTAGGATCCCCCCTATAGTCACTACCACCCGGAGCCTTATAATCATAGTTTCCATGCTCATCCGGGTAATAGTGACGCTCGGTGTCGGGGTTAGGAGGCCCTGACCAATAAGGATGCCCAAACGAAGGTAGAGGACCTTGTTGGGGAGGGGAAAAACGGATAGTTAACCGGGGGAGTGATGTTCCCACGGTTAACTTCCGCATCATAGAGTTGTTGTTGTTGTGAAAACATACCTTGTTGTACTTCTTGAATACCTCTTATTTGGTCATAGAGTGCCCCAAAGTCTTGATCGTACATGCCATCAATGTGGATTTTCAATCCACTCATTTGCTCACTAAGAGCTCTCAAGTCATCATTGGCAAAAGCATGTTGCCCTTGCTCTTGCTCTTGCTCATGAGAAGCTTGTTGTTGTGGAGAAAAATATTGTTGTTGTTGATGTTGTTGTTGTTGTTGTTGATTTTGTTGTTCTTCCTCATCTTCTTCTTCTTCATCCTCCTCGGAATCAAAGTTGGGATGCCGGAAGGACCTTGGAACATGCCAAACATTGTCGGCAATCCTAGCCAAAGAAGTCAAGCTAGGGTTAGGCAAGAAGCACCAATGCTCGTTGCTCCTTAGCCACTCATATCTCCCTTCACTAAAACCCTTGGAGATAAATTGGATTTGGCCCAATTGTTGCATATCAAGATAGATTGAAGCCGCATCCCCTATCTCCTTACAAAATGGGAGATAATCATGGAGGCGAAGGCGAGTCACAAGCCTAGTCACCATACCCCCACAAGGGATCTCTCCCGTCCTTCTGTTGCGAAGGTCCAAACAATATTGGGCAAAGATGTAGCCCAAGTTTAACCGGCCCACAAACTCCGGGCGAGTAGATAGCCAAAGGACCTTGATCTCCAATTTACTCAATTTCCCCATCTTTTGCTTGGGGAACAAGACATAGCCCAATAGACGGTGTACAACCCTAAGACAAGGTTGGTACACGTCCGAGATCTTGGCCTTGTTGGCAATGAACTCACTACCACCGGAGATGTCTTCCCACCAAGAATCTTGATCATAATCCGGGAAGATGAAGTGTTCAACGTTAATAATATCCCCATGGGGATCAAAGTCCAAAGCAGCGTTGAACTCCTCCAATGATTGGTCAAAAATGTGGTTGAACAATTGGAACCGCACTCTATATACCCCTCCAATGGGTACAAGCTCCAAGGTAGCCAAGAATTCCAAAGTAGGCTCCTTGTAAGTGCGGTAGGCATCGGCGATGAAAGTCCCCAATCTCAAATTCAAAAGCAATGACCGCACATCATTATCGATCCCCAACTTCAACATATCGGGTTGAAAGTAATGGCGGGTTTGTTTGAGGGTTCTTTCATCTTTCAGATTTTGGTAAAAGGCTTTTTGTTTATCAGTGAAATTTTTCTTTTTTGGAAGAGAGGTTGGAGGTCGTGTTTGAGTGGAAGATGGGTTGGAAGTACTAGGCCTAGAAGATGTACTAGGCCTAGAGGAGGTACTTGGGCGGGGAGGCTCCTTGATGCTAACATCGGTTTTTCGCTTTTTTGTGAGTTTCTTGAGGTATTTAGACATTGTGAGAGGTATAGAAAATCACCAACAACCAATCAAGTAACCAACCAAAGAACCAAGAGCACCACACCCAAATTCAACGCTTACTACCAAAATCACCAAACTCCAATTTCACAATTTCTTTCAACCAAACCAAATCCAAACCAATCAACAATACCAATGTACCAAGAAAAATTCCTTTTCAATCAATCCAAGAGCAAACACAAAGCCAATTCCAAAATCACCACTTACTACCAGCTTTCCAAAATTTCAACTCACAAGAATTCAACCAAAATTGATGAAAATTGCTACAAAATCAACAAACAACACAATGTCATGCAAAATCAATCAACGAACATCACTAATTCACAACCAAAATCAAGAACAAGCATAAAAAATCACAAAATCAATACTACACTATTCATGCTCATACAAATTTGTAATTCATGCAAATTTATGATATAATTGACAAAATTAAAGCAAGGATTAGTGATTATACCATAAAAGAAGCAAGATAAACCAAGTTTGAGCAAGCAATTCCAACTCCACACAAAACCCCCAATTTCGGCCACCAAGAGTAGGAGAGAGAGTGAGTGAAATTTGGGTCAAATTGTGAGGAATTTGTAGTGTAGAAAGATTTGTGAGTAATTTTGAGTGAAAATGGAGTGATTTTAGTGAGGATTTGAGTGATTTTAGATGGTGAATGAGGAGGTAAGGGTGCGCACAAGAGGAGGGTTTGAAAGGGATGCTCGTGAGGTTGAAGATGGAGTATGGAGGAAATGAAGGGAAAGAAGGAGGAAGAAGAAAATAAGGGGCACGATCAGCTCATGTGCGGCCGCACAGAGCTGATGTGCGGCCGCACACGCAGGCTGTGCGCCTGCACATGCCTCGTGTGCGGCCGCACATCCTGTGCGTGCTCCTTCCTTCCTTTTTTTTCTCAAAAATTTGATACTTACTGCCTTTGTGGGTGCGCACATGAATCATGACGGTGATGAGGAACAACATAGGCAGTAGCTAAAATCATTTTCAAAGTCCTCAAAGTTGAAAATTCATGTGCACACCTCAAAAATTCACTAAGTATCAATTTCCTCCATTATTCAAAATATGAATTTCCTATCTCACCTCTCTAAAAATTCTTACCCTTTTACCTCAAATTTCGATAAGAATCGAAAAAAATACGATTTGTGCCACGAACACCTTTCATCCATCATGCATGCTTGTTGAATTCCTATCCCACAAACGGACATCCTAAAAATCCAAATAAAAAGAGAAGTAAAAGAAAAGACAAAGTAATAAAAGAAACAAAAATAAGAAAATTCAAAAATCAAAGAGAAAGGTTAGAAACTCCGGGTTGCCTCCCGGGAAGCGCTTGCTTAAGGTCCTAAGCTCGACCCTTCCTCCTAATCACGGAGGATCAAAGAACACCACCTTCTTCAAGGTGGTTGATAAAGCAAATTTTCCTTCAACCTTTGGCAACTTCTCATTGTTGCTTGAGGAAACTCTCACAAACTTCTTTTCAAACTCTTCTTTTTCACTTTTCAATTTCTTTCTTTTTCTTGCCTTCTTTGAGTCACGAGCCTTTTTCTTTGGCTTGAGTTCAACATCCTTTGTCATGGAAGCTTTCTCTTCCTCATGAGAATTAAGCTTGAACCAATTTGGAAAACCAATATCTTTCTCATCCTTTGGCTTTTGAATCTCAAATTCTTCTTCACTAACAACATCAATACTTGCACAAACATGATCAACAAACTCAAAAGCATTGTTAGTGGAAGAATCTACCATGCACACATCATCAATGGAACGAGAAAGACTAGCACATGCAATATCTTGGACACAAGACAAAGACTCATGCATTGGTTTAAACTTAAAACTCTCTTCTAAATTCCCACACCTCAAAGTAATTTGACCTCCTTTGACATCTATTAGAGCTCCCGAGGTAGCTAAGAAAGGCCTCCCTAAGATGATTGGAATATGTTCATCTTCTTCAATCTCTAGAACAACAAAATCCACCGGAAAAACATACGCTCCAATCCTTAAGGGGACATCATCAATTCTTCCCTTAGGAAGCTTAATAGAACGGTCGGCCAATTAAAGTGTTATCTTGGATGGTTGAAGCTCACCAAGATCAAGCCGCTTGAAAACCAAGAAAGGCATAATGCTAACACTAGCACCAAGGTCACACAAAGCATTTTCAAAAAGCATTTTCTTAATTTGACAAGGGATTGAAATATTCCCCGGATCTTCCATCTTCCTTGGGAGTTCACCATGGATAAGAGCACTAAAGCACTTCCCTCCTTCCACCGAACTACCCTCATCAAAATCCTCTCTCTCTTCTAAGAACTCCTTAACAAACTTGGAGTACTTAGGCATGTCGGGAATCGGTTCAGTAGGGGGTGTAGAATCATGAACATCCTTAAAAGCTTCAAGGAATTTCCCAAATTGCTCATCCATTTTGAATCTCAAGTATTTTTGGGGATATGGAAGATTAGGAATTCTCTCTATCTCACTCATCCTTTCATCAACACACTCTTCTCTTTTGTCTACCTCACAATAGATCTCCTTAGACTCTACTTTTTCCTCTTCATTCTCCTTAGCACCACACTCATCCCTTCCCTCTTTTGACCAAGAAACTCCCTCATCAAAATCATCTCCACCACTAGTGGCAATAGAGTACACGGGTTTCTTTGGTTCAACACCTTGGGAAGGCAAAGATGAAGGACTAGCAAAATCCTTAATAGTGCTTGCTAATTGAGTAATTTGAGTCTCAAGCATCTTATTGTGGGTCATCATCTCATTGAATTTCTTATCACTAACCGCCATATAGGTGTTAATGATCTTAGTTTGATTATCAATCAACTCTTCCAAGGTTGTCTTAGGAGAAGAAGGTTGTGAATAGGAATTTTCATTTTGAGTCTTTGGAGCAAAACCGGGTGGGGGACCTCTTTGAGCATTGTTTTGAAAATTTCCCCTTCCTTGGTTGTTCCAATTACTCCTATTTTGATTTGAACCATAACCTTGATTATGGTTACCACCACCATGATTATGGTTTCCATTACCTTGGTTATGATTCACATAACCTTGGTTTTGATTACCATAATTATGATTTTGATTACCATAATTTTGGCCTTGATTTTGGCTACTATAACCTTGGTTATTATTACCACGAGAACCTTGATTTCCTTGGTTCCTATAACCACCATTATGATTATAGTTGTCAAAATTGCCTTGGTTTTGGTAATTCCTATTCCATTGGCCTTTTTGATTATCAAACCTTTGAACATTGTTGTTTGACACAAAATTGACATGTTCACATTCATTGTCAAACTCATCAACACATTCATTAGGACAAGCACTAGAGTCATGATCATACGATCCACATGCATCACAAAACAAGCAACCCAAAGGCATATTATGTGAAGAGGGAGGGGGTTGAGAGTTAGAAGGAGTACCTCTCCCCTTAAATTGGGAGGGAAGATTAGAAGCTTGAGAAGAGGTAGAAGTGCTCTCCAACTTAGCTTTGATTGCGGTGACCTCCTTTCCTAAATTTGTCATTTGAGAGGAAAGGTTGTTGATTGCATTGAGATGGTCCACCGAATACAATGAAGATTTTTTGCTTGAAGAGTCTCTCTCCCCATCTTGCCAATCCCTATAATATGTCACCACATCCTCAATGATGTCCACAACTTCTTCCTCGGTTTTTTTCATGATAGGGCCCCCGGCCCCTCCATCAAGGCATGACTTGCCTTGGGGACTTAAACCGCCATAGAAGATTTGGATCACTTGGTATGTGGGGATTCCATGATGAGGGCACTCCCTTTGATACTCTTTAAATCTCTCCCATGCTTCATAGAGACTTTCATTTGGCCTTTGCTTGAACCCTTGAATCAAGGCTCTTGCCTCCGCCGTCTTCTTTTGGGGATAGAAACGGGAAAAGAAAGCCTTTGTAACATCATCCCAAGTTCTCAAGGAGTTGGGCTTCACCTCCTTGTCTAGCCACTCCAAAGATCTTCCTATTAGAGAGAAAGGGAACAACTTGAGGCGGATGAATTCTTGAGAGACCCCATTGACTTTGATAGTGTTGCAATATTTTTCAAATTCTTTCAAATGGTTCAATGGGCTTTCATTCTTAGCCCCACTATATTGCCTTTCTCTCAATCAAGGTGATCATTGCCGGACGGATTTCGAAGTCGTTTGCCGGGGTAGTTAGTGGAGCAATTCCACTCTCAAATCTATATGCCCCGGGCACTCCAAGCTCCTTCAAGGCTATTCTAGGATGTTCACCCATTCCTTGTTCTTCTTGAACTTCTTCTTCACTCGAAGAGCTATAAGCCAAATATCTAATATCCACTCTTCTTCTTGAAAAAGTCCTTTCTATTTCCGGATCAAGGGGAACAAGGGGACGATCACGGGTTCTATGCATGCAAAACTCACACAAAAATGTTAGTAGCACGGCTACAAATGTAGCCTAGAGAAACAAAATCTTTTTGTATTTTATCAAAATGAAATAGACTCAAAAACAACATAAACTCAAGCACCATTCCCCGGCAACGGCGCCATTTTGATGTGGCGGAGAATGGTAGGTCGTTGGGCTACCACCCCACCCTATCAAACAATATTTATAGCTTAACTAACCCCTATATAGCGTAGTGGCAAGTCAAGGTCGAACCCAAGGGAATGGATATCAAGTGCACGAAGTCTAGATCAAGCTATTTCGGAATCAAAAAGGGGTTTGAAGTAGTACTAAAGCTAAACTAGGTAATGCAAACTTGTATTAAATCAATCTAAGACACTAGGGCAATGGATCCACATGCAATCATAATGGAATCAATAATTTGGGAGGTCAAACCGACTAAGTCAAACGATATGAAGGAAAATCATCATGTATCCAAAAGAGCATACTAAGGTGGTTCACCTAGAGGTCTAACTAGCGTCAACTACGCTAAACACTAACTAGGGAACGTCACAAAGCACCTCAATCGTGAAATTGCAAGTCTCCTAATCAATGGTCCGTATCATAGCAAACATACAATGCAATCTAGTGTATTAATCAAAGATGGCCAAACCTCAATTAATCACACACATGCACATGAAAGATCAACCAATTTAATCATATCATCAACTCCATCAATTATACCCAAATTACACTATTCCATCATTCATACATGCTTTACCATCTCCCTAGCTAGGAAACTACTCACTAGCCATAAAAATGGAGATCAAAACTACAACATTCATCAAATTCATCATCAACATGCTTGAATTCAAAGATTAAACCAACAATCAATCAAAATTCAATCAATAACCAAATCAATCATCAACAACATGAAAAACTAATGATATCAACTAAAATCAAACTTGAATTGAGATTAAGAAGAAGATCCTTACAAAACTTTGATCAAAAGATCAAATTCAATGATGAATTCTTGAACAAACACCAAAGATCATGAGTTTCTCTCTCTAAAATTCTTCCAAAAACTAACTATCAAATTCAATCTAAAACTTCCTTCCTAAAAATAGGTATAAATAACTATATATACAAGGAGGAGGTCGGTAATGACGCCCAAAAATAGACCCTCGTAAGTGCGGGCGCTCGGAGGAGGGAGAATAGCGCGCACGGGACATACCCAGGCATGTGCGCCCGCACGCACCTGGTGTGCGGCCGCACACGACCAATGTGCGGCCGCACACTCCCTTTGTGCGCCCGCACATAGCTGGGTTTCCCCCCTTCTTCTCTTCGTCCTAGCTCAAGTGGTGCACGCATCAGGATGACGATGATGGAGGACAAAGTGGGCAGAAACTTTCTTGAATTTCTTGAAGAATAAAAGCCATGAATAAGGCATAAACAAAACCTTGAAGCTTGCCCCTTGGATCCACCTTTGACTTGGATCTTCTTGCACCTTCTTTAGGCATAAAAGCAATGAAAACTCGTAGAGAGGAGGCTCGGGAATTCTTGGACAATCAATTACCACCTACAAGCAAAAGATAAAAAGCAAGTAAAAGAGAAAAATAACAAGTAAACTAGAAAAAGACATGAAAAAGAGAAATAAACTACAAAAAGCATAAAATGAGGAAAACAAGAATAAAACTAAGGAAAACTAAAGAAAAAAGAGATAAAATGAAATAAAAATCATCCAAAAAGGAACCATATGAGTGCCAAAAATGTCACTCATCAACACCGGCAGCTCGTCGGATATTATCAGCCTCCGGTGCCTAGAGAAGCTGAAATACAACGTCAGCAGCATGCATCCGGTTACCCACCCCTTGGTTGGCTACCCAGCCGGCAGAAATGACTTGCCTATCCGGTTGGGAGAAAAAGGCCAGGGGCGGCATATTGTCGTCAGGTTCTTGGTTGTTGAGGAGTTGACCGCCTACAATATCATCCTTGGTAGGCAAACCCTCAACGAAGCCAAGGCAGTCATTATCCCGTCTCTCATGCTCATCAAGTATGAGCGGGATGACGGCTCTGTTGGTTCCCTGAATGGGGATCAGAAGACGGCAAGGGAGTGTTATCTCTCAGCCGTGAAAGATACTGTGGCCAAGGACGGCCAAGAGAAGGAACGAATAAACCTTGACGATGTAAAGGATGCAAACCCTGCCCCACCAGCCGTTGGTAAGAAAAGAAAAGCACCTCTGCTGGTGCAGGTGAAGAAAGAGAAGAAATAGCAATCACTGACCGGTGAACGGTCAGACGAGCTCCGTCCCCAACCGGTTGGAAAAAACATTGATCTCGTTCTGGACGACAGCCGTCCAGAGCGTACGGTGAAGGTTGGGACGGTTGCTTATGCTACTTTGGGTGTAAGCTTGCACCTTCTGCTGCAAAAGTTCAAAGACATTTTTTCCTATGAAGTGGAAGAGATGCCAGGCGTCAGCCCGGATCTCGCTGTCCACAAACTCGCCATGGATCCCAAAAAGAAGCCCATCCGGCAAAAGAAAAGAAACCATGGCGAGGAAAGAAGTCATGCGGCAGCTGCTGAAGTCAAAAAGCTGCTAGACGCCAGGTTCATTCGGCCCTGTAATTTTCCCGACTGGGTGACCAATGTGGTCCTTGTCAAGAAACCGAATGGGACGTGGCGCATGTGTATAGACTACACAGATCTCAACAAGGCGTGTCCAAAGGACAGTTACCCGCTTCTAAAGATCGACAGTCTGGTCGACTCTACAGGCGGTCACGCCTTGATGAGTTTTATGGATGCCTATTCCGGCTTCCATCAGATACCCCTCTGGAAAAAAGATCAAGAGAAGACGGCCTTCGTCACTGATTTGGGGTTATTATGTTATACTGTGATGCCGTTTGGCTTGAAGAATGCGCCTGCCACTTTCCAACGGATGATTAATACGTTCTTCATTAATCAAATTGGGAGGAATGTGGAGGCGTACATAGATGACATGATAGTCAAATCCAAGCAACAGGCGGATCACCTTGCTGATCTTCGAGAAACATTCACCACCCTCAGGCGGCATAAGGTCATGTTAAACCCCAAGAAATGCGTCTTTGGTGTTGAGTCTGGGAAGTTTCTCGGATTCCTGATTGATCAAAGGGGGATACAGGCTAACCCCGAAAAGATACAGGCGGTAATTGACATGAAGTCACCCCGTTCTGTCGAGGAAGTTCAGAGACTAACTGGTTGCCTGGCCGCCTTGGGGAGGTTCCTCAGCCGGTCAGGTGACAAATGCCTCTACTTTTTCCAAGCAATCAGGAAGAAGGCCAGGTTCGAATGGAGAGACGATGCTGAGACGGCATTCCAGAAGCTGAAAGAGCACTTGCACTCTCTGCCTAGGCTGGTCAGTCCACTACCTAGGGAGACGTTGTATATGTATTTAGCCGTCTCAGATAATGCTCTCAGTGCCGTTCTCCTTGCTGAGCGAGACGGCGTTCAACTCCCGGTTTACTTCATTAGTCATGTTCTAAAAAATGCTGAATTCCGGTACCCTGTGGTGGAAAATTTTGGTCTTGCTTTGTACATGGCATTCAAAAAGTTGAAGCCTTACTTTCTGGCCCATCCGGTGGTGATTTACACCGACCAGCCACTCAAGCGGCCAATGTCTACCTTGGAGTCATCCGGCGGAATGTTAAAATGGGTTATTGAAATGCAAAGTCTTGAAATCACTTACAAACCAAGAAAGGCAGTGAAAGGTCAGGCGTTTGCCGACTTCATTGTGGAAATGACCCGTCCGGTGGCTCCGGATAATCTCAATCAGGTTTGGAAAGTGTATGTAGACGGGAGTTCAACAAAAAACGGCTGTGGTGCAGGCGTAATTTGTGAGTCTCCTGAGGGGGACATATATGAGTATGCACTACGGTTCAAGTTTCAGGCCTCAAACAATGAAGCGGAATATGAAGCCCTGCTAGCCGGAATCCGCATGTGTAAGGCGGAAGGGGCAACAAAAATTGACTCCTACTCTGATTCACAGTTGGTCGTTAGCCAATTTGAGGGCACATTTGAAGCAACTCACCCGGCTATGATCAAATATCTTTAGGCGGTCAAAGAGGAGGCTGGGTCACTTGAGGAATTTCATCTGAATCAAGTACCCAGGTCTGATAACAACCAGGCGGATGCTTTGTCAAAACTTGCATCCTCCGCCTGTCATGATACGCCTCGGTCAGTCTTTTGGGAAGTACTTGAAAAAAGAAGCATCTATGAAGATCCCATTGGAGTCCTAGACCGAAGCTCTACTTGGATGGATGGCATCCGGGCTTATCTCTCAGACGGGACACAACCTGATTCTCCACAGGAGGCAGCCGTTCTGAAGAAGCGAGCTGCTAACTTCGAGTTAAGAAATGGAGACCTCTTCAAGGCGGGGTTTCTTAAGCCTCTTTTGAAGTGTGTAACCCCAGAAAAGGGGAAGGAAGTTCTCGAAGATTTGCACTCAGGGTTCTGCGCCTCCCATATAGGCTGCAGATCCCTAGCCGTTAGAGCCACACGACATTATTTTTGGCCCACTTTAGAGGCAGACGCCAAGGAATTGGTGAGAAAATGTGACAAGTGCCAGAAATTTGGCAAACTTATTCACCGTCCGGCTACTGATCTGACGGCCATCCACAGCCCAATCCCGTTTGCAAAATGGGGCATGGACATCTTGGGTCCTTACACGCCTGCACCAGGCGGAAAGCGCTACATTTTGGTGGCTGTGGATTATTTTACCAAGTGGGTAGAGGCTGAGGCGGTAAAAAATATCAGGACCTCAGACGTGATCTCCTTCATCTGGAAGAACATCATCACCCGGTATGGGGTTCCTATGTCTATGGTGTTTGATAACGGGCCTCAGTTTGAGACGCCTCAGCTCAAGACTTGGTTGGGAGATCAGGGGATCTCAAGTTATTTTGCATCAGTTGGCTGGCCCCAAGCAAACGGCCAAGTTGTAGCCTTCAACAAATTAATCTCAGACGGTATAAAGAAGAAAATTGAAAGAGCCGGTGGCTTATGGGCTGAAGAATTAATTCATGTCCTATGGGCCATCCGGACAACTGCAAAGGGGGCAACCGGTGAAACCCCATTTCTCATGGTTTATGGTGCTGAAGCCGTCTTGCCCATTGAGCACTATGAGCCTACTCTCCGAGTCATGCTATATGATGAAGAGGCAAACTGGGAGACAATGCGCCTAGCATTGGACTCACTTCCAGAACGCAGGGGCAATGCCGCCTTACGTCATGAGATTTACCGTTAGAGAATGACAAGAGCCTACAACAAGAGAGTACACAGGCGTCCCTTGAAAGTGGACGACCTTGTGTTACGAAAAATGGAGGCAACCGGTAGGGCCAATGAGCTTGGAAAGCTAACTCCTAATTGGGAAGGCCCCTACCGGATTTATGAAGAAGTAAGAGACGGCACTTACCGCCTGGAAACTCAAGACGGCAGGCGCCTGCCTAGAACTTGGAACGTAGATAATTTGAAAAGATCCTACGTCTGAGATTTTGTAAATTTTTTGTAAACAAGAAGTGTACATTAATGAGGAATGGCTTTTTGTTTTCATTTTTGAAGTTTTATATCCCGTCTGAAACACAGACGGGTTGCATGTTTATTTTTCTAAGTTTGATACTTGGAAATTGAATGAATGAACGCCTGATTGGCAAAGAGGCCAATGGCCAGATAATTAAGCTGAGCATAAAAATGCTCAGTGGCTACACAGCCGGTCTCAATCAAGACCAATGGCCAATGGCTAGACAGCTGATTTTCCCATAAAATCGCTTGTCCCTACATGGACCAAGGCGTCCGGCGACACCCTTCCGGGTGCAATCGTCGCAAAGAGAAGCCAACATGCTTACTCTACGTACCAATGCAGGCGGCCACGATTGGACGGCTGAATCAGCCACTCATAGCCGTCTGCCTGAACAACTTAAGGAAATATTAAGGTTGGAGAACCGGATGTCAATTGACATCAGTGGGCTTCCTCTACCGGCTACATTTCTTAAGCGTTTTTTCGCATTAAAATTGTACACACCCTCGTCTGGGGCAAAAGAGTTGTACAAATGGCTAAATGAACTTCACCTAGAGGGTCATAACCGTCTAGGTAGAAGCGGAAATGCCTGTAAACGTATCATGCTCTCTGCAGCATCAGACGTTCCCAAGTCAATCAACCAACCCGGCTTAAAACCAAGCACACAGCCGTCCAGGGGCTAGGACAGCCGCATACTCTTGATAAGTTAGGCAAAAAATTGAAACATTGGAGTGCAAACACAAGCGCAGAAAATACCAAAACCGACTCAGTCGGTGCATTCATTAAGATTCCACCCAGCCAAACGGCTGTGTTGGATCAATTGTTATCCGGACCCCGTCCGGGAAAGAGAAATTGTTTAACAAACACGGCTCCCTAGCCGGTAAAAATACAAATATACTCGGCACACAGGCCGGAAAAGCAAGTTTGTTGGCATACTGCCGCAGAAGAAAAAATAAAAAAAAGACTTGGCGCACAGCCGCTGAAATTATTGTCCTGCAGACGGCCCCTCCTGGTCCTTCCCGCCTTCCTCCAGGATCTCAACCTATGGAGCTTCAGCCTCAGCTTCGGCTTCAGGCTCAGGTTGCTTCGTCTCAGCCTAGACGAGGAAGGACTCCGGCTCAAGCAGTCCCTTTTCTCTCAAGTAAATGACCTCGTCGGCATACTTGTGAGCCAGAGCCCAGACGCCATACTCCTTCCCAGGATACAAAGCTTCCCAGGCGATCCTCATCATGGCATCATTGTCGTTGGTCATCTCAGAGACCAGGCGGTTTTGCTCCGCCTCAAGAGTTGCCTTGAAGTTCTCCTGAGCTTTAGCCGCCGCCTCCTCCATCCGGGCCACTTTGCTCTTCAGATCAGCATTTTCTGAAGAGGCGCTTTGGAGCGCTTGGAGGCTCTCCTGGGCCTTTTGGAGGTCCTCCCTAAGCTTAGGGAGGTCAGCCTCCGCCTTCTTCTGGGCCGCCTCTGCAGCCTCAGCCTTCTGGTTGGCCGCCTGCAGCTGTGACTCCAGCTCTGAGATCCTGGCCGCCTGCGTCATTTCGGTTGCTTTAGTTTTAAGTTCATTAACTATAGACGTGTGTAAAGCAACGTCATTGGCATTTGTGGCGGACTGATTGGCCCGTCTTACCTCATCCCGTTTGCGGGTGTAAGGACGCTTGAGCCTGTCTACCCCGCAGCATGGCCTGCAAAAATAAACAAGGTCAGGAATACAGGTGGGAAAAGGGGCAGAAACAGCTATATAACAAAAAGAAGAAAGAAAAGAGAAAAATGGCTAAGTAAGCTACCTCAGCCAGAAGGGTCAAGATACGTTCTAGATTAAACGTCTCAATCCCTGGGATAGCATCTTTATCCCGTTTGCCCACAGCCTCCAGCATTGCCCGTGCATGCTGCTGGACGTCTGGCCAGCGAGGCGATCGATCTGCACCACAATCAGCATCAGATTGAGTGACTAAAGCTGCGCCTATCTGGTTTCGACCGTATGAGGATGACGTTTGTTGGGAGTGTGATTTCACTCGCAACGGCCATCCCAGCTCAGGCGGGGATTTAAAAGGATTCTTACCTGCAGAGCCGGCGTGGCGAGAGCCGCTCACAGCCGTTGATTGCCCCCCGGTTGCAGGAAGACGGACCAAATCTAGGCCAAAGGGGCCTGACACTTGCTCGCTTCTCCCCCCAACTCTCATTTGCCTCCCAGACGGGGCAACAGGGGTAATCACGGAGGCGGCCTTTTTTGAGGACTTGTTGGAGGACTTGTTAGTTTTGGAGACAGGGGTCTCCTCCCTAGCCCGTTTGAGAGTCTTCTCAAACGTCTTGTCCACTATGCCTCCCTGAAAAAGTAATAACATAATGTCAACAGACGAAGAAAGGAAACTTTGAAAGAAAACGCTTAAAAGAGGTCAGGCGGTTACCTTGGCCTTGAGTTCTCTCGCCTGAGCTTCCGCCAAGTCTCGGCGGATCTGAGCGGAGGACCGCTTGGGGGTCTTCTCTTCTGGCAACATGTTTAATGCGTCTTCTTCAAGTTCAGACGGGAAAACAGTTAGAACATAATCGAGAAATATATTTCCGATACAAAAGTACTACAGACGGAAGTAAGTCAGGCGCATACGTCTATCAAACATGTGCCCTAGCCCGCAGGCGGCTAGGAAGCACTCATCCCTGAACTAGGCGCTCTTGGGGATCCAATTCTTTGGAACCTTTATTGTTTCGCCGGTTGACAGAGTTGCGTCTGTGAGGCCGAAGAGATCAGCCTCAATTATTTTGTCGTAATCCTCATCCGGGATTCGAGGAAGACAACACTTCCGATCCATAAGGTCGGGCTTCTTATTATACTGCCGGAGTTCGTAATTCTCCCGCTTGGTGGAAGCCGTGCACAGGTAGAACCTGTGTTTCCAGCCGTCAAACTTGGACACTTTGTCCAAGGTAATCATATACTGAGGGAACGTGGTCAGAGTATACCACGCTCTGTACCCGTCTGGGTTGCGACTTAGATAGTGCATTTTGGCAAATGCCTCCCAACCGGGGTGAACCCCTTGAAATTCGCAGGCGAAACCATAGCCCAAAATGTTTGCCCAAGAGTTGGGGGTAAGTTGCCAGACTCCGAGGCCATAGCCTCTCAAAATTGTCTTCACCTCCTGGTGAAGGGGGAAACGAAGGCCCGCCTTGAACGTTGCCTCGTAACAACCAAAGTAGTCGTTTGCATTACGTTCAGTGCTTTCCCAAGAAATGGTGTCGTCTGGGGGAGGCACCCTTATTTTCCTCCCGTCTCCCAAAGGGTGAGCCTGCAAGAATTTGTCAAGACCTTTTTCCATAAGGTCAATATCTTTTGAAGAGACGTGGATCTTGTAGGGATCATCTTTCTCCTTCCACGTCTTCCTCTCTTCCTCCTCACTATCCTCAAACGGAGGAAGATCGTCGCTGCTCTCTGAGGAAGAGACGTTGAGACCACTTCCCGTCTCCTCCCCAGACAAGGATACTGAAGCTGAGGCGGCCTCCTCACCGCCTTGGTCGTGGGTCTCTTCCACGCTTTGGTCGCATTCCTCCAAAAAGGATTCTGGAGGAGTTGGGGGGCCACGCGGTGGAGATCTCTCTGGAGCCGTCTGGTGTCCAGAGCTAGACGTCTCCCTTTCAGGCGTTTGGCCGCCTGAGGCATCACTCCTATAATCTGGGTCTTGTGCCGTCTGCATTGTCCGAGCCATTGTGTCCTGCACAGACGCGCAAATGGTCGGAATCCAAGCATGAGGGTGGTCCCAACACCCTGACACGGCACTACCAGTCCTAGACTCAGCCGTTCCTGGTGAACGGCTGGATTCTACCCTAGGTTGTGCCGTGTGTGTTGGTGATGAATCCATTTATTGCAAGGAATATATACAAACGGAAAAATGTAAAAAGAACTGAAAGAGTCAGAGACGGTACCTATAGATTTGATATCTGAAGGTAGACGGGTCCGCCTGTGTTGATGCGACTAAATTCTTCGGAAAATACGCCTGACTCAGACGGATGACTTCTGTTCTCTCTTTCAAGAATTTCTCTAAGTTTACTCTGAAAATTTTTGTGAAGCGTAAATGAAAATATGAGGGTAAACGGCTATAGATAGAGGGTAAAAGAAGGGGTATTCCCGTAATTTACCCAGAAGTTGAAAAGTTAAATTTAGGCGGTAAAATTACCACCACTCAGAGAGTGACACGTGTCACAGATGCCACACCTGTGAGGGGCAAATGTTTAGGGTAATTTTACCCCTGCACGTGGCCCAATCAGAGGGTGACACGTGTCACCCCGGGGATGGTCCAAGATGAACCTATCCCTGTGTGACACGTGTCATCCCAGATATTTGGGAAAATGTCAGCCTTTAGGCCCAAATCCCGAGAAAGCCGTAATACGGCGCAGCCCATCTCTGATTAGTGTTATGTCACCTAATCAGGGGCACAAATCCCAATGAACCTATAAATAGGGAGATTCCCCTCTTTTGGAGGACACGTTCTTTCATTTACTACAAAAACTGTCCCTTTGATAGAGACAACTGAGCTAGAAAACCTAGCAGATCCCCACCTAAATTTCCGCACCTTTTTCTCTCCTTCAAGTTACTAACTTGAGCGTTGGAGGCGGAGCACCACCCAAATGGTGTCTCCGTTGATTTTGCAGGTACATAAGCCCTCCGGACCAGTCAAGGGACAAAAACACCCAAAACAACGGGGACCAATGGCAAAAAGTCTTGAGACCTTAGGGGATACATCGTAGGGTCATATAATAACGTTTGGAACCATATATGAGCACTATATGTTGCCATAAATGTCCGTGGTAGGCTTGAGGTCACGATATCGGTGCAAGTTTGAAACGGGTAAATTGACTGTTTAAAGGCATATTGGATTGTTCCACCCACTCAATTGGACTCCCGGAGTGTATTAGGAATCATGAAAAACATCTCGGCAATTTTTATTTCCTGGCGAAAAAAGGTAAAAAAATTCCAAAACTCAAGGTTATAAATCAACGTTTTGAGAGGAATTTTGAGGTTACGGGGCCCGGTGGAGAAAAGTCTTGTGACCCTGGGGGACACATCTTAGGGTTATATAATGACGTTTGGAACCATATATGACCATTATATGTTTCCGTAAATGTCCGTGGTAGGCTTGAGGTCACGATATCGGTGCTAGTTTGGAACGACTAAATTGACTGTTTAAAAGCATATTGGATAGTTCCAACCACTCAATTGGACTTCAGGAGGGTATTAGGAACCAATGTAAACATCTCGGCAATTTTTATTTCCAGGCAAAAAAAGGTCAAAAAATTCCAAAATTGATGGCTATAATCCATGCTTTTTGAGGAATTTTGAGGTTACGGGGCCCGGTGGCGAAAAGTCTTGAGACTCTAGAGGATACATATTATGGTCATATAATAACGTTTGGAACCAAATATGACCATTATATGTTGCCATAAATGTCGGTAGTAAGCTTGAGGCCAAGATATCGGTGCAAGTTTGGAACGGGTAAATTGACTGTTTAAAGGCATATTGGATGGTTGGACCCACCCAAATAGACTCCCAGGGTGTATTAGGATCCATGGAAAGCATCTAGCCATTTTTTATTTCCAGGAGAAAAAAGGTCAAAAAATTCTAATATTGAAGGCTATTATCCACGCTTTTTGAGGAATTTTGAGGTTACGGGGACCGGTGGCGAAAAGTCTTGATACCTTGGGGGCTACATCTTAGGGTTATATAATGTCGTTTGGAACCATAAGTGACCCATATATGTTGTACAAAATAGCCGTGGTAGGCTTCAGTTTACGACATCGGTGCAAATTTGGAATGGGTAAATTGACCAATTTAAGGCATATTGGATGGTTCCACCCACTCAATTGGACTCCCGGAGGGTATTAGGAACCATGGTAAACATCTCAGCGATTTTTATTTCTGGGGGAAAAAAGGTAAAAAAAATTCCTAAAATTAAAGGCTATAATCCACGCTTTTTTAGGAATTTTGAGGTTACGGGTAGGGATGGCAACGGGTCGGATTTGGATCGGATGGACCTTCACCCGCATCCATCCGGACCCGCCATCCGCTCCACCCACCACCCGCTTACCCCATCATCCATATCCGATCCACCCATCATCCGCGGGTGAAACGGGTGGATCGGATGCTAAACGGATGAAAGCTATTAAACTTGCAATGAAATTATAATTTACCGAAATCATAATTTATTATCGGAAAACAAAAGCACTACAACCTTCAATAAATATATAATATTACAGTAGTACACCAACTAGGTGTCAAATTACACAAATATGTCAATAACATAAAAATGAACTAATGACTAGAACACAATTACAGTAGCAAATTAGCAATGAATTTCAATGAGCCAAAGAGGTGAGATTTGTCATCAAGTCCCTTTTTTTTCTTCAAATATCCATGAAATCGTCATCATCCTACAAGAGTACAAAAAATGTAATTAAGACCATATAATGAATATTAACATAGAATTTTTTTTAATAAGTTCTGATTATTACCGAATCCAAGTCAACGACCTCGCTACCACTAAGTCCACCACCGCCACTGCTCATATCTAAAGAATCTTCATCTTCTAAAATGGTAGCACAAGCTTGAGCATTTTCCAAAGCAAGACCTTCATCATAAGTTCATAATCGAAAATATACAATTTAGTACATACTACTTTAATGGGAGTAAAATATTATTAATAATAAAAAATAAACACATCCTTATAAGGTAAAGCACTAGTAAGCATTAAAAAAGTTGAGTTCCATCTTGTTTTGCAATCTAAAACCAACTTTCTACCCTCTTCTCCTTTAAAAGATTTCACCTTATCCTCAAACATTTCAACTCGTTTTGGAGTTGCTGCCCAAAAGGAAACACAATCACGTATCCTCTTAATTCCATCACCAATTACATCTAGACCATCTTGTACAATTAGATTTAATATATGTGCACTACACCTTAAATGCAAAAATTTACCCTTCAACATAAGAGATTGTTCATTAAAACGAGGGCTCAAAACATCAAGCATAGCATCATTTGTAGTACAATTATCAACCACAATAGATGAAACTTTTTCAGCAATATTGTACATGTTCAAAGTGTCCAACAAGACTTGAGCAAGAGTGTCTTTTGTATGTGGACAAGGCACATAAGCAAACCTAAATAATCCATATAAAACACAATAAATAAGCCCCAAAACAAGCCTAAATTAGCCTTATAAAACAGTAAAAACAGCACCGAACTAAGCAAGATAAAAACACAAGCTAGCCATATTAATCACAATAATCAGCAATTCAGCATTAAAAAAAACACACAAATCAGCATCTTATCAAAAGTAAGAGTGAATTACCTCAATGTTTTGTTGCGCAATACCCAAAAGTCATCAATGTAGTGACATGTTACAGCCATGTAACCTTTTCTTTGATTTGAAGCTGTCCACATGTCAGTAGTGATAGCTATTCTCGACCCATTGCTCTCTAATGCTTTCTTTAGACTCGCCTTTTCACTCATAAACATCTTCATTATATCAGCCCGTAATGTATTACGCGATATTATCTTAAAATGGGCATTTAAACTAGTCACAAACCTCCTAAAACCAATGTGATCCACTATAGACAACGGATACTCATGCATAATTACCATGTTAGCTAATTCCCTCCTTGAAACTTCTTGGCTGAAGTTATCATTTTCAACTCTAGCTGACCCATCAGATTTGCGGTTGACACTCAAAAGCTTTTGTCGAATATCGACCTTTGAATTCTTTCTAGTACACCTTAAATTTATGTGGTCCTTAAGGTGTGATGTTCCATTTTTGGTTATTGCCGACAAGATATGATCACAATGGAGACACTTTGCTTTTGGCATACCATTTATTGTAATCTTTTGAAAATGTTCCCAAACCATTGAAGTTTGTTTTCTTGCTTTTCTTGTGGATGTCTCACTTTCATCGGGTTGAGAAGACATGTGTACAGATTTTGAGGGATTAGTATTTGGTTGACAAGGTGGAGGTGGTGGTGGAGTAAGTGATGCAGTAGGTACAGTAGAAGGATTTGATGAGGGGCATGAAGAATCATAGTTATCATAATCATACCCACAATCAAGATCATTATTATCACCCATCATCCTATAACAAAAGTATAAAAAATAGGATTAATATCAAGTTCAAACTAGCAGCTTTAGCAAGAGTACAACATGCATAATCTCACCAACTTTTTTAATTATCTTTTATTATTTACTGAAAGAATTGGGGAATATTTTCCTTGATTATTCACAATAAGCAAGTCAGAATATATACAAGAGAATGTCGTTCATTAGGCGTGATATTAGCCTAAATACCTAAGTATAAAAAATACATACAAAAATATCTACACGATATATATTTAACATTTACAATGCTATTCAAATTTAAAATTAGGCATAAAAGTTGAAGTTTTTAGATCTAAAGTTGAAAACATCAGAAACGTTAATACAGAAGAAAAAATAAAACAAATTTCAGAGCTACTACTTATTTGAAAATTTTGAATGCAACTATGTACAAATTAAATACATATCAAAAAACTAACAATCTTTAATAAAAAAATGGTTAAATCGAAACACACAAACATAGAATCGATTCTTGGATTATATATTTATAGATGGTGTGTCAAAAGAACAAATTAAAATAGGAAAATTAAAAAAAAGGGTATAAAATTATACCTTAATCGCTGGACGTTGTAGGTGACTAAGGTGAGATGGAGTCGCAGGTGGAGGTGGAGTCGCCGGTGAGGGTTGAGTCGCCACCGGTGAGGGTTGAGTCGCCGCCAGTGAGGGTGGAGTCGTCTGTGAGGGACTGAGGGTGGAGCCTAAAGAATGAAAGGTAGAGAGAGAGAGTAGACTGTAGAGAGAGATTGAAAATGAAAGAAGGTGGCTGCTTGAAATTTAGATTAGGGTTTATTTAATTTCAGGGCATTTTTTTTTATTATAAAAATTAAACGGGTGGATGATAAACGGGTGACGGATCGGGTGACGGATGACTAAAAGTTCCACCCGAATCCGACCCGATCCGTCATCCGTTTCATCCACCACCCGCCCTTCATCCGTATAAGTCGGGTTTTCATCCATTTAATTAGAGCGGGTGGAGCGGATTACTGGATATCCATATAAAATTGTCATCCTTAGTTACGGGGCCCGTTGGCGAAAGGTCTTGAGACCTTTGGGGATACATCTTACGGTCATATAATGACGTCTGGAACCATATATGACCCTTATACGTTGTAGAAAATAGCCGGTGTAGGCTTCAGCTTACGAAATCGGTGCAAATTTGGAACGGGTAAATTGACTGTTTTTAGGCATATTGGATGGTTCTACCCACTCGATTGGACTCCCGGAGGGTATTAGTAACCTTGGTAAACACCTCGGCAATTTTTATTTCCGAGCGAAAAAAGGTCAAAAAATTCCAAAATTGAAGGCTATAATCCACGCTTTTTGAGGAATTTTGAGGTTACGGGGCTCGGCGGCAAAAAGTATTGAGACCCTAGGGGATACATCTTAGGGTCATATAATGACGTTTGGAACCATATATGACCATTATATGTTGCAATAAATGATCATGGTAGGCTTCAGGTCACGATATTGGTGCATGTTTAGAACGGATAAATTGACTGTTTAAAGGCATATTGGATGGTTCCCCCACTAAATTGGACTCCTGAAGGGTATTAGGAACCATGGTAAATATCTCGGCAATTTTTATTTCTTTGCGAAAAAAGGTCAAAAAATTCCAAAATTGAAGGCTATAATCCACTCTTTTTGAGGAATTTTGAGGTTACGGGGCTCGGTGGAAAAAAGTGTTTAGACCCTAGGGGATACCTCTTAGGGTCATATAATGATGTTTGGAACCATATATGACCCTTATATGTTTCCATAAATATCTGTGGTAGGCTTGAGGTCACGATATGGGTGCAAGTTTGGAACGAGTAAATTGATTGTTTAAAGCCATATTGGATGGTTCCACCCACTCAATTGGACTCCCGGAGGGTATTGGGAACCATTCTAATCGTCTCGTCAATTTTTATTTCTGGGCAAAAAAAGGTCCAAAAATTCCAAAATTGAAGGCTATCCACGCTTTTTGAGGAATTTTGACGTTACGGGGCCCGGTGACGAAAATTCTTGAGACCCTAGGGGATACATCTTAGAGTCATATAATGACGTATGGAACCATATATGACCCTAATATATTGTACAAAATAGCCGTGGTAGGCTTCAGTTTACGAAATCGGTGCAAATTTGGAATGGGTAAATTGACCGTTTTAAAGCATATTGCATGGTTCCACCCACTCAATTCGACACCCGGAGGGTATTAGGAACCATGGTGAACATTTCAGCAATTTTTATTTCTTGGCAAAAAAGGTCAAAAATTCCAAAATTGAAGACTATAATCCACACTTTTTGAAGAATTTTTAGTTTACGGGGCCCGGTGGCGAAAAGTCATGACACCCTAGGGGATACATCTTAGGGTCATAAAATGACGTTTGGAACCATATATGACCCTTATATGACCCTTATATGTTGTACAAAATAGCCGTGATAGGCTTTAGTTTACGAAATCGATGCATATTTGGAACGGGTAAATTGACCTTTTTAAGGCATATTGGATGGTTCTAATCACTCAATTGGACTCCTTGAGGGTATTAGGAACCATGGTGAACTTCTGGGCGTAATTTTTATTTCTGGGCGAAAAAAGGTCAAAAAATTCCAAAATTGAAGGTTATAATCCATGCTTTTTGGGGAATTTTGAGGTTACGGGGCCCGGTGGCGAAAAATCTTGAGACCCTAGGGGATACATCTTAGGTTCATATAAAGATGTTTGGAACAATATATGACCCTTATATGTTGTACAAAATAGCTGTGGTAGGCTTTAGTTTACGAAATCTGAGCAAATTTGGAACGGGTAAATTGACCGTTTTAAGGCTTATTGGATGGTTTCACCCACTCAATTGGACTACCGGAGGGTATTAGGAACCATGGTAAACATCTCGGCAATTTTTATTTCCAGGCGAAAAAAGGTCAACAAATTCTAAAATTGAAGACTATAATCCACACTTTTTGAGGAATTTTAAGGTTACAAGGCCCGGTAACGAAAAGTCTTGATACCTTAGGGGATACATCTTAGGGTCATATAAGAACGTTTGGAACCATATATGACCATTATATGATCCCATAAATCTCCGTGGTAGGCTTGAGGTCACGATATCGATGCAAGTTTCGAACGGGTAAATTGACTGTTTAAAGGCATATTGGATGGTTCTACCCACTCAATTGGACTCCCTGAGGGTATTAGGAGGCATGGTGAACATGTCGGCAATTTTTATTTCCGGGTGAAAAAAGGTAAAAAAAATTCCAAAATTGAAGGCTATAATCCATGCTATTTTAAGAATTTTGAGGTTAAGGGTCCTGGTGGCGAAAAGTCTTGAGACCCCAGGGGATACATCTTAGGGTCATATAATGACGTTTGGAACAATATATGACCCTTATATGTTGTACAAAATAGCTGTGGTAGGCTTCAGTTTACGAAATCTATGCAAATTTGGAACGGGTAAATTGACTGTTTAAAGGCTTATTAGATGGTTCTATCCACTCAATTGGACTCCCGGAGGATATAAGAAACCATGGTAAACATCTCGGAAAGTTTTATTTTCGGGCAATAATCCACGCTTTTTGAGGGATTTTGAGGTTACGGGGCCTGATGGCGAAAAGTCTTGAGACCCTAGGGGATACATCTTAGGGTCATATAATGACGTTTGGAACCATATATGACCATTATGTGTTGCCATAAATCTTCGTGGTAGGCTTGAGGTCACGATATCGCTGTAAGTTTGGAACGGATAAATTGACTGTTTAATGGCATATTGGATGGTTCCACCCACTCAATTGGACTCCCAGATGGTATTAGGAACCATGGTAAACATCTCGGCAATTTTTATTTCCGGGCAAAAATAGGTCAAAAAATTCCAAAATTGAAGGCTATAATCCACACTTTTTTAGGAATTTTGAGGTTATGGGGCCCGGTGGCGAAAATTATTCAGACCGTAGGGGATACAACTTAGGCTCATATAATGACGTTTGGAACCATATATGACCATTATATGTTGCCACAAATGTCCGTGGTAGGATTTAGGTCATGATATCGGTGCAAGTTTGGAACGGGTAAATTGACTATTTAAAGGCATATTGGATGGGTGGACCCACCAAAATAGACTCCCAGGGTGTATTAGGGTCCATGGTAAGCATCATGGCATTTTTTTATTTCCAGGCGAAAAAATTTCATAAAACTCCAAAATTGAAGGCCATAATCCACGCTTTTTGAGGAATTTGGTGGTCACGTTATCGCTGTAAGTTTGGAACGGATATATTGACTGTTTAAAGGCATATTGGATGGTTCCACCCACTCAATTAGACTCTCGGAGGGTATTAGGAACCATGGTTAACATCTCGGCAATTTTTTTTTCCGGGCGAAAAAAGTCAAAAAATTGCAAAATTGAAGGCTATAATCCACGCTTTGTGAGAAATTTTGAGGTTACGGGGCCCGGTGGCGAAAAGTCTGAGACCCTAGGGGATACATCTAAGGGTCATATAATGACGTTTGGAACCATATATGACCCTTATATGTTGCCATAAATGTCTGTGGTAGGCTTCACAGGTCACGATATCGGTGCAAATTTGGAACGGGTAAATTGACTGTTTAAAGGCATATTGGATGGTTCCACCCAATCAACTGGACTCCCGAAGGGTATTAGGAACCATAGTACACATCTCGGCAATATTTATTTCCTGGCGAAAACAGGTCAAAAAATTCCAAAATTGAAGGCTTATAATAATCCACGCTTTTAAGGAAATTTGAGGTTACGGGGCTTGGTGGCGAAAAGTCTTGAGACCCTAGGGGATACATCTTAGGGTAATTTAATGAAGTTTGGAACCATATATGACCCTTCTATGTTGCCATAAATGTCCGCGGTAGGCTTCAGGTCACATATCGGTGCAAGTTTGGAACGGTTAAATTGACTGTTTAAAGGCATATTGGATGGTTCCACCCACTCAATTGGACTTCCGGAGGGTATAAGGAACCATGGTAAACATCTCAGGAAATTTTATTTCCGGGCAAAAAAAGGTCAAAAAATTCCAAAATTGAAGGCTATAATCCACGCTTTATGCGGAATTTTGAGGTTACGGGGCCCGGTGGCGAAAATTCTTAAGACCCTAGGGGATACATCTTAGGGTCATATAATGACGTTTGGAACCATATATGACCTGTATATATTGCCATAAATATCCGTGTTAGGCTTCAGGTTACGATCTCGGTGCAAGTTTGGAATGGGTAAATTTACTGTTTAAAGGCATATAGGTTGGTTCCACCCTATCAACTGGACTCCTAGAGGGTATAAGGAACCATGGTAAACATATCGGCAATTTTTATTCCCGGGCGAAAAAAGGTCAAAAAATTCCAAAATTGAAGGCTATTATCCTCGCTTTATGAGGAATTTTGAGGATACAGGGCCCGGTGGCGAAAAGACTTGAGACCATAGGGGATACATCATAGGGTCATATAATGACGTTCGGAACCATTTAAGAACCTTATATGTTGCCATAAATGTCCGTGGTAGGCTTGAGGTCACGATATCAGTGAAAGTTTGGAACGGGTAAATTGACTGTTTAAAGGAATATTGGATGGTTCCACCCACTCAATATGACTTCCGGAGGGTATAAGGAACCTTGGTAAACATCTCGACAAATTTTATTTCCGGGCAAAAACAGGTCAAAAAATTCCAAAATTGATGGCTATAATCCACACTTTTTGAGGAATTTTGGGGTTATGGGGCCTGGTGACGAAAAGTCTTGATACCCTAGGGCATAAATCTTAGCGTCATATAATGTCTTTTGAAACCATATATGACCCTTATATGTTGCCATAAATGTCCAGGGTAGGCTTGAGGTCATGATATCGGTACAAGTTAGGAACGGGTATATTGACTGTTTAAAGGCTTATTGGATGGTTCCACCACTCAATTGGACTCCCGGAGGGTATTAGGAACCATGGTTAACATCTCGGCAACTTTTTTTTCTGGGCGAAAAAGGTCAAAAAATTGCAAAATTGAAGGCTATAATCCATGCTTTAGGAGAAATTTTGAGGTTACGGGGCCCGGTGGCGAAAAGTCTTGAGACCCTAGGGGATACATCTAAGGGTCATATAATGACGTTTGGAACCATATATGACCCTTATATGTTGCCATAAATGTCTGTGGTAGGCTTCAGGTCACGATATCGGTGCAAATTTGGAATGGGTAAATTGACTCTTTAAAGGCATATTGGATGGTTCCACCCAATTAATTGGACTCCCGAAGGGTATAAGGAACCATAGTAAACATCTCGGCAATATTTATTTCCGGGCGAAAAAAGGTCAAAAAATTCCAAAATTGAAGACTTTTAATAATCCACGCTTTTTGAGGAAATTTGAGGTTACGGGGCTTGGTGGCGAAAAGTCTTGAGACCCTAGGGGATACATCTTAGGGTAATATAATGAAGTTTGGAACCATATATGACCCTTATATGTTGCCATAAATGTCCGTGGTAGGCTTCAGGTCACGATATCGGTGCAAGTTTGGAACAGGTAAATTGACTGATTAAAGGCATATTGGATGGTTCCACCCACTCAATTGGACTTCCGGAGGGTATAAGGAACCATGGTAAACATCTCAGCAAATTTTATTTCCGGGCAAAAAAAGGTCAAAAAATTCCAAAATTGAAGGCTATAATCCACGCTTTATGAGGAATTTTGAGGTTACGGGGCCCGGTGGCGAAAAGTCTTGAGACCCTAGGGGATACATCTTAGGGTCATATAATGACGTTTGGAACCATATATGACCTGTATATGTTGCCATAAATGTCCGTGGTAGGCTTCAGGTCACGATCTCGGTGCAAGTTTGGAACGGGTAAATTTACTGTTTAAAGGCATATAGGTTGGTTCCACCCTATCAATTCCACAAAGCTAATTGAGTCAAATGAAAGTCAAACACATTCAACAAAGCTAATTGAGTAAAAAGAAAGTCAAACACATTCAAACAAAGTTATTTGAATCAAACGAAAGTGAAATGCATTTAACAAAGCTAATTGAGTCAAATGAAAGTCAAACACTTTCAATAAAGCTTTGAGAATCAAAGGAAAGTCAAATACATTCAAACAAAGCTTTTTGAATAAAATGTAAGTCAAATACATTCTAACAAAGCTTTTTGAATCAAATGAAAGTAAAATACATTCAACAAAGCTAATTGAGTCAAATGAATGTCAAACACTTTCAACAAAGCTTTTAGAATCAAATGAAAGTTAAATACATTCAAACAAAGCTTTTTTAATCAAATGAAAGTCAATTGCATTCAAGAATGCTAATTGAGTCATATGAAAGTCAAACACATTCAACAAAGCTAATTGAGTCAAATGAAAATCAAACACATTCAAACAAAGCTTTTTGAAGCAAACAAAAGTTAAATGCATTCAACGAAGCTAATAGAGTCAAATGAAAGTCAAACATTTTCAACAAAGCGTTTAGAATCAAATGAAAGTAAAATACATTCAAACAAAACTTTTTTAATCAAATGAAAGTCAATTGCATTCTACAATGCTAATTGAGTCAAATGAAAGTCAAACACATTCAACAAAGCTAATTGAGTCAAATGAAAGTCAAACACATTCAAACAAAGCTTTTTGAATCAAACGAAAGTCGAATACATTTAACAAAGCTAATTGAGTCAAATGAAAGTCAAACACTTTCAATAAAGCTTTTAGAATCAAAGAAAAGTCAAATACATTCAAACAAAGCTTTTTGAATAAAATGAAAGTCAAATACATTCAAACAAAGCTTTTTGAATCAAACGAAAATTAAATGCATTCAACAAAGCTAATAGAGTCAAATGAAAGTCAAACATTTTTAACAAAGCGTTTAGAATCAAATGAAAGTCAATTGCATACCACAAAGCTAATTGAGTCAAATGAAAGTCAAACACATTCAACAAAGCTAATTGAGTAAAATGAAAGTCAAACACATTCAAACAAAGTTTTTTGAATCAAACGAAAGTGAAATGCATTTAACAAAGCTAATTGAGTCCAATGAAAGTCAAACGCTTTGCATAAAGATTTTAGAATCAAAGGAAAGTCAAATACATTCAAACAAAGCTTTTTGAATAAAATGTAAGTCGAATACATTAAAACAAAGCTTTTTGAATCAAATGAAAGTCAATTGCATTCCACAATGCTAATAGAGTCAAATGAAAGTCAAACACATTCAAACAAAGTTTTTTGAATCAAATGAAAGTCAAATGCATTCAACAAAGCTAATTGAGTCAAATGAAAGTCAAACACTTTCAACAAAGCTTTTAGAATCAAATGAAAGTCAAATTCATTCAAAGAAAGCTTTTTGAATCAAATGATAGTCACTTGCATTCCACAAGGCTAATTTAGTCAAATGAAAGTTAAACACATTCAAAAAGCTTTTTGAATAAAATAAAAATCAAATGCATTTAACAAAGCTAATTGAGTCAAATGAAAGTCAAACATTTTAAAAAAACCTTTTAGAATCAAATGAAAGTCGAATACATTCAAACAAAGCTTTTTGAATCAAACGAAAGTTAAATGCATTCAACAAAGCTTTTAGAATCAAATGAAGTCAAATGAAAGTCAAACACTTTCAACAAATTTTTTTTAATCAAATGAAAATCAAATACATTCAAACAAATTTTTTTTAATCAAATGAAAGTCAATTGCATTCCACAATGCTAATTGAGTCAAATGAAAGTCAAACACGTTCAACAAAGCTAATTAAGTCAAATGAAAGTCAAACACATTCAAATAAAGCTTTTTCAATCAAATGAAAGTCAAATGCATTCAACAAAGCTAATTGAGTCAAATGAAAGTCAAACACTTTCAACAAAGCTTTTAGAATCAAATGAAAGTCAAATGCGTTCAAACAAATTTTTTTTGAATCAAATGAAAGTCAATTGCATTCCACAATGCTCATTGAGTCAAATGAAAGTCAAACACATTCAACCAAGCTAATTGAGTCAAATGAACGTCAAACACATTCAAGCAAAGCTTTTTCGATCAAACGAAAGTCAAATGCATTCAACAAAGCTAAATGAGTCAAATGAAAGTCAAACACTTTCAACAAAGCTTTTAGAACCATATGAAAGTCAAATACATTCAAACAAAGCTTTTTTAATCAAATGAAAGTCAATTGCATTCCAGAATGCTAATTGAGTCAAATGAAAGATAAACACATTCATCAAAGCTAATAGAGTCAAATGACAGTCAAACACATTCAAACAAAGTTATTTGAATCAAACGAAAGTGAAATGCATTTAACAAAGCTAATTGAGTCAAATGAAAGTCAAACACTTTCAATAAAGCTTTTAGAATCAAAGGAAAGTCAAATTCATTCAAACAAAGCTTTTTGAATAAAATGTAAGTCAAATACATTCTAACAAAGCTTTTTGAATCAAATGAAAGTAAAATACATTCAACAAAGCTAATTGAGTCAAATGAAAGTCAAACACTTTCAACAAAGCTTTTAGAATCAAATGAAAGTTAAATACATTCAAACAAAGCTTTTTTAATCAAATGAAAGTCAATTGTATTCAAGAATGCTAATTGAGTCAAATGAAAGTCAAACACATTCAACAAAGCTAATTGAGTCAAATGAAAATCAAACACATTCAAACAAAGCTTTTTGAATCAAACAAAAGTTAAATGCATTCAACGAAGCTAATAGAGTCAAATGAAAGTCAAACATTTTCAACAAAGCATTTAGAATCAAATGAAAGTAAAATACATTCAAACAAAACTTTTTTAATCAAATGAAAGTCAATTGCATTCTACAATGCTAATTGAGTCAAATGAAAGTCAAACACATTCAACAAAGCTAATTGAGTCAAATGAAAGTCAAACACATTCAAACAAAGCTTTTTGAATCAAACGAAAGTCGAATACATTTAACAAAGCTAATTGAGTCAAATGAAAGTCAAACACTTTCAATAAAGCTTTTAGAATCAAAGGAAAGTCAAATACATTCAAACAAAGCTTTTTGAATAAAATGAAAGTCAAATACATTCAAACAAAGCTTTTTGAATCAAACGAAAATTAAATGCATTCAACAAAGCTAATAGAGTCAAATGAAAGTCAAACATTTTTAACAAAGCGTTTAGAATCAAATGAAAGTCAATTGCATACCACAAAGCTAATTGAGTCAAATGAAAGTCAAACACATTCAACAAAGCTAATTGAGTAAAATGAAAGTCAAACACATTCAAACAAAGTTTTTTGAATCAAACGAAAGTGAAATGCATTTAACAAAGCTAATTGAGTCCAATGAAAGTCAAACGCTTTGCATAAAGATTTTAGAATCAAAGGAAAGTCAAATACATTCAAACAAAGCTTTTTGAATAAAATGTAAGTCGAATACATTAAAACAAAGCTTTTTGAATCAAATGAAAGTCAATTGCATTCCACAATGCTAATAGAGTCAAATGAAAGTCAAACACATTCAAACAAAGTTTTTTGAATCAAATGAAAGTCAAATGCATTCAACAAAGTTAATTGAGTCAAATGAAAGTCAAACACTTTCAACAAAGCTTTTAGAATCAAATGAAAGTCAAATTCATTCAAAGAAAGCTTTTTGAATCAAATGATAGTCACTTGCATTCCACAAGGCTAACTGAGTCAAATGAAAGTTAAACACATTTAAAAAGCTTTTTGAATAAAATAAAAATCAAATGCATTTAACAAAGCTAATTGAGTCAAATGAAAGTCAAACATTTTAAAAAAACCTTTTAGAATCAAATGAAAGTCGAATACATTCAAACAAAGCTTTTTGAATCAAACGAAAGTTAAATGCATTCAACAAAGCTTTTACAATGAAATGAAGTCAAATGAAAGTCAAACACTTTCAACAAATTTTTTTTAATCAAATGAAAATCAAATACATTCAAACAAATTTTTTTTAATCAAATGAAAGTCAATTGCATTCCACAATGCTAATTGAGTCAAATGAAAGTCAAACACATTCAACAAAGCTAATTAAGTCAAATGAAAGTCAAACACATTCAAATAAAGCTTTTTCAATCAAATGAAAGTCAAATGCATTCAACAAAGCTAATTGAGTCAAATGAAAGTCAAACACTTTCAACAAAGCTTTTAGAATCAAATGAAAGTCAAATGCGTTCAAACAAATTTTTTTTGAATCAAATGAAAGTCAATTGCATTCCACAATGCTCATTGAGTCAAATGAAAGTCAAACACATTCAACAAAGCTAATTGAGTCAAATGAATGTCAAACACATTCAAGCAAAGCTTTTTGGATCAAACGAAAGTCAAATGCATTCAACAAAGCTAATTGAGTCAAATGAAAGTCAAACACTTTCAACAGAGCTTTTAGAACCATATGAAAGTCAAATACATTCAAACAAAGTTTTTTTAATCAAATGAAAGTCAATTGCATTCCAGAATGCTAATTGAGTCAAATGAAAGATAAACACATTCAACAAAGCTAATTGAGTCAAATGACAGTCAAACACATTCAAAAAAGCTTTTTGAATCAAAAGAAAGTTAAATGCATTCAACAAAGCTAATAGAGTCAAATGAAAGTCAAACATTTTTAACAAAGTGTTTAGAATCAAATGAAAGTCAACTACATTCAAACAAAGCGTTTTTAATCAAATGAAAGACAATTGCATACCACAAAGCTAATTGAATCAAGGTTTCTTTTTCTCTCTCCCATGGCGATTTTCTGAGTTGGTTTCTTCACTCGGATTGATTGATTATGGCTAAGAAGAAAAAGCAGGCAACTCCTACTCCTCAAACCTCAAACTTAGCTTTGTCGACTTCATTGATTTCTGGCTTAAATCAGGCAAATACTGTTGGTTTTTCTGCAAATTTTCCCTCGATTCCTGAGGAGGCTTCTATGGATGAACTGGTTACACCTCCTTCTCATCTGGTGCATCCTTCTGCTGCTTATAAGGTTACTAGTGCTGAGCTTCGAGCCCTTGAATTAAACCATCAATCTGTTCTTTCCAATGTTCTGCAGAAATCCAATGAAACAGTAACTAGGGTTTCTCCGGTTACTGTACCATTGGATGCTGGAGCTATGCAGGGAAATCCAACTGAATTGAATGGTGTTAGCAGCAATTCTAATGTCCCTAATGCTAGTGTGAGCCTCAATTTCGGAGATATTGCTCCAGATCTAACTCAACCAGCTATTAGGGCTCCTCGAGTTACTGTTCCATTGAATACTGGAGTGAATGTTGATCTGGGTGTGCCTGCAAGTGTTGGTGAGTTACCTGTGGGGGCTGATATGCCTCAGGAAGCTAATCCTTGGTTTAATTCCAAGCTCGCTGCTAAAGGAACTTCTCTGTCATTTGTTGCCCCTGTTCTTAAGGATGGAAAATCTATTGCCCAGCTGCAGAGTGCTGAACTGCACGAAGGTAACCTTAAATGGAAAAATTCTGTTATTTTCTATGTTATTGGTTACTACCCTACAATTGCTGCTGTTCATAGATATATTTCTGGAAATTGGAGTTCTATTGCTAAGCCTGATATATTCTGGCATGATGATGGATATTTTTTGATTAAGATGCAAAATGGTACAGACTTGCATACTTTTGTGAATGCTGGACCTCATATGTTTTATGGCAAGGCAGCTATTGTTAAACCTTGGAGTGATAAGTTTGACTTCCATTCTGAGGTGCTCAGAACTGTTCCTTTATGGGTGAGATTCCCTAATCTTCCTCTCAATTGCTGGGGGGCTGATACTTTAAGTAGAATTGGAAGTGTTATTGGGGTGCCTCTATATGTTGATGATTGCACTTCTAAGCAATTAAGGGTTACTTTTGCTAGATTGCTTATTGAAGTTGATATTACAAAACCTTTACCTCAAAATGTGTGGGTTGAGAATCCAGATGGCAACCTCATTGAGCAGAGGATTATCTTTGAGTGGTCTCCTCCCTTTTGCAAGAGATGTAATAAGGTAGGGCATGACTGTAATGCTCCTGCTAGGCCTAAGACTCAGGGTCAGAAGAAACAGCCTGGTGCTAAGGTGCACTCTAAGGTTTGGGTTCCTAGACAGCCTAATCCTGCACCTGCTGTTGCTTCTGTCACTAATGCTAGTGTGAATGAGACAGTTCATGGTGCTACTGTTGTTACCCCTGCTCCTACTGCTCATAAGGCTAATTCTGATTATGATTGGAGAGTAGTTGGAAGGAAACATAGAAGTCATAGTGCCTCTCATCCTGTGCCAGGTGTGCCTAATTCTAATTCATTCTCTTCTTTATTTGAAGATACTAACACTGATCCTATTGGGGGTGATGGTAATCCCCCTCTGGGAGAATGATTATTGTTTCCTGGAATATAAGGGGTCTTAATGACCCTACTAAAGTAGCTTCTGTTAAGAAGTTACTCTCTGAGCAATCTATTGATGTTATTGGTATTCTAGAGACCAAGGTGAAACTGAAGAACAGTGTCAATTTACAGAAGAAGTTTGGTAAAGCTTGGTCTTGGTTTTGTAATTATGATCACTCTCATAAAGGTAGAATTTGGATTGGTTGGTTACAGGACAAAGTGAATTTGACTGTTCTCTCCTCTCATGAGCAGTTTATTCATGTTGATATTGGGTCTAAAGACTTACAGCATCAGTTTGTAGTTACTTTTGTGTATGGTCTTCACTCTATTCATGATAGGGTTCCCCTTTGGACTGGTATTAACAGCATTTCAGTAAATGCTACTCCTTGGCTTATTATTGGTGATTTTAATTATGTTCTTCATGATGGTGATAGGGTTAATGGTGTTCCTATTACTGATTATGAGGTGAAACACTTTAAAGAGTGTATTGAAACAATGGATTTGTGTGAGATCAAAAGTAAGGGTTCTTTCTATTCTTGGAATAATAAAGGGCATGGTGATAAAAGGGTTGCTTCCAGGATTGATAGAGGTCTTGTTAACCAAACCTGGATGTCTATTTACAATTCTGCTGAAGCTATTTTTCTTCCTCCCTTGCTTTCTGATCATTGTCCAATTTTGGTGGAGGTTTGTTCTCTCTCCCCAGGGAAGGGAAGGCCTTTTAGATTCCTGAATTGCCTTGCTGATCACAAAGATTTTTGCTCTGTTGTTGAGGCTGGTTGGGCTAGGGTGTCTAAGAGCACTGCTATGGGTGATATTTGGAAGAATTTGAAGGTTGTCAAGCAGGGCCTTAAGTGCCTAAACACCAAATATTTTGCAAATATTGATGATAGAGTGGATCAAGCTAATGCTGTGTTAACTCAAATCCAAGAGAAACTTGCTATTGATATTACCAATGAAAGCCTGCAATTACAGGAAGCTGATGCTATTGATCAAGTTAAGCATTGGGTGACTATTCAGGAGAACATATACAAACAGAAAGCTAGAGTGGATTGGATAAAATTAGGAGACTCTAACTCTCACTATTTCTTTTCTGTTATGAAGCAAAGGCAAAGTAGGAATAGAATTAATTCTATTTTTACTGATTCTGTTGTTCTGCTGAAAGATCCTATTCAAGTGGAAAATGAGATTGTGGGTTTTTATAAGGTACTGCTGGGTACTAGAGCTACCTCTTTGCCTGCTGTTGATATTCAAACTATGAGGGCTGGTAAACAGCTGGACAAAGCTGCTATGGATATCTTGACTGCAGAGGTTACTCATTCTGAAATTGATGCTGCTTTGGCTAATATTGGCAATGATAAGGCTCCTGGTATTGATGGCTTTAATGCTGTCTTTTTCAAGAAGGCTTGGCATATTATTAGGCATGACATTTATGATGCTATTAATCAGTTCTTTCAAACTGGTGTTATTGCTAAGCAATGGAGTTGCACTACAGTTACTTTGGTTCCTAAAGTTCCCCATCCCTCTTATGTTAGAGAATACAGACCTATTGCTTGCTGTACTTTGGTTTACAAGTTAATCTCTAAAGTGCTCACTCATAGAATTGCTCAAGTTGTGGGATCTGTTGTTAGTGATTCTCAATCTGGTTTTATCCCTTGGAAGCATATTGGGGATAATATCCTTTTGGCTACTGAGCTTATCAAGGGTTACACTCACAAGTTTATCACTCCTAGGTGTATGCTCAAGATTGATTTGAGGAAAGCTTATGATTCTGTTGAATGGAGCTTTCTTAAGACTGTTCTTGAGGAAACTGGCTTTCCTCAAAAGGTTGTTGGCTGGATCATGGCTTGTGTTTCTTCTGTTTCCTATTCTATAATGGTGAATGGTTTTCCTTCTAAGCCTTTTCCAGCTCAAAAAGGATTGAGACAAGGTGATCCTATGTCTCCTTTCCTGTTTGCTCTCTGTATGGAATATCTATCTAGGTGCTTGGAAGAGATGACTCATGATCCTAATTTCAATTTTCACCCTAGATGTGAGAAGCTTGGTATCACTCATATGATGTTTGCTGATGATTTATTGCTCTTTGCTAGAGCTGATGCTGGCTCTATTCAGCTTCTTCTGTCTGCTTTTCAGAAGTTTTCTAATGCCTCTGGTTTGTCTGCTAATCTTAACAAAAGTGAGGTGTATTTTGGTGGTTTGCTTGATGTTGAAAAAGATAATTTACAAGCTATTCTTGGAATGAGTAGAGGTAATCTTCCTTTTAAGTACCTTGGGGTTCCTCTGTCTTCTAAGAAGTTGACTATTGCTCAGTGTAGACCCTTGATTGAGAAAGTGACTACTAGGATTGATAGCTGGTCTGCTAGACATCTTTCTTATGCAGGAAGGTTACAATTAATTAGAAGTGTCCTCTTTGGTATACAAGCTTATTGGGCTTAGATTTTCATTCTCCCCAAAAAGGTGTTTAGGGAGATTGAATCCAGATTTAGGGTGTTTCTTTGGACTGGCAAAAATGTTTTCTCTAAGAAAGCTCCTGTTTCTTGGAATCATATGACCCTGCCTAAAGTTTGTGGTGGTTGGAATATCACCTTACTGAGTGATTGGAACAAGGCTGCTATTTGTAAGATTTTGTGGGATTTAGCTCACAAATCAGATAATTTGTGGGTTAGATGGGTCCATACTTACTACTTCAGCAACAAAGATCTTTGGTCTGCTTCTATTCCTAATAAGTGCACTTGGATTCTTAAAAAGATTTTAGGGTGCAGGGAAGTTATTGATAGCATTGGTGGTTGGTCTGATGTTGTTCATAATGGCAAAATGAGTATCTCTAGAGTTTACTCAAAATTAAGACCTCAGGTTGATAAAGTAAGCTGGAAGAGACTTGTCTGTAATAATCAAGCTTCTCCTAAGAGTGTTTTTATAACTTGGATGGCTTTGAAGAATAGAATGGTGACTAAGGATAGGATTATCCAGTGGCATGTTACCTGTGATCCTTTATGTTTCTTTTGTCAGAGCTGTGATGAATGTGTTAATCATTTATTCTTCTCTTGCTCCTATTCTAGTGAAATTTGGAAAAAAATCCTTAATCTGCTGAAAATTCAGAAGACTGTTCAAAGCTTTGAGCTTGAACAGCAATGGGCTGCAAGGTTCTGCAGGAAAGCTAGCAGGAAGTGTAGGCTCTATCTGATGTTCTTTGCTGAAGCTGTGCATAGTATTTGGCTGCAGAGAAATAGTCTGATGTTTAATGGTAGCTATCAACCTGCTGATCTGGTCTTCAGAGAGATTGTATACAGGGTTGCAGTTAGATGTTCTGAGTTTGATAGGAAATTTTTGTACCTCTGAGCCCTTTTGGTGTATGCTTAGGCCTGCTTGTTGGGTTTGTAGCTGTGTTTTTGTTTTGTCTGGTCCTGGTCTTCAGAACCCTTCCTAGAAGGTGGCTGGAGACTTGAGTCCAGTGCTGGTCCTTGGTTCAGTCTTGTACCCTTCCTAGAAGGTGGCTTGGTTGTTCCTTGGATCTGTGGTTTTTGTTTGGCCTTTTGGTCTTGTGGTGTTTGTAGTTGGTTATTGCTTAGCTTGATGTAAGTTGTAACCTTCCTCTTTGGTAATAAAATCTTTTATTTACCAAAAAAAAAAAAAAAAAAAAAAAAGTCAAACACATTCAACAAAGCTAATTGAGTAAAAAGAAAGTCAAACACATTCAAACAAAGTTATTTGAATCAAACGAAAGTGAAATGCATTTAACAAAGCTAATTGAGTCAAATGAAAGTCAAACACTTTCAATAAAGCTTTGAGAATCAAAGGAAAGTCAAATACATTCAAACAAAGCTTTTTGAATAAAATGTAAGTCAAATACATTCTAACAAAGCTTTTTGAATCAAATGAAAGTAAAATACATTCAACAAAGCTAATTGAGTCAAATGAATGTCAAACACTTTCAACAAAGCTTTTAGAATCAAATGAAAGTTAAATACATTCAAACAAAGCTTTTTTAATCAAATGAAAGTCAATTGCATTCAAGAATGCTAATTGAGTCATATGAAAGTCAAACACATTCAACAAAGCTAATTGAGTCAAATGAAAATCAAACACATTCAAACAAAGCTTTTTGAATCAAACAAAAGTTAAATGCATTCAACGAAGCTAATAGAGTCAAATGAAAGTCAAACATTTTCAACAAAGCGTTTAGAATCAAATGAAAGTAAAATACATTCAAACAAAACTTTTTTAATCAAATGAAAGTCAATTGCATTCTACAATGCTAATTGAGTCAAATGAAAGTCAAACACATTCAACAAAGCTAATTGAGTCAAATGAAAGTCAAACACATTCAAACAAAGCTTTTTGAATCAAACGAAAGTCGAATACATTTAACAAAGCTAATTGAGTCAAATGAAAGTCAAACACTTTCAATAAAGCTTTTAGAATCAAAGAAAAGTCAAATACATTCAAACAAAGCTTTTTGAATAAAATGAAAGTCAAATACATTCAAACAAAGCTTTTTGAATCAAACGAAAATTAAATGCATTCAACAAAGCTAATAGAGTCAAATGAAAGTCAAACATTTTTAACAAAGCGTTTAGAATCAAATGAAAGTCAATTGCATACCACAAAGCTAATTGAGTCAAATGAAAGTCAAACACATTCAACAAAGCTAATTGAGTAAAATGAAAGTCAAACACATTCAAACAAAGTTTTTTGAATCAAACGAAAGTGAAATGCATTTAACAAAGCTAATTGAGTCCAATGAAAGTCAAACGCTTTGCATAAAGATTTTAGAATCAAAGGAAAGTCAAATACATTCAAACAAAGCTTTTTGAATAAAATGTAAGTTGAATACATTAAAACAAAGCTTTTTGAATCAAATGAAAGTCAATTGCATTCCACAATGCTAATAGAGTCAAATGAAAGTCAAACACATTCAAACAAAGTTTTTTGAATCAAATGAAAGTCAAATGCATTCAACAAAGCTAATTGAGTCAAATGAAAGTCAAACACTTTCAACAAAGCTTTTAGAATCAAATGAAAGTCAAATTCATTCAAAGAAAGCTTTTTGAATCAAATGATAGTCACTTGCATTCCACAAGGCTAATTTAGTCAAATGAAAGTTAAACACATTCAAAAAGCTTTTTGAATAAAATAAAAATCAAATGCATTTAACAAAGCTAATTGAGTCAAATGAAAGTCAAACATTTTAAAAAAACCTTTTAGAATCAAATGAAAGTCGAATACATTCAAACAAAGCTTTTTGAATCAAACGAAAGTTAAATGCATTCAACAAAGCTTTTAGAATTAAATGAAGTCAAATGAAAGTCAAACACTTTCAACAAATTTTTTTTAATCAAATGAAAATCAAATACATTAAAACAAATTTTTTTTAATCAAATGAAAGTCAATTGCATTCCACAATGCTAATTGAGTCAAATGAAAGTCAAACACGTTCAACAAAGCTAATTAAGTCAAATGAAAGTCAAACACATTCAAATAAAGCTTTTTCAATCAAATGAAAGTCAAATGCATTCAACAAAGCTAATTGAGTCAAATGAAAGTCAAACACTTTCAACAAAGCTTTTAGAATCAAATGAAAGTCAAATGCGTTCAAACAAATTTTTTTTGAATCAAATGAAAGTCAATTACATTCCACAATGCTCATTGAGTCAAATGAAAGTCAAACACATTCAACCAAGCTAATTGAGTCAAATGAATGTCAAACACATTCAAGCAAAGCTTTTTCGATCAAACGAAAGTCAAATGCATTCAACAAAGCTAAATGAGTCAAATGAAAGTCAAACACTTTCAACAAAGCTTTTAGAACCATATGAAAGTCAAATACATTCAAACAAAGCTTTTTTAATCAAATGAAAGTCAATTGCATTCCAGAATGCTAATTGAGTCAAATGAAAGATAAACACATTCAACAAAGCTAATAGAGTCAAATGACAGTCAAACACATTCAAAAAAAGCTTTTTGAATCAAAAGAAAGTTAAATGCATTCAACAAAGCTAATAGAGTCAAATGAAAGTCAAACATTTTTAACAAAGTGTTTAGAATCAAATGAAAGTCAACTACATTCAAACAAAGCTTTTTTAATCAAATGAAAGACAATTGCATACCACAAAGCTAATTGAGTCAAATGAAAGTCAAACACATTCAACAAAGCTAATTGAGTAAAACCAAAGTCAAACACATTCAAACAAAGTTATTTGAATCAAACGAAAGTGAAATGCATTTAACAAAGCTAATTGAGTCAAATGAAAGTCAAACACTTTCAATAAAGCTTTTAGAATCAAAGGAAAGTCAAATTCATTCAAACAAAGCTTTTTGAATAAAATGTAAGTCAAATACATTCTAACAAAGCTTTTTGAATCAAATGAAAGTAAAATACATTCAACAAAGCTAATTGAGTCAAATGAAAGTCAAACACTTTCAACAAAGCTTTTAGAATCAAATGAAAGTTAAATACATTCAAACAAAGCTTTTTTAATCAAATGAAAGTCAATTGTATTCAAGAATGCTAATTGAGTCAAATGAAAGTCAAACACATTCAACAAAGCTAATTGAGTCAAATGAAAATCAAACACATTCAAACAAAGCTTTTTGAATCAAACAAAAGTTAAATGCATTCAACGAAGCTAATAGAGTCAAATGAAAGTCAAACATTTTCAACAAAGCATTTAGAATCAAATGAAAGTAAAATACATTCAAACAAAACTTTTTTAATCAAATGAAAGTCAATTGCATTCTACAATGCTAATTGAGTCAAATGAAAGTCAAACACATTCAACAAAGCTAATTGAGTCAAATGAAAGTCAAACACATTCAAACAAAGCTTTTTGAATCAAACGAAAGTCGAATACATTTAACAAAGCTAATTGAGTCAAATGAAAGTCAAACACTTTCAATAAAGCTTTTAGAATCAAAGGAAAGTCAAATACATTCAAACAAAGCTTTTTGAATAAAATGAAAGTCAAATACATTCAAACAAAGCTTTTTGAATCAAACGAAAATTAAATGCATTCAACAAAGCTAATAGAGTCAAATGAAAGTCAAACATTTTTAACAAAGCGTTTAGAATCAAATGAAAGTCAATTGCATACCACAAAGCTAATTGAGTCAAATGAAAGTCAAACACATTCAACAAAGCTAATTGAGTAAAATGAAAGTCAAACACATTCAAACAAAGTTTTTTGAATCAAACGAAAGTGAAATGCATTTAACAAAGCTAATTGAGTCCAATGAAAGTCAAACGCTATGCATAAAGATTTTAGCATCAAAGGAAAGTCAAATACATTCAAACAAAGCTTTTTGAATAAAATGTAAGTCGAATACATTAAAACAAAGCTTTTTGAATCAAATGAAAGTCAATTGCATTCCACAATGCTAATAGAGTCAAATGAAAGTCAAACACATTCAAACAAAGTTTTTTGAATCAAATGAAAGTCAAATGCATTCAACAAAGCTAATTGAGTCAAATGAAAGTCAAACACTTTCAACAAAGCTTTTAGAATCAAATGAAAGTCAAATTCATTCAAAGAAAGCTTTTTGAATCAAATGATAGTCACTTGCATTCCACAAGGCTAATTGAGTCAAATGAAAGTTAAACACATTCAAAAAGCTTTTTGAATAAAATAAAAATCAAATGCATTTAACAAAGCTAATTGAGTCAAATGAAAGTCAAACATTTTAAAAAAAACCTTTTAGAATCAAATGAAAGTCGAATACACTCAAACAAAGCTTTTTGAATCAAACGAAAGTTAAATGCATTTAACAAAGATAATTAAGTTAAATGAAAGTCAAACAATTTTAACAAAGCTTTTAGTATCAAATGAAAGTCAAATACATTTAAACAAAGCTTTTTAATCAAATGAAAGTCAATTGCATTCCACAATGAAAATTGTGTCAAATGAAAGTCAAACATATTCAACAAAGATAATTGAGTCAAATGAAAGTCAATCACATTCAAACAAAGCTTTTTGAATCAAATGAAAGTCAAATGCATTCAACAAAGCTAATTGAGTCAAATGAAAGTCAAACACTTTTAATTAAGCTTATAGAATCAAATGAAAGTCAAATGCGTTCAAACAAATATTTTTTGAATCAAATGAAAGTCAATTGCATTCCACAATGCTAATTAGGTCAAATGAAAGTCAAACACATTCAACAAAGCTAATTGAGTCAAATGAAAGTCAAAAACATTCAAACAAAGCTTTTTGAATCAAACGAAAGTTAAATGCATTCAACAAAGCTAATTGAGTCAAATCAAAGTCAAATACTTTCAACAAAGCTTTTAGAATCAAATAAAAGTCAAATACATTCAAACATAGCTTTTTTAATCAAATGAAAGTCAATTACATTCCAGATTGCTAATTGAGTCAAATGAAAGTCAAACGCATTCAACAAAGCTAATTGAGTCAAATGAAAGTCAAACACATTCAAACAAAGCTTTTTGAATCAAACGAAAGTTAAATGCATTTAAGAAAGCTAATAGAGTCAAATGAAATTCAGACATTTTTAACAAAGCGTTTAGAATTAAATGAAAGTCAAATACATTCAAACAAAGCATTTTTAATCAAATGAAAGTGACAAGAGGAAAATGCATGTCGTTTCCTACCCTTTCCCCTAGCCAAACTAAATTTGTAAACACCTAACCAACCTTATATGAATATAGGGTAAGTTCAGGGTCGATCCCAAGGGAATGCAATGATGAAAACTAAAGTCTAAGTCAAGCTACCTCGGAGTCGAAAATGAGATATCGGTTGGTACTAAATGAACTAGATCAAAGGTCTAAACACTAGGGATATGGGTTCCACATGCAAAATCAATGGTAATGCTAGATTAAAACTCAATCAATTAGTTCAAGTATTGCAATGGACAAACAATAATAGCAATCAAGAGAGTTCAAATACTATCTCCTATAGGCCAATCTAGTGGTCACTATGAAAGGCAAACCAAGAAGAATCATAAACAAACTCAATCAATTAGAGCAACCTTTAAATCAATTGGTCATGTCATTAAGAGTTGCAATGAAATCTAGATTAATCTTATAGGGTGATCAATCCTAATCTAATCAATCTCATGCAAAACTATGTCGACCAAATTAATTGCAACAAATCAACCAATCAAGAGCATCAACTAGCATTTCCATTAATCAAACATGCTTCCCCCTTTCCCTAGCAACTAATCTACTCACTAATCATGACGAAATTCAAGAACAAATAACTAGAAATTGCATTGATCATCATTCTATATCAAAATCTAATAGAAATCAAGTATTCAATATTATCAAAACTCAATTCCAAGAAAAACAAACATCAAGCAAAAGGATCAAATAACAAGTAATGAAAGATGAAAGAAAGAAGAAAATCTCACTAAAATTGGTGAAGAAATCCAAACATGATTGATCAAATGTTGAGTTACAAATCCAAAGCCAACAACTTCTCTCTATCTTCTCTCTAACTTCTCTCTCTAAAACTAAGCTAATGAAAAATTATCAAAAAGTTGGATACAAAAAGGAAATACAATTCTATTTATAAACAAAGAAGAAAACGGCAGCTCTCGCGGTCTCTCTCGATAAACCCGCGCCCGCGGAAAAATGGGTACGGAACCCTCCGCGGGCTGCCTGGGCAGCACCCGCGCCCGCGGCCTCAGGGGCCCGCGCCCGCGGCTTGATGACCCGCGCCCGCGGCGAAGTCCCCTGCTCCCAAAGGCTGATCAGGGGAGCCGCGGTCTCTCTGAGTGGAGAGACCTCTCCAAAATGCCCGCGCCCGCGGAGAGACCGCGGGGCAACCGCGGCTAGTTCCTGCCAAGTTTTGGCAGTTTTGAACAAAAGAGCCCGCGCCCGCGGCTCGAAGTCCCGCGCCCGCGGCCTGGTGGAAAGTTATGGAGACCTCCCCGAGGTCTCTCCAAGGTCTCTCTAGGCCCTCTCTAGCCAAATGCTCCTTCCTTGCTTGGTCATTGAGGTCCCGAATTGCTTCCTTTGCCAAGGTGAATCTCACAATACCTACACAAGTAAACAAAGGAAAGAAATAAAACGGAAAAAGAGCAAAATAAAGGAAAAACACGATAAAACACGAGAAACAAGAAGAAAGAGGAAAAAGGAGAAACTAAAGGAAAAAGGGCCAAAACTAAAAGAAGAAAGCAACAAAAAGGGAAAGAAATAAACTAAAAGACTACCTTATGAGTGCCATAAATGACACTCATCAAATTCCCCCAAGCTAGATTTTTGCTCGTCCTCGAGCAAAATAAAATCCAACCCAAGGAAAAATGATGAAATTATTCAAGCAAGGAAAGAAAAAAGAAAAACTAGAGAAGAAGGGAATATACTCTAACTCACTTTCGTAGGAATCACGGTCAATTTTAGCAACTAAAGACAAGCCATTTAAACCCCTAGATCGCCCTAGAGGACGAGTGATGCTCTCGTAAGGGTATCCTAAGAGTTTACCCATAACTCTCATAGTAATACAAACAAGGCAAAGCATGAAAAAGAAAACAAAATACAAGAAAAGCAAACCAATGTTCATGAAAGGACTTTTGCAAATGTACAAGCACAAGTGGATGCAAATCTTTCTAAACAAGTAAGGGAGTGCACGTTCCAAGATACCCAAGGTTGATTGAAACATAAATATGCTAAGCATAGGAACTAGCTTTCACAATCCACTTTCATCCCAAACGACCTTACCGCGTCCTTCCTAATAGCTTCAAATCGACCTCTAATGAGCATCCCAATGATTCCACAACGGAACCGGAAAAAGAGAATTTTTAGGCTACTCGACATCTTGACTTTTGCTTTTCCTCTCCCTATTTCTAAAACTCACATTCCTCTCCACCGATGAATGACTCAACCATTTAGGTCAAAAGGTCTTTCCCCAAGGTTGTAACGTAAGGCAATAAGGGTGAAGGTAGGCTAAAAAATTTAAAATTTGGTGGTTTTCCTAAAAGTGAAGCAAAGAACGGCCAATTCTTAGAATCACAATCAAGTAGACACCAATCCAAACAAAAATACTCACACCCCCAAGCTTATTCAAAGCTATAAATCACAAACATAAACACAAAAAGCGTGAGAACGCTTCCCCCCAAGCTTAAATGGAGCATTGTCCTCAATGCTCAAAAAGGGAGAAAACTCACATCAAAATATTTTTGGATTTTTTCATTTTTCACTTTTTTTTTTCTTTTTTTTATAGTGCTTTGTCCTCGCCTTTTTCTACTTTGGACGGCTTTTTCAATTTTGCACTTATTTGTCCATGCCTTTTATAATGTAGGACGGCTTTTACTCATACTCATTTGCCATTATTCACAAAGAAGATATAACACAATCTTACTTTCATAAGAACCAAACATTTCAACTTCTCCACCACAAACTCCATCAAGAATGATCAATTGCTTCACAAAAACCAAGAAAATAAAGAAAATGAAACAAAAGGCGAAAGATCTAAAGATGTGGCTTGAAAAGAAGGGATAAGGCTCAAATGGTTGCAAGAAGGCAAATGTAAACCCAAAAATAAAGAAAATGAATAAAACTATCCTAAAAATGAAAAATACCACCCCGAAAAAGGTGCCTTTTTCCTCCCTAAATGGTTCGGTCTCGGATTCAAGATCTATGAGTCAAGTTTCAAGATTAGGTTTGCAAAAAGTCAAGGATCCATGCCGCTCATACAAGTATAGGTAGAAGGCTTGAAAAACAAAGAACTCACATGGATGTAGAAAAAACTCACTATTGGTGTCAAATCGACTATAGGAAGCAACTACGAAACATGCCACAATCAAGTAGAATCCGGCTTCATGGTCCCACTAGTTCTAACCAACTACCTTAGCATGCTTTATCCTAGAATCAACCAAGCGTACTCTCAAACCGTGCACACCGTTACCATTTAGGAAGAAAAGCATTCAATTATACAAGTCCAAATGTTATTATGTCCAAAACAAGAACAAAACAAAACACATTGCAAATTTGCCTTGATAAAAACAAAAATCTTTTTGGAGTTTTTCAAAATATAAGAAACATGGAAAAGTATATACAAAGGTGCATAACACATAAGAATCAACATTCCACCAAACATGAAAGAATACCCTCCCCCAAGCTTGAATGAGACAATACACTCAAACATAAATCATATAATCCATGGGAGGGGAAAACAAGGAGATTAATCCAACAAACCAACATATGTCCAACAAGTCATCATCCACTAGATAAAGAGCAAGGAAAGATATTACCGGATATTAGGTGGGTGTAAATACCCGCAAATGACCCAATTTAAACCTTTCAAAGCTAATTTCTCAAGAATTAAACCTTTTCTCCATATGCTCGTAAAGATAGGAGTCAACCTTCCTTGATTCTTGATCCAAATCGAAGCACCAAAGTATATCAAGTCATGTACCTAGCAAAAGGCACACAAAAATTTCCATGAGAAAAAAAAAATCTACTCTAAAAAGAAAAGGAAAATCTAATCTAAAACACGGGTTACTTCCCAAGAAAGGCTTGCTTAAGGTCCAAGCTTTACCGCTCTAGTAAAATAATATTGCAACGATCGCAAGAGCTTGTCAAATGCACTACTACACATTTCATAAGATAGAATGTAGGCAAATGACGGAAGAAAAACGTGCAACAAGATCATTGCACGCAAGTGAGAAGGGAGGTGCCAAAAGAAAGAAGAAGAAGGATCAAAAGGAAAAACAAGAAAATAAGAAGAAGAAGAAGGGGGAAAAGAAAAAGAAAAAGGCAAATCCTCCTCACTAAAATATTTTTGGGTGGCAACATCACCCTCTTCCTCAATTTGAGACAAATGAGCCGCAAGCAAATCCTCATAGACAAAAGGGTCCCCAATAGGCTTATCAACAAAGGAAGGGAGAAAAATAGGGCAATAGGGGATGTGGTCAAACCTTTGAGAAAAAGGGGGATGAGAATTAGGCAAAGGGTTCGCGACTCCCTCAACACAAGGTCTCACATCGCCAATGAGGGCATGAAAATCAATCATAGAATCCTCAAAAGAAGAACACTCATGATCACCATCTCCCTCAAACATCCAACTCCCAAGAGGAACCACATAATCTCCTCCACTACCTTCATGAACAATAGCTCCCTCAACTTCCTTAAAGCCTAAAGTCTCAAACCCATGCATGAATGGATGTAAATTCATTTCAAACTCATCTCTCTCACATGAAGCATTCTTAATAAACTCACTCAAAAGGCCATGGGTTTTCATTTGACACTCAAAAAACATATTAGACATAACCTCAAGTGAATTCAAATACTCATGGATAGAAGAATCACAATCATGCACTAGAGACTCGTCAAGATGAGAAAGAGGGGTAGGATTTTCAAAATAAACACTCACTTCATTCTCAACTCCTTCACCATCACTCAAATGCTCACAAATGGGATCCTCACACTCTCTTGGTTGCTCAAAATCATCATCATCATCCTCAGTACACACATTAAATTGGGATTTTTCACAAATAAGCATCAAGGATGACAATTGGCCTTCTAACTCTTCTTTTCTTCTCTTTCCCTCCTCAAGACGCTCCTCACTCTTTTTCATTATCTCTAATTGACCTCTCATAGAATTAAGAATAATCTCCTTACTAGGCCCAAACTCATTATCAAGCTCAATGTGCCTAATTTGAGATTCAAATATATCAACAAGAGATTCAAAAGATGTAGAAGGTTGAGGCTCAACAAGAGGAGAAGAAATACAACCAAGATTGGAAGAATCAACATTAAGATCATGAGCATATACATCACATTGGGGGGTGGGGGCAAAATCAAGAACATGAGATTCATCATCAAGGGAACGAAGCACATCACAAGAAGGCATGGTAAATAATGAAGAATATTGAAACACACCATTAGCATCAACTTGAGCATGTACTTCATCATTATGAACAAAAGGGGAAATAGAGTTGAAATCATGTGTTCTAGGTTCACTAATGGGATCACGTGACAAATCATGGGAAATCATGGTAATATTAGAAGAATCAACACATTGCATATCAATATTAGGATCATGATTACCCCTATTATAAACATCCCTAGCAAACCAAACATAGAAATCCCAAGCATCATCAATTGACAATGCTTTAAATTCACCATTATACATGCATTTAACTTCTTCCCTAGTTTGCTCATTCAAACCAAAATAACAAATTTCACAAGCCTCCCAAATATTACAACAATTACAATAAAGAAATCCTTCTAGTCTATTAAAATATTCACAAAAAGGCTCATTGTCAAATTGAGGAAATGAGAGACATGCCATTTTTATAAAGCAAACAAAAAGAAATAAAAGAAAAGTATACACAAAGACCTAGACTCAAGCAATTAAAAACACTCAAACATAGACACCGTTCCCCGGCAACGGCGCCATTTTGACAAGAGGAAAATGCATGTCGTTTCCTACCCTTTCCCCTAGCCAAACTAAATTTGTAAACACCTAACCAACCTTATATGAATATAGGGTAAGTTAAGGGTCGATCCCAAGGGAATGCAATGATGAAAACTAAAGTCTAAGTCAAGCTACCTCGGAGTCGAAAATGAGATATCGGTTGGTACTAAATGAACTAGATCAAAGGTCTAAACACTAGGGATATGGGTTCCACATGCAAAATCAATGGTAATGCTAGATTAAAACTCAATCAATTAGTTCAAGTATTGCAATGGACAAACAATAGTAGCAATCAAGAGAGTTCAAATACTATCTCCTATAGGCCAATCTAGTGGTCACTATGAAAGGAAAACCAAGAAGAATCATAAACAAACTCAATCAATTAGAGCAACCTTTAAATCAATTGGTCATGTCATTAAGAGTTGCAATGCAATCTAGATTAATCTTATAGGGTGATCAATCCTAATCTAATCAATCTCATGCAAAACTATGTCAACCAAATTAATTGCAACAAATCAACCAATCAAGAGCATCAACTAGCATTTCCATTAATCAAACATGCTTCCCCCTTTCCCTATCAACTAATCTACTCACTAATCATGATGAAATTCAAGAACAAATAACTAGAAATTGCATTGATCATCATTCTATATCAACATCTAATAGAAATCAAATATTCAATATTATCAAAACTCAATTCCAAGAAAAACAAACATCAAGCAAAAGGATCAAATAACAAGTAAGTAAAGATGAAAGAAAGAAGAAAATCTCACTAAAATTGATGAAGAAATCAAGTTCCACCCAAGTTTTGGCAGTTTTGAACAAAAGAGCCCGCGCCCGCGGCTCGAAGTCTCGCGCCCGCGGCCTGGTGGAAAGCTATGGAGACCTCCCCGAGGTCTCTCCAAGGTCTCTCTAGGCCCTCTCTAGCCAAATGCTCCTTCCTTGCTTGGTCATTGAGGTCCCGAATTGCTTCCTTTGCCAAGGTGAATCTCACAATACCTACACAAGTAAACAAAGGAAAGAAATAAAACGGAAAAAGAGCAAAATAAAGGAAAAACACGATAAAACACGAGAAACAAGAAGAAAGAGGAAAAAGGAGAAACTAAAGGAAAAAGGGCCAAAACTAAAAGAAGAAAGCAACAAAAAGGGAAAGAAATAACCTAAAAGACTACCTTATGAGTGCCATAAATGACACTCATCAGAAAGTCAATTGCATTCCTCAATGCTAATTGAGTTAAATGAAAGTCAAACACATTTAACCAAGTTAATTGAGTCAAATGAAAGTCAAACACATTCAAACAAAGCTTTTTGAATCAAACGAAAGTGAAGTGCATTTAACAAAGCTAATTGAGTCAAATGAAAGTCAAACACTTTCAATAAAGCTTTTAGAATCAAAGGAAAGTCTAATACATTCAAAAAAAAGCTTTTTGAATAAAATGAAAGTCAAATACATTCAAACAAAGCTTTTTGAATCAAATGAAAGTCAATTGCATTCCACAATGCTAATAGAGTCAAATCAAAGTCAAACACATTCAAACAAAGCTTTTTGAATCAAATGAAAGTCAAATGCATTCAAACAGAGCTTTTTGAATCAAACGAAAGTCAAATGCATTCAACAAAGCTAATTGAGTCAAGTGAAAGCCAAACACTTTCAACAAAGCTTTTAGAATAAAATGAAAGTCAAATACATTCAAACAAAGCTTTTTTAATTGAATGAAAGTCAAATACATTCAACAAAGCTAATTGAGTCAAATGAAAGTCAAACACATTCAAACAAAGCTTTTTGAATCAAACGAAAGTTAAATGCATTCAACAAAGCTATTTGAGTCAAATGAAAGTCAAACACTTTCAACAAAGCTTTTTAGAATCAAATGAAAGTCAAATACATTCAAACAAAGCTTTTAATCAAATAAAAGTCAATTGTATTCCAGAATGATAATTGACTCAAATGCAAGTCAAACACATTAAACGAAGTTAATTGAGTCAAATGAAAATCAAACACATTCAAACAAAGCTTTTTGAATCAAACGAAAGTTAAATGCATTCAACAAAGCTAATTGAGTCAAATAAAAGTTAAACACTTTCAACAAAGCTTTTAGAATCAAATGAAAGTCAAATACATTCAAACAAAGCTTTTTTAATCAAATCAAATTCAATTGCATAACACAATGCTAATTGTGTCAAATGAAAGTCAAACACATTCAACAAAGCTAATTGAGTCAAAAGAAAGTCAAACACATTCAAACAAAGCTTTTCGAATCAAACGAAACTCGAATGCATTAAACAAAGCTAATTGAGTCAAATGAAAGTCAAACACATTCAATAAAGCTTTTAGAATCAAAGGAAAGTCAAATACATTCAATCAAAGCTTTTTGAATAAAATGAAAGTCAAATACATTCACACTTTTTGAGAAATTTTGAGGTTACGGGTCCCGGTGGCGAAAAGTCTTGAGACTCTACGGGATACATCTTAGGGTCATAAAATCACGTTTGGAACCATATATGACCTTTATATGTTGTACAAAATAGCTGTTTTAGGCTTTAGTTTCAAAATCGGTGCAAAGTTCAAACGGGTAAATTGACCGTTTTTAGGCATATTGGATGGTTCCACCCACTCAAATGAATCCCGGAGGGTATTAGGAACCATGGTAAACATCTCGGCAATTTTTATTTCTGGGTGAAAAGAGGTCAAAAGTTCCAAAATTGAAGGCAATAATCCACGCGTTTTGAGGAATTTTGAGGTTACGGGGTGCAGTGGCGAAAAGTCTAGAGACCATATGGGATACATCTTAGGGTCATATAATGACGTTTGGAACCATATATGACCCTTGTATGTTGCCATTAATGTCCGTGGTAGGCTTGAGGTCACGATATCGGTGAAAGTTTGGAACGAGTAAATAAACTGTTTAAAGGCATATTGGATTGTTCCATCCACTCAATTAAACTCCCGGAGGGTATTAGGAAGCATGGTAAACATCTCGGTAATTATTATTTCCGGACGAAAAAAGGTAAAAAAATTCCAAAATTGAAGGCTATATTCCACACTTTTTGAAGAATTTTGAGGTTACGGGTCCCGGTGGCGAAAAGTCTTGAGACCCTAGGGGATACATCTTAGGGTCGTATAATGACATTTCGAACCATATTGACCCTTATATCTTGCCATAAATGTCCGTGGTAGGCTTGAGGTCACGATATCGGTGAAAGTTTGGAACGGGTAAATTGACTTTATAAAGGCATATTGGATGGTTCCACCCACTCAATTGGACTCTTGGAGGGTATTAGGAACCATGGTAAATGTCTCGGCAAATTTTATTTTCGGGCGAATAAAGGTCAAAGAATTCCAAAATTGAAGGCTATAATCCACGCTTTTTGAGGAATTTTGAGGTTACGAGGCCCGGTGGCGAAAAGTCTTGAGACCCTAGGGTATACATATTAGGGTCATATAATGACGTTTGGAACCATATATAACCCTTATATGTTGCCATAAATGTCCGTGGTAGGCTTGAGGTCACAATATTGGTGCAAGTTTGTAATGGGTAAATTGACTGTTTAAAGGCATATTGGATGGTTCCACCCACTCAATTTGAATCCCGGAGGGTATTAGGAACCATGGTAAACATCTTGGAAAAAGGTTAAAAAAATTCCAAAATTGAAGGCTATAATCCACGCTTTTTGAGCAATTTTGAAATTACGAGGCAAAGTGGCGAAAAGTCTTGATACCCCAGGGGATACATCTTAGGGTCATATAATGACTTTTGGAACCATAAATGTCCCTTATATGTTGCCATAAATGTCCGTGGTAGGCTTGCAGTCACGATATCGGTGCAAGTTTGGAACGGGTAAATTGATTGTTTAAAGGCATATTGGATGGTTCCACCTACTCAATTGGACTCCCGGAGGATATTAGGAACCATGGTCAACATCTCAGCAATTTTTATTTCCGGGCGAAAAAACGTCAAACAATTACAAAATTGAAGGCTATAATCCATGCTTTTTGAGGAATTTTATGGTTACGGGGCCCGGTGGCGAAAATTCTTGAGACCCTAGGGGATACATCTTAGGGTCATATAATGACGTTTGGAACCATATATGACCCTTATATGTTGCTATAAATGACCGTGGTAGGCTTGAGGTGACGATATTGGTGAAAGTTGGAACGTGTAAATTGACTGTTTAAAGGCATATTGGTTGGTTCCACCCACTCAATTGGACTCCTGGAGGGTATTAGGAACCATGGTAAACAACTCGGCAAATTTTATTTTCGGGCGAAAAAAGGTCAAAAAATTGCAAAATTGAAGGCTATAATCCACGCTTTTTGAGGAATATTGAGGTTACGGGGCCCGGTGGCGAAAAGATTTGAGACCCTATGGGATACATCTTAGAGTCATATAATGACGTTTGGAACCATATATGACTCTTGTATGTTGCCATTAATGTCCGTGGTAGGCTTGAGGTCACGATATCGGTGAAAGTTTGGAGCGGGTAAATTGACTGTTGAAAGGCATATTGGATGGTTCCACCCACTCAATTGGACTCCCGGAATGTATTAGGAACCGTGGTAAACATCTCGGAAAATTTTATTTCCGGGCGAAAAAGGTCAAAAATTCCAAAATTGAAAGCTATAATCCACGCTTTTTGAGAAATTTTGAGGTTAAGGGGCCCGGTGGCGAAAATTCTTGAGACCCTAGAGGATAAATAATAGGGTCATATAATGACTTTTGGAACCATCTATGACCCTTATATGTTGCCACTAATGTCCGTGGTAGGCTTGCGATCACGATATCGGTGAAAGTTTGGAACTGGTTAATTTACTACTTAAAGGCATATTGGATGGTTTCACCCACTCAATTGGACTCCCGGATGGTATTAAGAACCATGGTAAACATCTCAGAAATTTTTATTTCCGAGCGAAAAAAGGTCAAAAGATTCCAAAATTGAAGGCTAAAATCCACGCTTTTTGTGGAATTTTGAGGTTATGGGGCCTAGTGGCGAAAAGTCTGGAGACCCTAAGGGATACATCTTAGGGTCATAAAATGACGTTTGGAACCATATGTGACCCTTATATGTTTCCATAAATATCCGTGGTCGGCTTGAGTTCACGATATCGGTGAAAGTTTCGAACGGGTAAATTGACTATTTAAAGGCATATTGGATGGTTCCACCCACTCAATTGGAATCCCGTAGGGTACTAGGAACCATGGCAAACATCTCGGCAAATTTTATATTCGGACGAAAAAAAAGTCAGAAAATTCCAAAATTGAAGTCTATAATCCACGCTTTTTGAGGAATTTTGAGGTTACGGGGCTAGTGGCGAAAAGTCTTGAGACCCTAGGGGATACATCTTAGGCCCATATAATGACGTTTGAAACAATATATGACCCTGATATGGTTCCATATCATTAATGTCCGTGGTAGGCTTGAGGTCACGATATCGCCAGGAACGGATAAATAAACTGTTTAAAGGCATAATCGATGGTTCCATCCACTCAATTGGACTCTAGGAGGGTATTAGGAACCATGGTAAACATCTCGGCAATTTTTATTTCCGGGCGAAAAAAGGTCAAAAAACTCCAAAATTGAAGGCTATAATCCACGCTTTTTGAGAAATTTTGATGTTACAAGGCCCGGTGGCGAAAAGACTTGTGACCCTAGGGGATACATCTTAGGGTCATATATTGACGTTTGGAACCATATATGACCCTTATATGTTGCCATTAATGTCCGTGGTAGGCTTGAGGTCACGCTATCAGTGAAAGTTTGGATTGGTAAATTGACTGTTTAAAGGCATATTGGATGGTTCCACCCACTCAATTGGAATCCCGGAGGGTATTAGGATCCATGGTAAATATCTCGGCAATTTTTATTTCCGGGCGAAAAATGGTCAAAAATTCCAAAATTGAAGGCTATAATCTATGCTTTTAGAGGAATTTTGAGGTTACGGAGCCCGGTGGAGAAAAGTCTTGAGACCCTAGGGGATACATATTAGGGTCATATAATGACGTTTGGAACTATATATGACCCTTATGTGTTGCCATAAATATCCGTGGTATGCTTGAGGTCACAATATCGGTGCAAGTTTGGAATCGGGAAATTGACTGTTGAAAGGCATATTAGATGGTTCCACCCACTAAATTGGAATCCCGGAAGGTATTAGGAGACATGGTAAACATCTCGGAAAATTTTATTTCCGGGCAAAAAAAGGTCAAAAAATTCCAAAATTGAAGGCTATAATCCACGCTTTTTGAGGAATTTTGATGTTACGGGGCCCGGTGGCGAAAAGTCTTAGACCCTAGAGGATAAATCATAGGGTCATATAATAACTTTTGGAACCATATATGACCCTTATATGTTGCCACTAATGTCCGTGGTAGGCTTGAGATCACGATATCGGTGAAAGTTTGGAACGGGTAATTTGACTGTTTAAAGGCATATTGGATGGTTCCACCCACTCAATTGGAATCCCGTAGGGTATTAGGAACCATGGTAAACATCTCGGCAAATTTTATTTTCGGGCGAAAAAAGGTCAAAAAATTCCAAAATTGAAAGCTGTAATCTACGCTTTTTGAGGAATTTTAAGGTTACGAAGCCCGGTGGCGAAAAGTCTTGAGACCTTATGTGATAAATCTTAGGGTCATACGATGACGTTTGGAACCATATATGACCCTTATATATTGCCATAAATGTCCGTGGTAGGCTTGAGGTTATGATATCGGTGCAAGTTTGGTACGGGTAAATTGATTGTTTAAAGGCATAGTGGATGGTTCCACCCACTCAATTGGAATCCCGGAGGATATTAATAACCATGGTAAACATCTCGACAATTTTTATTTCCGGGCGAAAAAAAGTTAAAAAAATTCCAAAATTGAAGGCTATAATCCACACTTTTTGAGGAATTTTGAGGTTACGGGGCCCGGTGGCGAAAAGTCTTGAGACCCTAGGGGATACATCTTAGGGTCATATAATGATGTTTGGAACTATATATGACCCTTATAGGTTGCCATAAATGTCCGTGGTAGGCTTGAGGTCACGATATCGGTGCAAGTTTGGAACGGGTAAATTGACTGTTTAAAGGATTATTAGATGGTTCTACCCACTCAATTGGACTCCCGAAGGGTATTAGGAACCGTGGTAAACATCTCGGCAATTTTTATATTCGGGAGAAAAAAAGTCAAAAAATTCCAAAATTGAAGGCTATAATCCACGCTTTTTGAGGAATTTTGAAGTTACGGGCCCGGTGGCGAAAAGTCTTGAGGCCTTAGGGGATACATCTTAGGGTCATATAATGAAATTTGGAACCATATATGACCCTTATATTTTGTACAAAACAGCCGTGGTAGGCTTCAGTTTACGAAATCGGTGCAAATTTAGAATGGGTAAATTGACCGTTTTAAGGCATATTGGATGGTTCCACCCACTCAATTGGACTCCCGGAGGGTATTAGGAACCATGTTAAAAATCTCGGCAATTTTTATTTCCGGGCTAAAAAAGTTCATAAAATTCCAAAATTGAAGCCTATAATCCACGCTTTTTGTGGAATTTTAAGGTTACTGGGCCTGGTGGCGAAATGTCTTGAGACCCTAGAGATAAATCTTAGTGTCATATAATGACTTTTGGAACCATATATGACCCTTATATGTTGCCACTAATGTCCGTGGTAGGCTTGAGGTCACGATATCGGTGAAAGTTTGGAACTGGTAAATTGACTGCTTAAAGGCATGTTGGATTGTTCCACCTACTCAGCTGGACTCCCGTAGGGTATTAGGAACCATGGGAAATGTTTCAGGGTTTTTTTAGTCCCTCGGGAGAGTTACAACACTAAGACTGGTCGCTCACTTGGATGCCTGTACCTGCAAAACAACGGAGCACCGAATGGTCGGTGGTCCGCCTCCGAAGCTTAAGTTAGTCAAAGTTCGAAGAATAAGGTGCGGAACGTAAAGGATATCTGCTCGGATTCCGAGCTCAAGTGTACTGTACCCTTGGAGGTGACAGTTCTAACAATGATTGGTAATCACTGAGTGTAAAGTGTAAAACGTCAATGTCAACGTCAATGGGTAAAAAAGGTGTGTGTGTTCTGTCAAATCCCGAACCCATAAATAAGGAGGTCAACTCCTACTTATAGGCTTCTCGAAAAGCGTGCACTTACTAGGGTTTCGTGCAGCTTAGCAGACCTCGGGATTTGGGCCTAAAAGCCGCCAATCCCAGATCCTTTTATCTGTCTGCCACGTGTCATTCCCTGATTGGTCCATGGTGGCGCCCCTTTCAGTGACACGTGGCGGACTCTGAGTGGGCCAACTGGCCTTGGGTATTTTTACCCAAATCATTTGCCCCTCACAGGTAACACGCGCTTGCCACGTGCTGCCTGTGACAGGTGTCGGCATCCGGTTGGTCGGATTCAAAAAATTACTGAGGAGGGAAAATTTTAGGGTTTTTAACCCTTCTATAAATAGAAAGTTTTCACCCCCCTGGAATTGTTACACCGTTGCAAATCTTTGGAGAATCTCTGACTTTTGACTTTAAGAATCTCAAAATTCCCCAAGTATTCATCTTTCAAGCATCCGACACTCGGCCTACTTGTCCGACCGTTCTTCAGTCGACCAAGCGTCTCTTTTACCCTTCTTCTAAAGGTAACGCCTGTTTCTTCTTTTATTTTTTCATTTTTTCTTTGTTGTCGAAAAAATGGTTTCCCAATCGCATGCGGCACAGTATAGGATAGTGATCAGCCGGTCACCGGGGACGGCTGAATCTAGATCTTGCAGTGCCGACTGCTTGGCCAGCGACTGTACTTTGCGAACTTCTCCGAATCAGACTGGTTTCGTGTCTGTGCAGGACACAATGGCCAGAACAAAAAGAACAGCAAGATTATCCGACTCTGACAGATCTTTTTTCCCGTCGGACGGATCAACTCTTTATTCTGACGGCTCCATGAGGGTGCCTCGAAGTGAGGTGTCAGAACACCCTGATAGCCCTTCTTATCTTCCCCCTACCCCCACCTACTACCATTCGTCCACTTCAAGCGGTACTCCTAGTGATAGGATACTGGAGGAGGCGGATGAAACTTATGCAGCCGGGCCTTCTGGACGGGCGACGGAAGAGAGTCTAAGGGAGGACCCTGCCGGCCCTATTTGGCAGTCCCTTAGCTCTGATGACAACTCTGATGACGAGTCGGCCTCGTCATCTTCTTCAGATAATGCTCCTGCCTCTTCAAGGGAGGCAAGGTCAAAATTAAATGATGCCAGGGAATCCCTGGCAGCTGAGAAGGGGGAATCTTGGGCCGAGCCGAGCGCTTCCAGGCGCTTGGAGAAAGCCCCCTATTATCATCATGTTTCGCAGAGCAGGCGGAACACCATGGCAAACGGCCTTGCAAATTTTACACGCAAGGTTGTGCTGGGCCATGGCTTTACTTTGTGTGTCCCAAATAAGGACGACACTATTACTTGGCCGAGCATGGCCAGCTACCAAGACCGAGCATTCGGTTGTTATGAGGCGGCCTTTCAGGCTGGCTTGCGCTTCCCTCTCCATCCGGCTGTGGAGAGAATTTTGGATGGATACCAACTTGGTATCTGGCAACTTGTACCCAATTCCTAGATAAACATTCTGGGGTATGTTGCCGCCTGCGAGATGCTAGAGGTGGAGGCGAGCTTTGAAGCATTCGCCCATATGCATTATCTTAGCAGGGCGCCTGCTAGGGGTGGCGAGGGCTGGTACACCTTGACTACTTGCAAGGGGTACATGATGGCTGTCGGCAAAGAGAACAAGTGGAAAGACTGGAGAACTAAGTTTTTTATAGTCAAAGCTGCCGACTGCCGCCTGAACCAAAAGTATAACAGGTGGAACAAGGATCCACCTCTCCTAGCAGGCAGGAGTGCATTGCCAGCTCTTCCTAGACGAGCAAAGGAGGAGATCATGGATGCGGGTTTGTTTACCGTATCTGTGAAGACGAATGATGTGGGGGACAAAATAGTCACCCCCCAAAGCTATCTCCCTTTGTACAAATGGTTTGAGGAAGGGACATTCTTGGCCGCTTGTGGGCTAAGTACTGAGATGCCGAGAGGTAGTCGGCCGTCTGTTTAGTATTTCATGTTTTTCTTGTCTTCACTTGTTACATGTTTCTAACACTTGATTCTTTTTTGCAGACAAAGCAATGGAGAAACTCTCGGCCTCCAGGAAGCCGGCTGTATCTGCTGCCAGATACAGATCGAATGCCCTTAACAGGGCGGATGCCACCACTGCAAGGGTGGAAGGGCAGCAACCAGCCGGTACCCCAGGGGTGAGATTTGCATACTCAGCACCCATCTGATTAATGCCGAGTTTGTGCCGAATGTTTTCTGACCTTGTTTTGTCTTCAATGATACAGGGTACCTCCTCTAAATCCCCGTCCAAACCATCCGACCCTAAGCTCCAAAAGACTAGGGCGGGTGATGTGAGCGCATCCGGCCTGGGTGGCCGGAAGCACGTTGCTCATAAGCCCAAGAGGCCCTCAGACGCCCCTGCTGGTGAGGCGAGGTTTTTGGGGGAAAAACCCCCCTCCTCTTCTGGTAAGGAGAGGTTTCTGGGGAAAAGACCCGCCTCTTCTGCTGGTCAGAAGAGGTCTCTGGGGGAAGAGGAGTTGGACGAGGGCGACGGTAAGACCATTCGTCCTCCCTTTCTTTTCTGCAGGTTATGCATAGTATTTTTTCTAACTTTTTCATCTTGCAGTTCCTGTGCAGAGGCCGACTGTAGTTCAAATGGCCAAGTCCATGCTGAGGGCGATTGATCCGGATGATAAAGCATCCGTCAGAGGAGTCGGCACCCTAGACCTTGATGGCATTCTAGGGAACCTTTGTGAGGTATAGACTTAGCTTTGAATCTCTTTTTCATTCGGCTCTTTCTGTTATCCGCCTGGTTCTTAACCATCCGGCTTCATTTCTGCAGGCCATGCTGCGCGTCCAAGGACTTGGACGACCCCTCAAGGAGAAGTCAAAAGAGGTAAAAGCTGCTAAGGCTCTGGCCGAGTCCACCTTGGATAGAGCTCAATTTGATATTGCTCAGAATGAATTACTGACGCTTGATATGATGTATTCGCAGTCAGAGGCCAACCTGCAGGTGAAGAAGGACCTGGACTCGGCCAAGCTTCAGATCTCCAACCTTAAGAAGGAGATTAAGTCTCTCAAGGAGGAGTTCGAGCCTCTCAAGGAGGCCAAGGACGAGGCCGAGAGAGCCAAGCAGATGGTGACCCGCCTGAAACAGCGCCTCTCAAATCAGGAGCATCAGCTGAAGGCCAAGTATGAGTCCCTTGCCGAGCAAGAACGATCTGAACTGGTCAAGCAAATGATCAGGGATAATGAGGTCGTCATGCGGGACACTTGGGCGGCTGTTCAGCCAGACTTGGAATATCAGGTTTGGAAATCCAAGTTTGAGGAGCTTAGCAAAGCTTTCGATGATCGCCTCCTTGAGGAGATGGAAGAAGCTTCCAAGGCTGATGCTGAGGCCGAGGCTGCTGAAGGCTCTGGGTCCGACTCTTCTGAGGAGTCGTCCTCTGAGGAGGAGGGAGATCAGGTGGAGGAGCGAGAGAAAAATGCTGAAGAGCAGCCGAAGGGCAACAGTCCGGCTGCCAACAAAGAGGCTCTCCCCTGATCACTTAAGCTTTTCTGTTGTTTCTGCGGCCGAATGGCCAAGTATTTGCTTTTCCGGCCTGCGTGCCGAGTATTTCTGTATCTTTACCGACCGAGGGGTCGGGTAATTTGACAATTTCCCTGGCTTTGCCAGATAACAATTTTAACCAATCGTCTGATGGCGGTTGGTCATTTTAATTTTGAATCATTCGGCCATTTGGCTGATGTTCTTCATATTCTGCCTTTTGTCAAATCTTGAAATTTTTGCATGTTTGTTGACCAAGTATTATAACCTGTATACCATGCGAATGTTCTTGCCCCTGGACGGATGTCGAGTGGTTTCGGTTTATGAGATTGATTGGCTTGGAAATTATTGATACTTAGAAGAGTATTTATAGTTTCTGAGTCAATCAATCATTATGGTGATTGCCCCAAACCACGCGGCAGACGTCCATCCAGAGTTGAGCAACAGTAAGTGTTCATTCGGCCATTTGGCTGAACAGAACTCCAATTTCCAACTTAGCTGATTTGCTAAGGAAAAATCCCAGCCTGTTCTGCCCCATAGGCAAAAGCAGGCGCATCCGGCCATTGGCCTCATTGAGATTAAAGTGGTAAGTCTTGGGACTTTACTTTTTATCGTTTAAAACAATTCATCCGCCTGTCTTGCCCCATAGGGTAGGATCAGGCGGCATCCGGCTAATAGCCTCAAATAATTGCCAAGTAATTAGCTTAACGGACTTTATTAAATCGTTCCGCCTGTTTTACCCTTGAGCTAAAACAGGCGCATCCGGCTTGGTGCCTCAGTTAGCCTCTACTTATGAAACAGTGACCATTTCTGAGCTGTGTTTGAACAGAGAAAATTTGGCCTTTTAGATTCCACTTTCGATTAAAACAAACGACTGCGAGTGCTATCATAGCATTCGGTAGGGCCGCTTGATATATTCGTAGAGCAATGTACCACCCAAATGGGAGATGCCCTCCTCGACGAATTCGCCCGAATGGACGTCGCCGGTTATCTGACTCATGTTGGAGCAGACGGCCATACTCATGTTGGAGCAGACTGTGACCTTTCAGTAATAATATCCGGCCATTGGCCTCACGTCACTGGGACGTTAGTTTATCTACTAAGTTTCAAACTTAGTTCATTATCCGGCCATCGGCCTCGATAGCCTCTAATCACGAAACAGTAGCTGTTTTCCATTCGTACTAGAACAGTTGGAAAACTTATGCTTTTTAGATTTCATGTTTAGATTAAGTCAAACAACTGCGAGTGCTGCCTCAGCATTCGGTAGGGCTGTTTGATGTTTTAGTAGAGCAATGTGCCTCCCAAATGGGAGATGCTCTCCTCGACGAATTCGCCCGAATGGACGTCGCCGGTTATCTGACTCATGTTGGAGCAGACTGTGACCATTCGGTCTCTTTTTATCTGGCCTTAGGCCTCATTCTTTATTAAGTATAAACTTAACAAAGTTTTTCATAGGAACGACTGTTCAGAACAATCGGATCCTTCAATTGGTTGGGACGTCTGCTTGTTGAGACAATCGCCTTACAAATATGTCGGCCGTCTGTAACTGGTACAGGCGGTGATGAAAATAACAAATTTGAAAAAGAGAAGTATCTTCTCATTAATAATTTATAGATAACAAAATTTGGAGTATTTACACTCGTACTTAGAAGTAGTACTTTTTCAAGTTGTCTACATTCCAAGTTCTGGGCAGCCGCCTGCCGTCTGGTTCTTCCAGGCGATAGGTGCCGTCTCTTATTTCTTCGTAGATTCGGTAGGGGCCTTCCCAATTTGGGGTTAGCTTTCCCTGCTCATTCGCCCTACCGACTGCTTCCATTTTTCGTAGCACAAAGTCCCCCACTTTGAGAGGACGCTTGTGTACTCTTTTGTTGTAGGCCCGAGTCATTCTCAGACGGTATATCTCATGGCGCAGGGCAGCATTGCCCCTGCGCTCTGGTAGTGAGTCCAATGCTAGGCGCATGGCCTCCCAATTCACCTTCTCGTCATACAACATGATTCGAAGAGTCGGCTCATAGTGCTCAATGGGCAAAACAGCTTCTGCACCATAAACCATAAGAAATGGGGTTTCTCCAGTTGCCCCTTTAGCAGTCGTCCTGATGGACCAGAGGACGTGTGGTAATTCATCCGCCCAAAGGCCACCAGCCCGCTCTATTTTCTTTTTAATCCCTTCTGAGATTAACTTGTTAAAAGCCTCAACCTGACCGTTTGCTTGGGGCCGGCCGACTGATGCGAAGAAACTGGAGATCCCTTGGTCTCTCAGCCAAATCTTGAGCTGAGGCGTCTCGAATTGAGGACCATTGTCAAACACCATGGACATGGGCACCCCAAACCGAGTGATTATGTTTTTCCAAATGAAGGAAATGACATCTTTAGTCTTAATGTTTTTGACTGCCTCCGCCTCTACCCATTTAGTAAAGTAGTCAACAGTCACCAGTATGTAGCGCCTGCCGCCTGGTGCGGCTGTATAGGGCCCAAGAATGTCCATGCCCCATTAGGCAAAGGGTATTGGGCTGTGAATGGCCGACAGGTCTGTAGCCGGACGATGAATGAGCTTGCCAAATTTCTGACACTTGTCGCATTTTTTCACCAATTCCATTGCATCCGACTCCAGTGTAGGCCAGAAGTAAAGCCGCCTGGCTTTGGCTGCAAGGGATCTGCCCCCTATATGAGAGGCGCAGAATCCTGCATGCAACTCTTCGAGGACTTCCTTACCCTTCTCAGGGGTAACACACTTCAACAGAGGCTTCAGAAAACCAGCCCTGAAGAGTTCTCCTTGTCGTAACTCGAAGTTAGCCGCTCGTTTTTTCAAAACAGCCGCCTCCTGTGGTGAATCAGGAAGCGTACCGTCTGTAAGGTAAGTCCGGATGCTGTCCATCCAGGTTGAACTTCGATCAAGAACTCCAATGGGGTCTTCTTCAGAGATACTCCTCTTTTCCATGACTTCCCAGAAGACTGACCGAGGTGTTTCACAAGAGGCGGATGATGCCAGTTTGGACAGAGTATCCGCCTGATTGTTGGAAGACCTGGGCACCTGACTTAGAGTAAACTCTTCAAGTGTCCCAACTTCAGTCTTGACCGCCTGCAGGTATTTTATCATGGCCGGATGTGTGGCCTCGTACGTTCCATTGACTTGGAGTACGACCAGTTGAGAGTCTGAGCAGGCGTCAACCTTCTTTGCCCCTGCTGCCTTACAGTACCGAATGCCAGCAAGCAGGGCTTCATATTCGGCCTCATTATTAGAGACCTGGAACATGAAGCGTAGTGCATATTCATATTTGTCCCCTTCAGGAGACTGACAGATAATCCCTGCACCACAGCCGTTCACAGTGGAGCTCCCGTCCACATACACTTTCCAAACCTGACTAGTATCATCCGGAGCAATCGGCCTTGTCATTTCTACAATAAAATCGGCGAATGCTTGCCCCTTTATTGCTTTTCTGGGTTCGTAAGTGATTTCCAGTCCTTGCATTTCAATTGCCCATTTGAGCATTCGGCTAGAAGACTCCAAGGTTGTCAGAGGCCGCTTGATCGGTTGGTCAGTATAGACCACTACCGCATGTGCCAAGAAGTAAGGTTTCAACTTTTTGATGGCCATGTAGAGAGCAAGACCACACTTTTCAACCATGGGATACCGAAGCTCAGCGTTCCTGAGAACATGACTGATGAAATAGACCGGGAGCTAAGTGCCGTCTCTTTCAGCTAAGAGAACAGCGCTGAGAGCATGATCGGAGACGGCCAGATACATGAAGAGCGTCTCTTTGGGCAAAGGGCTAACCAGCCTTGGCAAAGAGTGTAGGTGAGTTTTTAACTTTTGGGAGGCCGCCTCTGCATCATCACCCTATTCAAAGTTAGTCTTCTTCCTGATTGCTTGGAAAAAGTAGAGACACTTATCGCCTGACCGACTGAGGAATCTCCCCAAGGCCGCCAGACAACCTGTAAGCTTTTGAACCTCTTTCACAGTACGGGGCGACTGCATGTCGATGACCGCATGTATTTTCTCCGGGTTGGCCTCTATTCCTCTTTGATCAATCAAGAATCCGAGAAACTTCCCAGACTCAACACCAAAGACACACTTTTTTGGATTTAGCATGACCTTGTGCCGCCTGAGTGTGGCGAATGTTTCTCGGAGATCAGCAAGGTGATCCGCCTGAAGTTTGGATTTGACTATCATGTCGTCAATGTATGCTTCCACATTTCTCCCAATCTGACGAATGAAAACTGTGTTAATCATTCGTTGGAAGGTAGCAGGCGCATTCTTCAAACCAAACGGCATCACTGTATAACAAAACAACCCCTGATCAGTGACAAAAGCAGTCTTCTCTTGATCATTTTTCCACAAGGGTATCTGGTGGAAGCCTGAATAGGCGTCCATAAAGCTCATCAGGGCATGGCCGGCTGTTGAATCGACCAGACTGTCGATTTTTGGCAATGGATAACTATCCTTCGGACATGCCTTGTTCAGATCGGTGTAGTCAACACACATTCGCCAAGTACCATTCGGCTTTTTTACCAACACAACGTTGGCTACCCAATCAGGGAAATTGCATGGCCGAATGAACATAGCATTCAGCACCTTTTAAACTTCAGCGGCTGCCGCCTGACTTCTTTCTTCGCCGTGATTTCTTTTCTTTTGCCGAATGGGCTTCTTTTTGGGATCCACGGCGAGTTTGTGAACAGCAAGATCCGGGCTTATGCCAGGCATCTCTTCTACTTCAAAGGCAAAGATGTCTTTGAATTCTCTCAGGAGTTGGTGCAAACTGTTACCTAGCTTGGCAAAAGCAATCGTCCCTACTTTAACAGTCCGCTCTGGCCGAGCGTCGTCCAGGGGGATATCGATGTGTTCACCAGCCGGCTGGGGACGTAGATCATCCGGCCGTTCCCCAGTCAGTGACTGCTATTGCCTTTCTTTTTTGACCGCCACCAGCTGAGCCACTTTCCTCTTTTTTTCAGCTGGTGGGGCCGCCTTGTCTTCCCTGATATCATCAAGGTCGACTGTTTGTTTGCCCCGGAAGGTTGCTGCGACCGCGGGCTTAATGTCCGAGAGATAACATTCCCGGGCTGTTTTTTGGTCCCCATTAAGGGAACCGACTGTGCCATCATCCCTCTTATACTTGACAAGCATGAGAGCAGGGATGATGACGGCCTTGCACTCGTTAAGAGTGGGTCGACCAAAGATGAGGTTGTAGGCAGAAAGCTCTTCAACCACGAGGAACCGGATGGTCATATGCCGACCGTTTCCTTTTTGCCCCAGCCGGATGGGCAGATCTATTCGGCCGACTGGGTGTACAAGTCCTCCCCCAAACCCTACAAGGGTGTGAGAAACCTCCATCATACTGTCCGGCTTGTACTTGAGATTCGACAAGCATTTGAGGCTGATGAGGTCAGAGGAACTGCATGTGTCGATCAATATTCGACCAACCAGTTGGTTGGCCACTTTACATTCAATGACCACAGGGTCATCATGCGGCCGACGGACTTTGCCTCTGTCCTTTTCGGTGATGATGACTTCAAGGAAGGCGGATGTTCCTGCCGCCTCTCCCTCTTCAACAGAATGGATCATCTTTTTCAGATGATCCTTTGTGCCCCGAATGGTCGGGTCACCCCCGGCGAATCCGCCTGCTATAGTGTATACCGGCTCTTCATCGGTGTCGGTACTAACAGTCGGCTGGGGAGCCGTCTTTTTGGACTGCCCCTGCTTCGCCTTTGAAGTCACTTTGGACTTCACATAGGACTTTAGTTGTCCTTTGTCAGCCAAACGGTCAAGTTCTCGTTTGAGAGCGAAACAGTCGTTGGTGTCATGGCCGATGTCTTCATGAAAATGGCAGTGTTTATTTTTGTTCCGATGTTCAACGGAACCTCTCATGGGAGTCAGCTTCTCAAAAGTCAGCCGGTCCTTTATTTCCATGAAGACGGAACAACAGTCTTTGTGGAATTCGTACCTTGGAACATACGGTTTCCACTCTTTCTTTTTCTTCTGGGCCGGCTGATCAGAGTTATCAACGACCCAGACTTGTTTTTTCTTTTTGCTTTCTTCTGTCTTGGGAGCCGACTGAGCAGGCCGACTCTCTTGCTGTCGGTCGAACTTCTTAGAGTCCGACTGCTTAGTGGTGGAGCAGAGTTCGGTTGCCTGTATATAGGCTTCCGCCTCTTGAAGTGCTCCCTGCAGAGTGAAAATTTGCTTTCGGACAAGTTCATACTTGAAAGTAGAACCGTCCTTCATACCCTTGAAAAAGTCTGTGAAGGCGACCTCGTCAGATAGTCCATGGATCTGGATTCGTACCAAATTGAACCGCCTGACATAGGAACGCAAACCTTCTCTATCTCCCTGCTGTACATTGCCAAGATCAAGGCTTGTCTTTTTGGCAGGGATATTCATGGAGAAGTTGGAAGCAAACAAGAACGCAAGCGTCTTGAAGCTATTGACGCAACCAGCCGGCAAGTTGCCGAACCACTGCTGGGCTATACCCTTCAGGGTGGCTGGAAAGCAGCGACACCATGCGGCATCATCCAACCCTTGTAAATACATGAGGTGGGTGTATGCTAGCAGGTGGTCTTCAGGGTTGGTGGTCCCATCATAGGCTCCTACCAACACATTTTTTACCTTGGCCGGCTGTTCGGCGTCGGTAATTTCCTTGGAGAAAGTAGTGGGTTGGACTCCAAGGTGCTGCAGCCTAAGCTGCCAGTCCATGGGCTGATAGCCGCATGCTGCCTGTCCTCCATAAAAGGCAGGCCGAATGTATGGTTGAGCTGGCGATTGGTACATTGGCTGAGCCATGTACTGGGCCGGCTGGATGACATGAGGTCCAACTTGAACCAGGGGGCTGCTTATTGGAGTCTCATGCACAGATTGTGAATACCTTAATGAGGTATGCTGAGTGCTTTCATGATAAGTCGATGTTGAGGCCGACTCTGAAAGCTCATTTCTTTTCTGCTCGATGTAATGCCGAGCATCAGAGAATGTTTTCTTGTTACCATCCGGCTGAACATGCCGAATGGCTTTTCTTGCAACTGTTTCTGGGAAACGGAGTCTCGAAAGGTCAAACTGAGGCCGAGCCGTGTCCTTGGGATGAGGAGTCGGCTGTCGGTCCCTGATCGACTTGTGCTTGCCCAATTGGGCTGACTTCTTGGCCGACTGCTCCTTGGAAGGAGTAGCCGACTTCTTGTTGGTGAGTTGTTTTATCTCACCACGGAGAGTGCTCACAAGCTTCATGAGCTCATCTCTGGTTACAGGGTCTGACCCTTCCGCATGGGTAGTGTCAGACGGCTTGTTTGAATGTCCGACTGGTTTGCTCGGAGCATTCTGAGAGTGAGGGCGTTCCCGCTTTTCTTTGCTGCGGATGCGCCTGGAGATGAGAGACCCATCTCTAGCAGTATAAGTTTCGACGTCACCGTCGTCACCTGAATCATGGTCCGTCTGGACCAACACTTCGTCCAGGGACCGATTGGTCTCTGGTAGCTGTTTGGTCTCCGGAGGCCGATTGGTTTCCGGAGGCCGATTGGTTACATCAATTGGTACAGTTTCCGAAGTGACCATCTTAGAGGTACTCTCCCCACAGACGGCGCCAAATGTTTCGGGGTTTTTTGAGTCCCTCGGGAGAGTTACAACACTAAGACTGGTCGCTCACTTGGATGCCTATACCTGCAAAACAACGGAGCACCGAATGGTCGGTGGTCCACCTCCGAAGCTTAAGTTAGTCAAAGTTCGAAGAATAAGGTGCGGAACGTAAAGGATATCTGCTCGGATTCCGAGCTCAAGTGTACTGTACCCTTGGAGGTGACAGTTCTAACAATGATTGGTAATCACTGAGTGTAAAGTGTAAAGCGTCAATGTCAACGTCAATGGGTAAAAAAAGGTGTGTGTGTTCTGTCAAATCCCGAACCCATAAATGAGGAGGTCAACTCCTACTTATAGGCTTCTCGAAAAGCGTGCACTTATTAGGGTTTCGTGCAGCTTAGCAGACCTCGGGATTTGGGCCTAAAAGTCGCCAATCCCAGATCCTTTTATCTGTCTGCCACGTGTCATTCCCTGATTGGTCCATGGTGGCGCCCCTTTCAGTGACACGTGGCGGACTCTGAGTGGGCCAACTGGCCTTGGGTATTTTTACCCAAATCAGGAAACATCTCGGCAAATTTTATTTTCGGGCGATAAAAGGTCAAAAATTCCAGAATTGAAGGCTATAATCCACGTTTTTTGAAGTATTTTGAGGTTATAGGGCCCAGTGGCGAAAAGTCTTAAGCCCCTAGGGGATGCATCTTAGAGTCATATAATGATGTTTGGAACCATATATGACCCTTATATCTTGCAATAAATGTCTGTAGTAGGATTCAGGTCACGATATCGGTGAAAGTTTTGAACGGGTAAATTGGATGGTTTCACCTACTCAATTGGAATCCCGTAGGGTATTAGGAACCATGGGAAACATCTCGGCAAATTTTATTTTCGGGCGAAAAAAGGTCTAAAAATTCCAAAATTGAAAGTTATAATCCACGCTTTTTGAGGAATTTAGAGGTTACGAAAGTTAAATGCATTGAACAAAGCTAATTGAGTCAAATGAAAGTTAAACACTTTCAACAAAGCTTTTAGAATCAAATGAAAATCAAATACATTCAAACAATGGTTTTTTAATCCAATGAAAATCAAATGCATTGCAGAATGCTAATTGAGTCAAATGAAAGTTAAAAACATTCAACAAAGCTAATTGAGTCAAATGAAAGTCAAACACATTCAAATAAAGCTTTTTGAATCAAACGAAAGTTAAATGCATTCAACAAAGCTAATAGAGTCAAATGAAAGTCAAACATTTTCAACAAAGTGTTTTGAATCAAATGAAAGTTATATACATTCAAACAAAGCTTTTTTAATCAAATGAAAGTCAATTGCATTCCATAATGCTAATTGAGTCAAATGAAAGACAAACACATTCAACAAAGCTAATTGAGTCAAATGAAAGTCAAACACATTCAAACAAAGTTTTTTAAATCAAACGAAAGTAAAATGCATTTAACAAAGCTAATTGAGTTAAATGAAAGTCAAACGCTTTCAATAAAGCTTTTAGAATCAAAGGAAAGTCAAATACATTCAAACAAAGCTTTTTGAATAAAATGTAAGTCAAATACATTCAAACAAAGATTTTTGAATAAAATGAAAGTCAATTGCATTCCACAATGCTAATAGAGTCAAATGAAAGTCAAACACATTCAAACAAAGTTTTTTGAATCAAATGAAAGTCAAATTCATTCAAACAAAGCTTTTTGAATCAAATGAAAGTCAATTGTATTCCACAATGCTAATTGAGTCAAATGAAGGTCAAACACATTCAAGAAGCTTTTTGAATCAAATAAAAATCAAATGCATTCAACATAGCTAATTGAGTCAAATGAAAGTCAAATATTTTTAAAAAACCTTTTAGAATCAAATGAAAGTCAAATACATTCAAACAAGGCTTTTTTAATCAAATGATAGTCAATTGCATTCCAGAATGCTAATTGAGTCAAATGAAAGTCAAACACATTCTAACAAAGCTTTTTGAATCAAACGAAAGTTAAATGCATTTAACAAAGATAATTGAGTCAAATGAAAGTCAAACAATTTCAACAAAGCATTTAATATCAAATGAAAGTCAAATACATTTAAACAAAGCTTTTTTAATAAAATGAAAGTCAATTGCATTCCACAATGAAAATTGAGTCAAATGAAAGTCAAACACATTCAACAAAGATAATTGAGTCAAACGAAAGTTATACACATTCAAACAAAGCTTTTTGAATCAAATGAAAGTCAAATGCATTCAACAAAGCTAATTGAGTCAAATGAAAGTCAAACACTTTCAACAAACCTTTTAGAATCAAGTGAAAGTCAAATGCATTCAAACAAATTTTTTTTGAATTAAACGAAAGTCAATTGCATTCCACAATGTTAATTAGGTCAAATGAAAGTCAAACACATTCAACAAACCTAATTGAGTCAAATGAAAGTCAAACACATTCAAACAAAGCTTTTTGAATCAAACGAAAGTTAAATGCATTCAACAAAGCTAATTAAGTCAAATGAAAGTCAAACACTTTCAACAAAGCTTTTAGAATCAAATGAAAGTCAAATACGTTCAAACAAATTTTTTTTGAATCAAATGAAAGTCAATTGCATTCCACAATGCTAATTAAGTCAAATGAAAGTCAAACACATTCAACAAAGCTATTTAGTCAAATGAAAGTCAAACACATTGAAGGAAAGCTTTTTGGATCAAACGAAAGTCAAATGCATTCAACAAAGCTAATTGAGTCAAATGAAAGTCAAACACTTTCAACAAAGCTTTTAGAACCAAATGAAAGTCAAATACATTCAAACAAAGCTTTTTTAATCAAATGAAAATCAATTGCATTCCAGAATGCTAATTGAGTCAAATGAAAGACAAACACATTCAACAAAGCTAATTGAGTCAAATGAAAGTCAAACACTTTCAACAAACCTTTTAGAATGAAATGAAAATCAAATACATTCAAACAAATTTTTTTTTTAATCAAATGAAAGTCAATTGCATTCCACAATGCTGATTGAGTCAAATGAAAGTCAAACACATTCAACAAAGCTAATTAAGTCGAATGAAAGTCAAACACATTCAAACAAAGCTTTTTCAATCAAATGACAGTCAAATGCATTCAACAAAGCTAATTGAGTCAAATGAAAGTCAAACACTTTCAACAAAGCTTTTAGAATCAAATGAAAGTCAAATACGTTCAAACAAATTTTTTTTGAATCAAATGAAAGTCAATTGCATTCCACAATGCTAATTAAGTCAAATGAAAGTCAAACACATTCAACAAAGCTATTGAGTTAAATGAAAGTCAAACACATTGAAGCAAAGCTTTTAGGATCAAACGAAAGTCAAATGCATTCAACAAAGCTAATTGAGTCAAATTAAAGTCAAACACTTTCAACAAATCTTTTAGAACCAAATGAAAGTCAAATACATTCAAATAAAGCTTTTTTAATCAAATGAAAGTCAATTGCATTCCAGAATGCTAATTGAGTCAAATAAAAGACAAACACATTCAACAAAGCTAATTGAGTCAAATGAAAGTCAAACACATTCAAACAGAGCTTTTTGAATCAAACGAAAGTTAAATGCATTCAACAAAACTAATAGAGTCAAATGAAAGTAAAACATTTTTAACAAAGCGTTTAGAATCAAATGAAAGTCAAATACATTTAAATAAATCTTTTTTAATCAAATGAAAGTCAATTGCATACCACAAAGCTAATTGAGTCAATTGAAAGTCAAACACATTCAACAAAGCTAATTGAGTAAAATGAAAGTCAAACACATTCAAACAAAGTTTTTTAAATCAAACGAAAGTAAAATGCATTTAACAAAGCTAATTGAGTCAAATGACAGTCAAACGCTTTTAATAAAGCTTTTAGAATCAAAGGAAAGTCAAATACATTCAAACAAAGCTGTTTAAATAAAATGTAAGTCAAATACATTCAAACAAAGCTTTTTGAATAAAATGAAAGTCAATTGCATTCCAAAATGCTAATAGAGTCAAATGAAAGTCAAACACATTCAAACAAAGTTTTTTGAATCAAATGAAAAACAAATGCATTCAACAAAGCTAATAGTCAAATGAAAGTCAAACACTTTCAACAAAGCCTTTAGAATCAAATAAAAGTCAAATTCATTCAAACAAAGCTTTTTGAATCAAATGAAAGTCAATTGTATTCCACAATGCTAATTGAGTTAAATGAAGGTCAAACACATTCAAAAAGCTTTTTGAATCAAATGACAATCAAATGCATTCAACAAAGCTAATTGAGTCAAATGATAGTCAAATATTTTCAAAAATCCTTTTAGAATCAAATGAAAGTCAAATACATTCAAACAAAGCTTTTTTAATCAAATGATAGTCAATTGCATTCCAGAATGCTAATTGAGTCCAATGAAAGTCAAACACATTCTAACAAAGCTTTTTGAATCAAACGAAAGTTAAATGCATTTAACAAAGATAATTGAGTCAAATGAAAGTCAAACAATTTCAACAAAGCATTTAATATCAAATGAAAGTCAAATACATTTAAACAAAGCTTCTTTAATAAAATGAAAGTCAATTGCATTCCACAATTAAAATTGAGTCAAATGAAAGTCAAACACATTCAACAAAGATAATTGAGTCAAACAAAAGTTATACACATTCAAACAAAGCTTATTGAATCAAATGAAAGTCAAATGCATTCAACAAAGCTAATTGAGTCAAATGAAAGTCAAACACTTTCAACAAACCTTTTAGAATCAAGTGAAAGTCAAATGCGTTCAAACAAATTTTTTTTGAATTAAACGAAAGTCAATTTGCATTCCACAATGCTAATTAGGTCAAATGAAAGTCAAACACATTCAACAAACCTAATTGAGTCAAATGAAAGTCAAACACATTCAAACAAAGCTTTTTGAATCAAACGAAAGTTAAATGCATTCAACAAAGCTAATTAAGTCAAATGAAAGTCAAACACTTTCAACAAAGCTTTTAGAATCAAATGAAAATCAAATACATTCAACCAAATTTTTTTTTAATCAAATGAAAGTCAATTGTATTCCACAATGCTAATTGAGTCAAATGAAAGTCAAGCACATTCAACAAAGCTAATTAAGTCGAATGAAAGTCAAACACATTCAAACAAAGCTTTTTCAATCAAATGAATGTCAAATGCATTCAACAAAGCTAATTGAGTCAAATGAAAGTCAAACACTTTCAACAAAGCTTTTAGAATCAAATGAAAGTCAAATACGTTCAAACAAATTTTTTTTGAATCAAATGAACGTCAATTGCATTCCACGATTCTAATTAAGTCAAATGAGTAAAACACATTCAACAAAGCTATTGAGTCAAATGAAAGTCAAACACATTGAAGCAAAGCTTTTTTGATCAAACGAAAGTCAAATGCATTCAACAAAGCTAATTGAGTCAAATGAAAGTCAAACACTTTCAACAAAGCTTTTAGAACCAAATGAAAGTCAAATACATTCAAACAAAGCTTTTTTAATCAAATGAAAGTCAATTGCATTCCAGAATGCTAATTGAGTCAAATGAAAGACAAACACATTCAACAAAGCTAATTGAGTCAAATGAAAGTCAAACACATTCAAACAAAGCTTTTTGAATCAAACGAAAGTTAAATGCATTCAACAAAACTAATAGAGTAAAATCAAAGTCAAACATTTTTAACAAAGCGTTTAGAATCAAATGAAAGTCAAATACATTTAAACAAAGCTTTTTTAATCAAATGAAAGTCAATTGCATACCACAAAGCTAATTGAGTCAAATGAAAGTCAAACACATTCAACAAAGCTAATTGAGTAAAATGAAAGTCAAACACATTCAAACAAAGTTTTTTGAATCAAACGAAAGTAAAATGCATTTAACAAAGCTAATTGATTCAAATGAAAGTCAAACGCTTTTAATAAAGCTTTTTGAATCAAAGGAAAGTCAAATACATTCAAACAAAGCTTTTTAAATAAAATGTAAGTCAAATACATTCAAACAAAGCTTTTTGAATAAAATGAAAGTCAATTGCATTCCACAATGCTAATAGAGTCAAATGGAAGTCAAACACATTCAAACAAAGTCTTTTGAATCAAATGAAAATCAAATGCATTCACAAAGCTAATTGAGTCAAATGAAAGTCAAACACTTTCAACAAAGCTTTTAGAATGAAATAAAAGTTAAATTCATTCAAACAAAGCTTTTTGAATCAAATGAAAGTCAATTGTATTCCACAATGCTAATTGAGTTAAATGAAGGTCAAACACATTCAAGAAGCTTTTTGAATTAAATAAAAAAGAAATGCATTCAACAAAGCTAATTGAGTCAAATGAAAGTCAAATATTTTAAAAAAAACCTTTTAGAATCAAATGAAAGTCAAATACATTCAAACAAAGCTTTTTTAATCAAATGATAGTCAATTGCATTCCAGAATGCTAATTGAGTCCAATGAAAGTCAAACACATTCTAACAAAGCTTGTTGAATCAAACGAAAGTTAAATGCATTTAACAAAGATAATAGAGTCAAATGAAAGTCAAACAATTTCAACAAAGCATTTAATATCAAATGAAAGTCAAATACATTTAAACAAAGCTTTTTTAATAAAATGAAAGTCAATTGCATTCCACAATGAAAATTGAGTCAAATGAAAGTCAAACACATTCAACAAAGATAATTGAGTCAAACGAAAGTCAATTTGCATTCCACAATGCTAATTAGGTCAAATGAAAGTCAAACACATTCAACAAACCTAATTGAGTCAAATGAAAGTCAAACACATTCAAACAAAGCTTTTTGAATCAAACGAAAGTTAAATGCATTCAACAAAGCTAATTAAGTCAAATGAAAGTCAAACAATTTCAACAAAGCTTTTAGAATCAAATGAAAATCAAATACATTCAAACAATTTTTTTTTTAATCAAATGAAAGTCAATTGCATTCCACAATGCTAATTGAGTCAAATGAAAGTCAAACACATTCAACAAAGCTAATTAAATCGAATGAAAGTCAAACACATTCAAACAAAGCTTTTTCAATCAAATGAAAGTCAAATGCATTCAACAAAGCTAATTGAGTCAAATGAAAGTCAAACACTTTCAACAAAGGTTTTAGAATCAAATGAAAGTCAAATACGTTCAAACAAATTTTTTTTGAATCAAATGAAAGTCAATTGCATTCCACAATGCTAATTAAGTAAAATGAAAGTCAAACACATTCAACAAAGCTATTGAGTCAAATGAAAGTCAAACACATTGAAGCAAAGCTTTTTGGATCAAACGAAAGTCAAATGCATTCAACAAAGCTAATTGAGTCAAATGAAAGTCAAACACTTTCAACAAAGCTTTTAGAACCAAATGAAAGTCAAATACATTCAAACAAAGCTTTTTTAATCAAATGAAAGTCAATTGCATTCCAGAATGCTAATTGAGTCAAATGAAAGACAAACACATTCAACAAAGCTAATTGAGTCAAATGAAAGTCAAACACATTCAAACAAAGCTTTTTGAATCAAACGAAAGTTAAATGCATTCAACAAATCTAATAGAGTCAAATGAAAGTCAAACATTTTTAACAAAGCGTTTAAAATCAATTGAAAGTCAAATACATTTAAACAAAGCTTTTTTAATCAAATGAAAGTCAATTGCATACCACAAAGCTAATTGAGTCAAATGAAAGTCAAACACATTCAACAAAGCTAATTGAGTAAAATAAAAGTCAAACACATTCAAACAAAGTTTTTTGAATCAAACGAAAGTAAAATGCATTTAACAAAGCTAATTGAGTCAAATGAAAGTCAAACGCTTTTAATAAAGCTTTTAGAATCAAAGGAAAGTTAAATACAATCAAACAAAGCTTTTTGAATAAAATGTAAGTCAAATACATTCAAACAAAGCTTTTTGAATAAAATGAAAGTCAATTGCATTCCACAATGCTAATAGAGTCAAATGAAAGTCAAATTAAACACATTCAAACAATGTTTTTTGAATCAAATAAAAGTCAAATGCATTCAACAAAGCTAATTGAGTCAAATGAAAGTCAAACACTTTCAACAAAGCTTTTAGAATCAAATGAAAGTCAAATTCATTCAAACAAATCTTTTTGAATTAAATGAAAGTTAATTGCATTCCACAATGCTAATTAAGTCAAATGACAGTCAAACACATTCAAAAAGCTTTTTGAATCAAATAAAAATCAAATGCATTCAACAAAGCTAATTGAGTCAAATGAAAGTCAAACATTTTCAAAAAACCTTTTAGAATCAAATGAAAGTCGAATACATTCAAACAAATCTTTTTTTAATCAAATGATAGTCAATTGCATTCAAGAATGCTAATTAAGTCAAATGAAAGTCAAACACATTCAACAAAGCTAATTGAGTCAAATGAAAATCATACACATTCAAACAAAGCTTTTTGAATCAAACGAAAGTTAAATGCATTTAACAAAGATAATTGAGTCAAATGAAAGTCAAACAATTTCAACAAAGCTTTTAGTATCAAATGAAAGTCAAATACATTTAAACAAAGCTTTTTAACCAAATGAAAGTCAATTGTATTCCACAATGAAAATTGAGTCGAATGAAAGTCAAACACATTCAACAAAGATAATTGAGTCAAAAGAAAGTCAAACACATTCAAACAAAGCTTTTTGAATCAAATGAAAGTCAAATGCATTCAACAAAGCTAATTGAGTCAAATGAAAGTCAAACACTTTCAACTAAGCTTTTAGAATCAAATGAAAGTCAAATGCGTTCAAACAATTTTTTTTTGAATCTAACGAAAGTCAATTGCATTCCACAATGCTAATTAGGTCAAATGAAAGTCAAACACATTCAACAAAGCTAATTGAGTCAAATGAAAGTCAAACACATTCACTACTAGAAAACACCTTATTTCCGACGGAATCCCTTCGACGGACCTTAATTTCCGTCGGAAAGTTTGAAATTTACGACAGAAATGTCATCCTCGAAAAATTTCGTCGGAACATAGATCTTCCGACGGAAAATCCGTCGCACATTTTCCGACGGAATTAAATTTCCTCACAAAAATTAAATTGCGACGAAAATTTCCGTCAAAAATTGCTTTACGACGGAAATTTCCGTCGCAATTCAAATTTTCCGAGGAAATTTAATTCCGTCGGAAATTATTAAACACCAAAACAGCCTTTCCCGTGCCTTAGCAACTGAACAGAAGGGAAGAGAGAGAAAGAAAGGGGAAGAGAAGAGAGAGAAAAAAAGGGGAAGAGAAGGGAGAAAGAGAAGGCCGCCGCCACCCCCCGGACTTTCTCCCGTCCGTCCGCCGTCGGTGTGCACCTCAGGTAAGTGCGTTACTCGGTTTTTTTTTTAATTTTTTTTAATTTTCGAAGAACCCTAAGGTTCCTAACCCTAACTATCTCCAGCCACCGCCACCGCCACCGCCACCGCCTGAGTGGTCGATTTTTCTCCCCTTCCTCCATCGTCGGTGCGCACCTCAGGTAAGTGCCGAAATTTGTTTTTTTTTATTTTTTTTTAATTTTTGAAGAACCTAACCCTAACTATCTCCTGCCACCGCCACCACCACCGCCTGAGGCGTTGAATTTTCTCTCCTTCATCCACCGTCGGTTCGCACCTCAGGTAAGTGCCGCAATTCGTTTTTTATTTTATTTTTTTTTTAAATTTTCGAACAACCTAACCCTGAGGCTTCTCTTGCCACCGCCACCGCCACCGTCCCCTGAGGCTTCTCTGCCATCGCACCTCAGGTAAGCTTCTCTGTTATTTTTTTTATTATTTTTTTTGTTTATTTTTTATTATGTTAAACACTTTAATTAATTGAATCTCACATTACACACTCTAAATTATATGTCAATTAAATTTATTTGTTATAAGTGTGGTTTTTTTTGGTGTAATTGTTAATGAAAAGGGTAGATCTAGAGTTTAATGACATTCTAAAACTTAAAATTGTTAGTTTAGTTGATGAATGACATGTTAGTGAATATATAAATTTAATTGTATATAGAAATATGTTAGTTTAGTTTATTTGGTTAAAAATAGGCATTAGTTTTGTTTATTTTGAAAAAAAATATTAACTTAGTTAAATCTAGTTTAATTATACATTTTAATTATTTATAATGTTAACATTTTTGTTAGTTTAGTTTAGTTTATTTTAATTATGTATGTTAGGTTATTTGGTTAAAAATAGGCATTAGCTTTGTTTATTATGAAAAAAAATGTTAACTTAGTTAAATTAAGTTTGATATATGTTAATTTATAATGTTAACATTTTTTGGTAGTTAAGTTTACTTTGGAAAAAATAATATGTTACTTTATTAAATAGCTTATTTAATTATGTATGTTAGTTTATTTGGTTTATAATAAGCATTAGTTTAGTTTACTTTGATAAAAAAATATTAATTGCCATTTAGTTTATTTTAGTTAATTAAACGAGAATAACATATTATTTGCATTCCCATGACACTTAGATGGGTAATGAATATTCAACACATTTTGTGACTAATGTGATTATACATTTGCGTGAGTTGTGAAGAAGTTGTAATCATGAAACGAACTGAACGAAGCTGGATGTATGAAAGGAAAGTTGGACAATCTGTTAATTCGGCCTTTGTGAAAGGGGTAGATGAATTCCTAAAATACGTGGAAGATCATCCCAAAAGTAGCAACCCCAATGAAGTTAGGGGTCCATGTTTTAAATGTAAGAACAAAACGCTTTGGGACTCGAAAACGGTTAAACTTCATTTGTACCGGAACGGTTTTGTTCCTAATTACTATGAGTGGATGTGTCATGGGGAAGGGTTTCCAGAAGTTCCTGAACGAGAGGTGAATGAATATCGTGAAATGGTCTTCGATGCTTTTGGTCATAATGAAGATGAAGACCGAGGGCATTCGGAAGAGGCGAGTGTTTCTGAAGAGGAGGAGCCTAATGCACAAGCTAAGCATTTTCTGGATTTGTTGAAGAATTTCGAACAACCATTATACGAAGGGAGTTCAATGTCTGTGTTGGATATGGCTGCTAGAATTACTAGTCTTAAGTGTGAGTATAATTTGCCCCACAAATGTGTTGACGGGTTTGCTTCTTTGGTGAATGAAGCGATTCCTGACAACAACCATATGGCAGACACATTCTATGAGGTGAAAAAGATTGTGAAGGGGTTGGAGTTGCCTCATGAAAAGATTCATGCATGCTCGAAAGGATGTATGCTATTTTGGAAGGATGATGTGCTGTTAACCACATGTAGGGTGTGTGGTAGAGATCGATAGAAGAAGGCTTCTAAGGGTAGCTTAGTGTCTCTGAATGTTCTATTTTATTTCCCGATCACACCCAGGTTGCAAAGGCTCTATGCAACCAAGAATGTTGCGAAGGAAATGACATGGCATTTGAACAATCCTCGGGTTCAAGGCACGATGGCGCACCCTAGTGATACTGAAGCTTGGAAACATCTTGATAGTTGCTTTCCAGATTTTGCCAATGAGCCTCGTAATGTTCGACTTGGCTTGTGTACAGATGGTTTTGCTCCTCATGGTAAGTTTGGGGGACAGTATTCTTGTTGGCCTGTCATTTTGACCCCTTATAACTTGCCTCCGTCGATGTGTATGAAAAGGCAATTCATGTTCCTTTCGTTGCTCGTTCCCGGTCCAAAAAACCCTAAGGGAAACTTGGATGTGTATATGAAACCGCTGGTAGAAGAGTTGAAACAATTATGGGAAGTTGGGGCGAACACATATGACATTTCGAGGAAACAAAATTTCACACTTCGAGCAGCCATCCTTTGGACTATTAGCGACTTCCCGGCGTATGGCATGTTGTCTGGTTGGACTACAGCGGGTAAGAAGGCTTGTCCTTATTGCATGGAGAAAAGCAAAGCATTTTGGCTTGACCATGGAGGAAAAGTTTCCTGGTTTGATTGTCATCGCCAATTCCTTCCAGTTGATCACCCTTTTCGAAAGAGTAAAACTGCATTTTGTAAAGACAAAGTCGAGAAAGGTTCACCACCACATATCATGTCTGGAGAGGAGCTGTGGGAATGTGTTAAAGACCTTCCAAGGGCAGTGGATGGGCCGGAAGAACTGAAACTTCCCAAAAAAGCCAAAAAAGGGTGGTTCAAGCAAAGCACGCTCTGGGACCTTCCTTATTGGAAGAATTTGCTCGTTCGTCACAACTTAGATGTCATGCACATTGAAAAGAACTTCTTTGATCAGTTAATTCACATTATCATGGATGTTAAAAAGCATACATGTGACACGCCATCTGCCCGAAATTACATTGCCAAATACTGTAAACGGCCACAACTCCATCTTCAGGAGGATGAGAGGGGAAAAGAGTTCATGCCAAAAGCCCCATTTGCCCTTGACAAGGCTCAGCGAAAAGTGTTCTGTGAGTGGGTTAAACAGTTGCGGTTTCCTAATGGATACGCCTCCAATCTGAGCAGATACGTAGATTTGCAAGCATGTAAGCTTCATGGAATGAAGAGCCACGACTGTCATGTGTTCATGGAGAGGTTGTTGTCCACCGCCTTGAGGGAATTGCTCCCTATCCATGTTTGGAATGCGATTATAGAGATCAGTCTATTCTTCCGCAATTTGTGTTGCTACATAATCACAGTTAGTGACATGGAGCGGTTGAAGAAAAACATTGCTGAAATCCTTTGTCAGCTTGAGAAGGTTTCCCCCCTGCTTTCTTTAACTCCATGGAGCATTTACCTATTCATTTGCCATATGAAGGCAAGTTATGTGGTCCTGTTCAATATAGATGGATGTATCCCTTCGAAAGGTAATTTCAACACCCTTTCACATCCTCTTTCTTAAAAACCATTCATTGTCATGACTTGTTCAATGTAATTGCAGGTTCTTGAATCACTTGAAACGAAAAATTGGGAACAAGGCTCGGGTTGAAGGTTCCATATGCAATGCTTATCTCTCTGAAGAGATAGCAAACTTCTGCTCAAATTACTTCCAAGCGTCGGTCGACACAAAAACACGAGATCTCGGTCGTAATCTGAATGTAGATGTTGATAGCAATATGGACAACGCAGATTTACCAGAGTTGTTCTCGGTGGACAGTGGTCGTGTCTCAACTGAGGGTAAAACTCGGTATTTAGATGACAAGGAACTCGAGTGTGCTCATTTGTTCGTGTTAAGAAACAGTGGTGTTCTTGGCGAATACGAAAGGTATTCAATTTAAGGAATGAATTGAATTCAAAGTTCTAAACAATTAAAATGTTTGAACTACTAATTTATCTTGGTTCATTTATGAAATAGGAAGTTTGAGGACTACATTCTTAGTACTCGACCTTACCTGCGTAGAGAAGAAGTCATGGAGAAATGTGAATCTCAATTCTCTGATTGGTTTCATCAGAAGGTTATAGAAACTTTCTAGCTTTTATGTAAAAATGAATTATAGATGTTGCAACGTTATCGATTTGATGTATTGTGACATGTGTAGGTGGTTGAAGAAAAACCAAATTCGGATGTCTTGCAAGCATTGTCCATGCGCCCTTTCAAGCGTGTTCGAACATGGAAGCAGATTTTTGTTGGTGGATTTAAATTCCATACACATTCCTATGGCAAACACAAGTCTACCATGAATTATGGTGTGTGTGTGTCTAGTGAGGACGGTGGAGAGTACTTTGGGATTCTAAATGACATCATTGAACTAGTCTACACTGGTCCGGAAAAACAGTACAAGACTATTCTATTTAAGTGTAGTTGGATGGATTGTTTTAGGGGTATGAACATACATGAACAATACAAGCTAGTGGAAGTAAATCATACTAAAAAATACCCCAAGTATGATCCCTTTGTGTTATCTTATCAAGTGACCCAAGTGTACTATCCTACCCAAGCCTAAAACGGGATCGAGTTCAATGGTGGGCTGTGTTTAAAACACAAGCAAGATCAGTTGTTGATGCTCCGGTGGACCTTGAGTTCTTGCAGGCACCGTCCCCACAAGTACACGCTACGCTTTGTCCACCAAATGACATTCCTGACTATGACCTTGAAGATGATGATGAAGATGAAGATGATGATGTCGGCCTAATTATCTCAAGCGATGAGGATGACGAATCTAGTGTTGATTCTAGTGACAGTGACGAGGATGATGACATCGATGTGTTTTTATATGATAGTAGTGATGAATCCACTAGTGATAATAGTGTTGAAAGTGATAATAGTGTTGAAAGTACTGATTAGGACAATTTGTTTGTTATTGTAAAATCAATATGAGATTATGAAACTCTATGTATTTTGTGTCATATAACATTGCTCTATTTTGTATTTTGTCTATTACATAACACTACATTGCATTATATGTATTATAACGCAGTATACTTCTAATTACAATTATTTGCATAATATCATGTATTCGTTACTAACAATTTTTATCTCAGGTGGTTATGGCGGGAGGCAAAAAAGGGGAAGCGTCGAAGAAGAAAAAAGGAAAGGAGAAAGCACGTGCTCTGGTGTTTGATGATGACGTGGAAATGGAGGAAGCGGAGGCTCATGATTTGAGTGACCTTGAGGATCCCGCCTTCACCCAATTTGAATTTCAAGTACAAGGCAATGGGCAACAGCTTCAGCGGCACCAGCGGCACCAGGGGCAGAGGCAGCAAGGACAGGGATCACAGTCTGCTGAGCTGATGGTATTAGATCCTGCTTCGCTATGGTATGTATGTAGATTTGTTTACATTACTTGAACTTATATTCCAATTTTCATATTTAATGTATATTTGTTTACATTACTTGAACTTATATTCCAATTTCCACATTAAATGTAGGTTTGATAATGGGGACGTGACTAAGTGCGTCTCCGGTGTCCTGACAGGCTACTATCGAGACCCTTGGCGTAACTATGGAGAGGTTGATGAGAATACGAAGACACATTGGTGGAACTTGTTCAAAGTATATCATTTTCTACTTTAGACATATATATATTACTAAATGTGTTAATGGACATGTGGTTGCTAACTTTAAAAGTTTGTCATTGCAGAAACAATGCACATGGGCTCCTGAGTTGGAGGACCATGTGCAGAGAGGCTTTGAATTGAAGATGAGAGAACGGCTGAGAGACATGTTCCACACAATCACCAAAAGGATGAATGGCGTCAAGCTTGGCTGGCTTAATGAGGAGGTCCACAAGAAGATGATGGACATTGTTACAAAAGATGAGAAATTTTTGGCTCGGTCTAAACAGAACAAGAAGAACAGAAGAGGTGGTTCTATGGACAAAGTGTATCAACCAACACACTATCAGGGTTCAATTTCAGCTTTGCAGCATGCAAAAAGGATGGTAAAGTTGTTTATTACGCAAGTGAAATTCAAGTTAATTGTGTTATATAGTGAAATCATGTCTAACACCTCTCCTTTCTTTTTATTGCATGTACACTCAAAGGCTTCGAAGAATAAAGGCCAATTCCCAACTCCGCATGAGCATTTCATGAAGACACACTTCAAGGATGTCCCTGGGAAAGGACCAGTGCCTGCCAATGACCAAGTTAAGGAGATTGCGGTAAGCATTTGAAGCCATAACCACCTATAACTATGAAATAGTGAAGTAATTTGAGAAAGAATGAGTTCATAATCCTAGAAATGTAGAGAATACTAGAAGGCCTTTTGCCCTTATTTGTCTCTATTTTGAGTAAATGGCTCCTATACGTAGAAAATACCTAATTTAATGTCATTTGAAGCCATGATCACCTATAACTATGTAAATGTGAAGTAATTTGAGAAAAAATGAGTTCATAATCCTAGAAATGTAGAGAATAGGCAAACTAGAAGGCCTTTTGGCCTTATTTGGCTCTATTTTGGGTAAAATGGATCCTATACTAAGCAAATACATCATTTAATGTCATTTGAAGCCATGATCACCTATAACTATGTAAATATGAAGTAATTTGAGAAAGAATGAGTTCATAATCCTAGAAATGTAGAGAATAGGCAAACTAGAAGGCCTTTTGGCTTTATTTTGGGTAAAATGGATCCTATACTTAGCAAATACATCATTTAATGTCATTTGAAGCCATGATCAACTATAACTATGTAACTGTGAAGTAATTTGAGAAAGAATGAGTTCATAATCTTAGAAATGTAGAGAATAGGAAAACTAGAAGGCCTTTTGCCCTTATTTGGCTCTATTTTGGATAAAATGGATCCTATACTTAGCAAATACATCATTTAATGTCATTTGAAGCCATGATCACCTATAAATATGTAAATGTGAAGTAATTTGAGAAAGAATGAGTTCATAATCCTAGAAATGTAGAGAATAGGCAAACTAGAAGGCCTTTTGCCCTTATTTGGCTCTATTTTGGGTAAAATGGATCCTATACTTAGAAAATACATCATTTAATGTCATTTGAAGCCATGATCACCTATAACTATGTAAATTTGAATTAATTTGAGAAAGAATGAGTTCATAATCCTAGAAATGTAGAGAATAGGCAAACTAGAAGGCCTTTTGCCCTTATTTGGCTCTATTTTGGGTAAAATGGCTCCTATACTTAGCAAATACATCATTTAATGTCATTTGAAGCCATGATCTCCTATAACTAAGTAAATGTGAAGTAATTTGAGAAAGAATGAGTTCATAATCCTTGAAATGTAGAGAATTGGCAAATTAGAAGGCCTTTTAGCCTTATTTAGCTCTATTTTGGGTAAAATGGCTCCTATACTTAGCAAATACACCATTTAATGTCATTTGAAGCCATGATCACCTATAACTATGTAAATGTGAATTAATTTGAGAAAGAATGAGTTCATAATCCTAGAAATGTAGAGAATAGGTAAACTAGAAGGCCTTTTGGCCTTATTTGGCTCTATTATGGGTAAAATGGATCCTATACTTAGCAAATACATCATATAATGTCATTTGAAGCCATGATCACCTATAAATATGTAAATGTGAAGTAATTTGAGAAAGAATGAGTTCATAATCCTAGAAATGTAGAGAATAGGAAAACTAGAAGGCTTTTTGCCCTTATTTGGCTCTATTTTGGGTAAAATGGATCCTATACTTAGCAAATACATCATTTAATGTCATTTGAAGCCATGATCACCTATAACTATGTAAATGTGAAGTAATTTGAGAAAGAATGAGTTCATAATCCTAGAAATGTAGAGAATAGGCAAACTAGAAGGCCTTTTGCCCTTATTTGGCTCTATTTTGGGTAAAATGGCTCCTATACTTAGCAAATACATCATTTAATGTCATTTGAAGCCATGATCACCTATAACTATGTAAATGTGAAGTAATTTGAGAAAGAATGAGTTCAAAATCCTAGAAATGTAGAGAATAGGCAAACTAGAAGTCCTTTTGCCCTTATTTGGCTCTATTTTGGGTAAAATGGCTCCTATACTTAGCAAATACATCATTTAATGTCATTTGAAGCCATGATCTCCTATAACTAAGTAAATGTGAAGTAATTTGAGAAAGAATGAGTTCATAATCCTTGAAATGTAGCGAATTGGCTAATTAGAAGGCCTTTTAGCCTTATTTGGCTCTGTTTTGGGTAAAATGGCTCCTATACTTGGAAAATACACCATTTAATGTCATTTGAAGCCATGATCACCTATAACTATGTAAATGTAAAGTAATTTGAGAAAGAATGAGTTCATAATCCTAGAAATGTAGAGAATAGGCAAATTAGAAGGCCTTTTGCCCTTATTTGGCTCTATTATGGGTAAAATGGCTCCTATACTTAGCAAATACATCATTTAATGTCATTTGCAGCCATGATCACCTATAACTAAGTAAATGGGAAGTAATTTGAGAAATAAAGAGTTCATAATCCTAGAAATGCAGAGAATAGGCAAACTAGAAGGCCTTTTGGCCTTATTTTGCTCTATTTTGGGTAAAATGGCTCCTATACTTAGCAAATACATCATCTAATGTCACTTGAAGCCATGATCACCTATAACTATGTAAATGTGAAGTAATTTGAGAAAGAATGAGTTCATAATCCTAGAAATGTAGAGAATAGGCAAACTAGAAGGCCTTTTGGCCTTATTTGGCTCTATTATGGGTAAAATGGATCCTATACTTAGCAAATACATCATCTAATGTCATTTGAAGCCATGATCACCTATAACTATGTAAATGGGAAGTAATTTGAGAAAGAATGAGTTCATAATCCTAGAAATGTAGAGAATAGGCAAACTAGAAGGCCTTTTGGCCTTATTTGGCTCTATTTTGGGTAAAATGGCTCCTATACTTAGCAAAAACACCATTTAATGTCATTTGAAGCCATGATCACCTATAAATATGTAAATGTGATGTAATTTGAGAAAGAATGAGTTCATAATCCTAGATATGTAGAGAATAGGCAAATTAGAAGGCCTTTTGCCCTTATTTGGCTCAATTTTGGGTAAAATGGCTCCTATACTTAGCAAATACATCATTTAATGTCATTTGCAGCCATGATCACCTATAACTAAGTAAATGGGAAGTAATTTGAGAAAGAATGATTTCATAATCCTAGCAATGCAGAGAATAGGCAAACTAGAAGGCCTTTTGGCCTTATTTGGCTCTATTTTGGGTAAAATGGCTCCTATACTTAGCAAATACATCATTTAATGTCATTTGAAGCCATGATCACCTATAACTATGTAAATGTGAAGTAATATGAGAAAGAATGAGTTCATAATCCTAGAAATGTAGAGAATAGGCAAACTAGAAGGCCTTTTGGCCTTATTTGGCTCTATTATGGGAAAAATGGATCCTATACTTAGCAAATACATCATCTAATGTCATTTGAAGCCATGATCACCTATAAATATGTAAATGTGAAGTAATTTGAAAAAGAATGAGTTCATATTCCTAGAAATGTAGAGAATAGGAAAACTAGAAGGCTTTTTGCCCTTATTTGGCTCTATTTTGGGTAAAATGGATCCTATACTTACCAAATACATCATTTAATATCATTTGAAGCCATGATCACCTATAACTATGTAAATGCAAAGTATTTTGAGAAAGAATGAGTTCATAATCCTAGAAATGTAGAGAATAGGCAAACTAGAAGGCCTTTTGCCCTTATTTGGCTCTATTATGGGTAAAATGGCTCTTATACTTAGCAAATACATCATTTAATGTCATTTGAAGCCATGATCTCCTATAACTAAGTAAATGTGAAGTAATTTGAGAAAGAATGAGTTCATAATCCTTGAAATGTAGAGAATTGGCAAATTAGAAGGCCTTTTGGCCTTATTTGGCTCTATTTTGGGTAAAATGGCTCCTATAGTTAGCAAATACACCATTTAATGTCATTTGAAGCCATGATCACCTATAACTATGTAAATGTGAATAAATTTGAGAAAGAATGAGTTCATAATCCTAGAAATGTAGAGAATAGGCAAATTAGAAGGCCTTTTGCCCTTATTTGGCTCTATTTTGGGTAAAATGGCTCCTATACTTAGCAAATACATCATTTAATGTCATTTGAAGCCATGATCTCCTATAACTAAGTAAATGTGAAGTAATTTGAGAAAGAATGAGTTTATAATCCTTGAAATGTAGAAAATTGGCAAATTAGAAGGCCTTTTGGCCTTATTTGGCTCTATTTTGGGTAAAATGGCTCCTATACTTAGCAAATACACCATTTAATGTCATTTGAAGCCATGATCACCTATAACTATGTAAATGTGAATAAATTTGAGAAAGAATGAGTTCATAATCCTAGAAATGTAGAGAATAGGGAAACTAGAAGGCCTTTTGGCCTTATTTGGCTCTATTTTGGGTAAAATGGCTCCTATACTTAGCAAATACATCATTTAATGTCATTTGAAGCCATGATCACCTATAACTATGTAAATGTGAAGTAATTTGAGAAAGAATGAGTTCATAATCCTAGAAATGTAGAGAATAGGCAAACTAGAAGGCCTTTTGGCCTTATTTGGCTCTATTATGGGTAAAATGGATCCTATACTTAGCAAATACATCATCTAATGTCATTTGAAGCGATGATCACCTATAACTATGTAAATGTGAAGTAATTTGAGAAAGAATGAGTTCATAATCCTAGAAATGTAGAGAATAGAAAACTAGAAGGCTTTTTGCCCTTATTTGGCTCTATTTTGGGTAAAATGGATCCTATACTTAGCAAATACATCATTTAATGTCATTTGAAGCCATGATCACCTATAACTATGTAAATTTGAAGTAATTTGAGAAAGAATGAGTTCATAATCCTAGAAATGTAGAGAATAGGCAAACTAGAAGGCCTTTTGCCCTTATTTGGCTCTATTTTGGGTAAAATGGCTCCTATACTTAGCAAATACATCATTTAATGTCATTTGAAGCCATGATCTCCTATAACTAAGTAAATGTGAAGTAATTTGAGAAAGAATGAGTTCATAATCCTTGAAATGTAGAGAATTGGCAAATTAGAAGGCCTTTTGGCCTTATTTGGCTCTATTTTGGGTAAAATGGCTCCTATAGTTAGCAAATACACCATTTAATGTCATTTGAAGCCATGATCACCTATAACTATGTAAATGTGAAGTAATTTGAGAAAGAATGAGTTCATAATCCTAGAAATGTAGAGAATAGGCAAACTAGAAGGCCTTTTGCCCTTATTTGGCTCTATTTTGGGTAAAATGGCTCCTATACTTAGCAAATACATCATTTAATGTCATTTGCAGCCATGATCACCTATAACTAAGTAAATGGGAAGTAATTTGAGAAATAATGAGTTCATAATCCTAGAAATGCAGAGAATAGGCAAATTAGAAGGCCTTTTGCCCTTATTTGGCTCTATTTTGGGTAAAATGGCTCCTATACTTAGCAAATACATCATTTAATGTCATTTGCAGCCATGGTCACCTATAACTAAGTAAATGGGAAGTAATTTGAGAAAGAATGAGTTCATAATCCTAGAAATGCAGAGAATAGGCAAACTAGAAGGCCTTTTGGCCTTATTTGGCTCTATTTTGGGTAAAATGGCTCCTATACTTAGCAAATACATCATTTAATGTCATTTGAAGCCATGATCACCTATAACTATGTAAATGTGAAGTAATTTGAGAAAGAATGAGTTCATAATCCTAGAAATGTAGAGAATAGGCAAACTAGAAGGCCTTTTGGCCTTATTTGGCTCTATTTTGGGTAAAATGGATCCTATACTTAGCAAATACACCTATTAATGTCATTTGAAGCCATGATCACCTATAACTATGTAAATGTGAAGTAATTTGAGAAAGAATGAGTTCATAATCCTAGAAATGTAGAGAATAGGCAAACTAGAAGGCCTTTTGCCCTTATTTGGCTCTGTTTTGGGTAAAATGGCTCCTATACTTAGCAAATACATCATTTAATGTCATTTGAAGCCATGATCTCCTATAACTAAGTAAATGTGAAGTAATTTGAGAAAGAATGAGTTCATAATCCTTGAAATGTAGAGAATTTGCAAATTAAAGGCCTTTTGGCCTTATTTGGCTCTATTTTGGGTAAAATGGCTCCTATAGTTAGCAAATACACCATTTAATGTCATTTGAAGCCATGATCACCTATAACTATGTAAATGTGAAGTAATTTGAGAAAGAATGAGTTCATAATCCTTGAAATGTAGAGAATAGGCAAACTAGAAGGCCTTTTGCCCTTATTTGGCTCTATTTTGGGTAAAATGGCTCCTATACTTAGCAAATACATCATTTAATGTCATTTGCAGCCATGATCACCTATAAATAAGTAAATGGGAAGTAATTTGAGAAATAATGAGTTCATAATCCTAGAAATGCAGAGAATAGGCAAATTAGAAGGACTTTTGCCCTTCTTTGGCTCTATTTTGGGTAAAATGGCTCCTATACTTAGCAAATACATCATTTAATGTCATTTGCAGCCATGGTCACCTATAACTAAGTAAATGGGAAGTAATTTGAGAAAGAATGAGTTCATAATCCTAGAAATGCAGAGAATAGGCAAACTAGAAGGCCTTTTGGCCTTATTTGGCTCTATTTTGGGTAAAATGGCTCCTATACTTAGCAAATACATCATTTAATGTCATTTGAAGCCATGATCACCTATAACTATGTAAATGTGAAGTAATTTGAGAAAGAATGAGTTCATAATCCTAGAAATGTAGAGAATAGGGAAACTAGAAGGCCTTTTGGCCTTATTTGGCTCTATTTTGGGTAAAATGGATCCTATACTTAGCAAATACACCTATTAATGTCATTTGAAGCCATGATCACCTATAACTATGTAAATGTGAAGTAATTTGAGAAAGAATGAGTTCATAATCATAGAAATGTAGAGAATAGGCAAACTAGAAGGCCATTTGGCCTTATTTGGCTCTATTATGGGTAAAATGGATCCTATACTTAGCAAATTCATCATCTAATGTCATTTGAAGCCATGATCACCTATAAATATGTAAATGTGAAGTAGTTTGAGCAAGAATGAGTTCATAATCCTAGAAATGTAGAGAATAGGAAAACTAGAAGGCTTTTTGCCCTTATTTGGCTCTATTTTGGGTAAAATGGATCCTATACTTAGCAAATACATCACTTAATGTCATTTGAAGCCATGATCACCTATAACTATGTAAATGTGAAGTAATTTGAGAAAGAATGTGTTCATAATCCTAGAAATGTAGAGAATAGGCAAACTAGAATGCCTTTTGCCCTTATTTGGCTCTATTTTGGGTAAAATGGCTCCTATACTTAGCAAATACATCATTTAATGTCATTTGAAGCCATGATCACCTATAACTATGTAAATGTGAAGTAATTTGAGAAAGAATGAGTTCATAATCCTAGAAATGTAGAGAATAGAAAACTAGAAGGCTTTTTGCCCTTATTTGGCTCTATTTTGGGTAAAATGGATCCTATACTTAGCAAATACATCATTTAATGTCATTTGAAGCCATGATCACCTATAACTATGTAAATGTGAAGTAATTTGAGAAAGAATGAGTTCATAATCCTAGAAATGTAGAGAATAGGCAAACTAGAAGGCCTTTTGCCCTTATTTGGCTCTATTTTGGGTAAAATGGCTCCTATACTTAGCAAATACATCATTTAATGTCATTTGAAGCCATGATCTCCTATAACTAAGTAAATGTGAAGTAATTTGAGAAAGAATGAGTTCATAATCCTTGAAATGTAGAGAATTGGCAAATTAGAAGGCCTTTTGGCCTTATTTGGCTCTATTTTGGGTAAAATGGCTCCTATAGTTAGCAAATACACCATTTAATGTCATTTGAAGCCATGATCACCTATAACTATGTAAATGTGAATAAATTTGAGAAAGAATGAGTTCATAATCCTAGAAATGTAGAGAATATGCAAATTAGAAGGCCTTTTGCCCTTATTTGGCTCTATTTTGGGTAAAATGGCTCCTATACTTAGCAAAAACACCATTTAATGTCATTTGAAGCCATGATCACCTATAACTATGTAAATGTGATGTAATTTGAGAAAGAATGAGTTCATAATCCTAGATATGTAGAGAATAGGCAAATTAGAAGGCCTTTTGCCCTTATTTGGCTCTATTTTGGGTAAAATGGCTCCTATACTTAGCAAAAACACCATTTAATGTCATTTGAAGCCATGATCACCTATAACTATGTAAATGTGATGTAATTTGAGAAAGAATGAGTTCATAATCCTAGATATGTAGAGAATAGGCAAATTAGAAGGCCTTTTGCCCTTATTTGGCTCAATTTTGGGTAAAATGGCTCCTATACTTAGCAAATACATCATTTAATGTCATTTGCAGCCATGATCACCTATAACTAAGTAAATGGGAAGTAATTTGAGAAAGAATGATTTCATAATCCTAGCAATGCAGAGAATAGGCAAACTAGAAGGCCTTTTGGCCTTATTTGGCTCTATTTTGGGTAAAATGGCTCCTATACTTAGCAAATACATCATTTAATGTCATTTGAAGCCATGATCACCTATAACTATGTAAATGTGAAGTAATATGAGAAAGAATGAGTTCATAATCCTAGAAATGTAGAGAATAGGCAAACTAGAAGGCCTTTTGGCCTTATTTGGCTCTATTATGGGAAAAATGGATCCTATACTTAGCAAATACATCATCTAATGTCATTTGAAGCCATGATCACCTATAAATATGTAAATGTGAAGTAATTTGAGAAAGAATGAGTTCATATTCCTAGAAATGTAGAGAATAGGAAAACTAGAAGGCTTTTTGCCCTTATTTGGCTCTATTTTGGGTAAAATGGATCCTATACTTACCAAATACATCATTTAATATCATTTGAAGCCATGATCACCTATAACTATGTAAATGCAAAGTATTTTGAGAAAGAATGATTTCTTAATCCTAGAAATGTAGAGAATAGGCAAACTAGAAGGCCTTTTGCCCTTATTTGGCTCTATTATGGGTAAAATGGCTTTTATACTTAGCAAATACATCATTTAATGTCATTTGAAGCCATGATCTCCTATAACTAAGTAAATGTGAAGTAATTTGAGAAAGAATGAGTTCATAATCCTTGAAATGTAGAGAATTGGCAAATTAGAAGGCCTTTTGGCCTTATTTGGCTCTATTTTGGGTAAAATGGCTCCTATACTTAGCAAATACACCATTTAATGTCATTTGAAGCCATGATCACCTATAACTATGTAAATGTGAATAAATTTGAGAAAGAATGAGTTCATAATCCTAGAAATGTAGAGAATAGGGAAACTAGAAGGCCTTTTGGCCTTATTTGGCTCTATTTTGGGTAAAATGGCTCCTATACTTAGCAAATACATCATTTAATGTCATTTGAAGCCATGATCACCTATAACTATGTAAATGTGAAGTAATTTGAGAAAGAATGAGTTCATAATCCTAGAAATATAGAGAATAGGCAAACTAGAAGGCCTTTTGGCCTTATTTGGCTCTATTATGGGTAAAATGGATCCTGTACTTAGCAAATACATCATTTAATGTCATTTGAAGCCATGATCACCTATAACTATGTAAATGTGAAGTAATTTGAGAAAGAATGAGTTCATAATCCTAGAAATGTAGAGAATAGAAAACTAGAAGGCTTTTTGCCCTTATTTGGCTCTATTTTGGGTAAAATGGATCCTATACTTAGCAAATACATCATTTAATGTCATTTGAAGCCATGATCACCTATAACTATGTAAATGTGAAGTAATTTGAGAAAGAATGAGTTCATAATCCTAGAAATGTAGAGAATAGGCAAACTAGAAGGCCTTTTGCCCTTATTTGGCTCTATTTTGGGTAAAATGGCTCCTATACTTAGCAAATACATCATTTAATGTCATTTGAAGCCATGATCTCCTATAACTAAGTAAATGTGAAGTAATTTGAGAAAGAATATAATGAGTTCATAATCCTTGAAATGTAGAGAATTGACAAATTAGAAGGCCTTTTGGCCTTATTTGGCTCTATTTTGGGTAAAATGGCTCCTATACTTAGCAAAAACACCATTTAATGTCATTTGAAGCCATGATCACCTATAACTATGTAAATGTGATGTAATTTGAGAAAGAATGAGTTCATAATCCTAGATATGTAGAGAATAGGCAAATTAGAAGGCCTTTTGCCCTTATTTGGCTCAATTTTGGGTAAAATGGCTCCTATACTTAGCAAATACATCATTTAATGTCATTTGCAGCCATGATCACCTATAACTAAGTAAATGGGAAGTAATTTGAGAAAGAATGATTTCATAATCCTAGCAATGCAGAGAATAGGCAAACTAGAAGGCCTTTTGGCCTTATTTGGCTCTATTTTGGGTAAAATGGCTCCTATACTTAGCAAATACATCATTTAATGTCATTTGAAGCCATGATCACCTATAACTATGTAAATGTGAAGTAATATGAGAAAGAATGAGTTCATAATCCTAGAAATGTAGAGAATAGGCAAACTAGAAGGCCTTTTGGCCTTATTTGGCTCTATTATGGGAAAAATGGATCCTATACTTAGCAAATACATCATCTAATGTCATTTGAAGCCATGATCACCTATAAATATGTAAATGTGAAGTAATTTGAGAAAGAATGAGTTCATATTCCTAGAAATGTAGAGAATAGGAAAACTAGAAGGCTTTTTGCCCTTATTTGGCTCTATTTTGGGTAAAATGGATCCTATACTTACCAAATACATCATTTAATATCATTTGAAGCCATGATCACCTATAACTATGTAAATGCAAAGTATTTTGAGAAAGAATGATTTCTTAATTTTAGAAATGTAGAGAATAGGCAAACTAGAAGGCCTTTTGCCCTTATTTGGCTCTATTATGGGTAAAATGGCTCTTATACTTAGCAAATACATCATTTAATGTCATTTGAAGCCATGATCTCCTATAACTAAGTAAATGTGAAGTAATTTGAGAAAGAATGAGTTCATAATCCTTGAAATGTAGAGAATTGGCAAATTAGAAGGCCTTTTGGCCTTATTTGGCTCTATTTTGGGTAAAATGGCTCCTATACTTAGCAAATAAACCATTTAATGTCATTTGAAGCCATGATCACCTATAACTATGTAAATGTGAATAAATTTGAGAAAGAATGAGTTCATAATCCTAGAAATGTAGAGAATAGGGAAACTAGAAGGCCTTTTGGCCTTATTTGGCTCTATTTTGGGTAAAATGGCTCCTATACTTAGCAAATACATCATTTAATGTCATTTGAAGCCATGATCACCTATAACTATGTAAATGTGAAGTAATTTGAGAAAGAATGAGTTCATAATCCTAGAAATATAGAGAATAGGCAAACTAGAAGGCCTTTTGGCCTTATTTGGCTCTATTATGGGTAAAATGGATCCTATACTTAGCAAATACATCATTTAATGTCATTTGAAGCCATGATCACCTATAACTATGTAAATGTGAAGTAATTTGAGAAAGAATGAGTTCATAATCCTAGAAATGTAGAGAATAGAAAACTAGAAGGCTTTTTGCCCTTATTTGGCTCTATTTTGGGTAAAATGGATCCTATACTTAGCAAATACATCATTTAATGTCATTTGAAGCCATGATCACCTATAACTATGTAAATGTGAAGTAATTTGAGAAAGAATGAGTTCATAATCCTAGAAATGTAGAGAATAGGCAAACTAGAAGGCCTTTTGCCCTTATTTGGCTCTATTTTGGGTAAAATGGCTCCTATACTTAGCAAATACATCATTTAATGTCATTTGAAGCCATGATCTCCTATAACTAAGTAAATGTGAAGTAATTTGAGAAAGAATGAGTTCATAATCCTTGAAATGTAGAGAATTGGCAAATTAGAAGGCCTTTTGGCCTTATTTGGCTCTATTTTGGGTAAAATGGCTCCTATAGTTAGCAAATACACCATTTAATGTCATTTGAAGCCATGATCACCTATAACTATGTAAATGTGAATAAATTTGAGAAAGAATGAGTTCATAATCCTAGAAATGTAGAGAATAGGCAAATTAGAAGGCCTTTTGCCCTTATTTGGCTCTATTTTGGGTAAAATGGCTCCTATACTTAGCAAATACATCATTTAATGTCATTTGCAGCCATGATCACCTATAACTAAGTAAATGGGAAGTAATTTGAGAAATAATGAGTTCATAATCCTAGAAATGCAGAGAATAGGCAAATTAGAAGGCCTTTTGCCCTTATTTGGCTCTATTTTGGGTAAAATGGCTCCTATACTTAGCAAATACATCATTTAATGTCATTTGCAGCCATGGTCACCTATAACTAAGTAAATGGGAAGTAATTTGAGAAAGAATGAGTTCATAATCCTAGAAATGCAGAGAATAGGCAAACTAGAAGGCCTTTTGGCCTTATTTGGCTCTATTTTGGGTAAAATGGCTCCTATACTTAGCAAATACATCATTTAATGTCATTTGAAGCCATGATCACCTATAACTATGTAAATGTGAAGTAATTTGAGAAAGAATGAGTTCATAATCCTAGAAATGTAGAGAATAGGCAAACTAGAAGGCCTTTTGGCCTTATTTGGCTCTATTTTGGGTAAAATGGATCCTATACTTAGCAAATACACCTATTAATGTCATTTGAAGCCATGATCACCTATAACTATGTAAATGTGAAGTAATTTGAGAAAGAATGAGTTCATAATCCTAGAAATGTAGAGAATAGGCAAACTAGAAGGCCATTTGGCCTTATTTGGCTCTATTATGGGTAAAATGGATCCTATACTTAGCAAATACATCATCTAATGTCATTTGAAGCCATGATCACCTATAAATATGTAAATGTGAAGTAGTTTGAGCAAGAATGAGTTCATAATCCTAGAAATGTAGAGAATAGGAAAACTAGAAGGCTTTTTGCCCTTATTTGGCTCTATTTTGGATAAAATGGATCCTATACTTAGCAAATACATCATTTAATGTCATTTGAAGCCATGATCACCTATAACTATGTAAATGTGAAGTAATTTGAGAAAGAATGTGTTCATAATCCTAGAAATGTAGAGAATAGGCAAACTAGAATGCCTTTTGCCCTTATTTGGCTCTATTTTGGGTAAAATGGCTCCTATACTTAGCAAATACATCATTTAATGTCATTTGAAGCCATGATCACCTATAACTATGCAAATGTGAAGTAATTTGAGAAAGAATGAGTTCATAATCCTAGAAATGTAGAGAATAGGCAAATTAGAAGGCCTTTTGCCCTTATTTGGCTCTATTTTGGGTAAAATGGCTCCTATACTTAGCAAATACATCATTTAATGTCATTTGAAGCCATGATCACCTATAACTATGTAAATGTGAAGTAATTTGAGAAAGAATGAGTTCATAATCCTAGAAATGTAGAGAATAGGCAAACTAGAAGGCCTTTTGGCCTTATTTGGCTCTATTATGGGTAAAATGGATCCTATACTTAGCAAATACATCATCTAATGTCATTTGAAGCGATGATCACCTATAACTATGTAAATGTGAAGTAATTTGAGAAAGAATGAGTTCATAATCTTAGAAATGTAGAGAATAGGAAAACTAGAAGGCTTTTTGCCCTTATTTGGCTCTATTTTGGGTAAAATGGATCCTATACTTAGCAAATACATCATTTAATGTCATTTGAAGCCATGATCACCTATAACTATGTAAATGTGAAGTAATTTGAGAAAGAATGAGTTCATAATCCTAGAAATGTAGAGAATAGGCAAACTAGAAGGCCTTTTGCCCTTATTTGGCTCTATTTTGGGTAAAATGGCTCCTATACTTAGCAAATACATCATTTAATGTCATATGAAGCCATGATCTCCTATAACTAAGTAAATGTGAAGTAATTTGAGAAATAATGAGTTCATAATCCTTGAAATGTAGAGAATTGGCAAATTAGAAGGCCTTTTGGCCTTATTTGGCTCTATTTTGGGTAAAATGGCTCCTATAGTTAGCAAATACACCATTTAATGTCATTTGAAGCCATGATCACCTATACCTATGTAATTGTGAATAAATTTGAGAAATAATGAGTTCATAATCCTAGAAATGTAGAGAATAGGCAAATTAGAAGGCCTTTTGCCCATATTTGGCTCCATTTTGGGTAAAATGGCTCCTATACTTAGCAAATACATCATTTAATGTCATTTGCAGCCATGATCACCTATAACTAAGTAAATGGGAAGTAATTTGAGAAATAATGAGTTCATAATCCTAGAAATGCAGAGAATAGGCAAATTAGAAGGCCTTTTGCCCTTATTTGGCTCTATTTTGGGTAAAATGGCTCCTATACTTAGCAAATACATCATTTAATGTCATTTGCAGCCATGATCACCTATAACTAAGTAAATGGGAAGTAATTTGAGAAAGAATGAGTTCATAATCCTAGAAATGCAGAGAATAGGCAAACTAGAAGGCCTTTTGGCCTTATTTGGCTCTATTTTGGGTAAAATGGCTCCTATACTTAGCAAATACATCATTTAATGTCATTTGAAGCCATGATCACCTATAACTATGTAAATGTGAAGTAATTTGAGAAAGAATGAGTTCATAATCCTAGAAATGTAGAGAATAGGCAAACTAGAAGGCCTTTTGGCCTTATTTGGCTCTATTTTGGGTAAAATGGATCCTATACTTAGCAAATACACCTATTAATGTCATTTGAAGCCATGATCACCTATAACTATGCAAATGTGAAGTAATTTGAGAAAGAATGAGTTCATAATCCTAGAAATGTAGAGAATAGGCAAATTAGAAGGCCTTTTGCCCTTATTTGGCTCTATTTTGGGTAAAATGGCTCCTATACTTAGCAAATACATCATTTAATGTCATTTGAAGCCATGATCACCTATAACTATGTAAATGTGAAGTAATTTGAGAAAGAATGAGTTCATAATCCTAGAAATGTAGAGAATAGGCAAACTAGAAGGCCTTTTGGCCTTATTTGGCTCTATTATGGGTAAAATGGATCCTATACTTAGCAAATACATCATCTAATGTCATTTGAAGCGATGATCACCTATAACTATGTAAATGTGAAGTAATTTGAGAAAGAATGAGTTCATAATCCTAGAAATGTAGAGAATAGGAAAACTAGAAGGCTTTTTGCCCTTATTTGGCTCTATTTTGGGTAAAATGGATCCTATACTTAGCAAATACATCATTTAATGTCATTTGAAGCCATGATCACCTATAACTATGTAAATGTGAAGTAATTTGAGAAAGAATGAGTTCATAATCCTAGAAATGTAGAGAATAGGCAAACTAGAAGGCCTTTTGCCCTTATGTGGCTCTATTTTGGGTAAAATGGCTCCTATACTTAGCAAATACATCATTTAATGTCATTTGAAGCCATGATCTCCTATAACTAAGTAAATGTGAAGTAATTTGAGAAATAATGAGTTCATAATCCTTGAAATGTAGAGAATTGGCAAATTAGAAGGCCTTTTGGCCTTATTTGGCTCTATTTTGGGTAAAATGGCTCCTATAGTTAGCAAATACACCATTTAATGTCATTTGAAGCCATGATCACCTATAACTATGTAATTGTGAATAAATTTGAGAAATAATGAGTTCATAATCCTAGAAATGTAGAGAATAGGCAAATTAGAAGGCCTTTTGCCCATATTTGGCTCCATTTTGGGTAAAATGGCTCCTATACTTAGCAAATACATCATTTAATGTCATTTGCAGCCATGATCACCTATAACTAAGTAAATGGGAAGTAATTTGAGAAATAATGAGTTCATAATCCTAGAAATGCAGAGAATAGGCAAATTAGAAGGCCTTTTGCCCTTATTTGGCTCTATTTTGGGTAAAATGGCTCCTATACTTAGCAAATACATCATTTAATGTCATTTGCAGCCATGATCACCTATAACTAAGTAAATGGGAAGTAATTTGAGAAAGAATGAGTTCATAATCCTAGAAATGCAGAGAATAGGCAAACTAGAAGGCCTTTTGGCCTTATTTGGCTCTATTTTGGGTAAAATGGCTCCTATACTTAGCAAATACATCATTTAATGTCATTTGAAGCCATGATCACCTATAACTATGTAAATGTGAAGTAATTTGAGAAAGAATGAGTTCATAATCCTAGAAATGTAGAGAATAGGCAAACTAGAAGGCCTTTTGGCCTTATTTGGCTCTATTTTGGGTAAAATGGATCCTATACTTAGCAAATACACCTATTAATGTCATTTGAAGCCATGATCACCTATAACTATGTAAATGTGAAGTAATTTGAGAAAGAATGAGTTCATAATCCTAGAAATGTAGAGAATAGGCAAACTAGAAGGCCATTTGGCCTTATTTGGCTCTATTATGGGTAAAATTGATCCTATACTTAGCAAATACATCATCTAATGTCATTTGAAGCCATGATCACCTATAAATATGTAAATGTGAAGTAGTTTGAGCAAGAATGAGTTCATAATCCTAGAAATGTAGAGAATAGGAAAACTAGAAGGCTTTTTGCCCTTATTTGGCTCTATTTTGGGTAAAATGGATCCTATACTTAGCAAATACATCATTTAATGTCATTTGAAGCCATGATCACCTATAACTTAGTAAATGTGAAGTAATGTCATTTGCAGCCATGATCACCTATAACTAAGTAAATGGGAAGTAATTTGAGAAAGAATGAGTTCATAATCCTAGAAATGCAGAGAATAGGCAAACTAGAAGGCCTTTTGGCCTTATTTGACTCTATTTTGGGTAAAATGGCTCCTATACTTAGCAAATACATCATTTAATGTCATTTGAAGCCATGATCACCTATAACTATGTAAATGTGAAGTAATTTGAGAAAGAATGAGTTCATAATCCTAGAAATGTAGAGAATAGGCAAACTAGAAGGCCATTTGGCCTTATTTGGCTCTATTATGGGTAAAATGGATCCTATACTTAGCAATTACATCATCTAATGTCATTTGAAGCCATGATCACCTATAAATATGTAAATGTGAAGTATTTTGAGCAAGAATGAGTTCATAATCCTAGAAATGTAGAGAATAGGAAAACTAGAAGGCTTTTTGCCCTTATTTGGCTCTATTTTGGGTAAAATGGATCCTATACTTAGCAAATATATCATTTAATGTCATTTGAAGCCATGATCACTTATAACTATGTAAATGTGAAGTTATTTGAGAAAGAATGAGTTCATAATCCTAGAAATGTAGAGAATAGGCAAACTAGAATGCCTTTTGGCCTTATTTGGCTCTATTTTGGGTAAAATGGCTCCTATACTTAGCAAATACATCTATTAATGTCATTTGAAGCCATGATCACCTATAACTATGTAAACGTGAAGTAATTTGAGAAAGAATGAGTTCATAATCCTAGAAATGTAGAGAATAGGCAAACTAGAAGGCCATTTGGCCTTATTTGGCTCTATTATGGGTAAAATGGCTCCTATACTTAGCAAATACATCATTTAATGTCATTTGAAGCCATGATCTCCTATAAATATGTAAATGTGAAGTAGTTTGAGCAAGAATGAGTTCATAATCCTAGAAATGTAGAGAATAGGAAAACTAGAAGGCTTTTTGCCCTTATTTGGCTCAATTTTGGGTAAAATGGATCCTATACTTAGCAAATACATCATTTAATGTCATTTGAAGCCATGATCACCTATCACTATGTAAATGTGAAGTAATTTGAGAAAGAATGAGTTCATAATCCTAGAAATGTAGAGAATAGGCAAACTAGAATGCCTTTTGCCCTTATTTGGCTCTATTTTGGGTAAAATGGCTCCTATACTTAGTAAATACATCATTTAATGTCATTTGAAGCCATGATCACCTATAACTAAGTAAATGGGAAGTAATTTGAGAAATAATGAGTTCATAATCCTAGAAATGCAGAGAATAGGCAAACTAGAAGGCCTTTTGCCCTTATTTGGCTCTATTTTGGCTAAAATGGCTCCTATACTTAGCAAATACATAATTTAATGTCATTTGAAGCCATAATCACCTATAACTATGTAAATTTGAAGTAATTTGAGAAAGAATGAGTTCATAATCCTAGAAATGTAGAGAATAGGCAAACTAGAAGGCCTTTTGGCCTTATTTGGCTCTATTATGGGTAAAATGGATCCTATACTTAGCAAATACATCATCTAATGTCATTTGAAGCCATGATCACCTATAACTATGTAAATGTGAAGTAATTTGAGAAAGAATGAGTTCATAATCCTAGAAATGTAGAGAATAGGAAAACTAGAAGGCTTTTTGCCCTTATTTGGCTCTATTTTGGGTAAAATGGATCCTATACTTAGAAAATGCATCATTTAATGTCATTTGAAGCCATGATCACCTATAACTAAGTAAATTTGAAGTAATTTGAGAAAGAATGAGTTCATAATCCTAGAAATGTAGAGAATAAGCAAACTAGAAGGCCTTTTGGCCTTATTTGGCTCTATTTTGGGTAAAATGGCTCCTATACTTAGCAAAAACACTATTTAATGTCATTTGAAGCCATGATCACCTATAACTATGTAAATGTGATGTAATTTGAGAAATAATGAGTTCATAATCCTAGAAATGTAGAGAATAGGCGAATTAGAAGGCCTTTTGCCCTTATTTGGCTCTATTTTGGGTAAAATGGCTCCTATACTTAGCAAATACATTATTTAATGTCATTTGCAGCCATGATCACCTATAACTAAGTAAATGGGAAGTAATTTGAGAAAGAATGAGTTCATAATCCTAAAATGCAGAAAATAGGCAAACTAGAAGACCTTTTGGCCTTATTTGGCTCTATTTTGGGTAAAATGGCTCCTATACTTAGCAAATATATCATTTAATGTCATTTGAAGCCATGATCACCTATAACTATGTAAATGTGAAGTAATTTGAGAAAGAATGAGTTCATAATCCTAGAAATGTGGAGATTAGTCAAACTAGAAGGCCTTTTGGCCTTATTTGGCTCTATTTTGGGTAAAATGGATCCTATACTTAGCAAATACATCTATTAATTTCATTTGAAGCCATGATCACCTATAACTATGTAAATGTGAAGTAATTTGAGAAAGAATGAGTTCATAATCCTAGAAATGTAGAGAATAGGCAAACTAGAAGGCCATTTGGCCTTATTTGGCTCTATTATGGGTAAAATTGATCCTATACTTAGCAAATACATCATCTAATGTCATTTGAAGCCATGATTACCTATAAATATGTAAATGTAAAATAGTTTGAGCAAGAATGAGTTCATAATCCTAGAAATGTAGAGAATAGGAAAACTAGAAGGCTTTTTGCCCTTATTTGGCTCTATTTTGGGTAAAATGGATCCTATACTTAGCAAATACATCATTTAATGTCATTTGAAGCCATGATCACCTATAACTATGTAAATGTGAAGTAATATGAGAAAGAATGAGTTCATAATCCTAGAAATATAGAGAATAGGCAAACTAGAATGCCTTTTGCCCTTATTTGGCTCTATTTTGGGTAAAATGGCTCCTATACTTAGCAAATACATCATTTAATGCCATTTGAAGCCATGATCACCTATAACTATGTAAATGTGAAGTAATTTGAGAAAGAATGAGTTCATAATCCTAGAAATGTAGAGAATAGGCAAACTAGAAGGCCTTTTGCCCTTATTTGGCTCTATTTTGGGTAAAATGGCTCCTATACTTAGCAAATACATCATTTAATGTCATTTGAAGCCATGATCTCCTATAACTAAGTAAATGTGAAGTAATTTGAGAAAGAATGAGTTCATAATCCTTGAAATGTAGAGAATTGGCAAATTAAAAGGCCTTTTGGCCTTGTTTGGCTCTATTTTGGGTAAAATGGCTCCTATACTTAGCAAATACACCATTTAATGTCATTTGAAGCCATTATCACCTATAACTATGTAAATGTGAATAAATTTGAGAAAGAATGAGTTTTTAATCCTAGAAATGTAGAGAATAGGCAAATTAGAAGGCCTTTTACCCTTATTTGGCTCTATTTTGGGTAAAATGGCTCCTATACTTAGCAAATACATCATTTAATGTCATTTGCAGCCATGATCACCTATAACTAAGTAAATGGGAAGTAATTTGAGAAATTATGAGTTCATAATCCTAGAAATGTAGAGAATAGGAAAACTAGAAGGCCTATTGGCCTTATTTGGCTCTATTTTGGGTAAAATGGCTCTTATACTTAGCAAATACATCATTTAATGTCATTTGAAGCCATGATCACCTATAACTATGTAAATGTGAAGTAATTTGAGAAAGAATGAGTTCATAATCCTAGAAATGTAGAGAATAGGCAAACTAGAAGGCCTTTTGGCCTTATTTGGCTCTATTATGGGTAAAATGGATCCTATACTTAGCAAATACATCATCTAATGTCATTTGAAGCCATGATCACCTATAACTATGTAAATGTGAAGTAATTTGAGAAAGAATGAGTTCATAATCCTAGAAATGTAGAGAATAGGAAAACTAGAAGGCTTTTTGCCCTTATTTGGCTCTATTTTGGGTAAAATGTATCCTATACTTAGCAAATGCATCATTTAATGTCATTTGAAGCCATGATCACCTATAACTAAGTAAATTTGAAGTAATTTGAGAAAGAATGAGTTCATAATCCTAGAAATGTAGAGAATAGGCAAACTAGAAGGCCTTTGGCCTTATTTGGCTCTATTTTGGGTAAAATGGCTCCTATACTTAGCAAAAACACTATTTAATGTCATTTGAAGCCAAGATCACCTATAAATATGTAAATGTGATGTAATTTGAGAAAGAATGAGTTCATAATCCTAGAAATGTAGAATATAGGCAAATTAGAAGGCCTTTTGCCCTTATTTGGCTCTATTTTGCGTAAAATGGCTCCTATACTTAGCAAATACATCATTTAATTTCATTTGCAGCCATGATCACCTATAACTAAGTAAATGGGAAGTAATTTGAGAAAGAATGAGTTCATAATCCTAGAAATGCAGAGAATAGGCAAACTAGAAGGCCTTTTGCCCTTATTTGGCTCTATTTTGGGTAAAATGGCTCCTATACTTAGCAAATACATCATTTAATGTCATTTGAAGCCATGATCTCCTATAACTAAATAAATGTGAAGTAATTTGAGAAAGAATGAGTTCATAATCCTTGAAATGTAGAGAATTGGCAAATTAAAAGGCCTTTTGGCCTTATTTGGCTCTATTTTGGGTAAAATGGCTCCTATACTTAGCAAATACACCATTTAATGTCATTTGAAGCCATTATCACCTATAACTATGTAAATGTGAATAAATTTGAGAAAGAATGAGTTCATAATCCTAGAAATGTAGAGAATAGGCAAATTAGAAGGCCTTTTACCCTTATTTGGCTCTATTTTGGGTAAAATGGCTCCTATACTTAGCAAATACATCATTTAATGTCATTTGCAGCCATGATCACCTATAACTAAGTAAATGGGAAGTAATTTGAGAAATTATGAGTTCATAATCCTAGAAATGTAGAGAATAGGAAAACTAGAAGGCCTATTGGCCTTATTTGGCTCTATTTTGGGTAAAATGGCTCTTATACTTAGCAAATACATCATTTAATGTCATTTGAAGCCATGATCACCTATAACTATGTAAATGTGAAGTAATTTGAGAAAGAATGAGTTCATAATCCTAGAAATGTAGAGAATAGGCAAACTAGAAGGCCTTTTGGCCTTATTTGGCTCTATTATGGGTAAAATGGATCCTATACTTAGCAAATACATCATCTAATGTCATTTGAAGCCATGATCACCTATAACTATGTAAATGTGAAGTAATTTGAGAAAGAATGAGTTCATAATCCTAGAAATGTAGAGAATAGGAAAACTAGAAGGCTTTTTGCCCTTATTTGGCTCTATTTTGGGTAAAATGTATCCTATACTTAGCAAATGCATCATTTAATGTCATTTGAAGCCATGATCACCCATAACTAAGTAAATTTGAAGTAATTTGAGAAAGAATGAGTTCATAATCCTAGAAATGTAGAGAATAGGCAAACTAGAAGGCCTTTGGCCTTATTTGGCTCTATTTTGGGTAAAATGGCTCCTATACTTAGCAAAAACACTATTTAATGTCATTTGAAGCCAAGATCACCTATAAATATGTAAATGTGATGTAATTTGAGAAAGAATGAGTTCATAATCCTAGAAATGTAGAATATAGGCAAATTAGAAGGCCTTTTGCCCTTATTTGGCTCTATTTTGCGTAAAATGGCTCCTATACTTAGCAAATACATCATTTAATTTCATTTGCAGCCATGATCACCTATAACTAAGTAAATGGGAAGTAATTTGAGAAAGAATGAGTTCATAATCCTAGAAATGCAGAGAATAGGCAAACTAGAAGGCCTTTTGGCCTTATTTGGCTCTATTTTGGGTAAAATGGCTCCTATACTTAGCAAATACATCATTTAATGTCATTTGAAGCCATGATCACCTATAACTATGTAAATGTGAAGTAATTTGAGAAAGAATGAGTTCATAATCCTAGAAATGTAGAGAATAGGCAAACTAGAAGACCTTTTGCCCTTATTTGGCTCTATTTTGGGTAAAATGGCTCCTATACTTAGCAAATACATCATTTAAAGTCATTTTCAGCCATGATCACCTATAACTATGTAAATGTGAAGTAATTTGAGAAAGAATGAGTTCATAATCCTAGAAATGTAGAGAATAGACAAACTAGAAGGCCTTTTGGCCTTATTTGGCTCTATTTTGGGTAAAATGGATCCTATACTTAGCAAATACATCATCTAATGTCATTTGAAGCCATGATCACCTATAACTATGTAAATGTGAAGTAATTTGAGAAAGAATGAGTTCATAATCCTAGAAATGTAGAGAATAGGAAAACTAGAAGGCTTTTTGCCCTTATTTGGCTCTATTTTGGGTAAAATGTATCCTATACTTAGCAAATGCATCATTTAATGTCATTTGAAGCCATGATCACCTATAACTAAGTAAATTTGAAGTAATTTGAGAAAGAATGAGTTCATAATCCTAGAAATGTAGAGAATAGGAAAACTAGAAGGCCTTTGGCCTTATTTGGCTCTATTTTGGGTAAAATGGCTCCTATACTTAGCAAAAACACTATTTAATGTCATTTGAAGCCAAGATCACCTATAAATATGTAAATGTGATGTAATTTGAGAAAGAATGAGTTCATAATCCTAGAAATGTAGAATATAGGCAAATTAGAAGGCCTTTTGCCCTTATTTGGCTCTATTTTGCGTAAAATGGCTCCTATACTTAGCAAATACATCATTTAATTTCATTTGCAGCCATGATCACCTATAACTAAGTAAATGGGAAGTAATTTGAGAAAGAATGAGTTCATAATCCTAGAAATGCAGAGAATAGGCAAACTAGAAGGCCTTTTGGCCTTATTTGGCTCTATTTTGGGTAAAATGGCTCCTATACTTAGCAAATACATCATTTAATGTCATTTGAAGCCATGATCACCTATAACTATGTAAATGTGAAGTAATTTGAGAAAGAATGAGTTCATAATCCTAGAAATGTAGAGAATAGGCAAACTAGAAGACCTTTTGCCCTTATTTGGCTCTATTTTGGGTAAAATGGCTCCTATACTTAGCAAATACATCATTTAAAGTCATTTTCAGCCATGATCACCTATAACTATGTAAATGTGAAGTAATTTGAGAAAGAATGAGTTCATAATCCTAGAAATGTAGAGAATAGGAAAACTAGAAGGCCTTTTGGCCTTATTTGGCTCTATTTTGGGTAAAGTGGATCCTATACTTAGCAAATACATCATTTAATGTCATTTGAAGCCATGATCACCTATAACTATGTAAATGTGAAGTAATTTGAGAAAGAATGAGTTCATAATCCTAGAAATGTAGAGAATAGGCAAACTAGAAGCCCTTTTGGCCTTATTTGGCTCTATTTTGGGTAAAATGGATCCTATACTTAGCAAATACATCATCTAATGTCATTTGAAGCCATGATCACCTATAACTATGTAAATGTGAAGTCATTTGAGAAAGAATGAGTTCATAATCCTAGAAATGTAGAGAATAGGCAAACTAGAAGGCCTTTTGGCCTTATTTGGCTCTATTTTGGGTAAAATGGATCCTATACTTAGCAAATACATCATTTAATGTCATTTGAAGCCATGATCACCTTTAACTATGTAAATGTGATGTAATTTGAGAAAGAATGAGTTCATAATTCTTGAAATGTAGAGAATATGCAAACTAGAAGGCCTTTTGCCCTTATTTGGCTCTATTTTGGGTAAAATGGCTCCTATACTTAGCAAATACATCATTTAATGTCATTTGAAGCCAAGATTACCTATAACTAAGTAAATGTGAAGTAATTTGAGAAAGAATAAGTTCATAATCCTAGAAATGTAGAGAATAGGCAAACTAGAAGGCCTTTTGGCCTTATTTGGCTCTATTTTGGGTAAAATGGATCCTATACTTAGCAAATACATCATTTAATGTCATTTGAAGCCATGATCACCTATAACTATGTAAATGTGAAGTAATTTGAGAAAGAATGAGTTCATAATCCTAAAAATGTAGAGAATAGGCAAACTAGAAGGCCTTTTGCCCATAATTGGTTGTGTGTAGGTGAAAATGGTGCCTAATTTCAAGTATTTGGTTGTTTTATTTCATTTCTAGTCATGGACACCTTTAAAAACTAGTAACTTATGCTGTTTTATGTCTTTTTTATTTAATATATGTTTGTATAATGAATATCTTGTAGGAAACCTACCCGAAGAAGTCTGAAGAAGCAAGTACTCAAGGGATTAAGAAGAGTCCCAATGAGTTGTATTGGGAGATTGTGGGTGGCCGCAACAACAAGGGTCGAGTAAGGGGTCTTGGTCAAAGTGCGGAGTTGTACTACATCAACCGGATGGGTCGAGTTTCTAGGTCGTCACAGCAGTACACACCATCTGTTGTTTCTCAGATGCAGGATCAGATGGAGCATAGGGTTCAGGCTCTTCGCGATGAGTTTATGAGTCGATTCTCTAGCAACGACTCATGTTCTACCTTTCAGCCTCAGCATCGAGACCCCAGGGATGACCTGGGTAGTGGAGGAGCAGGTCAGGGTACCCCGGCCATTGTGTAGCCTAGCTTATGTTTATGGTAGTATGGACATGTAGTCTCATTTAGTATGGACATGTAGTTAAGTTTATTTGTATAGCTTTTGATTATGTTTCCGCTCTTTTGGAAATAACTAAATATTATTATGTTCTACTGGGTGCATGGCTTTTGTGGAAATATATATAAAAAAATTTTCGATATTCGATTAATTTTGTAAACAGGAACTAGGTGCAGGAATAGGTTTTTAATATTATTTTATGGCAGAAAATAATCTAATTTGATGCCTTGTTTTTTGCAAAAAAAATTCGTCGGAAAACTTCTTTTGCGACGGAATTATGGCACTTAAATTCCGTCGCAAAAGGGGAAAAGTTGCGAGGAAATTGTTCCGTCGCAAATTTCCGACGGAACAATCTGTCGGAAATTTGCGACGGAACAATTCCCTCGCAACTTTTCCCCTTTTGCGACGGGACAGATTATTCCGTCGCAAAGGCTAATCAACGACGGAAAAAGTTCGTCGCAGATTTGCGACGGACCATGATCAAAAGTAAATTTTTTTTCCAAGGCCTTAAATTCCGTCGGAAAATTCGTCGGAAAGGTGTTTCCGACGGAATTTTCGTCGAAAAATAGCTGATTTCCTACGAGGGCTTTTCCGACGAACCGTTACGACGGAATTCCATCGGAAAGAAGATTTGCGACGGAAATTTACCCTTCACCGACGAAAATTTTCCGTCGGAAATAAGGTGTTTTCTAGTAGTGATTCAAACAAAGCTTTTTGAATAAAACGAAAGTTAAATGCATTCAACAAAGCTAATTAAGTCAAATGAAAGTCAAACACTTTCAACAAAGCTTTTAGAATCAAATGAAAATAAAATACATTCAAACAAATTTTTTTTAATCAAATGAAAGTCAAACACATTCAAACAAAGCTTTTTGAATCAAATGAAAGTCAAATGCATTCAACAAAGCTAATTGAGTAAAATGAAAGTCAAACACTTTCAACAAAGCTTTTAGAATCAAATGAAAGTCAAATGCGTTCAAACAAATATTTTTTGAATCAAATGAAAGTCAATTGCATTCCACAAAGCTAATTAGGTCAAATGAAAGTTAAACACATTCAACAAAGCTAATTGAGTCAAATAAAAGTCAAACACATTCAAACAAAGCTTTTTGAATCAAATGAAAGTCAAATGCATTCAACAAAGCTAATTGAGTAAAATGAAAGTCAAACACTTTCAACAAAGCTTTTAGAATCAAATGAAAGTCAAATGCGTTCAAACAAATATTTTTTGAATCAAATGATAGTCAATTGCATTCCACAATGCTAATTAGGTCAAATGAAAGTTAAACACATTCAACAAAGCTAATTGAGTCAAATAAAAGTCAAACACATTCAAACAAAGCTTTTTGAATCAAACGAAAGTTAGTTGCATTCAACAAAGCTAATTGAGTCAAATGAAAGTCAAACACTTTCAACAAAGCTTTTAGAATCAAATGAAAGTCAAATACATTCAAACAAAGCTTTTTTAATCAAATGAAAGTCAATTGCATTCTAGATTGCTAATTAAGTCAACTGAAAGTCAAACACATTCAACAAAGCTAACTGAGTCAAATGAAATTCAAACACATTCAAACAAAGCTTTTTGAATCAAACAAAGGTTAAATGCATTTAACGAAGCTAATAGAGTCAAATGAAAGTCAAACATTTTTAACAAAGCTTTTAGAATCAAATGAAAGTCAAATACATTCACACAAAGCTTTTTTAATCAAATAAAAGTCAATTGCATTCCACAATGCTAATTGTATCAAATGAAAGTCAAACACATTCAACCAAGCTAATTGAGTCAAATGAAAGTCAAACACATTCAAACAAAGCTTTTTGAATCAAACAAAAGTGAAATGCATTTAACAAAGTTAATTGAGTCAAATGAATGTTAAACACTTTCAGTAAAGCTTTTAGAATCAAAGGAAATTCAAATACATTCAAACAAAGCTTTTTGAATAAAATGTAAGTCAAATACATTCAAACAAAGCTTTTTGAATCAAATGAAAGTCAATTGCATTCCACAAAGCTAATTGAGTCAAATGAAAGTCATACACATTCAACAAAGCTAATTGAGTCAAATGAAAGTCAAACACACTCAAACAAAGTTTTTTGAATCAAACGAAAATGAAATGCATTAAACAAAGCTAATTGAGTCATATGAAAGTCAAATACTTTCAATAAAGATTTTAGAATCAAAGGAAAGTCAAATACATTCAAACAAAGCTTTTTGAATAAAATGTAAGTCAAATACATTCAAACAAAGCTTTTTGAATCAAATGAAAGACAATTGCATTCCACAATGCTAATAGAGTCAAATGAAAGTCAAACACATTCAAACAAAGTTTTTAGAATCAAATGAAAGTAAAATGTATTCAACAAAGCAAATTGAGTCAAATGAAAGTCAAACACTTTCAACAAAGCTTTTAGAATCAAATGAAAGTCAAATACATTCAAACAAAGCTTTTTGAATCAAACGAAAGTGAAATGCATTTAACAAAGCTAATTGAGTCAAATGAAGGTCAGACACATTCAAACAAAGCTTTTTAAATCAAATAAAAATCAAATGCATTCAACAAAGCTAATTGAGTCAAAGGAAAATCAAACATTTTCAAAAAAAACCTTATAGAATCAAATTAAAGTCAAATACATTCAAAAAAAGCTTTTTTAATCAAATGATGGTCAATTGCATTCCAGAATGCTAATTGAGTCAAATGAAAGTGAAACACATTCAACAAAGCTAATTGAGTCAAATGAAAGTCAAACAATTTTAGTAAAGCTTTTAGTATCAAATGAAAGTCAAATACATTTAAACAAAGTTTTTTATTCAAATGAAGTCAATTGCATTCCACAAAGAAAATTGAGTAAAATGAAAGTCAAACACATTCAACAAAGATAATTGAGTAAAATGAAAGTCAAACACATTCAAACAAAGCTTTTTGAATCAAATGAAAGTCAAATGCGTTCGACAAAGCTAATTGAGTCAAATGAAAGTCAAACACTTTCAACAAGGCTTTTAGAATCAAATGAAAGTCAAATACATTCAAACAAAGCTTTTTTAATCAAATGAAAGTCAATTGCATTCTAGATTGCTAATTAAGTCAAATGAAAGTCAAACACATTCAACAAAGCTAATTGAGTCAAATGAAATTCAAACACATTCAAACAAAGCTTTTTGAATCAAACAAAGGTTAAATGCATTCAACGAAGCTAATAGAGTCAAATGAAAGTCAAACATTTTTAACAAAGCGTTTAGAATCAAATGAAAGTCAAATACATTCACTCAAAGCTTTTTTAATCAAATAAAAGTCAATTGCATTCCACAATGCTAATTGTATGAAATGAAAGTCAAACACATTCAACCAAGCTAATTGAGTCAAATGAAAGTCAAACACATTCAAACAAAGCTTTTGGAATCAAACAAAAGTGAAATGCATTTAACAAAGCTAATTGAGTCAAATGAATGTCAAACACTTTCACCCAAAGTAGCATAAGCAACCGTCCCAACCTTCACCGTACGCTCTGGACGGCTGTCGTCCAGAACGAGATCAATGTTTTCTCCAGCCGGTTGGGGACGGAGCTCGTCTGACCGTTCACCGGTCAGTGATTGCTATTTCTTCTCTTTCTTCACCTCCACCAGTAGAGGCGCTTTTCTTTTCTTACCAACGGCTGGTGGGGCTGGGTTGGCTTCCTTGACATCGTCAAGGTCTATTGGTTCCTTCCCTTGGCCGTCTGAGGCCACAGTATCTTTTACGGCTGAGAGATAGCACTCCCTTGCCGTCTTCTGATCCCCGTTCAGGGAACCAACAGAGCCATCATCCCGCTCATACTTGATGAGCATGAGAGACGGGATAATGACCGCCTTAGCTTCGTTGAGGGTTGGCCTACCAAGGATGATATTGTAGGCGGTCAACTCCTCAACGACCAAGAACCTGACGACAATATGCCGTCCCTGGCCTTTTTCTCCCAGCCGGATGGGCAAGTCGACTCTGCCGGCTGGGTAGACCATCCCACCCCCAAAACCAACCAAGGGGTGGGTGACCGGATGCATGCTGCTGACATTATATTTCAGCTTATGTAGACACCGGAGGCTGATAATATCTGACGAGCTGCCGGTGTCAATAAGGATCCGTCCAACCAGCTGGTTGGCAACTTTGCATTCAATGAAAACCGGGTCGTCATGCGGACGGCGGACGCTGTCCCTATCCTTCTCAGTTATAAGAACGTCTGGGAAGGTGGAGGAGGCAGACGCCTGCTCATCATCATCCTTATCCATCTTTCGAAGATGGCTCTTGGTGCCCCGGATGGTAGGGCCACCACATGAAAATCCGCCTGCTATAGTGTAGACCGGATCCTTGTCGGTTTCCGAGCTACTAGCAGGCTGGGGGCCAGCCTTGGAGGACTGACCCTTATACTTCTTCTTTGCCCCGGCAGGGGACTTAGATATGTAGGACTTGAGGAGCCCCTTATCAGCCAGACGGTCCAACGTCCGCTGTAGACTGAAGCAGTCGTTGGTGTCATGGCCAACCTCCTCATGGAAGTGGCAAAATTTATTTTTGTTCCGAGACTGGACGGAACTCTTCATCGGATTCGGCTTCTCAATAGACAGCCGGTCCTTCACCTCCATGAAAATGGAGTTGCAGTCTTTGTTAAACTCGTACTTGGGGACCTACGGTTTAAACTCTTTCTTCTTCTTCTGGGACGGCTGGTCAGAATCACTAACCGCCCAGACTTCTTTTCTCTTCTTGCTCTCTTCTTTTTTGTTACCCGGCTGAGCAGACCGGCTTTCTTTTTGCTTGTCAGACTTCTTGGAGTCTGACTGGCTACCAGGCGAGTAGAGGTCGGTAGCCTGAATGTAGCTCTCCGCCTCCCTCAGGGCCGCCTGTAGCGTGAATGCCCCTTTTCGGACAAGGTCGAACTTAAAGGCCGACCCGTCCTTCAGACCCTTGAAGAAGTCTGTGAAAGCTACCTCGTCAGACAGCCCCTGGATCTGTATTCTGACCAGGTTGAACCGCCTGACATAGGAGCGTAGCCCTTCTCTCTCACCCTGCCTGACGGTGCTCAGATCAAGGCTCGTCTTCTTGGCAGGAATGTTCATAGAGAAGTTGGTAGCAAACAAGAAGGCTAGCCTCTTGAAGCTGTCAATAGAACCGGCTAGCAAGTTGCCAAACCACTGCTGGGCAATGCCCTTCAGTGTAGCCGGGAAACATCGACACCAGGTGGCATCGTCCCAATCTTGTAAGCACATGAGGTTGGTGTATGCCATCAGGTGGTCTTCGGGGTTGGTGGTACCATCATAGGTGCCCACCAGTACATTCTTAACCTTGGCCGGCTGAGCCGCCTCGGTTATATTGGCTGCAAAGGCAGACGGTTGCTCGCCTAACCTCATTAGCCGAAGCTGCCAGTCCAGAGGCTGGGCAGGAGGATATGCCGCCTGACCCCCAAAAGGAGGTGGCTGCATGAATTGAAGGTCGTATTGCCCATACTGCGCCTGAGGTGCGTATGGCATCGACCCTATCATAAGTTGAGGTTCGGTGTTGACGGATTTACCGCCTGTCCGACTCTCATGCAAGGACATAGAATTCCTTGTTGATGCTTGTTTGAAGCTGTCTGGAAAGCTCGAGGTAGAGGCTGACTCAGACTGTTGCTGCCTCCTTCGATTAATGACTTCTCTTGCATCGAAGGTAGGCGTCTTCTTACCCTCCGGCTGGGGTCGCCGGGGCATCAGAATCTTAGAGCAGTCAAGTTTTGCGGCTGCCTTCTCCTTTGGGTGAGGAGTTGGCTGCCTGTCCTTCACTAGCTTCTTCTTCTTCCCATCATTGGGAGTTTTTTTAGCCGGCTAACTCTTGCTAGAGCCTGCCTTGTTTTGGTTGATCATGGCCTTGATTTCACCCTTGAAAGAGTTCATGAATTTCATGAGCTCATCTCGGGTGACTGGGGCCTGACCTTTGGCCTTCTGGGTTTCCCCTTCTGGCCTTCCAGATGGGCGCCTGCTTGGGCCCGCCTAGTCTTCATTTCGCTCCAGTTGATCCCTGGAACGAATGGATTTAGAGATGAGGGAGCCATCCTTAGATGTGTAGGTCTCCACATCATCATCTTCATCTTCTTCCTCCTCCTCTGTGAATAACTCTGGCTGAGGCTGAGGTGGAGGCTGGGGGATTTCAAACCCCACCGGCTGAATAACCGGTTGCATGTCGTCCGGGGAACCCGTCTGAGTGCCCGGACGTAGAGAGGTAGAATTGAGAATCGGTACAGAACTTTGAACCATCCTGAGGTACTCTCCCCATAGACGGCGCCAAATGTTTTGGGTGTTTTTGTCCCTCGGGAGAGTTACAACTCGAAGACTGGTCCGGAGAGCTTCTGTACCTGCAAAATCAACGGAGACACCGTTTGGGTGGTGCTCCGTCTCCAACGCTCAAGTTAGTAACTTGAACGAGAGAAAAAGGTGCGGAAATTTAGGAGGGGATCTGCTAGGTTTTCTAGCTCAGCTGTCTCTATCAAAGGGACAGTTTTGTGTAATAAATGAAGGAACGTGCCCTCCAAAAGAGGGGAATCTCCCTATTTATAGGGTCATTGGGATTTGTGCCCCTGATTAGGTGACAGAACCCTAATCAGGGATGGGCTGCGCCGTATTACGGCTTTCTCGGGATTTGGGCCTGAAGGCCGACATTCTCCCTAATATCTGGGAAGACACGTGTCACACAGGGATAGGTCCATTTTGGTCCATCCCCGGGCAGACACGTGTCACCCTCTGATTGGGCCACGTGTGAGGGGTAAAATTACCCTAAACATTTGGCGCCGTCTGTGGGGAGAGTACCTCGGGATGGTCGTTGGGTAAAATTACCCTAAACACGTGTCACCCTCTGATTGGGCCACGTGTGACGTTGAGAACCAAATATGACCATTATATGTTGCCATAAATGTCCGTGGTAGGCTTGAGGTCATGATATCGGTGCAAGTTTAGAACGGGTAAATTGACTGTTAAAAGGCATATTGGATGGTTCCACCCACTTAATTTGACTCCCGGAGGGTATTAGGAACCATGGTGAACATCTCGGAAATTTTTATTTCCTGGAGAAAAAAGGTCAAAAAATTCCAAAATTGAATATCCACGCTTTTTTAGGAATTTTGAGGTTACAGGGCCCGGTGGCGAAAAGTCTTGAGACCCTAGGGGATACAACTTAGGGTCATATTATGACGTTTGGAACCATATATGACCCTTATATGTTTCCATAAATGTCCGTGGTAGGCTTGAGGTCACGATATCGGTGGAAGTTTGGAACGGGTAAATTGACTGTTTTAAGGCATATTGGATAGTTCCACCCACTCAATTGGACTCCCGGAGGTTATTAGGAACTATGGTAAATATCTCGGAAATTTTTATTTCCGGGCGAAAAAAGATCGAAAAATTCCTAAATTGAAGGCTAAAATCCACGCTTTTTGTGGAAATTTAGGGTTACGGGGCCTGGTGGCGAAAAGTCTTGAAACCCTAGGGGGTAAATCTAAGGGTCATCTGATGACGTTTGGAACCATATATGACCCTTATATGTTGCCATAAATGTCTATGGTAGGCTCTAGGTTACGATATCGGTGCAAGTTTGGAACGGGTAAATTGACTGTTAAAAGGCATATTCGATGGTTCCACCCACTCAATTGGACTCCCGGAGGGTATTAGGAACTATGGAAAACATCTCGGCAATTTTTATTTTCGGGCGAAAAAAGGTCAAAAAATTCCAAATTTAAAGGCTACAATCAATGCTTTTAAATTTATTTTGAGATTACGGGGCCCGGTGTCGAAAAGTCTTGTGACCCCAGGGGATACATCTTAGGGTCATATAATGAAGTTTGGAACAATATATGACCCTTATATATTGCCATAAAAGTTCGTGGTAGGCTTGAGAGGTCACGATATCGGTGAATGTTTAGAACGGGTAAATTGACTGTTAAAAGTCATATTGGATGGTTCCATCCACTCAATTGCACCCCCAGAGGGTATTAGGAACTATGGAAAACATCTCGGAAATTTTTATTTTCGGGCGAAAAAAGGTCAAAAAATCCCAAATTTGAAGGCTATAATCCACGCTTTTTGAGGAATTTTGAGGTTACGGGGCCCGGTGGCGAAAAGTCATGAGACCCTAGGGGATACATCTTAGGGTCATATGTAATACCCCGTATTTTCATACGTATTTCCCTAATTATTAATTAGGAATTATTTTATAAAAAGGGTATTTTAGTAAATTTATTATTTGGAGCCAAAATAATATTTGAATTTTGGCGCCAAAAGTATTTTGAAAACTAATCATTATTTTGGATAAGATGTATTATCCATTTATCCTATTTTAAAAACCGGATTTATTTATAAATTTCGGATATTTTAATTAAGGCAAAAGCTATATTTTACTATTATTTTAATAAGTCCGAAAATATAATTTATTTAGCTAATAATTTCAGATTTTCTTATGAATAAAATCTGATTTTATAATTTAAATTATTTGGTAAATATTTGGTATTTTATTATTTAATTATTTATTACAATATATATTATATACACAATTATTTTTAATTCCTTAGAACTAGCAAATTATAGGAAAAATTGCTCCCATAAATCCCAACTTTTCCTCGTCCGTCCAAATTAATCCCTACTTTTGATTATTATCTATTGCACCCAACTTTAGGGGGTATTAATTTCTATTGCACCCAATTTACCTGAAACCGGTTAATCAGGTTAACATTTGTGAATTAAATTTATTTGCACACGTGTCAATATGTAATTGGTTGGAAAAAAAATGTAAAAAAAAAAAAAAACTAAAACCAAACCCAGCCACCAACGACCACCCCGTAGCTACCCACGGCCAGCCCAACGCCCACCCCGCAGCACCCACGACCAGCCCAACGCCCTTCCCCTCGTCGTCGCCCAGTCATCCTTCCCCTATCCTAGTGCCGGCGACGCCCGACCATCCAAATCGACCACCAGAAAACGCACCCCCATCTCCCTCAAAACGACCACCAGAAAACGCTCAGGAGGAAGGGTTGGGTAGGGGGAGGGGTTTTCAAGGGTGGGGGAAGGGAAATGGTGGCTGGTCGGTGGTTTTCGGCAGTGAGGAGGGGTTTTCGGGGGTGGGGGAAGGGTTTTCGGGGGTGGGGGAAGGGAAATGGTGGCTGGACGGCGGTTTTTGGCAGCGGGGAGGGGTTTTCGGGGGTGGGGGAGGGGTTTTCGGGGGTGGGGGAAGGGAAATGGTGGCTGGGCGGCGGTTTCCGACAGCGGGGGAGGGGTTTCGGGGATGGGGCCGATTTTCCGGCAAGGTGGGGGTGGGGGTTGTGGTGTATTCCGGGCTGGGCCATGGGTGGTTTGTGGGTTTTTGTTTTTGTTTTTGTTTTTTTTTTTTTTTATAGCCAATTATAGGCTGACACATGTCTAGGTAACCTGTTATATCAGGTTAAGTGACCTGTTGGGTGCAATAGAAATTAATACCCCCTAAAGTTGGGTGCAATAGATAATAATCAAAAGTAGGGATTAATTTGGGCGGACGAGGCAAAGTTGGGATTTATGGGAGCAATTTTTCCCAAATTATATTCCTAAATACTAAATAGGAAGGCTGAAAATATGAGCTTAGGAAAGCTCAATAATTTCGGCCATCCCATAAAGATTTTGGGAAAATATTTTGGTAAATTGTATTTTTAATTATCTCCCTAAAATCTCCTATTTTCCTTAATTCTAATTCTCCATCTTTTTGATATCCAATTGTTATATTTTGTTGCCATTCGTTCTTCTTAATTATTTCCCAAGCAATTCCAATTTCCTTAATATTTTTCATGACATACATACCTTCCATATTCAATTATACACAATCCCTTCAAATATCAAAACTTTCCTTAAATCTTTGCTTACTTCTCCAAGTAATCTCTTAAACCCTAATTACCATAATTATTCCTACATTTTCCTACCATAATTCATGCACATACTAGCCTATAAATACCCCTTCATACCTCTCACATTCTTCACACAAATTCTCTTCTTTTCTTCTCCTCAATTTTACACAAATCATCCCGTCCATCTTTGAAGCCAATTTTCGGGCACTTCTGGTCAGTTTTTGGGTTAGTGACATTTCACAGAAGGTTGTTCCTCTCAAAAAATCCTTGAGGGTAGGCTCAAGAATCACTCAATTCGGAGCTATATTGAAGGAGTTATAGCCTCTGAAAGTTCTGCCTATTATTTCCTGCGCAAATCCAATTCTTTTCTTCTCCTTTTCTTTTATTCAATTATTATTATTATTATTATTATGGGAGATTAATATGAAATTATTATGAGTAGTTTTAATTATATAAAATCATGTTTTAATAATATTCATGTTGAATTAATTTAAGAGGTTCATGTACATATAGTTGGGAGGGTTTAATTTAATTATTTGTTATTATTTGTTAACCTTATATTGATTAAGGTTATATTTATTTGTAGGGTGTTTTTGATCAAGCTACTTGAGAGTTCTTTTGGAGTGTTGTTGGCTAAGTGGAGATCAAGGTACGTTAGGTGGCTAGATACCTTGAAAGTGATCGATTTGAATAACATGTTTGAATGATGAATTGAATTATATTGAATTGAATTATGGTTTATGAATTGAAAGTATGTTTAAAGGATTGGTTTTAAAAACCTAATTAGATTATTGATTTTTATAACATGTTTTGATTAATTAATTTATTATTCATGTTTAAAAAGGATTGATTTTAAAAGCATGTTGAATTTATTAAAAAGAAATTTGGATTATAATTAAAGGTTGAATTATTGGATTTAAAAGAGGATTTATATAATCGTGGATTTATTATTATTTATGCTTTATAAGCATGTTAGTAATCCCACTATGCGGATTTGGTTTATTGATAAGACTATGGACTTTGTATGACCTAGTCTTTCCTCAAGAATAGCCTTGTAATATAAGGTGACTAGCTTGGGGGGTGTGCACACTTGGGAGAGGAATTGGTTTTAATATAAGGAATTGGTTTTAAATAATTGGAATTGGTTTTATTGATCATTGATATTGGAATTATTGACAATTGGTTTTAAACCATGAGTTTGGAATTATTGGATTATATATTGGAAATTGGTTTTAAAAGCATGTTTGCAAATAAATTGAGTTTAATTATCTTGCACTTATCGTATTTAGCATATTTTGCTAACTCGTACTTCTTATTTGTTTTGGTTCGCCCTGTTTACCGTAATGGTAAGCAGTGTTGCTTATTTTCAGGTTGGAGTCAATAAATGATGCATTGGAGTCCCGGGATTGGTTTTCACTAAATTAGGAATTTGGTCTTGTATCTATTTTAAGTACTCATAACTTTGGTTACTATTTATGGTTATTATTAAAAAAGAAGAGTATTGAAGTTTTCGCTGCAAAGTATTGTTATTTTTAGTAAGATGAGTAGCCTTGCGTAATCACGCGGCGGTCATACGCCTAAGTCTATCTCTACGGTATAATTATACGTATTATACTAGTATTTCCGTAGAGGGAGATTTGGGGGTGTTACAAAGTGGTATCAGTTTTTAAGGTCCTAAAAAGATTAAAATGGGAATAGTAATAAAAATTGTGGGTAGACTTAAGTGGCATATAGGATAGATAGAGTTTCGCATTTGTGAGTAAGTCAAAAGCTTTATTTTACTTAAAAACTATTTTCCTATTTGTGGAAAGATGAGGGAGAAAAGGATGCTCGAGTTCTCTACGGAGGCCTATAATGGGTACGTGAAAGGAATGGTGTCCTTCGAACAAGTGTACTATTCCGTTAGCGGGTTCAGAATTATTAGAAAGCTAATATATTCAGTAAGGTCAAGTGATCGGAATGCCTGGGTGGAGGCCGCTTCCGATCAGTAATATTAATGGATAATTAATGTTACAGCTTAATCTTGACTGAACCCTTCGGGTCACACCCAAGCATTCAACAAACCGAAACGACGAATTAATTCAGAAGGAATTAATGAGTCGACCGTGTAATATTTATTTAGACGACGGAAATTCGAGCTTAGAGCGTCGAAACCGAGCGTCGGAAGTTGAGTCGAAAAATAGTGAAAGACGAGACGAGTAATAGTAATAAATCAACAAAAGACCAAAATACCCCTAGCATCGGAATGCCCTAGCAAACCGAGTGCTAAGGGCGTATGGCCTAGCATGGTGGCTAGCATGCGCACCAAGCCGAGCCTAGGCTGGCTGGTGCGTGCTAGCGCACTCATGCTAGCATCGCAAGGCTAGGCGCAGCCTAGTGCGTGCTAGCATGCTAGGCGCAGCCTTGTGCGCGCAATGGCTAGCAAGCCATGCCGCAACAAGCTGCTGGAGCTAGCACGCTAGGCGCGCCAGCTCGCCACAGCTAGCAGCAGCATGGCTAGGCCATTGCTTGCTGCCTAGCAGCGCTGGCCGAGGCACAAGGCCAGCAGGAGCAGCCCGCACAAGCATGCTGGGCGTGCTGGCCAGCAGCAGCAGCAGCCCGCATGCAAGTGCTGGGCTTGCTGGGCTTGCTGGGCGTGGCTGCCACGGACAGCAGCACATGGCAGCCCACCTTGGCTGCCTTGGTGCCCAAGGGTGGGTGCCATGTGGCTTGTGGTCCTTGAGTGTGTGGGGAGTGAGTTGGCCGGTTATGGGAGAGGGAGTGGGGAGCAAGTTTGGTCCCCCCCTTCTCCAAATGGTCCTCACCTAACCACTCACATGAGCTTGCCACTTGTTGATTTATTACTAGCTTGATTATTGATTTTATTTTAGCTTTAAAATAAAATGGAAAAATCATACTATCCCACATTGATGGGAGAGTAAATGATACTCCCATCATTTCCTATAAATACCCAAGTATGGGCATTGGGAAAGATGCTTGAGTAAGAGTTGGAAAAGGCATCACAATTAGTGAAAACCTTTGAACTCAATATTATTACTCGGGTTTTGTTGGTCGGGTCTTACTAACTCCAAGACATTGGACCTAGTCGGTTTTGTTGGTGCGGGTGGACTTCGTTGGAGGTCTCCGTGCGAGCGGGACTTGAAGCTTTCAAGTAAGAGCTCATTTGGAGCGAAGCACGCGTCAAGGGTAATTAGCTTATCTTAATCTTGTGATTAATTTAATTATGTTTATGGTTTTATTTATTGCGAGTGCGGTCTTGGTTTTGGGTTTGTTTCCGCGGTGAGTCGGACTCACCAAAACCCAACAGCGGTATCGGAGCCTCGCTCGTTTATTTTAAAATCATAATATTTTCAAGGTGTTATTATGGCTTATTTTTTCTGGTTTTAAGTTGCTAATTATATTAGTAACTCGTTTTTCAAATTTTACCTCGTTTTAGAGCTATCTTCAGCCCCGAACCCAGATTTCGACCCAAAAATAGTGAATTTTGGGTGGAAAAGGTGTTCTGGAAATGGTTTTACCCTTCTAAGACTCGGTTTTTAGCCAGAAAACGACCAGAAATGCATTTTTCGAGGGATTTTTCGTTTTGATGAAAAATTTTAAGTCTTTCTAACCTTGAAAATTGATTGCATATTTATGGTGGTTATGTAAATGGTTCTTTCCTTATTTTATATGCAATTTTTAGACCACTTTAAGCATGATTACTTGGTGGTAATTGGTGCTTGAAAGTTTGGTTTTATTTTTCACATAATTGCAAATTAATTGCATTGAGTGTGAAATAGTTGTTCTTTGATGCTTCCAAGTATTAAAGATTCAATCTTTACTTATGATAAGTGATTGAAACTTTGAGTTACTAAATTCCATGTATTTTGGTTAAACTTTGTTGATTTAATCATTTTTTAGTTGATTGGAATCATAAAGTTTAAAACTTGTGATAGAAATTGGTTTATCTTCATATTGGAAGATATAATTTTTCATGAAGTCACAAGTATTAAAGTTGGAGTCTTTATTGAACTTATGTTCATTTTTCCAACTCCCTTTTATTTTGTCAAAATCTCAAGATTAATTTAAAGTGATTAAATTAATAGTGAGAAATGCCCTAATTTATTTTGTTACACCAAGTTAAACCAATTTTATTAAAGAATGATTCTTGGTAATAAATTTGGTTAATTGCTTTGGATGAATTATTTAAGTTGGACTTGTTATTTTTCATTTTTCCTCAAAATTGATTCTAAAATTAATTTAGAATTGATTTATAATGTCACACACAAAATTCGATAATTTTCGAAGCATTAGCACGCAACACGAGGCCTAAGAGCCCCGAGCTAGCTCTCGGCCAGCTGGGCTGCTCACGCAACCCATATGTGGCTGGCGAGGCTGCTGGGTGCTTCGTGCTTAGGTGCGTGGTGCTGTGCGACTGTGTGTGCGAGGAAGGGCGTGGGCTGCTGCTCGCTGCCAGCCACATAGCGCACCAGCCAGCAACAAGCAGCAGCATGGCGCAGCAGCAGCATAGTGCTGTGCGCGCTGTGCGTGCTGCTACGCTTGGCTTGGCTGGGCGTGGCGTGGGCGAGCACAAGCAGCCCATGGGCATGCTTGGTGTTGCGGGGGTGCGAATGGGTATGTTACGAGCTTGTTGTACGGTACGTACGATCCCATAATTGGCACAATAACCCCGGGTTGTTAAGGCGATGCTATTTTAAAGTTAATTTTAGCATTGCTTAATATGTAAATAAGGGCAATTTTGGGTTCCAAGTCTTAGTGCTAGGCACTTAGACATTATGGAATTCGTAATTTTGCTTAGATTGTCGTTTTAATTATTTTAATTATTTTATTTATTTAATTAAAATTTTGGAGGCTAGGCCTCGGGTTTTTGAGCGACATTTGCAAAATTAATTTTGACAAATATTTGGGTTCACCGACTTAATTAATTGGATTAGTTAAGATTGGATGCGGAATTTAGTGGGAGCGTCTCTTAGTTATTACCATAACCGGTTAAAACAACTTTGACTAGTTTAATTAGGCGTGTTAATTGAATTAACCACCTAGATTAATTACTAGTTCCCGTGCGGTTTTATGCATTGTTACTTGTTTGATCGTTGTAAAATGCATGGGCCATTCACAGATAGTGAATGGATGAATGGAATGTAAAATTCTCTCACAGGTTTTATGAAATGGCAACTAGTGGGGCCCGATTAGGATAGAAAATACGGACTGTGATCCGTGATGTATTTTTGTAAATCTAAATACGGTCTGCGAACCGTTGAGTATTTTTGTACCTTAATATTTAGATTAGTCCTAATCGTAGATACTAGCAATTATATTATTTGGTCAAGTCTTGAAGACGGAGTTCTTAGAAGACGAAGCCATGAAGTTGCAAAAGAAGACCTTTTGAAGACTTGAAGATCTCAAGGGGTCATGCTAGTTGCCAAATGCATCTCTATTTATGTTTTCGATATATATTTATGTTTATATATTTGAATTATATGTTAGATGCATGGTTAGGATTTCGAATGTTGAGATGATTAATTAAGTTCACTTAAATCAACCAACATAGAAACCCTAGGTCCCTTAAAATTGAGTAAAACTTGCCATTCCAAAACACACTTACCAACCGAACGAGGGTAGTGATGGGCTACGCCAAAGCGAGGCATCACTACTTCTCCAAGGAACGTAAGGCGTACTAGGTATGCAAGTGGTTTTGGTTATACTCAACGATATGAGTGATGGAGTCCTAACATGTCGTGGCAAAGTGAATAAATTGTTTAGAGAGCATTGGATGCGACGATTTATTCAACCAAGAGTGGCTTGGAGCCATTAGCAAAGCGTTGCTTACCTTAGGAAATTGAGTGTTAAGACAAGCCAAAGCATGCTTAACCACTCTTTGTTTCTTTGGATCTTGGAATCGACTTATTCTCACCAAAATTGGGGACAATCTTTAATGTGTGAATAAGACGTTTTAAATAAGTTTGATTAAAATGCATGATTTCAATCTTATTTAAGTATAATGAATGGTTTTTCATTTTAAATTCTTTCAATTGTAGAATCATGTCTTCAACTAATGACAACGACCTTATGCTCCCGGAATTGCCCAAAGAGTTGCCAATTTCTCTGAACTTGGTAAACTTTAAGGAATGGGAAGAGGAACTCCGAAAGACCCTCCGAAATTGCTACCTAGAGCACATTCTGGACACTCAAATCCCGAGTTTCTACTCAAAGGGGATTATGAGTGATGAGGCACATGAGGAATGGAGTGAGGATTGCAAAAGAGTTTCCAGACTCATGGAAAACTCCATCCCGGTACAATGGAAGGGGAAGTTCTCCAACTATTTTCCGGACATGATGCTCAAAGCTCTAGAAGATGTAGTCAATTTGAGAGTCACCAAGAGTACCAGAGGCAACTATGATGGACTTGTGGAAGATGTGACTAGGTCACTCTCGAACATGAGGATCAAGCCACCGCAAGATGGATGTCTCATCAAAGAGAGACAAGAAGTATGGGCTAAGGTCTATAATGCAAGACTTAGACCTGGGATGCCACTTCAAGCTCATGTGCTCAACATGACAAGGCTATTCACCCATCTGGAGCTACTTGGCAAACCAGTGGAAGATGAGCAAGCAGCTCTCATGCTACTAAGCTCACTCCACTCGGGGTATGTTGCATTAAAGATGAGACTTACGGCCAAACGGAACAAACTTTCCTTGATGGAAGTTGTTCAAGAGCTACAGAAAACCTATTCTTGCAAGAAGGCTAAGGTTGACCTGAGACCAAAGAAGAAGGAGTTCAAGAACAAAGCTAAGATGCGCTGCTTCTATTGTAGTAGACCCGGACACTACAAAAGAGAATGTAGCATGTATCTAGCAGATGAGGCGAAAGGAAAAGTAACCTCGATCTCAGGTATCATCTATACACTTGAACATAAGCAATTTATGAGGTATTAGATACCGGAAAAATTGGCTCACTATATGCTCCTATTTCAGGAACAAAGTGAGCGGTGCTTTTCAAGTGGATATGAGTACAAGTGGAAGAAGAAGATAATCTTTCAAAGAAAGCTTGTAATCTCATATTTTGTCTAGATTTAAAACTTTTTAGTTTTATCTACCATATTTTGATCTTGTGGCGTTGGACGTCATTGTAAACTTGATCACAAGACATATCATCTTGTTGGAATGACACGTTTGTGTATTTGGACAAATTGTTTATAATGATACCAAAAGAGCTAAGACCATGGAGTCAAATCAGACTTACTTGTGGCATTGTCGTCTTGGCCACATTAACATCAAACGCATCAAGAAACTTCTACAAGAAGGTGTTCTTGACTCTTTCGATTTAGAATCGTTTGAGAATTGCGAAGGATGTCTATTAGGCAAGATGATTAAACAGCCATTCTCCAAGTTGGGAGAAAGGGCAAGTGACTTATTGGGTCTTATACACACCGATGTATGTGGACCAATGAGCTCAACCACAAGAAATGGACATCGATATTTCATCACTTTCACAGACGACTATAGTAGATATGGCTATGTCTACCTCATGTCGCACAAATCTGAATCATTTGAAAAGTTCAAAGAATTTCAGAGTGAAGTTGAAAATCAGCTTGGCAAGAAAATCAAAGCCCTTCGATCGGATCGAGGTGGTGAATACTTGAGCCAAGAATTCGATGACCATCTGAAAGAAAAGGGTATACTTTCAGAATTGACACCTCCAGGAACTCCACAATGGAACGGAGTATCCGAAAGGAGAAATCGGACCTTGTTAGACATGGTACGATCAACAATGGGTCTTAGTGATCTTCCTATCTCTTTCTGGGGACACGCACTTCTAACTGCGGCACTAACACTGAACCGTGCTCCATCAAAAGCTGTAGAAAAGACTCCATATGAATTATGGACGAAGAAACCTCCTAGGTTATCTTTTCTAAAGATATGGGGATGCGAAGCATATGTCAAGAAATTGATCTCTGACAAACTTCATCCCAAATCTGACAAGGTTTACTTTGTGGGCTACCCAAAAGAAACCAAAGGGTATTACTTCTACAACAAATCGGAGAACAAAGTGTTTGTTGCTCGCGATGGTGTCTTTTTGGAGAAGGAGCACCTTTCCAAAATGACAAGTGGGAGGAAAATCGAACTCGACGAAGTTCGTGAGGATGAGCAACAAAATCATAATGACAGTCAGAGTGCTCAAACAGCATCTGTTGACGCAGGTCAAAATGATCAAAATGTGCAAAGTCGAACCGACAATGCAAATGCTCAATCCATTACCCTACGTAGGTCTCTGAGGCCGAGATCTCAACCTGATAGATATCTTGGTTTAGTATTAACCGAGAATCAGGACATCCTGATTATGGATGGAGATGAACCGGCAACCTACAAGCAAGCGATGGCAAGCACCGACTCTGCTAAATGGCAAGAGGCCATGAGATCTGAAATGGATTCCATGTTTGAAAATCAAGTCTGGGACTTGGTTGACTTACCCGAAGGTTATACACCGATCGGATGTAAGTGGATTTTCAAGTTGAAAACCGACAAAGATGGAAATGTATTCATTTACAAAGCTAGATTGGTGGCAAAAGGTTACAGACAAGTTCATGGTATTGATTACGATGAAACCTTTTCACCAGTTGCAATGCTTAAATCCGTTCGGATCCTCCTAGCGATTGCTGCATATTACGACTATGAAATATGGCAGATGGACGTCAAAACCGCCTTCCTTAATGGTTATTTGGAAGAAACTGTGTATATGACACAGCCTGAAGGTTTTGTCGACCAAAACAATGCTGGGAAAGTTTGTAAGCTTAAGAAGTCCATTTATGGATTAAAGCAAGCAAGCAGAAGTTGGAATCTGCGTTTTGATGAAGCCATCAGTAAGTTTGGTTTTATCAAGAATCCAGATGAATCTTGTGTTTACAAGAAGGTCAGTGGGAGTGACATCGCCTTCCTAGTCTTATATGTTGATGACATATTGCTCATTGGAAACAGCATTCCGTTGTTAGAGTCTGTAAAGGCCTGGCTTGGAAAGTGCTTCTCAATGAAAGACTTGGGAGAGGCTCAGTACATACTAGGCATCAAGATCTATAGGGATAGATCGAAAAGGATGATTGGATTGAGTCAAAGTACTTATATTGATAAGGTACTTGCTCGATTTGGCATGGAGGAGGCCAAAAGAGGTCACCTGCCAATGTCACATGGCATAACCCTAAGCAAGAAGCAGTGTCCACAGACACCTGATGAGCGGGTAAGAATGAATCAGATTCCATATGCTTCGCTTATTGGATCTATCATGTATGCCATGATATGTACTAGGCCAGATGTGTCGTATGCCTTGAGTGCTACGAGCCGTTACCAATCAGACCCAGGAGAGGCGCATTGGACTGCGGCCAAAAATATCCTAAAGTACCTGAAAAGGAACAAGGATAAATTCCTGGTGTATGGTGGTACAAAGGATTTGGTTGTGGAAGGTTATACCGACGCAAGCTTCCAGACAGACAGAGACGATTTCAAATCGCAATCTGGATATGTGTTCTGTCTAAATGGAGGGGCGTTTAGTTGGAAGAGCGCAAAGCAGAGTACAACTGCAGATTCTACAACTGAAGCCGAATACTTGGCAGCTGCTGAAGCAGCTAAGGAGGCTGTTTGGATTCGTAAGTTCGTTGGCGAACTTGATGTTGTACCCTCTATAAAGGGTCCAATAGCCCTCTATTGTGACAACAATGGAGCTATTGCTCAGGCCAGAGAGCCTAGAGAACATCAGAAGGTCAAACATGTCAAGCGGCGATTTCACATGATTCTAGAATGGAAATCAGAGGGTGAAATCAGAATTTGCAAAGTTGGAACGGATGACAATGTAGCCGATCCACTTACTAAACCTTTGCCTCAAGTGAAGCACAACAAGCACGTTGAGGCAATGGGAATCAAGCATGTAGGAGACTGGCTTTGATTTCCTTGTTTAGTGTTTTAGTTAATTTTGAGAAAAGTTAATGTAAGACACTAAGGAAAACCATTCATGTTTTGGAGTAATATAAAATTTCATGCAACATTTTATTACTCCATTATGCTATTTAATTGTGGTTTAGGATTAAATAATGAGTCCATTCGATTCTGAGAATATTCAAAATAGGGTATCAAGACCAGTCTTGGTAAGGAAACACCTATTAAGTGAACATTGAATATTATAATCGAAAATTATCCCTAATCAAGGTCATTTAAACGATGGACGATTAATGACCAATTGAGATTAGTGTGTAGTCTGATTTATAGCACCGTTTCATGTGCTACGAGGACATGATTGTCGTAAATCATTTGCACAGGTATTGGTTTAGAACCATACTGGATCGACCTATGAGAATACTTTAAGAAATTAAAAATTTGTCATAAGTATACTTCTCATTATGGCTATCGGAACCTATTTCCTCGACCATGAGTAGTGTGAGTTCTCTTGTTTGAGTACTAGTTCGCTTTGATGTTGTCAAACGTCTGCCGTAATAGGGGATTATAACGGCAACACTCGGGCGGCTAGGTCCTCTCAGTAAGAGGAGCTACATTACAAGACTGGGAATGTCCCCCTAGTAAAATAGGGAAGATGTCTTTGTTGTATACAAGGCCTCTCGTAGAGCGAGACTGTAAAATGCATGGCCGTGCTCGGATGGATTTTAGAAATCATCTGTTTATTGACAGTCGGACTCGGAATCGGGAAACACTTCTGGACGTAATAAGGATGACAAAATAAATCTTACCTTATAGTTCATGAAGAGACATTAAGCGACATAGGAAAGGGCTGTACACAAAATGAGCACTTGTCCGGAAGGACAAGTGGGAGATTGAAAGGAATGGTGTCCTTCGAACAAGTGTACTATTCCGTTAGCGGGTTCAGAATTATTAGAAAGCTAATATATTCAGTAAGGTCAAGTGATTGGAATGCCTGGGTGGAGGCCGCTTCCGATCAGTAATATTAATGGATAATTAATGTTACAGCTTAATCTTGACTGAACCCTTCGGGTCACACCCAAGCATTCAACAAACCGAAACGACGAATTAATTCAGAAGGAATTAATGAGTCGACCGAGTAATATTTATTTAGACGTCGAAAATTCGAGCTTAGAGCGTCGAAACCGAGCGTCGGAAGTCGAGTCGAAAAATAGTGAAAGACGAGACGAGTAATAGTAATAAATCAACAAAAGACCAAAATACCCCTAGCATCGGAATGCCCTAGCAAACCGAGTGCTAAGGGCGTATGGCCTAGCATGGTGGCTAGCATGCGCACCAAGCCGAGCCTAGGCTGGCTGGTGCGTGCTAGCGCACTCATGCTAGCATCGCAAGGCTAGGCGCAGCCTAGTGCGTGCTAGCATGCTAGGCGCAGCCTTGTGCGCGCAATGGCTAGCAAGCCATGCCGCAACAAGCTGCTGGAGCTAGCACGCTAGGCGCGCCAGCTCGCCACAGCTAGCAGCAGCATGGCTAGGCCATTGCTTGCTGCCTAGCAGCGCTGGCCGAGGCACAAGGCCAGCAGGAGCAGCCCGCACAAGCATGCTGGGCGTGCTGGCCAGCAGCAGCAGCAGCCCGCATGCAAGTGCTGGGCTTGCTGGGCTTGCTGGGCGTGGCTGCCACGGACAGCAGCACATGGCAGCCCACCTTGGCTGCCTTGGTGCCCAAGGGTGGGTGCCATGTGGCTTGTGGTCCTTGAGTGTGTGGGGAGTGAGTTGGCCGGTTATGGGAGAGGGAGTGGGGAGCAAGTTTGGTCCCCCCCTTCTCCAAATGGTCCTCACCTAACCACTCACATGAGCTTGCCACTTGTTGATTTATTACTAGCTTGATTATTGATTTTATTTTAGCTTTAAAATAAAATGGAAAAATCATACTATCCCACATTGATGGGAGAGTAAATGATACTCCCATCATTTCCTATAAATACCCAAGTATGGGCATTGGGAAAGATGCTTGAGTAAGAGTTGGAAAAGGCATCACAATTAGTGAAAACCTTTGAACTCAATATTATTACTCGGGTTTTGTTGGTCGGGTCTTACTAACTCCAAGACATTGGACCTAGTCGGTTTTGTTGGTGCGGGTGGACTTCGTTGGAGGTCTCCGTGCGAGCGGGACTTGAAGCTTTCAAGTAAGAGCTCATTTGGAGCGAAGCACGCGTCAAGGGTAATTAGCTTATCTTAATCTTGTGATTAATTTAATTATGTTTATGGTTTTATTTATTGCGAGTGCGGTCTTGGTTTTGGGTTTGTTTCCGCGGTGAGTCGGACTCACCAAAACCCAACAGTACGTCTCTCTGTCTAGGAAAGGCTCTCCTCAACGTCGTAAGTAACTTTCCTGGGAGACACGGGCTTGACCGTCCTTTAATCTTGATTCAAGTACATATTTATTATTTTCGAAAATAAAAAGAATTGAAATTATTTGAAACTTGAGTATGTGATTATGTGTGCATTAAAGTTGGTGTTAAAACACCCTAGGGTTTGGTCAAGAGGTCCGAAATTTTGAGTCATTACCCATGGTTGGGTAATCTTGAGTTATGCTTGGTTGAGTTGTGAATTGCTTATTGCAAATGGATTTTGAATTGGATTGTTTGTGTGATTTGACACTTAATTAATTGTTTTGCATGTGTGTGTGAAACAGATGGAAATGATTGATGGAATGAGACACAAATATTTTGATATTCATTACTTGAAAGATAGTGGAGTCACAGTTAGTGATTTCATAACTGGAATTTGTACTTTGGCTTTGACCCTTTATGAGGAGAATGGTGAGGAAGCCTTGACCCAACAACCTTGGATGGTTCTTTTAGCCTTGGCCCATTTGCCTAGAATTGAGAAATACCAACCTCTTTTTGACAAATATGGGGATGTGATCAAGGAAGATGGAACAATGTGGAATGAGAAACACCATCATGAAGGGAAGTGGTTAGCAACCATGTCTAGTTTAAAGAGGGACTTGCACTATGTGGAGCGCAAGTATGAACCTAAGAGGAAAGTTGTGAATATACCCACGATCCCAAAAGACCGCACCTTTAGACCTGATGACCAAATGTATTTCTTAAATGCCCAAGTACCTTTTTCATACCCAAAGAAGCGGCATGAGTATGTGGAATCTAGTGATGAGTCTTTACCACCTCTTGGTAGGAGCAAGCATTACCGTTCTCTTAGCCAATCTTCGAGCTCTGAATCATCAAAACATTCTAGCCCAAAAGCCCAATTCCACATTGCTAAAAGGCCAAGAACCCGTGCCCAAGTTGTCAAGGAGAAAGCCTCATGCTCAAAAGCCCAATTCCACATTGCTAAAAGGCCCAGAACCCGTACCCAAGTTGCCAAGGAGAAAGCCTCATGCTCAAAAGCCCAAAAACACATTGCTTCTTCAAGACAACTTCTTGTGAGCCCAACTAAAAGTCCAAGCTATAACCCTGGCCCGGACAACAACCAAAGTGAATCTGGGTCAAATTCATCACGCCGTACCCCAAACTACAGTGATTACAACCCTACCTTTATGACTGAACCAAGTGATAGGCGAGAGGATCCTGATTATGATCCAGTTGAAGATGGCTATGCTGAAAGTGCTATTTGAATAATTAGATTATGACTATGTTATTGCTTTGAATAATTGCCCAGATGGCAAAAGATGTACTTCTCATTAATTATTAATGATATGAAAGTTATTTTATTAAATTTTTCTCTATGTTATTAAGTGAATTAAATGCTTGTATGAGTTGTTTTGATTTCCAAGTGTAATAATCATACCCAGGAATTATGTCTCCAAGAATGAGGGAACATTTAAGGAGTAAGCGCACTGGTTCCAAAGTTGGAAAGGTCCTTAAGCAGTTGACCCAAATTACTGAGAACATCACGAAGGTGGTGAACAGGGAACACCGAAATCCTGAGCTTGATGCCTATAGTGAAGTCTTTAAGAGGGTAGCTGCAGCTAAACCACCTGTTTACTTGGGAAAAGAGGACCCAGCCAGCCTTGAAAACTAGATTAGGGAGTTTGACAAACTGTTTGATGCTATCAATTGCCCAAGCGAGCTGAGGGTGAACAATGGGGTTTACTACTTGAGGGAGGAAGCTGACTTATGGTGGGCCCAAAGAAAGGATGAGTTGCTGAAAAGACCAAACTTCGGGTGGGATGAGTTCAAGGAAGCCTTGAGAGAGAAGTTTTACCCTTCCTATCTTAGAAAGCAGAAGTGTATGGAGTTTACCAACCTAAGAATGGGAAACATGTCAATCAGTAAATACTACAACAAGTTCATTGAGTTGATGAGGTTTTCCCCGGAATTAGTCCCTACTGAAACCATTAAGGCTCAAAGATTTGAGCAAGGCCTAACCTTGACCCTCCAAGGGAAGCTAGGGGGAGTGACTTTTGAGACCCTAGATGAAGTCTATGGCCGTGCAGCCCATCTGTACGAAATTAAGGGGAGGGAGATGGAGCAGGCGGGAGAGAAAAGGAAGAACCCAGACTCTTTTCACGGGGGTGAAAAGAGGCACAAGCCCAATGGGAATTACCAAGGGAATTCTGGAGATAGGAGGGACAACAAAGGGAACTTTGGGAAGGGGAATGGGGGATAGTCATCCAAGCATAAAGGGAATGGGAACCAAAGGGGTGAGAAACCCAAGAGGAAGTATTTCTGCAAGAGGTGTGAGAAAGACCATCCAGGGAAGGACTGTGAGGGAAACCCGGTAACTTGTCGTTACTGTCAGAAGTTGGGACACCGTGAGTATGAGTGTTTCAAGAAGGAAGCTGATGTTAAGTCTGGGAAGGTGAAAGAGTCTAGTGCACCTAGTAAACCACCTCAGTCTAGTGGACCTACAACCAAGGCTGGAACCAGTAGCGGTGCGGGAGGTGCCCCAAAGGGTCGTGTGTTCTTGATGAATAGTCGGCAGGCTGAGTCTGCTAATGATGTGGTAATTGGTGTTTTCTTTATAAGTTCTTCTCCTGTGAAAGTCTTGTTTGATTCAAGGGCGTCACATTCTTTTATTTCTAAGAAAGTAGTTGGGAGTCTCGGGTTAGAGAGTCCTAAGTCAGTTTCTCTAGATGTGTCTATTCCGTCTGGGGAAGTGAGGAGTTGTTCGAGATTATTTTTGAGTGTGCCTATTTCCATCTCTGGGGTAGAGTTTCTGGCTGATTTGATCGAGTTTGACTTAAATGACTTTGATGTGATTCTGGGTATGGATTGGTTGGGAAAGTATGAAGCAAATATTGATTGTGCGGCTGAAAAGGTCACCTTGACTAGCCCAAATAAAGACCAAAGTGGTGTATAAAAAGGAAGGGAAAAGCTTAGGGTTGAGAATTGTGTCGGCAATGCAACTACAAAAGCTGGTTAAGAAGGGTTGTCCTTTGTTTTTGTGTAGTGTTCAAGAGGTTGAAAGTGAGGAAAAGAAAGGTGAAGAGGGTATTCCTGTTGTGGAAGAATTTCCAGATGTGTTTCCGGATGATATTCCTGGTATGCCACCAGTGAGGGATGTTGAGTTCACTATCGATCTAGTTCCTGGAACTAGACCTATTTCTAAGGCTCCATATAGGATGGCTCCAGCTGAGTTGAGGGAGTTGAAGACCCAGTTGGATGATTTGTTGGAAAAAGGTTATATTAGGCCTAGTTCATCACCTTGGGGAGCTCCAGTATTGTTTGTGAAGAAGAAAGATGGAAGTATAAGGTTGTGTATTGATTACCGAGAGTTGAACAAGGTGATGGTGAAGAATAAGTATCCATTACCAAGGATCGATGATTTGTTTAACCAGTTGAAAGGAGCAGGGGTGTTCTCAAAGATAGATTTGAGATCGGGTTATCACCAGTTGAGAATTGCAGAGCAAGATATCGCAAAAAGTGCTTTCAGGACCCGTTATGGTCATTATGAGTTTACAGTTATGCCATTTGGTTTGACCAATGCACCTGCAGTATTCATGGACTTGATGCATAGGATTTTCAGGCCATACTTGGACAAGTTTGTAGTGGTGTTTATTGATGATATTTTGATATATTCAAAGAATGAAGAAGAGCATAAGGAGCATTTGAGACAAGTGTTGTCATGTTTAAGAGAGCATCAGTTGTACGCCAAGTTATCTAAGTGTGAGTTTTGGTTGGAGAAAGTAGCATTTTAGGGCCATGTGATTTCCAAGGACGGAGTTTCGGTGGACCCAAGCAAGATTCGAGCTGTGAGTGATTGGCCAACCCCAAAGAATGTGTCGGATGTAAGGAGTTTCTTGGGTTTAGCAGGCTATTACAGAAGGTTTGTGAAGGATTTTTCAAGGATCGCGAAGCCCATGACAAGTTTGATGAAAAAGGACCATAAGTTCTCATGGACCCAAGAGTGTGAGGAGGCATTTAAGATCTTGAAAGAAAGGTTAACCATAGCACCTGTGCTGGCTTTGCCGGATGGGAGTGATCTATATGACGTGTATAGTGATGCATCGAGGTTAGGATTGGGATGTGTGTTGATGCAGAATCGAAGGGTGATTGCGTATGCCTCGAGACAGTTGAAGATTCATGAAGGGAATTACCCAACCCATGATTTGGAGTTAGCTGCAATAGTGTTTGCCTTGAAGATTTGGAGACATTACTTGTATGGGGTGACTTGTAGGATTTTCACGGATCATAAGAGTTTGAAGTACATTTTCACCCAGACGCACTTGAATAGGAGACAGAGACGATGGTTGGAGTACATGAGTGATTATACATTGGATATTCAGTATCATGAGGGAAAGGCTAATGTGGTGGCAGATGCTTTGAGTAGAAAGTGAGAACATACGGTGAATGTGATGGTAGTTCCAGATCAGTTGTGTAAGGACATGAAGAAGACTTTTTGGTGATCAGAATTTCAGAAGCCCATAATTCTCCTTATTCAATGCATCCTGGAGGGGATAAGTTGTATAAGGACATGAAGAAGACTTTTTGGTGGCCCAATATGAAGAAAGAAGTGGCTGAATTTGTGGCTAAATGTTTGACATGTCAGAAGGTGAAGATTGAGCATCGTAGGCCTCAAGGAAAGGTCCAGTCCTTGGAGGTGCCCAAGTGGAAATGGGATTCGATTTCTATGGATTTTGTGGGAGCTTTGCCAAAGACCAAGGCAGGGAATGACACTATTGGGGTAATAGTGGACAGGTTGACGAAGTCAGCAGCGTTCATACCCATGAGAAGTACTTGGACCATGGATCAGTTGGGAAGAGCTTATGTGAAGTTTGTGGTGAAGTACCATGGGGTACCCACGGATATCATTTCGGATAGAGATTCAAGGTTTTTGTCTAACTTTTGGCAAAGTTTACAAAAGGCGATGGGAACTAAGTTGTTAATGAGCACAGCATTTCATCCTGCGACAGATGGTCAGACAGAAAGAACGATTCAGACATTGGAGGACATGTTAAGAGCTTGTGTGATGGAGTATCAAGGGTCTTGGGAAGACCACATGGATTAGAGTTCTCATACAACAACAACTACCATGCAAGCATTGGGATGGCACCGTTTGAAGCTTTGTATGGTCGAAAGTGTAGAAGCCCAGTATGTTGGAATGATATAAGTGAAACTATGGTACTTGGACCAGAAATGATTGAGGATATGGTGAAGCAGGTCAAGTTGATCCAAGAAAAGATTAAGGCAGCCCAAGATCGACAGAAAAGTTATGCTGATTTGAAAAGGAGGGAAGTGGAATATGAAGTAGGAGAGAAGGTTTTGTTAAAGATCTCACCCATGAAAGGTGTGATGAGGTTCGGGAAGAAAGGAAAATTAAGCCCAAAGTACATAGGGCCTTATGAGATCATTCAGAAAGTGGGAAAAGTGGCTTATAAGTTGGATTTGCCTAACGAGCTTGAAAGGGTTCACAATGTGTTCCATGTGAGCCAAATCCGAAAGTATATTCCTGATGTGACACATGTGTTACAACCAGAAACCATTGAGATGGATGAGAATTTGACTTATGAGGAAAGACCGGTAAAGATTCTTGACTCTAAGGTCAGGAGCACAAGGAACAAGGATGTGAGCATTGTGAAAGTATTGTGGTCAAATCAGAAAACTGAAGAGGCTACATGGGAAGCTGAGGCTGATATGAGGAAACGTTACCCAGAACTGTTTGCCTAAGGTTAGTGGTCGAGTTACAGGGACGTAACTCCTTTTAAGGGGGGTAGAGGGCGATAGAGTTTCGCGCGTCAACTTTTCCAGTCATTTTTGAGTTATTTCGAGTCTTATTTGAGTTGAGTTGGAGTCTTGAGTCAAGTTAGGATGTGCATGAACCAATAATTTCAAAATGATCTTCGTTTCTTTTGACCAAGTTTCGGGTCGAAACTTATTTTAAGGGGGGTAGACTGTAATACCCCGTATTTTCATACGTATTTTCCTAATTATTAATTAGGAATTATTTTATAAAAAGGGTATTTTAGTAAATTTATTATTTGGAGCCAAAATAATATTTGAATTTTGGCGCCAAAAGTATTTTGAAAACTAATCATTATTTTGGATAAGATTTATTATCCATTTATCCTATTTTAAAAACCGGATTTATTTATAAATTTCGGATATTTTATTTAAGGCAAAAGCTATATTTTATTATTATTTTAATAAGTCCGAAAATATAATTTATATAGCTAATAATTTCAGATTTTCTTATGAATAAAATCTGATTTTATAAGTTAAATTATTTGGTAAATATTTGGTATTTTATTATTTAATTATTTATTACAATATATATTATATACACAATTATTTTTAATTCCTTAAAACTAGTAAAATATATTCCTAAATACTAAATAGGAAGGCTGAAAATATGAGCTTAGGAAAGCTCAATAATTTCGGCCATCCCATAAAGATTTTGGGAAAATATTTTGGTAAATTGTATTTTTAATTATCTCCCTAAAATCTCCTATTTTCCATAATTCTAATTCTCCATCTTTTTGATATCCAATTGTTATATTTTGTTGCCATTCGTTTTTCTAATGAGCCGTGGTAGGCTTCAGTTTATGAAATCAGTGCAAATTTGGAACGGGTAAATTGACCGTTTTAAGGCATATTACCCCACCCACTCAACTGGATTCCTAGAGGGTATTAGGAACCATAGTAAACATCTCGGCAATTTCTATTTTCGAGCCAAAAAAGGTCAAAAAATTCCAAAATTGAAGGCTATAATCCACGCTTTTCGAGGAATTTTGAGGTTAAGGGGCCCGGTGGCGAAAAGTCTTGACACCCTAGGGGATACATCTTAGGGTCATATAATGACGTTTGGAACGATATATGTACATTATATGTTGCCATAAATGTCCGTGGTAAACTTGAAGTTACGATATCAGTGCAAGTTTGGAACGGGTAAATTGACTGTTTAAAAGCATATTGGATGGTTGGACCCACCCAAATAGACTCCCAGCTTGTATTAGGGTTAATGGTAAGCATCTCGGCATTTTTTATTTTCGGGCGAAAAAAGGTCAAAAAATTCCAAAATTGATGGTTATAATCCACGCTTTTTGAGGAAATTTGAGGTTACGGTGCCCGGTGGAGAAAAGTCTTGAGACCATAGGGGATACATTTTAGAGTCATATAATGACGTTTGGAACCATATATGATCCTTATATGTTGCCATAAATGTCCGTGGTAGGCTTCAGTTTAAGAAATCGATGCAAATTTAGAAGGGGTAAATTGACCGTTTAAAGGCATATTGGATGGTTCCACCCAATCAATTGGACTCCCGGAGGGTTTTAGGAACCTTGGTAAAAATCTCGATAATTTTTATTTTCGACGAAAAAAGATCGAAAAATTCCAAAATTGAAGGCTATAATCCACGCTTTTTGAGGAATTTTGAGGATACGGGGCCCGGTGGCGAAAAGTATAGAGACCCTAGGGGATACATCTTAGGGCATATAATGACGTTTGTAACCATATATGACCCTTATATGTTGCCATAAATGTCCGTGGTAGACTTGAGGTCACGATATCGGCGCAAGTTTGGAACGGGTAAATTGACTGTTTAAAGGCATATTGGATGGTTCCACCCACTCAATTGGACTCCCGGTGGGTATTAGGAACCATGGTAAACATCTCAGTAATTTTAATTTCATGGTGAAATTAGGTTAAAAAATTCCAAAATTGAAGCCTATAATCCACGCTTTTTGAGGAATTTTGAGGTTACAGGACCCGATGGCGAAAAGTCTTGAAACACTAGGAGATACATCTTAGGGTCATATAGTAACGTTTGGAACGATATATGACCCTTATATGATGCCATAAATGTCTGAGGTAGGCTTGAGGTCACGATATTGGTGCAAGTTTGGAACGGGTAAGTTGACTGTTTAAAGGCATATTCGATGGTTCCCCCCCACTCAGTCGGACTCCCGGAGGGTATTAGGAACCATGGTAAACATCTCGGCAATTTTTATTTCCTGGAGAAAAAAGGTCAAAAGTTCCAAAATTGAATATCCACGTTTTTTGACGAATTTTGAGGTTACAGGCCCAGGTGGCGAAAAGTCTTGAGACCCTAGGGGATACATCTTAGGGTCATATAATGACGTTTGGAACCATATATGACCCATATATTGTGCCATAAATGTCCGTGGTAGGCTTGAGGTCACGATATCGGTGCAAGTTTGAAACGGGTAAATTGACTATTTATAGGCATATTGGATGGTTTCACCCACTCAATTGGACTCTCGGAGGGTATTAGGAACCATGGTAAACATCTCAGCAATTTTATTTCCGGGCGAAAAAAGGTCAAAAAATTCCAAAATTGAAGGCTATAATCCACGAATTTTGAGGTTACGGGGTCCGGTAGCGTAAAGTCTTGAGACCCTAGGGGATACATTTTAGGGTCATATAATGACGTTGAGAACCATATATGACCATTATACGTTGCCATAAATGTCCGTGGTAGGCTTCAGGTCACGATATCGGTGAAAGTTTGGAACGGGTAAATTGACTGTTTAAAGGCATATTGGATGGTTCCACCCACTCAATTAGACTCCCGAGGGGTATTAGGAACCATGGTAAACATCTCGGCAATTTTTATTTCCGAGCGAAAAAATGTCAAAAACGTTGAAGGCTATAATCCACGCTTTTTGAGGAATTTTGAGGTTATGGGCCCGGTGGCGAAAAGTCTTGAGACCATAGGGGATACATCTTAGGGTCATGTAATGACGTTTGGAACCATATATGACCCTTATATGTTGCCATTAATGTCCGTGGTAGGCTTGAGGTCACGATATCGGTGCAAGTTTAAAACGGGTAAATTGACTGTTTAAAGGCATATTGGATGGTTCCACCCACTCAATTGGACTCCCGGAGGGTATTAGGAACCATGGTAAACATCTCGACAATTTTTATTTCAAGGCGAAAAAGGTCAAAAAATTCCAAAATTAAAGATTATAATCCATGCTTTTTGAGTAATTTTGAGGTTACGGGGCCTGGTGGCGAAAAGTCTTGAGACCGCTAGGGGATACATCTTAGAGTCATATAATGACGTTTGGAATCATATATGACCATTATATGTTGCCATAAATGTTCGAAAATTGAAGGCTATAATCCACGCTTTTTGAGGAATTTTGAGGTTATGGGGCCCGAAGGCGAAAAGTCTTGAGACCCTAGGGGATACATCTTAGGGTCATACAATGACGTTTGGTACTATAAATGACCCTTATATGTTGCCATTAATGGTTGTGGTGGGCTTGAGGTCACGATATCGGTGAAAGTTTGGAACGGGTAAATAGACTGTTTAAAGGCATATTGGATGGTTCCATCCCCACAATTGGATTGGACTTCCGGAGGGTATTAGGAACCATGATAAACATCTTGGCGAATTTTATTTCCGGTCGAAAAAAGGTAAAAGAATTCCAAAATTGAAGGCTATAATCCACGCTTTTTGAGGAACTTTGAGGTTATGGGGCCCGGTGGCGAAAAGTCTTGATACCCTAGGGGATACATCTTAGGGTCATATAATGACGATTGGAACCATATATGACCCTTATATGTTGCCATAAATGTCCGTGGTAGGCTTGAGGTCATGATATCAATGCAAGTTTGGAATGGGTCAATTGACTGTTTAAAGGCATATTAGATGGTTCCACCTACTCAATTGGATCCTCGTAGGGTATAGGAACCATGGTAAATAACTCGGCAATTTTAATTTTCAGGCGAAAAAAGGTCAAAAAATTCCAAAATTGAAGGCTATAATCCACGGTTTTAGATGAATTTTGAGGTTACGGGGCCCGGTGGTAAAAAGTCTTGAGACCCTAGGGGATTCATCTTAGGGTCATATAATGACGTTTGAAACCATATATGACCCTTATATGTTGCCATAAATGTCCGTGGTAGGCTTGAGGTCACGATACCGGTGAAAGTTTGGAACAGGTAAATTGCCTGTTTAAAGGCATATTGGATGGTTCCACCCACTCAATTGCACTTTCGGAGGATATAAGGAACCATGGTAAACATCTCGGCAAATTTTATTTCCGGGCAAATAATGGTCAAAAAATTCGAAAATTTAAGGCTATAATCTACGCTTTTTGAGGAATTTTGAGGTTATGGGGCTCGGTGGTGAAAAGTCTTGATACCCTAGGGGATACATCTTGAGGTCATATAATGACGATTGGAACCATATATGACCCTTATATGTTGCCATAAATGTCCGTGGTAGGCTTGAGGTGATGATATCGGTGCAAGTTTGGAACGGGTAAATTGACCGATTAAAGGCATATTGGACGGTTCCAGCTACTCTATTGGACTCCCGTAGAGTATAGGAACAATGGCAAATATCTCTGCAATTTTTATTTTCGGGCGAAAAAAAGGTCAAAAAAATACAAAATTGAAGGCTATAATCCACGCTCTTTGAGGAATTTTGAGGTTACGGGGCCCGGTGGCGAAAAGTCTTGAGACCCTAGGGGATACATCTTAGGGTCATGTAATGACGTTTGGAACCATATATGACCCTTATATGTTTCCATAAATGTCCGTGGTAGGCTTGAGGTCACGAAATCAGTGCAAGTTTGGAACGTGTAAATTGATTGTTTAAAGGCATATTGGATGGTTCCACCCACTCAATTGGACTCCTGGAAGGTATTAGGAACCATGGTAAACATCTCGGCAACTTTTATTTCCGGGCGAAAAAAGGTCAAAAAATTCCAAAATTGAAGGCTATAATCCACGCTTTTTGAGGAATTTTGAGGTTTCGGGACCCGGTGGCGAAAAGTCTTGATACCCTAGGGGATACATCTTAGGGTCATATAATGAAGTTTTTAACCATATATGACCCTTGTATGTTGCCATAAATGTCCGTGGTAGGCTTGAGGTCACTATACCGGTGAACGTTTAGAACAGGTAAATTGACTGTCTAAAGGCATATTGGATGAATCCACCCACTCAATTGGACTTGAGGAGAGTATTAGGAACCATGGTAAACATCTCGGCAAATTTAATTTCCGGGCAAAAAATAGTCAAAAAATTCCAAAATTGAAGGCTATATTCCACGCTTTTGAGGAACTTTGTGGTTATGGGACCTGGTGGCAAAAAGTCTTGATACCCTAGGGATACATCTTAGGGTTATATAATTATGTTTGGAACCATATATGACCCTTATATGTTGCCATAAATGTTCGTGGCAAGCTTGAGGTAATGATATCGGTGCAAGTTAGGAACGGGTAAATTGACTGTTTAAAAGCATATTGGATAGTTCCACCCACTCAATTGGACTCACGGAGGGTATTAGGAACCATGGTAAACATCTCGGCAAATTTTATTTCCGGGCAAAAAATGGTCAAAAAATTCCAAAATTGAAAGCTATAATCCACGCTTTTTAAAGAATTTTGTGGTTATGGGGCCCGATGGCGAAAAGTCTTGATACCCTAGGGGATACATCTTAGGTTCATATAATGACGTTTTAAACCATAAATGACCCTTATAGGTTGCCATAAATGTCCGTGGTAGGCTTGAGGTCATGATATTGGTGCAAGTTAGGAACGTGTAAATTGATTGTTTAAAGGCATATTGGATGGTTCCACCCACTCAATTGGACTCTTGGAGGGTATTAGGAACCATGGTAAACATCCCGGATATTTTTATTTCCGGGCGAAAAAAGGTCAAAAAATTCCAAATTTGAAGGCTATCATCCACGCTTTTTAGGAATTTTGAGGTTACGGGGCCCGGTGGCGAAAAGACTTGAGACCCTAGGGGATACATCTTAGGGTCATATAATGACGTTTGGAACCATATATGACCCATATATGTTGCTAGAAATGTCCGTGGTAGGCTTGAGGTCACAATATCGATGAAAGTTTGGAACGAGTAAATTGACTGTTTAAAGGCATATTAAATGGTTCCACCCACTCAATTGGACTCCTGGAGGCCCGGAGGGTATTAGGAACCATGGTAAACATCTCGGAAAATTTTATTTCCGGGCAAAAAATTGTCAAAAAATTCCAAAATTGAAGGCTATATGATCCACGCTTTTTGAAGAATTTTGAGGTTATGGGGCCAGGTAGCGAAAAGTCTTAAGACCCTAGGGGATACATCTTAGGGTCATATAATGACGTTTGGAACCATGTATGACCCTTATATGTTGCCATAAATGTCCGTGGTAGGCTTGAGGTCATGATATCAGTGAAAGTTTTGAACGGGTAAATTGACTGTTTAAAGGCATATTGGATGGTTCCACCCACTCAATTGGACTCCCGGAGGATATTAGGAACCATGGTAAACACCTCGGCAATTTTTATTTTCGAGCGAAAAAAGGTCAAAAAATTCCAAAATTGAAGGCTATAATCCACGCTTTCTAAGGAATTTTGAGGTTAGGGGCCTAGTGGCGAAAAGTCTTGGTATCCTAGGGGAACATCTTAGGGACATATAATGACGTTTGGTACCATATATGACCCTTATATGTTGCCATAAATGTCCTTGGTAGGCTTGACGTCACGATATCAGTGCAAGTTTGGAACAGTAAATTGACCATTTAAAGGCATAGTGGATGGTTACACCCACTCAATTGGACTCCCGGAGGATATTAGGAACCATGGTAATCACCTCGACAATTTTTATTTCCGAGCGAAAAAAGGTCAAAAAATTCCAAAATTGAAGGCTATCCACGGTTTTTGAGGAATTTTGAGTTTACGCGGCCCGGTGGCGAAAAGTCTTGAGACCCTAGGGGATACATCTTAGGGTCATATAATAAAGTTTGGAACCATATATGACCCTTATATGTTGCCATAAATGTCCGTGGTTAGCTTGAGGTCACGATATCGGTGAAAGTTTGGAACGGGTAAATTAACTGTTTAAATGCATATTGGATGGTTCCACCCACTCAATTGGACTTTCGGAGGGTATTAGGAACCATGGTAAAATTATCTCGATAATTTTAATTCCGTGCAAAAAAAGGTCAAAAAATTCCAAAATTGAAATCTATAATCCTTGCTTTTTGAGGACTTTTGAGGTTATGGGGCCTGGTGACGAAAAGTCTTGATATCCTAGGGGATACATCTTAGGGTCATTATATGACGTTTGGAACCATATATGACCCTTATATGTTGCCATAAATGTCCGTGGTTAGCTTGAGGTCACGATATCGGTGAAAGTTTGGAACGGGTAAATTAACTGTTTAAAGGCATATTGGATGGTTCCACCCACTCAGTTGGACTTTCGGAGGGTATTAGGAACCATGGTAAAATTATCTCGGCAAATTTTAATTCCGTACAAAAAAAGGTCAAAAAATTCCAAAATTGAAAGCTATAATCCTCGCTTTTTGAGGACTTTTGAGGTTATGGGGCCTGGTGGCGAAAAGTCTTGATACCCTAGGGGATACATCTTAGGGTCATTATATGACGTTTGGAACCATATATGACCCTTATATGTTGCCAAAAATGTCCGTGGTAGGCTTGAGGTCATGATATCGATGCAAGTTTGGCACGGGTAAATTGACTGTTTAAAGGCATATTAGATGGTTCCACCCAATCAAATGGACTCCCGGAGGGTATTAGGAACCATGGTAATGATCTCCGCAATTTTTATTTCCGAGCGAAAAAAGGTCAAAAAATTCCAAAATTGAAGGCTATAATCCACGCTTTTTGAGGAATTTTGAGGTTACAGGAGCTGGTGGCGAAAAGTCTTGAGACCCTAGGGGATACATCTTAGGGTCATATAATGACCTTTGGAACCATGTAAGACCCTTATATGTTGCCAGAAATGTCCGTGGAAGGCTTGAGGTCACGATATCGGTGAAAGTTTTGAACGGGTAAATTGACTATTTAAAGGCATATTGGATGGTTCCACCCACTCAATTGGACTTCTGGAGGGTATTAGGAACCATGGTAAACCTCTCGGGAAATTTTATTTCCGTGCAAAAAAAGGTCAAAAAATTCCAAAATTGAAAGCTATAATCCACGCATTTTGAGGAATTTTGAGGTTATGGGGCCCGGTGGCGAAATGACTTGATACCCTAGGGGATACATCTTAGGGTCATATAATGACGTTTGGAACCAGATATTACCCTTATATGTTGCCATAAATGTCCGTGGTAGGCTTGAGGTCACGATATCGGTGCAAGTTTGGCACGGGTAAATTAACTGTTTAAAGGCATATTAGATGGTTCCACCCACTTAATTGGACTCCCGGAGGGTATTAGGAACCATGGTAAACATCTCAGCAATTTTTATTTCCGGGCGAAAAAAGGTCAAAAAATTCCAAAATTGAAGGCTATAATCCACGCTTTTTGAGGAATTTTTAGGTTTCGGGGCCTGGTGGCGAATAGTCTTGAGATCCTAGGGGATACATCTTAGTGTCATATAATGATGTTAAGAACCATATATGTCCCATGTATGTTGCCATAAATGTCTGTGGTAGGCTTAAGGTCACGATATCGGTGCAAGTTTAGAACGGGTAAATTTACGGTTTAAAGGCATATTGGATGGTTCCACCCAATCAACTGGACTCCCGGAGGGTATTAGGAACCATGGTAAACATCTCGGAAATTTTTATTTTCCGGGCGAAAAATGGTCAAAAAATTCCAAAATTGAAGGCTAAAATCCACGCTTTTTGAGGAATTTTGAGGTAACTTGGACCGGTGGCGAAAAGTCTTGAGACCCTAGGGGATACATCTTAGGGTTATATAATGACGTTTGGAACCATATATGAACATTATATGTTGCCATTAATGTCCGTGGTAGGCTTGAGATCACGATATTGGTGCAAGTTTGGAACGGGTAAATTGACTATTTAAAGGCATATTGGATGGTTCCACCCACTCAATTGGACTCCCGGAGGGTATTAGGAACTATGGTAAACATCTCGGAAATTTTTATTTCCGGGCGAAAAAAAGGTCAAAAAATTCCAAAATTAAAGGCTTAATCCACGCTTTTTGAGGAATTTTTAGATTACGGGGCTTGGTGACGAAAAATCTTTACACCGTAGGGGATACGTCTTAGAGTCATATAATTAAGTTTGGAACCATATATGACCCTTTCATGTTTCCATAAATTTCCGTGGTAGGCTTGAAGTCATGATATCGGTGCAAGTTTGGAACGGGTAAATTGACTGTTTAAAGTCATATTGGATGGTTCCACCCACTTAATTGGAATCCCGGAGGGTATTAGGAACCATGGTAAATATCTCGGCAATTTTTATTTCGGGCGAAAAAAGGTCAAAAAATTCCAAAATTGAAGGCTGTAATACACGCTTTTTGAGGAATTTTGAGGTTACAGGGCCCGGTAGCGAAAAGTCTTGAGACCCTAGGGGATACATCTTAGGGTCATATAATGACGTTTGGAACCAAATATGACCCTTATATGTTGCCCCAATTGTCCGTGGTAGGCTTGAGGTCACGATATCAGTGCAAGTTTGGAACGAGTTAATTGAATGTTTAAAGGCATATTGGATGGTTCCACCCACTCAATTGGACTCCCGGAGGGCCCGGATGGTATTTGGAACCATGGTAAACATCTTGGCAATTTATATTTCCTGGCGAAAAAAGGTAAAAAAATTCTTAAATTGAAGGCTATAATCCACACTTTTTGAGGAATTGAGTGGTTACGGGGCCCGGTGGCGAAAAGTCTTGAAACCCTAGGGGATATATCTTAGGGTCATATAATGAAGTTTGGAACCATATATGACCCTTATATGTTGCCATAAATGTGCGTGGTAGGCTTGAGGTCACGATATCGGCGCAAGTTTGGAACGGGTAAATTGATTGTTTAAAGGCATATTGGATGGTTCCACCCACTCAATTGGACTCCCAGAGGGTATTAGGAACCACGGTAAAAATCTCAGGAATTTTTATTTCCGGGCGAAAAAAGGTCAAAAAATTCCAAAATTGAAGGCTAATCCATGCTTTTTGTGGAATTTTGAGGTTACGGGGCCCGGTGGCGTAAAGTCTTGAGACCCTAGGGGATACATCTTAGGGTCATATAATGACGTTTGGAAGCATATATGGCCCTTATATGTTGCCATAAATGTGTGTGGTAGGCTTTAGGTCACGATATCAGTGCAAGTTAGGAACGGGTAAATTGACTGTTTAAAGGCATATTGGATGGTTTCACCCACTCAATTGGACTCCCGGAGTGTATAAGGAACCATGATAAACATCTCGGCAACTTTTATTTCCTGGCGAAAAAAGGTAAAAAAAATTCCAAAATTGAAGGCTATATCCACGGTTTGTGAGGAATTTTGAGGTTACGGGGCCAGGTGGCGAAAAGTCTTGTGACCCTAGGGGATACATCTTAGGGTCATATAATGACGTTTGGAACCATATATGACCGTTATATGTTGCCATAAATGTCCGTGGTAGGCTTGAGGTCACGATATTGGTGCTATTTTAGAACGACTAAATTGACTGTTTAAAAGCATATTGCATGGTTCCACCCACTTAATTGGACTCTCGGAGGGTATTGGGAACCGATGTAAACATCTCAGCATTTTTTATTTCCAGACGAAAAAAGGTCAAAAAATTCTAAAATTGAAGGCTATAATCCACGATTTTTGAGGAATTTTGAGGTTACGGGGCCCGGTGGCGAAAAGTCTTGAGATCCTAGGGGACAACTTAGGGTCATATAATGACGTTCGGAACCATATATGACCCTTATATTTTGTTCAAAATAGTCGTGGTAGGCTTTAGTTTACGAAATCGGTGCAAATTTGGAACGGGTAAATTGGCCGTTTTAAGGCATATTGGATGGTTTTTCCTACTCAATTGGACTCCCGGAGGGTATTAGGAACCATGGTAAACATCTAGGAAATTTTTATTTCCGGGCGAAAAAAGATCAGAATATTCCGAAATTGAAGGCCATAATCCACGCTTTTTGAGGAATTTTGAGGTTACGGGGCCTGTGGCGAAAAGTCTTGAGACCTTAGGAGATACATCTTTGGGTCATATAATGACGGTTGGAACCATATATGACCCTTATATTTTGTACAAAATAGCCGTGGTAGGCTTTAGTTTACGTAACCGGTGCAAATTTGGAACGGGTAAATTGGCCGTTTTAAGGTATATTGGATGGTTCCACCCACTCAATTGGACTCCCTGAGGGTATTAGGAACCATGGTAAACATCTCGGCAATTTTTATTTCCGGGCGAAAAAAGGTTAAAAAATTCCAAAATTAAAAGCTATAATTCACACTTTTTGAGAAATTTTGAGGTTACGGGGCCCGGTGGCGAAAAATGTAGAGATCCTAGGGGATATATCTTAGTGTCATATAATGTCGTTTGGAACCATGTATGACCCTTATATGTTGCTATAAATGTCTGTGGTAGGCTTCAGGTCACGATATCGGTGCAAGTTTGGAACGGGTAAATTGACTGATTAAAGGCATATTGGATGGTTCCACCCACTCAATTGGACTCTCGGAGAATATTAGGAACCATGTTAAACATTTCGGCAATTTTTATTTCCGGGCGAAAAAAGGTCAAAATTTTCCGAAATTGAAGGCTATAATTCACGCTTTTTGAGGAATTTTGAGGTTACGGGCCTGGTGGCTGTAGACACCTAAAAATGTCTCCCCAAAACCAAACCCGATGATGAACAACTTTTAACCGTCATTATTGGTCGGGTTGAGTATGTAATCTTTAGAGTGCTTAAATCCATGTTCATTCCCAATATATTTCGTAAACCAACCCAATTCCTAACCCAGTTCACTAAACCATAACTTATTTTCCTCATTTCGTGCCTTTAAACCCAAAATAATTCATTTCGTGTCCTTTAAAACCATTCATTTCGTTTTCTTTTTATAAAAACATTTAGATCAATGTATTTTGATCCATAATCTAAGTCCATTGAATAAATATTTGGATGGGGCTTTAAAAGAGCTTTCCAACGGTATATCATAAACCTAAATCCAATTAGGATTAATTGGAAGCTTCTATAAATTTCTAAAAGATCCTAATTATCCTTTTTGAAAAGATAAGATTAAAGAGTTTGAAATACAATAAAACTCCTAGAGTAATTCGATTCGAATTGAAAGACATTCAAAGATAGTCAGAAATTATTTTCGTGCTTCATATTTTTATCTAATTTTTATATGGTTGGATAGCTCTTGAAATTATCTTTCCAATGATATATTATAATATTAATTTCGAGCTATGACGAAAAAGATATAAAAGAAATACGAAACTCTACCCAAAACTGACACCGTCTCACTATTTCGGTTATATCTTTTATTCTACTAAATATTTTAATCTGGTTTCAATTGGGTTAGAAAGTAGACGTCAATAGCTTTCCAACGACATCTTATTCATCTTATTCCGATTTCTGAATCAAAAGATATGATAAAAACATAAACCAAAGTTCAAATTCGAATTCTTATCTTTTTTTTGATTCGACCCCCTCTTTTTTTCCTATAAATAGAGGTCATATCTCCCCTTTTTCAATCATCAACAAGCTTGATCATCAAATCATTCTCTCTTCCTCTCTTCTACACCAAAAGTCATTCTCTCTACCTACACCAAAAATATTCTCTCCTCTTTTTCTTGCTCTAGCCTAAATTCTAGCCACCCTATTCTCTCATTTATATCCCTTAAGCACTCTAAGGAGTCCATACAGTACCTGAAATTCTATATTTAAACCAAGGCGTGAAAGGTAGAATTAACTGAGGGTTTGGACCAAATCAACTCTACTTTTTATTTAATTTAATTTACATTTGATTTACTATTTTTATTTAAGTTACTAACAATTTATTCATGATGTAGCAATTACAAGGAAACGCGGAAAATGAGTAATTAATCACTTAATTACTCTTGTTATTATTTCTTGTTGCTGTTATCATGATTAGGGTTTATTATTATTTGATTAGGACTAACGGTATTATTGTTGAATTGCTTCCAATACTAATGTTTATTCTATTATTATTATTTATAATCACCATATTGCATGTTTAAAGGGAATATGTAATTGAAATAATGCTCAATAAGATAATTTGAACAACCGGTTTAGGTTCCTTTTTAATCTTGTTGTTTAATCAAGTGATCACAATATTTTAGAATTATATGTTGCATTAATATTCAACCAATTTAGCATAATAATAGTTTGGAGCAAATTGAATATTTTGTTTGTATGCCTTTGAGATCATAGAAATACTTTTTCACAATAAGAATCGAGTAGAGGCCAATACGGGCGAATGTGACTCCATGACTCACTTTGTACCATCATCCCCGATCCTCCTTTCGTGGTTCTGAACCATATGGAGTTAGTAATCTCATGGATTATGAATGGGGTGTAACCTTCAAAGGTCAAACGTTGTTGCCTTTCGTTGTCCCTTTTCGTGGTTGCTTTTTATCATCCGTGAATGGTTTACAAGTTCCTTAATAATTTGTTGGCAGCTCCCTACTTTTCTTTGTCCCTAATCGTTGTCCCTAATAATAGGTCAATTCCCACTTCCTAAGAGTGCCAAGCATATTCACAACATGCTTTTACGTAGGCGCATTTCAAACGACGCCTACAATTTGGCGACTCCGCTGGGGAGGATTCTTGGTTATTTATCGATTTGAGTGATCGGTATTTAATTGAGATGAGTGGATGAGACTTGAAAGATTCTTGAATTTTATTCCTGCGATTTAATTGGCAGGTAAACATCTCGGCAATTTTTATTTCCGGGCGAAAAAAGGTCAAAAAATTCCAAAATTGAAGGCTACAATCCACGCTTTTTAAGGAATTTTGAGGTTACGGGGCCCGGTGTTGAAAAGTCTTGAGACCCTAGGGGATACATCTTAGGGTCATATAATGACGTTTGGAACCATATATGACCCTTATAATATGTTGCCATAAATGTCTATGGTAGGCTTGAGGTCACGATATCGGTGCAAGTTTGGAACGGGTAAATTGACTGTTAAAAGGCATATTGGATGGTTCCACCCACTCAAAAGGACTCCCGGAGGGTATAAGGAACCATGGTAAACATTTGGGCAAAATTTATTTCCGGGCGAAAAAAGGTCGAAAAATTCAAAAATTGAAGGATATAATCCACGCTTTTTAAGGTATTTTGAGGTTACGGGGCCCGGTGCCGAAAAGTCTTGAGACCCTAGGGGATACATCTTAGGTTCATATAATGACGTTTGGAACCATATATGACCCTTAGATGTTGCAATAAATGTCCGTGGTAGGGTAGAGGTCACGATATCGGTGTAAGTTTGGAACGGGTAAATTGACTGTTTAAAGGCATATTAGATGGTTTCACCCACTCAATTGGACTCTCAGAGGGTATTAGGAACCATGGTCAACATCGCGGCAATTATTAATTCCGGGTGAAAAAAGGTCAATAAAACCCAAAATTGAAGGCTATAATCAACGCTTTAGAGGAATTTTGAGGTTACGGGCTCGGTGGCGAAAAGTCTTGAGACCCTAGGGCATACATCTTAGGGTCGTATAATGATGTTTGGAACCATATATGACTCTTATATCTTGCCATAAATGTTCGTGGTAGGTCTGAGGTCACGATATCGGTGCAAGTTTGGAACGGGTAAATTAACTGTTTAAAGGCATATTGGATAGTTCCACCCACTCAATTGGACTCCTAGAGGATATTAGGAACCATGGTAAAAATCTCGGCAATTTTTATTTCCGGGCGAAAAAAGTTCCAAAAATTCCAAATTTGAAGGCTATAATCCACGCTTTTTGAGGAATTTTGAGGTTACGGGGCCCGGTGGCGAAAAGTCTTGAGACCCTAGGGGATACATCTTAGGGTCATATAATGACGTTTGGAACCATATATGACCCTTATATTTTGTATAAAATAGCCGTGGTAGGCTTCAGTTTATGAAATCGGTGAAAATTTGGAACGGGTAAATTGACCGTTTTCAGGTATATTGCATGGTTCCACCCACTCAATTGGACTCCCGGAGGCTATTAGGAACCATTTTAAACATCTCGGCAATTTTTATTTCCGGGCGAAAAAGGTCAAAAAATTCCAAAATTAAAAGCTATAATCCACGCTTTTTGAGGAATTTTGAGGTTACGAGACCTAGTGGGGAAAGGTTTTGAGACCCTAGGGGATACATCGTAGGGTCATATAATGAAGTTTGGAACCATGTATGACCCTTATATGTTGCCACAAATGTCCGTGGTAGGATTGAGGTCACGATATCGGTGAAAGTTTGGAACAGGTAAATTGACTGTTTAAAGGCATATTGGATGGTTCCACCCACACAATCGGACTCCAGGAGGGTATTAGGAACCATGGTAAACATCTCGGCAATTTATATTTTCGGGCGGAAAAACTTCAATAAATTCCAAAATTGAAGGCTATAATCCACGCTTTTTGAGTAATTTTGAGGTTACGTAGCCTTGTGGCGAAAAGTCTTGAGACCCAAGGTGATACATCTTAGGGTCATATAATGACGTTTGGAACCATATATGACCCTTATATGTTGCCATAAATGTCTGTGGTAGGCTTGAGATCACGATATCGGTGCAAGTTTGGAACGGGTAAATTGACTGTTTAAAGACATATTGAATGGTTCCACCGACTCAATTAGACACACGGAGAGTATTAGGAACCATGTTAAACATTTCGGCAATTTTTATTTCCGGGCAAAAAAAGGTCAAAAAATTCCGAAATTGAAGGCTATAATCCACGCTTTTTGAGGAATTTTGAGGTTACGGGCCTGGTGGCTGTAGACACCTAAAAATGTCTCCCCAAAACCAAACCCGATGATGAACAAATTTTCACCGTCATTATTGGTCGGGTTGAGTATGTAATCTTTATAGTGCTTAAATCCATGTTCATTCCCAATACATTTCATAAACAAACCCAATTCCTAACCCATTTCACCAAACCATAACTTATTTTCCTCATTTCGTGCCTTTAAACCCAAAATAATTCATTTCGTGTCCTTTAAAACCATTCATTTCGTTTTCTTTTTATAAAAACATTTAGATCAGTTTATTTTTATCCATAATCTAGTTCCATTGATTAAATATTTGGATGGGGCTTTAAAAGAGCTTTCCAACGGTATATCATAAACCTAAATCCGAGTTGTAACGAATAAGTTATGGTCAAAACTCTAAACTGGATCTAAACCGAACCTAAGCCCACCTTACCTACGAACCAATGATCATGTGGAGGCTACAAAGGATTTATTCTCATTCCTAATCCAATTAGGATTAATTGGAAGCTTCTATAAATTTCTAAAAGATCCTAATTATCCTTTTTGAAAAGATAAGATTAAAGAGTTTGAAATACAATAAAACTCCGAGAGTAATTCGATTCGAATTCAAAGACATTCAAAGATAGTCAGAAATTATTTTCGTGCTTCATAATTTTTATCTAATTTTTATATGGTTGGATAGCTCTTAAAATTATCTTTCCAATGATATATTATAATATTAATTTCGAGCTATGACGAAAAAGATATAAAAGAAATACGAAACTCTACCCAAAACTGACACCGTCTCACTATTTCGGTTATATCTTTTATTCTACTAAATATTTTAATCTGATTCCAATTGGGTTAGAAAGTAGACGTCAATATCTTTCCATCGACATCTTATTCATCTTATTCCGATTTCTGAATCAAAAGATATGATAAAAACATAAACCAAAGTTCAAATTCGAATTCTTATCTTTTTTTTGATTCAACCCCCTCTTTTTTTCCTATAAATAGAGGTCATATCTCCCCTTTTTCAATCATCAACAAGCTTGATCATCAAATCATTCTATCTTCCTCTCTTCTACACCAAAAGTCATTCTCTCTACCTACACCAAAAATATTCTCTCCTCTTTCTCTTGCTCTAGCCTAAATTCTAGCCACCCTATTCTCTCATTTTATATCCCTTAAGCACTCTAAGGAGTCCATACAGTACCTGAAGTTCTATATTTAAACCAAGGCGTGAAAGGTAGAATTAACTGAGGGTTTGGACCAAATCAACTCTACTTTTTATTTAATTTAATTTATGTTTGATTATTGAAGTTACTAACAATTTATTCATGATGTAGCAATTACAAGGAAACGCGGAAAGTGAGTAATTAATCACTTAATTACTCTTGTTATTATTTCTTGTTGCTGTTATCATGATTAGGGTTTATTATTATTTGATTAGAACTAACTCTATTATTGTTGAATTGCTTCCAATAATAATGTTGATTCTATTATTATTATTTATGATCACCATATTATATGTTTAAAGGGAATATGTAATTGAAATAATGCTCAATAAGATAATTTGAACAACCGGTTTAGGTTCCTTTTTAATCTTGTTGTTTAATCAAGTGATCACAATATTTTAGAATTATATGTTGCATTAATATTCAACCAATTTAGCATAATAATAGTTTGGAGCAAATTGAATATTTTGTTTGTATGCCTTTGAGATCATAGGAATACGTTTTCACAATAAGAATCGAGTAGAGGCCAATACGGGCGAATGTGACTCCATGACTCACTTCGTACCATCATCCCCGATCCTCCTTTTGTGGTTCCGAACCATATGGAGTTAGTAATCTCATGGATTTTGAATGGGGTGTAACCTTCACGGGTCAATCGTTGTTGCCTTTTGTTGTCCCTTTTCGTGGTTGTCTTTTATGATCCGTGAATGGTTTACAAGTTCCTTAATAACTTGTTGGCGGCTCCCTACTTTGCTTTGTCCATAATCGTTGTCCCTAATCTTAGGTCAATTCCCACTTCCTAAGAGTGCCAAGCATATTCACAACATGCTTTAACGTAGGCGCACTTCAAACGACGCCTACAATTTGGCGACTCCGCTGGAGAGGATTCTTGGTTATTTATCGATTTGAGTGATCGGTATTTAATTGAGATGAGTGGATGAGACTTGAAAGATTCTTGAATTGTATTCCTGCGATTTAATTGGCATTGTCACATATGCATTTTCGGTCATCTATTTTACCACAATAGTACGTGTTTTACGTATGTGGATAGCCCGGGGGATTTAAGCTCTATCAACCCAAAAACACTCGTGGTAATAAGGGTTCATCGGAGTTTCTAAATGTAACGCCCCGAAATTTCGTGCCAGAAATTTCATTCCTATTTACCTTTAATCTATATTTTGTTATTAATCATTACATTATCTTAAGTTTATTATATATAATTTATATTTCAATATTTAAATTTTTATTGTTAATCTAAGTTGAAATCGATTTCTTAAACAATCGACTTCTTTCACTTGCCTCGTTTTTTTTTTACCGAATGGCTGTTGTTTAAACTACAAGGTTATAGGTGTGCTTGGGCCTTATGATAGGCGAGTGGGTTGCTGCATTTAGGGGCCTAATAAGTTTTCTTCCTAAGCTAATAACCTACACTTAAGTGAGCCCAAAGAAGGATCATGTTACATTAGTAATTGAGACTTAATTTAAGGGGCTTAAGGGAGCCCATTTTCTTCTTATCTCACGCAGCTGATAGGGGGATTTAAAGACAGATTATCTAACCTAAGTAACCTCCCATTTACTCCTCATTACACCCCCCTTAATGATGCCTTAACACTTGCTCTTCCTCTTCCCTTTCTCACGTACAAATAGGCTTCACAAAATTATAATCTTCATTCCTTTCACACGCTGCACAAAAATCACCTCTCTTCCTCAAAATTTTCGTGGCCCTCAAAGGTTTTATCAAGGGTAAATGAAGGGTCTTCTTGCTGTGTATTTTATCAACAAAATCGTGGTGGAACATCTCCATTGAAGCAAGGGAATCAAGGAGAAACAAGGCTTGTTTGGGCGTGTGGTTTTCGTGGGTTTCAAAGGGGATTTTCGTGGGTCTTCTACTCCTTTTTCTAAGTCTTTAATCAAGTCACTCTTCAAAGGTAACTAGTACAATCCCTTAGATTAGGAATTCTAATGTTTCTACATGGCTAGGATTAGGTTCATTTGTAATTTTCGTTCATTTTGTGGCTGCTGTAATTTGTATGACATAGAACGTGAATTAGTGATATTAATCCTTGTTTTTGTGCCCAAACTTGGTTGATATCAAATCCTTGATGTTGTATGATCTTTGTATGATGTTTTTAACGAGTTTATACATGGTTTTGAGGCACAAAATGCACAATAAGTACTGCAGAAATGTTACATACCTGTCATGAGTTTTGTTGTGGTTATGAGGCAAGTTTAACCTATTTTCTTGGGCTAATTCTTGCTGTTGAATATTTAGTAGCATATAGGTGATTGTTGGGTATAATTTCCATGTGTCAAACTTCGATTTTGGGCATGTTTTGGACTTGTTATTGAGCACGGGAAACTGGAATCCGCGAATGAGTTACAGTAGTTTTGGGGGTGTGAATTTGAGTTTTAAATCTGATTATATGGTTTAATTTCATGCCTACACTAAATTAGTATCTTGGAAGGATATAACCTAATTAATTTGGCACGATTCCAAGCAAGTTTGATATGTTTTGAGAGGCTAAAACAAGCTATGTAGAAGCTGCCAGCATGTCAGTCTATGCGTGTAGTTTAGGTGGATTTCAAAGGTGTATTGCCTAATTTCTAAGCCCAAATGATGTTTGTTATGGCCTATTATATTGTAAGATCATGTACCATAATGGGTTAAGCTTAGTTTCATGTATAAGGTGAGTTTTTGGGTGGATTGGTGTCCTTGGTTATGCTGTAATTCAATGTAAGGGCTGCTGTATCTATGATTTTATTTGGGCATGTTCTCTCTTGAATTTTAAGTCCGAAATGGTTTTATATGATGCCTAATGAGTGTATGTATATGCCCTAATTTTTATTTTGCATTTGAAGCATGTTTGGTTGGGTTTTTATAATGATTATTGGACTTGTATGTTGCTGTCCTGTTCTGGTTGTTTAACGAAATGATAGATTGGATTTTTGGTTTATTGAAATGATTTTTATTTAATTTTTATTATAAGTATTTTGTGTTAGTTGAAATTATATTTTAATTAGGTGATTAGTGAATTTTTGGGTATTATAAACCCCTAAAGTGAAATATTTCGATGTGTGTTTGAATATGTGTGGGTTGCGATTGTATTGTCGACGTCGTAATGCTTTAGAGAAGGATAACACTGTCTTTAGCATCACTTCGCCAAGAGTTGTGAATGCACTTAATTATTGGATTCCGATAATTAATTATATTCCCGAACCCAGACAATTCCTTTTGTGATTTTTTTTGTAAGTTGAAATGTATTTTGAATTGGAGCTTCCATTGAATTTAAGAAATATGAATTTTCTTATGCGGTTTTAATTGAGTGTAAGGCCATTTAGGCTTCTCTGCAGATTTCTAAGTGAAATATATTATATTATTTATTTTAATTGGTTTTGAATTGTGCGTGGGGCCATAGTCGGGTGTGAGGCCGAGTTGCTTCCCGATGGTTAATGAACATGCTAACTACCTTGATTGCGAGTCTTAGGTAGCTCAACCTGGGTTAATTGTTGTCGTCCGGGGGTGTGTAAGACCTTATAGGCATCTACCCATAACCGGGAGTTGGCCAATCTTAGACACGGTCTCTGCGAGATGACCGGGGGTTCGTCCTGATAAACCTTAGGAAGTGGATTGCGAGGCCACTAGCGTTCCCTCCATGCCAATTCTGCTGTTTGAATGATTTTTGAACGGATTATGAAATTATATATATATTTTTGAGGTTATATGAATTTTTGCTTCAGTTTGGTTTATTTGATTTTGTTTGCAAAGTTAATTCTCGTGATTTGTATGGTTGAGTGTAAGTGATTTCTTACCTGTAATTTAATTTCTAAACCTTACTATTACTGATTTGAGGGAGAACTACTAGTTGCTCCCCACTGATTGTGGAATTTTTGTGGTTGTTTCAGATGCAGAGTGATGTTGGGTTATGTGTCGTTGGGCCGGGTTTAAGTAGGCCTTAGGCCACCTTAACTTGGACTTTTGAATGCTTTGGTTTGGTTTGGCTTGTTTGAATTGTTTGTGTGGATTCTCTTAACTAAGTTTGGCTTTAATATGTTTTGGGATTTGCCGATAAGGGTTTTTCTGCCCTTGGCTTCTTGTAATTTCAAGTTTATCTATCTTTTGTTCGCCTAGTCGAGTTCTTCTTTCTAGGGCCTCAATTGCCACTTTTAGACCCGTTTAGGTTTAAATACATTAAAATTCAATGTCTATGCTCCAGTTAGATCATATAGACTTAAGTTAACATCCGATAGTGACAAAGTGACCTCCGTCACGGTGTATTTCCGCTAACGCCAATATTTGTATAAGGATGGGGTGTTACACTAAATCCACCCAAACCATGGAGTCGAGTTCAATTTCATCACGAACTCGCGGAGCCACCCGTTGGCATACACCCTCAAGGGAGGTTGCTTTGCTAACGCGTCCAAACTCTTAACCATGGTACCCTTTGACACCCAATAAGCTTGACCATAGTGAAACATAGATCTTGACTTTAGGTTGCGAACTTCATTGCATCATTCGTGACAATGTGCTTATGTGTGCATATTTTTTATTTTATTTTTTCTTATCGTCTTTTTTCTCTTATCAAACTTTTTTTTTATTAGAGTCGAGTCATAGTTTTTTTTTTTTTTTTATTTTTTTTTTATTTTTATTTTAAGTCAACCCGGATTTTTATTCCCGTATCCTGCATACGAGTCAACTTGTCTTGGTCATAGCCGGAGTTCTAGAAAGACTTACGTGTCGTGCCACCTATGGATCTGTAGCCCCGAGTCTTATCTTTTATTTTGCGTTGGTTTAGCCACAATAAGAGTCACAAAACAAAAGTTATTACCGATATACTACAGTCTGTCAAGTTTTAGGTGTCTTTTTAGCGTCAACTTTCTTTCTTTTTAATTTTTTTTTCGTATCAAGCTAGTCTTAGCCAAGTCCTTTTATCCGTGTCAACTCGTATAACATGGTATTATAGATTTTTATTTATTTATACCCATGAGTCTTAACTCTTCTAGAATTTCACTCGTCTTCCTAGTTTGTTGTGATTATTCTGCTAATCTTAACATGTGTTCTTTGTCTTTGATTGTTGTTGATCTTTTTTTATGACTAACGATTGCCAATGGACCGTTTTCACATAGTAAATAGCATAAATATTAAAATTGTACAAAATTAATCAACTTAGTTTGTCTTTTAGTTTTCCATGCTATTTGGTCCTTGCGTCCTTCGTTTTTTCACTACGTCTTCATGTCTAGCCATGCGATCATACCACGAGTCTTAATAAACTCACCTAATCACACATGTTGAGTCGTTGCACGCACTTTTTCTTCGATTAATGCACTATATTTCTGATGATCGTATACTAGGACCATGCATGCATCGTTTTCCGTCATAATAGGAATGAGTAGAGTATTTCACATTGGTTTTAAAGTTTTTTTAATACACTCTTCCTTTCCAATCCAATTTATTGAGTCAATGCATTAAGTGAGCTCATTTTGTTCCATTATACTCGAGTTCAAGATTCACTAGGCAAGAGTTGGAAGAATAAGGGGAACATCATTCCTTCCTTCTTTTCTTCCAATCAAAGCATCAGCAATAACAAATTTCTTGTCCCTCTTGGCGGTAACAAGTAATTCATAAGCATCCATGAAGACGAAGCACAAGACAAGTTTCTATACAAGATTTCATGCTTTTTTTGCTTTGTTCCAACCCTTTTTCCCTAATAAGTCTAGCATAGGTTCTCCTTATCCTTATGTCTCTATGCCATGTTCCATCAATAAGCAACTATTTAATTTGAATTCAATCATGTCATTCGAAAAAAAAAAAAACCACCAAACTAAACACAAGGTACACCAATAGTTTGAGGCACCTTTGCAACCCTATCGTTCCCCTTAAACCATTTTCATTCGATCACATATCCATTTATTCATCAACCACTTTGAGCCTCGTCTAACGTTTGGCCTCATTTATTCAACCCACATTCACCTAACCATGGGATGGGAAGGTTTGCAATTTGTGTAACATTCAAAAAGCAAGTTAAAAAAAAATAGAAAAGAAAAACAAAAGAATAAGTAAATAAATAAAAAACAATCTAACATCCACGCTTTTTGAGGAATTTTGAGGTTACAGAGCCCGGTGGCGAAAAGTCTTGAGACCCTAGGGGATACATCTTAGGGTCATATAATGATTTTTGGAACCATATATGACCCTTATATGTTACCATTAATGTCCGTGGTAGGCTTGAGGTCACGATATCGGTGCAAGTTTGGAACGGGTAAATTGACTGTTTGAAGGCATATTGGATGGTTCCACCCACTCAATTGGACTCCCGTAGGATATTAGGAACCATGGTAAATATCTCGACAATTTTTATTTCCAGGCGAAAAAAGGTCAAAAAATTCTAAAATTGAAGGCATATCCACGCTTTTGAGGAATTTTGAGGATATGGGGCATGGTGGCGAAAATTCTTGAGACCCTATCTTAGGGTCATATAATGAAGTTTGGAACCATATATACCATAATATGTTGCCACAAATGTCCGTGGTAGGCTTGAGGTCACGATATCGGTGCAAGTTTAGAACGGGTAAATTGATTGTTTGAAGGCATATTGGATAGTTCCAACCACTCAATTTGACTCTCGGAGGGTATTAGGAACCACGCTAAACACCTCGGCAATTTTTATTTCCGGGCGAAAAAAGGTGAAAAAATTCCAAAATTGAAGGCCATAATCCACGCTTTTTGAGGAATTTTGAGGTTACGGGGCCCGGTGGCGAAAACTCTTGAGACCCTAGGAGATATATCTTATAGTCATTTAATGACGTTTGGAACCATATATGACCTTTGTATGTTGGCACAAATGTCCGTGGTAGGCTTGAGGTCATGATATCGGTGAAAGTTTGGAACGGGTAAATTGACTGTTTAAAGACATATTGGATGGTTCCACCCACTCAATTGGACTCCCGGAGGGTATTAAGAACCGTGGTAAACATCTCGGCAATTTTTATTTCAGGGCGAAAAAAGGTCTAAAAATTCCAAAATTTAAGGATTTAATCCACGCTTTTTGAGGAATTTTTAGGTTACAGGACCCGGTGGCGAAAAGTCTTGAGACCCTAGGAGATACATCTTAGAGTCCTATAATGACGTTTGGAACCATATGTGACCCTTATATGTTGCCACAAATGTCCGTGATAGGCTTGAGGTCACGATATCGGTGAAAGTTTAGAACGGGTAAATTGACTGTTTAATGGCATATTGGATGGTTCCTTCCACTCAATTGGAATCCCGGAGGGTATTAGGAACCATAGTAAACATCTCTTCAATTTTTATTTCAAGGCGAAAAAAGGTCAAAAAATTCCAAAATTGAAGGCTATATCCACGCTTTTTAAGGAATTTTGAGGTTACAGGGCCCGGTGGCGAAAACTCTTGAGATCCTAGGGGATACATCTTAGGGTCATATAATGTTGTTTGGAACCATATATGACCCTTATATGTTGCCATATATGTCCGTGGTAGGCTTGAGGTCACGATATCGGTGCAAGTTTGAAACGGAAAATCGACTTTTTAAAGGCATATTGGATGGTTCCACCCACTCAATCAGACTCACGGAGGGTATTAGGACCCACGGTAAACATCTCGGAAATTTTTATTTCCGGGAAAAAAAAGGTTAAAAAATTCCAAAATTGAAGGCTATAATCCACGCTTTTTGAGGAATTTTGAGGTTACGGGGCCCGGTGGGAAAAAGTCTTGAGACCCTAGGGGATACATCTTAGGGTCATATAATGATGTTTGGAACCATATATGATCCTTATATGTTTCCATAAATGTCCGTGGTAGGCTTGAGGTCACGATATCGGTGCAAGTTTGGAATGGGTAAATTGACTGTTTAAAGGCATATTGGATGGTTCCACCCAATCAATTGGAATCTTGGAGGGTATTAGGAACCATGACAAATATCTTGACAATTTTTATTTCCGGGCAAAAAAAAGGTTGAAAAATTCCAAAATTGAAGGCTATAATCCACGCTTTTTGAGGAATTTTGAGGTTACGGGGCCCGGTAGCGAAAAATCTTGAGACCCTAGGGGATACATCTTAGGGTCATATAATGACGTTTGGAACTATATATGACCCTTATATGTTGCCATAAATGTTCGTGGTAGGTTTGAGCTCACGATATCGGTGCAAGTTTGGAACTGGTAAATTAACTGTTTAATGGCATATTGGATGGTTCCATCCACTCATTTGGAATCCCGGAGGGTATTAGGAACCATGGTAAAAATCTCAGTAATTTTAATTTCCGGGCGAATTTAGGTTAAAAAATTCCAAAATTGATGGCTAAAATCCACGCTTTTTGAGGAATTTTGAGGTTACGGGGCCCGGTGGCGAAAAGTCTTGAGACCCTAGGGGATACATCTTAGGGTCATATAATGACATTTGGAACCATATATGACCGTTATAAGTTGCCATAAATGTCCGATGTAGGCTTGAGGTCACGATATCGGTGCATGTTTGGAACGGGTAAATTGATTGTTTAAAAGCATATTGGATGGTTCCACCCACTCAATTGGACTCCCGCAGGGTATTAGGAACCATGGTAAGCATCTCGGCAATTTTTATTTCCGGGCGAAAAAAGGTCAAAAATTTGCAAAATTGAAGGCTATAATCCACGCTTTTTTGAGGAATTTTGAGGCTACGGGGCCCGGTGGCGAAAAGGCTTGACACCCTAGGGGACATCTTAGGGTCATATAATGACGTTTGGAACCATATATGACCCTTATATGTTGTACAAAATAACCCTGGTAGGCTTTAGTTTACGAAATCGGTTCAAATTTGGAACGGGTAAATTGACCGTTGTAAGGCATATTGGATGGTTCCCCCACTCAATTGGACTCTCGGAGGGTATAACGAACCATGGTAAACATCTCGACATTTTTTATTTCCGGGCGAAAAAATCTCAAAAAATTCCAAAACTGAAGGCTATAATCCACTCTTTGTAAAGAATTTTGAGGTTACGGGGCCCGGTGGCGAAAAGTCTTGAGACCTTAGGGGATACATCTTAGGGTCATATAATAACGTTCGGAACTATATATGAGCATTATATGTTGCCATAAATGTATGTGGTAGGCTTGAGGTCACGATATCGATGCAAGATGGAACGGGTAAATTGACTATTTAAAGTTATATTGGATGGTTCCACCCACTCAATAGGACTCCCGTAGGGAAATTAAGAACCATGGTAAACATCTCGGCAATTTTTATTTCCGGGCGAAAAAAGGTCAAAAAATTCCAAAATTGAAGGCTATAATCCACGCTTTGTGAGCAATTTTGAGGCTACGGGGCCCGGTGGCAAAAATTCTTGAGACCTTAGGGGATACATCCTAGGGTCATATAATGACGTTTGGAACCATATATGAGCATTATATGTTGCCATAAATGTCCGTGGTAGGCTTGAGGTCACGATATCAGTGCAAGTTTGGAACAGGCAAATTGACTGTTTAAAGGCATATTGGATTGTTCCACCCACTCAATTGGACTCCCGGAGTGTATTAGGAACCATGATAAACATTTCGGCAATTTTTATTTCCTGACGAAAAAAGGTAAAAAAATTCCAAAATTGAAGGTTATAATCCACGTTTTGTGAGGAATTTTAAGGTTACGGGGCCCGGTCGCGAAAAGTCTTTAGACCTTAGGGGATACATCTTAGGGTCATATAATGATGTTTGGAACTAGTTTGGCAGGACTAAATTGACTGTTTAAAAGCATATTGGATGGTTCCACCCACTCAATTGGCCTCCCGGAGGGTATTGGAACCATGGTAAGCATCTCGGCAATTTTTATTTCCGGACGAAAAAAGGTCAAAAAATTCCAAAATTGAAGTCTATAATGCACGCTTTTTGAGGATTTTTGAGGTTACGGACCCTGGCGGCGAAAAGTCTTGAGACCTTAAGGGATACATCTCAGGGTCATATAATGACGTTTCGAACCATATATGACCATTATATGTTGCCATACATGTCTGTGGTAGGCTTGAGGTCATGATATTTGTGCAAGATTAGAACGGGTAAATTGACTGTTTAAAGGCATATTAGATGGTTGGACCCACCCAAATAGTCTCCCAGGTGTATTAGGGTCCTTGGTAAGCGTCTTGGAAATATTTATTTCCGGGAGAAAAAGGTTAAAATATTCCAAAACTGAAGGCTATAATCCACGGTTTTTGAGGAATTTTGAGGTTACGAGGCCCGGTGGCGAAAACTGTTGAGACTTTAGGGGATACATCTTAGGGTCATATAATGACGTTTGGAACCATATATGACCCTTATATGTTATACAAAATAGTCGTGGTAGGCTTTAGTTTACGAAATCGGTGCAAATTTTGAAAGGTTAAATTGACCAATTTAAGGCATATTAGATGTTTCCGCCCACTCAATTGGACTCCCGTGGGTATTAGGAACCATGGTAAACATCTCGGCAATTTTTATTTTTGGGCGAAAAAAGGTCAAAAAATTCTAAAATTAAAGGCTATAATCCACGCTTTTTGAGAAATTTCGAGGTTACGGGGCCTGGTGGCGAAAAGTCTTGAGACCATGGGGGATACATCTTAGGGTCATATAATGACGTTTGGAACCATAGATGTCCATTATATATTTCCATAAATGTTCGTGGTAGGGTTGAGGTCACGATATTGGTGCAAGTTTGGAACGGGTAAATTGAATTTTGAAAGGGATATTGGATGGTTGGACCCACCCAAATAGACTCCCAGGGTGTATTAGGGTCCATAGTAGGCATCTCGGTATTTTTTATTTCCGGGCGAAAAAAGGTCAAAAAAATTCCAAAATTGATGGTTATAATCCAATATTGTTAGGAATTTTGAGGTTTTGGGGCCAGGTGGCGAAAAGTCTTGAGACCCTGGGGGAAACATCTTAGGGTCATATAATAACGTTTGGAACCATATATGACCATTATATTTTGCCATAATTGTCCGTGGTAGGCTTGAGGTCACGATATCGGTGCAAATTTGGAACGGGTAAATTGACTATTTAAAGGCATATTGGATTGTTCCACCCACTCAATTGGACTCCCAGGGTATATTAGGGTCCATGGTAAGCATCTCGGCATTTTTTATTTCCTGGCGAAAAAAGGTCAAAAAATTCCAAAATTGAAGGCTATGATCCATGCTTTTTGAAGAATTTTGAGGTTACGGGGCCCGGTGGCGAGAAGTCTTGGGACCTTAGGGGATACTTGAACTCGATCCCATTTTAGGCTCGGGTAGGATGCGTATTACACTTGGGTCACTTGATAAGATAACACAAAGGGATCATACTTGGGGTATTGTTTAGTATGATTTACTTCCACTAGCTTGTATTGTTCATGTATGTTCATACCCCTACCACAATCCATCCAACTACACTTAAACAGAATAGTCTTGTACTGTTTTTCCGGACTAGTGCAGACTAGTTTAATGATGTCATTTAGAATCCCAAAGTACTCTCCACCGTCCTCACTAGACACACACACGCCATAATTCATGGTAGACTTGTGTTTGCCATGGGAATGTGTATGGAATTTAAATCCACAAACAAAAATCTGCTTCCATGTTCGAACACGCTTGAAAGGGCGCATGGACAATGCTTGCATGGCATCTGAATTTGGTTTTTCTTCAACCACCTACACATGTCACAATACATCAAATCGATAAAATTGCAACATCTATAATTCATTTTTACATAAAAGCTAGAAAGTTTCTATCACCTTGTGATGAAACCAATCAGAGAATTGAGATTCACATTTCTCCATGACTTCTTCTCTACGCAGGTAAGGTCGAGTAATAAGAATGTAGTCCTCAAACTTCCTATTTCATAAATGAACCAAGATAAATTAGTAGTTCAAACATTTTAATTGTTTAGAACTTTGATTTCAATTCATTCCTTAAAATGAATACCTTTCGTATTTGCCAAGAACACCACTGTGATGAGTGACATTTTTGGCACTCATTTGGTTCCTTTTTGGATGATTTTTATTCCATTTTATCTCTCCTTTCTTTAGTTTTCCTTAGTTTTATTCTTGTTTTCTTCATTTTATGCATTTTGTAGTTAGTTTCTCTATTTTGTGCTTTTTCTAGTTTATTTGTTATTTTTCCCTTTTATTTGCTTTTTCTCCATTGTTTGTAGGTTGTGATTGATTGTCCAAGGATTCCCGAGCTTGCTCTCCATGATCTTTCATTGTTTTCATGCCTAAAGCTTGTGCAAGAAGTTTCAAGTCAAAAGAGGGATCAAAGGGGCATGCTTCAAGGCCTTATAAATGCCTTTCTCATGGCTCATTTTCTTCAAGAAATTCAAGGAAGTTGTTGCCTACCTTGTCCTCCATCATCATCATCTAGGATGCGTGCACCTCGTGAGCAAGGGCAAAGAAGAAAGGAGGGCGCTGCAGCTATGTGCGAGCGCACATGAGGAGTGTGCGGCCGCACATCAGTCGTGTGCGGGCGCACATCTGGTGTGTGCGGGCGCACATCTGGTGTGTGCGGGCGCACATATGGTATGTGCGGGCGCACATACCTGGGTGTGCTCCCGTGCGCACCGTTCTCTCTCCTCCGAGCGCCCGCACCTGCGTGGGTCTCTTCTTGGGCATCAATACCGACCTTCTCCTTTGTATATATAGTTTTTCCCTTCTATTTTTGTAGTAACAATTCATAATAGAATTAGATCATATTCTTAGCTTAGTTGAGAGCTTCTCTCTCTAGATTTAGGGGTTAGTTTGAGGAGTAGATTTTAGAGAGAGAAAGTGAAGAATTTCAATGGTGATTGAGAGATTGAAGATCCAATGGTGACAATTGTATTGGAGATCTACTCTATTATCAATGAGCATTTCTAAACTCTATCTCATTTATTGTTTTGTTTAGTATTCATGTTTAGATTGTTGATTTTGATTAGATTTTGATGATTTGATGATTGATGTTTGATTAGAGTAATTGTTCTTCTTTGATTGTTGATTACTTTAGTTGTTTGTTGAATTGATGATGTTGCTAGAGTAGTTGTTTGGTTAGGGATTTGGTGAAGCTTGTATAATGTAATGAATTGATGTAGATTGGGGATTTTGATGGAGTTGATGATGTGATTAAATTGGTTAATTGATTATGTGCATGTGTGTGTTTGATTTAGGCTTGATCACCCTTGTTATTCACACTAGATTGCATTATAAGTTCACATTGATACAGACCATTGATTTGTGGCTTGCATTTACACGATTGAGGTGTCTAGTGATGTTTCCTAGCTAGAGTTTATCGTAGTTGACGCTAGTTAGACCTCTAGGAGAATAGCTTGATATGCTCTTTTGGTTACATAATTGATTTTCCCTTGCATTGCTTGACTTAGTCAACTTCCTAAACCAATTTTCATTGTTCATTGCTATTATAAGTGAATCCTAATCCCTAGCATTTTATTTGTTTGGTTTCTTTGTCTTAGTAGTTGTTAGTGTCCTCTTTTACCCTTCGTCTTCGACCTAGCTTAGGCACATAATTGAAAGCACTTAGACATTACCGTTCCTTTGGGTTCGACCCTTAACTTACCTCTATACTTGTATTTAGGTTTGTTGAGTGTTTATAAATTTTGTTTGGCTTAGGAGGATTAGTCCAACGACCTAATTTTCCCACGTCAAAATGGCGTCGTTGCCGGGGAACGGTGTCAATGTTTGAGTGTTTTTGATTGCTTGAGTCTAGGTCTTTGTGTATACTTTTCTTTTATTTTGTTTTTGTCTTCTTTGTAAAAATGGCATGTCTATCTTTTTCTCAACATGATGATGAGCCTTTTTGTGATTATTTCAATAGACTTAAGGAATTTCTTGACTATAATTGTTGTAGTCTTTGGGAAGCTTGTGAGATTTGTTATCATGGTTTGAATGAGCAAACTAGGGATATAGTTGAAGGAATGCATAATGGTGATTTTAGAGCATTTTCTATTGAAGATGCTTGGAAATTTTATGTTTGGTTTGCTTGGGATGTCTATAACAAGGGTAAACGTGCTTCCATTTTTGATGTGCAATGTGTTAATTCTTTCAATGCTAGCATGATTTACCATGATATGTCACATGACCCCATAGTTGAACCTAGAAGAAATGCTTCCAATTCTATTTCCTCATTTGTTCATGATAATGTGTTGCCTGTTCAAGCTAACAAATCTCATATATTTGAAAATGCTCCCAACCCCCTATTTGATGAAAATGCTCATGTTTTTAATGATGATGATCCCACTTTTGGTTGTACTTCTTCTTCTCTTGTTGAGCCTCAATCTCCTACCCCTTTTGAATCTCTTGTTGCTACCTTGGAAACTCAAATTAGGCATGTTGAGCTTCGTGATGATCTTGGGCCTACAAAAGAGTCGACTCTTAATTGTTTAAGAAGTCAATTGGAGATGATGAAAAAGAATGAGGAGCGTTTTGAGGAGGGAAGAAGGAGAAATGAAGAGCTAGGAAGCCATTTGTCATCCTTGATGCTTATGTGTGAAAGTTACAAATCTAATGTGTGTGTTGAGGGTGATGATGGTAATTCCGAGCAACCAAGAGTGTGTGAGGATCCTATTGTTGAGCATAGGAGTGAAGGAGAGAGAGTCGAGAGTGATAATGAGTTTGATGAAATTTTGAGTCTAGACATCTCTTCCTTTGTTGATTGTGATGAGTTTCAAGTGTATGAATGTGACTCTTCTATCCATGAGTATTTGGACTCGTTTGAGGTTATGACAATTATGTTTGTTGAGTGCATAGGGAATAGTCATAGCCTTTTAAGCAAGTTCATTGATGATGCTTCATGGGAGAGAGATGATTTTGAAATTAATTTGCCTCCATTCATGCATGGTTTTGAGACTCTAGGCTTTAAGGAAATTGAGGGAGCTATTGTTCATGAAGGTAGTGGAGAAGATTATGTGGTTCCTCTTGGGAGTTGGATGTTTGAGGGAGATGGTGATCATGAGTGTTCTTCTTTTGAGGATTCTATGATTGATTTTCATGCCCTCATTAGTGATGTGAGACTATATGTTGAGGGAGTAGCTAACCCTTTGCCTATTTCTCATACCCCTTTCTCTTAAAAGTTTAATCACATCTCCTATTGCCCTATTTTTCTCCCTTCCTTTGTTGGTAAGCCTATTGGGGACCCTTTTGTCTATGATGATTTGAATGTGGCTCATTTGTCTCCAATTTGGGAAAAAGGTGATGTTGCCAACCAAAAATATTTTGAGGAGAGTTTGCCTTCTTTTTCCTTTTCTTCTTCTTTCTCTTTTTCCTTTTCTTCTTATTTTGTTGAGTTTTCTTTTGATTCTTCTTCCTTCCCTTGGCATCTCTCTCCTCATAGGTGTGCACTTTGCTTGTTGCATGCCTTATTTTTGTCATGTGCACACTTACTTTCTTATGAAATGTATAGTAGTGCATTTGACAAGCTCTTGCGATCATTGCAATATTATTTTACTAGAGCGGTCAAGCTTGGACCTTAAGCAAGCCTTTCTTGGGAAGTAACCCATGTTTTAGATTAGATTTTCCTTTTCTTTTTAGAATAGATTTTCTCTCATGGAAATGTTTGTGTGCCTTTTGCTAGGTACATGACTTGATATACTTTGGTGCTTCGATTTGGATCAAGAATCAAGGAAGGTTGACTCCTATTTTTACTAGCACATGGAAACAAGGTTCAATTCTTGAGAAATTAGCTATGAAAGGTTTAATTGGGTCATTTGCGGGTATTTACACCCACCTAATATCCGGTAATATCCTTCCTTGCTCTTTATCAAGTGGATGATGCCATGTTGGACATATGTTGGTTTGTTGGATTGATCTCCTTGTTTTCCCCTCCCATGGATTATATGATTTATGTTTGAGTGTATTGTCTCATTCAAGCTTGGGGGAGGGTATTCTATCATGTTTGGTGGGATGTTGATCCTTATGTGTTATGCACCTTTGTATATGCTTTTCCATGTTTCTCTTATTTTGAAAAACTCCAAAAAGATTTTTGTTTCTATCAAGGCAAATTTGCAATGTGTTTTGTTTTGTTCTTGCTTTGGACATAGTAACATTTGAACTTGTATAATTGAATGCTTTTCTTCCTAAATGGTAACGGTGTGCACGGTTTGAGAGTACGCTTGGTTGATTCTAGGATAAAGCATGCTAAGGTAGTTGGTTAGAACTAGTGGGAACATGAAGCCGGATTCTACTTGTTTGTGGCATGTTTGGTAGTTGCTTCCTATAGTCGATTTGACGCCAATAGTGAGTTTTTGCTACATCCGTGTGAGTTCTTTGTTTTTCAAGCCTTCTACCTTACTTGTATGAGCGGCATGGATCCTTGACTTCTTGCAAACCTAATCTTGAAACTTGGCTCATAGATCTTGAATCCGAGACCGAACCATTTAGGGAGGAAAAAGGCACCTTTTTCGGGGTGGTATTTTTCATTTTTAGGATAGTTTGTTTCTTTCTTTATTTTTGGGTTTACATTTTCCTTCTTGCAACCATTTGAGCCTTATACCTTCTTTTCAAGCCACATCTTTAGATCTTTGGCCTTTTGTTTCATTTTTCTACTTTTCTTGGTTTTTGTGAAGCAATTGATCATGTTGATGGAGTTTGTGGAGGAGAAGTTGGAATGTTTGGTTCTTATGAAAGCATGATTGTGATATGATTTCTTTGTGAATAATGGCAAATGAGTATGAGTAAAAGCCGTCCTATATTACAAAAGGCATGGACAAATAAGTGCAAAATCGAAAAAGCCGTCCAAAGTTAAAAGAGGCAAGGACAAAGCACCACTAAAAAAAAAAGAAAAAAAAAGTGAAAAATGAAAAATTCAAAAATATTTTGATGTGAGTTTTCTCCCTTTTTGAGCATTGAGGACAATGCTCCATTTAAGCTTGGGGGGAAGCGTTCTCACGCTTTTAGTATATATGTTTGTGGTTTATAGCTTTGAATAAGCTTCGGGGTGTTAGTTTGTTTTTGTTTGGTGACTACTTGATTGTGATTCTAAGAATTGACCGTTCTTTGCTTCACTTTTAGGAAAACCACCAAATTTTAAATTTTAGCCTACCTTCACCCTTTTGCCTTAACGTTACAACCTTGGGGAAAGACCTTTTGACCTAAGTGGTTGAGTCATTCATCGGTGGAGAGGAATGTGAGTCTTAGGAATAGGGAGAGGGAATGCAAAAGTCAAGATGTCGAGTAGCCTAAAAATTCTCTTTTTCCGGTTCCTTCGTGGAATCATTGGGATGCTCACTTGAGGTCGATTTGAAGCTATTAGGAAGAACGCGGTAAGATTGTTTGGGATGAAAGTGGATTGTGAAAGCTAGTTCCTATGCTTAGCATATTTATGTTTCAATCAACTTTGGGTATCTTGGAACGTGCACTCCCTTACTTTTTTAGAAAGATTTGCATCCACTTGTGCTTGTACATTTGCAAAAGTCCTTTCATGAACATTTGTTTGCTTTTCTTGTATTTTGTTTTCTTGTTCATGCTTTGCCTTGTTTGTATTATTAAGAGAGTTATGGGTCAAACTCTTAGGATACCCTTACGAGACCTCACTCGTCCTCATAGGCGACTTTGGGGTTTAAAGGGCTTGTTGTAGCTAAAAACAACCGTGATTCCTACGACAATGAGTTTTAGTGTATATTCTTATCTTGAGTCTTTCTTTTTCAATAAAATTTTCATCCTCTCTCTTTCTTGCTTTGTTTTGCTCGAGGACGAGCAAAAGTTTAGCTTGGGGGAATTTGATGAGTGACATTTTTGGCACTCATTTGGTTCCTTTTTGGATGATTTTTATTCCATTTTATCTCTCCTTCCTTTAGTTTTCCTTAGTTTTATTCTTGTTTTCTTCATTTCATGCATTTTGTAGTTAGTTTCTCTATTTTGTGCTTTTTCTAGTTTATTTGTTATTTTTCCCTTTTATTTGCTTTTTCTCCTTTGTTTGTAGGTTGTGATTGATTGTTCAAGGATTCCCGAGCTTGCTCTCCATGATCTTTCATTGTTTTCATGCCTAAAGCTTGTGTAAGAAGTTTCAAGTCAAAAGAGGGATCAAAGGGGCATGCTTCAAGGCCTTATAAATGCCTTCCTCATGGCTCATTTTCTTCAAGAAATTCAAGGAAGTTGCTGCCTACCTTGTCCTCCATCATCATCATCTAGGATGCGTGCACCTCGTGAGCAAGGGCAAAGAAGAAAGGAGGGCGCTGCAGCTATGTGCGGGCGCACATGAGGAGTGTACGGCCGCACATCAGTCGTGTGCGGCCGCACATCTGGTGTGTGCGGGCGCACAAACCTGGGTGTGCTCCCGTGCGCCCCGTTCTCTCTCCTCCGAGCGCCCGCACCTGCGTGGGTCTCTTCTTGGGCATCAATACCGACCTTCTCCTTTGTATATATAGTTTTTCCCTTCTATTTTTGTAGTAACAATTCATAATAGAATTAGATCATATTCTTAGCTTAGTTGAGAGCTTCTCTCTCTAGATTTAGGGGTTAGTTTTAGGAGTATATTTTAGAGAGAGAAAGTGAAGAATTTCAATGGTGATTGAGAGATTGAAGATCCAATGGTGACAATTGTATTGGAGATCTACTCTATTATCAATGAGCATTTCTAAACTCTATCTCATTTATTGTTTTGTTTAGTATTCATGTTTAGATTGTTGATTTTGATTAGATTTTGATGATTGATGTTTGATTAGAGTAATTGTTCTTCTTTGATTGTTGATTACTTTAGTTGTTTGTTGAATTGATGATGTTGCTAGAGTAGTTGTTTGGTTAGGGATTTGGTGAAGCTTGTATAATGTAATGAATTGATTTAGATTGGGGATTTTGATGGAGTTGATGATGTGATTAAATTGGTTAATTGATTATGTGCATGTGTGTGTTTGATTTAGGCTTGATCACCCTTGTTATTCACACTAGATTGCATTGTAAGTTCACATTGATACAGACCATTGATTTGTGGCTTGCATTTACACGATTGAGGTGTCTAGTGATGTTTCCTAGCTAGAGTTTATCGTAGTTGACGCTAGTTAGACCTCTAGGAGAATAGCTTGATATGCTCTTTTGGTTACATAATTGATTTTCCCTTGCATTGCTTGACTTAGTCAACTTCCTAAACCAATTTGCATTGTTCATTGCTATTATAAGTGAATCCTAATCCCTAGCATTTTATTTGTTTGGTTTCTTTGTCTTAGTAGTTGTTAGTGTCCTCTTTTACCCTTCGTCTTCGACCTAGCTTAGGCACATAATTGAAAGCACTTAGACATTACCGTTCCTTTGGGTTCGACCCTTAACTTACCTCTATACTTGTATTTAGGTTTGTTGAGTGTTTATAAATTTTGTTTGGCTTAGGAGGATTAGTCCAACGACCTAATTTTCCCACGTCACACTGTTTCTTAACACGAACAAATGAGCACACTCGAGTTCCTTGTCATCTAAATACCGAGTTTTACCCTCAGTTGAGACATGACCACTGTCCACCGAGAACAACTTTGGTAAATCTGCGTTGTCCATTTTGCTATCAACATCTACATTCACATTACGACCGAGATCTCGTGTTTTTGTGTCGACCGACACTTGGAAATAATTTGAGCAGAAGTTTGCTATCTCTTCAGAGAGATAAGCATTGCATATGGAACCTTCAACCGAGCCTTGTTCCCAATTTTTCGTTTCAAGTGATTCAAGAACCTGCAATTACATTGAACAAGTCATGACAATGAATGTTTTTTAAGAAAGAGGATGTGAAACGGTGTTGAAATTACCTTTCGAAGGGATACATCCATCTATATTGAACAGGACCATATAACTTGCCATCATATGAAAAATGAATAGGTAAATGCTCCATGGAGTTAAAGAAAGCAGGAGGGAAAACCTTCTCAAGCTTACAAAGGATTTCAGCAATGTTTTTCTCCAACCGCTCCATGTCACTAACTGTGATTGTGTAGCAACACAAATCGCGGAAGAATAGACTGATCTATGTAATCGCATTTCAAACATGGATAGGGAGCAATTCCCTTAAGGCGGTGGGCAACAACCTCTCCATGAACACATGACAGTCGTGGCTCTTCATTCCATGAAGCTTACATGCTTGCAAATCTATGCATCTGCTCAAATTGGAGGCGTATCCATCAGGAAACCGCAACTGTTTAACCCACTCACACAACACTTTTCGCTGAGCCTTGTCAAGGGCGAATGGGGCTTTTGTCATGAACTGTTTTCCCCTGTCATCCTCCTGAAGATGGAGTTGTGGCCGTTTACAGTATTTGGCAATGTCATTTTGGGCAGATGGCGTGTCACATGTATGCTTTTTGACATCCATGATAGTGTGAATTAACTGATCAAAGAAGTTCTTTTCAATGTGCATGACATCTAAGTTGTGACGAACGAGCAAATGCTTCCAATAAGGAAGGTCCCAGAGCGTGCTTTGCTTGAACCACCCTTTTTTGGCTTTTTTGAGAAGTTTCAGTGCTTCCGGCCCATCTACTGCCCTTGGAAGGTCTTTAACACATTCCCACAGCTCCTCTCCAGACATGATATGTGGTGGTGAACCTTTCTCGACTTTGTTTTTAAAAAATGCAGTTTTACTCTTTCGAAAAGGGTGATCAACTGGAAGGAATTGGCGATGACAATCAAACCAGGAAACTTTTCCTCCATGGTCAAGCCAAAATGCTTTGCTTTTCTCCATGCAATAAGGACAAGCCTTCTTACCCGCTGTAGTCCAACCAGACAACATGCATAAGCCGGGAAGTTTCTAATAGTCCAAAGGATGGCTGCTCGAAGTGTGAAATTTTGTTTCCTCGAAATGTCATATGTGTTTGCCCCAACTTCCCATAATTGTTTCAACTCTTCTACCAGCGGTTTCATATACACATCCAAGTTTCCCTTAGGGTTTTTCGGACCGGGAACGAGCAACGAAAGGTGTTTTGGGTGTTTTTGTCCCTTGGGAGAGTTACAACTCGAAGACTGGTCCGGAGGGCTTCTGTACCTGCAAAATCAACGGAGACACCGTTTGGGTGGTGCTCCGCCTCCAACGCTCAAGTTAGTAACTTGAAGGAGAGAAAAAGGTGCGGAAATTTAGGTGGGGATCTGCTAGGTTTTCTAGCTCAGTTGTCTCTATCAAAGGGACAATTTTTAGTAAATGGAAACACGTTCCCTCCAAAAGAGGGGCATCTCCCTATTTATAGGGTCATTGGGATTTGTGCCCCTGATCAGGTGACAGAACCCTAATCAGAGATGGGCTACGCCGTATTACGGCTTTCTCGGGATTTGGGACTGAAGGCCGACCTTTTCCCCTAATATCCGGAATGACACGTGTCAAACAGGGATGGTCCATTTTGGACCATCCCCGGGCTGACACGTGTCACCCTTTGATTGGGCCACATGGAGGGATAAAATTACCCTAAACATTTGCCCCTCACAGGTGCGACGTAGCACGCCACGTGGCATATGTGACACGCGTCACTCTCTGAGTGGTGGTAATTTTACCGCCTAAATTTAACTTTTCAACTTCTGAGTAAATTACGGGAATACCCCTTCATTTACCCTCTTTATATAGCTGTTTTACCTTCATATTTTCGTTACACTTCACAAAAATTTCAGAGTAAACTTAGAGAGAACCTTGAAAGAGAGAAACAGAAGTCATCCGTCTGAGTCAGACGCAATTTCGAAGACACTCAGTCGCACCAACACAGGCGGACCCGTCTACCTTCAGATATCAAATCTAAAGGTACCGTCTCTGACTCTTTCAGCTCTTTTTTCATTTTTCCGCTTGTATATATTCCTTGCAATAAATGGATTCATCACCAACACACACGGCACAACCTAGGGTAGAATCCAGCCGTTCACCAGGGACAGCTGAGTCTAGGATTGGTAGTGCCGTCTCAGGGTATTGGGACCACCCTCATGCTTGGATTCCGACCATTTGCGCGTCTGTGCAGGACACAATGGGTCGGACTATGCAGACGGAACAGGATCCAGATTATAGGAGCGATGGCTCAGGCGACCAAACGCCTGAGGGGGAGACGTCTGGCTTTGGACACCAAACGGCTCCGGAGAGATCCCCTCCACGAGGCCCCCCAACTCCTCCTGATTCCTATTTGGAGGAATGTGACCAAAGCGTGGAGGAGGTCAACAACCAAGGCGGTGAGGAGGCCGCCTCAGCTTCCATCTCTTTATCTGGGGAGGAGATGGGAAGTGGTCTTGACGTTTCTTCCTCTGAAAGCAGTGACGATCTTCCCCCGTTTGAGGATAGCGAGGAAGAAGAAAGGAAGACGTGGAAGGAGAAAGATGATCCCTTTAAGATCCACGTCTCCTCAAAAGACATTGACCTTATGGAAAAAGGTCTTAATAAGTTTTTGAAGGCACACCCCATGGGAGACGGGTGGAAAATAAGGGTGCCTCCCCCAAACGGCACCATTTCCTGGGAAGATACTGAACCCAACGCAAACGGCTACTTCGGCTGTTACGAAGCGACGTTCAGGGCGGGTCTTCGCTTCCCCCTTCACCAGGCGGTGAAGGCAATTTTGAGAGGCTATGGCCTCGGAGTCTGGCAACTTACCCTCAATTCTTGGGCAAACATTCTGGGGTATGTTGCCGCCTGCGAATTCTAGGGGTTCACCCCGGCTGGGAAGCATTCGCCATGATGCACTATCTCAGTCGCAACCCAGGCGGGTATAGAGCGTGGTATACTCTGACCACGTTCCCCCAATACATGATGACCTTGGATAAGGTGTCCAAGTTCGACGGCTGGAAACACAGGTTCTACCTGTGCACGGCTCCCACCAAGCGGGAGAACTACGAGCTCCGTCAGTACAATAAAAAGCCCGACCTTATGGGTCGGAAGTGTTATCTTCCTCGAATCCCGGATGAGGACTTCGAAAAAATAATTGAGGCTGATCTCTTTGGCCTCACAGACGCAACCCTGTCAACTAGGTATACAATAAAGGTTCCAAAAAATTGGATCCCCAAGAGCGCCTGGTTCAGGGACGAGTGCTTCCTAGCCGCCTGCGGGCTAGGGCACATGTTTGATAGACGTATGCGCCTGAATTACTTCCGTCTGTAGTACTTTTGTGTCGGAAATTTATTTCTTGAAAATGTTCTAACTGTTTTCCCGTCTGATCTTTGTAGAAGACGCATTAAACATGTTGCCGGAAGAAAAGACCCCCAAGCGGTCCTCAGCACAGATCCGCCGAGACGTGGCGGAAGCCCAGGCGCGAGAGCTCAGGGCCAAGGTAAACACCTGACCTACTTTGTGAGTTTACGTTCAAAGTTTCCTCACTTCGCCTGCTAACGTTAAGTTGTTATTTTTCCAGGGAAGCAAGGTGGACAAGACGTTTGAGAAGAATCTCAAACGGGCTAGGGAGGAGACCCCCATCTCTAACCCTAGTAAGTCCTCAAAAAAGGCGGCCTCTTCTGCCACTCCTGTTGCCCCGTCTGGGAGGCAAATGAGAGTTGGAGGGAGAAATGAGCAGGTGGCAGGCCCCTTTGGCCTAGATTTGGCCCTCCCTCTTCCTGCAACCGGGGGGCTCTCAACGGCTGCCAGCGGCTCTCGCCGCGCTGGCTCTGCAGGTAAGAACCCTTTTGAATCCCTGCCTGAACTGGGATGGCCGTTGCGAGTGAAATTACACTCCCAGCAAACGTCATCCTCAGACGGTCGGAACCAGATAGGCGCTGCTTTAGTAACTCAATCTGATACTGATTGTGGTGCAGATCAATCGCCTCGCTGGCTAGACGTCCAGAAGCATGCCAAAGCCATGCTGGAGGCTGTCAGCAAACGGGATAAGAATGCTATCCCTGGGATTGAGACGTTCAATCTTGAACGTATCCTGACCCTTCTGGCTGAGGTAGTTTGCTTAACCATTTTTTTTAATAACTTTTTCTGCCCCTTTCCCCGCCTGCATCCTTAACCTTGCTCATTTTTGTAGGCCATGCTGCGGGTAGACGGGCTCAAGCACCCTTACACCCGCAAACGGGATGAGGTAAGACGGGCCAAGCAGTCCGCCACAAATGCCATTGACGTTGCTTTGCACTCCTCTATAGTTAATGAAATTAAAACTAAAGCAACCCAAATGACGCAGGCGGCCAGGATCTCAGAGCTGGAATCGCAGCTGCAGGCGGCCAACCAGAAGGCTGAGGCTGCAGAGACGGCCCAGAAACAGGCGGAGGCGGACCTCCCTAAACTTAGGGAGGACTTGAAGACGGCCCAAGAGAGCCTCAAAGCACTTCAAGGTGCCTCTTCAGAGAATGCTGATCTGAAGAGCAAAATTGCTAAAATGGAGGAGGAGGCGGCCAAAGCTCAGGAGAACTTCCGAGCAACCCTTGAGGCGGAACACAACCGTCTGGTTACTGAGATGGCTGCCGACAATGATGCCATGATGAAGATCGCCTGGGAAGCCTTGTATCCTGGAAAGGAGTATGGCGTCTGGGCTCTGGCTCACAAGTATGCTGATGAAGTCATCTACTTGCGAGAGAAGGGTCTGCCGGAGCCTGAGTCCTTCCTCGTCTGGGCTGAGACGGAACAACCTGAGCCTGAAGCCGAAGCTAAGGCTGAAGCTCCCGAGGTTGAGATCATTGAGGAGGAGAGGGACCAGGAGGGGCCGCCTGCAGGGCAGTGATTTCAGCGGCTGTGTGCCAAGTCTTTTTTATTTTTTCTGCGGCAGTATGCCATTTACTTTGCTTTTCCGGCCTGCGTGCCGACTATATGTGTATCTTTACCGGCTGAGGAGCCGTGTTTTATCAAACAATTTCACTTTCCCGGACGGGGTCCGGATAACAATTAATCCATCACAGCCGTTTGGCTGGGTGGAAATTTAATGAATGCACCGACTGAGTCGGTTTTGATCTTTTTTACGCTTGTGTATGCACTTCAATTTTCTTTCAATTATTTGCCTAACTTATCAAAAGATGCGGCTATCCTTGCCCCTAGACTGCTGTGTGCTTGGTTTCAAGTGGAGTTGGTTGATTGACTTGGGAACGTCTGATGCTGCAAAGAGCATTATACGTTTGTAAGTCAATCAATCACAGTAGTGATTGCCCCAAACCAAGTGCACAGCCGTACATTTACAGGCGTTTCCGCTTCTACCTAGATGGCAATGTCCGTCTAAGTGAAGTTCATTTAGCCATTGTACAACTCTTTTGCCCCAAACGAGGATGTGTACAATTTCAATGCGAAAAACGCTAAGTAAGGAATGCAGTCGGTAGCCGACTGATGTCCATGGACATCCGATTTTCCAACCTTAATCATTCCTTAAGTTGTTCAGGCAGACGGCTATGAATGGCTGATTCAGCCGTCCAATCGTGGCCACCTGCATTGGTACGTAGAGTAAGCAAGTTGGCTTCTCTCTGCGACGATTGCACCCGGAGGGGTGTCGCCGGACGCCTTAGTCCGTGAAGGGACAGGCCATTTTATGGGAAAATCAACCGTCTGGCCATTGGCCTCTGGTCTTGTTTGAGACCGGCTGTGTAGCCACTAAGCGTTTTTGTGCTTAGCTTAATTATCTAGCCATTGGCCTCTTCGTCAATCAGACGTTAATTCAATTTCCAAGTATCAAACTTAGAGAAACAAACATGTATCCCGTCTGCAATTCAGACAGGGTATAAGACACTCAAAAGTGAAAACAAAAAGCAACTTCTCATTAATGTACACTTCTTGTTTACAAAAAGTATTACAAAATCTCAGAAGTAGTATTTTTTCAAATTATCTACGTTCCAAGTTCTAGGCAGGCGTCTGCCGTCTGGAATTTCCAGGCGGTAGGTGCCGTCTCTTATTCTTCATAAATCCGGTAGGGGCCTTCCCAATTAGGAGTTAGCTTTCCAAGCTCATTGGCCCTACCGGTTGCCTCCATTTTCCGCAACACTAGGTCGTCCACTTTCAAAGGACGCCTGTGTACTCTCTTATTGTAGGCTCTTGTCATTCTCAGACGGTAAATCTCATGACGCAAGGCGGCATTGCCCCTGCGTTCTGGAAGTGAGTCCAATGCCAGGCGCATTGCCTCCTAGTTTGCCTCTTCATCATATAGCATGACTCAGAGAGTCGGCTCATAGTGCTCAATGGGCAAGACGGCTTCAGCACCGTAAACCATGAGAAATGGGGTTATACCGGTTGCCCCCTTTGCCGTTGTCCTGATGGCCCATAGGACATGAATTAATTCTTCAGCCCATAACCCACCGGATCTTTCAATTTTCTTCTTTATATCGTTTGAGATCAATTTGTTGAAGGCTTCAACTTGGCCGTTTGCTTGGGGCCGGCCAACTGATGCAAAATAACTTGAGATCCCCTGATCTCCCAACCAAGTCTTAAGCTGATGCGTCTCAAACTGAGGCCCATTATCGAACACCATAGAAATAGGAACCCCATACCGGGTGATGATATTCTTCCAGATGAAGGAGATCACGTCTGAGGTCTTGATATTTTTTACCGCCTCAGCCTCTACCCGCTTGGTAAAATAATCCACAACCACCAAGAAGTAGCGCTTTCCGCCTGGAGCAGGCGTGTAAGGACCCAAAATGTCCATGCCCCATTTTGCGAACGGGATTGGGCTGTGGATGGCCGTCAGATCAGTAGCCGGACGGTGAATAAGTTTGCCAAATTTCTGGCACTTGTCATATTTTCTCACCAATTCCTTGGTGTCTGTCTCTAAAGTGGGCCAAAAATAATGTCGTCTGGCTCTGTCGGCTAGAGATCTGCCGCCTATATGGGAGGCGCAGAACCCTGAGTGCAAGTTTTCGAGAACTTCCTTCCCCTTCTCTGGGGTTACACACTTCAAAAGAGGCTTAAGAAACCCCGCCTTGAAGAGCTCTCCGTTTCTTAACTCGAAGTTTGCAGCTCGCTTTTTCAGAACGACTGCCTCGTGTGGCGAATCAGGAATTGTCCCGTCTGAGAGATAGGCCTGAATGCCATCCATCCAGGTAGAGCTTTGGTCTAGGACTCCAATGGGATCTTCAAAGATGCTTCTTTTTTCAAGTACTTCCCAAAAGACTTACCGAGGCGTATCATGGCGGGCGGAGGATGCGAGTTTTGACAAAGCATCCGCCTGGTTGTTATCAGACCTAGGTACTTGATTCAAATGAAATTTCTCAAGTGACCCAGCCTCCTCTTTGACCTCCTGAAGATATTTGATCATAGCCGGGTGAGTTGCTTCAAATGTGCCCTCATATTGGCTAACGACCAACTGTGAATCAGAGTAGGCGTCAATTTTTGTTGCCCCTGCCGCCTTACACATGCGGATTCCGGCTAGCAGAGCTTCATATTCCGCCTCATTGTTTGAGGCCTGAAACTTGAACCGTAGTGCATACTCATATCTGTCCCCCTTAGGAGACTCATAAATTACGCCTGCACCACAGCCGCTTTTTGTTGAACTCCCGTCTACATACACTTTTCAAACCTGATTGAGATTATCCAGAGCCACCGGACGGGTCATTTCCACCATGAAGTCGGCAAACGCCTGACCTTTCACTCCCTTTCTCGGTTCGTAAGTGATTTCAAGACTTTGCATTTCAATAGCCCATTTTAACATTCTGCTGGATGACTCCAAGGTAGACATTGGCCGCTTGAGTGGCTGGTCGGTGTAAATCACCACCGGATGAGCCAGAAAGTAAGGCTTCAACTTTTTGAATGCCATGTACAAAGCAAGACCAAATTTTTCAACCACGGGGTACCGAAGTTCAGCATTTTTAAGAACATGGCTAATGAAGTAAACCGGGAGTTGAACGCCGTCTCGCTCAGCAAGGAGAACGGCACTGAGAGCATGATCTGAGACGGCTAAGTACATATACAACGTCTCCCTAGGTAGAGGGCTGACCAGCCTAGGCAGAGAGTGCAAGTGCTCTTTCAGCATCTGGAATGCCGTCTCAGCATCGTCTCCCCATTCGAACCTGGTCTTCTTCCTGATTGCTTGGAAGAAGTAAAGGCATTTATCACCTGACCGGCTGAGGAACCTTCCCAAGGCGGCCAGGCAACCAGTTAGTCTCTGAACTTCCTTGACAGAACGGGGCGACTTCATGTCAATTACCGCCTGTATCTTCTCGGGGTTAGCCTCTATCCCCCTTTGATCAATCAGGAATCCGAGAAACTTCCCAGACTCAACACCAAAGACGCATTTCTTGGGGTTTAACATGACCTTATGCCGCCTGAGGGTGGTGAATGTTTCTCGGAGATCAGCAAGGTGATCCGCCTGTTACTTGGATTTGACTATCATGTCATCTATGTACGCCTCCACATTCCTCCCAATTTGATTAATGAAGACCGTATTAATCATCCGTTGGAAAGTGGCAGGCGCATTCTTCAAGCCAAACGACATCACAGTATAACAGAATAACCCCAAATCAGTGACGAAGGCCGTCTTCTCTTGATCCTTCTTCCAGAGGGGTATCATTAAGGCGTGACCAGCTGTAGAGTCAACTAGACTGTCGATTTTCGGAAGCGGGTAACTGTCCTTTGGACACGCCTTGTTGAGGTCTGTGTAGTCAACACACATGCGCCAAGTCCCATTCGGTTTCTTGACAAGGACCACATTGGCCACCCAGTCGGGGAAATTACAAGGCCGAATGAACCTGGCGTCTAGCAGCTTTTTGACTTCGGCAACTGCCGCCTGACTTCTTTCCTCGCCGTGGTTTCTTTTCTTTTGCCGGATGGGCTTCTTTTTGGAGTCCACAGCGAGTTTGTGGACAACGAGATCCGGGCTGACGCCTGGCATCTCTTCCACTTCAAAGGCAAAGATATCTTTGAATTCTTTCAGCAGAAGGTGCAAGCTTGCACCCAGAGTAGCATAAGCAACCGTCCCAACCTTCACCGTACGCTCTGGACGGCTGTCGTCCAAAACAAGATCAATATTCTCTCCAGCCGGTTGGGGACGGAGCTCATCTGACCGTTCCCCATTCAGTGATTGCTATTTTTTCTCTTTCTTCACCTCCACCAGCAGAGGCGCTTTTCTTTTCTTACCAACGGCTGGTGGGGCAGGGTTGGCATCCTTGACCTCGTCAAGGTCTATTGGTTCCTTCTCTTGGCCGTCTGAAGCCACAGTATCTTTTACGGCTGAGAGATAGCACTCCCTAGCCGTCTTCTGATCCCCATTCAGGGAACCAACAGAGCCGTCATCCCGCTCATACTTGATGAGCATGAGAGACGGGATGATCACCGCCTTAGCTTCGTTGAGGGTTGGCCTACCAAGGATGATATTGTAGGCGGTCAACTCCTCAACGACCAAGAATCTGACGACAATATGCCGTCCCTTGCCTTTTTCTCCCAGCCAGATGGGCAAGTCAACTCTGCCGGCTGGGTAGACCATCCCACCCCCAAAACCAACCAAGGGGTGGGTAATCTGATGCATGCTGCTGACATTGTATTTCAGCTTCTGCAGGCACCGGAGGCTGATAGGGAAGTAGGGTCGAATTCACAGGGAAACTGGTCTTTCTACTCCTAATTAATTAGTATAGTCTAAATTATCAATGTAACCAAATTGTTGTTATAATGTGAAACTATGCTATGGAGATCAAGTTTAGGGAGAAAATCAATAATAAGAAGGCCTAGGGTCACAGGTTCACCAATAATTAATATTCTGGGATAAAACATAACAATCAATCAATCAACATTGCACAAATAACATGATTAACAGGCTCTCGCAATTTATTAACCAACGTAGATCTAACAGGCTCTCGCAATTTATTAGATCTAAGTTCCTATTGAAAATAGCCTTTAATATTAAATTAACATCTGCTCGATTCATCAATTCAATATTGCTAAACATTCACGATCAAATTACATCTGCTCGATTCATAATCTAATTGCAAAGAATTAAAACAATTCAATAAGAAATTATCATGCAAAGTCAATAATCAATAATAATAAATTACCCCTTCATATTAATTATGGATCCCCATAAACCCTAGAATTAAACTACTCAGATATAATTAAAATTAAACTAAACAAAGCAATTAAAGGAGACATGATTAAAGGAAGAAAATAAATAACTGAGATGAAACCAAAAGTTGTAGAGAGAGAAAATAATACTAAGAGTTTAAGAGAAGAGAGAAAGAGAAAAGTTAGAGAGAGAAAGGAAAACTAAACTAAAATTAAAACTAAAGAAAAACTTAAACTAAAAACTAATTAAAAAAAACAAAACTAAAACTAAAGCTACTCAACGTCCTCCGTAAAACTACTACTCCTTAAATAGGAAAAACCCAAAATCACCAATCCCACTCAAACTAAAAGTACTATTAAAAAATCCAAAGCTAAAGACAAAAAAATACATCCTAAAACAAAACTCAATCCTTCACTAAATTAATATTAGGGACCGACATTGGCGAAGTAACTGGAGTGAGGCCCAAGGATTGAGCCCACTCATTGAATCATGCGACATACTCATCCAAGGCCTACGTACTACTCCCTTAAAACAAGTTGGGCTTTGCTTGCATCAAACCCAACCGACCAAAAGCAGAAGCGAGGAATATCCACGCTCGATCGAGCCCGGTCAACTGGAGCTGCAAGCTGGGCTTTGTGGCTTCTTTTGTTGCCCATTTCTTCTCTTATTTGGTCCGTAATTTATGTGGGAAATATTGGACCTCTTTATATATCGAGCCCTTAATCAGCGGATTAAATTCCTTTAACTCGGTTTTGGGCTTCGTATGAACGACCATAAATACGATCAAACTCCAATGTCTTTGTAGTGGCTCAATAAGCTCGGGAATTGTCATATTCTTCAAATTCCTACAAAATAATACCAAATCTACAAAAACACTAGAAAACATATATTAGTAATAAAAATAGCTCCATAGAGCCCAAATAAGCACAAAAATGAACGTGGAACGGGGAATAAATATATATATATAATAGACTTATCAAACTCCCCCAAGCCAAACCTTTGCTTGTCCCTAAGCAAAGCAATGAATAAATAAATCAATACTTCACCCCAAATACAATTAAAATCAATAAATATAATTCAAGGTAAATCCGATAAATATGTACCAAAGTCAACCAATCAAATCCATCCAACTACCAATCTTCCCTAACAACTGTCAAATAGAGCAAACCACAAGAGCATATAGAATTTTAGACTAGTGCTCACACACTCAACTCTGATTTATGTGGCGAGTAAAAGATGTACTCGATCGCTCTCCGTCCCAACCCCTTTATGTGAACAATGCCCTCCCAAACTCACAACACTCGTGTGTTTAAAAAGACATACACTCAACCTAATAGTCGACTCGGAATATGTCAAATCATAACTTGCGTTGATAAACAACACTTTCATATTTACACAACTCTATGCACAAGGTCAAAAGGTCTTTTAAAGCTTGTAATGCAAGGCTAGGGAAAAGGGTAGGATAAATTTGGGAAAATGTGAGAGAAAAGCTATGCATAAAGGGAGCCATATCCTAATAAACCCAAGACCAAAAATAATGGCCATAATCATCTCCAACGTAACCAACTCTAACACAAATCCACCAAAAATACTCCAATCATAAAAAACAATCCCAAAACTTACAATTTCACTCATAAAAATATAATAATAATGAACTAGAGTGAATAACAAAAATTGAACTCAAAACTCAAATATTTACAATGAAACTCAACTTTTTTCCTTCTTTTCATAAACAACCTTCGCTTAGACAATTTGAACATCAAACTTTTTTCCTCTTTTTGCTCTTTTTTTTTTCATTTTTTTTCCTTTTTTATTTCTTTGGAAGTTCACTTTCTTTTTTTTATTTTCTCTCTTTTATTTTTTTTGAACTTCTCTTTTTTTTTTCTTTTTCATCACACTTTTATTTTTCAAATATATACACAATAAAACTCATCAAAATAAAAATATGATCAAGAACAAATAACTTCTCAAACCCACCCAAATTGTGCAAATAATGTGCACACTACAAACTCCCTCACATCACTCACTAATAGCTCCCCCAAGCCAAGCTTGGGACTAGTAACCAATGGGGCAAACATGGCTTGTAATGTGGCTAAAAACAATAAAAGGGCACAAGCATCAACATGGGTAGCAAGAAGGGAACAAATGTATCTAAATAAATCTGAAGGCTACCTAAAAGAACAAATGCCTTTGTCCTCCACATGTGCATAATAGTGAGTCATGAAACACTACTCATAGTTGCAAACCAATACTCAAATTCATTGACATACCAGGATCTAATCACACATTCCTAACCAAATCAACTAGTCAAGCACTATATTCACAAGTAGTTGGGCAAAATTGACTTATGTTTAGGTTCCAAGGCAATCAAATATCAAATCATGATCGACTAATCCTCAATATTTATCACCAATAACCAAGAATCAAAATAATTTCGAAAAATTTTAATCAAGGGGCACAGGGAAGCATGATTCATAATTCATTGGAATAAAACTAACCTAAGAAAGCAATAAAATCTATACTAAAAAAATTAAAATAAAAGGAGAAAAGAGAGAGTGAAAGATATACCATACAAACACGAGAACCTCCCCCCAAGCTAAATTAGACAATGTCCTCATTGTCTTAAAGGGAAGCTAGTAGTCAAGGTGACTACTCTTCATCATCACCATATCATTGTCACCAAAGCCTCGAGGATTGCAATGCATCTCTTTGGAACAAATTTGGGCAAAAATGAAACAAAGTGTTAGTGGGAAAAAGTCTAAATTTGAGTCAGGTGCACTATTCTGATAATAACTTTTGATCTATAAATCATAATGCAGTGATTCCAATTGCATTGGAAAGTAGACTTGAAGAGATTTCCAACGATAGGTCACACGCCAAAATCGAATAAGAAACGCAAAAGTTATGGCCTGTCGAAGTTGACGACGTTTTGCTGATCCGCTCTCGCGCCCGATCGGGCCGAGCTCTGCCCGGTCGGGCCCGATTGCAGTCCAACGTTAAATGCAGCCTTCTCTAGCTCAAATTCTGCACAAAAACCAACTCCCACAAGCATGAGTTACACTCTCCTTACCTCTCTAAAACAAAATCAAAAACACACAACAAAAAGAAAAGACTAAAATAAAAAAAAACAATAGAATACGGGTTGCCTCCCGCAAAGCGCTAGTTTATCAAGGTCCCGCTCGACCATACTCTTTCTCTCAATCGGAAGAATTCAATGCCTTGAGTAACTTATCAAACGCTCCTGCAAACATTTCATTAGGCACTATATAGGGCTTAATAGCAAGCACATTAATCCCTACAAAGAAAAGGTTAGGAGCACATAAAGAGAACTCAAGGTAATAGGAAAAATCAAAAGAAAGAGATGAAAATACACCACAACCTTCTACTTCCTCCGAAAAAAATTTAGAATTTATAAAACGAATATGGAGGTAGTCATTGTCTTTATCATCCAATAATGATTTGAATATTTTACCCTCATGAATAACCTCATCATCTACAAAGGAATTTTCAACCACCGTTTCTACAACTAATGATTTTTCAATCACTAATTCGTCAACCAGTGAATTTTCAACCACAAATTCTATAACGGGTTCTTCATCCTCAATAACATTCGTATTATTATAGTGTGCATAGACTTTTTCATCAAGAGCCTTCCAATAACTTTCATTAGCAACTAATCTTTTTCGAATATGATCATATGTTAATGGAAAGACTATAAAATCATCAGAAGCACGCACAAAAAACTCACTATAAGGGCATTCAGGATTTTCATGACAAAGACGTTGACAACAACAGTAGTCAGGTGCTGCATAAAAATCATATAATTCTTGTAGTGTAAGCATGGGTATTTTCAACTCATAAGGAATATAAGGGAAAAAAAAAATATAATAATTTAGACTCTAATAACAACTAGAAATAAAAATAAAACCGTTTCCCCGGCAACGGCGCCAAATTTTGACAAAAAGAGCAAAGGCGTATCACCTAATCAAAAGTATTACCTAAATCCTCTAACTAAAGTAGATAGGGAAGTAGGGTCGAATCCACAGGGAAACTGGTCTTTCTACTCCTAATTAATTAGTATAGTCTAAATTATCAAGGTAACCAAATTGTTGTTATAATGTGAAACTATGCTATGCAGATCAAGTTTAGGGAGAAAATCAATAATAAGAAGGCCTAGGGTCACAGGTTCACCAATAATTAATATTCCGGGATAAAACATAACAATCAATCAATCAACATTGCACAAATAACATGATTAACAGGCTCTCGCAATTTATTAACCAACGTAGATCTAACAGGCTCTCGCAATTTATTAGATCTAAGTTCCTATTGAAAATAGCCTTTAATATTAAATTAACATCTGCTCGATTCATCAATTCAATATTGCTAAACATTCACAATCAAATTACATCTGCTCGATTCATAATCTAATTGCAAAGAATTAAAACAATTCAATAAGAAATTATCATGCAAAGTCAATAATCAATAATAATAAATTACCCCGTCATATTAATTATGGATCCCCATAAACCCTAGAATTAAACTACTCAGACATAATTAAAATTAAACTAAACAAAGCAATTAAAGGAGACATGATTAAAGGAAGAAAATAAATAACTGAGATGAAACCAAAAGTTGTAGAGAGAGAAAATAATACTAAGAGTTTAAGAGAAGAGAGAAAGAGAAAAGTTAGAGAGAGAAAGGAAAACTAAACTAAAATTAAAACTAAGGAAAAACTTAAACTAAAAACTAATTAAAAAAAACAAAACTAAAACTAAAGCTACTCAACCTCCTCCGTAAAACTACTACTCCTTAAATAAGAAAAACCCAAAATCACCAATCCCACTCAAACTAAAAGTACTATTAAAAAATCCAAAGCTAAAGACAAAAAAAAAACATCCTAAAACAAAACTCAATCCTTCACTAAATTAGTATTAGGGACCAACATTGGCGAAGTAACTGGAGTGAGGCCCAAGGATTGAGCCCACTCGTTGAATCATGCGACATACTCATCCAAGGCCTACGTATTACTCCCTTAAAACAAGTTGGGCTTTGCTTGCATCAAACCCAACCGACCAAAAGCAGCAGCGAGAAATATCCACGCTCGATCGAGCCCGGTCAACTGGAGCTGCAAGCTGGGTTTTGTGGCTTCTTTTGTTGCCCATTTCTTCTCTTATTTGGTCCGTAATTTATGAGGGAAATATTGGACCTCTTTATATATCGAGCCCTTAATCACCGGATTAAATTCTTTTAACTCGGTTTTGGGCTTCGTATGAACGGCCATAAATACGATCAAACTCCAATGTCTTTGTAGTGGCTCAATAAGCTCGGGAATTGTCATATTCTTCAAATTCCTACAAAATAATACCAACTCTACAAAAACACTAGAAAACATATATTAGTAATAAAAATAGCTCCATAGAGCCCAAATAAGCACAAAAATGAACGTAGAACGGGGAATAAATATATATATATAATAGACTTATCAGTGTCACCCTCTAATTGGGCCACATGGAGGGGTAAAATTACCCTAAACAAAAAGAACATGAATTGCCTTTTCATACACATCGACGGAGGCAAGTTATAAGGGGTCAAAATGACAGGCCAACAAGAATATTGTCCCCCAAACTTACCATGAGGAGCAAAACCATCTGTACACAAGCCAAGTCGAACATTACAAGGCTCATTGGCAAAATCTGGAAAGCAACTATCAAGATGTTTCCAAGCTTCAGTATCACTAGGGTGCGCCATCGTGCCTTGAACTCGAGGATTGTTCGAATGCCATGTCATTTCCTCCTAAACTTTCTTGGTTGCATAGAGCCTTTGCAACCTGGGTGTGATCGGGAAATAAAATAGAACATTCAGAGGCACTAAGCTACCCTTAGAAGTCTTCTTGTATCGATCGCTACCACACACCCTACATGTGGTTAATAGCACATCATCCTTCCAAAACAACATACATCCTCTCGGGCATGCATGAATCTTTTCATGAGGCAACTCCAACCCCTTCACAATCTTTTTCACCTTATAGAATGTGTCTGCCATATGGTTGTTGTCAGGAATCGCTTCATTCACCAAAGAAGCAAACCCGTCAACACATGTGTGGGGCAAATTATACTCACACTTAAGACTAGTATTTCTAGTAGCCATGTCCAACACAGACATTGAACTCCCTTCGTATAATGGTTGTTCGGAATTCTTCAACAAATCCAGAAAATTCTTAGCTTGTGCATTAGGCTCCTCCTCTTCAGAAACACTCGGCTCTTCCGAATGCCCTCGGTCTTCATCTTCATTATGACCAAAAGCATCGAAGGCCATTTCACGATATTCATTCACCTCTCGTTCAGGAACTTCGAGAAACCCTTCCCCATGACACATCCACTCATAGTAATTAGGAACAAAACCGTTCCGGTACAAATGAAGTTTAACCGTTTCCGTGTCCCAAAGCTTTTTGTTCTTACATTTAAACCATGGACACCTAACTTCATTGGGGTTGCTACTTTCGGGATGATCTTCCACGTATTTAAGGAATTCATCTACCCCTTTCACAAAGGCCGGATTAACAGATTGTCCAACTTTCCTTTCACACATCCAGCTTCGTTCAGTTCGTTTCATGATTACAACTTCTACACAACTCACGCAAATGTATAATTACATTAGTCACAAAATGTGTTGAATATTCATTACCCATCAAAGTGTCATGGGAATGCAAATAATATGTTATTCTCGTTTAATTAACTAAAATAAACTAAATGACAATTAATATTTTTTTATCAAAGTAAACGAAACTAATGCTTATTATAAACCAAATAAACTAACAAACATAATTAAACAAGCTATTTAATAAACTAACATATTATTTTTTCCAAAGTAAACTTAACTACCAAAAAAATGTTAACATCATAAATTAACATATATCAAACTTAATTTAACTAAGTTAACATTTTTTTAATAATAAACAAAACTAATGCCTATTTTTAACCAAATAACCTAACATACATAATTAAAATAAACTAAACTAAACTAACAAAAATGTTAACATTATAAATAATTAACATGTATAATTAAACTTGATTTAACTAAGTTAATATTTTTTTTCAAAATAAACAAAACTAATGCCTATTTTTAACCAAATAAACTAAACTAAAATATTTCTATATACAATTAAATTTATATATTTCACTAACATGTCATTCATCAACTAAACTACCAATTTTGAGTTTTATAATGTCATTAAACTCTAGATCTACCCTTTTTATTGACAATTACACAAAAAAAATCCACACTTATAACAAATAAATTTAATTGACATATAATTTAGAGTGTGTAATGTGAGATTCAATTAATTAAAGTGTTTTACAAAATAAAAAAATAAAAAAAAGGAAAAAAAACAACAGAGAAGCTTACCTGAGGTGCGATGGCAGAGAAGCCTCAGGGGACGGTGGTAGTGGCAGAGAAGCCTCAGGGGACGGTGGCGGTGGCGGTGGCGGTGGCGGTGGCTGAACATAGTTATGGTTAGGTTGTTCGAAAATTAAAAAAAATAAAAAAAAAAAAAAAAAACAAATTGCGGCACTTACCTGAGGTGCGAACCGACGGTGGATGAAGGGGAGAAAATTCAACGGCCTCAGGCGGTGGCGATGGTGGAGATAGTTAGGGTTAGGTTCTTCAAAAATTAAAAAAAATAAAAACAAAAAAACAAATTTCGGCACTTACCTGAGGTGCGCACCGACGGTGGATGATGGGGAGAAAAATCGACGACTCAGGCGGTGGCGGTGACTGGAGAAAATTAGGGTTAGGAACCTTAGGGTTCTTCGAAAATTAAAAAAAAAATTAAAAAAAAAACCGAGTAACACACTTAATTGAGGTGCGCACCGACGGCGGACGAACGGGAGAAAGTCCGGCGGGGGTGGCGGCGGTCTTCTCTTTCTCCCTTCTCTTCCCCTTTCTTTCTCTCTCTTCTCTTCCCCTTTCTTTCTCTCTCTTCTCTTCTGTTCTGTTGCTAAGGCACGGGAAAAGGGTGTTTTGTGTAAAATAATTTCCGACGGAATTAAATTTCCTCAAAAAATTGCGACGGAAATTTCCATCGCAATTTAACTTTTGCGAGGAAATTTAATTCCGTCGGAAAATGTGCGACAAATTTTCCGTCGGAAGATCTATTTTCCAACGAAATTTTCCGAGGCACACATTTCCGTCGTAAATTTCAAACTTTCCGACGGAAATTAAGGTACGTCGGAGGGATTCCGTCGGAAATAAGGTGTTTTCTTGTAGTGTCACGATATCGGTGCAAGTTTAGAACGGGTAAATTGACTGTTTAAATGCATATTGGATGGTTCCACCCACTCAATTAGATTCCCGGAGGGTATTAGGAACCATGGTAAACATCTCGACAATTTTTATTTCTTGGCGGAAAAAGGTCAAAAAATTCTAAAATTGAAGGCTATAATCCACGCTTTTTGAGGAATTTTGAGATTACAAGGACCGGTGGCGAAAAGTCTTGAAATCCTAGGGGATACATCTCAGGGTCATATAATAATGTTTGGAACCATATATGACCCTTATATGTTGCGATAAATGTCCGTGGTAGGCTTGAGGTCACGATATCGGTGCAAGTTTGGAACGGGAAAATTGACTGTTTAAAGGCATATTGGATGGTTCCACCCACTTAATTGGACTCCCGGAGGATATTAGGAACCATTGTAAACATCTCGGAAAATTTTATTTCCGGGCGAAAAAAGGTAAAAAAATTCCAAAATTGAATGCTATAATCCACGCTTTTTGAGGAATTATGAGGTTATGGGACCTGGTTGTGAAAAGTCTTGAGACCCTAGGGGATACATCTTAAGGTCATATAGTGATGTTTGGAACCATATATGACACTTATATGTTGCTATAAATGTCCGTGGTAGGCTTGAGGTCACGATATCGGTGGAAGTTTGGAACGGGTAAATTGACTGTTTAAAGGCATATTGGATGGTTCCACCCACTCAATTAGATTCCCGGAGGGTATTAGGAACCATAGTAAACATCTCGACAATTTTTATTTCTGGGCGAAAAAAGGTCAAAAAATTCCAAAATTGAAGGCTATAATCCACGCTTTTTAAGGAATTTTGAGATTACGGGGACCAGTGGCGAAAAGTCTTGAAACCCTAGGGGATATATCTTAGGGTCATATAATAATGTTTGGAACCATATATGACCCGTATATGTTACCATAAATGTCCGTGGTAGGCTTGAGGTCACGATATTGGTGCAAGTTTAAAACGGGTAAATTGACTATTTAAAGGCATATTGGATGGTTCCACCCACTCAATTAGACTCCCCGAGGGTATTAGGAACCATGGTAAACATCTCGGCACTTTTTATTTCCGGGCGAAAAAAGGTCAAAAAACCAAAATTGAAGGCTATTATCCATGCTTTTTGAGGAATTTTGAGGTTATGGGACCTGGTTGTGAAAAGTCTTGAGACCCTAGGGGATACATCTTAAGGTAATATAATGATGTTTGGAACCATATTTGACACTTATATGTTTCCATAAATGTCAGTGGTAGGCTAGAGGTGACGATATCGGTTAAAGTTTTGAACGGGTAAATTGACTGTTTAAAGGCATATTGGATGGTTCCACCCACTCAATTGGACCCCGAAGGATATTAGGAACCATGGTAAACATCTCGACAATTTTTTTTTTCGGGCGGAAAAAGGTCAAAAAATTCCAAAATTGAAGGCTATATAATCCACGCTTTTTAAGGAATTTTGAGGTTACGGGGCACGGTGGCGAAAAGTCTTTAGACCATAGGAGATACATCTTAGGGTCATATAATGACGCTTGGAACCATATATGACCGTTATATGTTGCCATAAATGTTCGTGGTAGGCTTGAGGTCACGATATCGGAGCACGTTTGGAACTGATAAATTGACTGTTTAAAGGCATATTGGATGGTTCCACCCATTCAATTGGACTCCCGGAGGGTATTAGGAACCATGGTAAACATCTCAGCAATTTTTATTTCAGGGCGAAAAAAAGTCAAAAAATTCCAAAATTGAAGGCTATAATCCACGAATTTTGGGGTCACGAAGTCGGTGCAAGTTTGGAACGGGTAAGTTGACTGTTTAAATGCATATTGGATGGTTCCACCCACGAAATTGGACTCCCGGAGGATATTAGGAACCATGGTAAACATCTCGACAATTTTTATTTCCGGGCGAAAAAAGGTTAAAATTTTCCATAATTAAAGGTTATAATCCATGCTTTTTGAGGAATTTTGAGTTTACGGGTCCCGGTGGCGAAAATTCTTGAGACCCTAGGGGACACATCTTAGGGTCATATAATGACGTTTAGAACCATATATGACCCTTATACGTTGTCATAAATGTCCGTGGTAGGCTTCAGGTTATGAAATCGGTGCAAATTTGGAACGGGTGAATTGACCGTTTTAAGGTATATTGCACGGTTCCACCCACTATATTGGACTCCCGAAGGGTATTAGGAACCATGGTAAACATCTCGGAAATTTTAATTTCCGGGACAAAAAAGGTCACAAAATTCCAAAATTGAAGGCTATAATCCACGCTTTTTGAGGAATTTTTAGGTTATGGTGCCCGGTGGCGAAAAGTCTTGAGGCCTTAGGGGATACATCTTAAGGTCATATAATGACGATTAGAATCACATATGACCATTATATGTTGCCATAAATGTCCGTGGTAGGCTTGAAGTCACGATATCGATCGGTGCAAGTTTGGAATGGGTAAATTGACTGTTTAATGGCATATTGGATGGTTCCACTCTCTCAATGGGACTCCATATGGGTATTAAGAACCATGGTGAATATCTCGACAATTTTTATTTCCGGGCGAAAAAGGTCAAAAAATTCCGAAATTAAATGCTGTAATCCACGAATTTTGAGGTTACGGGGCTTGGTGGCAAAAAGTCTTGAGACCCTAGGGGATACGTCTTAGGGTCATATAATGACGTTTGGAACCATATATGACCAATATATGTTGCCATAAATGTCAGTGGTTGGCTTGAGGTCACGATATCGGTTAAAGTTTTGAACGGGTAAATTGACTGTTTAAAGGCATATCGGATGGTTCCACCCACTCAATTGGACCCCGAAGGTTATTAGGAGCCATGGTAAACATCTCGGCAATTTTTATTTCCGGGCGGAAAAAGGTCAAAAAATACCAAAATTGAAGGCTATAATCCACGCTTTTTGAGGAATTTAGAGGTTACGGAGCCCGGTGGCGAAAAGTCTTTAGACCCTAGGGGATACATCTTAGGGTCATATAATGACGCTTGGAACCATATATGACCCTTATATGTTGCCATAAATGTCTGTGGTAGGCTTGAGGTCACGATATCGGTGCAAGTTTGGAACGGGAAAATTGACTGTTTAAAGGCATATTGGATGGTTCCACCCACTTAATTGGACTCCCGGAGGATATTAGGAACCATTGTAAACATCTCGGAAAATTTTATTTCCGGGCGAAAAAAGGTAAAAAAATTCCAAAATTGAATGCTATAATCCACGCTTTTTGAGGAATTATGAGGTTATGGGACCTGGTTGTGAAAAGTCTTGAGACCCTAGGGGATACATCTTAAGGTCATATAGTGATGTTTGGAACCATATATGACACTTATATGTTGCTATAAATGTCCGTGGTAGGCTTGAGGTCACGATATCGGTGGAAGTTTGGAACGGGTAAATTGACTGTTTAAAGGCATATTGGATGGTTCCACCCACTCAATTAGATTCCCGGAGGGTATTAGGAACCATAGTAAACATCTCGACAATTTTTATTTCTGGGCGAAAAAAGGTCAAAAAATTCCAAAATTGAAGGCTATAATCCACGCTTTTTAAGGAATTTTGAGATTACGGGGACCGGTGGCGAAAAGTCTTGAAACCCTAGGGGATATATCTTAGGGTCATATAATAATGTTTGGAACCATATATGACCCGTATATGTTACCATAAATGTCCGTGGTAGGCTTGAGGTCACGATATTGGTGCAAGTTTAAAACGGGTAAATTGACTATTTAAAGGCATATTGGATGGTTCCACCCACTCAATTAGACTCCCCGAGGGTATTAGGAACCATGGTAAACATCTCGGCACTTTTTATTTCCGGGCGAAAAAAGGTCAAAAAACCAAAATTGAAGGCTATTATCCATGCTTTTTGAGGAATTTTGAGGTTATGGGACCTGGTTGTGAAAAGTCTTGAGACCCTAGGGGATACATCTTAAGGTAATATAATGATGTTTGGAACCATATTTGACACTTATATGTTTCCATAAATGTCAGTGGTAGGCTAGAGGTGACGATATCGGTTAAAGTTTTGAACGGGTAAATTGACTGTTTAAAGGCATATTGGATGGTTCCACCCACTCAATTGGACCCCGAAGGATATTAGGAACCATGGTAAACATCTCGACAATTTTTTTTTTCGGGCGGAAAAAGGTCAAAAAATTCCAAAATTGAAGGCTATAATCCACGCTTTTTAAGGAATTTTGAGGTTACGGGGCACGGTGGCGAAAAGTCTTTAGACCATAGGAGATACATCTTAGGGTCATATAATGACGCTTGGAACCATATATGACCGTTATATGTTGCCATAAATGTCCGTGGTAGGCTTGAGGTCACGATATCGGAGCACGTTTGGAACTGATAAATTGACTGTTTAAAGGCATATTGGATGGTTCCACCCATTCAATTGGACTCCCGGAGGGTATTAGGAACCATGGTAAACATCTCAGCAATTTTTATTTCAGGGCGAAAAAAAGTCAAAAAATTCCAAAATTGAAGGCTATAATCCACGAATTTTGGGGTCACGAAGTCGGTGCAAGTTTGGAACGGGTAAATTGACTGTTTAAATGCATATTGGATGGTTCCACCCACGAAATTGGACTCCCGGAGGATATTAGGAACCATGGTAAACATCTCGACAATTTTTATTTCCGGGCGAAAAAAGGTTAAAATTTTCCATAATTAAAGGTTATAATCCATGCTTTTTGAGGAATTTTGAGTTTACGGGTCCCGGTGGCGAAAATTCTTGAGACCCTAGGGGACACATCTTAGGGTCATATAATGACGTTTAGAACCATATATGACCCTTATACGTTGTCATAAATGTCCGTGGTAGGCTTCAGGTTATGAAATCGGTGCAAATTTGGAACGGGTGAATTGACCGTTTTAAGGTATATTGCACGGTTCCACCCACTATATTGGACTCCCGAAGGGTATTAGGAACCATGGTAAACATCTCGGAAATTTTAATTTCCGGGACAAAAAAGGTCACAAAATTCCAAAATTGAAGGCTATAATCCACGCTTTTTGAGGAATTTTTAGGTTATGGTGCCCGGTGGCGAAAAGTCTTGAGGCCTTAGGGGATACATCTTAAGGTCATATAATGACGTTTAGAATCACATATGACCATTATATGTTGCCATAAATGTCCGTGGTAGGCTTGAAGTCACGATATCGATCGGTGCAAGTTTGGAATGGGTAAATTGACTGTTTAATGGCATATTGGATGGTTCCACTCTCTCAATGGGACTCCATATGGGTATTAAGAACCATGGTGAATATCTCGACAATTTTTATTTCCGGGCGAAAAAGGTCAAAAAATTCCGAAATTAAATGCTGTAATCCACGAATTTTGAGGTTACGGGGCTTGGTGGCAAAAAGTCTTGAGACCCTAGGGGATACGTCTTAGGGTCATATAATGACGTTTGGAACCATATATGACCAATATATGTTGCCATAAATGTCAGTGGTTGGCTTGAGATCACGATATCGGTTAAAGTTTTGAACGGGTAAATTGACTGTTTAAAGGCATATCGGATGGTTCCACCCACTCAATTGGACCCCGAAGGTTATTAGGAGCCATGGTAAACATCTCGGCAATTTTTATTTCCGGGCGGAAAAAGGTCAAAAAATACCAAAATTGAAGGCTATAATCCACGCTTTTTGAGGAATTTAGAGGTTACGGAGCCCGGTGGCGAAAAGTCTTTAGACCCTAGGGGATACATCTTAGGGTCATATAATGACGCTTGGAACCATATATGACCCTTATATGTTGCCATAAATGTCTGTGGTAGGCTTGAGGTCACGATATCGGTGCAAGTTTGGAACGGGTAAATTGACTGTTTAAAGGCATATTGGATGGTTCCACCCACTTAATTGGACTCCCGGAGGATATTAGGAACCATTGTAAACATCTCGGAAAATTTTATTTCCGGGCGAAAAAAGGTAAAAAAATTCCAAAATTGAATGCTATAATCCACGCTTTTTGAGGAATTATGAGGTTATGGGACCTGGTTGTGAAAAGTCTTGAGACCCTAGGGGATACATCTTAAGGTCATATAGTGATGTTTGGAACCATATATGACACTTATATGTTGCTATAAATGTCCGTGGTAGGCTTGAGGTCACGATATCGGTGGAAGTTTGGAACGGGTAAATTGACTGTTTAAAGGCATATTGGATGGTTCCACCCACTCAATTAGATTCCCGGAGGGTATTAGGAACCATAGTAAACATCTCGACAATTTTTATTTCTGGGCGAAAAAAGGTCAAAAAATTCCAAAATTGAAGGCTATAATCCACGCTTTTTAAGGAATTTTGAGATTACGGGGACCGGTGGCGAAAAGTCTTGAAACCCTAGGGGATATATCTTAGGGTCATATAATAATGTTTGGAACCATATATGACCCGTATATGTTACCATAAATGTCCGTGGTAGGCTTGAGGTCACGATATTGGTGCAAGTTTAAAACGGGTAAATTGACTATTTAAAGGCATATTGGATGGTTCCACCCACTCAATTAGACTCCCCGAGGGTATTAGGAACCATGGTAAACATCTCGGCACTTTTTATTTCCGGGCGAAAAAAGGTCAAAAAACCAAAATTGAAGGCTATTATCCACGAATTTTGGGGTCACGAAGTCGGTGCAAGTTTGGAACGGGTAAATTGACTGTTTAATTGCATATTGGATGGTTCCACCCACGAAATTGGACTCCCGGAGGATATTAGGAACCATGGTAAACATCTCGACAATTTTTATTTCCGGGCGAAAAAAGGTTAAAATTTTCCATAATTAAAGGTTATAATCCATGCTTTTTGAGGAATTTTGAGTTTACGGGTCCCGGTGGCGAAAATTCTTGAGACCCTAGGGGACACATCTTAGGGTCATATAATGACGTTTAGAACCATATATGACCCTTATACGTTGTCATAAATGTCCGTGGTAGGCTTCAGGTTATGAAATCGGTGCAAATTTGGAACGGGTGAATTGACCGTTTTAAGGTATATTGCACGGTTCCACCCACTATATTGGACTCCCGAAGGGTATTAGGAACCATGGTAAACATCTCGGAAATTTTAATTTCCGGGACAAAAAAGGTCACAAAATTCCAAAATTGAAGGCTATAATCCACGCTTTTTGAGGAATTTTTAGGTTATGGTGCCCGGTGGCGAAAAGTCTTGAGGCCTTAGGGGATACATCTTAAGGTCATATAATGACGTTTAGAATCACATATGACCATTATATGTTGCCATAAATGTCCGTGGTAGGCTTGAAGTCACGATATCGATCGGTGCAAGTTTGGAATGGGTAAATTGACTGTTTAATGGCATATTGGATGGTTCCACTCTCTCAATGGGACTCCATATGGGTATTAAGAACCATGGTGAATATCTCGACAATTTTTATTTCCGGGCGAAAAAGGTCAAAAAATTCCGAAATTAAATGCTGTAATCCACGAATTTTGAGGTTACGGGGCTTGGTGGCAAAAAGTCTTGAGACCCTAGGGGATACGTCTTAGGGTCATATAATGACGTTTGGAACCATATATGACCAATATATGTTGCCATAAATGTCAGTGGTTGGCTTGAGGTCACGATATCGGTTAAAGTTTTGAACGGGTAAATTGACTGTTTAAAGGCATATCGGATGGTTCCACCCACTCAATTGGACCCCGAAGGTTATTAGGAGCCATGGTAAACATCTCGGCAATTTTTATTTCCGGGCGGAAAAAGGTCAAAAAATACCAAAATTGAAGGCTATAATCCACGCTTTTTGAGGAATTTAGAGGTTACGGAGCCCGGTGGCGAAAAGTCTTTAGACCCTAGGGGATACATCTTAGGGTCATATAATGACGCTTGGAACCATATATGACCCTTATATGTTGCCATAAATGTCTGTGGTAGGCTTGAGGTCACGATATCGGTGCAAGTTTGGAACGGGTAAATGGACTGTTTAAAGGCATATTGGATGGTTCCACCCACTTAATTAGACTCTCGGAGGGTATTAGGAACCATGGTAAACATCTCGGAAAATTTTTTTTCCGGGCGAAAAAAGGTCAAAAATTCCAAAATTACAGGCATTAAGCCTTGCTTTTTGAGGTATTTTGAGGTTACGGGGCCCGGTGTCGAAAAGTCTTGAGACCCAAGGGCATACATCTTAGGGTCATAGAATGACATTTGGAACCATATATGACTCTAATATGTTGCGATAAATGTCTGTGGTAGGCTTGAGGTCACGATATCGGTTCAAGTTTGGAACGGGTAAATTGACTGTTTAAAGGCATATTGGATGGTTCCACCCACTTAATTGGACTCCCGGAGGGTATGAGGAACCATGGTAAACATCTCGGCAAATTTTAATTCCGGGCGAAAAAAGGTAAAAAAATTCCAAAATTGAAGGCTATAATCCATTCTTTTTAAGGAATTTTAAGGTTATGGGACCTGGTTGTGAAAACTTTTGAGACCGTAGGAGATACATCTTAAGGTCATATAATGATTTTTGGAACAATATATGACACATATATGTTGCCATAAATGTCCGTGGTAGGCTTGAGGTCACGATATCGGTGAAAGTTTGGAACTGGTAAATTGACAGCTTCCCTCTCCATCCGGCCGTGGAGAGAATTTTGGATGGATACCAATTTGGTATCTGGCAACTTGTACCCAATTCCTGGATCAATATTCTGGGGTACGTTGTCGCCTGTGAGATGCTGCAGGTGGAGGCGAGTTTTGAAGCATTCGCCCACATGCATTATCTTAGCAGGGCGCCTGCTAGGGGTGGCGAGGGCTGGTACACCTTGACTACTTGCAAGGGTTACATGATGGCTGTTGGTAAAGAGAACAAGTGGAAAGACTGAAAAACTAAGTTCTACATAGTCAAAACCGCCGATAGCCGCCTGAACCAAAAGTATAACAGGTGGAACAAGGATCCACTTCTCCTAGCAGGCAGGAGTGCATTGCCAGCTCTTCCTAGACGATCAAAGGAGGAGATCATGGACGCGGGTTTGTTCACCGTGTCCGTGAGGACGAATGATGAGGGGGACAAGGAAGTCACCCCTCAATGCTATCTCCCTTTGTACAAATGTTTTGAGGAAGGGACATTCTTGGCCGCTGGTGGGCTAAGTACTAAGATGCTGAGAGGTAGTCGACCGTCTGTTGAATATGCTCCTTTTTATTTAGCTTGTCTTCACTGGTTAAATGTGTCTAACACTTGATCCTTTTTTGCAGACAAAGCAATGGAGAAACTCTCGGCCTCCAGGAAGTCGGCTGTATCTGCTGCCAGATACAGATCAAACGTCCTTAAATGGACGGAAGCCACCACTGGAAGGGTGGAAGAGCAGCAACCAGCCGGTACCCCAGGGGTGAGATTTTATACTTAGCATTTTTCTGATTAATGCTGAGCTTTTGCCGAATGTTTTACTGACTTTGTTTTGTCTTCAATGATACAGGGTACCTCCAACAAATCCCCGTCCAAACCATCCGACCCTCAGCTCCAAAAGACTAGGGCGGGTGATGTGAGCGTATCCGGCAAGGGCAGCCGGAAGCACATTTCTCATAAGCCCAGGAAGCCCTCAGACGCCCCTGCCGGTGAGACGAGGTTTTTGGGGAAAGAGCCACCCTCCTCTACCGGTGCGAAGAGGTTTCTGGGGGAAAAGCCCCCCTCTTCATCCGATCCTAAGAGGCTTTTGGGGAAAAAGCCCGCCTCTTCATCCGGTCAAAAGAGGATTTTGGGGGAAGAGGAGGTGGATGAGGACGATAGTAAGGACCATTCGTCCCCTTTTCCTTTCTTCATGTTATCCATACTTGAATACTTTTCTAACTTTTTCTTCTTGCAGTTCCCATACAGAGGCCGACTGTAGTTCAAATGGCCAAGTCTATGTTGAGGGCTATTGATCCGGATGATAAAGCATCTGTCAGAGTAGTCGGCACCCTAGACCTTGATGGTATTCTAGGGAACATTTGTGAGGTATAAACTTAGCCTTGAATCACTTTATCATTCGTTCTTTTTTTTTTTTATCCGCTTGGTTCTTAACCATTCGGCTTCTTTTTGCAGGCCATGCTGCGCGTCCAAGGACTCGGCAAACCCCTTAAGGAAAAGACCAAAGAGGTAAAAGCTGCTAAGGCTCAGGCCGAGTCCGCCTTGGATAGGGCTCAATTTGATATTTCTTAGAATGAATTTCTGATGCTTGATATGATGTATTCACAGTCGGAGGCCAATCTGCAAGTGAAGAAGGACCTGGACTCGGCCCGCCTTTAGGTCTTTAACCTCAAGAAGGAGATCAAGTCCCTTAAGGCGGAGCTCGAGCCTCTTCAGGACGCCAAGGATGAGGCCGAGAGGGCCCAGAATAGGGTGAGCCGCCTGGAGCAGCGCCTCACCAACCAGGAGCACCAGCTGAGGGCCAAGTTTGAGTCCTGTGCCGAGCAAGATAAAGCTGAACTGGTCAAACAAATGATCAGGGATAATGAGGCCATCATGCGGGACACTTGGGCGGCTATTCTGCCAGGCTCGGACTACCAAATTTGGAAGTCCAAGTTTGATGACTTTAGCAAAGCTCTCGACGATCGCCTCCTTGAGGAGATGGAATAGGCTTCCAAGGCTGATGCTGAGGTCGAGGCTGCCGAAGGCTCTGGGTCCGACTCTTCTAGGGAGTCGTCCTCTGGGGAGGAGGAGGAAGATCAGGCAGAGGAGCGAGAGAAAGATGATGAAGAGCATCCGAAGGGCAACAAGCCGGCTGCTAATGAAGAGGCTCTCCCCTGATCACTTAAGCTTTTATTTGTTGTTTCTGCGGCCAAATGGCCAAGTACTTGCTTTTCCGGCCTGTGTGCCGAGTATTTATGTATTTTTACCGACCGAGGGGTCGGGTAATTCGACAATTTCTCTGGCTCTGCCAGATAACAATTTCAACCAATCGTCTGGTGGCGATTGGTCATTTTTAATTTAAATAATTCGGCCATATGGCTGAAGTTTTTTCATTCTGTCCTTTGAATTGTTTTGAAATTTTTGCATGTTTTTTTGGCTAAGTATTATAACCTGTATACCATGCGAATGTCCTTGCCCCTGGACGGATGTCGAGTGGTTTCAGTTTGTGCGATTGATTGACTTGGAAATTATTGATACTTAGAAGAGTATTCATGGTTTCTAAGTCAATCAATCACTATGGTGATTGCCCCAAACCACGCGGCAGACGTCCATCCAAAATTTGGCAAAAATAAGTGTTCATTCGGCCATCGGCTCGAACAAAACTCAAATTTCCAACTTAGCTGTTATACTAAGGGAAAATCCCCGCCTGTTCTGCCCCTTAGGCAAAAATAGGCGCATCCTTCCATTGGCCTCATTGAGATTAAAATGTGAAGTCTGGGACTTAACTACTTTTCGTAAAAGTAATTCATCCGCCTGTCTCGCCCCATAGGTAAGGATCAGGCGTCATCCGGCTGATGGCCTCAAACAAGTGCTAAGTAGTTAACTTAACACATTTTTATAAAGTTATTCCGCCTGTTTTTCCCTTAAGCTAAAACAGACACATCCGGCTTTATGCCTCGGTTAGCCTCTACTTATGAAACAGTGACCATTTCCGTATTGTGCTAGAACATATAGAAAGTTCTGGCCTTTTAGATTTCACTTTCGATTAAAACAAACGATTGTGAGTGCTGCCTTAGCATTTGGTTGGGCCGCTTGTATATTCGTAAAGCAATGTGCCACCCAAATGGCAGATGCTTCTCCTCGACGAATTCACCCGAATGGGCGTCGCCGGTTATATGACTCATGTTGGAGCAGACGGACATGCTCATGTTGGAGCAGACTGTGACCATTCGGTCCCTTTTTGTTTTTATCTGGCCTTAGGCCTCGCAATTGATTAAGTGAATATTGGTATAAACTTAATAAAATTTCATAGGAACGACTGTTTAGAACAATCGGCTCCTTCAAAGGGTGTGGGGCGTCTGCTGTTGGGACAGACGCCCTTCAAACATATTGGCCGTCTGTAGCTGGTACAGACGGTACTAAAACTTTTAAATAATAGAACAAGTTGGAACATGGAAGCATATTCTCATTAACAAAACTTTGAGATAACAAAATTGAAGTATTTACGTTCGTACTTAGAAGTAGTACTTTTTCAAGTTGTCTACATTCCAAGTTCTGGGCAGCTGCCTGCCGTCTGGTTCTTCCAGGCGGTAGGTGCCGTCTCTTACTTCCTCCTAGATTTGGTATGGGCCTTCCCAATTTAGGGTTAGCTTTCCCTATTCATTCGCCCTACCGACTGCTTCCATTTTCCTTAGCACAAAGTCCCCCACTTTGAGAGGACGCTTGTGTACTCTTTTGTTGTATGCCCGAGTCATTCTCAGACGATATATCTCATGGCACAAGGCAGCATTGCCCCTGCGCTCTGGTAGTGAGTCCAATGCTAAACGCATGGCCTCCCAGTTCGCCTCCTCATCATACAACATGATTCGAAGAGTCGGCTCATACAAGACAGGTTCTGCACCATACACCATAAGGAATGGGGTCTCTCCAGTTGCCCCTTTAGCAGTCGTCCTGATGGACCAGAGGACGTGTGGTAATTCATCCGCCCAAAGGCCACCAGCCCGTTCAATTTTCTTTTTAATCCCGTCTGAGATTAACTTGTTGAAAGCCTCTACCTGGCCGTTTTCTTGAGGCCGGCCGACTGATGCAAAGAAGCTACAGATCCCTTGGTCTCCCAGCCAAGTCTTGAGTTGAGGCGTCTCAAATTGAGGACCATTGTCAAAAACCATAGACATAGGAACCCCGAAACGAGTTATTATGTTCTTCCAGATGAAAGAAATGACATCTTTTGTCTTAATGTTTTTGACCGCCTCCGCCTCTACCCACTTAGTAAAGTAATCCACAACCACCAATATGTAGCGCTTACCACCTGGTGCGGCTGTATATGGCCTTAAAATGTCCATGCCCCATTTGGCGAAGGGTATGGGGCTGTGGATGGCCGTCAGATCTGTTGCCGGACAATGAATGAGCTTGCCAAATTTATGACATTTGTCACATTTTTTCACCAATTACATTGCATCCGACTCCAGTGTAGGCCAAAAGTAGATTGGCAGCAAGGGATCTGCCCCCTATATGGGAGGCGTAGAATCCCGCATGCAACTCTTCGAGGACTTCCTTACCCTTCTCAGGGGTAACACACTTCAACAGAGGCTTCAGAAAACCATCCCTGAAGAGTTCTCCTTGTCGCAACTCGAAGTTAGCCGCTCGTTTTTTTAAAACAGCCGCCTCCTATGGTGAGTCAGGGAGCGTGCCATCTGTAAGGTAAGCCCGGATGCTGTCCATCCAGGTTGAGCTTCGGTCAAGAACTCTAATGAGGTCTTCTTCAGAGATACTCCTTTTTTCCATGACCTCCCAGAAGACTGACCGAGGCGTTTCACAAGAGGCGGATGATGCCAGCTTGGACAAAGCATCCGCCTGATTGTTGGAAGACCTGGGCACTTGACTTAGTGTAAATTCTTCGAATATTCCAATTTCAGCTTTGACCGCCTGCAGATATTTTAACATGGCCGGATGAGTGGCCTCGTACGTTCCATTGACTTGGAGTACGACCAATTGAGAGTTTGAGCAGGCGTCTATTTTCTTTGCCCCTGCTGCCTTACAGTATCGAATGCAAGCAAGCAGGGCTTCATATTCGGCCTCATTATTGGAGACCTGGAACTTGAACCGTAGTGCATATTCAAGTTTGTCCCCCTCAGGAGACTTACAGATAATCCCTACACCACAGCCATTCGCAACAGAGCTCCTGTCTACATACACTTTCCAAACCTGAGTAGCAGCATTCAGAACAACCGGCCTTGCCAGTTCCACAATAAAGTCGGCGAATGCTTGCCCCTTTAATGCTTTCCTGGGTTCGTAAGTGATTTCCAATCCTTGCATTTCAATCACCCATTTGAGCATTCGTCCAGAAGACTCCAAGGTTGTCAGAGGCCGCTTAATCGGCTGATCAGTGTAGACCACTACCGCATGTGCCAAGAAGTAAGGTTTTAATTTCTTAATGGCCATGTAGAGGGTGAGACCAAACTTTTCAACCATGAGGTACCGAAGCTCAGCGTTCCTGAGAACATGACAGATGAAATAGACCGGGAGCTGAGTGTCGTCTCTTACAGCTAAGAGAACAGCGCTGAGGGCATGATCGGAGACGGCCAGATACATGAAGAGCGTCTCTTTGGGCAAGGGGCTAACAAGCCTCGGCAAAGAGTGCAAATGAGTTTTTAACTTTTGAAAGGCCACCTCTGCATCATCACCCCATTCAAAATTAGTCTTATTAATGATTGCCTGGAAAAAGTAGAGACACTTATCGCCTGACCGACTGAGGAATCTCCCTAGGGCCGCCAGACAACCTGTAAGCTTTTGAACCTCTTTCACAGTTCGGGGCGACTGCATGTCAATGACCACATGTATTTTCTAAAGATTTGCCTCTATTCCCCTTTGATCAATCAGGAATCCGAGAAACTTCCCAGACTCAACACCAAAGACACACTTTTTTGGATTTAGCATGACCTTGTGCCGCCTGAGTGTGGCGAATGTTTCTCGGAGATCAGCAAGGTGATCCGCTTGTAGTTTGGATTTGACTATCATGTCATCAATGTATGCTTCTACATTCCTCCCATTCTTTGGAAAGTAGCAGGCGCATTCTTCAAACCAAAAGGCATCACAGTATAACAGAACAACCCCTGATCAGTGACGAATGTCGTCTTTTCTTGATCTTTTTTCCACAAGGGAATCTGATGGAAACCTGAGTAGGCGTCCATAAAACTCATCAAGGCATGACCGGCTGTTGAATCAACCAGGCTGTCGATCTTTGGCAATGGATAACTGTCCTTCGGACATGCCTTGTTCAGATCGGTGTAGTCAACACACATCCGCCAAGTTCCATTCGGCTTTTTAACTAACACAACGTTAGCTACCCAATTAGGAAAGTTGCATGGCCGAATGAACTTGGCGTCCAGCAGCTTTTTAACTTCAGCTGCTGCCGCCAGACTTCTTTCTTCGCTATGATTTCTTTTCTTTTGCCGAATGGGTTTCTTTTTAGGATCCACGGCGAGCTTGTGGACAGCGTGATCCGGGCTTATGCTAGGCATCTCTTCCACTTCAAAGGCAAAGATGTCTTTGAATTTTATCAGAAGCTGGTGCAAACTGTCACCTAGCTTAGCAAATGCAACCGTCCCTACCTTAACAGTCCGCTCTGGCCGAGAGTCGTCCAGAGGGATATCAATGTGTTCTCCAGTCGGCTGGGGACGGAGATCATCCGACCGTTCCCCGGTCAGTGATTGCTATTTTTTCTCTTTGTTGACCGCCACCAGTTGGTCAACTTTTCTCTTTTTCTCAGCTGGTGGGGCCGCTTGGTCTTCCCTGTCATCAGCAAGGTCGACTGTGCCATCAAATGGTTGCTGCGACCGCGGGCTTGACATCCGAGAGATAGCACTCCCGAGCTGTCTTTTGGTCCCCGTTAAGGGAGCCGACTGTGCCATCATCCCTCTCATACTTAACAAGCATGAGAGCAGAAATGATGACGGCCTTGCACTCGTTAAGAGTGGGTCGACCAAAGATGAGGTTGTAGATAGTAAGTTCTTCAACCACCAGGAAACGGATGGTCATATGCCGACCGTTTCACTTTTGCCCCAGCCGGATGGGCAAATCTATCCGTCCGACTAGGTGCACGAGTCCTCCCCCAAACCCTACAAGGGTGTGAGAAACCTCCATCATGCTATCTGGCTTGTACTTGAGATTGGACAAGCATTTGAGGCTGACGAGGTCAGAGGAACTGCCTGTGTCGATCAAGTTTCGACCAACCAGTTGGTTGGCCACTTTGCATTCAATGACAACAGGATCATCATCATGCGCCCGACGGACTTTGCCTCTGTTTTTTCGGTGACGATGACCTCGGGGAAGGCGGATGTGCTTGCCGCCTCTCCCTCTTCAACAGAATGGATCATCTTTTTCAGATGATCCTTGGTGCCCCGAATGGTCGGGCCACCCCCGGCGAATCCGCCTGCTATGGTATATACTGGATCTTCATCGGTGTCGGTACTAACAGTCGGCTGGGGAGCCTTCTTTTTGGACTGCCCCTGATTTGCCTTTGAAGTCACTTTTGACTTCACATAGGACTTCAGCTGTCCTTTGTCGGCCGGACAGTCAAGCTCTCGCTTGAGGCTGAAACAGTCGTTGGTGTCATGGCCGATGTCTTCATGGAAATGGCAATGTTTATTTTTGTTCCGATTTTCAACGGAACCTCTCATTGGAGTCGGCTTCTCAAGAGTCCGCCGGTCCTTTATTTCCATCAAGATGGAGCAGCAGTCCTTGTGGAATTCGTACCTTGGGACGTTCGGTTTCCACTCTTTCTTCTTTTTCTGGGCCGGCTGATTAGAGTTATCAACGGCCCATACTTGCTTTTTCTTTTTGCTCTCTTCTGGCTTGGGAGCCGACTGAGCAGGCCGACTCTCCTTCTGCCGGTCAATCCTCTTAGAGTCCGACTGCCTGTTGGAGGAGCAGAGCTCGGTCGCCTGTATATAGGCTTCCGCCTCTCGCAGCGCTCCCTGCAGAGTGAAGATTTGCTTTCGGACAAGTTCGTACTTGAATGTAGAACCGTCCTTCAGACCTTTGAAAACGTCTGTGAAGGTGACCTCGTCAGATAGCCCATGGATCTGGATTCGTACCAGATTGAACCGCCTGACGTAGGAACGCAAGCCTTCTCTATCTCCCTACTATACATTGCCAAGATCAAGGCTTGTCTTCTTGGCAGGGATGTTCATAGATAAGTTGGAAGCAAACAAGAACGCAAGCGTCTTGAAGCTATTAATGCAACCAGCCGGCAAGTTGCCGAACCACTGCTGGGCTATGCCCATCAGGGTGGCTGGAAAGCAGCGACACCATGCTAGCAGGTCGTCTTCGGGGTTGGTGGTTCCATCATAGGCTCCTACCAACACATTTTTAACCTTGGCCAGCTGTTCGGCGTTGGTTATTTCCTTAGAGAAAGCAGAGGGTTGGTCTCCAAGGTGCTGCAGCCTAAGCTGCCAATCCATGGGCTGATAGTCGCATGCTGCCTATCCTCCAAGGAAGGCAGGCTGGATGTAAGGTTGAGCAGGCGTTTGGTACAATGGCTGAGCCATGTACTGAGCCGGCTAGATGACATGAGGTCCAACTTTAACCCGAGGGCTGTTTTTGGAGTTTTATGCACGGATTGTCAATACCTCAACGAGGTATGCTGGAAGCTGTCATGGTAAGTCGACGTTGAGGCCGATTCCGAAAGCTCATTCCTCTTCTGCTCGATGTAATGTCGAGCATCATAGAATGTTTTCTTACTACCATCCGGCTGAACATGTCGAATGTCTTTCCTTGCAACCGTTTCTGGGAACGGAGTCTTGAGAGGTCAAACTGAGGCCGAGCCGTTTCCATGGGATGAGGAGTCGGCTGTCGGTCCCTGACCGATTTGTTCTTGCCCGTCTGGGCTGACTTCTTGGCCGACTGCTCCTTGGCAGAAGTAGCCGACTTCTTGTTGGTGAGTTGTTTAGTCTCACCACGGAGAGTGCTCACAAGCTTCATGAGCTCATCTCCGGTTACTGAGTCTGACCCTTCCGCTTGGGTAGAATCAGACGGCTTCTTTGAATGTCCGGCTGGTTTGCTCGGAGCATTATGAGAGTGAGGGCGCTCCCGCTTTTCCTTGTTGCGGATGCGCTTGGAGATGAGGGACCCATCTCTGCAGTATAGGTTTCGACGTCACCGTCATCACCTGAATCATGGTCCGTCTGGACCAACACTTCGTCCAGGGACCGATTGGTCTCTGGTGGTTGTTTGTTCTCCAGTGGCCGGTTGGAATCTGGAGGCCAATTGGTTACAGAAATTGGTACAGTTTCCAAAGAGGCCATCTTAGAGGTACTCTCCCCACAGACGGCGCCAAATGTTTCGGGGTTTTTTTTAGTCCCTTGGGAGAGTTACAACACTAAGACTGGATGCTCGCTTGGATGCTTGTACCTGCAAAACAACGGAGCACCGAATGGTCGCTGGTCCGCCTCCGAAGCTTAAGTTAGTCTAAATCCGAAGAATAAGGTGCGGAATGTAAAACGTTATCTGCTCGGATTCCGAGCTCGGGTATACTGTTCTCTTGAGAGTGACAGTTCTGACAGTGACTAATAATCACTGAATATTCCTCGGAAGGAGTGTAAAGGATTCTTTTGTGTATGTATCACGTAGAAGGGAACGTAACATCACGTAGCCATAAATGAGGAGGTCATCTCCTATTTATAGGCTTCTCGAAAAACGTGCACTCCCTAGGGTTTCGTGCTCTAGGGAATATTAACGCAGCTTTTGCAGACCTCGGGATTTGGGCCTGAAAGCCGCCAATCCCAGGTCCTTTTATCTGTCTGCCACGTGTCGTTCCTTGACAGGTCCAAGGTGGCGCCCCTTTCAGTGACACGTGGCGGACTCTGGTTGGGCCAACTGGCCTAGGGTATTTTTACCCAAATCATTAGCAATTTTTATTTCTGGGCGAAAAAACGTCAAAAAATTTTAAAATTGAAGGCTATAATCCACACTTTTAGAGGAATTTTAAAGTTACAGGGCCTGGTGGCGAAAAGTCTTGAAACCCTATAGGATACATCTTAGGGTCATATAATGACGCTTGGAACCATATATGACCCTTATATGTTGCCATAAATGTCCGTGGTAGGCTTGAGGTCACGATATCAGTGCAAGTTTGGAACGGGTAAATTGACTGTTTAAAGGCATATTAGATGGTTCCACCCACTCAATTGGACTTCCGAAGGGTATTAGGAACCATGGAAAACATCTCGGCAATTTTTATTTCCAGGTGAAAAAAGGTCAAAAAATTCCAAAATTGAACGATATAATCCACGCTTTTTGAGGAATTTTGAGGTTTTGGGGCCCGGTGGCGAAAAGTCTTGAGACCCTAGGGGATACATCTTAGGGTCATATAATGACGTTTGGAATCATATATGACCCTTATATGTTGCCATAAATGTCCGTGGTAAGCTTGAGGTCACGATATCGGTGAAAGTTTGGAACGGGTAAATTGACTTTTAAAGGCATATTGGATGGTTCCACCACTCAATTGGACTCCCGGAGGGTATTTGGAACCATGGTAAACATCTCGGCAATTATTATTTTCAGGCGAAAAAAGGTCAAAAAATTCCAAAATTGAAAGCTATAATCCACGCTTTTTGTGGAATTTTGAGGTTACGAGGCCCGGTGGCGAAAAGTCTTGAGACCCTAAGGGATACATCTTAGGGTCATATAATGACGTTTGGAACCATAAATGACCCTTATATGTTGCCATTAATGTCCGTGGTAGGCTTGATGTCAAGATATCGATGAAAGTTTGGAACGGGTAAATTGACTATTTAAAGGCATATTGGATGGTTCCAACCACTCAATTGGACTCCCGGAGGGTATTAGGAACCATGGTAAACATCTCGGAAAATTTTATTCCCGGGCGAAAAAAAGGTCAAAAAATTCCAAAATTAAAGGCTATAATCCACGCTTTTTGAGGAATTTTGAGATACGAGGCTCGGTAGCGAAAAGTCTTGAGACCCTAGGGGATACATCTTAGGGTCATATAATGACGTTTTTTGAACGATATTGAAATGCATTTAACAAAGCTAAATGAGTCAAATGAAAGTCAAACACTTTCAATAAGGCTTTTAGAATCAAAGGAAAGTCAAATACATTCAAACAAAGCTTTTTGAATAAAATGTAAGTCAAATACATTCAAACAAAGCTTTTTGAATCAAATGAAAGTCAATTTCATTCAACAATGCTAATTGAGGCAAATGAAAGTCAAACACATTCAAACAAAGTTTTTTGAATCAAATGAAAGTCAAATGCATTCAACAAAGCTAATTGAGTCAAATGAAAGTCAAACACTTTCAACTAAGCTTTTAGAATCAAATTAAAGTCTAATACATTCAAACAATGCTTTTTGAATCAAACGAAAGTGAAATGCATTTAAGAAAGCTAATTGAGTCAAATGAAAGTCAAACACTTTCAATAAAGGTTTTAGAATCAAAGGAAAGTCAAATACATTCAATCAAAGCTTTTTGAATAAAATGTAAGTCAAATACATTCAAACAAAGCTTTTTGAATCAAATGAAAGTCAATTGCATTCCACAATGCTAATTGAGTCGAATAAAAGTCAAACACATTTATAAAAAGTTTTTTGAATCAAATGAAAGTAAAATGCATTCAACAAAGCAAATTTAGTCAAATGAAAGTCAAACACTTTCAACAAAGCATTTAGAATCAAATGAAAGTCAAATACATTCAAACAAATTTTTTTTGAATCAAACGAAAGTCAATTGCATTCCACAATGCTAATTAGGTCAAATGAAAGTCAAACACATTCAAACAAAGCTTTTTGAATCAAACGAAAGTTAAATGTATTCAACAAAGCTAATTAAGTGAAATGAAAGTCAAACACTTTCAACAAAGCTTTTAGAATCAAATGATAATCAAATACATTCAAATTAATCAAATGAAAGTCAATTGCATTCCATAATGCTAATTGAGTCAAATGAAAGTCAAACACATTCAACAAAGCTAATTAAGTCAAATGAAAGTCAAACACATTCAAACAAAGCTTTTTCAATCAAATGAAAGTCAAATGCATTCAACAAAGCTAATTGAGTCAAATGAAAGTCAAACACTTTCAACAAAGCTTTTAGAATCAAATGAAAGTCAAATGCGTTCAAACAAATTTATTTTGAATCAAATGAAAGTCAATTGCATTCCACAATGCTAATTGAGTCAAATGAAAGTCAAACACATTCAACAAAGCTAATTGAGTCAAATGAAAGTAAAACACTTTCAAGCAAAGGTTTTTGGATCAGACGAAAGTCCAATGCATTCAACAAAGCTAATTGAGTCAAATGAACGCCAAACACTTTCAACAAAGCTTTTAGAATCAAATGAAAGTCAAGTACATTTAAAAAAGCTTTTTTAATCAAATGAAAGTCAATTGCATTCCAGAATGCTAATTGAGTCAAATGAAAGTCAAACACATTCAACAAAGCTAATTGAGTCAAATGAAAGTCAAACACATTCAAACAAAGCTTTTTGAATCAAACGAAACTTAAATACATTCAACAAAGCCAATACAGTCAAATGAAAGTCAAACATTTTAACAAATCGTTTAGAATCAAATGAAAGTCAAATACATTCAAACGAAGCTTTTTTAATCAAATGAAAGTCAATTGTATACCACAAAGCTAATTGAGTCAAATGAAGTCAAACACATTCTAACAATGTTTTTTGAATCAAACGATAGTGAAATGCATTTAACAAAGCTAAATGAGTCAAATGAAAGTCAAACACTTTCAATAAAGCTTTTAGAATCAAAGGAAAGTCAAATACATTCAAACAAATCTTTTTGAATAAAATGTAAGTCAAATACATTCAAACAAAGCTTTTTGAATCAAATGAAAGTCAATTGCATTCCACAATGCTAATAGAGTCAAATGAAAGTCAAACACATTCAAACAAAGTTTTTTGAATCAAATGAAAGTCAAATGCATTCAACAAAGCTAATTGAGTCAAATGAAAGTCAAACACTTTCAACAAAGCTTTAAGAATCAAATGAAAGTCAAATACATTCAAACAAAGCTTTATGAATCAAACGAAAGTGAAATGCATTTAACAAAGCTAATTGAGTCAAATGAAAGTCAAACACATTCAAACAAAGCTTTTTGAATCAAATAAAAATCAAATGCATTCAATAAAGCTAATTGAGTCAAATGAAAATCTAACATTTTATTAAAACCTTTTAGAATCAAATGAAAGTCAAATACATTCAAACAATGCATTTTTAATCAAATGAAAGTCAATTGCATACCACATAGCTAATTTAGTCAAATGAATGTCAAACACATTCAACAAAGCTAATTGAGTCAAATGAAAGTCAAATACATTCAAACAAAGTTTTTTGAATCAAACGAAAGTGAAATGCATTTAACAAAGCTAATTGAGTCAAATGAAAGTCAAACACATTCAATAAAGCTTTTAGAGTCAAAGGAAAGTCAAATACATTCAAACAAAGCTTTTTGAATAAAATGTAAGTCAAATACATACAAACAAAGCTTTTTGAATCAAATGAAAGTCAATTGCATTCCACAATGCTAATCGAGTCAAATGAAAGTCAAAAACATTCAAACAAAGTTTTTTGAATCAAATGAAAGTCAAATGCATTCAACAAAGCTAATAGAGTCAAATGAAAGTCAAATACATTCAAACAAAGGTTTTTGAATCAAATGAAAGTCAATTGCATTACACAATGCTAATAGAGTCAAATGAAAGTCAAACACATTCAAACAAAGTTTTTTGAATCAAATGAAAGTCAAATGCATTCAACAAAGCTAATTGAGTCAAATGAAAGTCAAACACTTTCAACAAAGCTTTTAGAATCAAATGGAAGTCAAATTCATTCAAACAAAGCTTTTTGAATCAAATGAAAGTCAATTGCATTTCACAATGCTAATTGAGTCAAATGAAAGTCAAACACATTCAATAAAGCAAATTGAGTCAAATGAAAGTCAAACAAATTCAAGCAAAGCTTTTTAGATTAAACGAAAGTCAAATGCTTTCAACAAAGCTAATTGAGTCTAATGAAAGTCAAACACATTCAAACAAAGTTTTTTGAATCAAACGAAAGTGAAATGCATTTAACAAAGCTAATTGAGTCAAATGAAAGTCAAACACATTCAATAAAGCTTTTAGAGTCAAAGGAAAGTCGAATACATTCAAACAAAGATTTTTGAATAAAATGTAAGTCAAATACATACAAACAAAGCTTTTTGAATCAAATGAAAGTCAATTGCATTCCACAATGCTAATAGAGTCAAATGAAAGTCAAACACATTCAAACAAAGTTTTTTGAATCAAATGAAAGTCAAATGCATTCAACAAAGCTAATAAAGTCAAATGAAAGTCAAATACATTCAAACAAAGGTTTTTGAATCAAATGAAAGTCAATTGCATTCCACAGTGCTAATAGAGTCAAATGAAAGTCAAACACATTCAAACAAAGTTTTTTGAATCAAATGAAAGTCAAATGCATTCAACAAAGCTAATTGAGTCAAATGAAAGTCAAACAATTTCAACAAAGCTTTTAGAATCAAATGAAAGTCAAATACATTCAAACAAAGCTTTTTGAATCAAATGAAAGTCAATTGCATTCCACAATGCTAATTGAGTCAAATGAAAGTCAAACACATTCAACAAAGCTAATTGAGTCAAATGAAAGTCAAACAAATTCATACAAAGCTTTTTGAATCAAACGAAAGTTAAATGCATTCAACAAAGCCAATACTGTCAAATGAAAGTCAAACATTTTTAACAAAGCGTTTAGAATCAAATGAAAGTCAAATCCATTCAAACAAAGCTTTTTTAATCAAATGAAAGTCAATTGCATACCACAAAGCTAATTGAGTCAAATGAAAGTCAAACACATTCAACAAAGCTAATTAAGTCAAATGAAAGTCAAACACATTCAAACAAAGTTAATTGCATCAAACAAAAGTGAAATGCATTTAACAAAGCTAAATGAGTCAAATGAAAGTCAAACACTTTCAATAAAGCTTTTAGAATCAAAGGAAAGTCAAATACATTCAAACAAAGCTTTTTGAATAAAATGTAAGTCAAATACATTCAAACAAAGCTTTTTGAATCAAATGAAAGTCAATTGCATTCCCCAATGCTAATTGAGTCAAATGAAAGTCAAACACATTTAAACAAAGTTTTTGAATCAAATGAAAGTCAAATGCATTCAAGAAAGCTAATTTAGTCAAATTAAATTCAAACACCTTCAACAAAGGATTTAGAATCAAATGAAAGTCAAATACATTCAAACAAAGCTTTTTGAATCAAACGAAAGTGAAATGCATTTAACAAAGCTAATTGAGTCAAATGAATGTCAAACACATTCAAACAAAGCTTTTTGAATCAAATATAAATCAAATGCATTCATCAAAGCTAATTGAGTCAAATGAAAACAAAACATTTTCAAAAAACCTTTTAGAATCAAATGAAAGTCAAATACATTCAAACAAAGCTTTTTTAATCAAATGAAAGTCAATTGCATACCACAAAGCTAATTTAGTCAAATGAATGTCAAACACATTCAACAAAGCTAATTGAGTCAAATAAAAGTCAAACACATTCAAACAAAGTTTTTTGAATCAAACGAAAGTGAAATGCATTTAACAAAGCTAATTGAGTCAAATGAAAGTCAAACACTTTCAATAAAGCTTTTAGAATCAAAGGAAAGTCAAATACATTCAAACAAAGCTTTTTGAGTAAAATTAAAGTCAAACACATTCAACAATGATAATTGAGTCAAATGAAAGTCAAACACATTCAAACAAAGCTTTTTGAATCAAATGAAAGTCAAATGCATTTAACAAAGCTAATTGAGTCAAATGAAAGTCAAACACTTTCAACAAAGCTTTTAGAATCAAATGAAAGTCAAATACATTCAAACAAAGCTTTTTTAATCAAATGAAAGTCAATTGCATTCCAGAATGCTAATTAAGTCAAATGAAAGTCAAACACATTCAACAAAGCTAATTGAGTCAAATGAAAACCAAACACATTCAAACAAAGCGTTTAGAATCAAACGAAAGTTAAATGCATTCAACAAAACTAATAGAGTCAAATGAAAATTAAACATTTTTAACAAAGCTTTTAGAATCAAATGAAAGTCAAATACATTCAAACAAAGCTTTTTTAGTCAAATGAAAGTCAAATGCATTCAACAAAGCTAATTGAGTCAAATGAAAGTCAAACACTTCAACAAAGCTTTTAGAATCAAATGGAAGTCAAATTCATTCAAACAAAGCTTTTTGAATCAAATGAAAGTCAATTGCATTCCACAATGCTAATTGAGTCAAATGAAAGTCAAACACATTCAACAAAGCTAATTGAGTCAAATGAAAGTCAAACAAATTCAAGCAAAGCTTTTTGGATTAAACGAAAGTCAAATGCTTTCAACAAAGCTAATTGAGTCTAATGAAAGTCAAACACATTCAAACAAAGTTTTTTGAATCAAACGAAAGTGAAATGCATTTAACAAAGCTAATTGAGTCAAATGAAAGTCAAACACATTCAATAAAGCTTTTAGAGTCAAAGGAAAGTCGAATACATTCAAACAAAGATTTTTGAATAAAATGTAAGTCAAATACATACAAACAAAGCTTTTTGAATCAAATGAAAGTCAATTGCATTCCACAATGCTAATAGAGTCAAATGAAAGTCAAACACATTCAAACAAAGTTTTTTGAATCAAATGAAAGTCAAATGCATTCAACAAAGCTAATAAAGTCAAATGAAAGTCAAATACATTCAAACAAAGGTTTTTGAATCAAATGAAAGTCAATTGCATTCCACAGTGCTAATAGAGTCAAATGAAAGTCAAACACATTCAAACAAAGTTTTTTGAATCAAATGAAAGTCAAATGCATTCAACAAAGCTAATTGAGTCAAATGAAAGTCAAACAATTTCAACAAAGCTTTTAGAATCAAATGAAAGTCAAATACATTCAAACAAAGCTTTTTGAATCAAATGAAAGTCAATTGCATTCCACAATGCTAATTGAGTCAAATGAAAGTCAAACACATTCAACAAAGCTAATTGAGTCAAATGAAAGTCAAACAAATTCATACAAAGCTTTTTGAATCAAACGAAAGTTAAATGCATTCAACAAAGCCAATACTGTCAAATGAAAGTCAAACATTTTTAACAAAGCGTTTAGAATCAAATGAAAGTCAAATCCATTCAAACAAAGCTTTTTTAATCAAATGAAAGTCAATTGCATACCACAAAGCTAATTGAGTCAAATGAAAGTCAAACACATTCAACAAAGCTAATTAAGTCAAATGAAAGTCAAACACATTCAAACAAAGTTAATTGCATCAAACAAAAGTGAAATGCATTTAACAAAGCTAAATGAGTCAAATGAAAGTCAAACACTTTCAATAAAGCTTTTAGAATCAAAGGAAAGTCAAATACATTCAAACATAGCTTTTTGAATAAAATGTAAGTCAAATACATTCAAACTAAGCTTTTTGAATCAAATGAAAGTCAATTGCATTCCACAATGCTAATTGAGTCAAATGAAAGTCAAACACATTTAAACAAAGTTTTTTGAATCAAATGAAAGTCAAATGCATTCAAGAAAGCTAATTTAGTCAAATTAAATTCAAACACCTTCAACAAAGCATTTAGAATCAAATGAAAGTCAAATACTGTTGATGCTAATCAGAATATCCCAAGAACTAATAATGTTTATTCTGCACTCCTAGAAGATGAAATTATTGGAGTGAATCCTATTGGGGGTGATGGAAATCCCTCTCTGGTTAAATGATTGTGGTTTCATGGAATATCAGGGGACTTAATGACCCTGATAAGGTAGCTGCTGTTAAGCAGCTTCTAAAGAATCATAATGTGGATGTCATTGCTATTCTAGAAACTAAAGTCAAAATTCATAATCAAAGTTCTATTCAGAAGAAATTTGGTAGATTCTGGTCATGGCACTGTAACTATAATCATTCTGTGAAGGGAAGAATTTGGGTTGGTTGGAAAGCTGATAAGGTTAATGTTGATATTCTTGCTGATCATGAGCAATTTGTTCATGTTCAGATTAGTTCTAAAGATTTGCATCATATTCTCCTGTGTACTTTTGTGTATGGGCTGCACTCTGTTCATGATAGGAAACCTTTGTGGCTTGGTTTGCAGTCTTTTGGGATGTCTCATGTTCCCTGGATTTGTATGGGAGATTTTAATTCTGTCCTTTGTTCTGAAGACAGATATAATGGTAATCCTGTGACTGATGCTGAAGTGAAGGACTTTAAGGACTGTATGGACTCAATGGACTTCACTGAGATTAAGAGTAAAGGCTCCTTTTATTCTTGGTCTAATAAGGGTGAAGGTGCTAGTAGAACTGCTACTAGAATTGATAGGGGAATTGTTAATGAAGCTTGGATCAATGATTATGGTCAAACTGAAATCATTTATCTCCCTCCTTCCCTCTCTGATCATTGTCCTCTTTTGGTTGATATTTTTACTGCTGAACCAGGGAAGGGTAGGCCTTTCAGATTTCTTAATTGCCTTGCTGATCATAAAGATTTTCAGAAGACAGTTAGGGATTCCTGGGACTCTTGTGGGCAACTTGATTCCCCAATGCTATCTGTCTGGAATAAATTAAAGGCTGTCAAGTTAGGTTTGAAGGCTTTGAATATCAGACATTTTGCTAATGTCACTGAAAACTTGGAACAAGCTTATAGGGATCTTAGTGATATTCAAAATCAGTTGGCTGGAGATTGGACTAATACTCAGTTTCAGGCTCTTGAGAAAACTGCTATTGACAAGGTGAAGCATTGGATTCATATCCAAAGTAGTATTTACAGGCAAAAATCCAGAATTGATTGGATCAAGCTTGGAGATGCTGGCTCTCATTTCTTTTTCTCTGTGATGAAGCAGAGGCAGAACAAGAACAGAATTGACTCTATTTATAATAGTCAAGGGGTTCTGCTTAGGGATCCTGGTCTCATTGCTGCTGAAATCCTAGACTTTTATAAGACTCTCCTAGGTTCTGCTTCTTCCTCTCTCCCTGGAGTTGATTTAGCTGTAATGAGAATTGGCCCTCAGGTTGATCAAAGTGCTAAGGATCTTCTTCTAGCTGATGTTACTTGCAGTGAAATTGATCTTGCTCTAAAGGGTATTGGTAATGATAAAGCTCCTGGAATTGATGGTTTCAATGCTGTATTTTTCAAGCAATCTTGGGATATTGTTAAAACTGATGTGTATGCTGCTGTTCTGGGGTTCTTTTCTAATGGTAAGATGGCTAGGCAATGGAATTGTACTACCATTACTCTTGTCCCTAAAGTTGCTAACCCCTCTTATGCAAAGGATTACAGACCTATTGCTTGCTGTACTTTGGTTTATAAGATTATATCTAAAATTATTACAGCTAGGCTCTCAAAGGTTATTGGTGGTGTTGTTAATGATGCTCAGGCTGGCTTTATTCCTGGTAAGCATATTGGTGATCATATTCTTCTTGCTACTGAGCTTATCAAAGGTTATTCTCATAAATTCATTACCCCTAGATGCTTACTTAAGATTGATCTCAGGAAAGCCTATGATTCTGTTGAGTGGAAATTTTTGGAAGTTATTCTTGCTGAATTAGGATTCCCTAACAGATTTATTTCTTGGATTATGGGATGTGTTACAACTGTCTCCTTTTCAATCTTGATTAATGGGTATCCTTCTCCCCCATTTTCTGCTAAAAAGGGTCTGAGGCAAGGTGATCCTATGTCCCCTTTTCTCTTTGCTATTTGTATGGAATATCTGTCAAGGTGCTTAAAAGTGATGACTCTGAATCCTGATTTTAATTTTCATCCAAGATGTGCAAAAGTGGAGATTACTCATATGATGTTTGCAGATGATTTGCTTCTCTTCTCTAGAGCTGATCTTGTCTCTATTCAGCTGATCTTTCAAGCTTTTCAGAAGTTCTCTGGTGCTTCTGGCTTGGCTGCTAATCTGGATAAGAGTGATGTTTATTTTGGGGGGATAAGTGAGCAGGATCAAGTTGATCTTCAGTCTGTTCTGGGGGTTGCTAGGGGTTCTTTGCCTTTTAGATATCTGGGAGTGCCTCTTTCTTCTAAAAAGCTTACTATTGCTCAATGTAAGCCTTTAGTTGAGAGGGTTACTGCTAGGATTGAAGGGTGGGCAGCCAGGCACCTCTCTTATGCAGGAAGACTTCAGCTGATAAAAAGTGTGCTTTTTGGTATACAAGCTTATTGGTCTCAGATTTTTATTTTACCAAAAAAGATTTTGAGAGAAATGGAATCAAGATTTAGATGTTTTCTTTGGACTGGGAAGTCTAATCCTAGTAAGAAAGCTCTGGTCTCTTGGAATTTTTTATGCTTACCTAAGACTTTGATACAGCTGAAAATAATAAAAATTGCATTTTAGTTCTTTTTAGTTATTTTTGGCGGAAAATTCTGTTAGCTAAGTTGTTAGCCTATTTTGTCATTTTCTGATTAGCTGTAAGATTCTCTAATTCTGTTATGCTTGGAGAACTGAATATATAGAGCAAAGGATGTAATATTCGGATTAAGAAATACATTGAACCTTCTCCTAATCTCTCTCTCTCTCTCTCTCTCTTTTCTCTCTTTCTCTCTCTATTCTGTTATTTCTTCTTCTCCCTCCTTTCTCCTATTTTCTGGAAATTGCTCAAGTAAACTGTAATTCAGGCTACATTTAATTCGTTCCTTATCAGTGGTATCAGAGCAGACGCTGCTCTCTCTGTTTTACTCTGGCACCTACTCTAACTACTCGGGTGTCTAAGATGGACGCTCAGTTGCAGGCCCTGGAAAAACGTTTGGAGGCTCATACTCTTGCTTCTAATCAAAGGATGGAGGATCTGTCTTCAGCTTCAACTCGAAAGTTTGAGGATCTGCTACACATGCTGCAATCCATGAAGGAGCAGATAACTGAGTCCAGATCACCTCGATCGGAAGATCGATCCACTCAGCCTAAACTGGGGTATATACCTAAACTTGATTTTCCTAAGTTTGATGGCTCTAATCCTCGTGTTTGGATTAAGAAATGTTGTAAATATTTTACTCTTTGCAAGATCCCTGATGATCAGAAAGTTGATCTAGCTTCTTTGAACATGATAGATAAGGCTGAAAACTGGGTTACAAGTTATTTGGCTAATCGTTCTAATGTAGATTGGAATGACTTTGTGATTGATGTGAATGGTCGTTTTAAAGATGATATAGGGGTTAATGTGGTTGAGGAGTTTAATAAACTTCAGCAAACTGGTAGTATTGAGTCTTATATTGATGAATTTGAGAAGTTGAAAGCTATTATGTTACAGCTTTATCTTGCCTGAGAAGTATTTGCTGGAAAGTTTTGTGGGAGGGTTAAATCCTGGTGTGAGACCATTTGTGCGAGCTTTTAAACCTCAGTCTATTATGGATACTGTTGAATATGCTAGACTTCAGGGTGAGTCTATTGCTGTCAATTCTGTTAAACCTTGGAAACCTTCACAAACAAAACCTTACCAACACACATTCCACCCCAACACTTCTAAACAGCCTCTACTTCCTACACCACCAATCAAACCATTTCCCCTTCCTGCCTCTCACCCTAAACCTTTCACCAAAACACCTTTTTCTAAACCTAAATATGTACCAGCTGATGTCAGGGCTGAGAAAATAGCTAAGGGTCTATGCTATTATTGTGATGCCCCATTTGACAGAAATCATAAATGTCAATTTAGGGAACCTCAATTGTTCACTGTAGAAATACCAGGATTGGATGAAGTTGACAGTAGTGTGGTGATGTTGGAGGAACAGGAAGATGTGACTGAATTGGATCCTTTTATCTCTTATAATGCTCTCACTGGCAACCAGAACTTTAACACTATGAGAATCAAAGCTCTGGCTTATGGCTTGCCTTTACATATACTAATAGATTCAGGAAGTACACATAACTTCCTTGATATTCACTTGGCTGATAAACTTGGTTGTAAAACTGAGGCAATTTTGGGACAGGAAATTCTGGTTGCTGATGGTAATCATTTGTTATGCAAGTCTATTTGTAAGAATTTTACTTGGTCTATTGGAGAGTGTGATTTTGTGACTGATGCCATGCTGATTCCATTGGGAAGCTGTGATATGGTGCTTGGTATACAGTGGTTGAGCACACTTGGGTCCATTTCCTGGGATTTTCAGCAACTGACTATGAAGTTTGCCTTCAATAATTCTTGTGTGGAACTAAAGGGAGTTCCAGCTCAGAAACTTAAAGTGTTACAGGATAGCTCTTCTCCTAAGTTATTTGATAATGCTTCACAAGTCTGCTTGCTGCAAGTCATGGATCCTCTGCAACCTGTTTCTCTATTTCAGGTCACTGGTAATCCAGGTTCTCATGCTGAGTTAGAAACATTAAAAACTCAGTTTGCTCAGGTATTTGAAGAACCAACTGATTTACCACCTGAGAGGGGGGTTTTTGATCATCGAATTAATCTAGAACCTGGTAGTGGTGCTGTTAATATCAGACCCTACAGATATCCTCTGAAGCAAAAGGATATTATTGAGCAGTTGGTTCAGGAAATGCTGGAAAGAGGTATCATTCAGGATAGTGCTAGTCCTTTTGCCTCACCAGTTGTTCTTGTTGGGAAGAAAGATGGAACTTGGAGATTGTGTGTAGATTACAGGGAATTGAACAAAAGAACCATCAAAAATAAATTTCCTATTCCAGTTTTGGATGAGCTAGTTGATGAGTTGGCTGGTGCTAGTGTTTTCAGCAAGCTTGACCTTAGAGCAGGATATCATCAGCTAAGAATTCATCCTAATGATGTCTTCAAGACAGCTTTTAAAACACATTCAGGCCATTATGAGTTTTTAGTCATGCCATTTGGCTTGACAAATGCTCCATCCTCTTTTCAGAGCTGGATGAATTCTGTTTTTAAACCATTACTCAGGAAATGTGTGCTGGTCTTCTTTGATGATATTCTTATTTACAGTAAGAATCTTGATGATCATTGGACTCATTTGGCTGCTGTGTTTGAATTGATGCAACGGCACTCACTCTATGCCAAACTCAGTAAATGTTCTTTTGTCACATCTAAGGTAGAATACCTTGGCCACTTTATTTCCCAGGCAGGAGTTGAAACAGACCCTAACAAGATTAATGCTATCAGTTCTTGGCCAAGTCCTGTATCTGTCAAAGAATTGAGAAGTTTCTTAGGCCTTGCTGGCTATTATAGAAGATTTGTGAAAAATTATGCTGTAATTAGCAAACCTTTGACTAATTTGTTGAAAAAAGGAGCTTTTGAATGGAGTGATGAGGCCCAGAGTGCCTTTGAGGATCTTAAATCTGCTTTAGTGACAGCTCCAGTCCTAGCTTTGCCAGATTTTACCCAACAATTTGTTGTGGAAACTGATGCTTCTAAGAATGGTATAGGTGCTGTCTTAATGCAACTGGGACACCCTATATCTTTCATTAGCAGATCTTTGGGTTCCAAATGGCAAAAGCTTTCAGTGTATGAGAAAGAGTTGCTAGCTATGGTGTTTGCTGTGCAAAAATGGGAACAATATTTGACTAGTGCTCATTTTATAGTCAAAACTGATCAGAAAGCTTTGAAATGGTTATTACAGCAAAAGATCTCTACTCCTTTTCAACAATTTTGGCTTTCTAAGCTTATGGGATTTGACTATGAGATTCAATTCAAAGCTGGGAAGCATAATCTGGTGGCTGATGCCCTTTCTAGGAAGCCTGGCTCTGATATTCTTTTGTTTGCCTTTTCAGTGATTGATTCTGATTTGGTTCACCAATTACAGCTGAGTTATGGTCTGGATGCTAACATTAAGGCTATCCTTGAGACATTACAGTCTGGTGATTTGGTGCCTCATTTTTCTGTACATGATGGTTTGCTTAAGAAACATGGTAAGGTGGTGGTGGGTCCTGACCCTATTCTCAGAGCTAAACTCATTACTTGGCAACATGCTTCCCTGGAAGCAGGACACTCAGGGAGGGATCAAACTTTGAAGAGATTGCAGGGAATTTTCTATTGGAAAGGCATGTCTAAGGATGTTAGTCAGTTTGTCAGAAAATGTGTCATTTGCCAAGCCTCTAAATATGACACATCTGCTAAGCCTGGTATGCTGCAACCCTTGCCTATTCCTGAGCAAATTTGGACTGACATTTCAATGGATTTCATTACTGGTCTTCCCTTGTCCATGGGTAAGAATGTCATTTTTGTGGTGGTAGATAGGTTGACTAAATATGCTCATTTTATGGCACTTAAACATCCTTTCACTGCTGTTGAGGTTGCTCAGGTGTACCTGGACTTTGTGTTTAAATTGCATGGTTGGCCTAGAAGCATAGTCAGTGACAGGGACTCAGTCTTTCTGAGTCACTTTTGGAAGGGTTTATTTTCTTTACAGGGTACTGAGTTCTTGCTGTCTTCTGCTTATCACCCTGAGACAGATGGTCAAACTGAGGTGGTGAATAGGTGTTTGGAAACTTATTTAAGATGCATGACAAGTGCTCAGCCTAAAGAGTGGTGCAAATACTTGCCTATGGCAGAGTGGTGGTATAACACTCATTTTCATAGCTCTGCTGGGATGACTCCATATGAGGCTGTTTATTGCCAGCCACCTCCCCTGCATCTTCCTTACCTTCCTGGAGAGTCAAGTAATGCTCTGGTAGATAGGTGTATGATGAGAAGGGAAGAAATACTCAAGCTACTTAAAACAAATTTGACAAGAGCTCAGCACAGGATGAAGTTACAGGCTGATAGGCATAGGTCTGACAGGAATTTTAAGGTGAATGATTGGGTTTGGTTGAAATTACAACCTTATAGGCAACAGTCAGTTCAGCATAGAGGCAACTGTAAGCTTGCTGCTAAGTATTATGGTCCCTTTAGGGTGATTGAGATCATTGGCAGGGCTGCATACAAGATACAGCTCCCTAGCACAGCTAAAATACATAATGTGTTTCATGTTTCACAGCTTAAGGCATTTCAGGGCACTTTGCCCCAAGTTGCCATTTTACCAGATGTCGTTGACAGTTCTGTTCCTGATCTTTTGATTCCTGCTGCAATTTTGGATGATCGTGTGGTGTCTGTGGCTGAGGGAGCTGAACATCAGTTCTTGGTACAATGGTTGAATCAACCTACTCATGAGGCTACTTGGGTAGCAGAGTCTGATTTCCGGGCTAAGTTTCCTGGTTTTGTTTTGCCTAAGACTTGAGGACAAGTCTTTTTAAGGGGGAGAGTATGATACAGCTGAAAATAATAAAAATTGCATTTTAGTTCTTTTTAGTTATTTTTGGCGGAAAATTCTGTTAGCTAAGTTGTTAGCCTATTTTGTCATTTTCTGATTAGCTGTAAGATTCTCTAATTCTGTTATGCTTGGAGAACTGAATATATAGAGCAAAGGATGTAATATTCGGATTAAGAAATACATTGAACCTTCTCCTAATCTCTCTCTCTCTCTCTCTTTTCTCTCTTTCTCTCTCTATTCTGTTATTTCTTCTTCTCCCTCCTTTCTCCTATTTTCTGGAAATTGCTCAAGTAAACTGTAATTCAGGATACATTTAATTCGTTCCTTATCAGACTTGTGGAGGTTGGAACCTTACCTCTCTTGAAGATTGGAATAAAGCAGCAATCACCAAAGTCCTTTGGGATATTGCTCATAAGTCAGATAACCTATGGGTAAAATGGGTTCATATTTATTATTTCAGTCACAAAGATTTTTGGTCTTCTCCTGTTCCTAAGAAATGTTCATGGGTGTTAAAGAAGATTATGAATTGCAGAGTTCTGGTGGATAATGTTGGTGGCTGGTCTAGCATTACAGTTAATGGTAAAATGAGCATTAGGCAGCTCTACATTCAGATCAGACCTCAAGCTGTGAAAGTGCCTTGGAAGAGGATAATATGCAATAATAGAGCTTCTCCTAAGAGTTTGTTTATTACTTGGCTGACTATGTGGAACAGGCTTGTTACTAAAGATAGGCTTGCTACCTGGAGTATAGTCTGTGACCCTTTGTGTTTTTTCTGCTCTGATGCTGCAGAAAATGTTTCTCATCTTTTCTTTGAATGTTCTTATTCTGCTAGTATTTGGAACAGGATTCTGCAACTTCTTGGTTTTTCCAGAATTGGACAGAAGTTTGACTCTGAAGTCCAGTGGGTGCTGCAGCAAGGTAGAAGAGCTACTGCTAAAGAAAGGTTGCTGCTTATGTGTTTTACAGAGACTATTCATTGCATCTGGGTACAGAGAAATACCTTGATGTTCACTGGAGATTACAAGCCTGCAGATACTGCTCTTAAGGATATTATCTTTACTATAGCTTGTAGGTGTATTGATTCTGATAGGAAATATTTGTATTGCTAATACTCTGGCAGCTGGTTGTTTTGTAAAACTGTTTTAGGTTTTGTGTCTGTTCCTGGTTTTCAGAGCCCTTCCTAGAAGGTAGCTGGAAATCTGAGTTCAGGTTGTTCTAGGCTCTTCCTAGAACCCTTCCTAGAAGGTGGCTAGGTTGAACCTAGAACTGGTTTGGTGTGGGGTTTGCCTGTTTTCAGGTCTTGTGGTGTTCTGGTGGTAGTTATAACTTAGCTCCTGTAAGTTGTAACTTTCTCTCTTTGGTAATAAAATCTTTATTTACCAAAAAAAAAAAAAAGTCAAATACATTCAAACAAAGCTTTTTGAATCAAACGAAAGTGAAATGCATTTAACAAAGCTAATTGAGTCAAATGAATGTCAAACACATTCAAACAAAGCTTTTTGAATCAAATAAAAATCAAATGCATTCAACAAAGCTAATTGAGTCAAATGAAAGTCAAACACTTTCAATAAAGCTTTTAGAATCAAAGGAAAGTCAAATACATTCAAACAAAGCTTTTTGAATAAAATGTAAGTCAAATACATTCAAACAAAGGTTTTTGAATCAAATGAAAGTCAAATGCATTCAACAAAGCTAATTGAGTCAAATGAAAGTCAAACACTTTCAACAAAGCTTTTAGAATCAAATGAAAGTCAAATTCATTCAAACAAAGCTTTTTGAATCAAATGAAAGTCAATTGCATTCCACAATCCTAATTGGGTCAAATGAAAGTCAAACACATTCAACAAAGCTAATTGAGTCAAATGAAAGTCAAACAAATTCAAGCAAAGCTTTTTGGATTAAACGAAAGTCAAATGCATTCAACAAAGCTAATTGAGTCAAATGAAAGTCAAACACTTTCAACTAAGCTTTTAGAATCAAATTAAAGTCAAATACATTCAAACAAAGCTTTATTAATCAAATGAAAGTCAATTGCATTCCAGAATGCTAATTGAGTCAAATGAAAGTCAAACACATCCAACAAAGCTAATTGAGTCAAATGAAAGTTAAACACATTCAAACAAAGCTTTTTGAATCAAACGAAAGTAAAATGTATTCAACAAAGATTATAAAGTCAAATAAAAGTCAAACATTTTTAACAAAGCATTTAGAATTAAATAAAGTCAAATACATTCAAACAAAGCTTTTTTAATCAAATGAAAGTTAATTGCATACCACAAATCTAATTAAGTCAAGTGAAAGTCAAACATATTCAAACAAAGTTTTTTGAATCAAACGAAAGTGAAATGCATTTAACAAAGCTAATTGAGTCAAATAAAAGTCAAATACTTTCAAACAAAGCTTTTTGAATAAAATGTTAGTCAAATACATTCAAACAAAGCTTTTTGAATCAAATGAAAGTCAATTGCATTCCACAATGCTAATTGAGTCAAATGAAAGTCAAACACTTTCAACAAAGCTAATTAAGTCAAATGAAAGTCAAACACATTCAAACAAAGCTTTTTGAATCAAACGAAAGTTAAATGCATTTAACAAAGCTAATTTAGTCAAATGAAAGTCAAACAATTTCAGCAAAGCTTTTAGTATCAAATGAAAGTCAAATACATTTAAACAATGCTTTTTTAATCAAATGAAGTCAATTGCATTCCACAATGAAAATTGAGTAAAATTAAAGTCAAACACATTCAACAATGATAATTGAGTCAAATGAAAGTCAAACACATTCAAACAAAGCTTTTTGAATCAAATGAAAGTCAAATGCATTTAACAAAGCTAATTGAGTCAAATGAAAGTCAAACACTTTCAACAAAGCTTTTAGAATCAAATGAAAGTCAAATACATTCAAACAAAGCTTTTTTAATCAAATGAAAGTCAATTGCATTCCAGAATGCTAATTAAGTCAAATGAAAGTCAAACACATTCAACAAAGCTAATTGAGTCAAATGAAAACCAAACACATTCAAACAAAGCGTTTTGAATCAAACGAAAGTTAAATGCATTCAACAAAACTAATAGAGTCAAATGAAAGTTAAACATTTTTAACAAAGCTTTTAGAATCAAATGAAAGTCAAATACATTCAAACAAAGCTTTTTTAGTCAAATGAAAGTCAAATGCATTCAACAAAGCTAATTGAGTCAAATGAAAGTCAAACACTTTCAACAAAGCTTTTAGAATCAAATGAAAGTCAAATACATTCAAACAAAGCTTTTTTAATCAAATGAAAGTCAATTGCATTCCAGAATGCTAATTAAGTCAAATGAAAGTCAAACACATTCAACAAAGCTAATTGAGTCAAATGAAAACCAAACACATTCAAACAAAGCGTTTTGAATCAAACGAAAGTTAAATGCATTCAACAAAACTAATAGAGTCAAATGAAAGTTAAACATTTTTAACAAAGCTTTTAGAATCAAATGAAAGTCAAATACATTCAAACAAAGCTTTTTTAGTCAAATGAAAGTCAATTGCATTCCACAATGCTAATAGAGTCAAATGAAAGTCAAACACATTCAACAAAGCTAATTGAGTCAAATGAAAGTCAAACATATTCAAACAAAACTTTTAGAATCAAACGAAACTTTTAGAATCAAACGAAAGTGAAATGCATTTAACAAAGCTAATTGAGTCAAATGAAAGTCAAACACTTTCAATAAAGCTTTTAGAATCAAAGGAAAGTCAAATACATTCAAACAAAGCTTTTTGAACAATATGAAAGTCAAATACATTCAAACAAAGCTTTTTGAACAATATAAAAGTCAAATACATTCAAACAAAGCTTTTTGAATCAAATGAAAGTCAATTGCATTCCACAATGCTAATAGAGTCAAATGAAAGTCAAACACATTCAAACAAAGCTTTTTGAATCAACTGAAAGTCAAATGCATTCAAACAGAGCTTTTTGAATCAAACGAAAGTCAGATACATTCAACAAAGCTAATTGAGTCAAATGAAAGTCAAACACTTTCAACAAAGCTTTTAGAATCATATGAAAGTCAAATACATTCAAACAAAGCTTTTTTAATCAAATGAAAGTCAATTGCATTCCAGAATGATAATTGAGTCAAATGAAAATCAAACACATTCAAACAAAGCTTTTTGAATCAAGCGAAAGTTAAATGCATTCAACAAAGCTAATAAAGTCAAATGAAAGTCAAACATTTTCACCAAAGTGTTTAGAATCAAATGAAAGTCAAATACATTCAAACAAAGCTTTTTTTAATCAAATGAAAGTCAATTGCATTTTACAATGCTAATTGAGTCAAATGAAAGTCAAACACATTCAACAAAGCTAATTTAGTCAAATGAAAGTCAAACACATTCAAAAAAAGCTTTTTGAATCGAACGAAAGTTAAATGCATTCAACAAAGCCAATAGAGTCAAATGAAAGTCAAACATTTTTTAACAAAGCGTTTAGAATCAAATGAAAGTCAAATACATTCAAACAAAGCTTTTTGAATAAAATGAAATTCAAATACATTCACACTTTTTGAGAAATTTTGAGGTTACGGGTCCCGGTGGCGAAAATTCATGAGACTCTACGGGATACATCTTAGGGCCATAGAATGACGTTTGGAACCATTAATGACCCTTATATGTTGTACAAAATAGCCGTGGTAGGCTTCAGTTTACGAAATCGGTGCAAATTTCAAACGGGTAAATTGACCGTTTTTAGGCATATTGGATGGTTCCACCCACTCAACTGGACTCCCGGAGGGTATTAGGAACCATGGTTAACATCTAGGCAATTTTTATTTCCTGGCGAAAAGAGGTCAAAAAATTCCAAAATTGAAAACAATAATCCACGCGTTTTGAGGAATTTTGAGGTTACGGGGCCCATTGGCGAATAGTCTTGAGACCTTATGGGATACATCTTAGGGTCATATAATGACTTTTGGAACCATATATGACCCTTCTATGTGTCCATTAATGTCCGTGGTAGGCTTGAGGTCACGATATCGGTGAAAGTTTGGAACGGGTAAATAAACTGTTTAAAGGCATATTGGATGGTTCCATCACTTCAATTAAACTACCGGAGGGTATTAGGAAGCATGGTAAACATCTCGGTAATTATTATTTCCCGGCGAAAAAAGGTCAAAAAATTCCAAAATTGAAGGCTATAATCCACACTTTTTGAGGAATTTTGAGGTTACGGGTCCCAGTGGCGAAAAGTCTTAAGGCCCTATGGGATACATCTTAGGGTCGTATAATGACGTTTGGAACCATATTGACCCTTATATGTTGCCATAAAATTCCGTGGTAGGTTTGAGGTCACGATATCGGTGAAAGTTTGGAACGGGTAAATTGACTTTATAAAGGCATATTGGATGGTTCCACCCTCTCAATTGGACTCTTGGAGGGTATTAGGAACCATGGTAAACAACTCGTAAATTTATATTTCCGGACGAAAAAAGGTCAAAAAATTCCAAAATTGAAGGCTTTAAGTCCACGCTTTTTGATGAATTTTGAGATTACGGGAACCCGGTGGCAAAAAGTATAGGGACCCTAGGGGATACATCTTAGGGTAATATAATGATTTTTGATACCATATTTGACCCATATATGTTGCCATAAATGTCCGTGGTAGGCTTCAGGTCACGATATCGGTGCAAGTTTGGAACAGGTAAATTTACTGTTTAAAGGCATATTGGATGGTTCGGCCCACTAAATTGAACTCCCGGAGGATATAAAGAACCATGGTAAACATCTCGGTAAATTTTATTTCCGGGCGAAAAAAGGTCAAAAAATTCAAAAATTAAAGGATATAAACCACGCTTTTTGAGAAATTTTAAGGTTACGGGGCCTGGTGCCGAAAAGTCTTGAGACCCTATGGGATAAATCTTAGGGTCATATAATGACATTTGGAACCATATATGACCCCTATATGTTGCCATAAATCTCCGTGGTAGGATTGAGGGCACGATATCGGTGCAAGTTTGGAATGGGTAAATTGACTATTTAAAGCCATATTGGATAATTCCACCCACTCAATTGAACTCCCGAAGGGTATTAGGAACCATGCTAAACATCTCAACAATTTTTATTTCCGGGCGAAAAAAGGTAAAAAAATTCCAAAATCAAAGGCTATATAATCCATGCATTTTGAGCAATTTTAAGGTTACGGGGCTCGGCGGCGAAAAGTCTTGAGACCCTAGGGGATACATCTTAGGGTCATATAATGACGTTTGAAACCATATATGACCCTTATATGTTGCCATAAATGTCCGTGGTAGGCTTAAGGTCACGATATCGGTGAATGTTTGGAACGGGTAAATGAACTGTTTAAAGGCATATTCGATGGTTCCATCCATAAAATTGGACTCCCGAAGAGTACTAGGAACCATGGTAAACATCTCTGCAATTTTTATTTCCGGGCGAAAAAAGATCAAAAAATTCCAAAATTGAAAGCTATAATGACGTTTGGGGCCCGGTAGCGAAAAGTCTTGAGACCCAAGGGATACATCTTAGGGTCATATAATGACGTTTGGAACTATAAATGACCCTTATGTGTTTCCATAAATGTCGTGTTAGGCTTGAGCTAACGATATCGGTGCAAGTTTGCAACGGGTAAATTGACTGTTTAATGGCATATTGGATGGTTCCACCCACTCAATTGGACTCTCAGAGGGTATTAGGAACCATGGTAAACATGTTGGCAAATTTTATTTTCGGGCGAAAAAAGGTCAAAAAATTGCAAAATTGAAGGCTATAATCCACGCTTTTTGAGGAATATTGAGGTTACGGGGCTCGGTGGCGAAAAGACTTGAGACCCTAAGGGATACGTCTTACGCTCATATAATGACGTTTGGAACCATATATGACCCTTATATATTGCCATTAATGTCCGTGGTTGGCTTGTGGTCACGATATCGGTCAAAGTTTGGAGCGAGTAAATTGACTGTTTAAAGGCATATTGGATGGTTCCACCCACTCAATTGGACTCCAGGAGGGTATTAGGAACCATGGTAAACATCACGGCAATTTTTATTTCCAGGCAAAAAAAGGTCAAAAAATTCCAAAATTGAAGGCTATAATCCATGCGTTTTGTGGAATTTTGAGGTTACGGGGCCCGGTGGCGAAAAGTCTTGAGACCCTAGGGGATACATCTTAGGGACATATAATGGCGTTTGGAACCATATATGACCCTTATATGTTGCCATAAATGTCCATGGTAGGCTTGAGGTCTTGATATCGGTGAAAGTTTGGAACAGGTAAATTGACTGTTTAAAGGCATATTGGATGGTTCCACCCACTCAATTAGACTCCCGGAGGATATTAGGAACCATGGTAAACATCTCGGCAATTTTTATTTCCGGGCGAAAAAAGGTCAAAAATTCCAAAATTGAAAGCTATAGTCCACGCTTTTTGAGGAATTTTGAGGTTACGGGGCCCGGTGGCGAAAACTCTTGAGACCCTAAAGGATAAATCTTAGGGTCATATAATGACTTTTGGAACCATATATGACCCTTATATGTTGCACTAATGTCCGTGGTAGGCTTGAGATCACGATATCGGTGAAAGTTTGGAACTGGTAAATTGACTGCTTAAAGGCATATTGGATGGTTTCACCCACTCAATTGGACTCTCGGAGGGTAATAGGAACCATGGTAAACATCTCGGAAATTTTTATTTCCGGGCGAAAAAAGGTCAAAAAATTCCAAAATTGAAGGTTATGGGGCCTATCACGGGCCTAGTGGCGAAAAGCCTTGAGACCCTAAGGGATACATCTTAGGGTCATATAATGACGTTTGGAACTATAAATGACCCATATATGTTGCCATAAATGTCCGTGGTAGGCTTGAGCTCACGATATCGGTGCAAGTTTGGAACGGGTAAATTGACTGTTTAAAGGCATATTGGAAGGTTCCCCCCACTCAATTGGACTCCCGGAGGGTATTAGGAACTATGGTAAATATCTCGGCAATTTTTATTTCCGGGAAAAAAAAGGACAAAAAATTCCAAAATTGAAGGCTATAATCCATGCTTTTGAGGAATTTTGAGGTTACAGGGCTCGGTAACGAGAAGTCTTGAGACCCTAGGGGATACATCTTAGGATCATATGACGTTAGGAACCATATATGACCCTTATATGTTGCCATAAATGTCCGTGGTAGGCTTGTGGTCACGATATCGGTGAAAGTTTGGAGCGAGTAAATTGACTGTTTAAAGGCATATTGGATGGTTCCACCCACTCAATTGGACTCGCGAAGGGTATTAGGAACCATGGTAAACATCACGGCAATTTTTATTTCCAGGCAAATAAAGGTCAAAAAATTCCAAAATTGAAGGCAATAATCCATGCGTTTTGTGGAATTTTGAGGTTACGGGGCCCGGTGGCGAAAAGTCTTGAGACCATAGGGGATACATCTTAGGGACATATAATGACTTTTGGAACCATATATGACCCTTATATGTTGCCATAAATGTCCGTGGTAGGCTTGAGGTCACGATATCGGTGAAAGTTTGGAACGGGTAAATTGACTGTTTAAAGGCATATTGGATGGTTCCACCCACTAAATTGGACTCCCGGAGGGTATTAGGAACCATGGTTAACATCTCGGCAATATTTATTTTCGGGCGAAAAAAAGTCAAAAATTCCAAAATTGAAAGCTATAATCCACGCTTTTTGAGGAATTTTGAGGTTTAGGGGCCCGGTGGCGAAAAGTCTTAAGATCTTAGAGGATAAATCTTAGGGTCATATAATGAGTTTTGGAACCATATATGACCCTTATATGTTGCCACTATTGTCCGTGGTAGGCTTGAGATCACGATATCGGTGAAAGTTTGGAACTGGTAAATTGACTGCTTAAAGGCATATTGGATGGTTTCACCCACTCAATTGGACTCCCGGAGGGTATTAGGAACCATGATAAACGTCTCGGAAATTTTTATTTCCGGGCGAAAAAAGGTCAAAAAATTCCAAAATTGAAGGCTATAATCCACGCTTTTTGAGGAATTTTGAGGTTATGGGGCCCAGTGGCGAAAAGTCTTGAGACCCTAGGGGATACATCTTAGGGTCATATAATGACGTTTGAAACCATATATGACCCTTATATGTTGCCATTAATGTATGTGGTAGGCTTGAGGTCACGATATCGGTGAATGTTTGGAACGGATAAATAAACTGTTTAAAGGCATAATCGATGGTTCCATCCACTCAATTGGACTCCCGGAGGGTATTAGGAACCATGTTAAACATCTCGGCAATTTTTATTTCCGGGCGAAAAAAGGTCAAAAAATTCCAAAATTGAAGGCTATAATCCACGCTTTTTGAGGAATTTTGAGGTTACGGGGCCCGGTAGCGAAAAGTCTTGAGACCCAAGGGATACATTTTAGGGTCATATAATGACGTTTGGAACTATAAATGACCCATATATGTTGCTATAAATGTCCGTGGTATGCTTGAGCTCACGATATCAGTGCAAGTTTTGAATGGGTAAATTGACTGTTTAAAGGCATATAGGAAGGTTCCACCCACTCAATTGGACTCCCGGAGGGTATTAGGAACTATGGTAAATATCTCGGCAATTTTTATTTTCGAGCAAAAAAAGGTCAAAAAATTCCAAAATTGAAGGCTAATCCATGCTTTTTGAGGAATTTTGAGGTTACAAGGCTCGGAAGCGAAAATTCTTGAGACCCTAGGGGATACATCTTAGGATCATATAATGACATTTGGAACCATATATGACCCTTACATGTTGCCATAAATGTCCGTGGTTGGCTAGAGGTTACGATATCGGTGAAAGTTTGGAACGGTTAAATTGACTGTTTAAAGGCATATTGGATGGGTCCTCCCACTCGATTTGACTTCCGGAGGGTATTAGGAACCATGGTAAATATATCGGAAAATTTTATTTCCAGTCAAAAAAAGGTCAAAAAATTCGAAAATTGAAGGCTACACTAGGCGAAAAATGGGGTTGGCCACCGGTTCAAAACCCCCCTTTGCCACCGGTTTTGAACCGGTGGCCAGTGGGGGGTGGAAAAACCTAGCACAAAAGGCCACCGGTTCAAAACCGGTGGCAAATTAACTAATTGCCACCGGTTAACCGGTGGTATTAATTAATTTGGCCACCGGTTAACCGGTGGCAATTTACCTTTGGCGCCTTTTTTTTTGGAGGGATGGCAGGTAATTGCCACCAGTTAACCGGTGGCCATTACAGGAATTTTTTTTTTTTCCCTGCAATAATTCCTGAAATTCCAGCTATATATTTCCTGCATGTATTGCTGCTATTATTTCTGCTGTAATATAATTATATATAACAATATATATAAATATATATTTACACATTAATTATTAAAAACCAAATGCAATACAATAAATAAAGTATCATATACTACCTAAGTACAAATTTGCACAATACTAACTTACTAAGAATAAATAAAGTAGTCTAAAGTTTAATCAACAAAGTTTAAATTCAAAATGATGTAATATTTACAAATTGAAAGTGATGAAAGATGCCAACATGTCTCGTACTTCATTAAGGTCCTTGCTTGTTAATGGATCACCTTTTAGCACCTTGCAAAACTTGGAATATATAAACATTATGTTAGAATAAATTAGTTAAGTTAAACATGTGTAAATAAATATGAAAAAGATTAACTCACATAAAAAGAGCAACTTACTAATTTTAGGACGCATTTTTAAAAACATGTTTTCTACCTTGCCTATTTTCAACATTTTTTAAGTAATGAGCTAGTTCTTTCTCATCATGTCAATCATACTTAGTTTTAGGTGGCTAAGCCTTTTAATCAACACAAAAAAGCAACTTACTAAGTTTAAGGACGCACTTTATTCCTAATGAGCAAGTTGACTTCTGCCTTGCCCATTTTCTACATTTTTTAACTAATGAGCAAGTTGTTTCTCATAACATGTCAATTATACTTAGATTTAGGTGGCTAAGCTTTGAAATCACATAAAACAGCAACTTACAAAGTTTTAGGACGCATTTTCATCCTAAATGGCCCAAAAAAGGCCTAAATGTCTTCAACTTTGCCCATTTTCTACATTTTTTAACTAATGAGCTAATTCTTTCTCATAACATGTCAATTATACTTAGTTTTAGGTGGCTAAGCTTTGAAATCACATAAAAAGAGCAACTTACTAAGTTTTAGAACGCATTTTGGTACTAAATGGCCTAAATAAGGCCTAAATGACTTCTACCTTACCCATTTTCTACATTTTTTAAATAATGAGCTAGTTATTTCTCATAACATGTCAATTATACTTAGTTTTAGGTGGAAAAACTTTGAAATCACATAAAAAGAGCAACTTACTAAGTTGTAGGACGCATTGTGGTACTAAATGGCCTAAATAAGGCCTAAATGACTTCTACCTTGCCCATTTTGTACATTTTTTAAATAATGAGCTAGTTCTTTCTCATAACATGTCAATTATACTTATTCTTAGGTGGCATAGCTTTAAAATCACATAAAAAAAGCAACTTACTAAGTTTAAGGACGCATTTTGGTACTAAATGGCTTAAATAAGGCCTAAATGACTTCTATCTTGCCCATTTTCTACATTTTTTAACTAATGAGCTAGTTATTTCTCATAACATGTAAATTCTACTTATTTTTAGGTGGCTAAGCTTTGAAATCACAGAAATAGAGCAACTAACAAAGTTTTAGGACGCATTTTCATAATAAATGACCTATATAAGGACTAAATGACTTCTATATATCTTGCTCATTTTCTACATTTTTTAAATAATGAGCTAGTTCTTTCTCATAACATGTCAATTATACTTAGTTTTAGATGGAAAAGCTTTGAAATCACATAAAAAGAGTAACTTACTAAGTTTTAGGACGCATTGTGGTACTAAATGGCCTAAATAAGGCCTAAATGACTTCTACCTTGCCCATTTTCTTTATTTTTTATCTAATGAGATAGTTCTTTCTCATAACATGTCAATTACACTTAGTTTTAGGTGTCTAAGCTTTGAAATCACATACAAAGATCAACTTACTAAGTTTTAGGACGCATTTTGGTAATAAATGGCCTAAATAAGGCCTAAATGACTTCTACCTTGCCCATTTTGTGCATTTTTTAAATAATGAGCTAGTTCTCTCTCATAAAATGTCAATTATACTTAGTTTTACGTGGCAAAGCTTTGAAATCACATAAAAAAGCAACTTACTAAGTTTTAGGACACATTTAAGTACTAAATGGCCTAAATAAGGCCTAAATGAAGTCTACCTTGCCCATTTTGTACATTTTTTAAATAATGAGCTAGTTATTTCTCATAACATGTCAATTACACTTATTTTTAGGTTGCTAAGCTATGAAATCACAGAAATAGAGCAACTAACAAAGTTTTAGGACGCGTTTTCATAATTAATGGCCTAAATAAGGCCTAAATGACTTCTACCTTGCCCATTTTGTACATTTTGTAACTAATGAGCTAGTTCTTTCTCATAAAATGTCAATTATACTTAGTTTTAGGTGGAAAAGCTTTGAAATCACATAAAAAGAACAACTTACTAAGTTTTAGGACGCATTGTGGTACTAAATGGCCTAAATAAGGCCTAAATGATTTCTACCTTGCCCATTTCTACATTTTTTATCTAATGAGCTAGTTCTATCTCATAACATGTCAATTATACTTTTTTTTAGGTGGAAAAGCTTTGAAATCACATAAAAAGCAACTTACTAAGTTTTAGGACGCATTTTGGTACTAAATGGCCTAAATAAGGCCTAAATGACTTCTACCTTGCCCATTTTGTACATTGTTTTCATAATGAGCTAGTTCTTTCTCATAACATGTCAATTATACTTATTTTTAGGTGGCAAAGCTTTGAAATCACATAAAAAAAGCAACTTACTAAGTTTAAGGACGCATTTTGGTACTAAATGGCTTAAATAAGGCCTAAATGACTTCTATCTTGCCCATTTTCTACATTTTGTAACTAATGAGCTAGTTATTTCTCATAACATGTCAATTCTACTTATTTTTAGGTTGCTAATCTTTGAAATCACAGAAATAGAGCAACTAACAAAGTTTTAGGACGCATTTTCATAATAAATGGCCTATATAAGGACTAAATCACTTCTATATATCATGCTCATTTTCTACATTTTGTAACTAATGAGCTAGTTATTTCGCATAACATGTCAATTATACTTAGTTTTAGGTGGCTAAGCTTTGAAATCACAGAAAAAAGCAACTTACTAAATTTTAGGACGCATTTTGTTACTAAATGGCCTAAATAAGGCCTAAATGACTTCTACCTTGCCCATTTTCTACATTTTGTAAATAGTGAGCTAGTTCTTTCTCATAACATGTCAATTATACTTAGTTTTAGGTGTCAAAGCTTTGAAATCACATAAAAAAGCAACTTACAAAGATTTAGGACGCACTTTGGTACTAAATGGCCTAAATAAGGCCTAAATGACTTCTACCTTGCCCATTTTGTACATTTTGTAACTAACGAGCTAGTTATTTCTCATAACATGTCAATTATACTTAGTTTTAGGTGGCTAAGCTTTGAAATCACATAAAAAAGCAACTTACAAAGATTTAGGACGCATTTCGGTACTAAATGGCTTAAATAAGGCCTAAATGACTTCTATCTTGCCCATTTTCTACATTTTTTTTTAACTAATGAGCTAGTTATTTCTCATAACATGTAAATTATACTTAGTTTTAGGTGGCTAAGCTTTGAAATCACAAAAAAAAAACGTATTTTACTAGGTTTAAGGTCGTACCTCATCAAGATGTATGGTGTTGGTACAATGAGTCGCTATGTCAAGCATGAATCTCATCACGTATAATCCACAATCAACTCCATTATCTTGTTGTGGGCACTAGCATAGGAACAAATCAAACATCACATAAAATCCACAATTGTCCGAGCAATGTTTATTAAGATAAATACAATATGATGTGGTATTACCGTAGCCCCGTAGGTGATTTCCATGTAGGACCATCTGGAGCACGACCACGTATTTTCTTCATAATACTATAGGAAAGTAAATTCAAATTTGATTAGTTTGACTACTAAATGAGTTAGCTTAAGATAATCACCACTAGGTAGCTATATTTACTTTTGTAGTATAGAGGCCACGAGGTACTTCTTTGTTGATCGAGTTGAATCAAGGTGAAAGATTGTGTTTTTAGCAGGACAAATCACCATGAGGAACCAATGATACATACATAAATTCACAATTCACAAACAAATCAATAATTAGGGTACAAAATATATTTCAAATGTAGAAAGAATTGAATTACACATGGTTAAACGTACTCTTGATAACATGGGGTGAATATGAACTCATCTCCCGCTCGCATTGATTCCCTAATACTATGATTAACATAGTCCATCACCTCAGGGGAGTTGTTTAAGATTCTAGTCTCGGATGTCTGTTCGGGGCATAACCACTCAACTTTACCAGGGGAATTAGTGTCACTTAAATGCTGCCGTAGTGCTCTGCGTGCATGGACAATGAAAAATTGATTAACATATCAAGGATAAACAACACTAATATGAATTAACATATTCAATTTTAGTGCCATGTGCCCATACCTCATGAATATTTGAATGAGAGAAATGTGAAGGCTAGAACCTCTTAAAAATTCCTTCACATCTTGTTTGTTTAACCATGCACTTGCATCCTCATCATAGTGGAACATTGCCTTAGGTAGTGCAAATTCAATGGGATCGCCACTAGGCAAATGACTAACACGATTGTGTAGAAAAGTTAAATCCTTAGTGAGCGATTGAAGGACATTGTCTCCAACAAGTGGGGTAGGTTGCATGGCAGAACCATTTAAAGAATTCTTTTTTGACACTTGTTCACTCTTCGACCCTTGTTCACTCATCTTCTTTGTAGGTTGATCAACGCTTTTGGGCTTCTCCACCTTCCTTCGCTTTGCGGTTTGGCCTTTTTTCGAAATCTAATCAAACAAAGTAAATGTAGGATCAAAAATTCTAGGCCGGGGGTTAAGCTATACGTACGCAATAAACAAGGATTTACCTGCCAAGGATGCACCGGCGGCCGAGGCAGCAGCTGCCCAGGCTGCAGCGGCCGAGGCAGCAGCTCCCGAGGCTGTAGCAGGCCACCCAGTAGCTGCCCAGGCTGCAGCAGGCCACCCAGGCAGCACCTGCCGAGGCTGCAGCGGCCCAGGCAGCACCTGCCGAGGCTGCCGCGGCCAAGGCAGCACCTGCCGAGGCGGCTGCAGATTTTTTTTTTTTTTGTTAAAAAAAAAACTGAAAAATATGTAATGGCATTCACATTTGTTATTACCTCGTTGATCAACCTTACCCAAGCACGAGGCCATTGCACATAGCTACCTTTTGCTTGCCAAAGAAGAGTAATCCCATCATCCACTATAGGCACCGGTAGTGGGATGTTTTCGAACCCAGCTACAACAGAATTGATCCCGACCGCATAATGTTGTGGCCAAAGCCCTTGGAAATGGACCGTTCCTCTCGTCGCTTGTGCACTACCATGCGCCACCAACTGCAACTCTTCACTATTTAATAGCCCCGGGGCTAGAAGTGTACAATCGGTGTCTACCTACATCATTTAACGAAATTCACTTGTAAAAGCAGAAATTATAAAAAAAAAATGTTCTATTCCTACACAATTGATCATCTAACGAAATTCATTATGTTAAAAGTAATAGATTATCCTAAATTCACCTCTAAATCTGGAAATTCATGGGGTGTTGGATTATCAAGCTCCCTCGAGTCCGCATGTGTGGGAGTAACAACCTGCAATAGTTATTCAAAAATGTCACATTAGATCTCACATAACTCACTATGCCAAAACTAATAGATTGAAAACTACCTCATGTATCTCATCTTCTCCATCTATATCATCTTCTCCTTGTCCTTTTTGGTGGCTACTTGAGTCGACCGGTGTAGTCGAGGGGAACGGCAAGGGTAAGTTCATTTGCTTCGCCCAAGCATTGAACTCACCTACTAACTCATTGCGTACTTGTTCCTTGATGGATGCCACCTTGGCATCCAAGTCCTCCGGTGAGTTAACACTTGCCCGAGATCTTCCCAATTTTGTGTATTCCGAACCCATCACTTTTTCCCATCCTAGCAACGTCCCTCCCATACCTACTACCCGGCCTTGATGGTAGGCTTTCCCAAAGCCAAGGTGAACGGGTCTTTCTCTATAGTCGGGACCAGCTTGCCTTCAACAACTTCTGTAGTGTACTCAAGCTGTAGCATAAGAAAAAATGTCAACATGAATACATATAATGTTTTTAGATGGTAAAGTTATGCAAAAGTTTCAAATAGCTTACAAGTTTATCAGCCACTTTTTTTTCCGGTTCTTTGATGACCCATTTTCCGGTTTCCTTATCAAAGGAATGTAGAGAACAAATGAAATCGCCAGCACGACTAACCAACGTAGTGATCGTGGAGTCGGAGGGTTCTTTGGATGACCCAGGCAGCAAAGTAGGGTATATACCCTCCTTCAACCAAGTAGGTCTCCATTCACCAAATGTCTTGGCCCCCGTCTTATGAAGGTACTCCTTCTGCAATGTATTTGCCTTGTTTTGCTCTCGAAGTTCCTACATAAATACAAATGTTAGAATCATTACTGTAAAAAGAGTCAATATATTATACAATTCTCATTAGATTTACTAGTTCTTACAATTGCTTTGGGTCTTGTTTTTTGAATAACAAATTCTTTCCACTCTTCCTCCCTCACGCTTGGCTATATTTTCCACGGTGGTTCTTTTTCCTCAACAACATCCTCATTTCCACCTTCACCACCCTTCCCCTTGGAAGCTTTCTTCTTGTGTTTCTTCTTCTTATAGATCCATCCAATGGTTAAATGGGTCTTGAAGCCTCTGAATCTCTCCGCTATTAAAGAATCAAACACCCTTCTCTTCTCAACATCATTTGGAATATTAAACAGCTTCTGCAATCACAAATACAAGCAATTATTATGTTAAATTCACTAACAACTATTAAGTGAAAGTATTTGTAATTGTGTAAGTGTGCATTTAAACAAAACACTTGCCCTGGTATCATCCCAAAATGTTTGAATCAAGCCTGGAGGTACTTGCCGCCAACCAAGTGTAATCGGGATTTTGCGCGCACACATGCCAACTTGGTTTGCATAATTCCGAAGCCATTTGCCAGTAGGTCGTCCTCTTTTGTCATACTCCAGGACCATGGGACCGTTTGGCTTCCTAAAACTTGTTGTCGGACCCCTACCCTTTCTCTTAGCAGGAGCCTTTAACCCCCCTCCACCACCTGTGTTCAATTGCTCATGTCTTTGGCTATCAGTTTGAGGAGTAGTGTTCTCACCAACGACCTCAACAATTGTAGAATCAATAGGAGGCGCACGTTCAGCTGACAATTCAAATTCTACAAGCCTGCGCTCAAAAGCATCTTGTTCTTGATCTTCTGGCTCACCCAAATCAGTCTCCTTGTTGACATCATATGGCTCGTCCTTGTCCTCATACTCACCATCATAGCCATCGCCATCATCCTCCAAATCCTCTACTAGTTGGTCATGATCGTCCTCCATGAGTTATAAAAACCTGTCATTACAAACATAAAACGATATTAGTTCCATAAAAGATAAAAATGTTGACATATAGGTCATACTACATGTTAACATATAAAATAGGCAAGTAAGTTCAAATATAGATCATTTTTATTCTATTTTCAACAAATTGACTTGTAAAAATAGGCAACTAAGTTCAGTACATGTTAGCATATAAAATAGGCAAGAACTTGTAAAAATTTAGCAACTAAGTTAACACTTTCATTCATTTTTCCCAAAACTATTAATAAAATAACTTAACTTATGATTAAATAATACTTTTAAATGCTTACAATCTCAAATTAACTGTTGTAGTACCTCATTCTAACATTCCTTCGTTGTGGTCTGACCGCATATAACTTGTTTGGTCGTCTATATCATTTGATGCAATAGGTCTAGGAACAGTGAAAGGTGCTGAATCATCAAACGCATCGTATTCTTCCTCATCCTCAACATCTCCAACGCATAAGATTCTTCTTTTCCCAGCTAGCACAATGGACCATTTTGAATCGACTGGGTTAGTGACAAAGAACAGTTGCTTAGCTTGAGATGCTAGGATAAACGATTTCGCACTATCATTCAATGGCCAACATCTACAAGAGTAAAGTCATCATACTTGACATTACGCCTGATATTATCATTCCACTTACACTTGAAAAGTGCAACCGTGAAGTTACAATCCACGCTTTTTGAGGAATTTTGAGGTTACGAGGCCCGGGGGCGAAAAGTCTTGAGACCCTAGAGGATAAATCTTAGGGTCATATAATGACGTTTGGAACCATATATGACCCTTATATGTTTCCATTAATGTCCGTGGTAGGGTTGAGGTCACGATATCGATGAAAGTTTGGAACTGGTAAATAGAATGTTTAAAGGCATATTGGATGGTTCCACCCACTCAATTGGAATCACGGAGGGTATTAGCATCCACGGTAAATATCTCGGCAATTTTTATTTCCGGGCGAAAAAAGGTCAAAAAATTCCAAAATTGAAGGCTATAGTCTACGCTTTTTGAGGAATTTTGAGGTTACGGGGCCCGGTGGCGATAAGTCTTGAGAGCCTAGGGGATACATATTAGGGTCATATATTAAAGTTTGGAACTATACAAGACCCTTATATGTTGCCATAAATGTCCGTGGTAGGCTTGAGGTCACAATATCGGTGCATGTTGGAATGGGTAAATTGACTGTTGAAAGGCATATTAGATGGTTCCACCCACTCAATTGGAATCCCGGAGGGTATTAGGAAACATGGAAAACATATCAGAAAATTTTATTTCCGTGAGAAAAAAGGTCAAAAAATTCCAAAATTGAAGGCTATAATCCACGCTTTTTGTGGAATTTTGAGGTTACGGGGCCCGGGGGCGAAAAGTCTTGAGACCCTAGAGGATAAATCTTAGGGTCATATAATGACGTTTGGAACCATATTGACCCTTATATGTTTCCACCAATATCCGTGGTAGGCTTGAGATAACGATATCGGTGAAAGTTTGGAACTGGTAAATTGACTGCTTAAAAGCATATTGGATGTTTTCACCCACTGAATTGGACTCCCGGAGGGTATTAGGAACCACGGTAAACATCTCGGCAATTTTCATTTTCGGGTGAGAAAAGGCCTAAAAATTCCAAAATTGAAGGCTATAATCTACGCTTTTTGAAGAATTTTGAGGTTACGGGGCCCGGTGGCGAAAAGTCTTGAGACCATAGGGGATACATCTTAGGGTCATATAATGACGTTTGGAACCATATATGACCCTTATATGTTGCCATTGATGTCCGTGGTAGGCTTGAGGTCACGATATCGGTGAAAGTTTGGAAATGGAAATTGACTCTTTAAAGGCATATTGGTTGGTTCTACCCACTCAATTGGACTCCCGTTGGGTATTAGGAACCATGTTAAACATCTCGGCAATTTTTATTTCCAGACGAAAAAGGTCAAAAAATTCCAAAATTGAAGGCTATAATCCACGCTTTTTGAGAAATTTTGAGGTTACAGGGCTTGGTGGCAAAAAGACTTGAGACCCTAGGGGATACATCTTAGGGTCATATAATAACGTTTGGAACCGTATATGATTCTTATATGTTTCCATAAATGTCCGTGGTAGGCTTGAGATCACAATATCGTTGCAAGTTTGGAACGGGTAAATTGACCGTTTTAAGGCATATTGGATGGTTCCACCCACTCAATTGGATTGCCGGAGGGTATTAGGAACCATGCTAAACATCTCGGCAATTTTTATTTCCGGGCGACAAAAGGTCAAAAAATTCCAAAATTGAAGGCTATATTCCACGCTTTTTGAGGAATTTTGAGGTTATGGGGCCCGGTGGCGTAAAGTCTTGAAACCCTAGGGGAAACATGTTAGGGTCATATAATGACGTTTGGAACCATATATAACCCTTATATGTTTCCACCAATGTCCGTGGTAGGCTTGAGATCACGATATCGGTGAAAGTTTAGAACTGGTACATTGACTACTTAAAGGAATATTGGATGGTTTCACCCACTGAATTGGACTCCCGGAGGGTATTAGGAACCATTGTAAACATCTCGGCAATTTTTATTTTCGGGCGGAAAAAGGTCAAAAAATTCAAAAATTGTAGGCTATAATCGACGCTTTATGAGGAATTTTGAGGTTACGGGGCCCGGTGGAGAAAAGTCTTGAGATCTTAGGGGATACATTTTAAGGTCATATAATGACGTTTGGAACCATATATGACCCTTATATATAGTACAAAATAGCCGTGGTAGGCTTTAGTTTACGAAATCGGTGCAAATTTAGAATGGGTAAATTGACCGTTTTAAGGCATATTGGATGGTTCCACCCACTCAATTGGACTCCCGAAGGGTATTCGGAACCTTGGTAAACATCTCGGCAATTTTTATTCCCAGGCGAAAAAAGGTCAAAAAATTCCAAAATTGTAGGCTATAATCGACGCTTTATGAGGAATTTTGAGGTTACGGGGCCCGGTGGAGAAAAGTCTTGAGATCTTAGGGGTTACATCTTAAGGTCATATAATGGCGTTTGGAACCATATATGACCCTTATATAGAGTACAAAGTAGTCGTGGTAGGCTTTAGTTTACGAAATCGGTGCAAATTTAGAATGGGTAAATTGACCGTTTTAAGGCATATTGGATGGTTCCACCCACTCAATTGGACTCCCGAAGGGTATTAGGAACCTTGGTAAACATCTCGGCAATTTTTATTCCCAGGCGAAAAAAGGTCAAAAAATTCCAAAATTGTAGGCTATAATCGACGCTTTTTGAGGAATTTTGAGGTTATGGGGCCCGGTGGCGAAAAGTCTTGAGACCTTAGGGGAAACATCATAGGGTCATATAATGACGTTTGGAACCATAAATGACCCTTACATGTTGCCATAAATGTCCGTGGTAGGCTTCCGGTCACGATATCGGAACAAGTTTGGAATGGGTAAATTGATTGTTTAAAGGCATATTGGATGGTTCCACCCACTCGATTGGACTCCCGGAGCGTATTAAAAACCATGGTAAACATCTCGGCAAATTTTATTTCCGGGCGAAAAAAGGTCAAAAAAATCCAAAATAGAAGGCTATAATCCATGCTTTTTAAGGTATTTTGAGGTTACGGGGCCCGGTGGCGAAAAGTCTTGAGACCCTAGGGGATACATCTTAGGGGTCATATAATGACGTTTGGAACCATATATCACTAGTGGAAAAATGGTCATTCGTAACGGGCAAAAAGGCCCCATCCGTAACGGGCAGCGTCCGTTACGTATACGGCCGTTACGGATGACCATTATTATTCGTAACGGGCACTGTCCGTTACGAATAACTACTTATTCGTAACTGACACTAAAAATGTTCGTTACGAATAACTACTTATTCGTAACGGGCACATACAATGTCCGTTACGAATAAGTAGTTATTTGTAACTGACATTTTTAGTGCCCGTTACGAATAAGAAGTTATTCGTAACAGTCACCTGAAACGCCCGTTACGAATAACTACTTATGCGTAACAGGCACTTACAATGTCCGTTACTAATAAGACAAAAAATTAGGGGCATTTGTAACTAGCAATTCAGGTGCTAGTTACAATACCCCTATTCTTCTTTCCATTTACCACCCAAATTATTATAATAATTTTAACAAATCCAAATATTTCATGCCACAAACATATTATCAAACATAACATATACACCAAATTGTATTTCAAATAAAATTCTTCTTTATTGAACCAAGAGACATAACTAGGGATGGCAATTTAATCCGAGTTCGATTCGAATCCGATCCGATCCGAAGGAAAAAGTCCGATCCAAATCCGTTTAAAATTAGTCCGAATCCGAATCCGATAAAATAGATCCGAATCCGAATAGGAGGCGGATTGGACTTGGACCCTACGCAAAGTCCGATGGAGTCCGATCCGAGTCCGAATCCGAGAGTATGAGCATATGCTTTATAACTTGGGACAATTGTTTGCTTGTGTTTGTATCAAATTTGTTATGTAACTAAGTTCATAATTTAAATATGTTATGTTTATACTTTACTTGGTATGACAATACAAATAATTATTGGTATATGACATTACAAAAAAAAAATTAAAAAAAAAGTATTCGGGTCATTTCGGAGGTCCGTATAAACGGAGCGGATTCGGATCCGAAAAATACGAGTCGGATCAGATTCGGACTCGGATTTTTCGGATTCGGACTCGGATTCGGATTCGAATCCAGGGTCCGTATACTAAACGGATCGGATTCGAATTTAGCTACATCCGACCCGAATCCGATCCGTTGCCATTCCTAGACATAACTACATAGATTAAAGGAAAATTTCAGAAAATAAGTTAGAGCCTTCTTAAATGAAGACAATAAGGTCAAAAGTTCAAGAAAAAGTATGCTGCCAATTACTTTGTTAGCAAAATTCTTGTTCAAGAGCTTCATCAAGCTTTTCCTGAATAGCAGTTCTTGAGCCATAGTAAATCTTTTGGTAAATGATGTCTCGGACATTTCTCTATCTCTATCCTCAACATTAAAAGGATTAACACTGCATTCTTGATTTCTTCATCACCAACGTCTCTGTCTTCAGCAGCATCAATAGAACTTTCCTACCTCCTAAAAAATATAAAAAAAATCATAGATTAGAAAATAAAAGTAAAACATCATTGATGCTACATAGAAAAACTTTACATAGATTAACAAAGAAAGGTTACTCTAGTGATTAATTAGAAATGTAACTACAATACCTGTATTTCGATTTAAATCACTTTTCTCTCCTACACAACTCAGAGTTATATAAACATTATTCAGGAGGATTCATATGTAGTAGGCAAATGAGCCTAATTTAATGTTTTGATCTGGATGTCAAACAACTGAAGTTTATCAAAACAACATGGAGGAGCATCATGCCAAGAAAATCACCGATAGAAAACCAGATTAAACGCACAAAAGGAACTTATTTGTTCCAATTTGCTATAATAACAAGCTAAGTTGATTAATCAATCCCTGCACTAGACTTAAATGGAACACACGCCCCTTTATTTAACGTATCAACCACCAACATAATAATCAGAAACCAATCATTATTCTCATACATATTATGACAATCACAGCAATATTATACTAATCCATTCAACCATAAATTAAGACTGAGACAACAAGCAATTCCAATAATATTGCAGCATCAATTACTCAATTTGGTAAAGCCTCAATCAAAAAGCGAAAAGGTTAAAAACCTGAATTCACATCTCTAACAATAAATGAACTCATACTACCACATTCACATTAAACAATAATCTAAGCGCACATCAGTTTGAATTTCATTATACATCAATTTTACTAACAATTAAGTTACTAAAACTTATTAATTAAAGAAAAAATCAGGAGCTTGCATTTTGAAGCTATATATTCAAGAAGCAAGGGCATGTTGTCACTTTAACAAGACATTTAAAAGTTACCTTCGGAAGAGTTCCCTGATCCGTCCCTCACAGGAACCTTCATAATGCTGAACTGAAGGGAAGACAACAAGATTCGACCTACAATCACAATTAATCACTCATTAATAGTGCTGTACACACTTCCCAGTCATGCAAGTGCAGAAATGAATGCGTCAAAATAAACAGTAAACTAAACACATGTAATAAAATGTTCTAAAATAAACTAACCACATGATTATAGAGAATTTGTTAGAATTATGATTGCCAATAATACAGGTTTGTTAGCCTTATCACTACTAATTAGCAGAGATGGTAATGAAACATTCCAAGAACTAATAAACCTTTGTCCACCAAGAAATTAGCTGGTTAGCATTTTCAAAAAAGATTTTTTTTTTCTTTTTTGGTTTATTATTTTTCTTCTAATTTCTTGTACAAGTGCCAAATGCATGTATCACTCTGTTTGCTTCAGTATTTATCATCCTAATCATTTTTATTAGCGAGGTCTTTGTCTACTAGAAATGTGTAATAGATTAGTTCCTTTTTATTTAAGAAAAATAGGAGTTAAAAGAATGGAGTACCTCATATAAATAATAACTATAAATAATATAATTTGCAATTAATTAGATAAAAAATATTAGAGAATAATTAACATGTGAACAACTTAAAGGAACTGGGAAGACCCCTTTATTTAACAGCCCACCAAATCTGTGATTTATTTAGACTTTATAAAGCCGGATCAATTATCACTGACTTTCCCCTTTTATTCCTAAAATAAATATTTTACAATTCAATATTATTACAATTACAGTATTATTTATAACACTCTTTTATAATTACAATATCGTGTTACCAGCTTTAACCTTGATTTTATTTATAAAAAATCAAATGGACTTTTCAGCAAGAAATAAATTAGAATCTTAATTCAAATCCATCTAAAACATTATGAATTTATGATTTATTTCCACCCAATGGAAAAAATCAAATTAAACATGTAAAATCAATCAATTAATTTGGAAAAAAAATGAAAAAAAAAAAAAAACTGCAGAGGAGAAAACTGCACCTTCAATTTGATTAATAAAAATACAAACTTGAGATTCAAAATTCCTAGTGCACTGTATCCCAATTCCCTTCTCTCAACTAAATTCTTCAAAACTAACAATCCACACACATATAATCATCGCAATGTAAATCAATAATTTTATGAAATGAATAAAATCAAATCTGTAAACCTAAAAGTAAGAATGTAGTTCGAACAGATTACTCAACCAGGTAATATGAACATCCAACAAAAAAAATCATATGTACTACTATAACAGATCCGTAATTAGATTGATACAAATTAAGGAAAATTTCTCTATTCTAAGATCTCAATTATAAATCAAACAAAAAAAATCATAAAAGATAACATTAATCTGATCTGAAATTCCCAAAGACAATCAAGAAATTACCCAAATTCAATGAAATTATACCTGGGTAGAGAAGATGTTGCAAGAACACCAACGAACTTCAGCACCAAGAGCAGTAAGAGTCTCAATAAGAACAGCAGTTTGAATAGTCATAAGAAGAGATCCAGTTCTTAGCACCTTTAAACGGTTGAGAAGGACCAAATTCAGTACGACAAGACATAAGTCCAGGCATTTCGACTTCAGCAAGCTCGATTTCTAACCTTGTACTCTCTTCCAAATGTGGTCTTCTCGACTGACAATGGAGTCGCCGCCATTGTTGTTGAGCTCGAAGAACAGGAAGAGAGTGAATAAGAAGGAGATATGAGCAGTGTTGATTACAGAGTAGAGAGAGTGAGTGATTTGAGGAGAGAAAAAGAGAAGATGAGTGAGGAAGAAGAGAAATGCGGAAAGAGAGACTGATTTGAGGAGAGAGAAAGAGAAGAGGAGTGAGGAAGAAATGCGGCTGGGGAAGTGGCCTGGAATAGATCTTTAACCCTAAAAGAGTTATTTAGTTGTAACGGGCTTTATATTTGTCCGTTACAATTAATAGCTATTCGTAACGGGCATTTATTTGCCCGTTACAATTATTAATTATTCGTAACGGACATTTATTTGCCCGTTACAAATAAGTTTTTCCGTACCGATCAAATATTTGCCCGTTACAATTACTCTTTTTGTAACGGATTTTATCATGCCCGTTACAAATAGGGTGTTACAAATGACAATTTTTCCACTAGTGTATGACCCTTATATGTTGCCATAAATGTCCGTGGTAGGCTTGAGGTCGCGATATCGGTGCAAGTTTGGAACGGGTAAATTGACTGTTTAAAGGCATATTAGATGGTTTCACCCATTCAATTGGACTCCCGGAGGGTATTAGGAACCATGGTAAACATCTCGGCAATTATTATTTCTGGGCGAAATAAGGTAATAAAATTCCAAAATTGAAGGTTATCCACGCTTTTGAGGAATTTTGAGGTTACGAAGCCCGGTGGCGAAAAGTGTTGAGACCCTAGGGAATACATCTTAGGGTCATATAATGACGTTTGGAACCATATATGACCAAAATATGTTTCCATAAATGTTCGTGGTAGTCTTCAGGTCACGATATCGGTGCAAGTTTGGAACGGGTAAATTGACTATTTAAAGGCATATTGGATGGTTCCACCCACTCAATTGAACTCCCGGAGGGTATTAGGAACCATGGTAAACATCTCAGCAATTTTTATTTCCGGGCGAAAAAAGGTCAAAAATTCCAAAATTAAAGGCTATAATCCACGCTTTTTAAGGTATTTTGAGGTTACGGGGCTCGGTGGCGAAAAGTCTTGAGACCCTAGGGGATACATCTTAGGGTCATATAATGACATTTGGAACCATATATGACCCTTATATGTTGCCATAAATGTCCGTGGTAGGATTGAGGTCACGATATTGGTGCAAGTTTGGAACGGGTAAATTGACTGTTTAAAGGCATATTGGATGGTGTCACCCACTCAATTGGACTCCCGGAGGGTGTTAGGAACCATGGTAAACATCTCGGGATATTATTTCCGGGCGAAAAAAGGTCAAAAAATTCCAAAATTGAAGGCTAAAATCCACGCTTTTGAGGAATTTTGAGGTTACGGGGCCCGGTGGCGAAAAGTGTTGAAACCCTAGGGGTTACATCTTAGGGTCATATGATGACGTTTGGAACCATATATGACCCTTATATGTTGCCATAAATGTCCGTGGTAGGCCTGAGGTCACGATATCGGCGAAAGTTTGGAACGGGTAAATTGACTGTTTAAAGGCATATTGGATGGTTCCACCCACTCAATTGGACTCCCGGAGGGTGTTAGGAACCATGGTAAACATCTCGGGAATTATTATTTCCAGGCGAAAAAAGGTCTAAAAATTCAAAAATTGAAGGCTAAAATCCACGCTTTTGAGGAATTTTGAGGTTACGGGGCCCGGTGGCGAAAAGTGTTGAAACCCTAGGGGATACATCTTAGGGTCATATGATCACGTTTAGAACCATATATGAACCTTATATGTTGCCATAAATGTCCGTGGTAGGCCTGAGGTCACGATATCGGTGAAAGTTTGGAACGGGTAAATTGACTGTTTAAAGGCATATTGGATGGTTCCACCCACTCAATTTGACTCCCGGAGGATGTTAGGAACAATGGTAAACATCTCGGCAATTTTTATTTCCGGGCGAAAAAAGGTCAAAAAATTCCAAAATTGAAGGCTATAATCCACGCTTTTTGAGGAATTTTGGGGTTACAGGCCCTGTGGCGAAAAGTCTTGAGACCTTAGGGGATAAATCTTACGGTCATATAATGACGTTTGGAACCATATATGACCCTTACATGTTGCCATAAATGTCCGTGGTAGGCTTGAGGTCACGATATCGGTGCAAGTTTGGAATGGGTAAATTGATTGTTAAAAGGCATATTGGATGGTTCCACCAACTCAACTGGACTCTCGGAGGGTATTAGGAACTATGGTAAACATCTCGGCAATTTTTATTTTCGGGCTGAAATAGGTCAAAAAATTCCAAAGTTGAAGGCTATAAATCCACGATTTTTGAGGAATTTTGAGGTTACGGGGCCCGGTGGCGAAAAGTCTTGAGACCTTAGGGGATACATCTTAGGGTCATATAATGACGTTTGGAACAATATATGACTCTTATATGTTGCCATAAATGTCCGTGGTACGCTTGAGGTCACGATATGGGTGCAAGTTTGGAACGGGTAAATTGATTGTTCAAAGGCATATTGGATGATTCCACCCACTCAATTGGACTCCCGGAAGGAATTAGAAACCATGGTAAACAACTCGGCAATTTTTATTTCCGGGCGAAAAAAGGTCAAAAAATTCCAAAATAGAAGGCTATAATCTACGCTTTTTGAGGAATTTTGAGGTTACGGGGGCCTGTTTCGAAAAGTCTTGAGACCCTAGGGGATACATCTTAGGGTCATATAACGACTTTTGGATCCATATATGACCCTTATATATTGCCATAAACGTCCGTGGTAGGCTTGAGGTCATGATATCGGTGAAAGTTTGGATCGGGTAAATTGACTGTTTAAAGGCATATTGGATGGTTCCACCAACTCAATTGGACTCCCGGAGTGTGTTAGGAACCATGGTAAACATCTCGGCAATTTTTATTTCCGGGCGAAAAAAGGTCAAAAAATTCCAAAATTGAAGGCTATAATCCACGATTTTTGAGGAATTTTGAGGATACAGGCCCCGGTGGCGGAAAGTCTTGAGACCTTAGGGGATACATCTTAGGGTCATATTATGACGTTTGAAACCATATATGACTCTAATATGTTGCCATAAATGTCCGTGGTAGGCTTGAGGTCACGACATCGGTGAAAGTTTGGAACGAGTAAATTGACTGTTTAAAGGCATATTGGATGGTTCCACACACTCAATTGGACTCCCGGAGGGTATAAGGAACCATGGTTAACATCTCGGCAATTATTATATTTCGGGCGAAAAAGGTCAAAAAATTCCAAAACTGAAGGCTATAATCCACGCTTTTGAAGAATTTTGAGGTTACGGAGCCTAGTGGCGAAAAGTGTTGAGACACTAGGGGATACATCTTAGGGTAATATAATGACGTTTGGAATCACATATGAACCTTATATGTTGCCATAAATGTCGGTGGAAGGCTTGAGGTCACGATATCTGTGAAAGTTTGGAACGAGTAAATTGACTGTTTAAAGACATATTGGATGGTTCCACCCACTCAATTGGACTCCCGGAGGGTATTAGGAACCATGGTAAACATCTCTACAATTTTTATTTCCGGGCGAAAAAAGGTCAAAAAATTCCAAAATTGAAGTCTATAATCCACGCTTTTTGAGGAATTTTGGGGTTACGGGGCTCGGTGGCGAAAAGTGTTGAGACCCTAGGGCATACATCTTAGGGTCATATAATGATTGTTTTGGGTGTTTTTGTCCCTTGGGAGAGTTACAACTCGAAGACTGGTCCGGAGGGCTTCTGTACCTGCAAAATCAACGAAGACACCGTTTGGGTGGTGCTCCGCCTCCAACGCTCAAGTTAGTAACTTGAAGGAGAGAAAAAGGTGCGGAAATTTAGGTGGGGATCTGCTAGGTTTTCTAGCTCAGTTGTCTCTATCAAAGGGACAGTTTGTGTAATAAATGAAGTAACGTGCCCTCCAAAAGAGGGGAATCTCCCTATTTATAGGGTCATTGGGATTTGTGTTCCTGATTAGGTGACAGAACCCTAATCAGAGATGGGCTGCGCCGTTTTACGGCTTTTTCGGGATTTGGGCCTGAAGGCCGACATTCTCCCAAATATCTGGGAAGACACGTGTCACATAGGGATAGGTCCATTTTGGTCCATCCCCGGGCTGACACGTGTCACCCTCTGATTGGGCCACGTGTGAGGGGTAAAATTACCCTAAACATTTGCCCCTCACAGATGTGACGTGGCACGCCACGTGGCATCTGTGACACGTGTCACTCTCCGAGTGGTGGTAATTTTACCGCCCAATTTTAACTTTTCAACTTCTGAGTAAATTACGGGAATACCCCTTCTTTTACCCTCTATATATAGCCGTTTACCCTCAGATTCTCATTTACGCTTCACAAAAATTTTCAGAGTAAACTTAGAGAAATTCTTGAAAGAGAGAGCAGAAGTCATCCGTCTGAGTCAGGCGTAATTTCCGAAGAAACTTAGTCGCATCAACACAGGCGGACCCGTCTACCTTCAGATATCAAATCTAAAGGTACCGTCTCTGACTCTTTCAGCTCTTTTTTCATTTTTCCGTTTGTATATATTCCTTGCAATAAATGGATTCATCACCAACACACACGGCACAACCTAGGGTAGAATCCAGCCGTTCACCAGGGACGGCTGAGTCTAGGACTGGTAGTGCCGTCTCAGGGTGTTGGGACCACCCTCATGCTTGGATTCCGACCATTTGCGCGTCTGTGCAGGACACAATGGCTCGGACAATGCAGACGGCACGAGATCCGGATTATAGAAGTGATGCGTCTGGAAGGGAGACATCTGGCTCTGGACACCAGACGGCTCCAGAGAGATCTCCGCCGCGTGGCCCCCCAACTCCTCCAGATTCCTTTTTGGAGGAATGTGACCAAAGCGTGGAAGAGATCTACAACCAAGGCGGTGAGGAGGCCGTCTCAGTTTCCTCATCCTTATCTGGGGAGGAGACGGAAAGTAGTCTCAACGCCTCTTCTTCAGACAATATTGATGATCTTCCTCCGTTTGAGGATAGTGAAGAAGAAGAGAGGAAGACGTGGAAGGAGAAAGATGATCCCTTTAAGATCCACGTCTCCTCAAAGGACATTGAACTTATGGAAAAAGGTCTTGATAAATTCTTGAAGGCTCACCCCATGGGAGACGGGTGGAAACTAAGGGTGCCTCCCCCAGACGGCACCATTTCTTGGGAAGATGATGAACGCAACGCAAACGGCTATTTTGGCTGTTACGAGGCGACGTTCAAGGCGGGCCTTCGCTTCCCCCTTCACCAGGCGGTGAAGGCAATTTTGAGAGGCTACGGCCTCGGAGTCTGGCAACTTACCCCCAACTCTTGGGCAAATATATTGGGGTATGTTCACCCCGGCTGGGAAGCTTTTGCTAAAATGCACTATCTTAGTCGCAACCCAAGCGGGTACAGAGCGTGGTATACTCTGACCACGTTTCCCCAATATATGATGACCTTGGACAAGGTGTCCAAGTTCGACGGCTGGAAACACAGGTTCTACCTGTGTACGGCTCCTACCAGGCGGGAGAATTCCGAACTCCGCCGGTACAATAAAAAGCCCGAGCTTATGGGCCGGAAATGCTTTCTTCCTCGAATCCCGGATGAGGATTACGACAAAATAATTGAGGCTGATCTCTTCGGCCTCGAAGACGCAACTCTGTCAACAGGAGAAACAATAAAGGTTCCAAAAAATTGGATCCCCAAGAGCGCCTGGTTCAGGGACGAGTGTTTCCTAGCCGCCTGCGGGCTAGGGCACATGTTTGATAGACGTATGCGCCTGAATTACTTCCGTCTGTAGTACTTTTGTGTCGGAAATATGTTTCTTGAATATGTTCTAACTGTTTTCCCGTCTGATCTTTGCAGAAGACGCATTAAACATGTTGCCTGAAGAGAAAACCCCCAAGCGGTCCTCTGCTCAGATCCGCCGAGACTTGGCGGAAGCCTAGGCGAAAGAACTCAGGGCCAAAGTAACCGCCTGACCCCTTTTCTAAGATTTTTCTTTCCAAGTTTCCTTTCTTCGTCTGCTGACATTATGTTGTTATTTTTTCAGGGAGGCATAGTGGACAAGACGTTTGAGAAATCTCTCAAACGGGCTAGGGAGGAGACGCCTGTCTCCAAAACCAATAAGTCCTCCAGGAAGGCCGCCTCCGTGACCACCCCCATTGCCCCGTCTGGGAGGCAAATGAGAGTTGGGGGAAGAAGCGAGCAAGTGTCAGGCCCCTTTGGCCTAGATTTGGTCCGTCTTCCTGCAACCGGGGGGCAATCAACGGCTGTGAGCGGCTCTCGCCTGAGCTAGGATGGCCGTTGCGAGTGAAATCACACTCTCAGCAAACGTCATCCTCAGACGGTCGAAACCAGATAGGCGCAGCTTTAGTAACTCAATCTGATGCTGATTATGGTGCAGATCGGTCGCCTCGCTGGCCAGACGTCCAGCAGCATGCGCGGGCAATGCTGGAGGCTGTGGGCAAGCGGGATAAGGATGCTATCCCGGGGATTGAGACGTTCAATCTGGAACGCATCTTGACCCTTCTGGCTTAGGTAACTTAGCCATTTTTCTCTTTTTATTTTTATATCCGTTTTTGCCCTTTTTCCGCCAGCATTCCTGAACTTGTTTATTTTTGCAGGCCATGTTGCGGGTAGACGGGCTCAAGCGTCCCTTCACCCGCAAACGGGATAAGGTAAGACGGGCCAATCAGTCTGCCACCAATGCCAATGACGTTGCTTTACACACGTCTATAGTTAATGAAATAAAAACTAAAGCAACCGAAATGACGCAGGCGGCCAGGATCTCGGAGCTGGAGTCGCAGCTGCAGGCGGCCAACCAGAAGGCTGAGGCTGCAGAGGCGGCCCAGAAGCAGGCGGAGGCTGACCTTCCTAAGCTTAGGGAGGACCTTCAAAGGGCCCAGGAGAGCCTCCAAGCGCTCCAAAACGCCTCTTCAGAAAATGCTGATCTGAAGAGTAAGGTGGCCCGGCTGGAGGAGGCGGCAGCTAAGGCTCAGGAGAACTTCAAGGCCACCCTTGAGGCGGAGCAAAACCGCCTGGTCGCTGAAATGTCCAACGACCAGGACGCCATGATGAGGATCGCCTGGGAAGCCTTGAATCCTGGGAAGGAGTATGGCGTCTGGGCTCTGGCTCACAAGTACGCTGACGAGGACATCTACTTGAGAGAGAAGGGGCTGCCTGAGCCGGAGTCCTTCCTCGTCTGGGCTGAGACGGACCATCCTGAGCCTGATGCCGAAGCCGAGGCTGATGCTCCAGAGGTTGAGATCCTTGAAGGAGGCGGGAAGGACCAGGAGGGGCCGTCTGCGGGGCAATAGTTTCAGCGGCTGTGAGCCAAGTCTTTGCTTTTTTTTTTTTTTTTTTTTCTTCTGTGGCAGTATGCCAACAAACTTGCTTTTCCGGCCTGTGCGCTGAGTATATTTGTATCTTTACCGGCTGAGGAGCCGTGTTTGCTAAACAATTTCTATTTCCCGGACGGGGTCTGGATAACAATTGATCCACTACAGCCGTTTAGCTGGGTGGAGTCTTAATGAATGCACCGACTGAGTCGGTTTTGGTATTTTCCAGCGCTTGTGTTTGTACTCCAATGTTTCAATTTTTTGCCTAACTTATCAAAAGCATGCGGCTTCAATTTTTCAATTTTTTGCCTACTTATCAAAAGTATGCGGCTGTCCTTGCCCCTGGACGGCTGTGTGCTGATGAGTCTATTTTATATATATTTTTATTCCCCGTCCCACGGTCATATTTGTGCTTATTTGAGCTCTACGGAGCTATTTTTATTACTAATATACGTTTTCTAGTGTTTTTGTAGAGTTGGTATTATTTTGTAGGAATTTGCATATTTATGACGATTTCCGAGCTTATTGAACCACTACAAAGATATTGGAGTCGGATCGTATTTTATGACTGTATATTTTAAGCCCAAGACCGAGTTACAGAAATTTAGTTCGGTGATTAAGGGCTCGATACGTCCAAGATTTCACAAGTTATTATTATTATGGACCAACCAAGGAAAGAAATTGGGCCAAATAATTAACTAGCTCAATCGTACAAATCCAAGTTTGCAAGAAAGTTGTTGGGCGTAAAGGAAGCGGGCCCGATCAGGCAACCCAACGCCAACTCGGATGAGCATGTCGCGTGATTCAATGAGTGGGCTCAATCCTAGGGGCTCACTCCAGCTACTTCGCCAATGTCGGTTATATTCACAATATTTATTTGGTGAAGGATTGAGTTTTGTTTTTTTTGGATATTTTTATCTTTAGCTTTTGATTATTTTATAGTAGTTTTAGTTTGAGTGGGATTGGTGATTTTGGTTTTTCCTATTTAAGGAGGAGGAGTAGTAGTCTTACGGGGGGTAGCTTTTAATTATTAGTTTTCTAGTTTAGTTTAGTTTAGTTGATTAATTAGTTTTAGTTTAGTTTTCTTTTCTCTCTCTAACTTTTCTCTGTCTCCCTTAATTACACTCTTAGTATTATTTTCTTTCTTGTTTTCTCTCTCTACAACTCTTGGTTTAATTTCAGTTATTTATTTTCTTTCTTCTATCATGTCTTCTTTTATTGCTTTGATTAGTTTAGATTTAATTATGCTTGAGTAGTTCTCTTTCTAGGGTTTGTGGGGATCCATGAATAATATGAAGGGGTAATTTATTGTTGTTAATTATCAATGCTATATTAATTTCCTATTGATTGATTTAATGCTCTGTGACTAGATTAGGCCTGATCTTTTATACATGAGTTTGACAATATTGATTCGAGATTCGAGAGATGAGAATTGATGTTTAGGTCTAGTTTTAATAGGCAGATTAATCTATAAATGGTTAAGTCGAGATTCGAGAGATGAGATTTAATACCGGTAGATTAATTCTGTGATTGTAATACGTAGCGAAAGCCCTTTATAATCTGGTCAATTGATGCATTGATGATTGATTATTATGTTTTACCCTGGAATATTGTTTATTGGTGAACCTATGCCCTAGACCTTTTAATATTTAATTTCTCCCTACTTTATTTTCCCTACTCATATTCTTCGTAGTATAATTCCTTTAAACAACAACAATTGGTTACTTTAATAATTTAGATTATAATTAAATTAATTAGGAATAAAAAGACTTGTTTCCCTGTGGAGATCGACCCTACTTCCCTATCTATTTTAGTTAGTGGTTTTAGGTAATTACTTTTGATTAGGTGATACGACTTTAGCCTGTCAAAATTTGGCACCGTTGCCGGGGAAACGGTTTTATTTTTATTTCTAGTTGTTATTAGAATCTAGATTATTATTTTTTTTATTTTTATTTTTATTTTTATTTTATTTCATATGAGTTGAAAATATCCATGCTTATGTCATTACAAGAATTATATGATTTTTATGCAGCACCTGACTACTGTTGTTGTCAACGTCTTTGTCATGAAAATCCTGAATGCCCTTATAGTGAGTTTTTTGTACGTGCTCCTGATGATTTTAGAGTCTTTCCATTAACATATGATCATATTCGAAAACGATTAGTTGCTAATGAAAGTTATTGGAAGGCTCTTGATGAAAAAGTCTATGGACACTATAATAATACGAATGTTATTGAGGATGAAGAACCCGTTATAGACTTGGTGGTTAAAAATTCACTGGTTGACGAATTGGTGATTGAAAAATCATTAGTTGTAGAAACGGTGGTTGAAAATTCCTTTGTTGATGATGAGGTTATTCATGAGGGTAAAATATTCAAATCGTTATTGGATGATAAAGACAATGACTACCTCCATGTTCGTTCTATTAATTCTAAATTTTTTTTGGAGGAAGTAGAAGGTTGTGGTGTATTTTCATCTCTTTCTTTTGATTTTTCCTATTACTTTGAGTTCTCTTTATGTGCTCCTAACCTTTTCTTTGTAGGGATTAATGTGCTTGCTATAAAGCCCTATCTAGTGCCTAATGAAATGTTTGCAGGAGCGTTTGATAAGTTACTTAAGGCATTGAATTCTTCCGATTGAGAGAAAGAGTATGGTCGAGCGGGACCTTGATAAACTAGCGCTTTGCGGGAGGCAACCCGTATTTTATTGTTTTTTTTTTTAGTTTAGTCTTTTCTTTTTGTTGTGTGTTTTTGTTTTTTGTTTTAGAGAGGTAAGGAGAGTGTAACTCATGCTTGTGGGAGTTGGTTTTTGTGCAGAATTTGAGCTAGAGAAGGCTGCATTTAACGTTGGACTGCAATCGGGCCCGACCGGGCAGAGTTCGGCCCGATCGGGCGCGAGAGCGGATCAGCAAAACTTTGTCAACTTCGACAGGCCATAACTTTTGCGTTTCTTATCCGATTTTGGCGTGTGACCTATCGTTGGAAAGATCTTCAAGTCTACTTTCCAATGCAATTAGAATCACTGCATTATGATTTATAGATCAAAAGTTATGATCAGAATAGTGCACCTGACTCAAATTTAGACTTTTTCCCACTAACACTTTGTTTCATTCTTGCCCAAATTTGTTCCAAAGAGATGCATTGCAATCCTCGAGGCCTTGGTGACATTGATGTGGTGATGATGATGAGTAGTCACCTTGAATACTAGCTTCCCTTTAAGACAATGAGGACATTGTCCAATTTAGCTTGGGGGGAGGTTCTCGTGTTCACATGGTATATCTTTCACTCTCTCTTTTTATTTATTTATTTATTTTTTTTGTTTTCTTTTGGTGTGCTTAGTATAGATTTTATTGCTTTCTTAGGTTAGTTTTATTCCAATGAATTATGAATCATGCTTCCCTGTGCCCCCTGATTAAAATTTTTCGAAATTATTTTGATTCTTGGTTATTGATGATAAATATTGTGGATTAGTTGATCATGATTTGATATTTGACTGCCTTGGAACCTTAACATGCATCAATTTTGTCCAACTACTTGTGAATATAGTGCTTGACTAGTTGATTTGGTTAGGAATGTGTGATTAGTTCCTGGTATGTCAATGAATTTGAGTATTGGTTTGCAACTATGAGTAGTGTTTCATGACTCACTATTATGCACATGTGGAGGACGAAGGCATTTGTTCTTTAGGTGGCCTTCAGATTTATTTAGATACATTTGTTCCCTTCTTGCTACCCATGTTGTTGCCTTGACCCTTTTATTGTTTTTAGCCACATTACAAGCCATGTTTGCCCCATTGGTTACTAGTCCCAAGCTTGGCTTGGGGGAGCTATTAGTGAGTGAGGTGAGGGAGTTTGTAGTGTGCACATTATTTGCACAATTTGGGTGGGTTTGAGAAGTTATTTGTTCTTGATCATATTTTTGTTTTGATGAGTTTTATTGTGTATATATTTGAAAAAATAAAAGTGTGATGGAAAAAAAAGAAGTTCAAAGGAAAAAAAAGTGAGAAAAAAAAACAAAAAAAAAGTGAACTTCTAATGAAAAAAAAAAGAGAAAAAAAATGAAAAAAAAAGAGCAAAAAGAGAAGAAAAAGTGTTTCATGTTCAAATTATCTAAGTGAAGGTTTATCAAAAGAAAAGAAAGAAAAAAATTGAGTTTCATTGTAAATAATTGAGCTTGAGTTTAGAGTTTGTTATTCACTCTAGTTCATTATTATTATATTTTTATGAGTGAATTTTGTAAGTATTGGGATTGATTATTATGATTGGAGTTGTATTTGGTGGATTTGTGTTGGAGTTAGTTTTGTTGGAGATGTTTATGATCATTATATTTGATCATGGGTTTATTAGGATATGGCTCCCTTTTAGCATAGCTTTTCTCTCACATATTCCCAAATTTATCCTACCCTTTACCCTAGCCTTACATTACAAGCTTTAAAGACCTTCTGACCTTGTGCATAGAGTTGTGTATATGTGAAAGTGTTGCTTATCAATGCAAGTTATGACTTGACATATTCCGAGTCGACTACTAGGTTGAGTGTATGTCTTTTTAAACACACGAGTGTTGTGAGTTTGGGAGGGCATTGTTCACTTTAAAGGGGTTGGTCGGAGAGCGATCGAGTACATCTTTTACTCGCCACATATATGAGAGTTGAGTGTGTGAGCACTAGTATTGAATTCTATAAGCTCTTGTGGTTTGCTCTATTTGACAATTCGTTAGGGAAGATTGGTAGTTGAATGGATTTGATTGATTGACTTTGATACATGTTTGTCAGATTTGCCTTGAATTATATTTTTTGATTTTATTGTATTTGGGGTGAAGTATTGATTTATTTATTCATTGCTTTGCTTAGGGGCAAGCAAAGGTTTGGCTTGGGGGAGTTTGATGAGTCTATTTTATATATATTTTTATTCCCCGTCCCACGGTCATATTTGTGCTTATTTGAGCTCTACGGAGCTATTTTTATTACTAATATACGTTTTCTAGTGTTTTTGTAGAGTTGGTATTATTTTGTAGGAATTTGCATATTTATGACGATTTCCGAGCTTATTGAACCACTACAAAGATATTGGAGTCGGATCGTATTTTATGACTGTATATTTTAAGCCCAAGACCGAGTTACAGAAATTTAGTTCGGTGATTAAGGGCTCGATACGTCCAAGATTTCACAGGTTATTATTATTATGGACCAACCAAGGAAAGAAATTGGGCCAAATAATTAACTAGCTCAATCGTACAAATCCAAGTTTGCAAGAAAGTTGTTGGGCGTAAAGGAAGCGGGCCCGATCAGGCAACCCAACGCCAACTCGGATGAGCATGTCGCGTGATTCAATGAGTGGGCTCAATCCTAGGGGCTCACTCCAGCTACTTCGCCAATGTCGGTTATATTCACAATATTTATTTGGTGAAGGATTGAGTTTTGTTTTTTTTGGATATTTTTATCTTTAGCTTTTGATTATTTTATAGTAGTTTTAGTTTGAGTGGGATTGGTGATTTTGGTTTTTCCTATTTAAGGAGGAGGAGTAGTAGTCTTACGGGGGGTAGCTTTTAATTATTAGTTTTCTAGTTTAGTTTAGTTTAGTTGATTAATTAGTTTTAGTTTAGTTTTCTTTTCTCTCTCTAACTTTTCTCTGTCTCCCTTAATTACACTCTTAGTATTATTTTCTTTCTTGTTTTCTCTCTCTACAACTCTTGGTTTAATTTCAGTTATTTATTTTCTTTCTTCTATCATGTCTTCTTTTATTGCTTTGATTAGTTTAGATTTAATTATGCTTGAGTAGTTCTCTTTCTAGGGTTTGTGGGGATCCATGAATAATATGAAGGGGTGATTTATTGTTGTTAATTATCAATGCTATATTAATTTCCTATTGATTGATTTAATGCTCTGTGACTAGATTAGGCCTGATCTTTTATACATGAGTTTGACAATATTGATTCGAGATTCGAGAGATGAGAATTGATGTTTAGGTCTAGTTTTAATAGGCAGATTAATCTATAAATGGTTAAGTCGAGATTCGAGAGATGAGATTTAATACCGGTAGATTAATTCTGTGATTGTAATACGTAGCGAAAGCCCTTTATAATCTGGTCAATTGATGCATTGATGATTGATTATTATGTTTTACCCTGGAATATTGTTTATTGGTGAACCTATGCCCTAGACCTTTTAATATTTAATTTCTCCCTACTTTATTTTCCCTACTCATATTCTTCGTAGTATAATTCCTTTAAACAACAACAATTGGTTACTTTAATAATTTAGATTATAATTAAATTAATTAGGAATAAAAAGACTTGTTTCCCTGTGGAGATCGACCCTACTTCCCTATCTATTTTAGTTAGTGGTTTTAGGTAATTACTTTTGATTAGGTGATACGACTTTAGCCTGTCATGTGCTCGATTTTAAACTGGGTTGGTTGATTGACTTGGGAACGTCTGATGCTGCAGAGAGCATGATACGTTTGCAAGTCAATCAATCACAATAGTGATTGCCCCAAACCGAGTGCACAGCCGTACATTTACAGGCGTTTCTGCTTCTACATAGACAGTTATGACCGCCTAGGTGAAGTTCATTAAGCTATTTGTACAACTCTTTTGCCCCAAACGGGGATGCGTACAATTTTAATGCGAAAAACGCTAAGTAAGGAATGCAGCCGGTAGAGGAAGCCGACTGATGTCAATTGACATCCGGTTCTCCCACCTTAATATTTCCTTAAGTTGTTCAGGCAGACGACTATGAATGGCTGATTCAGCCGTCCAATCGTGGCCGCCTGCATTGGTACGTAGAGTAAGCATGTTGGCTTCTCTCTGAGACGATTGCAACCGGAGGGGTGTCGCCGGACGCTTTAGTCCATGTAGGGACAGGCGATTTTATGGGAAAATCAGCCGTCTGGCCATTGACCTTTGGCCTTGGTTTAGACCGGCTGTGTAGCCACTAAGCGTTTTTGTGCTCAGCTTAATTATCTGGCCATTGGCCTCTTTGCCAATCAGGCATTTATTCAATTTCCAAGTATCAAACTTAGAAGTAATAAACATGCAACCCGTCTGTGTTTCAGACGGGATAAAAAACTTCAAGAATGAAAACAAAAAGCCTTTTCTCATTAAAGTACACTTCTTGTTTACAAAAAATCATTACAAAATCTCAGACGTAGTATCTTTTTAGATTATCTACGTTCCAAGTTCTAGGCAGGCGCCTGCCGTCTGGAGTTTCCAGGCGGTAGGTGCCGTCTCTTACTTCTTCATAGATCCGGTAGGGGCCTTCCCAATTAGGAGTCAGCTTTCCAAGCTCATTGGCCCTACCGGTTACCTCCATTTTTCGTAACACAAGATCGTCCACTTTCAAGGGACGCTTGTGTACTCTCTTGTTGTAGGCTCTTGTCATTCTCAGACGGTAAATCTCATGACGTAAGGCGGCATTGCCCCTGCGCTCTGGAAGTGAGTCCAATGCTAGGCGCATTGCCTCCCAGTTTGCCTCTTCATCATATAACATGACTCGGAGAGTAGGCTCATAGTGCTCAATGGGCAAGACGGCTTCAGCACCATAAACCATGAAAAATGGGGTTTCACCGGTTGCCCCCTTTGTAGTTGTCCGGATGGCCCATAGGACATGAATTAATTCCTCAGCCCATAAGCCACCGGCTCTCTCAATTTTCTTCTTTATACCGTCTGAGATTAACTTGTTGAAGGCTTCAACTTGGTCGTTTGCTTGGGGCCGGCCAACTGAAGCAAAATAACTTGAGACCCCCTGATCTCCCAACCAAGTCTTGAGCTGAGGCGTCTCAAACTGAGGCCCATTATCAAACACCATAGACATAGGAACCCCATACCGGGTGATGATGTTCTTCCAGATGAAGGAGATCACGTCTGAGGTCCTGATATTTTTTACCGCCTCAACCTCTACCTACTTGGTGAAGTAATCCACGGCCACCAAGATGTAGCGCTTTCCACCTGGTGCAGGCGTGTAAGGACCCAAGATGTCCATGCCCCATTTGGCAAACGGGATTGGGCTGTGGATGGCCGTCAGATCAGTAGCCGGACGGTGAATAAGTTTACCAAATTTCTGGCACTTGTCACATTTTCTCACCAATTCCTTGGCGTCTGCCTCTAAAGTGGGCCAAAAATAATGTCGTCTGGCTCTGACGGCTAGGGATCTGCCGCCTATATGGGAGGCGCAGAATCCTGAGTGCAAATCTTCGAGAACTTCCTTCCCCTTTTCTGGGGTTACACACTTCAAAAGAGGCTTAAGAAACCCCGCCTTGAAGAGCTCTCCATTTCTTAACTCGAAGTTTGCAGCTCGCTTTTTCAGGACGGCTGCCTCCTGTGGCGAATCAGGAAGTGTCCCGTCTGAGAGATAAGCCCGGATGCCATCCATCCAAGTAGAGCTTCGGTCTAGGACTCCAATGGGATCTTCATAGATGCTTCTTTTTTCAAGTACTTCCCAAAAGACTGACCGAGGCGTATAATGGCAGGCGGAGGATGCAAGTTTTGACAAAGCATCCGCCTGGTTGTTATCAGACCTGGGTACTTGATTCAGATGAAATTCCTCAAGTGACCCAGCCTCCTCTTTGACCGCCAGAAGATATTTGATCATAGCCGGGTGAGTTGCTTCAAATGTGCCCTCATATTGGCTAACGACCAACTGCGAATCAGAGTAGGCGTCAATTTTTGTGGCCCCTGCCGCCTTACACATGCGGATTCCGGCTGGCAGGGCTTCGTACTCCGCCTCATTGTTTGAGGCCTGAAACTTGAACCGTAGTGCATACTCATATCTGTCTCCCTCAGAAGACTCACAAATTACGCCTGCACCACAGCCTTTTTTTGTTGAACTCCCGTCTACATACACTTTCCAAACCTGATTGAGATTATCTGGAGCCACCGGACGGGTCATTTCCACAATGAAGTCGGCAAACGCCTGACCTTTCACTGCCTTTCTTGGTTCATAAGTGATTTCAAGACTTTGCATTTCAATAGCCCATTATAACATTCTGCCGGATGACTCCAAGGTAGACATTGGCCGCTTGAGTGGCTGGTCGGTGTAAATCACCACCGGATGGGCCAAAAAGTAAGGCTTCAGCTTTTTAAATGCCATATATACAAAGCAAGACCAAATTTTTCCACCACAGGGTACCGGAGTTCAGCATTTTTAAGAACATGACTAATGAAGTAAACCGAGAGTTGAACGCCGTCTCGCTCAGCAAGGAGAACGACACTGAGAGCATGATCTGAGACGGCTAAATACATATACAACGTCTCCCTAGGTAGAGGACTGACCAGCCTAGGCAGAGAGTGCAAGTGCTCTTCCAACTTTTGAAATGCCGTCTCAGCATCGTCTCCCCATTCGAACCTGGTCTTCTTCCTGATTGCTTGGAAGAAGTAGAGGCATTTGTCACCTGACCGGCTGAGGAACCTTCCCAAGGCGGCCAGGCAACCGGTTAGTCTCTGAACTTCCTTGACAGAACGGGGTGACTTCATGTCAATTACCGCCTGTATCTTCTCGGGGTTAGCCTCTATCCCCCTTTGATCAATCAGGAATCCGAGAAACTTCCCAGACTCAACACCAAAGACGCATTTCTTGGGATTTAACATGACCTTATGCCGCCTGAGGGTGGTGAATGTTTCTCGGAGATCAGCAAGGTGATCCTCCTGTTGCTTGGATTTGACTATCATGTCATCTATGTACGCCTCCACATTCCTCCCAATTTGATTAATGAAGACCGTATTAATCATCCGTTGGAAAGTGGCAGGCGCATTCTTCAAGCCAAACGGCATCACAGTATAACAGAATAACCCCAAATCAGTGACGAAGGCCGTCTTCTCTTGATATTTTTTCCAGAGGGGTATCTAATGGAAGCCGGAATAGGCATCCATGAAACTCATCAAGGCGTGACCGGCTGTAGTGTCGACCAGACTGTCGATCTTTGGAAGCGGGTAACTGTCCTTTGGACACGCCTTGTTGAGGTCTGTGTAATCTATACACATGCGCCAGGTCCCATTCGGTTTCTTGACAAGGACCACATTGGTCACCCAGTCGGGAAAATTACAGGGCCGAATGAACCTGGCGTCTAGCAGCTTTTTGACTTCAGCAGCTGCCGCATGACTTCTTTCCTCGCCATGGTTTCTTTTCTTTTGCCGGATGGGCTTCTTTTTGGGATCCATGGCGAGTTTGTGGACAGCGAGATCCGGGCTGACGCCTGGCATCTCTTCCACTTCATAGGCAAAAATGTCTTTGAACTTTTGCAGCAGAAGGTGCAAGCTTGCACCCAAAGTAGCATAAGCAACCGTCCCAACCTTCACCGTACGTTCTGGGCGGTTGTCGTCCAGAACGAGATTAATGTTTTCTCCAGCCGGTTGGGGACGGAGCTCGTCTGACCGTTCACCGGTCAGTGATTGCTATTTCTTCTCTTTCTTCACCTCCACCAGCAGAGGTGCTTTTCTTTTCTTACCAACGGCTGGTGGGGCTGGGTTGGCATCCTTGACATCGTCAAGGTCTATTGGTTCCTTCCCTTGGCCGTCTGGGGCCACAGTATCTTTCACGGCTGAGAGATAGCACTCCCTTGCCGTTTTCTGATCCCCGTTCAGGGAACCAACAGAGCCATCATCCCGCTCATACATGATGAGCATGAGAGACGGGATAATGACCGCCTTAGCTTCGTTGAGGGTTAGCCTACCAAGGATGATATTGTACGCGGTCAACTCCTCAACGACCAAGAACCTGACGACAATATGCCGTCCTTGGCCTTTTTCTCCCAGCCGGATGGGCAAGTCAACTCTGCCGGCTGGGTAGACCACCCCACCCCCAAAACCAACCAAGGGGTGGGTGACCGGATGCATGCTGCTGACATTATATTTCAGCTTCTGCAGGCACCGGAGGCTGATAATATCTGACGAGATGCCGGTGTCAATAAGGATCCGTCCAACCAGCTGGTTGGCAACCTTACATTCAATGACAACCGGGTCGTCATGCGGACGGCGGACGCTGCCCCTATCCTTCTCAGTTATAAGAACGTCTAGGAAGGTGGAGGAGGCAGACGCCTGCTCATCATCATCCTTATCCATCTTTTGAAGATGGCTCTTGGTGCCCCGGATGGTAGGGCCACCACATGAGAATCCGCCTGCTATAGTGTAGACCGGATCCTTGTCAGTTTCCGAGCTACTAGCAGGCTGGGGGCCAGCCTTGGAGGACTGACCCTTATTCTTCTTCTTTGCCCCGGCAGGGGACTTTGAGATGTAGGACTTGAGAAGCCCCTTGTCTGCCAGACGGTCCAACGTCCGCTGTAGACTGAAGCAGTCGTTGGTGTCATGGCCAACCTCCTCATGGAAGTGGCAAAATTTATTTTTGTTCCGAGACTGGACGGAACTCTTCATCGGATTCGACTTGTCAATAGACAGCCGATCCCTCACCTCCATGAGGATGGAGTTGCAGTCTTTGTTAAACTCGTACTTGGGGACGTACGGTTTAAACTCTTTCTTCTTCTTCTGGGACGGCTGGTCAGAATCACTAACCGCCCAAACTTCTTTTCTCTTCTTGCTCTCTTCTTTTTTGTTACCCGGCTGAGCAGACCGGCTTTCTTTTTGCTTGTTAGATTCTTGGAGTCTGATTGGCTACCAGGCGAGCAGAGGTCGGTAGCCTGAATGTAGCTCTCCGCCTCCCTCAGGGCCGCCTGTAGGGTGAATGCCCCTTTTCGGACAAGGTCAAACTTAAAGGCTGACCCGTCCTTCAGACCCTTGAAGAAGTCTGTGAAAGCTACCTCGTCAGACAGCCCCTGGATCTGTATTCTGACCAGGTTGAACCGCCTGACATAGGAGCGTAGCCCTTCTCTCTCACCCTGCCTGACGGTGCTCAAATCAAGGCTCGTCTTCTTGGCAGGAATGTTCATAGAGAAGTTGGTAGCAAACAAGAAGGCTAGCCTCTTGAAGCTGTCAATAGAACCGGCTGGCAAATTGCCAAACCACTGCTGGGCAATGCCCTTCAGTGTAGCCGGGAAACATCGACACCAGGTGGCATCGTCCCAACCTTGTAAGCACATGAGGTTGGTGTATGCCATCAGGTGCTCTTCGGGGTTGGTGGTACCATCATAGGTGCCCACCAGTACATTCTTAACCTTGGCCGGCTGAGCCGCCTCGGTTATATTGGCTGCGAAGGCAGACGGTTGTTCGCCTAGCCTCATTAGCCGAAGCTGCTAGTCCAGAGGCTGGGCAGGAGGATATGCCGCCTGACCCCCAAAAGGAGGCAGCTGCATGAATTGAAGGCCATACTGCCCATACTGCGCCTGAGGTGCGTATGGCATCGACCCTATCATCAGTTGAGGTTCGGTGTTGACGGATTTACCGCCTGTCCGACTCTCATGCAAGGACATAGAGTTCCTTGCTGATGCTTGCTTGAAGCTGTCTGGAAAGCTCGAGGTAGAGGCTGACTCAGACTGCTGCTGCCTCCTTCGATTAATGACTTCTCTTGCATCGAAGGTAGGCGTCTTCTTGGCCTCCGGCTGGGGTCGCCGGGGCATCAGAATCTTAGACCAGTCAAGTATTGCGGCTGCCTTCTCCTTTGGGTGAGGAGTTGGCTGCCTGTCCTTGACCGGCTTCTTCTTCTTCCCATCATTGGGAGTCTTTTTAGCCGGCTGACTCTTGCTAGAGCCTGCCTTGTTTTGGTTGATCATGGCCTTGATTTCACCCTTGAAAGTGTTCATGAATTTCATGAGCTCATCCCGGGTGATTGGGGCTTGACCTTTGGCCTTCTGGGTTTCCCCTTCTGGCCTTCCAGATGGGCGCCTGCTTGGGCCCGCCTGGTCTTCATTTCGCTCCAGTTGATCCTTGGAACGAATGGATTTAGAGATGAGGGAGCCATCCTTAGATGTGTAGGTCTCCACATCATCATCTTCATCTTCTTCCTCCTCCTCAGTGAATACCTCTGGCTGAGGCTGAGGGGGAGGCTGAGGGATTTCAAACCCTACCGGCTGAATAACCGATTGCATGTCGTCCGGGGCACCCGTCTGAGTGCCCGGACGTAGAGAGGTAGAATTGAGAATCGGTATAGAACTTTGAACCATCCTGAGGTACTCTCCTCACAGACAGCGCCAAATGTTTTGGGTGTTTTTGTCCCTTGGGAGAGTTACAACTCGAAGACTGGTCCGGAGGGCTTCTGTACCTGCAAAATCAACGAAGACACCGTTTGGGTGGTGCTCCGCCTCCAACGCTCAAGTTAGTAACTTGAAGGAGAGAAAAAGGTGCGGAAATTTAGGTGGGGATCTGCTAGGTTTTCTAGCTCAGTTGTCTCTATCAAAGGGACAGTTTGTGTAATAAATGAAGTAACGTGCCCTCCAAAAGAGGGGAATCTCCCTATTTATAGGGTCATTGGGATTTGTGCCCCTGATTAGGTGACAGAACCCTAATCAGAGATGGGCTGCGCCGTTTTACGGCTTTTTCGAGATTTGGGCCTGAAGGCCGACATTCTCCCAAATATCTGGGAAGACACGTGTCACATAGGGATAGGTCCATTTTGGTCCATCCCCAGGCTGACACGTGTCACCCTCTGATTGGGCCACGTGTGAGGGGTAAAATTACCCTAAACAATGATGTTCGGAACCATATATGACCCTTATATCTTGCAATAAATGTCCGTGGTAGGCTTGAGGTCACCATATCGGTGTAAGTTTGGAACGGGTAAATTGACTGTTTAAAGGCATATTGGATGGTTCCACCCACTCAATTGGACTCTTGGATGGTATAAGGAATCATGGTAAACATCTTGGCAATTTTTATTTCCGGGCGAAACAAGGTGAAAAAATTCCAAAATTGAAGGTTATAATCCACGCTTTTTGAGGAATTTTGGGGTTACGGGGCCCTGTGGCGAAAGATCTTGAGACCCTAGGGGATACATCATAGTGTCAAATAATGACGTTTGGAATCATATATGACCCTTATATGTTGCAATAAATGTCCTTGGTAGGCTTTAGATAACGATATCGATGCATGTTTGGAACAGGTAAATTGACTGTTTAAAGGTATATTGGATGGTTCCACCCACTCAATTGGGCTCCCAGTGAGTATTAGGAACCATGGTAATTATCTCGGCAATATTTATTTCCGGGCGAAAAAAGGTCAAAAAATTCCAAAATTGAAGGCTATAATCCACGCTTTTTAAGATATTTTGAGATTACGGTGCTCGGTGGTGAAAAGTCTTGAGACCCTAGGGCATATATCTTAGGGTCATATAATAATGTTCGGAACCATATATGACCCTTATATATTGCAATAAATGTCCGTGGTAGGCTTAAGGTCACCATATCGGTGTAAGTTTGGAACGGGTAAATTGACTGTTTAAAGGCATATTGGATGGTTCCACCCACTCAATTGGACTCCCGGAGGGTATTAGGAACCATGGTAAACATCTCAGCAATTTTTATTTCTGGGCGAAAAGAGGTCAAAAAATTCCAAAATTGAAGGCTATAATCCACGCTTTTTGAGGAATTTTGGGGTTACGGGGCCTGGTGGCGAAAAGTCTTGAGACATTAGAGGATAAATCTTAGGGTCATATAATGACCTTTGGAACCATATACGACCCTTATATGTTGCAATAAATGTCTGTGGTAGGCAACGACTCAACATGTATGATTCGGTAAGTTTATTATGATTCATGGTATGATCGCATAGCTAGACATGAGGACGTTGTGAAAAAGAAAGGACCAAATAGCACGAAAGACTAAAAGACAAACTAACTTGATTAATTTTGTCCAATTTTAATGTTTATGATACTTACTAGGTGAAAACGGTCCATTGGCAATCGTTAGTCATAAATAAGATCAACCACAATCATAGACAAAGAACACATGTTAAGATTAGCACAATAAAACACAAGAAACTAGGAAGACGAGTGGAATTCTAGAAGAGTTAGGACTCATGGGTATAAATAAATAAAGATCTATAATCCTATGTTATATGAGTTGACACGGATTAAAGGACTTGGCTAAAACTCGCTTGACACGAAAAGAAAAAATAAAAATAAGAGGTTGCACACTAAAAAGACACCTAAACTGGACAGGTTGTAGTATATCGGTTATACCTTTATATCTGTGGCTCTGATTGGGTCGAAACCAACGCCAAATAAAAGATAAAACTCGGGGCTACAGATCCATAGGTGGCATGACACGTAACTCTTTCTAGAACTCCGGCTATGACCAAAACAAGTTGACTCTTATGCAGGATACGGGAAAAAAAATCCGGGTTGACTCAAGATAAATTAAAAAAAATACTATGACTCGACTCTAATAAAAAAAAGAAGGTTTAATAAGAGAAGAAAAAAAAACAAAAAAGAAGAAAACAATAAAATAAAAATATTGACACATAAGCACATTGTCACGCATGATGCAATGAAGTTCGCAACCTAAAGTCAAGTTCTATGTTCCACTATAGTCAAGTTTTTGGGTGTCAAAGGGTACCATGGTTAAGAGTTTGGACGCGTTAGCAAGGCAGCCTCCCTTGAGGGTGTATGCCAACGGGCGGCTCCGCGAGTTCGTGATGAAATCGAACTCGACTCCATGGTTTGGGTGGATTTAAAAACTCGGATGAACCCTTATTGCCATGAGCTTTTTTGGGTTGATAGAGCTTAAATCCCACGGGCTAGCCACGTACGTAGAGCACGTACTATTGTGGAAAAATAAATAACCTAATATGCATATGCATATGTGACAATGCCAATTAAATCGCAGGAATACAATTCAAGAATCTTTCAAGTCTCATCCAACCATCTCAATTAAATACCGATCACTCAAATCGATAAATAACCAAGAATCCTCCCCAGTGGAGTCGCCAAATTGTAGGCGTCGCTAGAAGTGCGCCTACGTTAAAGCATGTTGTGAATATGTTGGCACTCATAGGAAGAGGGAATTGACATAACGATTAGGGACACGATTAGGGACAAGGAAAGTAGGGAGCCGCCAACAAGTTTTTAAGGAACTTGTAAACCGTTCACGGATCATTTAAGGCAACCACGAAAAGGGACAACGATAGGAAACAACGATTGACCCGTGAAGGTTACACCCCATTCATAATCCATGAGATTACTAACTCCATATGGTTCGGAACCACAAAAGGAGGATCGGGGATGATGGTACGAAGTGAGTCATGGAATCACATTCGCCCGTATTGGCCTCTACTCGATTCTTATAATGAAAAGTATTCCCGTGATCTCAAAGGCATACACAGAAAGTATTCAATTTGCTCCAAACTATTATTAAGCTAAATTGGTTGAATATTAATGCAACATATAATTCTAAAATATTGGTGATCACTTGATTAAACAACAAGATTAAAAAGGAACCTAAACCGGTTGTCCAAATTATCTTATTAGGCGTGATTTTCAATTACATATTCCCTTTAACATGCAATATGGTGATCATAAAATAATAATAGAACAAACATTAATATTGGAAGCAATTCAACAATAATAGCGTTAGTCCAAATCAAATAAAAATAAACCTAATCATGATACTAGCAATAAGAAATAAAAGTAAGAGTAATTAAGTGATTAATTACTCACTTTCCGCGTTTCCTTGAGTTGCTACATCATGAATAAACTGTTAGTAACTTCAATAAAAATAAATCAAATGTAAATTAAATTAAATGAAAAGTAGAGTTGATTTGGTCCAAACCCTCAGTTAATTCTACCTTTCACGCCTTGGTTAAAGTATAGAACTTCGGGTATTGTATGGATTCCTTAGAGTGCTTAAGGGATGTATAAGAGAATAGGGTAGCTAGAGTTTAGGCTAGAGCAAGAGAGAGAGGAGAGAATATTCTTGGTGTAGGGAGAGAGAATGATTTTTGGTGTAGAAGAGAGGAAGAGAGAATTATTTAGTGATCAAGCTTGTTGATGATTGAAAAAGGGGAGATATGACCTCTATTTATAGGGAAAAGGAGGGGGTCGAATCAAGAAAAGATAAGAATTCAAATCGGATAAAACTCTTGTGATAGACAGCAGTTTTTGCGGTTTTTGTTTTTATCATATCTTTTGATCCAGAAATCGGAATAAAATGAATAAGATGTCCTGGAAAGCACTTGAAGTCTATTTTCTAACCCAATTGGAATCAGATTAAAATATTTTGTAGAATAAAAGATATGGCCTAAATAGTGGGACGGTGTCAGTTTTGGATAGAGTTTCGTATTTCTTTTATATCTTTTTCGTTATAGCTCGGAATTAATATTATAATATATCATTGGAAAGATAATTTCAAGAGCTATCCAAAAATATAAGAATCAGATAAAAACAGTGAGGAACGAAAATAATATCTGTCATTCTTTGAACATCTTTCAATTTTAATTAAATTACTAAAGGAGTTTTATTCTATTTCAAACTCTTTAATCTTATCTTTTCAAAAAGGATAATTAAGATCTTTTAGAAGCTTATAGAATCTTCCAATTAATCCTAATTTGATTAGAAATGGGATTAAAGCCTTTGGACCCTCCACATGATCATTGGGTCGTAGGTAAGGTGGGCTTAGATTCGGTTTGGACTCAGTTTAGTATTTTGGCCATAACTTATTCGTTATAACTCGGATTTGGGCTCATAATATATCGTTGGAAAGCTATTTTCAAGCCCCATCCAAATATTTATTAATTGGAGCCAGATTATGGACCAAAATAAACTGGTCTAAGCGTTTTTTTTAAAAAAAGGACACGAAATGAATGATTTTAATGGACACGAAATGAATTATTTTGGGTTAAAGGCACAAAATGAGGAAAATAAGTTATGGTTTGGGAAAATGGGCTAGGAATTGGGTTGGTTTATGAAATGTATTGAGATTGAACATGGATTTAAGCACTCCAAAGATTAAATACTTAACCCGACCAATAATGGCGGTGAAAGATTGTTCATCATCGGGTTTGGTTTTGGGGAGAAATTTTTAGGTGTCCACAGAAGCCCCCACTTTGACTGAGTTTGTAGAAACGACAGTTTTAAAAACGATTGTCAAAGTAGTCGATTGGGACGGAGAATGATTTAAGACGTTCTGCGATCCTAAATCACTCTGTATACGCCGATACCTGCAGAAAAACATTAGTTCCACAGAATAAACAGTTAAGGGATAGAAGGCATATTTGACACCAGTGTATCGGTGACAAATGAGTTTGGTTGCTTCCTATGCTTGAAGGAATCCACCGGATGATACTTTCCATGCTTGAGGAAAGTCGACAGATGATGTTGGCAGTTTTCTATGCTTGAAGAAATCCACCGGTTGAGATACTTTCCATGCTTGAGGAAAGTCGAGAGATGACAATTTTCCATGCATGAGGAAAAACTTGTCTAATGATGAAATTGCAAGTCTCTGTGTATCGAGAACCTTGCGTCGTGAATCATCTTCGCTTGGGAGATGATCACTAAAATGATGATAGTTCGATTGTCCCCGAACGTGGGCTATAGTTGGTTCGCTTGTCCCCGGACGTGGGATGTAATTGGTTCGCTTGTCCCCGAACGTGGGATGTAATTGGTTCGCTTGTCCCCGAACGTGGGCTGTAGATGGTTCGCTTGTCCCCGGATGTGGGCTGAGATGGTCCGCTTGTACCCGAACGTGGGCTGTAGATGGTCCGCTTGTCCCCGGACGTGGGCTGTGGATGGTCCGCTTGTCCCCGGACGTGGGCTGTAGATGGTCCGCTTGTCCCCGGACGTGGGCTGTGGATGGTCCGCTTGTCCCTGGACGTGGGCTGTAGTTGAGACCTGCAAAATAAAATTTGCCAAGGGACTCGTATATACTATGATTGACTTGACCAACCGACTTGACCAAGTTTGACTTGACACGACATGACATGTGTATGACTTGTGATTGTGTGTGTGTGTGTGTATGTATGATTTGAGTGTGTGTGCAGACACAAGCAAACGAAAATGCAAAAGCAAAAATTTTCCGTCATTTTTGTCATGAATGGAGGGTACCGAATTTTTCCCGAAAAAGAAAGACATGAAAAAGATTTTATTTTCGAACTTCCCTCGATGAGAAAATTTTGAAAAAGTTTTTGAACTTCCCCAAAAGAAAAAGGGAAAGAAGTTTTGAACTTCCTCCTTAAGATGTATGGCAACATATAATGGTCATATATGGTTCCAAACGTCATTATATGACCCTAAGATGTATCCCCTAGCTAGGGTCTTAAGACTTTTCGGCACAGGGCCCCATAACCTCAAAATTACTCAAAAAGCATGGATTAACCTTCAATTTAGAATTTTTTGACCTTTTTCGCCCGGAAATAAAAACTGCCGAGATGTTTACCATGATAACTGATACCCTGCGAGAGTTCTATTTAGTGGGTGGAACCATCCAATATGCCTTTAACCAGTCAATTTACCCGTTCCAAACTTGCACCGATAACGTGACCTCAAGCCTACCACGGACATTTATGGCAACATATAAGGGTCATATATGGATCCAAACGTCATTATATGACCCTAAGATGTATCCCCTAGTTTCTTAAGACTTTTCGCCACCGGGCCCCGTAACCTCAAAATTTTTCAAAAAGCGTGGATATAGCCTTCAATTTTTTAATTTTTTGACCTTTTTTCGCTGGAAATAAAAATTGCCGAGATGTTTACCATGGTTCCTAATACCCTCCGGGAGTACAATTAAGTGGGTGGAACCATCCAATATGCCTTTAAAAAGTCAATTTACCCGTTCCTAATTAACTTGCATTGATATCTTGACCTCAAGCTTACCACATACATTTATGACAACATATAAGGATCATATATGGTTCCAAATGTCATTATATGACCCTAAGTTGTATCCCCTAGGGTCTGAAGACTTTTCGCCACCTGGCCTCGTAACCTCAAAATTCCTCAAAAAGCGTGGATTATAACCTTCAATTTTAGAATTTTTTGACCTTTTTTCGTCCGGAAATAAAAATTGCCGAGATGTTTACCATGGTTCATAATACCCACCGGGAGTCCAATTGAGTGGATAGAACCATCCTATATGCCTTTAAACTGGCAATTTACCCGTTCCATACTTGCACCGATATCGTGACCTCAAGCCTACCATGAACATTTATGGCAACATATAACGGTCATATATAGTTTCAAACGTCATTATATGACCATAAGATGTATCCCCTGGGGTCTAAAGACTTTTCGCCACCAGGCTCAGTGACCGCAAAATTCCTCAAAAAGCGTGGATTATAGCCTTCAATTTTGGAATTTTTTGACCTTTTTTGCCCGGAAATAAAAATTGCCGAGATGTTTACCATGATTCCTAATATCCTCCGGGAGTACAATTGAGTGGGTGGAACCATTCAATATGCCTTTAAACAGTCAATTTACCCGTTCCAAACTTGCACCGATATCTTGACCTCATGCCTACCACGGACATTTCACTAGTAGAAAAATTGAAAAAAACATCGCTAATTGGCCACCGGTTCAACCCAAACCTGTGGCAAAATTAATTGGTGGGAAGAGGTAAACCGTTATTGCCACCGGTTCAACCAAACCGGTGGCATAAATGGTAATTGCCACCGGTTTGAACCCGTGGCAATAATCAATTAAAAAAAAAACCACCTCCCCTTATAAACCCCAAACCCTAGCTACCTCATCATTTCCCCTCAAATCAGCCGTCCCTCTCCTCTTTCTCTCTCCTTCTCATCTCCATCTCCTTCTTTCTCCATCTTTCGATCTCCTCCTTCTTTCTCCATCTGCTTCTTTCTCTTTCTATCTCCTCCTTCTCATCTCCATCTCCTTCTTTCTCCTTCGATCTCCTCCTTCTCATCTCCACGTGCACTTCTCCTTCGTCTCCTTCTCCCTCTTCTCTTCTCTTTCATTTCCATCACCACGAAGACCACCACGAAGACATGCAACACGAAGAGCGGCACGATGTTTGTGTTTAATTAATCGATTTTTCTTGGTTAATTAGTCGGATTTTATTGGGTATAATTGATTGATTTTCTGGGTTTAATTAATCGTTTTTGGAATTGTTTGAGTTTTAATCGATTTTAATTTGGTTTTTACTCGATTTTAATCAATTTTTTCGGGTTAATTAGTCAATTTTTTATTTTTTTGAGTGTTTTCATCGATTTTAATTCGATTTTTAATTGATTTTAATCGATTCTAAGTCGATCTACTTCTGGGTCCGATTCAATTTAATTCTGGGTTTTTTTTTTTTTTTTGAGTTCCTGAAAATCAATTTGTTTTTTAGAGTTCGATTTAATTCTCATTTTGATTTTAATTCTCGTTTTGAAATTCAATTCAATTTTTTTAGTTCGATTTAATTCATTTTTGGGAATTTTTTTTAATTTTTTTTCTGGGTTTTTTTTTTCCTTTTTTTTTCTGGGTTTTTTTTATATTTTTGTGTGTTTTTATATTTTTTCTACGTTTTTTTTTGTCGGTTTTTATTGGGTTTTTGTTTATATTGTTCTTGAAAGTAATATCCTCGTTGCTTTCTCATTGATTTGCTTCAGTATAAATATACAAATTAGGCGAGATATACTCGGTATTGATTAGCTACAAGTTAGGCTAGGATCAAGCTAGGATCGAGGCTAATATCACGCTAGGATAATTACAGTAACTAATATATACAAAGTCAAAGAATATATATTCATATATTCTAACAGTTCTGGTGCTTATTTTTTCTGGGTAATTTATGGGTTTATTTACTGGGTTTTTTTTTTCTGGGTTTTTGTTATATTCTTCTGGTTTTTATTTTTTTTCGTAGCTTATTTTCTTTATTTAATCGATTTTTTTTTTGATGCAGGTATATTGATTGTAGAATAAAGATGCTGGATTATTGATTTAGGTGTTATATTGGTTGTTTTTTAATTTTAATGTTGTAATTTTTTTTTTTGGTTTTTTATTGTAAATTTTTTTTTTGACTTTAATTTTGGAATTTTAGTTTTGTGTAATTTGATAAATTAGTTCTTTTAAATTGGAATTGTTGTATGAGTAATTTAGTTGTAGTTATTAATTTAGTTTTTTCACTCTTAAAAGTGTACAATTACTAGATATTGATGAATATATATGTGTTTTTATGTATTTTACATATATATGTAGTTTCTGCAACAATTTAAGTGAAATAAATGCAAAAAAAAAAAAAAAAAAAATTAATTATTTATGGGCATTATTGCCACCGGTTAACCGGTGGCAATAGTTGTACACTTCCCACTTTTTTTTTTTTGATATTAAATTTAATGCCACTGGTTAACCGGTGGCAATAATTAATTTTGCCACCGGTTTTGAACCGGTGGCCTTTTGTCCTAGGTTTTGCCACCCCCCCCACTGGCCACTGGTTCAAAACCGGTGGCAAAGGGGGGTTTTGAACCAGTGGCCAACCCCTTTTTTCGCCTAGTGTTTATGGCAACATATAAGGTTCATATATGGTTCCAAACATCATTATATGACCCTAAGATGTCTCCCCTTGGTCTCATGACTTTTCGCCACCGGGCCAGTAACCTCAAAATTCCTCAAAAAGCGTGGATTATAGCCTTGAATTTTGGAATTTTTTAACCTTTTTTGGCACGATAATAAAAATTGCCGAGATGTTTACCATGATTCCTAATACCCTTCCGGAGTCCAATTGAGTGGGTGGAAGCATCCAATATGCCTTAAAACGGTTAATTAACCCATTCCAAATTTGCACCGATTTCGTAAACTGAAGCCTACCACGGTTATTTTGTACAACATATAAGGGTCATATATGGTTCCAAACGTCATTATATGACCCTAATATGTATCCCCTAAGGTCTCAAGACTTTTTGCCACCGGGCCCCGTAATCTCAAAATTCCTCAAAAAACATGGATTATACCTTTCAATTTTGGAACTTTTTGACCTTTTTTGGCCCGGAAATAAAAATTGCCGAGATGTTTACCATGGTTCCTAATACCTTCCGGGGGTCCAATTGAGTGGGTAAAACCATCCAATATGTCTTTAAACAGTCAATTTACCCGTTCCAAACTTGCACCGATATCGTGACCTCAAGCCTACCACGAACATTTATGGCAACATATCATGGTCATATATGGTTCCAAACCTCATTATATGACCCTAAGATGTATTCCCTAAGGTCTCAAGGCTTTTCGCCACCAGGCCCCGTAACCTCAAAATTCCTCAAAAAGCGTAGATTATAGCCTTCAATTTTGGAAATTTTTCGACCTTTTTTCGCCGGAAATAAAAATTGCCGTGATGTTTACCATGTTTCCTAATACCCTCCGGGAGTCCAAGTTAGTGGGTGGAACCATCCAATATGCCTTAAAACGGTCAATTTACCCGTTCCAAACTTGCACCGATATCTAATACTAAAGCCTACCACGGCTATTTTGTACAACATATAAAGGTCATATATGGTTCCAAACGTCATTATATGACCCTGAGATGTATCACCTAAGGTCTCAATACTTTTCGCCACCGGGCCCCGTAACCTCTAAATTCCTCTAAAAGCGTGGATTATAGCCTTCTATTTTGGAATTTTTTGACCTTTTTTCGCCCGGAAATAAAAATTGCCGAGATGTTTACCATGGTTCCTAATGCCCTTCGGTAGTCTAATTTAGTGGGTGGAACCATCCAATACGCCTTTAAACAATCAATTTACCCATTCCAAACTTGCACCGATATCGTGACCTCAAGCCTAGCACGGTCATTTATGGCAACATATATTGGTCATACATGGTTCCAAAAGTCATTATATGAACCTAAGATGTATCCCCTAGGGTCTCAAGACTTTTCGCCACCGGGCCCCGTAACCTCAAAATTCCTCAAAAAGCGTGGATTATAGCCTTCAATTTCGGAAATTTGTTACCTCTTTTTTCCCGGAAATAAAAATTGTCGTGATGTTTACCATGGCTCCCAATACCCTCTAGGAGTCTAATTGAGTGGGTGTAACCATCCAATATGCCTTAAAACGGTCACTTTACCCGTTGCAAATTTGCACCGATTTCGTAAACTGATGCCTACCATGGCTATTTTGTGCAACATATAAGGGTCATCTATTAAAAATCATTATATGACCCTAAGATGTATCACCTAGGGTCTCAAGACTTTTCGCCATCGAGCCCCGTAACCTCAAAATTCCTCAAAAAGCATGGATTATAGCTTTCAATTTTGGAATTTTTTGACCTTTTTTCGTCCGCAAATAAAAATTGCCGAGATGTTTACCATGATTCTTAATACCCTCCGGGAGTCCAATTGAGTGCGTGGAACCATCCAGTGTGCCTTTAAACAGTCAATTTACCCGTTCCAAACTTACACCGATATAGTGACCTTAAGCCTACCACGGACATTTATGGCAACATATAACAGTCATATATGGTACCAAACGTCATTATATGACTCTAATATGTATCCCCTAGGGTCTCAATTGACTTTTTGCCACCAGGCCCCGTAACCTCTAAATTCCTCAAAAAGCGTGGATTAAGCCATCAATTTAAGAATTTTTTGACCTTTTTTCTCCCGTAAATAAAAATTGCCGAGACGTTTACCATGGTTCCTAATACCCTCCGAAAGTCCAATTGAGTGGGTGGAACCGTCCAATATGCCTTAAAACGGTCAATTTACCCGTTCTAAATTAGCACCTATTTCGTAAACTAAAGCCAACCACGGCTATTTTGTACAACGTATAAGGGTCATATATGGTTGCAAACATCATTATATGACCCTAAGATGTATCCCCTAGGGTCTCAAGACTTTTCGCCACCGGGCCCCGTAACCTCAAAATTCCTCAAAAAGCATGGATTATAGCCTTCAATTTTGGAATTTTTTGACCTTTTTTCGTCCGGAAATAAAAATTGCCAAGATTCTTACCATGGTTCCTTATACCCTCCGGGAGTCCATTTGAGTGGGTGGAACCATCCAATATGCCTTAAAACAGTCAATTTACCCGTTCCAAATTTGCACCGATTTCGTAAACTGAAGCCTTCTACGGCTATTTTTTGCAACATACAATGGTCATATATGGTTCCAAACATCATTATATGAACCTAAGATGTATCCCCTAGGGTCTCAAGACTTTTCGACACCGGGCCCCGTAACCTCAAAATTCCTCAAAAAGCATGGATTATAGCCTTCAATTTTGGAATTTTTTGACCTTTTTTCGCCCGAAAATAAAAATTGCCGAGATGTTTACCATGGTTCGTATTATCCTCCGGGAGTCTAATTGAGTGGGTGGAACCATCCAATATGCCTTTAAACAGTCAATTTACCCGTTCCAAACTTGCACCGATATCGTGACCTCAAGCCTACCACAGACATTTATGGCAACATATATGGGTCATATATGGTTCCAAACATCATTATATGACCCTAAGATGTAGACCCTAGCACTACAACAATTAGCCACTTGTGCCACGAATTATGCCACGGGAATTCTAAATTCGTGGCATAATATGATTTAGCCACGGGAAAAATAAAGTTAACAAAAAACTTGATATGTCAACAATATATTATGCCACGGGAAAAAGGAAATTCGTGGCTAATTGAAACTTGTGCCACGACTAAATTTCTTTTCTGTGGCAAATAAACACTTATGCCACGGCTAATTATTTTCCCGTGGCAAGTTGACACTTGAGCCACAACTAAAATTATTCTCGTGGCAAACAAACACTTGTGTCACAGCTCACAGGTATTGTTTTTGCCGTGGCATTTAGTCTAACACTTGTGTAATATAAAAATTTATTTTTGTGGCAGACATATATTGATACAAACCGATCACGTTGTTTAAGAAAAATAAACTAGGATTAATTCCGTGAATCTTACAACATAGAAGTAATTATTATTTTTATGGTTTTATTTACAATTGTTTTTAACCAAGAGATATATCTAGTTCCAATAATAACAATAATAATAATACAATTTAAATCAGAATTTATAGAAAAAAAAAATTAGAATTTTATTTATAAAAATTAAAAGTTTGTACATTGTTATTTATAAGGAAAATTACAAAATTAAATTATCACTAGTTAAACTAAGAATTCCTTCAAAACAAAAATAAATAAATAAATAAATAAACTAAAAAAAAAACAATTAAAGTTAAAACTAAATCATTTTGTCCCCTAAACAATTTCAGCAATTCTTTGGACTACATTATCATTTGTTTCTCTTGCTTGCATTCAGGAACAATTCAGGAAGCATCTTCTTCAACTTTAGTATCCACCTCTAGCGTTTTTACACATATCCAATTTATCTAAATCCCCTGAAAAACAAAACACACAAACAAATCAAAACAGTATTTTATATAGATTAGTTGAGCACTAAAAAAAGGAACTTGATGTTTGTTTCCCCCCACCCTGAAATTGAAACACACTACTAGAATCGAGTTCATTGAGGACATGAATTCCCGCCGTAAACCCATCATAAAGGTTCATTTATGAACGCATTTTCAATCCAGTGCCCGTCCTAGAAAGGGGCCGTCGTAGAATGTATAACCTGTTATAATCCCATCGCAAAAGCCAATTACCAAGGGCTAAAATCCCGTCATTAAAGCCATTTACGACGGGCAAAAATCTCGTTACAAATTCCATTTATGACAGGACAACCCTGTTCTACTTGTATCATTTACAAACCTGCTCCAACAACTCGAACAAAACAAACAGAATGACTGCTACGATAAACAAAGTAAACGAGCTTTTATATGTAACCAGCTAATTAAATCAAACAAGAACAAAGCAAATTTGTATCATAAACTTGCTTACACTCTTTTTTTCATAGACTTAAATAATCCTCAGTAACACTACTTGAGAAACCTCAAATCTAAGTGATATAATTAGTTTTCCAGATAAACAAATTAATCTAATTTTATTTAAGAATCTAAAATAAGTCACCAAACTTCAAATCATTAGAAGGAGAAGAGAAGACACACATAAAATCATTAGAAGGAGAATACAAACCTGCTAGTATAGAATTCAAGGCAACCTGGTGATATTGTATAAAGTACTGCAGAAAAGAATGTCGAGATTCAGAGAGTGTAATAAACAAAACAAACAAAGCGACTGCTATGATGGTAACCATAGATTGATCAAAAGGCCTTGCTATCATGCATGTCAGCATTGATACACCTAGGAGTGTCGAAAACAGGGATGATACCACTAAGTTGTAGAGAAGTACCTATTGAGAAACACCAGTGCATAATTTGTAATAATTTCCATCACCATTAGTGGTAGGTAAGTAACTTCTTGAATGCCAGCCATAGAATGGGAAAGGGATGTAATAAAATGAATAGATTTAGCAGAATAACCCCCTAAAAAAACAAACAGAAATACATATCATGGGTTTCCGCATGCAAGCATCTACTGCATCATGGATTTCAGAATTGTGTAATTCATAAAAGTTGCTCCACTTTTGCAACTCTCGAGTTGTAGTAAAACAACTCTAACAGAGCAAATAGATGAGACTAAGGCTATGTTTGGATAACAAAAAATGGAAGGAAAGGAAGGGAAGAAAACGGAGGGAGACAAACTTCCTTCTTTGGATAATATGTTGGGGGAGGGCAGGGAGGGGGAGGGAAGGATCCGTTTTCCCTCCTCCTTTAATAAAGACCATCCCTTCAAAATTGGAGAGATTTGGAGGGAAAGTGGAGGATCAATTTTCCCTCCTCCTTTAATAAAGACCATCCATTTTCCCTCCTCCTTTAATAAAGACCATCCCTTCAAAAGTGGAGCTCATCATTTCCTCCACTTTCCCTTCCTTCCCCTTCCTCCTATTTCCCTCCCTTCCATTTCCCTTCTAATTCTAATTTATGATTCGAATCAAGTAAAACAAACACACAATAGTGCGACATCAAGTGGCCAGCAGTAGTTTTATCACAAAAACAGGAAGGGATGAAATAGCAGGGTAGCAACAGAGGGAAATACTAGGGAAGCAACAACATCACGACTGCATTCTACTATCAAAATAAATTGAGTTACATATATTCAAGTTTTAGACACAAATCGAATACAAGACACTATTAAGTGAAACAAAAGCTACTAATAGAAATCCATGAATACACACGCTTACACAAGCAACATCATTGAGCTAAACAAGCACCTTTTGGCAAAAGTAATAATAAAACAAAAAAAAAACAAAAGCCACCCCTTTAGATGGTATGTTACTGAGGCTCCACTGGTGCCTAAGTGTCAATAATGAGTGGTGACCCTATAATCGCTTAGATCCACGTAACTTCTGAGATAACGAATCAAGGTGATTAAAATCACCCTGAACAAGAATATTAGGGGGGAAAGAATGGAACATGGTATTAAGCTGGTTCCAGATAGAAGAACGCAACTTAAGGTAAGGCGAGCCATACAAAAGGACTAGAGTCCATTCATTCACAGCATAGTGACACATATCTGAGACAGAGCAAATTAAAAAGTTTGGTACATTTCACCCTAACCGACAAGGGGATACTCATTATCCAAAACATTCAAATGTAGCATGTAGAGTAGACTCAATACCATTCCCACAGTCACACACACTGCGTTAGAGAGAAAATGCATATAATGTAGCCTTTCTCAAACTATAAAGAAGCTCTTACAGGCCCTCCAAAGTGTCTAAGCTAATTTCTATTATGTGTCCATATTTCCATTTATCATCCACAAGAAGGGAAAAATAAAACCTTTTCCAAAAATATTAAGTATAGATATTATGTGTCTAGTATAAACAATACTACAGAAAGACATATTTTTCTCAAGAAAGGGTATGTATATCCTGTTAACTTCACTGATTCAACACTACAATTTCCAATTACCACATTGTGCTTCCATCAATGTATAGGTCTCTTATATGATAAGCTGGTGCACAGCTCTCACTAGAACTTTTATCGATGGTTGAAATACTAAGAACAAATTAGAGGGTATATGATGTTCCCACCAATTGGACGCAATTAGTAGATAGCATAAACAATATATAGCCCCAGAAAAAAAAATTAATATTTTTTTTAAAAATCAAATATTAAACCCAAATCAGATCCGAACTCAAATCTCACATAAAAATGCAAAATATATTAAACACCAACTAAATTAAATAACTATCAATAAATAGCGCAACATTCAGCATAATCCATTGAAACCCATTGAAACCCAAAATGATGATTTGAAACCCATTGAAACTCTAGTTACATTATAAAATCAGCTAATTGGCAGATGATGATAGATTGAAAACAAATTTCAGAACCCATTGAAACCCGAAATGATATTTTGATATCACACATATATATTAAAATTAAAATTAAAAAACCCCAATAAATACCGTTGAAACCTAATTTCAGTGAGAAATTAAATTTCAGATATAGTAGAGAAGGAACTTACTTGAGAATTTGAGATTTCCCACTTGATTCTAGAGAGTAGTTGGATTAAAAGCTTGAAATTGGTAGAGAATGGAGGATGGAGTAAAGAACTGGCTTTCCGAAAAAAAAAAAAGAAAAAAAAAGAAAGAAAATGGAGTGAAGGATGAAGAACGCATCAATCAATATACCTATACTAAAGGCGAAACCAGAAATGACACTTGTCATAACCTGGTTAAAAGTTTTCCCTCCAATAGGTTTTATTTTTTTTTCTTTTTTTTTCAAAGCTTCTTAGAGAAGTATTTAGTTTAATACTTACTTTACAATAATATTTCTTTTCTATTTGGCAAGTATATTCATTTTTACACATTCAACAAAGATTTATATATTTATTTATTTTATGACGGGAACAAAGTCATATAATACAATTATGTAATATTATCTATAACTTTGTAATGTAATCCATGGTTATTTTTATTAGTCGTGCATGCATTTCTTCCTCTGTTTTCTTTAAAGATTCAAAAAAAATTGTAATTGTAGAACTTTCATCCTATTTTGCAATTTGATATTATTTTTTATTTTAAATTAATTGTATTAAAAATATTGAAATTACCGTGCATGGCACGGAATCAAACCTAGTATGACATATGAGTGAAGGATGAAGAACGCATAACTTCTGTTGATGTTTAAGTGTTTTACACCCTTTTTCTTAATGTTTTTTGTTTTTAATTTTTTTTTACTAGGGTAGCTAACACGCGCGATGCGCGCGCATAGCTAGTCATATCTAGTTACTCTTTCGGCTTGGTCTTAAAAACACAAATTTAGTTATTGGCAAAATTAGTGACAAAAAAATATGTACACAACTATGTTTATGAGTATAAATATCCAAGACAACTAACATTAATGCATGAAAGCAAATAAGTACGTAATTAAATATTTCAGAGGGTATAATTGTCCAAACACTATTCATTAAAAAAACCTGTACATCTTAATGAGGGTATATACGTGAATGCACATTTTAAAGGGTATAATTGGCATTACACTATTTATAAGAGTAAGTTTCTACTTTTTATAAGGTAAGGATTATATATTAGTTGTACTGAGTATTGATTTGGAGGGAGTTTTACCGCCTCATTTTGATGAGATTTACTTTTAGGGGTAGAATTTCACACAAAATTTTCAACCAAGTTAAACTTATTACTGATTATGGAGGTAAATTTCCCTCCTACATTTTACTTGTAGCTTTGTTAAATTAAATTTATTTATTTTATTTATATTTTTGATTTTTTATTGATTTTAACTTTAGTAACAAAATTATAATTTTATATCCGAATTGCTCACTGAATAAATATAAGATAGTACGATATGCAACAACGATCGTAACTTTAATTTGCTTACGAATGTTTTTATTTGATTCAATTATTATGTATTTAGTAGATCTAAATCTCTTTGTAGATGTCGTATGTCTTTTATTTATGAACAATTTTATATCACAAAAAGAAAATATAGTGTACAACAAACATAGCATTCGATACACATGAATATATCTAAATGTTTTATTTAATAAATATTAGTATAATCTGAAATAATTTAGTGCTCCGTAATAGATATGAGCATAGTTTCAAAATTACATTATAATGATAATACAAGTACCTATATATATAAATTAAGCTAGACGGGAGACTATACTATTATATGATGAAATAATTAGAATGGGGTTGTTAAAACATGGATTAACAATAACCTAATATTACTCTAACAATATTGTTAATCAATTTTATGGGATTATTAAAATAATACTGGATCAAGGAATTCTATTATTAATTAAAGCTAAATCACTCTTTAACTCTTTCTTAGACTAAGGGCTTATTTACATTTACTAAACTGAACTGAACTAAACTGAACTTATTGGAGCTGAATTAAACTGAACTGAACTGAATTGATTGGAGCTGAACTAGACTAAACTAAACTAAATTGAGTTGAAATGAATATTTTTTTGAGAATGAAGGAAATTTGAAGCTGAACTACTGAACTAAACGGATCAGATCTGAACTGAACTGAACTAAACTAAACTGATTGGAGCTGAAATGAACTAATATAAAATGAAATTAAGCTGAAATGATATTCATACAATTTTATTTTTTTAAACTTGATTATTAAATGTAAGAAAACATAATTATACTTCAATTCTAAATGTTCTAATACATATGCATGGTTCTTGTTAGTCTCAACTATCAAGATCAAATGATTTCAAAACCACGTTTCTAATGTAATTAACATGGTCTTACATCAATTACTTGTAACCCATAAAAAAAGATCTAAAAATGACCCAAACACTCGTGTTGTCCACTCTAGTTACATGATAATGTAATAGTAAGTATTTATATACTCCGTAGTACGTACTTTTATATTTCGAGAATACTTATTGTGGGGTTATTTATTCAAGGGTTATCTGGTCAGTTAGGGGTTAGTTTTTCATGGGTTACTCGGTTGGTTACAAGTAACTTATAATAGTAACCTTTGACCGACCAAGTAACTCTTTAAATAAGTAACCCTTGAATAAGTAATTTCGTTTTTTTTTTATTAATAACAACCTTTATTTTATATATATATATATATATATATATATATATATATATATATATATATATATATATATATATATATATATATATATATATATATATATATATATATACTTTTTCCGGGCACCAACCTTTTCACAGGGCGCCAATTGGATCAGAGTCGAAGCTTCGGGGTTCTCCGGTGGTTGATATTTTAAAGAGGGCGGACATTTTTAAAGAATTTCGGCTATGAAGGAAGCAAATAACCAAGATATGACTAAGAACCACACGGAGCCAGGATAGGGGTCAAGACGCAGTCGGGCGCCGGCGGCCGACCCTCCCCTTGCTGCCTTTACAAATATTTGATTTCCCTTTTTTGCTTCTTTTGTTTGAATATGCTAATCTAATTCAGTTTAGCTTTAAACAAGAAAAAACGGTTCCATTGTAGTTTTTTGAAAGGTGGCTCCGAGTAAGGAGCGGCTCAACAGGGTTCAATGGTCGCTTCGCTCCTCCTCTGTTTCTGTGCTCCCTCCATATATATATATATATATATATATATATATATATTATCTTCGATTTTTAATTAGTTGTAACTTTGAGGCATTATAATCGAAGGTAGTATAATTAATGAGTTATTACATTATGAATAATCATACATGTGTAGTAAAAAAATTTAATTAAGCACTTAAAATTAAATTAAAAATAAAACAAACACATATCAACAAAACACAAAAAAGATTAAAAAGGACATAAGCTCATTATGTTATACACTTATACTGATACTTATATAAAGTATCACTTAATCTTAATTAACCAATAATGTAAGTTGACTGTATTAAAAAAAAAAAAAGAAGTTAGTTCACGGATTAGGTAGCTAATTACCCCAAACAAAAACAACTCACAAACACTAATCCCCCTCACAAATCCCAAAATTGATTAGGCGGCACTTTCTTTTTTAATTAGCCGCCACTTATTAAACAATTTACCAAAACCAAAAAATTATCCTAAAAAATCAGAAACCTTCCTATTGAAAAAAAAATTCAGAAACCTTGTTTGCTTAAGAATCAAAACCGTTCTTTCGAAGGTGCCTAATTCGAAGATCGACTAATGATCAGAATATCAATTCTTGGACAAAATTTCAAGGTTAGATCTATTAATTGTTCGTTTTTCTCATATGTTGTGTTTTAATGTGTGAATCAATGGCGATTTTAATTTTTTTTTTCTAATACATAAGTGGAAGAAATTGTATTATGTTGGATTCTAGTTGTTATGGTTGAACAGATTTGTTCTCGAATTTTGATTTTATTTTTACAATTTTTGCTACAATTTGGTGTGGCTTAAGATTTTTGATCTTTAATTTGCATAATTTCGTATGGTAATTTTCCTGATTTCATTTAATTTATTCCTTTTTTTTGTGAAAAGTAATTACTTTGTATCTTTGATTATATTTTTTTGTATAATCTGCTTTTTCTGATAATTTGTGTGCATGTTCTACTTAAATTAGTCTAATTTATGATATTAGTAAAATTAAATAGTGCCATCCTACGAACATGATCAGTATCCTCAAATCTTTGACAATTGGACATCTTAAAGAAAAGAAATAGCTAATATATGATATATTTGGTACTTGAGTTCAAATGCATTGCAACTATGCTATAGATCTTGACCAACATCTTGATTTGATGAACACAATCCTCCAATATACTTCGGACTTACAGTCCATAATGACAATATCTGAGGGGAAAAGAAAAAAAAAAGCAAATTTCATATTCAAATCATGTTAAAATCTGAAGCTGATGTTTCCAATGACGTCTTTATGTCGCTAGATAATATATATTACCTCATTGTATGCCATATCATGTAGCTGGAAAAAACAATAAACTATGATAGTTGACATTAAAGGCCAATTTTGTAGAAGTCTGAACCATGAATTTGAAGCTCCCTCTTTGGAATTTTGCAAATTTTTTAGTGTCAGCAATATAAAAGTATGAGTGGTCAGAATAGGTAGTTTTCTTAAATAATGATAACCCTTCTTAACAAACACAGCCTTAAAGAAGTAAGACACAAAATATTATTAATTTTTATTATTATTATTATTATTATTATTATCACTTTTCAATTAACTAGCTCTCTTTGCATTCATAGCTTTTATTGTCACATGGATACTCCGGAGGTTCAAAAGAGGTTAGAGTGGATGAGGTGTGCTAATAGGACAGACAATCTATATATAAATGGAGTTAATTCCTTTCTTCAATTTGCTTTTGGTGACTTAGAAATGAATAGTGATTTAGGAGAGGAGGAAAAGAAGGTACCTTGCCCTTGTAATCGATGCCACAATGGTCCACGTAAAACAAGGGACGAAATTTACACTGACTTGATGGTGAATGGAATTGTGCAAGGTTATGTTCGTTGGATCTATCATGGAGAATTTTAACCCCCACAAAAGAAAAGTAGAAATGATTTGGGAGATAGTGCTCATGATGATATATTTAGAATGATCTATGATAGGTTTAGTCCCGGAGTTTCTAATAATGATGACATAGATGACATGTTAGATGAGGAGCAACAACCTAAGGAGTTTGATCAACCTATATATAAAAAGGATACAAAAGAGGCAAAAATGTTTGAAAATTTGATGAGAGATGCTCAACAAACTTTATACCCCGGGTGTAATGAATTTTCTAAATTGTCATTCATTTTGAAGTTATTCCAAATCAAAAGTATGGAAGGCATGACTAATAAAGCTTTTACTAGTATGCTTCATATGTTCAATAATGCTTTGCCTAAAGGTGGCACTCTGATAAACGAGAAGATGACGGAGTACTTAGACACCCTGCAGATAGTGAAGCTTGGAAGCATTTAGATAAAGAATATCCTACTTTTTCTGCAGAGACTCGTAACGTTAGGTCGAGTTTAGCAAGTGATGGATTCAATCCATTTGGCGGGCTTAGAAGTGACTATAGTATATGGCCAGTAGTGGTTGTTGTGTACAATCTCCCTCCATGGATGTGTATGAAACAACCTTACACATTACTATCTTTGTTAATTCCAGGGAAAAGTGGACCGGGAAATAACATTGATGTGTAATTGTAACCATTAATCGAGGAGTTAAAAGAATTGTGGGAAACTGGAGCTCAGACTTATGATGCTTCAAGGAATGAGTACTTTCAAAAGCGTGCTTCATTGTTATGGACCATAAATGATTTTCTTGCGTATGAAAACTTATCTGGGTGGTCTACCAAATGCTATAAAGCATGTCCTCATTGTATGAAAGAAACTAGCTCCGCTCGGCTACCAAATCAGGGGAAATGTTGTTACATGGACAATCGTCAATTTCTGCCTACCGATCATAAATGGAGAGATAATAAATCCTTTAACGGGAAAGTAGAAAAAAGAGGTCCTCCTAGGTAATCATCTTCCAATGAGATTTTAGAACAACTAAAGGACCTTGAAGGCATGAAATTTGGTAAAACAATGAAATTGTCAAAGAGGGATGATAATTGGAAGAAAAAAAACATTTTTTTTTGAATTGCCGTATTGGAGTAACCTCTTACTTCGTCACAATCTTGATGTCATGCATATTGAAAAAAATGTGCTTGACAATATTCTTGGTACATCGCTAGATATTGATGGGAAGTCAAAAGACAATTTAAAGGCTAGACATGATTTAAAGCATTTGAAGGTTATGAAACATCTTGCTCCTACATTAAGAGATGGAAAGTGGCATATTCCTCCGGCGCTATACGCCTTGTCTAAGGCACAAAAGGAAAAAGTGTGCAAGTTTTTAGAGAATTTAAAGGTTCCCGATGGATATTCTTCTAACATTTCTAAATGCATAAACCTCGATAAGCGTAAAATTTATGGTCTAAAGACCCATGATTGTCATGTGCTTATGGAACAACTATTGCCACTTGCAATTCGTGGGGTGTCCATACCCAAAGTGTACGATGTGATAGTGAAGTTGAGTACATTTTTCAAGGACTTGTGTTCAAAGACATTGAAAGTGAAAGATTTGGAAAATCTTGAACGTGAAATTGTAGTCACCTTGTGTGAAATGGAGAAAATATTTCTTCCATCTTTTTTCATCATCATGGTCCACTTGTGTCTTCACCTAGCTACGGAAGCTAAAATTGGTGGACCAGTACAATATCGTTGGATGTATCCGATAGAAAGGTACTTATGCATTTCAAATTTGATTTAATAATTTTTATTAACTGACTTTTTTTTCTTTATTAAAAATTTGTTATTTTTGTAGGCTCTTACGTGGATTTAAATGCTATGTTCGCAATAAAAGTAGGTAAGAGGGTTCCATCGCGGAAGGTTACATCATTGAGGAGTGCATGTACTTTTGTTCAAAATACTTGAATGAAATCGAGACAACATTTAATCAACCTGAGAGGGATGATGATGCGGAAAATTATGACTACAAGGGTCTATCAATTTTTGCATCGTCTGGTGTTCCTTTAGGGAAGGCTAAATGTAGGTCTCTTAGTGAAGAAGAGTTAACACAAGTTCGAGAATATGTACTTAAGAATTGTGATGAAGCACAAACTTATTTAGAGTATGATATTTTTCTTTTCTAATTATAAAAAACTTCAAGTATACTTTCCCATGATTATTTTATAACAACTATTTTGTTGAATTTCAGTGAATATGAAGAGTCCACATCAAACAAAAATTTAGTTGATTGGTTTCGTGACCGGGTATTTTTTAAAATCAACTGTAGTTATTTTTAATTACAAGTGTAGTACTAGTCTAAGTTTTTAATTAGCTAATATTCTATTTATTGTTAGGTCATCGATTTGCCTAATGACTGCAATGACCAAGTGGTGAAAGATTTGAAAACATTGGCTTTAGGTCCTTTGAATGGTGTTCAATTCTTCAATGGGATTCTTGCAAATGGAATCAGATTCCACACAAAGAATACAGAAATGAAAAGGGTACACCAAAATAGTGGTGTTACAGTGAAAGGCATTGCTAGGAATATGGAAAAAGATTACTACGGGATTCTCACTAATATACTTGAGATACAATATTTAGATGGAAAGCGTGTGGTTTTGTTTCATTGTGATTGGTGGGATGTCAATAAGGTAGGAAGAGGTGTCAAAGTTGACAAAAATGGCAATGTGAGTGTCAATAGTCTTTGTTCATTGCGTACCAAAGAACCCTTTGTGCTCATGTCTCAAGCTCAACAAGTTTTCTATGTTAGTGACGGACTTGATCCCGATTGGCTTGTTGTTGTGAAAACCCACCCAAGGCATCACTATAATGTTGTAGTAAAGGAAGGGACTGAAAGTGAAGAAGATGCATTGCAACAACTACAATCTGAAGGTGCTCATATCTCAAGCTCAAGTAATTTGTAAGAGACTCATGATCCATTTGTTGAAATAAGAGATGATATTGGTGAAACGATTGTAGATGCTACCAAGGAAAATCAACCCAAAGATCTAAATGATATGGACTTACAAACATTAGATGACGACGATTTGCTAGAGGATGATGATGAGGATGACAGTGAGAGTGACCAAGAGAGCGACGATGATGATATTGCTTAATTTTTTTTTCTTTTTGTTTTTTTAGCATGAATTGTATGTGTTGATACATATATTCATGGATTCCTGAAAAACCTTTGTAGTTATAATTACTTATTTTGTCATATTTTGCAATCGTGTTTTTATTGTCTTATTTGAATAGATATATCTCAGGATGTTTTTGTTTTATGCGCAGTTATTGGTAAATGGCTTGTAGTATGTGACAGTAATTGTACACCATGTGTATAGTAGCTGGAAGCAGCTTTGCATTAGGGATGCAGTGGATGGTAGTAAATTAGATTAGGCACTCAATGTTAATTAAAATTCTATTGTAAAATTGTCTAACCCTATTTGTTTTTTACTTTGTAAATGCAGATGAATGAGTATGAAAAAAAGAGGCTTCTTACAATAGCAGCCAACAAAAATAGACTTAAGTCGTTGGGCATAAAAAGAATCGCATCTTCTTTGACAAGCTTGGTTGAAGGAAAAAAAAAAAGAACAAAAAGGAAAAAAAAATTGCTGGCATGGAAGATGATGAATATGTTCCCACTAATGATGAGCTTGAGAATCAGGAACATGAAATAGATACTCAAATTAGGTTTACAAGAAAGGTATAATATGAACTAATAAGTATGATTTATTTAGTTTTTCAACCGACCTCTATAGTTCTAGTAATTTTTTGTTAATTAATTTTTATCAGGCTAACATAAGACATTTGAGAGAAGGAAACAAAAAAGGCAATTTCATTCCACCAAGCTCAGTGGCAAAGTTTCTAAAGACGAACAAGAAAGCACAAACACAATGGCCATGGATATCTTAGAAAAACGTACTTCATTATTTTTGATTTTTGTTTCTAGCTTATTACTGTCAGTTTGATCTTATTAGGTACCTTAGTTGTTGTTTTGCTTTCAAAATGTCATATTAGGTAAAAGTGATGTGAACTCTCTTATTGAAATTTGCTGGTACAAGAACTATAATTTAGCTTTAGTTTGGTATAGGAATGAGTGTGCTGCAACCAAGTAGGGGAAGGGGCAGGTGCTTGTGAAGAGAGTGGGTAGGTGCATGTGTAGACAGGGGGGAGTTGTAGATTCGAGGGTCCCTGAAAATTGAAATCACTCTCACTATTATGGCATAACAGAGCAGAGGCTCAAAATAGTAACACTGAAATGTTAATAGATTAGACATACATGCTTCTGTCCATGAATGCATTCATAAGAAGAAAGTACGACTAAAAAATTTGAGTCGCAAAATATTATCATAATCTCTATATACAGTTATACATAAGAAAACAAATCATGTTGATGGCAAATATATAATCCAATAACAGACACTATTTACATTTATAAACAAGAGAGTTTTCTTCTCAATTGTCTACAATGTACAACCAAAAACGATTACCTGCATTCCATGTTTTTTTGCACCTTTTGCATCAGCTAGAGGCTGTCACCTCACTCACTAATCTATTTTAAAATGCAATCTAGCTAGTGAAAGCAGTCCTCAAAAACACATTAGGCATAATATTCATTGATGAAACTGATTAACTTTTTGATCGCTAATGATCGATGAAACGAGTAATTCAAAAGACATGCTTGTCAACCCCACCCTAATAAAAATAACAACTGCAGAAATTAAGCATTTAATTGATCATAAACATTACAAATAAGTTATAAAATGAACTTAGAAAGCAATCATAAATAAAATAAAATTACTGAAAACCCAACAAAAGCAATTACAAACTTAGTGAATTGGGTTTACTTAATCTTACTAATTCCCAGGAAGCATAATGCACAGGACCTAGAAAAATTATGGAAAACGATTATGCAGAAATCTTGGGAAAAAAAAGCAGAACTAACTAGAAAATATGGCAAAAGATTATGCAGATATTTTCAACTAGAACCTAGAAAAATACAGCAAAAAAATGGCAAAATAATTACTGGATAAACCACTGAAAGTTGTCCCCTGCTACCATTTGTTGTTGGTGTCTGTCTTGTGGGTTGCTTGGTGTGCTTGTGCCCATTTGTTGTTGTTGTTGTTTGCGCCTGTGGTATGTATGCAAGATAGGTGGCCTTGGTCGATTCATTACACATGTCAAAAAGCAAGCTGCCAAACCTTCAACTAGATCATAACACCAACCATTTAACCAAATAAGTTTTCAATTTTATTTTTTTTATTTTTGAGTATATTTCATGTAATATGACTGAACTAGATAGGTGCTTTTTGGTTACATAGAACAAAATCAGATTATCAATTTCACGCATATTGAACAAAATTTCAACCCTTATTATTCAACAATGATACCAAATGTGATCAGCAGAGCTACTGGAAGGAGCACCTGCAGGCTGGCTGTGGTCAGTGCTGTCCATCACAAGCTGGTTGCGGACTGCACTGTTCCCAGCAGACGCAGCAGCCCCTGTGGTGTTCGTGGCAGCATTGGCAGCCTCTGGAGAGTTTCACTCAGAGAGTTTCAGCAACAATCAAAACCAATCCTTTCTTATCACTTTAGTAAAGACTTGTTTTTATTCTATACATGTAAACAGAAAACGATGAAGAAATTAGAGAAACAAGGGAGAATAATAACACCGCTGAGGGGGGCTATGATGAGGAAGGACGACAGATTGGTCAACCACTTGATGATGGGAAGGAGAACGGTAGGTCGTTGGGCTACCACCCCACCCTATCAAACAAAATTTGTAACTTAACAAACCCCTATTTAGCGTAGTGGTAAGTCAAGGTCGAACCCAAGGGAATGGAGATCAAATGCACGATGCCTAAATCAAGCTATTTCGAAGTCAAGGAGGGGTTTAAGGTTAAACTAAGGCTAAACTAGGTGATGCAAAAGCTTATATGAATTCAATCTAAGACACTAGGGCAATGGATCCACATGCAATCGTAATGGAAACGGTAATTTGGAAGGTTTAACCGACTAAGTCAAGTGATATGAAGGAAAATCATCATGTATCCAAAAGAGCATACTAAGATGGTTCACCTAGAGGTCTAACTAGCGTCAACTACGCTAAACACTACCTAGGGAACGTCACAAAGCACCTCAATCGTGAAATTGCAAGTTTACTAATCAATGTTCCGTATCATAGCAAGCTTACAATGCAATCTAGTGTATTAATCAAAGATGGCCAAACCTCAATTAATCACACACATGCACATGAAATATCAACCAAATTTAATTATATCATCAACTCCATCAATTATCCCCAAATTACACTAATCCATCATTCATACATGCTTCACCATTTTCCTAGCTAGGAAACTACTCACTAGCCATAGGAATTAAGATCAAAACTACAACAATCATCAATTTCATCATATACATAATTGAAATCAAAGATCAAACCAACAATCAATCAAAATCAATCAAAATTCAATCAATAACCAAATCAATCATCAATAACATGGAAAAACTAATGAAATCAGCTAAAATCAAACTTATATTGAAATCAAGAAGAAAATCCTTACAAAACTTTGATCTAAAGATCAAATACAATGAGGAATCCTTGAGCAATCACCAAAAATCATGAGTTTCTCTCTCTAAGTTCTTGAGTTTCTCTCTCTAAAATTCTCCCAAAAACTAACTATCAAATTCAATCTAAAAACTAACTTCCTAAAAATAGGTAGAAATAACTATATATACAAAGAGGAGGTCGGTAATGACGCCCAAAAATAGACCCTCGTAAGTGCGGGCGCTCGGAGGAGAGAGAATGGCGCGCACGGGACACACCTAGATTGGTGCGCCCGCACGCACCTGGTGTGCGGCCGCACACGACCAATGTGCGGCCGCACACTCCCTTGGTGCGCCCGCACCTGGCTGGGTCTTTCCCCCTTCTTCTCTTCGTCCTAGCTTAAGTGGTGCACACATCCAGGATGATGATGATGGAGGACAAAGTAGGCCATGAGGGAGGCATAAACAAAGCCTTGAAGCTTGCCCCTTGGATCCATCTTTGACTTGGAACTTCTTGCACCTTCTTTAGGAATAAAAGCAATGAAAACTCGTAGAGAAGAAGCTCGGGAATTCTTGGACAATCAATTACCACCTTCAAACAAATGATAAAAAGCAAGTAAAAGAGAAAAATAACAAGTAAACTAGAAAAAAGCATGAAATAAAGAGACTAACTACAAAAAGCATGAAATGAAGAAAACAAGAATAAAACTAAGGAAAACTAAAGAAAAGAGAGATAAAATGAAATCAAAATCATCCAAAAAGGAACCAAATGAGTGCCAAAAATGTCACTCATCAAATTCCCCCAAGCTAAACTTTTGCTCGTCCTCGAGCAAAACAAAGCAAGAAAGAGAGAGGATGAAAATTTTATTGAAAACGAAAAAGAAAGACTCAAGATAAGAATATACACTAAAACTCATTGTCGTAGGAATCACGGTTGTTTTTAGCTACAACAAGCCCTTTAAACCCCAAAGTCGCCTATGAGGACGAGTGAGGTCTCGTAAGGGTATCCTAAGAGTTTGACCCATAACTCTTCACCAAACATCAACGAGGCAAACCATAAAATTAAAAGAAAGAAAATGAAATAAAAACAAACCTTTGCGAAATGAATCAACATAAAGACAATAATGCAAGTGAATGACAATCTTTCTCAAGTAGTTAAGGTACGCACGTTTCAAGATATCCAAGGTTGATTGAAACATAGGGTATGCTAGGCATAGGAACTAGTTATCACAATTCACTTTCATCCCAAACAATCTTACCGCGTTCTTCCCACTAGTCTCAAATCTCCCCTTAGTGAGTGTCCCAATGATTCCTCGAAGGAACCGGAAAAGAATTATTTTAAGGCTACTCGACAATCTTGACTATGTATCCCCTTTCCTTAGGCAATGACCCATGATGCCCTCCCCCGAATAGTGACTCAACTATCTAGGTCGAAAGGTCTTTCCCCAAGATTGTAACGTAAGGCATAAAGGGTGAAGGTAGGCTAAAATTTAAAAATTTGGTGATTTTCCTAAAAAGTGAAGCAAAAGGGTGATTGTAGGGAATATTTCAAGCATTATGATAACCCCAAACTTGAACCCCACTGTGATCATACACTAAAGTACGGTGGCGTTCCAAAGGGAAAGACAAAGAGCAAAAAGAGTCGCCAACAAGTTTTAAGGAACTTGTACCCAAAAGACAATCCAAAAGGACCATCAACTACTCCATAAGGTCTTGAACCAAACAGGGTCCGGGGATGAGGGTACGAATCCAATCTACAAAAGAAAGGACCCGCCCTATAAAATAGGCCTCTACTTTGTTCTGCTCGTATTCATGCGCGCTTTTCGAATAACATACAAACATTATGTTAAACCTACCCTGTTTATCTATGTTGGTTGAAATTAATGCCCAAATAAATCTATTATTGGCGACCACTTGAATTAAAATCACATTAGCCTAAACCAAATTATTAATTATCTTATTAAGCATGATTTCAAGTACAAATTCCCTTTAAACCTGCATAAAAGGCGTGATCAAGCAATAACAATAATATATATCAAGCAACATAATAATAAGCAATAATAATCATAATAGCAATAACGATGATAATAGCATGATAAGGCATAATAAAGCTTGATAATAATAGCAAGATCCTAGGCATGATACTAACACGATTAATAACAAATCCTAGCATGTCACTAAGCAATAAAGATCAAAGCTTTAAACCTAACATGGTACTAACATGATATTAGAAAGAGTAAAGGCACCCTAAACATGATACTAGAAAGCATTAAAAACATCCTAACATGATACTAGGAATTATAAAACAATAATAAACTTGCAATCTACATTGTGAAAGAAATAGGGAGTAAGCTAATCTACTTACTTTGAAGCCTCGTACCTCTTTCTAATAACAAAATACACAAGTTAGTAAACTTCAATGAAAATAATAAAGAATAATTAAATAATTAAATTGAAATCAAATTAAATAAAGTTTAGACTAGATTTGGACCAAACCCTCAGAAATTATCAACCTTGCACGTCTAGGGCGAAGACAACTTCGAACTTGGTTAAGAGATTCAAGATCTTGTGAATGCGGAATATTGTATTTGTAAAAAGGTAGTTTAGAAAAAGAGGGAGAGAGAATAAGAATTAAGTAATTCTTAATGAGAGTTGATAGAGAGAATTGAGTAAGAATTGATGAGAGATGATGAATAAAAACAGAGGTTCGGACCCTATTTATAAGAAAACAGTCCGGAAAATCATAGAATTTGATAAGGAATAAAACTCCACTCTGTCGCTAATCAAACCAACCTTGTCGCCAAAGATTTATCTTGTCGCCAGCCGACAGAGTCTGTCGCGAGGCGACAAAACTGTCGTTTCGCGACAAGACAGTTTTTTGCGGATTTTGTTTTAATCATATCTTTTGATCTAGAAGTCCAAATAAGTCATATAATATGTCGTTGGAAAGCTCTTGAAGTCTAATTTCTAATGAAATTAGAATCAGATTAAAATCTTTTGTAAAACAAAAGATATGGACGAAATAGTGGGACGGTGTCAGTTTTGGATAGAGTTTCGTATATCTTTAATATCTTTTTCGTTATAGCTCGGATTTATTATTATAATATATCATTGGAAAGATAATTTCAAGATCTATCCAACCATATAAAATTTGGATAAAATATATGAGGCACGAAAATAATATCTGACTGTCTTTGAACATCTTTAAATCCGAATAGATTTAGGAAAGTTTTAAAAAAGGAAAGTTTATATATAAATCAAATTCTATAATCTTATCTTTTCAAAAAAGGATAATTAAGATATTTTAGAAACTTATAAAAGATTCTAATCAATCCTAATTAGTTTAGGAATAGGATTAAACCTTTGGACCCTCCTCATGATCATTGGGTCGTAGGTAAAATCCGGTTTGGGCCCAATTTAGTATTTTGGCCATAACATCCTCTTTATTCATCGGAATTGGGCTTATAATATATCGTTGAAAAGGTCTTTTAAAGCCCCATCCAACTACATCATTATTGGACCCTTATCATGGACCAAAATAAACTGAATCGGACGTTTTCATAAAATAGAAATGGTTTTCGAAAACAGAAAGAAGGATTTTAATAAAAACTAACCGCAACACTTGAGTTTTCACACTTTTACCTCATTCGATTATGTTTTGACGTAAAAGGTATTCATCATTGGGTTTGGTTTTGGGGAGACACAAATGGGTGTCTACAGAAGCCCCCACTTTGACTGAGTTTGAAGAAACTTATGTTTCGAAAACGAAAGTCAAAGTATCGATAGGGACGGAGAATGATTCAAAATGTTCTGCAATTCCAAATCATTCTTATAACGTCGATACCTGCAAACAAATCATTATTTAAACAGATAAAAGAGTTAAGAAACGCGTATCTTGCACCGTCGAGCACACGTCTCTGAAAGTAACCATTTTGTTGTTGCATTTGTTGTTGATGTTCACTCATCTCTGAACAATGGAGCTTTCTTGAGGAATGTTCACTCGTCTCTGAACAATGGAGCTTCTTGAGGAATGTTCACTCGTCTCTGAACAAAAGAGCTTTGATGATATGTCCACGCGTCTCTGAACAAAAGAGCTTTGATGATATGTCCACGCGTCTCTGAACAATAGAGCTTGATAGAATGCCCACGTGTCTCTGAAAAAAAGTGCTTTGATGATATGTCCACGCGTCTCTGAACAAAAGAGCTTGATAGAATGCCCACGTGTCTCTGAACAAAAGAGCTTTGATGATATGTCCACGCGTCTCTGAACAAAAGAGCTTTGATGATATGTCCACGCGTCTCTGAACAAAAGAGCTTTGATGATATGTCCACGCGTCTCTGAACAATAGAGCTTGATAGAATGCCCACGCGTCTTTGAACAAAAGAGCTTTCTTGATATGTCCACGCGTCTCTGAACAATAGAGCTTGATACTTGAATGTTTGTTGCGATCGTTCGGTTGGCTGCGAACAGGAGCTTTGCTGAATGGTTGTATCCTGTAAAAATCAAAAGAATTGCCAAAAGACTTTGCTTGTGTTTTTCTTAGGGTTGACCTAAGGCTTGATGTGTTTCTTAGGGTTGACCTAAGGTGAATGATTGACTTGAGGTTAACTCAATGTGACTGACTGACTTTAGGTTGACCCAAGGTGAATTTACACGACATGACTCAATGTACGTGACTCGTGTAGTGTGCGACTCGAAAATGCAAAAAAGAAAAAATTTTCCGTCATTTTTGTGGAGGGTACCGACTTTCTCCCGAAAAAGAAAGACGCGAAAAAGAATCGAAGTGTTTGATGGTGCATGTTGAATGAGCTTAATCAAGTATATGCATTCGATACTATCTCTCAAGGTGCAAGGATTAATCCATCCTAAACTATCTTAGTTGACTCGATTATGAAAGCATTTAGGTAACTTAGGCACGGAGGCTAAGCACTTCATACTTTGATACAATGATGATTATAAGTGATGAGTGATGTGTGATATGACAAAGCTGCTTCAATGTTATGTTAAGATTTCATGACAAAAGGTTCCTAATTGGAAGTCTATTTGGTCATGTATCTGTGATGTGTGTGAAAGTGACAGTAAAGTTAAGCTGCAAAGGTTAACGGTGTGGAAAAGTATTATTTGATAAGAGTCAAATAATGATGACTCTTAGGCTAGGTAAGCTAATGATGTAAGGATCAAGCCCCCAAGTCTAGCTCTAAGTAAATAGGGATGAGCATTGGAAATCCCTTGATATGATTATGGTGTAAGTGTGTGAATGTGAAAATGAATGCATTTTTATTATGGCCGCACCTCGATGTGAGGTTGCCTACGTATCCATTAGGAATCAAGCCGAACGTAGCTCTAGCCGAACCTCGCACAAGTGTGTGTATACCTCAAAAAGGTCTTTTTAAGGGTTGTAACGTGGTTAGGCTAAAGGTAAGAGAAGAAGGGGATAAAGGCTCAAGACCCTAAATAAGCCCCCAAGGTGTGCAACCTTGTTTTTGAATCTTTATATTTTTATGCTTGAGGTTTCTCATTTTTGAGCTCTCTTTTATTTTTATTTTTTTTATTTGCTCTTTTTTTTTTTTGCTTTTGCATTTTTATTTTTATAAGTGTGGGCAATCCCGATCATGCGGTCTATCACTCACTTGGTATTCATGTTTCTCAGGCACGGTACCGAGCGCTCGATAAGAAACGCAATTTGAGACATGTTCTTATCAAAGATATTTTTATATCCAAGACATTGGAGCACTTGCCCTTTTGTACACTTTTATTTATTATTATTTTTGTATCATTTTTTTTTTATTTTGAGATCACTCAAGCTTTTCATATTTGAAACTTGCATAAGTTACACACCATCCCATCCCAAGGTTAAGTAGATGTGGGTTGTAAAATGAAAGGTCTATCGTTAGACGAGGCTCAAAGTGGTTTATCAAGAAAAAGATTATATATTTAAAGGGTGAGAGATATGATATGGCTACAAGAGGTGCCTCAAATCATTGGTATACCTTGTGCTTAATTCGACCTTGAATTTTTTTTTTGAATTTTTTTTTTTTTAAAATAGTGCAATGATCATATGCAAGAAATTAAGATGCTCATTTTATTAAAGGGGAACAAAAATAAAAAACCTATGTAATAAATATAAGGAAAATGCAAGGTGCCTATGCTAGACTTACGGGGGAAAGGTTTGAAAAAAAGAAGAAAAAAGCATGAAATATTAGTGAGAAGCTTGCCTTGTATTTTGTCTCATCATTACTCTTTTTTATTATTATTATTGTCAATCACATGACTCAAACTCAATTCAACATGCATAGATGGGAAAAGATCATGAAATAATGAAGGGAATGATATGTATGGAGGAAGAATGTAGTGAGTGGGAAGATGATGGAGATAAAGAAATATGGAAGAATTAGGAAAAGAATAGACCCCCAACTCAAATGACGGAAAAACGACTCATGCATGAACCTAAGACATGGTCATGGTGACATGTACAAAGTGTGTGCTAAGACTAATGAGTGTAGGTGACATGTTAAGACTTGTGTCATGACCGTGTGGCTAGACTACGTGACTAGACTCAAGTAAAGACTAAGTTAAGACTTCACGTATATGCATTAAACTGGACAGGCTGTAGTATTTTAGTCATAACTTTTAATCTGTGACTCTGATTGTAACGAAACCAACGCCAAATTAAAGTTAAAACTCGGGGCTACAGATTCATAGGTTATACGACTCGTGGTTCTTCCTAGAACACCGGTTATGACCAAAACAAGTTGACGCATGTGCAGTATGCGGGAATAAAAATCCGGGTTGACTAAAAGGAATTATGACTCGATTTTAGGCTTATTCATTAGTTCAAATTAATTAATTAATTAAACAAAGTCCTTTAGTCATTGGTTAGTTTATTTATTCTTTAACACAAGTCAAACAAACGGTTAACACACATATAATATATACAAGCAAGGGTGCACAAGTAGTTCACATAGTCACAATATGATGAGTTTGCAACCTAACCATGGCTCTAGTTCTCTAAAGTTCGAGGATATGGGTTAAGTCAAAAAAGGTCCATGGTTAAGAATCCATATGCATTGCACACAAGCCTACCGGGAGGGTTGGAGCGAATGGACAGGATTCCGCGAGTTCGTGATGAAATCGAACTCGACGCCACAGTTTGGTGGATTCACAAAACTTACACGTCCCCAAATCTGAACTTTGCACATGATAGTGGAATATTCCATTGGGCAGACGAAGCGGGAACCCCCAGAGGGTTATATCCATATGTAGAACACATATGGGTTCAGAAAAGTGAGAAAATGACTCAATCAATAAGCAAAACCGAGCCAACAACACTAGAAATGGTCAAAGCAAGAAGACAGACCCCTGGCTCGGTATTGGAAGAACTTGGCGCCAGACTACAGGGACTGTCGCCGCAAAAAAGCTCCTGTCGCCAAGCGACAAAACTGTCGCCAGGCGACAGAAACTTTTTACGGGCGACAAGCCCTGTTTTCTATACGCTAGTTCCTACATGCCTTGGCAAGTTTCTGTGTTCTTCAAATTTTCCAGATTTCGTATTATCTTTTCGATTCTAGTCATGAAAGATATTTCCCAAATTTCCTACGTGTAAAATTCCTATGGATTGACTCATGGGGTACTCCCATGAGGACCTTTTAATGCATATGACAATAATGTTAATCAAATCACGCACATGAAATACTTAGAATTTTTTGAGTCTCATCCGCTCATTCTAAATAATTGCCAAAATTAAATAAATTTCAGGAATATAAATAGAAATCCTCCCCAGTGGAGTCGCCAAAAAACTGTAGGGAATATTTCAAGCATTATGATAACCCCAAACTTGAACCCCACTGTGATCATACACTAAAGTACGGTGGCGTTCCAAAGGGAAAGACAAAGAGCAAAAAGAGTCGCCAACAAGTTTTAAGGAACTTGTACCCAAAAGACAATCCAAAAGGACCATCAACTACTCCATAAGGTCTTGAACCAAACAGGGTCCGGGGATGAGGGTACGAATCCAATCTACAAAAGAAAGGACCCGCCCTATAAAATAGGCCTCTACTTTGTTCTGCTCGTATTCATGCGCGCTTTTCGAATAACATACAAACATTATGTTAAACCTACCCTGTTTATCTATGTTGGTTGAAATTAATGCCCAAATAAATCTATTATTGGCGACCACTTGAATTAAAATCACATTAGCCTAAACCAAATTATTAATTATCTTATTAAGCGTGATTTCAAGTACAAATTCCCTTTAAACCTACATAAAAGGCGTGATCAAGCAATAACAATAATGTATATCAAGCAACATAATAATAAGCAATAATAATCATAATAACAATAACGATGATAATAACATGATAAGGCATAATAAAGCTTGATAATAATAGCAAGATCCTAGGCATGATACTAACAAGATTAATAACAAATCCTAGCATGTCACTAAGCAATAAAGATCAAAGCTTTAAACCTAACATGGTACTAACATGATATTAGAAAGAGTAAAGGCACCCTAAACATGATACTAGAAAGCATTAAAAACATCCTAACATGATACTAGGAATTATAAAACAATAATAAACATGCAATCTACATTGTGAAAGAAATAGGGAGTAAGCTAATCTACTTACTTTGAAGCCTCGTACCTCTTTCTAATAACAAAATACACAAGTTAGTAAACTTCAATGAAAATAATAAAGAATAATTAAATAATTAAATTGAAATCAAATTAAATAAAGTTTAGACTAGATTTGGACCAAACCCTCAGAAATTATCAACCTTGCACGTCTAGGGCGAAGGCAACTTCGAACTTGGTTAAGAGATTCAAGATCTTGTGAATGCGGAATATTGTATTTGTAAAAAGGTAGTTTCGAAAAAGAGGGAGAGAGAATAAGAATTAAGTAATTCTTAATGAGAGTTGATAGAGAGAATTGAGTAAGAATTGATGAGAGATGATGAATTAAAACAGAGGTTCGGACCCTATTTATAAGAAAACAGTTCGCAAAATCATAGAATTTGATAAGGAATAAAACTCCACTCTGTCGCTAATCAAACCAACCTTGTCGCCGAAGATTTATCTTGTCGCCAGGCGACAGAGTCTGTCGCGAGGCCACAAAACTGTCGTTTCGCGACAAGACAGTTTTTTGCGGATTTTGTTTTAATCATATCTTTTGATCTAGAAGTCCAAATAAGTCATATAATATGTCGTTGGAAAGCTCTTGAAGTCTACATTCTAATGCAATTAAAATCAGATTAAAATCTTTTGTAGATAAAAAGATATTGACGAAATAGTGGGACGGTGTCAGTTTTGGATAGAGTTTCGTATATCTTTAATATCTTTTTCGTTATAGCTCGGATTTATTATTATAATATATCATTGGAAAGATAATTTCAAGATCTATCCAACCATATAAAATTTGGATAAAATACATGCGGCACGAAAATAATATCTGACTGTCTTTGAACATCTTTAAATCCGAATAGATTTAGGAAAGTTTTAAAAAAGGAAATTTTATATGTAAATCAAATTCTATAATCTTATCTTTTCAAAAAAGGATAATTAAGATATTTTAGAAACTTATAAAAGATTATAATCAATCCTAATTAGTTTAGGAATAGGATTAAACCTTTGGACCCTCCTCATGATCATTGGGTCGTAGGTAAAATCCGGTTTGGGCCCAGTTTAGTATTTTGGCCATAACTTCCTCATTATTCATCGGAATTGGGCTTATAATATATCGTTGAAAAGGTCTTTTAAAGCCCCATCCAACTACATCATTATTGGACCCTTATCATGGACCAAAATAAACTGAATTGGACGTTTTCATAAAATAGAAATGGTTTTCGAAAACAGAAAGAAGGATTTTAATAAAAACTAACCGCAACACTTGAGTTTTCATACTTTTACCTCATTCGATTATGTTTTGACGTAAAAGGTATTCATCACTGGGTTTGGTTTTGGGGAGACACAAATGGGTGTCTACAGTGATCAATCCTTAACACCACAATCAAGAAATTACCAAACAAAAACAACACCCCCAAGCTTACTTGAAGCTATACTCACAAAAATATATACAAAAAGCGTACACGCTTCTCCCCCAAGCTAAAATTGAGCATTTTCCTCAATGCTTAGTAGGAGAAAAGAATACATCAAAATATTTTTTGAATTTTTCACTTTTCATTTTTTTTGTGTTTTTATATTGTAATTGCAAAGTCCTTGCCTTTTGCTCAATTCGGACGGCTTTTCCTAAATGCAAATTATTAGTCTATGCCTTTTGAGAAGTAGGACGGCTCTTCCAAATATATTTGCCATTATTCACAAAAAGGATGAAATCACAAACTTGCTTTCATAAAAACCAAAATTCCAACTTAACCACCATAAACTTCATCTCAAATGATCATATTGCTTCACAAAAATCAAGAAAAGTAGAAAATGAAACAAAAGGTCAAATAACTAAAGATGTGGCTTGAAAAGAAGGGATTGATGAGTGACATTTTTGGCACTCATTTGGTTCCTTTTTGGATGATTTTTATTCCATTTTATCTCTCCTTTCTTTAGTTTTCCTTAGTTTTATTCTTGTTTTCTTCATTTCATGCATTTTGTAGTTAGTTTCTCTATTTTGTGCTTTTTCTAGTTTATTTGTTATTTTTCCCTTTTATTTGCTTTTTCTCCTTTGTTTGTAGGTTGTGATTGATTGTCCAAGGATTCCCGAGCTTCCTCTCCATGATCTTTCATTGTTTTCATGCCTAAAGCTTGTGCAAGAAGTTTCAAGTCAAAAGAGGGATCAAAGGGGCATGCTTCAAGGCCTTATAAATGCCTTTCTCATGGCTCATTTTCTTCAAGAAATTCAAGGAAGTTGCTGCCTACCTTGTCCTCCATCATCATCATCTAGGATGCGTGCACCTCGTGAGCAAGGGCAAAGAAGAAAGGAGGGCGCTGCAGCTATGTGCGGGCGCACATGAGGAGTGTGCGGCCGCACATCAGTCGTGTGCGGCCGCACATATGGTGTGTGCGGGCGCACATGGGGTGTGTGCGGGCGCACATCCCTGGGTGTGCTCCCGTGCGCACCGTTCTCTCTCCTCCGAGCGCCCGCACCTGCGTGGGTCTCTTCTTGGGCGTCAATACCGACCTTCTCCTTTGTATATATAGTTTTTCCCTTCTATTTTTGTAGTAACAATTCATATTAGAATTAGATCATATTCTTAGCTTAGTTGAGAGCTTCTCTCTCTAGATTTAGGGGCTAGTTTAGGGGTAGATTTTAGAGAGAGAAAGTGAAGAATTTCAATGGTGATTGAGAGATTGAAGATTCAATGGTGACAATTGTATTGGAGATCTACTCTATTATCAATGAGCATTTCTAAACTCTATCTCATTTATTGTTTTGTTTAGTATTCATGTTTAGATTGTTGATTTTGATTGAGTTTTGATGATTTGATGATTGATGTTAGATTAGAGTAATTGTTGATTCTTTGATTGTTAATTGTTGATTTCTTTAGTTGTTGGTTGAATTGATGATGTTGTTAGAGTAGTTGTTTGGTTAGGGATTTGGTGAAGCTTGTATAATGTAATGAATTGATGTAGATTGGGGATTTTGATGGAGTTGATGATGTGATTAAATTGGTTAATTGATTATGTGCATGTGTGTGTTTGATTTAGGCTTGATCACCCTTGTTATTCACACTAGATTGCATTGTAAGTTCACATTCACGATTGAGGTGTCTTGTGATGTTTCCTAGCTAGAGTTTATCGTAGTTGACGCTAGTTAGACCTCTAGGAGAATAGCTTGATATGCTCTTTTGGTTACATAATTGATTTTCCCTTGCATTGCTTGACTTAGTCAACTTCCTAAACCAATTTGCATTGTTCATTGCTATTATAAGTGAATCCTAATCCCTAGCATTTTATTTGTTTGGTTTCCTTGTCTTAGTAGTTGTTAGTATACTCCTTTATCTCTTGTTTTCGACCTAGCTTAGGCATACAATTGAAAGCACTTAGACATTACCGTTCCTTTGGGTTCGACCCTTAACCTACCTCTATACTTGTATTTAGGTTTGTTGAGTGTTTATAAATTTTGTTTGGCTTAGGAGGATTAGTTCAACGACCTAATTTTCTCACGTCAGGGATAAGGCTCAAATGGTTGCAAGAAGGCAAATGTACACCCAAAAATAAAGAAAACAACAAAATATAGCAAAAAATGAAAAATACCACCCCGAAAAATGTGCCTTTGTCCTTCCTAGATAGTTCGGTCTCGTGTTTGAGAATCATAAATCAAGCTTTATTAGATTAGGTTTGCATAGTCAAGGATCCACGCCGCTCATACAAGGAATGTTGAAGGCTAGAAAAACAAGTAACCTCACAAGGTTGTGGCAAAAACTCACTAGTGGTGCCAAATCAACTGTAGGAAGCAACTATCAACATACCACAAATAAGTAGAATCCGGCTTCATGATCCTCCTAGTTCAAACCAACTACCCTAGCATACACTATCCTAGAGTCAACCGAACATAATCTCAAACTGTGCATACCTTTACAACCTAGGAAGAAAGTCATGCAAAAGACAAGTCCAATGTACAAGGTTCATCTCATAAGAAAAGAAATGAAGAACAATGCCTCAAAATCACATCAAAAATAAAAAGAGAAATAAAGGAAAGTAAGAGAAAAAGGTAAATTAAAAGAGAGTAAAAGAAAAAGAACGGAGACATAGAAAAGGAAAACATAGGAGAAAAGCATGCAAAGGACTAGAAAGCATAATAATCACATAAAAATCCCAATCGACAAACAAGTGATCGATAGACAACAAAGTCATCGATCCCAAACACATTACGTGTTAACAAGCATCCATCCTCGAACCATTCAACTTCTCCTAAACGAATCCTATCCTATGCAGCCAAGGAAAATAAAGAGAAAATAAGAAAGGTCTCACCGGGGTTCCAAGCTTAGCAAAAATAAGTGAAGCGATTAGAAACCACCTCGTAGCATGCCATACCCATAAGCTCTTCAAGGAACCAAGTGAGAAAAAGAAATAAAAGAAATTATGAACAAAGAAAATGGTTAGTAACTTCAAAACAAATAAAATAAAACAGCAAATAAAAGGAAAATAAACTAAGCAAGAAGTATATACAACCTAACGAAAGAAAAGCTAAACTAACCAAAGAATAGAAAGAATAAAAGAAATAAAGTCTAGACTAACTAAAGAACTACTCTAAACTACAAGATTTGGATTTAAGGGATTTGGATTACGGGATTTGGATATAAGGGTTCATCAACAACAACATGCCAAGCAAAACATCGCCACAAACAACAAACATCCAAGCAAATCGGGCAAACAAGCTAGCTACAAGGAAAGTAGCCTAGAGATCAAGAAAATGAGGAAACCAAAAAGAGGAATGAAAATAAACATGCAAGCAACTAAGATATGTACACAACAACAACATGGTCACCGAGCAAGTTATTAGTTCCCCCAAGCTAGATAGAAAATACATCTCAACATCCCGATCAAAACAAAGAAAGTATCAAAAATATAAGGGATGGAGGTAAAAAGCATGAGAAGCGAAAGGGAACTAGTAACTACTACCATCACCACCACCACTCCCACTTGGCCCGGCCCCATCGGGGTCTCTGTTGCGCTCGGGGTCATCGAAGGGATGAGGGTAAGGCTCCCATCCTCCGGTGTACCCCTTGAGCCACCCATAATGCCCCTTGAAAAGATCTTGTTGCCAAGGAGCAAGAGGGGTGAAGTTATCGGGCAAAGTGAGTTCAAAGGGGTGGTTGGGATGCACATGGGGGTAGTTAGGATCCCCCCTATAGTCACTACCACCCGGAGCCTTGTAATCATAGTTACCATGCTCGTTCGGGTAATAGTGACGCTCGGTGTCGGGGTTAGAAGGCCCCGACCAATAAGGATGCCCAAACGAAGGTAGAGGACCTTGTTGGGGCGGGAAGTACGGATAGTTAACCATGGGAGTAATGTTCCCACGGTTAACTTCCACCTCATAAATTTGTTGTTGTTGTATAAACATACCTTGTTGCATCTCTTGAATACCTCTTATTTGGTCATAGATGGCCCCAAAGTCCTTATCATACATGCCATCCACGTGGATTTTCAATCCACTCATTTGCTCACTAAGAGCCCTCAAATCTGCATTGGCGAAAGCATGTTGCCCTTGCTCATGAGGAGCTTGTTGTTGTGGAGAATAATGTTGTTGTTGTTGATGTTGTTGTTCTTGATCTTGTTGTTCTTCTTCATCATCTTCTTCCTCATCCTCCTCGGAGTCAAAGTTGGGATGCCGGAAGGACTTGGGAACATGCCACACATTGTTGGCAATCCTAGCCAAAGAAGTCAAGCTAGGGTTAGGCAAGTAGCACCAATGCTCGTTGCCCCTAAGCCACTCATATCTCCCTTCACTAAAGCCCTTGTAGATAAATTGGATTTGACCCAATTGTTGCATATCGAGGTAGATGGAAGCTGCATCCCCGATCTCCTTACAAAATGGGAGATAATCATTGAGGCGAAGGCGAGTCAAAAGCCTAGTTACCATACCCCCACATGGGATCTCTCCCGTCCTCCTTTTGCGAAGTTCCAAGCAATATTGGGCAAAGATATAACCCAAGTTCAACCGGCCCACATACTTCGGGCGAGTAGACAACCAAAGGACCTTGAGCTCCAATTTATTCAATTTCTCCATTTCTTGCTTGGGGAACAAAACATAGCCCAAAAGACGGTGTACAACCCTAAGGCAAGGTTGGTACACGTCTGAGATCTTAGCCCTGTTGGTGATAAACTCATTACCACCGGAGATGTCTTCCCACCATGAGTTTTGATCATACTCCGGGAAGATGAAGTGTTCAACGTTGACAATATCCCCATGGGGATCAAAATCCAAAGCGGCGTTGAACTCTTCCAAAGATTGGTCAAAGATGTGGTTGAACAATTGGAAACGCACCCTATATACCCCTCCTATGGGTACAAGCTCTAAGGTAGCCAAGAACTCCAAAGTAGGCTCCTTATAGGTGCGGTAAGAATTGGTGATGAAAGAACCCAATCTGAGATTTAAAAGCAACGACCGCACATCATTATCAATGCCCAACTTCAGCATATCGGGTTGGAAGTAGTGGAGGGTTTGTTTTAGGGTTCTTTCATCTTTCAGATTTTGGTAAAAGGTCTTTTGTTTATCGGTGAAGTTTTTCTTTTTTGGGAAGAGAGGTTGGGGGTCGTGTTTAAGTGGAGGAAGGGTTGGAAGTACTAGGCCTAGAAGATGTACTAGGCCTAGAGGAGGTACTTGGGCGAGGAGGTTCATCGATGCTAACATCGGTTTTCCGCTTCTTGGTGAGTTTCTTGAGGTATTTAGACATTTTGAGAGGCTAAGAAGATCACCAACAACCAACAAGTAGCAAAACCAATGAACCAAGAACACCACACCCAAATTCACCACTTACTACCAAAATCACCATACTCCAAATTCACAATTCTTTTCAATCAAACCAATTCCAAACCAATCAACAATACCAATGATCCAAGAAAAACTCCTTTTCAACAATCCAAGAGCAAACACAAGACCAATACCAAAATCACCATATACTACCAATGTTCCAAAAATTCAACTCACAAGATTTCAACCAAAAATGATGAGAATCACCACAAAATCAACAAACAACACAATGTTATGCAAAATCAATCAACAAACATCACCAAATCACAACCAAAATCAAGATCAAGCATCAAAAATCACAAAATCAATACTACACTATTTATGCTCATACAAATTTTTAATCCATGCAAATTTATGATATAAATGGCAAAATTAAAGCAAGGATTAGTGATTATACCATAAAAGAAGCAAGATTAACCAATTTTGAGCAAGCAATTTGAACTCCTAACAAAAGCCCCAATTTTCGGCCACCAAGAGTAGGAGAGAGAGTGAGTGAAATTTGGGTCAATTTGTAAGGAATTTTTAGTGTAGTAAGGTTTGTAAGTGATTTTGAGTGAAAATGGAGTGATTTTAGTGAGGATTTGAGTGATTTTTGATGGTGAATAAGGAAGGAAGAGGTGCGCACAAGAGGGGTTTTGAAAGGGGAAGCCGTGTGGTTGAAGATGAAGGAAATGTTGAAATGAAGGAAGGAAAGAGGAAGAAGAAGGGTATATTGAACGTTCAGCAATGTGCGGCCGCACAGAACCGGTGTGCGCCCGCACCAGCCTCGTGTACGGCCGCACATCCCTGTGCGTCTCCCTTCCTTCTTTTTTTCTCGAAAATTGATACTTACTGCCTATTTTGGTGCGCACATGAATCATGATGGTGATAAGGAACAACATAGGAAGTAGCTAAAATCATTTTCAATGCCCTCAAAGTTGAAAATTCATGTGCACACCACAAAAATTCACTAAGTATCAATTTCCTCCAACTTTCAAAACATGAATTTCCTATCTTACCTCTCTAAAATTCTTACCCTTTTACCTCAAATTTCGACTAGAATCGAACAAAATATGATTTGTGCCATGAACACCTTCTATCCATCATGCATACTTGTTGAATTCCAATCCCGCAAAAGGACATCCTAAAAATCCAAATAATTAGAAAAGTAAAAGAAAAGACAAAGTAATAAAAGAAACAAAAATGAGAAAATTCAAAAATCAAAGAGAAAGGTTAGAAACTCCGGGTTGCCTCCCGGGAAGCGCTTGCTTAAGGTCCTAAGCTCGACCCTTCCTCCTAATCATGGAGGATCAAAGAACACCACCTTCTTCAAGGTGGTTGATAGAGCAAAATTTTCTTCAACTTTGAGCAACTTCTCATCGTTGCTTAATGAAACTTTTACAAAATTCTTTTCAAATTCTTCTTTTTCATTTCTCAACTTCTTCCTTTTCCTTGCTTTCTTCGAGTCACGGGCCTTTTTCTTCGGCTTGACTTCAACATCCTTAGTCATGGAAGCTTTCTCTTCGTCTTGAGGATTAAGCTTGAACCAATTTGGAAACTCAATTTCTTTCTCATCCCTTGGCTTTTGAATCACAAATTCCTCTTCACTAACATCATTAAAACTTGCACAAACATCATTAACAATCTCAAAAACATCATTAGTAGAAGAATCAATCATACACATACCATGAATGGAACGAGAAAGACCAGCACATGCGATATCTTGCACACAAGATAAGGACTCATGCATTGGTTTCAACTTAAAACTCTCTTCTAATTTCCCACACCTCAAAGTGATTTGACCTCCTTTAACATCTATTAATGCTCCCGAGGTAGCTAAGAAAGGCCTCCCTAAAATGATTGGAATATGTTCATCCTCCTCAATCTCCAAAACAACAAAATCCACGGGAATGACAAACTCTCCAATCCTTAAAGGAACATCATCAATTCTTCCCTTAGGAAGCTTAATAGAACGATCGGCCAATTGAAGTGTTATTTTAGATGGTTGAAGCTCACCTAGATCAAGCCTTTTGAAGACCGAAAAGGGCATAATGCTCACACTAGCCCCTAGATCACACAAAACATTCTCAAAAACCATTTTCTTAATTTGACAAGGGATTGAAAAATTCCCCGGATCTTCCATCTTCTTCGGAAGTTCACCATGGATAAGAGCACTAAAACACTTCCCTCCTTCCACCGAACTACCCTCATCAAAATCATCCTTCTCCTCTAAGATCTCCTTAAGGAACTTGGAGTACTTAGGCATGTCGGGAATTGGCTCGGTAGAGGGTGTAGAATCATGAACATCCTTAAGAACTTCAAGGAACTTCCCAAATTGCTCATCCATTTTGAATCTCAAATATTTTTGGGGATATGGTAGATCGGGAAATCTCTCTACCTCACTCATCTTTTCAACAACACACTCTTCTCTTTTGTCAACCTCACAATAGATTTCCTTAGACTCAACCCTTTCCACTTCATTCTCCTTAGCACCACTCTCATCTCTTCCCTCTTTTGAACAAGAAACTTCCTCATCAAAATCATTTCCACCACTTGTGGCAATAGAGTACACGGGTTTCTTTGGTTCAACACCTTAGGAAGGCAAAGATGAAGGACTAGCAAAATCCTTTATAGTGCTTGCTAATTGGGTAATTTGAGTCTCAAGCATTTTATTGTGGGTCATCATCTCGTTGAATTTCTTATCACTAACCGCCATATCGGTGTTAATGATCTTGGTTTGATTATCAATCAACTCTTCCAAAGTAGTCCTAGGAGAAGAAGGTTGTGAATAGGAATTTTCACCTTGAGTCTTTGGAACAAAACCGGGTGGGGGACCTCTTTGAGCATTGTTTTGAAAATTTTCCCTTCCTTGATTGTTCCAATTACTCCTATTTTGATTTGAACCATAACCTTGATTATGGTTACCACCACCATGATTATAGTTTCCATTACCTTGGTTATGATTCACATAACCTTGGTTTTGATTACCATAATTATGATTTTGATTACCATAATTTTGGCTTTGATTTTGGCTACTATAACCTTGGTTATGGTTACCACGAGAACCTTGATTCCCTTGGTTCCTATAACCACCATTATGATTATAGTTGTCAAAATTACCTTGGTTTTGGTAATTCCTATTCCATTGGCCTTTTTGATTATCAAACCTTTGAACATTGTTGTTTGACACAAAATTAACATGTTCACACTCATTGTTGTCAAATTCATCAACACATTCATTAGGACAAGCACTAGAGTCATGATCATACGATCCACATGCATCACAAAACAAGCAACCCAAAGGCATATTATGTGAAGAGGGAGGGGGTTGAGAGTTAGAAAGAGTACCTCTCCTCTTAAATTGGGAGGGAAGATTCGAAGCTTGAGAAGGGGAAGAAGTGCTCTCCAACTTAGCTTTAATTGCGGTGACCTCCTTTCCTAAGTTTGTCATTTGGGAGGAAAGGTTGTTGATTGCATTGAGATGGTCCACCGAATACAATGAAGATTGCTTGCTTGAAGAGTCCCTCTCCCCATCTTGCCAATCCCTATAATATGTCACCACGTCCTCAATGATGTCCACAACTTCTTCTTCGGTTTTGTTCATGATAGGGCCCCCGGCCCCTCCATCAAGGCATGACTTGCCTTGGGGACTTAAACCGCCATAGAAGATTTGGATCACTTGGTATGTGGGGATTCCGTGGTGAGGGAACTCCCTTTGATACTCTTTGAATCTCTCCCATGCTTCGTAAAGGCTTTCACTCGGCCTTTGCTTGAACCCTTGAATCAAGGCTCTTGCCTCCGCCGTCTTCTTTTGGGGGTAGAAACGGGACAAGAAAGCTTTTGTAACATCGTCCCAAGTTCTCAAGGAGTTGGGTTTCACCTCTTTGTCTAGCCACTCCAAAGATCTTCCTATTAGAGAGAAAGAGAACAACTTGAGGCGGATAAATTCTTGAGAAACCCCATTGACTTTGATGGTGTTGCAATATTTTTCAAATTCTTTTAGATGGTTCAATGGGCTCTCATTCTTAGCCCCACTATATTGCCTTCTCTCAATCAAGGTGATCATTGCCGGCCGGATTTCGAAGTCATTTGCCGGAGTAGTAGGTGGAGCTATTCCGCTCTCAAACCTATATGCCCCGGGCACTCCAAGCTCTTTCAAGGCTATTCTAGGATGTTACCCATTCCTTGCTCTTCTTGAATTTCTTCTTCACTTGAAGAGCTATAAGCCAAGGATCTATTATCCACTCTTCTTCTTGAAAGAGTCCTCTCAATTTCCGGATCAAGGGGAACAAGGGGACGATCACGGGTTCTATGCATGCAAAACTCAAACAAAAATATTAGTAGCACGGCTACAAGTGTAGCCTAAAGAAACAAAATCTTTTTGTATTTTGCAAATGAAATGAAATAGACTCAACAACAACATGCACTCAAGCACCATTCCCCAGCAACGGCGTCATTTTGATGGGAAGGAGAACGATAGGTCGTTGGGCTACCACCCCACCCTATCAAACAAAATTTGTAACTTAACAAATCCCTATTTAGCGTAGTGGTAAGTCAAGGTCAAACCCAAGGGAATGGAGATCAAATGCACGATGCCTAAATCAAGCTATTTCGAAGTCAAGGAGGGGTTTAAGGTTGAACTAAGGCTAAACTAGGTGATGCAAAAGCTTATATGAAATTAATCTAAGACACTAGGGCAATGGATCCACATGCAATCGTAATGGAAACGGTAATTTGGAAGGTTTAACCGACTAAGTCAAGTGATATGAAGGAAAATCATCATGTATCCAAAAGAGCATACTAAGATGGTTCACCTAGAGGTCTAACTAGCGTCAACTACGCTAAACACTACCTAGGGAACGTCACAAAGCACCTCAATCGTGAAATTGCAAGTTTACTAATCAATGGTCCGTATCATAGCAAGCTTACAATGCAATCTAGTGTATTAATCAAAGATGGCCAAACCTCAATTAATCACACACATGCACATGAAATATCAACCAAATTTAATCATATCATCAACTCCATCAATTATCCCCAAATTACACTAATCCATCAATCATACATGCTTCACCATTTCCCTAGCTAGGAAACTACTCACTAGCCATAGGAATTAAGATCAAAACTACAACAATCATCAATTTCATCATATACATAATTGAAATCAAAGATCAAACCAACAATCAATCAAAATCAATCAAAATTCAATCAATAACCAAATCAATCATCAATAACATGGAAAAACTAATGAAATCAACTAAAATCAAACTTATATTGAAATCAAGAAGAAAATCCTTACAAAACTTTGATCAAAAGATCAAATACAATGAGGAATCCTTGAGCAATCACCAAAAATCATGAGTTTCTCTCTCTAAGTTCTTGAGTTTCTCTCTCTAAAATTCTCCCAAAAACTAACTATCAAATTCAATCTAAAAACTAACTTCCTACAAAAAGGTAGAAATAACTATATATACAAAGAGGAGGTCGGTAATGACGCCCAAAAATAGACCCTCATAAGTGCTGGCGCTCGGAGGAGAGAGAATGGCGCGCACGGGACACACCCAGACTGGTGCGCCCGCACGCACCTGGTGTGCGGCCGCACACTCCCTTGGTGCGCCCGTACCTGGCTGGGTCTTTCCCCCTTCTTCTCTTCGTCCTAGCTCAAGTGGTGCACACATCCAGGATGATGATGATGGAGGACAAAGTAGGCAGGAACTTTCTTGAATTTCTTGAAGAGTATAAGCCATGAGGGAGGCATAAACAAAGCCTTGAAGCTTGCCCCTTGGATCCACCTTTGACTTGGAACTTCTTGCACCTTCTTTAGGCATAAAAGCAATGAAAACTCGTGGAGAAGAAGCTCGGGAATTCTTGGACAATCAATTACCACCTTCAAACAAATGATAAAAAGCAAGTAAAAGAGAAAAATAACAAGTAAACTAGAAAAAAGCATGAAATAGAGAAACTAACTACAAAAAGCATGAAATGAAGAAAACAAGAATAAAACTAAGGAAAACTAAATAAAAGAGAGATAAAATAAAATAAAAATCATCCAAAAAGGAACCAAATGAGTGCCAAAAATGTCACTCATCACTTGAACTTGAAGATGCATCTTTAGATACTGAACCATTGAACGACAAGGAACTTATGACTGTACAAGAGAATGAGGACCTTAACATTTCATCAGGTTTGACTTTATTATCCCTTCAAATATATATATATATATATATATATATTAATTATATATATATATGTATATATATATATGTATCTATATATGTATATATATATATATGTATGTATATATATATGTATATATATATATATATATGTATGTATATATATATGTATGTATATATATATATATATATATATATATATATATATATATATATATGACAATATTCTTCAAGTCATGTTAATTCAGTACCTAGTTAGGGCTGGCAAAAACTGACCCGACCCGAAAACCCGACCCGAACCCGACCCGAAAAAAGCGGGTTAGGGTTGAGATTTTCGACCCGAAAACTTAAATGGGTTGACACGAACCCGAACCCGAAATTAAATGGGTTAGGTTAAGGTTGAAAATCTCAACCCGAAAACGACCCACTTAACCCGAAATAAATTTTAGGTCAAAATCAGGTCGGGTCAAACCGAACCCGACCTGATAACCCGAACTATTTTAAGTAAAAAAAAAAAACACCCCCTTTATATACCCCCCTAACCCTAACCCTTACTCTCTCTCCTCACTTCCTCAGCCGTTCTCCTCCTCTCTCTCTCTCCTCCTCCTCTTTCTCTCTCCTGTTCTTCTCCTTCGATCTCATCTCCTTCTCCTCTTCGTTCTTCTCCTTCCGTCCTTCGATCTCATCTCCTTCTCTCTCTTTCTCTTTCGTTCTTCTCCTTCCGTCCTTCGATCTCATCTCATCTCCTTCTCTCTCTTTCTCTTTCGTTCTTCTCCGATTCTTGTCTCCTTCTCTTTCGTTTCCACCACCACGAAGACCACCGAAGACCACCACCGAAGACCACTACCGAAGACATCAACATACAACACCGACTTTAATCGAGGTGGGTTTAATTTTTCTGGGTTTAATTTATTTTCTGTTTCTTTTTTCGTGTTTTTACATGCTATTTTTGTTTATTTTGGTATGTTGTTGTTTATGTTATCATACGGTTGTTTTTGCTAATTTTCAAATATAATGCTAATTTTTATTGTTAAATGTTGTTTATGTAATGGTGATTCTTGTTATTTTTGTTTTTCATGAGCATGCATGTTTTAATTTAGATCTTACTAGTTAGATCTAGACAATCTAGTCTGATTTAGATCATATCCAAATTGATTTTGCTTTAGATCTTCGTTGTTGTTGTTCTTGTTTGTTTTTATTGTGGTTGATTTGTTATTTATTGATATAATTATACGATTTTGCTAAATTATATGGTCTTGTTCATATTTAATTTGCTTTTCAGGGAACAATGGTCTTGTTTATATTTCTGATTAGTTCATTGTATACTGGTTTTGCATGTCTATATGTTAACTTGCTTTCATTTTACATTTTTTTGCAGCAAACATGGATCTATCCTGAAGTTTGAAAGGGTGAAAGGGATGACAAGCTTTGACATACATCGTCTCAAGAACTATGTTATATGAAATCTGTTTACAAAATTTTGTTGCTTTTGAATTCTAATTTGTAATTCAGTAGGTAGATTTTATTTTGGCATGTAATTGTTAATTATGCTAGTTTCATTATCTAAAATCTGTGTTTTGCTTGAAAATATTAGTTTGAAAAATGAAAATATCTTAATGTTTACAAGTAGTTTTCCTATAAAATTAAGGTTGTTTAGGCCAATATTAGCCTTATTAGGTCAAAACAACCAGATTTAAACCCAAACTAAAATATCGGGTTAAACCAGATTACTTTCAAGTTGACCCGACCCAATAAATTTCAGGTCATTTTCGGGTCAAAACCTGATTTAAACCCAAAATTATAAAATTCAGGTCGATTAAGGTCATTTTCAGGTTGACCCGAACCTGAAATAATCAGGTTCAGGTTGAGGTTTTCAACCCGAATTGCTAAATGGATCAGGTTCAGGTCAGGGGGTAGCTGACCCGAAATCAGCTGACCCGAACACGAACCCGACCCGACCTGATCCGATTTCCAGCCCTATACCTAGTGAGCTTATGATTGATACAGGTGCTGCTAAAAAAAAAAGAGGAACGGTATATTGTAGAAAGCTTACCTTGTTACCTCCTGGGGAAAAACTGAATGTGGAGTTTGACGATGATGGTGTGGCTATTGGTGATAATGCTTCATTATTTTCTTTCTTCTTGGGTCAACAAGTTCGAAATAAAGCTATATGTTCGGTACAAGTTAAATGTTGGGACGATTATAAATCTGAAACATTAGACCATTTGTGGGCTTGCATCACGGTAATATGTTATCATAATAAACATGTTTATGGGGTTTTTTCTTTCTCTTATTAACAATGAAACATTGTCAACTTTATGTATGAGCAAAATTAATTTATCTTTGTTTTTTTGCAGGAGAAGTGGTCATTTGATGACTCTAAAAATAGGCGGGAGTGTGTTATGAAACATGCACAACGTTTATTCAGAGGTGCTAGGAGCAAATTGAAATCAAAGTAATTTAATGATAAAAACTTGAAAACAAAAGAAGAACGTCTTGAAAATAAGCCTAGTCATCTGACTAAAGTGGAATGGAAGTTCTTAGTTGACTATTGGAGTGAAGAGGTTGTTATGGTAAAATACATAGATAGTATATCTTTATTCATATATAATTAACGTATATTATTGATTAAATCCTTTTTATTGTAGGAGAAGAGAAAAAAAGCAAGTGAAAGTAGGGCACAACAGAAGATGCCTCACTATAATGGCATTAAAAGCTTCGGTCGCACTAGACAAGAAATTGTATGTCATAACTACTCTTTCTAATTTTAACTTTTGATTCTTGCCATATATAGGACTACAATAATCTACGATGTCACATCAAGCCTTAATTACTACCTTTACTACATTCTATCATTTCCTAAAAAACTCAAAAGGCTACACTAAATAAAATAATGAGACAAGCACCTGTTGCAGCTGTAAGTGGTTAGTGTTGCAGGCTGTTGTGGGTGGAGAGTGCTCCCCTGTTGTTGCTGCGTTTTCTATGACCTGCACACAAGCCCTGCCTGTACACTAGCCCCCTCCCTTCCTGCATACCAGCCCCCTCCCTGCCTGCACACCTGCCCCGACCCCCTCTTGCCAGATGCCACCTGCCTGCACATACCTGCATCCCCTCCCTACTTGCACACCAGCCCCCCTTTCCTAGATTTCCTACACACCAACCTAGTCCTTTCATACATAACAACCCCCACTCCCTCCTACCACTTACTTGCCTGCCTGCTTGTACACTAGCCTATCGCCCTGGCATTCCAACACACCACGTCACCCACCCACGCCCCCCTTCCCTGGCATTCCTACACACCATGTCACCACCCACGCCCCCTTTCCTAGCATTCCTGCACACCACCCGCGCCCCTTTCCTGCACACACCTAATTATAATTTTCTGTTTTTTTTTTATTTTTTATTCTTGTTATTAGCTGAATTCTGGACACATGGAAAATTAAATTCTATTAGACATAACTAAATGTCATTAGCTTCCAAACCACTAAAAATTTTACGAGGTAATTCTCGCACTTATTCAAAATATGCAAACGTGCAATAATTAGGAGTGTAATTTGATTCTATAAACTTGTAATGTTTGTAGTAGAAGAAGAATGGCGGGAAGTGTTCTCGAGTTGCTGTGTTGGTTGCAACACGTACAAGAAAATATGAGAAGGCTATGAATGCAATCAATTTGGCAAATAACACTCTTGCAGTAGTAAGTTTATAAGTTTTATGTTTGTTATTTGCCATTTAACATTTACCATCTTATCTTCTAACTTAATATTGTTTATTCATACGATGAGATAAACAAATTAAAGGAACAAAGAGAGCAAGGTCTTAATGAGAAAACAGATGAGCAAATTATTCAGGATGTGCTTGGCAAAGATACACATGGGTATTTGAAAGCATATGGACCTGGTAGAAGTATTACGCAACATTTTAAAGTAAAGCCCTCTCGAATTGATCTTACTCAAGAGGTGAATGAAGTTTAAAAGAAAGCAAATCAAGCAATTGAAGATGCAAGAAAAGAAGCTTAAAATGCTAGAACAGAAGCAGAACAGGCTAAATTAGAAGCCGAACAAGCCAAAAAAGAGGCGGAAGATGTTAAGAATGACGTGGACAGAAAAATTGCTGATAATAATGCAGTTTGGGAGTAGAAGTTTAGTCAACTTCTGGATTTTCTTGGAGCAGGATGTTCATCAGATTCTGATGATTCAGGATGTCAAGGTTCAAAGGAATGAAGTAAGTAATGCTATCTTCACCGTTTATTGATGGCACTTTGTAAATTCTAGTTTAACCAATTTTTATATTTATGTGTATGCTTCTTTATTGCCTGGGGTTGGGTGATTAGAAATTGCTGCATATTTAAACAAAGGGATATCAGTTGCAAGCTTAGACTTCAATTCAAATTGTTACACTTGACAGGAAAAAGCAATAGCCTATATACGTAGTATTTTTTTTCATTTTTTCTTTTTCCCGTGCTGGCAGCTATTGCCTTTCCCCCTCTCCTAGCCTGTTGTCCTAGTGTCTTTTCCCCCCTTACTAGCTGTTGTTGCCTTTCCCCCTCCGCTGCTTGCTACCCTGCAGTCTTTCCCCTGTTGTTGCTGCTTAAGTCAGACTTATATTAGTTTTCCTACATTGCAAAATCAATGATTTATATATATATATATATATATATATATATATATATATATATATATATATATATATATATATATATATATATATATATTTATTTGATGAGTTACAGAATCAATGATAGTGAATGCATAAGATTGTCACAAATAATATGTTCATGCAGCCAGGCTAGCCACTTTAGCTATTGTTGTTGATGCAGCCGATGCCGAAGCTGCATCTTTTATTGTCGTTATAAATGACGCTGTCTTTGTTATAGATCTGTTGCATATTCTTTGTTGGTTGCTTTAAGAGCTACAATTGTTATTTAGATGGGCTAAAGCTTTCTTTGTTTGATGTTATAGGACTTCGGTGAAGAGTCGGAAGGGCTCAATGTCGTTCAGCAGCACATCATATCTCACAAATGCTCACATATGAGCTCCCCTATTAAACTTGCCTTGTTTTACGCTTCGAACAACAGCAACAAATTGATCTGATACGTTCTGGCCTTATCAACTTCAGCTCAGCAGATCATGTGAAGTTAAAGTAGAAGACATGAACATAATTATAGATTGTATTAATCTAGTTTTTAGTGTATTATAAACACAAATAAAATAAAAGTTGTAACTTTTGTGTATTTGTATGTGATTCTGCACTAATTTCGCTTTAATTAATGCAATTTTTTTATTATATTTTGTTTTAGCTTTGTTAGATACTGTAATATTTATGGCAACAAAGTTTGGTAGCCACAGTATAGATTCGAGGCAACGAAGCTTATTAGCTACGGTAATACTTGTGGCAACAAAGTTTGTCACCACGGTAGAATTGGTGGCAAATAATGTGTTAGCCACGTAAATTTTCGTGGCAAGAAAATATTTTTGCCACGTGAATACTCGTGACATAAATTTCAAAATTTGCTACGACATTCATTTTCCCGTGGCAATTTTCTAGCCCCGGCCTCTTGTGCCACGGGAGAAAATTTCAAGAATCCCGTGGCAAAATTGCATAGCCACGAGAATTTTATACTTCTGCCACGATTTTACTTGTGGCACAAGGGTCAAATTGTTGTAGTGTAGCGTCACAAGACTTTTCACCACCGGGCCCCGTAACCTCAGAATTCCTCAAAGCGTGGATTATAGCATTCAATTTTGGAATTTTTTGACCTTTTTTCGCCCGGAAATAATAATTGCCGAGATGTTGTTCCGAATACCCTCCGGGAGTCCAATTGAGTGAGTGGAACCATCCAATATGCCTTTAAACAGTCAATTTACCCGTTCAAAACTTGCACCGATATCGTGACCTCAAGCCTACCACGGACATTTATGGCAACATATAAGGGTCATATATGGTTTCAAACGTCATTATATGACCCTAAGATGTATCCCCTAGGGTCTCAAGACTTTTCGCCATCAGATCCCGTAACCTCAAAATTCCTCAGAAAGCGTGGATTATAGCCTTCAATTTTGGAATTTTTTGACCTTTTTTCCCAGGAAATAAAAATTGCCGAGATGTTTACCATGGTTCCGACTACCCTTCGGGGCTCCAGATGAGTGGGTGGAACCGTCCAATATGCCTTTAAATAGTCAATTTACTCGTTCCAAACTTGCACTAATATCGTGACCTCAAGCCTACCACGGACATTTATGGAAACATATAAGGGTCATATCTATGGTTCCAAACGTCATTATATGACCCGAAGATGTATCCCCTAGGGTATCAAGACATTTCGCCACCAGGCCCCGTAACCTTAAAATTCCTCAAAAAGCGTGGATGGTAGCCTTCAATTTTGGAATTTTTTGACCGTTTTTTGCCCGAAAATAAAAATTTCCGAGATGTTTACCATGGTTCCTAATACACTCTGGGGGTCCAATTGAGTGGGTGGAACCATCCAATATGCCTTTAAACAGTCAATTTACCCGTTCCAAACTTGCACCGATATCGTGACCTCAAGCCTACTAAGGGCATTTATGGCAACATATAAGGGTTATAGATGGTTCCAAACGGCATTATATGACTCTAAGATGTATCCCCTGGGGTCTCAAGACGTTTCGCCACCGGGCCCCGTAACCTCAAAATTTCTCAAAAAGCATGGATTATAGCCTTGAATTTTGGAATTTTTTGACCTTTTTTCGCCCGGAAATAAAAATTGCAGAAATTTTTATCATGGATCCTAATACCCTTCGGGAGTCCAATTGAGTGGGTTGAACCATCCAATATGCCTTTAAACAGTCAATTTACCTGTTCCAAACTTGCACAGATATCGTGACCTCAAGCCTACCACGGACATTTATGGCAACATATAAGGGTCATATATGGTTCCAAACGTCTTTATATGACCCTAAGATGTATCCCATTGAGTCTCAAGACTTTTCGCCACCGGGCCCCGTAACCTCAAAATTCCTCAAAAATCGTGGATAATAGCCTTCAATTTTTGAATTTTATGACAATAAAAATTGGCGAGATGTTTACCATGGTTCCTAATACCCTTCTGGAGTCCATTTGAGTGGGTGGAACCATCCAATATGCCTTTAAACAGTCAGTTTACCCGTTCCAAACTTGCACCGATATCGTGACCTCAAGCCTACCATGGACATTTATGGCAACATGTAAGGGTCATATATGGTTCCAAACGTCATTATATGACCCTAAGATGTATCCCCTAGAGTCTCAAGACTTTTCGCCACCGGGCCCCGTAACCTCAAAATTCCTCACAAAGCGTGGATTGTAGCCTTCAATTTTAGAATTTTTTGACCTTTTTCGCTCAGAAATAAAAATTGCCGAGATGTTTACCATGGTTCCTAATACCCTTCGGTAGTCCAATTGAGTGGGTGGAACCATTCAATATGCCTTTAAACAGTTAATTTACCCGTTCCAAACTTGCACCGATATCGTGACCTCAAGCCTACCACGGACATTTATGGCAACATATAAGGGTCATATATGGTTCCAAACGTCATTATATGACCCTAAGATGTATCTCCTAGAGTCTCAAGACTTTTCGCCACCGGGCCCCGAAACCTCAAAATTCCTCAAAAAGCGTGGATTATAGCCTTCAATTTTTGAATTTTATGACCTTTTTTGGCCGGAAAATAAAAATTGCCGAGATGTTTACCATGGTTCCTAATACCCTTCTGGAGTCCATTTGAGTGGGTGGAACCATCCAATATTCCTTTAAACAGTCAATTTACCCGTTCCAAACTTGCACCAATATCGTGACCTCAAGCCTACCATGGACATTTATGGCAACATATAAGGGTCATATATGGTTTCAAACGTCATTATATGATCCTAAGATATATCCCCTAGGGTCTCAAGACTTTTCGCTACCGGGCCCTGTAACCTCAAAATTCCTCAAAAAGCATGGATTATATTGAGTAAATCAACAAACATAGAAATCCTAGGTCCCTAATAATATAGAGTAAAACTTGCCTTTCCAAAACAACACTTACTAACCGGACGATGGTGACGGTAGGCTTCGCCAAAGCGAGGTGCCATCACTTCTCTAAGGGGCATAAGGCACACCGGGTGTGCACGTTGGTTTTGGTTTAACTCATCGGTAAGAGTGAGGAGTCGTCACATACTGTGGCAAAAGAGATACATCGTCAAAGATGCATTAGATGCGACGATTGTCTAACCAAGAGTGGCTTAGAGCCATTAGCAAGGCATTGCTTACCCTAGAAGATTGAGTGTTTAAGACAAGCCAAAGCATGCTTAACCACTCTTTGTTTCTTCGGATCTTGGAATCGCCTTATTTTCACAAAATAGGGACAATTTTTACATGTAAATAAGATGTTAAATAAGTATTGAAAATTTGCATGAATAAAATTCAATCTTATTTAAGTATTTTTGAATGGTTTTTCATTAAAATTCTTTCAATTGTAGAATCATGTCTTCAACTAATGACAACAACCTTATGTACCCGGAACTTTCTGAGAAGTTACCATTTTTGCTCAATTTGGTGAACTTCAAGGAATGGGAAGATGAACTCCGAAAGACACTCAAAAATTGCTACCTAGAGCATATCTTGGACACTTCGATCCCGAGTTTCTACTCAAAAGGGATCATGAGTGATGAAGCTCATGAAGAATGGAGTATAGATTGCAAGAGAGTTTCCAAACTCATGGCAAACTCCATCCCGGATCAATGGAGAGGGGTTTTCTCCGGCTATTTTCCGGACATGATGCTCAAAGCTCTTGAAGATGTAGTCAATATGAGGGTCGCCAAGAGTGCTAGGGGCAATTATGATGGTCATGTGGAGGATGTGACAAGGTCACTCTCCAAAATGAGGATCAAGCCACCGCAAGAAGGTTGTTTCTCGAAAGAAATACAAGAGGTATGGGGAAAAGTCTACAATGCAAGACTTAGGCCCGGAATGCCACTTCAAGCTCATGTAATTAACATGACAAGGTTATTCAACCATCTGGAGCTATTTGGCAAACCTGTGGAAGACGAGCAAGCGGCTCACATGCTTCTTAGCTCTCTTCACTCAAGGTATGTGGGACTTAAGATGCGTCTCACCGCCAATAGGGATACACTGTCCTTAAGGGAAGTCATCTAAGAGCTCCAAAAGACCTATTCTTGCAAGAAGGGTAACTTTGCCCTTAGACCAAGGAAGGAGTTCAAAGACAAGAGGAAGATGCGCTGCTTCTATTGTGGTAATCCCGGACACTACAAAAGAGAATGCGGCATGTATATGGATGATGAGGCGAAAGGAAAAGTAACCTCAACCTCAGGTATCATCTTATACACTTGAATATAAGCAATTTTTGAAAGGTATTGGATCTTGTAAAATTGACTCACAACACACTCCTTTTTCAGGAACCAAGTGAGCGGTGCTGTTTCAAGAGGAATCGAGTAAACAAGTAGGATGGAAGTGATCTATCCAAGAGAAACTTGTAATCTCATGTTTTGTGTAAAGAAGTAGAACTTATTTAGTTTTATCTACCATACTTTTGATGTATTCCCGACGTTGGACGTAATTTTCATCAAATCGAGACCTTTTGTTTTGATGTCTTGAACATATTTATGGAATGACACTTTCATGTGTTTTTAGACAAATGTTTGATACCAATACAAGAAAGCTAAAACTACACAGTCTAGTCAAACTTACTTGTGTCATTGTCGCCTTGGCCACATTAACATAAAACGTATCAAGAAACTTCTACAAGAAGGTATTCTTGACTCATTTGACTTAGAATCCTTTGAGAATTGCGAAGGAAGTTTATTAGGCAAGATGATAAAGCAACCGTTCTCCAACTAAGGAGAAAGGGCCGGTGACTTGTTGGGACTTATACACACCGATGTATGTGGACCAATGAGTACACCCGCAAGAAGTGGTTATCGGTATTTCATAACCTTCACGGACGACTTTAGTAGATATGGTTATGTTGATCTAATGTTGCACAAATCCGAATCGGTTGATAAATTCAAAGAATTTCAGAAAGAAGTTGAAAACCAACTCGGCAAGAAAATCAAAGCACTTCGATCGGATCGAGGTGAAGAATATTTGAGCCAAGAGTCTGATGACCATATGAAAGAACATGGAATACTTTCAGAGTTGACACCTCCGGGAACTCCTTAGTGGAATGGAGTATCTGAAAGGAGGAATCGAACCCTGTTAGACATGGTCCGATCGACAATGGGTCTTACTGAACTTCCAATCTCTTTCTAGGGACATGCACGTTTAACTGCGGCACTCACACTGAATCGTGCTCCGTCAAAAGTAGTGGAAAAGACTGCAAATGAATTATGGACTAATAAACCACCAAGGTTGTCTTTTCTCAAGATTTGGGGATGTGAAGCATATGTCAAGAAACTCATTCCTGATAAACTTCATCCAAAATCTGATAAGGGTTACATTGTGGGTTATCTAAAAGAAACCAAAGGGCATTACTTCTACAACAAATCCGAGAACAAAGTGTTTGTTGCTCGTGATGGTGTCTTTTTGGAGAAGGAGCATCTCTCCAAATTGACAAGTGGGAGGAAAATCGAACTCGACGAAGTTCGAGAGGACGAGCAACAAGGAAAAGTTGACAATCAAAGTGCTTACGAAGCAGCTGTTGACGTTGGTCAAAGTCAAAGTATGCAAAGTCAAACCGACAATGCAAATGCTCAGTCCATTACCCTACATAGGTCGACTCGGCCAAGATCTCAACCTGACAGATATCTCGGTGTTGTATTAACCGAAGATCAGGACATCCTAGTAGTGGTTGGAGTTGAGCCGGCAAAATCCGAAATGGACTCCATGGGACTTGGTTAATTTACCCACAGGTTACACACCTATCGGATGTAAATCAATTTTCAAGATGAAAACCGACAAAGAGGGAAATGTATTTACAAAGCAAGGCTGGTAGCAAAAGGTTACAGGAAAATTCACGGCGTTGATTATGATGAAACCTTTTCTCCAGTTGCTATGCTTAAGTTCGTTTGAATTCTTCTAGCGATTGCTGCATATTACAATTATGAAATATGGCAGATGGATGTCAAAACCGCCTTCCTCAATGGAATTTTGGAAGAAACTGTGTATATGACACAGCCTGAAGGTTTTGTCGACCAGAATAATCCTAAGAAGGTATGCAAGCTTAAGAAGTCCATTTATGGATTAAAGCAAGCAAGCAGAAGTTGGAATCTGCGATTTGATGAAGCCATCAGTAAGTTTGGTTTTATCAAGAATCCAGATGAGTCTTGTGTCTACAAGAAGGTCAGTGGGAGTGACATCACCTTCCTAGTCTTATATGTCGATGACATTTTGCTCATTTGAAATAGCATTCCATTGCTGGAGTCTGTAAAGGCTTTGCTCGGGAAATGTTTTCCAATAAAAGACTTGGAAGAGGCTCGGTTTATATTAGGTGTCAAGATCTATAGGAATAGATAAAAAAGGATGATTGGAATGAGTCAGAGTACTTACATCGATAAGGTACTGGCTCGATTCCAAATGGAAGGAGCCAAGAGAGGGCACCTACCCATGTCACATGGCAAAACCTTAAGCAAGAAGCAGTGTCCAAAGACACTTGATGAGCGAGAAAGGATGAGTCGAATTCCGTATGCTTCACTTATTGGATCGATCATGTATGCCATGATATGTACTAGACCGGATGTATCGTATGCCTTGAGTGCTACGAGCCGATTCCAATCAGACCCAGGAGAGGCGCATTGGACTGCGGCCAAGAATATTCTTAAGTACCCGAAAAGGAACAAGGATAAATTCCTGGTCTATGTTGGTAAAGATGAATTGGTTGTTGAGGGATATACCGACGCAAGCTTCCAGATAGACAGTGTCGACTTCAAGTCACAATCAGGATACATATTCTGTCTCAATGGAGGAGCATGTAGTTGGAAGAGTGCAAAGCAAAGCACAACCGCTTATTCTACAACTAAAGCCGAGTACTTGGCAGCATTTGAGGCAGCCAAGGAGGCAGTTTGGATTCGCAAGTTCATTGATGAACTTGGTGTTGTACCCTCGATCAAGGGTCCAATAGACCTCTATTGTGACAACAATGCAGCTATTGCTCAGGCTAGAGAGCCACGAGAACATCAGAAGGTCAAACGTGTCCAGAGGCGATTTCATATGATTCGGTAATGGAAGTCAGAAGGTGAAATCAAAATTTGCAAAGTTGGGATGGATGACAATGTAGCCGATCCACTAACTAAACCCCTGTCTTAAGTGAAGCACAACAAACACATTGAGGCAATAGGAATCAAGCATGTTGCAAACTGGCTTTGAATTCCACTTTATAGTGTTTTAATCAAATTTTGAACAATGTTGATGTAAAGCACCATGATGAACCATTCAGTTTTTGGAGTAATTAAAATTTTCATGCAATTTAAATCACTCCGTCTCTATTTAATTGTGGTTTAGAATTAAATAATGAGTCTATTCGATTTTAATAAATATTCAAATAGGGTATCAAGTCAATGGCTTGGATAAAGAAACACCTATTAAGTGAACATTGAATGTTTTAATCGAAAATTATCCCTAATCAAGGTCATATTTTATGGACGAATGATGACCATCAGAGATTAGTGTGTAGTATGATTTGTAGCACCATTTATTGTGGTATGAGGGAACAAATCATTTGCACAAGTATTAGTTTAGAACCATACTGGATCGACCTATGAGGATACTTTAAGAGATTTGAAAATCGTCATAAGTATTTTCTCATTATTACTATCGGAACTCTTTTCCTTTGACCATCAGTAGTGGGAGATCTCTTGTTTGAGTACTGGTCCGCTTTAGTATCCGCCAAACGTCTTCCGTAATTGGGGATTATAAAGACAGATATCAGGCGGGTGAGTCCTCTTAGTAGAGAAGCTACATTACAAGACTGGAAATGTCCCCCTACTAACAATAGGGAACATGTCTTGTTGTTTACAAGGCCTCTCGAAGAGCGAGACTGTGAAAAATGCATGGTCGTGCTCAGATGGATTTTAGAAATCATCTGCTTCTTGACAGTCAAACTCAAATTTCGAGAAAAACTTCTGGACGTAACAGAGATGACTAGTAATCTTACTCTGTAGTTCATTAAGAGATATGAAGAGACATACGATAAGAGCTATACACTAAATGCACACTTCTCCGGAAGAACAAGTGGGAGATTGAAAGGAATGGTGTCCTTCGAACAAGCGTATTATTCTGATAGCGGGTTCAGAATTATTAGAAAGCTAATATATTCAGTAAGGTCAAGTGATCGGAATACCTGGGTGGAGGCCACTTCCGATCAGTAATATTAATATAATTAATATTACAACTTAATCTTGACTGAACCCTTCGGTCACACCCAAGCAAATATATGCGAACCAACTCGACGAATTAATTCGAAAGAAATTAATTCGTCTCATGAGTGTTAAATATTTAGACGTCGGTAATTCGAGCTTAGAGCGTCGAAACCCAGCGTCGGAAGTCGAGTCGAAAAACAGTGAACGGCGATATGAGAAATAGTAATAAATCAACAAAAGACCAAAATACCCCTAGCATCGGAATGCCCTAGCAAACCGAGTGCTAAGGGCGTATGGCCTAGCATGGTCGCTAGCATGCACACCAAGCCGAGCCTAGGATGGCTGGTGCGTGCTAACGCACCCATGCTAGCATCGCAATGCTAGGCGCTGCCTAGTGCGTGCTAGCATGCTAGGCACGGACTTGTGCGCGCATTAGCTAGCAAGCCATGCCGCAACAAGCTGCAGTAGCTAGCACGCTAGGCGCGCCAGCTAGCCACAGCTAGCAGCATCATGGGGAGGGCCATTGCTTGCTAGCAGCGAGGCCAAGGCACAAAGCCACAGCAGCCCGCACGAGCATGCTAGGCGTGCTGGGCAGCAGCGCCTAGCAGCCCGCATGCGAGTGTTGTTCCTGCTGGGCTTGCGTGCTCGTGGGTGCCACGGACAGCAGCACATGGCAGCCCACCTTGGCTGCCTTGGTCTCCAAGGGTAGGTGCTATGTGGCTTATGGTCCTTCAGTGTGTGTGTGGTGTGAGGTGGACGACTAAGGGAGAGGGAGTGGGGAGCAAGTTTGGTCCCCCCCTCCTCCAAGTGGTCCTCACCTAACCACTCACATGAGCTTGCCACTTGTTCATTTATTACTAGCTTGATTATTTATTTTATTTTAGCTTTAAAATAAAATGGAAAAATCATACTATCCCACATTTATGGAGAGTAAAAGATACTCCCATCATTTCCTATAAATACCCAAGTTTGGGCAATGGGAATGATGCTTGAGTAGGAGTTAAAAAGAACATTCCATAATTTTTGGGAAAACTCTTAAACTCATATATTTCATATTGATTAAACGGGAGGTCAGATAGTAGGGTTTATATTGATTAAACGGGGGGGTCAAATAGTATGGTTTAATATTGATTAAACGGGGGGGGGGGGGTGACGTGGGGAAAACTAGGTCGTTGGGCTAATTCTCCCTAAGCCAAACAAAATTTATAAACACTCAACAAACCTAAATACAAGTATAGAGGTAAGTCAAGGGTCGAACCCAAAGGAACGGTAATGCCTAAGTGCTTCCAATTATATGCCTAAGCTAGGTCGAAGACAAGAGATAAAAGGTGGCTCTTACAACTACTAAAACGAGGAAACCAACCAAATATAAGAGCTAGGGATTAGGATCCGCAAATAATGGCAATGAACGATGCAAATTGGAATGGAAAGTCAACTAAGTCAAGCAATGTGAGGGAGAATCAATCATGCAACCAAAAGAGCATGTCAAGCTATTCTCCTAGAGGTCTAACTAGCGTCAACTACGATAAACTCTAGCTAGGAAACATCACAAGACACCTCAATCGTGTAAATGCAAGCCACAAATCAATGGTCCGTATCAATGTGAACTTACAATGCAATCTAGTGCAATAATCAAAGTTAGCTACTCTCTAATTAATCACACACATGCACATGATCAATCAACCAAGTTTAATCACATCATCAACTCCATCAATTATCCCCAATTTACATCAATTCATTACATCATAAGCTTCACCAAATCCCTAACCAAACAACTACTCAAACATTATCATCAAATCTACCAATACAAACATGAATATCCAAAATCAATCATCAATTCATCAAAATCCAATCAAATCAATCAATCAAAACAATGAAAATTAAACGAAGCAATAAATGAGATAGAGTTTAGAAATGCTCATTGATAATAGAGTAGATCTCCAATACAATTGTCACATTTGAATCTTCAATCTCTCAATCACCATTGAAATTCCTCACTTTCTCTCTCTAAAATCTACTCCTAAAATTAACCCTAAAAACTAGAGAGAGAAGCTCTCAACTAAGCTAGGAAAATGATCTAATTTCTAATTGTAATTCTAATTCTAATTGTTTCTCTCTACCCAAAATGGGTATTTATAGAATACAAGGATAAAAGAAATAAAAAAGAAAAGAAAAATAAAAGAAAAGGAAAAGAAAACAAATGAAATAAGAAAACAAAAAAAAAGAAAAGGAAAATAAAATGAAAAATAAAAGGAATTAAAAGAAAGAAAATAAAAAAAGAAAAATAAAGGAAATGAAATCAGGTACAAACGCTGCTCCAACAAGGGGAAATAATCCCATGTTTCTCACACACAAAATCGCATCATCACTTGATCAACGGCCAAGACTTTAGCTTCCCTGCCACGCACAAATCAGACCCAGCTGTGTGCGGCCGAAGTAAATGAGAGTGCGGCCGCGTCTACGGAGGTTGGAATTGGGCTTGCTCGGAGGTACTTGCGGGACCGCTGCTACGGTGGTGAAGGAGGAATTGGAGGCTGAAATCATAGGAAGCACGTTGCGCAATAGGTGTTAATTGCGGTTGTTGCTGCTGCTTGTGTTGCGTGGTGGCTGTGATGATTTGGGAGCTCGATTGGTGGGCGCTGCGGTGGCAGGAAAACAGGGGAAGATGCGGCTGGAGGTACTGCTGGTGATTATTGTGATTTTTGTGGGGTGAAGTGCGTGGAGTGGTGGTATGAGTTGAGGAGGGCAGCAGGGCTGCTTTGTGTTGCGTGAGGTAGAGGCTGGAACAGGGGAGGAGTTGCTGCCTCCTTTCATCACCATCACTACCATCTCACTATCATCACCATGATGGTGATGAAGGTCAAAGTATGCAGTAGCTTTCCAAATTGGACTTGGGACAAACACCTACAAAGCACACAAAACCGAGGAATAAAAATAAAGTAAAATAAAACTAAAACTAACAAATAAAAGTAAAAGAAATAAAATAAAAATAAAATAATAAAAGAAAGGAAAAATAAAATAAAATGAAAATAAAATAAAGTAAAGGAAAATGAAATAAAAATTAAATCAAATAAACTAAAATAAAATAAAACTAAATCTATAAAATCTAAAATAAAAAGGAAACAACTAAAATAAAGAAAATAAAAGAAATAAAAGAGAAAATACTAGAAAACCAAAGAAATGCTCAAAAGCCGTAAAATAAGAGAACAAAGGTAGAAAAGAGAGAGAAAGCATAAAACCGAGCATTTATTGAGCAAGAAAGCAATGAAAAGAGGACAAAAAGGACCTAAATGCTCATCAAATGTGTGCCATTTATGACACACATCAAATACCCCCAAGCTTACCTTTTGCTCGTCCTCGAGCAAAACAAAACCAAGGGAGTGGAAATGACGAGCTTATTAAAACAAACTAAACAAGAGACGAGATGAGAATATACACTAACTCACTGTCGTAGGAATCACGGTTGTTTTTAGCTACAACAAGCCCTTTAAACCCCAAAGTCGCCTATGAGGACGAGTAAGGTCTCGTAAGGGTATCCTAAGAGTTTGACCCATAACTCTCATAATAGTACAAACAAGGCAAAGCATGAAAAAGAAAACAAAATACAAGAAAAGCAAACAAATGTTCATGAAAGGACTTTTTGCAAATGTACAAGCACAAGTGGATGCAAATCTTTCTAAACAAGTAAGGGAGTGCACGCTCCAAGATACCCAAGGTTGATTGAAACATAAATATGCTAAGCATAGGAACTAGCTTTCACAATCCACTTTCATCCCAAACGATCTTACCGCGTTCTTCCTAATAGCTTCAAATCGACCTCTAATGAGCATCCCATTGATTCCACGAAGGAACCGGAAAAAGAGAATTTTTAGGCTACTCGACATCTTAACTTTTGCATCCCCTCTCTCTATTCCTAAAACTCACCATCCTCTCCACCGATGAATGACTTAACCATTTAGGTCAAAAGGTCTTTCCCCAAGGTCGTAACGTAAGGCAATAAGGGTGAAGGTAGGCTAAAAATTTGAAATTTGGTGGTTTTCCTAAAAGTGAAGCAAAGAACGGGCAATTCTTAGAATCACAATCAAGTAGACACCAATCCAAACAAAAATACTCACACCCCCAAGCTTATTTAAAGCTATAAACCACAAACATATACACAAAAAGCGTGAGAACGCTTCCCCCCAAGCTTAAATGGAGCATTGTCCTCAATGCTCAAAAAGGGAGAATACTCACATCAAAATATTTTTTGAAATTTTCATTTTTCACTTTTTTTTCTTTTTTTAGTAGTGTTTTGTCCTCGCCTCTTTTAACTTTGGACGGCTCTTTCGAATTTGCACTTATTTGTCTATGCCTTTTGTAATGTAGGACGGCTTTTACTCATACTCATTTGCCATTATTCACAAGGAAGATAAAACACAAACTTGCTTTCATAAGAACCAAACATTCCAACTTCTCCACCACAAACTCCATCAAGAATGATCAATTGCTTCACAAAAACCAAGAAAAGAAAGAAAATGAAACAAAAGGCCAAAGATCTAAAGATGTGGCTTGAAAAGATGGTATAAGGCTCAAATGGTTGCAAGAAGGCAAATGTAAACCCAAAAATAAAGAAAATGAATAAAACTATCCTAAAAATGAAAAATACCACCCCGAAAAAGGTGCCTTTGTCCTCCCTAAATGGTTCGGTCTCGGATTCAAGATCTATGAGTCAAGTTTCAAGATTAGGTTTGCAAGAAGTCAAGGATCCATGCCGCTCATACAAGTATAGGTAGAAGGCTTAAAAAACAAAGAACTCACATGGTTGTAGCAAAAACTCACTATTGGCGTCAAATCGACTACAGGAAGCAACTACGAAACATGCCACAAACAAGTAGAATCCGGCTTCATGTTCCCACTAGTTCTAACCAACTACCTTAGCATGCTTTATCCTAGAATCAACCAAGCGTACTCTCAAACCGTGCACACCATTACCATTTAGGAAGAAAAGCATTCAATTATACAAGTCCAAATGTTATTATGTCCAAAGCAAGAACAAAACAAAACACATTGCAAATTTGCCTTGATAAAAACAAAAATCTTTTTGGAGTTTTTCAAAATATAAGAAACATGGAAAAGCATATACAAAGGTGCATAACACATAAGAATCAACATTCCACCAAACATGATAGAATACCCTCCCCCAAGCTTGAATGAGACAATACACTCAAACATAAATCATATAATCCATGGGAGGGGAAAACAAGGAGATCAATCCAACAAACCAACATATGTCCAACAAGTCATCATCCACTAGAGAAAGAGCAAGGAAAGATATTACTGGATATTAGGTGGGTGTAAATACCCGCAAATGACCCAATTTAAACCTTTCAAAGCTAATTTTGCAAGAATTGAACCTTGTTTTCCATATGCTCGCAAAGATAGGAGTCAACCTTCCTTGATTCTTGATCCAAATCGAAGCACCAAAGTATATCAAGTCATGTACCTAGCAAAAAGCACACAAAAATTTCCATGAGAGAAAAATTTATTCTAAAAAGAAAAGGAAAATCTAATCTAAACACGGGTTACTTCCCGAGAAAGGCTTGCTTAAGGTCCAAGCTTGACCGCTCTAGTAAAATAATATTGCAACGATCGCAAGAGCTTGTCAAATGCACTACTACACATTTCATATGATAGAAGGTAGGCAAATGACGGAAGAAAAACGTGCAACAAGATCATTGCACGCAAGTGAGAAGGGAGGTGCCAAAAGAAAGAAGAAGAAGGATCAAAAGGAAGAACAAGAAAATAAGAAGAAGAAGGGGGGAACGAAAAAGAAAAAGGCAAATCCTCCTCACTAAAATGTTTTTGGGTGGCAACATCACTCTCTTCCTCAATTGGAGACAAATGACCCACATGCAAATCCTCATAGACAAAAGGGTCCCCAATGGGCTTACCAACAAAGGAAGGGAGAAAAATAGGGCAATAGGGGATGTGGTCAAACTTTGGAGAGAAAGGGGTATGAGAAATAGGTAAAGGGTTCGCGACTCCCTCAACACAAGGTCTCACATCGCCAATGAGGGCATGAAAATCAATCATAGAATCCTCAAAAGAAGAACACTCATGATCACCATCTCCCTCAAACATCCAACTCCCAAGAGGAACCACATAATCTCCTCCACTACCTTCATAAACAATAGCTCCCTCAACTTCCTTAAAGCCTAAAGTCTCAAAACCATGCATGAATGGAGGCAAATATAACTCAAAATCATCTCTGTCCCATGAAGCTTTCTTAATCAACTTGTTTAAAAGGTTATGGCTATTCCTTATGCACTCAATAAACACATTTGACATAACCTCAAACGAGTCCAAATACTCATGGATAGAAGAGTCACATTCACACACTTGAGACTCATCACAATGGGTGGACGGGTTGGGATTTTCAAATTCAACACTCTCTTCTCTCCCAACTCCTTCACCATCACTCATATGCTCACCAAAGGTATCCTCACACACTCTTGGTTGCTCAAAATCACCATCATCATCCTCAACACACACATTGGATTTGTTATTTTCACACACAAGCATCAAAGATGACAATTGGCGTTTTAGCTCTTCATTTCTCCTTCTTTCCTCCTCAAAACCCTCCTAACTCTTTTTCATCATCTCCAATTGACTTCTCAAACAATTAAGAGTAAACTCCATTTTAGGCCCAAGATCATCACTAAGCTCAACATGCCTAATTCGAGTTTCCATGGTAGCAATAAGAGATTCAAAGGATGTAGGAGATTGAGGTTCAACAAAAGAAGAAGAAGTACAACCAAGATTGGAAGAATCAACATTGAAATCATGAGCATGTACATCACATTGGGGGATGGGGGCAAAATCAAGAACATGAGATTCATTATCAAGGGAACGAAGCACATCACAAGAAGGCATGGTAAATAATGAAGAATATTGAAACACACCATTAGCATCAACTTGAGCATGTATTCCATTATCATGAACAAAAGGGGAAATAGAGTTGAAATCATGTGTTCTAGGTTCACTAATGGGATCATGTGACAAATCATGGGAAATCATGCTAACATTAGAAGAATCAAGACATTGCACATCAATATTAGGAACATGATTATCCCTATTATAAACATCCCTAGCAAACCAAACATAAAAATCCCAAGCATCATCAATTAACAATGCTGTAAATTCACCATTGTGCATGCATTCAACTTTATCCCTAGTTTGCTCATTCAAACCAAAATAACAAATCTCACAAGCCTCCCAAAGACTACTACAATTTCAATCAAGAAATCCCTCTAGTCTATTAAAATATTCACAAAAAGGCTCATTGTCAAATTGAGGAAATGAGAGACATGCCATTTTATACAAAACAAGCAAAAATCAAATAAAAGAAAAGTATACACAAAGACCTAGACCCAAGCAATTAAAAACACTCAAACATAGACACCGTTCCCCGACAACGGCGCCATTTTGACGTGGGGAAAACTAGGTCGTTGGGCTAATTCTCCCTAAGCCAAACAAAATTTATAAACACTCAACAAACCTAAATACAAGTATAGAGGTAAGTCAAGGGTCGAACCCAAAGGAACGGTAATGCCTAAGTGCTTCCAATTATATGCCTAAGCTAGGTCGAAGACAAGAGATAAAAGGTGGCTCTAACAACTACTAAAACGAGGAAACCAACCAAATATAAGAGCTAGGGATTAGGATCCGCAAATAATGGCAATGAACGATGCAAATTGGAATGGAAAGTCGACTAAGTCAAGCAATGTGAGGGAGAATCAATCATGCAACCAAAAGAGCATGTCAAGCTATTCTCCTAGAGGTCTAACTAGCGTCAACTACGATAAACTCTAGCTAGGAAACATCACAAGACACCTCAATCGTGTAAATGCAAGCCACAAATCAATGGTCCGTATCAATGTGAACTTACAATGCAATCTAGTGCAATAATCAAAGTTAGCTACTCTCTAATTAATCACACACATGCACATGATCAATCAACCAAGTTTAATCACATCATCAACTCCATCAATTATCCCCAATTTACATCAATTCATTACATCATAAGCTTCACCAAATCCCTAACCAAACAACTACTCAAACATTATCATCAAATCTACCAATACAAACATGAATATCCAAAATCAATCATCTATTCATCAAAATCCAATCAAATCAATCAATCAAAACAATGAAAATTAAACAAAGCAATAAATGAGATAGAGTTTAGAAATTCTCATTGATAATAGAGTAGATCTCCAATACAATTGTCACATTTGAATCTTCAATCTCTCAATCACCATTGAAATTCCTCACTCTCTCTCTAAAATCTACTCCTAAAATTAACCCTAAAAACTAGAGAGAGAAGCTCTCAACTAAGCTAGGAAAATGATCTAATTTCTAATTGTAATTCTAATTCTAATTGTTTCTCTCTACCCAAAATGGGTATTTATAGAATACAAGGATAAAAGAAATAAAAAAGAAAAGAAAAATAAAAGAAAAGGAAAAGAAAAGAAATGAAATAAGAAACAAAAAAAAAGAAAAGGAAAATAAAATGAAAAATAAAAGGAATTAAAAGAAAGAAAATAAAAAAAGAAAAATAAAGGAAATGAAATCAGGTACAAACGCTGCTCCAACAAGGGGAAATAATCCCATGTTTCTCACACACCAAATCGCATCATCACTTGATCAACGGCCAAGACTTTAGCTTCCCTGCCACGCACAAATCAGACCCAGCTGTGTGCGGCCGCAGTAAATGAGAGTGCGGCCGCGTCTACGGAGGTTGGAATTGGGCTTGCTCGGAGGTACTTGCGGGACCGCTGCTACGGTGGTGAAGGAGGAATTGGAGGCTGAAATCAGAGGAAGCAGGTGGCGCAATAGGTGTTAATTGCGGTTGTTGCTGCTGCTTGTGTTGCGTGGTGGCTTTGATGATTTGGGAGCTCGATTGGTGGGTGCTGCGGTGGCAGGAAAACAGGGGAAGATGCGGCTGGAGGTACTGCTGGTGATTATTGTGATTGTTGTGGGATGAAGTGCGTGGAGTGGTGGTGTGAGTTGAGGAGGGCAGCAGGGCTGCTTTGTGTTGCGTGAGGTAGAGGCTGGAACAGGGGAAAAACAGGGGAGAAGAAGGGAGGAGCTGCTGCCTCCTTTCATCACCATCACTACCATCTCACTATCATCACCATGATGGTGATGAAGGTCAAAGTATGCAGTAGCTTTCCAAATTGGACTTGGGACAAACACCTACAAAGCACACAAAACCGAGGAATAAAAATAAAGTAAAATAAAACTAAAACTAACAAATAAAAGTAAAAGAAATAAAATAAAAATAAAATAATAAATGAAAGGAAAAATAAAATAAAATGAAAATAAAATAAAGTAAAGGAAAATGAAATAAAAATAAAATCAAATAAACTAAAATAAAATAAAACTAAATCTATAAAATCTAAAATAAAAAGGAAACAACTAAAATAAAGAAAATAAAAGAAATAAAAGAGAAAATACTAGAAAACCAAAGAAATGCTCAAAAGCCATAAAATAAGAGAACAAAGGTAGAGAAGAGAGAGAAAGCATAAAACTGAGCATTTATTGAGCAAGAAAGCAATGAAAAGAGGACAAAAAGGACCTAAATGCTCATCAAATGTGTGCCATTTATGACACACATCAGGGGGGGGGGGTCAGATAGTAGGGTTTCATATTGGTTTAACAGGGGGTTCATATTGATTTTACGGGAGGTCAGATAGTAGTGGTTCATATTGATTTTACGCGGGATCAGATACTAGGGCTTCATATTGATTTAACGGAGGTCAGATAAAGGGGTTCATATTGATTTAACGGGGTCAGATAGTAAGGGTTCATATTGATTTAACAGGGGGGTCAGATAGTAAGGGTTCATATAGATTTAACGGGGGTTAGAGAGTAAGGGTTCTTATAGAATTAACGGGGGGTTAAATAGTAGAGCTTATATTGATTTAACGGGGGGGTTAGATACCAGGGGTTCATATTGATTTAACCGGGGGGGTGGTTAGATAGTAGGGTTATATTGATATAACGGGGGTTTAAATAGTAGGGATTCATAAAGATTTAACGGGGGGTCAGATACTAGGGCTTCATATTGATTTAACGGAGGTCAGATAGAGGGGTTCATATTGATTTAACGGGGTCAGATAGTAGGGGTTCATATTGATTTAACAGGGGGGGTCAGATAGTAAGGGTTCATATAGATTTAACGAGGGTTCGATAGTAAGGATTCTTATAGAATTAACGGGGGGTTAAATAGTAGAGCTTATATTGATTTAACGGGGGGGTTAGATAGCAGGGGTTCATATTGATTTAATCGTGGGGGGTTAGATAGTAGGGTTATATTGATTTAACGGGGGTTTAAATAAGAGGGATTCATAAAGATTTAACGGGGGGTCAGATAATAGGAATTTGTATTGATTTAACGGGGGGTCAGATAGTAGGGGTTCAGATTGATTTTACGCGGGATTTGATACTAGGGCTTCATTTGATTTAACGGAGGTCAGATAGAGGGGTTCATATTGATTTAACGAGGTCAGATAGTAGGGGTTCATATTGATTTAACAGGGGGGTCAGATAGTAAGGGTTCATATAGATTTAACGGGGGTTAGATAGTAAGGGTTCTTATAGAATTAACGGAGGGTTAAATAGTAGAGCTTATATTGATTTAACGGGGGGGTTAGATAGCAGGGGTTCATATTGATTTAACCGGGGGGGTTAGATAGTAGGGTTATATTGATTTAACGGGGATTTAAATAGTAGGGATCATAAAGATTTAACGGGGGGTCAGATAATAGGAATTTGTATTGATTTAACGGGGGGTCAGATAGTAGGGGTTCATGTTTATTTAATAGAGGTAAGATCATAGGGTTATTATATTAGGGGTTGGAATAGTAGAGGATGGTATATTATGGGCATGTAAGGGATATTAGAGTTAGGATAGACACTCGGGTTTTGGTCGGACATAGCTAACCCTAAGGTAGTAGACCTTAAAGTTGTGTTCTCCCTTTTGTGGGTGGATACTGTTGGAGGCGCGGCGCTTGACGTCCTCGTAGCTTTCAAGTAAGAGCCCCGGGTTTTTAGAGAAGTTCGCTTCGAGGGTAAGATTCGTTATGTTTTCTTTGTGATTATTTATTTATGCTTTATAATTTTAATTATAGCGAGTGGTTCCTCGGGTGGGGTTGGTTCCGCGGTGAGTCGGACTCACCAAACCCCAACACATATATGGTTTCAAAAGTCATTATATGACCCTAATATGTATCCCGTAGAGTCTCAAGACTTTTCGCCACCGAGCCCCGTAACCTCAAAATTCCTCTAAAAGCGTGTATTATAGCCTTCAATTTTGGAATTTTTCTACCTTTTTCGCCCGAAAATAAAAATTGCCGAGATGTTTACATGGTTCCTAATACTCTCCGGGAGTCCAATTGAGTGGGTGGAATCATCCAAAATGCCTTTACACGGTCAATTTACCCGTTCCAAACTTGCACCGATATCGTGACCTCAAGCCTACCACGGACATTTATGGCAACATATAAGGGTCATATACGGTTCCAAACGTCATTTTATGACCACAAGATGTATCCCCTAGGGGTCTCAAGACCTTTCGCCATTGGGCCCCGTAACCTCAAAATTCCTCTAGAAGCGTGTATTATAGCCTTCAATTTTGGAATTTTTTGACCTTTCTTTGCCCGGAATTAAAAATTGCCGAGATATTTACCATGGTTCCTAATACTCTCCGGGAGTCCAATTGATTGGGTGGAACCATCCAATATGCCTTTAAAAAGTTAATTTACCCGTTCCAAACTTGCACCGATATCGTGATCTCAAGCCTACCACGGACATTTATGGCAACATATAAGGGTCATATATGGTTCCAAAGCTCATCATATGTCCCCAAGATGTATCCACTAGGGTCTCACGACTTTTCGCCACCGGGCCCTGTAACCTCAATAATCCTCAAAAAGCGTGGATTATAGCCTTTAATTTTGGAATTTTTTGACCTTTTTTCGCCCGGAAATAAAAATTACCGATATGTTTACCATGGTTCCTAATACCCTCCGGGAGTCCTATTGAATGGGTGGAACCATCCAATATGCCTTTAAACAGTCAATTTACCCGTTCCAAACTTGCACCGATATCGTGACCTCAAGCCTACCACAGACATTTATGGCAACATATAAGGGCTATATATGGTTCCAAACGTCATTATATGACCCGAAGATGTATCCCCTAGGGTCTCAAGACTTTTCGCCACTAGGCCCCGTAACCTCAAAATTCTTCAAAAAGCGTGGATTAGCCTTCAATTTTTGAATTATTTGACCTTTTTTCGCTCAAAAATAAAAATTGCGGAGATGTTTACCGTGGTTCTTAATACCCTCCTGGAGTCCAATTGAGTGGGTGGAACCATCCAATATGCCTTTAAATAGTCAATTTACCCGTGCCGAACTTGCAACAATATCGTGACCTCATGCGTACCAAGGACATTTATGGTAACATATAAGGGTCATATATGGTTTCAAACGTCATAACATGACCCTAAGATGTATCCCCTAGGGTCTAAAGAATTTTCGCCATCAGGCCCCGTAACCTCAAAATTCCTCTAAAAGCCTGGATTATAGCTTTCAATTTTGGAATTTTTTGACCTTTTTTTACCCGGAAATAAAAATTGCCGAGATGTTTACCATGGTTCCTAATACCCTGCGGGAGTTCAATTGAGTGGGTGGAACAATCAATATGCCTTTAAACAGTCAATTTACCCGTTCCAAACTTGCACCGATATCGTGACCTCATGCCTACCCCGAACCATTATGGCAACATATAAGGGTCATGTATGGTTCCAAACATCATTATATGACCCTAAGATGTATCCCCTAGGGTCTCAAGACTTTTCGCCACCAGGCTCCGTAACCTCAAAATTCTTCAAAAAGTGTGGATTATATAGCCTTCAATTTTGAAATTTTTTGACCTTTTTTCGGCCGAAAATTAAAATTGCAGAGAAGTTTACCATGGTTCCTAATACCCTCAGGGAGTCCAATTGAGTGGGTGGAACCATCCAATATGCCTTTAAACAGTTAATTTACCCGTTCCAAACTTGCACTGATATCGTGACCTCATGCCTACCATGGACATTATGGTTCCAACGTGATTATATGACCCTAAGATGTATCCCATAAGGTCTCAAGACTTTTCGCCATCGGGCCCCTTAACCTCAAAATTCCTTAAAAATATTGGATTATAGCCTTCAATTTTGGAATTTTTTGACCTTTTTTCGCTCAAAAATAAAAATTGCCGAGATTTTTACCATGGTTCTTAATACTCTCCGGGAGTCTAATTGAGTGGGTGGAACCATCCAATATGACTTTAAATAGTCAATTTACCCGTGCCAAACTTGCAACAATATCGTGACCTCATGCTTACCAAGGACATTTATGGTAACATATAAGGGTCATATATGGTTTCAAACGTCATTATATGACCCTAAGATGCATCCCCTAGGGTCTAAAGAATTTTCGCCACCAGGCCCCGTAACCTAAAAATTCCTCAAAAAGCATGGATTATAGCCTTTAATTTTGGAATTTTTTGACCTTTTTTCGCCCGAAAATAAAAATTTCCTAGATTTTTACCATGGTTCCTAATATCCTCCAGGAGTCCAATTGAGAGGGTGGAACCATCCAATATGCCTTTAAACAGTCAATTTACCTGTTCCTAACTTGCACTGATATCGTTACCTCTAGCATACCACGGACATTTATGGCAACACATAAGGGTCATATATGGTTTCAAACGTCAATATATGACCCTAAGATGTATCCCCTAAAGTCTCAAGACTTTTTACCACCGGGCCCCGTAACCTCAAAATTTCTCAAAAAGCGTGGATAGTCTTCTATTTTGGAATATTTTGTCCTTTTTTCGCTCAAAAATAAAAATTGCTGAGATGTTTACCATGGTTCCTAATACCCTCCGGGAGTTTAATTGAGTGGATAGAACCATCCAATATGCCTTTAAATAGTCAATTTACCCGTGCCAAACTTGCAACAATATCGTGACCTCATGCGTACCAAGGACATTTATGGTAACATATAAGGGTCATATATGGTTTCAAACGTCATTATATGACCCTAAGATGCATCCCCTAGGGTCTAAAGAATTTTCGCCACCAGGCCCCGTAACCTAAAAATTCCTCAAAAAGCATGGATTATAGCCTTTAATTTTGGAATTTTTTGACCTTTTTTCGCCCGAAAATAAAAATTTCCTAGATTTTTACCATGGTTCCTAATATCCTCCAGGAGTCCAATTGAGAGGGTGGAACCATCCAATATGCCTTTAAACAGTCAATTTACCCGTTCCTAACTTGCACCGATATCGTTACCTCAAGCATACCACGGACATTTATGGCAACACATAAGGGTCATATATGGTTTCAAACGTCATTATATGACCCTAAGATGTATCCCCTAAAAATTCCTCAAAAAGCGTGGATCATAGTCTTCTATTTTGGAAAATTTTAACCTTTTTTGGCTCGGTAATAAAAATTGCCGAGATGTTTACCATGGTTCCTAATATCCTCCGGGAGTCCAATTGAGAGGGTGGAACCATCTAATATGCCTTTAAACAGTCAATTTACCCGTTCCAAACTTGCACCGATATCATGACCTCAAGTCTACCATAGACATTTATGGCAACATATAAGGGTCATATATGGTTCCAAACGTCATTATAAGACCCTAAGATTTATCCCCTAGGGTCTCAAGACTTTTCGCCACCGGTCCCCGTCACCTCAAAATTTCTCAAAAGGCGTGGATTATAGCCTTCAATTTTGGAATTTTTTGACCTTTTTTTCGCCCGGAAATAAAAATTGCCAAGATGTTTACCATGGTTCGTAATACCCCCCGGGAGTCCAATTGAGTGGTTGGAACCATCCAATATGCCTTTAAACAGTCAATTTACCCGTTCGAGACTTGCACCGATATCGTGACCTTAAGCCTACCACGGACACTTATGGCAACATATAAGGGTCATATATGGTTCCAAATGTCATTATATGACCCTAAGATGTATGCCCTAGGGTTTGAAGACTTTTCGCCACTAGGCCCCGTAACCTCAAAATTCCTCAAAAAGCGTGGATTATTGGAATTTTTTTGACCTTTTTTTGCCCGAAAATAAAAATTCCCGAGATGTTTATCATGGTTCCTAATACCTTCCGGGAGTCCAATTGAGTGGGTGGAGCCATCCAATGTGCCTTTTAACAGTCAATTTACCTGTCAAAACTTGCACCGATATCGTGACCTCAAGCCTACCACGGACATTTATGATAACATATAAGGGTCATATATGGATCCAACGTGATTATATGACCCTAAGATGTATCCCATAAGGTCTCAAGACTTTTCGCCATCGGGCCCTTAACCTCAAACTTCCATAAAAATATTGGATTATAGCCTTCAATTTTGGAATTTTTTGACCTTTTTTCGCTCAAAAATAAAAATTGCCGAGATGTTTACCATGGTTCCTAATACCCTCCGGGAGTCTAATTGAGTGGGTGGAACCATCCAATATGCCTTTAAATAGTCAATTTACCCGTGCCAAACTTGCAACAATATCGTGACCTCATGCGTACCAAGGACATTTATGGTAACATATAAGGGTCATGTATGGTTCCAAATATCATTATATGACCCGAAGATGTTTCCCTAGGGTCTCAAGAATTTTCTCCACCGGGCCATGTAACCTCAAAATTCCTCAAAAAGTGTGGATTAAAGCCTTCAATTTTGAAATTTTTTGAACATTTTTCGCCCGGAAATAAAAATTGCCTAGATTTTTACCATGGTTCCTAATATCCTCCAGGAGTCCAATTGTGTGGGTGGAACCATCCAATATGCCTTTAAACAATCAATTTACCCGTTTCTAACTTGCACCGATATCGTTACCTCAAGCATACCACGGACATTTATGGCAACATACAAGGGTCATATATGGTTTCAAACGTCATTATATGACCCTAAGATGTATCCCCTAAAGTCTCAAGAATTTTTACCACCGGGCCCCGTAACCTCAAAATTTCTCAAAAAGCGTGGATCATAGTCTTCTATTTTGGAATTTTTTAACCTTTTTTCGCTCGGAAATAAAAATTGCCGAGATGTTTACCATGGTTCCTAATACCCTCTGGGAGTCCAATCGAGTGGGTGAAACCATCCAATATGCCTTTAAATAGTCAATTTACCCGTTCCAAACTTGCACTGATATCGTGACCTCAAGCCTACCATGGACATTTATGGCAACATATAAGGGTCATCTATGGTTCCAACGTGATTATATGACCCTAAGATGTATCCCATAAGGTCTCAAGACTTTTCGCCATCGGGCCCCTTAACCTCAAAATTCCTTAAAAATATTGGATTATAGCCTTCAATTTTGGAATTTTTTGACCTTTTTTCGCTCAAAAATAAAAATTGCCGAGATGTTTACCATGGTTCCTAATACCCTCCGGGAGTCTAATTGAGTGGGTGGAACCATCCAATATGCCTTTAAATAGTCAATTTACCCGTGCGAAACTTGCAACAATATCGTGACCTCATGCGTACAAAGGACATTTATGGTAACATATATGGGTCATCTATGGTTTCAAACGTCATTATATGACCCTAAGATGCATCATCTAGGGTCTAAAGAATTTTCGCCACCAGGCCCCGTAACCTAAAAATTCCTCAAAAAGCATGGATTATAGCCTCTAATTTTGGAATTTTTTGACCTTTTTTCGCTTGGAAATAAAAATTTCCTAGATTTTTACCATGGTTTCTAATATGCTCCAGGAGTCCAATTGAGTGGGTGGAACCATCCAATATGCCTTTAAACAGTCAATTTACCCGTTCTTAACTTGCACCGATATCGTTACCTAAAGCATACCACGGACATTTATGGCAACATACAAGGGTCATATATGGTTTCAAACTTCATTATATGACCCTAAGATGTATCCCCTAAAGTCTCAAGACTTTTTACCACCGGGCCCCGTAACCTCAAAATCTCTCAAAAAGCGTGGATCATAGTCTTCTATTTTGGAATTTTTTAACCATTTTTCGCTCGGAAATAAAAATTGCCGAGATGTTTACCATGGTTCCTAATACCGTCCGGGAGTCCAATCGAGTGGGTGGAACCATCCAATTTGCCTTTAAATAGTCAATTTACCCGTTCCAAACTTGCACCGATGTCGTGACCTCAAGCCTACCATGGACATTTATGGCAACATATAAGGGTCATATATGATTCCAACGTGATTATATGACCCTACGATGTATCCCATAAGGTCTCAAGACTTTTCGCCATCGGGCCCCTTAACCTCAAAATTCCTGAAAAATATTGGATTATAGCCTTCAATTTTGGAATTTTTTGACCTTTTTTCGCTCAAAAATAAAAATTGCCGAGATGTTTACCATGGTTCCTAATACCCTCCGGGAGCCTAATTGAGTGGGTGGAACCATCCAATATGCCTTTAAATAGTCAATTTACCCGTGCCAAACTTGCAACAATATCGTGACCTCATACGTACCAAGGACATTTATGGTAACATATAAGGGTCATATATGGTTTCAAACGTCATTATATGACCCTAAAATTCATCCCCTAGGGTCTAAAGAATTTTCGCCACCAGGCCCCGTAACCTAAAAATTCCTCAAAAAGCATGGATTATAGCCTTCAATTTTGGAATTTTTTGACCTTTTTTTGCCCGGAAATAAAAATTGCCGAGATGTTTACCATGGTTCTTAATTTCCTGCGGGAGTTCAATTGAGTGGGTGGAACCATCAATATGCCTTTAAACAGTCAATTTACCCGTTCCAAACTTGCACCAATATCGTGACCTTATGCCTACCCCGGACCATTATGGCAATATATAAGGGTCATGTATGGTTCCAAATATCATTATATGACCCTAAGATGTATCCCTAGGGTCTCAAGACTTTTCTCCACAGGGCCATGTAACCTCAAAATTTCTCAAAAAGCGTGGATTAAAGCCTTCAATTTTGAAAATTTTTGAACTTTTTTCGCCCGGAAATAAAAATTGCCTAGATTTTTACCATGGTTCCTAATATCCTCCAGGAGTCCAATTGTGTGGGTGGAACCATCCAATATGCCTTTAAACAATCAATTTACCCGTTCCTAACTTGCACCGATATTGTTACCTAAAGCATACCACGGACATTTATGGCAACATACAAGGGTCATATATGGTTTCAAACGTCATTATATGACCCTAATATGTATCCCCTAAAGTCTCAAGACTTTTTACCACCGGGCCCCGTAACCTCAAAATCTCTCAAAAAGCGTGGATCATAGTCTTCTATTTTGGAATTTTTTAACCTTTTTTCGCTCGGAAATAAAAATTGCCGAGATGTTTACCATGGTTCCTAATACCCTCCGGGAGTCCAATCGAGTGGGTGAAACCATCCAATATGCCTTTAAATAGTCAATTTACCCGTTCCAAACTTGCACCGATATCGTGACCTCAAGCCTACCTTGGACATTTATGGCAACATATAAGGGTCATCTATGGTTCCAACGAGATTATATGACCCTAAGATGTATCCCATAAGGTCTCAAGACTTTTCGCCATCGGGCCCCTTAACCTCAAAATTCCTTAAAAATATTGGATTATAGCCTTCAATTTTGGAATTTTTTGACCTTTTTTCGCTCAAAAATAAAAATTGCCGAGATGTTTACCATGGTTCCTAATACCCTCCGGGAGTCTAATTGAGTGGGTGGAACCATCCAATATGCCTTTAAATAGTCAATTTACCCGTGCCAAACTTGCAACAATATCGTGACCTCATGCGTACCAAGGACATTTATGGTAACATATATGGGTCATCTATGGTTTCAAACGTCATTATATGACCCTAAGATGCATCACATAGGGTCTAAAGAATTTTCGCCACCAGGCCCCGTAACCTAAAAATTCCTCAAAAAGCATGGATTATAGCCTCTAATTTTGGAATTTTTTGACCTTTTTTCGCCTGGAAATAAAAATTGCCTAGATTTTTACCATGGTTCCTAATATTCTCCAGGAGTCCAATTGAATGGGTGGAACCATCCAATATGCCTTTAAACAGTCAATTTACCCGTTCCTAACTTGCACCGATATCGTTACCTCCAACATACCACGGAAATTTATGGCAACACACAAGGGTCATATATGGTTTCAAACGTCATTATATGACCCTAAGATGTATCCCCTAAAGTCTCAAGACTTTTTACCACCGGCCCCCGTAACCTCAAAATTTCTCAAAAAGCGTGGATCATAGTATTCTATTTTGGAATTTTTTGACCTTTTTTCGTGACGTGGGGAAAACTAGGTCGTTGGGCGAATCTTCCCTAAGACAAACAAAATTTATAAACACTCAACAAACCTAAATACAAGTATAGAGGTAAGTTAAGGGTCGAACCCAAAGGAACGGTAATGCCTAAGTGCTTCCAATTAAATGCCTAAGCTAGGTCGAAGACAAGTGATAAAAGGGGACTCTAAAAACTACTAAAACGAAGAAACCAAACAAATATAAAAGCTAGGGATTAGGATCCGCAAATAATGGCAATGAACGATGCAAATTGGAATGGAAAGTCGACTAAGTCAAGCAATGTGAGGGAAAATCAATCATGCAACCAAAAGAGCATGTCAAGCTATTCTCCTAGAGGTCTAACTAGCGTCAACTACGATAAACTCTAGCTAGGAAACATCACAAGACACCTCAATCGTGTAAATGCAAGCCACAAATCAATGGTCCGTATCAATGTGAACTTACAATGCATTCTAGTGCAATAATCAAAGTTAGCTACTCTCTAATTAATCACACACATGCACATGATCAATCAACCAAGTTTAATCACATCATCAACTCCATCAATTATCCCCAATTTACATCAATTCATTACATCAAAGCTTCACCAAATCCCTAACCAAACAACTACTCAAACATGATCATCAATTCTACCAATACAAACATCAATATCCAAAATCAATCATCAATTCATCAAAATCCAATCAAAATCAACAATCAAAACAATGAATATTAAACAAAGCAATAAATGAGATAGAGTTTAGAAATGCTCATTGATGATAGAGTAAATCTCCAATACAATTGTCACATTTGAATCTTCAATCTCTCAATCACCATTGAAATTCCTCACTTTCTCTCTCTAAAATCTACTCCTAAAATTATCCCTAAAACTAGAGAGAGAAGCTCTCAACTAAGCTAGGAAAATTTATCTAAAAATCTAATTGTAATTCTAATTCTAATTGTTTCTCTCTCTACCCAAAAATGGGTATTTATAAATACAAGGATAAAAGAAAATAAAAAATAGAAATTAAAATAAAAGAAAAAGAATATAAAAGGAAAAGGAAAAGGAAAAGGAAAAGAAAAGAAAAGAAAAATAAAAATAAGAAAAGAATAAAGAAAAGAAAATTAAAAGAATAAAAAGAAAATAAAATCCAAGAATAAAAAGAAGAAAGGAAACGGGTTATTTTGCTGCTCCAACAATTGGGGAAATTATCCCCTGCTTCTCACGAAAACGCAGCTCATCATCATCAACACGCACCTATCAAGCCGCACATCATCATCAAATCACACACCATCAACGGCTCGAACAAAACCCAGGTGGGTGCGGCCGCATTCATGGAATGTGCGCCCGCACCTTCTGAGGTTCGATTGTAGGAGGAGCAGCGGCGGTTGCGGAGGTGAGGTAGGCGTTTGCTGCGGCTGGGAATTGCTTCGAGGGTGGCGCAATTGGTTGCGGGAATGGCTGGAGTTATTGCTGCTGTTGTTGCTTGGATTGGTGGCTGGTGGAATAGGGGTGCGGTTGCTGCGATTGGGGGTCAAAAGGGAGGTTGCGTGAGTGGTGGCTGGGATTTGTGGTGCGAAGGTGGCTGGAGAACAGGGGAAGGTGCGTGGTGAGTGGTGGTGTTGCGTGGCTGGAGCTGTTGTGGTGTGCAGTTGGTGTTGGTTGATTTGTTGTTGTTGTTGCTGTGATTGCGGTGGCTGTTGTGTGTGTTGGGGGGTGAAAGGAGGCTGGAACAGGGGAAGTGAAGGGGCAGCAGCTTGGGGAGTTTCTGGTTGTTGAGTTCACCATCACCATCACCACCATGATGGTGATGAAGATAAAGGAATGCAGTAGCTATCATCAAATTGGACAATGGGACAAACACCTACAACACACAAAAAACCGAGAAATAAAAATAAAGTAAAATAAAACTAAAACTAACAAATAAAAGTAAAAGAAATAAAATAAAAATAAAATAATAAAAGAAAGGAAAAATAAAATAAAATAAAGTAAAGGAAAATGAAATAAAAATAAAATCAAATAAACTAAAATAAAATAAAACTAAATCTATAAAATCTAAAATAAAAAGGAAACAACTAAAATAACGAAAATAAAAGAAATAAAAGAGAAAATACTAGAAAACCATAGAAATGCTCAAAAGCCGTAAAATAAGAGAAGAAAGGTAGAAAAGAGAGAAAAAGCATAAAACCGAGCATTTATTGAGCAAGAAAGCAATGAAAAGAGGACAAAAAGGACCTAAATGCTCATCAGATGTGTGCCATTTATGACACACATCATTTCGCACCACAATATAGTGACCTCATGCGTACCAAGGACATTTATGGTAACATATAAGGGTCATATATGGTTTCAAACGTCATTATATGACCCTAAGATGCATCCCCTAGGGTCTAAAGAATTTTCGCCACCAGGCCCCGTAACCTAAAAATTCCTCGAAAAGCATGGATTATAGCCTTCAATTTTGGAATTTTTTGACCTTTTTTTCGCCCGGAAATAAAAATTGCCGAGATATTTACCATGGTTCTTAATACCCTGCGGGAGTTCAATTGAGTGGGTGGAACCATCAATATGCCTTTAAACATTTAATTTACCCGTTCCAAACTTGCACCGATATCGTGACCTCAAGCCTACCACGGACATTTATGGCAACACAAAAGGGTCATATATGGTTTCAAACGTCATTATATGACCCTAAGATGTATCCCCTAAAGTCTCAAGACTTTTTACCACCGGGCCCCGTAACCTCAAAATTTCTTAAAAAGCGTGGATCATAGTATTCTATTTTGGAATTTTTTGACCTTTTTTCGCTCAAAAATAAAAATTGCTGAGATGTTTACCATGGTTCCTAATACCCTCCGGGAGTCTAATTGAGTGGATAGAACCATTCAATATGCCTTTAAATAGTCAATTTACCCGTGCCAAACTTGCAACAATATCGTTACCTCATGCGTACCATGGACATTTATGGTAACATATAAGGGTCATATATGGTTTCAAACGTCATTATATGACCCTAAGATGCATCCCCTAGGGTCTAAAGAATTTTCGCCACCAAGCCCCGCAACCTAAAAATTCCTCGAAAAGCATGGATTATAGCCTTTAATTTTGGAATTTTTTGACCTTTTTTTCGCTCAAAAATAAAAATTGCTGAGATGTTTACCATGGTTCCTAATACCCTCCGGGAGTCTAATTGAGTGGATAGAACCATTCAATATGCCTTTAAATAGTCAATTTACCCGTGCCAAACTTGCAACAATATCGTGACCTCATGCGTACCAGGGACATTTATGGTAACATATAAGTGTCATATATGGTTTCAAACGTCATTATATGACCCTAAGATTCATCCCCTAGGGTCTAAAGAATTTTCGCCACCAGCCCCCGTAACCTAAAAATTCCTGAAAAAGCATGGATTATAGCCTCAAATTTTGGAATTTTTTGACCTTTTTTCGCCCGGAAATAAAAATTGCCTAGATTTTTACCATGGTTCATAATATCCTCCAGGAGTCCAATCGAGTGGGTGGAACCATCCAATATGCCTTTAAACAGTCAATTTACACGTTCCAAACATGCACCGATATCGTGACCTCAAGCCTACCAGTGACATTTATGGTAACATATAAGGGTCATATATGGTTCCAACGTGATTATATGACCCTACGATGTATCCCATAAGGTCTCAAGACTTTTCGCAATCGGGACCTTAACCTCAAAATTCCTTAAAAATATTGGATTATAGCCTTCAATTTTGGAATTTTTTGACCTTTTTTTGCCCTAAAATAAAAATTGCCGAGATGTTTACCATGGTTCCTAATACCCTCCGGGAGCCTAATTGAGTGGGTGGAACCATCCAATATGCCTTTAAATAGTCAATTTACCCGTGCCAAACTTGCAACAATATCGTGACCTCATGCGTACCAAGGACATTTATGGTAACATATAAGGGTCATATATGGTTTCAAACGTCATTATATGACCCTAAAATGCATCCTCTAGGGTCTAAAGAATTTTCGCCACCAGGCCCCGTAACCTAAAAATTCCTCAAAAAGCATTGATTATAGCCTTCAATTTTGGAATTTTTTGACCTTTTTTCGACCGGAAATAAAAATTGCCGAGATGTTTACCATGGTTCTTAATACCCTGCGGGAGTTCAATTGAGTGGGTGGAACCATCAATATGCCTTTAAACAGTCTATTTACCCGTTCCAAACTTGCACCAATATCGTGACCTCATGCCTACCCCGGACCATTATGGCAACATATAAGGGTCATGTATGGTTCCAAATATCATTATATGACCCTAAGACGTATCCCTAGGGTCTCAAGACTTTTCTCCACCAGGCCATGTAACCTCAAAATCCCTCAAAAAACGTGGATTAAAGCCTTCAAGTTTGAAATTTTTTGAACTTTTTTCGCCCGGAAATAAAAATTGCCTAGATTTTTTCCATGGTTCCTAATATCCTCCAGGAGTCCAATTGTGTGGGTGGAACCATCCAATATGCCTTTAAACAGTCAATTTACCCGTTCCTAACTTGCACCGATATCGTTAACTAAAGCATACCACGGACATTTATGGCAACATACATGGGTCATATATGGTTTCAAACGTCATTATATGACCCTAAGATGTATCCCCTAAAGTCTCAAGACTTTTTACCACCGGGCCCCGTAACCTCAAAATCTCTCAAAAAGCGTGGATCATAGTCTTCTATTTTGGAATTTTTTAACCTTTTTTCGCTCGGAAATAAAAATTGCCGAGATGTTTACCACGGTTCCTAATACCCTCCGGGAGTCCAATCGAGTGGGTGAAACCATCCAATATGCCTTTATATAGTCAATTTACCCGTTCCAAACTTGCACCGATATCGTGACCTCAAGGCTACCATGGACATTTATGGCAACATATAAGGGTCATATATGGTTCCAACGTGATTAAATGACCCTAAGATGTATCCCATAAGGTCTCAAGACTTTTCGCCATCTGGCCCCTTAACCTCAAAATTCCTTAAAAACATTGGATTATAGCCTTCAATTTTGGAATTTTTTGACCTTTTTTCGCTCAAAAATAAAAATTCCCGAGATGTTTACCATGGTTCCTAATACCCTCCGGGAGTCTAATTGAGTGGGTGGAACCATCCAATATGCCTTTAAATAGTCAATTTATCCGTGCCAAACTTGCAACAATATCGTGACCTCATGCGTACCAAGGACATTTATGGTAACATATAAGGGTCATATATGGTTTCAAACGTCATTATATGACCCTAAGATGCATCCCCTAGGGTCTAAAGAATTTTCGCCACCAGGCCCCGTAACCTAAAAATTCCTCAAAAAGTATGGATTATAGCCTCTAATTTTGGAATTTTTTGACCTTTTTTCGCCTGGAAATAAAAATTGCCGATATGTTTACCATGGAACCTAATACCTCCCGGGAGTCCAATTAAGTGGGTGGAACCATCCAATATGCCTTTAAACAGTCAATTTACCCGTTCGAGACTTGCACCGATATCGTGACCTAAAGCCTACCACGGACACTTATGGCAACATATAAAGGTCATATATGTTTCCAAATGTCATTATATGACCCTAAGATGTATCCCCTAGGGTTAGAAGACTTTTCGCCACCAGGCCCTGTAACCTCAAAATTCCTCAAAAAGCGTGGATTATTGGAATTTTTTTGACCTTTTTTCGCCCGAAAATAAAAATTCCCGAGATGTTTACCATGGATCCTAAAACCTTCCGGCAGTCCAATTGAGTGGGTGGAACCATTCAATATGTCTTTAAACAGTCAATTTACCCGTTCCAAACTTGCACCGATATCGTGACCTCAAGCCCACCACGGACAGTTATGGCAACATATAAGGGTCATTTATGGTTTCAAACTTCATTATATGACTCTAAGATGTATCCCCTAGGGGTCTCAAGACTTTTCGCCACCAGGCCCCGTAACCCCAAAGTTCCTCAAAAAGCGTGGATTATATAGCCTTCAATTTTGGAATTTTTTGACCTTTTTCCGCCCGGAAATAAAAATTGCCGAGATGTTTACCATGGTTCCTAATACCCTCCGGGAGTCCAATTGAGTGGGTGGAACCATCCAATGTGCCTTTAAACAGTCAATTTACCCGTGCCAAACTTGCACCGATATCGTGACCTCTAGCCTACCACGGACATTTATGGCAACATACAAGGGTCATATATGGTGCCAAACGTCATTATGTGACCCTAAATGTATCCCCTAGGGGTCTCAAGACTTTTCTCCACCGGGCCCTGTAACCTCAAAATTCCTCAAAAAAAGTGGATTAAAGCGTTCAATTTTGGAATTTTTTAACCTTTTTTCGCCCGGAAATAAAAATTGCCTAGATTTTTACCATGGTTCTTAATATCCTCCGGAAGTCCAATTGAGTGGGTGTTTTTGTCCCTCGGGAGAGTTACAGCTCGAAGACTAGTCAGGAGCGGCCTGTACCTGCAAGACAAACGGAGACACCTGTTGGTTGGTGCTCCGCCTCCGACGATCAAGTTAGTAACTTGAAAGGAGAGAAAAAGGTGCGAAAATTTAGGTGGGGATCTGCTAGGTTTTCTAGCTCAGTTGTCTCTATCAAAGGGACAGTTTGTAATAAATGGAAAAACGAGCCCTCCAAAAGAGGGGAATCCCCCTATTTATAGGGTCCTTGGGATTTGTGCCCCTGATTAGGTGACAGAACCCTAATCAGAGATGGGATGCGCCGCATTGCGGCTTTCTCGGGATTTGGGCCTGAAGGCCGACTTTTTCCCCCAAATATTCGGATTGACACTTGTCAAACAGGGATAGGTCCATTTTGGACCATCCCCGGGCTGACACGTGTCACCCTCTGATTGGGCCACATGGAGGGGTAAAATTACCCTAAACATTTGCCCCTCACAGATGTGACGTTGCATGCCACGTGGCATCTGTGACACGTGTCACTCTCTGAGTGGTGGTAATGTTACCGCCGAAATTTTACTATTCAACTTCTGGGTGAAATACGGGAATACCCCTTCATTTACCCTCTTTATATAGTCGTTTACCCTCATAATTTTGGTACGCTTCACAAAAATTTCAGAGTAAACTTAGAGAGCCTCTTGAAAGAGAGAACAGAAGTCATCCGTCTGAGTCAGACGCAAATTCGAAGAAACTCAGAAGCACCAACACAGGCGGACCCGTCTACCTTCAGATCTCAATTCTAAAGGTACCGTCTCCGACTCTCTCAGCTCTTTTTTCATTTTTTCGCTTGTTTATATTCCTTGCAATAAATGGATTCATCACCAACACACACGACACAACCTAGGGTAGAATCCAGCCGTTCACCAGGGACGGCTGAGTCTAGGACTGGTAGTGCCGTCTCAGGGTGTTGGGACCACCCTCATGTTTGGATTCCGACCATTTGCGCGTCTGTGTAGGACACAATGGCTCGGACTATGCAGACGGCATGAGACCCAGATTATAGAAGTGACGGCTCAGGCGGCCAAACGCCTGAGGGGGAGACGTCTGGCTTTGAACACCAGACGGCTCCGGAGAGATCCCCTCCGCATTGCCCCCCAACTCCTGATTCCTTTTTAGAGGAATGCGACCAAAGCGGGGAGGAGGTCAACGACCAAGGCGGTGAGGAGGCCGCCTCAGCTTCCGTTTCTCTATCTGGGGAGGAGACGGGAAGTGGTCTTGACGTCTCCTCTTCCGAGAGCAGTGATGATCTTCCTCCGCTTGTGGATAGCGAGGAAGAGGAAAAGAAGAATTGGAAGGAGAAGGATGATCCCTTCAAAATCCACGTCTCCTCAAAAGACATTGGCCTTACAGAAAAAGGTCTTGACAATTTCTTTAAAATGCACCCAATAGGAGACGGGTGTAAAATAAGGGTGCCTCCCCCAGACGGCACCATTTCCTGGGAAGACAATGAACGCAACGCAAACGTCTACTTCGGCTGTTACGAAGCGACGTTCAAGGCTGGTCCGCGCTTCCTCCTTCACCAGGCAGTGAAGGCAATTTTGAGAGGCTATGGCCTCGGTGTCTGGCAACTTACCCCCAATTCTAGGGCAAATATTCTGGGGTATGTTGTCGCCTCTGAATTCCAAGGGATTCACCCCGGCTGGGAAGCCTTCGCTAAGATGCATTATCTTAGCTGCAACCCAGGCGGGTACAGAGCATGGTATACTCTAACCACGTTCCCCCAATATATGATGACCTTGGATAAGGTCTCCAAATTCGACGGCTGGAAGCATAGGTTCTACCTGCTGATGGCTCCCACCAAGCGGGAGAACTTCGAGCTCCGCCAGTATAATAAGAAGCCCGACCTTCTGGGTCGGAAGTGTTGTCTTCCTCGGATCCCGGATGATGACTTCGACAAAATAATTGAGGCTGATTTCTTCGGCCTCGCAGACGCGACACTGTCAACCGGGGAAACAATAAAAGTTCCCAAGAACTGGATCCCCAAAAGCGCCTGGTTTAGGGACGAGTGCTTCCTAGCCGCCTGCGGGCTAGGGCACATGTTTGACAGACGTATGCGCCTGAATTACTTCCGTCTGCAGTACTTTTGTGTCGGAAATATTTTTTGATAATGTTCTAACTGTTTTCCCGTTTGATCTTGCAGAAGAAGCATTAAACATGTTGCCTTAAGAGAAGACCCCCAAACGGTCCTCAGCACAGATCTGCCGAGACTTGGCGAAGCCCAGGCGCGAGAGCTCAGGGCCAAGGTAAACGCCTGACCCTTTTATGAGTTTACTTTCAAAGTTTCCTTTCTTCGTCTGCTAACATTAAGTTGTTATTTTTTTGGGAGGCAAGGTGGACAAGACGTTTGAGAAGAATCTCAAACGGGCTAGGGAGGAGACCCCCGTCTCTAACCCCAACAAGTCCTCAAAGAAGGCCGCCTTTTCTGCTACTCCCGTCGCCCCGTCTGGGAGGCAAATGCGTATAGCATGGAGGAAGGAGCAAGTGTCTGGCTCCCTTGGCCTAGACTTGGCCCACCCTCTTCCTGCAACCGGGGGGTTCTCAACGGCTGCCAGCGGCTCTCGCCTGGCCGGCTCTGCAGGTAAGAACCCTTTTGAATCCCCGCCTGAACTTGGATGGCTGTTGCGAGTGAAATCACACTCCCAACAGACGTCATCCTCAGACGGTCGGAACCAGATAGGCGCTTCTTTAGTAACTCAATATGATGTTGATTGTGGTACAGATCAATCGCCCCGTTGGCCAGACGTCCAGAAGCATGCCAAGGCCATGCTGGATGCTGTCGGCAAGCGGGATAAGGATGCTATCCCGGGGATAGAGACGTTCAACCTTGAACGTATTCTGACCCTCGTGGCTGAGGTAGTCTACTTAACCAATTTTTCAATAACTGTTTCTGCCCCTTTCCCCGCTTGCATCCTTAACCTTGTTTATTTTTGTAGGCTTTGCTGCGGGTAGACGGGCTCAAGCGTCGTTACACCCGCAAACGAGATGAGGTAAGACGGGCCAAGCAGTCCGCCAGAAATGCCACTGATGTTGCTTTGCACTCCTCTATAGTTAACGAAATTAAAACTATAGCAACTCAAATGACGCAGGCGGCCAGGATTACAGAGCTGGAATCAACGCTGCAGGCGGCCAACCAGAGGGCTGAGGCTGCTGAGTCGGCCCAGAAGCAGGCGGAGGTGGACCTCCCTAAACTTAGGGAGGACCTCCAGAAAGCCTAAGAGAGCCTCCAAGCACTTCAAGGAGCCTCTTCAGAGAATGCTGATCTAAAGAGCAAAATAGCTAAGATGGAGGAGGAGGCGGCCAAAGCTCAGGAGAACTTCCGAGCAACTCTCCAGGCGGAGCAAAACTGTCTGGTTGCTGAAATGGCCGTCGATAAAGAGGCTATGATGAGGATCGCCTGGAGTGCCTTGTATCTTGAAAAGGATTATGGCGTCTGGGCTCTGGCTCACAAGTATGCTGATGAAGTCATCTACTTGCGAGAGAAGGGTGAGCCAGAGCCTGAGTCCTTCCTCGCCTGGGCTGAGACGGAGCAACCTGAGCCTGAAGCCGAAGCTGAAGCTGAAGCTCCAGAGGTTGAAATCATTGAGGAGGGCGAGAGAATCCAGGAGGGGCCGCCTGCAGGGCAGTAGTTTCAGCGGCTGTGTGCCAAGTCTTCTTTTTTTATTTTTTCTGCGGCAGTATGCCATTTATTTTGCTTATGGCCTGCGTGCCGAGTACATGTGTATCTTTACCGGCTGAGGAGCCGTGTTTATCAAACAATTTCTCTTTCCCGGACGGGGTCCGGATAACAATTAATCCATCACAGCCGTTTGGCTGGGTGGAAATTTAATGAATGCATCGACTGAGTCGGTTTTGATCTTTTTTGCGCTTGTGTTCAAAAGCATGTGGCGATCTCTACCTAAATTATCAAAAGTATGCGGCTGTCCTTGCCCTTGGACGGCTGTGTGGTTGGTTTCAAGTGGAGTTGGTTGATTGACTTGGGAACGTCTGATGCTGCAAAGGGCATGATACGTTTGTAAGTCAATCAATCACAATAGCGATTGCCCCAAACCAAGTGCACATCCGTACATTTACAGGCGTTTCTACTTCTACCTAGACGGTAATGTCCGTCTAGGTGAAGTTCATATAGCCATTGCACGACTCTTTTGCCCCAAACGAGGATGTGTACAATTTCAATGCGAAAAAACGATAAGTAAGTAATGCAGTCGGTCGCCAACTGATGTCAGTGGACATCCGGGTTCCCAACCTTAATCATTCTTTAAGTTGTTCAGGCAGACGGCTATGAATGGCTGATTCAGCCGTCCAATCGTGGCCGCCTACATTGGTACGTAGAGTAAGCAAGTTGGCTTCTCTTTGCGACGATTGCACCCGGAGGGGTGTCGCCAGATGCCTTAGTCCATGTAGGGACAGGCGAATTTATGGGAAAATCAGCCGTTTGGCCATTGGCCTCTGGTCTTGTTTGAGACCGGCTATGTAGCTACTAAGCGTTTTTGTGCTTAGCTTAATTATCTGGCCATTGGCCTCTCGTTGATGAGACGTTAATTCAATTTCCAAGTATCAAACTTAGAGAAACAAACATGTAACCCGTCTGGAATTCAGGCGGGGTATAAGACAATCAAAAGTAAAAACAAAAAGCAACTTCTCATTAATGTACACTTCTTGTTTACAAAAATTTTTACAAAATCTCAGAAGTAGTATTTTTTCAAATTATCTACGTTCCAAGTTCTAGGCAGGCGCCTGCCGTCTGGAGTTTCCAGGCGGTAGGTGCCGTCTTTTACTTCTTCATAAATCCGGTAGGGGCCTTCCCAATTAGGAGTTAGCTTTCCAAGCTCATTGGCCATACCAGTTGCCTCCATTTTCCGTAACACTAGGTCGTCCACTTTCAAAGGGCGCTTGTGTACTCTCTTGTTGTAGGCTCTTGTCATTCTCAGACGGTAAATCTCATGACGCAATGCGGCATTGCCCCTGCGCTGTGGAAGTGAGTCCAATGCTAGGCGCATTGCCTCCCAGTTTGCCTCTTCATCATATAGCATGACTTGGAGAGTCGGCTCATAGTGCTCGATGGGCAAGACGGCTTTAGCACCGTAAACCATGAGAAATGGGGTTTCACCGGTTGCCCCTTTTGTAGTTGTCCGCATGGCCCATAGGACATGAATTAATTCTTCAGCCCATAAGCCACCGACTCTTTCAATTTTCTTCTTTATACCGTCTGTGATCAGTTTGTTGAAGGCTTCAACTTGGCCGTTTGCTTAGGGTCGACCAACTAATGCAAAATAACTTGAGATCCCCTGATCTCCCAACCAAGTCTTAAGCTGAGGCGTCTCAAACTGAGGACCATTATCAAACACCATAGACATAGGAACCCCATACCGGGTGATGATATTCTTCTAGATGAAGGAGATGACGTCTGAGGTCTTGTTTGTTCTTTACAGCCTCAGCCTCTATCCACTTGGTAAAATAATCCACAGCCACAAAGATGTAACGCTTTCCGCCTGGAGCAGGCGTGTAAGGACCCAAAATGTCCATGACCCATTTTGCAAACGGGATTGGGCTGTGGATGGCCGTCAGATCAGTAGCCGGACGGTGAATAAGTTTGCCAAATTTCTGGCACTTGTCACATTTTTTCACCAATTCCTTGGCGTTTGCCTCTAGAGTGGGCCAAAAAAAATGTCGTCTGGCTCTAACGGCTAGAGATCTGCCGCCTATGTGGGAGGCGCAGAACCCTGAGTGCAAGTCTTCGAGAACTTCCTTCCCCTTCTCTAGGGTTACACACTTCAAAAGAGGCTTAAGAAACCCCGCCTTGAAGAGCTCTCCGTTTCTCAACTCGAAGCTTGCAGCTCGCTTTTTCAGAACGGCTGCCTCCTGTGGCGAATTAGGAAGTGTCCCGTCTGAGAGATATGCCCGGATGCCATCCATCCAGGTAAAGCTTCGGTCTAGGACTCCAATGGGATCTTCATAATTGCTTCTTTTTTCAAGTACTTCCCAGAAGACTGACCGAGGCGTATCGTGGCAGGCGGAGGATGCAAGCTTTGACAGGGCATCCGCCTGGTGGTTATCAGACCAGGGTACTTGATTCAAATGAAATTCCTCAAGGGACCCAACCTCCCCTTTGACCGCCTGAAGATATTTGATCATAGCCGGGTGAGTTGCTTCAAATGTTCCCTCATATTTGCTAACGACCAACTGTGAATCAGAGTAGGCGTCAATTTTTGTTGCCCCTGCCGCCTTACACATGCGGATTCCGGCTAGCAGGGCTTCATATTCCGCCTCATTGTTTGAGGCCTGAAACTTGAACCGTAGTGCATACTCATATCTGTCCCCCTCAGGAGACTCATAAATTACGCCTGCACCACAACCGTTCTTTGTTGAACTCCCGTCTACATACACTTTCTAAACCTGATTGAGATTATCCGGAGCCACCGGACGGGTCATTTCCACAATGAAGTCGGTAAACGCCTGACCTTTCACTGCCTTTCTCGGTTCGTAAGTGATTTCAAGACTTTGCATTTCAATAGCCCATTTTAACATTCTGCCGGATGACTCCAAGGTAGACATTGGCCGCTTGAGTGGCTGGTCGGTGTAAATCACCACCGGATGAGCCAGAAAGTAAGGCTTCAACTTTTTGAATGCCATGTACAAAGCAAGACCAAATTTTTCAACCACAGGGTACTGGAGTTCAGCATTTTTAAGAACATGGCTAATGAAGTAAACCGGGAGTTGAACGCCGTCTCGCTCAGCAAGGAGAACGGCACTGAGAGCATGATCTGAGACGGCTAAGTACATATACAACATCTCCCTAGGTAGAGGGCTGACCAGCCTAGGCAGAGAGTGCAAGTGCTCTTTCAGCTTCTGGAATGCCGTCTCAGCATCGTCTCCCCATTCGAACCTGGTCTTCTTCCTGATTGCTTGGAAGAAGTAAAGGCATTTATCACCTGACCGGCTGAGAAACCATCCCAAGGCGGCCAGGCAACCAGTTAGACTCTGAACTCCCTTGACAGAACGAGGTGACTTCATGTCAATTACCGCCTGTATCTTTTCAGGGTTAGCCTCTATCCCCCTTTGATCAATCAGGAATCCGAGAAACTTCCCAGACTCAACACCAAAGACGCATTTCTTTGGGTTTAACATGACCTTATGCCGCCTGAGGGTGGTGAATGTTTCTCGGAGATCAGCAAGGTGATCCGCCTGTTGCTTGGATTTGACTATCATGTCATCTATGTACGCCTCCACATTCCTCCCAATTTGATTAATGAAGACCGTATTAATCATCCGTTGGAAAGTGGCAGGCGCATTCTTCAAGCCAAACGGCATCACAGTATAACAGAATAACCCCAACTCAGTGACGAAGGCCGTCTTCTCTTGATCTTTCTTCTAGAGGGGTATTTGATGGAAGCCGGAGTAGGCATCCATAAAGCTTATCAAGGTGTGACCGGCTGTAGAGTCGACAAGACTGTCGATTTTTGGAAGCGGGTAACTATCCTTTGGACACGCCTTGTTGAGGTCTGTGTAGTCAACACACATGCGCCAGGTCCCATTCAGTTTCTTGACAAGGACGACATTGGCCACCCAGTCGGGGAAATTACAGGGCCGAATGAACCTGGCGTCTAGCACCTTTTGACTTCGGCAGCTGCCGCCTGACTTCTTTCCTCGCCATGGTTTCTTTTCTTTTGCCGGATGGGCTTCTTTTTGGGATCCACGGCGAGTTTGTGGAAAGCGAGATCCGGGCTGACGCCTGGCATCTCTTCCACTTCAAAGGCAAATATGTCTTTGAATTCTTTCAACAGAAGGTGCAAGCTTGCACCTAGAGTAGCATAAGCAACCGTCCCACCCTTCACAGTACGCTCTGGACAGCCGTCGTCCAGAACGAGATCAATATTTTCTCCAGTCGGTTGGGGACGGAGCTCGTCTGACCGTTCCCCGGTCAGTGATTGCTATTTTTTCTCTTTCTTCACCTCCACCAGCAGAGGCGCTTTTCTTTTCTTACCAACGGCTGGTGGGGCAGGGTTGGCATCCTTGACATCGTCAAGTTCTATTGGTTCCTTCTCTTGGTCGTCTGAGGCCACAGTATCTTTCACGGCCAAGAGATAGCACTCCCTAGCCGTCCTCTGATCCCCATTCAGGGAACCAACAGAGCCATCATCCCGCTCATACTTGATGAGCATTTTGGCTTCGTTGAGGGTCGGCCTACCAAGGATGATATTGTAGGCGGTAAACTCCTCCACGACCAAGAACCTGACGATAATATGCCGTCCCTGGCCTTTTTCTCCCAGCCGGATGGGCAAGTGAACTCTGCCGGCTGGGTAGACCATCCCACCCCCAAAACCAACCAAGGGGTGGGTAACCGGGTGCATGCTGCTGACATTGTATTTCAGCTTCTACAGGCACCGGAGGCTGATAATATCCGCCGAGCTGCCGGTGTCAATAAGGATCCGTCCAACCAGCTGGTTGGCAACCTTACATTCAATGATGACCGGGTCGTCATGCGGGCGGCGGACGCTGCCCCTATCCTTCTCAGTTATGAGTACGTCTGGGAAGGTGGAGGAGGCAGACGCCTGCTCATCATCATCCTTGTCCATATTTCTAAGATGGCTTTTGGTGCCTCGGATGGTAGGGCCACCACATGAAAATCTGCCTGCAATAGTGTAGACCGGATCCTTGTTGGTTTCCGAACTACTAGTAGGCTGGGGGCCCGCCTTGGAGGACTGACCCTTGTTCTTCTTCTTTGCCCCAGCTATGGACTTAGAAATGTAGGACTTTAGAAGCCCCTTGTCAGCCAGACGGTCCAACGTTCGCTGTAGACTAAAGCAATCGTTGGTGTCATGGCCAACCTCCTCATGGAATTGGCAAAATTTATTTCTGTTCCACGACTGGACAGAACTCTTCATCGGATTCGGCTTCTCAATAGACAGCCGGTCCTTTACGTGCATGAGGATGGAGTTGCAATCTTTGTTAAACTCGTACTTGGGGACGTACGGTTTAAACTCTTTCTTTTTCTTCTAGGACGGCTGGTCAGAATCACTAACCGCTCAGACTTCTTTCCTCTTTTTGCTCTCTTCTTTTTTGTTACCCGGCTGAGCTGACTGGCTTTCTTTTTGTTTGTCAGACTTCTTGGAGTCTGACTGGCTACCAAGCGAGCAGAGGTCGGTAGCCTGAATGTAGCTCTCCGCCTCCCTCAAGGCCGCCTGTAGCGTAAATGCCCCTTTCCGAACAAGGTCGAACTTAAAAGCCGACCCGTCCTTCAGACCCTTGAAAAAGTCTGTGAAAGTTACCTTGTCAGACAGTCCCTGGATTTGTATTCTGACCAGGTTGAACCGCCTGACATATGGCAGGAATGTTCATTGAGAAGTTGGTAGCACACAAGAAGGCTAGCCTCTTGAAGCTATCAATAGAACCGGCTGGCAAGTTGCCAAACCACTGCTGGGCAATGCCCTTCAGTGTAGCCGGGAAACAACGACACCAAGTGGCATCGTCCCAACCCTGCAAGCACATGAGGTTGGTATATGCCATCAGGTGGTCTTCTGGGTTGGTGGTACCATCATAGGTGCCCACCAATACATTCTTAACCTTGGCCGGCTGAGCCGCCTCGGTTATATTGGCTGCAAAGGCAGACGGCTGTTCGCCTAGCCTCATTAGCCGGAGCTGCCAGTCTAGTGGCTAGGCATTAGTGTATGCCGCCTGACCTCCGAATAGGGGTGGCTGCATGAACTGGAGGGCATATTGCCCATACTGCGCCTGGGGTGCGTATGGCATAGACCCTATCATCAGCTGAGGTTCGGTGTTGACGGATTTACCGCCTGTCCGACTCTCATGCAAGGACATAGAGTTCCCTGCAGAAGCTTGCTTGAAGCTGTCTGGAAAGCTTGAGGTAGAAGCTGACTCAGACTGCTGCTGCCTACTTCGATTGATGACTTCTCTAGCATCGAAGGTAGAGGCTTTTTTTGGCTTCCGGCTGGGGTCGCCGGGGCATCAGAATCTTAGACCAGTCAAGTTTTGCGGCTGCCTTCTCCTTTGGGTGAGGAGTTGGCTGCCTGTCCTTGACCGGCTTCTTCTTCTTCCCATCATTGGGAGTCTTTTTAGTCGGCTGACTCTTGCTAGAGCCTGCCTTGTTTTGGTTCATCATGGCCTTGATTTCACCTTTGAAAGAGGTCATGAATCTCATGAGCTCATCTCGGGTGACTGGGGCATGACCTTTGGCCTTCGGGGTTTCCCCTTCTGGCCTTCCAGATGGGCGCCTGCTTGGGCCCGCTTGGTCTACATTTCGCTCCAGTTGATCCCTGGAACGAATGGATTTAGAGATGAGAGAGCCATCCTTAGATGTGTAGGTCTCCACATCATTATCTTCTTCTTCATCCTCCTCCTCAGTGAATACTTCTAGCTGAGGCTGAGGTGGAGGCTGGGGGATTTCAAATCCTACCGGCTCAATAACCGGTTGCATGTCGTCTGGGGTACCCGTCTGAGTACCCGGACGTAGAAAGGTAGAATTGAGAATTGGTACAGAATTTTAAACCATCTTGAGGTACTCTCCCCACAGACGGCGCCAAATGTTTTGGGTGTTTTTGTCCCTCGGGAGAGTTACAGCTCGAAGACTGGTCCAGAGCGGCCTGTACCTGCAAGACAAACGGAGACACCTGTTGGTTGGTGCTCCGCCTCCGACGATCAAGTTAGTAACTTGAAAGGCGAGAAAAAGGTGCTGAAATTTAGGTGGGGATCTGGTAGGTTTTCTAGCTCAGTTGTCTCTATCAAAGGGACAGTTTGTAATAAATGGAAAAACGTGCCCTCCAAAAGAGGGGAATCCCCCTATTTATAGGGTCCTAGGGATTTGTGCCCCTGATTAGGTGACAGAACCCTAATCAGAGATGGGCTGCGCCGCATTACGGCTTTCTCGGGATTTGGGCCTGAAGGCCGACTTTTTCCCCCAAAAATCCGAAATGACACGTGTCAAACAGGGATAGGTCCATTTTGGACCATTCCCGGGCTGACACGTGTCACCCTCTGATTGGGCCACATGGAGGGGTAAAATTACCCTAAACACCTACCACGTACAGTTATGGCAACATATAAGGGTCATATATGGTTCCAAACGTCATTATATGACCCTAAGATGTATCCCCAAGGGTCTCAAGACTTTTCGCCACCGGGCCCTGTAACCTCAAAATTCCTCAAAAAGCGTGGATTATAGCCTTCAATTTTTGAATTTTTTGACCTTTTTTCGCCCGGAAAAAAAAATTGCCGAGATGTTTACCAGGGTTCCTAATATCCTCCGGGAGTCCAATTGAGAGGGTGGAACCATCCAATATGCCTTTAAACAGTCAATTTACTAGTTCCAAACTTGCACCGATATCGTGACCTCAAGCTTACCACGGACATTTATGACAACATGTAATGGTCATATATGGTACTAAATGTCATTATATAACCTTAAGATGTACTCCATAGGGTCTCAAGACTTTTTGCCACCGGGCCCCGTAACCTCAAAATTCCTTAAAAAGCGTGAATTATAGCGTTCAATTTTGAAATTTTTTGACCTTTTTTTGCCCGGAAATAAAAAATGCCGAGATGTTTACCATGGTTCCCAATAACCTCCGGGAGTCCAATTGAGTGGGTGGAACCATCCAATATGCCTTAAAACGGTCAATTTACCCGTTCCAAATTTGCACCGATTTCGTAAACTAAAGCCTACCACGGCTATTTTGTACAACAAATAAGGGTCATATATGGTTCCAAACGTCATTATATGACCCTAAGATGTATCCCCTAAGGTCTCCAAACTTTTGGCCACCGAGCCCCGTAACCTCAAAATTCCCCAAAAAGCATGGCTTATAGCCTTCAATTTAGGAATTTTTTGACCTCTTTTCGCGCGGAAATAAAAATTGCCCGAGATGCTTACCATGGACCCTAATACACCCTTGGAATCTATTTGGGTGGGTCCAACCATCCAATTTGCGTTGAAACAGTCAATTTACCAGTTCCAAACTTGCACCGATATCGTGACCTCAAGCCTACCACGGACATTTATGGCAACATGTAATGCTCATATATGGTGTCAAACATCAATATATAACCCTAAGATGTATTCCATAGGGTCTCAAGACTTTGCGCCACCGGGCCCCGTAACCTCAAAATTCCTCAAAAATCGTTGATGCCTTCAATTTTGGAATTTTTTTTACCATTTTTCCCTGGAAATAAAAATTGCTGAGATGTTTACCATGGTTCCTAATATCCACCGGGAGTCCAATTCAATGGGTGGAACCATCCAACATGCCATAAAACGGTCAATTTACGCGTTTCAAATTTTCACCGATTTCGAAAACTAAAGACTACCACGACTATTTTGTACAACATATAAGGGTCATATATGGTTCCAAACGTCATTATATGACCCTAAGATGTATCCCCTAAGGTCTCAAGACTTTTGGCCACCGACCCCGTAACCCTCAAAATTCCCTAAAAAGAATGGATTATAGCCTTCAATTTAGGAATTTTTAGACCTGTTTTCGCTCGGAAATAAAATATGCTAAGATGCTTACCGTGGACCCTAATACACGCTGAGAGTCTATGTGGGTGGGTCCAACCATCCAATATGCCTTTAAACAGTCAATTTACCAGTTCCAAACTTGCACCGATATCGTGACCTCTAGCCTATCACGGACATTTATGGCAACATTTAATGGTCATATTTGGTTCCAAACGTCATTATATGACCTTAAGATGTATCCCCTAGGGTCTCAAGACTTTTCGCCACCTGTCCCTGTAACCTCAAAATTCTTCAAAAAGCTTGGATTATAGCCTTAAATTTTGGAATTTTTTGACCATTTTTCGTCCGGAAATAAAAATTTCCGATATGTTCACCATGGTTTCTAATACCCTCCGGGACTCCAATTGAGCGTGTGGAACCAACAAATATTCCTTTAAACAGTCAAGTTACCCGTTACAAACTTGCACCGATATCGTGACCTCAAGCATACCACGGACATTAATGGCATTAAATAAGGGTCATATAGGGTTCCAAAAATCATTATATGACCCGAAGATGTATCCCCTAGGGTCTTAAGACTATTCGCCACTAGGCCCCGTAACCTCAAAATTCCTCAAAAAGCGTGGATTATTGGAATTTTTTGACTATTTTTCGTCTGGAAATAAAAATTGCCGAGATGTTTACCATGGTTCCTAATACCCTCCGGGAGTCCAATTGAGTGGGTGGAACCATCTAATATGCGTTTAAACAGTCAATTTACCCATTCAAAACTTGCACCGATATCGTGACCTCAAGCCTACCACGGACATTTATGGCAACATATAAGGGTCATATATGGTTACAAACGTCATTATATGACCCTAAGATGTATCCCCTAGGATTATAACCTCAGAATTCGTCAAAAAGCTTGGATTATAGCCTTCAATTTTGGAATTTTTTGACTTTTTTTCGCCCGAAAATAAAAATTGCCGATATGTTTACAATGGTTCCTAACACCCTCCGGTAGTACAATTGAGTGGGTGCAACCATACAATATGCCTTTAAACAGTCAATTTACCCGTTCCAAACTTTCACCGATATCGTGACCTCAAGCCTACCACGGTCATTTATGGCAACATATAAAGGCCATATATGGTTCCAAATGCATTATAAGACCCTAAGATTTACCCCCTAGGGTCTTAAGACTTTTCGCCACCGTTCCCCGTAACCTCAAAATTTCTTAAAAAGCGTGGATTATATCCTTCAATTTTTGAATTTTTTGACCTTTTTTTGCCCGAAATAAAACTTGCCGAGATGTTTACCGTGGTTCCTAATACCCTCCGGGAGTTCAATTGAATGGGTGGAACCATCCAATATGCCTTTAAATAGTCGATTTACCCGTTCCAAACTTGCACCGATATCGTGACCTCAAGCCTACCACAAACATTTATGGCAACATATAAGGGTCATATATGGTTCCAAACGTCATTATATGACCCTAAGATGTGTCCCCTAGGGTCTTAAGGCTTTTCGCCACCAGGCCCCGTAACCTCAAAATTTCTCAAAAAGCGTGGATTATTGCAATTTTTTGACCTTTTTTCGCCCGAAAATAAAAATTTCCGAGATGTTTAGCATGGTTCCTAATACCCTCCAGGAGTCCAATTGAGTGGGTGGAACCATCAAATATGCCTTTAAAGAGTCAATATACCCGTTCCAAACTTGCATCGACATCGTGACCTCAAGCCTACCACGGACATTTATGGCAACATATAATTGTCATATATCGTTCCAAACGTCATAATATGATCCTAAGATGTATCCCCATGGGTCTAAAGACTTTTCGCCACCGGGCCCCGTAACCTCAAAATTCCTCAAAACGCGTGGATTATAGCCTTCAATTTTGGAATTTTTTGACCTTTTTTCGCCCGGTAATAAAAATTGCCTAGATGTTTACCATGTTTCCTAATACCCTCCGGAAGTTGTATTGTGTCGGTGGAACCATCCAATTTGCCTTTAAACAGTCAACTTACCCGTTCCAAACTTGCATCGATATCGTGACCTCAAGCCTACCACGGACATTTATGGCAAAATATAAGGGTCATATATGGTTCCAAACGTCATTATATGACCCTAAGATGTATCCCCTATGGTCACATGACTTTTTGACACCGGGCCCCGTAACCTCAAAATTCCTCAAAAAGCGTGGATTATAGCTTTCAATTTTGGAATTTTTTGACCTTTTTACGCCAGGAAATAAAAATTGCCGAGATGTTTATCATAGTTCTTAATACCCTTCGGGGGTCCAATTGAGTGGCTGGAACCATCCAATATGCCTTACAACGGTCAATTTACTCGTTCCAAATTTGCAACGATTTTTTAACCTGAAGCCTACCACGGCTATTTTGTACAACATATAAGGGTCATATATGGTTCCAAACGTCATTTTATGAACCTAAGATGTATCCCATAGGGTCTCAACGATTTTCGCCACCGAGCCCCGTAACCTCAAAATTCCTCAAAAAGCGTGAATTATAGCCTTCAATTTTGGATTTTTTTGACCTTTTTTCGCCCATAAATAAAAATTGCCGAGATATTTACCATGGTTCCTAATACCCTCCGGGAGTCCAATTGAGTAGGTAGAACAATCCAATATACCTTTGAACAATCAACTTACCCGTTCCAAATTTGCGCCGATTTCGTAAACTAAAGCCAACCACGGCTATTTTGTAAAACATATAAGGATCATATATGGTTCTAAACGTCATTATATGACCCTAAGATGTATCCTCTAGGGTCTCAAGACTTTTCTCCACTGAGTCCTGTAACCTCGAAATTCCTCAAAAAGCGTGGATTATAGCCTTCAATTTTGGAATTTTTTGACCTTTTTTCGCCCGGAAATAAAAATTGCTGAGATGTTTACCATGGTTCCTAATACCCTCCAGGAGTCCAATTGAGTGGGTGGAACCATCCAATATGCCTTTAAACAGTCAATTCACCCATTCAAAACTTGCACCGATATCGTGACCTCAAGCCTACCACGGACATTTATGGCAACATGTAATTGTCATATATGGTTCCAAGCGTCATTATATGACCCTATGATGTATCCCCTAGGGTCTCAAGACTTTTAACCACCGGGCCCTGTAACCTCAAAATTCCTCAAAAAGCGTGGATTATAACCTTCAATTTCGGAATTTTTTGACCTTTTTTCGCCCGAAAATAAAAATTGCTGAGATGTTTACCATGGTTCCTAATACCCTCCGGGAGCCCAATTGAGTGGCTGGAACCATCCAATATGCCTTAAAATGGTCAATTTACCAGTTCCTAATTTGCGCCGATTTCGTAAACTGAAGCCTACCACGGCTATTTTATACAACATATAAGGATCATATATGGTTCTAAACGTCATTATATGACCCTAAGATGTGTCCCCTAGGGTCTTAAGACTTTTCGCCACCGGGCCCCGTAACCTCAAAATTCCTCAAAAAGCGTGGAGCCATCAATTTTGGAATTTTTGACCTTTTTTAGCCCGGAAATAAAAATTGCCGAGATGTTCAGCATGGTTCCTAATACCCTCCGGGAGTCCAATTGAGTGGGTGAAACCGACCAATATGTCTTTAAACAGTTAATTTCCCGTTCAAAACTTGCACCGAATTCGTGAGCTCAAGCCTACCACGGACATTTATGGCAACATATAATTGTCATATATGGTTCCAAACGTCATTATATGACCCTAAGATGTATCAACAAGGATATCAAGACTTTTCACCACCGGGCCCTGTAACCTCAAAATTCCTTAAAAAGCGTGGATTATAGCCTTCAATTTTGGAATTTTTTGACCTTTTTTCGTCCGGAAATAAAACTTGCCGAGATGTTTACCATGGTACCTAATACCCTCTGGGGGTCAAGTTGAGTGGGTGGAACCATCCAATATACCTTAAAACGGTGAATTTACCCTTTCCAAATTTGCAACGATTTCGTTAACTGAAGCCTACCATGGCTATTTTGTAAAACATATAAGGATCATATATGGTTCCAAACGTCATTTGATGACCCTAAGATGTATCCCCTAGGGTCTCAACGCTTTTCGCCACCGAGCCCCGTAACCTCAAAATTCCTTAAAAAGCGTGGAATATAGCCTTCAATTTTGGAATTTTATGACCTTTTTTCGCCCGGAAATAAAAATTGCCGAGATGTTTACCATGGTTCCTAATATCCTCCGGGAGTACAATTGAGTGGGTGGAACCATCCAATATGCCTTTAAACAGTCAATTTACCCGTTCCAAACTTGCACCGATATCGTGACCTCAAGCCTACCACGGACATTTATGGCCACATATAAGGGTGATATACGGTTCCTAACGTCATTATATGACTCTAAGATGTATCACCTAGAGTCTCAAGTTTTTTCACCACTAGGGCCTGTAACCTCAAAATTCCTCAAAAAGCGTGGATTATAGGCTTCAATTTTGGAATTTATTGACCTTTTTTCGCCCGAAAATAAAAATTGCCGAGATGTTTACCATGAATCCTAATATCCTGCGGGGGTCCAGTTGAGTGGGTGGAACCATCCAATATACCTTAAAACGGTCAATTTACTCGTTCCAAATTTCCAACGATTTCGTAAACTGAACCCTACCACAGCTATTTTGTACAACATGTAAGGGTCATATATGGTTCCAAACGTCATTATATGACCCCAAGACGATCCCCTAGGGTCTCAAGACTTTTCGCCACCAGGCCCCGTAACCTCAAAATTCCTCAAAAAGCGTGGATTGCCTTCAATTTTGGAATTTTTTGACCTTTTTTCTCTGGGAAATAAAAATTGCTGAGATGTTTTTCATAGTTTCTTATACCCTCCGGGAGTCCAATTGAGTGGCTGGAACCATCCAATATGCCTTAAAACGGTCAATTTACCCGTTCCAAATTTGCACCGATTTTGTAACCTAAAGCCTACCACGGCTGTTTTGTACAACATATATGGATCATATATGGTTTCAAACGTCATTTGATGACCCTAAGATGTATCCCCTAGGGTCTCAACGCTTATTGCCACCGAGCCCTGTAACCTCAAAATTCCTCAAAAAGCGTGGAATATAGCCTTCAATTTTGGAATTTTATGACCTTTTTTCGCTCGGAAATAAAAATTGCCGAGATGTTTACCATTGTTCCTAATACCCTACGGGAGTACAATTGAGTGGGTGGATGTAACACCCCCAAATCTCCCTCTATACAAATACCGTAGAGATAGAATTGGGCGTATTACCGCCACGTGAAAACGTAAGGCTTAATTAATTACTCAAATTGCAGCGGAAAAATAACTAATTTTTATTAATAATAGGAATAACCATAATAACTGTTTCAAAATAAACTAATAAAAACTTGTACATATATAAATAAAATTAATTCCTAACTATGTGATCCCAATCCCGACTCTATTATGCGCACGAACAACTTCACACCTGAAATCAAGACTGCTTACCAAAATGGTAAAAAGGGCGAACCAAAACAAAAAGGAAAACAGATTAGCAAAAACGCTAAGTACGTATAAGTGCAAGGCATGTAAATACTTTTATTAGGCAAACATACTTTTGAAATAACTCATTAAATTTAATTTGTCACAAGTCAATTTCCAAAATTAAACTTTCCAAAAATAATTAAACCTTCCAAGGGTAGTAATATTCATCAATAAAAGCTTTCCAAACCAATAGATTTCCAATTTATAAACTTCTCAATTTTTGATATATTCCTAAACCAATTTTCCTCACCTAAGTATGCACACCCCCCAAGCAAGTTATACTATACTCGAGGAAAGACCAGATCATACAAAGCTCATGGTGTTACTTAACCAGTCCCGGGTAGAGGGACAATTAAAATACCAAATACTCAGGCCCATAATGAGCTGCAAATTAATTAAATCAAGTAATTTATAAATCAACAACTTTTATTAAATCGATCAACACTTTTAAAGGTTAAACCGTTAAACCGTAAAATTATATATTTCAACTTATCATGAAAATCGTTAACTTAAAAATTCATACGTTTATTCAAACAATCATTCAAACAATCATTTACCAAAACACGCATTTTATCAAGGACCTAGCCACCTATACGTACCTTGATCACGAGAACAATATGGTACGACTACTAAACTTGACCACGATCGAGGGACTCCTCCTACACAAATAAAATAACCTTAATTAATATAAGGTTAACAAACCTAACACGAAACTATAAATAATACTCTATTTGTGCATAAACTACCGAAATCTTAACTTTATCACATTGAAAAAAAATAGCTTATGTTATTACTAAGAATAATAACATTAGTATGAAAGTGTAACGTTGGTATCATTAGTATCATAAATTAATAATATTGAAAATAATGATAATACTCATGATGATGATGGTGTAAGGGAGTAAAGAGTCATCATTATAGTACTAGAATTCTTGCTGCAAAAAGGAGGCGAAAGAAAGAAAATGGTAAGTCCACCTTCTAGCAAAGCAAGTCACGGCAGCAGGACGGTTTAGAGGCAACAAAAAGGTGGTGGAAAAAGGTAATGTTTGGTCGGAAGAAATGGTGGTGCGGTTGTAGTGTTTAATTGAGCAAACAAGAAAGGGATAGAGGAGGGCTTGAAATTGAGAGTAGAGTAAAGAATTTTCTGATTTTTGGTGTGAGGACTTGTGAAGGGTTGAGGGTCTATTTATAGTGTTTAAAGGGTAGTAAGATAGAGTTAAAGGGGGATTGAGATTAGCATGGGAACATGATAAATGTAACTTTGTTAAATGAATATGAGTAAAATTTAGTCTAGGTTAATTTATGTGGAAAAGAAAATAATTAAAGATATTAGAGAAAAAAATAAGATAAGTGTTAATTGGTTAGGGAAATAAGGAAGTAAGAAGATTAGGAGATTTAATCATATAAAGTTAGTTGAAGATAATCTACCTTCAATTCTCACGGCCAATTTTTTTTTATTTATTTTTTATTTTTTTTTAATAAAATCGAAAATCATTCATGATTAAATAAAATAATTAGATTTGATAATTAAATCAAGCTAAAATATATAGATAATATCAAAACTAAGATTTGTTGTAATTCATGAGATAATAATTAAGCTAAAGTTGTTGGGTATTATCAAGATAAAATCCGGAAAATAAAATTAATAACGGAATATAACGGTAATTAATAAAGTATGGACCGACCAAGATCATAATTTAGAAATATTTAATTATTTCAATTAATTAAAGAAATTACTAATTAAGAAAATATTTCCAAAAATTAGGCGTATTACAGTCTACCCCCCCTTAAAAGAAGTTTCGTTCCAAAAACTTAAAATTATTTAATAACTCGAATTAATACCCCAAATTAGTTAAAATTTAGTAAGTTCATGCACAACCTAAGGACTTGACTCAAAAGACTCATTTAATAAGGACATAAAAGGAAAGCGCGAAACTCTATTGCATTCTACCCCCCTTAAAAGGAAGTTACGTCCCTGTAATTTAACCACTCACCATGAATAGGTTTGGGTACTTTTTTCGCATTTCTGCCTCAGCTTCCCAAGTAGCTTCCTCAACCTTATGGTTCGACCATAGAACTTTGACAAGCTTCACATCCTTGTTTCCGGTGCTTCTAACTTTACTATCTAAAATTCTCACCGGTCTTTCTTCATAGATCAAACTCTCATCTAGCTCAATTGTCTCTGGTTCTAGCACATGTGCAACATTAGGAACATACTTGCGGATCTGACTCACATGAAAGACATTGTGCACCCTTTCCAACTCGTTGGGTAAGTCCAACTTATATGCTACTTTTCCAACTTTCCGAAGAATCTCGTATGGCCCAATGTACTTTGGGCTCAACTTCCCCCTCTTCCCAAATCTCATTACCCCCTTCATAGGAGATATCTTTAGCAACACCTTCTCTCCTACTTGGAATTCTACATCTCTACGCTTCTCATCAGCATAACTTTTCTGTCTATCTTGGGCTGCTTTGATTTTCTCCTGGATTAACTTCACTTGCTTAACAGTTTCCTCAATCATTTCAGGCCCAAGCACAACCGTTTCACTTATGTCACTCCAACAAACTGGGCTCCTACATTTCCTTCCATACAAGGCCTCAAATGGGGCCATTCCAATACTTGCATGATGGCTATTATTATATGAAAACTCAATCAAGTCTATGTGGTCTTCCAATGAACCTTGATACTCCAATACACATGCTCTTTACATGTCCTCCAAGGTCTGTATGGTCCTTTCAGTCTGACCATCAGTTGCAGGGTGAAAAGCTGTACTCATCAATAGCTTTGTTCCCATGGCCTTTTGCAAACTTTTCCAAAAGTTAGACAAGAATCTCAAATCACGATCTGAAATGATATCCGTAGGCACTCCATGATACTTCACCACAAACTTCACATATGCCCTTCCCAACTGATCCATGGACCAAGTGTTTTTCATAGGTATAAAGGTTGCGGACTTAGTCAATCGATCCACAATGACACAAATAGTGTCATTCCCTGCCCTGGTCCTTGGTAATGCCCCCACGAAATCCATGGCGATCGAATCCCACTTCCACTTTGGTATTTCCAAGGATTGAACCATTCCTTGTGGCCTTCGATGCTCTATCTTTACTTTCTGGCATGTTAAGCATTTTGCCACAAACTCTGCTACTTCTGTCTTCATGTTTGGCCACCAAAAGACCTTCTTCATATCCTTATACAACTTATCCCCTCCAGGATGAATTGAATAAGGAGAGTTATGGGCCTCCTCCATCAGTCTTTGCTTAATGTCTCCACGATGTTGTGAAATACACCATCTCCCTTTAAATCGAATACTTCCATCATCAGCAATTGTAAAGTCCAAAACCTGCCCTCCCTCAATCTTCTCTTTTATCGCCTTTAACTTCGAGTCCCCTAACTGACTTTCTCTAGTCTCATCATCAATAGAAGGTTTCACTGCCAAGGCATTTAACATCTTACTGACCTCTCCATGCATAAACTACCACATTAGCTTTCCCCTTAAAGCATAAACTACCACATTAGCTTTCTTCTTATGATATTGTATATTTACACTACAATCTTTCATAAATTCCAACCATCGACTCTGTCTCGAGTTCAAATATTGCTGATTGTAAATGTACTTTAGACATTGATGATCTTTGAACATTTTACAAGTTGCACCATATAGATAATGTTTCCAAATTTTCAAAGCAAACACAATCGCAGCTAACTCCAGGTCATGGGTTGGGTAGTTCACCTCATGTTGTTTCAACTATCTCGAAGCATAAGCAATGACCCTCCGATTCTGCATTAAAACACAACCTAGTCCAAACTTCGATGCATCACTGGACACCTCATAGTGTCCACTTTCATCTGGCAAAGCCAACACTGGTGCCGAGGTTAACTTGTCTTTCAAGGTCTGGAATGCTTGTTCACACTCCTGGGTCCAAGCAAACTTACATTCCTTCTTCATTAAATTTGTCATGGGCCTCGCACTCCTCGAAAAATCCTTCACAAATCTTCGATAATAACCTGCCAATCCCAAGAAACTTCGAACATCTGACACATTCTTGGGTGTTGGCCATTCACTCACTGCATTGATCTTTGAGGGATCTACTGAAATTCCTTCCTTGGAAACACGTGACCCAAGAAGGCTACCTTTTCTAACCAAAACTCACACTTCGACAGCTTAGCATACAACTGATGCTCCCTCAGGATCGACAATACTTTCCTCAAATGATCTTCATGTACCTTCCTATTTTTGGAGTAGATCAAAATATCATCAATGAAAACCACCACAAACTTATCCAAATATGGCCAAAGGATTCGGTTCATTAAATCCATGAATACTGCAGGTGCATTAGTTAACCTAAATGGCATAACTGTGAACTCAAAATGACCATATCGTGTCCTGAAAGCACTCTTGGGAATGTCTTGCTCTGCAATTCTCAACTGATGGTATCTTGACCTCAAATCTATCTTGGAAAATATTCCAGCCCCTTTCAACTGATCAAACAAATCATCAATTCTAGGCAAAGGATACTTATTCTTGATTGTCACATTATTCAACTCACGATAGTCTATGCACAACCTCAAACTTCCATCCTTCTTTTTCACAAACAACACTGGAGCACCTCATGGAGAAGATCTAGGTCGAATGTATCCCTTATCCAACAAGTCATCTAACTGAGTTTTCAATTCCCTCATCTTAGCCGGAGCCATCCTATATGGAGTCTTCGAGATAGGTCCAGTTACTGGTACCAATTCAATTGTGAACTTAACATCCCTCACTGGTGGCATACCTGGTATCTCATCAGGAAAGACATCTGGAAATTCCTCAACTACTGGAATACACTCTTTCTTCAAATCCTCCTTTCCCACTTCCTGAACACCGCACATGTAAATAGGATAACCCTTCCTGACACAATTTCGAAATTGCAAGGCAGAAATGATTTTGATCCCTGAACTCTTCCCTTCCTTCCTATAAGTCACCGTCACTTTACCCGGACCCAACAATTTCACTTTCTGAGCAGCACAATCTATGTGAGCCTTATACTTTCCTAGCCAGTCCATCGCTAAAATCACATCTAGGTCTTGCAACTCAAACTCAATCAAATCTGAAGGAAATTCTACTCCAACTATGGTGATAGGTACCCCTTTATGTAACTTAGAACAATTTCTCACCTCCCCAGTTGGAATAGAAACATCTAGAGACACTAATAATGGACTCTCTAACTTTAATCTCTGAACTAGAGATTTTGAAACAAAAGAATGAGACGCACCCGAATCAAACATGACTCTAGCATTCAAAGAAAAAACAAGGAAAGTGCCAATTACCACATCATTAGAAGCCTCAGCCTCACGACGATTCATCACGAACACACGACCCTTAGGGGCCCCTCCTGCACCGCTACTGGTTCCATTCCTCTGTGCTGTTCCATTGGTCTGGGGTGGTTTAGGTGGGTTATTGGTCTCCTGGACTTTCCCCATCTTAACATCCTTCTCCTTAGTGTAGCACTCATACTCCCGATGCCCCAGTTTCTGACAGTAACGACAAGTTACAGGGTTTCCCTCATAGTCCTTCCCTGGGTAGTTTTTCTCACATCTTTTACAAAAATAACTTCTCTTAGGCCTAGTGTTATTTCCATTCCCATGATTGTTATTTCCCTGTCCATTAGCTCCCTTCCCAAGGTTTCCCTTATTGTCCCTCCTGTTCAATTGCCCATTTCCCCCAGAACTCTCCTTAATCCTAGGCCTCTTATCAACTACATGTGAACCCCCATCAGCCTTCCTTTTCCCTCCAGCTGAGTTCTCTAACTCTCTCCCTCGTATCCCATATAGGTGGGCAGCTCTCCCATAGACTTCATCTAGTGTTTCAAAGGTTACCCCTCCTAACTTCCCTTGAAGACTTAGGGTCAAACCTTGCTCGAACCTTTGGGCTTTTAACTCCTCCGTGGGTACTACCTCTGGTGCAAACCTCATCAACTCAATAAATTTATTATAATATTCATTAATGGTCATATTCCCCATCCTCAGGTTAGTAAACTCCATGCATTTCTGCTTCTTTAGATATGCAAGGTAAAACTTGTCTCTTATTGCCTTTTTTAGTTCTTTCCATCCAAAGTTAGAAGTTTCCAAAAGCCTATCCCTATTTTTGAATCCACCACAAATCAGCTTCTTCCCTCAAGTAATACACAGCATTATTAACCTTTAATTCTTCAGGACAGTTAATAGCATCAAACAACTTGTCAAATTCCCTTATCCAGTTCTCTAAACTAGCAGGATCCTCCTTCCCAAGGTAAGTGGGTGGCTTTGCAGCTGCCACCCTCTTAAGAACTTCCCCAAATTGATCCAAGTCGTTGCTACGGTTCCCTTGACTCACTAGTTGGCTCATGTTCTCAACAATGGTAGTTAGCCTCCTAAGTGTAGCGCTCATTTTGGAACCAGTGCGTCTACTACTTCCGGCTCTCAAAGACATCCTGATTAACTTAATATAACAAATACACATTTTATTATATAAAGAAAATTTCATAGAATTTTATTAATAATTGAAATTCATACTTAGCCACATAGGCTTATTAGAACAATTAATCTTATCACTAAAAGTTCATAAGGGCCACTATTTGGCTTACAAAACAAAACAACTTGCTACTAATATAAGAAATCAATCTGAAGTTCTACTATTGGTCTTAGCTTGCTGGATCATCTTTTCTGGCCACGTCACCTGTGTTTCCTGTGGAAAGTTGAGGGGAATCAGGATCTAAAAGTTTAGCCATGTGGGTTGGATTTTGGTTAGGTTCAAGCAAAAAGGTGGGATTATATTCACTGTAATTTGGGCTACGACAAGATCCATAGCTAGAATTACGGTTCGGGCTAACATAGGGGTTAGGTTTACAGTTTGTGCTGTAGTTTGGACTAGATACTTGACCTCTTGGGATAGGGGGTTCAGGGAAATGAGGTGGGGATTCAAAGTCACTTGGGTGAGGGATTTCTGAGTCATCTGATGATGTATAGTTGAGGTGCAAACATGGAGGTGGTAAGGGTGGCATATCATGGTTTAGATTATTCAAGCTTTGTATTTCTCGAGGTGTACGTTGAAGCGGAATTTCAGCAACTACTGGTCTTGGGGGTTGGCTCCATTCAACTTCAGTAAAATGTAAGTCTGCCTTAAAATTGGTTAAAGTTCCTAGCCACTTTCCTTCATGCATATAAGCATTTATGTTCCACAACCCATTAGGTTTAATTAAATTCTTATACTTTATTATTATTATATCATATTTGGGTGTGTTAGGTAAGTGAACTAAGGCCAGTAGGATGATCCATGGTTCCTCAATCATAAATTTCATATTCCTGTGTCTTTTAATATCAGTAGCATGCCAAACAATGTCTGTTATAAAGTCACGCATAGAGATAGCATCCGATTTTACTAGCCTTTGATCAAAGAAATGTCTTCTAACAGTTTCCATCATCTGAGATAACACAAACTATTTAAGTAAGCAATTCAAATTTCCTCAAGGATAAATTCAAAATGAATACCAATGGAACTGAAATTCCATAAACACACCAATAACTAGACGACCCAATTTATACTTAGACTAATGCACATCAGCTGTTTCATAATTCAAATAATTTTAATTCATTTTGTTTTTGAAAATAATAATGTACTCGATTCTTGATATTGGACGGTCGGGCCCGCGTCTCCCAGGAAAGTTACCTACAGCGTCGAGGAGAGCCTTTCCTAGACAGAGAGTCGTACCTATTATAGGCCTCCGAAGAGAACCCGAGCATCCTTTTTTTTCAATCATCTTTCAAAATAAGAAAATAGTTTTTTATAGAAAATAATTTTACTTTCGAAGAATGCGAAACTCTATCTATCCTATATGCCCATCTTATGTCTACCCATAAGTTTTATTTCTCAATTTTAATCATTCTTAGACCCGAAAATCTGATACCACTTTGTAACACCCCCAAATCTCCCTCTATGTATATACTATATTTATACATATACAAATACCGTAGAGATAGAATTGGGCGTATTACCGCCACGTGAAAACGTAAGGCTTAATTAATTACTCAAATTGCAGCGGAAAAATAACTAATTTTTATTAATAATAGGAATAACCATAATAACTGTTTCAAAATAAACTAATAAAAACTTGTCCATATATAAATAAAATTAATTCCTAACTATGTGATCCCAATCCCGACTCTATTATGCGCACGAACAACTTCACACCTGAAATCAAGACTGCTTACCAAAATGGTAAACAGGGCGAACCAAAACAAAAAGGAAAACAGATTAGCAAAAACGCTAAGTACGTATAAGTGCAAGGCATGTAAATACTTTTATTAGGCAAACATACTTTTGAAATAACTCATTAAATTTAATTTGTCACAAGTCAATTTCCAAAATTAAACTTTCCAAAAATAATTAAACCTTCCAAGGGTAGTAATATTCATCAATAAAAGCTTTCCAAACCAATAGATTTCCAATTTATAAACTTCTCAATTTTTGATATATTCCTAAACCAATTTTCCTCACCTAAGTGTGCACACCCCCCAAGCAAGTTATACTATACTCGAGGAAAGACCAGATCATACAAAGCTCATGGTGTTACTTAACCAGTCCCGGGTAGAGGGACAATTAAAATACCAAATACTCAGGCCCATAATGAGCTGCAAATTAATTAAATCAAGTAATTTATAAATCAACAACTTTTTTTAAATCGATCAACACTTTTAAAGGTTAAACCGTTAAACCGTAAAATTATATATTTCAACTTATCATGAAAATCGTTAACTTAAAAATTCATACGTTTATTCAAACAATCATTCAAACAATCATTTACCAAAACACGCATTTTATCAAGGACCTAGCCACCTATACGTACCTTAATCACGAGAACAATATGGTACGACTACTAAACTTGACCACGATCGAGGGACTCCTCCTACACAAATAAAATAACCTTAATTAATATAAGGTTAACAAACCTAACACGAAACTATAAATAATACTCTATTTGTGCATAAACTACCAAAATCTTAACTTTATCACATTGAAAAAAATAGCTTATGTTATTACTAAGAATAATAACATTAGTATGAAAGTGTAACGTTGGTATCATTAGTATCATAAATTAATAATATTGAAAATAATGATAATACTCATGATGATGATGGTGTAAGGGAGTAAAGAGTCATCATTATAGTAATAGAATTCTTGCTGCAAAAAGGAGGCGAAAGAAAGAAAATGGTAAGTCCACCTTCTAGCAAAGCAAGTCACGGCAGCAGGACGGTTTAGAGGCAACAAAAAGGTGGTGGAAAAAGGTAATGTTTGGTCGGAAGAAATGGTGGTGCGGTTGTAGTGTTTAATTGAGCAAACAAGAAAGGGATAGAGGAGGGCTTGAAATTGAGAGTGGAGTAAAGAATTTTCTGATTTTTGGTGTGAGGACTTGTGAAGGGTGGAGGGTCTATTTATAGTGTTTAAAGGGTAGTAAGATAGAGTTAAAGGGGGATTGAGATTAGCATGGGAACATGATAAATGTAACTTTGTTAAATGAATATGAGTAAAATTTAGTCTAGGTTAATTTATGTGGAAAAGAAAATAATTAAAGATATTAGAGAAAAAAATAAGATAAGTGTTAATTGGTTAGGGAAATAAGGAAGTAAGAAGATTAGGAGATTTAATCATATAAAGTTAGTTGAAGATAATCTACCTTCAATTCTCACGGCCAATTTTTTTTTATTTTTTTTTATTTTTTTTTAATAAAATCGAAAATCATTCATGATTAAATAAAATAATTAGATTTGATAATTAAATCAAGCTAAAATATATAGATAATATCAAAACTAAGATTTGTTGTAATTCATGAGATAATAATTAAGCTAAATTTGTTGGGTATTATCAAGATAAAATCCGGAAAATAAAATTAATAACGGAATATAACGGTAATTAATAAAGTATGGACCGACCAAGATCATAATTTAGAAATATTTAATTATTTCAATTAATTAAAGAAATTACTAATTAAGAAAATATTTCCAAAAATTAGGCGTATTACAGTCTACCCCCCCTTAAAAGAAGTTTCGTCCCGAAACTTAAAATTATTTAATAACTCGAATTAATACCCCAAATTAGTTAAAATTTAGTAAGTTCATGCACAACCTAAGGACTTGACTCAAAAGACTCATTTAATAAAGACATAAAAGGAAAGCGTGAAACTCTATTGCATTCTACCCCCCCTACAAGGAAGTTACGTCCCCGTAACTTAACCACTCACCATGAATAGGTTTGGGTACTTTTTTCGCATTTCTGCCTCAGCTTCCCAAGTAGCTTCCTCAACCTTATGGTTCTACCATAGAACTTTGACAAGCTTCACATCCTTGTTTCTGGTGCTTCTAACTTTACTATCTAAAATTCTCATCGGTCTTTCTTCATAGATCAAACTCTCATCTAGCTCAATTGTCTCTGGTTCTAGCACATGTGCAACATCAGGAACATACTTGCGGATCTGACTCACATGAAACACATTGTGCACCCTTTCCAACTCCTTGGGTAAGTCCAACTTATATGCTACTTTTCCAACTTTCTGAAGAATCTCGTATGGCCCAATGTACTTTGGGCTCAACTTCCCCCTCTTCCCAAATCTCATTACCCCCTTCATAGGAGATATCTTTAGCAACACCTTCTCTCCTACTTGGAATTCTACATCTCTACGCTTCTCATCAGCATAACTTTTCAGTCTATCTTGGGCTGCTTTGATTTTCTCGTGGATTAACTTCACTTGATTAACAGTTTCCTCAATCATTTCAGGCCCAAGCACAACCGTTTCACTTATGTCACTCCAACAAACTGGGCTCCTACATTTCCTTCCATACAAGGCCTCAAATGGGGCCATTCCAATATTTGCATGATGGCTATTATTATATGAAAACTCAATCAAGTCTAAGTGGTCTTCCCATGAACCTTGATACTCCAATACACATGCTCTCAACATGTCCTCCAAGGTCTGTATGGTCCTTTCAGTCTGACCATCAGTTGCAGGGTGAAAAGCTGTACTCATCAATAGCTTTGTTCCCATGGCCTTTTGCAAACTTTTCCAAAAGTTAGACAAGAATCTCGAATCACGATCTGAAATGATATCCGTAGGCACTCCATGATACTTCACCACAAACTTCACATATGCCCTTCCCAACTGATCCAGGGACCAAGTGTTTTCCATAGGTATAAAGGTTGCGGACTTAGTCAATCGATCCACAATGACACAAATAGTGTCATTCCCTGCCCTGGTCCTTGGTAATGCCCCCACGAAATCCATGGCGATCGAATCCCACTTCCACTTTGGTATTTCCAAGGATTAGACCATTCCTTGTGGCCTTCGATGCTCTATCTTTACTTTCTGGCATGTTAAGCATTTTGCCACAAACTCTGCTACTTCTGTCTTCATGTTTGGCCACCAAAAGACCTTCTTCATATCCTTATACAACTTATCCCCTCCAGGATGAATTGAATAAGGAGAGTTATGGGCCTCCTCCATCAGTCTTTGCTTAATGTCTCCACGATGTTGTGAAATACACCATCTCCCTTTAAATCGAATACTTCCATCATCAACAATAGTAAAGTCCAAAACCTGCCCTCCCTCAATCTTCTCTTTTATCGCCTTTAACTTCGAGTCCCCTAACTGACTTTCTCTAATCTCATCATCAATAGAAGGATTCACTGCCAAGGCATTTAACATCTTACTGACCTCTCCATGCTCCACCACTTCCAAATTCATCTTCTGAAATTCTACACACAATTGGTCTGGTGAAATCATCAAATTCATCAAATGACTGGTTTTCCTACTTAAAGCATCAGCTACCACATTAGCTTTCCCCTCATGATATTGTATATTTACACTATTATCTTTCATAAATTCCAACCATCGACTCTGTCTCGAGTTCAAATATTGCTGAGTGTAAATGTAATTTAGACATTGATGATCTGTGAACATTTTATAAGTTGCACCATATAGATAATGTCTCCAAATTTTCAAAGCAAACACAATCGCAGCTAACTCCAGGTCATGGGTTGGGTAGTTCACCTCATGCTGTTTCAACTGTCTCGAAGCATAAGCAATAACCCTCCGATTCTACATTAAAACACAACCCAGTCCAAACTTCGATGCATCACTGTACACCTCATAATGTCCACTTTCATCTAGCAAAGCCAACATTGGTGCCGAGGTTAACTTGTCTTTCAAGGTCTGGAATGCTTGTTCAAACTCCTGGGTCCAAGCAAACTTACATTCCTTCTTCATTAAATTTGTCATGGGCCTCGCAATCCTCGAAAAATCCTTCAAAATCATCGATAATAACCTGCCAATCCCAAGAAACTTCGAATATTTGACACATTCTTGGGTGTTGGCCATTCACTCACTGCTTTGATCTTTGAGGGATCTACTGAAATTCCTTCCTTAGAAACCACGTGACCCAAAAAGGCTACCTTTTCTAACCAAAACTCACACTTCGACAGCTTAGCATACAAGTGATGCTCCCTCAGGATCGACAATACTTTCCTCAAATGATCTTCATGTTCCTTCCTATTTTTGGAGTAGATCAAAATATCATCAATGAAAACTGCAGGTGCATTAAATCAATGAATACTGCAGGTGCATTAGTTAACCCAAATGGCATAACTGTGAACTCATAATGACCATATCGTGTCCTGAAAGCACTCTTGGGAATGTCTTGCTCTACAATTCTCAACTGATGGTATCCTGACCTCAAATCTATCTTGGAAAATATTCCAGCCCCTTTCAACTGATCAAACAAATCATCAATTCTAGGCAAAGGATACTTATTCTTGATTGTCACATTATTCAACTCACGATAGTCTATGCACAACCTCAAACTTCCATCCTTCTTTTTCACAAGCAACACTGGAGCACCCCATGGAGAAGAGTTAGGTCGAATGTATCCCTTATCCAACAAGTCATCTAACTGAGTTTTCAATTCCCTCATCTCTTCCGGAGCCATCCTATATGGAGTCTTCGAGATAGGTCCGGTTCCTGGTACCAATTCAATTGTGAACTCAACATCCCTCACTGGTGGCATACCTAGTATCTCATCAGGAAAGACATCTGGAAATTCTTCAACTACTGGAATACACTCTTTCTTCTCATCCTCCTTTCCCACTTCCTGAACACTGCACATGTAAATAGGATAACCCTTCCTGACACAATTTCGAAATTGCAAGGCAGAAATGATTTTGATCCCTGAACTTTTCCCTTCCTTCCTATAAGTCTCCGTCACTTTACCCGGACCCAACAATTTCACTTTCTGAGCAGCACAATCTATGTGAGCCTTATACTTTCCTATCCAGTCCATCCCTAAAATCACATCTAGGTCTTGCAACTCAAACTCAATCAAATCTGAAGGAAATTCTACTCCAACTATGGTGATAGGTACCCCTTTATGTAACTTAGAACAATTTCTCACCTCCCCAGTTGGAATAGAAACATCTAGAGACACTAATAATGGACTCTCTAACTTTAATTTCTGAACTAGAGATTTTGAAACAAAAGAATGAGACGCACCCGAATCAAACATGACTCTAGCATTCAAAGAAAAAACAAGGAAAGTGCCAATTACCACATCATTAGAAGCCTCAGCCTCACGACGATTCATCACGAACACATGACCCTTAGGGGCCCCTCCTGCACCGCTACTGGTTCCATTCCTCTGAGCTGATCCATTGGTCTGGGGTGGTTTAGGTAGGTTATTGGTCTCCTGGACTTTCCCCATCTTAACATCCTTCTCCTTAATGTAGCACTCATACTCCCGATGCCCCAGTTTCTGACAGTAACGACAAGTCACAAGGTTTCCCTCACAGTCCTTCCCTGGGTGGTTTTTCTCACATCTCTTACAAAAATAACTTCTCTTAGGCCTGGTGTTATTTCCATTCCCCTGATTGTTATTTCCCTGTCCATTAGCTCCCTTCCCAAGGTTTCCCTTATTGTCCCTCCTGTTGAATTGCCCATTTCCCCCAGAACTCTCCCCAATCCTAGGCCTCTTATCAACTCCATGTGAACCCCCATCAGTCTTCTTTTTCCCTCCAGCTGAGTTCTCTAACTCTCTCCCTCGGATCCCATATAGGTGGGCAGCTCTCCCATAGACTTCATCTAGTGTTTCAAAGGTTACCCCTCCTAACTTCCCCTGAAGACTTAGGGTCAAACCTTGCTCAAACCTTTGGGCTTTAAACTCCTCCGTGGGTACTACCTCTGGTTCAAACCTCATCAACTTAATAAATTTATTATAATATTTATTAATGGTCATATTCCCCATCCTCAGGTTGGTAAACTCAATGCATTTCTGCTTCTTCAGATACGCAGGGTAAAACTTGTCTCTTATTGCCTTTTTTAGTGAAAGGAATGGTGTCCTTCGAACACGTGTACTATTCCGTTAGCGGGTTCAGAATTATTAGAAAGCTAATATATTCAGTAAGGTCAAGTGATCGGAATGCCTGGGTGGAGGCCGCTTCCGATCAGTAATATTAATGGATAATTAATGTTACAGCTTAATCTTGACTGAACCCTTCGGGTCACACCCAAGCATTCAACAAACCGAAACGACGAATTAATTCAGAAGGAATTAATGAGTCGACCGAGTAATATTTATTTAGACGTCGGAAATTCGAGCTTAGAGCGTCGAAACCGAGCGTCGGAAGTCGAGTCGAAAAATAGTGAAAGACGAGACGAGAAATAGTAATAAATCAACAAAAGACCAAAATACCCCTAGCATCGGAATGCCCTAGCAAACCGAGTGCTAAGGGCGTATGGCCTAGCATGGTGGCTAGCATGCGCACCAAGCCGAGCCTAGGCTGGCTGGTGCGTGCTAGCGCACTCATGCTAGCATCGCAAGGCTAGGCGCAGCCTAGTGCGTGCTAGCATGCTAGGCGCAGCCTTGTGCGCGCAATGGCTAGCAAGCCATGCCGCAACAAGCTGCTGGAGCTAGCACGCTAGGCGCGCCAGCTCGCCACAGCTAGCAGCAGCATGGCTAGGCCATTGCTTGCTGCCTAGCAGCGCTGGCCGAGGCACAAGGCCAGCAGCAGCAGCCCGCACAAGCATGCTGGGCGTGCTGGCCAGCAGCAGCAGCAGCCCGCATGCAAGTGCTAGGCTTGCTGGGCTTGCTGGGTGTGGCTGCCACGGACAGCAGCACATGGCAGCCCACCTTGGCTGCCTTGGTGCCCAAGGGTGGGTGCCATGTGGCTTGTGGTCCTTGAGTGTGTGGGGAGTGAGTTGGCCGGTTATGGGAGAGGGAGTGGGGAGCAAGTTTGGTCCCCCCCTTCTCCAAATGGTCCTCACCTAACCACTCACATGAGCTTTCCACTTGTTGATTTATTACTAGCTTGATTATTGATTTTATTTTAGCTTTAAAATAAAATGGAAAAATCATACTATCCCACATTGATGGGAGAGTAAATGATACTCCCATCATTTCCTATGAATACCCAAGTATGGGCATTGGGAAAGATGCTTGAGTAAGAGTTGGAAAAGGCATCACAATTAGTGAAAACCTTTGAACTCAATATTATTACTCGGGTTTTATTGGTCGGGTCTTGCTAACTCCAAGACATTGGACCTAGTCGGTTTTGTTGGTGCGGGTGGACTTCGTTGGAGGTCTCCGTGCGAGCGGGACTTGAAGCTTTCAAGTAAGAGCTCATTTGGAGCGAAGCACGCGTCAAGGGTAATTAGCTTATCTTAATCTTGTGATTAATTTAATTATGTTTATGGTTTTATTTATTGCGAGTGTGGTCTTGGTTTTGGGTTTGTTTCCGCGGTGAGTCGGACTCACCAAACCCCAACAGCGGTATCGGAGCCTCGCTCGTTTATTTTAAAATCATAATTTTTTCAAGGTGTAATTATGGCTTATTTTTTTCTGGTTTTAAGTTGCTAATTATATTAGTAACTCGTTTTTCAAATTTTACCTCGTTTTAGAGCTATCTTCAGCCCCGAACCCAGATTTCGACCCAAAAATAGTGAATTTTGGGTGGAAAAGGTGTTCTGGAAATGGTTTTACCCTTATAGGGCTCAGTTTTTAGCCAGAAAACGACCAAAAATGCATTTTTCGAGGGATTTTTCGTTTTGACGAAAAATTTTAAGTCTTTCTAACCTTGAAAATTGATTGCATATTTATGGTGGTTATGTAAATGGTTCTTTCCTTATTTTATATGCAATTTTTAGACCACTTTAAGCATGATTACTTGGTAGTAATTGGTGCTTGAAAGTTTGGTTATATTTTTCACATAATTGCAAATTAATTGCATTGAGTGTGAAATAGTTGTTCTTTGATGCTTCCAAGTATTAAAGATTCAATCTTTACTTATGATAAGTGATTGAAACTTTGAGTTACTAAATTCCATGAATTTTGGTTAAACTTTGTTGATTTAATCATTTTTAGTTGATTGGAATCATAAAGTTTAAAACTTGTGATAGAAATTGGTTTATCTTCATATTGGAAGATATAATTTTTCATGAAGTCACAAGTATTAAAGTTGGAGTCTTTATTGAACTTATGTTCATTTTTCCAACTCCCTTTTATTTTGTCAAAATCTCAAGATTAATTTAAAGTGATTAAATTAATAGTGAGAAATACCCTAATTTATTTTGTTACACCAAGTTAAACCAATTTTATTAAAGAATGATTCTTGGTAATAAATTTGGTTAATTGCTTTGGATGAATTATTTAAGTTGGACTTGTTATTTTTCATTTTTCCTTAAAATTGATTCTAAAATTAATTTAGAATTGATTTATAATGTCACACACAAAATTCGATAATTTTCAAAGCATTAGCACGCAACACGAGGCCTAAGAGCCCCGAGCTAGCTCTCGGCCAGCTGGGCTGCTCACGCAACCCATATGTGGCTGCCGAGGCTGCTGGGTGCTTCGTGCTTAGGTGCGTGGTGCTGTGCGACTGTGTGTGCGAGGAAGGGCGTGGGCTGCTGCTCGCTGCCAGCCACATAGCGCACCAGCCAGCAACAAGCAGCAGCATGGCGCAGCAGCAGCATAGTGCTGTGCGCGCTGTGCGTGCTGCTACGCTTGGCTTGGCTGGGCGTGGCGTGGGCGAGCACAAGCAGCCCATGGGCATGCTTGGTGTTGCGGGGGTGCGAATGGGTATGTTACGAGCTTGTTGTACGGTACGTACGATCCCATAATTGGCACAATAACCCCGGGTTGTTAAGGCGATGCTATTTTAAAGTTAATTTTAGCATTGCTTAATATGTAAATAAGGGCAATTTTGGGTTCCAAGTCTTAGTGCTAGGCACTTAGACATTATGGAATACGTAATTTTGCTTAGATTGTCGTTTTAATTATTTTAATTATTTTGTTTATTTAATTAAAATTTTGGAGGCTAGGCCTCGGGTTTTTGAACGACATTTGCAAAATTAATTTTGACAAATATTTGGGTTCACCGACTTAATTAATTGGATTAGTTAAGATTGGATTCGGAATTTAGTGGGAGCGTCTCTTAGTTATTACCATAACCGGTTAAAACAACTTTGACTAGTTTAATTAGGCGTGTTAATTGAATTAACCACCTAGATTAATTACTAGTTCCCGCGCGGTTTTATGCATTGTTACCTGTTTGATCGTTGTAAAATGCATGGGCCATTCACAGATAGTGAATGGATGAATGGAATGTAAAATTCTCTCACAGGTTTTATGAAATGGCAACTAGTGGGGCCCGATTAGGATAGAAAATACGGACTGTGATCCGTGATGTATTTTTGTAAATCTAAATACGGTCTGCGAACCGTTGAGTATTTTTGTACCTTAATATTTAGATTAGTCCTAATCGTAGATACTAGCAATTATATTATTTGGTCAAGTCTTGAAGACGGAGTTCTTAGAAGACGAAGCCATGAAGTTGCAAAAGAAGACCTTTTGAAGACTTGAAGATCTCAAGGGGTCATGCTAGTTGCCAAATGCATCTCTATTTATGTTTTCGATATATATTTATGTTTATATATTTTAATTATATGTTAGATGCATGGTTAGGATTTCGAATGTTGAGATGATTAATTAAGTTCACTTAAATCAACCAACATAGAAACCCTAGGTCCCTTTAAAATTGAGTAAAACTTGCCATTCCAAAACACACTTACCAACCGAACGAGGGTAGTGATGGGCTACGCCAAAGCGAGGCATCACTACTTCTCCAAGGAACGTAAGGCGTACTAGGTATGCAAGTGGTTTTGGTTATACTCAACGATATGAGTGATGGAGTCCTAACATGTCGTGGCAAAGTGAATAAATTGGTTAGAGAGCATTGGATGCGACGATTTATTCAACCAAGAGTGGCTTGGAGCCATTACCAAAGCGTTGCTTACCTTAGGAGATTGAGTGTTAAGACAAGCCAAAGCATGCTTAACCACTCTTTGTTTCTTTGGATCTTGGAATCGACTTATTCTCACCAAAATTGGGGACAATCTTTAATGTGTGAATAAGACGTTTTAAATAAGTCTGATTAAAATGCATGATTTCAATCTTATTTAAGTATAATGAATGGTTTTTCATTTTAAATTCTTTCAAATTGTAGAATCATGTCTTCAACTAATGACAACGACCTTATGCTCCCGGAATTGCCCAAAGAGTTGCCAATTTCTCTGAACTTGGTAAACTTTAAGGAATGGGAAGAGGAACTCCGAAAGACCCTCCGAAATTGCTACCTAGAGCACATTCTGGACACTCAAATCCCGAGTTTCTACTCAAAGGGGATTATGAGTGATGAGGCACATGAGGAATGGAGTGAGGATTGCAAAAGAGTTTCCAGACTCATGGCAAACTCCATCCCGGTACAATGGAAGGGGAAGTTCTCCAACTATTTTCCGGACATGATGCTCAAAGCTCTAGAAGATGTAGTCAATTTGAGAGTCACCAAGAGTACCAGAGGCAACTATGATGGACTTGTGGAAGATGTGACTAGGTCACTCTCGAACATGAGGATCAAGCCACCGCAAGATGGATGTCTCATCAAAGAGAGACAAGAAGTATGGGCTAAGGTCTATAATGCAAGACTTAGACCCGGGATGCCACTTCAAGCTCATGTGCTCAACATGACAAGGCTATTCACCCATCTGGAGCTACTTGGCAAACCAGTGGAAGATGAGCAAGCAGCTCTCATGCTACTAAGCTCACTCCACTCGGGGTATGTTGCATTAAAGATGCGACTTACGGCCAAACGGAACAAACTTTCCTTGATGGAAGTTGTTCAAGAGCTACAAAAAACCTATTCTTGCAAGAAGGCTAAGGTTGCCCTGAGACCAAAGAAGAAGGAGTTCAAGAACAAAGCTAAGATGCGCTGCTTCTATTGTAGTAGACCCGGACACTACAAAAGAGAATGTAGCATGTATCTAGCAGATGAGGCGAAAGGAAAAGTAACCTCGATCTCAGGTATCATCTATACACTTGAACATAAGCAATTTATGAGGTATTAGATACTGGAAAAATTGGCTCACTATATGCTCCTATTTCAGGAACAAAGTGAGCGGTGCTTTTCAAGTGGATATGAGTACAAGTGGAAGAAGAAGATAATCTTTCAAAGAAAGCTTGTAATCTCATATTTTGTCTAGATTTAAAACTTTTTAGTTTTATCTACCATATTTTGATCTTGTGGCGTTGGACGTCATTGTAAACTTGATCACAAGACATATCATCTTGTTTATAATTTATGGAATGACACGTTTGTGTATTTGGACAAATTGTTTATAATGATACCAAAAGAGCTAAGACCATGGAGTCAAATCAGACTTACTTGTGGCATTGTCGTCTTGGCCACATTAACATCAAACGCATCAAGAAACTTCTACAAGAAGGTGTTCTTGACTCTTTCGATTTAGAATCGTTTGAGAATTGCGAAGGATGTCTATTAGGCAAGATGATTAAACAGCCATTCTCCAAGTTGGGAGAAAGGGCAAGTGACTTATTGGGTCTTATACACACCGATGTATGTGGACCAATGAGCTCAACCACAAGAAATGGACATCGATATTTCATCACTTTCACAGACGACTATAGTAGATATGGCTATGTCTACCTCATGTCGCACAAATCTGAATCATTTGAAAAGTTCAAAGAATTTCAGAGTGAAGTTGAAAATCAGCTTGGCAAGAAAATCAAAGCCCTTCGATCGGATCGAGGTGGTGAATACTTGAGCCAAGAATTCGATGACCATCTGAAAGAAAAGGGTATACTTTCAGAATTGACACCTCCAGGAACTCCACAATGGAACGGAGTATCCGAAAGGAGAAATCGGACCTTGTTAGACATGGTACGATCAACAATGGGTCTTAGTGATCTTCCTATCTCTTTCTGGGGACACGCACTTCTAACTGCGGCACTAACACTGAACCGTGCTCCATCAAAAGCTGTAGAAAAGACTCCATATGAATTATGTACGAAGAAACCTCCTAGGTTATCTTTTCTAAAGATATGGGGATGCGAAGCATATGTCAAGAAATTAGTCTCTGACAAACTTCATCCCAAATCTGACAAGGTTTACTTTGTGGGCTACCCAAAAGGAACCAAAGGGTATTACTTCTACAACAAATCGGAGAACAAAGTGTTTGTTGCTCGCGATGGTGTCTTTTTGGAGAAGGAGCACCTTTCCAAAATGACAAGTGGGAGGAAAATCGAACTCGACGAAGTTCGTGAGGATGAGCAACAAAATCATAATGACAGTCAGAGTGCTCAAACAGCATCTGTTGACGCAGGTCGGTCAAAATGATCAAAATGTGCAAAGTCGAACCGACAATGCAAATGCTCAATCCATTACCCTACGTAGGTCTCTGAGGCCGAGATCTCAACCTGATAGATATCTTGGTTTAGTATTAACCGAGAATCAGGACATCTTGATTATGGATGGAGATGAACCGGCAATCTACAAGCAAGCGATGGCAAGCACCGACTCTGCTAAATGGCAAGAGGCCATGAGATCTGAAATGGATTCCATGTTTGAAAATCAAGTCTGGGACTTGGTTGACTTACCCGAAGGTTATACACCGATCGGATGTAAGTGGATTTTCAAGTTGAAAACCGACAAAGATGGAAATGTATTCATTTACAAAGCTAGATTGGTGGCAAAAGGTTACAGACAAGTTCATGGTATTGATTACGATCAAACCTTTTCACCAGTTGCAATGCTTAAATCCGTTCGGATCCTCCTAGCGATTGCTGCATATTACGACTATGAAATATGGCAGATGGACGTCAAAACCGCCTTCCTTAATGGTTATTTGGAAGAAACTGTGTATATGACACAGCCTGAAGGTTTTGTCGACCAGATCAATGCTGGGAAAGTTTGTAAGCTTAAGAAGTCCATTTATGGATTAAAGCAAGCAAGCAGAAGTTGGAATCTGCGTTTTGATGAAGCCATCAGTAAGTTTGGTTTTATCAAGAATCCAGATGAATCTTGTGTTTACAAGAAGGTCAGTGGGAGTGACATCGCCTTCCTAGTCTTATATGTCGATGACATATTGCTCATTGGAAACAGCATTCCGTTGTTAGAGTCTGTAAAGGCCTGGCTTGGAAAGTGCTTCTCAATGAAAGACTTGGGAGAGGCTCAGTACATACTAGGCATCAAGATCTATAGGGATAGATCGAAAAGGATGATTGGATTGAGTCAAAGTACTTATATTGATAAAGTACTTGCTCGATTTGGCATGGAGGAGGCCAAAAGAGGTCACCTGCCAATGTCACATGGCATAACCCTAAGCAAGAAGCAGTGTCCACAGACACCTGATGAGCGGGTAAGAATGAATCAGATTCCATATGCTTCGCTTATTGGATCTATCATGTATGCCATGATATGTACTAGGCCAGATGTGTCGTATGCTTGAGTGCTACGAGCCGTTACCAATCAGACCCAGGAGAGGCGCATTGGACTGCAGCCAAAAATATCCTAAAGTACCTGAAAAGGAACAAGGATAAATTCCTGGTGTATGGTGGTACAAAGGATTTAGTTGTGGAAGGTTATACCGACGCAAGCTTCCAGACAGACAGAGACGATTTCAAATCGCAATCTGGATATGTGTTCTGTCTAAATGGAGGGGCGTTTAGTTGGAAGAGCGCAAAGCAGAGTACAACTGCAGATTCTACAACTGAAGCCGAATACTTGGCAGCTGCTGAAGCAGCTAAGGAGGCTGTTTGGATTCGTAAGTTCGTTGGCGAACTTGATGTTGTACCCTCTATAAAGGGTCCAATAGCCCTCTATTGTGACAACAATGGAGCTATTGCTCAGGCCAGAGAGCCTAGAGAACATCAGAAGGTCAAACATGTCAAGCGGCGATTTCACATGATTCGAGAATGGAAATCAGAGGGTGAAATCAGAATTTGCAAAGTTGGAACGGATGACAATGTAGCCGATCCACTTACTAAACCTTTGCCTCAAGTGAAGCACAACAAGCACGTTGAGGCAATGGGAATCAAGCATGTAGGAGACTGTCTTTGATTTCCTTGTTTAGTGTTTTAGTTAATTTTGAGAAAAGTTAATGTAAGACACTAAGGAAAACCATTCATGTTTTGGAGTAATATAAAATTTCATGCAACATTTTATTACTCCATTATGCTATTTAATTGTGGTTTAGGATTAAATAATGAGTCCATTCGATTCTGAGAATATTCAAAATAGGGTATCAAGACCAGTCTTGGTAAGGAAACACCTATTAAGTGAACATTGAATATTATAATCGAAAATTATCCCTAATCAAGGTCATTTAAACGATGGACGATTAATGACCAATTGAGATTAGTGTTTTGTCTGATTTATAGCACCGTTTCATGTGCTACGAGGACATGATTGTCGTAAATCATTTGCACAGGTATTGGTTTAGAACCATACTGGATCGACCTATGAGAATACTTTAAGAAATTAAAAATTTGTCATAAGTATACTTCTCATTATGGCTATCGGAACCTATTTCCTCGACCATGAGTAGTGTGAGTTCTCTTGTTTGAGTACTAGTTCGCTTTGATGTTGTCAAACGTCTGCCGTAATAGGGGATTATAACGGCAACACTCGGGCGGCTAGGTCCTCTCAGTAAGAGGAGCTACATTACAAGACTGGGAATGTCCCCCTAGTAAAATAGGGAAGATTTCTTTGTTGTATACAAGGCCTCTCGTAGAGCGAGACTGTAAAATGCATGGCCGTGCTCGGATGGATTTTAGAAATCATCTGTTTATTGACAGTCGGACTCGGAATCGGGAAACACTTCTGGACGTAATAAGGATGACAAAATAAATCTTACCTTATAGTTCATGAAGAGACATTAAGCGACATAGGAAAGGGCTGTACACACAAAGAGCACTTGTCCGGAAGGACAAGTGGGAGATTGAAAGGAATGGTGTCCTTCGAACAAGTGTACTATTCCGTTAGCGGGTTCCGAATTATTAGAAAGCTAATATATTCAGTAAGGTCAAGTGATCGGAATGCCTCGGTGGAGGCCGCTTCCGATCAGTAATATTAATGGATAATTAATGTTACAGCTTAATCTTGACTGAACCCTTCGGGTCACACCCAAGCATTCAAAAAACCGAAACGATGAATTAATTCAGAAGGAATTAATGAGTCGACCGAGTAATATTTATTTAGACGTCGGAAATTCGAGCTTAGAGCGTCGAAACCGAGCGTCGGAAGTCGAGTCGAAAAATAGTGAAAGACGAGACGAGAAATAGTAATAAATCAACAAAAGACCAAAATACCCCTAGCATCGGAATGCCCTAGCAAACCGAGTGCTAAGGGCGTATGGCCTAGCATGGTGGCTAGCATGCGCACCAAGCCGAGCCTAGGTTGGCTGGTGCGTGCTAGCGCACTCATGCTAGCATCGCAAGGCTAGGCGCAGCCTAGTGCGTGCTAGCATGCTAGGCGCAGCCTTGTGCGCGCAATGGCTAGCAAGCCATGCCGCAACAAGCTGCTGGAGCTAGCACGCTAGGCGCGCCAGCTCGCCACAGCTAGCAGCAGCATGGCTAGGCCATTGCTTGCTGCCTAGCAGCGCTGGCCGAGGCACAAGGCCAGCAGCAGCAGCCCGCACAAGCATGCTGGGCGTGCTGGCCAGCAGCAGCAGCAGCCCGCATGCAAGTGCTGGGCTTGCTGGGCTTGCTGGGTGTGGCTGCCACGGACAGCAGCACATGGCAGCCCACCTTGGCTGCCTTGGTGCCCAAGGGTGGGTGCCATGTGGCTTGTGGTCCTTGAGTGTGTGGGGAGTGAGTTGGCCGGTTATGGGAGAGGGAGTGGGGAGCAAGTTTGGTCCCCCCCTTCTCCAAATGGTCCTCACCTAACCACTCACATGAGCTTGCCACTTGTTGATTTATTACTAGCTTGATTATTGATTTTATTTTAGCTTTAAAATAAAATGGAAAAATCATACTATCCCACATTGATGGGAGAGTAAATGATACTCCCATCATTTCCTATAAATACCCAAGTATGGGCATTGGGAAAGATGCTTGAGTAAGAGTTGGAAAAGGCATCACAATTAGTGAAAACCTTTGAACTCAATATTATTACTCGGGTTTTATTGGTCGGGTCTTGCTAACTCCAAGACATTGGACCTAGTCGGTTTTGTTGGTGCGGGTGGACTTCGTTGGAGGTCTCCGTGCGAGCGGGACTTGAAGCTTTCAATTAAGAGCTCATTTGGAGCGAAGCACGCGTCAAGGGTAATTAGCTTATCTTAATCTTGTGATTAATTTAATTATGTTTATGGTTTTATTTATTGCGAGTGTGGTCTTGGTTTTGGGTTTGTTTCCGCGGTGAGTCGGACTCACCAAACCCCAACATTTAGTTCCTTCCATCCAAAGTTAGAAGTTTCCAAAAGCCTATCCCTATTTTGACTCCACCACAAATCAGCTTCTTCCCTCAAGTAATACACAGCATTATTAACCTTTAATTCTTCAGGACAGTTAATAGCATCAAACAACTTGTCAAATTTCCTTATCCAATTCTCTAAACTAGCAGGATCCTCCTTCCCAAGGTAAGTGGGTGGCTTTGCAGCTGCCACCCTCTTAAAAACTTCCCCAAATTGATCCAAGTCGTTGCTACGGTTCCCTTGACTCACTAGTTGGGTCATATATGGTTCCAAACGTCATTATATGACCCTCAGATGTATCCCCTAGGGTCACAAGACTTTTCCCACCGGGCCACGAGACATCAAAATTCCACAAAAAAGCGTGGATTATAGCCTTCGTTTTTGAATTTTTTGACCTTTTTTCGCCCGAAAAGAAAAATTGCCGAGATGTTTACCATGGTTCCTAATACCCTCGAGGAGTCTAATTGAGTGGTTGGAACCATCCAATATCCCTTTAAACAGTCAATTTACCCGTTCCAAACTTGCACTGATATCGCTACCAAAATCCTACCACGGACATTTATGGAAACATATAAAGGTCATATATGGTTCCAAACGTCTTTATATGACCCTAAGATGTATCCCCTACGGTCTAAAGACTTTTCGCCACCAGGCCCTGTAACCTCAAAATTCCTCAAAAAGCGTGGATTATAGCCTTCAATTTTGGAATTTTTTGACCTTTTTTCTCCCGGAAATAAAAATTGCCGAGATGTTTACCATGGTTCCTAATACCCTCCGGGAGCCTAATCGAGTGGGTGGAACCATCCAATATGCCATTAAACAGTCAATTTACCCGTTCCAAACTTGCACCGATATCGTGACCTCAAGCCTACCACGGACATTTATGGAAACATATAAGGGTCATATATGGTTCCAAACGTCACTATATGACCCTAAGATGTATATCCTAGGGTCTTAAGACTTTTCGCCACCGGGCCCCGTAATCTCAAAATTCCTCAAAAAGCATGGATTGCCTTAAATTTATTAATTTTTTTAACCTTTTTTTCGCCCGAAAATAAAAATTTCTGAGATGTTTACCATGGTTCCTAATACCCTCCGGGAGTCCAATTGAGTGGGTGGAACAATTCAATATGCCATTAAACAATCAATTTTCCCGTTCCAAACTTGCACCGCTATCGTGACCTCAAGCCTACCACAGACATTTATAGCAACATATAAGGGTCATATATGGTTCCAAACTTCATTATATGACCCTAAGATGTATCCCCTAGGGTCTCAAGACTTTTCGCTACCGAGCCCCGTAACCTCAAAATTCCTCAAAAAGCGTGGATTATACCCTTCAATTTTGGAATTTTTGACCTTTATTCGCCTGGAAATAAAAAGTGTCGAGATGTTTACCATGGTTCCTAATATCCTCCGGGAGCCTAATCGAGTGGGTGGAACCATCCAATATGCCATTAAACAGTCAATTTACCCGTTCCAAACTTGCACCGATATCGTGACCTCAAGCCTACCACGGACATTTATGGCAACATATAAGGGTCTTATATTGTTCCAAACGTCATTATATGACCCTAAGATGTATATCCTAGGGTCTTAAGACTTTTCGCCACCGGGCCCCGTAACCTCAAAATTCCTCAAAAAGCATGGATTGCCTTAAATTTATTAATTTTTTTAACCTTTTTTTCGCCCGAAAATAAAAATTTCTGAGATGTTTACCATGGTTCCTAATACCCTCCGGGAGTCCAATTGAGTGGGTGGAACAATTCAATATGCCATTAAACAGTCAATTTACCCGTTCCAAACTTGCACCGCTATCGTGACCTCAAGCCTACCACGGACATTTATAGAAACATATAAGGGTCATATATGGTTCCAAACTTCATTATATGACCCTAAGATGTATCCCCTAGGGTCTCAAGACTTTTCGCTACCGAGCCCCGTAACCTCAAAATTCCTCAAAAAGCGTGGATTATACCCTTCAATTTTGGAATTTTTGACCTTTATTCGCCTGGAAATAAAAAGTGTCGAGATGTTTACCATGGTTCCTAATATCCTCCGGGAGCCTAATCGAGTGGGTGGAACCATCCAATATGCCATTAAACAGTCAATTTACCCGTTCCAAACTTGCACCGATATCGTGACCTCAAGCCTACCACGGACATTTATGGCAACATATAAGGGTCTTATATTGTTCCAAACGTCATTATATGACCCTAAGATGTATATCCTAGGGTCTTAAGACTTTTCGCCACCGGGCCCCGTAACCTCAAAATTCCTCAAAAAGCATGGATTATAGCCTTAAATTTTTGAATTTTTTTAACCTTTTTTTCGCCCGGAAATAAAAATTTCCGAGATGTTTACCATGGTTCCTAATACCCTCCGGGAGTCCAATTGAGTGGGTGGAACCATTCAATATGTCCAATTGAGTAAGGTTGCTAACCAACTGGTTGGAAGGATCCTCATTGACACCGGCAGCTCGTCGGACATTATCAGCCTCCGGTGCCTGCTGATGAGTGACATTTTTGGCACTCATTTGGTTCCTTTTTGGATGATTTCTATTTCATTTTATCTCTCTTTTCTTTAGTTTTCCTTAGTTTTAATCTTGTTTTCTTGATTTTATGATTTTTGTAGTTAGTTTCTCTATTTCATGCCTTTTCTTGTTTACTTTCTATTTTAATCTTGTTTTCTTCCTTTGATTGTAGGTTGTGATTTATTGTCAAAGGATTCCCGGGCTTCCTTTCCATAGTTTTCCATTGATTTTTATGCGTAAAGCTTGTGCAAGAAGTTTCAAGTCAATGTGAGGTTCAAGGAGCATGCTTCAAGGTCTTGTTTATGCCTTCCTCATGGCTTCTATTCTTCAAGAAATTCAAGGAAGTTCCTGCCTACCTTGTCCTCAATCATCATCATCTAGGATGTGTGAACCTCGTGAGCTAGGGCAAAGAAGAAAGGAGGAAGCAGCAGCGTTGTGCGAATGCACTAGAGGTGTGTGCGGCCGCACATCTGTCGTGTGCGGCCGCACATCAGGTGCGTGCGGGCGCACCTGCCAGGGTGTGCTCCCGTGCGCACCATTCTCTCTCCTTCGAGTGCCCACACCGACGTGGGTCTATTTTTGGACGTCTTTCCCAACTTCCTCTTGGGATTGTTAGTTATTTCTTTCCATTTATAGGGAGAAGATGAGATATTCAAGAGGAAGAATTAGATTAGATTAGATTCTAGAGAGAGAAAACATTAGTTCTTAGCATTTTTAGAGAGAGAAAGTGTGGGTTTGATGATTGATGATTGAAGATTGCTTCATTTGATTTGATTTCTATCAAGTTTGTAAGGATTCTTTACTCTTTAATGCAACGGAAATTTCATGAAATGCCCCCTGGGGTGGGTTTAATTTTTTTTTATATTAATTAAGTAATTAATTAAAAGAGAACCAATTGCAGCATGCCACGTGGCCTAATTAACCTTAATGACTAACGGAATTAACCGCCGTTAGTCATTAAGGGCATTTGGTGAAATTTTTTTAAACTCAAGAGTAATTGGTGAATTTAAAAGTTTTGATGGGTATTTGGTGAATAAAAAAATTACTCAGGGGCCTTTCATGAAATATCCGTTAATGCAATTCAATGTTTGATTTCATTAGTATTGTTGTTTGATTTGGTTAATTGATAGTTTGATTGATTTGATTGAATTTGTTGGTTTCAATTTGATTTCAATTAATAAATTTGTGAATGATGATTAGTTTAGCTTTGATTTTGTTGTTCTTTATGGATTGTGAGTAGTTTATTTGCTAGGGTAGTGGTGAAGCATGTATTGATGATGAATTGAGATTAATTTGGGGGAAATTGATTGAGTTAATGATGTGATTAAATTGGTTGATTGATTTTGTGCATGTGTGTGCTTGATTAGGCTTGATCACCCTTGTTATTCACACTAGATTGCATTGTGAGTTCACATTGATACAGACCATTGATTTGTGGCTTACATTTACTCGATTGTGATATCTTGTGATGTTTTCTAGCTAGTGTTTGATGTAGTTGACGCTAATTAGACCTCTAGGAGAATAGCTTGATGTACTCTCTTGGTTGCAATTTCGGTTTTCCCTCACATTGCTTGACTTGATTGGTAAATTCCCCAAGTTGATTGAACTTTATCGTTGATGCATGTGGATCCATTCCCCTAGTGCCTTAGCATTCATTTAGTACAAGCCTTTTGTATCGCCTAGCTTAGCTTTAGTTTCTACCATAAACCCCTACTAGACTTCGGAATAGCTTAACTTAGGCATCGTGCATTCGACCTCCATTCCTTTGGGTTCGACCTTGACTTACCACTACACTAAATAGGGGTTTGTTAAGTTATAAATTTTGTTTGATTGGGTGGGGTGGTAGCCCAACGACCTACCGTTCTCCTTCCCATAAAAATGGCGCCGTTGCCGGGGAATGGTTCTTTGAGTGCATTTTGTTTTTCAGTCTATTCCACTTTATTTGCAAAATACAAAAAGATTTTACACTTAGGCTACACTTGTAGCCGTGCTACTAATATTGTCTTTGAGTTTTGTGTGTATAGATCCCAAGCCCTGGGAGGTAATTCAAGAGTTACCTTGAAAGAATTGGGAGTACCCGGTGCATATAGGTATGAGAGCGCCATAGCTCCACCTACAACACCGGAAAACGACTTTGAAATTCGACCGGCAATTATCACCCTAATTGAGAGGAGACAATATAGTGGGGCAAAGAACGAGAGCCCATTGAACCATCTTAAGGAGTTTGAAAAATATTGTAACACGATCAAGATTAATGGAGTGTCTCAAGAATTCATCCGCCTTAAGTTGTTCCCTTTTTCCCTCATAGGAAGGTCTTTGGAATGGCTAGACAGAAAGGTGAAGCCCAATTCATTGAGAACTTGGGATGATGTCACCAAAGCTTTCTTGTTCCGTTTCTATTCTCAAAAGAAAACGGCAGAGGCAAGAGGTTTGATTCAAGGGTTCAAGCAAAAGCCTAATGAAAGCCTTTATGAAGCATGGGAAAGATTTTATGATTATCATAGGGAGTGTCCACACTATGGGATTCCTACCTATCAAATCATACATATCTTTTATGGTGGGTTGAGTTCTCATGGGAGAGCAAGTTTTGATGCCGGAGCCGGAGGCCCAATCATGAACAAGACGGAAGAAGAAGTGGTTGATGCTATTGATGAAGTAGCTCGTCATTATATGAATTGGCAAGAAGTGGAAAGAGAACCAACAAGCAAGGGTTACTCGATCGAACAGCTTAGTGTCATCAATGATTTGACCATTTTGATTGCGGATTTAGGGAAAGAAGTTATGTCTCTCAAGGAAAAGCTTGAGAAGCCCCCTTCCCAAGCTCCAATTCTTCCCTCCCAAATTAAGGGGAGAGGTACATCTTCTCACTCTAACTCCAATCTTTCTACTTGTTGCATGATTGTGGAATGTTGGCCATGTCAATTATGTGGAATGAATGATCATAATGCTTCTATGTGCCCAAATGTTCCTTGTAGTGAATGTGATGGAAGTGAAATGGAACATATGAATTATGTCTATAATCATGCTTGTGAACCTAGAAATGATGTTCAAAGGAATATTGGAAATAGGAATTATCATATGAATCATGATGATTATAACCAAAATGGAGGTTGTAGAAATCATGGATACCAAGAGATTCATGGTAACTATAACCATCATGGTTGTAATGGTCATGGTCATGGCTATAGACATGGGGATCATAACCAAGGTTATGATAACTATGGTCAACAAAGGAGCCAAAATGAAACTAGGGGTAATTGGAATAATCAAACTAGGGGATATTTTCAAGCAAGTTTTCAAGATGGTTCCCCAATTGACTTAGTTCCAAATGCTCAAAGTTCAAATGATAATTCCCATGTCCAACCATATTCTTCTAGGGAATTTTTGGAAAGTGTCATTGAGAAACAAGCCAAAACTTTGGAAATGTGTATGGTTTTGAATGAAGAGAAGTTTAATTACATGTTGGCTTATAACAAGGATTTGAGTGAAAAACTTTCTCAATTGACTAGTATATTCAAGGAATATGCAAACTCTTCTTCTTTGACTCCACCTAGCCTAGACTCTAGGAACCCTATGGATGCTATTGTTACTAGAAGCGGTAAGGTCCTTGAGGGAGGTGTGCCTAAGAAGAGTGTTACTAATGAGAGAACTAGTAAGAATTCCATTGAAATTGAAGGTGGTGAATGCCCCTTGAGCGAAAATGTTGGTGAGGAACAAGTAGAGAAGGTGATAGAGAAAGAGAGAGAGGTTTGCAAACCAAGGCTGCCCTATCCTCAAAGATATAATAGATATAAGTTGGATGAGCAATTTGGGAAATTTTTAGAGATGCTTAAGCAACTTCATTTAACTATTCCTTTCACCGATGTTGTTGAACAAATGCCAAATTATGCTAAGTTCCGTAAGGAGATTTTGAGTGGAAAAAGGACTTGTGATGTAGCGGAGACTATTAGCCTTACCGAGCATTGTAGTGCAATCATCATGAATAAGATGCCTCCTAAGTTGAAGGATCTCGGAAATTTTTCCATCCCTTGTGCTATCAACAAGACCCAAATTGATAATTCCTTATGTGACTTAGGAGCTATTGTTAGCCTTATGCCATATTCGGTTTATCAAAGATTAGGTCTAGGAGAACTTCTACCTTCAAATATTACCTTGCAATTAGCCGATAGGTCAATCAAGATTCCTAAGGGAAAGGTAGAAGATGTGCTTTTAAGGGTTGGGAAATTTGTTATCCCGGTTGATTTTGTAGTGTTGGATATGGGTGAAGATGCTAAAATACCTATCATCTTAGGTAGACCTTTCCTTGCTACATCGGGGGATATGATAGATGTGAAAAGTGCTAAGATATCTCTTAAGATTGGAGAGGAAGTGATTGAATTTTATTTGAATGAAGGAATGAAATATCCCTCCTCTTCTTTAGAAAATTGCATGAGAGTTGAAGTGCTTGATAATATTGTGAATTCCATGCAGGAGCACTTGCTCACATCTAATGATCCTCTTGAGTGTGTCTTGTTGAACAAGGAAAAGATAGGTATCTCAACCAAGGAAGAGCAATTGTACGAAAATTTGCTTAATGAAGGTGATATAGGGAGTGGAGAAAAACTTGCATGGGGATATAAAGTCAAGATGCTTTGCAAGTGGCCTCAACCAAAGAAGGTAAAGGTGTTCCCATGGTAGAGCTAAAACCTCTACCATCACAACTTAGGTTTGAATTCTTAGGCCCTAATTCTACATATCCCGTTATTGTTAGTGCATCCTTGAGTGAGAGCCAAGCTCAAGCGTTATGTGGTGTTTTGAGAAAGCACCAAGGTGCTTTGGGGTACACATTTGATGATCTTAAAGGCATAAGCCCCGCCTTGTGTACACACCACATAACACTTGAGGAAGGCACCCTACCTTCTATCGAACGACAAAGGAAACTACATCCCCAAATGGGAGAAGTAGTCAAGAAAGAGATCACCAAGCTTTTGGATGCGGGAATCATATTCCCCATTTCAAGCTCAAGGTGGGTCTCCCCCGTGCATGTCGTTCCTAAAAAGGGGGGTATGACCGTAGTTGAGAATGAGAAAGGTGAGCTCATTCCAACTAGAACGGTCACCGGTTGGAGGATGTGTATAGACTATATACGTCTAAACACGTCAACCAAAAAGGATCACTTCCCTCTCCCTTTTATTGACCAAATGCTTGAAAGGTTGACTAGGCACAAATTCTATTGCTTCCTTGATATATATTCAGGATTCTTTCAAATTCCTATTCATCCCGAGGATAAAAAAAAGACAACCTTCACATGCCCCTATGGTACTTTTGCATATAGACGAATGCCCTTTGGATTGTGTAACGCTCCGGCGACCTTTCTAAGGTGTATGATGAGCATTTTTGGGGACATGCTTGAAGAGGAAATGGAAGTCTTCATGGATGATTTTTTCGTGGGAGGTGTTTCATTTGAGGATTGCCTCAAAAATCTTGAAAGATGCCTAGAGAGATGTGAAAAGGTCAACTTGGTGCTTAATTGGGAAAAATGCCACTTCATGGTGGAAGAAGGGATTGTTCTAGGCCATAAAATTTCAAATAAAGGCATCGAGGTTGACAAGGCTAAGATTGAGGTGATAGAGAAGTTGCCCCCCACTGGTCAATGTTAAAGGGGTAAGATCGTTTTTGGGTCATGCCGGATTTTATAGAAGGTTTATCAAAGACTTTTCTCTTATTGCTAAGCCCTTAAATGATCTTCTCCAAAAAGATGTTGATTTTGTCTTTAATGATGCTTGATTGGAAGCTTTTAATAAATTAAAGAAAGCTTTGACTTCTACTCCTATTGTCCAAGCCCCTAGATGGGATTTGCCATTTGAGCTCATGTGTGATGCAAGTGATACGGCCATAGGAGGTGTGTTGGGTCAAAGAATCGACAAAAAGCTCCATGTCATCTATTATATGTCGAAGACTCTCAATGGTGCTCAAAGAAATTACACAACAACAGAAAAGGAATTCTTGGCTATTGTTCATTCTTTTGAGAAATTCCGTTGTTACTTGTTGGGGTCTAAGACTATAGTTTTCATCGATCATGCGGCTTTGAAGTATCTCTTTGGGAAAAAAGAATCCAAACCGAGGTTAATTCGTTGGGTCCTTGAGCTTCAATCTTTTGATCTTGAGATCCGGGATAAAAAAAGGCGCTGAAAATGTTGTTGCGGATCATTTGTCTAGACTTGAGGATTTTCAAGTTCAAGACGGTGGGTCTCCTATAGAGGACCGGATGTTGGATGATTCTTTATATGTTATCAATATGAAGGAGCTCCCTTGGTTTCCCGATTTGGTGAATTTTCTTGCTTGTGGGGAGTTCCCTCCTTCTTTTTCCAACAATCAAAGGAGGAAGCTCAAGAGAGAAGCAAGGCACTATGTGTGGGATGAACCAATCTTGTACAAAAGAGGTGTCGATGGATTGTTGCGCCGGTGTGTGCCAAATGAGGAAATACCAAATGTTTTGAAGATGTGCCACTCGGATCCTAGTGGCGGTCATATGGGTTTTTCAAGAACGGCCTCTAAGGTGCATCAATGTTGATTATGGTGGCCTAACCTCTTCAAGAATGCTTGGGAGTATGTCAAAAGTTGTGATCAATGCCAAAGGACCGGGAATATTTCGAGGAGGAATGAGATGCCCCAACAACCAATACTTGAATTGGAAATATTTGATGTTTGGGGTATAGATTTTATGGGTCCTTTTCCATCATCTTATGGGAATCAATATATCCTTGTTGCCGTTGATTATGTGTCAAAGTGGGTGGAAGCCATTGCTTCTCCCACTAATGACCATAAAGTGGTGATGAAATTGTTCAAAAAGATAATATTCCCAAGGTTTGGCATCCCCAAAGCGGTTATAAGTGACAATGGCTCCCATTTTGTGCACTATGGTTTCCGGAAGATGTTGAGGAAGCATGGAGTGAACCAACGATTTGGTCTTCCTTATCATCCTCAAACTAATGGGCAAGTTGAGGTATCTAATCGTCAAATTAAGTTAATTCTTGAGAAGACGGTTGCAAGGAGTAGGAAAGATTGGGAAAATAAGCTTGATGATGCCTTATGGGCATATAGAACGGCTTTCAAAACTCCTATTGGTACAAGTTCTTATCGCTTGGTTTATGGAAAGTCTTGTCACCTTCCGGTTGAGCTTGAGCACCGCACTCATTGGGCTATTAAAAAGATCAATTTTGATTTGGCTAGTGCGGGTGAGCAACGTTGGTTAGACCTTCATGAGTTAGAAGAGCTTCGGTTGGATGCTTATGATTGTGCTAGCTTGTATAAAGCTAGAACTAAAGAGGTGCATGATAAGCTCATTGAGAAGAAAGAGTTTGTTCCGGGGGATAAGGTGCTTCTTTTCAATTCCAAAATGAGGCTTTTTCCCGGAAAATTGATGTCTCGTTGGACCGGCCCTTTTGTTGTTCAAGAGGTGTTTTCAAATGGCTCTATCGAAATTTCTCCTTTGGATTTTTCAAGAACTTTTAAGGTTAACGGGCATAGACTAAAGAGGTATTATGATGGAGTGTTTGTGGGGGTCATTCATGACATGACTCTCTATGATCCGCCTTGAAAGAGGTGGAGGATGTCTAGCTTAAGACTCTAAATTAAGCGCTTCACGGGAGGCAACCCGTGTTTTCTAATTTTTTTTATCTTCCTTTTTCTTTTGATTTTTCTTTGGGTTTTGTTGATGTTTTTGTGATCTAATTTTGTTGTGTTTGATGTTGTAGGATGGTTTAAGTTGATTTCCAACAATTTTGATGCCAATTTTGAGGTAAACTTGTCCCAATTCTTAAGTTGGAAGAGTGGGTAAGTATGGAGAATGGTACATACTTATGTTTCTTTTCATGATTTTCATATTTTTCTTTCTCCAATTTGAAGTGTAGCTACTGCCTATATGGTTCCCCATGACAATCATAGGGGTGTGCGCACATGATGAGGGAGGAAGAGTGTCGAAAGAAAGGCTTAGTTTTTGTGCGCCCGCACATTAGCAATGTGCGGCCGCACACGAGCTCTGTGCGGGCGCACATCTCTGATGTGCGGCCGCACCTTGTTGGGTTTACGAGGGCTAGTTTCCCTCCTCTTTTAAGCCCGATTTTCCTTTCTCCCTCTCTCCTACTTCATTCCACTTCCTTCTTAGGTCTATTGTGGTTGCTCATAGTTGTCCTCCATTTTCATCATATTATTTTTCATCTTTCCTCATCAAATTCTCCATAATTCTCATTACTTTGCTACCCAAGTCTTCATTCTCCTTCCTTAAAGGTAATTTTCTCACTCCTAGTTTGAAAATTTTGGGTACTTTTTAATTGAAACTGGTTGGTATGATTGTTGGGGATGTTTATGTGTTGTAGTATTTTTCTTGCTTAAATCTTATGATTTTCTATCAATTGAAAGTATAATTGCATGTTTTATGTGATAAAGTTTCAATTTTCATACCTCGTGAGAATTTGAGCATGGCTAGTACTACCCTCACTTTCCTTACCATTACTACCACTTGTTTTTATGGTGATGATTATGGATATGTTGATGATGGTTTTGTAATATCTACTTATGATGATGATTTTACATGAGCATTTATGAATTTTGGCATGAATCTTGTTGGATTTCCATATGTTTAGTTTTAGGGTATTTTGTTGATGTTGATGGTGATAATGGAGAAAATGATTGTTGGTAGTATGGTATATAGTTGCTTTTCTTAATTGTGATTTGAGGTAATATTTGTGTCAATTGTGATGGCTTGATTATGCATTATTCACTTCTATTGAATTTTTGCTTAACTCATGTCATATTGTCCATTTTATTTTTCCCCATACACATGATTAATTTTTGGCACACTATTCCTACTTTTGAAATCATTCCCTTTGTCCATTATTTTGTAGATGGGTGGTTCAAGACAAGCTAAGCGCACCAAGGTTACAAATTCGAGGAAGACAATTGATCCACCTTCCTCCATCAAAGAAACTTATGGCATCAAGTTCACGGTTTCAGAGCATTGGGACCGATTTGAGAGTCTTTCATCAAGGAAACTGTATTCTACAAGATTCTATGATCGTGACACCACTACTCTTCTTGGGATCGACGATGATGTACGGATGTTAGCTCGAAATTTGGGCCTTAAGCATGACCTTAGTGCTCCCACCTATGCAAGGCTCACTTATGAATTCCTATCATCGCTCGATGTGCAAAAGGATGGTAACGATAATGAATGTCCAACGCTATCTTTCTAAGTATTCAATGAAGACTATTCTATTCCCCTTTCATTCCTAAACAAGATGTTTAACTTTTCGGAGCCCATTGACGGCATGCCTTTGATTTATCCAGCCTATGAAGCTCTTCATCGCAACCATAGGTATGATGAGAATGATTGGTGGGATGATATTTCTATTGAGGATGCTTATTGTGCTCAAACTTCCAAATCGGCCTCTAAAGTCCATGGAGCGATGCGCTACTTTAGCCGCATACTTACTTATGCATTTTTCTCCAAGGAATCTCTTGGAGCTATATCTCAAGAGCAATTAAGTTGGCTATGGTTGGCTAATCGATATAGGGATGATATGGTGGAGGTGATTGATTTTGCTAGGCACTTGCTCGACCGCTTCATCGACATTCGTGACGGCTTCTTTCTCTCGGGAAGCATACAAATTGGGGGTATGATTACCATCATCGTGCTATCGCTTAACAAAAAGTATGCATCCATGATTGGAGATCTTATGGAGATTAAGGACCCTAGAGAGAAGTCTTCATCTTGTGTGTTGGGCACGTTTGCCTTGATCAATCAAAAATTCATTGAGCGCACTATCATGGACGATTTATTTATTTGGAAAGTGTCTCGGACTACCGATTGGTGCCTTATTCCCTACGAAGGGTCGATGGTGAGAGACAAGAGTTCATCCTACCCTTGGAAGCCGCCCAAGAGAGATATTCCGAGCTCTTTTCGTTGGGTTTCCATGCCTTCTTCGGGTAATGCTCTTCCAAAGTCTAAGGCCTCTTCATCTAAGGGAGGTATCCCTCGTACTTCTTCTCCTACTCCTCTTTCTCCTTCATCCCCTCCCTTGCATGATTTATCGAGCTTGCATGAAAAGATTGATGCCCTTTCTGTTGAATTATCCATACCTCCCGGTCCAAGAGGGCCCTGTCCCACAGTGGGAGCCTTTTGACAAGGCGGTGGGGCCTCGTCTTTGTTATCCTTACTGGGAGGGCCCACATATGGCACATAGTGCCACTCGTGGGACCTTTAAAGGGGATTATGATTACAGGAGGCCGGGAGGGTGTGACTGGACTTATGATCCAGCAAACCCTGCTCCTTTCCCTTCCCCTGAGACTGAAGGGAGATGGGGTCGTTCAGGCCCCCCTGTCTTGGATGATTGGTGTGACTATTTTGCTGCTGATGCCCTTAGGAGGTTAGGTACGGCTAAAGGGAAGGAAGTTGTTTCATCAGGTGGGGGGAGTACTAGTTCTACTCCCTACTTTAGTGCCGAGTGAGCCATTTTGGCTACCCCCCTCCGTATGCATGCTTTTATGATTGTGCTTCGTGTTTCCCCTATGGTTAGGTTTAGCTTGGGGGAGGGGTGGTTCATTTCTAGCTTGGGGGAGTTGGTTTAGGTTGGTTATGGTTTGCATGGTTCACCTCCTTGTTAGGGGTTCATTTCGCATTTTTCCTTCTTAGCCTCTATGTCCTCTGTCTGCTCTGATGTCTCTGTGATGTTTTATCTGCTGTTTCTTTGATGATGACTCGCTCTGTTCTTTATCTATCTGCTCTGCTGTTACTCTGATGATTCTTGTTGCTGATGATGTTACCTGATGTTTCACTATCTCTGATATATATTTTTCATTTCTTCTCGTTATGCTGCCGAATTTCGGCTGGTTTCATTTGGAAGTTACTAACAATTTTCTTTGTATATAGTTTCTTTTATTCTCTTTTTCTCACCTGGTTTCTGGTCGAAGCTTTTTTGTTCATGGAATGCAACGAGGTGGATTCTTCTTACTTCGTTTATTTTCGCTAAAGCTTGAAGCCGGTGAGATCTTTCTTATTTTTTTTTCTCTTTATTTTTCTTGGTTGCATAGAATAGGACTAGTTTAGGGGAAGTTGAATGGTTCGAGGATGGATGCTTGTTAACACATAATGTGTTTGGGATCGATGACGATGACGTCAATCGATCTCTTGTTTGTCGATTGGGATTCTTATGTGTTTAACTTGCTTTCTATTCCATTTCATATTATCTCTCCTATTTTCCTTTTCTATGTTCCATTACTTTGCTTTGTTTTTCTTTCATTTTTCCTTTCTTTTATTTCCTTTCATTTTTCTTTGTGGTATGGTTTTGAGGCCTTATTTTTCACTTTTCTTTTGATTTGGACCTTGTACATTGGGCTTTGTCTTTTGCATGATTTTCTTCCTAGGTTGTAAAGATATGCACGGTTTGAGACTATGTTCGGTTGACTCTAGGATAGGTGTATGCTAAGGTAGTTGGTTTGAACTAGTGGGAACATGAAGTCGGATTCTACTTGTTTGTGGTACGTTGGTAGTTGCTTCCTATAGTTGATTTGACACAATTAGTGAGTTTTTGCCACATCCTTATGAGGTTACTTGTTTTTCTAGCCTTCAACATTCTTTGAATGAGCGGCGTGGATCCTTGATTATGCAAACCTAATCTTATAAAGCTTGATGTATGATTCTCAAACACGAGACCGAACTATCTAGGAAGGACAAAGGCACATTTTTCGGGGTGGTATTTTTCATTTTTTGTTATATTTTGTTATTTTCTTTATTTTTGGGTTTACATTTGCCTTCTTGCAACCATTTGAGCCTTATACCTTCTTTTCAAGCCACATCTTTAGATCTTTGGCCTTTTGTTTCATTTTCTTTCTTTTCTTGGTTTTTGTGAAGCAATTGATCATTCTTGATAGAGTTTGTGGTGGAGAAGTTGAAATGTTTGGTTCTTATGAAAGCATGATTGTGTTATTTCTTCTTTGGGAATAATGGCAATTGAGATTGAGTAAAAGTCGTCCTACATTATAAAAGGCATGGACAAATAATAAGTGCAAAAGTTGAAAAAGCCGTCCAAATTTACAAGAGGCGAGGACAAAGCACTATGAATTTAAAAACGAAAAAAGAAGTGAAAAATGAAAACTATTCAAAAATATTTTGTTGAGAGTTTTCTCCCTTTTTGAGCATTGAGGACAATGCTCCATTTAAGCTTGGGGGGAAGCGTTCTCACGTTTCTTGTGTATATGTTTGTGGTTTATAGCTTGGAATAAGCTTTGAATAAGCTTGGGGGTGTGAGTATTTTTGTTTGGATTGGTGATGACTTGATTGTGATTCCAAGAATTTGCCATTCTTTGCTTCATTTTTAGGAAAACCACCAAATTTCAAATTTTTAGCCTACCTTCACCCTTATTGCCTTACGTTACAACCTTTGGGAAAGACCTTTCGATCTAGATAGTTGAGTCACTATTCGGGGGAGGGCATCATGGGTCTTTGCCTACGGAAAGGGGATGCATAGTCAAGATGTCGAGTAGCCTAAAAACATTTCTTTTTTCGGTTCCTTCGGGGAATCATCGGGATGCTCACTAAAGGGAGATTTGAGACTAGTGGGAAGAACGCGGTAAGATTGTTTGGGATGAAAGTGAATTGTGATAACTAGTTCCTATGCCTAGCATACCCTATGTTTAAATCAACCTTGGATATCTTGAAACGTGCATACCTTAACTACTTGAGAAAGATTGTCATTCATTTGCATTATAGTCTTTATGTTGGTTCATTTCGCAAGGGTTTATTTTTATTTCATTTTCTTTCTTTTATTTTTATGGTTTGCCTCGTTGATGTTTGGTGGAGAGTTATGGGTCAAACTCTTAGGATACCCATACGAGACCTCACTCGTCCTCATAGGCGACTTTGGGGTTTAAAGGGCTTGTTGTAGCTAAAAACAACCGTGATTCCTACGACAATGAGTTTTAGTGTATATTCTTATCTTGAGTCTTTCTTTTTCGTTTTCAATAAGATTTTCATCCTCTCTCTTTCTTGGTTTGTTTTGCTCGAGGACGAGCAAAAGTTTAGCTTGGGGGAATTTGATGAGTGACATTTTTGGCGCTCATTTGGTTCCTTTTTGGATGATTTCTATTTCATTTTATCTCTCTTTTCTTTAGTTTTCCTTAGTTTTATTCTTGTTTTCTTCATTTTATGATTTTTGTAGTTAGTTTCTCTATTTCATGCTTTTTCTTGTTTACTTGCTATTTTTTCCCTTTTACATTCTTTTTATCCTTTGATTGTAGGTTGTGATTTATTGTCCAAGGATTCCCGGGCTTCCTTTCCATAGTTTTCCATTGATTTTCATGCCTAAAGCTTGTGCAAGAAGTTTCAAGTCAATGTGAGGTTCAAGGAGCATGCTTCAAGGTCTTGTTTATGCCTTCCTCATGGCTTCTATTCTTCAAGAAATTCAAGGAAGTTCCTGCCTACCTTGTCCTCCATCATCATCATCTAGGATGTGTGCACCTCGTGAGCTAGGGCAAAGAAGAAAGGAGGAAGCAGCAGCGTTTTGCGGGCGCACTAGAGGAGTGTGCGGCCGCACATCTGTCGTGTGCGGCCGCACATAAGGTGCGTGCGGGCGCACCTGCCTGGGTGTGCTCCCGTGCGCACCATTCTCTCTCCTTCGAGCGCCCGCACCGACGTGGGTCTATCTTTGGACGTCTTTCCCAACTTCCTCTTGGGATTGTTAGTTATTTCTTTCCATTTATAGAGAGAAGATGAGATATTTAAGAGGAAAAATTAAATTAGATTAGATTCTAGAGAGAGAAAACATTAGTTCTTAGCATTTTTAGAGAGAGAAAGTGTGGGTTTGATGATTGATGATTGAAGATTGCTTCATTTGATTTGATTTCTATCAAGTTTGTAAGGATTCTTTACTCTTTAATGCAATTCAATGTTGTATTTCATTAGTATTGTTGTTTGATTTGGTTAATTGATAGTTTGATTGATTTGATTGAATTTGTTGGTTTCAATTTGATTTCAATTAATGAATTTGGGAATGATGATTAGTTTAGCTTTGATTTTGTTGTTCTTTATGGATTCTGAGTAGTTTATTTGCTAGGGTAGTGGTGAAGCATGTATTGATGATGAATTGAGATTAATTTGGGGGAAATTGATTGAGTTAATGATGTGATTAAATTGGTTGATTGTTTTTGTGCATGTGTGTGCTTGATTAGGCTTGATCACCCTTGTTATTCACACTAGATTGCATTGTGAGTTCACATTGATACAGACCATTGATTTGTGGCTTACATTTACTCGATTGTGATTTCTTGTGATGTTTTCTGGCTAGTGTTTGATGTAGTTGACGCTAATTAGACCTCTAGGAGAATAGCTTGATGTACTCTCTTGGTTGCAATTTCGGTTTTCCCTCACATTGCTTGACTTGATTGGTAAATTCCCCAAGTTGATTGAACTTTATCGTTGATGCATGTGGATCCATTCCCCTAGTGCCTTAGCATTCATTCAGTACAAGCCTTTTGTATCGCCTAGCTTAGCCTTAGTTTCTACCATAAACCCCTACTAGACTTCGGAATAGCTTAACTTAGGCATCGTGCATTCGACCTCCATTCCTTTGGGTTCGACCTTGACTTACCACTACACTAAATAGGGGTTTGTTAAGTTATAAATTTTGTTTGATTGGGTGGGGTGGTAGCCCAACGACCTACCGTTCTCCTTCCCATAAAAATGGCGCCGTTGACGGGGAATGGTTCTTTGAGTGCATTTTGTTTTTCAGTCTATTCCACTTTATTTGCAAAATACAAAAAGATTTTACACTTAGGCTACACTTGTAGCCGTGCTACTAATATTGTCTTTGAGTTTTGTGTGTATAGATCCCAAGCCATGGGAGGTAATTCAAGAGTTACCTTGAAAGAATTGGGAGTACCCGGTGCATATAGGTATGAGAGCGCCATAGCTCCACCTACAACACCGGAAAACGACTTTGAAATTCGGCCGGCAATTATCACCCTAATTGAGAGGAGACAATATAGTGGGGCAAAGAACGAGAGCCCATTGAACCATCTTAAGGAGTTTGAAAAATATTGTAACACGATCAAGATTAATGGAGTGTCTCAAGAATTCATCCGCCTTAAGTTGTTCCCTTTCTCCCTCATAGGAAGGTCTTTGGAATGGCTAGACAGAAAGGTGAAGCCCAATTCATTGAGAACTTGGGATGATGTCACCAAAGCTTTCTTGTTCCGTTTCTATTCTCAAAAGAAAACGGCAGAGGCAAGAGCTTTGATTCAAGGGTTCAAGCAAAAGCCTAATGAAAGCCTTTATGAAGCATGGGAAAGATTTTATGATTATCAAAGGGACTGTCCACACTATGGGATTCCTACCTATCAAATCATACATATCTTTTATGGTGGGTTGAGTTCTCATGGGAGAGCAAGTTTGGATGCCGGAGCCGGAGGCCCAATCATGAACAAGACGGAAGAAGAAGTGGTTGATGCTATTGATGAAGTAGCTCGTCATTATATGAATTGGCAAGAAGTGGAAAGAGAACCAACAAGCAAGGGTTACTCGATCGAACAACTTAGTGTCATCAATGATTTGACCATTTTGATTGCGGATTTAAGGAAAGAAGTTATGTCTCGCAAGGAAAAGCTTGAGAAGCCCCCTTCCCAAGCTCCAATTCTTCCCTCCCAAATTAAGGGGAGAGGTACATCTTCTCACCCTAACTCCAATCATTCTACTTGTTGCATGATTGTGGAATGTTGGCCATGTCAATTATGTGGAATGAATGATCATAATGCTTCTATGTGCCCAAATGTTCCTTGTAGTGAATGTGATGGAAGTTAAATGGAACATATGAATTATGTCAATAATCATGCTTGTGAACCTAGAAATGATGTTCAAAGGAATATTGGAAATAGGAATTATCATATGAATCATGATGATTATAACCAAAATGGAGGTTGTAGAAATCATGGATACCAAGAGATTCATGGTAATTATAACCATCATGGTTGTAATGGTCATGGTCATGGCTATAGACATGGGGATCATAACCAAGGTTATGATAACTATGGTCAACAAAGGAGCCAAAATGAAACTAGGGGTAATTGGAATAATCAAACTAGGGGATATTTTCAAGCAAGTGTTCAAGATGGTTCCCCAATTGACTTAGTTCCAAATGCTCAAAGTTCAAATGATAATTCCCATGTCCAATCATTTTCTTCTAGGGAATTTTTGGAAAGTGTCATTGAGAAACAAGCCAAAACTTTGGAAATGTGTATGGTTTTGAATAAAGAGAAGTTTAATTACATGTTGGCTTATAACAAGGATTTGAGTGAAAAACTTTCTCAATTGACTAGTATATTCAAGGAATATGCAAACTCTTCTTCTTTGACTCCACCTAGCCTAGACTCTAGGAACCCTATGGATGCCATTGTTATTAGAAGCGGTAAGGTCCTTGAGGGAGGTGTGCCTAAGAAGAGTGTTACTAATGAGAGAACTAGTAAGAATTCCATTGAAATTGAAGGTGGTGAATGCCCCTTGAGCGAAAATGTTGGTGAGGAACAAGTAGAGAAGGTGATAGAGAAAGAGAGAGAGGTTTGCAAACCAAGGCTGCCCTATCCTCAAAGATATAATAGATATAAGTTGGATTAGCAATTTGGGAAATTTGTAGAGATGCTTAAGCAACTTCATTTAACTATTCCTTTCACCGATGTTGTTGAACAAATGCCAAATTATGCTAAGTTCCTTAAGGAGATTTTGAGTGGAAAAAGGACTTGTGATGTGGCGGAGACTATTAGCCTTACCGAGCATTGTAGTGCAATCATCATGAATAAGATGCCTCCTAAGTTGAAGGATCTCGGAAATTTTTCCATCCCTTGTGCTATCAACAAGACCGAAATTGATAATGCCTTATGTGACTTAGGAGCTAGTGTTAGCCTTATGCCATATTCGGTTTATCAAAGATTAGGTCTAGGAGAACTTCTACCTTCAAAGATTACCTTGCAATTAGCCGATAGGTCAATCAAGATTCCTAAGGGAAAGGTAGAAGATATGCCTTTAAGGGTTGGGAAATTTGTTATCCCGGTTGATTTTGTAGTGTTGGATATGGATGAAGATGCTACAATACCTATCATCTTAGGTAGACCATTCCTTGCTACATCGGGGGCTATGATAGATGTGAAAAGTGCTAAGATATCTCTTAAGATTGGAGAGGAAGTAATTGAATTTGATTTGAATGAAGGGATGAAATATCCCTCCTCTTCTTTAGAAAATTGCATGAGAGTTGAAGTGCTTGATAATATTGTGAATTCCATGCATGAGCACTTGCTCACATCTAATGATCCTCTTGAGTGTGTCTTGTTGAACAAGGAAAAGATAGGTATCTCAACCAAGGAAGAGCAATTGTACGAAAATTTGCTTAATGAAGGCGATATAGGGAGTGGAGAAGAAACTTGCATGGGGATATCAAGTCAAGATGCTTTGCAAGTGGCCTCAACCAAAGAAGGTAAAGGTGTTCCCATGGTAGAGCTAAAACCTCTACCATCACACCTTAGGTATGAATTCTTAGGCCCTAATTTTACATATACCGTTATTGTTAGTGCATCCTTGAGTGAGAGACAAGCTCAAGCGTTATGTGGTGTTTTGAGAAAGCACCAAGGTGCTTTGGGGTAAACAATTGATGATCTTAAAGGCATAAGCCCCGCCTTGTGTACACACCACATAACACTTGAGGAAGGCACCCTACCTTCTATCGAACGACAAAGGAAACTACATCCCCAAATGGGAGAAGTAGTCAAGAAAGAGATCACCAAGCTTTTGGATGCGGGAATCATATTCCCCATTTCAAGCTCAAGGTGGGTCTCCCCCGTGCATGTCGTTCTTAAAAAGGGGGGTATGACCGTAGTTGAGAATGAGAAAGGTGAGCTCATTCCAACTAGAACGGTCACCGGTTGGAGGATGTGTATAGACTATAGACGTCTAAACACGTCAACCAAAAAGGATCACTTCCCTCTCCCTTTTATTGACCAAATGCTTGAAAGGTTGACTAGGCACAAATTCTATTGCTTCCTTGATGGATATTCGGGATTCTTTCAAATTCCTATTCATCCCGAGGATCAAGAAAAGACAACCTTCACATGCCCCTATGGTACCTTTGCATATAGAAGAATGCCCTTTGGATTGTGTAATGCTCCGGCGACCTTTCAAAGGTGTATGATGAGCATTTTTGGGGACATGCTTGAAGAGGAAATGGAAGTCTTCATGGATGATTTTTCCGTGGGAGGTGTTTCATTTGAGGATTGCCTCAAAAATCTTGAAAGATGCCTAGAGAGATGTGAAAAGGTCAACTTGGTGCTTAATTGGGCAAAAATGCCACTTCATGGTGGAAGAAGGGATTGTTCTAGTACATAAAATTTCCAATAAAGGCATCGAGGTTGACAAGGCTAAGATTGAGGTGATAGAGAAGTTGCCCCCCCGGTCAATGTGAAAGGGGTAAGATCGTTTTTGGGTCATGCCGGATTTTATAGAAGGTTTATCAAAGACTTTTCTCTTATTGCTAAGCCCTTAAATGATCTTCTCCAAAACGATGTTGATTTTGTCTTTAATGATGCTTGCTTGGAAGCTTTTAATAAATTGAAGAAAGCTTTGACTTCTACTCCTATTGTCCAAGCCCCTAAATGGGATTTGCCATTTGAGCTCATGTGTGATGCAAGTGATACGGCCATAGGAGGTGTGTTAGGTCAAAGAACCGACAAAAAGCTCCATGTCATCTATTATATGTCGAAGACTCTCAATGGTGCTCAAAGAAATTACACAACAACGGAAAAGGAATTCTTGGCTATTGTTCATTCTTTTGAGAAATTCCGTTGTTACTTGTTGGGGTCTAAGCCTATAGTTTTCACCGATCATGCGGCTTTGAAGTATCTCTTTGGGAAAAAAGAATCCAAACCGAGGTTAATTCATTGGGTCCTTGAGCTTCAATCTTTTGATCTTGAGATCCGGGATAAAAAAAGGCGCTAAAAATGTTGTTGCGGATCATTTGTCTAGACTTGAGGATTTTCAAGTTCAAGACGATGGGTCTCCTATAGAGGACTGGATGTTGGATGATTCTTTATATGTTATCAATATGAAGGAGCTCCCTTGGTTTCCCGAATTGGTGAATTTTCTTGCTTGTGGGGAGTTCCCTCCTTCTTTTTCCAACAATCAAAGGAGGAAGCTCAAGAGAGAAGCAAGGCACTATGTGTGGGATGAACTAATCTTGTACAAAAGAGGTGTGGATGGATTGTTGCGCCGGTGTGTGCCAAATGAGGAAATACCAAATGTTTTGAAGATGTGCCACTCGGATCCTAGTGGCGGTCATATGGGTGTTTCAAGAACGGCCTCTAAGCTGCTTCAATGTGGATTTTGGTGGCCTAACCTCTTCAAGAATGCTTGGGAGTATGTCAAAAGTTGTGATTAATGCTAAAGCACCGGGAATATCTCGAGGAGGAATGAGATGCCCCAACAACCAATACTTGAATTGGAAATATTTGATGTTTGGGGTATAGATTTTATGGGTCCTTTTCCATCTTCTTATGGTAATCAATATATCCTTGTTGTCGTTGATTATGTGTCAAAGTGGGTGGAAGCCATTGCTTCTCCCACTAATGACCATAAACTGGTGATGAAATTGTTCAAAAAGATAATATTCCCTAGGTTTGGCATCCCCAAAGCGGTTATAAGTGACAATGGCTCCCATTTTGTGCACTATGCTTTCTGGAAGATGTTGAAGAAGCATGGAGTGAACCAACGATTTGGTCTTCCTTATCATCCTCAAACTAATGGGCAAGTTGAGGTATCTAATCGTCAAATTAAGTTAATTCTTGAGAAGACGGTTGCAAGGAGTAGGAATGATTGGGCAAAAAAGCTTGATGATGCCTTATGGGCATATAGAACGGCTTTCAAAATTCCTATTGGTACCACTCCTTCTCGCTTGGTTTATGGAAAGTTTTGTCACCTTCCGGTTGAGCTTGAGCACCGCACTCATTGGGCTATTAAAAAGATCAATTTTGATTTGGCTAGTGCGGGTGAGCAACGTTGGTTAGACCTTCATGAGTTAGAAGAACTTCGGTTGGATGCTTATGATTGTGCTAGCTTGTATAAAGCTAGAACTAAAGAGGTGCATGATAAGCTCATTGAGAAGAAACAATTTATTCCGGGGGATAAGGTGCTTCTTTTCAATTCCAAAATGAGGCTTTTTCCCGGAAAATTGATGTCTCGTTGGACTGGCCCTTTTGTTGTTCAAGAGGTGTTTTCAAATGGCTCTATCGAAATTTCTCCTTTGGATTTTTCAAGAACTTTTAAGGTTAACGGACATAGACTAAAGAGGTATTATGATGGAGTGTTTGTGGGGGTCATTCATGACATGACTCTCTATGATCCGCCTTGAAAGAGGTGGAGGATGTCTAGCTTAAGACTCTAAATTAAGCGCTTCACGGGAGGCAACCCGTGTTTTCTAATTTTTTTTATCTTCCTTTTTCTTTTGATTTTTCTTTGGGTTTTGTTGATGTTTTTGTGATCTAATTTTGTTGTGTTTGATGTTGTAGGATGGTTTAAGTTGATTTCCAACAATTTTGATGCCAATTTTGAGGTAAACTTGTCCCAATTCTTAAGTTGGAAGAGTGGGTAAGTATGGAGAATGGTACATACTTGTGTTTCTTTTCATGATTTTCATATTTTTCTTTCTCCAATTTGAAGTGTAGCTACTGCCTATATGGTTCCCCATGACAATCATAGGGGTGTGCGCACATGATGAGGGAGGAAGAGTGTCGAAAGAAAGGCTCAGTTTTTGTGCGCCCGCACATTAGCAATGTGCGGCCGCACACGAGCTCTGTGCGGGCGCACATCTCTAATGTGCGGCCGCACCTTGCTGGGTTTACGAGGGCTAGTTTCCCTCCTCTTTTAAGCCCGATTTTCCTTTCTCCCTCTCTCCTACTTCATTCCACTTCCTTCTTAGGTCTATTGTGGTTGCTCATAGTTGTCTTCCATTTTCATCATATTATTTTTCATCTTTCCTCATCAAATTCTCCATAATTCTCATTACTTTGCTACCCAAGTCTTCATTCTCCTTCCTTAAAGGTAATTTTCTCACTCCTAGTTTGAAAATTTTGGGTACTTTTTAATTGAAACTGGTTGGTATGATTGTTGGGGATGTTTATGTGTTGTAGTATTTTTCTTGCTTAAATCTTATGATTTTCTATCAATTGAAAGTATAATTGCATGTTTTATGTGATAAAGTTTCAATTTTCATACCTCGTGAGAATTTGAGCATGGCTAGTACTACCCTCACTTTCCCCACCATTACTACCACTTGTTTTTATGGTGATGATTATGGATATGTTGATGATGGTTTTGTAATATCTACTTATGATGATGATTTTACTTGAGCATTTATGAATTTTGGCATGAATCTTGTTGGATTTCCATACGTTTAGTTTTAGGGTATTTTGTTTATGTTGATGGTGATAATGGAGAAAATGATTGTTGGTAGTATGGTATATAGTGGCTTTTCTTAATTGTGATTTGAGGTAATATTTGTGTCAATTGTGATGGCTTGATTATGCATTATTCACTTCTATTGAATTTTTGCTTAACTCATGTCATATTGTCCATTTTATTTTTCCCCATACACATGATTAATTTTTGGCACACTATTCCTACTTTTGAAATCATTCCCTTTGTCCATTATTTTGTAGATGGGTGGTTCAAGACAAGCTAAGCGCACCAAGGTTACAAATTCGAGGAAGACAATTGATCCACCTTCCTCCATCAAAGAAACTTATGGCATCAAGTTCACGGTTTCAGAGCATTGGGACCGATTTGAGAGTCTTTCATCAAGGAAACTGTATTCTACAAGATTCTATGATCGTGACACCACTACTCTTCTTGGGATCGACGATGATGTACGGATGTTAGCTCGAAATTTGGGCCTTAAGCTTGACCTTAGTGCTCCCACCTATGCAAGGCTCACTTATGAATTCCTATCATCGCTCGATGTGCAAAAGGATGGTAACGATAATGAATGTCCAACGCTATCTTTCTAAGTATTCAATGAAGACTATTCTATTCCCCTTTCATTCCTAAACAAGATGTTCAACTTTTCGGAGCCCATTGACGGCATGCCTTTGATTTATCCAGCCTATGAAGCTCTTCATCGCAACCATAGGTATGATGAGAATGATTGGTGGGATGATATTTCTATTGAGGATGCTTATTGTGCTCAAACTTCCAAATCGGCCTCTATAGTCCATGGAGCGATGCGCTACTTTAGCCGCATACTTACTTATGCATTTTTCTCCAAGGAATCTCTTGGAGCTATATCTCAAGAGCAATTAAGTTGGCTATGGTTGGCTAATCGATATAGGGATGATATGGTGGAGGTGATTTATTTTGCTAGGCACTTGCTCGACCGCTTCATCGACATTCGTGACGGCTTCTTTCTCTCGGGAAGCATACAAATTGGGGGTATGATTACCATCATCGTGCTATCGCTTAACAAAAAGTATGCATCCATGATTGGAGATCTTATGGAGATTAAGGACCCTACAGAAAAGTCTTCATCTTGTGTGTTGGGCACGTTTGCCTTGATCAATCAAAAATTCATTGAGCGCACTATCATGGACGATTTATTTATTTGGAAAGTGTCTCGGACTACCGATTGGTGCCTTATTCCCTACGAAGGGTCGATGGTGAGAGACAAGAGTTCATCCTACCCTTGGAAGCCGCCCAAGAGAGATATTCCGAGCTCTTTTCGTCGGGTTTCCATGCCTTCTTCGGGTAATGCTCTTCCAAAGTCTAAGGCCTCTTCATCTAAGGGAGGTATCCCTCGTACTTCTTCTCCTACTCCTCTTTCTCCTTCATTCCCTCCCTTGCATGAGTTATCGAGCTTGCATGAAAAGATTGATGCCCTTTCTGTTGCATTGTCTTCTTCTTCTTCTTCTATGGGGAATGCTTGTTTTGTTGGTAGTTATGATTATCATGCTAGGAGGGTGTATGACTATCATGTTTCTAGAGGGGATATTGAGCCTTATGTGAATTATCCATACCTCCCGGTCCAAGAGGGCCCTGTCCCACAGTGGGAGCCTTTTGACAAGGCGGTGGGGCCCCGTCTTTGCTATCCCTACTGGGAGGGCCCACATATGGCGCATAGTACCATTCGTGGGACCTCTAAAGGGGATTATGATTACAGGAGGCCTGGAGGGTGTGACTGGACTTATGATCCAGCAAACCCTGCTCTTTTCCCTTCCCCTGAGACTCAGGGGAGATGGGGTCGTTCAGGGCCCCCTGTCTTGGATGATTGATAAGGGAATAATCGCGTCGTCAAACGACTACACCTAGATCAAATATAATTTATACACCTAAACAAACCTAATACAAGTATAAGGCAAGTATAGGGGTCGAACCACAAGGAGACATGCATAAACACCACATTCAATACTCAATACTTAAGCTTCCTCGGAACGAGAAGTGTGAAAAGCTAAGAAATTAAACTAGAGATTAAGAATGATTAAAACCAATATAACTAAGCACCAAGGGAAGTAGGTAGATGTAGTTGCCAATTGATCATGCAATAACACGAAAGCAAAGCTATGGTAAACTAAGCATGTAAGAATATCGAATTAAAGCTCAATCTAACCGCTTTCCGGGGTCAATCAAATTCTCCTAACATAGCCTCCATGTTTCCACACTAGAACCATATATTAGAAGGTGCAATCAAAGAACTATCGATAACAATGGATCTTAACTAAGTCAACTTCCGTTTCTTGTTAGCAAAGATTCACCTTTAATCAACTAACAATGTGCACTTGCAAGAAGATTAAAGAACATCAAACATACAAAGACTTTAATCACCATTAACAAAACCCCAACATCATAAGCATGAATCAATCAACAACTACACCATCCCCACACCCTTGGCTAGGTGACTACTCACAAATCATATTGAAAGAAATATCAATCATCAAATCAATAAGCATCAACATGATCAATAAGCAATGAAGGAAAAATCAAAGTAAGCAAATAAAGCTAAATACAAAAGCAAAGAGAGAGAGTAAGAAATTGGTCATTAATTGAAGATGAAGATTTACAAAGATTCAATCAAGCTCCTTCTTCAATATCCAAGTTCATCAATGGAAATCCACACTTTCTCTCTCTACTAATGAAGTTTCTCTCACTAGATTAGGGCTAAAAATGTTTCTAAGTAATGATAGATGATGCACTAAACTCTCTACGCCCTATATATATAGGTCCCCCCAAAAGATACAAAAATACGAAATAATGAAGACTGCAGCTCAGCGGTGCGCGCCCGCGCACATACACTGCGCGCCCGCGCAGAAGCTGGGTGTGCGCCCTCGCAGATCTTGCGCGCCCGCAGATCTGTGGGTACGGAGAATGAAACCCATGGATGCGCGCCCTCTCTCAACAACACTACGCGCCCGCGCTTTGAGGGGTGTGCGCCCGCACACAAGGCGCACACATGGCGCACGCAACACTCTGTTTTGATTATCCTTCTGATGCTGTCCTGTGCGGGTTCTCCCAGAGCTGCGCGCCCGCACACAGGGGAGTTTGGGAGTGAATTTCTCTTCTTCCAATGTCTTGGTTCCTACAAAACAAAAACAAAGAAAACAAGGAGAAAGGCAAACAAAGAAAAGAGGAACAAAAAGGAGAGAAAAGGGGGCAAACAAGCTACAAATGGGTGGGAAAAACCCGTAAAGAGTACACTAATTTGTGGCATAAATGCCAATCATCAAATTCCCCCACACTTGCTTCTTGCTTGTCCCCAAGCAAGGGAAACCAAGGCAAAAGACAACAAACACAACATGACAAGGTTCAAGAGAATCAATCTAGTGCCACGGTGAGAAATGCTCAGATCAGACTCAGATATAATGACATTGATCAAAGAATACTTACCTTTCTCAATTCAAGAGGGGAAACACGCTTTAAGATGCTCAAGGTTGAACGAGACAAACCTAAGCTAAGCATAGAGAACTAATGATTTCATCTTCCGCCCTAGCCCCATCCAAGACGGTCCCCGTTCTCTCCGCTAGCTTCAATTCATCCCCTAGTTGGCTCCTCATGATTCCGCGAGGGAACCGGAAAAAAAAATCAATTCTATGTGGAACAACGAGGCTATCCCGACATCTCAACTATGCGTACTCTCTCCATAGGGTTGAAATCTATCTCCCTCCACCGTTTCCTTGATCACGCCCCTCTAGAGTCCAAGGGTCTTAGTTAGGGTTGTAATGTCATGGCTAAAGGTTAAGGTAGGGAATTAATTTGAAAATTTTGGTGGAAACTCCTAAATGAAGCATAAGAGTGGCCATCTCTCAAGAGCAACATAGGAATCTAACCTAAGTTTCAAATCACAACCTTCAATACAAACTACATGACAATACTACTCTCTCTCTCTCTTTTTTTTTTTTTTTTTTGTAATATTTCCGTTCAACTTGATTTTTCCTTCTCAATTTCTTTTCCCCTTTTATTTTTCTCTTTCTCTCTTTTTTTTTTTTTTTTTTTTTTTTTTTTTGAATGGTGCTTGGTTTTCATAAATTACAACTTCCTTGCCAATCCTTTTGCACACTTTCTCATGAATAGACTTTCAAGACCTCATTCGAACCAAATTGCACAACTTCCTTGCTTAAAACCAAGACTCTCAAACCCGAACCTCACAAGCCGATGCTTCACTAGCTATAAGGGTTGGTAGAACATAGGCCGCTAGGTTTGTAACGTGGTTTAACCAAGAAAGAGGAAATAAGGCTCAACATGGCTAGCAAGAAGGTACATGTAAAATAAAAACCAAATTTGTAACAAAACACAAGGAAAACAAAGAAAAATGAGAAGAGATGCCCCCTTCCTCCTCTAGAGTTATATGATCACGGTCTTGGGAGCCAGATACCAACACAAGGATTAAGACACGCATAGTTAAGGATCCAAAATGCCGCTCAACAAAAGTGATGGAGGCTTGAACAATAAACGCTCACATGGGATATGAAAGTAAGCAATTACCAACCAAGGGAATCCTATTCACTACGAAGAGCAACACCATCTTACCACTTTCCCGTGAACTAGGGGTTCAAACGTCCTCAAGAGTTCTAAACCGGGATACCTTAGCTTAAAATGTGTCTAGTTCAACCCTAAGCACTCTCAAACCGTGAAGACCCTCTTCAACTAGGAAGGTAAGCATTCAAAAGAATATGTCAAATGAACAAGCAAATTCTCAATTTCCAAAATTTTTCTCTTGTCATGATTATGAATGTCACATAAAGGAAAGAAGAAAAGCAACACACAAAGAAAAAGGAAGAAGTCAAGAAGGTTCATAAATGAGGCATGCAAATCATATAAATCCCAATCGATATACAATGATCGTTGAATACAACATCAAAGATCCCAGGTTCCTTAGAACCACATCAATCAACCTCGAACCATTCAACTCCTTCCTAAACTAACCTAAGCTATGCAACCAATCAAATATTTAAAGAGTTGAGAAGGAGAATTTGTCACCCAATTACGCTTAGAAAACGCAAGTCCACAATCGTTGAAACTCCATTGTTCGGAAATATTCGGGGAATGCGCCCATAAGCCCTACAAAATGTCAAAGACCAAAACAACTCGGCAAATATTTGGTTAGTAGCAAGAGAAATATATACAAAGCAAAAACAACACAAGATAAAGTTTGTATTAAAGGGGAATTTGGATTTTCGAAAAGAAAGGGAGTCAAAACAACACAAGGTTTCATTAAAACATCATCATCATCATTTTGTTGAAAAGAGGGGAGGGAACCTTCCAAAAAGACACCTATTGGCCCAAAATCACGCCCCATAAAAACAAATCCCTTGAATGAAACAATAAACAAGCACCCCCCCACACTTGAACGGAAAACCGTCCTCGGTTTGAACAAAGTGGAAAATGGGGTGGGAGGAAGGGCTAAACTCGGCCCGAGGGCCCTAGTCCTCCATGTGAGAACTAGAGCCCTCTCCATAAGGACGCCACTCGTAGTCGACGCCGATAGGAGGGCCATGGGGGTCCCAACCACCGGTGTAACCCGGTGGAAAACCGCGGTTCCGGTACAACTCTTGCTGGTAATCCGGAAGAGGGTCATAGGGAGGGGGCATCTCAAGGGGCTCGGATGTGTACATGGGGTAGTTGGGGTCCCCACGGTAATCACACCCCCCCGGTGCCTTGTAATCATACCCCTCAAAGGTGGGGTAGTTCACTCGGGGGGTCCCTTGAGATGAAGGCCCGGACCAATAGGGCCAAACCAGTTGACGGGGAGTGCCGTCAGAATGCGGTTCCTCGTAAGAAGGAACCGGCCCCTGTTGGGGCGGAAAATACGGATAGTTCACCGGTGGGTTAAAATGTCCTTGGTTTACATGCCAATCATAAATGTTGGCATTTTAAACCGAGTACCCATCGGCGGCCTCCGTCAACCGGTTTACCTGCATTGACAGGTTTTGGAATGCTTGCTCAAGGTTAAAAGAAGAAGAGGAAAAGGCCATACCTCCCTCACTAGAGGAGGGGACGCGCAAACCTTGGGATCCATCCCCATACTGAAAACCTTGAAGTTGAAACCCTTGTTGTTGTTGTTGCTAATGAAACTGCTGTTGCTGAAATTGCTGTTGCTGTTGGAATTGTTGTTGTTGTTCTTCTTGTTGTTGATGTTGTTGCTGTTGATGCCGCTCGCGGATGATCATATTTCGCTCACCTCCAAGAGCGTTAGGAAGGACACCATTGTCCTTAGGAACCTTCCACACATTCCTTGCGTTCCTCTCCAAGGAAGTGCGGCTCGGGAATGGAAGTATGCAATGGTGCTCCCTCTGAACACACCAATAATGGAAGTTGTTCAGAACGTCGGTTGGTTGGATGAAAACCTACTTCCTCATGTAAGAGATGTCCACGAATATGTCTCTGTCTCTTCCCACCCTTGTACAAAAAGGGAAGAGAACCTCACCCCCTAGCTTCGAGGCGATCCTTGAAATCATCCCTCCTAAGGCAATCTCTCCCGTCTTGTTCCCATTCTTGATTGCCTCGCAACAAAGCACAAACCAATACCCCATGTTGAGCCGCCCACTCAACTCCTCCTTTGTGGAGACCCAAAGAGTGAAAAGCTCCTCATGAGAGAGTTTACTCAAGTCTTGCTTGCTAAACACCGCAAACCCCAAGATGCGGTAAAGGATGCGGAGTACCAGGTGGATGATTTGGCTTGCCACCGAGTACCGAGTACTAAACTCATCCGAATCGGTAATTGTCCGCCACCAACGGAAAGCATCGTACTCGGGGAAGAGCTCGGTGGATGGGGCAAGAAGGTCGGCGTCGGGGTTAAAGTCTAGGAGTTCATTTAGACGCCGAAGAGAGACGACATGGCGGGCATTGAAAAGTTGGAAGAAGATTTGGAATTCGTTGTTTCCAACGGGTTCCTTCTCAAAGGAAGAGAGGAACTCGTAGGTGGGTTCTTTGAAGGTTGGGTATTGGTGGTTGATGAAGTCACTCATCCCAAGGTTGTCAAGAAGGGACCGAAGGTCCTCATCTATCCCCAAATCACGCATTGAGCGTTGATAGTAGTGTCGGGTGGGGTTAAGCTTGCGTTTGAGGATTGTTTGATGGAAGGGTGCATGGTGTCGGTTCACAAACTTTAGAGTGGGAAGAGAGGATTGTGTTTGGTTTTGATTTTGGGAGGAGGGTTGGGGCTCATCAACTAACATTCTAGGCTCCTTTCTACTCCTTCTCCTACCGCTCATCTTTACCAACTTACTCAACAATCCAAAAAAAAAAAAAAACCGAGAACACCAGGGAGTGATTCCAACACTCAAAAATACCAAAACCTTCCCACAACAACAACAACAACAAATGAAACCTTTGATTCTGGTACCTGAAAAGGGGTTAGGAGCAACAATCTTTCCCAGACACAAATATCACAAGCAAGAAACAACTATGAACAACAAAAATCCAGGCCAAAATTCGCAATACTCAATCGCTAAATGAAGAATCACTAGGCAAGTTTCAAAATCAAGCATCAAAACTTTCAATCAACGTGCATTTTCAATCCTCATACATTAACAATCTTCAATGCTCAAAATCAAACTAGTGATTATACACACAATTCTCAATATTCAAGCCAAGTAATTGCTAGCCAAGATTCATGAGAACAACAATTTTCATCAACAATACACACAAATCACCAAGAAAATCCCAACAAAATCCACAATTATTAGCTAAACTATCTCAAAATCACACAAAATTCATGCAAGTTCAATTTTTTGCTTAACAATCCTAAAACATGGTATTATCTAATGAATTAAAGCTACAAAGTAGTCAAAGTTTAGGATTATATCACAATTGAAGAGCATGAAGACCACCACGACCACTCACGCACCACCACTTCGGCCACCAAGGAGCAATTCCGAAATTGGTGAAAAATGGGTGATTTTGAGAGGGAAAAGTGATAAATTTGTGAGGAAATTGAGGGAATGTAAGGGATTTGTTGAGATTTTGGGGAAATAAGTGAGATTAGAGGAGATTTGGGAAGTTAGGGTTTGAGTTCTTGAGGAGAGAGAGTGGGGATCGTGAATGAGATTGGGGAAAATGATGAAATAAACGGGAAAAAGAGAACTTAAGCCCCGATAAACCCAGATCTGCGCGCCCGCGCAGGTATACTGCGCGCCCGCGCAAGTGAACTGCGCGCCTGCACAGATGGCGCACACACGTCGCGCAAAACTTTCTGCCAGAATCTGGAATTTTGCCGTTCAATCTTCGCGGGTTCTCCCAGGCCTGCGCGCCCGCACAGCATTTATCTGCGCGCCCGCGCATATGTCGCGCACACGTCGTACAGAACTTTCTGCCAGCATCTGGAATTTTGCCTTTCAATCTGCGCGGGTTCTCCCAGGCCTGCGCGCCCGCACAACCTTTATATGTGCGCCCGCGCAAATGTCGCGCAGATGTCGCGCAAAACTTTCTGCCAGAATCTGTGAATTTGAACTTCTCTGTGCGCGGGTTCTCCCAGGCCTGCGTGCCCGCGCACAGGGTCTTCATCAAATCCTCTTGTGCATAGCGACTCGCTCACTTCAAGTCTCCAAACCTCAACTTAGCTCCAAATATAACACCAAACGGCCTGCAAAAATAGTCATGTATCATGCTAGATGAACCGTTTATCAAAGACTCAATTATAATCAAAACTCATAAATCCCAATAATCCAAAGTTGTAAAATGAAAAACTAACAATGGGTTAGATACTCGGGTTGCCTCCCGGAAGCGCTTTTGGTTAGCGTCGTTAGCTCGACGTTCTTCGAGATGATTAAGGAGGGTGGAATTGACGATGCACATCAATTAGAGTAACTGAAATTGGTTCATCACTTGGGAATCCTTCAAAATAAGGCTTGAGGCGGTGGCCGTTGACTTTGAAGGGGGAGTGGCCATCTTGGAAAATTTCATAAGCACCATATGGAAACACCTCCGTAACAATGTATGGCCCACTCCATCTTGATCGGAGCTTGCCCGGGAAGAGTTTCAACCTTGAATGAAGAGGAGCACCTTTTGCCCTTTGACAAAATCTTTCTTGTTGATTTGAGCGTCGTGCCACGCTTTTGATCTTGTCTTACACATGCTTGCATTCTCATAAGCACTCAACCTCAATTCCTCTAGCTCATGTAACTCTAAAAGCCTTTGCTCCCCCGCACTATGGAGATCAAAGTTGATTTGCTTGATCGCCCAGTGAGCACGATGCTCCATCTCCACGGGCAAATGACAATTCTTCCCATATACAAGCTTGTAAGGGGTGGTCCCAATTGGCATCTTGAAAGCGGTCCTATAGGCCCATAGAGAATCAATGAGCTTAGAGGACCAATCCTTCCTTGTTCTGGCAACTGTTTTCTCCAAGATCACTTTGAGCTCACTATTTGTGACCTCCGCTTGACCACTTGTTTGGGGGTGATAAGCAAGCCCCCGCTTGTGAGATACCCCATATTTCTCAAGTAGTCGCACGAAGGTGTGGTGTTTGAAATGTGACCCCCCATCACTAATAATTGCCCTCGGAACACCGAATCTTGGGAAAATCACTTTCTTGAAGAGGTTGACCACCAATTTTGAGTCATTTGTTGGAGAAGCTACGGCCTCCGCCCATTTGGACACGTAGTCAACGGCAACCAAAAAATATTTGTTCCCATTTGAGGAGATAAAAGGCCCCATGAAATCTATCGCCCACACATCGAAAACTTCAAGCTCAAGGATGGGGTTTTGTGGCATTTCATCCCTTCTCGAAATATTCCCCACCCTTTGACATCTATCGCAGGTCTTGACAAATATCCAAGAGTCCTTGAATAAGGAAGGCCAAAAGAGCATTGATTGGAGAACTTTTGAGGCGGTTTTTTGAGCACTCATATGCCCACCACAAGGAGAGGAGTGGCACATGTGGAGAACACTTTGAAACTCATCGTCGGGAACGCATGTCCTCAATAACCCATCAACCCCTCTCTTCAACAAAATCGGTTCATCCCAAATATATCTCTTTGCCTCGTGCTTGAGTTTTCGACGTTGTTGTGAAGTGAAATCCGGAGGTATGGCACCACAAGCCAAGTAATTCACAATATCCGCATACCATGGAGCCGACTTCACCTCAAGAACGTATAGCACATCATCCCTTAAAGCATCCTCAATTGGCAAACCATCATCCTTGAACCTTGCACCGCCCAACCTTGAAAGGTGATCCGCCACCACGTTCTCGGCTCCCTTTTTATCTCTCATTTCATAATCAAAGTCTTGGAGAACTAAAACCCATCTCAACAACCTTGGTTTAGCTTCCTTCTTCCCTATCAAATATTTGAGAGCCGAATGGTCGGTGTACACAATTGTCCTAGAACCAATGAGGTAGGTTCTAAACTTCTCAAATGAGTGAATAACCGCTAAGAATTCCTTCTCGGTGGTTGTGTAGTTTCGTTGGGCGTCATTGAGAGTTTTGGACAAATAATGTATGACATGAAGTTTCCCATCCTTTCGTTACCCAAGAACCGAACCAATAGCCTCGTTGCTTGCATCACACATTAGCTCAAATGGAAGAGACCAATCCGGGCCTTGGACAATAGGGGCGGTGCAAAGGGCCTCTTTCAACCTACAAAAAGACTCTTGACAAGCATCATCAAATATAAACTCTTTATCTTGTTGCAATAGGGATGTGAGAGGTTTTGCAATCAAAGAAAAGTCTTTTATAAAACGACGATAGAACCCGGCATGGCCAAGGAAAGACCTCACTTCCTTCACGTTGGTGGGGGGAGGAAGCTTCTCAATGACCTCTACCTTGGCTCTATCAACCTCAATGCCGGCATGGGAAATTTTGTTCCCAAGAACAATCCCACTTTCTACCATAAAATGGCATTTTTCCCAATTTAGCACGAGGTTAGCCCTCTCACATCTTTCTAAGCAACGAGATAAATTAGATAGACAATCTTCATAGGTGGCCCCTCCAACGGAGAATTCATCCATAAAGACCTCTATCTCATCCTCAATCATATCACTAAAAATGGACATCATACAACGTTGGAATGTTGCGGGAGCATTACAAAGCCCAAAAGGCATCCTACGATACGCATAAGTACCGTAGGGACAAGTGAAAGTCGTCTTCTCTTGATCCTTGGGGTCAATCGGGATTTGGAAAAACCCCGAATAACCATCAAGAAAACAATAGAAGGAATGCTTTGTAAGCCTCTCCAACATTTGATCAATGAACGATAATGGAAAATGATCTTTGCATGTACTTGTGTTGAGTTGGCGATAGTCAATGCACATGCGCCAACCGGTTACAAGCCTAGTGGGGACTAGTTGATCATGATCATTTTTCACTACCGTCATTCCCCCTTTCTTAGGAACAACTTGCACGGGAGATACCCAATCACTATGAGCAATTGGGTATATAATTCCCGCATCAAGAAGCTTAGCCACTTCCTTCCGCACAACCTCTTGCATGGAAGGGTTAAGCTTCCTTTGCCTTTGCCTAACGGGTTTGGCATCTCCCTCTAGATCAATTTTGTGCATGCATAAAGAAGGACTTATACCTTTGATGTCATCAATGGTATAACCTAAAGCTTTCTTGTGTTTTTTCAAAACATTGATCAAGAGGGAGGTTTGCTCCTCCGTTAGGTTGGAATTAACAATCACGGGGAAAGACTCATTAGAACCAAGAAATACATACCTCAAGCCCAAAGGTAGAGGTTTCAAGTCTACCTTTGGTGCTCCCTTACCATTGGTGCTCTCTTCTCTTTCCTCAACTTGAAAGAGGTCATGGGTGTGAAAAGCCTCCTCCTCCATGCTCTCATCCATGCACTTGCTCTTGCTTTCCTCTAGAAAATCCTCATAGAATTGAATGTCGTCCTTGTGAACACCTAGCTTAGAATCATTCAACAATACACTCTCTAGGGGATCGTTAGAAGCATGCAAATGGGAACGAGAGAATTCACTAAGCATGGAATCTAGAACATCTACTCTAAAGCATTCACTACTTGAGGAAGGTTGTTGCATGACACTATTCAAATCAAACTCAATTGAATCATTGTCAATTTTCAAAGATATTTTGCCTTCCTTCACATCAATAATGGCCCTAGAGGTGGCTAAAAACTCCCTACCCAAGATAATAGGAATCCTTTCATAATCATCCATTTCTAGCACATAAAAGTCCACGGGGAATGTGAACTTCCCTACCCTTAGGGGGATGTCCTCCACTTTCCCCATGGGAAATTTAATGGACCGATCCGCTAGTTGGAGAGTGGTGTTGGTGGGGGACAGGGTTCCTACACTAAGCTTTTGGTAGACGGAGTAGGGCATGAGGCTCACACTCGCTCCTAAATCACACAAAGCTTTGTCAAACTCAATCCCATTAATAGAACAAGGGATGGAAAAACTACCCGGATCCTTCAACTTAGTGGGAAGTTTGTTGGAAAAGATTGCACTACAATTGGCGGTCAAGCTCACCGTTTCACACTCCCTTCTCCCACTCAATAGATCTTTCAAAAACTTAGAGTAATGGGGCATTTGTTTCATAGCATCTACAAAAGGAAGGGAAACATGCAAATTCTTGATCACATCCAAAAACTTCCCAAATTGGGCATCAAGCTTAGCTTTCACAAATCTTTGGGGAAAAGGTAGCCTCTCCTCTCTAGGTTGGAGATTTAGGGGCAAGGGGGTGGTCTCTTTTTCCTTTTGCACCTCAACACCCTTCTCCCTCTCAACATTAGAAGGTTCCTTGGTTCTCTCACCCCCCCCCCCTCTCCAACTCTACTTCATTTCGAGGTTCTTCCTCAACCAAGGGGTCACTCCCTACTACCTTTCCACTCCTTGTTGTCACGGCATACAAAGGTTTTGGGTTGACTCCTTGACTAGGGATAGAGGAAGAAGAAGAAGAAGAAGAATTGGAAGCAAGTTGGGCAATTTGGGTTTCAAGCAATTTCATATGAGCATTGGTTCGCTTCTTTTCCTCCTCATTCCTCTTCTTTTCCTACTCATGCATCTTCATGATGGCATCTAGCTTAGCCATCACGGGATCATTAGGAGGGGCCTCAATTTGAAGAGGTTGTTGAGGTGGAGGAAGTTGGGATTGATGGAAACCCGGAGGCCTATTTGTTTGGGCATAGTTAGAAACATTTTGGCCCCTATTGCCTCCGGTTCCTTGGTTGGGAACATTGCTTTGTCGATTATTTCCCATGTTACCTTGATCACCAAAATTTTGATTTTGATGGTCTTGGTATCGGGAGTTGGGTTGTTGGTTTTGGTAGCCATACCCTCTTTGGTTAGAGTAGCCTCTTCCATTGAAATTGGAAGGGCCTCCCCCACCATGGTATTAGTTACCATAACCACCACCACTTTGGTTCCAACCACGGTTTCCACCTTGATTCCAATTCCCCATTTGATTGGGGTTTAGCCTCAAGTTCCCTACATTTTCCATTCTAGGAGCAAAATTCATAGCATTGACATCTTCTACATTATCATCATGTTCATAGGGAGGGGGTTGAACTTCACAAGCATACACACAATGGGAGGTATCATGATCATAGGTTTCACAATTTGAGCAAAACATGCATCCTTGAGGCATTTTATTATAAGAAGAGGGGGAAGAAGTGGCCATACCATTGCCTCCCTTGGTTGAAGGGGAGGTATTACCATGAGGATTGGACCTTTCTTTCATCATTTCATCCATTTGCTTGGCCATCTTGGAGATTTGGGAAGAAAGGTTGTTGATTGCGTTGGCTTGCTCCAATGCATAGACACCTTTGCTAGAAGTGGCCTCCCTTTCTCCTTCGTACCAATCATCATAATGCTTTGCGGCCTCCTCTATGATGCATTCCATTTCATCCTCTCCCTTGTTCATGATTGGACCGCCGGCGGCGGCATCTAGGCTTGTTCTCCCTTGAGGTGAGAGACCCCCATAGAAAGTGTGGATGAGTTGATACTTGGGTATCCCATGATGTGGGCATTGGCGTTGAAGCTCCTTGTACCGGTCCCATGCCGCACTTAGAGTCTCACCACTCTTTTGGTGAAAGCCTTGAATCAACGATCAAGCCTCGGCGGTCTTCCTATGGTTATAAAATTTCCTCAAGAAAGCCGTAGTCACTTGGTCCCAAGTTGTGAGAGAGTTAGGGGGCACCTCCTTCTCTAGCCATTCTAGACCTCTCCCAATTAAAGAAAATGGAAACATCTTGAGGCGGATGTACTCTTGAGTCACCCCGTTGGCTTTGATTGTGTCACAATATTTCTCAAATTCTTTTAAATGCTCATGAGGGCTCTCAAATTTTCCACCCGAGAATTGTTTCCTCTCTATCAAAGCAATCAAATTGGGCTTGATTTCGAAGTTGTGGGCTTGAGTGGTAGGAGTTAGGATCCCACTTTGGGCACTAAAGGCTTCGGGAGCCCCAAGACGACTCAAAGGTGTATTCTCTCCCATTTTAGGACCTTCTTCACCTCCGGACTTAAAGTTTGAAAAGGGGTTGATTTCCGGACTTGATAGCGAATTAGGGCTATCTAAGTCTTCACTTGAGGGTGAAGATGGTGGAGTATCTTCCAATTCTCTTACTCCTTCTTTCGTTGGGGTGTGAGAATTTCTACTCCTCGCTCTCGCTTCTCTTCGAAGTAAGGACAAAGATCTTTCTAACTCCGGATCAATGGGAACCAAAGACCTTGAGCGAGTTCGTCCTCTGTTCATACAACAAAGCTAAGGAGAACGTAAGCACTGACAAGTAACAAGAAGTAACAAATACTAACAGACAAGGAATGAGATAGTCTCAAATGAAGTAGTGAAAAATTAATGGAAGCCGTCTCCCCGGCAACGGCGCCAATTTGATAAGGGAATAATCGCGTCGTCAAACGACTACACCTAGATCAAATATAATTTATACACCTAAACAAACCTAATACAAGTATAAGGCAAGTATAGGGGTCGAACCACAAGGAGACATGCATAAACACCACATTCACTACTCAATACTTAAGCTACCTCGGAACGAGAAGTGTGAAAAGCTAAGAAATTAAACTAGAGATTAAGAATGATTAAAACCAATATAACTAAGCACCAAGGGAAGTAGGTAGATGTAGTTGCCAATTGATCATGCAATAACACGAAAGCAAAGCAATGGTAAACTAAGCATGTAAGAATATCGAATTAAAGCTCAATCTAACCACTTTCCGGGGTCAATCAAATTCTCCTAACATAGCCACCATGTTTCCACACTAGAACCATATATTAGAAGGTGCAATCAAAGAACTATCGATAACAATAGATCTTAACTAAGTCAACTTCCGTTTCTTGTAAGCAAAGATTCACCTTTAATCAACTAACAATGTGCACTTGCAAGAAGATCAAAGAACATCAAACATACAAAGACTTTAATCACCATTAACAAAACCCCAACATCATAAGCATGAATCAATCAACAACTACACCATCCCCACACCCTTGGCTAGGTGACTACTCACAAATCATATTGAAAGAAATATCAATCATCAAATCAATAAGCATCAACATGATCAATAAGCAATTAAGGAAAAATCAAAGTAAGCAAATAAAGCTAAATACAAAAGCAAAGAGAGAGAGTAAGAAATTGGTCATTAATTGAAGATGAAGATTTACAAAGATTCAATCAAGCTCCTTCTTCAATATCCAAGTTCATCAATGGAAATCCACACTTTCTCTCTATACTAATGAAGTTTCTCTCACTAGATTAGGGCTAAAAATGTTTCTAAGTAATGATAGATGATGCACTAAACTCCCTACGACCTATATATATAGGTCCCCCCCAAAAGATACAAAAATACGAAATAATGAAGACTGCAGCTCAGCGGTGCGCGCCCGCGCAGAAGCTGGGTGTCCGCCCTCGCAGATCTTGCGCGCCCGCACATCTGTGGGTACGGAGAATGAAACCCATGGATGCGCGCCTTCTCTCAGCAACACTGCGCGCCCGCGCTTTGAGGGGTGTGCGCCCGCACACAAGGCGCACACATGGCGCACGCAACACTCTGTTTTGATTATGCTTCTGATGCTGTCCTGTGCGGGTTCTCCCAGAGCTGCGCGCCCGCACACATCAAAGTCGCGTGCCCGCACACTGAGCCCGCACAAGGCGCACAAATCTTCTATTTCTGTTCTGCTCAAGGAGCCATCCTGCGCGGGTTCTCCCAGAGCTGCGCGCCCGCACACAGGGGAGTTTGGGAGTGAATTGCTCTTCTTCCAATGTCTTGGTTCCTACAAAACAAAAACAAAGAAAATAAGGAGAAAGACAAACAAAGAAAAGAGGAACAAAAAGGAGAGAAAAGGGGGCAAACAAGCTACAAATGGGTGGGAAAAACCCGTAAAGAGTACACTAATTTGTGGCATAAATGCCACTCATCAATGATTGGTCTGACTATTTTGCTGCTGATGCCCTTAGGAGGTTAGGTACGGCTAAAGGGAACGCAGTTGTTTCATCAGGTGGGGGGAGTACTAGTTCTACTCCCTACTTTAGTGCTGAGTGAGCCATTTTAAAGACCCCCCTCCGTATGCATGCTTTATGATTGTGCTTCGTGTTTCCCCTATGGTTGGGTTTAGCTTGGGGGAAGGGTGGCTCATTTCTAGCTTTGGGGAGTTGGTTTAGGTTGGTTATGGTTTGCATGGTTCACCTCCTTGTTAGTGGTTCATTTCGCATTTTTCCTTCTTAGCCTCTATGTCCTCTGTCTGCTCTGATGTCTCTGTGATGTTTTATCTGCTGTTTCTTTGATGATTACTCGCTCTGTTCTTTATCTATCTGCTCTGCTGTTACTCTGATGATTCTTGTTGCTGATGATGTTACCTGATGTTTTACTATCTCTGATATATATTTTTTATTTCTTGTCGTTATGCTGCCGAGTTTTGGCTGGTTTCATTTGGAAGTTACTGACAATTTTCTTTGTATATAGTTTCTTTTATTCTCTTTTTCTCACCTGGTTTTTGGTCGAAGCTTTTTTGTTCATGGAATGCAACGAGGTGGATTCTTCTTACTTCGTTTATTTTCGCTAAAGCTTGAAGCCGGTGAGATCTTTCTTTTTTTTTTTCTCTTTTTTTTTCTTGGTTGCATAGAATAGGACTAGTTTAGGGGAAGTTGAATGGTTTGAGGATGGATGCTTGTTAACACATAATGTGTTTGGGATCGATGACGATGACGTCAATCGATCACTTGTTTGTCGATTGGGATTCTTATGTGTTTAACTTGCTTTCTATTCCATTTCATATTATCTCTCCTATTTTCCTTTTCTATGTTCCATTACTTTGCTTTGTTTTTCGTTTATTTTCCCTTTCTTTTATTTCCTTTCATTTTTCTTTGTGGTATGGTTTTGAGGCCTTATTTTTCACTTTTCTTTTGATTTGGACCTTGTACATTGGACTTTGTCTTTTGCATGATTTTCTTCCTAGGTTGTAAAGGTATGCACGGTTTGAGACTATGTTCGGTTGACTCTAGGATAGGTGTATGCTAGGGTAGTTGGTTTGAACTACTGGGAACATGAAGCCGGATTCTACTTGTTTGTGGTACGTTGGTAGTTGCTTCCTATAGTTGATTTGACACCATTAGTGAGTTTTTGCCACATCCTTGTGAGGTTACTTGTTTTTCTAGCCTTCAACATTCTTTGAATGAGCGGCGTGGATCCTTGACTATGCAAACATAATCTTATAAAGCTTGATGTATGATTCTCAAACACGAGACCGAACTATCTAGGAAGGACAAAGGCACATTTTTCGGGGTGGTATTTTTCATTTTTTGTTATATTTTGTTATTTTCTTTATTTTTGGGTTTACATTTGCCTTCTTGCAACCATTTGAGCCTTATACCTTCTTTTCAAGCCAGATCTTTAGATCTTTGGCCTTTTGTTTCATTTTCTTTCTTTTCTTGGTTTTTGTGAAGCAATTGATCATTCTTGATAGAGTTTGTGGTGGAGAAGTTGAAATGTTTGGTTCTTATGAAAGCATGATTGTGTTATTTCTTCTTTGTGAATAATGGCAATTGAGATTGAGTAAAAGCTGTCCTACATTATAAAAGGCATGGACAAATAATAAGTGCAAAAGTTGAAAAAGCCGTCCATATTTACAAGAGGCGAGGACAAAGCACTATCAATTTAAAACGAAAAATGAAGTGAAAAATGAAAACTATTCAAAAATATTTTGTTGAGAGTTTTCTCCCTTTTTGAGCATTGAGGACAATGCTCCATTTAAGCTTGGGGGGAAGCGTTCTCACGTTTCTTGGAATAAGCTTTGAATAAGCTTGGGGGTGTGAGTATTTTTTTTTGGATTGGTGATGACTTGATTGTGATTCCAAGAATTGGCCATTCTTTGCTTCATTTTTAGGAAAACCACCAAATTTCAAATTTTTAGCCTACCTTCACCCTTATTGCCTTACGTTACAACCTTTGGGAAAGACCTTTCGATCTAGATAGTTGAGTCACTATTCGGGGGAGGGCATCATGGGTCTTTGCCTACGGAAAGGGGATGCATAGTCAAGATGTCGAGTAGCCTAAAAACATTTCTTTTTCCAGTTCCTTCGGGGAATCATCGGGATGCTCACTAAAGGGAGATTTAAGACTAGTGGGAAGAACGCGGTAAGATTGTTTGGGATGAAAGTGAATTGTGATAACTAGTTCCTATGCCTAGCATACCCTACGTTTCAATCAACCTTGGATATCTTGAAACGTGCATACCTTAACTACTTGAGAAAGATTGTCATTCATTTGCATTATAGTCTTTATGTTGGTTCATTTCGCAAGGGTTTGTTTTTATTTCATTTTCTTTCTTTTATTTTTATGGTTTGCCTCGTTGATGTTTGGTGGAGAGTTATGGGTCAAACTCTTAGGATACCCATACGAGACCTCACTCGTCCTCATAGGCGACTTTGGGGTTTAAAGGGCTTGTTGTAGCTAAAAATAACCGTGATTCCTACGACAATGAGTTTTAGTGTATATTCTTATCTTGAGTCTTTCTTTTTCGTTTTCAATAAGATTTTCATCCTCTCTCTTTCTTGCTTTGTTTTGCTCGAGGACGAGCAAAAGTTTAGCTTGGGGGAATTTGATGAGTGACATTTTTGGCGCTCATTTGGTTCCTTTTTGGATGATTTCTATTTCATTTTTTCTCTCAATTCTTTAGTTTTCCTTAGTTTTATTCTTGTTTTCTTCATTTTATGATTTTTGTAGTTAGTTTCTCTATTTCATGCTTTTTCTTGTTTACTTGCTATTTTTTCCCTTTTACTTTCTTTTTATCCTTTGATTGTAGGTTGTGATTTATTGTCCAAGGATTCCCGGGCTTCCTTTCCATAGTTTTCCATTGATTTTCATGCCTAAAGCTTGTGCAAGAAGTTTCAAGTCAATGTGAGGTTCAAGGAGCATGCTTCAAGGTCTTGTTTATGCCTTCCTCATGGCTTCTATTCTTCAAGAAATTCAAGGAAGTTCCTGCCTACCTTGTCCTCCATCATCATCATCTAGGATGTGTGCACCTCGTGAGCTAGGGCAAAGAAGAAAGGAGGAAGCAGCAGCGTTGTGCGGGCGCACTAGAGGAGTGCGCGGCCGCACATCAGGTGCGTGCGGGCGCACCTGCCTGGGTGTGTTCCCGTGCGCACCATTCTCTCTCCTTCGAGCGCCCGCACCGACGTGGGTCTATTTTGGGACGTCTTTCCCAACTTCCTCTTGGGATTGTTAGTTATTTCTTTCCATTTATAGAGAGAAGATGAGATATTCAAGAGGAAGAATTAGATTAGATTAGATTCTAGAGAGAGAAAACATTAGTTCTTAGCATTTTTAGAGAGAAAAAGTGTGGGTTTGATGATTGATGATTGAAGATTGCTTCATTTGATTTAATTTTTATCAAGTTTGTAAGGATTCTTTACTCTTTAATGCAATTCAATGTTTGATTTCATTAGTATTGATAGTTTGATTGATTTGATTGAATTTGTTGGTTTCAATTTGATTTCAATTAATGAATTTGGGAATGATGATTAGTTTAGCTTTGATTTTGTTGTTCTTTATGGATTGTGAGTAGTTTATTTGCTAGGGTAGTGGTGAAGCATGTATTGATGATGAATTGAGATTAATTTGGGGGAAATTGATTGAGTTAATGATGTGATTAAATTGGTTGTGTGATTTTGTGCATGTGTGTGCTTGATTAGGCTTGATCACCCTTGTTATTCACACTAGATTGCATTGTGAGTTCACATTGATATGGACCATTGATTTGTGGCTTACATTTACTCGATTGAGATATCTTGTGATGTTTTCTAGCTAGTGTTTGATGTAGTTGACGCTAATTAGACCTCTAGGAGAATAGCTTGATGTACTCTCTTGGTTGAAATTTCGGTTTTCCCTCACATTGCTTGACTTGATTGGTAAATTCCCCAAGTTGATAGAACTTCATCGTTGATGCATGTGGATCCATTCCCCTAGTGCCATAGCATTCATTTAGTACAAGCCTTTTGCATCGCCTAGCTTAGCCTTAGTTTCTACCATAAACCCCTACTAGACTTCGGAATAGCTTAACTTAGGCATCGTGCATTCGACCTCCATTCCTTTGGGTTCGACCTTGACTTACCACTACACTAAATAGGGGTTTGTTAAGTTACAAATTTTGTTTGATTGGGTGGGGTGGTAGCCCAACGACCTACCGTTCTCCTTCCCATCACCTGCAGAAGCAGAAATACAATGTCAGCTGCATGCATCCGGTCACCCACCCTTTTGTTGGTTTTGGGGGTGGAATGGTCTACCCAGCCGGAAGAATTGACTTGCCCATCCGGCTGGGAGAAAAAGGCCAAGGACGACATATTGTCGTCAAATTCTTGGTCGTTGAGGAGTTGACCGCCTATAATATCATCCTTGGTAGGTCAACCCTCAACGAAGCAAAGGAGGTAATCATCTCGTCTCTCATGCTCATCAAGTATGAGCGGGAAGATGGCTCTGTTGGTTCCCTGAACGGGGATCAGAAGACGGCTCGGGAGTGCTACCTTAGCCGTTAAAGACACTGTGGCCTCTGACGGCCAAGAGAAGGAACAAATAGACCTTGACGATGTCAAGGATGCCAATCCTGCCCTAAAAGCCGTTGGTAAGAAAAGAAAAGCGCCTCTGCTGGTAGAGGCGAATAAAGAGAAAAAATAGCAATCACTGACCGAGGAACGGTCAGACAAGCTCCGTCCCTAACCGGCTGGTGAAACATTGATCTCGCTCTGGACGACAGCCGTCCAGAGCGCATTGTGAAGGTTGGGACGGTTGCTTATGCTACTCTGTGTGCAAGCTTGCACCTTCTGCTGAAAGAATTGAAAGACATCTTTGCCTTTGAAGTGGAAGAGATGCAAGGCGTCAGCCCGGATCTCGCTCTCCATAAACTCGCCGTGGATCCTAAAAAGAAGCCCATTCGGGAAAAGAAAAGAAACCAAGGCAAGGAAAGAAGTCAGGCGGCAGCTGCCGAAGTCAAAAAGCTGCTAGACGCCAGGTTCATTCGACCTTGTAATTTCCCCGACTGGGTGGCCAATGTGGTCCTAGTTAAGACACCGAATGGGACCTGACGCATGTGTGTTGATTACACAGACCTCAACAAGGCATGTCCAAAGGATAGTTACCCGCTTCCAAAGATCGAAAGTCTGGTCGATTCAACAGCCGGTCACGCCTTGATGAGCATCATGGATACCTACTCCGGCTTCCATCAGATACCCCTCTGAAAGAAAGATCAAGAGAAGACGCCCTTCGTCACTGATTTGGGGTTATTCTGTTATACTGTGATGCCGTTTGGCTTGAAGAATGCTCTTGCCACCTTCCAACGGATGATTAATACGGTCTTCATTAATCAAATTGGGAAGAATGTGGAGGCGTACATCGATGACATGATAGTCAAATCCAAGCAACAAACAGATCATCTTGCTAATCTCCGAGAAACATTCACCACCCTTAGGCGGCATAAGGTCATTTTAAACGCCAAGAAATGCGTCTTTGGTGTTGAGTCTGGGAAGTTTCTCGGATTCCTGATTGATCAAAGGGGGATAGAGGCTAACCCCGAAAAGATACAAGCTGTAATTGATATGAAGTCACCCCGTTCTGTCATGGAAGTTCAGAGACTAACTGGTTGCCTAGCCGCCTTGGGAAGGTTCCTCAGCCGGTCAGGCGACAAATGCCTTTACTTCTTCCAAGCAATCAGGAAGAAGACCAGGTTTGAATGGGGAGACGATGCTGAGACGACATTCTAGAAGCTAAAAGAGTACTTGCATTCTCTGCCTAGGCTGGTCAGTCCTCTTTCTAGGGAGACATTGTACATGTATTTGGCCGTGTTAGATCATGCTCTCAGTGCCGTTCTCCTTGCTGAGCGAGACGGCGTTCAGCTCCCGGTTTACTTCATTAGCCATGTTCTAAAAAATGCTGAACTCCGGTACCCCGTGGTTGAAAAATTTGGCCTAGCTTTGTACATGGCATTCAAAAAATTGAAGCCTTATTTTCTGGCTCATCCGGTGGTGATTTACACCGACCAGCCACTCAAGCGGTCAATGTCTACTTTAGAGTCAGCCGGCAGAATGTTGAAATGGGCTATTAAAATGCAAAGCCTTGAAATCACTTACGAACCAATGAAGGAAGTGAAAGGTCAGGCGTTTGCCGACTTCATTGCTGAAATGACCCGTCCGGTGGCTCCGGATAATGTTGATCAGGTTTGGAAAGTGTTTTTTGACGGGAGCTCTACAAAGAACGTCTGTGGTGCAGGCGTAATTTATGAGTCTCGTGAGGGGGACAGATATGAGTATGTACTACGGTTCAAGTTTCAGGCCTCAAACAATGAGGCGGAATATGAAGCCCTGCTAGCTGGAATCCACATGTATAAGGCGGCAGGGACAACAAAAATTGACGCCTACTCTGATTCACAGTTGGTCGTTAGCTAATATGAGGGAAAATTTGAGGCAACTCACCCGGCTATAATCAAATTGTAGGAGTTTATAGGTACTACGCAGCGGAAATAACATACATGAATTATATTCAACAAAGTACCTAACCCAAGGATCACATGCATAACACACAAGACACATAATCATACCTTTGAAGCGTGAATTCCAAGAAGCTATTCGGCAGGCAAATTAGGGAGAGAATAGAGCCCCAAGTATTGCTCCTCTATTTAGTCCACGAGATTTGAACGAGCCGTCCACCAATACTAGATTGGTCGAGTGATTGAGGAAAACCGCGATCACCACCTTTTTGGACAACCGACCACCGCACGAACCACCACCACCACGAGACACCACCGGCGCCGGGAGGAGGATAGAGACGTGAGAGAGGGAGTATGAGAGGGGTTGGTTTCGTGTTTGCTAATTAGGGTTTTGATCTAAAATGATCAGTTAACTTCTTACATGCAAACCTAGGCACCAGTCTATTTATTATCTCATTATAATTAGACTAGGGCACGAAGCCCAATAGCCTCTTAAAGCCACATATGGCCGGCCACCTAGAGTGATGAGGCCCATGATGGGCCTCGTCCTCTAATGCTCGATCTAGCCCCTTTGTGTGACCTTATAGGATCCGTCCAATTGGGCTTTGGCCTATTTTACTAGTCCAAAGATCGTAAGTACCTCTAGCTATTGCAAAACGACGACCCAAATGTCCGGACTTAATTATCTCCATAATTTGATCCAATTATATATCTAGTAATTGCACACGACGAAGACATAAATCCTTCAATCTCCCACTTGTCTGAGACAAGGGTGCAATATTCAAATTCCTTAAGTCAATGTATATGTCGATTTGATAATATGATTGCATCACATTTCGAGATCATATTAATCTACAAATCGTTTCCTGAAATCTGAGTTAGAATTACAAAACCTAATGATTACTGAGTAATGCATTTGAACACGACAACACATTTTCTGAATTCTCCCTCTTCAAGCGGCCATGACACATTTCCTAATTTAATAGGTAGACTCTATCCAATCTTGTGGCAACAAGCCTCCCACTCAACTTCTGAAATGACCGGGAAACACCCTTTATAATCTCCAGTTACGGGAAGACATTTGAGTGTACCACAACGAAAACATCCATTGAATGAAATCAATGTTCCACTCATGTCAAAGGAATCCACTTATATATACGGAAGCTCTTTACTTGAACTTCAAAGTAGGTGAATAGTTCGATCATGCATCATTCATGCATACCCAAGTGATTGACCGAGCATCACTATGCCCCTATAGCCCATGAAACTACGCTATCCAGTCAATCTTACATGCTAGTCCATTCATTGAAATCATTTATGTCCACTTTAATAATTTCGAACTAGGAACTTAAATAATATATGAATTTTGTTCACCTGTGGGGTTTCATTCAAAAGGTCATCAACCTAGTGAGCCCATCAATTCATAATTATTTTGGACATTTTATTTAATTTTAAAACCATAATTAAATAAGAGAAATAATAATATCTATTTTAAACATAATTCTGTAAATTGATGTATTTTCTTATGTAATATGTTTTCTCAAACATACACAACTTAAATTACATAATTTGCTTCAATCCAAGACTTTAATATGACATTCATACCTTTGTCTATGGAAGGGGTTTGGTGATTTTTCACTCATAATAAAACTTTGCAGAACGTGACCTCCCACTGGTCAATGATCTCATAACTGAGGCAATATCTCATATCCATTTGTTTGGATTTGTGATGTGACACCGGTTCCTTTGTTCTTGGGCAAAGGTGACCCTTTAGTCATATGACATTTTAATCCGAACATCCTCTAAAACTATCCGACTATAGCTTAATACACATATTCTGACATTGAGCATGCAATAGTGCTCTGCTATGAACTTTTAAAGCTCACTACACCTCTCCATACTGACAAAAATATGCATCTAGATCGAAATCTAGAATCATCTTGCCTGTTTGGAAAAACTTGCATTCTTAGAACTTTTGACAACTTGTTTACCTTTAACACCATAAGCTAGAAAAATTCCTTTAGCGCTTCTCAAGTACTCTAGGATTTGTTCTTGGTAACTCTCTGTATGCTTATTCTGTATTTGCTTGAAATTTGCTACACATGCAGAAGTCATATGTAACAACTTACTTTGTACACTACATGGCACATGTAATGGACCCCTTTGCAAAAGCATAAGGTACACTACCTTTACAACTCAACTCTACTACCTTTTAAGGCACTGAGTTTATTGAGTGTAAAACCATGAGACATGGGAAGAGATCCTCTCTTAGAACCTTGCATCTTGAACTTGTCAAGAAACTTATCAACATAAGTCTCTTGATTAGGTCCAGTCATCCTTCAAGATTCACTTTGTGGATTTTGATTCCCAGTATGTACTCAACATCTCCTAAGTCTCCCATATAGAAACAATCTTTCTAACCATTCATATGAAATATATGTCAACTAAATACTAGACTAAGAAGACCAATTCCTCCCACTAAACTTCTTGTCTATACAAGATTCCTTTTCATTCTTCCAAGGTAATCAAACTGTTTGATTTCCTAATGAATATTCCAACTCCCTAATGCTCACTTCAATCCATAAATGAATTTCTGAAGTTTGCAAAACATTCTAGGAATTCCTGGATTTCAAAACTCTAAGGTTGTATCATATACATACCATCCATCAAGAACATTTCATGAAAGTGATTTTGATTTCCATAACTAGAAATAATCCGAATAGGCTTACATGACTAATAGGTTTGACCCTATTTCCAAGACTATCATGGAATAGCATATCTTTACAGACATGGAGTCCATTCTGGATTTCTTAGCTTTAAGCCATTTCTTAAGTTGGCACTTGTCCAAAGCTTGCTTGTAGGTATGGATTCCAACTATTCCAATAGGAGAATTTTAGAATCCACCTTTTACTAGAATTCCAACAAACTGTTTGTTTTAATCCTAAGTAACCAACGATAGGTATGAGCGACAATAGAATTATTCTCTTCAACTCTTTGAAGCCTTTCATTCTAGTAAGACGATAGAAGTCTCACTACATGAATTAGCTTGCTTCGACACATGTTTTATCAATTTAGCTGATTTCTTGCGCATTCGTCTCTGATGTAGCTTAGTGTTATCCACATCCATTTGTTGCTCGTCTCGAATCTCATCGAGATCTAACTTTACTCCCACTTGGCTTTGTAGGAAGACACTTCTTTCTATAAAGACAATATCGCGAGCAACAAACATTTTGTTTTTACGCGATTTTAGGAATAATACCTCTGATTTAGGGACTATTATGTCATCTTTGTAAACATTTTACATAGATTTCATATTTCCTCAATCTTGTTTAGAAAAGATTACTTTGGAACATTTCCAATCCATAACTCTTATGACATCTTTCTACCGCTTTGGTTAAGTTTATGTTTAGTATATTTGCAATTGTTGTTGTTCTAATGCATATCCTCAAACGATATTTGTAAATCATTAAATCTTGGATCGAACCATGGCAATCAAAGTTTGATTCCTGCTTTATACATACATTTTAATTGTAATGTTCCTGGATTGTGAACTTATTAAACAATTCCTTTGGATGATCATTTGTTTTGAGTTAAATATTTATCACAACAATCATATTGTGGTGCTAAATTGTTTATCTCAAACTTGATTTTACATTTCATTTTGGAGTTTTGAACATTTCATTGATTCCAGCTATTATTTCATTAAGTAATTATCGTTATATTTACTGAAATCGTTAATAAGATCAATGAAATAGTTAAATCCTTTTACTAGTTTTGAATTTATGGTACACTCACATCATATGTTTGTGTTCCAAAAGGCCGTTTTAGCTCTTTTACCCTTTCAACTAAAAGGTAACTTGGTCATTTTACCTTGTCAATCATGACTTCTAATTCTTAAGTGATTCATAATCATATAAGAGTAAGAGTCCATCCATAACTTTGGATGTGCAAATGGATTATGTGACCTAATCTTACTTTATTTTAATAAGTTTGCTTTGAATCATCTAAATTTACTTTTGTGATCTACTTATATCAATGTCATAAATAAAATTAACTCATATCTAGAAAAATGAAAACAATTTATTACCTTGGTCATGGATCAACATTTGTCCAAGCCAAGTAAAACCAATTCAGTATTCAAAACAAGAAAACCGAAATATTGTCTCATCAAAAACTGGAAATAGTTCTAAATGTCATGATAAACTAATCAGAAAATAAAACTATGAAGCTATATCTGGCCACTTAAATACTCCTAGTGCACCTTCAAGCTCCATCTCCATACTAGCTTCACTTGTTTACAGTTCCTGCGCAACATCATAATGTTAAGCTCTGTAACTTGGTATCACATACCTTAGTGAAAGTTAAAATGTTTATAACATAATACCTGAGGTTGATGCTCCATTCTTCTTCTTGAGGAAATCAAGGTATTTTTGGCAATTGCGTTTCCAATGCCCCTTCTTCTTGCAGTAAAAGAATTCACTCTCACTTGCAGCTTTGGGTTTTGGATTCGCCTTAGGATTTTCAGGAGCCTTGGCAACTTGCTTTCCCTTGCGCGCTCTTGGCACTAGCCTTTTGCCCTTTCTTCTTGAACCCCTTTCCCTTTTGAATCATAAGAACTTCCTTCTTAGGTTCCTTAGGGATTTTTTTCTCAGCACTAACCAGCATTGCATGCAATTGATTCATAGTCTTTGCATTCGCAGTCGTGTTAAAGTTCATGATAAACTGGTTGAAACTTTTTGGAAGTGAGTGGATAATGATGTATGTTGCCAAATCATCACTTATTGGGTACCCCAGTTTCTCCATACTTTGAATTGGGCCGATCATTTTGAAAACATGATCATAAACTGTGGCACCCTTCCCCATTCTACAATCCATAATCTCACGATCAAGCTCATACCTTTCAACTCTAGCTTGTTTCTTAAACAAAAGTTTGAGCTCTTCCATGATTGAGTAGGCATCCTGGTCCTCAAAACGCTTTTGAAGACTAGGTTCCATGGTAGCAATCATTAAGCAAGTGATAGACATAGCTCTATCATGAGCTTCCTTGTGCTTCTTGAGCTCTGCCGCAGTTGGATTTTCTGGTAGAGGTCCTGGTAATGGGTTATCAATGACATCCTCCTTACCTTCAGATTTCAGAACAAGCCTTAGGATTCTTTCCCAGTTGGAAAAGTTTTCCCCTGTCAACCTATCCTTCTCAAGGAATGGTGGCAAATTGTAAACGTTGCTGTCATTGTTATTACGGCTACCCATCTAAGTCAAAATAAGGCAAAGTTTAATAATTATGTTTAATAAAATTAAAGTACAAAACACATTCATTTGGTAACTTTAAAACACTTTATCAATAATTAAATGATCCCAATTGAATTTTAAGTGATTCCAAGATCCTTTATTTGTGCAATAATTGACCGGACTGAGGCCCTGCCATCAACCATTACATTATTAAGGTGAGTAACCTCTTTACTGATTTTTTTTTTTTGAAACCAACCTCTTTACTGATTACAACTCTTGTAATTCTTGGTTGAATAATTAACCATCACATGTTCAATTATTACCCTTAGCTTCAAGGTTCTAAACTGATCTTTAGGTAACCTTGTTGAATATAACCAATTAAAAGTGTAGAACGTGATCTACCCCCACTTCCCCAAGATATATTATGATGCTCTGCTGAGGCCGACCCATCATAAACGATCGAAGGTTTCGTCGAGTTTTTAATTGGAAAAGCCGCATCAATATTACTGAGATCTAGATTCATTATGTTGTGATTATTTAGTGAACTCTAGCTCATCATCTTATAACATAAATAAACCTAAACATGCATAATCAACTAATGCAATAAGATAAACATGACGTAGTATGGCCCCTTAGTCCTAAGAAAACTAGAAATGAAAAATTCTCCCACTTGAATCACGATGGATCTTCATCCACCTTGTTCCTTTGGGCCTTCACTTCATGGGCTTCTTTTGGGCTAACACCATTTAAAATAACTATTCTATTCACATTAAATAAAAGTTATAAAATGCTTAACGGTGCGCAGACCGTACTTAGATTACAAAAATACATCACGATACGCAGATCGTTTTATAAGAATCTATGGGCCATACTAGTCTATATATAGCAACATAATATCATATATTAGAAAAGTGTCATATAGTAAATCACTCAACATCCTTGTCTAAACTACAACATCAAATGTGTCATAATAAAGTCAACGCATTTCCTAAAATATCTTATATTTTAATCATAATTAGATAATATCATATATTATTTATGACGGTTCATAAAATATCATATATTTAATTTAGTCATGAGATAGAATCAAATCATATTTTAATCTAGAAAGATGAATCATATTTAATCTTCCATGATTATCCTAACTAATTTAGGAGATTGTATCATAATTACTAGCCAATCAAATAATTTTAAAATCAATTACATCCTAATATAATTATGGGATAATAACATTATTTAAATCAATTATTATCCTTTTGGAATATGCTCAGAATATCCTAATCAATCTTATCCACAATTAACCACTTTAATTTAGGATAATTACTAAAATAACAAACTAAATATGGATAATATCAAATATAACAACTTTTGAATATTTCATTTTATCCTAATATAATAGATTTTATCCAAATAAAACAAACTTTATCCTTTGAAATAAAAGATCAAATTTTGAAATTATTTTAACTTATCCAAAATAAAACTGATTTTATCCCAAAATAATTCATAATTATCTAGAAATAAATTTTCTAAAACAGATTTTTTTTTTTTGAAATTTCCGCAACCACCAATCCCGGCCACCGTGGTTGGCTAGGCGAAGCTAGCCCTGGTGGCTGGCTACCCTGACAGCAGCCTCTGCCGCAAGGGCAGCAGCGTGGCAGCTGCTACTGCTGGGGCTGCAGGCCACCGTGCGTGGCCAGCTGAGGCTAGGCACGGTGGCCAGCAGCCACTGTCGCGCAAGGTAACAGCACCTGACCTGGCAGCCGCGGCAGCAGCCGTGCAACGGTTGTACGCTGCTGCCCATGGCCACCCTAGACCGCCGCCCTTCCTAACCCTCCCTCTTGGACCACCACCTGGTCAGCTGCCACCGTGGCTGCGCCACCCAGCCGCGGTTGTCGACCAAAATTTTTTTTTTTTGTGTTTTAATTTAATTAAAATAACATTTATCCTAATTAAATTAAATTAGTCCATAAGAATAAAATTAAATCACATTCAACTTTAAAATTAGGGTTCATCATAAAATTAATCCTAATTTAATTCTAACTTTTAAAATTAAATCTACGATCATACATAAAACATTTTTATGCATAAATCAATCCAATTAAAATGATGAAACAAATTTAAAACGTAATCAACCAAAATAAGCATCAAAATCATATTTTAAGGCTAATATGGTTCGAATTTTTCGAAAAAATTAAGGTTAGGGTTCGAAATTTTTGAACAATTTTAGGGCATAATTTGGTCCGCTTCATGGCTATTTGAGCATAATTAAATCGCTTTTAATCTATTCCAAAAGTTTAATCACATTAAATATAATAATTGAACCATAATTAAATTAATTTCTCCCTCTTAATTGATTATAAAATTAACGTGGACATCAAATAATCGTATTATTATGATCTAGCGCTTTCATGCAAGAGGCTAACTGATGGGCCTCGTCCTCTAATGCTCGATCTATCCCCTTTGTGTGACCTTATAGGATCCGTCTAATTGGCCTTTGGCCTATTTTACTAGTCCAAAGATCGTAAGTACCTCTAGCTATGGCAAAACGACGACCCAAATGTCCGGACTTAATTATCTCTATAATTTGATCTAATTATATATCTAGTAATTGCACACGACGAAGACATAAATCCTTCACAAATATCTTCAGGCGCTCAAAGAGGAGGCTGGGTCACTTGAGGAGTTTCATTTGAATCAAGTACCGAGGTCTGATAACAACCAGGCAGATGCACTGTCAAAACTTGCATCCTCCGCCTGCCATGATACGCCTATCTGGATGGAGTCCTGGACCAAAGCTCTACCTGGATGGATGGCATCCGGGCAAACCTCTCAGACGGTAAACTTCCTGACTCGGCATAGGAGGCAGCCGTTCTGAAAAAGCGAGTCGCAAGCTTCGAATTGAGAAATGGAGAACTCTTCAAGGCGGGGTTTCTTAAGCCTCTTTTGAAGTGTATAACCCCAGAAAAGGGGAAAGAAGTTCTTAAAGACTTGCACTCGGGATTCTGCGCCTCCCACATAAGCGGCAGATCCCTAGCCGTCAGAGCCAAACGATATTACTTTTGGCCCACTCTAGAGGCAGACGCCAATGAGTTGGTGAAGAAATGTGAGAAGTGCCACAAATTTGGCAAACTTATTCACCGTTCGGTTACTGATCTAACGACCATCCACAGCCCAATCTCGTTTGCAAAATGGGGCATGTATATCTTAGGACCTTACACGCCTGCACCACGCGGAAAGCGTTACATCTTAGTGGCTGTGGATTACTTTACCGAGTGGGTAGAGGCTGAGGCGGTGAAGAATATTAAGACATCAGACTTCATCTCCTTCATCTGGAAGAATGTTATCACGCGATATGGGGTTCCTATGTCCATGGTGTTTGATAATGGTCCTCGGTTTGAGATGCCTCAGCTAAAAACTTGGTTGGGAGATCAAGGGATCTCAAGTTTTTTTACATCAGTCGGCCGACCCCAAGCAATCGGCTAAGTTGAAGCCTTCAACAAACTGATCTCAGACGGCATTAAGAAGAAAATTGAAAGAGCCGGTGGCTTATGGGCTGAGGAATTAATCCATGTCCTATGGGCCATCCGGACAACAGCAAAAGGGGCAACCGGTGAAACACCATTTCTCAGGGTTTACGGTGCTGAAGCCGTCTTGCCCATTAAGCACTATGAGCCGACTCTCACAGTCATGCTTTATGATGAAGAGGCAAATTGGGAGGCAATGCGCCTAGCATTGGACTCACTCCCAGAACGCAGGAGCAACGCCACCGTGCGTCATGAGATTTACTGTCTGAGAATGACAAGAGCCTACAACAAGAAGGTACACAGGCGTCCTTTGAAAGTGGACGACCTAGTGTTACGGAAAATGGAGGCAACAGGTAGGGCCAATGACCTTGGAAAGCTAACTCCAAATTGGGAAGGCCCTTACCGGCTTTATGAAGAAGTAAGAGACGACACGTACCGCCTGGAAACTCCAGACGGCAGGCGCCTGCCTAGAACTTGGAATGTAGACAATTTGAAAAAGTACTACTTCTGAGATTTGTAATTTTTGTAAACAAGAAGTAAATTAATGAGAAATTGCTTTTTATTTTAACTTTTGTTTTGTTTGTCTTGTACTCCATCTGAAGCTCAGACGGGTCGCTTGTTTATTTCTCTAAGTTTTTCACTTGGAAATTGAATTAACGTCTGTCTGACGAGAGGCCAATGGACAGATTATTAAGTTAAGCACAAAACCGCTTTGTGGCTATACAAGCGGTCTCAAACAAGACCAGAGGCCAATGGCCGGATGGCTGCTTTTCCCATAAATTTTTGCCTGTCCTAACATGGACAAAGGCGTCCGGCGACACCCCTCCGGGTGCAATCGTCGCAGAGAGAAGCCAACCTGCTTACTCTACGTACCAATTCAGGCGGCCACAATTGGACGGCTGAATCAGCTATCCATAGCCGTCTGACCTGAACCATCTAAGGAACGACCAAGTTTCGGAACCCGGATGTCCAATGACATCAGTCAGCGACCCACTGAAGTTCTTACTTAGCGATTTTTCGTTTTAAATTGCATACATCCTTGTTTGGGGCAAAATAGTTGTGCAATGGCTATGCAATCTCTACCTAGACGGTCAACACCGTCTAGCTAGTGACTGGAACGCCTGTTAATGTACGGCTATGTACTTGGTTTGGGGAAATCACTACTATGATTGATTGACTTACAAACGTATCATGCTCTTTGCAGCATCAGGCGTTCCCAAGTCAATCAACCAACTCAACTTGAAACCAACCACACAGCCGTCCAGGGGCAATGACAGCCGCATACTTTTGACAAGTTAGGAAGAGATCGCCGCATGCTTTTGATAAGTTAGGCAAAAATTGAAAAAATTGAAAATGCAAAAATTGAAGTGCAAACACAAGCGTAAAGTAATAAAAACCGACTTAGTCGGTGCATTCATTGAATTTCCACCCAGCCAAACGGCTGTGATGGATTAATTGTTATCCGGACCCCGTCTGTGAAAGAGAAATTGTTTGATAAACACGGCTCCTTAGCCGGTAAAGATACACGTATACTCGGCACACAGGCCGAAAAAGCAAGTTGTTTGGCATACTGCCGCAGATGAAAATAAAAAAAAAATAAAAAATAAAAAATAAAAAAAAAGAAGTTGGCACACAGCCGCTAAATTCACTGCCCCGCAGACAGTCCTTCTTGGCCCTTCTCCCCTTATTCTGCAATCTCGGAGGCTTCAGGCTCGGGGTGCTCAGTGTTGGCCCAGGCGAGGAAAGACTCAAGCTCTGGCTCACCTTTCTCTCTTAAGTATATCACCTCTTCAGCATATTTATGAGCCAGAGCCTAAACGCCATAATCCTTGTTTGGATACAAGGCAGCCCAGGCGATCTTCATCATGGCCTCGCTGTCGGCGGCCATCTCAATTACCAGGCGGTTTTGATCCGCCTGTAGAGTCGCTCGGAAGTTATCCTGAGCTTTGGCCGCCTCCTTCTCCAACTTGGCAACCTTCCCCTTAACATCAGTGTTCTCTTTTGAGACACACTGAAGCTTCTCCAGACCCTCCTAAGCCTTCTTAAGGTCCTCCCTGAGCTTGGGGAGGTCCTCCTTCGCCTGTTTCTGAGCCGTCTCAGCATCGTCAGCCCTCTGCTTGGCCGCCCGCAAGTCCGCCTCCAGCTCTTGGATCTTGGCCGCCGGTGTCATTTGGGTTACTTTAGTTTCAAGATCGTCAATGATACACGAGTATAAAGCAACATTATTGGAGTTTGAGGCAGACTACTTGGCCTACTTACCTCATCTCGCTTGCGGGTTTAAGGACTCTTGAGCCCACTACCCGCAGAAGAGCCTGAAAAAGCAAGCAGGGTTAGTACTGCAGGCGGAGAAAAACTTGGAGAAAAAGTTATTCAAAATTATTCAAGTGTCTTACCTCAGCTAGGAGGGACAGGATACGTTCAACATTGAACGTCTCAATCCCCGGGGTAGCATCCTTATCCCGTTTGCTGACAGCCACCATCATGGCCTTGGTGTGCTTCTAGACGTCTAGCCAGCGGGGTGAGTGCACCACAATCAGCATTAGAGTACGAAACTACAGCAGCACCGATCTGGTTCCGACCGTCTGAGGATGACGTCTGTTGGGAGTGTGATTTCACTCGCAACGGCCATCCCAGCTCAGGCGGGGATTCAAAAGGGTTCTTACTTGCAGAGCCGTCCAGGCGAGAGCCGTTGGAAGGCGTGGTGAACCCCCCGTTTGCAGATAGGAGGTTAGCCAGGTCAAGGCCTACAGAGCCACTCACCCTCTCCGTCCTTCCCCCTATCCGCATTTGAGTCTTCCCGCCTGGGGCGTTGGGAGTTGCGGTGGAGGTAGCCTTTTTTGAGGACTTGCTGGGGTTAGAGGCGGTGGTCTCCTCCCTAGTCCGTTTGAGTTTTTTCTCAAACATCTTGTCCACCTCTCCTCCCTAAGAAAATAAACAAGTTAATGATAGCAGTCGAAGAAAGAAAACTTTGAAAACAAACTCAAGAAAAGAATCAGACGTTTACCTTGGCCCTGAGCTCTCGGCGGATCTGCACTGAGGACCGTATGGGGGTGTTCTCGTCTGGCAGCATGTTCAAAGCTTCTTCTGTAAAAACAAAAAAGGAATTGATTAGTCCATCATCAAAAACGATTCCGATACAAAAGTACTACAGACGGAAATGTATTCAGGCGCATACGTCTGGTGAACATGTATCCTAGCCCGCAGTCGGCTAGGAAGCATTCATCCAATAACCTAACCGGGCCCCGTAACCTAAAAATTCCTCAAAAAGCGTGGAACCCTTCAATTTTGGAATTTTTTGACCTTTTTTCGCCCCAAAATAAAAATTGCCGAGATGTTTACCATGGTATCTAATACCTTAGGTAGGCCAATTGAGTGGGTGGAACCATCCAATATGCCTTTAAACAGTCAATTTACCCGCTCCAAACTTTCACCGATATCGTGACCTCAAGCCTACCGCGGACATTAATGGCAACATATAAGGGTCATATATGGTTCCAAAAGTCATTATATGACCCTAAGATGTATCCCCTAGGGTCTCTAGACTTTTCGCCACCGGGCCCCGCAACCTCAAAATTCCTCTAAGAGCGTGGATCCTAATACCCTCCGGGAGTCCAATTGAGTTGGTGGAACCATCCAATATGCCTTTAAACAGTCAATTCACCAATTCCAAACTTTCACCGATATCGTGACCTCAATTTTACCACAGACATTATGGCAACATATAAGGGTCATATATGGTTCCAAACGTCATTATATAACCATAAGATGTATCCCCTAGGGTATCAAGACTTTTCGCTACTGGGCCCCGTAACCTCAAAATTCCTCAAAAAGCGTGGATTATAGCCTTCAATTTTGGAAGTTTTTGACTTTTTTCGCCCGGAAATAAAAATTATCGAGATGTTTACCATGGTTCCTAATACCCTACGGGAGTCCAATTGAGTAGGTGGAACCATTCAATATGCCTTTAAAATGTCAATTTACCCGTTCCAAACTTGCACTGACCTCAAGCCTACGACGGAAATTTAAGACAACATATAAGGGTCATATATGGTTCCGATCGTCATTATATGACCCTAAGATGTATCCCCTAGGGTATCAAGACTTTTCGCCACCGGGCCCTATAACCTCAAAATTTCTCAAAAAGCGTGGATTATAGCCTTCAATTTTGGAATTTTTTAACCTTTTTTCGCCCGGAAATAAAATTTGCCGAGATGTTTACCATGGTTCCTAATACCCTTCGGGAGTCCAATTGAGTGGGTGGTACCTTGCAATATGCCTTTAAACAGTCAATTTACCCGTGACAAACTTTCACCGATATCTTGACCTCAAGCCTACGACGGAAATTTAAGACAACATATAAGGGTCATATATGGTTCCAAACGTCATTGTAAGACCCTAAGATGTATCCCATAGGGTCTCAAGTCTTTTCGCCACTGGGCCCCATAACCTCAAAATTTCTCCAAAAGCGTGGATTATAGCCTTCAATTTTGGAATTTTTTGACCTTTTTTCGCCCGGAAATAAAAATTCCCGAGACATTTACCATGGTTCCTAATACCCTCCGGGAGTCCAATTGAGTGGGTGGAATCATCCAATATGCCTTTAAACACTCAATTTACCCGTTCCAGACTTTCATCGATATCGTGACCTCAAGCCTACCACGGACATTTATTGCAACATATAAGGGTCATATATGGTTCCAAACGTCATTATATGACCCCAAGATGTATCCCCTAGGGTGTCAAGACTTTTCGCCTCCGGGCCCCATAACCTCAAAATTCTTCAAAAAGCGTGGATTATAGCTTTTAATTTTGGAATTTTATGACCATTTTTCGCCCGGAAATAAAAATTGCCGAGATGTTTACCATTGTTCCTAATACCCTCCAGGATTCCAATCGAGTTGGTGGAACCATTCAATATGCCTTTAAATAGTCAATTTATCCATAATAAACTTACACCGATATCGTGACCTCAAGCCTACCACGGACATTTATGGCAACATATAAGTGTCATATATGGTTCCGAACGTCATTATATGACCCAAAGATGTATCCACTAGTGTTTCAAGACTTTTCACCACCAGGCCCTGTAACCTTAAAATTCCTCAAAACCCGTGGATTATAGCCTTCAATTTTGGAATTTTAAACCTTTTTTTGCCCGGAAATAAAAATTGCCGAGATTTTTACCATGGTTCCTCATTGAGTGGGTGGAATTATCCAATATTTCTTTAAACAGTCAATTTACCCAATCCAAACTTTCACCAATATCGTGACCTCAAGCCTACCACGGCCATTAATGGTAACATATAACGGTCATATATGGTTCGAAACGTCATTATATGACCCTGAGATGTATCCCCTAGGGTCTCAAGACTTTTCGCCACTAGGCCCCGTAACCTTAAAATTCCTCAAAAAGCGTGGATAATAGCCTTCAATTTTGGAATTTTTTGACCTTTTTTCGCCCGGAAATAAAAATTTCCGAGATGTTTACCATTGTTCCTCATACCCCCCGGGAGTTCAATCAATTGGGTGGAACCATCCAATATGCCTTTAAACAGTTAATTTACCCGTTCCAAACTTGCACCGATATGGTGATCTCAAGCCTACTACGAACATTTGTTACAACATATAAGAGTCATATATGGTTACAAACGTCATTATATGACCCTAAGATGTATCCCCTAGGGTCTCAAGACTTTTCACCGCAAGGCCCCGTAACCTCAAAATTCCTTAAAAAGTATGGATTATAACCTTCAATTTTGGAATTTTTTGACATTTTTTCGCCCGGAAATAAAAATTGCCGAGATATTTACCATGGTTCCTAATACCCTCCGGGAGTCCAATTGAGTGGGTGGAACCATCCAATATGCCTTTAAACAGTCAATTTTCCTTTTTTAAACTTGCACCGATATCGTGACCTCAAGCCTACCACGAACATTTATGACAACATATAAGGGTCATATATGGTTCCAAACGTCATTATATGACCCTAAGATGTATCCCTACGGTCTCAAGACTTTTCGCCACTAGGCCCCGTAATCTCAAAATTCCTCAAAAAGCGTGGATGTTACATTGTTTTTTATTTAATTACTTATTCCTTTGTTGTTCTTTTCTTTTTTTTTTTGAACTTGCTTTTTGAATGTTACATAAATTGCACACCTTTCCATCCCATGGTTAGGTAAATGTGGGTTGAATAAATGAGGCCAAACGTTAGACGAGGCTCAAAGTGGTTGATGAATAAATGGATATGTGATCTATTGAAAATGGTTTAAGGGGAATAATAGGGTTGCAAAGGTGCCTCAAATCATTGGGTTTTTTTTTTTTTTTTTATTTATTTTTTTTTTTTTTTTTTTTCAAAATGACATTATCGAATGCAAAGGGAATAGATGTTTATTGATGGAACATGGCATAGAGACAGAAGGATAAGGAGAACCTATGCTAGACTTATTAGGGAAAAAGGGTTGGAACAAAGATAAAAAAGAATGAAATCTTGAATGGAAACTTGTCTTGTGCTTCGTCTTCATGGATACTTATGAATTACTTGTTACCGCCAGGAGGGACAAGAAATTTGTTATTGCTAATGCTTTGATTGGAAGAAAAGAAGGAAGGAATGACGTTCCCCTTATTCTTCCAACTCTTGCCTAGTGAATCTTGAACTCGAGTACTATGGAACAAAATGAGCTCACTTAATGCATTGACTAAATAAATCAGATTGGAAAGGAAGAGTGTATGAAAAAAAAATTAAAACCAATATGAAATACTCTACTCATTCCTATTATGATGGAAAACGACGCATGCATGGTCCTAGTATACGATCATAAGCAATATAGTGCATTACTCGAAGAAAAAGTGTGTGCAACGACTAAACATGTGTGATTAGGTGAGTTTATTAAGACTCGTGCGTGGTATGATCTCATGGCTAGACATGAAGACGTAGTGAAAAAACGAAGGACCCAAGGACCAAATAGCATGGAAGACTAAAAGACAAACTAACTTGATTAATTTTGTCCAATTTTAATGTTTATGCTATTTACTAGGTGAAAACGGTCCATTGGCAATCGTTAGTCATAAATAAAGATCAACAACAATCAAAGACAAAGAACACATGTTAAGATTAGCATAATAATCACAAGAAACTAGGAAGACGAGTGGAATTCTAGAAGAGTTAAGACTCATGGATATAAATAAATAAATAAATAAAAATCTATAATACCATCTTATACGATTTGACACGGATAAAAGGACTTGGCTAAGACTAGCTTGATACGAAAAAAAATATTAAAAAGAAAGAAAGTTGACGCTAAAAAAACACCTAAAACTAGACAGACTGTAGTATATCCGTAATAACTTTTGTTTTGTGACTCAAATTGTATCTAAACCAACGCCAAATAAAAGATAAAACTCGGGGCTACAGATCCATAGGTGGAACGACACGTAACTCTTTCTAGAACTCCGGCTATAACGAAAACAAATTGACTCGTATCCAGGATACGGGAATAAAAATCCGGGTTGACTTAAAATTAAAAAAATAAAAAAAAAAAATAAAAAAAAAAACTATGACTCGACTCTAATAAAAAAAAAGGTTTGATAAGAGAAAAAGAAGAGAAGAAAAAATAAAATAAAAAATATGCACACATAAGCACATTCTCACGAATGATGCAATGAAGTAGGCAGCCTAAAGTCAAGATCTATGTTCTACTATGGTCAAGCTTATTGGGTGTCAAAGGGTACCACGTTTAAGAGTTTGGACGCGTTAGAAAGGCAACCTCCCTTGAAATAAAAATTCCCGAGACATTTACCATGGTTCCTAATACCCTCAGGGAGTCCGATTGAGTGGGTGGAACCATCCAATATGCCTTTAAACAGTCAATTTACCCGTTCCAAACTTGCACCGATATCGTGACCTCTAGGCTACCACGGACGTTTATGGCAACATATAAGGGTCATATATGGTTCCAAACGTCATTGTATGACCCAAAGATGTATCCCCTAGGGTCTCAAGACTAATCGACACCGGGCCTCGTAACCACAAAATTCCTCAAAAAGCGTGGATTATAGCCTTCAATTTCGGAATTTTTTGACCTTTATTCGCCCGGTAATAAAAATTGCCGATATGTTTACCATGGTTCCTAAAACCCTCCGAAAGTCCTATTGAGTGGGTGGAACCATCCAATATGCCTTTAAACAGTCAATTTACCCGTTCCAAACTTGTACCGATATCGTGACCTCAAGCCTTCCACGGACATTTATGGCAACATATAATGGTCATATATCGTTCCAAACGTCATTATATGACCCTAAGATGCATCCCTAGGGTCTCAAGACTTTTCGCCACCGGGCCCCGTAAACCTCAAAATTCCACATAAAGCGTGGATTATAGCCTTCTTTTTTGGAAATTTTTGACCTTTTTTCGCCCGAAAAGAAAAGTTTCCGAGATGTTTACCATGGTACCTAATATCCTTCGGGAGTCCAATTGAGTGGTTGGAACCATCCAATATGCCTTTAAATAGTCAATTTACCTGTTCCAAACTTGCACTGATATTGTGACCTCAAGCCTACCACAGACATTTATGGCAACATATAAGGGTCATATATGATTCCAAACGTCATTATATGACCCTAAGATGAATCCCATAGGGTCTGAAAACTTTTCGCCACCGGGCCCCGTAACCTCAAAATTCCTCAAAAAGCATGGATTATAGCCTTCAATTTTGGAATGTTTTGACCTTTTTTCGCCCGAAAATAAAAATTGCCGAGGTGTTTAACATGGTTCCTAATACCCTCCAGGAGTCCAATTGAGTAGGTGGAACCATCCAATATGCCTTTAAATAGTCAATTTACCTGTTTTAAACTTGTATCGATATCGTGACGTCAAGCCTACCACGAACATTTATGGCAACATATAAGGGTCATATATGGTTCTAAACGTCATTATATGACCCTAAGATGTATCCCCTAGGGTCTCAAGACTTTTCGCCACAAGGCCCCGTAACCTCAAAATTCCTCAAAAAACGTGGATTATAGCCTTCAATTTTGGAATGTTTTGACCTTTTTCGCCCGGAAATAATTGCAAATATGTTTACCATGGTTCCTAATACCCTCAGGGAGTCCAATTGAGTGGGTCACGATCCAATATGCGTTTAAACCATCCAATATGCGTTTAAACAGTCAATTTACCCGTTCCACACTTGCACATATTTCGTGACCTCATTCCCACCACGGACATTTATGGCAACATATAAGGGTCATATATGCTTCCAAACGTCATTATATGACCCTAAGATGTATCCCCAAGGGTCTCAATACTTTTCGCCACTGGGCCCCGTAACCTCAAAATTCCTCAAAAAGCTTGGATGCCTTCAATTTTGAAATTTTTTGACCTTTTTTTGCAATGCCAAAATGTTTACCATGGTTCTTAATACCTTCCGGGAGTCCAATTGAGTGGGTGGAACCGTCTAATATGCCTTTAAATAGTCAATATACCCGTTTCAAACATGCACCGATATCGTGACCTCAAGCCTACCACAGACATTAATGGCAACACATAAGGGTCATATATGGTTCGAAACGTCATTATATAACCCTAAGATGTATTCCCTAGGGTCTCAAGGCTTTTCGCCACCGGGCGCCGTAACCTCAAAATTCCTCAAAAAGCGTGGCTTACAGCCTTCAATTTTGGAATTTTTTAAACTTTTTTCGCCTGGAAATAAAAAATGCCTAGATGTTTACCATGGTTCTTAATACACTCTGGGAGTCCAACTGAGTGGGTGGAACCATCTAATATGCCTTTAAACTGTCAATTTGCCCGTTCCAAACTTGCACCGATATCGTGACCTCAAGCCTACCACGGACATTTATGGCAGCATATAAGGGTCATAAATTGTTCCAAACGTCATTATATGACCCTAAGATGTATCCCTTAGGGTCTCAAGACTTTTCGCCACCGGGCCCCATAACCTCAAAATTCCTCAAAAAGCATGGATTATAGCCTTCAATGTTGGAATTTTTTGACCTTTTTTCGCCCAGAAATAAAAAATTCCGAGATGTTTACCATGGTTCCTAATTTCCTCCGGGAGACCAATTGAGTGGGTGGAACCATCCAATATGCCATTAAACAGTCAATTTACCCGTTCCAAACTTACACCGATATCGTGACCTCAAGCCTACCAGGACATTTATGGCAACACATAAGGGTCATATATGGTTCCAAACGTCATTATATGACGCTAAGATGTATCCCCTAGGGTCTCAAGAGTTTTCGCCACCGGGCCCCGTAACCTCAAAATTCCTCAAATAGCGTGGATTATACCCTTCAATTTTGGAGTTTTTTGACCTTTTTTCGCCCGGAAATAAAAAATTCCGAGATGCTAACCATGGACCCTAATACTCCCTGGAGTCTACTTGGGTGGGTCCAACCATCCAATATGGCTTTAAACAATCAAATAACCCGTTCCAAATTTGCACCATGATCGTAACCTACAGCCTACCACGGACATTTATGGCAACGTATAATGGTCATATAAGGTTCCAAACGAAATTTTATGACCCAAGAAGAATCTCCTAGGGTGTCAAGACTTTTTCGCCACCGGGTTCGTAACCTCAAAATTCCTTAAAAAGCGTGGATTATAGCCTTCAATTTTGGAATTTTTTAGACCTTTTTCGCCTGAAATAAAACATGTCGAGATGCTTACCATGGACCCTAATACACCCTGGGAGTCTAATTGGGTGGGTCCAACCATCTAATATGTCTTTAAACAGTCAATTTACCCGTTCCAAACTTGCACCGATATCTTGACCTCAAGCCTACCACGGACATTTATGGCAACATATAATGGTCATATATGGTTCCAAACGTCATTAAATGACCCTAAGATGTATCCTCTAGGGTCTGAAACCTTTTCGCCACCTGGCCCTGTAACCTCAAAATTCCTCAAAAAGCGTGGATTATAGCCTTCAATTTTGGAATTTTTTGACCTTTTTTCGCCGGGAAATAGAAATTGCCGAGATGTTTAACATGGATCCTAATACACTCCGGGAGTCCAATTGAGTGGGTGGAACCATCCAATATGCCTTTAAATAGTCAATTTACCCGTTCCAAACTTGCAACGATATTGTGACATCAAGCCTACCATGGACATTTATGGCAACATATAAGGGACATATATGGTTTCAAACGTCATTATATGACCCTTAGATGTATCCCCTAGGGTCTCAAGACTTTTTGCCACCTGGCCACGAAACCTCAAAATTCCACAAAAAGCGTGTATTATAGCCTTCAATTTTGGAATTTTTTGACCTTTTTTCGCCCGGAAATAAAAATTTCCGAGATGTTTACCATGGTTCCTAATACCCTCCGGGAGTCCAATTGAGTGGGTGGTTTTTAGGGTAATTTTACCCCGCCATGTGGACCAACCAGAGGGTAACACGTGTCAGCCCAGGGAGGTCTAAAGTGGAACTATCCTTGCTTGACACGTGTCATCCTAGATATTTGGAGGATGAAGGCCTTCAGGCCCAAATCCCGAGAAAACCATAAAACGACGCAGCCCTCCACTGATTAGGGTTCTGTGACCTAATCAGGGGCACAATTCCCAAGGACCCTATAAAAAGGGAGATTCCCCTCTTTTGGAGGGCACGTTTTTCCATTTATTACAAACGGTCCCTTTGATAGAGACAATTGAGCTTGGAATCTAAGCAGATACCCACCTAAATTTCTGCACCTTTTTTCTCTCCTTTCAAGTTACTAACTTGACCTTCGGAGGCGGAGCACCTACCAACTAGTGTCTCCGTTTGACTTGCAGGTAGAGGCCGCACCGGACCATTCTTCGAGCTTTAACTCTCCCGAGGGACAAAAACACCCAAAACATTTGGCGCCGTCTATGGGGAGAGTACCTTGAAGATGGTTGTCTGTACCCATTCCTGATCTTACAAACTTACAACCGGTTATACAACCGGAGAACCAAGAAAACCCTCAACCGCCATCTCAGCCAGGAGGTTCTGGAATCCCTCAGTCGTTCCCCCGACCTCCGCCTGAGGTCGTCACTGAGGATGAAGCTTATGATGAAGATGATGATGACGTAGAAACCTATATCATAAAGGATGGGTCCTTCGTGTCCAAGTACAAGCGTTCCAAAGATAAATTGGAGCCCAACCTTGACCAGGTGGGCCCAAGCAGGCGCCCCTCTGAGAGGCCAGAAGGGGAAACCGAAAAGGCCAGAGGTCAAGCCCTAGTCACCCGGGATGAGCTCATGAAATTCATGAACTCTTTCAAGGGTGAAATCAAAGCCATGATCAACAAAAACAAGGCAGGCTCTAGCAAGAGTCCGCCGGCTAAGATGTCTCCCACTCCTGGGAAGACAAAGAAAGGGAGAAGGAGAGGATGGCCTCCAAACTTGACTGGTCGAAAATTCTACTACCTACTGATCCTTAGAGGCAGCCTCGGCAAGAACAGCCGGGGACTAGCAAGAAAACAGCCTCCGACGCTCGACACATCATCGAGCGGAGGAGAAACCAGCAGCTGTCTGAGTCAGCCTCTACTTCGAGCTTTCCAGACAGCTTCAAAGTAACTTCTGTAAGGAACTCACAGTCCTTACTTGAGAGTCGGACAGGCGGCAAAACCGTCAATACCAAGCCTCAACTGATGATTTGGTCTGTCCCATATGCGCCTCAAGCGTAGTATTGGCAATATGGCCTACTACAGTTCATGCAGCCTCCTCCTTTTGGAGGACAGGCGACATACACCCCCGTCCAGCCTCTGAACTGGCAGCTCCGGCTGCTCAAACTTAGTGAACAAACCTCTGCATTTGCCTAGAATATAACCGAGGCGGCTCAGCCGTCCAAGGTTAAGAATGTGTTAGTGGGCACCTATGATAGTACCACCAACCCAGAAGACCACCTAATGGCATACACCAACCTCATGTGCTTACAGGGTTGGGACGATGCCACCTGGTGTCGATTTTTCCCGGCTACACTGAAGGGCATTGCCTAACAGTGGTTTGGCAACTTGCCAGCTGGCTCAATTGATTGCTTCAAGAAGCTAGCCTTCTTGTTTTCCACCAACTTCTCAATGAACATCCCTGCTAAGAAAACGAGCCTCGATTTAAGCACCGTTAAGCAGGGTGAGAAGGAAGGGCTACGTTCATATGTCAGGTGGTTCAACCTGGTCAGAATCCTGATCCAGAGACTGTCTGACGAGGTAGCTTTTACAAACTTTTTCAAGGGTCTGAGAGACGGGTCGGCTTTTAAGTTCGACCTTGTCAGAAAGGAGGCATTTACGCTACCGGCGGCCTTGAGGGAAGCGGAGAGCTACATTCAAGCTACCGACCTCTGCACGCCTAGTAGTCAGTTAGACTCTAAGAAGTCTGACAAACAAAAAAAAAGCCAGTCTGCTCAGCCGGGTAACAAAAAAGAAGAGAGCAAAAAGAGAAAAGAAGTCCAGGCGGTTAGTGATTCTGACCAGCCGTCCCAGAAGAAAAAGAGAGAGTTTAAACCGTACGTCCCAAGTACAATTTTAACAAAGGCTGCAACTCCATCCTCATGGAGCTAAAGGACCAGCTTTCCATTGAGAAGCCGAATCCAATGAAGAGTTCTGTCCAGTCACGGAACAAAAATAAAGTTTGCTAGTTCCATGAGGAGGTTGGCCATGACACCAACGACTACTTCAGTCTGCAATAGACGTTGGACCGTCTGGCTGACAAAGGGCTTCTAAATTCCCCCAAGAATACCCAGTAGCCTACTAATAGCTTGGATACCGACAAGGATCCGGTCTACACTATAGCAGGCGTCTACCAGTTCCACCTCCCCAGACGTCCTCATAACTGAGAAGGACAGGGGCAGCGTCCGCCGTCCGCATGACGACCCGGTCGTCATTGAATGTAAGGTTGCTAACCAGCAGGTTGGAAGGATCCTTATTGACACCGGCAGCTCGTCGGACATTATCAGCCTCCGGTGCCTGCAGAAGCAGAAATACAATGTCAGCTGCATGAATCCGGTCACCCACCCCTTGGTTGGTTTTGGGGGTGGAATGGTCTACCCATCCGGAAGAATTGACTTGCCCATCCGGCTGGGAGAAAAAGGCCAGGGACGACATATTGTCGTTAAATTCTTGGTCGTTGAGGAGTTGACCGCCTATAATATCATCCTTCGTAGGCTAACCCTCAACAAAGCCAAGGCGGTAATCATCCCGTCTCTCATGCTCATCAAGTATGAGCGGGATTATGGCTCTGTTGGTTCCCTGAACGGGGATCAGAAGACGGCTCGGGAATGCTACCTCTCAGCCGTTAAAGACACTGTGGCCTCAGACGGCCAAGGGAAGGAACAAATAGACCTTGACGATGTCAAGGATGCTAATCCTGCCCCACCAACCGTTGGTAAGAAAATAAAAGCGCCTCTGCTGGTAGAGGTGTAGAAAGAGAAAAAATAGCAATCACTGACCGGGGAACGGTCAGACGAGCTCCGTCCCTAACCGGCTGTTGAAAACATTGATCTCGCTCTGGACGACAGCCGTCCAGAGCGTATTGTGAAGGTTGGGACGGTTGCTTATACTACTTTGTGTGCAAGCTTGCACCTTCTGCTGAAAGAATTCAAAGATATCTTTGCCTTTGAAGTGGAAGAGATGCCAGGCGTCAGCCCGGGTTTCGCTCTCGCCGTGGATCCTAAAAAGAAGCCCATCCGGCAAAAGAAAAGAAACCATGGCGAGGAAAGAAGTCAGGCGGCAGCTGCCGAAGTGAAAATGCTGTTAGACGCCAGGTTCATCCGGCCTTGTAATTTCCCCGACTGGGTGGCCAATGTGCTTCTGGTTAAGACACCGAATGGGACCTGGCGCATGTGTGTTGATTACACAGACCTCAACAAGGGATGTCCAAAGGATAGTTACCCGCTTCCAAATATCGACAGTCTGGTCGATTCAACAGCCAGTCACGCCTTGATGAGCATCATGGAGATGCGTACTCCGGCTTCCATCAGATACCCGTCTGGAAGAAAGATCAAGTGAAGACGGCCTTCGTCACTGATTTGGGGTTATTCTGTTATACTGTGATGCCGTTTGGCTTGAAGAATGTGCCTGCCTCCTTCCAACGGATGATTAATACGGTCTTGATTAATCAAATTTGAAGGAATGTGGAGGTGTACATTGATGACATGATAGTCAAATCCAAGCAACAGACAGATCTTTTTTCTAATCTCCGAGAAACATTAACCACCCTTAGGCGGCATAAGGTCATGTTAAACCTCAATAAATGCGTCTTTGGTGTTGAGTCTGGGAAGTTTCTCGGATTCCTGAATGATCAAAGGGGGATAGAGGCTAACCCCGAAAAGATACAGGCTGTAATTAACATGAAGTCTCCCCGTTTTGTGAAGGAAGTTCAAAGACTAACTGGTTGCCTAGTCGCCTTGGGAAGGTTCCTCAGCCGATCAGGCGACAAATGCCTTTACTTCTTACAAGCAATCAGTAAGAAGATCAGGTTTAAATGGGGAGACGATGCTGAGACGGCATTCCAGAAGCTAAAAGAGCACTTGCATTCTCTGCCTAGGCTAGTCAGTCCTCTGCCTAGGGAGACGTTGTACATGTATTTGGCCTTCTTAGATCATGCTCTCAGTGCCGTTCTCCTTGCTGAGCGAGACGGCGTTCAGCTCCCGGTTTACTTCATTAGCCATGTTCTAAAAAATGCTGAACTCCGGTACCCCGTGGTTGAAAACTTTGGCCTCGCTTTGTACATGGCATTCAAAAAAATAAAGCTTTATTTTCTAGCTCATCCGGTGGTGATTTACACCGACCAGCCACTCAAGCGGCCCATGTCTACTTTGGAGTCAGCCGGCAGAATGTTGAAATGGGCTATGGAAATGCAAAGCCTTGAAATCACTTGCGAACCAATGAAGGCAGTGAAAGATCAGGCGTTTGCCAACTTCATTGTTGAATTGACCCGTCCGGTGGCTCCGAATAATCTTGATCAGGTTTGGAAAGTGTTTGTAGACGGGAGCTCTACAAAGAACGTCTGTATGCAGGTGTAATTTATGAGGCTCATGAGGGGGACAGATATGAGTATGTACTACGGTTCAAGTTTCAGGCCTCAAACAATGAGGCGGAATATGAAGCCCTGCTAGCCGGAATCCGCATGTGTAAGGCGGCAGGGGCAACAAAAATTGACGCCTACTCTGATTCACAGTTGGTCGTTAGCTAATGTGAGGGAAAATTTGAGGCAGCTCACCCAGCTATGATCAAATATCTTCAGGCGGTCAAAGAGGAGGCTGGGTCACTTGAGGAGTTTCATTTGAATCAAGTACCCAGGTCTGATAACAACCGGGCGGATGCACTGTCAAAACTTGCATCCTCCGCCTGCCATGATACGCCTCGGTCAGTCTTTTGGGAAGTTCTTGAAAAAAAAAGCATCTATGAAGATCCCATTGGAGTCCTGAACCGAAGCTCTACCTGGATGGATGGCATCCGGGCATACCTCTCAGACGGTAAATTCTTGACTAGCCACAGGAGGCAGCCGTTCTGAAAAAGCGAGCCGCAAGCTTCGAAAGATCGCCCCCCTTTAAAGCCGAACGTGAAAGTTTCCCCTCGCCCGGGTAAGGGTGGATTAAGCCAAGAAATTCTTTTGGAGAACTCTTCAAGGCGGGGTTTCTTAAGCCTCTTTGGAAGTGTGTAACCCTAGAAAAGGGGAAAGAAGTTCTTAAAGACTTGCACTCGGGATTCTGCGCCTCCCACATAGGCGACATATCCCTTGCCGTCAGAGCCAGACGACATTACTTTTGGCCCACTCTAGAGGCAGACGCCAAGGAGTTGGTGAAGAAATTTGACAAGTGCCAGAAATTTGGAAAACTTATTCACCGTTCGTCTACTGATCTAACGACCATCCACAGCCCCATCCCGTTTGCAAAATGGGGCATGGACATCTTAGGACCTTACACACCTACACCAGGCGGAAATCGTTACATCTTAGTGGCTGTGGATTACTTTACCAAGTGGGTAGAGGCTGAGGCGGTAAAGAATATCAAGACATCAGACGTCATCTCCTTCATATGGAAGAATGTTATCACCCAATATGGGGTTCCTATGTCCATGGTGTTTGATAATGGTCCTCAGTTTGAGACGCCTCAGCTAATAACTTGGTTGGGAGATCAAGAGATCTCAAGTTGTTTTGCATCAGTCAGCCGACCCCAAGCAAACGGCCCAGTTGAAGCCTTCAACAAACTGATCTCAGACGACATTAAGAAGAAAATTGAATTAGTCGGTGGCTTATGGGCTGAGGATTTAATCCATGTCCTATGGGCCATCCGGACAACAGCAAAAGGGGCAACCGGTGAAACCCCATTTCTCATTGTTTACGGTGCTGAAGCCGTCTTGCCCATTGAGCACTATGAGCCGACTCTCAGAGTCATGCTTTATGATGAAGAGGCAAATTGGGAGGCCATGCGCCTAGCATTGGACTCACTCTTAGAACGTAGGAGCAACGCCACCTTGCGTCATGAGATTTACCATCTGGGAATGACAAGAGCCTACAACAAGAAGGTACACAGGCGTCCTTTGAAAGTGGACAACCTAGTGTTACGGAAAATGGAGGCAACCGGTAGGGCCAATGAGCTTGGAAAGCTAATCAAATGAAAGTCAATTGCATTCCACAATGCTTATTGAGTCAAATGAAAGTCAAACACATTCAACAAAGCTAATTGAGTCAAAAGAAAGTCAATCACATTCAAACAAAGCTTTTTGAATCAAATGGAAGTCAAATGCTTTAAACAAAGCTAATTGAGTCAAATCAAAGTCAAATACTTTCAACAAAGCTAATTGAGTCAAATGAAAGTCAAACACATTTAAATAAAGCTTTTTGAATCAAATGAAAATCAAATGAATTCAACAAAGCAAATTGAGTCAAATGAAAGTCAAACACTTTCATCAAAGCTTTTAGAATCAAATTAAAGTCAAATATATTCAAACAAAGCTTTCTGAATCAAATGAAAGTCAATTGCATTCCACAATGCTAATTGAGTCAAATGAAAGTCAAACACATTCAATGAAGCTAATTGAGTCAAATGAAAGTCAAACACATTCAAACAAAGCTTTTTGAATCAAATGAAAGTCAAATGCATTCAACAAAGCCAATTGAGTCAAATGAAAGTCAAACACATTCAAACAAAGCTTCTTGATTCAAATGAAAGTCAAATGCATTCAACAAAGCTAATTGAGTCAAATGAAAGTCAAATACTTTCAACAAAGCGTTTAGAATCAAATGAAAGTCAAATTTATTCAATCAATGCTTTTTGAATCATATGAAAGTCAATTGCATTCCACAATGATAATTAAGTCAAATGAAAGTCAAACACATTCAACAAAGCTAATTGAGTCAAAAGAAAGTCAATCACATTCAAACAAAGCTTTTTGAATCAAATGGAAGTCAAATGCATTCAACAAAGCTAATTGAGTCAAATGAAAGTCAAAGACTTTCAACAAAGCTAATTGAGTCAAATGAAAGTCAAACACATTCAAACAAAGCTTTTTGATTCAAATGAAAGTCAAATGCATTCAACAAAGCTAATTGAGTCAAATGAAAGTCAAATACTTTCAACAAAGCGTTTAGAATCAAATGAAAGTCAAATACGTTCAATCAAAGCTTTTTGAATCAAATGAAAGTCAATTGCATTCCACAATGCTAATTAAGTCAAATGAAAGTCAAACACATTCAACAAAGCTAATAGAGTCAAAAGAAAGTCAATCACATTCAAACAAAGCTTTTTGAATCAAATGGAAGTCAAATGCATTCAACAAAGCTAATTGAGTCAAATCAAAGTCAAATACTTTCAACAAAGCTAATTGAGTCAAATGAAAGTCAAACACATTTAAACAAAGCTTTTTGAATCAAATGAAAATCAAATGAATTCAACAAAGCTAATTGAGTCAAATGAAAGTCAAACACTTTCATCAAATTTTTTAGAATCAAATTAAAGTCAAATATATTCAAACAAAGCTTTTTGAATCAAATGAAAGTCAATTGCATTCCACAATGCTAATTGAGTCAAATGAAGGTCAAACACATTCAACGAAGCTAATTGAGTCAAATGAAAGTCAAACACATTCAAACAAAGCGTTTTGAATCAAATGAAAGTCAAATGCATTCAACAAAGCCAATTGAGTCAAATGAAAGTCAAACACATTTAAACAAAGCTTCTTGATTCAAATGAAAGTCAAATGCATTCAACAAAGCTAATTGAGTCAAATGAGAATCAAATACTTTCAACAAAGCGTTTAGAATCAAATGAAAGTCAAATACGTTCAATCAAAGCTTTTTGAATCAAATGAAAGTCAATTGCATTCCACAATGCTAATTAAGTCAAATGAAAGTCAAACACATTCAACAAAGCTAATTGAGTCAAAAGAAAGTCAATCACATTCAAACAAAGCTTTTTGAATCAAATGGAAGTCAAATGCTTTAAACAAAGCTAATTGAGTCAAATCAAAGTCAAATACTTTCAACAAAGCTAATTGAGTCAAATGAAAGTCAAACACATTTAAATAAAGCTTTTTGAATCAAATGAAAATCAAATGAATTCAACAAAGCAAATTGAGTCAAATGAAAGTCAAACACTTTCATCAAAGCTTTTAGAATCAAATTAAAGTCAAATATATTCAAACAAAGCTTTCTGAATCAAATGAAAGTCAATTGCATTCCACAATGCTAATTGAGTCAAATGAAAGTCAAACACATTCAATGAAGCTAATTGAGTCTAATGAAAGTCAAACACATTCAAACAAAGCTTTTTGAATCAAATGAAAGTCAAATGCATTCAACAAAGCCAATTGAGTCAAATGAAAGTCAAACACATTCAAACAAAGCTTCTTGATTCAAATGAAAGTCAAATGCATTCAACAAAGCTAATTGAGTCAAATGAAAGTCAAACACTTTCAACAAAGCGTTTAGAATCAAATGAAAGTCAAATTTATTCAATCAATGCTTTTTGAATCAAATGAAAGTCAATTGCATTCCACAATGCTAATTAAGTCAAATGAAAGTCAAACACATTCAACAAAGCTAATTGAGTCAAAAGAAAGTCAATCACATTCAAACAAAGCTTTTTGAATCAAATGGAAGTCAAATGCATTCAACAAAGCTAATTGAGTCAAATGAAAGTCAAAGACTTTCAACAAAGCTAATTGAGTCAAATGAAAGTCAAACACATTCAAACAAAGCTTTTTGATTCAAATGAAAGTCAAATGCATTCAACAAAGCTAATTGAGTCAAATGAAAGTCAAATACTTTCAAAAAAGCGTTTAGAATCAAATGAAAGTCAAATACGTTCAATCAAAGCTTTTTGAATCAAATGAAAGTCAATTGCATTCCACAATGCTAATTAAGTCAAATGAAAGTCAAAAACATTCAACAAAGCTAATAGAGTCAAAAGAAAGTCAATCACATTCAAACAAAGCTTTTTGAATCAAATGGAAGTCAAATGCTTTAAACAAAGCTAATTGAGTCAAATCAAAGTCAAATACTTTCAACAAAGCTAATTGAGTCAAATGAAAGTCAAACACATTTAAATAAAGCTTTTTGAATCAAATGAAAATCAAATGAATGCAACAAAGCTAATTGAGTCAAATGAAAGTCAAACACTTTCATCAAAGCTTTTAGAATCAAATTAAAGTCAAATATATTAAAACAAAGCTTTTTGAATCAAATGAAAGTCAATTGCATTCCACAATGCTAATGGAGTCAAATGAAGGTCAAACACATTCAACGAAACTAATTGAGTCAAATGAAAGTCAAACACATTCAAACAAAGCGTTTTGAATCAAATAAAAGTCAAACACATTCAAACAAAGCTTCTTGATTCAAATGAAAGTCAAATGTATTCAACAAAGCTAATTGAGTCAAATGAAAGTCAAATACTTTCAACAAAGCGTTTAGAATCAAATGAAAGTCAAATACATTCAATCAATGCTTTTTGAATCAAATGAAAGTCAATTGCATTCCACAATGCTAATTAAGTCAAATGAAAGTCAAACACATTCAACAAAGCTAATTGAGTCAAAAGAAAGTCAATCACATTCAAACAAAGCTTTTTGAATCAAATGGAAGTCAAATGCATTCAACAAAGCTAATTGAGTCAAATGAAAGTCAAACACTTTCAACAAAGCTAATTGAGTCAAATGAAAGTCAAACACATTCAAACAAAGCTTTTTGATTCAAATGAAAGTCAAATGCATTCAACAAAGCTAATTGAGTCAAATGAAAGTCAAACACTTTCAACAAAGCTTTAGAATCAAATCAAAGTCAAATACATTTAAACAAAGCTTTTTAAATCAAACGAAAATCAAATGAATTCAACAAAACTAATTGAGTCTAATGAAAGTCAAACACTTTCATCAAAGCTTTTAGAATGAAATAAATGTCAAATACATTCAAACAAAGCTTTTTGAATCAAATGGAAGTTGATTGCATTCCACAATGCTAATTGAGTCAAATGAAAGTCAAACACATTCAACGAAGCTAATTGAGTCAAATGAAAGTCAAACACATTCAAACAAAGCTTTTTGAATCAAATAAATGTCTAATGCATTCAACAAAGCCAATTGAGTCAAATGAAAGTCAAACACATTCAAATAAAGCTTCTTGATTCAAACGAAAGTCAAACGCATTCAACAAAGCAAATTGTGTCAAATGAAAGTCAAACACTTTCAACAAAGCTTTTAGAATCAAATGAAAGTCAAACACATTCAAACAAAGCTTTTTGAATCAAATGAAAGTCAAATGCATTCAACAAAGCTAATTGAGTCAAATGAAAGTCAAACACTTTCAACAAAGCGTTTAGAATAAAGTGAAAGTCAAATACATTCAATCAATGCTTTTTGAATTAAACGATTGTCAATTACATTCCACAATGCTAATTGAGTCAAATGAAAGTCAAACACATTCAACAAAGCTAATTGAGTCAAAAGAAAGTCAAACACATTCAAACAAAGCTTTTTGAATCAAATGAAAGTAAAATGCATTCAACAAAGCTAAGTGAGTTAAATGAAAGTCAAACACTTTCAACAAAGCTAATTGAGTCAAAAGAAAGTCAAACACATTCAAACAAAGCTTTTTGAATCAAAGCTTTTTGAATCAAATGAAAGTCAAATGCATTCAACAAAGCTAATTGAGTCAAATGAAAGTCAAACACTTTCAACAAAGCTAATTGAGTCAAATGAAAGTCAAACACATTTAAACAAAGCTTTTTGAATCAAATAAAAATCAAATGAATTCAACAAAGCTAATTGAGTCAAATGAAAGTCAAACACTTTCATCAAAGCTTTTAGAATCAAATTAAAGTCAAATATATTAAAACAAAGCTTTTTGAATCAAATGAAAGTCAATTGCATTCCACAATGCTAATTGAGTCAAATGAAGGTCAAACACATTCAACGAAGCTAATTGAGTCAAATGAAAGTCAAACACATTCAAACAAAGCTTTTTGAATCAAATTAAAGTCAAATGCATTCAACAAAGCCAATTGAGTCAAATGAAAGTCAAACACATTCAAACAAAGCTTCTTGATTCAAATGAAAGTCAAATGCATTCAACAAAGCTAATTGATTCAAATGAAAGTCAAATACTTTCAACAAATCGTTTAGAATCAAATGAAAGTCAAATACATTCAATCAAAGCTTTTTGAATCAAATGAAAGTCAATTGCATTCCAAAATGCTAATTAAGTCAAATGAAAGTGAAACACATTCAACAAAGCTAATTGAGTCAAAAGAAAGTCAATCACATTCAAACAAAGCTTTTTGAATCAAATGGAAGTCAAATGCATTCAACAAATCTAATTGAGTCAAATGAAAGTCAAACACTTTCAACAAAGCTAATTGAGTCAAATTAAAGTCAAACACATTCAAACAAAGCTTTTTGATTCAAATGAAAGTCAAATGCATTCAACAAAGCCAATTGCGTCAAATGAAAGTCAAACACTTTCAACAAAGCTTTAGAATCAAATGAAAGTCAAATACATTCAAACAAAGCTTTTAGAATCAAACGAAAATCAAATGAATTCAACAAAACTAATTGAGTCTAATGAAAGTCAAACACTTTCATCAAAGCTTTTAGAATGAAATAAAAAGTCAAATACATTCAAACAAAGCTTTTTGAATCAAATGGAAGTTGATTGCATTCCACAATGCTAATTGAGTCAAATGAAAGTCAAACACATTCAACGAAGCTAATTGAGTCAAATGAAAGTCAAACGCATTCAACAAAGCTAATTGAGTCAAATGAAAGTCAAACACATTCAAATAAAGCTTCTTGATTCAAATGAAAGTCAAATGCATTCAACAAAGCTAATTGAGTAAAATGAAAGTAAAACACTTTCAACAAAGCTAATTGAGTCAAATGAAAGTCAAACACATTTAAACAAAGCTTTTTGAATCAAATGAAAATCAAATGAATTCAACAAAGCTAATTGAGTCAAATGAAAGTCAAACACTTTCATCAAAGCTAATAGAATCAAATTAAAGTCAAATATATTCAAACAAAGCTTTTTGAATCAAAAGAAAGTTAATTGCATTCCACAATGCTAATTAAGTCAAATGAAGGTCAAACACATTCAACGAAGCTAATTGAGTCAAATGAAAGTCAAACACATTCAAACAAAGCTTTTTGAATCAAATTAAAGTCAAATGCATTCAACAAAGCCAATTGAGTCAAATGAAAGTCAAACACATTCAAACAAAGCTTCTTGATTCAAATGAAAGTCAAATGCATTCAACAAAGCTAATTGATTCAAATGAAAGTCAAATACTTTCAACAAATCGTTTAGAATCAAATGAAAGTCAAATACATTCAATCAAAGCTTTTTGAATCAAATGAAAGTCAATTGCATTCCAAAATGCTAATTAAGTCAAATGAAAGTGAAACACATTCAACAAAGCTAATTGAGTCAAAAGAAAGTCAATCACATTCAAACAAAGCTTTTTTAATCAAATGGAAGTCAAATGCATTCAACAAATCTAATTGAGTCAAATGAAAGTCAAACACTTTCAACAAAGCTAATTGAGTCAAATTAAAGTCAAACACATTCAAACAAAGCTTTTTGATTCAAATGAAAGTCAAATGCATTCAACAAAGCCAATTGAGTCAAATGAAAGTCAAACACTTTCAACAAAGCTTTAGAATCAAATGAAAGTCAAATACATTCAAACAAAGCTTTTAGAATCAAACGAAAATCAAATGAATTCAACAAAACTAATTGAGTCTAATGAAAGTCAAACACTTTCATCAAAGCTTTTAGAATGAAATAAAAAGTCAAATACATTCAAACAAAGCTTTTTGAATCAAATGGAAGTTGATTGCATTCCACAATGCTAATTGAGTCAAATGAAAGTCAAACACATTCAACGAAGCTAATTGAGTCAAATGAAAGTCAAACGCATTCAACAAAGCTAATTGAGTCAAATGAAAGTCAAACACATTCAAATAAAGCTTCTTGATTCAAATGAAAGTCAAATGCATTCAACAAAGCTAATTGAGTAAAATGAAAGTAAAACACTTTCAACAAAGCTAATTGAGTCAAATGAAAGTCAAACACATTTAAACAAAGCTTTTTGAATCAAATGAAAATCAAATGAATTCAACAAAGCTAATTGAGTCAAATGAAAGTCAAACACTTTCATCAAAGCTAATAGAATCAAATTAAAGTCAAATATATTCAAACAAAGCTTTTTGAATCAAAAGAAAGTTAATTGCATTCCACAATGCTAATTAAGTCAAATGAAGGTCAAACACATTCAACGAAACTAATTGAGTCAAATGAAAGTCAAACACATTCAAACAAAGCGTTTTGAATCAAATGAAAGTCAAATGAATTCAACAAAGCCAATTGAGTCAAATGAAAGTCAAACACATTCAAACAAAGCTTCTGGATTCAAATGAAGGTCAAATGCATTCAACAAAGCTAATTGAGTCAAATGAAAGTCAAATACTTTGAACAAAGCGTTTAGAATCAAATGAAAGTCAAATACATTCAATCAAAGCTTTTTGAATCAAATGAAAGTCAATTGCATTCCACAATGCTAATTAAGTCAAATGAAAGTCAAACACATTCAACAAAGCTAATTGAGTCAAAAGAAAGTCAATCACATTCAAACAAAGCTTTTTGAATCAAATGGAAGTCAAAGGCATTCAACAAAGCTAATTGAGTCAAATGAAAGTCAAACACTTTCAACAAAGCTAATTGAGTCAAATGAAAGTCAAACACTTTCAACAAAGCAAATTGAGTCAAACGAAAGTCAAACACATTTAAACAAAGCGTTTTGAATCAAATGGAAATCAAATGAATTCAACAAAGCTAATTGAGTCAAATGAAAGTCAAACACTTTCGTCAAAGCTTTTAGAATCAAATTAAAGTCAAATATATTAAACCAAAGCTTTTTGAATCAAATGAAAGTCAATTGCATTCCACAATGCTAAATGAGTCAAATGAAAGTCAAACACTTTCAACAAAGCTAATTGAGTCAAATGAAAGTCAAACACTTTCAACAAAGCTAATTGAGTCAAATGAAATGAAACACATTCAAACAAAGCATTTTGAATCAAATGAAAGTAAAATGCATTCAACAAAGCCAATTGAGTCAAATGAAAGTCAAACACATTTAAACAAAGCTTCTTGATTCAAATGAAAGTCAAATGCATTCAACAAAACTAATTAAGTCAAATGAAAGTCAAATACTTTTAACAAAGCGTTTAGAATCAAATGAAAGTCAAATACATTCAATCAAAGCTTTTTGAATCAAATGAAAGTCAATTGCATTCCACAATGCTAATTAAGTCAAATGAAAGTCAAACACATTCAACAAAGCTAATTGAGTCAAAAGAAAGTCAATCACATTCAAACAAAGCTTTTTGAATCAAATGGAAGTCAAATGCATTCAACAAATCTAATTGAGTCAAATGAAAGTCAAACACTTTCAACAAAGCTAATTGAGTCAAATTAAAGTCAAACACATTCAAACAAAGCTTTTTGATTCAAATGAAAGTCAAATGCATTCAACAAAGCCAATTGAGTCAAATGAAAGTCAAACACTTTCAACAAAGCTTTAGAATCAAATGAAAGTCAAATACATTCAAACAAAGCTTTTAGAATCAAACGAAAATCAAATGAATTCAACAAAACTAATTGAGTCTAATGAAAGTCAAACACTTTCATCAAAGCTTTTAGAATGAAATAAAAAGTCAAATACATTCAAACAAAGCTTTTTGAATCAAATGGAAGTTGATTGCATTCCACAATGCTAATTGAGTCAAATGAAAGTCAAACACATTCAACGAAGCTAATTGAGTCAAATGAAAGTCAAACGCATTCAACAAAGCTAATTGAGTCAAATGAAAGTCAAACACATTCAAATAAAGCTTCTTGATTCAAATGAAAGTCAAATGCATTCAACAAAGCTAATTGAGTAAAATGAAAGTAAAACACTTTCAACAAAGCTAATTGAGTCAAATGAAAGTCAAACACATTTAAACAAAGCTTTTTGAATCAAATGAAAATCAAATGAATTCAACAAAGCTAATTGAGTCAAATGAAAGTCAAACACTTTCATCAAAGCTAATAGAATCAAATTAAAGTCAAATATATTCAAACAAAGCTTTTTGAATCAAAAGAAAGTTAATTGCATTCCACAATGCTAATTAAGTCAAATGAAGGTCAAACACATTCAACGAAGCTAATTGAGTCAAATGAAAGTCAAACACATTCAAACAAAGCTTTTTGAATCAAATTAAAGTCAAATGCATTCAACAAAGCCAATTGAGTCAAATGAAAGTCAAACACATTCAAACAAAGCTTCTTGATTCAAATGAAAGTCAAATGCATTCAACAAAGCTAATTGATTCAAATGAAAGTCAAATACTTTCAACAAATCGTTTAGAATCAAATGAAAGTCAAATACATTCAATCAAAGCTTTTTGAATCAAATGAAAGTAAAATGCATTCAACAAAGCCAATTGAGTCAAATGAAAGTCAAACACATTTAAACAAAGCTTCTTGATTCAAATGAAAGTCAAATGCATTCAACAAAACTAATTAAGTCAAATGAAAGTCAAATACTTTTAACAAAGCGTTTAGAATCAAATGAAAGTCAAATACATTCAATCAAAGCTTTTTGAATCAAATGAAAGTCAATTGCATTCCACAATGCTAATTAAGTCAAATGAAAGTCAAACACATTCAACAAAGCTAATTGAGTCAAAAGAAAGTCAATCACATTCAAACAAAGCTTTTTGAATCAAATGGAAGTCAAATGCATTCAACAAATCTAATTGAGTCAAATGAAAGTCAAACACTTTCAACAAAGCTAATTGAGTCAAATTAAAGTCAAACACATTCAAACAAAGCTTTTTGATTCAAATGAAAGTCAAATGCATTCAACAAAGCCAATTGAGTCAAATGAAAGTCAAACACTTTCAACAAAGCTTTAGAATCAAATGAAAGTCAAATACATTCAAACAAAGCTTTTAGAATCAAACGAAAATCAAATGAATTCAACAAAACTAATTGAGTCTAATGAAAGTCAAACACTTTCATCAAAGCTTTTAGAATGAAATAAAAAGTCAAATACATTCAAACAAAGCTTTTTGAATCAAATGGAAGTTGATTGCATTCCACAATGCTAATTGAGTCAAATGAAAGTCAAACACATTCAACGAAGCTAATTGAGTCAAATGAAAGTCAAACGCATTCAACAAAGCTAATTGAGTCAAATGAAAGTCAAACACATTCAAATAAAGCTTCTTGATTCAAATGAAAGTCAAATGCATTCAACAAAGCTAATTGAGTAAAATGAAAGTAAAACACTTTCAACAAAGCTAATTGAGTCAAATGAAAGTCAAACACATTTAAACAAAGCTTTTTGAATCAAATGAAAATCAAATGAATTCAACAAAGCTAATTGAGTCAAATGAAAGTCAAACACTTTCATCAAAGCTAATAGAATCAAATTAAAGTCAAATATATTCAAACAAAGCTTTTTGAATCAAAAGAAAGTTAATTGCATTCCACAATGCTAATTAAGTCAAATGAAGGTCAAACACATTCAACGAAACTAATTGAGTCAAATGAAAGTCAAACACATTCAAACAAAGCGTTTTGAATCAAATGAAAGTCAAATGAATTCAACAAAGCCAATTGAGTCAAATGAAAGTCAAACACATTCAAACAAAGCTTCTGGATTCAAATGAAGGTCAAATGCATTCAACAAAGCTAATTGAGTCAAATGAAAGTCAAATACTTTGAACAAAGCGTTTAGAATCAAATGAAAGTCAAATACATTCAATCAAAGCTTTTTGAATCAAATGAAAGTCAATTGCATTCCACAATGCTAATTAAGTCAAATGAAAGTCAAACACATTCAACAAAGCTAATTGAGTCAAAAGAAAGTCAATCACATTCAAACAAAGCTTTTTGAATCAAATGGAAGTCAAAGGCATTCAACAAAGCTAATTGAGTCAAATGAAAGTCAAACACTTTCAACAAAGCTAATTGAGTCAAATGAAAGTCAAACACTTTCAACAAAGCAAATTGAGTCAAACGAAAGTCAAACACATTTAAACAAAGCGTTTTGAATCAAATGGAAATCAAATGAATTCAACAAAGCTAATTGAGTCAAATGAAAGTCAAACACTTTCGTCAAAGCTTTTAGAATCAAATTAAAGTCAAATATATTAAACCAAAGCTTTTTGAATCAAATGAAAGTCAATTGCATTCCACAATGCTAAATGAGTCAAATGAAAGTCAAACACTTTCAACAAAGCTAATTGAGTCAAATGAAAGTCAAACACTTTCAACAAAGCTAATTGAGTCAAATGAAATGAAACACATTCAAACAAAGCATTTTGAATCAAATGAAAGTAAAATGCATTCAACAAAGCCAATTGAGTCAAATGAAAGTCAAACACATTTAAACAAAGCTTCTTGATTCAAATGAAAGTCAAATGCATTCAACAAAACTAATTAAGTCAAATGAAAGTCAAATACTTTTAACAAAGCGTTTAGAATCAAATGAAAGTCAAATACATTCAATCAAAGCTTTTTGAATCAAATGAAAGTCAATTGCATTCCACAATGCTAATTAAGTCAAATGAAAGTCAAACACATTCAACAAAGCTAATTGAGTCAAAAGAAAGTCAATCACATTCAAACAAAGCTTTTTGAATCAAATGGAAGTCAAATGCATTCAACAAATCTAATTGAGTCAAATGAAAGTCAAACACTTTCAACAAAGCTAATTGAGTCAAATTAAAGTCAAACACATTCAAACAAAGCTTTTTGATTCAAATGAAAGTCAAATGCATTCAACAAAGCCAATTGAGTCAAATGAAAGTCAAACACTTTCAACAAAGCTTTAGAATCAAATGAAAGTCAAATACATTCAAACAAAGCTTTTAGAATCAAACGAAAATCAAATGAATTCAACAAAACTAATTGAGTCTAATGAAAGTCAAACACTTTCATCAAAGCTTTTAGAATGAAATAAAAAGTCAAATACATTCAAACAAAGCTTTTTGAATCAAATGGAAGTTGATTGCATTCCACAATGCTAATTGAGTCAAATGAAAGTCAAACACATTCAACGAAGCTAATTGAGTCAAATGAAAGTCAAACGCATTCAACAAAGCTAATTGAGTCAAATGAAAGTCAAACACATTCAAATAAAGCTTCTTGATTCAAATGAAAGTCAAATGCATTCAACAAAGCTAATTGAGTAAAATGAAAGTAAAACACTTTCAACAAAGCTAATTGAGTCAAATGAAAGTCAAACACATTTAAACAAAGCTTTTTGAATCAAATGAAAATCAAATGAATTCAACAAAGCTAATTGAGTCAAATGAAAGTCAAACACTTTCATCAAAGCTAATAGAATCAAATTAAAGTCAAATATATTCAAACAAAGCTTTTTGAATCAAAAGAAAGTTAATTGCATTCCACAATGCTAATTAAGTCAAATGAAGGTCAAACACATTCAACGAAGCTAATTGAGTCAAATGAAAGTCAAACACATTCAAACAAAGCTTTTTGAATCAAATTAAAGTCAAATGCATTCAACAAAGCCAATTGAGTCAAATGAAAGTCAAACACATTCAAACAAAGCTTCTTGATTCAAATGAAAGTCAAATGCATTCAACAAAGCTAATTGATTCAAATGAAAGTCAAATACTTTCAACAAATCGTTTAGAATCAAATGAAAGTCAAATACATTCAATCAAAGCTTTTTGAATCAAATGAAAGTAAAATGCATTCAACAAAGCCAATTGAGTCAAATGAAAGTCAAACACATTTAAACAAAGCTTCTTGATTCAAATGAAAGTCAAATGCATTCAACAAAACTAATTAAGTCAAATGAAAGTCAAATACTTTTAACAAAGCGTTTAGAATCAAATGAAAGTCAAATACATTCAATCAAAGCTTTTTGAATCAAATGAAAGTCAATTGCATTCCACAATGCTAATTAAGTCAAATGAAAGTCAAACACATTCAACAAAGCTAATTGAGTCAAAAGAAAGTCAATCACATTCAAACAAAGCTTTTTGAATCAAATGGAAGTCAAATGCATTCAACAAATCTAATTGAGTCAAATGAAAGTCAAACACTTTCAACAAAGCTAATTGAGTCAAATTAAAGTCAAACACATTCAAACAAAGCTTTTTGATTCAAATGAAAGTCAAATGCATTCAACAAAGCCAATTGAGTCAAATGAAAGTCAAACACTTTCAACAAAGCTTTAGAATCAAATGAAAGTCAAATACATTCAAACAAAGCTTTTAGAATCAAACGAAAATCAAATGAATTCAACAAAACTAATTGAGTCTAATGAAAGTCAAACACTTTCATCAAAGCTTTTAGAATGAAATAAAAAGTCAAATACATTCAAACAAAGCTTTTTGAATCAAATGGAAGTTGATTGCATTCCACAATGCTAATTGAGTCAAATGAAAGTCAAACACATTCAACGAAGCTAATTGAGTCAAATGAAAGTCAAACGCATTCAACAAAGCTAATTGAGTCAAATGAAAGTCAAACACATTCAAATAAAGCTTCTTGATTCAAATGAAAGTCAAATGCATTCAACAAAGCTAATTGAGTAAAATGAAAGTAAAACACTTTCAACAAAGCTAATTGAGTCAAATGAAAGTCAAACACATTTAAACAAAGCTTTTTGAATCAAATGAAAATCAAATGAATTCAACAAAGCTAATTGAGTCAAATGAAAGTCAAACACTTTCATCAAAGCTAATAGAATCAAATTAAAGTCAAATATATTCAAACAAAGCTTTTTGAATCAAAAGAAAGTTAATTGCATTCCACAATGCTAATTAAGTCAAATGAAGGTCAAACACATTCAACGAAGCTAATTGAGTCAAATGAAAGTCAAACACATTCAAACAAAGCTTTTTGAATCAAATTAAAGTCAAATGCATTCAACAAAGCCAATTGAGTCAAATGAAAGTCAAACACATTCAAACAAAGCTTCTTGATTCAAATGAAAGTCAAATGCATTCAACAAAGCTAATTGATTCAAATGAAAGTCAAATACTTTCAACAAATCGTTTAGAATCAAATGAAAGTCAAATACATTCAATCAAAGCTTTTTGAATCAAATGAAAGTAAAATGCATTCAACAAAGCCAATTGAGTCAAATGAAAGTCAAACACATTTAAACAAAGCTTCTTGATTCAAATGAAAGTCAAATGCATTCAACAAAACTAATTAAGTCAAATGAAAGTCAAATACTTTTAACAAAGCGTTTAGAATCAAATGAAAGTCAAATACATTCAATCAAAGCTTTTTGAATCAAATGAAAGTCAATTGCATTCCACAATGCTAATTAAGTCAAATGAAAGTCAAACACATTCAACAAAGCTAATTGAGTCAAAAGAAAGTCAATCACATTCAAACAAAGCTTTTTGAATCAAATGGAAGTCAAATGCATTCAACAAATCTAATTGAGTCAAATGAAAGTCAAACACTTTCAACAAAGCTAATTGAGTCAAATTAAAGTCAAACACATTCAAACAAAGCTTTTTGATTCAAATGAAAGTCAAATGCATTCAACAAAGCCAATTGAGTCAAATGAAAGTCAAACACTTTCAACAAAGCTTTAGAATCAAATGAAAGTCAAATACATTCAAACAAAGCTTTTAGAATCAAACGAAAATCAAATGAATTCAACAAAACTAATTGAGTCTAATGAAAGTCAAACACTTTCATCAAAGCTTTTAGAATGAAATAAAAAGTCAAATACATTCAAACAAAGCTTTTTGAATCAAATGGAAGTTGATTGCATTCCACAATGCTAATTGAGTCAAATGAAAGTCAAACACATTCAACGAAGCTAATTGAGTCAAATGAAAGTCAAACGCATTCAACAAAGCTAATTGAGTCAAATGAAAGTCAAACACATTCAAATAAAGCTTCTTGATTCAAATGAAAGTCAAATGCATTCAACAAAGCTAATTGAGTAAAATGAAAGTAAAACACTTTCAACAAAGCTAATTGAGTCAAATGAAAGTCAAACACATTTAAACAAAGCTTTTTGAATCAAATGAAAATCAAATGAATTCAACAAAGCTAATTGAGTCAAATGAAAGTCAAACACTTTCATCAAAGCTAATAGAATCAAATTAAAGTCAAATATATTCAAACAAAGCTTTTTGAATCAAAAGAAAGTTAATTGCATTCCACAATGCTAATTAAGTCAAATGAAGGTCAAACACATTCAACGAAGCTAATTGAGTCAAATGAAAGTCAAACACATTCAAACAAAGCTTTTTGAATCAAATTAAAGTCAAATGCATTCAACAAAGCCAATTGAGTCAAATGAAAGTCAAACACATTCAAACAAAGCTTCTTGATTCAAATGAAAGTCAAATGCATTCAACAAAGCTAATTGATTCAAATGAAAGTCAAATACTTTCAACAAATCGTTTAGAATCAAATGAAAGTCAAATACATTCAATCAAAGCTTTTTGAATCAAATGAAAGTAAAATGCATTCAACAAAGCCAATTGAGTCAAATGAAAGTCAAACACATTTAAACAAAGCTTCTTGATTCAAATGAAAGTCAAATGCATTCAACAAAACTAATTAAGTCAAATGAAAGTCAAATACTTTTAACAAAGCGTTTAGAATCAAATGAAAGTCAAATACATTCAATCAAAGCTTTTTGAATCAAATGAAAGTCAATTGCATTCCACAATGCTAATTAAGTCAAATGAAAGTCAAACACATTCAACAAAGCTAATTGAGTCAAAAGAAAGTCAATCACATTCAAACAAAGCTTTTTGAATCAAATGGAAGTCAAATGCATTCAACAAATCTAATTGAGTCAAATGAAAGTCAAACACTTTCAACAAAGCTAATTGAGTCAAATTAAAGTCAAACACATTCAAACAAAGCTTTTTGATTCAAATGAAAGTCAAATGCATTCAACAAAGCCAATTGAGTCAAATGAAAGTCAAACACTTTCAACAAAGCTTTAGAATCAAATGAAAGTCAAATACATTCAAACAAAGCTTTTAGAATCAAACGAAAATCAAATGAATTCAACAAAACTAATTGAGTCTAATGAAAGTCAAACACTTTCATCAAAGCTTTTAGAATGAAATAAAAAGTCAAATACATTCAAACAAAGCTTTTTGAATCAAATGGAAGTTGATTGCATTCCACAATGCTAATTGAGTCAAATGAAAGTCAAACACATTCAACGAAGCTAATTGAGTCAAATGAAAGTCAAACGCATTCAACAAAGCTAATTGAGTCAAATGAAAGTCAAACACATTCAAATAAAGCTTCTTGATTCAAATGAAAGTCAAATGCATTCAACAAAGCTAATTGAGTAAAATGAAAGTAAAACACTTTCAACAAAGCTAATTGAGTCAAATGAAAGTCAAACACATTTAAACAAAGCTTTTTGAATCAAATGAAAATCAAATGAATTCAACAAAGCTAATTGAGTCAAATGAAAGTCAAACACTTTCATCAAAGCTAATAGAATCAAATTAAAGTCAAATATATTCAAACAAAGCTTTTTGAATCAAAAGAAAGTTAATTGCATTCCACAATGCTAATTAAGTCAAATGAAGGTCAAACACATTCAACGAAGCTAATTGAGTCAAATGAAAGTCAAACACATTCAAACAAAGCTTTTTGAATCAAATTAAAGTCAAATGCATTCAACAAAGCCAATTGAGTCAAATGAAAGTCAAACACATTCAAACAAAGCTTCTTGATTCAAATGAAAGTCAAATGCATTCAACAAAGCTAATTGATTCAAATGAAAGTCAAATACTTTCAACAAATCGTTTAGAATCAAATGAAATGAAACACATTCAAACAAAGCATTTTGAATCAAATGAAAGTAAAATGCATTCAACAAAGCCAATTGAGTCAAATGAAAGTAAAACACATTTAAACAAAGCTTCTTGATTCAAATGAAAGTCAAATGCATTCAACAAAACTAATTAAGTCAAATGAAAGTCAAATACTTTCAACAAATCGTTTAGAATCAAATGAAAGTCAAATACATTCAATCAAAGCTTTTTGAATCAAATGAAAGTCAATTGCATTCCAAAATGCTAATTAAGTCAAATGAAAGTGAAACACATTCAACAAAGCTAATTGAGTCAAAAGAAAGTCAATCACATTCAAACAAAGCTTTTTGAATCAAATGGAAGTCAAATGCATTCAACAAATCTAATTGAGTCAAATGAAAGTCAAACACTTTCAACAAAGCTAATTGAGTCAAATTAAAGTCAAACACATTCAAACAAAGCTTTTTGATTCAAATGAAAGTCAAATGCATTCAACAAAGCCAATTGAGTCAAATGAAAGTCAAACACTTTCAACAAAGCTTTAGAATCAAATGAAAGTCAAATACATTCAAACAAAGCTTTTAGAATCAAACGAAAGTCAAACACTTTCAACAAAGCTAATTGAGTCAAATGAAATGAAACACATTCAAACAAAGCATTTTGAATCAAATGAAAGTAAAATGCATTCAACAAAGCCAATTGAGTCAAATGAAAGTCAAACACATTTAAACAAAGCTTCTTGATTCAAATGAAAGTCAAATGCATTCAACAAAACTAATTAAGTCAAATGAAAGTCAAATACTTTTAACAAAGCGTTTAGAATCAAATGAAAGTCAAATACATTCAATCAAAGCTTTTTGAATCAAATGAAAGTCAATTGCATTCCACAATGCTAATTAAGTCAAATGAAAGTCAAACACATTCAACAAAGCTAATTGAGTCAAAAGAAAGTCAATCACATTCAAACAAAGCTTTTTGAATCAAATGGAAGTCAAATGCATTCAACAAAGCTAATTGAGTCAAATCAAAGTCAAATACTTTCAACAAAGCTAATTGAGTCAAATGAAAGTCAAACACATTTAAACAAAGCTTTTTGAATCAAATGAAAATCAAATGAATTCAACAAAGCTAATTGAGTCAAATGAAAGTCAAACACTTTCATCAAATTTTTTAGAATCAAATTAAAGTCAAATATATTCAAACAAAGCTTTTTGAATCAAATGAAAGTCAATTGCATTCCACAATGCTAATTGAGTCAAATGAAGGTCAAACACATTCAACGAAGCTAATTGAGTCAAATGAAAGTCAAACACATTCAAACAAAGCTTTTTTAATCAAATGAAAGTCAAATACATTCAACAAAGCCAATTGAGTCAAATGAAAGTCAAACACATTCAAACAAAGCTTCTTGATTCAAATGAAAGTCAAATGCATTCAACAAAGCTAATTGAGTCAAATGAAAGTCAAATACTTTCAACAAAGCGTTTAGAATCAAATGAAAGTCAAATACATTCAATCAATGCTTTTTGAATCAAATGAAAGTCAATTGCATTCCACAATGCTAATTAAGTCAAATGAAAGTCAAACACATTCAACAAAGCTAATTGAGTCAAAAGAAAGTCAATCACATTCAAACAAAGCTTTTTGAATCAAATGGAAGTCAAATGCATTCAACAAAGCTAATTGAGTCAAATGAAAGTCAAACACTTTCAACAAAGCTAATTGAGTCAAATGAAAGTCAAACACATTCAAACAAAGCTTCTTGATTCAAATGAAAGTCAAATTCATTCAACAAAGCTAATTGTGTCAAATGAAAGTCAAACACTTTCAACAAAGCTTTAGAATCAAATGAAAGTCAATTACATTCAAACAAAGCTTTTTAAATCAAACGAAAATCAAATGAATACTACAAAACTAATTGCGTCTAATGAAAGTCAAACACTTTCATCAAAGCTTTTAAAATGAAATTAAAGTCAAATACATTCAAACAAAGCTTTTTGAATCAAATGGAAGTTGATTGCATTCCACAATGCTAATTGAATCAAATGAAAGTCAAACACATTCAACGAAGCTAATTGAGTCAAATGAAAGTCAAACACATTCAAACAAAGCTTTTTAAATCAAATAAAAGTCAAATGCATTCAACAAAGCCAATTGAGTCAAATGAAAGTCAAACACATTCAAATAAAGCTTCTTGATTCAAATGAAAGTCAAATGCATTGAACAAAGCTAATTGTGTCAAATGAAAGTCAAACACTTTCAACAAAGCTTTTAGAATCAAATGAAAGTCAAACACATTCAAACAAAGCTTTTTGAATCAAATGAAAGTCAAATACATTCAACAAAGCTAATTGAGTCAAATGAAAGTCAAACACTTTAAGTAAAGCGTTTAGAATCAAATGAAAGTCAAATACATTCAATCAAAGCTTTTTGAATCAAATGAAAGTCAATTACATTCCACAATGCTAATTGAGTCAAATGAAAGTCAAACACATTTAACAAAGCTAATTGAGTCAAAAGAAAGTCAAACACATTCAAACAAAGCTTTTTGAATCAAATGAAAGTAAAATGCATTCAACAAAGCTAAGTGAGTTAAATGAAAGTCAAACACTTTCTACAAAGCTAATTGAGTCAAAAGAAAGTCAAACACATTCAAACAAAGCTTTTTGAATCAAATGAAAGTCAAATGCATTCAACAAAGCTAATTGAGTCAAATGAAAGTCAAACACTTTCAACAAAGCTAATTGAGTCAAATGAAAGTCAAACACATTTAGACAAAGCTTTTTAAATCAAATGAAAATCAAATGAATTCAACAAAGCTAATTGAGTCAAATGAAAGTCAAACACTTTCATCAAACCATTTAGAATCAAATTAAAGTCAAATATATTAAAACAAAGCTTTTTGAATCAAATGAAAGTCAATTGCATTCCACAATGCTAATTGAGTCAAATGAAGGTCAAACACATTCAACGAAACTCATTGAGTCAAATGAAAGTCAAACACATTCAAACAAAGCGTTTTGAATCAAATGAAAGTCAAATGCATTCAACAAAGCCAATTGAGTCAAATGAAAGTCAAACACATTCAAACAAAGCTTCTTGATTCAAATGAAAGTCAAATGCATTCTACAAAGCTAATTGAGTCAAATGAAAGTCAAATACTTTGAACAAAGCGTTTAGAATCAAATGAAAGTCAAATACATTCAATCAAAGCTTTTTGAATCAAATGAAAGTCAATTGCATTCCACAATGCTAATTAAGTCAAATGAAAGTCAAACACATTCAACAAAGCTAATTGAGTCAAAAGAAAGTCAATCACATTCAAACAAAGCTTTTTGAATCAAATGGAAGTCAAATGCATTCAACAAAGTTAATTGAGTCAAATGAAAGTCAAACACTTTCAACAAAGCAAATTGAGTCAAATGAAAGTCAAACACATTTCAACAAAGCTTTTTGAATCAAATGAAAATCAAATGAATTCAACAAAGCTAATTGAGTCAAATGAAAGTCAAACACTTTCATCAAAGCTTTTAGAATCAAATTAAAGTCAAATATATTAATACAAAGCTTTTTGAATCAAATGAAAGTCAATTGCATTCCACAATGCTAATTGATTCAAATGAAAGTCAAACACTTTCAGCAAAGCTAATTGAGTCAAATGAAAGTCAAACACTTTCAACAAAGCTAATTGAGTCAAATAAAAGTCAAACAAATTCAAACAAAGCGTTTTGAATCAAATGAAAGTCAAATGCATTCAACAAAGTCAATTGAGTCAAATGAAAGTCAAACACATTTAAACAAAGCTTCTTGATTCAAATGAAAGTCAAATGCATTCAACAAAGCTAATTGAGTCAAATGAAAGTCAAATACTTTCAACAAAGCGTTTAGAATCAAATGAAAGTCAAATATATTCAATCACAGCTTTTTGAATCAAATGAAAGTCAATTGCATTCCACAATGCTAATTAAGTCAAATGAAAGTCAAACACTTTCTACAAAGCTAATTGAGTCAAAAGAAAGTCAAACACATTCAAACAAAGCTTTTTGAATCAAATGAAAGTCAAATGCATTCAACAAAGCTAATTGAGTCAAATGAAAGTCAAACACTTTCAACAAAGCTAATTGAGTCAAATGAAAGTCAAACACATTTAGACAAAGCTTTTTAAATCAAATGAAAATCAAATGAATTCAACAAAGCTAATTGAGTCAAATGAAAGTCAAACACTTTCATCAAAGCATTTAGAATCAAATTAAAGTCAAATATATTCAAACAAAGCTTTTTGAATCAAATGAAAGTCAATTGCATTCCACAATGCTAATTAAGTCAAATGAAGGTCAAACACATTCAACGAAACTAATTGACTCAAATGAAAGTCAAACACATTCAAACAAAGCGTTTTGAATCAAATGAAAGTCAAATGCATTCAACAAAGCCAATTGAGTCAAATGAAATTCAAACACATTCAAACAAAGCTTCTTGATTCAAATGAAAGTCAAATGCATTCAACAAAGCTAATTGAGTCAAATGAAAGTCAAATACTTTCAACAAAGCGTTTAGAATCAAATGAAAGTCAAATACATTCAATCAAAGCTTTTTGAATCAAATGGAAGTCAAACACATTCAACAAAGCTAATTGAGTCAAAAGAAAGTCAATCTCATTCAAATAAAGCTTTTTGAATCAAATGGAAGTCAAATGCATTCAACAAAGTTAATTGAGTCAAATGAAAGTCAAACACTTTCAACAAAGCTAATTGAGTCAAATGAAAGTCAAACACTTTCAACAAAGCAAATTGAGTCAAATGAAAGTCAAACACATTTCAACAAAGCTTTTTGAATCAAATGAAAATCAAATGAATTCAACAAAGCTAATTGAGTCAAATGAAAGTCAAACACTTTCATCAAAGCTTTTAGAATCAAATTAAAGTCAAATATATTAAAACAAAGCTTTTTGAATCAAATGAAAGTCAATTGCGTTCCACAATGCTAATTGAGTCAAATGAAAGTCAAACACTTTCAGCAAAGCTAATTGAGTCAAATGAAAGTCAAACACTTTCAACAAAGCTAATTGAGTCAAATAAAAGTCAAACACATTCAAACAAAGCGTTTTGAATCAAATGAAAGTCAAATGCATTCAACAAAGTCAATTGAGTCAAATGAAAGTGAAACACATTGAAACAAAGCTTCTTGATCCAAATGAAAGTCAAATGCATTCAACAAAGCTAATTGAGTCAAATGAAAGTCAAATACTTTCAACAAAGCGTTTAGAATCAAATGAAAGTCAAATATATTCAATCAAAGCTTTTTGAATCAAATGAAAGTCAATTGCATTCCACAATGCTAATTAAGTCAAATAAAAGTCAAACACTTTCAACAAAGCTAATTGAGTCAAATGAAAGTCAAACACATTTAAACAAAGCTTTTTGAATCAAATGAAAATCAAATGAATTCAACAAAGCTAATTGAGTCAAATGAAAGTCAAACACTTTCATCAAAGCTTTTAGAATCAAATTAAAGTCAAATATATTCAAACAAAGCTTTTTGAATCAAATGAAATTCAATTGCATTCCATAATGCTAATTGAGTCAAATGAAGGTCAAACACATTCAACGAAGCTAATTGAGTCAAATGAAAGTCAAACACATTCAAACAAAGCGTTTTGAATCAAATGAAAGTCAAATGCATTCAACAAAGTCAATTGAGTCAAATGAAAGTGAAACACATTGAAACAAAGCTTCTTGATCCAAATGAAAGTCAAATGCATTCAACAAAGCTAATTGAGTCAAATGAAAGTCAAATACTTTCAACAAAGCGTTTAGAATCAAATGAAAGTCAAATATATTCAATCAAAGCTTTTTGAATCAAATGAAAGTCAATTGCATTCCACAATGCTAATTAAGTCAAATAAAAGTCAAACACTTTCAACAAAGCTAATTGAGTCAAATGAAAGTCAAACACATTTAAACAAAGCTTTTTGAATCAAATGAAAATCAAATGAATTCAACAAAGCTAATTGAGTCAAATGAAAGTCAAACACTTTCATCAAAGCTTTTAGAATCAAATTAAAGTCAAATATATTCAAACAAAGCTTTTTGAATCAAATGAAATTCAATTGCATTCCACAATGCTAATTGAGTCAAATGAAGGTCAAACACATTCAACGAAGCTAATTGAGTCAAATGAAAGTCAAACACATTCCAACAAAGCTTTTTGAATCAAATGAAAGTCAAATGCATTCAACAAAGCCAATTGAGTCAAATGAAAGTCAAACACATTTAAACAAAGCTTGTTGATTCAAATGAAAGTCAAATGCATTCAACAAAGCTAATTGAGTCAAATGAAAATCAAATACTTTCAACAAAGTGTTTAGAATCAAATGAAAGTCAAATACGTTCAATCAAAGCTTTTTGAATCAAATGAAAGTCAATTGCATTCAACAATGCTAATTAAGTCAAATGAAAGTCAAACACATTCAACAAAGCTAATTGAGTCAAAAGAAAGTCAATCACATTCAAACAAAGCTTTTTGAATCAAATGGAAGTCAAATGCTTTAAACAAAGCTAATTGAGTCAAATCAAAGTCAAATACTTTCAACAAAGCCAATTGAGTCAAATGAAAGTCAAACACATTTAAATAAAGCTTTTTGAATCAAATGAAAATCAAATGAATGCAACAAAGCTAATTGAGTCAAATGAAAGTCAAACACTTTCATCAAAGCTTTTAGAATCAAATTAAAGTAAAATATATTCAAACAAAGCTTTCTGAATCAAATGAAAGTCAATTGCATTCCACAATGCTAATTGAGTCAAATGAAAGTCAAACACATTCAATGAAGCTAATTGAGTCAAATGAAAGTCAAACACATTCAAACAAAGCTTTTTGAATCAAATGAAAGTCAAATGCATTCAACAAAGCCAATTGAGTCAAATGAAAGTCAAACACATTCAAACAAAGCTTCTTGATTCAAATGAAAGTCAAATGCATTCAACAAAGCTAATTGAGTCAAATGAAAGTCAAATACTTTCAACAAAGCGTTTAGAATCAAATGAAAGTCAAATACATTCAATCAATGCTTTTTGAATCAAATGAAAGTCAATTGCATTCCACAATGCTAATTAAGTCAAATGAAAGTCAAACACATTCAACAAAGCTAATTGAGTCAAAAGAAAGTCAATCACATTCAAACAAAGCTTTTTGAATCAAATGGAAGTCAAATGCATTCAACAAAGCTAATTGAGTCAAATGAAAGTCAAAGACTTTCAACAAAGCTAATTGAGTCAAATGAAAGTCAAACACATTCAAACAAAGCTTTTTGATTCAAATGAAAGTCAAATGCATTCAACAAAGCTAATTGAGTCAAATAAAAGTCAAATACTTTCAACAAAGCGTTTAGAATCAAATGAAAGTCAAATACGTTCAATCAAAGCTTTTTGAATCAAATGAAAGTCAATTGCATTCCACAATGCTAGTTAAGTCAAATGAAAGTCAAACACATTCAACAAAGCTAATTGAGTCAAAAGAAAGTCAATCACATTCAAACAAAGCTTTTTGAATCAAATGGAAGTCAAATGCTTTAAACAAAGCTAATTGAGTCAAATCAAAGTCAAATACTTTCAACAAAGCTAATTGAGTCAAATGAAAGTCAAACACATTTAAATAAAGCTTTTTGAATCAAATGAAAATCAAATGAATGCAACAAAGCTAATTGAGTCAAATGAAAGTCAAACACTTTCATCAAAGCTTTTAGAATCAAATTAAAGTCAAATATATTCAAACAAAGCTTTTTGAATCAAATGAAAGTCAATTGCATTCCACAATGCTAATGGAGCACTACTACAAAAAATGGCAAAGAGACCCGTTAAAATATGCTTGAGAGACCGCCTTACAACGGGTCTCTATCTCAGAGGTCTGTTTGATAAAGAGACCCGTTCCTTAGAAGGGGTCTGTTTGTGAGGACAAAGAGACCCGTCGTTAATGATAACGGGTATGTTACATAAGTTTCAAAATTGATAATTTAGAAGGAAAAAAGACCCGTTGATTGAGATAAGGGGTCTGTTTGGTGGTATCAAACAGACCTGTCATGTAACTTAACGGGTTTCTTTGTTCTTTGTTTTTATAAAAAAAAATAGAAATTTTCTTTAGACGTGGTTTGCATTTGAATTTTGAATTTTTATGCTTTACACAAATTGGCAGAAAATTAAAAAATTGTAAGTTACAATACTTTTAGACCATATGAAATTAGCCTCGGTAAAAAAAAAAAATTGATAAGATACAAAAAAAAAAAAAAACAACCAAACATAAAATTCAAGCAAAATTAACACAAAAATATTTAAAGTCGCTAAAATTTACAGCTATATTATATCAATAAGGCTGGAGTACTACTCCATAATCTGCAATTTCATTCGTCAAGATCCGGTCTCTCTGAATTTTTGGGGTTGGGAATTTCTGCAAGGATAAGCCCATTGCTCATCAGACATTATTGAAGCGAAAAGAAAAATAAAGCATATAACTTAAAAACTAAATTGAATTGAGAAGTAATTACATTATCAAACAATCATATTGAAAAAATAAGAATTCATCAAATGAACACTTACCAAATCAATTACAACTCTATGTTAAAATTGGGTATTCCGAAATTCCAGCAGATCTACATCAAACCAAAAATATACGAATTGAAACCCAGCAGATCTAAATCAAACCAAAATTATACGAAACCCAGCAGATCTAAATCAAACCAAAAACCAATGAACCCAAAAACAAACAACAAAATTCAAACCACAAAACAAACCGAAAATCAAATAAAAACCAAATCACAAAACAAACCAAAAATCAAAAGAAAAACAACTCACAAAACAAATCAAAAACGTCTACCCACCACCATCGCTAACCCATAACAATCCAGAAAAAAAAAAGAAAGAAATTCGAATAAACTCAGTGAATTTTGCAAAAATTGTACCTTGAATGCTTAAATCTAGATCTTATTGCACTGAAGCACTTCGCAACTGTCGTCGGAGGCTAAGCAAAGAGGGATCTTGAAGGTGGAGACTTCTCAAAATACAAGGAGCATGCATATGCTCGAAGAAGTCGTTGATGAAGGTGGGAAAAAAAAAAGTAGAAGAAGCCATTGATGAGAGGGAGTAAATTGGAGGTGAAAGAGAATGAGTTTTTGAGGACAAAAAATAACAAAGGGATTCGGTGATAAAAGATGCAGATCAGAGTGATAGAGCAAAATTATGGCACAATTAGAGGTAAATGAGGAATGAGTTTTTAAGGAAAAAAATTAGCAAAGGAATGTCGGTGAGATAGAAAGAGATGTAGAGGAGAGAGATTGAGCGGCCAAAAGGATGGCACTACACCCGTAAATAATGAGAAGTAAAAATAATGTAAGAGACCCGTTGCTCCTACAATAGGTTTCTTATCTCACTCCTCTCAATAAAGTTGTGGGCCCAAGGGCTTATAAGAGACCCGTTGTCTCTATTAAAGGATCTCTTACATCAAACATACCTATTAGTTAAGATAACGGGTCTGTAATTAGGGGTCCTTTTTCCAATTTTTGTAGTAGTGGAGTCAAATGAAGGTCAAACACATTCAACGAAACTAATTGAGTCAAATGAAAGTCAAACACATTCAAACAAAGCGTTTTGAATTAAATAAAAGTCAAACACATTCAAACAAAGCTTCTTGATTCAAATGAATGTCAAATGTATTCAACAAAGCTAATTGAGTCAAATGAAAGTCAAATACTTTCAACAAAGCGTTTAGAATCAAATGAAAGTCAAACACATTCAAAAGAAAGCTTTTTGAGTCAAAAGAAACTCAAACACATTCAAACAAAGCTTTTTGAATCAAATGAAAGTAAAATGCATTCAAAAAAGCTAAGTGAGTTAAATGAAAGTCAAACACTTTCAACAAAAGCTAATTGAGTCAAAAGAAAGTCAAACACATTCAAACAAAGCTTTTTGAATCAAATGAAAGTCAAATGCATTCAACAAAGCTAATTGAGTCAAATGAAAGTCAAACACATTCAACAAAGTTAATTGAGTCAAAAGAAAGTCAAACACATTCAAACAAAGCTTTTTGAATCAAATGAAAGTCAAATGCATTCAACAAAGCTAATTGAGTCAAATGAAAGTGAAACACTTTCAACAAAGCTTTTTGAATCAAATGAAAGTCAAACACATTCAAACAAACCTTTTTGATTCAAATGAATGTCAATTGCATTCCACAATGCTAATTGAGACAAATGAAAGTCAAACACATTCAACAAAGCTAATTGAGTCAAAAGAAAGTCAAACACATTCAAACAAAGCTTTTTGAATCAAATGAAAGGCAAATTCATTCAACAAAGCTAATTGAGTCGAATGAAAGTCAAACACTTTCAACAAAGCGTTTAGAATCAAATGAAAGTCAAATACATTCAATCAAAGCTTTTTGAATCAAATAAAAGAAAATTGCATTCCACAATCCTAATTAAGTCAAATGAAAGTCAAACACATTCAACAAAGCTAATTGAGTAAAAAAAAAGTCAAACACATTCAAACAAAGCTTTTTGAATCAAATGAAATTCAAATGCATTCAACAAAGCTAATTGAGTCAAATGAAAGTCAAACACTTTCAACGAAGCTAATTGAGTCAAATGAAAGTCAAACACATTCAAACAAAGCTTTTTGATTCAAATGAAAGTCAAATGCATTCAACAAAGCTAATTGAGTCAAATGAAAGTCAAACACTTTCAACAAAGCTTTAGAATCAAATGAAAGTCAAATACATTCAAACAAAGCTTTTTAAATCAAACGAAAATCAAATGAATTCAACAAAACTAATTGAGTCTAATGAAAGTCAAACACTTTCATCAAAGCTTTTAGAATGAAATTAAAGTCAAATACATTCAAATAAAGCTTTTAGAATCAAATGAAAGTGAAACACATTCAAACAAAGCTTTTTGAATCAAACGAAAATCAAATGAATTCAACAAAGCTAATTGAGTCAAATGAAAGTCTAACACTTTCATCAAAGCTTTTAGAATCAAATTAAAGTCAAATATATTCAAACAAAGCTTTTTGAATCAAATGAAAGTCAATTGCATTCCACAATGCTAATGGAGTCAAATGAAGGTCAAACACATTCAACGAAACTAATTGAGTCAAATGAAAGTCAAACACATTCAAACAAAGCGTTTTGAATCAAATAAAAGTCAAATGCATTCAACAAAGCTAATTGAGTCAAATGAAAGTCAAATGCATTCAACAAAGCTAATTGAGTCAAATGAAAGTCAAATACTTTCAACAAAGCGTTTAGAATCAAATGAAAGTCAAATACATTCAATCAATGCTTTTTGAATCAAATGAAAGTCAAATGCATTCCACAATGCTAATTAAGTCAAATGAAAGTCAAACACATTCAACAAAGCTAATTGAGTCAAAAGAAAGTCAATCACATTCAAACAAAGCTTTTTGAATCAAATGGAAGTCAAATGCATTCAACAAAGCTAATTGAGTCAAATGAAAGTCAAACACTTTCAACAAAGCCAATTGAGTCAAATGAAAGTCAAACACATTCAAATAAAGCTTCTTGATTCAAATGACAGTCAAATGCATTCAACAAAGCTAATTGTGTCAAATGAAAGTCAAACACTTTCAACAAAGCTTTTAGAATCAAATGAAAGTCAAACACATTCAAACAAAGCTTTTTGAATCAAATGAAAGTTAAATACATTCAACAAAGCTAATTGAGTCAAATGAAAGTCAAACACTTTAAACAAAGCATTTAGAATCAAATGAAAGTCAAATACATTCAATCAAAGCTTTTTGAATCAAATGAAAGTCAATTACATTCCACAATGCTAATTGAGTCAAATGAAAGTCAAACACATTTAACAAAGCTAATTGAGTCAAAAGAAAGTCAAACACATTCAAACAAAGCTTTTTGAATCAAATGAAAGTAAAATGCATTCAACAAAGCTAAGTGAGTTAAATGAAAGTCAAACACTGTCAACAAAGCTAATTGAGTCAAAAGAAAGTCAAACACATTCAAACAAAGCGTTTTGAATCAAATGAAAGTTAAATGCATTCAACAAAGCTAATTGAGTCAAATGAAAGTCAAACACTTTCAACAAAGCTAATTGAGTCAAATGAAAGTCAAACACATTTAAACAAAGCTTTTTGAATCAAATGAAAATCAAATGAATTCAACAAAGCTAATTGAGTCAAATGAAAGTCAAACACTTTCATCAAAGCTTTTAGAATCAAATTAAAGTCAAATATATTCAAACAAAGCTTTTTGAATCAAATGAAAGTCAATTGCATTCCACAATGCTAATGGAGTCAAATGAAGGTCAAACACATTCAATGAAACTAATTGAGTCAAATGAAAGTCAAACACATTCAAACAAAGCGTTTTGAATAAAATAAAAGTCAAATGCATTCAACAAAGCTAATTAAGTCAAATGAAAGTCAAATGCATTCAACAAAGCTAATTGAGTCAAATGAAAGTCAAATACTTTCAACAAAGCGTTTAGAATCAAATGAAAGTCAAATACATTCAATCAATGCTTTTTGAATCAAATGAAAGTCAAACACATTCAACAAAGCTAATTGAGTCAAAAGAAAGTCAATCACATTCAAACAAAGCTTTTTGAATCAAATGGAAGTCAAATGCATTCAACAAAGCTAATTGAGTCAAATGAAAGTCAAACACTTTCAACAAAGCTAATTGAGTCAAATGAAAGTCAAACACATTCAAACAAAGCTTTTTGATTCAAATGAAAGTCAAATGCATTCAACAAAGCTAATTGAGTCAAATGAAAGTCAAACACTTTCAACAAAGCTTTAGAATCAAATGAAAGTCAAATACATTCAAACAAAGCTTTTTAAATCAAACGAAAATCAAATGAATTCAACAAAACTAATTGAGTCTAATGAAAGTTAAACACTTTCATCAAAGCTTTTAGAATGAAATTAATGTCAAATACATTCAAACAAAGCTTTTTGAATCAAATGGAAGTTGATTGCATTCCACAATGCTAATTGAGTCAAATGAAAGTCAAACACATTCAACGAAGCTAATTGAGTCAAATGAAAGTCAAACACATTCAAACAAAGCTTTTTGAATCAAATAAAAGTCAAATGCATTCAACAAAGCCAATTGAGTCAAATGAAAGTCAAACACATTCAAATAAAGCTTCTTGATTCAAATGACAGTCAAATGCATTCAACAAAGCTAATTGTGTCAAATGAAAGTCAAACACTTTCAACAAAGCTTTTAGAATCAAATGAAAGTCAAACACATTCAAACAAAGCTTTTTGAATCAAATGAAAGTCAAATACATTCAACAAAGCTAATTGTGTCAAATGAAAGTCAAACACTATAAACAAAGCGTTTAGAATCAAATGAAAGTCAAATACATTCAATCAAAGCTTTTTGAATCAAATAAAAGTCAATTACATTCCACAATGCTAATTGAGTCAAATGAAAGTCAAACACATTCAACAAAGCTAATTGAGTCAAAAGAAAGTCAAACACATTCAAACAAAGCTTTTTGAATCAAATGAAAGTAAAAAGCATTCAACAAAGCTAAGTGAGTTAAATGAAAGTCAAACACTTTGAACAAAGCTAATTGAGTTAAAAGAAAGTCAAACACATTCAAACAAAGCTTTTTGAATCAAATGAAAGTCAAATGCATTCAACAAAGCTAATTGAGTCAAATGAAAGTCAAACACATTCAACAAAGCTAATTGAGTCAAAAGAAAGTCAAACACATTCAAACAAAGCTTTTTGAATCAAATGAAAGTCAAATGCATTCAACAAAGCTAATTGAGTCAAATGAAAGTGAAACACTTTCAACAAAGCTTTTTTAATCAAATGAAAGTCAAACACATTCAAACAAACCTTTTTGATTCAAATGAATGTCAATTGCATTCCACAATGCTAATTGAGTCAAATGAAAGTCAAACACATTCAACAAAGCTAATTGAGTCAAAAGAAAGTCAAACACATTCAAACAAAGCTTTTTGAATCAAATGAAAGGCAAATTCATTCAACAAAGCTAATTGAGTCGAATGAAAGTCAAACACTTTCAACAAAGCGTTTAGAATCAAATGAAAGTCAAATACATTCAATCAAAGCTTTTTGAATCAAATAAAATTCAATTGCATTCCACAATACTAATTAAGTCAAATGAAAGTCAAACACATTCAACAAAGCTAATTGAGTAAAAAAAAAGTCAAACACATTCAAACAAAGCTTTTTGAATCAAATGAAATTCAAATGCATTCAACAAAGCTAATTGAGTCAAATGAAAGTCAAACACTTTCAACAAAGCTAATTGAGTCAAATGAAAGTCATATGAGAATTTAGGTCAACCTACAGCGTCAGAATCCAATCAAACAGTAACCCGGGTTTCTAGGGTTACTGTTCCATTGATTTCTGGGAGTCAAGCTGAGCCTGTTGTTCCAGATCCTAGAGTTGCACAAGATAAATCAAATGGGGATGGTGGATCATATAATGGAAAGCTGACTGCTAAAGGTGCTTCCCTGACCTATGTTGCTCCGAGAGTAGAGGATGGTAAACAAATTGCTCAGTTGCAGGAATCTGAGCTCTCTGCAGGTAATTTGAAATGGCTAAATGCTTTAGTCTTTTATGTTGTTGGTTATTATCCTACAATTGCTGCTGTTCAACGCTATATTGCTCAACAATGGTGTTTTGTGCAAAAACCAGAAGTGTTCTGGCATGATGACGGATATTTTATTATTAATTTGTGCTCAATTGAAGATAAGAATGCTGTTCTTTGTGCTGGACCTCATATGTTTTATGGTAAACCTGCAATTGTGAAGCCATGGAATGCTAAGTTTGATTTTAATGCTGAAATTTTAAGAACTGTTCCTATTTGGGTTAAGTTTCCTAACTTACCTCTGAATTGTTGGGGAGCTGAAACTCTTAGTAGGATTGGTAGTCTTCTGGGAATACCGCTCTGTGCTGATGAGTGCACAACGAGGCAGCTTAGGGTCTCCTTTGCAAGAGTGCTTATTGAGATTGATGTGACAAAGGTTTTGCCTAAGACTGTTTTTGTCAAAAGCCCTCTGAATGAACTTCTGGAATTAAAAGTGGTCTATGAATGGACACCTGCTTTTTGTTGTGTATGCAATAAGGTGGGACATGATTGTACTAAAACTGTACATACAAAGCAGAACAAGGGTAAGAAACCAGATACTGTAGCTAAACAGGTCTGGGTTACTAAGCTTGTTCAACCTACTGCTGCTGATCCTGTTCTTGACAAAACAGTTCATGGAGCAGATGTAACTCCTGCTGCTGCTCCTGCTAATCATAATGATGGGTGGAGAGTAGTGGGTAGGAAGACAAGAACTCAGGGTATTAAAGCCAAAACTACAGTTGGTGCTTCTCCTAGTGCCTATGCTGCTTTGATGATTGATGAGGTGGATGGAGCTGGAGGGTTCACTCTAAATCCTATTGGGGGTGATGGAAATCCCCCTCTGGTGCCATGATTATTATCACTTGGAATATTAGGGGTCTTAATGACCTCAATAAAGTAACTGCTGTTAAGAAGTTACTGCATCAAAATAATTGTGATATTATTGGTCTTGTTGAAACTAAAGTTAAATTGAAGAATGTTGTCAATGTGCAGAGGAAGATGGGTATTGGCTGGTCTTGGATTACTAATATGTCTCAATCTTCCAAAGGCAGGATCTGGGTTGGCTGGAAGAATGATAGGATTACTTTGGATGTGCTTACTATCCATGAACAATTTATTCATTGTTTAATCAGTACTAAGGATTTGGCTACCCAAATTAATTGTACTTTTGTATATGGTCTTCACTCTATTCATGATAGGAAAGCTCTTTGGGATGGAATTAGGAGTTTGACTTCTCCTGGGCTGCCTTGGCTGTGTTCTGGTGATTTCAACTCTGTTCTGCATGCTGAAGATAGGATCCATGGGAATGTTGTTACTGATTATGAAGTTAGAGATTTCCAGCAGTTTATAGATGATATGGAATTTGTAGAGATCAAGAGTAAAGGGCTGCCTTTTTCTTGGTCAAATAAGGCTCATGATGGGCCTAGAACCTGCACCAGGATTGATAGGGGTTTGGTTAATCAAGCTTGGATTGATCAGTATGGTCATGTGGAAGCTATTTATCTTCCTCCTTCCCTTTCTGATCACACTCCTCTTCTTTTTGAAATTTTCCAATCTTCTCCTGGTAAAGCTAGGCCTTTTAGGTTTCTTAATTGTATTGCTAAGCATGATCTTTTTCTGGAATCTGTTAAGGATGCTTGGCAAGCTGATATTTCTGGTAATGCTATGAAATGTGTTTGGGCAAAATTAAAGCTTGTTAAAGTTCAGATGAAGAAGCTCAACACCAAGTATTTTAGTAATATTGAGGCTAGAATTGATGCTGCTCATACCTCTCTTCTTGAAACTCAAAGCTTGTTGGCTAATAACCATGATCCTGCCTTGGTTGCCAAGGAAGCTGATTGTATTAAGCAGATTAAGTTTTGGGGAAATGTTCAAGAAAGTATCTACAAACAGAAATCTAGAGTTGACTGGGTAAAATTGGGAGATTCTAACAGCCATTACTTCTTTGCTGCTATGAAGACTAGAAATAATAGGAACAGGATTGACTCCATCTTTGATGGAAATCATGTATTGCTGAAGAAGCCAGAAGAGATTGAGCTTGAGATTACTGGTTTTTATAAAAACCTTATGGGGGCTAGTGCTAATTACTTACCAGCTGTTGACCTGGGTACCTTGAGGAAAGGGAAACAGTTATCCATAGAGGCTCATCATACTCTTACTGCTCCAATTTCTTTAGAAGAGGTTGATTTAGCTTTAAAAGGAATTGATACCTCAAAGGCTCCTGGGATTGATGGTTTTAACTCCTTCTTTTTCCAGGAAACTTGGGACATTGTTAAACATGATATATATGCTGCTGTTATTGATTTTTTTGAGACAGGTGTAATGCAGAAAGAGTGGAACTGCACAACTGTCACTCTTGTTCCTAAGGTGCAAAATCCTTCCTATGCTAAAGACTTTAGGCCTATAGCTTGCTGTACTGTCCTTTACAAGATTGTTTCTAAAATATTAACAGCTAGGCTAGCTAAGGTGATTGGGGAAGTAGTAGATGATGCTCAGGCTGGTTTTATACCTAGGAAGCATATTGGTGATAACATTTTGCTTGCAACTGAGCTTATTAAGGGCTATACAAATAAGTTTATAACTCCAAGGTGTATGGTTAAAGTGGACTTGAAAAAGGCTTATGATTCCATTGAATGGAGTTTTTTGAAGACAGTTATGGAAGAGTTAGGCTTTCCTGGAATCTTTGTTTCTTGGATTATGAGCTGTCTCTCTACAGTTTCATTCTCTATTCTTATTAATGGGGTGCCTGCTACTCCTTTTCCTGCTAAAAAAGGGCTTAGGCAGGGAGATCCTATCTCTCCCTTCCTTTTTGCTATTGGAATGGAATACCTGTCAAGGTGTTTGCATGAATTGAAGGATACTCCTGATTTTAATTACCATCCCAGATGTGAAAAGATGCTTCTTACTCACTTAATGTTTGCTGATGACCTCCTCATATTCTCTAGAGCTGATGAGACCTCTGTTCAGCTTTTGTTCAAGGCTTTCTCTAAGTTCTCTGAGGCATCAGGGTTGTCTGCAAATTTGGAAAAGAGTGAAGTTTATTTTGGTGGGGTAAATGCTGATATTCAAACTGCTTTATTACAGGTTCTTGGAGTAACTCTTGGTACTATTCCATTCAAGTACCTTGGTGTCCCACTCTCCTCCAAGAAACTCACTATCAGTCAGTGTAAACCCTTAGTTGACAAAGTTACAGCTAGAATTACAGGTTGGACTGCTAAGCATTTATCTTATGCTGGTAGGCTCCAATTGGTGAAGAGTGTCCTGTTTGGGATTCAGACTTATTGGTCTCAGATCTTTGTTTTGCCTAAGAAGATTCTGAAAGAGATTGAGGCTAGGTTTAGAGCCTTTCTTTGGACTGGAAACTCAAATCCTTCAAGGAAAGCTTTAGTTGCTTGGAACACAGTTTGTCTTCCTAGAGTTAGTGGTGGGTGGAATGTAATCTCTCTTCCTGAGTGGAACATTTCTGCTATTGCTAAACTATTATGGGATATTACTCATAAAGCTGATTCTTTATGGGTGAAATGGGTTCACATTTATTATTTTAAGAAGAAAGATGTTTGGGAAGCTCCTGTGCCTCAAAAATGCTCTTGGGTTCTGAAAAAGATCCTAAAATGCAGACAGGTTATTGATGATATAGGGGGATGGGATAAGGTGAAGCATGGAGCTGGTATGCAGATCAAAAAACTTTACAGACTTCTAAGACCTCAAGCTCCTAAAACTGAATGGAAAAGACTTGTTTGCAACAATGCAGCTTCTCCAAAAAGTGTTTTCATTCTTTGGTTAGCCTTGCATAACAGGCTTGTTACTAAGGACAGAGTGGTATTGTGGAATTCTCAATGTGATACAACTTGTGTTTTATGTGTAAATGCTACTGAGAATACTCAGCATTTGTTTTTTGAATGTTCATACTCTAAACAAATCTGGCAGAAGGTTCTTTTGCTTTTGAACTGTAGGAAAACTGTCCAACCTTTCTGTCAAGAAGTCAAATGGAGCATTAGATTCTGCAGGAAGTCTACAGCTGTTGGTAGATTACATTTGATGTTCCTTGCTGAAACTGTCTATGCTATTTGGATTCAGAGGAACAATACTATTTTTTCAGGCTGCTGCTTGCCTGTAGAAACTGTCTACAGAGATATTGTTTTTAGAGTGGCTTGCAGATGCTCTACTGCTGATAGGTCTTTGCTGCTGCTGTAACTGGTTTCTTTTTTATGCTTTCTGATGTTGTTTTTGTGTTTTTATTGTTTAATGCTAGCAGAAGTTTTCTTTGGGGTTCTTTTGTTTAGGTTTCTTTGTCTGGTCCTTACTCTGGTACCCTTCTTAGAAGGTGGCCAGCTGTTTGAGTCCAATTGGTAACCTTGGTCAGCTTAGAACCCTTCCTAGAAGGTGGCTAGGTTTGGCTTTAGGTTGAGTTAGGGGTTGTCTGGCCTTTTCTTTGGTCTTTGGTGTAAGGGTGCTGCTACTGGTTAGCTTTTGTAACACAGTAGCTTTCTTGTATTGTTTTTGCTCTACTTTGGTGATAAAATCTCTCATTTACCAAAAAAAAAAAAAAAAAAAAGTCAAACACATTCAAACCAAGCTTTTTGATTCAAATGAAAGTCAAATGCATTCAACAAAGCTAATTGAGTCAAATGAAAGTCAAACACTTTCAACAAAGCTTTAGAATCAAATGAAAGTCAAATACATTCAAACAAAGCTTTTTAAATCAAACGAAAATCAAATGAATTCAACCGAACTAATTGAGTCTAATGAAAGTCAAACACTTTCATCAAAGCTTTTAGAAGGAAATTAAAGTCAAATACATTCAAACAAAGCTTTTAGAATCAAATGAAAGTCAAACACATTCAAACAAAGCTTTTTGAATCAAACGAAAATCAAATGAATTCAACAAAGCTAATTGAGTCAAATGAAAGTCTAACACTTTCATCAAAGCTTTTAGAATCAAATTAAAGTCAAATATATTCAAACAAAGCGTTTTGAATCAAATAAAAGTCAAATGCATTCAACAAAGCTAATTGAGTCAAATGAAAGTCAAACGCATTCAAACAAAGCGTTTTGAATCAAATAAAAGTCAAATGCATTCAACAAAGCTAATTGAGACAAATGAAAGTCAAATGCATTCAACAAAGCTAATTGAGTCAAATGAAAGTCAAATACTTTCAACAAAGCGTTTAGAATCAAATGAAAGTCAAATACATTCAATCAATGCTTTTTGAATCAAATGAAAGTCACTTGCATTCCACAATGCTAATTAAGTCAAATGAAAGTCATGAAAGGAATGGTGTCCTTCGAACAAGTGTACTATTCCGTTAGCGGGTTCAGAATTATTAGAAAGCTAATATATTCAGTAAGGTCAAGTGATCGGAATGCCTGGGTGGAGGCCGCTTCCGATCAGTAATATTAATGGATAATTAATGTTACAGCTTAATCTTGACTGAACCCTTCGGGTCACACCCAAGCATTCAACAAACCGAAACGACAAATTAATTCGGAAGGAATTAATGAGTCGACCGAGTAATATTTATTTAGACGTCGGAAATTCGAGCTTAGAGCGTCGAAACCGAGCGTCGGAAGTCGAGTCGAAAAAATAGTGAAAGACGAGACGAGTAATAGTAATAAATCAACAAAAGACCAAAATACCCCTAGCATCGGAATGCCCTAGCAAACCGAGTGCTAAGGGCGTATGGCCTAGCACGGTGGCTAGCATGCGCACCAAGCCGAGCCTAGGCTGGCTGGTGCGTGCTAGCGCACTCATGCTAGCATCGCAAGGCTAGGCGCAGCCTAGTGCGTGCTAGCATGCTAGGCGCAGCCTTGTGCGCGCAATGGCTAGCAAGCCATGCCGCAACAAGCTGCTGGAGCTAGCACGCTAGGCGCGCCAGCTCGCCACAGCTAGCAGCAGCATGGCTAGGCCATTGCTTGCTGCCTAGCAGCGCTGGCCGAGGCACAAGGCCAGCAGCAGCAGCCCGCACAAGCATGCTGGGCGTGCTGGCCAGCAGCAGCAGCAGCCCGCATGCAAGTGCTGGGCTTGCTGGGCGTGGCTGCCACGGACAGCAGCACATGGCAGCCCACCTTGGCTGCCTTGGTGCCCAAGGGTGGGTGCCATGTGGCTTGTGGTCCTTGAGTGTGTGGGGAGTGAGTTGGCCGGTTATGGGAGAGGGAGTGGGGAGCAAGTTTGGTCCCCCCTTCTCCAAATGGTCCTCACCTAACCACTCACATGAGCTTGCCACTTGTTGATTTATTACTAGCTTGATTATTGATTTTATTTTAGCTTTAAAATAAAATGGAAAAATCATACTATCCCACATTGATGGGAGAGTAAATGATACTCCCATCATTTCCTATAAATACCCAAGTATGGGCATTGGGAAAGATGCTTGAGTAAGAGTTGGAAAAGGCACCACAATTAGTGAAAACCTTTGAACTCAATATTATTACTCGGGTTTTGTTGGTCGGGTCTTGCTAACTCCAAGACATTGGACCTAGTCGGTTTTGTTGGTGCGGGTGGAATTCGTTGGAGGTCTCCGTGCGAGCGGGACTTGAAGCTTTCAAGTAAGAGCTCATTTGGAGCGAAGCACGCGTCAAGGGTAATTAACTTATCTTAATCTTGTGATTAATTTAATTATGTTTATGGTTTTATTTATTGCGAGTGCAGTCTTGGTTTTGGGTTTGTTTCCGCGGTGAGTCGGACTCACCAAAACCCAACAAGTCAAACACATTCAACAAAGCTAATTGAGTCAAAAGAAAGTCAATCACATTCAAACAAAGCTTTTTGAATCAAATGGAAGTCAAATGCATTCAACAAAGCTAATTGAGTCAAATGAAAGTCAAACACTTTCAACAAAGCCAATTGAGTCAAATGAAAGTCAAACACATTCAAATAAAGCTTCTTAGTTATTACCATAGTCGGTTAAAACAACTTTAACTAGTTTAATTAGGCGTGTTTATTGAATTAACCACCTAGATTAATTACTAGTTCCCGCGCGGTTTTATGCATTGTTACCTGTTTGATCGTTGTAAAATGCATGGGCCATTCACAGATAGTGAATGGATGAATGGAATGTAAAATTCTCTCACAGGTTTTATGAAATGGCAACTAGTGGGGCCCGATTAGGATAGAAAATACGGACTGTGATCCGTGATGTATTTTTGTAAATCTAAATACGGTCTGCGAACCGTTGAGTATTTTTGTACCTTAATATTTAGATTAGTCCTAATCGTAGATACTAGCAATTATATTATTTGGTCAAGTCTTGAAGACGGAGTTCTTAGAAGACGAAGCCATGAAGTTGCAAAAGAAGACCTTTTGAAGACTTGAAGATCTCAAGGGGTCATGCTAGTTGCCAAATGCATCTTTATTTATGTTTTCGATATATATTTATGTTTATATATTTGAATTATATGCTAGATGCATGGTTAGGATTTCGAATGTTGAGATGATTAATTAAGTTCACTTAAATCAACCAACATAGAAACCCTAGGTCCCTTTAAAATTGAGTAAAACTTGCCATTCCAAAACACACATACCAACCGAACGAGGGTAGTGATGGGCTACGCCAAAGCGAGGCATCACTACTTCTCCAAGGAACGTAAGGCATACTAGGTATGCAAGTGGTTTTGGTTATACTCAACGATATGAGTGATGGAGTCCTAACATATCGTGGCAAAGTGAATAAATTGTTTAGAGAGCATTGGATGCGACGATTTATTCAACCAAGAGTGGCTTGGAGCCATTAGCAAAGCGTTGCTTACCTTAGGAGATTGAGTGTTAAGACAAGCCAAAGCATGCTTAACCACTCTTTGTTTCTTTGGATCTTGGAATCGACTTATTCTCACCAAAATTGGGGACAATCTTTAATGTGTGAATAAGACGTTTTAAATAAGTTTGATTAAAATGCATGATTTCAATCTTATTTAAGTATAATGAATGGTTTTTCATTTTAAATTCTTTCAATTGTAGAATCATGTCTTCAAATAACTCGAACAACCAATTCTCGTTACGCTCAATTCTCGACAAGGAGAAACTGAGTGGGCCAAATTTTCTTGATTGGCAAAGGAATTTGCGAATTGTTCTCATGCAAGAGCAAAAGGAATATGTCCTTGATGAGGAAATGCCCGAGACTCCCAATGAGGAGGTAACTCAAGCTGCCCTAAATCGATGGCAAAGTGCCAATCGAGATGTCAAATGTATCATGTTGGCCACAATGTCTCCTGAGCTTCAAAAGACTTTCTTTGAAAAGGAGACGGCTTTTGAGATCATTTCTGAATTGCAGAATATGTTCCAAGAGCAGGCCCGAACTGAAAGGTTTGAAACCCACAGGCAGATCCTTGAGAGCAAGCTCAAGAAAGGAGAGCCAGTCAGCCCACATGTACTCAAAATGATTGGATTGTTTAAAAACATGGGAAGGCTTGATGCGGGGTATTCAACCGAGATGGCAATTGACATCATTCTCCACTCGCTGCACAAAGGCTATGATCAGTTCAAGATGAACTATAATATGCACAGCATGGAGAAAACCCTCACCGAGCTTCATGGTATGTTGAAGCAAGCTGAGCAAACGCTCAAGGATGAGGGAAAGCATGATATGCTCATGATTAAAAAGGGCAAGCCGTTCAAATTTTCGGGCAAGAAGAAGAAAGGCTTTAAGGGGAAAGGTAAGAAGAAAACTTTTCCGCCTAAGTCTAAAGCTACCAAGGATAAGAGGGTAGCGTCTTCTAAATCTGATTCCGAATGTTTCTACTGTAAGAAGAAGGGACATTGGAAGAGAGATTGCCTCAAGTTCAAGGAAGATAAGAAGAACGGAACCGTTGCTTCTGAATCAGGTATATTCGTTATAGACTTTAACTTCACTAGCTTAACATCATGGGTATTAGATACCGGATGTGGCTCACACCTTTGTTCCAACTCTCAGGGACTAAGGAACGCTAGAAGGCTAGAGAAGGGAGAGATTGAACTCCGGGTCGGCAATGGAGCCAGAATTGGTGCCGTATCCGTAGGAACTCTCAGTTTGTCTTTGCCCACCGGGCTAGTTTTGGAACTCGATAATGTTTATTATGTTCCTAACATTACCAAAAACATTATTTCAATTTCAGCGTTGGACGCCAAAGGTTTTGAATTTCGAGTAAAGAACAAAGAATGTTCATTTTATCTCGATAATGTTTTATATGGTATTGCACATTCTGAAAATGGTCTTTATGTGCTTTCATCAGACAAACAAGTTTATAATGTGAATAATGATACCAAAAGAGCTAAGACCATGGAGTCAAATTAGACTTACTTGTGGCATTGTCGTCTTGGCCACATTAACATCAAACGCATCAAGAAACTTCTACAAGAAGGTGTTCTTGACTCTTTCGATTTAGAATCGTTTGAGAATTGCGAAGGATGTCTATTAGGCAAGATGATTAAACAGCCATTCTCCAAGTTGGGAGAAAGGGCAAGTGACTTATTGGGTCTTATACACACCGATGTATGTGGACCAATGAGCTCAACCACAAGAAATGGACATCGATATTTCATCACTTTCACAGACGACTATAGTAGATATGGCTATGTCTACCTCATGTCGCACAAATCTGAATCATTTGAAAAGTTTAAAGAATTTCAGAGTGAAGTTGAAAATCAGCTTGGCAAGAAAATCAAACCCCTTCGATCGGATCGAGGTGGTGAATACTTGAGCCAAGAATTCGATGACCATCTGAAAGAAAAGGGTATACTTTCAGAATTGACACCTCCAGGAACTCCACAATAGAACGGAGTATCCGAAAGGAGAAATCGGACCTTGTTAGACATGGTACGATCAACAATGGGTCTTAGTGATCTTCCTATCTCTTTCTGGGGACACGCACTTCTAACTGCGGCACTAACACTGAACCGTGCTCCATCAAAAGTTGTAGAAAAGACTCCATATGAATTATGGACGAAGAAACCTCCTAGGTTATCTTTTCTAAAGATACGGGGATGCGAAGCATATGTCAAGAAATTAGTCTCTGACAAACTTCATCCCAAATCTGACAAGGTTTACTTTGTGGGCTACCCAAAAGAAACCAAAGGGTATTACTTCTACAACAAATCGGAGAATAAAGTGTTTGTTGCTCGCGATGGTGTCTTTTTAGAGAAGGAGCACCTTTCCAAAATGACAAGTGGGAGGAAAATCGAACTCGACGAAGTTCGTGAGGATGAGCAACAAAATCATAATGACAGTCAGAGTGCTCAAACAGCATCTGTTGACGCAGGTCAAAATGATCAAAATGTGCAAAGTCGAACCGACAATGCAAATGCTCAATCCATTACCCTACGTAGGTCTCTGAGGCCGAGATCTCAACCTGATAGATATCTTGGTTTAGTATTAACCGAGAATCAGGACATCCTGATTATGGATGGAGATGAACCGACAACCTACAAGCAAGCGATGGCAAGCATTGACTCTGCTAAATGGCAAGAGGCCATGAGATCTGAAACGGATTCCATGTTTGAAAATCAAGTCTGGGACTTGGTTGACTTACCCGAAGGTTATACACCGATCGGATGTAAGTGGATTTTCAAGTTGAAAACCGACAAAGATGGAAATGTATTCATTTACAAAGCTAGATTGGTGGCAAAAGGTTACAGACAAGTTCATGGTATTGATTACGATGAAACCTTTTCACCAGTTGCAATGCTTAAATCCGTTCGGATCCTCCTAGCGATTGCTGCATATTACGACTATGAAATCTGGCAGATGGACGTCAAAACCGCCTTCCTTAATGGTTATTTGTAAGAAACTGTGTATATGACACAGCCTGAAGGTTTTGTCGACCAGATCAATGTTGGGAAAGTTTGTAAGCTTAAGAAGTCAATTTATGGATTAAAGCAAGCAAGCAGAAGTTGGAATCTGCGTTTTGATGAAGCCATCAGTAAGTTTGGTTTTATCAAGAATCCAGATGAATCTTGTGTTTACAAGAGAGTCAGTGGGAGTGACATCGCCTTCCTAGTCTTATATGTCGATGACATATTGCTCATTGGAAACAGCATTCCGTTGTTAGAGTCTGTAAAGGCCTGGCTTGGAAAGTGCTTCTCAATGAAAGACTTGGGAGAGGCTCAGTACATACTAGGCATCAAGATCTATAGGGATAGATTGAAAAGGATGATTGGATTGAGTCAAAGTACTTATATTGATAAGGTACTTGCTCGATTTGGCATGGAGGAGGCCAAAAGAGGTCACCTGCCAATGTCACATGGCATAACCCTAAGCAAGAAGCAGTGTCCACAGACACCTGATGAGCGGGTAAGAATGAATCAGATTCCATATGCTTCGCTTATTGGATCTATCATGTATGCCATGATATGTACTAGGCCAGATGTGTTGTATGCCTTGAGTGCTACGAGCCGTTACCAATCAGACCCAGGAGAGGCGCATTGGACTGCGGCCAAAAATATCCTAAAGTACCTGAAAAGGAACAAGGATAAATTCCTGGTGTATGGTGGTACAAAGGATTTGGTTGTGGAAGGTTATACCGACGCAAGCTTCCAGACAGACAGAGACGATTTCAAATTGCAATCTGGATATGTGTTCTGTCTAAATGGAGGGGCGTTTAGTTGGAAGAGCGCAAAGCAGAGTACAACTGCAGATTCTACAACTGAAGCCGAATACTTGGCAGCTGCTGAAGCAGCTAAGGAGGCTGTTTGGATTCGTAAGTTCGTTGGCGAACTTGATGTTGTACCCTCTATAAAGGGTCCAATAGCCCTCTATTGTGATAACAATGGAGCTATTGCTCAGGCCAGAGAGCCTAGAGAACATCAGAAGGTCAAACATGTCAAGCGGCGATTTCACATGATTTTAGAATGGAAATCAGAGGGTGAAATCAGAATTTGCAAAGTTGGAACGGATGACAATGTAGCCGATCCACTTACTAAACCTTTGCCTCAAGTGAAGCACAACAAGCACGTTGAGGCAATGGGAATCAAGCATGTAGGAGACTGGCTTTGATTTCCTTGTTTAGTGTTTTAGTTAATTTTGAGAAAAGTTAATGTAAGACACTAAGGAAAACCATTCATGTTTTGGAGTAATATAAAATTTCATGCAACATTTTATTACTCCATTATGCTATTTAATTGTGGTTTAGGATTAAATAATGAGTCCATTCGATTCTGAGAATATTCAAAATAGGGTATCAAGACCAGTCTTGGTAAGGAAACACCTATTAAGTGAACATTGAATATTATAATCGAAAATTATCCCTAATCAAGGTCATTTAAACGATGGACGATTAATGACCAATTGAGATTAGTGTGTAGTCTGATTTATAGCACCGTTTCATGTGCTACGAGGACATGATTGTCGTAAATCATTTGCACAGGTATTGGTTTAGAACCATACTGGATCGACCTATGAGAATACTTTAAGAAATTAAAAATTTGTCATAAGTATACTTCTCATTATGGCTATCGGAACCTATTTCCTCGACCATGAGTAGTGTGAGTTCTCTTGTTTGAGTACTAGTTCGCTTTGATGTTGTCAAACGTCTGCCGTAATAGGGGATTATAACGGCAACACTTGGGCGGCTAGGTCCTCTCAGTAAGAGGAGCTACATTACAAGACTGGGAATGTCCCCCTAGTAAAATAGGAAAGATGTCTTTGTTGTATACAAGGCCTCTCGTAGAGCGAGACTGTAAAATGCATGGCCGTGCTCGGATGGATTTTAGAAATCATCTGTTTATTGACAGTCGGACTCGGAATCGGGAAACACTTCTGGACGTAATAAGGATGACAAAATAAATCTTACCTTATAGTTCATGAAGAGACATTAAGCGACATAGGAAAGGGCTGTCCACAAAATGAGCACTTGTCCGGAAGGACAAGTGGGAGATTGAAAGGAATGGTGTCCTTCGAACAAGTGTACTATTCCGTTAGCGGGTTCAGAATTATTAGAAAGCTAATATATTCAGTAAGGTCAAGTGATCGGAATGCCTGGGTGGAGGCCGCTTCCGATCAGTAATATTAATGGATAATTAATGTTACAGCTTAATCTTGACTGAACCCTTCGGGTCACACCCAAGCATTCAACAAACCGAAACGACGAATTAATTCGGAAGGAATTAATGAGTCGACCGAGTAATATCTATTTAGACGTCGGAAATTCGAGCTTAGAGCGTCGAAACCGAGCGTCGGAAGTCGAGTCGAAAAAATAGTGAAAGACGAGACGAGTAATAGTAATAAATCAACAAAAGACCAAAATACCCCTAGCATCGGAATGCCCTAGCAAACCGAGTGCTAAGGGCGTATGGCCTAGCATGGTGGCTAGCATGCGCACCAAGCCGAGCCTAGGCTGGCTGGTGCGTGCTAGCGCACTCATGCTAGCATCGCAAGGCTAGGCGCAGCCTAGTGCGTGCTAGCATGCTAGGCGCAGCCTTGTGCGCGCAATGGCTAGCAAGCCATGCCGCAACAAGCTGCTGGAGCTAGCACGCTAGGCGCGCCAGCTCGCCACAGCTAGCAGCAGCATGGCTAGGCCATTGCTTGCTGCCTAGCAGCGCTGGCCGAGGCACAAGGCCAGCAGCAGCAGCAGCCCGCATGCAAGTGCTGGGCTTGCTGGGCTTGCTGGGCGTGGCTGCCACGGACAGCAGCACATGGCAGCCCACCTTGGCTGCCTTGGTGCCCAAGGGTGGGTGCCATGTGGCTTGTGGTCCTTGAGTGTGTGGGGAGTGAGTTGGCCGGTTATGGGAGAGGGAGTGGGGAGCAAGTTTGGTCCCCCCCTTCTCCAAATGGTCCTCACCTAACCACTCACATGAGCTTGCCACTTGTTGATTTATTACTAGCTTGATTATTGATTTTATTTTAGCTTTAAAATAAAATGGAAAAATCATACTATCCCACATTGATGGGAGAGTAAATGATACTCCCATCATTTCCTATAAATACCCAAGTATGGGCATTGGGAAAGATGCTTGAGTAAGAGTTGGAAAAGGCATCACAATTAGTGAAAACCTTTGAACTCAATATTATTACTCGGGTTTTGTTGGTCGGGTCTTGCTAACTCCAAGACATTGGACCTAGTCGGTTTTGTTGGTGCGGGTGGACTTCGTTGGAGGTCTCCGTGCGAGCGGGACTTGAAGCTTTCAAGTAAGAGCTCATTTGGAGCGAAGCACGCGTCAAGGGTAATTAACTTATCTTAATCTTGTGATTAATTTAATTATGTTTATGGTTTTATTTATTGCGAGTGCGGTCTTGGTTTTGGGTTTGTTTCCGCGGTGAGTCGGACTCACCAAAACCCAACAAGTCAAACACATTCAACAAAGCTAATTGAGTCAAAAGAAAGTCAATCACATTCAAACAAAGCTTTTTGAATCAAATGGAAGTCAAATTCATTCAACAAAGCTAATTGAGTCAAATGAAAGTCAAACACTTTCAACAAAGCCAATTGAGTCAAATGAAAGTCAAACACATTCAAATAAAGCTTCTTGATTCAAATGACAGTCAAATGCATTCAACAAAGCTAATTGTGTCAAATGAAAGTCAAACACTTTCAACAAAGCTTTTAGAATCAAATGAAAGTCAAACACATTCATTCACATTAGAGAGAGAAAGTTAGAGAGAGAAGCTTTGGTTTTTGCAATCTGGTTTTCATGGTGGTCTGAGGTGACGTTGGTTTTCTTCACGCATCTCTGATTGTCATGGCTAAGAAGAAGAAACAAGCTACTCCACTTCCTCGTTCCCCTGCTTTTGGATCTCTCACTCCTGCTGACCTTCGTTTGCAGAATTTGCAGAATTTGAATGTGAACCCTGGTGTTATTGCAGAGGTTGAAGATGAAACTGAGCTAGTTTCTCCACCAGCTCATCTTGTTCATCCATCAGCAGGTAAGATTTCTAGAGCTGATTTGAAGATTTTGGAGGAATCATTTGCTGCCTCTCAGATGCAGAAAACCAATGAAACAGTAACTAGGGTTTTCCCGATTACTGTTCCATTGCCTGAAGCTGCGGCTGTGCAATCAAATGCTACGATTCCGGTTGATTGTGGGTCTGTAGGCCACCTTGAACACCCTGGATCTGCAAACCAAGTCAAGAACTCTGAGAATTGGGCGAATTTGTTTCGAGGTAAACTGACTGCTAAAGGTGCTGCTCTGAACTTTGTGGCGCCTATTCTTAAGAGTGGCAAACCTGTAGCCCAGATCCATGCAAAAGAAATTGCGGCAGGTAACTCTAAGTGGTGCAATGCAATTATCTTTTATGTTGTTGGATTTTATGCTACAATAGCTGCTGTTCATAAGTTCATTGCTCAAAACTGGAGTAACTTTGCAAAACCTGATATTTTTTGGCATGATGATGGCTATTTTATAATCAACCTGTGTTCAAATGATGATAAGAATGTTGTTCTAAGTTCAGGGCCTCATATGTTTAATAATAAGCCTGCTATTGTTAAGCCATGGACTGATAAATTTAATTTTCAAGCTGAAATACTTAGAACAGTACCTCTATGGGTTAGATTTCCAAATTTGCCTCTCAATTGCTGGGGTGCTGATACTTTAAGTAGGATTGGGAGTACAATTGGGGTGCCTTTATTTGCTGATGAGTGTACATCTAGGCAACTTAGGGTCTCCTTTTCTAGGGGGCTCATTGAAGTTGATATAACTAGATCTCTGCCTAGCAGTGTGACTGTTGAAAGCTCTATGGGTGAAGTTCTTGAGTTAAAAGTGCATTTTGAATGGTCCCCACCATTTTGTAAGAAGTGTGATAAAGTGGGGAATGATTGTAATGCTCCTAAGGCTAAGTTTAGAGCTCATCAAGCTGTGCCTCAGCCAGCTAAACCCTTACAAGAGAAGGTTTGGGTTCAAAAGCAACCTGCTCCAGTTCCTGATTCTGTGGTTCCTGAACAGGTTCAAGGGAAGGGCCAAACTAATGATTCCCAACCTATTATTACTCCTGCTCATACCTCCTTTGCTGCTTATCTGATGCTGATTGGAGAGTAGTGAGCAAAAGGGCTAGGTCTCATGTTGATGGTATATATTCATCAGAATTTGCCTAGAACTAATAATGCATATTCTGCTTTATTGGAAGATGAAGTTACTGAGCTAATTCCTATTGAGGGTGATGGTAATCCCTCTCTAGTGTCATGATTATTACATCCTGGAACATAAGGGGTCTTAATGATCCCAATAAAGTGACTGCTGTTAAGCAGTTACTCAGAGATCATTCTATTGATGTTATTGCTATTTTGGAAACTAAGGTCAAGCTTCATAATTTTGACTCTATGAGGAAGAAGTTTGGCAGAGCTTGGGAGTGGATTTGCAACTACTCTTGCTCTCCCAGGGGTAGACTTTGGGTTGGCTGGAAACCTGATGCTGTTTCTTTGGATGTTGTTACTATCACTGAGCAGTTTGTTCATACTAGATTGGAACAAAGCTGCAATTACTAAAGTGCTTTGGGACCTTGCTAACAAAGCTGATACACTGTGGGTTAAATGGGTTCACATTTATTATTTTGCAGGTAAGTCTTTGTGGACTGCATCCATTCCTAACAAGGCTTCTTGGATTTTGAAAAAAGATCCTTGCTTGTAGAGAGATTGTGAATGATATTGGGGGATGGGATAATGTTACTGTCAATGGGAAAATGCAAATCAAGAAAATGTACAGTCTCATTAAGCCTCAGGGTCCTAAAGTTCCCTGGAAGAGAATCACTTGCAACAACAAAGCTTCACCAAAAAGTATTTTCATCACCTGGCTTGCTATTCTGGGCAGATTAGTTACTAAGGACAGGCTGTTAGTCTGGCATATACCTTGTGACCCTTGCTGTTTCCTTTGTGCTGGTGCAAATGAAAATGTGAATCATTTGTTCTTTGAGTGCAGTTATTCAAATATGATCTGGACTTCAATGCTGCAAAAATTGGGTTTCTCCAGGCAGGTTTCTAGCTTTGCCGATGAGCTGCACTGGATTGCAAAGTGCTGCAGGAAAACTGATGTTAGGAGCAGACTTATTGTGATGAGCTTCTCTGAGACTATCTATAATATATGGCTGCAAAGGAATGCTTTAATGTTTACAGGAAGCTGAAAATCTTCTTCTGATTTAGTTAAGGAAATTATATTTCTTGTTGCTTGCAGATGTAATAGCTCTGATAGATACATGATGTATTCTGTTTAGTGTTGTTGTCCTGGTCCTGGTATTTAGTACCCTTCCTAGAAGGTGCCTAAGTCCCTGAGTCCAGTAGGTGGTTATGGTTCTCCCTGGAACCCTTCCTAGAAGGTGGCTAGGCCTGAACTGTAACCTGTTTTGGTTTGCTTTGTTGTTGGTTGGCCTGTTGGTCTTGTGTTGCTTTGGGAGTTACAGCTTAGCTGTTTTTGTAAGTTGTAATTTTTCTCTTTGGTAATAAAATTCTATTTACCAAAAAAAAAAAAAGTCAAACACATTCAAACAAAGCTTTTTGAATCAAATGAAAGTCAAATACATTCAACAAAGCTAATTGAGTCAAATGAAAGTCGAACACTTTAAACAAAGCGTTTAGAATCAAATGAAAGTCAAATACATTCAATCAAAGCTTTTTGAATCAAATGAAAGTCAATTACATTCCACAATGCTAATTGAGTCAAATGAAAGTCAAACACATTTAACAAAGCTAATTGAGTCAAAAGAAAGTCAAACACATTCAAACAAAGCTTTTTGAATCAAATGAAAGTAAAATGCATTCAACAAAGCTAAGTGAGTTAAATGAAAGTCAAACACTTTCAACAAAGCTAATTGAGTCAAAAGAAAGTCAAACACATTCAAACAAAGCTTTTTGCATCAAATGAAAGTCAAATGCATTCAACAAAGCTAATTGAGTCAAATGAAAGTCAAACACTTTCAACAAAGCTAATTGAGTCAAATGAAAGTCAAACACATTTAAATAAAGCTTTTTGAATCAAATGAAAATCAAATGAATTCAACAAAGCTAATTGAGTCAAATGAAAGTCAAACACTTTCATCAAAGCTTTTCGAATCAAATTAAAGTCAAATATATTCAAACAAAGCTTTTTGAATCAAATGAAAGTCAATTGCATTCCACAATGCTAATGGAGTCAAATGAAGGTCAAACACATTCAACGAAACTAATTGAGTCAAATGAAAGTCAAACACATTCAAACAAAGCGTTTTGAATCAAATAAAAGTCAAATACATTCAACAAAGCTAATTGAGTCAAATGAAAGTCAAATGCATTCAACAAAGCTAATTGAGTCAAATGAAAGTCAAATACTTTCAACAAAGCGTTTAGAATGAAATGAAAGTCAAATACATTCAATCAATGCTTTTTGAATCAAATGAAAGTCAATTGCATTCCACAATGCTAATTAAGTCAAATGGAAGTCAAACACATTCAACAAAGCTAATTGAGTCAAAAGAAAGTCAATCACATTCAAACAAAGCTTTTTGAATCAAATGGAAGTCAAATGCATTCAACAAAGCTAATTGAGTCAAATGAAAGTCAAACACTTTCAACAAAGCTTTAGAATCAAATGAAAGTCAAATACATTCAAACAAAGCTTTTTAAATCAAACGAAAATCAAATGAATTCAACAAAACTATTTGAGTCTAATGAAAGTCAAACACTTTCATCAAAGCTTTTAGAATGAAATTAAAGTCAAATACATTCAAACAAAGCTTTTGGAATCAAATGGAAGTTGATCGCATTCCACAATGCTAATTGAGTCAAATGAAAGTCAAACACATTCAACGAAGCTAATTGAGTCAAATGAAAGTCAAACACATTCAAACAAAGCTTTTTGAATCAAATAAAAGTCAAATGCATTCAACAAAGCCAATTGAGTCAAATGAAAGTCAAACACATTCAAATAAAGCTTCTTGATTCAAATGACAGTCAAATGCATTCAACAAAGCTAATTGTGTCAAATGAAAGTCAAACACTTTCAATAAAGCTTTTAGAATCAAATGAAAGTCAAATGAATTCAACAAAGCTAATTGAGTCAAATGAAAGTCAAACACTTTCATCAAAGCTTTTAGAATCAAATTAAAGTCAAATATATTCAAACAAAGCTTTTTGAATCAAATGAAAGTCAATTGCATTCCACAATGCTAATGGAGTCAAATGAAGGTCAAACACATTCAACGAAACTAATTGAGTCAAATGAAAGTCAAACACATTCATTCAATTTTCTAGTGAGAGAAAGTTAGAGAGAGAAGCTCTGGATTTACAATCTGGTTTCCATGGTTGTTTGAGGTGAAGCTGGTTTTCTCACGCATCTCCGACCATCATGGCTAAGAAGAAGAAACAAGCTACTCCACTCCCTCGTTCCCCTGCTTTTGGATCTCTCACTCCCTCTGACCTTCGATTGCAGAATCTGAACCCCGGTTCTATTCCAGAGGTTGAGGATGAAACTGAGCTGGTTTCTCCGCCAGCCCATCTTGTTCATCCGTCAGGAGGTAAGGTTACTAGAGCTGATTTGAAGAATGTAGAGGATTCATTTGCTGCTGTTCAGGTGCAGGAAATCAATGGAACAGTACCTAGGGTTTCCCCGGTTACTGTTCCATTGGATAAATCTCTGATTAGTAACTCAATTGCTTCCATTCCAGTTGGGTTGGGGGCTGAGGATTGTCCTGAACCACCTGAAGTAGAGAAACAAGCGCCTAATCCTGGGAAATGGGCAAACCTATTTCGGGGTAAACTGGCTTCTAAGGGTGCTGCTCTTTCCTTTGTTGCTCCTATGCTTAGGGATGGGAAATCTGTTGCTCAAATCCAGGCTAGAGATCTTCAGGAAGGTAATTCTAAATGGTGCAATGCTATTATCTTTTATGTTGTTGGATTTTACCCTACAATTGCTGCTGTTCATAAATATATTGCTCAGACCTGGAGTAGTTTTGCTAAACCTGAGATTTTTTGGAAGATGATGGTTATTTTATAATTAATTTGACTTCATCTGCTGAGAAGGATATTGTATTAAGCTCTGGCCCTCATATGTTCAATACTAAACCTGCTATTGTTAAACCTTGGAGTGATAAGTTTAATTTTCAAGCTGAAATCCTCAGAACTGTTCCTCTGTGGGTAAGGTTACCAAACTTGCCTCTAAATTGCTGGAGTGCTGATACTTTAAGTAGAATTGGTAGCTTAATTGGGGTGCCTTTGTTTGCTGATGAATGTACAACTAGACAACTGAGAGTATCGTTTGCTAGAATGCTCATTGAAGTTGATATAACTAGACCTTTACCCACTACTGTGACTGTTGAGAGTCCTATGGGAGAAGTGATTGAGCTAAAAGTGATATTTGAGTGGGCCCCCCCATTTTGTAAGAAGTGTGATAGGGTTGGGCATGATTGTAATGCTAAACCAAAGGCCAAGCCTAAGACTCAGCATGATCCTCAGGTCAAAGCTCAACCAAAGAAAGTGTGGGTTCAGAGACAAACTGTTGTAGCTCCTGCAGCTGCTGGTACTGAACAGGATCAGGATAAGAGTTCTGATCCTCAGCCTATGATTACTCCTGCTCATACCTCCTTTGCTACTTATGCTGATGCTGATTGGAGGGTGGTAAGCAAAAGGGTTAGATCTCATACTGGTGGTGTTAATCTGAATATCCCAAGAACTAATAATGCTTATTCTGCACTTCTAGAAGATGAAATTGTTGGAATAAATCCTATTGGGGGTGATGGTAATCCCTCTCTGGTTAAATGATTGTGGTTTCATGGAATATCAGAGGTCTTAATGACCCTGATAAGGTGCCTGCTGTTAGGCAGCATCTAAAGACTCATAATGTGGATGTTATTGCTATCTTGGAAACTAAAGTTAAAATTCATAATCAAAATTCTATTCAGAAGAAATTTGGTAGATTCTGGTCTTGGCATTGTAACTATAATCATTCCATGAAAGGAAGAATTTGGGTTGGATGGAAAGCTGATAAGGTTAATGTTGATATTCTTGCTGATCATGAGCAATTTGTTCATGTTCAGATTAGTTCTAAAGATTTGCATCATACTCTGCTATGTACTTTTGTGTATGGGCTGCATTCTGTTCATGATAGGAAACCTTTGTGGCTTGGCTTGAAGTCTATTGGGATGTCTCATATTCCCTGGATTTGTATGGGTGATTTTAACTCTGTCCTCTCTTCTGAAGATAGATACAATGGTAATCCTGTGACTGATGCTGAAGTGAAGGACTTTAAGGAATGTATGGATTTAATGGAGTTCACTGAGATTAAGAGTAAAGGCTCTTTTTATTCTTGGTCTAATAAGGGTGAAGGTGTTAATAGAACTGCTACTAGAATTGATAGGGGAATTGTTAATGAAGCTTGGATCAATGATTATGGTCAAACTGAAGTCATTTATCTCCCCCCTTCTCTCTCTGATCATTGTCCTCTCTTGGTTGATATTTTTATTGCTGAACTAGGGAAGGGTAGGCCTTTCAGGTTTCTTAACTGCATTGCTGATCATAAAGATTTTCAGAAGACTGTTAGAGACTCTTGGGTTTCTTGTGGGCAACTTGACTCCCCAATGTTAACTGTCTGGAATAAATTAAAGGTTGTCAAACTTGGTCTGAAGTCTTTGAACATCAGACATTTTGCTAATGTCAATGGTTATTTGGAGCAAGCTTATAGGGATCTTGGTGATATCCAAATTCAGTTGGCTGGAGATTGGACTAATACTCAGTTTCAGGCTCTTGAGAAAACTGCTATTGATAAGGTGAAGCATTGGATTCATATCCAAGGTAGTATTTACAGGCAGAAATCTAGAATTGACTGGATTAAGCTTGGAGATGCTGGCTCTCATTTCTTTTTCTCTTTGATGAAGCAGAGGCAGAATAAGAATAGAATTGACTCTATTTATAACAGTCAAGGGGTTCTGCTTAGGGATCCTGGTCTCATTACTGCTGAAATCCTTGACTTTTATAAAAATCTCCTAGGTTCTGCTGCTTCCTCTCTCCCTGGGGTTGATTTAGCTGTAATGAGAAGTGGCCCTCAGCTTGATCAAGGTGCTAAGGATCTTCTGTTAGCTGATGTTTTTGTCAGTGAAATTGATCTTGCTCTTAAGAGTATTGGTGATGATAAAGCTCCTGGAATTGATGGTTTCAATGCTGTCTTTTTCAAGCACTCTTGGGATATTGTTAAAACTGATGTTTATGCTGCTGTTTTGGGGTTCTTTTCTAATGGTAAGATGGCTAGGCAATGGAATTTTACTACCATTACTCTTGTCCCTAAAGTTGCCAATCCCTCTTATGCAAAGGAATATAGACCTATTGCTTGCTGCACCTTGGTTTATAAGATTGTATCTAAAATTATTACAGCCAGGCTCTCAAAGGTCATTGGTGGGGTTGTTAGTGATGCCCAGGCTGGCTTTATTCCTGGCAAACATATTGGTGATCATATTCTTCTTGCTACTGAGCTTATCAAAGGTTACTCTCATAAATTCATTACCCCTAGATGTTTACTTAAGATTGATCTTAGGAAAGCCTATGATTCTGTTGAGTGGAGTTTCTTGGAAGTTATTCTTGCTGAATTAGGGTTCCCTAACAGGTTTATCTCTTGGATTATGGGTTGTGTTACTACTGTTTCTTATTCAATTCTGATTAATGGGTATCCTTCTCCCCCTTTTTCTGCTAAAAAAGGTCTGAGACAAGGTGATCCTATGTCCCCTTTTCTTTTTGCTATTTGTATGGAGTATCTGTCAAGATGCTTAAAAGTGATGACTTTGAATCCTGATTTTAATTTTCATCCAAGGTGTGCAAAATTGGAGATTACTCATCTGATGTTTGCAGATGATTTGCTTCTCTTCTCCAGAGCTGATCTTATCTCTATTCAGCTGCTCTTTCAAGCTTTTCAGAAGTTTTCTAATGCTTCTGGATTAGATGCTAATCTGGATAAGAGTGATGTGTATTTTGGGGGGATAAGTGAGCAGGATCAAGCTGATCTTCAGGCTGTCCTGGGGGTTGCCAGGGGCTCTTTACCTTTTAGATATTTGGGAGTGCCCCTTTCTTCTAAAAAGCTTACTATTGCTCAATGTAAGCCTTTAGTTGAGAGGGTTACTGCTAGGATTGATGGGTGGGCAGCCAGGCACCTTTCTTATGCTGGCAGGCTTCAGCTGATAAAAAGTGTGCTCTTTGGTATTCAAGCTTATTGGTCTCAGATTTTTATTTTACCAAAAAAGATCTTGAGAGAAATGGATTCAAGGTTCAGATGTTTTCTTTGGACTGGGAAGTCTAATCCTAGTAAGAAAGCTCTGGTCTCTTGGAAATTTTTATGTTTACCAAAGACTTGTGGAGGTTGGAACCTTACCTCTCTTGAAGACTGGAATAAAGCAGCAATCACCAAAGTCCTTTGGGATATTGCTCACAAATCAGATAACCTATGGGTAAAATGGGTTCACATTTATTACTTCAATCACAAAGATTTTTGGTTGTCTCCTGTTCCTAAGAAATGTTCTTGGGTTTTAAGGAAGATCATGAATTGCAGAGCTTTGGTGGATAATGTTGGGGGTTGGTCTGGCATTACTGTTAATGGCAAAATGAGCATTAGGCAGCTCTACACTCAGATTAGACCTCAAGTTGTGAAAGTGCCTTGGAAAAGGGTAATTTGCAATAATAGAGCATCTCCTAAGAGTATGTTTGTCACTTGGCTGGCTTTGTGGAACAGGCTTGTTACTAAAGATAGAATTGCTTCTTGGAGTATAGCTTGTGATCCTCTGTGTTTTTTCTGCTCTAATGATGCAGAAAGTGTTTCTCATTTGTTCTTTGTCTGCTCTTATTCTGCCAGTATTTGGAACAGGATTCTGCAGCTCCTGGGTTTTTCCAGAATTGGGCAGAATTTTGACTCTGAAGTCCAATGGGTGATGCAGCAAAGTAGAAGAGCCAATGCTAAAGGAAGATTGCTGCTTATGTGTTTTGCAGAGACTATTCACTGCATCTGGATACAGAGAAATACCTTGATGTTCACTGGAGATTACAAGCCTGCAGATACTGCTATCAGGGATATTATTTTTACTGTTGCTTGTAGATGTATTGATTCTGATAGGAAATATTTGTACTGTTAATGTTTGGCTGCTGTGTGTGGTGTTTTCTGTCCTTCTTTTTGTCTGTTCCTGGTTTTCAGAGCCCTTCCTAGAAGGTAGCTGGGAACCTGAGTTCAGTTTGTTCTAGGCTCTTTCTAGAACCCTTCCTAGAAGGTGGCTAGGATAAGCCTAGAACTGGTTTGTTTTGGGGTTAGCCTGTCTTAGGTTTTGTGGTGCTCTGGTGGTAGTTATAACTTAGCTCTTGTAAGTTGTAACTTTCTCTCTTTGGTAATAAAATTCTTATTTACCAAAAAAAAAAAGTCAAACACATTCAAACAAAGCGTTTTGAATCAAATAAAAGTCAAATACATTCAACAAAGCTAATTGAGTCAAATGAAAGTCAAATGCATTCAACAAAGCTAATTGAGTCAAATGAAAGTCAAATACTTTCAACAAAGCGTTTAGAATCAAATGAAAGTCAAATACATTCAATCAATGCTTTTTGAATCAAATGAAAGTCAATTGCATTCCACAATGCTAATTAAGTCAAATGAAAGTCAAACACATTCAACAAAGCTAATTGAGTCAAAAGAAAGTCAATCACATTCAAACAAAGCTTTTTGAATCAAATGGAAGTCAAATGCATTCAACAAAGCTAATTGAGTCAAATGAAAGTCAAACACTTTCAACAAAGCTAATTGAGTCAAATGAAAGTCAAACACATTCAAACAAAGCTTTTTGATTCAAATGAAAGTCAAATGCATTCAACAAAGCTAATTGAGTCAAATGAAAGTCAAACACTTTCAACAAAGCTTTAGAATCAAATGAAAGTCAAATACATTCAAACAAAGCTTTTTAAATCAAACGAAAATCAAATGAATTCAACAAAAAAATTTGAGTCTAATGAAAGTCAAACACTTTCATCAAAGCTTTTAGAATGAAATTAAAGTCAAATACATTCAAACAAAGCTTTTGGAATCAAATGGAAGTTGATCGCATTCCACAATGCTAATTGAGTCAAATGAAAGTCAAACACATTCAACGAAGCTAATTGAGTAAAATGAAAGTCAAACACATTCAAACAAAGCTTTTTGAATCAAATAAAAGTCAAATGCATTCAACAAAGCCAATTGAGTCAAATGAAAGTCAAACACATTCAAATAAAGCTTCTTGATTCAAATGACAGTCAAATGCATTCAACAAAGCTAATTGTGTCAAATGAAAGTCAAACACTTTCAATAAAGCTTTTAGAATCAAATGAAAGTCAAACACATTCAAACAAAGCTTTTTGAATCAAATGAAAGTCAAATACATTCAACAAAGCTAATTGAGTCAAATGAAAGTCAAACACTTTAAACAAAGCGTTTAGAATCAAATGAAAGTCAAATACATTCAATCAAAGCTTTTTGAATCAAATGAAAGTCAATTACATTCCACAATGCTAATTGAGTCAAATGAAAGTCAAACACATTCAACAAAGCTAATTGAGTCAAAAGAAAGGCAAACACATTCAAACAAAGCTTTTTGAATCAAATGAAAGTAAAATGCATTCAACAAAGCTAAGTGAGTTAAATGAAAGTCAAACACTTTCAACAAAGCTAATTGAGTCAAAAGAAAGTCAAACACATTCAAACAAAGCTTTTTGAATCAAATGAAAGTCAAATGCATTCAACAAAGCTAATTGAGTCAAATGAAAGTCAAACACTTTCAACAAATCTAATTGAGTCAAATGAAAGTCAAACACATTCAAACAAAGCTTTTTGAATCAAATGAAAATCAAATGAATTCAACAAAGCTAATTGAGTCAAATGAAAGTCAAACACTTTCATCAAAGCTTTTAGAATCAAATTAAAGTCAAATATATTCAAACAAAGCTTTTTGAATCAAATGAAAGTCAATTGCATTCCACAATGCTAATGGAGTCAAATGAAGGTCAAACACATTCAACGAAACTAATTGAGTCAAATGAAAGTCAAACACATTCAAACAAAGCGTTTTGAATCAAATAAAAGTCAAATACATTCAACAAAGCTAATTGAGTCAAATGAAAGTCAAATTCATTCAACAAAGCTAATTGAGTCAAATGAAAGTCAAATACTTTCAACAAAGCGTTTAGAATCAAATGAAAGTCAAATACATTCAATCAATGCTTTTTGAATCAAATGAAAGTCAATTGCATTCCACAATGCTAATTAAGTCAAATGAAAGTCAAACACATTCAACAAAGCTAATTGAGTCAAAAGAAAGTCAATCACATTCAAACAAAGCTTTTTGAATCAAATGGAAGTCAAATGCATTCAACAAAGCTAATTGAGTCAAATGAAAGTCAAACACTTTCAACAAAGCTAATTGAGTCAAATGAAAGTCAAACACATTTAAACAAAGCTTTTTGATTCAAATGAAAGTCAAATGCATTCAACAAAGCTAATTGAGTCAGATGAAAGTCAAACACTTTCAACAAAGCTTTAGAATCAAATGAAAGTCAAATACATTCAAACAAAGCTTTTTAAATCAAACGAAAATCAAATGAATTCAACAAAACTATTTGAGTCTAATGAAAGTCAAACACTTTCATCAAAGCTTTTAGAATGAAATTAAAGTCAAATACATTCAAACAAAGCTTTTTGAATCAAATGGAAGTTGATCGCATTCCACAATGCTAATTGAGTCAAATGAAAGTCAAACACATTCAACGAAGCTAATTGAGTCAAATGAAAGTCAAACACATTCAAACAAAGCTTTTTGAATCAAATAAAATTCAAATGCATTCAACAAAGCCAATTGTGTCAAATGAAAGTCAAACACATTCAAATAAAGCTTCTTGATTCAAATGACAGTCAAATGCATTCAACAAAGCTAATTGTGTCAAATGAAAGTCAAACACTTTCAACAAAGCTTTTAGAATCAAATGAAAGTCAAACACATTCAAACAAAGCTTTTTGAATCAAATGAAAGTCAAATACATTCAACAAAGCTAATTGAGTCAAATGAAAGTCAAACACTTTAAACAAAGCGTTTAGAATCAAATGAAAGTCAAATACATTCAATCAAAGCTTTTTGAATCAAATGAAAGTCAATTACATTCCACAATGCTAATTGAGTCAAATGAAAGTCAAACACATTCAACAAAGCTAATTGAGTCAAAAGAAAATCAATCACATTCAAACAAAGCTTTTTGAATCAAATGAAAGTAAAATGCATTCAACAAAGCTAAGTGAGTTAAATGAAAGTCAAACACTTTCAACAAAGCTAATTAAGTCAAAAGAAAGTCAAACACATTCAAACAAAGATTTTTGAATCAAATGAAAGTCAAATGCATTCAACAAAGCTAATTGAGTCAAATGAAAGTCAAACACTTTCAACAAAGCTAATTGAGTCAAATGAAAGTCAAACACATTTAAACAAAGCTTTTTGAATCATATGAAAATCAAATGAATTCAACAAAGCTATTGAGTCAAATGAAAGTCAAACACTTTCATCAAAGCTTTTAGAATCAAATTAAAGTCAAATATATTCAAACAAAGCTTTTTGAATCAAATGAAAGTCAATTGCATTCCACAATGCTAATGGAGTCAAATGAAGGTCAAACACATTCAACGAAACTAATAGAGTCAAATGAAAGTCAAACACATTCAAACAAAGCGTTTTGAATCAAATGAAAGTCTAATGCATTCAACAAAACCAATTGAGTCAAATGAAAGTCAAACACATTCAAACAAAGCTTCTTGATTCAAATGAAAGTTAAATGCATTCAACAAAGCTAATTGAGTCAAATGAAAGTCAAACACTTTCAACAAAGCGTTTAGAATCAAATGAAAGTCAAATACATTCAATCAAAGCTTTTTGAATCAAATGAAAGTCAATTGCATTCCACAATTGATTTGGGTAAAAAACCCTAGGCCAGTTGGCCCAATCAGAGCCCGCCACGTGTCACTGAAAGGGGCGCCACCTTGGACCTCTGAGGGAACGACACGTGGCAGGCAGATAAAAGAACCTGGGATTGTTGGCTTTCAGGCCCAAATCCCGAGGTCAGCAAAAGCTGCGTAAATATTCCCTAGGGCACGAAACCCTAGGGAGTGCACGTTTTTCGAGGAGCCTATAAATAGGAGATGACCTCCGCATTTATGGCTACGTTCTTTTTGACACTCTTTACGAGGAATATTCAGTGATTACTAATCATTGTCAGAACTGTCACTCTCAAGAGAACAGTACCCTCGAGCTCGGAATCCGAGCAGATAACCCTTTACATTCCGCACCTTATTCTTCGGACTTAGACTAACTTAAGCTTCGGAGGCGGACCACCGACCATTCGGTGCTCCGTTGTTTTGCAGGTACATGTATCCAAGCGAGCATCCAGTCTTAGTGTTGTAACTCTCCCAAGGGACACAAAAAACCCCGAAACATTTGGCGTCGTCTGTGGGGAGAGTACCTCTAAGATGGCCTCTTTGGAAACTGTACCACTTTCTGTCAGTAATCGGCCTCCAGAAACCAATCGGCCACTGGAGACTAATCAACAACCAGAGACCAATTGGTCCCTGGATGAAGTGTTTGTCCAGACGGATCATGATTCGGTGCTCCGTTGTTTTGCAGGTACAGGTATCCAAGCGCCCTCACTCTCAGAATGCTCCGGGCAAATCAGCAGGTCATTCAAAGAAGCCGTCTGATTCTACCCATGCGGAAGGGTTAGACCCAGTAACTAGAGAAAAGCTCATGAAACTTGTGAGCACTCTCCGTGGCAAAATTAAACAACTCACCAACAAGAAGTCGACTACTCCTACTAAGGAACAGTCGGCCAAGAAGTCAGCCCAAATGGGCAAAAATAAATCGGTCAGGGACCGACAGCCGACTCCTTATCCCAAGGAACCGGCTCGGCCTCAGTTTGACCTCTCTAGACTCCGGTTTCCTGAAACGGGTTCACGGAAAGCCATTCGGCATGTTCAGCCGGATGGTAACAAGAAAACATTCTCTGATGCTCGACATTACATCGAGCAGAGGAGAAATGAGATATCAGAGTCGGCCTCAACGTCGACTTACCATGACAGCTTCCAGCATACCTCGTTGAGGTATTCACAATCTGCACATGAGACTCCAGTAAGCAGCCCCAAGGTTCAAGTTGGACCTCATGTCATCCAGCAGGCTCAGTACATGGCTCAGCCATTGTACCAAACGCCCGATCAACCTTACATCCAGCCTGCCTTCCTCGGAGGACAGGCGGCATGCGGCTATCAGCCCATGGATTGGCAGCTTAGGCTGCAGGACCTTGGAGATCAACCCTCTGCTTTCTCTAAGGAAATAACCGACGCCGAACAGCCGGCCAAGGTTAAGAATGTGTTGGTAGGAGCCTATGACGGGACCACCAACCCAGAAGACCACCTACTAGCATACACCCACCTCATGTATTTACAGGGGTTGGATGATGCCGCATGGTGTCGCTGCTTTCCAGCCACGCTGAAGGGCATAGCCCAGTAGTGGTTCGACAACTTGCCGGCTGGATGCATTAACAGCTTCAAGACGCTTGCGTTCTTGTTTGCCTCCAACTTCTCTATGAATATCCCTGCCAAGAAGACAAGCCTTGATCTTGGCAATGTACAGCAGGGAGATAGAGAAGGCTTGCGTTCCTACGTCAGACGGTTCAATCTGGTCCGAATCCAGATCCATGGACTATCTGACGAGGTGGCCTTCATAGACTTTTTCAAAGGTCTAAAGGACGGTTCTACGTTTAAGTATGAACTTGTCCGAAAGCAAATTTTCACTTTGCAGGGAGCGCTGCGGGAGGCGGAGGCCAATATAAAGGCGACCGAGCTCTGTTCTTCCAACCGACAGTCGGACTCTAAAAGGTCCGACCGACAGAAGGAGGGTCGGCTTGCTCAGCCGGCTCCCAAGTCGGAAGAGAGCAAAAAGAAAAAGCAAGTCTAGGTCGTTGATAACTCTGATCAGCCGGCCCAGAAAAAGAAGAAAGAGTGGAAACCGTACGTCCCAAGGTACGAGTTCCACAAAGACTGCTGCTCCATCTTGATGGAAATAAAGGACCGGCTAACTCTTGAGAAGCCGGCCCCAATGAGAGGTTCCGTTGATAATCGGAACAAAAATAAACACTGCCACTTCCATGAAGACGTTGGTCATGACACCAACGACTGTTTCAGCCTCAAGAGAGAGCTTGACCGTCTGGCCGACAAAGGACAGCTAAAGTCATACGTGAAGTCCAAAGTGACTTCAAAAGCGAATCTGGGGCAGTCCAAAAAGAAGGCTCCCCAGCCGACTGTTAGTACCGACACTGATGAAGATCCGGTATATACCATAGCAGGCGGATTCGCCGGGGGTGGCCCGACTATTCGGGGCACCAAGGATCGTCTAAAAAAGATGATCCATTCTGTTGAAGAAGGAGAGGCGGCAAGCACATCCGCCTTCCTTGAGGTCATCATCACCGAAAAGGACAGAGGCAAAGTCCGTCGGCCGCATGATGACCCTGTTGTCATTGAATGCAAAGTGGCCAACCAACTGGTTGGTCGAATCTTGATTGACACAGGCAGTTCCTCTGACCTCATCAGCCTCAAATGCTTGTCAAACCTCAAGTACAAGCCAGACAGCATGATGGAGGTCTCTCACACCCTTGTAGGGTTTAGGGGAGGACTCGTGCACCCAGTCGGACGGATAGATTTGCCCATCCGGCTGGGGCAAAAGGGAAACGGTCGGCACATGACCATCCGTTTCCTCGTGGTTGAAGAGCTTACTGCCTACAACCTCATCTTTGGTCGACCCACTCTAAACGAGTGTAAGGCCGTCATCATCCCTGCCCTCATGCTCGTTAAGTATGAGAGGGATGATGGCACATTCGGTTCCCTTAATGGGGACCAGAAGACAGCTCGAGAGTGCTATCTCTCGGATGTCAAGCCCGCGGCTGCAGCAGCCGTCCGGGGCAAACAAATAGTTGACCTTGATGATGACAAGGAAGATTAAGCGGCCCCACCAGTTGAGAAAAGGAGAAAAATTGATCAACAGGTGGTGGTCAAAAAAGAGAAAAAATAGCAATCACTGACCGGGGAACGGTCGGATGATCTACGTCCCCAGCCGACTAGTGTGCACATTGATATCCCTCTGGACAACACTCGGCCAGAGCGGACTGTTGCGTTTGCTAAGCTGGGTGACAGTCTACACCAGCTTCTGAAGGAATTCAAAGACATCTTTGCCTTTGAAGTGGAAGAGATGCCTGGCATAAGTCCGGATCTCGCTGTTCACAAGCTTGCCGTTGATCCTAAAAAGAAGCCCATTCGGCAAAAGAAAAGAAATCACGATGAAGAAAGAAGTCAGGCGGCGGCAGCTGAAGTTAAAAAGCTGCTGGACGCCAAGTTCATTCGACCATGTAACTTTCCTAACTGGGTAGCTAACGTTGTGTTAGTAAAAAAGCCGAATGGAACCTGGCGGATGTGTGTTGACTACACCGACCTGAACAAGGCATGTCCGAAGGACAGTTATCCATTGCCTAAGATCGACAGTCTGGTTGATTCCACAGCCGGTCATGCCTTGATGAGTTTTATGGACGCCTATTCAGGTTTCCATCAGATCCCCCTGTGGAAGAAAGATCAAGAAAAGACGGCATTCGTCACTGATCAGGGGTTGTTTTGTTATACGGTGATGCCGTTTGGTTTGAAGAATGCACCTGCTACTTTCCAACGAATGATTAACACAGTCTTCATTAATCAGATTGGAAGGAATGTAGAGGCATATATTGATGACATGATAGTCAAATCCAAACAATAAGCGGATCATCTTGCTGATCTCCGAGAAACATTCGCCACACTCAGGCGGCACAAGGTCATGCTAAATCCAAAAAAGTGTGTCTTTAGTGTTGAGTCTGGGAAGTTTCTCGGATTCCTGATTGATCAACGGGGAATAGAGGCCAACCCTGAGAAAATACAGGCGGTCATCGACATGCAGTCGCCCCGAACTGTAAAAGAGGTTCAAAAGCTTACAGGATGTCTGGCGGCCTTGGGGAGATTCCTCAGTCGGTCAGGCGATAAGTGTCTCTACTTTTTCCACGCAATCAGGAAGAAGACTAATTTTGAATGGGGGATGATGCAGAAGCGGCCTTTCAAAAGTTAAAAACTCACTTGCACTCTTTGCCAAGGCTTGTTAGCCCTTTGCCCAAAGAGACGCTCTTTATGTATCTGGCCGTCTCCGATCATGCCCTCAGCGCCGTCCTCTTAGCTGAAAGAGACGGCACTCAGCTCCCAGTCTATTTCACCAGTCACGTTCTCAGGAACGCCGAGCTTCGGTACCCCATGGTTGAAAAATTTGGGCTCGCCCTCTATATGGCCATCAAGAAATTGAAACCTTACTTCTTGGCACATGCGGTAGTGGTCTACACTGACCAGCCGATTAAACGACCTCTGACAACCTTGGAGTCTTCTAGACGAATGCTCAAATGGGCGATTGAAATACAAGGAATGGAAATCACTTACGAACCTAGGAAAGCAATAAAGGGGCAAGCATTCGCCGACTTTATTGTGGAAATGACAAGGCCGGTTGTTCCGAATGATACTAGTCAGGTTTGGAAAATGTATGTAGACGGGAGCTCTACTACGAATGGCTGTGGTGCAGGGATTATCTGTCAGTCTCCTGAGGGGGACAAATTTGAATATGCACTACGGTTCAAGTTCCAGGTCTCTAATAACGAGGTCGAATATGAAGCCCTGCTTGCTGGCATTCGGTACTGTAAGGCAGCAGGGGCAAAGAAAATTGACGCTTGCTCAGACTCACAATTTGTCGTACTCCAAGTCAATGGAACGTACGAGGCCACTCATCCGGCCATGATAAAATACCTGCAGGCGGTCAAGACTGAAATTGGGACACTTGAAGAATTTTCACTAAGTCAAGTGCCCAGATCATCCAACAATCAGGCGGATGCTTTGTCCAAACTGGCATCATCCGCCTCCTGTGAAACGCCTCGGTTTGTCTTCTGGGAAGTCATGGAAAAAAGAAGTATCTCTGAAGAAGACCCCATTGGAGTTCTAGATAGAAGCTCAACTTGGATGGACATCATCCGGGCTTACCTTACAGACGGCACGCTCCCTGACTCACCGCAGGAGGCGGCTGTTTTGAAAAAACGAGCGGCTAACTTCGAGTTGCGACAAGGGGAACTCTTCAGGGCTGGGTTATTAAAACCTCTGTTGAAGTGTGTTACCCCCGAGAAGGGTAAGGAAGTCCTCGAAGAATTGCATGCGGGATTCTGCGCCTCTCACATAGGGGGCAGATCCCTTGCTGCCAAAGCCAGGCGGCTTTATTTCTGGCCTACTCTGGAGTCGGATGCAATGGAATTGGTGAGAAAATGTGACAAATGTCAAAAATTTGGCAAACTCATTCACCGTCCGGCTACAGACCTGACGGCCATCCACAGCCCAATACCCTTTGCCAAATGGGGCATGGATATTTTGGGGCCATATACAGCCGCACCAGGCGGCAAGCGCTACATACTGGTGGCTGTGGATTACTTTACTAAGTGGGTGGAGGCAGAGGCAGTCAAAAACATTAAGACCAAAGATGTTATTTCCTTCGTCTGGAGAAACATAATCACTCGTTTCGGGGTGCCCATGTCTATGGTTTTTGACAATGGTCCTCAATTTGAAACGCCTCAACTCAAGACTTGGCTGGGAGACCAAGGGATCTCTAGCTTTTTTGCATCAGTCGGCCGGCCTCAAGAAAACGGCCAGGTCGAGGCTTTTAACAAGTTAATCTCAGACGGGATTAAAAAGAAAATTGAACAGGCTGGTGGCCTTTGGGCGGATGAACTATCACACGTCCTTTGGTCCATCAGGACGACTGCTAAAGGGGCAACTGGAGAGACCCCATTCCTTATGGTGTATGGTGCAAAGGCTGTCTTGCCCATTGAACACTATGAGCCGACTCTTCGAATCATGCTGTATGACGAAGAGGCGAATTGGGAGGCCATGCGCCTAGCATTGGACTCACTTCCAGAGAGCAGGGGCAATGCTGCCCTGCGCCAAGAGATATACCGTCTGAGAATGACTCGGGCCTACAACAAAAGAGTACACAAGCGTCCTCTAAAAATAGGAGACTTTGTACTACGGAAAATGGAAGCAGTCGGTAGGGCGAATAAGCAGGGTAAGCTCACCCCAAACTTGGAAGGCCCCTATCGAATCTATGAAGAAGTAAGAGACGGCACCTACCGCCTGGAAGAACCAGACGGCAGGCAGCTGCCTAGAACTTGGAATGTAGACAACTTGAAAAAGTACTACTTCTAAGTACGAATGTAAATACTTCAATTTTTGTTATTTCAAAATTTTGCTAATGAGAAAATGCTTCCATGTCCCAATTTGTTCTACTATCTTAAATTTTTTAATACCGTCTGTACCAGCTACAGACGGCCCTTATGAGGACGTCTATTCCAATAAACAGACGCCACACAAACCCTTTGAAGGAACCGACTGTTATAAACAGTTGTTCCTACGAAATTTTATTAAGTTTATACCTACATTTGCTTAATCAAATACGAGGCCTAAGGCCAGATAAAAAAAAAGAGACCGAATGGTCACAGTCTGCTCCAACATGAGTCAGATAACCGGCGACGCCCATTCGGGTGAATTCGTCGAGGAGAAGCATCTCCCATTTGGGTGGCACATTGCTCTACGAATCCACAAGCGGCCCAACCGAATGCTAAGACAGCACTCGCAGTCGTTTGTTTTAATCCAAAGTGAAATCTAAAAGGCTAGAGTTTTTCTAACTGTTCTAGTACGGTTCGGAAATGGTCACTGTTTCATAAGTAGAGGCTAACCGAGGCATAAAGCCGGATGCGCCTGTTTTAGCTCAAGGGCAAAACAGGCGGAATAATTTTATAAAAATACGCTGAGTTAACTACTTAGCACTTAATTGAGGCTATCAACCGGATGACGCCTGATCCTTACCTATGGGGCAAGACAGGCGGACGAATTACTTTGAAAGAAAATTGGCTATGTCCCAGACTTAGCACTTTAGGTTCAAGGAGGCCAAATGGCCGGATGCGCCTGTTTTTGCCTTAGGGGCAGAACAGGCGGCGATCATTCCTTAGCAAAATAACTAAGTTAGAAATTTGAGTTCTGTTTGAGCCAATGGCCGAATGAACACTTATATTTTCCAAAATCTGGATGGACGTCTGCCGCGTGGTTTGGGGCAATCACCATAGTGATTGATTGACTTAGAAACCATGAATACTCTTCTAAGTATCAATAATTTCCAAGTCAATCAATCTCATAAAACCGAAACCACTCGACATCCGTCCAGGGGCAAGAACATTCGCATGGTATACAGGTTATAATACTTAGCCAAAAAACATGCAAAAATTTTCAAACAATTCAAAGACAAAGTATGAAAAACTTCAGCCAAATGGCCGAATGATTTCAAATTAAAAATGACCAATCGCCATCAGACGATTGGTTTGAAATTGTTGTCTGGCAAAGCCAGAGAAATTGTCAGATTACCCGACCCCTCGGTCGGTAATGATACAGAAATACACGGCACACAGGCCGGAAACACAAATACTTGGCCATTCGGCCGCAGAAAAAGAAATAAAAAGCTTAAGTTATCAGGGGAGAGCCTCTTCATTGGCAGCCGGACTGTTACCCTTCGGCTGCTCTTCATCATTTTTCTCCTGCTCCTCCGCCTGATCTTCCTCCTCTTCCCTAGAGGACGACTCCTCAGAAGAGTCGGACCTAGAGCCTTCGGCCTCAGCATCAGCCTTGGAAGCTTCTTCCATCTCCTCAAGGAGGCGATCGTCGTAAGCTTTGCTGAGCTCGTCAAACTTGGACTTCCAAACTTGGTAGTCCGAGTCTGGCTGAACAGCCGCCCAAGTGTCCCGCATGATGGCCTCATTGTCCCTGATCATTTGCTTGACCAGTTCAGCTCTTTCTTGCTCGGCCCGGGACTCAAACTTGGTTTTTAGCTGCTGCTCCTAATTGCTGAGCTTGTGCTGCAGGAAGCCCACCCTGTTCTGGGCTCTCTCGACCTCATCCTTGGCATCTTGAAGGGGCTCGAGCTCCGCCTTAAGGGCCTTGACCTCCTTCTTGAGGTTGGAGACTTGCAGGCGGGCCGAGTCCAGGTCCTTCTTCACCTGCAGATTGGCCTCCGACTGCGAATACATCATATCAAGCGTCAGTAATTCATTCTGAGCAATGTCAAAGTGAGCCCTATCCAAGGCGGACTCGGCCTGAGCCTTAGCAGCTTTTACCTCTTTGGTCTTCTCCTTAAGGGGTTTGCTGAGCCCTTGGATGCGCAGCATGGCCTGCAAAAAGAAGCCGAATGGTTATGAACCAGACGGACAAAAAAAAAAAAAAAAAAAAGCCGAATGTTAATGCAAAGTTAAATCTATACCTCACAAAGGTTCCCTAGAATACCATCAAGGTCTAGGGTGCCGACTCCTCTGACGGATGCTTTATCATCCGGATCAATCGCCCTCAGCATGGACTTGGCCATTTGAACTACAGTCGGCCTCTGTATGGGGACTGCAAGAAGAAAAAAGTTAAAAAAATACTCAAAGTATGGAAAACTTGAAGAAAGGAAAAACAGGACGAATGGTTCTTACCATCTTCCTCATCCACCTCCTCTTCCCCCAGAAACCTCGTCGGACCGGATGAGGGGGTGGTGCTTTTCCCCAAGGACCTCTTAGGGTCGGATGAAGAGGGGGGCTTTTCCCCCAAAAACCTCTTCGCACCGGTAGACGAGGGGGGCTTTTCCCCCAAAATCCTCGCCTTATGGGGAGAGGCGTCTGAGGGCCTCTTTGGCTTATGAGCAATATGCTTCCGGCCGCCTCTGCCGGATGCGCTCACATTACCAGCCCTAGTTTTCTGGAGCTTGGGGTCGGATGGTTTGGACGGAGAATTGGAGGAGGTACCCTGTTCAAAAGAAAACAAGGTTAGTAAAACATTCGGCAAAAATCAGCATTAATCAAATGAATGCTAAGTATAGAGTCTCACCCCTGGGGTACCGGCTGGTTGCTGCTCTTCCACCCTTGTGGTGGCCTCCGTCCTGTTAAGGACGTTTGATCTGTATCTGGCAGCAGATACATCCGGCTTCCTGGAGGCCGAGAGTTTCTCCATTGCTTTGTCTGCAAAAAGAGTCAAGTGTTAGCCACATTTCAACCAAATGAAGACAAGCAAAATATAAAAAGCATATTAAACAGACGGCCGACTACCTCTCGGCATCTCAGTACTTAGCCCGCAAGCGGCCAAGAAGGTCCCTTCCTCAAACCATTTGTACAAAGGGAGATAGCTTTGGGGGGTGACTTCCTTGTCCCCCTCATCATTCGTCTTCACAGACACGGTGAACAAACCCGCGTCCATGATCTCCTCCTTTGCTCGTCTAGGAAGAGCTGGCAATGCGCTTCTGCCTGCTAGGAGAGGCGGCTGTCGGCAGTTTTGACTATGTAGAACTTAGTTCTCCAGTCTTTCCACTTGTTCTCTTTGCCAACAGCCATCATATACCCCTTGCAAGTAGTCAAGGTGTACCAACCCTCGCCACCCCTAGCAGGCGCCCTACTAAGATAATGCATGTGGGCGAAGGCTTCAAAACTCGCCTCCACCTGCAGCATCTCGCAGGCGGCAACGTACCCTAGAATGTTTATCCAGGAGTTGGGTACAAGTTGCCAGATACCCAGTTGGTATCCATCCAAGATTCTCTCCACAGCCGGATGGAGAGGGAAGCGCAAGCCAGCCTGAAAGGCCGCCTCATAACAACCGAATGCTCGGTCTTGGTAGCTGGCCATGCTCGGCCAAGTGATGGTGTCGTCCTTATTTGGGACGCACAAAGTAAAGCCATGGCCGAGCACAACCTTGCCCCTAAAACTCGCAAGGTTGTTTGTCATGGTGTTCCGCCTGCTCTGCGGAACATGGTGATAGTAGGGGGCTTTTTCCGAACGCCTGGAAGCGCTCGGCTCTGCCCAAGAATCCCCTTTCTCAACTGCCAGGGACTCCCTGGTGTAGGGAATATTTCAAGCATTACGATAACCCCAAACTTGAACACCACTGTGATCATACACTAAAGTACAGTGGCGTTCCAAAGGGAAAGACAAAGAGCAAAAAGAGTCGCCAACAAGTTTTAAGGAACTTGTAAACCCAAAAGACAATCCAAAGGACCGTCAACTACTCCATAAGGTCTTGAACCAAACAGGGTCCGGGGATGAAGGTACGAATCCAATCTACAAAAGAAAGAACCCGCCCTATAAAATAGGCCTCTACTTTGTTCTGCTCGTATTCATGCGCGCTTTTCGAATAACATACAAACATTATGTTAAACCTAACCTGTTTAATCTATGTTGGTTGAATATTAATGCACAAATAATACTATTATTGGCGATCACTTGAATTAAAATCACATTAGCCTAAACCAAATTAATAATTATCTTATTAAGTGTGATTTCAAGTACAAATTCCCTTTAAACCTGCATAAAAGGCGTGATCAAGCAATAACAATAAAATAATCAAGCAACATAATAATAAACAAAATAACAATAACGATGATAATAGCATGATAAGGCATAATAAAGCTTGATAATAATAGCAAGATCCTAGGCATGATACTAACAAGATTAATAACAAACCCTAGCATGTCACTAAACGATAAAGATCAAAGCTTTAAACCTAACATGGTACTAACATGATATTAGAAAGCATAAAATAACATCCTAACATGATACTAGAAGGCATAAAATAACATCCTAACATGATACTAGGAATATTAAACATCCTAACATGATACTAGGAATTATAAACAATAATAAGCATGCAATCTACATTGTGAAAGAAATAGGGAGTAAGCTAATCTACTTACTTCGAAGCCTCGTACCTCTTTCTAATAACAAAATACACAAGTTAGTAAACTTCAATGAAAATAAATAAAGAACAATTAAAGAATTAAAGAGTTAAATCAAAATCAAATTAAATAAAGTTTAGACTAGTTTTGGACCAAACCCTCAGAAATTATCAACCTTTCACGTCTAGGGCGAAGGCAACTCCGAACTTGGCTAAGTGACTCTAAGTCTTGTGAATGCGGAATATTGTATTTTGAAAAAAGCTAGTTTAGAAAGAGAGAGAGAGAAAGCATATATTGCTCAAGAGAGAAAAGAGAGAATTAAGGAAGAGAGTTGATTGATAGAAGTTGATATTTGTTGATTGATAAAAGTTGACTTTTGAAAACAGGAATTCGAACCCCTATTTATAATGAAAATAATCCGGAAAAACACGGAATTTGATAAGGAATAAAACTCCACGCTGTCGCCAGGAATTAACTCTGTCGCGACGCGACAGGGTCTGTCGCGCGGCGACAGGGTCTGTCGCGCGGCGACAGACTTGTCGTCTGGCGACAGCCTGTATAAGCGCGTTTTTCTTCACACGGAATCCGATCTTTAATCAACTTGATCTACGGAATCCGTACAGAAGATAAAATACATATTTAAGATAATAAAAATAATATTCTATTCCAAATAAAAAACCCTTAAAGATAATTAATTATTAATCCTATCAATATTAGAATTAAAAGGAAATTTCTAGAAACTTCTAGAAAACTATAATTAATCCTAATAACTTTAGGAATAACAATTAATATCGGGTCCTCCTCTAGATCATTGGGCCGTATTAAAATAAATAACCGGGCCCAGTTTAGCATTTTGGCCATAACTTCCTCATTATTCATCGGAATCGGGCTTATAATATATCGTTGGAAAGGTCTTTTAAAGCCCCATCCATCTACACTATTATTGGACCCTTATCATGGACCAAAATAAACTGAAATGGACGTTTTCAAAATGAATAAAATCACTTTCAAAAACAGAAAGAAGGATTTTTAATTAAAACTAAACCGCGACACTTGACTTTCGAATCACTTTCACCTAATTCGATTATGTTCCGACGTACAAGGCATTCATCACTGGGTTTGGTTTTGGGGAGACACAAATGGGTGTCTACAGAAGCCCCCACTTTGACTAAGTTTGAAGAAACTTAAGTTTCGAAAAAACGAAAGTCAAAGTATCGATAGGGACGGAGAATGATTCAAAATGTTCTGCAATTCCAAATCATTCTTATAACGCCGATACCTGCAAAACAATGTTAGTTAAACAGATAAAAGGGTTAAGAAACGCGTATCTTGCACCGTCGAGCACACGTCTCTGAAAGTAACCATCTTTGTTGCTTCATATGTTGTTTGTGACAACACCCACAGTGCCTTGTGAACGCCATCCTTGAAGATAACCATATGTCGTCGTCTTCAATATTCTTGATCCTCCACAGTATTTCGGGAACATCATCGAAAATAACTGTATGTCGTCATCTCCTGGGTGTGGCCATACTTTGCCACAGCAGTATGTCGCCGCTATAAACAATCTCTTCTTTACCTAGAGGGACCGCCGAAGGTGACCTTACTTCGCCATCTCCAAGATTTGTGACAACTCTCCACATCCTAGGGAACGCTGTCCATCATTGCTGCTACATCTCGAGCTTTTCCTTGAATCATGGTGACAACTTTCACAATCTTAGCGAATGTCGTCAAAGACCGCCTCATCACGAACCGTTCTTCTCAAATCTAGGTGACAACCTCCACAATCTTAGCGAATGTTGTCAAAGACCGCCTCATCACGAACCGCTCTTCTCAAATCTAGGTGACAACTTCCACAATCTTAGCGAATGTCGTCAAAGACCGCCTCATCACGAACCGCTCTTCTCAAATCTAGGTGACAACCTCCACAATCTTAGCAAATGTCGTCAAAGACCGCCTCATCACGAACCGCTCTTCTCAAATATAGGTGACAACCTCCACAATCTTAGTGAATGTCGTCGTAGATCGCCCATCTCGTGCTATCTTCTCAAATCTTGATGACAACTTCCACAATCTTAGCGAAGGTCGTCGAAGATCGCCCATCTCGTGCTATCTTCTCAAATCTTGATGACAACTTCCACAATCTTAGCGAACGTCGTCAAAGATTGCTCATCTCGTGCTATCTTCTCAAATCTTGGTGACAACTTCCACAATCTTAGCGGGCGTTGTCGAAGATTGCCCATCTCGTGCTATCTTCTCAAATCAAGTGATAACCTTCACAATCTTAGCGAAAGCTATCAAAGAACGCTTCATCTTGAATTGTTCTTCTCAAATCTAATAATAACCTCCCCAATCATAGTGAAAGCTATTGAAGGTCGCTTCATCTCAAATCGTCCTTCTTAAATCCAAGCAATAGACTCTTTTTAATCTTAAAGCCCCCTGTTGAAGGCTTCGTCATCTCGAATCTTCAAATCTTCTTCCATCTTAGGAAATCGTTGTGAACCGTTACTTTGGTGCTTGCGATGAGCCAATACTTAGGCGCTTTAAGCTAAGTGAGACGATCTTTTGTCAGGTCGATCACTTATTGTGATTGTAATCGAGCCGACTACTAAATCATGTCAAATTGCTTATAGGGGCTAACTGGCGTACCAAGGAACCCAAAATTGCTGAGCCAGGTCTATATGACTACATCATGAAGCCACGTGACCTGTCGCTGCACCAGCGCAAGCCAAAAGTGCCTGTCGCCGCGATATCGTTCTGAACTTTCAATTTGGTCGTTTCCTTACAACCAAATCTGCTCAAATCTTTTGCAAATTAAGGCTCTTCACCTATGATTTACTGATCCATATAATTTTTGCTCAAACTCCTCTCATCTTCGAAGAATCTCATATATCTATATTCGTAGTTTTTTTCGAAAAAATCCGGAAACATTCTTGCTCGCCGGAATGTACCTGCATCTATATTTTAGACTATAGGACTTTGCTCATCTTTTATTATCTTAGGGTTGACCTAAGGCTTAGTGTTGCTTGACTCATTGACTTGTCATGACTCGACTCAAAGCGTTTGACACATGTGTTAGACTCCACTCGATGTGATATGACACAATGATGACTCACTATGTGTGACTCGTGTGTGCACTAGACTTGATGTGTACATGACTCAAAAACAAAAAATTTCCGTCATTTTTGTGGAGGGTACCGACTTTCTCCCGAAAAAGAAAGACGCGAAAAAGAATCGAAGTGTTAAATGGTGCATGTTGAATGAGCTTAATCAAGTATATGCATTTGATACTATCCCTCAAGGTGCAAGGATTAATTCCTCCTAAACTATCTTAGTTGACTCGATTATGAAAGTATTTAGGTAACTTAGGCATGGAGGCTAAGCACTTCATACTTCTTGATACAATGATGATTATAAGTGATGAGTGATGTGTGATATGACAAAGCATGCTTCAACGTTACGTTAAGATTTCATGACAAAGGGTTCCTAATTGGAAGTCTATTTAGTCATGTATCTGTGCAGTGTGTGAAAGTGACACTAAAGTTAGGCTGCAAAGGCTAACGGTGTGGAAAAGTATTATTTGATAAGAGTCAAATAATGATGACTCTTAGGCTAGGTAGGCTAATGATGTAAGGATCAAGCCCCCAAGTCTAGCTCTAAGTAAATAGGGATGAGCATTGGAAATCCCTTGATATGATCATGGTGTAAGTGTGTGAGTGTGAAAATGAATGCATTTTTATTGTGGCCGCACCTCAATGTGAGGTTGCCTACGTATCCGTTAGGAATCAGGCCAAACGTAGCTCTAACCGAACCTCGCACAAGTGTGTGTATACCTCAAAAAGGTCTTTTTAAGGGTTGTAACGTGGTTAGGCTAAAGGTTAGAGAAGAAGGGGATAAAGGCTCAAGACCCTAGATAAGCCCCCAAGGTGTGCAACCTTGCTTTTGAATCTTATTATTTTTTTATGCTTGAGGTTTTCTCTCTTTTGAGCTTTTTTTTTTCTTTTTTGTTTGCTCTTCTTTTTTTGCTTCATTTTTTCGTATTCGCATTATTTTATAAGTGTGGGCAATCCTGATCATGCGGTCTATCACTCACTTGGCATTCATGTTTCTCAGGCACGGTACCGAGCACTCGATAAGAAACGCAATTTGAGACATGTTCTTATCAAAGATATTTTTATATCCAGACATTGGAACACTTGCCCTTTTGTACACTTTTATTCATTTTTGCTTATTTTTATTTTTTTTGTATCATTTTTTTATTTTGAGATCACTCAAGCTTTCATATTTGAAACTTGCATGAGTTACACACCATCCCATCCCAAGGTTAGGTAAATGTAGGTTGAAAAAAGAAAGGTATATCGTTAGACGAGGCTCAAAGTGGTTTATCAAGAAAAGGATTATATATTTAAAGGGTGAGAGATATGATATGGCTACAAGAGGTGCCTCCCATCATTGGTATACCTTGTGCTTAATTCGGCGTTTTTTTATTTTATTTTTTTTTTTTTTTTTTTTTTGAATTATGCAATGCAATGATCATATGCAAGAAATTAAAATGCTCATTATATTAAAGGGGAACAAAATAAAAAACCTATGTAATAAATCTAAGGTAGACAAAGGGTGCCTATGCTAGACTTATTGGGGAAAGGTTTGAAAAAAGAAGAAGAAAGCATGAAATCTTAGTGAGAAGCTTGCCTTGTGTTTTGTCTCGTCATTACTTCTTTTTTTATTATTATTATTGTCAATCACATGACTCAAACTCGATTCAACATGCATAGATGGGAAGAGATCATGAAAGAATGAAGGGAATGATATGTGTGGAGAAAGTATGTAGAGAGTGGAAAGATGATGTGGATGGAGAAATATGGAAGAAAGTATGTGGAGAATAGGAAGAAGATGTAGATGAAGAAATATTGAAGAATTGGAAAAAGAATGGACCCACACTCAAATGACGGAAAAATCGACTCATGCATGAACCTAAGACATGGTCATGGTAACATATACAAAGTGTGTGCTAAGACTAGTGAGTTTAGGTGACATGTTAAGACTTGTGTCATGACCATGTGGCTAGACTATGTGACTAGACTTAAGCAAAGACTAAATTAAGACTTCACGTATGTGCATTAAACTGGACAGGCTGTGGTATTTTAGTCATAACTTTTAATCTGTGACTCTGATTGGGACGAAACCAACGCCAAATTAAAGATAAAACTCAGGGCTACAGATCCATAGGTTGTACGACTCGTGGTTCTTCCTAGAACTCCGGCTATGACCAAAACAAGTTAACGCATGTGCAGTATACGGGAATAAAAATCCGGGTTGACTTAAAGGAACTATGACTCGACTTTAGGCTTGTTCATTAGTTCAAATTAATTAATTAATTAATTAAACAAGGTCTTTGACTCTTAGTGTATGACCATTGGACTTTAAGTGCCTAAACTAAATTAAAGACTTAAACGTGGTTTGAACCATTAATAAACTGATTAACCGATTAGTAGACTGTGAATTAAACTCGTCGTGATGACTCGAGCAAAAGAACAGGACTGTCGCTAAAACAACAGGACTGTCGCCACTGTTTAGAGCCTGTCGCCAGACGACAAAACTGTCGCCAGGCGACAGACACTAAACCGCAGCGCCACAGTCCAAACTCCTGCGCCATTGCTGGAACATTAATCTGGACTGTTTCCAGTAATTTTACTCTAAATGGATATACCTAAAGTCGTACTAAGTCAAATTGATTAAATTATTAGCCTTTAATTAATTCAAGATTAATTAATTACTTAGACAAAGTCCTTTTAGTCATTAGTTAATTCATTAGTCTTGAACACAAGTCAAACAAACGATTAGCGCACATATAGTATATACAAGAAAAAAGTACACATAGTTCACATAGTCACAAGATGAGTTTGCAACCTAACCAAGGCTCTAGTTCTCTAAAGTTCGAGGATATTGGTTAAGTCAAAAGAAGGTCCATGGTTAAGAATCCACATGCATTGCACACAAGCCTACCAAGAGGGTTGGAGCGAATGGACAAGATTCCGCGAGTGCGGTAGGAGACCGGACTCGACGCCATGGTTGGATAGATTCCAAGACTTACACGTCCCCAAATCTGAGCTTTGCACAAAATAGTGGAATACTCCATTGGGCAGGCGAAGCAAGGAACCCCCAGAGGGTTATATCCATATGTAGAACACATATGAGTTTCAGAAAAGTGAGAAAACGATTCAATCAATAAGCAAAATCGAGCCAATAACACTAGAAAAGGTCAAAGCAAGAAGACAGAACCCTGGCTCAGTATTGGAAGAACTTGGCGCCAGACAACAGGGACTGTCGCCGCAAAAAAGTCCCTGTCGCCAGGCGACAGAAACTTTTTACGGGCGACAAGCCCTGTTTTCTAGACGCTAGTTCCTACATGCCTTGGCAAGTTTCTGTGTTCTTCGAATTTTCCAGATTTCGTATTATCTTTTCGATTCTAGTCATGAAAGATATTTCCCAAATTTCCTACGTGTAAAATTCCTATGGATTGACTCATGGGGTGCTCCCATGAGGACCTTTTAATGCATATGACAATAATGTTAATCAAATCACGCACATGAAATACTTAGAATTTTTCGAGTCTCATCCGCTCATTCTAAATAATTGCCAAAATTTAATAAATTTCAGGAATATAAATAGAAATCCTCCCCAGTGGAGTCGCCAAAAACTGTAGGGAATATTTCAAGCATTACGATAACCCCAAACTTGAACCCCACTGTGATCATACACTAAAGTACGGTGGCGTTCCAAAGGGAAAGACAAAGAGCAAAAAGAGTCGCCAACAAGTTTTAAGGAACTTGTAAACCCAAAAGACAATCCAAAGGACCGTCAACTACTCCATAAGGTCTTGAACCAAACAGGGTCCGGGGATGAAGGTACGAATCCAATCTACAAAAGAAAGAACCCGCCCTATAAAATAGGCCTCTACTTTGTTTTGCTCGTATTCATGCGCGCTTTTCGAATAACATACAAACATTATGTTAAACCTAACCTGTTTAATCTATGTTGGTTGAATATTAATGCACAAATAATACTATTATTGGCGATCACTTGAATTAAAATCACATTAGCCTAAACCAAATTAATAATTATCTTATTAAGTGTGATTTCAAGTACAAATTCCCTTTAAACCTGCATAAAAGGCGTGATCAAGCAATAACAATAAAATAATCAAGCAACATAATAATAAACAAAATAACAATAACGATGATAATAGCATGATAAGGCATAATAAAGCTTGATAATAATAGCAAGATCCTAGGCATGATACTAACAAGATTAATAACAAACCCTAGCATGTCACTAAACGATAAAGATCAAAGCTTTAAACCTAACATGGTACCAACATGATATTAGAAAGCATAAAATAACATCCTAACATGATACTAGAAAGCATAAAATAACATCCTAACATGATACTAGAAAGCATAAAATAACATCCTAACATGATACTAGGAATTATAAACAATAATAAGCATGCAATCTACATTGTGAAAGAAATAGGGAGTAAGCTAATCTACTTACTTCGAAGCCTCGTACCTCTTTCTAATAACAAAATACACAAGTTAGTAAACTTCAATGAAAATAAATAAAGAACAATTAAAGAATTAAAGAGTTAAATCAAAATCAAATTAAATAAAGTTTAGACTAGTTTTGGACCAAACCCTCAGAAATTATCAACCTTTCACGTCTAGGGCGAAGGCAACTCCGAACTTGGCTAAGTGACTCTAAGTCTTGTGAATGCGGAATATTGTATTTTGAAAAAAGCTAGTTTAGAAAGAGAGAGAGAGAAAGCATATATTGCTCAAGAGAGAAAAGAGAGAATTAAGGAAGAGAGTTGATTGATAGAAGTTGATAGTTGTTGATTGATAAAAGTTGATTTTTGAAAACAGGAATTCGGACCCTATTTATAATGAAAATAATCCGGAAAAACACGGAATTTGATAAGGAATAAAACTCCACGCTGTCGCCAGGAATTAACTCTGTCGCGACGCGACAGGGTCTGTCGCGCGGCGACAGGGTCTGTCGCGTGGCGACAGCCTGTATAAGCGCGTTTTTCTTCACACGGAATCCGATCTTTAATCAACTTGATCTACGGAATCCGTACAGAAGATAAAATACATATTTAAGATAATAAAAATAATATTCTATTCCAAATAAAAAACCCTTAAAGATAATTAATTATTAATCCTATCAATATTAGAATTAAAAGGAACTTTCTAGAAACTTCTAGAAAACTATAATTAATCCTAATAACTTTAGGAATAACAATTAATATCGGGCCCTCCTCTAGATCATTGGGCCGTATTAAAATAAATAACCGGGCCCAGTTTAGCATTTTGGCCATAACTTCCTCATTATTCGTCGGAATCGGGCTTATAATATATCGTTGGAAAGGTCTTTTAAAGCCCCATCCATCTACACTATTATTGGACCCTTATCATGGACCAAAATAAACTGAAATGGACGTTTTCAAAATAAATAAAATCATTTTCAAAAACAGAAAGAAGGATTTTTAATTAAAACTAAACCGCGACACTTGACTTTCGAATCACTTTCACCTAATTCGATTATGTTCCGACGTACAAGGCATTCATCACTGGGTTTGGTTTTGGGGAGACACAAATGGGTGTCTACACCTGGCAGTACCTATTCTTGCTCTTGCCTCCCCTGAAGAGGCGGAGGCATTATCTGAAGAAGATGACGAGGCCGACTCATCATCAGAACTGTCATCAGAGCTAAGGGACTGCCGAGTGGTGCCAGTAGGGTCCTCCCTTAGACTCTCTTCCGGCGCCTGTCCAGAAGGCCCGGCTGCATAGGTTTCGTCTGCCTCCTCCAGTATCCTATCACTAGGAGTACCGCTTGAAGAGGGCGAATGGTAATAGGTGGGGGTTGGAGGAAGATTAGAAGGGCTATCAGGGTGTTCCGACACCTCACTACGAGGCACCCTCATTGAGCCGTCAGAATATATAACTGAACCATCCGACGGGAAAAAAGATCCATCGGAGTTGGGTTTTCTTGCTGTTCTTTTTGTCCTGGCCATCGTGTCCTGCACAGACGCGAAACCAGTCGGATTCGGAGAAGTTCGCAAAGCACAGTCGCTGGACAAGCAGTCGGCACTGCAAGTTCTAGATTCAGCCGTCCACGGTGACCGGCTGATCACTATCCTATACTGTGCCGCTTGCGATTGGGAAACCATTTTTTCGAAAAAAAAGAAAAAATGAAAAGTAAAAGAAGAAACAGGCGTTACCTTTAGAAAGAAGGGTGAGAGGCGCTTGGTTGGCTGGGAACGGTCGGACAGTGGGACGAGTGTCGGATGCTTGAGAACTAAGAAACACTTAGGGAATTTTTGAGATTCTTTAAAGTCAAAAGTCCAAGATTCTCCAAAGATTCGCAAAGGTGTAAAAAATCCAGAGGTGAAACTTTCTATTTATAGAAGGGTTAAAACCCTAAATTTTCCCGCCACAGTAACTTTTCAAAATCCGACCAGACGGATTGTGACACCTGTATATGTATATGTATTTAGCCGTCTCAGATCATACTCTCAGTGCCGTTCTCCTTGCTGAGCGAGACGGCGTTCAACTCCCGGTTTACTTCATTAGTCATTTTGTGAAAAATGCTAAACTCCGGTACCCTGTGGTGGAAAAATTTGGTCTTGCTTTGTATATGGCATTCAAAAAGCTGAAGCCTTACTTTCTGGCCCATCCGGTGGTGATTTACACCGACCAGCCACTCAAGCGGCCAATGTCTACCTTGGAGTCATCCGGCAGAATGTTAAAATGGGCTATTGAAATCACTTACGAACCGAGAAAGGCAGTGAAAGGTCAGGCGTTTGCCGACTTCATTGTGGAAATGGCCCGTCCGGTGGCTCCGGATAATCTCAATCAGGTTTGGAAAGTGTATGTAGACGGGAATTCAACTAAAAACGGCTGTGGTGCAGGCGTAATTTGTGAGTCTCCTGAGGGAGACAGATATGAGTATGCACTACGGTTCAAGTTTCAGGCCTCAAACAATGAGGTGGAGTACGAAGCCCTGCTAGCCGGAATCCGCATGTGTAAGGCGGCAGGAGCCACAAAAATTGACGCCTACTCTGATTCACAGTTGGTCGTTAGCCAATATGAGGGCACATTTGAAGCAACTCACCCGGCTATGATCAAATATCTTCAGGCGGTCAAAGATGAGGCTGGGTTACTTGAGGAATTTCATCTGAATCAGGTACCCAGGTCAGATAACAACCAGGCGGATGCTTTGTCTAAACTTGCATCCTCCGCCTGCCATGATACGCCTCGGTCAGTCTTCTGGGAAGTACTTGAAAAAAGAAGCATCTATGAAGATCCCATTGGAGTCCTGGACCGAAGCTCTACTTGGATGGATGGCATCCGGGCTTATCTCCCTGACGGGACACTTCCTGATTCACCCAGGAGGCAGCCGTCCTGAAAAAGCGAGCTGCAAACTTCGAGTTAAGAAATGGAGAGCTCTTCAAGGCGGGGTTCCTTAAGCCTCTTTTGAAGTGTGTAACCCCAAAAAAGGGGAAGGAAGTTCTCGAAGATTTGCACTCAGGGTTCTGCGCCTCCCATATAGGCGGCAAATCCCTAGCCGTCAGAGCCAAACGACATTATTTTTGGCCCACTTTAAAGGCAGACGCCAAGGAATTGGTGAGAAAATGTGACAAGTGCCAGAGATTTGGCAAGCTTATTCACCGTCCGGCTACTGACCTGACGGCCATCCACAGCCCAATCCCGTTTGCCAAATGGGGCATGGACATCTTGGGTCCTTACACGCCTGCACCAGGCGGAAAGCGCTACATCTGGGTGGCTGTGGATTACTTCACCAAGTGGGTAGAGGCTGAGGCGGTAAAAAATATCAGGACCTCAGACGTGATCTCCTTCATCTGGAAGAACATCATCACCCGGTATGGGGTTCCTATGTCTATGGTGTTTGATAATGGGCCTCAGTTTGAGACGCCTCAGCTCAAGACTTGGTTGGGAGATCAGAGGGTCTCAAGTTATTTTGCATCTGTTGGCCGGCCCCAAGCAAACGGCCAAGTTGAAGCCTTCAACAAATTAATCTCAGACGGTATAAAGAAGAAAATTGAGAGAGCCGGTGGCTTATGGGCTGAGGAATTAATTCATGTCCTATGGGCCATCCGGACAACTGCAAAGGGGGCAACCGGTGAAACCCCATTTCTCATGGTTTATGGTGCTGAAGCCGTCTTGCCTATTGAGCACTATGAGCCTACTCTCCGAGTCATGCTATATGATGAAGAGGCAAACTAGGAGGCAATGCGCCTAGCATTGGATTCACTTGCAGAACGTAGGGGCAATGCCGCCTTACGTCATGAGATTTACCGTCTGAGAATGACAAGAGCCTACAACAAGAGAGTACACAGGCGTCCCTTGAAAGTGGACGACCTTGTGCTACGAAAAATGGAGGCAACCGGTAGGGCCAATGAGCTTGGAAAGCTGACTCCTAATTGGGAAGGCCCCTACCGGATCTATGAAGAAGTAAGAGACGGCACCTACCGCATGGAAACTCCAGACGGCAGGCGCCTGCCTAGAACTTGGAACGTAGATAATCTAAAAAGATACTACGTCTGAGATTTTGTAATAATTTTTTGAACAAGAAGTGTACTTTAATGAGAAAAGGCTTTTTGTTTTCATTCTTGAAGTTTTTTATTTCCGTCTGAAACACAGACGGGTTGCATGTTTATTTTTTCTAAGTTTGATACTTGGAAATTGAATGTATGCCTGATTGGCAAAGAGGCCAATGGCCAGATAACTAAGCTGAGCACAAAAACGCTCAGTGGCTACACAGCCGGTCTAAACCAAGACAAATGGCCAAAGGCTAGACGGCTGATTTCCCCATAAAACCGCCTGTCCCTACATGGACTAAGGCGTCCGGCGACACCCCTCCGGGTGCAATCGTCGCAGAGAGAAGCCAACATGCTTACTCTACGTACCAATGCAGGCGGCCATAATTGGACGGCTGAATCAGCCGTCCATAGCCGTCTGCCTGAGCAACTTAAGGAAATATTAAGGTTGGAGAACCAGATGCCAATTGACATCAGACGGTTTCCTCTACCGACTGCATTCCTTACTTAGCGTTTTTTCGCATTAAAATTGTACGCAGCCTCATTTGGGGCAAAAGAGTTGTACAAATGGCTTAATGAACTTCACCTAGGCGGTCAAAACCGTCTAGGCAGAAGCGGAAACGCCTGTATATGAACGACTGTGCACTTGGTTTGGGGCAATCACTATAGTGATTGATTGACTTGCAAACGTATCATGCTCTTTGCAGCATCAGACGTTCCCAGGTCAATCAACCAACCCGGCTTAAAACCAAGCACACAGCCGTCCAGGGGCAAGGACAGCCGCATACTTTTGATAAGTTAGGCAAAAAATTAAAAAAATTGAAGCCGCATGCTTTTGATAAGTTAGGCAAAAAATTGAAACACTGGAGTGCAAACACAAGCGCAGAAAATACAAAAACCGACTCAATCGGTGCATTCATTAAGATTCCACCCAGCCAAACGGCTGTGGTGGATCAATTGTTATCCGGACCCCGTCCGGGAATAAAGAAATTGTTTGACAAACACGGCTCCTCAGCCGGTAAAGATACAAATATACTCGGCACACAGGCCGGAAAAGCAAGTTTTTGGCATACTGCCGCAGAAGAAAAAATAAAAAAAAAAGGCAAAGACTTGGCTCACAGCCGCTGAAATTATTGCCCTGCAGACGGCCCCTCCTGGTCCTTCCCGCCTCCTTCCAAGATCTCAACCTCTGGAGCATCGGCCTCGGCTTCGGCATCAGGCTCAGGATGCTCCGTCTCAGCCCAGACGATGAAGGACTCCGGCTCAGGCAGCCCCTTCTCTCTCAAGTAGATGACCTCGTCAGCATACTTGTGAGCCAGAGCCCAGACGCCATACTCCTTCCCAGGATTCAAGGCCTCCCAGGCGATCCTCATCATGGCATCCTGGTCGTTGGACATCTCAGAGACCAGGCGGGTTTGCTCCGCCTCAAGGGTGGCATTGAAGTTCTCCTGAGCCTTGGCTGCCGCCTCCTCCAGACGGGCCACCTTACTCTTCAGATCAGCATTTTCTGAAGAGGCGTTTTGGAGCGCCTGGAGGCTCTCCTGGGCCTTCTGGAGGTCCTCCCTGAGCTTGGGAAGGTCAGCCTCCGCCTGCTTCTGGGCCGCCTCTGCAGCCTCAGCCTTTTGGTTGGCCGCCTGCAGCTGCGACTTCGGCTCCGAGATCCTGGCCGCCTGCGTCATTTCGGTTGCTTTAGTTTTTATTTCATTTACAATAGACGTGTGTAAAGCAACGTCAGTGGCATTGGTGGCGGACTGATTGGCCCGTCTTACCTCATCCCGTTTGCGGGTGTAGGGACGCTTGAGCCCGTCTACCCGCAACATGGCCTGCAAAAATAAACAAGTTCAGGAATGCAGGCGGAAAAAAGGGCAAAAACAGATATAAAAATTAAAAGAGAAAAATGGCTAAGCTACCTCAGCCAGAAGGGTCAGGATGCGTTCCAGATTAAACGTCTCAATCCCCGGGATAGCATCCTTATCCCGCTTGCCTACAGCCTCCAGCATTGCCCACGCATGCTGTTGGACGTCTGGCCAGCGAGGTGACCGATCTGCACCATAATCAGCGTCAGATTGAGTTACTAAAGCTGCGCCTATCTGGTTTTGACCGTCTGAGGATGACGTTTGCTGAGAGTGTGATTTCACTCGCAACGGCCATCCCAGCTCAGGCGGGGATTCAAAAGGATTCTTACCTGCAGAGCCGGCGTGGCGAGAGCCACTCGCAGCCGTTAAATCCCCCCGATTGCAGGAAGACGGACCAAATCAAGGCCAAAGGGGCCTGACACTTGTTCGCTTCTCCCCCCAACCCTCATTTGCCTCCCAGACGGGGCAACAGGGGTGGTCACGGAGGCGGCCTTCTTGGAGGACTATTTGGAGACAAGCGTCTCCTCCCTAGCCCGTTTGAGATTTTTCTCAAACGTCTTGTCTATTATGCCTCCCTGAAAAATAGCAACATAATGTCAGCAGACGAAGAAAGGAAACTTTGAAAGAAAACGCTTAAAAGAGGTCAGGCGGTTACCTTGGCCTTAAGCTCCCTCGCCTGGGCTTCCGCCAAGTCTCGGCGGATTTGAGCGGAGGACCGCTTGGTGGTTTTCTCTTCCGGCAGCATGTTTAATGCGTCTTCTGCAAAGATCAGACGGGAAAACAGTTAGAGCATTTTCAAGAAACATACTTCCAACACAAAAGTACTGCAGACGGAAGTAAGTCAGGCGCATACGTCTATCAAACATGTGCCCTAGCCCGCAGGCGGCTAGGAAACATTCATCTCTAAACCAGGCGCTCTTGGGGATCCAATTTTTTGGAACCTTTATTGTTTCGCCTGTTGACAGAGTTGCGTCTTCAAGGCCGAAAAGATTAGCCTCAATTATTGCGTCGTAATCCTCATCCGGGATTCGAGGAAGACAGCATTTTCGCCCCATTAGCTCGGGCTTTTTATTGTACCGGCGGAGTTCGGAATTCTCCCGCCTGGTAGGAGCCGTACACAGGTAGAACCTGTGTTTCCAGCCGTCGAACTTGGACACCTTGTCCAAGGTCATCATATATTTGGGGAACGTGGTCAGAGTATACCACGCTCTGTACCCTCCTGGGTTGCGACTTAGATAGTGCATTTTGGCAAATACCTCCCAGCCGGGGTGAACCCCTTGAAACTCACAGGCGGCAACATACCCCAATATGTTTGCCCAAGAATTGGGGGTAAGTTGCCAGACTCCGAGGCCGTAGCCTCTCAAAATTGCCTTCACCGCCTGGTGAAGGGGGAAGCGAAGCCCCGCCTTGAACGTTGCCTCATACCAGCCAAAATAGCTGTCTGCGTTGCGTTCATCGTCTTCCCACGAAATGGTGCCGTCTGGGGGAGGCACCCTTAGTTTCCACCCGTCTCCCATGGGGTGAGCCTGCAGGAACTTGTCAAGACCCTTTTCCATAAGGTCAATGTCCTTTGAGGAGACGTGGATCTTAAAGGGATCGTCTTTCTCCTTCCACGTCTTCCTCTCTTCTTCTTCACTATCCTCAGACGGAGGAAGATCATCAATATTTTCTGAAGAAGAGGCGTTGAGACTACTTTCCGTCTCCTCCCCAGATAAGGATGAGGAAACTGAGACGGCCTCCGCACCGCCTTGGTCGTGGATCTCTTCAACGCTTTGGTCACATTCCTCCAAAAAGGAATCTGGAGGAGTTGGGGGGCCACGCGGCGGAGATCTCTCTGGAGCCGTCTGGTGTCCAGAGCCAGACGTCTTCCTTTCAGGCGTTTGGCCGCCTGAGGTATCACTTCTATAATCTGGATCTCGTGCCGTCTGCATTTTCCGAGCCATTGTGTCCTGCACAAACGCGCAAATGGTCGGAATCCAAGCATGAGGGTGGTCCCAACACCCTGAGACGGCACTACATGTCCTAGACTCAGCCGTCCCTGGTGAACGGCCGGATTCTACCCTAGGTTGTGCCGTGTGTGTTGGTGATGAATCCATTTATTGCAAGGAATATATACAAACGGAAAAATGAAAAGGAGCTGAAAGAGTCAGAGACGGTACCTTTAGATTTGATATCTGAAGGTAGACGGGTCCGCCTGTGTTGATGCGACTAGGTTTCTTCGAAAAATTACGCCTGACTCAGACGGATGACTTCTGATCTCTCTTTCAAGAAATTCTCTAAGTTTACTCTGAAAATTTATGTGAAGCGTAAATGAGAATCTGAGGGTAAACGGCTATATATAGGGGGTAAAAGAAGGGGTATTCCCGTAATTTACCCAAAATTTGAAAAGTTAAAAATGGGAGGTTAAATTACCACCACTCATAGAGTGACATGTGTCACAGATGCCACGTGGCGTGCCACGTCACATCTGTGAGGGGCAAATGTTTAGGGTAATTTTACCCCCCACACGTGGCCCAATCAGAGGGTGACACGTGTCACCCCGGGGATGGATCAAAATGGACCTATCCCTGTGTGACACGTGTCTTCCCAGATATTTGGGGGAATGACGGCCTTCAGGCCCAAATCCCGAGAAAGCCGTAAAACGGCGCAGCCCATCTCTGATTAGGGTTCTGTCACCTAATCAGGGGCACAAATCCCAATGACCCTATAAATAGGGAGATTCCCCTCTTTTGGAGGGCACGTTCCTTCATTTACTACAAAACTGTCCCTTTAATAGAGACAACTGAGCTAGAAAACCTAGCAGATCCCACCTAAATTTCTGCACCTTTTTCTCTCCTTCAAGTTACTAACTTGAGCGTTGGAGGCGGAGCACCACCCAAACGGTGTCTTCGTTGGTTTTGCAGGTACAGAAGCCCTCTAGACCAGTCTTCGAGTTGTAACTCTCCCAAGGGACAAAAACACCCAAAACACATTCCACAATGCTAATTGTGTCAAATGAAAGTCAAACACATTCAATGAAGGTAATTGAGTCAAATGAAAGTCAAACACATTCTAACAAAGCTTTTTGAATTAAATAAAAGTCAAACGCATTCTACAAAGCCAATTGAGTCAAATGAAAGTCAAACACATTCAAATAAAGCTTCTTGATTCACATGAAAGTCAAATGCATTCAACAAAGCTAATTGTGTCAAATGAAAGTCAAACACTTTCAACAAAGCTTTTAGAATCAAATGAAAGTCAAACACATTCAAACAAAGCTTTTTGAATCAAATGAAAGTCAAATGCATTCAACAAAGCTAATTGAGTCAAATGAAAGTCAAACACTTTCAACAAAGCGTTTAGAATCAAATGAAAGTCAAATACATTCAATCAAAGCTTTTTGAATCAAATGAAAGTCAATAACATTCCACAATGCTAATTGAGTCAAATGAAAGTCAAACACATTCAACAAAGCAAATTGAGTCAAAAGAAAGTCAAACACATTCAAACAAAGTTTTTTGAATCAAATGAAAGTAAAATGCATTCAACAAAGCTAATTGAGTCAAATGAAAGTCAAACACTTTCAACAAAGCTAATTGAGTCAAAGGAAAGTCAAACGCATTAAAACAAAGTTTTTTTAATCAAATGAAAGTAAAATGCATTCAACAAAGCTAATTGAGTTAAATGAAAGTCAAACACTTTCAACAAAGCTAATTGAGTCAAATGAAAGTTAAACACATTCAAACAAAGCATTTTGATTCAAATGAAAGTCAAATGCATTCAAAAAAGCTAATTGAGTCAAATGAAAGTCAAACACTATCAACAAAGCTATTAGAATCAAATTAAAGTCAAACACATTCAAACAAAGCTCATGTCATCCAGCAGGCTCAGTACATGGCTCAGCCATTGTACCAAACGCCCGCTCAACCTTACATGCAGCCTGCCTTCCTCGGAGGACAGGCGGCATGCGGCTATCAGCCCATGGATTGGCAGCTTAGGCTACAGGACCTTGGAGATCAACCCTCTGCTTTCTCTAAGGAAATAACCGACGCCGAACAGCCAGCTTAGGTTAAGAATGTGTTGGTAGGAGCCTATGACGGGACCACCAACCTAGAAGACCACCTGCTAGCATACACCCACCTCATGTATTTACAGGGGTTGGATGATGCCGCATGGTGTCGCTGCTTTCCAGCCACGCTGAAGGGCATAGCCCAGCAGTGGTTCGGCAACTTGCCGGCTGGATGCATTAACAGCTTCAAGACGCTTGCGTTCTTGTTTGCCTCCAACTTCTCTATGAATATCCCTGCCAAGAAGACAAGCCTTGATCTTGGCAATGTACAGTAGGGAGATAGAGAAGGCTTGCGTTCCTACGTCAGACGGTTCAATCTGGTCCGAATCCAGATCCATGGACTATCTGACGAGGTGGCCTTCATAGACTTTTTCAAAGGTCTAAAGGAAGGTTCTATGTTTAAGTATGAACTTGTCCGAAAGCAAATTTTCACTTTGCAGGGAGCGCTGTGGGAGGCGGAGGCCTATATACAGGCGACCGAGCTCTGTTCTTCCAACCGACAGTCGGACTCTAAAAGGTCCGACCCACAGAAGGAGGGTCGGCTTGCTCAGCCGGCTCCTAAGTCGGAAGAGAGCAAAAAGAAAAAGCAAGTCTGGGTCGTTGATAACTCTGATCAGCCGGCCCAGAAAAAGAAGAAAGAGTGGAAACCGTACGTCCCAAGGTACGAGTTCCACAAAGACTGCTGCTCCATATTGATGGATATAAAGGACCGGCTAACTCTTGAGAAACCGGCCCCAATGAGAGGTTCCATTGATAATCGGAACAAAAATAAACACTGCCACTTCCATGAAGACGTTGGTCATGACACCAACGACTGTTTCAGCCTCAAGAGAGAGCTTGACCGTCTAGCCGATAAAGGACAGCTAAAGTCCTACGTGAAGGCTCCCCAGCCGACTGTTAATACCGACACTAATGAAGATCCGGTATATACCATAGCAGGCGGATTCGCCGGGGGTGGCCCGACTATTCGGGGCACCAAGGATCATCTGAAAAAGATGATCCATTCTGTTGAAGAAGGAGAGGCGGAAAGCACATCCGCCTTCCCTGAGGTCATCATCACCGAAAAGGACAGAGGTAAAGTCCGTCGGCCGCATGATGACCCTGTTGTCATTGAATGAAAAGTGGCCAACCAACTGGTTGGTCGAATCTTGATTGACACAGGCAGTTCCTCTGACCTCATCAGCCTCAAATGCTTGTCAAATCTCAAGTACAAGCCAGACAGCATGATGGAGGTCTCTCACACCCTTGTAGGGTTTAGGGGAGGACTCGTGCACCCAGTCGGACGGATAGATTTGCCCATCCGGCTGGGGCAAATGGGAAACGGTCGGCACATGACCATCCGTTTCCTCGTGGTTGAAGAGCTTACTGCCTACAACCTCATCTTTGGTCGACCCACTCTAAACGAGTGTAAGGCCGTCATCATCCCTGCCCTTATGCTCGTTAAGTATGAGAGGGATGATGGCACAGTCGGTTCCCTTAATGGGGACCAGAAGACAGCTCGAGAGTGCTATCTCTCGGATGTCAAGCCCGCGGCTGCAGCAGCCGTCCGGGGCAAACAAATAGTTGACCTTGATGATGACAAGGAAGATTAAGTGGCCCCACCAGTTGAGAAAAAGAGAAAAATTGATCAACAGGTGGTGGTCAAAAAAGAGAAAAAATAGCAATCACTGACCGGGGAACGGTCGGATGATCTACGTCCCCAGCCGACTGGTGAGCACATTGATATCCCTCTGGACAACACTCGGCCACAGCGGACTGTTAAGGTGGGGACGGTTGCGTTTGCTAAGCTGGGTGACAGTCTACACCAGCTTCTGAAGGAATTCAAAGACATCTTTGCCTTTGAAGTGGAAGAGATGCCTGGCATAAGTCCGAATCTCGCTGTTCACAAGCTTGCCGTTGATCCCAAAAAGAAGCCCGTTCGGCAAAAGAAAAGAAATCACGGTGAAGAAAGAAGTCAGGCGGCAGCAGCTGAAGTTAAAAAGCTGCTGGACGCCAAGTTTATTCGACCATGTAACTTTCCTAACTGGGTAGCTAACGTTGTGTTAGTAAAAAAGCCGAATGGAACGTGGCGGATGTGTGTTGACTACACCGACCTGAACAAGGCATGTCCGAAGGACAGTTATCCATTGCCTAAGATCGACAGTCTGGTTGATTCCACAGCCGGTCATGCCTTGATGAGTTTTATGGACGCCTATTCAGGTTTCCATCAGATCCCCCTGTGGAAGAAAGATCAAGAAAAGACGGCATTCGTCACTGATCAGGGGTTGTTTTGTTATACGGTGATGCCGTTTGGTTTGAAGAATGCACCTGCTACTTTCCAACGAATGATTAACACAGTCTTCATTAAACAGATTGGAAGGAATGTAGAGGCATATATTGATGACATGATAGTCAAATCCAAACAATAAGCGGATCATCTTGCTGATCTCCGAGAAACATTCGCCACACTCAGGCGGCACAAGGTCATGCTAAATCCAAAAAAGTGTGTCTTTGGTGTTGAGTCTGGGAAGTTTCTCGGATTCCTGATTGATCAACGGGGAATAGAGGCCAACCCTGAGAAAATACAGGCGGTCATCGACATGCAGTCGCCCCGAACTGTAAAAGAGGTTCAAAAGCTTACAGGATGTCTGGCGGCCTTGGGGAGATTCCTCAGTCGGTCAGGCGATAAGTGTCTCTACTTTTTCCAGGCAATCAGGAAGAAGACTAATTTTGAATGGGGGGATGATGCAGAAGCGGCCTTTCAAAAGTTAAAAACTCACTTGCACTCTTTGCCAAGGCTTGTTAGCCCTTTTCCCAAAGAGACGCTCTTTATGTACCTGGCCGTCTCTTATCATGCCCTCAGCGCCGACCTCTTAGCTGAAAGAGACGGCACTCAGCTCCCAGTCTATTTTATCAGTCACGTTCTCAGGAACGCCGAGCTTCGGTACCCCATGGTTGAAAAATTTGGGCTCGCCCTCTATATGGCCATCAAGAAATTGAAACCTTACTTCTTGGCACATGCGGTAGTGGTCTACACTGACCAGCCGATTAAACGACCTCTCACAACCTTGGAGTCTTCTAGACGAATGCTCAAATGGGCGATTGAAATGCAATGACTGGAAATCACTTACGAACCTAGGAAAGCAATAAAGGGGCAATCATTCGCCGACTTTATTGTGGAAATGACAAGGCCGGTTGTTCCGAATGATACTAGTCAGGTTTGGAAAGTGTATGTAGACGGGAGCTCTACTACGAATGGCTGTGGTGCAGGGATTATCTGTCAGTCTCCTGAGGGGGATAAATTTGAATATGCACTACGGTTCAAGTTCCAGGTCTCTAATAACGAGGCCGAATATGAAGCCCTACTTGCTGGCATTCGGTACTGTAAGGCAGCAGGGGCAAAGAAAATTGACGCTTGCTCAGACTCACAATTTGTCGTACTCCAAGTCAATGGAACGTACGAGGCCACTCATCCGGCCATGATAAAATACCTGCAGGCGGTCAAGACTGAAATTGGGACACTTGAAGAATTTTCACTAAGTCAAGTGCCCAGATCATCCAACAATCAGGCGGATGCTTTGTCCAAACTGGCATCATCCGCCTCCTGTGAAACGCCTCGGTCAGTCTTCTGGGAAGTCATGGAAAAAAGAAGTATCTCTGAAGAAGACCCCATTGGAGTTCTAGATCGAAGCTCAACTTGGATGGACATCATCCGGGCTTACCTTACAGACGGCACGCTCCCTGACTCACCGCAGGAGGCGGCTGTTTTGAAAAAACGAGCGGCTAACTTCGAGTTGCGACAAGGGGAACTCTTTAGGGCTGGGTTATTAAAACCTCTGTTGAAGTGTGTTACCCCCGAGAAGGGTAAGGAAGTCCTCGAAGAATTGCATGCGGGATTCTACGCCTCTCACATAGGGGGCAGATCCCTTGCTGCCAAAGCCAGGCGGCTTTATTTCTGGCCTACTCTGGAGTCGGATGCAATGGAATTGGTGAGAAAATGTGACAAATGTCAAAAATTTGGCAAACTCATTCATCGTCCGGCTACAGACCTGACGGCCATCCACAGCCCAATACCCTTTGCCAAATGGGGCATGGATATTTTGGGGCCATATACAGCCGCACCAGGCGGCAAGCGCTACATACTGGTGGCTGTGGATTACTTTACTAAGTGGGTGGAGGCAGAGGCAGTCAAAAACATTAAGACCAAAGATGTTATTTCCTTCGTCTGGAGAAACATAATCACTCGTTTCGGGGTGCCCATGTCTATGGTTTTTGACAATGGTCCTCAATTGGAAACGCCTCAACTCAAGACTTGGCTGGGAGACCAAGGGATCTCTAGCTTTTTTGCATCAGTCGGCCGGCCTCAAGAAAACGGCCAGGTCGAGGCTTTTAACAAGTTAATCTCAGACGGGATTAAAAAGAAAATTGAACGGGCTGGTGGCCTTTGGGCGGATGAACTATCACACGTCCTTTGGTCCATCAGGACGACTGCTAAAGGGGCAACTGGAGAGACCCCATTCCTTATGGTGTATGGTGCAGAGGCTGTCATGCCCATTGAACACTATGAGCCATGAGATATACCGTCTGAGAATGACTCGGGCCTACAACAAAAGAGTACACAAGCGTCCTCTAAAAATAGGAGACTTTGTACTACGGAAAATGGAAGCAGTCGGTAGGGCGAATGAGCAGGGTAAGCTCACCCCAAACTTGGAAGGCCCCTATCGAATCTATGAAGAAGTAAGAGACGGCACCTACCGCCTGGAAGAACCAGACGGCAGGCAGCTGCCTAGAACTTGGAATGTAGACAACTTGAAAAAGTACTACTTCTAAGTACGAATGTAAATACTTCAATTTTTGTTATTTCAAAATTTTGCTAATGAGAAAATGCTTCCATGTCCCAATTTGTTCTACTATCTTCAATTTTTTAATACCGTCTGTACTAGCTACAGACGGCCCTTATGAGGACGTCTGTTCCAATAAACAGACGCCACACAAACCCTTTGAAGGAACCGACTGTTATAAACAGTTGTTCCAACGAAATTTTATTAAGTTTATACCTACATTTGCTTAATCAAATACGAGGCCTAAGGCCAGATGAAAAAAAAAGTGACCGAATGGTCACAGTTTGCTCCAACATGAGTCAGATAACCGGCGACGCCCATTCGGGTGAATTCGTCAAGGAGAAGCATCTCCCATTTGGGTGGCACATTGCTCTACGAATAATTTTATAAAAATACGCTAAGTTAACTACTTAGCACTTAATTGAGGCTATCAGCCGGATGACGCCTGATCCTTACCTATGGGGCAAGACAGGCGGACGAATTACTTTGAAAGAAAATTGGCTATGTCCCAGACTTAGCACTTCAGTCTCAAGGAGGCCAAATGGCCGGATGCGCCTGTTTTTGCCTAAGGGGCAGAACAGGCGGCGATCATTCCTTAGCAAAATAGCTAAGTTAGAAATTTGAGTTCTGTTCGAGCCAATGGCCGAATGAACACTTATATTTTCCAAAATCTGGATGGACGTCTGCCGCGTGGTTTGGGGCAATCACCATAGTGATTGATTGACTTAGAAACCATGAATACTCTTCTAAGTATCAATAATTTCCAAGTCAATCAATCTCATAAAACCGAAACCACTCGACATCCGTCCAGGGGCAAGAACATTCGCATGGTATACAGGTTATAATACTTAGCCAAAAAACATGCAAAAATTTTCAAACAATTCAAAGACAAAGTTTGAAAAACTTCAGCCAAATGGCCGAATGATTTCAAATTAAAAATGACCAATCGCCATCAGACGATTGGTTTGAAATTGTTGTCTGGCAAAGCCAGAGAAATTGTCAGATTACCCGACCCCTCGGTCGGTAATGATACAGAAATACACGGCACACAGGCCGGAAACACAAATACTTGGCCATTCGGCCGTAGAAAAAGAAATAAAAAGCTTAAGTTATCAGGGGAGAGCCTCTTCATTGGCAGCCGGACTGTTACCCTTCGGCTGCTCTTCATCATTTTTCTCCTGCTCCTCCGCCTGATCTTCCTCCTCTTCCCCAGAGGACGACTCCTTAGAAGAGTCGGACCCAGAGCCTTCGGCCTCAGCATCAGCCTTGGAAGCTTCTTCCATCTCCTCAAGGAGGCGATCGTCGTAAGCTTTGCTGAGCTCGTCAAACTTGGACTTCCAAACTTGGTAGTCCGAGTCTGGCTGAACAGCCGCCCAAGTGTCCCGCATGATGGCCTCATTGTCCCTGATCATTTGCTTGACCAGTTCAGCTCTTTCTTGCTCGGCCCGGGACTCAAACTTGGTTTTTAGCTGCTGCTCCTGATTGCTGTTCTGGGCTCTCTCGACCTCATCCTTGGCATCTTGAAGGGGCTCGAGCTCCGCCTTAAGGGCCTTGACCTCCTTCTTGAGGTTGGAGACTTGCAGGCGGGCCGAGTCCAGGTCCTTCTTCACCTGCAGATTGGCCTCCGACTGCGAATATATCATATCAAGCGTCAGTAATTCATTCTGAGCAATGTCGAATTGAGCGCTATCCAAGGCGGACTCGGCCTGAGCCTTAGCAGCTTTTACCTCTTTGGTCTTCTCCTTAAGGGGTTTGCTGAGCCCTTGGATGCGCAGCATGGCTTGCAAAAAGAAGCCGAATGGTTATGAACCAGACGGACAAAAAAAAAAAAAAAAAAAAAGCCGAATGTTAATGCAAAGTTAAATCTATACCTCACAAAGGTTCCCTAGAATACCATCAAGGTCTAGGGTGCCGACTCCTCTGACGGATGCTTTATCATCCGGATCAATCGCCCTCAGCATGGACTTGGCCATTTAAACTACAGTCGGCCTCTGTATGGGGACTGCAAGAAGAAAAAAGTTAGAAAAATACTCAAAGTATGGAAAACTTGAAGAAAGGAAAAACAGGACGAATGGTTCTTACCATCTTCCTCATCCACCTCCTCTTCCCCCAGAAACCTCGTCAGACCGGATGAGGGGGTGGTCCTTTTCCCCAAGGACCTCTTAGGGTCGGATGAAGAGGGGGGCTTTTCCCCCAAAAACCTCTTCGCACCGGTAGACGAGGGGGGCTTTTCCCCCAAAATCCTCGCCTTATGGGGAGAGGCGTCTGAGGGCCTCTTTGGCTTATGAGCAATATGCTTCCGGCCGCCTCTGCCGGATGCGCTCACATCACCAGCCCTAGTTTTCTGGAGCTTGGGGTCGGATGGTTTGGACGGAGAATTGGAGGAGGTACCCTGTTCAAAAGAAAACAAGGTTAGTAAAACATTCGGCAAAAATCAGCATTAATCAAATGAATGCTAAGTATAGAGTCTCACCCCTGGGGTACCGGCTGGTTGCTGCTCTTCCACCCTTGTGGTGGCCTCCGTCCTGTTAAGGACGTTTGATCTGTATCTGGAAGCAGATACAGCCGGCTTCCTGGAGGCCGAGAGTTTCTCCATTGCTTTGTCTGCAAAAAGAGTCAAGTGTTAGCCACATTTCAACCAAATGAAGACAAGCAAAATATAAAAGCATATTAAACAGACGACCGACTACCTCTCGGCATCTCATTACTTATCCCACAAGCGGCCAAGAAGGTCCCTTCCTCAAACCATTTGTACAAAGGGAGATAGCTTTGGGGGGTGACTTCCTTGTCCCCCTCATCATTCGTCTTCACAGACACGGTGAACAAACCCGCGTCCATGATCTCCTCCTTTGCTCGTCTAGGAAGAGCTGGCAATGCGCTTCTGCCTGCTAGGAGAGGCGGATCCTTGTTCCACCTGTTATACTTAAGGTTCAGGCGGCTGTTGGCAGTTTTGACTATGTAGAACTTAGTTCTCCAGTCTTTCCACTTGTTCTCTTTGCCAACATCCATCATATACCCCTTGCAAGTAGTCAAGGTGTACCAGCCCTCGCCACCCCTAGCAGGCGCCCTGCTAAGATAATGCATGTGGGCGAAGGCTTCAAAACTCGCCTCCACCTGCAGCATCTCGCAGGCGGCAACGTACCCAAGAATGTTTATCCAGGAGTTGGGTACAAGTTGCCAGATACCCAGTTGGTATCCATCCAAGATTCTCTCCACAGCCGGATGGAGAGGGAAGCGCAAGCCAGCCTGAAAGGCCGCCTCATAACAACCGAATGCTCGGTCTTGGTAGCTGGCCATGCTCGGCCAAGTGATGGTGTCGTCCTTATTTGGGACGCACAAAGTAAAGCCATGGCCGAGCACAACCTAGGGAGACGTTGTATATGTATTTACCCGTCTCAGATCATACTCTCAGTGCCGTTCTCCTTGCTGAGCGAGACGGCGTTCAACTCCCGGTTTACTTCATTAGTTATGTTGTGAAAAATGCTAAACTCCGGTACCCTGTGGTGGAAAAATTTGGTCTTGCTTTGTATATGGCATTCAAAAAGCTGAAGCCTTACTTTCTGGCCCATCCGATGGTGATTTACACCGACCAGCCACTCAAGCAGCCAATGTCTACCTTGGAGTCATCCGGCAGAATGTTAAAATGGGCTATTGAAATGCAAAGTCTTGAAATCACTTACGAACCGAGAAAGGCAGTGAAAGGTCAGGCGTTTGCCGACTTCATTGTGGAAATGGCCCATCCGGTGGCTCCGAATAATCTCAATCAGGTTTGGAAAGTGTATGTAGACGGGAGTTCAACTAAAAACGGCTTTGGTGCAGGCGTAATTTGTGAGTCTCCTGAGGGAGACAGATATGAGTATGCACTACGGTTCAAGTTTCAGGCCTCAAACAATGAGGCGGAGTACGAAGCCCTGCTAGCCGGAATCCGCATGTGTAAGGCGGCAGGAGCCACAAAAATTCACAGTTGGTCGTTAGCCAATATGAGGGCACATTTGAAGCAACTCACCCGGCTATGATCAAATATCTTCAGGCGGTCAAAGATGAGGCTGGGTTACTTGAGCAATTTCATCTGAATCAAGTACCCAGGTCAGATAACAACCAGGCGGATGCTTTGTCTAAACTTGCATCCTCCGCCTGCCATGATACGCCTCGGTCAGTCTTCTAGGAAGTACTTGAAAAAAGAAGCATCTATGAAGATCCCATTGGAGTCCTGGACCGAAGCTCTACTTGGATGGATGACATCCGGGCTTATCTCTCAGACGGGACACTTCCTGATTCGCCACAGGAGGCAGCCGTCCTGAAAAAGCGAGCTGCAAACTTCGAGTTAAGAAATGAAGAGCTCTTCAAGGCGGGGTTCCTTAAGCCTCTTTTGAAGTGTGTAACCCCAAAAAAGGGGAAGGAAGTTCTCGAAGATTTGCACTCAGGGTTCTGCGCCTCCCATATAGGCGGCAAATCCCTAGCCGTCAGAGCCAGACGACATTATTTTTGGCCCACTTTAAAGGCAGACGCCAAGGAATTGGTGAGAAAATGTGACAAGTGCAAGAGATTTGGTAAGCTTATTCACCGTCCGGCTACTGACCTGACGGCCATCCACAGCCCAATCCCGTTTTCCAAATGGGGCATGGACATCTTGGGTCCTTACACGCCTGCACCAGGCGGAAAGCGCTACATCTTGGTGGCTGTGGATTACTTCACCAAGTGGGTAGAGGCTGAGGCGGTAAAAAATATCAGGACCTCAGACGTGATCTCCTTCATCTGGAAGAACATCATCACCCGGTATGGGGTTCCTATGTCTATGGTGTTTGATAATGGGCCTCAGTTTGAGACGCCTCAGCTCAAGACTTGGTTGGGAGATCAGGGGGTCTCAAGTTATTTTGCATCTGTTTGCCGGCCCCAAGCAAACGGCCAAGTTGAAGCCTTCAACAAATTAATCTCAGACGGTATAAAGAAGAAAATTGAGAGAGCCGGTGGCTTATGGGCTGAGGAATTAATTCATGTCCTCTGGGCCATCCGGACAACTGCAAAGGGGGCAACCGGTGAAACCCCATTTCTCATGGTTTATGGTGCTGAAGCCGTCTTGCCTATTGAGCACTATGAGCCTACTCTCCGAGTCATGCTATATGATGAAGAGGCAAACTGGGAGGCAATGCACCTAGCATTGGATTCACTTCCAGAACGTAGGGGCAATGCCGCCTTACGTCATGAGATTTACCGTCTGAGAATGACAAGAGCCTACAACAAGAGAGTACACAGGCGTCCCTTGAAAGTGGACGACCTTGTGCTACGAAAAATGGAGGCAACCGGTAGGGCCAATGAGCTTGGAAAGCTGACTCCTAATTGGGAAGGCCCCTACCGGATCTATGAAGAAGTAAGTGACGGCACCTACCGCCTGGAAACTCCAGACGGCAGGCGCCTGCCTAGAACATGGAACGTAGAAAATCTAAAAAGATACTACGTTTGAGATTTTGTAATAATTTTTTGAACAAGAAGTGTACTTTAATGAGAAAAGGCTTTTTGTTTTCATTCTTGATGTTTTTTATTTCCGTCTGAAACACAGACGGGTTGCATGTTTATTTTTTCTAAGTTTGATACTTGGAAATTGAATGTATGCCTGATTGGCAAATAGGCCAATGGCCAGATAACTAAGCTGAGCACAAAAACGCTCAGTGGCTACACAGCCGGTCTAAACCAAGACAAATGGCCAAAGGCCAGACGGCTGATTTCCCCATAAAACCGCCTGTCCCTACATGGACTAAGGCGTCCGGCGACACCCCTCCGGCTGCAATCGTCGCAGAGAGAAGCCAACAAGCTTACTCTACGTGCCAATGCAGGCGGCCATAATTGGACGGCTAAATCAGCCGTCCATAGCCGTCTGCCTGAGCAACTTAAGGAAATATTAAGGTTGGAGAACCAGATGCCAATTGACATCAGACGGTTTCCTCTACCGACTACATTCCTTACTTAGCGTTTTTTCGCATTAAAATTGTACGCAGCCTCATTTGGGGCAAAAGAGTTGTACAAATGGCTTAATGAACTTCACCTAGGCGGTCAAAACCGTCTAGGCAGAAGTGGAAACGCCTGTATATGAACGACTGTGCACTTGGTTTGGGGCAATCACTATAGTGATTGATTGACTTGCAAACGTATCATGCTCTTTGCAGCATCAGACGTTCCCAAGTCAATCAACCAACCCGGCTTAAAACCAAGCACACAGCCGTCCAGGGGCAAGGACAGCCGCATACTTTTGTTAAGTTAGGCAAAAAATTAAAAAAATTGAAGCCGCATGCTTTTGATAAGTTAGGCAAAAAATTGAAACACTTGAGTGCAAACACAAGCGCAAAAAATACCAAAACCGACTCAGTCGGTGCATTCATTAAGATTCCACCCAGCCAAACGGCTGTGGTGGATCAATTGTTATCTGGACCCCGTCCGGGAAAAAAGAAATTGTTTGACAAACACGGCTCCTCAGCCGGTAAAGATACAAATATACTCTGCACACAGGCCGGAAAAGCAAGTTTTTGGCATACTGCCGCAGAAGAAAAAATAAAAAAAAAAAGGCAAAGACTTGGCTCACAGCCGCTGAAATTATTGCCCTGCAGACGGCCCCTCCTGGTCCTTCCCGCCTCCTTCTAGGATCTCAACCTCTGGAGCATCGGCCTCGGCTTCGGCATCAGGCTCAGGATGCTCCGTCTCAGCCCAGACGATGAAGGACTCCGGCTCAGGCAGCCCCTTCTCTCTCAAGTAGATGACCTCGTCAGCATACTTGTGAGCCAGAGCCCAGACGTCATACTCCTTCCCAGGATTCAAGGCCTCCTAGGCGATCCTCATCATGGCGTCCTGGTCGTTGGACATCTCAGAGACCAGGCGGGTTTGCTCCGCCTCAAGGGTGGCCTTGAAGTTCTCCTGAGCCTTTGCTGCCGCCTCCTCCAGACGGGCCACCTTACTCTTCAGATCAGCATTTTCTGAAGAGGCGTTTTGGAGCGCCTGGAGGCTCTCCTGGGCCTTCTGGAGGTCCTCCCTGAGCTTGGGAAGGTCAGCCTCCGCGTGCTTCTGGGCCGCCTCTGCAGCCTCAGCCTTCTGGTTGGCCGCCTGCAGCTGCGACTCCAGCTCCGAGATCCTGGCCGCCTGCGTCATTTCGGTTGCTTTAGTTTTTATTTCATTTACAATAGACGTGTGTAAAGCAACGTCAGTGGCATTGGTGGCAGACTGATTGGCCCGTCTTACCTCATCCCGTTTGCGGGTGTAGGGACGCTTGAGCCCGTCTACCCGCAACATGGCCTGCAAAAATAAACAAGTTCAGGAATGGAGGCGGAAAAAAGGGCAAAAACAGATATAAAAATTAAAAGAGAAAAATGGCTAAGCTACCTCAGCCAGAAGGGTCAGGATGCGTTCCAGATTGAACGTCTCATTCCCCGGGATAGCATCCTTATCCCGCTTGCCTACAGCCTCCAGCATTGCCCGCGCATGCTGTTGGACGTCTGGCCAGCGAGGTGACCGATCTGCACCATAATCAGCGTCAGATTGAGTTACTAAAGCTGCGCCTATCTGGTTTCGACCGTCTGAGGATGACGTTTGCTGAGAGTGTGATTTCACTCGCAACGGCCATCCCAGCTCAGGCGGGGATTCAAAAGGATTCTTACCTGCAGAGCCGGCGTGGCGAGAGCCACTCGCAGCCGTTGATATCCCCCTGGTTACAGGAAGACGGACCAAATCAAGGCCAAAGGGGCCTGACACTTGTTCGCTTCTCCCCCCAACCCTCATTTTCCTCCCAGACGGGGCAACAGGGGTGGTCACGGAGGCGGCCTTCTTGGAGGACTATTTGGAGACAGGCGTCTCCTCCCTAGCCCGTTTGAGATTTTTCTCAAACGTCTTGTCTATTATGCCTCCCTGAAAAATAGCAACATAATGTCAGCAGACGAAGAAAGGAAACTTTGAAAGAAAACGCTTAAAAGAGGTCAGGCGGTTACCTTGGCCTTAAGCTCCCTCGCCTGGGCTTCCGCCAAGTCTCGGCGGATCTGAGCGGAGGACCGCTTGGTGGTTTTCTCTTCTGGCAGCATGTTTAATGCGTCTTCTGCAAAGATCATACGGGAAAACAGTTAGAGCATTTTTAAGAAACATACTTCCAACACAAAAGTACTGTAGACGGAAGTAAGTCAGGCGCATACGTCTATCAAACATGTGCCCTAGCCCGCAGGCGGCTAGGAAACATTCATCTCTGAACCAGGCGCTCTTGGGGATCCAATTTTTCGGAACCTTTATTGTTTCGCCTGTTGACAGAGTTGCGTCTTCAAGGCCGAAGAGATTAGCCTCAATTATTGCGTCGTAATCCTCATCCGGGATTCGAGGAAGACAACATTTTCGCCCCATTAGTTCGGGCTTTTTATTGTACCGGCGGAGTTCGGAATTCTCCCGCCTGGTAGGAGCCATACACAGGTAGAACCTGTGTTTCCAGCCGTCGAACTTGGACACCTTGTCCAAGGTCATCATATATTGGGGGAACGTGGTCAGAGTATACCACGCTCTGTACCCTCCTGGGTTGCGACTTAGATAGTGCATTTTGGCAAATGCCTCCCAGCCGGGGTGAACCCCTTGAAACTCATAGGCGGCAACATACCCCAATATGTTTGCCCAAGAATTGGGGGTAAGTTGCCAGACTCCGAGGCCGTAGCCTCTCAAAATTGCCTTCACCGCCTGGTGAAGGGGGAAGCGAAGCCCCGCCTTGAACGTTGCCTCATAACAGCAAAAATAGCCGTCTGCGTTGCGTTCATCGTCTTCCCACGAAATGGTGCCGTCTGGGGGAGGCACCCTTAGTTTCCACCCGTCTCCCATGGGGTGAGCCTGCAGGAACTTGTCAAGACCCTTTTCCATAAGGTCAATGTCCTTTGAGGAAACGTGGATCTTAAAGGGATCGTCTTTCTCCTTCCACGTCTTCCTCTCTTCTTCTTCACTATCCTCAAACGGAGGAAGATCATCAATATTTTCTGAAGAAGAGGCGTTGAGACTACTTTCCGTCTCCTCCCCAGATAAGGATGAGGAAACTGAGACGGCCTCCGCACCGCCTTGGTCGTGGATCTCTTCCACGCTTTGGTCACATTCCTCCAAAAAGGAATCTGGAGGTGTTGGGGGGCCACGCGGCGGAGATCTCTCTGGAGCCGTCTGGTGTACAGAGCCAGACGTCTCCCTTTCAGGCGTTTGGCCGCCTGAGGCATCACTTCTATAATCTGGATCTCGTGCCGTCTGCATTGTCCGAGCCATTGTGTCCTGCACAGACGCGCAAATGGTCGGAATCCAAGCATGAGGGTGGTCCCAACACCCTGAGACGGCACTACATGTCCTAGACTCAGCCGTCCCTGGTGAACGGCTGGATTCTACCCTAGGTTGTGCCGTGTGTGTTGGTGATGAATCCATTTATTGCAAGGAATATATACAAACAGAAAAATGAAAAGGAGCTGAAAGAGTAAGAGACGATACCTTTAGATTTGATATCTGAAGGTAGACGGGTCCGCCTGTGTTGATGCGACTAGGTTTCTTCGAAAAATTACGCCTGACTCAGACGGATGACTTCTGATCTCTCTTTCAAGAAATTCTCTAAGTTTACTCTGAAAATTTATGTGAAGCGTAAATGAGAATCTGAGGGTAAACGGCTATATATAGGGGGTAAAAGAAGGGGTATTCCCGTAATTTACCCAAAATTTGAAAAGTTAAAAATGGGAGGTAAAATTACCACCACTCATAGAGTGACATGTGTCACAGATGCCACGTGCCATGCCACGTCACATCTGTGAGGGGCAAATGTTTAGGGTAATTTTACCCCCCACACGTGGCCCAATCAGAGGGTGACACGTGTCACCCCGGGGATGGATCAAAATGGACATATCCCTGTGTGACACGTGTCTTCCCAGATATTTGGGGGAATGACGGCCTTCAGGCCCAAATCCCGAGAAAGCCGTAAAACGGCGCAGCCCATCTCTGATTAGGGTTCTGTCACCTAATCAGGGGCACAAATCCCAATGACCCTATAAATAGGGAGATTCCCCTCTTTTGGAGGGCACGTTCCATCATTTACTACAAAATTGTCCCTTTGATAGAGACAACTGAGCTAGAAAACCTAGCAGATCCCCACCTAAATTTCTGCACCTTTTTCTCTCCTTCAAGTTACTAACTTGAGCGTTGGAGGCGGAGCACCACCCAAACGGTGTCTTCGTTGGTTTTGCAGGTACAGAAGCCCTCCGGACCAGTCTTCGAGTTGTAAACTCTCCCAAGGGACAAAAACACCCAAAGCACATTCCACAATGCGAATTGTGTCAAATGAAAGTCAAACACATTCAATGAAGGTAATTGAGTCAAATGAAAGTCAAACACATTCTAACAAAGCTTTTTGAATTAAATAAAAGTCAAATGCATTCTACAAAGCCAATTGAGTCAAATGAAAGTCAAACACATTCAAATAAAGCTTCTTGATTCAAATGAAAGTTAAATGCATTCAACAAAGCTAATTGTGTCAAATGAAAGTCAAACACTTTCATGGAAATCCTATTACTGATGCTGAAGTGAAGGATTTTAAAGAGTGTATGGATATAATGGAATTTGTTGAGATTAAGAGTAAAGGATCTTTCTACTCTTGGTCTAATAAAGGGCATGGTGTGGATAGAACTGCTACTAGAATTGATAGAGGCATGGTGAATGAAGCCTGGATTCATATCTTTGGGCAAGTTGAAGCCATTTATCTTCCTCCTTCTCTTTCTGATCATTCTCCCCTGCTCTTTGATATTTTTACTGCTGAAGTTGGGAAAGGTAGACCTTTTAGATTCTTGAATTGTCTGGCTGAACATGTTGATTTTCAGGAAACTGTGAAGGTTGCTTGGACTTCTTATACTCAGCAGAATTCTCCTATGATTACTGTCTGGAATAAGCTGAAAACTGTCAAGACTAGTCTGAAAAATCTTAATGTTCAGCATTTTGCTAATGTTGCTGAGAAGCTTGAAATGGCTCATGGAAAACTCAATGAGATTCAAATTCAGTTATCTACTGACTGGACTAATTCTCAATTGCAGATCTCTGAATGTCAAGCTATTGATAGTGTTAAGCATTGGATGCATGTTCAGAGCAGTATTTATAGACAAAAGTCTAGAATTCATTGGATTAAATTGGGTGATGCCAATTCTCATTACTTCTTTTCCATGATGAAGCATAGGCAGCATAAGAACAGAATTGACTCCATTTACAACAGTCAAGGTGTTTTGCTTAGAGATCCTGCTCATATTTCTGATGAGATTTTGGGCTTCTATAAGGGCTTGTTAGGTTCTGCCTCTCTTTCCCTTCCTGGGGTGGATTTGAATACTATGAGATCTGGTGCTCAGCTTGGTATTTCTGCTAGGGATACCCTTATTGTAGAAGTTACTCATTCTGAAATTGATCATGCTCTTGCTTCTATTGGTAATGATAAAGCTCCAGGTATTGATGGCTTTAATGCTGTGTTTTTCAAGCAGGTTTGGAATATTATAAGAACTGACATTTATGCTGCTGTGATTGACTTTTTTACTCATGGGAAGCTTGCTAAACAATGGAACTGTACTACTATAACTCTTGTGCCTAAAGTGACTAATCCCTCTCATGTGAAAGAGTATAGGCCCATTGCTTGTTGTACTCTTGTTTACAAATTGGTCTCTAAGATTCTCACTTCCAGGCTTTCCCAGGTAGTGGGCTCTGTTATTAATGATGCTCAGGCTGGCTTTATTCCTGGCAAGCACATTGGTGATAACATTTTGTTGGCTACTGAATTGATTAAAGGTTACTCTCACAAATATGTTACTCCTAGGTGCATGTTGAAAATTGACTTGAGGAAAGCTTATGATTCAGTGGAATGGAGCTTCCTGAACACTGTCCTGCATGAGTTGGGTTTCCCTACTCAGTTTATTTCTTGGGTAATGGAATGTGTCTCTACTGTTTCTTATTCTGTCCTGGGTAATGGTTACCCTTCTATTCCCTTTCCTGCAAAGAAGGGTCTGAGGCAGGGTGATCCTATGTCCCCCTTTTTGTTTGCCATATGTATGGAATAGACCTGGCAAACAGGTCATTCGGGTCGGGTTCGGGTCGGGTCAATTCGGATCGGGTCAGTTTCGTGTCAAGAAATGTTCGGGTTGGATTCGGGTCGGGTCGGGTTAATTCGGGTTTCGGGTTAAATTCGGGTCGACGATTCGGGTCGAGTTCGGGTCGTGTCAAGTTCGGGTCGTGTCAATTTCGGGTCGTGTCAATTCGAGTCGGGTCAAATTCGGGTCAAAGTTGTCGGGTCAAGTTCGGGTCGAGTCAAGTTCGGATCGAGTCAACTTCGGGTCGGGTCTTTTCGAGTCTGGTTGATTCGGGTCAAGTCAACTTTCAGATCTAGATGTCAGGTCAAGTTCGGATCGGGTCAATTCAGGTCGAGTAAGTTTTCAAGGCCAATAATAATAATGATAATAATCGTGCCTAACAATAATAATAATAATAATAATAGTCTTAATCAAGTGGGACTCTTTGTAAATTGCAAAATTACACATTACTCATACAATTTATTTGTTTTAATCAGGTGAATATTTGTTTTAACATGATTCGTTTTATTATAAATTTATTGTTATGACTTATGGTCTCAAACAAGCTGTCTAGCATCTTTTGTCTACTGATCATTACTCATTTACTCAATTGTAGCATTTACTACGTATATCGATATATTAAGTGTACAACTAAACTAATACGTAGTATATCAAATTCATGAACTATACAAATATAGTAGGAATAGTACTTCTAAGATATAGCGTGATTGTCGCATAATGTATAGTATACTTATAAAATAAAAAAAGTCGGATTTTTTTTATGTGTATTGCTTTGTGATCAATCGCAGAACACTCGAACGTTATTGCATAGTAATATAGTATGAACTTTATTTTATATTTATATATAGTGAGATATTTGGATATAAATTTGAAATCACATCGTTGATTCAAAATCTACAAAGTTACACTTAAAAATTTAGAGAGAATTTTTCCACCATAAACCATAATCAAAATTTTTACTTGAATACTTGATAAAAAAAAGTAGAGGGTAAACTTCCCTCCAAAATATATCTAATTGAAAAAATAGCGGGAAATCTCCCTCTTTTTTTAGTTCAATAGTAACTTTTTAATATTTAGAAAAAAAAAAGTAAATTGTCTTTCTTGAGTAAATCAGTAACTCAGTAAGTTGACAAAAGGGTCCAAACTCCAAATTCCTATTCTCCTAAACAAAAAAAAAAAAAGAAGACCCAAAGCAAGAAAAATAAGAACCCTAGAGGCTAGAACAGCCGTTTTCACCCATTCTCCATCTTTTCTTCTGCTTTTTTTTTTTTTGAAAGACTTCATCTTCTGTTGAGAAGTTCTTAGTTCTCCTTCGTCACTGGTCACTAGATTTGCTCAACAGTTCAAGCATCTACTCCATTCTTTGTCTTCTCAACTCAAGTGAGAAATGTTAGGTAATTGTATATTTCTTTGATTCTTTTGTTAATTGGTTAGAACTTAAAAAATGGGAATGAATCTTGTTAAATTGGTTAGAACTTCAAAAATGGGGAATGAATTTCAACTGAAATTGGTTACAACTCAGCCATCCACATGATTGGAAAACAAGCACCTTAATTGGCTTAATGTATTTCAAAGTGTACTCACAGTTCTACAAATTCATCTTTAATTGGTTTCTAATGCATGTATCCTTTTTTGCATGTATATACCGTGCTGACACTTTTGGGCTTATGGCGTTTTGAACCATCTCAGAGGCAGAGCTTCCACAAGAGCAGTGTAAGTTCATATAATCATATTCATATATATTTAAACACTTAAAATTAGACCCAATTTGTTTGGTTTTTGATGGGTGTACATATAATAATTTGAATGAATTTTCTTTGTTCTAATAATTTTGTTTGCATATCACCTTTTGCTTTCATTTGTAGTTAATGTTGTTAGCTAGTAATTCAATATGTATGATTTTAAAAGTGAATAAAGCTGCTTTTCTTTGTATAAATGACATTATTTATACTTCATTTTGTAGATGTGGACTGGAATTTGTATCAAGAGCCATCAGAGCCAGAAGCAGATTTTGGTTCTTCACAAGAAGAAGCCACTCTGGTTCCACCAGAACCTGAATCTGCTACCTTAGAAAAGGTTGTGACCATTTGTGTACCTGATTCTGCTATTTTAGACAAGAGACGGAGCCCGGTGTGGAAGGAATTCCTCATGATTGACATGGTGGAATGTAAAGATGGGAAATCAAGATCAATTTGCAAACATTGTCAAAGCGCATCTTTCATTGCCAACTCCCGTTATGGTACAGGCAATATGAAAAGACATCTTGAAAAATGTAATGCATATCAGAATTCCTTGAAAAAAGGAGGAGCCACAGGTACAAATTTTAACCAACAAGTGTATAGAGAGTTGGTAGCTAAAGCCATTATAAAACATGGATATGCATTTTCTTGGGTTGAACATGATGGTAATAGAGCAATTCATGCATATTTAAATGCTGATGTGAAATTCATTACTAGAAACACCGCTAAAGCTGACTGTCTAAAATTGCATCAAACTTATAAGGCTAAGTTAAAGGCTGCTCTTTGTAAAGTCTCTGGTCGTATTTCTTTGACATGTGATATGTGGACTTCTTGTCAAACTGAGGGATATTTGTGTTTGACTGCTCATTATGTTGATGTTGACTGGAACTTAGTTAGTAGAGTGTTGAACTTCACTCACATTGATACACCACACACTGGAAAAACAATGTATACTGTTGTGTTGGCAATGCTTCAAGATTGGGGTATTGATGACAAGATTTTCAGCTTTACGTTAGATAATGCTTCTAGTAATGATAAAATGCAAAATTATTTGAAGGACACTCTACTTGCAAGAGGGGCTTTGTTGTGTGATGGTGATTTTTTTCATGTGAGATGTGCAGCACATGTATTAAATCTTATTGTTAAAGAAGGTCTTAAAGCTATTGAACATATTGTTGAGAAAGTAAGACTTTGTGTGAAGCGTGTTAAATTTTCCGAAGCAAGAAAAAAAGTTTTTCGTTCTTGTGTGCATTTAGTTAAGCTACAAGAAACCAAATCATTGTGGCTTGATGTCCAAACAAGGTGGAACTCCACGTATATGATGATTGATAGGGCCATTATATACCGTGAGGCCTTTGGAGAAATGTCTGAAGTTCAACTTTGTTGTCCTACTTCGGAAGAGTGGGAAATTCTTGAGAAAATCAGAGATGTTTTAGAACCGTTTCATGAGATAACTGAATTGTTTTCTGGAAGAGATTATCCTACCTCAAATCTTTATTTCGAGAATGTTTGGAAAATTCTCATGTTGTTGACAGATTTGGAGCATGACAGTGATGAAATTCTGAGAAACATGGCAATAGATATGAAAAGCAAGTTTGATAAGTATTGGTTTAAATCAGAAGATGATGACTATGGCATGTTGTTTGCATTTGCTGTTATTCTTGATCCTCGTTGCAAATTATCTGTTCTCAAGTTTTGTTATGAACACATGTTTGGAGAGGTAGTGGCCACCATGAAAGTTAACGAAATTCAGTATAACTTGGGAAAGCTTTATAAGCTGTATGTCCGAAATGAAGCATCACCGACATCAAACATTGACACTAGTTCAAGGTGCAAATCCTCCACAAACACTTCATATGGGAACCGCAAGAGAAAATATGACTACTTCGCGGTAATTTTTATTATGTTATTTCAAAGTTATAGATAAAATGTATAGTACTTTACTTACTGTTTGTTTATGTTTTAAGTTTATTAGAGTTTGATTTATTATGCTTTTCAGTTGTTGTTAGTTATTTCATTTCTTGCTTCACTACTTGATTTTAGTTAATGCAGATGAATTTCTGAATTCAATAACCAAAGATCATATAGAAAATTAGGGAAAATTGTATATTATAATGTTTTTATGATTCTTTGACTATGCTAATAAGCGCTATGGGTGGCAAAATAGTCCAGGAACTCCAAAATAGAAGGGATAGAAGTTAGAATCCCTATTTTCTTATCTTGCTGCAGTGATAAAATACATATCATGTTGAGTAATTGTTAAAATATGTTCCTACTTATTAGCAAAGTTGGGTGGGCTTAGGATTCTTGATTAAAATAATGTAGTTGAGGCAATGATATATATTGGTTTAGAGCTCATAACAGTAGGATTTAATGGATTTATTATGCTTTTTAGTTTTCCTATTTCTATTTTTTCAAATCTGATCTCATGATATGTTTAAGTTTTCTTATTTTATTGGTTTCAATTTTGTTAGTTTCTGGATTTTAGTGTTTGATTCATATTTTGTTGTGTTGAATTCAGAAATATGATGATAAGGAGGCCTTCTCTTCACATGCTGAAAGGTCCATGTTGGATGTCTATCTTGAGGACCCTAAATTAGATCGAACAACGAAGCTTGATGTATTAGCTTATTGGAAACAAAATGAACTTCGATATAAAGAGCTTTATTGTCTTGCTAGAGATATTTTGGCTGTGCCCCTAACAACCGTTGCTTCGGAATCAACTTTTAGCATAGGAGGTAGAATATTGAATAAATGGAGAAGCTGTTACCTTCCTGAAAATGTGGAAGCTTTGATAACAACTCGTAGTTGGATGTTTTCTTATGAATGTAAGTACCTTTTCATGGAGAAGTAAGAAGTTGATAGTTGATACTATACTTTATTTTTGCACCACTAATTTATATTTGAAAAATTAAATATAACATTTTGTTTTTATGTTTGTAGCAAATGAAGAAGATGCATTTGTCGGAACTTATGTGGATTGGGCTACAACAACATCACATGTTTGATGTCGAGAATTTAGAGGGGTGGAGTATTGTAGTATGATTTTTAAAGAATATTAGTTTGTTTGATATTAGAACTTGTATTGTATTCGCTAAATCTTTGTTATTTTTTTTGCCTATTAGAACTTGTGCAATATATTAGAACCTGCTCCTTAGTTTGCTGCTGCTATATCCTTATGGTTCAGGACTGGTGAATGGGTTTTATTAGCTGCTTGTGACATGAGTTGTTCATATATAAACTCTAATTTGATGTCAAGTTACAATTTGCTAACATTGAATGGGTTTTATTAGTTGCTTGTGACATGATTTGTTCATATATAAACTCTAATTTGATGTCAAGTTGCAATTTGCTAACATTATATGTAATATACGAGTTACTAATAAGGGATGCTTTGAAATTCATACATGTGCTTTAGTAGTTGTATAATTGTATTGTTGCCGGTGGACTAATTTTTATTTTTTAAAGCTGAAAGTTGACAATACATTAGTGCATTGAAGAAATATTGGTGTACTTTTGGGTTTTGTACTGATGTACTCTACTAGTCTACTCCTTAAAGATTTTATTGAGTAATTTTAATCTTTTCTCCTAACAAAATTATTCATTTTTGGAAAGTAGTGGTAATATAAATAATTATAATGTAATCCATTACACCATTTTAGAGAGAAATAAATTATATATATATATATATATATATATATATATATATATATATATATATATATATATATATATATATATATATATATAATTAATTAGTCCTAAATTAGTCATTTCACGTATAACGATAATTATATTTCGGGTCAATCACATCAGGTCAATTCGGGTCGGGTTATTTCGGGTTTCGGGTCAATAACTTCGAGTCACTTCGGGTCGGGTCATTTCGGGTCGGGTCTTTTCGGGTTTCGAGTCAGTTCGGGTTAAGATTGGGTCGGGTCACTTCGGGTTTCGGGTCATTTCGGGTCGGGTCAAGTTCGGGTTTCGGGTCAATTTCGGGTTGGGTCATTCGGGTCGGGTCACTTCGGGTCATCGGGTCATGTTCGGGTCAACTCCATTCGGGTCGGGTTCAGGTCGGGTCGGGTTAGTTCGAGTTCGGGTCATTTTCGAGTCAATGATTTCGGGTCAACTTCAGGTTACGGGTCGGGTCATTCGGGTCGGGTCAATCGGGTCGGGTCAGGATTGCCAGGTCTAGTATGGAATACCTTTCTAGGTGTTTATCTGAGATGACCCTAAACCCTGAGTTTAACTTTCATCCTAGATGTGAAAAGCTAGGCATTACTCACATGATGTTTGCTGATGATTTACTTTTGTTCAGTAGAGCAGACCTTATTTCTATTCAATCTGTCCTGACAGCTTTTCAGAAGTTCTCTGCTGCTTCTGGTTTGGCTGCTAATCTGGATAAGAGTGAGGCTTACTTTGGAGGGGTTACTGCTCAAGAGCAGAATATTTTCATCAGTGTGTTAGGGGTTGCAAAGGGTTCTTTGCCCTTTAGGTACCTTGGGGTACCTCTCTCTTCCAAGAAGCTTACTATTTCTCAATGTAGGCCTTTGGTAGAGAAAGTTACTGTAAGAATTGACAGCCTTGCTGCTAGACACCTTTCCTATGCTGGCAGGCTCCAGTTGATCAAGAGTGTTATGTTTGGCATTCAAGCTTTTTGGGCCCAGATTTTCATTCTTCCCAAAAAGATTTTGAGAGAAGTTGAGTCCAGATTCAGATACTTTCTTTGGACTGGTAAAGGAAACCCTAGTAGGAAAGCTCTAGTTGCTTGGAAGTTTCTTTGTCTCCCCAAGGTTTGTGGAGGTTGGAATTTAACTTCCCTTGAAGACTGGAACAAAGCTGCTGTTTCTAAAATCCTTTGGGATCTCTCCAATAAAGCTGATAACATGTGGGTAAAGTGGGTGCATATCTATTATTTCAAAGGTAAGGACTTATGGTCTACCCCTGTTCCTAAGAAATGCTCTTGGGTTTTGAAGAAGATTATGGATTGTAGAGCTTTGATTGATGATATTGGTGGCTGGTCTGGTGTTGTTAGCAATGGCAAAATGAGTATCAGGAAGCTGTACAATCTGATTAGGACTCAGGCTGACAAAGTGGACTGGAAAAGATTGATTTGCAACAACAGGGCTTCCCCTAGAAGCCTTTTTGTTACTTGGCTGGCTCTTTGGAATAGAATGGTCACTAAGGACAGAATTATTTCTTGGAGTATTCCCTGTGATCCTTTATGTTTTTTCTGCTCTGGTGCTAGTGAATCTGTCCCTCACCTATTCTTTGAATGCTCTTACTCTTCTGGAATCTGGAACAGGATTCTGCAGCAATTGGGGTTTTGTAGAACTGCTCAAACATTTCAGGTTGAGGTCCAATGGGTTTTGCAGCACAGTAGAAGATCAAATGCCAAAGGCAGGCTGCTTCTGATGTGTTTTGCTGAAGCAGTTCATTGTATTTGGATTCAGAGGAACACCTTGATGTTTACAGGAGATTATAAGCCTGTAGATGTTTCTATTAGAGACATTATCTTTGCTGTAGCTTGTAGGTGTAATGAGGCTGACAAGAAACTGCTTTATATGTAATTTGATCCTTGCTGGTTGGCCTGTTTGTTTTGTTCTGCCTTGCTGTCTAGTCCTCTGCAGGTCCTGCAGATGAGTCTAGGGAAGGTCTGAGTTTTGGTGGGGTTTAGGTTATGTTCCTTGGCTCTTGGTGCACCCTTCCTAGAAGGTGGTACCATAGCTTTAGGAACTGCTGGGGTTAGTTTGGCTGGTTTTCAGCTTGTGTAGTTTGGGGGAAACAACTTAGCTTTTGTAAGTTGTTTGCTCTCTCCTTTTGGGAATAAAATCTTTATTTGCCAAAAAAAAGTCAAACACTTTCAACAAAGCTTTTAGAATCAAATTAAATGAAAGTCAAACACATTCAAACAAAGCTTTTTGAATCAAATGAAAGTCAAATGCATTCAACAAAGCTAATTGAGTCAAATGAAAGTCAAACACTTTCAACAAAGCGTTTAGAATCAAATGAAAATCAAATGAATTCAACAAAGCTAATTGAATCAAATGAAAGTCGAACACTTTCATCAAAGTTTTTAGAATCAAATTAAAGTCAAATATATTCAAACAAAGCTTTTTGAATCAAATGAAAGTCAATTGCATTCCACACTGCTAATTGATACAAATGAAGGTCAACATTCAACGAAGCTAATTGAGTCAAATGAAAGTCAAACACATTCAACAAAGCTAATTGAGTCAAAAGAAAGTCCAACACATTCAAACCAAGCTTTTTGAATCAAATGAAAGTCAAATGCATTCAACAAAGCTAATTGAGTCAAATGAAAGTCAAACACTTTCAACAAAGCTAATTGAGTCAAATGAAAGTCAAACACATTCAAACAAAGCTTTTTGATTCAAATGAAAGTTAAATGCATTCAACAAAACTAATAGAGTGAAATGAAAGTCAAATACTTTCAACACAGCTTTTAGAATCAAATGAAAGTCAAATACATTCAAACAAAGCTTTTTGAATAAAACGAAAATCAAATGAATTCAACAAAGCTAATTGTGTCTAATAAAAGTCAAACACTTTCATCAAAGCTTTTAGAATCAAATGAAAGTCAAATACATTCAAACAAAGCTTTTTAAATCAAATGGAAGTCAGTTGTACTCCACAATGCTAATTGAGTCAAATGAAAGTCAAACACATTCAACAAAGCTAATTGAGTCAAATGAAAGTCAAACACATTCAAACAAAGCTTTTTGAATCAAATGAAAGTCAAATGCATTCAACAAAGCCAATTGAGTCAAATGAAAGTCAAACACATTCAAACAAAGCTTCTTGATTCAAATGAAAGTCAAATGCATTCCACAAAGCTAATTGAGTCAAATGAAAGTCAAACACTTTCAACAAAACTAATTGAGTCAAAAGAAAGTCAAACACATTCAAACAAAGCTTTTTGAATCAAATAAAAGTCAAATGCATTCAACAAAGCTAATTGAGTCAAATGAAAGTCAAACACATTTAAACAAATCTTTTTGAATCAAATGAAAATCAAATGAATTCAACAAAGCTAATTGAGTCAAATGAAAGTCGAACACTTTCATCAAAGTTTTTAGAATCAAATTAAAGTCAAATATATTCAAACAAAGCTTTTTGAATCAAATGAAAGTCAATTGCATTCCACACTGCTAATTGATACAAATGAAGGTCAAAAACATTCAACGAAGCTAATTGAGTCAAATGAAAGTCAAACACATTCAACAAAGCTAATTGAGTCAAAAGAAAGTCCAACACATTCAAACAAAGCTTTTTGAATCAAATGAAAGTCAAATGCATTCAACAAAGCTAATTGAGTCAAATGAAAGTCAAACACTTTCAACAAAGCTAATTGGGTCCAATGAAAGTCAAACACATTCAAACAAAGCTTTTTGATTCAAATGAAAGTAACAAAGCTTTTTGATTCAACAAAACTAATAGAGTGAAATGAAAGTCAAACACTTTCAACACAGCTTTTAGAATCAAATGAAAGTCAAATACATTCAAACAAAGCTTTTTAAATAAAACGAAAATCAAATGAATTCAACAAAGCTAATTGTGTCTAATAAAAGTCAAACACTTTCATCAAAGCTTTTAGAATCAAATGAAAGTCAAATACATTCAAACAAAGCTTTTTAAATCAAATGGAAGTCGATTGTACTCCACAATGCTAATTGAGTCAAATGGAAGTCAAACACATTCAACAAAGCTAATTGAGTCAAATGAAAGTCAAACACATTCAAACAAAGTTTTTTGAATCAAATGAAAGTCAAATGCATTCAATAAAGCCAATTGAGTCAAATGAAAGTCAAACACATTCTAATAAAGCTTCTTGATTCAAATGAAAGTCAAATGCATTCAACAAAGCTAATTGTGTCAAATGAAAGTCAAACACTTTCAACAAAGCTTTTAGAATCAAATGAAAGTCAAACACATTCAAACAAAGCTTTTTGAATAAAATGAAAGTCAAATGCATTCAACAAAGCTAATTGAGTCAAATGAAAGTCAAACACTTTCAACAAAGCGTTTAGAACCAAATGAAAGTCAAAATACATTCAATCAAAGCTTTTTGAATCAAATGAAAGTCAATTGCGTTCCACAATGCTAATTGAGTCAAATGAAAGTCAAACACATTCAACAAAGCTAATTGAGTCAAATGAAAGTCAAACACATTCAAACAAAGCTTTTTTGAATCAAATGAAAGTAAAATGTATTCAACAAAGCTAATTGAGTCAAATGAAAGTCAAACACTTTCAGTAAAGCTAATTGAGTCAAATGAAAGTCAAACACATTCAAACAAATCTTTTTGATTCAAATGAAAGTCAAATGCATTCAAAAAAGTCAATTGAGTCAAATTAAAGTCAAACACTTTCAACAAAACTTTTAGAATCAAAGGAAAGTCAAACACATTCAAACAAAGCTTTTTGAATCAAAAGAAAATCAAATTAATTCAACAAAGCTAATTGAGTCAAATGAAAGTCAAACACTTTCATCAAAGCTTTTAGAATCAAATGAAAGTCAAATACATTCAAACAAAACTTTTTGAATCAAATGGAAGTCGATTGCATTCCACAATGCTAATTGAGTCGAATGAAAGTCAAACACATTCAACGAAGGTAATTAAGTCAAATGGAAGTCAAACACATTCAAACAAAGCTTTTTTTATTAAAATGAAAGTCAAACACTTTCAACAAAGCTAATTGAGTCAAATGAAAGTCAAACACATTCAAACAAAGCTTTTTGATTCAAATGAAAGTCAAATGCAATAAACAAAGCTAATTGATTCAAATAAAAGTCAAACACTTTCAACAAAGCTTTTAGAATCAAATGAAAGTCAAACACATTCAAACAAAGCTTTTTGAATCAAATGAAAATCAAATGAATTCAACAAAGCTAATTGAGTCAAATGAAAGTCAAACACTTTCATCAAAGCTTTTAGAATCAAATTAAAGTCAAAGATATTTAAACAAAGCTTTTTGAATCAAATGAAATTCGATTGCATTCCACAATGCTAATTGTGTCAAATGAAAGTCAAACACATTCAACGAAGGTAATTGAGTCAAATGAAAGTCCAACACATTCAAACAAAGCTTTTTGAATCAAATAAAAGTTAAATGCATTCAACAAAGCCAATTGCGTCAAATAAAAGTCAAACACATTCAAATAAAGCTTCTTTATTCAAATGAAAGTCAAATGCATTCAACAAAGCTAATTGTGTCAAATGAAAGTCAAACACTTTCAACAAAGCTTTTAGAATCAAATGAAAGTCAAACACATTCAAACAAAGCTTTTTGAATCAAATGAAAGTCAAATGCATTCAACAAAGCTAATTGAGTCAAATGAAAGTCAAACACTTTCAACAAAGCGTTTAGAATCAAATGAAATTTAAATACATTCAATCAAAGCTTTTTGAATCAAATGAAAGTTAATTACATTCCACAATGCTACTTGAGTCAAATGAAAGTCAAACACATTCTACAAAGCTAATTGAGTCAAAAGAAAGTCAAACACATTCAATTAAAGTTTTTTGAGTCAAATGAAAGTAAAATGCATTCAACAAAGCTAATTGAGTCAAATGAAAATCAAACACTTTCAACAAAGCTAATTGAGTCAAAAGAATGTCAAACACATTCAAACAAAGCTTTTTGAATCAAATGAAAGTCAAATGCATTCAACAAAGCTAATTGAGTCAAATGAAAGTCAAACACTTTCAACAAAGCTAATTGAGTCAAATGAAAGTCAAACACTTTCAAACATAGCTTTTTCATTCAAATGAAAGTCAAATGCATTCAAGAAAGCTAATTTAGTCAAATGAAAGTCAAACACTTTCATCAAAGCTTTTAGAATCAAATTAAAGTCAAATATATTCAAACAAAGCTAATTGAGTCAAATGAAAGTCTAACACATTCAAACAAAGCTTCTTGATTCAAATGAAAGTCAAATGCATTCAACAAAGCTAATTGAATCAAATGAAAGTCAAACACATTCAAACAAAGCTTTTTGAATCAAATGAAAGTAAAATGCATTCAACAAAGCTAATTGAGTCAAATGAAAGTTAAACACTTTCAACAAAGCTAATTGAGTCAAATGAAAGTCAAACACATTCAAACAAAGCTTTTTGATTCAAATGAAAGTCAAATGCATTTAACAAAGCTAATTGAGTCAAATTAAAGTCAAACACTTTCAACAAAGCTTTTAGAATCAAAGGAAAGTCAAACACATTCAAACAAAGCTTTTTGAATCAAATGAAAATCAAATGAATTCAACAAAGATAATTGAGTCAAATGAAAGTCAAACACTTTCATCAAAGCTTTTAGAATCAAATGAAAGTCAAATACATTCAAACAAAGCTTTTTGAATCAAATGGAAGTCAATTGCATTCAACAAAGCTAATGAGTCAAATGAAAGTCAAATGCATTCAACAAAGCCTATTGAGTCAAGTGAAAGTCAAACACATTCAAATAAAGCTTCTTGATTCAAATGAAAGTCAAATGCATTTAACAAAGCTAATTGCGTCAAATGAAAGTCAAACACTTTCAACTAAGCTTTTGGAATCAAATGAAAGTCAAACACATGCAAACAAAGCTTTTTGAATCAAATGAAAGTCAAATGCATTCAACAAAGCTAATGAGTCAAATGAAAGTCAAACACTTTCAACAAAGCGTTTAGAACCAAATGAAAGTCAAATACATTCAATCAAAGCTTTTTGAATCAAATGAAAGTCAATTGCATTCCACAATGCTAATTGAGTCAAATGAAAGTCAAACACATTCAACAAAGCTAATTGAGTCAAAAGAAAGTCAAACGCATTCAAACAAAGTTTTTTGAATCAAATGAAAGTAAAATGCATTCAACAAAGCTAATCGAGTCAAATGAAAGTCAAACACTTTCAACAGAGCTAATTGAGTCAAATGAAAGTCAAACACGTTCAAACAAAGCTTTTTGATTCAAATGAAAGTTAAATGCATTCAACAAAGGTAATTGTGTCAAATGAAAGTCAAACACTTTCAACAAAGCTATTAGAATCAAATGAAAGTCAAACACATTCAAACAAAGATTTTTGAATCAAATGAAAATCAAATGAATTCAACAAAGCTAATTGAGTCAAATGAAAGTCAAACACTTTCATCAAAGCTTTTAGAATCAAATGAAAGTCAAATACATTCAAACAAAGCTTTTTGAATCAAATGGAAGTCAATTGCATTCCACAATGCTAATTGAGTCAAATGAAAGTCAAACACATTCAACGAAGCTAATTGAGTCAAATGAAAGTCAAACACATTCAAACAAAGCTTTTTGAATCAAATGAAAGTCAAATGCATTCAACAAAGCCAATTGAGTCAAATGAAAGTCAAACACATTCAAATAAAGCTTCTTGATTCAAATGAAAGTCAAATGCATTCAACAACGCTAATTGTGTCAAATGAAAGTCAAACACTTTCAACTAAGCTTTTAGAATCAAATGAAAGTCAAACACATTCAAACAAAGCTTTTTGAATCAAATGAAAGTCAAATTCATTCAACAAAGGTAGTTGAGTCAAATGAAAGTCAAATGCATTCAACAAAGCTAATTGAGTCAAATGAAAGTCAAACACTTTCAACAAAGCGTTTAGAACCAAATGAAAGTCAAATACATTCAATTAAAGCTTTTTGAATCAAATGAAAGTCAATTGCATTCAACAATGCTAATTGAGTCAAATGAAAGTCAAACTCATTCAACAAAGCTAATTGAGTCAAAAGAAAGTCAAACGCATTCAAACAAAGCTTTTTGAATCAAATGAAAGTAAAATGCATTCAACAAAGCTAATTGAGTCAAATGAAAGTCAAACATTTTCAACAAAGCTAATTGAGTCAAATGAAAGTCAAACACATTCAAACAAAGAATTTTGATTCAAATGAAAGTCAAATGCATTCAACAAAGCTAATTGAGTCAAATGAAAGTCAAACACTTTTAACAAAGCTATTAGAATCTAATGAAAGTCAAACACATTCAAACAAAGCTTTTTGAATCAAATGAAAATCAAATCAATTCAACAAAGCTAATTGAGTCAAATGAAAGTCAAACACTTTCAACAAATCTATTAGAATCAAATGAAAGTCAAACACATTCAAACAAAGCTTTTTGAATCAAATGAAAATCAAATCAATTCAACAAATATAATTGAGTCAAATGAAAGTCAAACACTTTCATCAAAGCTTTTAGAATCAAATGAAAGTCAAATACATTCAAACAAAGCTTTTTGAATCAAATAGAAGTCAATTGCATTCCACAATGCTAATTAAATCAAATGAAAGTCAAACACATTCAACAATGCTAATTGAGTCAAAAGAAAGTCAAACACATTCTAACAAAGCTGTTTGAATCAAATGAAAGTAAAATGCATTCAACAAAGCTAATTGAGTCAAATGAAAGTCAAACACTTTCAACAAAGCTAATTAAGTCAAATGAAAGTCAAACACATTCAAACAAAGCTTTTTGATTCAAATAAAAATCAAATGCATTCAACAAAGCTAATTGAGTCAAATGAAAGTCAAACATTTTCAACAAAGCTTTTAGAATCAAATGAAAGTCAAACACATTCAAACAAAGCTTTTTGAATCAAATGAAAATCAAATGAATTCAACAAAGCTAATTGAGTCAAATGAAAGTCAAACAATTTCATCAAAGCTTTTAGAATTAAATTAAAGTCAAATATATTCAAACAAAGCTTTTTGAATCAAATGAAAGTCAATTGCATTCCACAATGCTAATTGAGTCAAATGAAGGTAAAACACATTCAACGATGCTAATTGAGTCAAATGAAAGTCAAACACATTCAAACAAAGATTTTGGAATCAAATGAAAGTCAAATGCATTCAACAAAGCCAATTGAGTCAAATGAAAGTCAAACACATTCAACAAAGCCAATTGATTCAAATGAAAGTCAAATGCATTCAACAAAGCTAATTGAGTCAAATGAAAGTCAAACACTTTCAACAAAGCTTTAAGAATCAAATGAAAGTAAAACACATTCAAACAAAGCTTTTTGAATCAAATGAATGTCAAATGCATTCAACAAAGCTAATTGAGTCAAATGAAAGTCAAACACATTCAACAAAGCTAATTGAGTTAAAAGAAAGTCAAACACATTCAAACAAAGCTTTTTGAATCAAATGTAAGTCAAATGCATTCAACAAAGCCAATTGAGTCAAATGAAAGTCAAACACATTCAAATAAAGCTTCTTGATTCAAATGAAAGTCAAATGCGTTCAACAAAGCTAATTGAGTGAAATGAAAGTCAAACACTTTCAACAAAGCTAATTGAGTCAAATGAAAGTCAAACACATTCAAACAAAGCTTTTTGAATCAAATGAAAGTCAAATGCATTCAACAAAGCTAATTGAGCCAAATGAAAGTCAAACACTTTCAACAAAGCGTTTAGAACCAAATGAAAGTCAAATACATTCAATCAAAGCTTTTTGAATCAAATGAAAGTCAATTGCATTCCACAATGCTAATTGAGTCAAATGAAAGTCAAACACATTCAACAAAGCTAATTGAGTCAAAAGCAAGTGAAACGCATTCAAACAAAGTTTTTTGAATCAAATGAAAGTAAAATGCATTCAACAAAGCTAATTGAGTTAAATGAAAGTCAAACACTTTCAACAGAGCTAATTGAGTCAAATGAAGGTCAAACACGTTCAAACAAAGCTAATTTTGTCAATTGAAAGTCAAACACTTTCAACAAAGCTATTAGAATCAAATGAAAGTCAAACACATTCAAACAAAGATTTTTGAATCCAATGAAAATCAAATGAATTCAACAAAGCTAATTGAGTCAAATGAAAGTCAAACACTTTCATCAAAGCTTTTAGAATCAAATGAAAGTCAAATACATTCAAACAAAGCTTTTTGAATCAAATGGAAGTCAATTGCATTCCACAATGCTAATTGAGTCAAATGAAAGTCAAACACATTCAACAAAGCTAATTGAGTCAAATGAAAGTCAAACACATTCAAACAAAGCTTTTTGAATCAAATGAAAGTCAAATGCATTCAACAAAGCCAATTGAGTCAAATGAAAGTCAAACACATTCAAATAAAGCTTCTTGATTCAAATGAAAGTCAAATGCGTTCAACAAAGCTAATTGAGTCAAATGAAAGTCAAACACTTTCAACAAAGCTAATTGAGTCAAATGAAAGTCAAACACATTCAAACAAAGCTTTTTGAATCAAATGAAAGTCAAATGCCTTCAACAAAGCTAATTGAGCCAAATGAAAGTCAAACACTTTCAACAAAGCGTTTAGAACCAAATGAAAGTCAAATACATTCAATCAAAGCTTTTTGAATCAAATGAAAGTCAATTGCATTCCACAATGCTAATTGAGTCAAATGAAAGTCAAACACATTCAACAAAGCTAATTGAGTCAAAAGCAAGTGAAACGCATTTAAACAAAGTTTTTTGAATCAAATGAAAGTAAAATGCATTCAACAAAGCTAATTGAGTCAAATGAAAGTCAAACACTTTCAACAGAGCTAATTGAGTCAATTGAAAGTCAAACACGTTCAAACAAAGCTTTTTGATTCAAATGAAAGTCAAATGCATTCAACAAAGCTAATTGTGTCAAATGAAAGTCAAACACTTTCAACAAAGCTATTAGAATCAAATGAAAGTCAAACACATTCAAACAAAGATTTTTGAATCCAATGAAAATCAAATGAATTCAACAAAGCGAATTGAGTCAAATGAAAGTCAAATGCATTCAACAAAGCTAATTGAGTCAAATGAAAGTCAAACACTTTCAACAAAGCGTTTAGAACCAAATGAAAGTCAAATACATTCAACAAAGCTAATTGAGTCAAAAGCAAGTGAAACGCATTCAAACAAAGCTTTTTGAATCAAATGAAAGTAAAATGCATTCAACAAAGCTAATTGAGTCAAATGAAAGTCAAACTCTTTCAACAGAGCTAATTGAGTCAAATGAAAGTCAAACACATTCAAACAAAGCATTTTGATTCAAATGAAAGTCAAATGCATTCAACAAAGCTAATTGAGTCAAATGAAAGTCAAACACTTTCAACAAAGCTATTAGAATCAAATGAAAGTCAAACACATTCAAACAAAGCTTTTTGAATCAAATGAAAATCAAATCAATTCAACAAAGCTAATTGAGTCAAATGAAAGTCAAATGCATTTAACAAAGCTAATTGAGTCAAATGAAAGTCAAACACTTTCAACAAAGCGTTTAGAACCAAATGAAAGTCAAATACATTCAATCAAAGCTTTTTGAATCAAATGAAAGTCAATTGCATTCCACAATGCTAATTGAGTCAAATGAAAGTCAAACACATTCAACGAAGCTAATTGAGTCAAAAGAAAGTCAAACGCATTCAAACAAAGCTTTTTGAATCAAATGAAAGTAAAATGCATTCAACAAAGCTAATTGAGTGAAATGAAAGTCAAACACTTTCAACAAAGCTAATTGAGTCAAATGAAAGTCAAACACATTCAAACAAAGCATTTTGATTCAAATGAAAGTCAAATGCATTCAACAAAGCTAATTGAGTCAAATGAAAGTCAAACACTTTCAACAAAGCTATTAGAATCAAATGAAAGTCAAACACATTCAAACAAAGCTTTTTGAATCAAATGAAAATCAAATCAATTCAACAAAGCTAATTGAGTCAAATGAAAGTCAAATGCATTCAACAAAGCTAATTGAGTCAAATGAAAGTCAAACACTTTCAACAAAGCGTTTAGAACCAAATGAAAGTCAAATACATTCAATCAAAGCTTTTTGAATCAAATGAAAGTCAATTGCATTCCACAATGCTAATTGAGTCAAATGAAAGTCAAACACATTAAACAAAGCTAATTGAGTCAAAAGAAAGTCAAACGCATTCAAACAAAGCTTTTTGAATCAAATGAAAGTAAAATGCATTCAACAAAGCTAATTGAGTCAAATGAAAGTCAAACACTTTCAACAAAGCTAATTGAGTCAAATGAAAGTCAAACACATTCAAACAAAGCATTTTGATTCAAATGAAAGTCAAATGCATTCAACAAAGCTAATTGAGTCAAATGAAAGTCAAACACTTTCAACAAAGCTATTAGAATCAAATGAAAGTCAAACACATTCAAACAAAGCTTTTTGAATCAAATGAAAATCAAATCAATTCAACAAAGCTAATTGAGTCAAATGAAAGTCAAACACTTTCAACAAATCTATTAGAATCAAATGAAAGTCAAACACATTCAAACAAAGCTTTTTGAATCAAATGAAAATCAAATCAATTCAACAAAGATAATTAAGTCAAATGAAAGTCAAACACTTTCATCTAAGCTTTTAGAATCAAATGAAAGTCAAATACATTCAAACAAAGCTTTTTGAATCAAATAGAAGTCAATTGCATTCCACAATGCTAATTAAATCAAATGAAAGTCAAACACATTCAACAATGCTAATTGAGTCAAAAGAAAGTCAAACACATTCTAACAAAGTTGTTTGAATCATTTACCAAAAAAAAAAAGTTGTTTGAATCAAATGAAAGTAAAATGCATTCAACAAAGCTAATTGAGCCAAATGAAAGTCAAACACTTTCAACAAAGCTAATTAAGTCAAATGAAAGTCAAACACATTCAAACAAAGCTTTTTGATTCAAATAAAAATCAAATGCATTCAACAAAGCTAATTGAGTCAAATGAAAGTCAAACATTTTCAACAAAGCTTTTAGAATCAAATGAAAGTCAAACACATTCAAACAAAGCTTTTTGAATCAAATGAAAATCAAATGAATTCAACAAAGCTAATTGAATCAAATGAAAGTCAAACACTTTCATCAAAGCTTTTAGAATCAAATGAAAGTCAAATACATTCAAACAAAGCTTTTTGAATCAAATGGAAGTCAATTGCATTCCACAATGCTAATTGAGTCAAATGAAAGTCAAACACATTCAACGAAGCTAATTGAGTCAAATGAAAGTCAAACACATTCAAACAAAGCTTTTTGAATCAAATGAAAGTCAAATGCATTCAACAAAGCCAATTGAGTCAAATGAAAGTCAAACACATTCAAACATAGCTTCTTGATTCAAATGAAAGTCAAATGCATTCAACAAAGCTAATTGAGTCAAATGAAAGTCAAACACTTTCAACAAAGCTTTAAGAATCAAATGAAAGTAAAACACATTCAAACAAAGCTTTTTGAATCAAATGAATGTCAAATGCATTCAACAAAGCTAATTGAGTCAAATGAAAGTCAAACACATTCAACAAAGCTAATTGAGTTAAAAGAAAGTCAAACACATTCAAACAAAGCTTTTTGAATCAAATGTAAGTCAAATGCATTCAACAAATCCAATTGAGTCAAATGAAAGTCAAACACATTCAAATAAAGCTTCTTGATTCAAATGAAAGTCAAATGCGTTCAACAAAGCTAATTTAGTCAAATGAAAGTCAAACACTTTCAACAAAGCTAATTGAGTCAAATGAAAGTCAAACACATTCAAACAAAGCTTTTTGAATCAAATGAAAGTCAAATGCATTCAACAAAGCTAATTGAGCCAAATGAAAGTCAAACACTTTCAACAAAGCGTTTAGAACCAAATGAAAGTCAAATACATTCAATCAAAGCTTTTTGAATCAAATGAAAGTCAATTGCATTCCACAATGCTAATTGAGTCAAATGAAAGTCAAACACATTCAACAAAGCTAATTGAGTCAAAAGCAAGTCAAACGCATTCAAACAAAGTTTTTTGAATCAAATGAAAGTAAAATGCATTCAACAAAGCTAATTGAGTCAAATGAAAGTCAAACACTTTCAACAGAGCTAATTGAGTCAAATGAAAGTCAAACACGTTCAAACAAAGCTTTTTGATTCAAATGAAAGTCAAATGCATTCAACAAAGCTAATTGTGTCAAATGAAAGTCAAACACTTTCAACAAAGCTATTAGAATCAAATGAAAGTCAAACACATTCAAACAAAGATTTTTGAATCAAATGAAAATCAAATGAATTCAACAAAGCTAATTGAGTCAAATGAAAGTCAAACACTTTCATCAAAGCTTTTAGAATCAAATGAAAGTCAAATACATTCAAACAAAGCTTTTTGAATCAAATGGAAGTCAATTGCATTCCACAATGCTAATTGAGTCAAATGAAAGTCAAACACATTCAACGAAGCTAATTGATTCAAATGAAAGTCAAACACATTCAAACAAAGCTTTTTGAATCAAATGAAAGTCAAATGCATTCAACAAAGCCAATTGAGTCAAATGAAAGTCAAACACATTCAAATAAAGCTTCTTGATTCAAATGAAAGTCAAATGCATTCAACAACGCTAATTGTGTCAAATGAAAGTCAAACACTTTCAACTAAACTTTTAGAATCAAATGAAAGTCAAACACATTCAAACAAAGCTTTTTGAATCAAATGAAAGTCAAATTCATTCAACAAAGCTAATTGAGTCAAATGAAAGTCAAATGCATTCAACAAAGCTATATGAGTCTAATGAAAGTCAAACACTTTCAACAAAGCGTTTAGAACCAAATGAAAGTCAAATACATTCAATCAAAGCTTTTTGAATCAAATGAAAGTCAATTGCATTCCACAATGCTAATTGAGTCAAATGAAAGTCAAACACATTAAACAAAGCTAATTGAGTCAAAAGAAAGTCAAACGCATTCAAACAAAGCTTTTTGAATCAAATGAAAGTAAAATGCATTCAACAAAGCTAATTGAGTCAAATGAAAGTCAAACACTTTCAACAAAGCTAATTGAGTCAAATGAAAGTCAAACACATTCAAACAAAGCATTTTGATTCAAATGAAAGTCAAATGCATTCAACAAAGCTAATTGAGTCAAATGAAAGTCAAACACTTTCAACAAAGCTATTAGAATCAAATGAAAGTCAAACACATTCAAACAAAGCTTTTTGAATCAAATGAAAATCAAATCAATTCAACAAAGCTAATTGAGTCAAATGAAAGTCAAACACTTTCAACAAATCTATTAGAATCAAATGAAAGTCAAACACATTCAAACAAAGCTTTTTGAATCAAATGAAAATCAAATCAATTCAACAAAGATAATTAAGTCAAATGAAAGTCAAACACTTTCATCTAAGCTTTTAGAATCAAATGAAAGTCAAATACATTCAAACAAAGCTTTTTGAATCAAATAGAAGTCAATTGCATTCCACAATGCTAATTAAATCAAATGAAAGTCAAACACATTCAACAATGCTAATTGAGTCAAAAGAAAGTCAAACACATTCTAACAAAGTTGTTTGAATCATTTACCAAAAAAAAAAAGTTGTTTGAATCAAATGAAAGTAAAATGCATTCAACAAAGCTAATTGAGCCAAATGAAAGTCAAACACTTTCAACAAAGCTAATTAAGTCAAATGAAAGTCAAACACATTCAAACAAAGCTTTTTGATTCAAATAAAAATCAAATGCATTCAACAAAGCTAATTGAGTCAAATGAAAGTCAAACATTTTCAACAAAGCTTTTAGAATCAAATGAAAGTCAAACACATTCAAACAAAGCTTTTTGAATCAAATGAAAATCAAATGAATTCAACAAAGCTAATTGAATCAAATGAAAGTCAAACACTTTCATCAAAGCTTTTAGAATCAAATGAAAGTCAAATACATTCAAACAAAGCTTTTTGAATCAAATGGAAGTCAATTGCATTCCACAATGCTAATTGAGTCAAATGAAAGTCAAACACATTCAACGAAGCTAATTGAGTCAAATGAAAGTCAAACACATTCAAACAAAGCTTTTTGAATCAAATGAAAGTCAAATGCATTCAACAAAGCCAATTGAGTCAAATGAAAGTCAAACACATTCAAACATAGCTTCTTGATTCAAATGAAAGTCAAATGCATTCAACAAAGCTAATTGAGTCAAATGAAAGTCAAACACTTTCAACAAAGCTTTAAGAATCAAATGAAAGTAAAACACATTCAAACAAAGCTTTTTGAATCAAATGAATGTCAAATGCATTCAACAAAGCTAATTGAGTCAAATGAAAGTCAAACACATTCAACAAAGCTAATTGAGTTAAAAGAAAGTCAAACACATTCAAACAAAGCTTTTTGAATCAAATGTAAGTCAAATGCATTCAACAAATCCAATTGAGTCAAATGAAAGTCAAACACATTCAAATAAAGCTTCTTGATTCAAATGAAAGTCAAATGCGTTCAACAAAGCTAATTTAGTCAAATGAAAGTCAAACACTTTCAACAAAGCTAATTGAGTCAAATGAAAGTCAAACACATTCAAACAAAGCTTTTTGAATCAAATGAAAGTCAAATGCATTCAACAAAGCTAATTGAGCCAAATGAAAGTCAAACACTTTCAACAAAGCGTTTAGAACCAAATGAAAGTCAAATACATTCAATCAAAGCTTTTTGAATCAAATGAAAGTCAATTGCATTCCACAATGCTAATTGAGTCAAATGAAAGTCAAACACATTCAACAAAGCTAATTGAGTCAAAAGCAAGTCAAACGCATTCAAACAAAGTTTTTTGAATCAAATGAAAGTAAAATGCATTCAACAAAGCTAATTGAGTCAAATGAAAGTCAAACACTTTCAACAGAGCTAATTGAGTCAAATGAAAGTCAAACACGTTCAAACAAAGCTTTTTGATTCAAATGAAAGTCAAATGCATTCAACAAAGCTAATTGTGTCAAATGAAAGTCAAACACTTTCAACAAAGCTATTAGAATCAAATGAAAGTCAAACACATTCAAACAAAGATTTTTGAATCAAATGAAAATCAAATGAATTCAACAAAGCTAATTGAGTCAAATGAAAGTCAAACACTTTCATCAAAGCTTTTAGAATCAAATGAAAGTCAAATACATTCAAACAAAGCTTTTTGAATCAAATGGAAGTCAATTGCATTCCACAATGCTAATTGAGTCAAATGAAAGTCAAACACATTCAACGAAGCTAATTGATTCAAATGAAAGTCAAACACATTCAAACAAAGCTTTTTGAATCAAATGAAAGTCAAATGCATTCAACAAAGCCAATTGAGTCAAATGAAAGTCAAACACATTCAAATAAAGCTTCTTGATTCAAATGAAAGTCAAATGCATTCAACAACGCTAATTGTGTCAAATGAAAGTCAAACACTTTCAACTAAACTTTTAGAATCAAATGAAAGTCAAACACATTCAAACAAAGCTTTTTGAATCAAATGAAAGTCAAATTCATTCAACAAAGGTAATTGAGTCAAATGAAAGTCAAATGCATTCAACAAAGCTATATGAGTCTAATGAAAGTCAAACACTTTCAACAAAGCGTTTAGAACCAAATGAAAGTCAAATACATTCAATCAAAGCTTTTTGAATCAAATGAAAGTCAATTGCATTCCACAATGCTAATTGAGTCAAATGAAAGTCAAACACATTCTACAAAGCTAATTGAGTCAAAAGAAAGTCAAACGCATTCAAACAAAGCTTTTTGAATCAAATGAAAGTAAAATGCATTCAACAAAGCCAATTGAGTCAAATGAAAGTCTAACACATTCAAACAAAGCTTCTTGATTCAAATGAAAGTCAAATGCATTCAACAAAGCTAATTGAATCAAATGAAAGTCAAACACATTCAAACAAAGCTTTTTGAATCAAATGAAAGTAAAATGCATTCAACAAAGCTAATTGAGTCAAATGAAAGTCAAACACTTTCAACAAAGCTAATTGAGTCAAATGAAAGTCAAACACATTCAAACAAAGATAATTGAGTCAAATGAAAGTCAAACACTTTCATCAAAGCTTTTAGAATCAAATGAAAGTCAAATACATTCAAACAAATCTTTTTGAATCAAATGAAAGTCAATTGCATTCCACAATGCTAATTGAGTCAAATGAAGGTCAAACACATTCAACGAAGCTAATTGAGTCAAATGAAAGTAAAAAATATTCAAACAAAGCTTTTTGAATCAAATAAAAGTCAAATGCATTCAACAAAGCCAATTAAGTCAAATGAAAGTCTAACACATTCAAACAAAGCTTCTTGATTCAAATGAAAGTCAAATGCATTCAACAAAGCTAATTGAATCAAATGAAAGTCAAACACATTCAAACAAAGCTTTTTGAATCAAATGAAAGTAAAATGCATTCAACAAAGCTAATTGAGTCAAATGAAAGTCAAACACTTTCAACAAAGCTAATTGAGTCAAATGAAAGTCAAACACATTCAAACAAAGCTTTTTGATTCAAATGAAAGTCAAATGCATTTAACAAAGCTAATTGAGTCAAATTAAAGTCAAACACTTTCAACAAAGCTTTTAGAATCAAAGGAAAGTCAAACACATTCAAACAAAGCTTTTTGAATCAAATCAAAATCAAATGAATTCAACAAAGATAATTGAGTCAAATGAAAGTCAAACACTTTCATCAAAGCTTTTAGAATCAAATGAAAGTCAAATACATTCAAACAAAGCTTTTTGAATCAAATGGAAGTCAATTGCATTCCACATTGCTAATTGAGTCAAATGAAAGAAAAACACATTCAACGAAGCTAATTGAGTCAAATGAAAGTCAAACACATTCAAACAAAGCTTTTAGAATCAAATGAAAGTCAAATGCATTCAACAAAGCCTATTGAGTCAAGTGAAAGTCAAACACATTCAAATAAAGCTTCTTGATTCAAATGAAAGTCAAATGCATTTAACAAAGCTAATTGCGTCAAATGAAAGTCAAACACTTTCAACTAAGCTTTTGGAATCAAATGAAAGTCAAACACATGCAAACAAAGCTTTTTGAATCAAATGAAAGTCAAATGCATTCAACAAAGCTAATGAGTCAAATGAAAGTCAAACACTTTCAACATAGCGTTTAGAACCAAATGAAAGTCAAATACATTCAATCAAAGCTTTTTGAATCAAATGAAAGTCAATTGCATTCCACAATGCTAATTGAGTCAAATGAAAGTCAAACACATTCAACAAAGCTAATTGAGTCAAAAGAAAGTCAAACGCATTCAAACAAAGTTTTTTGAATCAAATAAAAGTAAAATGCATTCAACAAAGCTAATCGAGTCAAATGAAAGTCAAACACTTTCAACAGAGCTAATTAAGTCAAATGAAAGTCAAACACGTTCAAACAAAGCTTTTTGATTCAAATGAAAGTCAAACGCATTCAACAAAGCTAATTGTGTCAAATAAAGTCAAACACTTTCAACAAAGCTATTAGAATCAAATGAAAGTCAAACACATTCAAACAAAGATTTTTGAATCAAATGAAAATCAAATAAATTCAACAAAGCTAATTGAGTCAAATGAAAGTCAAACACTTTCATCAAAGCTTTTAGAATCAAATGAAAGTCAAATACATTCAAACTAAGCTTTTTGAATCAAATGGAAGTCAATTGCATTCCACAATGCTAATTGAGTCAAATGAAAGTCAAACACATTCAACGAAGCTAATTGAGTCAAATGAAAGTCAAACACATTCAAACAAAGCTTTTTGAATCAAATGAAAGTCAAATGCATTCAACAAAGCCAATTGAGTCAAATGAAAGTCAAACACATTCAAACATAGCTTCTTGATTCAAATGAAAGTCAAATGCATTCAACAAAGCTAATTGAGTCAAATGAAAGTCAAACACTTTCAACAAAGCTTTAAGAATCAAATGAAAGTAAAACACATTCAAACAAAGCTTTTTGAATCAAATGAATGTCAAATGCATTAAACAAAGCTAATTGAGTCAAATGAAAGTCAAACACATTCAACAAAGCTAATTGAGTTAAAAGAAAGTCAAACACATTCAAACAAAGCTTTTTGAATCAAATGAAAGTCAAATGCATTCAACAAAGCCAATTGTGACAAATGAAAGTCAAACACATTCAAATAAAGCTTCTTGATTCAAATGAAAGTCAAATGCGTTCAACAAAGCTAATTGAGTCAAATGAAAATCAAACACTTTCAACAAAGCTAATTGAGTCAAATGAAAGTCAAACACATTCAAACAAAGCTTTTTGAATCAAATGAAAGTCAAATGCATTCAACAAAGCTAATTGAGTCAAATGAAAGTCAAACACTTTCAACAAAGCGTTTTGAATCAAATGAAAGTCAAATACATTCAATCAAAGCTTTTTGAATCAAATGAAAGACAATTGCATTCCAGAATGCTAATTGAGTCAAATTAAAGTCAAACACATTCAACAAAGCTAATTGAGTCAAAAGAAAGTCAAACACATTCAAACAAAGCTTTTTGAATCAAATGAAAGTAAAATGCATTCAACAAAGCTCGTTGAGTTAAATGAAAGTCAAACACTTTCAACAAAGCTAATTGAGTCAAATGAAAGTCAAACACATTCAAACAAAGCTTTTTGATTCAAATGAAAGTCAAATGCATTCAACAAAGCAAATTGAGTCAAATTAAAGTCAAACACTTTCAACAAAGCTTTTAGAATCAAAGGAAAGTCAAACACATTCAAACAAAGCTTTTTGAATCATATGAAAATCAAATGAATTCAACAAAGCTAATTGAGTCAAACGAAAGTCAAACACTTTCATCAAAGCTTTTAGAATCAAATGAAAGTCAAATACATTCAAACAAAGCTTTTTGAATCAAATGGAAGTCAATTGCATTCCACAATGCTAATTGAGTCAAATGAAAGTCAAACACTTTCAACAAATCTATTAGAATCAAATGAAAGTAAAACACATTCAAACAAAGCTTTTTGAATCAAATGAATGTCAAATGCATTCAACAAAGCTCATTGAGTCAAATGAAAGTCAAACACATTCAACAAAGCTAATTAAGTTAAAAGAAAGTCAAACACATTCAAACAAAGCTTTTTGAATCAAATGAAAGTCAAGTCAAACACATTCAACAAAGCTAATTAAGTTAAAAGAAAGTCAAACACATTCAAACAAAGCTTTTTGAATCAAATGAAAGTCAAATGCATTCAACAAAGCCAATTGAGTCAAATGAAAGTCAAACACATTCAAATAAAGCTTCTTGATTCAAATGAAAGTCAAATGCGTTCAACAAAGCTAATTGAGTCAAATGAAAGTCAAACACTTTCAACAAAGCTAATTGAGTCAAATGAAAGTCAAACACATTCAAACAAAGCTTTTTGAATCAAATGAAAGTCAAATGCATTCAACAAATCTAATTGAGTCAAATGAAAGTCAAACACTTTCAAAAAAGCGTTTTGAATCAAATGAAAGTCAAATACATTCAATCAAAGCTTTTTGAATCAAATGAAAGTCAATTGCATTCCACAATGCTAATTGAGTCAAATGAAAGACAAACACATTTAACAAAGCTAATTGAGTCAAAAGAAAGTCAAACACATTCAAACAAAGCTTTCTGAATCAAATGAAAGTAAAATGCATTCAACAAAGCTCGTTGAGTCAAATGAAAGTCAAACACTTTCAACAAAGCTAATTGAGTCAAATGAAAGTCAAACACATTCAAACAAAGCTTTTTGATTCAAATGAAAGTCAAATGCATTCAACAAAGCTAATTGAGTCAAATGAAAGTCAAACACTTTCATCAAAGCTTTTAGAATCAAATGAAAGTCAAATACATTCAAACAAAGCTTTTTGAATCAAATGGAAGTCAATTGCATTCCACAATGCTAATTGAGTCAAATGAAAGTCAAACACTTTCAACAAAGCTTTAAGAATCAAATTAAAGTAAAACACATTCAAACAAAGCTTTTTGAATCAAATGAATGTCAAATGCATTCAACAAAGCTCATTCAACAAAGCTAATTAAGTTAAAAGAAAGTCAAACACATTCAAACAAAGCTTTTTGAATCAAATGAAAGTCAAATGCATTCAACAAAGCCAATTGAGTCAAATGAAAGTCAAACACATTCAAATAAAGCTTCTTGATTCAAATGAAAGTCAAATGCGTTCAACAAAGCTAATTGAGTCATATGAAAGTCAAACACTTTCAACAAAGCTAATTGAGTCAAATGAAAGTCAAACACATTCAAACAAAGCTTTTTGAATCAAATGAAAGTCAAATGCATTCAACAAAGCTAATTGAGTCAAATGAAAGTCAAACACTTTCAAAAAAGCGTTTTGAATCAAATGAAAGTCAAATACATTCACTCAAAGCTTTTTGAATCAAATGAAAGTCAATTGCATTCCACAATGCTAATTGAGTCAAATGAAAGTCAAACACATTCAACAAAGCTAATTGAGTCAAAAGAAAGTCAAACACATTCAAACAAAGCTTTCTGAATCAAATGAAAGTAAAATGCATTCAACAAAGCTCGTTGAGTCAAATGAAAGTCAAACACTTTCAACAAAGCTAATTGAGTCAAATGAAAGTCAAACACATTCAAACAAAGCTTTTTGATTCAAATGAAAGTCAAATGCATTCAACAAAGCTAATTGAGTCAAATGAAAGTCAAACACTTTCATCAAAGCTTTTAGAATCAAATGAAAGTCAAATACATTCAAACAAAGCTTTTTGAATCAAATGGAAGTCAATTGCATTCCACAATGCTAATTGAGTCAAATGAAAGTCTAACACATTCAACAAAGCTAATTGAGTCAAAAGAAAGTCAAACGCATTAAAACAAAGCTTTTTGAATCAAATGAATGTAAAATGCATTCAACAAAGCTAATTGAGTCAAATGAAAGTCAAACACTTTGAACAAAGCTAATTGAGTCAAATGAAAGTCAAACACATTCAAACAAAGCATTTTGATTCAAATGAAAGTCAAATGCATTCAACAAAGCTAATTGAGTCAAATGAAAGTCAAACACTTTCAACAAAGCTATTAGAATCAAATGAAAGTCAAACACATTCAAACAAAGCTTTTTGAATCAAATGAAAATCAAATCAATTCAACAAAGCTAATTGAGTCAAATGAAAGTCAAACACTTTCAACAAAGCTATTAGAATCAAATGAAAGTCAAGCACATTCAAACAAAGCTTTTTGAATCAAAAGAAAATCAATCAATTCAACAATGCTAATTGAGTCAAATGAAAGTCAAACACTTTCAACAAAGCTTTTAGAATCAAATGAAAGTAAAATACATTCAAACAAAGCTTTTTGAATCAAACGAAAATCAAATGAATTCAACAAAGCTAATTGTCTCTAATGAAAGTCAAACACTTTCATCAAAGCTTTTAGGATCAAATGAAAGTCAAATACATTCAAACAAAGCTTTTTAAATCAAATGGAAGTCGATTGCATTCCACAATGCTAATTGAGTCAAATGAAAAACAAACACATTAAACGAAGCTAATTGAGTCAAATGAAAAACAAACACATTAAACGAAGCTAATTGAGTCAAATGAAAGTCAAACACATTTAAACAAAGCTTTTTGAATCAAATGAAAGTCAAATGCATTCAACAAAGCCAATTGAGTCATATGAAAGTCAAACACATTCAAAAAAAGCTTCTGGATTCAAATGAAAGTCAAATGCATTCAACAAAGATAATTGTGTCAAATGAAAGTCAAACACTTTCAACTAAGCTTTTAAAATCAAATGAAAGTCAAACACATTCAAACAAAGGTTTTTGAATCAAATGAAAGTCAAATGCATTCAACAAAGCTAATTGAGTCAAATAAAAGTCAAACACTTTCAACAAAGCGTTTAGAATGAAATGAAAGTCAAATACATTCAATCAAAGCTAATTGAATGAATGTCAAACACATTCAAACAAAGCTTTTTGAATCAAATGAATGTCAAATGCATTCAACAAAGCTAATTGAGTCAAATGAAAGTCAAACACATTCAACAAAGCTAATTGAGTTAAAAGAAAGTCAAACACATTCAAACAAAGCTTTTTGAATCAAATGAAAGTCAAATGCATTCAACAAAGCCAATTGAGTCAAATGAAAGTCAAACACATTCAAATAAAGCTTCTTGATTCAAATGAAAGTCAAATGCATTCAACAAAGCTAATTGAGGCAAATGAAAGTCAAACACATTCAACAAAGCTAATTGAGTTAAAAGAAAGTCAAACACATTCAAACAAAGCTTTTTGAATCAAATGAAAGTCAAATGCATTCAACAAAGCCAATTGAGTTAAATGAAAGTCAAACACATTCAAATAAAGCTTCTTGATTCAAATGAAAGTCAAATGCGTTCAACAAAGCTAATTGAGTCAAATGAAAGTCAAACACTTTCAACAAAGCTAATTGAGTCAAATGAAAGTCAAACACATTCAAACAAAGCTTTTTGAATCAAATGAAAGTCAAATGCATTCAACAAAGCTAATTGAGTCAAATGAAAGTCAAACACTTTCAAAAAAGCGTTTTGAATCAAATGAAAGTCAAATACATTCAATCAAAGCTTTTTGAATCAAATGAAAGTCAATTGCATTCCACAATGCTAATTGAGTCAAATGAAAGTCAAACACATTCAACAAAGCTAATTGAGTCAAAAGAAAGTCAAACACATTCAAACAAAGCTTTCTGAATCAAATGAAAGTAAAATGCATTCAACAAAGCTCGTTGAGTCAAATGAAAGTCAAACACTTTCAACAAAGCTAATTGAGTCAAATGAAAGTCAAACACATTCAAACAAAGCTTTTTGATTCAAATGAAAGTCAAATGCATTCAACAAAGCTAATTGAGTCAAATGAAAGTCAAACACTTTCATCAAAGCTTTTAGAATCAAATGAAAGTCAAATACATTCAAACAAAGCTTTTTGAATCAAATGGAAGTCAATTGCATTCCACAATGCTAATTGAGTCAAATGAAAGTCAAACACATTCAACAAAGCTAATTGAGTCAAAAGAAAGTCGAACGCATTAAAACAAAGCTTTTTGAATCATATGAATGTAAAATGCATTCAACAAAGCTAATTGAGTCAAATGAAAGTCAAACACTTTGAACAAAGCTAATTGAGTCAAATGAAAGTCAAACACATTCAAACAAAGCATTTTGATTCAAATGAAAGTCAAATGCATTCAACAAAGCTAATTGAGTCAAATGAAAGTCAAACACTTTCAACAAAGCTATTAGAATCAAATGAAAGTCAAACAAATTCAAACAAAGCTTTTTGAATCAAATGAAAATTAAATCAATTCAACAAAGCTAATTGAGTCAAATGAAAGTCAAACACTTTCAACAAAGCTATTAGAATCAAATGAAAGTCAAGCACATTCAAACAAAGCTTTTTGAATCAAAAGAAAATCAAATCAATTCAACAATGCTAATTGAGTCAAATGAAAGTCAAACACTTTCAACAAAGCTTTTAGAATCAAATGAAAGTAAAATACATTCAAACAAAGCTTTTTGAATCAAACGAAAATCAAATGAATTCAACAAAGCTAATTGTCTCTAATGAAAGTCAAACACTTTCATCAAAGCTTTTAGGATCAAATGAAAGTCAAATACATTCAAACAAAGCTTTTTAAATCAAATGGAAGTCGATTGCATTCCACAATGCTAATTGAGTCAAATGAAAAACAAACACATTAAACGAAGCTAATTGAGTCAAATGAAAAACAAACACATTAAACGAAGCTAATTGAGTCAAATGAAAGTCAAACACATTTAAACAAAGCTTTTTGAATCAAATGAAAGTCAAATGCATTCAACAAAGTGTAGACACCCATTTGTGTCTCCCCAAAACCAAACCCAGTGATGAATACCTGTCACGTCAAAACATAATCGAATGAGGTGAAAGTGTGAAAAGTCAAGTGTTACGGTTAGTTTTTATTAAAAATCTTTCTTTCTGTTTTTGAAAACCCACTCTATTTTATAAAAACGTCCATTTCAGTTTATTTTGGTCCATGATAAGGGTCCAATAATGGTGTAGTTGGATGGGGCTTGAAAAGACCTTTCCAACGATATATTATAAGCCCAATTTCGATGAATAATGAGGAAGTTATGGCCAAAATACTAAACTGGGCCCAAACCGGATTTTACCTACGACCCAATGATCATGAGGAGGGTCCAAAGGTTTAATCCTATTCCTAAACTAATTAGGATTGATTAGAATCTTTTATAAGTTTCTAAAATATCTTAATTATCCTTTTTTGAAAAGATAAGATCATAGAATTTGATTTGAATATAAACTTTCCTTTTTTAAAACTTTCCTAATTCTATTCGGATTTAAAGATGTTCAAAGATAGTCAGATATTATTTTCGTGCCACATATTTTTTATCCAAATTTTATATGGTTGGATAGATCTTGAAATTATCTTTCCAATGATATATTATAATAATAATTCCGAGCTATAACGAAAAAGATATTAAAAATATACGAAACTCTATCCAAAACTGACACCCTTTCACTATTTCGTCCATATCTTTTTATCTACAAAAGATTTTAATCTGATTCCAATTGCATTAGAAAGTAGACTTCAAGAGCTTTCCAACGACATATTATATGACTTATTTGAACTTCTAGATCAAAAGAGATGATAGAAATAAATTCCGCAAAAACTGTTTCTGTCGCCAAACGACAGGTTTGTCGCCTCGCGACAGACTCTGTCGCCTGGCGACAGGATAAATTTCTGGCGACAAGGTCGGTTTGTTAGCGACAGCGTGGAGTTTTATTCCTTATCAAATTCTATGTTTTTCCGGACTATTTTTCTTATAAATAGGGTCCGAATTCCTATTTTCAAAAAGAATCTACAATCATCTACAAACAATCAACTTTCATCAATTCACAATCATCAACTCTTTCTCAATTCTGTCTATTCCCTCTCAAGAATTACTTAATTCTTTTCTTTCTCTCTATTTCTAAACAACCTTTTTTCAAATAAAATATTCCGCATTCACAAGACTTAGATTCTCTTAGCCAAGTTTGAAGTCGCCTTCGCCCTAGACGTGAAAGGTTGATAATTTCTGAGGGTTTGGTCCACAACTAGTCTAAACTTTATTTAATTTGATTTCAATTTAATTCTTTAATTCTTTAATTATTCTTTATTTATTTTCATTGAAGTTTACTAACTTGTGTATTTTGTTATTAGAAAGAGGTACGAGGCTTCAAAGTAAGTAGATTAGCTTACTCCCTATTTCTTTCACAATGTAGATTGCATGCTTATTATTATTGTCTATAATTCCTAGTATAATGTTAGGATGTCTTTACTCTTTCTAATATCATGTTAGTACCATGTTAGGTTAAAGCTTTGATCTTTATCGTTTAGTGACATGCTAGGAGATGTTATTAATCTTGTTAGTATCATGCCTAGGATCTTGCTATTATTATCAAGCTTTATTATGCCTTATCATGCTATTATCATCATTATCATTATTTATTGTTTATTATTATGTTGCTTGATTATATTTTGTTATTGCTTGATCACGCCTTTTATGCAGGTTTAAAGGGAATTTGTACTTGAAATCACGCTTAATAAGATAATTCATTAATAATTTGGTTTAGGCTAATGTGATTTTAACTCAAGTGATCGCCAATAATAGTATTATTTGTGCATTAATATTCAACCAACATAGATAAACAGGTTAGGATTAACATATTGTTTGTATGTTATTCGAAAAACGCGCATGAATACGAGCAGAACAAAGTAGAGGCCTATTTTATAGGGCGGGTCCTTTCTTTTGTAGATTGGATTCGTACCTTCATCCCCGGACCCTGTTTGGTTCAAGACCTTATGGAGTAGTTGATGGTCCTCTTGGATTATCTTTTGGGTTTACAAGTTCCTTAAAACTTGTTGGCGACTCGTTTTAGCTCTTTGTCTTTCCCTTTGGAACGCCACCGTACTTTAGTGTATGATCACAGTGGGGTTCAAGTTTGGGGTTATCGTAATGCTTGAAATATTCCCTACAGTTTTTGGCGACTCCACTAGGGAGGATTTCTATTTATATTCCTGAAATTTATTAAATTTTGGCAATTATTTAGAATGAGCAGATGAGACTCGAAAAATTCTAAGTATTTCATGTGCGTGATTTGATTAACATTATTGTCATATGCATTAAAAGGTCCTCATGGGAGCACCCCATGAGTCAATCCATAGGAATTTTACACGTAGGAAATTTGGGAAATATCTTTCATGACTAGAATCGAAAAGATAATACGACATCTGGGAAATTTGAAGAGCACAGAAACTTGCCAAGGCATGTAGGAACTAGCGTCTAGAAAACAGGGCTTGTCGCCCGTAAAAAGTTTCTGTCGCCTGGCGACAGTTCTGTCGCTTGGCGACAGGAGCTTTTTTGCGGCGACAGTCCCTGTAGTCTGGCGCCAAGTTCTTCCAATACCGAGCCAGGGGTCTGTCTTCTTGCTTTGACCATTTCTAGTGTTGTTGGCTCGATTTTGCTTATTGATTGAGTCATTTTCTCACTTTTCTGAAACCCATATGTGTTCTACATATGGATATAACCCTCTGGGGGTTCCTGCTTCGCCTGCCCAATGGAGTATTCCACTATTTTGTGCAAAACTCAGATTTGGGGACGTGTAAGTTTTGTGAATCCATCCAACCATGGCGTCGAGTCCGATCTCCTATCGCACTCGCGGAATCTTGTCCATTCGCTCCAACCCTCTTGGCAGGCTTGTGTGCAATGCATGTGGATTCTTAACCATGGACCTTTTTGACTTAACCCATATCCTCGAACTTTAGAGAACTAGAGCCATGGTTAGGTTGCAAACTCATCTTGTGCCTATGTGAACTACGTGTACTTTTTGCTTGTATATACTATATATGTGCTAACCGTTTGTTTGACTTGTGATTAAGACTAAATAAATTGACTAATGACTAAAAGGACTTTGTCTAATTAATTAATTAATTTTGAATTAATTAAAGGCTAATAAATCAATCAATTCGACTTAGTACGACTTTAGGCATGTCCATTTAGAGTAAAATTACTGGAAACAGTCCAGATTAATGTTCCAGCAATGGCGCAGGAGTTTGGACTGTGGCGCTGCAATTTAGTGTCTGTCACCTGGCGACAATTTTGTCGTCTGGCGACAGGCTCTAAACCGTGGCGACAGTCCTGTTGTTTTAGCGACAGTCCAGCTTTCTTGCTCGAGTCATCACGACGAGTCTAATTCACAGTCTACTAATCAGTTTATCATTTTATTAATGGTTCAAACCATGTTTAAGTCTTTAATTGAGTTTAGGCACTTAAAGTCCAATGGTCATACACTAAGAGTCAAAGACCTTGTTTAATTATTTAATTAATTAATTTGAACTAATGAACAAGCCTAAAGTCGAGTCATAGTTCCTTTTAGTCAACCCGGATTTTTATTCCCGTATACTGCACATGCGTCAACTTGTTTTGGTCATATCCGGAGTTCTAGAAAGAACCACGAGTCGTATAACCTATGGATTTGTAGCCCCGAGTTTTATCTTTAATTTGGCGTTGGTTTCGTCCCAATCAGAGTCACAGATTAAAAGTTATGACTAAAATACCACAGCCTGTCCAGTTTAATGCACATACGTGAAGTCTTAACTTAGTCTTTGCTTAAGTCTAGTCACATTGTCTAGCCACATTATCATGACACAAGTCTTAACATGTCACCTTAACTCACTAGTCTTAGCACACACTTTGTACATGTCGCCATGACCATGTCTTAGGTTCATGCATGAGTCATTTTTCCGTCATTTGAGCTGGGGGTCCATTCTTTTTCCAATTCTTCCACATTTCTTCATCTACATCTTCTTCCTATTTTCCACATACTTTCTTCCATATTTCTTCATCTCCATCATCTTCCCACTCTCCACATACTTTCTCCACACATACCATTCCCTTCATTCTTTCATGATCTCTTTCCATCTATGCATGTTGAATCGAGTTCGAGTCATGTGATTGACAATAATAATAATAAAAAGGAGTAATGATGAGACAAAATACAAGGCAAGCTTCTCACTAAGATTTCATGCTTTCTTCTTCTTCTTTTTTTCAAACCTTTCCCCCATAAGTCTAGCATTGGCACCCTTTGTCTACCTTAGATTTATGAAATAGGTTTTTTATTTTGTTCCCCTTTAATATAATGAGCATTTTAATTCCTTGCATATGATCATTGCACTTTTTCAAAAAAAAAAAAAAAAAAAAAAAAAAATTAAAAAAATCGCCGAATTAAGCACAAGGTATACCAATGATTTGAGGCACCCCTTGTAGCCATATCATATCTCTCACCCTTTAAATATATAATCCCTTTCTCGATAAACCACTTTGAGCCTCGTCTAACGATAGACCCCTCTTTTTTCTTCAACCTACATTTACTTAACCTTGGGATGGGATGGTGTGTAACTTATGCAAGTTCCAAATATGAAAGCTTGAGTGATCTCAAAAAATAAAATAAAAATAAGCAAAAATGAATAAAAGGGTACAAAAGGGCAAGTGTTCCAATGTCTTGGATATAAAAATATCTTTGATAAGAACATGTCTCAGATTGCGTTTCTTATCGAGTGCTCGGTACCGTGCCTGAGAAACATGAATGCCAAGTGAGTGATAGACCGCATGATCCAGATTTCCCACACTTATAAAAAAAAATGCGAATATGAAAAATGCAAAAAGCAAAAAAAGAAGAGCAAAAATAAAAAAAAAGAAAAAAGCTCAAAAGAGAGAAAACCTCAAGCATAAAAATAAAAAAAAAAGATTCAAAAGCAAGGTTGCACACCTTGGGGGCTTATTTAGGGTCTTGAGCCTTTATCCCCTTCTTCTCTAACCTTTAGCCTAACCACGTTACAACCCTTAAAAGACCTTCTTGAGGTATACACACACTTGTGCGAGGTTCGGCTAGAGCTACGTTTGGCCTGATTCCTAACGGATACGTAGGCAACCTCATATTGAGGTGCGGCCATAATAAAAATGCATTCATTTTCACATTCACACACTTACACCATGATCATATCAAGGGATCTCCAATGCTCATCCCTATTTACTTAGAGCTAGACTTGGGGGTTTGATCCTTACATCATTAGCCTACCTAGCCTAAGAGTCATCATTATTTGACTCTTATCAAATAATACTTCTCCATACACCGTTAGCCTTTGCAGTCTAACTTTAGTGTCACTTTCACACACTGCACAGATACATGACTAAATAGACTTCCAATTTGGAACCCTTTGTCATGAAATCTTAACGTAACGTTGAAGCATGCTTTGTCATATCACACATCACTCATCACTTATAATCATCATTGTATCAAGAAGTATGAAGTGCTTAGCCTCCATGCCTAAGTTACCCAAATACTTTCATAATCGAGTCAACTAAGATAGTCTAGGATGAATTAATCCTTATACCTTGAGGGATAGTATCAAATGCATATACTTGATTAAGCTCATTCAACATGCACCATCAAACACTTCGATTCTTTTTCGCGTCTTTCTTTTTTCGGGAAAAGTCGGTACCCTCCACAAAAATGACGGAAAATTTTGCTTTTTTTTGCACATCACACACGAGTCACACATAGTGAGTCATCATTAAGTCAAAGTTCACATCGAGTTGAGTCTAACACATGTGTTAAACGATTTGAGTCGAGTCATGTCAAATCAATGAGTCAAGCAACACTAAGCCTTAGGTCAACCCTAATATAATAAAATAAAAGATTAGCAAAGTCCTATAGTCTAAAATATAGATGCAGGTACATTCCGGCGAGCAAGAATATTCCCGGATTTTTTTTCGAAAAAAACCGCGAATATAGATATATGAGATTCTTCCAAGATGAGAGGAGTTTGAGCAAAAATTATATGGATGAGTAAATCATAGGAGAAGAGCCTTAATTTGCAAAAGATTTGAGCAGATTTGGTTGTAAGGAAACGACCAAATTGAAAGTTCGGAGCGATATTGCGGCGACAGGCACTTTTGCCTTGCGCTGGTGCGGCGACAGGTCACGTGGCTTCATGATGTGGACATATAGACCTGGTGCAGAAGTTTGGGTTCCTTGGTACGCCAGTTAGCCCCTTTAAGCAAAATTGACATGATTTAGTCAGCTTGATTGCGACAACAATAAGTGATCGACCTGACAAAAGATCGTCTCACTTAACTTAAAGCGCCTAAGTATTGGCTCATAGCAAGGCACCGAAATAATGGTTCAATAGAGGCACCGAAATAATGGTTTACAAAGGCAAAAAGCACCAAAGTAACGGTTCACAACGATTTCCTAGGATGGAAGAAGATTTGAAGATTCGAGATGACGACGCCTTCAACAGGGGGCTTTAAGATTAAAAAGAGTCTATTGCTTGGATTTGAGAAGGACGGTTCAAGATGAAGCGACCTTCAATAGCTTTCACTATGATTGGGGAGGTTATTATTAGATTTGAGAAAAACAATTCAAGATGAAGCGGTCTTTGATAGCTTTCGCTAAGATTGTGAAGGTTATCCCAAGATTTGAGAAGATAGCACGAGATGGGCTATCTTTGACGACGTTCGCTAAGATTGTGGAAGTTGTCATCAAGATTTGAGAAGATAGCACGAGATGGGCTATCTTTGACGACGTTCGCTAAGATTGTGGAAGTTGTCATCAAGATTTGAGAAGATAGCACGAGATGGGCGATCTTCGACGACCTTCGCTAAGATTGTGGAAGTTGTCACCTAGATTTAAGAAGAGCGGTTCGTGATGAGGCGGTCTTTGACGACATTCGCTAAGATTGTGGAAGTTGTCACCTAGATTTGAGAAGAACGGTTCGTGATGAGGCGGTCTTTGACGACATTCGCTAAGATTGTGAAAGTTGTCACCATGATTCAAGGAAAAGCTCGAGATGTAGCAGCAATGATAGACAGCATTCCCTAGGATGTGGAGAGTTGTCACAAATCTTGGAGATGGCGAAGCAAGGTCACCTTCGGCGGTCCCTCAAGGTAAAGAAGAGATTGTCTATAGCGGCGACATACTGCTGTGGCGACATATGTCCACACCCAGGAGATGACGACATACAGTTATTTTCGATGATGTTCCCGAAATACTGTGGAGGATCAAGAATATTGAAGACGACGACATATGGTTATCTTCTACGATGGCGTTCACGAGGCACGGTGGAGGTTGTCACAAACAACAAATGAAGCAACAGCAAAATGGTTACGTTCAGAGACGTGTGCTCGACGGTGCAAGATACGCGTTTCTTAACTCTCTTATCTGTTTTAACTAATGATTAGTTTGCAGGTATCGGCGTTATAAGAATGATTTGGAATTGCAGAACATTTTTAATCATTCTCCGTCCCTATCGATACTTTGACTCTCGTTTTTCGAAACATAAGTTTCTTCAAACTCAGTCAAAGTGGGGGCTTCTGTAGACACCCATTTGTGTCTCCCCAAAACCAAACCCAGTGATGAATACCTGTCACGTCAAAACATAATCGAATGAGGTGAAAGTGTGAAAAGTCAAGTGTTGCGGTTAGTTTTTATTAAAAATCTTTCTTTCTGTTTTTGAAAACCCACTCTATTTTATAAAAACGTCCATTTCAGTTTATTTTGGTCTATGATAAGGGTCCAATAATGGTGTAGTTGGATGGGGCTTGAAAATACCTTTCCAACGATATATTATAAGCCCAATTTCGATGAATAATGAGGAAGTTATGGCCAAAATACTGAACTGGGCCCAAACCGGATTTTACCTACGACCCAATGATCATGAGGAGGGTCCAAAGGTTTAATCCTATTCCTAAACTAATTAGGATTGATTAGAATCTATAAGTTTCTAAAATATCTTAATTATCCTTTTTTGAAAAGATAAGATCATAGAATTTGATTTGAATATAAACTTTCCTTTTTTAAAACTTTCCTAATTCTATTCGGATTTAAAGATGTTCAAAGATAGTCAGATATTATTTTCGTGCCACATATTTTTTATCCAAATTTTATATGGTTGGATAGATCTTGAAATTATCTTTCCAATGATATATTATAATAATAATTCCGAGCTATAACGAAAAAGATATTAAAGATATACGAAACTCTATCCAAAACTGACACCCTTTCACTATTTCGTCCATATCTTTTTATCTACAAAAGATTTTAATCTGATTCCAATTGCATTAGAAAGTAGACTTCAAGTGCTTTCCAACGACATATTATATGACTTATTTGGACTTCTAGATCAAAAGATATGATAGAAACAAAATCCGCAAAAACTGTTTCTGTCGCCAAACGACAGGTTTGTCGCCTCGCGACAGACTCTGTCGCCTGGCGACATGATAAATTTCTGGCGACAAGGTCGGTTTGTTAGCGACAGCGTGGAGTTTTATTCCTTATCAAATTCTATGTTTTTCCGGACTATTTTTCTTATAAATAGGGTCCGAATTCCTATTTTCAAAAAGAATCTACAATCATCTACAAACAATCAACTTTCATCAATTCACAATCATCAACTCTTTCTCAATTCTCTCTATTCCCTCTCAAGAATTACTTAATTCTTTTCTTTCTCTCTATTTCTAAACAACCTTTTTTCAAATAAAATATTCCGCATTCACAAGACTTAGAGTCTCTTAGCCAAGTTTGAAGTCGGCTTCGCCCTTGACGTGAAAGGTTGATAATTTCTAAGGGTTTGGTCCACAACTAGTCTAAACTTTATTTAATTTGATTTCAATTTAATTCTTTAATTCTTTAATTATTCTTTATTTATTTTCATTGAAGTTTACTAACTTGTGTATTTTGTTATTAGAAAGAGGTACGAGGCTTCAAAGTAAGTAGATTAGCTTACTCCCTATTTCTTTCACAATGTAGATTGCATGCTTATTATTGTCTATAATTCCTAGTATAATGTTAGGATGCCTTTACTCTTTCTAATATCATGTTAGTACCATGTTAGGTTAAAGCTTTGATCTTTTTCGTTTAGTGACATGCTAGGAGATGTTATTAATCTTGTTAGTATCATGCCTAGGATCTTGCTATTATTATCAAGCTTTATTATGCCTTATCATGCTATTATCATCATTATAATTATTTATTGTTTATTATTATGTTGCTTGATTATATTTTGTTATTGCTTGATCACGCCTTTTATGCAGGTTTAAAGGGAATTTGTACTTGAAATCACGCTTAATAAGATAATTCATTAATAATTTGGTTTAGGCTAATGTGATTTTAACTCAAGTGATCGCCAATAATAGTATTATTTGTGCATTAATATTCAACCAACATAGATAAACAGGTTAGGATTAACATAATGTTTGTATGTTATTCGAAAAACGCGCATGAATACGAGCAGAACAAAGTAGAGGCCTATTTTATAGGGCGGGTCCTTTCTTTTGTAGATTGGATTCGTACCTTCATCCCCGGACCCTGTTTGGTTCAAGACCTTATGGAGTAGTTGATGGTCCTCTTGGATTATCTTTTGGGTTTACAAGTTCCTTAAAACTTGTTGGCGACTCGTTTTAGCTCTTTGTCTTTCCCTTTGGAACGCCACCGTACTTTAGTGTATGATCACAGTGGGGTTCAAGTTTGGGGTTATCGTAATGCTTGAAATATTCCCTACACAAAGCCAATTGAGTCATATGAAAGTCAAACACATTCAAATAAAGCTTCTTGATTCAAATGAAAGTCAAATGCATTCAACAAAGATAATTGTGTCAAATGAAAGTCAAACACTTTCAACTAAGCTTTTAAAATCAAATGAAAGTCAAACACATTCAAACAAAGCTTTTTGAATCAAATGAAAGTCAAATGCATTCAACAAAGCTAATTGAGTCAAATAAAAGTCAAACACTTTCAACAAAGCGTTTAGAATAAAATGAAAGTCAAATACATTCAATCAAAGCTAATTGAATGAATGTCAAACACATTCAAACAAAGCTTTTTGAATCAAATGAATGTCAAATGCATTCAACAAAGCTAATTGAGTCAAATGAAAGTCAAACACATTCAACAAAGCTAATTGAGTTAAAAGAAAGTCAAACACATTCAAACAAAGCTTTTTGAATCAAATGAAAGTCAAATGCATTCAACAAAGCCAATTGAGTCAAATGAATGTCAAACACATTCAAATAAAGCTTCTTGATTCAAATGAAAGTAAAATGCATTCAACAAAGCTAATTGAGGCAAATGAAAGTCAAACACTTTCAACAAAGCTAATTGAGTCAAATGAAATTCAAACACATTCAAACAAAGCTTTTTGAATCAAATGAAAGTCAAATGCATTCAACAAAGCTAATTGAGTCAAATGAAAGTCAAACACTTTCAACAAAGCGTTTAGAATCAAATGAAAGTCAAATACATTCAAACAATGCTAATTGAGTCAAATGAAAGTCAAACACATTCAACGAAGCTAATTGAGTCAAATGAAAGTCAAACACATTCAAACGAAGCTTTTTGATTCAAATGAAAGTCAAATGCATTCAACAAAGCAAATTGAGTCAAATGAAAGTCAAACACTTTCAACAAAGCTTTTAGAATCAAATGAAAGTCAAACACATTCAAACAAAGCTTTTTGAATTAAATGAAAATCAAATGAATTCAACAAAGCTAATTGAGTCAAATGAAAGTCAAACACTTTCATCAAAGCTTTTAGAATCAAATTAAAGTCAAATATATTCATACAAAGGTTTTTGAATCAAATGAAAGTTAATTGCATTCCACAATGCTAATTGAGTCAAATGAAAGTAAAACACATTCAACAAAGCTAATTGAGTCAAAAGAAAGTCAAACACATTCAAACAAAGCTTTTTGAATCAAATGAAAGTAAAATGCATTCAACAAAGCTAATTGAGTCAAATGAAAGTCAAACACTTTCGACAAAGCTAATTGAGTCAAATGAAAGTCAAACACATTCAAACAAAGCTTTTTGAATCAAATGAAAGTCAAATGCATTCAAAAAAGCTAATTGAGTCAAATGAAAGTCAAACACTTTCAACAAAGCGTTTAGAATCAAATGAAAGTCAAATACATTCAAACAATGCTAATTGAGTCAAATGAAAGTCAAACACATTCAACGAAGCTAATTGAGTCAAATGAAAGTCAAACACTTTCAACAAAGTTAATTGAGTCAAATGAAAGTCAAACACATTCAAACAAAGCTTTTTGAATCAAATGAAAGTCAAATGCATTCAACAAAGCCAATTGAGTCAAATGAAAGTCAAACACATTCAAACAAAGCTTCTTGATTCAAATGAAAGTCAAATGCATTCAACAAAGCTAATTGAGTCAAATGAAAGTCAAACACTTTCAACAAAGCGTTTAGAATCAAATGAAAGTCAAATACATTCAATCAAAGCTTTTTGAATCAAATGAAAGTCAATGGCATTCCACAATGCTAATTAAATTAAATGAAAGTCAAACACATTCAACAAAGCTAATTGAGTCAATTAAAATTCAAACACATTCAAACAAAGCTTTTTGAATCAAATGAAAGTCAAATGCATTCAACAAAGCTTATTGAGTCAAATGAAAGTTAAACACTTTCAACAAAGCTAATTGAGTCAAATGAAAGTCAAACACATTCAAACAAAGCTTTTTGATTCAAATGAAAGTCAAATGCATTCAACAAAGCTAATTGAGTTAAATGAAAGTCAAACACTTTCAACAAAGTTTTTAGAATCAAATTAAAGTTAAATACATTCAAACAAAGCTTTTGAATCAAACGAAAATTAAATGAATTCAACAAAGCTAATTGAGTCAAATGAAAGTCAAACACTTTCATCAAAGCTTTTAGAATAAAATGTAAGTCAAATACATTCAAACAAAGCTTTTTGAATCAAATCGAAGTCAATTGCATTCCACAATGCTAATTGAGTCAAATGAAAGTGAAACACATTCAACGAAGCTAATTGAGTCAAATGAAAGTCAAACACATTCAAACAAAGCTTTTTGAATCAAATGAAAGTCAAATGCATTCAACAAAGCCAATTGAGTCAAATGAAAGTAAAACACATTCAAATAAAGCTTCTTGATTCAAATGAAAGTCAAAATCATTCAACAAAGCTAATTGTGTCAAATGAAAGTCAAACAGTTTCAACTAAGCTTTTAGAATCAAATGAAAGTCAAACACATTCAAACAAAGCATTTTGAATCAAATGAAAGTTAAATGCATTCAACAAAGCTAATTGAGTCTAATGAAAGTCAAACACTTTCAACAAAGCGTTTAGAATCAAATGAAAGGGAAATACATTCAATCAAAGCTTTTTGAATCAAATGAAAGTTAATTGCATTCCACAATGCTAATTGAGTCAAATGAAAGTCAAACACATTCAACAAAGCTAATTGAGTCAAAAGAAAGTCAAAAACATTCAAACAAAGCTTTTTAAATCAAATGAAAGTCAAATGCATTCAAAAAAGCTAATTGAGTCAAATGAAAGTCAAACACTTTCAACAAAGCTATTAGAATCAAATGAAAGTCAAACACATTCAAACAAAGCTTTTTGAATCAAATGAAAATCAAATGAATTCAACAAATCTAATTGAGTCAAATGAAAGTCAAACACTTTCATCAAAGCTTTTAGAATCAAATTAAATTCAAATACATTCAAACAAAGCTTTTTGAATCAAATGAAAGTCAATTGCATTCCACAATACTTATTGAGTCAAATGAAAGTCAAACACATTGAACGAAGCTAATTGAGTCAAATGAAAGTCAAACACATTTAAACAAAGCTAATTGAGTCAAATGAAAGTCAAACACATTCAAACAAAGCTTTTTGAATCAAATGAAAGTCAAATGCATTCAACAAAGCTAATTGAGTCAAATGAATGTCAAACACTTTCAACAAAGCTTTAAGAATCAAATGAAAGTAAAACACATTCAAACAAAGCTTTTTGAATCAAATGAATGTCAAATGCATTCAACAAAGCTAATTGAGTCAAATGAAAGTCAAACACATTCAACAAAGCTAATTGAGTTAAAAGAAAGTCAAACACATTCAAACAAAGCTTTTTGAATCAAATGATAGTCAAATGCATTCAACAAAGCCAATTGAGTCAAATGAAAGTCAACACATTCAAATAAAGCTTCTTGATTCAAATGAAAGTCAAATGCATTCAACAAAGCTAATTGAGGCAAATGAAAGTCAAACACTTTCAACAAAGCTAATTGAGTCAAATGAAATTCAAACACATCAAACAAAGCTTTTTGAATCAAATGAAAGTCAAATGCATTCAACAAAGCTAATTGAGTCAAATGAAAGTCAAACACTTTCAACAAAGCGTTTAGAATCAAATGAAAGTCAAATACATTCAAACAATGCTAATTGAGTCAAATGAAAGTCAAACACATTCAACGAAGCTAATTGAGTCAAATGAAAGTCAAACACATTCAAACAAAGCTTTTTGATTCAAATGAAAGTCAAATGCATTCAACAAAGCAAATTGAGTCAAATGAAAGTCAAACACTTTCAACAAAGCTTTTAGAATCAAATGAAAGTCAAACACATTCAAACAAAGCTTTTTGAATTAAATGAAAATCAGATGAATTCAACAAAGCTAATTGAGTCAAATGAAAGTCAAACACTTTCATCAAAGCTTTTAGAATCAAATTAAAGTCAAATATATTCATACAAAGGTTTTTGAATCAAATGAAAGTTAATTGCATTCCACAATGCTAATTGAGTCAAATGAAAGTAAAACACATTCAACAAAGCTAATTGAGTCAAAAGAAAGTCAAACACATTCAAACAAAGCTTTTTGAATCAAATGAAAGTAAAATGCATTCAACAAAGCTAATTGAGTCAAATGAAAGTCAAACACTTTCGACAAAGCTAATTGAGTCAAATGAAAGTCAAACACATTCAAACAAAGCTTTTTGAATCAAATGAAAGCCAAATGCATTCAAAAAAGCTAATTAAGTCAAATGAAAGTCAAACACTTTCAACAAAGCGTTTAGAATCAAATGAAAGTCAAATACATTCAAACAATGCTAATTGAGTCAAATGAAAGTCAAACACATTCAACGAAGCTAATTGAGTCAAATGAAAGTCAAACACTTTCAACAAAGCTAATTGAGTCAAATGAAAGTCAAACACATTCAAACAAAGCTTTTTGAATCAAATGAAAGTCAAATGCATTCAACAAAGCCAATTGAGTCAAATGAAAGTCAAACACATTCAAACAAAGCTTCTTGATTCAAATGAAAGTCAAATGCATTCAACAAAGCTAATTGAGTCAAATGAAAGTCAAACACTTTCAACAAAGCGTTTAGAATCAAATGAAAGTCAAATACATTCAATCAAAGCTTTTTGAATCAAATGAAAGTCAATGGCATTCCACAATGCTAATTAAATTAAATGAAAGTCAAACACATTCAACAAAGCTAATTGAGTCAAATAAAATTCAAACACATTCAAACAAAGCTTTTTGAATCAAATGAAAGTCAAATGCATTCAACAAAGCTAATTGAGTCAAATGAAAGGTAAACACTTTCAACAAAGCTAATTGAGTCAAATGAAAGTCAAACACATTCAAACAAAGCTTTTTGATTCAAATGAAAGTCAAATGCATTCAACAAAGCTAATTGAGTTAAATGAAAGTCAAACACTTTCAACAAAGTTTTTAGAATCAAATGAAAGTTAAATACATTCAAACAAAGCTTTTGAATCAAACGAAAATTAAATGAATTCAACAAAGCTAATTGAGTCAAATGAAAGTCAAACACTTTCATCAAAGCTTTTAGAATAAAATGTAAGTCAAATACATTCAAACAAAGCTTTTTGAATCAAATCGAAGTCAATTGCATTCCACAATGCTAATTGAGTCAAATGAAAGTGAAACACATTCAACGAAGCTAATTGAGTCAAATGAAAGTCAAACACATTCAAACAAAGATTTTTGAATCAAATGAATGTCAAATGCATTCAACAAAGCCAATTGAGTCAAATGAAAGTCAAACACATTCAAATAAAGCTTCTTGATTCAAATGAAAGTCAAAATCATTCAACAAAGCTAATTGTGTCAAATGAAAGTCAAACAGTTTCAACTAAGCTTTTAGAATCAAATGAAAGTCAAACACATTCAAACAAAGCATTTTGAATCAAATGAAAGTTAAATGCATTCAACAAAGCTAATTGAGTCTAATGAAAGTCAAACACTTTCAACAAAGCGTTTAGAATCAAATGAAAGGGAAATACATTCAATCAAAGCTTTTTGAATCAAATGAAAGTCAATTGCATTCCACAATGCTAATTGAGTCAAATGAAAGTCAAACACATTCAACAAAGCTAATTGAGTCAAAAGAAAGTCAAAAACATTCAAACAAAGCTTTTTAAATCAAATGAAAGTCAAATGCATTTAAAAAAGCTAATTGAGTCAAATGAAAGTCAAACACTTTCAACAAAGCTAATTGAGTCAAATGAAAGTCAAACACATTCAAACAAAGCTTTTTGAATCAAATGAAAGTCAAATGCATTCAAAAAAGCTAATTGAGTCAAATGAAAGTCAAACACTTTCAACAAAGCGTTTAGAATCAAATGAAAGTCAAATACATTCAAACAATGTTAATTGAGTCAAATGAAAGTCAAACACATTCAACAAAGCTAATTGAGTTAAAAGAAAGTCAAACACATTCAAACAAAGCTTTTTGAATCAAATGATAGTCAAATGCATTCAACAAAGCCAATTGAGTCAAATGAAAGTCAAACACATTCAAATAAAGCTTCTTGATTCAAATGAAAGTCAAATGCATTCAACAAAGCTAATTGAGGCAAATGAAAGTCAAACACTTTCAACAAAGCTAATTGAGTCAAATGAAATTCAAACACATTCAAACAAAGCTTTTTGAATCAAATGAAAGTCAAATGCATTCAACAAAGCTAATTGAGTCAAATGAAAGTCAAACACTTTCAACAAAGCGTTTAGAATCAAATGAAAGTCAAATACATTCAAACAATGCTAATTGAGTCAAATGAAAGTCAAACACATTCAACGAAGCTAATTGAGTCAAATGAAAGTCAAACACATTCAAACAAAGCTTTTTGATTCAAATGAAAGTCAAATGCATTCAACAAAGCAAATTGAGTCAAATGAAAGTCAAACACTTTCAACAAAGCTTTTAGAATCAAATGAAAGTCAAACACATTCAAACAAAGCTTTTTGAATTAAATGAAAATCAAATGAATTCAACAAAGCTAATTGAGTCAAATGAAAGTCAAACACTTTCATCAAAGCTTTTAGAATCAAATTAAAGTCAAATATATTCATACAAAGGTTTTTGAATCAAATGAAAGTTAATTGCATTCCACAATACTTATTGAGTCAAATGAAAGTCAAACACATTGAACGAAGCTAATTGAGTCAAATGAAAGTCAAACACATTTAAACAAAGCTAATTGAGTCAAATGAAAGTCAAACACATTCAAACAAAGCTTTTTGAATCAAATGAAAGTCAATTGCATTCCACAATACTTATTGAGTCAAATGAAAGTCAAACACATTGAACGAAGCTAATTGAGTCAAATGAAAGTCAAACACATTTAAACAAAGCTAATTGAGTCAAATGAAAGTCAAACACATTCAAACAAAGCTTTTTGAATCAAATGAAAGTCAAATGCATTCAACAAAGCTAATTGAGTCAAATGAATGTCAAACACTTTCAACAAAGCTTTAAGAATCAAATGAAAGTAAAACACATTCAAACAAAGCTTTTTGAATCAAATGAATGTCAAATGCATTCAACAAAGCTAATTGAGTCAAATGAAAGTCAAACACATTCAACAAAGCTAATTGAGTTAAAAGAAAGTCAAACACATTCAAACAAAGCTTTTTGACCCAAATGATAGTCAAATGCATTCAACAAAGCCAATTGAGTCAAATGAAAGTCAAACACATTCAAATAAAGCTTCTTGATTCAAATGAAAGTCAAATGCATTCAACAAAGCTAATTGAGGCAAATGAAAGTCAAACACTTTCAACAAAGCTAATTGAGTCAAATGAAATTCAAACACATCAAACAAAGCTTTTTGAATCAAATGAAAGTCAAATGCATTCAACAAAGCTAATTGAGTCAAATGAAAGTCAAACACTTTCAACAAAGCGTTTAGAATCAAATGAAAGTCAAATACATTCAAACAATGCTAATTGAGTCAAATGAAAGTCAAACACATTCAACGAAGCTAATTGAGTCAAATGAAAGTCAAACACATTCAAACAAAGCTTTTTGATTCAAATGAAAGTCAAATGCATTCAACAAAGCAAATTGAGTCAAATGAAAGTCAAACACTTTCAACAAAGCTTTTAGAATCAAATGAAAGTCAAACACATTCAAACAAAGCTTTTTGAATTAAATGAAAATCAGATGAATTCAACAAAGCTAATTGAGTCAAATGAAAGTCAAACACTTTCATCAAAGCTTTTAGAATCAAATTAAAGTCAAATATATTCATACAAAGGTTTTTGAATCAAATGAAAGTTAATTGCATTCCACAATGCTAATTGAGTCAAATGAAAGTAAAACACATTCAACAAAGCTAATTGAGTCAAAAGAAAGTCAAACACATTCAAACAAAGCTTTTTGAATCAAATGAAAGTAAAATGCATTCAACAAAGCTAATTGAGTCAAATGAAAGTCAAACACTTTCGACAAAGCTAATTGAGTCAAATGAAAGTCAAACACATTCAAACAAAGCTTTTTGAATCAAATGAAAGTCAAATGCATTCAAAAAAGCTAATTGAGTCAAATGAAAGTCAAACACTTTCAACAAAGCGTTTAGAATCAAATGAAAGTCAAATACATTCAAACAATGCTAATTGAGTCAAATGAAAGTCAAACACATTCAACGAAGCTAATTGAGTCAAATGAAAGTCAAACACTTTCAACAAAGCTAATTGAGTCAAATGAAAGTCAAACACATTCAAACAAAGCTTTTTGAATCAAATGAAAGTCAAATGCATTCAACAAAGCCAATTGAGTCAAATGAAAGTCAAACACATTCAAACAATGCTTCTTGATTCAAATGAAAGTCAAATGCATTCAACAAAGCTAATTGAGTAAAATGAAAGTCAAACACTTTCAACAAAGCGTTTAGAATCAAATGAAAGTCAAATACATTCAATCAAAGCTTTTTGAATCAAATGAAAGTCAATGGAATTCCACAATGCTAATTAAATTAAATGAAAGTCAAACACATTCAACAAAGCTAATTGAGTCAAATAAAATTCAAACACATTCAAACAAAGCTTTTTGAATCAAATGAAAGTCAAATGCATTCAACAAAGCTAATTGAGTCAAATGAAAGGTAAACACTTTCAACAAAGCTAATTGAGTCAAATGAAAGTCAAACACATTCAAACAAAGCTATTTGATTCAAATGAAAGTCAAATGCATTCAACAAAGCTAATTGAGTTAAATGAAAGTCAAACACTTTCAACAAAGTTTTTAGAATCAAATTAAAGTTAAATACATTCAAACAAAGCTTTTGAATCAAACGAAAATTAAATGAATTCAACAAAGCTAATTGAGTCAAATGAAAGTCAAACACTTTCATCAAAGCTTTTATAATAAAATGTAAGTCAAATACATTCAAACAAAGCTTTTTGAATCAAATCGAAGTCAATTGCATTCCACAATGCTAATTGAGTCAAATGAAAGTGAAACACATTCAACGAAGCTAATTGAGTCAAATGAAAGTCAAACACATTCAAACAAAGCTTTTTGAATCAAATGAAAGTCAAATGCATTCAACAAAGCCAATTGAGTCAAATGAAAGTAAAACACATTCAAATAAAGCTTCTTGATTCAAATGAAAGTCAAAATCATTCAACAAAGCTAATTGTGTCAAATGAAAGTCAAACAGTTTCAACTAAGCTTTTAGAATCAAATGAAAGTCAAACACATTCAAACAAAGCATTTTGAATCAAATGAAAGTTAAATGCATTCAACAAAGCTAATTGAGTCTAATGAAAGTCAAACACTTTCAACAAAGCGTTTAGAATCAAATGAAAGGGAAATACATTCAATCAAAGCTTTTTGAATCAAATGAAAGTCAATTGCATTCCACAATGCTAATTGAGTCAAATGAAAGTCAAACACATTCAACAAAGCTAATTGAGTCAAAAGAAAGTCAAAAACATTCAAACAAAGCTTTTTAAATCAAATGAAAGTCAAATGCATTCAAAAAAGCTAATTGAGTCAAATGAAAGTCAAACACTTTCAACAAAGCGTTTAGAATCAAATGAAAGTCAAATACATTCAAACAATGTTAATTGAGTCAAATGAAAGTCAAACACATTCAACAAAGCTAATTGAGTTAAAAGAAAGTCAAACACATTCAAACAAAGCTTTTTGAATCAAATGATAGTCTAATGCATTCAACAAAGCCAATTGAGTCAAATGAAAGACAAACACATTCAAATAAAGCTTCTTGATTCAAATGAAAGTCAAATGCATTCAACAAAGCTAATTGAGGCAAATGAAAGTCAAACACTTTCAACAAAGCTAATTGAGTCAAATGAAATTCAAACACATTCAAACAAAGCTTTTTGAATCAAATGAAAGTCAAATGCATTCAACAAAGCTAATTGAGTCAAATGGAAGTCAAACACTTTCAACAAAGCGTTTAGAATCAAATGAAAGTCAAATACATTCAAACAATGCTAATTGAGTCAAATGAAAGTCAAACACATTCAACGAAGCTAATTGAGTCAAATGAAAGTCAAACACATTCAAACAAAGCTTTTTGATTTAAATGAAAGTCAAATGCATTCAACAAAGCAAATTGAGTCAAATGAAAGTCAAACACTTTCAACAAAGCTTTTAGAATCAAATGAAAGTCAAACACATTCAAACAAAGCTTTTTGAATTAAATGAAAATCAAATGAATTCAACAAAGCTAATTGAGTCAAATGAAAGTCAAACACTTTCATCAAAGCTTTTAGAATCAAATTAAAGTCAAATATATTCATACAAAGGTTTTTGAATCAAATGAAAGTTAATTGCATTCCACAATGCTAATTGAGTCAAATGAAAGTAAAACACATTCAACAAAGCTAATTGAGTCAAAAGAAAGTCAAACACATTCAAACAAAGCTTTTTGAATCAAATGAAAGTAAAATGCATTCAACAAAGCTAATTGAGTCAAATGAAAGTCAAACACTTTCGACAAAGCTAATTGAGTCAAATGAAAGTCAAACACATTCAAACAAAGCTTTTTGAATCAAATGAAAGTCAAATGCATTCAAAAAAGCTAATTGAGTCAAATGAAAGTCAAACACTTTCAACAAAGCGTTTAGAATCAAATGAAAGTCAAATACATTCAAACAATGCTAATTGAGTCAAATGAAAGTCAAACACATTCAAAGAAGCTAATTGAGTCAAATGAAAGTCAAACACTTTCAACAAAGCTAATTGAGTCAAATGAAAGTCAAACACATTCAAACAAACCTTTTTGAATCAAATGAAAGTCAAATGCATTCAACAAAGCCAATTGAGTCAAATGAAAGTCAAACACATTCAAACAATGCTTCTTGATTCAAATGAAAGTCAAATGCATTCAACAAAGCTAATTGAGTCAAATGAAAGTCAAACACTTTCAACAAAGCGTTTAGAATCAAATGAAAGTCAAATACATTCAATCAAAGCTTTTTGAATCAAATGAAAGTCAATGGCATTCCACAATGCTAATTAAATTAAATGAAAGTCAAACACATTCAACAAAGCTAATTGAGTCAAATAAAATTCAAACACATTCAAACAAAGCTTTTTGAATCAAATGAAAGTCAAATGCATTCAACAAAGCTAATTGAGTCAAATGAAAGGTAAACACTTTCAACAAAGCTAATTGAGTCAAATGAAAGTCAAACACATTCAAACAAAGCTATTTGATTCAAATGAAAGTCAAATGCATTCAACAAAGCTAATTGAGTTAAATGAAAGTCAAACACTTTCAACAAAGTTTTTAGAATCAAATTAAAGTTAAATACATTCAAACAAAGCTTTTGAATCAAACGAAAATTAAATGAATTCAACAAAGCTAATTGAGTCAAATGAAAGTCAAACACTTTCATCAAAGCTTTTATAATAAAATGTAAGTCAAATACATTCAAACAAAGCTTTTTGAATCAAATCGAAGTCAATTGCATTCCACAATGCTAATTGAGTCAAATGAAAGTGAAACACATTCAACGAAGCTAATTGAGTCAAATGAAAGTCAAACACATTCAAACAAAGCTTTTTGAATCAAATGAAAGTCAAATGCATTCAACAAAGCCAATTGAGTCAAATGAAAGTCAAACACATTCAAATAAAGCTTCTTGATTCAAATGAAAGTCAAAATCATTCAACAAAGCTAATTGTGTCAATGAAAGTCAAACAGTTTCAACTAAGCTTTTAGAATCAAATGAAAGTCAAACACATTCAAACAAAGCATTTTGAATCAAATGAAAGTTAAATGCATTCAACAAAGCTAATTGAGTCTAATGAAAGTCAAACACTTTCAACAAAGCGTTTAGAATCAAATGAAAGGGAAATACATTCAATCAAAGCTTTTTGAATCAAATGAAAGTCAATTGCATTCCACAATGCTAATTGAGTCAAATGAAAGTCAAACACATTCAACAAAGCTAATTGAGTCAAAAGAAAGTCAAAAACATTCAAACAAAGCTTTTTAAATCAAATGAAAGTCAAATGCATTCAAAAAAGCTAATTGAGTCAAATGAAAGTCAAACACTTTCAACAAAGCTATTAGAATCAAATGAAAGTCAAACACATTCAAACAAAGCTTTTTGAATCAAATGAAAATCAAATGAATTCAACAAATCTAATTGAGTCAAATGAAAGTCAAACACTTTCATCAAAGCTTTTAGAATCAAATTAAATTCAAATACATTCAATCAAAGCTTTTTGAATCAAATGAAAGTCAATGGAATTCCACAATGCTAATTAAATTAAATGAAAGTCAAACACATTCAACAAAGCTAATTGAGTCAAATAAAATTCAAACACATTCAAACAAAGCTTTTTGAATCAAATGAAAGTCAAATGCATTCAACAAAGCTAATTGAGTCAAATGAAAGGTAAACACTTTCAACAAAGCTAATTGAGTCAAATGAAAGTCAAACACATTCAAACAAAGCTATTTGATTCAAATGAAAGTCAAATGCATTCAACAAAGCTAATTGAGTTAAATGAAAGTCAAACACTTTCAACAAAGTTTTTAGAATCAAATTAAAGTTAAATACATTCAAACAAAGCTTTTGAATCAAACGAAAATTAAATGAATTCAACAAAGCTAATTGAGTCAAATGAAAGTCAAACACTTTCATCAAAGCTTTTATAATAAAATGTAAGTCAAATACATTCAAACAAAGCTTTTTGAATCAAATCGAAGTCAATTGCATTCCACAATGCTAATTGAGTCAAATGAAAGTGAAACACATTCAACGAAGCTAATTGAGTCAAATGAAAGTCAAACACATTCAAACAAAGCTTTTTGAATCAAATGAAAGTCAAATGCATTCAACAAAGCCAATTGAGTCAAATGAAAGTAAAACACATTCAAATAAAGCTTCTTGATTCAAATGAAAGTCAAAATCATTCAACAAAGCTAATTGTGTCAAATGAAAGTCAAACAGTTTCAACTAAGCTTTTAGAATCAAATGAAAGTCAAACACATTCAAACAAAGCATTTTGAATCAAATGAAAGTTAAATGCATTCAACAAAGCTAATTGAGTCTAATGAAAGTCAAACACTTTCAACAAAGCGTTTAGAATCAAATGAAAGGGAAATACATTCAATCAAAGCTTTTTGAATCAAATGAAAGTCAATTGCATTCCACAATGCTAATTGAGTCAAATGAAAGTCAAACACATTCAACAAAGCTAATTGAGTCAAAAGAAAGTCAAAAACATTCAAACAAAGCTTTTTAAATCAAATGAAAGTCAAATGCATTCAAAAAAGCTAATTGAGTCAAATGAAAGTCAAACACTTTCAACAAAGCGTTTAGAATCAAATGAAAGTCAAATACATTCAAACAATGTTAATTGAGTCAAATGAAAGTCAAACACATTCAACAAAGCTAATTGAGTTAAAAGAAAGTCAAACACATTCAAACAAAGCTTTTTGAATCAAATGAAAGTCAAATGCATTCAACAAAGCTAATTGAGGCAAATGAAAGTCAAACACTTTCAACAAAGCTAATTGAGTCAAATGAAATTCAAACACATTCAAACAAAGCTTTTTGAATCAAATGAAAGTCAAATGCATTCAACAAAGCTAATTGAGTCACATGAAAGTCAAACACTTTCAACAAAGCGTTTAGAATCAAATGAAAGTCAAATACATTCAAACAATGCTAATTGAGTCAAATGAAAGTCAAACACATTCAACGAAGCTAATAGAGTCAAATGAAAGTCAAACACATTCAAACAAAGCTTTTTGATTCAAATGAAAGTCAAATGCATTCAACAAAGCAAATTGAGTCAAATGAAAGTCAAACACTTTCAACAAAGCTTTTAGAATCAAATGAAAGTCAAACACATTCAAACAAAGCTTTTTGAATTAAATGAAAATCAAATGAATTCAACAAAGCTAATTGAGTCAAATGAAAGTCAAACACTTTCATCAAAGCTTTTAGAATCAAATTAAAGTCAAATATATTCATACAAAGGTTTTTGAATCAAATGAAAGTTAATTGCATTCCACAATGCTAATTGAGTCAAATGAAAGTAAAACACATTCAACAAAGCTAATTGAGTCAAAAGAAAGTCAAACACATTCAAACAAAGCTTTTTGAATCAAATGAAAGTAAAATGCATTCAACAAAGCTAATTGAGTCAAATGAAAGTCAAACACTTTCGACAAAGCTAATTGAGTCAAATGAAAGTCAAACACATTCAAACAAAGCTTTTTGAATCAAATGAAAGTCAAATGCATTCAAAAAAGCTAATTGAGTCAAATGAAAGTCAAACACTTTCAACAAAGCGTTTAGAATCAAATGAAAGTCAAATACATTCAAACAATGCTAATTGAGTCAAATGAAAGTCAAACACATTCAACGAAGCTAATTGAGTCAAATGAAAGTCAAACACTTTCAACAAAGCTAATTGAGTCAAATAAAAGTCAAACACATTCAAACAAAGCTTTTTGAATCAAATGAAAGTCAAATGCATTCAACAAAGCCAATTGAGTCAAATGAAAGTCAAACACATTCAAACAATGCTTCTTGATTCAAATGAAAGTCAAATGCATTCAACAAAGCTAATTGAGTCAAATGAAAGTCAAACACTTTCAACAAAGCGTTTAGAATCAAATGAAAGTCAAATACATTCAATCAAAGCTTTTTGAATCAAATGAAAGTCAATGGCATTCCACAATGCTAATTAAATTAAATGAAAGTCAAACACATTCAACAAAGCTAATTGAGTCAAATAAAATTCAAACACATTCAAACAAAGCTTTTTGAATCAAATGAAAGTCAAATGCATTCAACAAAGCTAATTGAGTCAAATGAAAGGTAAACACTTTCAACAAAGCTAATTGAGTCAAATGAAAGTCAAACACATTCAAACAAAGCTATTTGATTCAAATGAAAGTCAAATGCATTCAACAAAGCTAATTGAGTTAAATGAAAGTCAAACACTTTCAACAAAGTTTTTAGAATCAAATTAAAGTTAAATACATTCAAACAAAGCTTTTGAATCAAACGAAAATTAAATGAATTCAACAAAGCTAATTGAGTCAAATGAAAGTCAAACACTTTCATCAAAGCTTTTATAATAAAATGTAAGTCAAATACATTCAAACAAAGCTTTTTGAATCAAATCGAAGTCAATTGCATTCCACAATGCTAATTGAGTCAAATGAAAGTGAAACACATTCAACGAAGCTAATTGAGTCAAATGAAAGTCAAACACATTCAAACAAAGCTTTTTGAATCAAATGAAAGTCAAATGCATTCAACAAAGCCAATTGAGTCAAATGAAAGTCAAACACATTCAAATAAAGCTTCTTGATTCAAATGAAAGTCAAAATCATTCAACAAAGCTAATTGTGTCAATGAAAGTCAAACAGTTTCAACTAAGCTTTTAGAATCAAATGAAAGTCAAACACATTCAAACAAAGCATTTTGAATCAAATGAAAGTTAAATGCATTCAACAAAGCTAATTGAGTCTAATGAAAGTCAAACACTTTCAACAAAGCGTTTAGAATCAAATGAAAGGGAAATACATTCAATCAAAGCTTTTTGAATCAAATGAAAGTCAATTGCATTCCACAATGCTAATTGAGTCAAATGAAAGTCAAACACATTCAACAAAGCTAATTGAGTCAAAAGAAAGTCAAAAACATTCAAACAAAGCTTTTTAAATCAAATGAAAGTCAAATGCATTCAAAAAAGCTAATTGAGTCAAATGAAAGTCAAACACTTTCAACAAAGCTATTAGAATCAAATGAAAGTCAAACACATTCAAACAAAGCTTTTTGAATCAAATGAAAATCAAATGAATTCAACAAATCTAATTGAGTCAAATGAAAGTCAAACACTTTCATCAAAGCTTTTAGAATCAAATTAAATTCAAATACATTCAAACAAAGCTTTTTGAATCAAATGAAAGTCAATTGCATTCCACAATGCTTATTGAGTCAAATGAAATTCAAACACATTCAACGAAGCTAATTGAGTCAAATGAAAGTCAAACACATTTAAACAAATCTAATTGAGTCAAATGAAAGTCAAACACATTCAAACAAAGCTTTTTGAATCAAATGAAAGTCAAATGCATTCAACAAAGCTAATTGAGTCAAATGAATGTCAAATACTTTCAACAAAGCTTTAAGAATCAAATGAAAGTAAAACACATTCAAACAAAGCTTTTTGAATCAAATGAATGTCAAATGCATTGAACAAAGCTAATTGAGTCAAATGAAAGTCAAACACATTCAACAAAGCTAATTAAGTTAAAAGAAAGTCAAACACATTCAAACAAAGCTTTTTGAATCAAATGAAAGTCAAATGCATTCAACAAAGCCAATTGAGTCAAATGAAAGTCAAACACATTAAAATAAAGCTTCTTGATTCAAATGAAAGTCAAATGCATTCAACAAAGCCAATTGAGTCAAATGAAAGTCAAACACTTTCATTAAAGCTAATTGAGTCAAATGAAAGTCAAACACATTCAAACAAAGCTTTTTGAATCAAATGAAAGTCAAATGCATTCAACAAAGCTAATTGAGTCAAATGAAAGTCAAACACTTTCAACAAAGCTAATTGAGTCAAATGAAAGCCAAACACATTCAAACAAAGCTTTTTGATTCAAATGAAAGTCAAATGCATTCAACAAAGCTAATTGAGTCAAATGAAAGTCAAACACATTCAACAAAGCTTTTAGAATCAAATGAAAGTCAATTGCATTCCACAATGCTAATTAAGTCAAATGAAAGTCAAACACATTCCACAAAGCTAATTGAGTCAATAGAAAGTCAAACACATTCAGACAAAGCTTTTTGAATCAAATGAAAGTCAAATGCATTCAACAAAGCTAATTGAGTCAAACGAAAGTCAAACACTTTCAACAAAGCTAATTGAGTCAAATGAAAGCCAAACACATTCAAACAAAGCTTTTTGATTCAAATGAAAGTCAAATGCATTCAACAAAGCTAATTGAGTCAAATGAAAGTCAAACACATTCAACAAAGCTTTTAGAATCAAATGAAAGTCAAACACATTCAAACAAAGCTTTTTGAATCAAATGAAAATCAAATGAATTCAACAAAGCTAATTGAGTCAAATTAAAGTCAAACACTTTCGTCCAAGCTTTTAGAATCAAATTAAAGTCAAATATATTTAAACAAAGCTTTTTGAATCAAATGAAAGTCTATTGCATTCCACAATGCTAATTGAGTCAAATGAAGGTCAAACACATTCAACGAAGCTAATTGAGTCAAATGAAAGTCAAACACATTCAAACAAAGCTTTTTGAATCAAATGAAAGTGAAATGCATTCAACAATTCCAATTGATTCAAATGAAAGTCAAACACATTCAAACAAAGCTTCTTGATTCAAATGAAAGTCAAATGCATTCAACAAAGCTAATTGAGTCAAATGAAAGTCAAACACTTTCAACAAAGCGTTTAGAATCAAATGAAAGTCATATACATTCAATCAAAGCTTTTTGAATCAAATGAAAGTCAATGGCATTCCACAATGCTAATTAAATCAAATGAAATTCAAACACATTCAACAAAGCTAATTGAGTCAAAAGAAAGTCAAACACATTCAAACAAAGGTTTTTGAATCGTATGAAAGTCAAGTGCATTCAACAAAGCTAATTGAGTTAAATGAAAGTCAAATACATTCAAACAAAGCTTTTTGAATCAAACGAAAATCAAATGAATTCAACAAAGCTAATTGAGTCAAATGAAAGTCAAACACTTTCATCAAAGCTTTTAGAATAAAATGAAATTCAAATACATTCAAACAAAGCTTTTTGAATCAAATCGAGGTCAATTGCATTCCACAATGCTAATTGAGTCAAATGAAAGTGAAACACATTCAACGAAGCTAATTGAGTCAAATGAAAGTCAAACACATTCAAACAAAGCTTTTTGAATCAAATAAAAGTCAAATGCATTCAACAAAGCCAATTGAGTCAAATTAAAGTCAAACACATTCAAATAAAGCTTCTTGATTCAAATGAAAGTCAAATGCATTCAACAAAGCTAATTGAGTCAAATGAAAGTCAAACACTTTCAACAAAGAGTTTTGAATCAAATGAAAGTCAAATGCATTTAATGAAAGCTTTACGAATCGAATGAAAGTTAATTGCATTCCACAATGCTAATTGAGTCAAATGAGAGTCAAACACATTCAACAAATCTAATTGAGTCAAAAGAAAGTCAAACACATTCAAACAATGCTTTTTGAATTAAATGAAAGTCAAATGCATTCAAAAAAGCAAATTGAGTCAAATGAAAGTCAAACACTTTCAACAAAGCTAATTCAGTCAAATGAAAGTCAAACACTTTCAAACAAAGCTTTTTGATTCAAATGAAAGTCAAATGCATTCAACAAAGCTAATTGAGTCAAATAAAAGTGAAACACTTTCAACAAAGCTTTTAGAATCAAATGAAAGTCAAATACATTCAAACAAAGGTTTTTGAATCAAACGAAAATCAAATGAATTCAACAAAGCTAATTGCTAATTGAGTCAAATGAAAGTCAAACACATTCAAACAAAGCTTTTAGAATAAAATGAAAGTCAAATACATTTAAACAAAGCTTTTTAAATCAAATGAAAGTCAAATGCATTCAACAAAGCCAATTAAGTCAAATGAAAGTCAAACACATTCAAACATAGCTTCTTGATTCAAATGAAAGTCAAATGCATTGAACAAAGCTAATTGAGTCAAATGAATGTCAAACACTTTCAACAAAGCTTTAAGAATCAAATGAAAGTAAAACACATTCAAACAAAGCTTTTTGAATCAAACAAATGTCAAATGCATTCAACAAAGCTAATTGAGTCAAATGAAAGTCAAACACATTCAACAAAGCTAATTGAGTTAAAAGAAAGTCAAACACATTCAAACAAAGCTTTTTGAATCAAATGAAAGTCAAATGCATTCAACAAAGCTAATTGAGTCAAATGAAAGTCAAACACATTCAAATAAAGCTTCATGATTCAAATGAAAGTCAAATGCATTCAACAAAGCTAATTGAGTCAAATGAAAGTCAAACACTTTCATTAAAGCTAATTGAGTCAAATGAATGTCAAACACATTCAAACAAAGATTTTTGAATCAAATAAAAGTCAAATGCATTCAACAAATCTAATTGAGTCAAATGAAAGTCAAACACTTTCAACGAAGCGTTTAGAATCAAATGAAAGTCAAATACATTCAATCAAAGCTTTTTGAATCAAATGAAAGTCAATTGCATTCTACAATGCTAATTAAGTCAAATGAAAGTCAAACACATTCCACAAAGCTAATTGAGTCAAAAGAAAGTCAAACACATTCAGACAAAGCTTTTTGAATCAAATGAAAGTTAAATGCATTCAACAAAGCTAATTGGGTCAAACGAAAGTCAAACACTTTAACAAAGCTAATTGAGTCAAATGAAAGTCAAACACATTCAAACAAAGCTTTTTGCTTCAAATGAAAGTCAAATGCATTCAACAAAGCTAATTGGGTCAAACGAAAGTCAAACACTTTAACAAAGCTAATTGAGTCAAATGAAAGTCAAACACATTCAAACAAAGCTTTTTGCTTCAAATGAAAGTCAAATGCATTCAACAAAGCTAATAGAGTCAAATGAAAGTCAAACACATTCAACAAAGCTTTTAGAATCAAATGAAAGTCAAACACATTCAAACAAAGCTTTTTGAATCAAATGAAAATGAAATGAATTCAACAAAGCTAATTGAGTCAAATGAAAGTCAAACACTTTCGTCAAGGCTTTTAGAATCAAATTAAAGTCAAACACATTCAACAATGCTAATTGAGACAAAAGAAAGTCAAACACATTCTAACAAAGCCGTTTGAATCAAATGAAAGTCAATTGCATTCCACAATGCTAATTGAGTCAAATGAAGGTCAAACACATTCAACGAAGCTAATTGAGTCAAATGAAAGTCAAACACATTCAAACAAAGCTTTTTGAATCAAATGAAAGTAAAATGCATTCAACAATTCCAATTGATTCAAATGAAAGTCAAACACATTCAAACAAAGCTTCTTGATTCAAATGAAAGTCAAATGCATTCAACAAAGCTAATTGAGTCAAATGAAAGTCAAACACTTTCAACAAAGCGTTTAGAATTAAATGAAAGTCAAATACATTCAATTAAAGCTTTTTGAATCAAATGAAAGTCAATGGCATTCCACAATGCTAATTAAATCAAATGAAAGTCAAACAAATTCAACAAAGCTAATTGAGTCAAAAGAAAGTCAAACACATTCAAACAAAGGTTTTTAAATCAAATGAAAGTCAAGTGCATTCAACAAAGCTAATTGAGTCAAATGAAAGTCAAACACTTTCAACAAAGCTAATTGAGTCAAATGAAAGTCAAACACATTCAAACAAAGCTTTTTGATTCAAATGAAAGTCAAATGCATTCAACAAAGCTAATTAAGTTAAATGAAAGTCAAACACTTTCAACAAAGCTTTTAGAATCAAATGAAAGTCAAATACATTCAAACAAAGCATTTTGAATCAAACGAAAATCAAATGAATTCAACAAAGCTAATTGAGTCAAATGAAAGTCAAACACTTTCATCAAAGCTTTTAGAATAAAATGAAATTCAAATACATTCAAACAAAGCTTTTTGAATCAAATCGAAGTCAATTGCATTCCACAATGCTAATTGAGTCAAATGAAAGTGAAACACATTCAACGAAGCTAATTGATTCAAATGAAAGTCAAACACATTCAAACAAAGCTTTTTGAATCAAATAAAAGTCAAATGCATTCAACAAAGCCAATTGAGTCAAATTAAAGTCAAACACATTCAAATAAAGCTTCTTGATTCAAATGAAAGTCAAATGCATTCAACAAAGCTAATAGAGTCAAATGAAAGTCAAACACTTTCAACAAAGCGTTTTGAATCAAATGAAAGTCAAATGCATTCAATGAAAGCTTTTTGAATCGAATGAAAGTCAATTGCATTCCACAATGCTAATTGAGTCAAATGAAGGTCAAACACATTCAACGAAGCTAATTGAGTCAAATGAAAGTCAAACACATTCAAACAAAGCTTTTTGAATCAAATGAAAGTAAAATGCATTCAACAATTCCAATTGATTCAAATGAAAGTCAAACACATTCAAACAAAGCTTCTTGATTCAACAAAGCTTTTAGAACCACATTTAGGGTTTTGCTTGCGTTGACTTTATGTTGACTTTCTCTCTAGGCGATTTCCATGGCGATTTGAGCAGCTAGGTAGGGATCTTCATCTGGCTTCTTCACCATCATGGCACGAAAGAAGAAAACTTCAACTCCACTCCCGCAAAACCGTAATCATGCTCCTTCTGATAAAATCTTAAATACCCAAAAGAAATCTGGGATTTCTTCAACTTGTTCGATTCCTGAAGATGATGAAATGGTAACCCCTCCTGCATATTTGGTGCATCCAACTGCTGGTAAGGTTTCCAGAAAGGATTTGAGGATGCTAGAGAGTATTCATAGGAGTTCGATTGCTCAATCTCAAGCTCAATCCAATAGAACAGTAACTAGGGTTTCTGCGGTTACTGTTCCATTGGTTACAGAGGAAAATCAGGCTTCGATGATTACTCCTAATGGTAATCGTGAAACCTTTAAGGTTTCTGATGATCCAAATTGTGTTTCTGGAGCTTCTGCTGAAGAATGGAAGGATCTATTCAAGGGGAAACTGAATGCAAAAGGAACCTCTCTGTCTTTCATTGCTCCTGAGATAAAGGATGGTAAATCAATTGCTAAACTTAGTTCTGCTGATATTCTTGAAGGCAATAAGAAATGGGGTAATGCTCTCATCTTCTATGTAGTTGGTTACTCACCTACTATTTCTGCGGTTCATAAGTTCATTGCTGATAATTGGAATTTTATAGCTAAACCAGACATTTTTTGGCATGATGAGGGATATTTCATTGTTAATTTGAAATCTGTAGATTATAAGAATGTTGTATTATGTTCTGGTCCCCATATGTTCTTTGGTAAGCCTGCAATTGTGAAAGCTTGGTCTGATAAGTTTGACTTTCATGCTGAAATTTTGAGAGTTATACCTCTATGGATTAGGCTACCCAATCTGCCTTTGAATTGTTGGGGTGCTGAAACTCTAAGTAGAATTGGTAGCCTTCTGGGTGTTCCTGTATGTGCTGATGAATGTACATCTAGGCAACTTAGGGTCTCTTTTGCTAGGCTCCTTGTGGAAATTGATATCACTAAACCTCTGCCCAGTTCTGTCTGGGTTGAAAGTCCTGCTGGAGAATTAATTGAAATTAAAGTTTTGTTTGAATGGACACCACCATTCTGCAAAAAATGCAACAAAGTGGGGCATGACTGTACTGTACCTAGGAAGCAAAAACAAAATGATGCTCAGAAAACTGCTCCAGCTCAAGGTAAAAAAGTTTGGGTGCCTAAGAAAGCCAATCCTGCTGATGCAAGTAAAGCTGCTGAACCTGTTAAGGAAGTCTTAATTCCTCAAGTTCAGAAACCTGAAGAATGGCAGATTCCTGGTAAAACATCCAAGAAAAGAGCTAACAGGCAAATCTCTTTCCCTGCTACTGCTACAAACTCAAACTCTTACCTTCCTTTGGCTAATGATGATGATGCTGTGGTTAATATTGATGAGGAAGCTGGTGATCCTAACGGGGGTGATGGTAATCCCTCTTTAGAAACATGTTAATGTTGTCTTGGAACATAAGGGGTCTTAATGACCCTGGGAAGATAGCTTCTGTCAAGAGGCTACTTTCAGAGCAAAATTGTGATGTTGTTTGTCTTCTAGAAACTAAAGTAAAACAGCTAAATAGTGTGAATATTCAGAAGAAATTTGGCTACTCTTGGACTTGGTATTGTAACTACTCTCACTCTCCTAAAGGTAGAATTTGGGTTGGGTGGAAGGCTGACTGTCTTACTTTGGATGTCCTTTTTTCTACTGAACAGTTGGTCCACTGTTTACTTAGCACTAAGGATTTGCAGACTCAGATTATGGTTACCTTTGTTTATGGTCTGCACACTATTCATGACAGATTGCAACTATGGGATGGGCTCAAGGGTCTGCCTAGTACTCTCTTGCCTTAGTTATGTACTGGAGACTTCAACTCTATCTTGTCTGCTGATGATAGGTTAAATGGGGCTGCTGTCTCTGATTATGAGACTAGGGATTTTCAGCAGTGTATTGATGATTTAGCTCTTGTTGAAATCAAGAGTAAGGGCTCTTATTTCTCTTGGTGTAACAAAGCTCATGAAGGCCCTAGAACCTTTTCTAGGATTGATAGGGGATTTGTTAATCAAGAGTGGATTAATTGTTATGGTCAAGTTGAAGCTGTTTACTTACCTCCCCACCTTTCTGATCATAACCCTATGGCTTATGACATCTTTCATGCTTTACCTGGGAAAGGGAGACCTTTTAGGTTTCTCAATTATCTTGCTGAACATGATAGTTTCTTGTCTATAGTGGAAACTGCTTGGCAAAACACTGATTCTAATGCTGCCATAGATGACATTTGGTGTAAGCTTAAGCATGTTAAGGCTTCTCTGAAAAATTTGAACATTCAGAAGTTTGGTGATATCAGTGCAAGGCTTGATTCTGCTCAGAACTATCTTTCTGATATTCAACAACAGATCTCTAATGATGTTACTAATGCTGCTCTATATGCTCTAGAGATGGAAGCTATTGCAAATGTTAAATATTGGTTCAGTATCCAGGAAAGTGTTTATAGGCAGAAATCTAGGATTGACTGGATGAAGCTTGGTGATGGGAATAATCATTATTTTTTCTCAGTCATGAAGCAAAGACAAAGCAGGAATAGGATTGATACTATCTACAATGAGCATGGTGTTCTGCTGAAAACTCCTGCTGCTATTGAAAATGAAATTACAGATTTCTACAAGAAACTGCTGGGTTCTAGAGCTCATGTTCTTCCTTGGGTTGATTTGAATATAATGAGAAAAGGTAGACAATTATCTAAGTCTGCTCAAGATTCCCTTATTGCTCCTGTTACTACTGCTGAGATTGATTTGGCTCTTAAGGGTATTGACAATACTAAGGCTCCTGGGATAGATGGGTTCAATTCCTTTTTCTTTAAAAAGGTCTGGAATATTGTGAAAGCTGATGTTTATGCTAGTGTTATGCTTTTCTTTAATACTGGTAATATGAGGAGGCACTGGAATTGCACTACTGTTACCTTAGTTCCTAAGGTGCAGAGCCCTTCCTATGCTAAGGATTACAGGCCAATTGCTTGTTGTACTGTCCTGTATAAGCTGGTTTCTAAGATTCTGACTGCTAGATTGGCTGCTGTTTTGCATGAGATTATTGATAATGCTCAAGCTGGGTTTATTCTTGGTAAGCATATAGGGGATAATATTTTGCTTGCAACTGAGTTAATTAAAGGTTACACTCACAAATATATCACCCCAAGGTGTATGCTCAAGGTTGACCTTAAAAAAGCTTATGATTCAGTTGAATGGAGTTTCCTTGAAATTGTTATGGCTGAGCTCAGTTTTCCTGCTCAGTTTATCAATTGGGTTAAAAGTTGTCTTTCTACTGTTACTTTCTCCATCTTGATCAATGGTGTTCCTGCCAAACCTTTTCCAGCTAGGAAGGGTCTTAGACAAGGTGACCCTATGTCCCCATTTCTTTTTGCAATTGGGATGGAATATCTGTCAAGATGTCTTTTTGAGCTGAATCAGGACCCTGACTTTAACTATCACCCCAGGTGTGAAAGAATGAACCTGACTCATCTCATGTTTGCTGATGATTTACTTATGTTCTGCAGAGCAGATGCTGGTTCTTTCTCTCTTCTTTTCCAGGCTTTCACCAAGTTCTCTGAAGCTTCAGGGCTTTCTGCAAATCTGGATAAGAGTGAGATCTATTTTGGTGGTTTAGCTGAGGATGATCAAGCTTATCTCAGATCTTTGGTGGGTGTTGCTCCTGGGGTCATCCCCTTTAGATACCTAGGGGTTCCTCTATCTTCAAAGAAACTCACAATTGGCCAATGTAAACCCTTGATAGATAAGGTGACTGCTAGAATCAATGGGTGGACTGCAAGGTTTCTCTCCTATGCTGGTAGGTTGCAACTAATCAAAAGTGTTCTTTTTGGTGTTCAAACCTATTGGGCTCAAATTTTTGTTCTTCCCAAGAAGATTCTAAAAGAAATTGAATCAAGATTTAGGGTCTTTCTTTGGACTGGGAAAGCCAATCCCTCAAAGAAATCCTTAGTCTCTTGGTCTCAAGTTTCTCTTTCTAAGGTCTGTGGAGGGTGGAATGTCATTTCCCTTCCTGAGTGGAATCTTGCTGCTATTACTAAGCTTCTCTGGGATTTGGCTCATAAAGCTGACAGCCTTTGGGTCAAATGGGTTCACACTTATTATTTCAAAGAGAAGCCTTGGTGGGGCTTGCCTGCTCCCAAGAAATGTTCTTGGGTTCTCAAAAGAATTCTCAAATGCAGGAATATTATTGATAATATTGGTAATTGGGATTCTGTTATGCATGGTGGCAAGGTTAAGATCAAGAAGATTTACCAGTGCATTACCAGTCAGGTCCAAAAAGTGGCTTGGAGAAGGATTATTTGCAATAACATGGCTACTCCAAGAAGTTTGTTTATTACCTGGCTTGCTGTCAGGAATAGACTAGTTACTAAAGATAGATTGCAAAGCTGGAACATTCAATGTGATCCTGTCTGCTTTTTGTGTAATCAGAGTTGGGAATCAGTGCAACACCTTTTCTTTGAGTGCTCTTTCAGCAGAAGTATTTGGGAACAAGTTCTTAATGTCTTTGGCTATGACAGACCTGCCAAACATTTTGATGGTGAATTGGAATGGATTTCAAGGATCTGGAGGAAACCTAGGCCTAAGAACAGGTTGCTGGGAATGTGTTTTGCTGAAGCTGTGTATCAGATTTGGCTGCAAAGAAATGCTGTGATGTTTACAGGAAGCTGCAAGACTATTGCTGGTGTTTTTAGAGAAGTTATTTTTTCTGTAGCCTGTAGATGTCCTGTCTCTGACAGACAGTTACTTGTGCTTTAATTGCCTATTTTCTTTGGTTTTGTTGTTTTGGCCTTTTGTCTAGTCCAGTTGTTTGGTTTGTCCTGCAAACTGAGTCTAGGATGGGTTTGTTTGTTGTTCTCTGTCTGCTTTTTCTTGCACCCTTCATAGAAGGTGGCTGGGAAAGTATTGGCAGGGCCTGCTCCCTTTTTCCCTGGTGAACCCTTCCTAGAAGGTGGCATTATGGGATTTAGGGACAGCTTGGGGTTTGTTTGCCTGTTTCAGGCTAGTGCAGTTTGGGGTTACAACTTTGTTTTTGAAAGTTGTAATTTTCTTCTTTTGGTAATAATAATTTCCATTTACCAAAAAAAAAAAAAAGCTTCTTGATTCAAATGAAAGTCAAATGCATTCAACAAAGCTAATTGAGTCAAATGAAAGTCAAACACTTTCAACAAAGCGTTTAGAATTAAATGAAAGTCAAATACATTCAATTAAAGCTTTTTGAATCAAATGAAAGTCAATGGCATTCCACAATGCTAATTAAATCAAATGAAAGTCAAACAAATTCAACAAAGCTAATTGAGTCAAAAGAAAGTCAAACACATTCAAACAAAGGTTTTTAAATCAAATGAAAGTCAAGTGCATTCAACAAAGCTAATTGAGGCAAATGAAAGTCAAACACTTTCAACAAAGCTAATTGAGTCAAATGAAAGTCAAACACATTCAAACAAAGCTTTTTGATTCAAATGAAAGTCAAATGCATTCAACAAAGCTAATTAAGTTAAATGAAAGTCAAACACTTTCAACAAAGCTTTTAGAATCAAATGAAAGTCAAATACATTCAAACAAAGCATTTTGAATCAAACGAAAATCAAATGAATTCAACAAAGCTAATTGAGTCAAATGAAAGTCTAACACTTTCATCAAAGCTTTTAGAATAAAATGAAATTCAAATACATTCAAACAAAGCTTTTTGAATCAAATCGAAGTCAATTGCATTCCACAATGCTAATTGAGTCAAATGAAAGTGAAACACATTCAACGAAGCTAATTGATTCAAATGAAAGTCAAACACATTCAAACAAAGCTTTTTGAATCAAATAAAAGTCAAATGCATTCAACAAAGCCAATTGAGTCAAATTAAAGTCAAACACATTCAAATAAAGCTTCTTGATTCAAATGAAAGTCAAATGCATTCAACAAAGCTAATAGAGTCAAATGAAAGTCAAACACTTTCAACAAAGCGTTTTGAATCAAATGAAAGTCAAATGCATTCAATGAAAGCTTTTTGAATCGAATGAAAGTCAATTGCATTCCACAATGCTAATTGAGTCAAATGAGAGTCAAACACATTCAACAAATCTAATTGAGTCAAAAGAAAGTCTAACACATTCAAACAATGCTTTTTGAATTAAATGAAAGTCAAATGCATTCAACAAAGCAAATTGAGTCAAATGAAAGTCAAACACTTTCAACAAAGCTAATTCAATCAAATGAAAGTCAAACACTTTCAAACAAAGCTTTTTGATTCAAATGAAAGTCAAATGCATTCAACAAAGCTAATTGAGTCAAATTAAAGTCAAACACTTTCAACAAAGCTTTTAGAATCAAATGAAAGTCAAATACATTCAAACAAAACTTTTTGAATCAAACGAAAATCAAATGAATTCAACAAAGCTAATTGAGTCAAATGAAAGTCAAACACTTTCAACAAAGCTTTTAGAATCAAATGAAAGTCAAATACATTTAAACAAAGCTTTTTGAATCAAATGGAAGTTAATTGCATTCCACAATGCTAATTGAGTCAAATGAAAGTCAAATACATTCCACAAAGCTAATTGAGTCAAAAGAAAGTCAAACACATTCAGACAAAGCTTTTTGAATCAAATAAAAGTCAAATGCATTCAACAAAGCTAATTGAGTCAAACGAAAGTCAAACACTTTCAACAAAGCTAATTGAGTCAAATGAAAGTCAAACACATTCAAACAAAGCTTTTCGATTCAAATGAAAGTCAAATGCATTCAACAAAGCTAATTGAGTCAAATGAAAGTGAAACACATTCAACAAAGGTTTAAGAATCAAATGAAAGTCAAACACATTCAAACAAAGCTTTTTGAATCAAATAAAAATCAAATGAATTCAACAAAGCTAATTGAGTCAAATGAAAGTCAAACACTTTCGTCAAAGCTTTTAGAATCAAATTAAAGTCAAATATATTTAAACAAAGCTTTTTGAATTAAATGAAAGTCAATTGCATTCCACAATGCTAATTGAGTCAAATGAAGGTCAAACACATTCAACGAAGCTAATTGAGTCAAATGAAAGTCAAACACATTCAAACAAAGCTTTTTGAATCAAATGAAAGTCAAATGCATTCAACAATTCCAATTGATTCAAATGAAAGTCAAACACATTCAAACAAAGCTTCTTGATTCAAATGAAAGTCAAATGCATTCAACAAAGCTAATTGAGTCAAATGAAAGACAAACACTTTCAACAAAGCGTTTAGAATCAAATGAAAGTCAAATACATTCAATCAAAGCTTTTTGAATCAAATGAAAGTCAATGGCATTCTACAATGCTAATTAAATTAAATGAAAGTCAAACACATTCAACAAAGCTAATTGAGTCAAAAGAAAGTCAAACACATTCCAACAAAGGTTTTTGAATCAAATGAAAGTCAAGTGCATTCAACAAAGCTAATTGAGTCAAATGAAAGTCAAACACTTTCAACAAAGCTAATTGAGTCAAATGAAAGTCAAACACATTCAAACAAAGCTTTTTGATTCAAATGAAAGTCAAATGCATTCAACAAAGCTAATTGAGTTAAATGAAAGTCAAACACTTTCAACAAAGCTTTTAGAGTCAAATGAAAGTCAAATACATTCAAACAAAGCTTTTTGAATCAAACGAAAATCAAATGAATTCAACAAAGCTAATTGAGTCAAATGAAAGTCAAACACTTTCATCAAAGCTTTTAGAATAAAATGAAATTCAAATACATTCAAACAAAGCTTTTTGAATCAAATCGAAGTTAATTGCATTCCACAATGCTAATTGAGTCAAATGAAAGTGAAACACATTCAACGAAGCTAATTGAGTCAAATGAAAGTCAAACACATTCAAACAAAGCTTTTTGAATCAAATAAAAGTCAAATGCATTCAACAAAGCCAATTGAGTCAAATTAAAATCAAACACATTCAAATAAAGCTTCTTGATTCAAATGAAAGTCAAATGCATTCAACAAAGCTAATTGTGTCAAATGAAAGTCAAACACTTTCAACAAAGCTTTTAGAATCAAATGAAAGTCAAACACATTCAAACAAAGCTTTTTGAATCAAATGAAAGTCAAATGCATTCAACAAAGCTAATTGAGTCAAATGAAAGTCAAACACTTTCAACAAAGCGTTTTGAATCAAATGAAAGTCAAATGCATTCAATGAAAGCTTTTTGAATCGAATGAAAGTCAATTGCATTCCACAATGCTAATTGAGTCAAATGAGAGTCAAACACATTCAACAAATCTAATTGAGTCAAAAGAAAGTCAAACACATTCAAACAATGCTTTTTGAATTAAATGAAAGTCAAATGCATTCAACAAAGCAAATTGAGTCAAATGAAAGTCAAACACTTTCAACAAAGCGTTTAGAATCAAATGAAAGTCAAACACTTTCAAACAAAGCTTTTTGATTCAAATGAAAGTAAAATGCATTCAACAAAGCTAATTGAGTTTGATAAAAGTCAAACACTTTCAACAAAGCTTTTAGAATCAAATGAAAGTCAAATACATTCAAACAAAGCTTTTTGAATCAAACGAAAATCAAATGTATTCAACAAAGTTAATTGAGTCAAATCAAAGTCAAACACTTTCATCAAAGCTTTTAGAATAAAATGAAAGTCAAATACATTCAAACAAAGCTTTTTGAATCAAATGGAAGTCAATTGCATTCCAAAATGCTAATTGAGTCAAATGAAAGTCAAACACTTTCATTAAAGCTAATTGAGTCAAATGAAAGTCAAACACATTCAAACAAAGCTTTTTGAATCAAATAAAAGTCAAATGCATTCAACAAAGCTAATTGAGTCAAATGAAAGTCAAACACTTTCAACAAAGCGTTTTGAATCAAATGAAAGTCAAATACATTCAATCAAAGCATTTTGAATCAAATGAAAGTCAATTGCATTCCACAATGCTAATTAAGTCAAATGAAAGTCAAACACATTCCACAAAGCTAATTGAGTCAAAAGAAAGTCAAACACATTCAGACAAAGCTTTTTGAATCAAATGAAAGTCAAATGCATTCAACAAAGCTAATTGAGTCAAACGAAAGTCAAACACTTTCAACAAAACTAATTGAGTCAAATGAAAGTCAAGCACATTCAAACAAAGCTTTTCGATTCAAATGAAAGTCAAATGCATTCAACAAAGCTAATTGAGTCAAATGATAGTCTAACACATTCAACAAAGGTTTTAGAATCAAATGAAAGTCAAACACATTCAAACAAAGCTTTTTAAATCAAATAAAAATCAAATGAATTCAACAAAGCTAATTGAGTCAAATGAAAGTCAAACACTTTCGTCAAAGCTTTTAGAATCAAATTAAAGTCAAATATATTTAAACAAAGCTTTTTGAATCAAATGAAAGTCAATTGCATTCCACAATGCTAATTGAGTCAAATGAAGGTCAAACACATTCAACGAAGCTAATTGAGTCAAATGAAAGTCAAACACATTCAAACAAAGCTTTTTGAATCAAATGATAGTCAAATGCATTCAACAATTCCAATTGATTCAAATGAAAGTCAAACACATTCAAACAAACCTTCTAGATTCAAATGAAAGTCAAATGCATTCAACAAAGCTAATTGAGTCAAATGAAAGTCAAACACTTTCAACAAAGCGTTTAGAATCAAATGAAAGTCAAATACATTCAATCAAAGCTTTTTGAATCAAATGAAAGTCAATGGCATTCTACAATGCTAATTAAATCAAATATAAGTCAAACACATTCAACAAAGCTAATTGAGTCAAAAGAAAGTCAAACACATTCCAACAAAGGTTTTTGAATCAAATGAAAGTCAAGTGCATTCAACAAAGCTAATTGAGTCAAATGAAAGTCAAACACTTTCAACAAAGCTAATTGAGTCAAATGAAAGTCAAACACATTCAAACAAAGCTTTTTGATTCAAATGAAAGTCAAATGCATTCAACAAAGCTAATTGAGTTAAATGAAAGTATAACACTTTCATCAAAGCTTTTAGAATAAAATGAAATTCAAATACATTCAAACAAAGCTTTTTGAATCAAATCGAAGTCAATTGCATTCCACAATGCTAATTGAGTCAAATGAAAGTGAAACACATTCAACGAAGCTAATTGAGTCAAATGAAAGTCAAACACATTCAAACAAAGCTTTTTGAATCAAATAAAAGTCAAATGCATTCAACAAAGCCAATTGAGTCAAATGAAAGTCAAACACATTCAAATAAAGCTTCTTGATTCAAATGAAAGTCAAATGCATTCAACAAAGCTAATTGTGTCAAATGAAAGTCAAACACTTTCAACAAAGCTTTTAGAATCAAATGAAAGTCAAACACATTCAAACAAAGCTTTTTGAATCAAATGAAAGTCAAATGCATTCAACAAAGCTAATTGAGTCAAATGAAAGTCAAACACTTTCAACAAAGCGTTTTGAATCAAATGAAAGTCAAATGCATTCAATGAAAGCTTTTTGAATCGAATGAAAGTCAATTGCATTCCACAATGCTAATTGAGTCAAATGAGAGTTAAACACATTCAACAAATCTAATTGAGTCAAAAGAAAGTCAAACACATTCAAACAATGCTTTTTGAATCAAATCGAAGTTAATTGCATTCCACAATGCTAATTGAGTCAAATGAAAGTGAAACACATTCAACGAAGCTAATTGAGTCAAATGAAAGTCAAACACATTCAAACAAAGCTTTTTGAATCAAATAAAAGTCAAATGCATTCAAGAAAGCCAATTGAGTCAAATTAAAATCAAACACATTCAAATAAAGCTTCTTGATTCAAATGAAAGTCAAATGCATTCAACAAAGCTAATTGTGTCAAATGAAAGTCAAACACTTTCAACAAAGCTTTTAGAATCAAATGAAAGTCAAACACATTCAAACAAAGCTTTTTGAATCAAATGAAAGTCAAATGCATTCAACAAAGCTAATTAAGTCAAATGAAAGTCAAACACTTTCAACAAAGCGTTTTGAATCAAATGAAAGTCAAATGCATTCAATGAAAGCTTTTTGAATCGAATGAAAGTCAATTGCATTCCACAATGCTAATTGAGTCAAATGAGAGTCAAACACATTCAACAAATCTAATTGAGTCAAAAGAAAGTCAAACACATTCAAACAATGCTTTTTGAATTAAATGAAAGTCAAACACTTTCAACAAAGCTAATTGAGTCAAATGAAAGTCAAACACATTCAAACAAAGCTTTTCGATTCAAATGAAAGTCAAATGCATTCAACAAAGCTAATTGAGTCAAATGAAAGTGAAACACATTCAACAAAGGTTTAAGAATCAAATGAAAGTCAAACACATTCAAACAAAGCTTTTTGAATCAAATAAAAATCAAATGTATTCAACAAAGCTAATTGAGTCAAATGAAAGTCAAACACTTTCGTCAAAGCTTTTAGAATCAAATTAAAGTCAAATATATTTAAACAAAGCTTTTTGAATCAAATGAAAGTCAATTGCATTCCACAATGCTAATTGAGTCAAATGAAGGTCAAACACATTCAACGAAGCTAATTGAGTCAAATGAAAGTCAAACACATTCAAACAAAGCTTTTTGAATCAAATGAAAGTCAAATGCATTCAACAATTCCAATTGATTCAAATGAAAGTCAAACACATTCAAACAAAGCTTCTTGATTCAAATGAAAGTCAAATGCATTCAACAAAGCTAATTGAGTCAAATGAAAGACAAACACTTTCAACAAAGCGTTTAGAATCAAATGAAAGTCAAATACATTCAATCAAAGCTTTTTGAATCAAATGAAAGTCAATGGCATTCTACAATGCTAATTAAATTAAATGAAAGTCAAACACATTCAACAAAGCTAATTGAGTCAAAAGAAAGTCAAACACATTCCAACAAAGGTTTTTGAATCAAATGAAAGTCAAGTGCATTCAACAAAGCTAATTGAGTCAAATGAAAGTCAAACACTTTCAACAAAGCTAATTGAGTCAAATGAAAGTCAAACACATTCAAACAAAGCTTTTTGATTCAAATGAAAGTCAAATGCATTCAACAAAGCTAATTGAGTTAAATGAAAGTCAAACACTTTCAACAAAGCTTTTAGAGTCAAATGAAAGTCAAATACATTCAAACAAAGCTTTTTGAATCAAACGAAAATCAAATGAATTCAACAAAGCTAATTGAGTCAAATGAAAGTCAAACACTTTCATCAAAGCTTTTAGAATAAAATGAAATTCAAATACATTCAAACAAAGCTTTTTGAATCAAATCGAAGTTAATTGCATTCCACAATGCTAATTGAGTCAAATGAAAGTGAAACACATTCAACGAAGCTAATTGAGTCAAATGAAAGTCAAACACATTCAAACAAAGCTTTTTGAATCAAATAAAAGTCAAATGCATTCAACAAAGCCAATTGAGTCAAATTACGTCTTTTTTTGTTTTTGTGGAATTAACCATTCTTTTTCATTTAGAAAGAAATTATGTTCATGTAAACAAGCACATATGTTATGGTTACAAGAGTCTATCCGTCGCATATAGGCTTTAATTTAAAGGCATCGTAGTCTAACCGTCGAGGTGAAGTCGTGACCTAAAAGATCGAATAGAGCAGTAGACTTCATTTCAAAAAGACAGAAGATTTAAGTCTTTTTGAAATCATCGTAAGTGACCATTGAACCATTTCGAGGCTGCCTAATAAGCAGGAACATTCACAACAACAAGTCATAGACTTATAAGTGTGGCTCGTTCGATCTGGCAGCATTCATGAGTCGCTCAGTACACTGAGAGCACCTTTCAAGTCGGCTGACAAAGAAAAAAGGGTTTCGTGTCTGGTAATAAAATAGGGCAACTTGCTCTGACCAAGACTCCACTTTTGACTCCGTCCATAGAGCGTATGAATTTCCTGGAATGTAGATAAACCAAAAGAAGCTGGGACGGAAAAATCTAACTAGAAAGGGCAGACTCAAGGCGATATTTTCCTTAAAAAACAGGAAAAAAGGGACAGTTCGAAACAAGTTTCTCACGCGACAAGGCAACTGAGAAAACCGAATTCGCCCCAACCTCGAATTCGGATTTTCCACATTCAAATAAAGCTTCTTGATTCAAATGAAAGTCAAATGCATTCAACAAAGCTAATTGTGTCAAATGAAAGTCAAACACTTTCAACAAAGCTTTTAGAATCAAATGAAAGTCAAACACATTCAAACAAAGCTTTTTGAATCAAATGAAAGTCAAATGCATTCAACAAAGCTAATTGAGTCAAATGAAAGTCAAACACTTTCAACAAAGCGTTTTGAATCAAATGAAAGTCAAATGCATTCAATGAAAGCTTTTTGAATCGAATGAAAGTCAATTGCATTCCACAATGCTAATTGAGTCAAATGAGAGTCAAACACATTCAACAAATCTAATTGAGTCAAAAGAAAGTCAAACACATTCAGACAATGCTTTTTGAATTAAATGAAAGTCAAATGCATTCAACAAAGCAAATTGAGTCAAATGAAAGTCAAACACTTTCAACAAAGCGTTTAGAATCAAATGAAAGTCAAACACTTTCAAACAAAGCTTTTTGATTCAAATGAAAGTAAAATGCATTCAACAAAGCTAATTGAGTTTGATAAAAGTCAAACACTTTCAACAAAGCTTTTAGAATCAAATGAAAGTCAAATACATTCAAACAAAGCTTTTTGAATCAAACGAAAATCAAATGTATTCAACAAAGCTAATTGAGTCAAATCAAAGTCAAACACTTTCATCAAAGCTTTTAGAATAAAATGAAAGTCAAATACATTCAAACAAAGCTTTTTGAATCAAATGGAAGTCAATTGCATTCCAAAATGCTAATTGAGTCAAATGAAAGTCAAACACTTTCATTAAAGCTAATTGAGTCAAATGAAAGTCAAACACATTCAAACAAAGCTTTTTGAATCAAATAAAAGTCAAATGCATTCAACAAAGCTAATTGAGTCAAATGAAAGTCAAACACTTTCAACAAAGCGTTTTGAATCAAATGAAAGTCAAATACATTCAATCAAAGCATTTTGAATCAAATGAAAGTCAATTGCATTCCACAATGCTAATTAAGTCAAATGAAAGTCAAACACATTCCACAAAGCTAATTGAGTCAAAAGAAAGTCAAACACATTCAGACAAAGCTTTTTGAATCAAATGAAAGTCAAATGCATTCAACAAAGCTAATTGAGTCAAACGAAAGTCAAACACTTTCAACAAAACTAATTGAGTCAAATGAAAGTCAAACACATTCAAACAAAGCTTTTCGATTCAAATGAAAGTCAAATGCATTCAACAAAGCTAATTGAGTCAAATGATAGTCTAACACATTCAACAAAGGTTTTAGAATCAAATGAAAGTCAAACACATTCAAACAAAGCTTTTTAAATCAAATAAAAATCAAATGAATTCAACAAAGCTAATTGAGTCAAATGAAAGTCAAACACTTTCGTCAAAGCTTTTAGAATCAAATTAAAGTCAAATATATTTAAACAAAGCTTTTTGAATCAAATGAAAGTCAATTGCATTCCACAATGCTAATTGAGTCAAATGAAGGTCAAACACATTCAACGAAGCTAATTGAGTCAAATGAAAGTCAAACACATTCAAACAAAGCTTTTTGAATCAAATGATAGTCAAATGCATTCAACAATTCCAATTGATTCAAATGAAAGTCAAACACATTCAAACAAACCTTCTAGATTCAAATGAAAGTCAAATGCATTCAACAAAGCTAATTGAGTCAAATGAAAGTCAAACACTTTCAACAAAGCGTTTAGAATCAAATGAAAGTCAAATACATTCAATCAAAGCTTTTTGAATCAAATGAAAGTCAATGGCATTCTACAATGCTAATTAAATCAAATATAAGTCAAACACATTCAACAAAGCTAATTGAGTCAAAAGAAAGTCAAACACATTCCAACAAAGGTTTTTGAATCAAATGAAAGTCAAGTGCATTCAACAAAGCTAATTGAGTCAAATGAAAGTCAAACACTTTCAACAAAGCTAATTGAGTCAAATGAAAGTCAAACACATTCAAACAAAGCTTTTTGTTTCAAATGAAAGTCAAATGCATTCAACAAAGCTAATTGAGTTAAATGAAAGTATAACACTTTCATCAAAGCTTTTAGAATAAAATGAAATTCAAATACATTCAAACAAAGCTTTTTGAATCAAATCGAAGTCAATTGCATTCCACAATGCTAATTGAGTCAAATGAAAGTGAAACACATTCAACGAAGCTAATTGAGTCAAATGAAAGTCAAACACATTCAAACAAAGCTTTTTGAATCAAATAAAAGTCAAATGCATTCAACAAAGCCAATTGAGTCAAATGAAAGTCAAACACATTCAAATAAAGCTTCTTGATTCAAATGAAAGTCAAATGCATTCAACAAAGCTAATTGTGTCAAATGAAAGTCAAACACTTTCAACAAAGCTTTTAGAATCAAATGAAAGTCAAACACATTCAAACAAAGCTTTTTGAATCAAATGAAAGTCAAATGCATTCAACAAAGCTAATTGAGTCAAATGAAAGTCAAACACTTTCAACAAAGCGTTTTGAATCAAATGAAAGTCAAATGCATTCAATGAAAGCTTTTTGAATCGAATGAAAGTCAATTGCATTCCACAATGCTAATTGAGTCAAATGAGAGTTAAACACATTCAACAAATCTAATTGAGTCAAAAGAAAGTCAAACACATTCAAACAATGCTTTTTGAATCAAATCGAAGTTAATTGCATTCCACAATGCTAATTGAGTCAAATGAAAGTGAAACACATTCAACGAAGCTAATTGAGTCAAATGAAAGTCAAACACATTCAAACAAAGCTTTTTGAATCAAATAAAAGTCAAATGCATTCAAGAAAGCCAATTGAGTCAAATTAAAATCAAACACATTCAAATAAAGCTTCTTGATTCAAATGAAAGTCAAATGCATTCAACAAAGCTAATTGTGTCAAATGAAAGTCAAACACTTTCAACAAAGCTTTTAGAATCAAATGAAAGTCAAACACATTCAAACAAAGCTTTTTGAATCAAATGAAAGTCAAATGCATTCAACAAAGCTAATTAAGTCAAATGAAAGTCAAACACTTTCAACAAAGCGTTTTGAATCAAATGAAAGTCAAATGCATTCAATGAAAGCTTTTTGAATCGAATGAAAGTCAATTGCATTCCACAATGCTAATTGAGTCAAATGAGAGTCAAACACATTCAACAAATCTAATTGAGTCAAAAGAAAGTCAAACACATTCAAACAATGCTTTTTGAATTAAATGAAAGTCAAATGCATTCAACAAAGCAAATTGAGTCAAATGAAAGTCAAACACTTTCAACAAAGCTAATTCAGTCAAATGAAAGTCAAACACTTTCAAACAAAGCTTTTTGATTCAAATGAAAGTAAAATGCATTCAACAAAGCTAATTGAGTCTGATAAAAGTCAAACACTTTCAACAAAGCTTTTAGAATCAAATGAAAGTCAAATACATTCAAACAAAGCTTTTTGAATCAAACGAAAATCAAATGTATTCAACAAAGCTAATTGAGTCAAATCAAAGTTAAACACTTTATCAAAGCTTTTAGAATAAAATGAAAGTCAAATACATTCAAACAAAGCTTTTTGAATCAAATGGAAGTCAATTGCATTCCAAAATGCTAATTGAGTCAAATGAAAGTCAAACACTTTCATTAAAGCTAATTGAGTCAAATGAAAGTCAAACACATTCAAACAAAGCTTTTTGAATCAAATAAAAGTCAAATGCATTCAACAAAGCTAATTGAGTCAAATGAAAGTCAAACACTTTCAACAAAGCGTTTTGAATCAAATGAAAGTCAAATACATTCAATCAAAGCATTTTGAATCAAATGAAAGTCAATTGCATTCCACAATGCTAATTAAGTCAAATGAAAGTCAAACACATTCCACAAAGCTAATTGAGTCAAAAGAAAGTCAAACACATTCAGACAAAGCTTTTTGAATCAAATGAAAGTCAAATGCATTCAACAAAGCTAATTGAGTCAAACGAAAGTCAAACACTTTCAACAAAACTAATTGAGTCAAATGAAAGTCAAACACATTCAAACAAAGCTTTTCGATTCAAATGAAAGTCAAATGCATTCAACAAAGCTAATTGAGTCAAATGATAGTCTAACACATTCAACAAAGGTTTTAGAATCAAATGAAAGTCAAACACATTCAAACAAAGCTTTTTAAATCAAATAAAAATCAAATGAATTCAACAAAGCTAATTGAGTCAAATGAAAGTCAAACACTTTCGTCAAAGCTTTTAGAATCAAATTAAAGTCAAATATATTTAAACAAAGCTTTTTGAATCAAATGAAAGTCAATTGCATTCCACAATGCTAATTGAGTCAAATGAAGGTCAAACACATTCAACGAAGCTAATTGAGTCAAATGAAAGTCAAACACATTCAAACAAAGCTTTTTGAATCAAATGATAGTCAAATGCATTCAACAATTCCAATTGATTCAAATGAAAGTCAAACACATTCAAACAAACCTTCTAGATTCAAATGAAAGTCAAATGCATTCAACAAAGCTAATTGAGTCAAATGAAAGTCAAACACTTTCAACAAAGCGTTTAGAATCAAATGAAAGTCAAATACATTCAATCAAAGCTTTTTGAATCAAATGAAAGTCAATGGCATTCTACAATGCAAATTAAATCAAATATAAGTCAAACACATTCAACAAAGCTAATTGAGTCAAAAGAAAGTCAAACACATTCCAACAAAGGTTTTTGAATCAAATGAAAGTCAAGTGCATTCAACAAAGCTAATTGAGTCAAATGAAAGTCAAACACTTTCAACAAAGCTAATTGAGTCAAATGAAAGTCAAACACATTCAAACAAAGCTTTTTGATTCAAATGAAAGTCAAATGCATTCAACAAAGCTAATTGAGTTAAATGAAAGTATAACACTTTCATCAAAGCTTTTAGAATAAAATGAAATTCAAATACATTCAAACAAAGCTTTTTGAATCAAATCGAAGTCAATTGCATTCCACAATGCTAATTGAGTCAAATGAAAGTGAAACACATTCAACGAAGCTAATTGAGTCAAATGAAAGTCAAACACATTCAAACAAAGCTTTTTGAATCAAATAAAAGTCAAATGCATTCAACAAAGCCAATTGAGTCAAATGAAAGTCAAACACATTCAAATAAAGCTTCTTGATTCAAATGAAAGTCAAATGCATTCAACAAAGCTAATTGTGTCAAATGAAAGTCAAACACTTTCAACAAAGCTTTTAGAATCAAATGAAAGTCAAACACATTCAAACAAAGCTTTTTGAATCAAATGAAAGTCAAATGCATTCAACAAAGCTAATTGAGTCAAATGAAAGTCAAACACTTTCAACAAAGCGTTTTGAATCAAATGAAAGTCAAATGCATTCAATGAAAGCTTTTTGAATCGAATGAAAGTCAATTGCATTCCACAATGCTAATTGAGTCAAATGAGAGTTAAATACATTCAACAAATCTAATTGAGTCAAAAGAAAGTCAAACACATTCAAACAATGCTTTTTGAATCAAATCGAAGTTAATTGCATTCCACAATGCTAATTGAGTCAAATGAAAGTGAAACACATTCAACGAAGCTAATTGAGTCAAATGAAAGTCAAGCACATTCAAACAAAGCTTTTTGAATCAAATAAAAGTCAAATGCATTCAAGAAAGCCAATTGAGTCAAATTAAAATCAAACACATTCAAATAAAGCTTCTTGATTCAAATGAAAGTCAAATGCATTCAACAAAGCTAATTGTGTCAAATGAAAGTGAAACACTTTCAACAAAGCTTTTAGAATCAAATGAAAGTCAAACACATTCAAACAAAGCTTTTTGAATCAAATGAAAGTCAAATGCATTCAACAAAGCTAATTAAGTCAAATGAAAGTCAAACACTTTCAACAAAGCGTTTTGAATCAAATGAAAGTCAAATGCATTCAATGAAAGCTTTTTGAATCGAATGAAAGTCAATTGCATTCCACAATGCTAATTGAGTCAAATGAGAGTCAAACACATTCAACAAATCTAATTGAGTCAAAAGAAAGTCAAACACATTCAAACAATGCTTTTTGAATTAAATGAAAGTCAAATGCATTCAACAAAGCAAATTGAGTCAAATGAAAGTCAAACACTTTCAACAAAGCTAATTCAGTCAAATGAAAGTCAATCACTTTCAAACAAAGCTTTTTGATTCAAATGAAAGTAAAATGCATTCAACAAAGCTAATTGAGTTTGATAAAAGTCAAACACTTTCAACAAAGCTTTTAGAATCAAATGAAAGTCAAATACATTCAAACAAAGCTTTTTGAATCAAACGAAAATCAAATGTATTCAACAAAGCTAATTGAGTCAAATCAAAGTCAAACACTTTCATCAAAGCTTTTAGAATAAAATGAAAGTCAAATACATTCAAACAAAGCTTTTTGAATCAAATGGAAGTCAATTGCATTCCAAAATGCTAATTGAGTCAAATGAAAGTCAAACACTTTCATTAAAGCTAATTGAGTCAAATGAAAGTCAAACACATTCAAACAAAGCTTTTTGAATCAAATGAAAGTCAAATGCGTTCAACAAAGCTAATTGAGTCAAATGAAAGTCAAACACTTTCAACAAAGCGTTTAGAATCAAATGAAAGTCAAATACATTCAATCAAAGCATTTTGAATCAAATGAAAGTCAATTGCATTCCACAATGCTAATTAAGTCAAATGAAAGTCAAACACATTCCACAAAGCTAATTGAGTCAAAAGAAAGTCAAACACATTCAGACAAAGCTTTTTGAATCAAATGAAAGTCAAATGCATTCAACAAAGCTAATTGAGTCAAACGAAAGTCAAACACTTTCAACAAAACTAATTGAGTCAAATGAAAGTCAAACACATTCAAACAAAGCTTTTCGATTCAAATGAAAGTCAAATGCATTCAACAAAGCTAATTGAGTCAAATGATAGTCTAACACATTCAACAAAGCTTTTAGAATCAAATGAAAGTCAAACACATTCAAACAAAGCTTTTTAAATCAAATAAAAATCAAATGAATTCAACAAAGCTAATTGAGTCAAATGAAAGTCAAACACTTTCGTCAAAGCTTTTAGAATCAAATTAAAGTCAAATATATTTAAACAAAGCTTTTTGAATCAAATGAAAGTCAATTGCATTCCACAATGCTAATTGAGTCAAATGAAGGTCAAACACATTCAACGAAGCTAATTGAGTCAAATGAAAGTCAAACACATTCAAACAAAGCTTTTTGAATCAAATGATAGTCAAATGCATTCAACAATTCCAATTGATTCAAATGAAAGTCAAACACATTCAAACAAAGCTTCTAGATTCAAATGAAAGTCAAATGCATTCAACAAAGCTAATTGAGTCAAATGAAAGTCAAACACTTTCAACAAAGCGTTTAGAATCAAATGAAAGTCAAATACATTCAATCAAAGCTTTTTGAATCAAATGAAAGTCAATGGCATTCTACAATGCTAATTAAATCAAATATAAGTCAAACACATTCAACAAAGCTAATTGAGTCAAAAGAAAGTCAAACACATTCCAACAAAGGTTTTTGAATCAAATGAAAGTCAAGTGCATTCAACAAAGCTAATTGAGTCAAATGAAAGTCAAACACTTTCAACAAAGCTAATTGAGTCAAATGAAAGTCAAACACATTCAAACAAAGATTTTTTATTCAAATGAAAGTCAAATGCATTCAACAAAGCTAATTGAGTTAAATGAAAGTATAACACTTTCATCAAAGCTTTTAGAATAAAATGAAATTCAAATACATTCAAACAAAGCTTTTTGAATCAAATCGAAGTCAATTGCATTCCACAATGCTAATTGAGTCAAATGAAAGTGAAACACATTCAACGAAGCTAATTGAGTCAAATGAAAGTCAAACACATTCAAACAAAGCTTTTTGAATCAAATAAAAGTCAAATGCATTCAACAAAGCCAATTGAGTCAAATGAAAGTCAAACACATTCAAATAAAGCTTCTTGATTCAAATGAAAGTCAAATGCATTCAACAAAGCTAATTGTGTCAAATGAAAGTCAAACACTTTCAACAAAGCTTTTAGAATCAAATGAAAGTCAAACACATTCAAACAAAGCTTTTTGAATCAAATGAAAGTCAAATGCATTCAACAAAGCTAATTGAGTCAAATGAAAGTCAAACACTTTCAACAAAGCGTTTTGAATCAAATGAAAGTCAAATGCATTCAATGAAAGCTTTTTGAATCGAATGAAAGTCAATTGCATTCCACAATGCTAATTGAGTCAAATGAGAGTTAAACACATTCAACAAATCTAATTGAGTCAAAAGAAAGTCAAACACATTCAAACAATGCTTTTTGAATTAAATGAAAGTTAAATGCATTCAACAAAGCAAATAGAGTAAAATGAAAGTCAAACACTTTCAACAAAGCTAATTCAGTCAAATGAAAGTCAAACACTTTCAAACAAAGCTTTTTGATTCAAATAAAAGTCAAATGCATTCAACAAAGCTAATTGAGTCAAATAAAAGTCAAACACTTTCAACAAAGATTTTAGAATCAAATGAAAGTCAAATACATTCAAACAAAGCTTTTTGAATCAAACGAAAATCAAATGTATTCAACAAAGCTAATTGAGTCAAATGAAAGTCAAACACTTTCACCAAAGCTTTTAGAATAAAATGAAAGTCAAATACATTCAAACAAAGCTTTTTGAATCAAATGGAAGTCAATTGCATTCCAAATTGCTAATTGAGTCAAATGAAAGTCAAATACATTCAACGAAGCTAATTGAGTCAAATGAAAGTCAAACACATTCAAACAAAGCTTTTTAAATCAAATAAAAGTCAAATGCATTCAACAAAGCCAATTAAGTCAAATGAAAGTCAAACACATTCAAATAAAGCTTCATGATTCAAATGAAAGTCAAATGCATTCAACAAAGCTAATTGTGTCAAATGAAAGTCAAACACATTCAAACAAAGCTTTTAGAATCAAATGAAAGTCAAATGCATTCAACAAAGCTAATTGAGTCAAATGAAAGTCAAACACTTTCAACAAAGCGTTTAGAATCAAATGAAAGTCAAATACATTCAATCAAAGCTTTTTGAATCAAATGAAAGTCAATTGCATTCCACAATGCTAATTGAGTCAAATGAAAGTCAAACACATTCAACAAAGCTAATTGAGTCAAAAGAAAGTTAACACATTCAAACAAAGCTTTTTGAATCAAATGAAAGTAAAATGCATTCAACAAAGCTAATTGAGTCAAATGAAAGTCAAACACTTTCAACAAAGCTTATTGAGTCAAATGAAAGTCAAACGCATTCAAACAAAGCTTTTTGATTCAAATGAAAGTCAAATGCATTCAACAAAGCTAATTGAGTCAAATGAAAGTCAAACACTTTCAACAAAGCTAATTGAGTCAAATAAAAGTCAAACACATTCAAACAAAGCTTTTTGAATCAAATGAAAATCAAATGAATTCAACAAAGCTAATTGAGTCAAATGAAAGTCAAACACATTCAACAAAGCTTTTAGAATCAAATGAAACTCAAACACATTCAAACAAAGCTTTTTGAATCAAATGAAAATCAAATGAATTCAACAAAGCTAATTGAGTCAAATGAAAGTCAAACACTTTCATCAAAGCTTTTAGAATCGAATTAAAGTCAAATATATTCAAACAAAGCTTTTTGATTCAAATCGAAGTCAATTGCATTCCACAATGCTAATTGAGTCAAATGAAAGTGAAACACATTCAACGAAGCTAATTGAGTCAAATGAAAGTCAAACACATTCAAACAAAGCTTTTTGAATCAAATGAAAGTTAAATGCATTCAACAAAGCTAATTGAGTCAAATGAAAGTTAAACACATTCAACAAAGCTTTTAGAATCAAATGAAAGTCAAACACATTCAAACAAAGCTTTTTGAATCAAATGAAAATCAAATGAATTCAACAAAGCTAATTGAGTCAAATGAAAGTCAAACACTTTCATCAAAGCTTTTAGAATCGAATTAAAGTCAAATATATTCAAACAAAGCTTTTTGAATCAAATGAAAGTCAATTGCATTCCACAATGCTAATTGAGTGAAATGAAGGTCAAACACATTCAACGAAGCTAATTGAGTCAAATGAAAGTCAAACACATACAAACAAAGCTTTTTGAATCAAATGAAAGTCAAATGCATTCAACAAAGCCAATTGAGTCAAATGAAAGTCAAACACATTCAAATAAAGCTTCTTGATTCAAATGAAAGTCAAATGCATTCAACAAAGCTAATTGTGTCAAATGAAAGTCAAACACTTTCAACAAAGCTTTTAGAATCAAATGAAAGTCAAACACATTCAAACAAAGCTTTTTGAATCAAATGAAAGTCAAATGCATTCAAAAAAGCTAATTGAGTCAAATGAAAGTCAAACACTTTCAACAAAGCGTTTTGAATCAAATGAAAGTCAAATGCCTTCAATGAAAGCTTTTTGAATCGAATGAAAGTCAATTGCATTCCACAATGCTAATTGAGTCAAATGAGAGTTAAACACATTCAACAAATCTAATTGAGTCAAAAGAAAGTCAAACACATTCAAACAATGCTTTTTGAATCAAATCGAAGTTAATTGCATTCCACAATGCTAATTGAGTCAAATGAAAGTGAAACACATTCAACGAAGCTAATTGAGTCAAATGAAAGTCAAACACATTCAAACAAAGCTTTTTGATTCAAATGAAAGTCAAATGCATTCAACAAAGCTAATTGAGTCAAATGAAAGTCAAACACTTTCAACAAAGCTAATTGAGTCAAATAAAAGTCAAACACATTCAAACAAAGCTTTTTGAATCAAATGAAAATCAAATGAATTCAACAAAGCTAATTGAGTCAAATGAAAGTCAAACACATTCAACAAAGCTTTTAGAATCAAATGAAACTCAAACACATTCAAACAAAGCTTTTTGAATCAAATGAAAATCAAATGAATTCAACAAAGCTAATTGAGTCAAATGAAAGTCAAACACTTTCATCAAAGCTTTTAGAATCGAATTAAAGTCAAATATATTCAAACAAAGCTTTTTGATTCAAATCGAAGTCAATTGCATTCCACAATGCTAATTGAGTCAAATGAAAGTGAAACACATTCAACGAAGCTAATTGAGTCAAATGAAAGTCAAACACATTCAAACAAAGCTTTTTGAATCAAATGAAAGTTAAATGCATTCAACAAAGCAAATTGAGTCAAATGAAAGTTAAACACATTCAACAAAGCTTTTAGAATCAAATGAAAGTCAAACACATTCAAACAAAGCTTTTTGAATCAAATGAAAATCATATGAATTCAACAAAGCTAATTGAGTCAAATGAAAGTCAAACACTTTCATCAAAGCTTTTAGAATCGAATTAAAGTCAAATATATTCAAACAAAGCTTTTTGAATCAAATGAAAGTCAATTGCATACCACAATGCTAATTGAGTGAAATGAAGGTCAAACACATTCAACGAAGCTAATTGAGTCAAATGAAAGTCAAACACATTCAAACAAAGCTTTTTGAATCAAATGAAAGTCAAATGCATTCAACAAAGCCAATTGAGTCAAATGAAAGTCAAACACATTCAAATAAAGCTTCTTGATTCAAATGAAAGTCAAATGCATTCAACAAAGCTAATTGTGTCAAATGAAAGTCAAACACTTTCAACAAAGCTTTTAGAATCAAATGAAAGTCAAACACATTCAAACAAAGCTTTTTGATTCAAATGAAAGTCAAATGCATTCAACAAAGCTAATTGAGTTAAATGAAAGTATAACACTTTCATCAAAGCTTTTAGAATAAAATGAAATTCAAATACATTCAAACAAAGCTTTTTGAATCAAATCGAAGTCAATTGCATTCCACAATGCTAATTGAGTCAAATGAAAGTGAAACACATTCAACGAAGCTAATTGAGTCAAATGAAAGTCAAACACATTCAAACAAAGCTTTTTGAATCAAATAAAAGTCAAATGCATTCAACAAAGCCAATTGAGTCAAATGAAAGTCAAACACATTCAAATAAAGCTTCTTGATTCAAATGAAAGTCAAATGCATTCAACAAAGCTAATTGTGTCAAATGAAAGTCAAACACTTTCAACAAAGCTTTTAGAATCAAATGAAAGTCAAACACATTCAAACAAAGCTTTTTGAATCAAATGAAAGTCAAATGCATTCAACAAAGCTAATTGAGTCAAATGAAAGTCAAACACTTTCAACAAAGCGTTTTGAATCAAATGAAAGTCAAATGCATTCAATGAAAGCTTTTTGAATCGAATGAAAGTCAATTGCATTCCACAATGCTAATTGAGTCAAATGAGAGTTAAACACATTCAACAAATCTAATTGAGTCAAAAGAAAGTCAAACACATTCAAACAATGCTTTTTGAATCAAATCGAAGTTAATTGCATTCCACAATGCTAATTGAGTCAAATGAAAGTGAAACACATTCAACGAAGCTAATTGAGTCAAATGAAAGTCAAACACATTCAAACAAAGCTTTTTGAATCAAATAAAAGTCAAATGCATTCAACAAAGCCAATTGAGTCAAATTAAAATCAAACACATTCAAATAAAGCTTCTTGATTCAAACGAAAGTCAAATGCATTCAACAAAGCTAATTGTGTCAAATGAAAGTCAAACACTTTCAACAAAGCTTTTAGAATCAAATGAAAGTCAAACACATTCAAACAAAGCTTTTTGAATCAAATGAAAGTCAAATGCATTCAACAAAGCTAATTGAGTCAAATGAAAGTCAAACACTTTCAACAAAGCGTTTTGAATCAAATGAAAGTCAAATGCATTCAATGAAAGCTTTTTGAATCGAATGAAAGTCAATTGCATTCCACAATGCTAATTGAGTCAAATGAGAGTCAAACACATTCAACAAATCTAATTGAGTCAAAAGAAAGTCAAACACATTCAAACAATGCTTTTTGAATTAAATGAAAGTCAAATGCATTCAACAAAGCAAATTGAGTCAAATGAAAGTCAAACACTTTCAACAAAGCTAATTCAGTCAAATGAAAGTCAAACACTTTCAAACAAAGCTTTTTGATTCAAATGAAAGTAAAATGCATTCAACAAAGCTAATTGAGTCTGATAAAAGTCAAACACTTTCAACAAAGCTTTTAGAATCAAATGAAAGTCAAATACATTCAAACAAAGCTTTTTGAATCAAACGAAAATCAAATGTATTCAACAAAGCTAATTGAGTCAAATCAAAGTCAAACACTTTCATCAAAGCTTTTAGAATAAAATGAAAGTCAAATACATTCAAACAAAGCTTTTTGAATCAAATGGAAGTCAATTGCATTCCATAATGCTAATTGAGTCAAATGAAAGTCAAACACATTCAACAAAGCTAATTGAGTCAAAAGAAAGTTAACACATTCAAACAAAGCTTTTTGAATCAAATGAAAGTCAAATGCATTCAACAAAGCTAATTGAGTCAAATGAAAGTCAAACACTTTCAACAAAGCTTATTGAGTCAAATGAAAGTCAAACGCATTCAAACAAAGCTTTTTGATTCAAATGAAAGTCAAATGCATTCAACAAAGCTAATTGAGTCAAATGAAAGTCAAACACTTTCAACAAAGCTAATTGAGTCAAATAAAAGTCAAACACATTCAAACAAAGCTTTTTGAATCAAATGAAAATCAAATGAATTCAACAAAGCTAATTGAGTCAAATGAAAGTCAAACACATTCAACAAAGCTTTTAGAATCAAATGAAACTCAAACACATTCAAACAAAGCTTTTTGAATCAAATGAAAATCAAATGAATTCAACAAAGCTAATTGAGTCAAATGAAAGTCAAACACTTTCATCAAAGCTTTTAGAATCGAATTAAAGTCAAATATATTCGAACAAAGCTTTTTGATTCAAATCGAAGTCAATTGCATTCCACAATGCTAATTGAGTCAAATGAAAGTGAAACACATTCAACGAAGCTAATTGAGTCAAATGAAAGTCAAACACATTCAAACAAAGCTTTTTGAATCAAATGAAAGTTAAATGCATTCAACAAAGCTAATTGAGTCAAATGAAAGTTAAACACATTCAACAAAGCTTTTAGAATCAAATGAAAGTCAAACACATTCAAACAAAGCTTTTTGAATCAAATGAAAATCATATGAATTCAACAAAGCTAATTGAGTCAAATGAAAGTCAAACACTTTCATCAAAGCTTTTAGAATCGAATTAAAGTCAAATATATTCAAACAAAGCTTTTTGAATCAAATGAAAGTCAATTGCATACCACAATGCTAATTGAGTGAAATGAAGGTCAAACACATTCAACGAAGCTAATTGAGTCAAATGAAAGTCAAACACATTCAAACAAAGCTTTTTGAATCAAATGAAAGTCAAATGCATTCAACAAAGCCAATTGAGTCAAATGAAAGTCAAACACATTCAAATAAAGCTTCTTGATTCAAATGAAAGTCAAATGCATTCAACAAAGCTAATTGTGTCAAATGAAAGTCAAACACTTTCAACAAAGCTTTTAGAATCAAATGAAAGTCAAACACATTCAAACAAAGCTTTTTGATTCAAATGAAAGTCAAATGCATTCAACAAAGCTAATTGAGTTAAATGAAAGTATAACACTTTCATCAAAGCTTTTAGAATAAAATGAAATTCAAATACATTCAAACAAAGCTTTTTGAATCAAATCGAAGTCAATTGCATTCCACAATGCTAATTGAGTCAAATGAAAGTGAAACACATTCAACGAAGCTAATTGAGTCAAATGAAAGTCAAACACATTCAAACAAAGCTTTTTGAATCAAATAAAAGTCAAATGCATTCAACAAAGCCAATTGAGTCAAATGAAAGTCAAACACATTCAAATAAAGCTTCTTGATTCAAATGAAAGTCAAATGCATTCAACAAAGCTAATTGTGTCAAATGAAAGTCAAACACTTTCAACAAAGCTTTTAGAATCAAATGAAAGTCAAACACATTCAAACAAAGCTTTTTGAATCAAATGAAAGTCAAATGCATTCAACAAAGCTAATTGAGTCAAATGAAAGTCAAACACTTTCAACAAAGCGTTTTGAATCAAATGAAAGTCAAATGCATTCAATGAAAGCTTTTTGAATCGAATGAAAGTCAATTGCATTCCACAATGCTAATTGAGTCAAATGAGAGTTAAACACATTCAACAAATCTAATTGAGTCAAAAGAAAGTCAAACACATTCAAACAATGCTTTTTGAATCAAATCGAAGTTAATTGCATTCCACAATGCTAATTGAGTCAAATGAAAGTGAAACACATTCAACGAAGCTAATTGAGTCAAATGAAAGTCAAACACATTCAAACAAAGCTTTTTGAATCAAATAAAAGTCAAATGCATTCAACAAAGCCAATTGAGTCAAATTAAAATCAAACACATTCAAATAAAGCTTCTTGATTCAAATGAAAGTCAAATGCATTCAACAAAGCTAATTGTGTCAAATGAAAGTCAAACACTTTCAACAAAGATTTTAGAATCAAATGAAAGTCAAACACATTCAAACAAAGCTTTTTGAATCAAATGAAAGTCAAATGCATTCAACAAAGCTAATTGAGTCAAATGAAAGTCAAACACTTTCAACAAAGCGTTTTGAATCAAATGAAAGTCAAATGCATTCAATGAAAGCTTTTTGAATCGAATGAAAGTCAATTGCATTCCACAATGCTAATTGAGTCAAATGAGAGTCAAACACATTCAACAAATCTAATTGAGTCAAAAGAAAGTCAAACACATTCAAACAATGCTTTTTGAATTAAATGAAAGTCAAATGCATTCAACAAAGCAAATTGAGTCAAATGAAAGTCAAACACTTTCAACAAAGCTAATTCAGTCAAATGAAAGTCAAACACTTTCAAACAAAGCTTTTTGATTCAAATGAAAGTAAAATGCATTCAACAAAGCTAATTGAGTCTGATAAAAGTCAAACACTTTCAACAAAGCTTTTAGAATCAAATGAAAGTCAAATACATTCAAACAAAGCTTTTTGAATCAAACGAAAATCAAATGTATTCAACAAAGCTAATTGAGTCAAATCAAAGTCAAACACTTTCATCAAAGCTTTTAGAATAAAATGAAAGTCAAATACATTCAAACAAAGCTTTTTGAATCAAATGGAAGTCAATTGCATTCCATAATGCTAATTGAGTCAAATGAAAGTCAAACACATTCAACAAAGCTAATTGAGTCAAAAGAAAGTTAACACATTCAAACAAAGCTTTTTGAATCAAATGAAAGTCAAATGCATTCAACAAAGCTAATTGAGTCAAATGAAAGTCAAACACTTTCAACAAAGCTTATTGAGTCAAATGAAAGTCAAACGCATTCAAACAAAGCTTTTTGATTCAAATGAAAGTCAAATGCATTCAACAAAGCTAATTGAGTCAAATGAAAGTCAAACACTTTCAACAAAGCTAATTGAGTCAAATAAAAGTCAAACACATTCAAACAAAGCTTTTTGAATCAAATGAAAATCAAATGAATTCAACAAAGCTAATTGAGTCAAATGAAAATCAAACACTTTCATCAAAGCTTTTAGAATCAAATTAAAATCAAATACATTCAAACAAAGCTTTTTGAATCAAGTGAAAGTCAATTACATTCCACAATGCTAATTGAGTCAAATGAAAGTCAAACACATTCCACGAAGCTAATTGAGTCAAATGAAAGTCAAACACATTTAAACAAAGCTAATTGAGTCAAATAAAAGTCAAACACATTCAAACAAAGCTTTTTGATTCAAATGAAAGTCAAATGCATTCAACAAAGCTAATTGAGTCAAATGAAAGTCAAACACTTTCAACAAAGGTTTTAGAATCAAATGAAAGTCAAACACATTCAAACAAAGCTTTTTGATTCAAATGAAAGTCAAATGCATTCAACAAAGCTAATTGAGTCAAATGAAAGTCAAACACTTTCAACAAAGCTAATTGAGTCAAATGAAAGTCAAACACTTTCAACAAAGCTATTAGAATCAAATGAAAGTCAAACACATTCAAACAAAGCTTTTTGAATCAAATGAAAATCAAATGAATACAACAAAGTTAATTGCACTAGTAGAAAATAAGTGATGGGAAGCCCCAAATGGCAAGCGGTTTTAAAAATCCGCTTGCCATTTACCCAATTTTTTTAAAATAAACCTGTAATATTAAATGGCAAGCGGTTTTGGCACGAACCGCTTGCCAATATATGTAATGGCAAGCGGTTTGGGGTTGAACCGCTTGCCATTATATATATTGGCAAGCGGTTCAACCCCAAACCGCTTGCCATTTAGAAAAAAAAAAGGCGGGATCACAATTCACAAACCCTAAGCCCAATAATTCCCCATCTCACGGCCTCTCTCCCCTTTCACCCCTATTCTCAGTTCGCTCTCTCTCCTCTCATTCAATCCCTCACTTCTCTCTCCTCTCTCCCCTCCATTATCACGCCATCTCTTCATCTCTCCTTTCTCCTTCTCTTTCTCTCTCATCTCTTTCTTTCCTTTCTCACACCAAGACCCTCATTGCTGCTTGTGGGTTTTCGAGCTAATTCCGATGGTAGTCCGGTGGGTTTTCGAGCGACATCTGGTGGTAGTCCAGTGGGTTTTCGAGCCAATTCTAGCCATTGGTTTTCGAGCCAATTCATGTGGGTTTAAATGGTGGTAGTCCGGTGGTGGTGCGTGTGGGTTTTTATGGTCGAATTCGACCATAAAAACTTTAGATCTACAGTTTTTATGGTCGAATTTGACCCATAAAACCTAAATTTAAAGCCAATTTCGATTTTTTTGGTGGTATTCAAGGTATTTCCTTTATTTTGTTTTTTCAGTTTTTTGTTTTTAATTTTATTGTGATGGGTGGTTGAATTGGTTTGTTTCAGATCTATTTGTTGTTGGTGGTGGTCGTGGTGTGTGGTGGTGTTGGTGGGAGTTGTTGTGGGTGGACGGCTGATGGTGGGTGGTGGTGCTGGGCGGTGTTTTGGTATTGGTGGGGGTCGTGGTGGGCCGCGGTGGGCCGGTGGTGTCGGTGGTCGTGGCTGGTGGTACGAAGCAACATGAGTTTTTTTTTTAATTTTTTTTATTTAATAGAGCTGATTTTATTATTTGTATTAGTTTTATTACTTGTATTAATTTTTTTGATGTAAATGTAATATTACAACAAATAATTAATAAAAATATTAATGTTTTTACATATGTTTAGTTTGTGTATCAATTTATGTGGAAAAAACCAAAAAAAAAAAAAAAAAAAAAATTTATTTTTTATTCCCATAATGGGCAGCGGTTTGACGCCAAAACCGCTGCCCTTTCTCTAGTAATGGCAAGCGGTTCTGAACCGCTTGCCATTTAAATGGCTAATGGCAAGCCCCCTAAGCCCATGCGGTTCAAAACCGCTTGCCATTAGGGGGTTTGAACCGCTTGCCATTATGTTTATTCTACTAGTGTTGAGTCAAATGAAAGTCAAACACTTTCATCAAAGCTTTTAGAATCAAATTAAAGTCAAATACATTCAAACAAAGCTTTTTGAATCAAATGAAAGTCAATTGCATTCCACAATGCTAATTGAGTCAAATGAAAGTCAAACACATTCAACGAAGCTAATTGAGTCAAATGAAAGTCAAACACATTTAAACAAAGCTAATTGAGTCAAATGAAAGTCAAACACATTCAAACAAAGCTTTTTGATTCAAATGAAAGTCAAATGCATTCAACAAAGCTAATTCAGTCAAATGAAAGTCAAACACATTCAACAAAGCTTTTAGAATCAAATGAAAGTCAAACACATTCAAATAAAGCTTTTTGAATCAAATGAATATCAAATGAATTCAACAAAGCTAATTGAGTCAAATGAAAGTCAAACACTTTCGTCAAAGCATTTAGAATCAAATTAAAGTCAAATATATTCAAACAAAGATTTTTGAACCAAATGAAAGTCAATTGCATTCCACAATACTAATTGAGTCAAATGAAGGTCAAACACATTCAACGAAGCTAATTGAGTCAAATGAAAGTCAAACACATTCAAACAAAGCTTTTTGAATCAAATGAAAGTCAAATGCATTCAACAAATCCAATTGAGTCAAATGAAAGTCAAACACATTCAAACAAAGTTTCTTGATTCAAATGAAAGTCAAATGCATTCAACAAAGCTAATTGAGTTAAATGAAAGTCAAACACTTTCAACAAAGCTTTTAGAATCAAATGAAAGTCAAATACATTCAAACAAAGCTTTTTGAATCAAACGAAAATCAAATGAATTCAACAAAGCTAATTGAGTCAAATGAAAGTCAAACACTTTCATCAAAACTTTTAGAATAAAATGAAAGTCAAATACATTCAAACAAAGCTTTTTGAATCAAATCGAAGTCAATTGCATTCCACAATGCTAATTGAATCAAATGAAAGTCAAACACATTCAACGAAGCTAATTGAGTCAAATGAAAGTCAAACACATTCAAACAAAGATTTTTGAATCAAATAAAAGTCAAACACTTTCAACAAAGCTTTTAGAATCAAATGAAAGTCAAATACATTCAAACAAAGCTTTTTGAATCAAACGAAAATCAAATGTATTCAACAAAGCTAATTGAGTCAAATCAAAGTCAAACACTTTCATCAAAGCTTTTAGAATAAAATGAAAGTCAAATACATTCAAACAAAGCTTTTTGAATCAAATGGAAGTCAATTGCATTCCATAATGCTAATTGAGTCAAATGAAAGTCAAACACATTCAACAAAGCTAATTGAGTCAAAAGAAAGTTAACACATTCAAACAAAGCTTTTTGAATCAAATGAAAGTCAAATGCATTCAACAAAGCTAATTGAGTCAAATGAAAGTCAAACACTTTCAACAAAGCTTATTGAGTCAAATGAAAGTCAAACGCATTCAAACAAAGCTTTTTGATTCAAATGAAAGTCAAATGCATTCAACAAAGCTAATTGAGTCAAATGAAAGTCAAACACTTTCAACAAAGCTAATTGAGTCAAATAAAAGTCAAACACATTCAAACAAAGCTTTTTGAATCAAATGAAAATCAAATGAATTCAACAAAGCTAATTGAGTCAAATGAAAATCAAACACTTTCATCAAAGCTTTTAGAATCAAATTAAAATCAAATACATTCAAACAAAGCTTTTTGAATCAAGTGAAAGTCAATTACATTCCACAATGCTAATTGAGTCAAATGAAAGTCAAACACATTCCACGAAGCTAATTGAGTCAAATGAAAGTCAAACACATTTAAACAAAGCTAATTGAGTCAAATAAAAGTCAAACACATTCAAACAAAGCTTTTTGATTCAAATGAAAGTCAAATGCATTCAACAAAGCTAATTGAGTCAAATGAAAGTCAAACACTTTCAACAAAGGTTTTAGAATCAAATGAAAGTCAAACACATTCAAACAAAGCTTTTTGATTCAAATGAAAGTCAAATGCATTCAACAAAGCTAATTGAGTCAAATGAAAGTCAAACACTTTCAACAAAGCTAATTGAGTCAAATGAAAGTCAAACACTTTCAACAAAGCTATTAGAATCAAATGAAAGTCAAACACATTCAAACAAAGCTTTTTGAATCAAATGAAAATCAAATGAATACAACAAAGTTAATTGCACTAGTAGAAAATAAGTGATGGGAAGCCCCAAATGGCAAGCGGTTTTAAAAATCCGCTTGCCATTTACCCAATTTTTTTAAAATAAACCTGTAATATTAAATGGCAAGCGGTTTTGGCACGAACCGCTTGCCAATATATGTAATGGCAAGCGGTTTGGGGTTGAACCGCTTGCCATTATATATATTGGCAAGCGGTTCAACCCCAAACCGCTTGCCATTTAGAAAAAAAAAAGGCGGGATCACAATTCACAAACCCTAAGCCCAATAATTCCCCATCTCACGGCCTCTCTCCCCTTTCACCCCTATTCTCAGTTCGCTCTCTCTCCTCTCATTCAATCCCTCACTTCTCTCTCCTCTCTCCCCTCCATTATCACGCCATCTCTTCATCTCTCCTTTCTCCTTCTCTTTCTCTCTCATCTCTTTCTTTCCTTTCTCACACCAAGACCCTCATTGCTGCTTGTGGGTTTTCGAGCTAATTCCGATGGTAGTCCGGTGGGTTTTCGAGCGACATCTGGTGGTAGTCCAGTGGGTTTTCGAGCCAATTCTAGCCATTGGTTTTCGAGCCAATTCATGTGGGTTTAAATGGTGGTAGTCCGGTGGTGGTGCGTGTGGGTTTTTATGGTCGAATTCGACCATAAAAACTTTAGATCTACAGTTTTTATGGTCGAATTTGACCCATAAAACCTAAATTTAAAGCCAATTTCGATTTTTTTGGTGGTATTCAAGGTATTTCCTTTATTTTGTTTTTTCAGTTTTTTGTTTTTAATTTTATTGTGATGGGTGGTTGAATTGGTTTGTTTCAGATCTATTTGTTGTTGGTGGTGGTCGTGGTGTGTGGTGGTGTTGGTGGGAGTTGTTGTGGGTGGACGGCTGATGGTGGGTGGTGGTGCTGGGCGGTGTTTTGGTATTGGTGGGGGTCGTGGTGGGCCGCGGTGGGCCGGTGGTGTCGGTGGTCGTGGCTGGTGGTACGAAGCAACATGAGTTTTTTTTTTAATTTTTTTTATTTAATAGAGCTGATTTTATTATTTGTATTAGTTTTATTACTTGTATTAATTTTTTTGATGTAAATGTAATATTACAACAAATAATTAATAAAAATATTAATGTTTTTACATATGTTTAGTTTGTGTATCAATTTATGTGGAAAAAACCAAAAAAAAAAAAAAAAAAAAAATTTATTTTTTATTCCCATAATGGGCAGCGGTTTGACGCCAAAACCGCTGCCCTTTCTCTAGTAATGGCAAGCGGTTCTGAACCGCTTGCCATTTAAATGGCTAATGGCAAGCCCCCTAAGCCCATGCGGTTCAAAACCGCTTGCCATTAGGGGGTTTGAACCGCTTGCCATTATGTTTATTCTACTAGTGTTGAGTCAAATGAAAGTCAAACACTTTCATCAAAGCTTTTAGAATCAAATTAAAGTCAAATACATTCAAACAAAGCTTTTTGAATCAAATGAAAGTCAATTGCATTCCACAATGCTAATTGAGTCAAATGAAAGTCAAACACATTCAACGAAGCTAATTGAGTCAAATGAAAGTCAAACACATTTAAACAAAGCTAATTGAGTCAAATGAAAGTCAAACACATTCAAACAAAGCTTTTTGATTCAAATGAAAGTCAAATGCATTCAACAAAGCTAATTCAGTCAAATGAAAGTCAAACACATTCAACAAAGCTTTTAGAATCAAATGAAAGTCAAACACATTCAAATAAAGCTTTTTGAATCAAATGAATATCAAATGAATTCAACAAAGCTAATTGAGTCAAATGAAAGTCAAACACTTTCGTCAAAGCATTTAGAATCAAATTAAAGTCAAATATATTCAAACAAAGATTTTTGAACCAAATGAAAGTCAATTGCATTCCACAATACTAATTGAGTCAAATGAAGGTCAAACACATTCAACGAAGCTAATTGAGTCAAATGAAAGTCAAACACATTCAAACAAAGCTTTTTGAATCAAATGAAAGTCAAATGCATTCAACAAATCCAATTGAGTCAAATGAAAGTCAAACACATTCAAACAAAGTTTCTTGATTCAAATGAAAGTCAAATGCATTCAACAAAGCTAATTGAGTTAAATGAAAGTCAAACACTTTCAACAAAGCTTTTAGAATCAAATGAAAGTCAAATACATTCAAACAAAGCTTTTTGAATCAAACGAAAATCAAATGAATTCAACAAAGCTAATTGAGTCAAATGAAAGTCAAACACTTTCATCAAAACTTTTAGAATAAAATGAAAGTCAAATACATTCAAACAAAGCTTTTTGAATCAAATCGAAGTCAATTGCATTCCACAATGCTAATTGAATCAAATGAAAGTCAAACACATTCAACGAAGCTAATTGAGTCAAATGAAAGTCAAACACATTCAAACAAAGATTTTTGAATCAAATAAAAGTCAAATGCATTCAACAAAGCCAATTGAGTCAAATGAAAGTCAAACACGTTCAAACATAGCTTCTTGAGTCATATGAAAGTCAAATGCATTCAAAAAAGCTAATTGTGTCAAATGAAAGTCAAACACTTTCAACAATGCTTTTAGAATCAAATAAAAGTCAAACACATTCAAACAAAGCTTTTTGAATCAAATGAAAGTCAAATGCATTCAACAAAGCTAATTGAGTCAAATGAAAGTCAAACACTTTCAACAAAGCGTTTTGAATCAAATGAAAGTCAAATACATTCAATGAAGGCTTTTTGAATCGAATGAAAGTCAATTGCATTCCACAATGCTAATTGAGTCAAATGAAAGTCAAACACATTCAACAAAGCTAATTGAGTCAAAAGAAAGTCAAACACATTCAAACAAAGCTTTTTGAATCAAATGAAAGTCAAATGCATTCTACAAAGCTAATTGAGTCAAATGAAAGTTAAACACTTTCAACAAAGCTAATTGAGTCAAATGAAAGTCAAACACTTTCAAACAAAGCTTTTTGATTCAAATGAAAGTCAAATGAATTCAACAAAGCTAATTGAGTCAAATGAAAGTCAAACACTTTCATCAAAGCCTTTAGAATAAAGTGAAAGTCAAATACATTCAAACAAAGTTTTTTGAATCAAATGGAAGTCAATTGCATTCCACAATGCTAATTGAGTCAAATGAAAGTCAAACACATTCAACGAAGCTAATTGAGTCAAATGAAAGTCAAACACATTCAAACAAAGATTTTTGAATCAAATAAAAGTCAAATGCATTCAACAAAGCCAATTGAGTCAAATGAAAGTCAAACACGTTCAAACATAGCTTCTTGATTCAAATGAAAGTCAAATTCATTCAACAAAGCTAATTGAGTCAAATGAATGTCAAACACTTTCAACAAAGCTTTAAGAATCAAATGAAAGTAAAACACATTCAAACAAAGCTTTTTGAATCAAATGAATGTCAAATGCATTCAACAAAGCTAATTGAGTCAAATGAAAGTCAAACACATTCAACAAAGCTAATTGAGATAAAAGAAAGTTAAACACATTCAAACTAAGCTTTTTGAATCAAATGAAAGTCAAATGCATTCAACAAAGCCAATTGAGTCAAATGAAAGTCAAACACATTCAAATAAAGCTTCTTGATTCAAATGAAAGTCAAATGCATTCAACAAAGGTAATTGAGTCAAATGAAAGTCAAACACATTTAACAAAGCTAATTGAGTTAAAAGAAAGTCAAACACATTCAAACAAAGATTTTTGAATCAAATGAAAGTCAAACACTTTAGACAAAGCTAATTGAGTCAAATGAAAGTCAAACACATTCAAACAAAGCTTTTTGAATCAAAAGAAAGTCTAATGCATTTAACAAAGCTAATTGAGTCAAATGAAAGTCAAACACTTTCAACAAAGCGTTTAGAATCAAATGAAAGTCAAATACATTCAATCAAAGCTTTTTGAATCAAATGAAAGTCAATTGCATTCCACAATGCTAATTAAGTCAAAGGAAAGTCAAACACATTCAACAAAGCTAATTGAGTCAAAAGAAAGTCAAACACATTCAGACAAAGCTTTTTGAATCAAATGAAAGTCAAATGCATTAAACAAAGCTAATTGAGTCAAACGAAAGTCGAACACTTTCAACAAAGCTAATTGAGTCAAATGAAAGTCAAACACATTCAAACAAAGATTTTTGATTCAAATGAAAGTCAAATGCATTTAACAAAGCTAATTGAGTCAAATGAAAGTCAAACACATTCAACAAAGCTTTTAGAATCAAATGAAAGTCAAACACATTCAAACAAAGCTTTTTGAATCAAATGAAAATCAAATGAATTCAACAAAGCTAATTGAGTCAAATGAAAGTCAAACACTTTCGTCTAAGCTTTTAGAATCAAATTAAAGTCAAATATATTCAAACAAAGCTTTTAAAATCAAATGAAAGTCAATTGCATTCCACAATGCTAATTGAGTCAAATGAAGGTCAAACACATTCAACGAAGCGAATTGAGTCAAATGAAAGTCAAACACATTCAAACAAAGCTTTTTGAATCAAATGAAAGTCAAATGCATTCAACAAATCCAATTGAGTCAAATGAAAGTCAAACACATTCAAACAAAGCTTCTTGATTCAAATGAAAGTCAAATGCATTCAAAAAAGCTAATTGAGTCAAATGAAAGTCAAACACTTTCAACAAAGCGTTTAGAATCAAATGAAAGTCAAATACATTCAATCAAAGCTTTTTGAATCAAATGAAAGTCAATGGCATTCCACAATGCTAATTAAATCAAATGAAAGTCAAACACATTCAACAAAGCTAATTGAGTCAAAAGAAAGTCAAACACATTCAAACAAAGCTTTTTGAATCAAATGAAAGTCAAGTTCATTCAACAAACCTAATTGAGTCAAATGAAAGTCTAATACTTTCAACAAAACTAATTGAGTCAAATGAAAGTCAAACACATTCAAACAAAGCTTTTTGATTCAAATTGAAGTCAAATGTATTCAACAAAGCTAATTAAGTCAAATGAAAGTCAAACACTTTCAACAAAGCTTTTAGAATCAAGTGAAAGTCAAATACATTTAAACAAAGCTTTTTGAATCAAACGAAAATTAAATGAATTCAATAAAGCGAATTGGGTAAATGAAAGTCAAACACTTTCATCAAAGCTTTTAGAATAAAATGAAAGTCAAATACATTCAAACAAAGCTTTTTGATTCAAATCGAAGTCAATTGCATTCCACAATGCTAATTGGGTCAAATGAAAGTGAAACACATTCAACGAAGCTAATTAAGTCAAATGAAAGTCAAACACATTCAAACAAAGCTTTTTGAATCAAATGAAAGTTAAATGCATTCAACAAAGCTAATTGAGTCAAATGAAAGTCAAACACATTCAACAAAGCTTTTAGAATCAAATGAAACTCAAACACATTCAAACAAAGCTTTTTGAATCAAATGAAAATCAAATGAATTCAACAAAGCTAATTGAGTCAAATGAAAGTCAAACAATTTCGTCAAAGCTTTTAGAATCGAATTAAAGTCAAATATATTCAAACAAAGCTTTTTGATTCAAATCGAAGTCAATTGCATTCCACAATGCTAATTGAGTCAAATGAAAGTGAAACACATTCAACGAAGCTAATTGAGTCAAATGAAAGTCAAACACATTCAAACAAAGCTTTTTGAATCAAATGAAAGTTAAATGCATTCAACAAAGCTAATTGAGTCAAATGAAAGTTAAACACATTCAACAAAGCTTTTAGAATCAAATGAAAGTCAAACACATTCAAACAAAGCTTTTTGAATCAAATGAAAATCAAATGAATTCAACAAAGCTAATTGAGTCAAATGAAAGTCAAACACTTTCATCAAAGCTTTTAGAATCGAATTAAAGTCAAATATATTCAAACAAAGCTTTTTGAATCAAATGAAAGTCAATTGCATTCCACAATGCTAATTGAGTGAAATGAAGGTCAAACACATTCAACGAAGCTAATTGAGTCAAATGAAAGTCAAACACATTCAAACAAAGCTTTTTGAATCAAATGAAAGTCAAATGCATTCAACAAAGCCAATTGAGTCAAATGAAAGTCAAACACATTCAAACATAGCTTCTTGATTCAAATGAAAGTCAAATGCATTCAACAAAGCTAATTGAGTCAAATGAAAGTCAAACACTTTCAACAAAGCTAATTGAGTCAAATGAAAGTCAAACACTTTCAACAAAGCTAATTGAGTCAAATGAAAGTCAAACACTTTCAAACAAAGCTTTTTGAATCAAATGAAAGTAAAATGCATTCAACAAAGCTAATTGAGTCAAATGAAAGTCAAACACTTTCAACAAAGCTAATTGAGTCAAATGAAAGTCAAACACATTCGAGAGAGAAGTTAGAGAGAGAAGCTCTGGTTTTGCAAGGTTTTCATGGTGATTTGAGGTGTCGTTGGTTTTCTTCACGCATCTCTGATTATCATGACTAAGAAGAAGAAACAAGCTACTCCACTTCCTCGTTCCCCTACTTTTGGATCTCTCGCTCTTGCTGACCTAAATCGGGTGCAAATTTTGAATGGCAACCCTGGTATTATTTCAGAGATTGAAGATGAAACTGAGCTAGTTTCTCCACCAGCTCATCTTGTTCATCCATCAGCAGGTAAAATTACTAAAGCTGATTTGAAGATCTTAGAGGAATCTTTTGCTGCCTCTCAAGTGCTGAAAATCAATGAAACAGTACCTAGGGTTTCCCCGGTTACTGTTCCATTGCCTGAAGCTACGGCTGGTCAATCAAATGGTGATGTTTCGGTTGATTGTGGGTCTGATGATCATCATAAATCATCCAATCAAGCTAGAAACTCTGGAACTTGGTCAAACCTATTTCGAGGGAAACTTACTACAAAGGGTGCTTCTCTGAATTTTGTGGCTCCTGTTCTGAAGAATGGTAAATCAATGGCTCAGATTCAAGCAAATGAGATTGAAGCAGGTAATTCTAAATGGTGTAATGCGATTATTTTTTATGTTGTTGGATTTTACCCTACAATTGCTGCTGTTCATAGATTCATTGCTGAACATTAGAGCAATTTTGATAAACCTGAGATTTTTTGGCATGATGATGGTTATTTCATAATTAATTTGTGTTCAGTTGATGATAAGAATGCCGTTCTAAGCTCAGGGCCTCATATGTTTAATAATAAGCCTGCTATTCTTAAACCATGGAGTGATAAATTTAACTTCCAAGCTGAGATCCTTAGAACTGTTCCTCTATGGGTTAGATTGCCAAATCTACCTCTGAATTGCTGGGGTTCAGATACTTTGAGTAGAATTGGTAGTACAATTGGAGTACCTTTGTTTGCTGATGAATGTACCACTAGACAACTTCGAGTCTCCTTTGCTAGAATGCTTATTGAAGTTGACATTACAAGACCTTTACCTACTACTGTGACTATTGAGAGTCCTGAAGGGGAAATGGTTGATTTAAAAGTTCAATTTGAGTGGTCTCCTCCTTTCTGTAAGAAATGTGACAAAGTGGGTCATGATTGTTCTGCTCCTAAGCTCCAAGCTAAACCTAAGGTTCAGCAAGCACCACAATCTAAGAAAGTTTGGGCTCAGAAACAACCTGCTCCAAAACCTGTTACTACTCAGGAACAGGGTACAGAGCTGCCTTGTGTTTTCCAGCCTTTGATTACTCCTGCTCATACCTCTTTTGCTGCCTATTCTGATAATGATTGGAGGGTGGTCAGTAAAAGAGCTAGACCTCATACTGCTGGTGGGCATCAGGATATTCCTAGAACTGATAATGCTTATTCTGCTCTTCTTAAAGATGAAATTGCTGAAACTAATCCTATCGGGGGTGATGGTAATCCCTCTTTGGTTGAATGATTGTTGCTTCATGGAATATCAGGGGTCTCAATGATCCTGATAAAGTGACTGCTGTCAAGCAGTTCCTAAAAGATCATAATGTTGATGTTATTGCTATTTTAGAAACTAAGGTTAAAGTCCATAATCAGACCTCTATCCAGAAGAAGTTTGGCAGGCTTTGGTCTTGGTTTTGTAACTATAATCATGATGTGAAGGGAAGAATTTGGGTTGGCTGGAAAGCTGACAAAGTTGATATGGATATTCTAGCTGATGATACTCAGTTTATTCATGTTAAGATTGGTTCTAAGGACCAAATTCATATAATTTTGTGTACTTTTGTGTATGGCTTGCACTCTATTCAAGATAGAAGGCCTCTTTGGTCTTGTTTGCAGGCCTTGGGCAGTTCTTCCCTTCCTTGGATCTGTATAGGGGATTTCAATTCTGTTTTGTGTTCTGAAGACAGGTATAATGGAAATCCTATTACTGATGCTGAAGTGAAGGATTTTAAAGAGTGTATGGATATAATGGAATTTGTTGAGATTAAGAGTAAAGGATCTTTCTACTCTTGGTCTAATAAAGGGCATGGTGTGGATAGAACTGCTACTAGAATTGATAGAGGCATGGTGAATGAAGCCTGGATTCATATCTATGGGCAAGTTGAAGCCATTTATCTTCCTCCTTCTCTTTCTGATCATTCTCCCCTGCTCTTTGATATTTTTACTGCTGAAGTTGGGAAAGGTAGACCTTTTAGATTCTTGAATTGTCTTGCTGAACATGTTGATTTTCAGGAAACTGTGAAGGTTGCTTGGACTTCTTATATTCAGCAGAATTCTCCTATGATTACTGTCTGGAATAAGCTGAAAACTGTCAAGACTAGTCTGAAAAATCTTAATGTTCAGCATTTTGCTAATGTTGCTGAGAAGCTTGAAATGGCTCAGGGAAAACTCAATGAGATTCAAATTCAGTTATCTACTGACTGGACTAATTCTCAATTGCAGATCTCTGAATGTCAAGCTAGTGATAGTGTTAAGCATTGGATGCATGTTCAGAGCAGTATTTATAGACAAAAGTCTAGAATTGATTGGATTAAATTGGGTGATGCCAATTCTCATTACTTCTTTTCCATGATGAAGCATAGGCAGCATAAGAACAGAATTGACTCCATTTACAACAGTCAAGGTGTTTTGCTTAGAGATCCTGCTCATATTTCTGATGAGATTTTTGGCTTCTATAAGGGCCTGTTAGGTTCTGCCTCTCCTTCCCTTCCTGGGGTGGATTTGAATACTATGAGATCTGGTGCTCAGCTTGGTATTTCTGCTAGGGATACCCTTATTGCAGAAGTTACTCATTCTGAAATTGATCATGCTCTTGCTTCTATTGGTAATGATAAAGCTCCAGGTATTGATGGCTTTAATGCTGTTTTTTTCAAGCAGGTTTGGAATATTATAAGAACTGACATTTATGCTGATGTGATTGACTTTTTTACTCATGGGAAGCTTGCTAAACAATGGAACTGTACTACTATAACTCTTGTGCCTAAAGTGACTAATCCCTCTTATGTGAAAGAGTATATGCCCATTGCTTGCTGTACTCTTGTTTACAAATTGGTCTCTAAGATTCTCACTTCCAGGCTTTCCCAGGTAGTGGGCTCTGTTATTAATGATGCTCAGGCTGGCTTTATTCCTGGCAAGCACATTGGTGATAACATTTTGTTGGCTACTGAATTGATTAAAGGTTACTCTCACAAATATGTTACTCCTAGGTGCATGTTGAAAATTGACTTGAGGAAAGCTTATGATTCAGTGGAATGGAGCTTCCTGAACACTGTCCTGCATGAGTTGGGTTTCCCTACTCAGTTTATTTCTTGGGTAATGGAATGTGTCTCTACTATTTCTTATTCTGTCCTGGTTAATGGTTACCCTTCTATTCCCTTTCCTGCAAAGAAGGGTCTGAGGCAGGGTGATCCTATGTCCCCCTTTTTGTTTGCCATATGTATGGAATACCTTTCTAGGTGTTTATCTGAGATGACCCTAAACCCTGAGTTTAACTTTCATCCTAGATGTGAAAAGCTAGGCATTACTCACATGATGTTTGCTGATGATTTACTTTTGTTCAGTAGAGCAGACCTTATTTCTATTCAATCTGTCCTGACAGCTTTCAGAAGTTCTCTGCTGCTTCTGGTTTGGCTGCTAATCTGGATAAGAGTGAGGCTTACTTTGGAGGGGTTACTGCTCAAGAGCAGAATATTTTCATCAGTGTGTTAGGGGTTGCAAAGGGTTCTTTGCCCTTTAGGTACCTTGGGGTACCTCTCTCTTCCAAGAAGCTTACTATTTCTCAGTGTAGGCCTTTGGTAGAGAAAGTTACTGTAAGAATTGATAGCCTTGCTGCTAGACACCTTTCCTATGCTGGCAGGCTCCAGTTGATCAAGAGTGTTATGTTTGGCATCCAAGCTTTTTGGGCCCAGATCTTCATTCTTCCCAAAAAGATTTTGAGAGAAGTTGAGTCCAGATTCAGATACTTTCTTTGGACTGGTAAAGGAAATCCTAGTAGGAAAGCTCTAGTTGCTTGGAAGTTTCTTTGTCTCCCCAAGGCTTGTGGAGGTTGGAACTTAACTTCCCTTGAAGACTGGAACAAAGCTGCTGTTTCTAAAATCCTTTGGGATCTCTCCAATAAAGCTGATAACATGTGGGTAAAGTGGGTGCATATCTATTATTTCAAAGGTAAGGACTTATGGTCTACCCCTGTTCCTAAGAAATGCTCTTGGGTTATGAAGAAGATTATGGATTGTAGAGCTTTGATTGATGATATTGGTGGCTGGTCTGGTGTTGTTAGCAATGGCAAAATGAGTATCAGGAAGCTGTACAATCTGATTAGGACTCAGGCTGACAAAGTGGACTGGAAAAGATTGATTTGCAACAACAGGGCTTCCCCTAGAAGCCTTTTTGTTACTTGGCTGGCTCTTTGGAATAGAATGGTCACTAAGGACAGAATTATTTCTTGGAGTATTCCCTGTGATCCTTTATGTTTTTTCTGCTCTGGTGCTAGTGAATCTGTCCCTCACCTGTTCTTTGAATGCTCTTACTCTTCTGGAATCTGGAACAGGATTCTGCAGCAATTGGGGTTTTGTAGAACTGCTCAAACATTTCAGGTTGAGGTCCAATGGGTTTTGCAGCACAGTAGGAGATCAAATGCCAAAGGCAGGCTGCTTCTGATGTGTTTTGCTGAAGCAGTTCATTGTATTTGGATTCAGAGGAACACCTTGATGTTTACAGGAGATTATAAGCCTGTAGATGTTTCTATTAGAGACATTATCTTTGCTGTAGCTTGTAGGTGTAATGAGGCTGACAGGAAACTGCTTTATATGTAATTTGATCCTTTGCTGGTTGGCCTGTTTGTTTTGTTCTGCCTTGCTGTCTAGTCCTCTGCAGGCCCTGCAGATGAGTCTAGGGAAGGTCTGAGTCTTGGTGGGGTTTAGGTTATGTTCCTTGGCTCTTGGTGCACCCTTCCTAGAAGGTGGTACCATAGCTTTAGGAACTGCTGGGGTTAGTATGGCTGGTTTACAGCTTGTGTAGTTTGGGGGAAACAACTTAGCTTTTGTAAGTTGTTTGCTCTCTCCTTTTGGTAATAAAATCTTTATTTGCCAAAAAAAAAAAGTCAAACACATTCAAACAAAGCTTTTTGATTCAAATGAAAGTCAAATGCATTCAACAAAGCTAATTGAGTCAAATAAAAGTCAAACACTTTCAACAAAGCTATTAGAATCAAATGAAAGTCAAACACATTCAAACAAAGCTTATTGAATCAAATGAAAATCAAATGAATTCAACAAAGCTAATTGAGTCAAATGAAAGTCAAACACTTTCATCAAAGCTTTTAGAGTTAAATGAAAGTCAAACACTTTCAACAAAGCTTTTAGAATCAAATGAAAGTCAAACACATTCAAACAAAGATTTTTGAATCAAATGAAAATCAAATGAATTCAACAAAGCTAATTGAGTCAAATGAAAGTCAAACACTTTCATCAAAGCTTTTAGAATCGAATTAAAGTCAAATATATTCAAACAAAGCTTTTTGAATCAAATGAAAGTCAATTGAATTCCACAATGCTAATTGAGTCAAATGAAGGTCAAACACATTCAACGAAGCTAATTGAGTCAAATGAAAGTCAAACACATTCAAACAAAGCTTTTTGAATCAAATGAAAGTCAAATGCATTCAACAAAGCCAATTGAGTCAAATGAAAGTCAAACACATTCAAACATAGCTTCTTGATTCAAATGAAAGTCAAATGCATTCAACAAAGCTAATTGAGTCAAATGAAAGTCAAACACTTTCAACAAAGCTAATTGAGTCAAATGAAAGTCAAACACTTTCAACAAAGCTAATTGAGTCAAATGAAAGTCAAACACTTTCAAACAAAGCTTTTTGAATCAAATGAATGTAAAATGCATTCAACAAAGCTAATTGAGTCAAATGAAAGTCAAACACTTTCAACAAAGCTAATTGAGTCAAATGAAAGTCAAACACATTCAAACAAAGCTTTTTGATTCAAATGAAAGTCAAATGTATTCAACAAAGCTAATTGAGTCAAATAAAAGTCAAACACTTTCAACAAAGCTATTAGAATCAAATGAAAGTCAAACACATTCAAACAAAGCTTTTTGAATCAAATGAAAATCAAATGAATTCAACAAAGCTAATTGAGTCAAATAATAGTCAAACACTTTCATCAAAGCTTTTAGAATCAAATTAAAGTCAAAGCTTTTTGAATCAAATGAAAGTCAATTGCATTCCACAATGCTAATTGAGTCAAATGAAAGTCAAACACATTCAAACAAAGCTTTTTAATTCAAATGAAAGTTAAATGCTTTGTCGTGGCATGTTATGCTTCTCGATCTTGCTTGAGCCTCCTTATGTTTGTGCTGCTGGATGATGGTTCATGGCTGCGATCTTTTGTCCTTGTTTGTACTGCATGCATGCTGTTGTTCTGTCCTGGCGGGCTCACGGTAGGGTTGTTATCAAGCTGCTTTTTATGATGATGCAGGTGGATGGTGTATGCTTTCAAGCTAAGTTGATGCTTTATTACTCACCTTTTTTTGTTATCCTTGGATGTATGGGTTTATTACCCACTTTTGGTTTAGCTTCGGTTTCCTCTCCTTTGGTAGTTAGAGGTTCCGTAGTTGTTGTTTTTGTTTTGCCTTCGGGCTTTGGTTTTATTGCTTCTTTGGCCCAAAGGGCATGTACCGAACTCTCATTTCCTGTAGTTCCTACTCATATGGGTAGTAACTCTTTACTTTTGGTAATAAAATTCTTTATTTACCAAAAAAAAAAAAAAAAAAAAAGTTAAATGCATTCAACAAAGCTAATTGAGTCAAATGAAAGTCAAACACTTTCAACAAAGCTTTTAGAATCAAATGAATGTCAAACACATTCAAACAAAGCTTTTTGAATCAAATGAAAATCAAATGAATTCAACAAAGCTAATTGAGTCAAATGAAAGTCAAACACTTTTATCAAAGCTTTTTGAATCGAATTAAAGTCAAATATATTCAAACAAAGTTTTTTGAATAAAATGAAAGTCAATTGCATTCCACAATGCTAATGAGTCAAATGAAGGTCAAACACATTCAACGAAGCTAATTGAGTCAAATGAAAGTCAAACACATTCAAACAAAGCTTTTTGAATCAAATGAAAGTCAAATGCATTCAACAAATCCAATTGAGTCAAATGAAAGTCAAACACATTCAAACATAGTTTCTTGATTCAAATAAAAGTCAAATGCATTCAACAAAGCTAATTGAGTCAAATGAATGTCAAACACTTTCAACAAAGCTTTAAGAATCAAATAAAAGTAAAACACATTCAAACAAAGCTTTTTGAATCAAATGAATGTCAAATGCATTCAACAAAGCTAATTGAGTCAAATGAAAGTCAAACACATTCAACAAAGCTAATTGAGATAAAAGAAAGTCAAACACATTCAAACTAAGCTTTTTGAATCAAATGAAAGTCAAATGCATTCAACAAAGCCAATTGAGTCAAATGAAAGTCAAACACATTCAAATAAAGCTTCTTGATTCAAATGAAAGTCAAATGCATTCAACAAAGCTAATTGAGTCAAATGAAAGTCAAACACATTCAACAAAGCTAATTGAGTTAAAAGAAAGTCAAACACATTCAAACAAAGCTTTTTGAATCAAATGAAAGTCAAATGCATTCAACAAAGCCAATTGAGTCAAATGAAAGTCAAACACATTCAAATAAAGCTTCTTGATTCAAATGAAAGTCAAATGCATTGAACAAAGCTAATTTAGTCAAATGAAAGTCAAACACTTTCGACAAAGCTAATTGAGTCAAATGAAAGTCAAACATATTCAAACAAAGCTTTTTGAATCAAAAGAAAGTCTAATGCATTTAACAAAGCTAATTGAGTCAAATGAAAGTCAAACACTTTCAACAAAGCGTTTAGAATCAAATGAAAGTCAAATACGTTCAATCAAAGCTTTTTGAATCAAATGAAAGTCAATTGCATTCCACAATGCTAATTAAGTCAAATGAAAGTCAAACACATTCAACAAAGCTAATTGAGTCAAAAGAAAGTCAAACACATTCAGACAAAGCTTTTTGAATCAAATGAAAGTCAAATGCATTCAACAAAGCTAATTGAGTCAAACGAAAGTCAAACACTTTCAACAAAGCTAATTGAGTCAAATGAAAGTCAAACACATTTAAACAAAGATTTTTGATTTAAATGAAAGTCAAATGCATTCAACAAAGCTAATTGAGTCAAATGAAAGTCAAACACATTCAACAAAGCTTTTAGAATCAAATGAAAGTCAAACACATTCAAACAAAGCTTTTTGAATCAAATGAAAATCAAATGAATTCAACAAAGCTAATTGAGTCAAATGAAAGTCAAACACTTTCGTCTAAGCTTTTAGAATCAAATTAAAGTTAAATATATTCAAACAAAGCTTTTTGAATCAAATGAAAGTCAATTGCATTCCACAATGCTAATTGAGTCAAATGAAGGTCAAACACATTCAACGAAGCGAATTGAGTCAAATGAAAGTCAAACACATTCAAACAAAGCTTTTTGAATCAAATGAAAGTCAAATGCATTCAACAAATCCAATTGAGTCAAATGAAAGTCAAACACATTCAAACAAAGCTTCTTGATTCAAATGAAAGTCAAATGCATTCAACAAAGCTAATTGAGTCAAATGAAAGTCAAACACTTTCAACAAAGCGTTTAGAATCAAATGAAAGTCAAATACATTCAATCAAAGCTTTTTGAATCAAATGAAAGTCAATGGCATTCCACAATGCTAATTAAATCAAATGAAAGTCAAACATATTCAACAAAGCTAATTGAGTCAAAAGAAAGTCAAACACATTCAAACAAAGCTTTTTGAATCAAATGAAAGTCAAGTGCATTCAACAAACCTAATTGAGTCAAATGAAAGTCTAACACTTTCAACACAGCTAATTGAGTCAAATGAAAGTCAAACACATTCAAACAAAGCTTTTTGATTCAAATTGAAATCAAATGCATTCAACAAAGCTAATTGAGTCAAATGAAAGTCAAACACTTTCAACAAAGCTTTTAGAATCAAATGAAAGTCAAATACATTCAAACTAAGCTTTTTGAATCAAACGAAAATTAAATGAATTCAACAAAGCTAATTGGGTCAAATGAAAGTCAAACACTTTCATCAAAGCTTTTAGAATAAAATGAAAGTCAAATACATTCAAACAAAGCTTTTTGATTCAAATCGAAGTCAATTGCATTCCACAATGCTAATTGAGTCAAATGAAAGTGAAACACATTCAACGAAGCTAATTGAGTCAAATGAAAGTCAAACACATTCAAACAAAACTTTTTGAATCAAATGAAAGTTAAATGCATTCAACAAAGCTAATTGAGTCAAATGAAAGTTAAACACATTCAACAAAGCTTTTAGAATTAAATGAAAGTCAAACACATTCAAACAAAGCTTTTTGAATCAAATGAAAATCAAATGAATTCAACAAAGCTAATTGAGTCAAATGAAAGTCAAACACTTTCATCAAAGCTTTTAGAATCGAATTAAAGTCAAATATATTCAAACAAAGCTTTTTGAATCAAATGAAAGTCAATTGCATTCCACAATGCTAATTGAGTCAAATGAAAGTCAAACACATTCAACGAAGCTAATTGAGTCAAATGAATGTCAAACACATTCAAACAAAGCTTTTTGAATCAAAAGAAAGTCTAATGCATTTAACAAAGCTAATTGAGTCAAATGAAAGTCAAACACTTTCAACAAAGCGTTTAGAATCAATTGAAAGTCAAATACATTCATTCAAAGCTTTTTGAATCAAATGAAAGTCAATTGCATTCCACAATGCTAATTAAGTCAAATGAAAGTCAAACACATTCAACAAAGCTAATTGAGTCAAAAGAAAGTCAAACACATTCAGACAAAGCTTTTTGAATCAAATGAAAGTCAAATGCATTCAACAAAGCTAATTGAGTCAAACGAATGTCAAACACTTTCAACAAAGCTAATTGAGTCAAATGAAAGTCAAACACATTCAAACAAAAATTTTTGATTCAAATGAAAGTCAAATGCATTCAACAAAGCTAATTGAGTCAAATGAAAGTCAAACACATTCAACAAAGCTTTTAGAATCAAATGAAAGTCAAACACATTCAAACAAAGCTTTTTGAATCAAATGAAAATCAAATGAATTCAACAAAGCCAATTGAGTCAAATGAAAGTCAAACACTTTCGTCTAAGCTTTTAGAATCAAATTAAAGTCAAATATATTTAAACAAAGCTTTTTCAATCAAATGAAAGTAAATTGCATTCCACAATGCTGATTGAGTCAAATGAAGGTCAAACACATTCAACGAAGCGAATTGAGTCAAATGAAAGTCAAACACATTCAAACAAAGCTTTTTGAATCAAATGAAAGTCAAATGCATTCAACAAATCCAATTGAGTCAAATGAAAGTCAAACACATTCAAACAAAGCTTCTTGATTCAAATGAAAGTCAAATGCATTCAACAAAGCTAATTGAGTCAAATGAAAGTCAAACACTTTCAACAAAGCGTTTAGAATCAAATGAAAGTCAAATACATTCAATCAAAGCTTTTTGAATCAAATGAAAGTCAATGGCATTCCACAATGCTAATTAAATCAAATGAAAGTCAAACACATTCAACAAAGCTAATTGAGTCAAAAGAAAGTCAAACACATTCAAACAAAGCTTTTTGAATCAAATGAAATTCAAGTGCATTGAACAAAGCTAATTGAGTCAAATGAAAGTCTAACACTTTCAACAAAGCTAATTGAGACAAATGAAAGTCAAACACATTCAAACAAAACTTTTTGATTCAAATTGAAATCAAATGCATTCAACAAAGCTAATTGAGTCAAATGAAAGTCAAACACTTTCAACAAAGCTTTTAGAATCAAATGAAAGTCAAATACATTCAAACAAAGCTTTTTGAATCAAATGAAAATCAAATGAATTCAACAAAGCTAATTGAGTCAAATGAAAGTCAAACACTTTCATCAAAGCTTTTAGAATAAAATGAAAGTCAAATACATTCAAACAAAGCTTTTTGATTCAAATCGAAGTCAATTGCATTCCAAAATGCTAATTGAGTCAAATGAAAGTGAAACACATTCAACGAAGCTAATTGAGTCAAATGAAAGTCAAACACATTCAAACAAAGCTTTTTGAATCAAATGAAAGTTCAATGCATTCAACAAAGCTAATTGAGTCAAATGAAAGTCAAACACATTCAACAAAGCTTTTAGAATCAAATGAAAGTCAAACACATTCAAACAAAGCTTTTTGAATCAAATGAAAATCAAATGAATTCAACAAAGCTAATTGAGTCAAATGAAAGTCAAACACTTTCATCAAAGCTTTTAGAATCGAATTAAAGTCAAATATATTCAAACAAAGCTTTTTGAATCAAATGAAAGTCAATTGCATTCCACAATGCTAATTGAGTCAAATGAAGGTCAAACACATTCAACGAAGCTAATTGAGTCAAATGAAAGTCAAACACATTCAAACAAAGCTTTTTGAATCAAATGAAAGTCAAATGCATTCAACAAAGCCAATTGAGTCAAATGAAAGTCAAACACATTCAAACATAGCTTCTTGATTCAAATGAAAGTCAAATGCATTCAACAAAGCTAATTGAGTCAAATGAAAGTCAAACACTTTCAACAAAGCTAATTGAGTCAAATGAAAGTCAAACACTTTCAACAAAGCTTATTGAGTCAAATGAAAGTCAAACACTTTCATACAAAGCTTTTTGAATCAAATGAAAGTAAAATGCATTCAAAAAAATAATTGAGTCAAATGAAAGTCAAACACTTTCAACAAAGCTAATTAAGTCAAATGAAAGTCAAACACATTCAAACAAAGCTTTTTGATTCAAATGAAAGTCAAATGCATTCAACAAAGCTAATTGAGTCAAATAAAAGTCAAACACTTTCAACAAAGCTATTAGAATCAAATGAAAGTCAAACACATTCAAACAAAGCTTTTTGAATCAAATGAAAATCAAATGAATTCAACAAAGCTAATTGAGTCAAATGAAAGTCAAACACTTTCATCAAAGCTTTTAGAATCAAATTAAGTCAAATACATTCAAACAAATCTTTTTGAATCAAATGAATGTCAATTGCATTCCACAATGCTAATTGAGTCAAATGAAAGTCAAACACATTCAACGAAGCTAATTGAGTCTAATGAAAGTCAAACACATTTAAACAAAGCTAATTGAGTCAAATGAAAGTCAAACACATTCAAACAAAGCTTTTGGATTCAAATGAAAGTCAAATGCATTCAACAAAGCTAATTGAGTCAAATGAAAGTCAAACACTTTCAACAAAGCTTTTAGAATCAAATGAAAGTCAAACACATTCAAACAAAGCTTTTTGATTCAAATGAATGTCAAATGCATTCAACAAAGCTAATTGAGTCAAATAAAAGTCAAACACTTTCAACAAAGCTTTTAGAATCAAATGAAAGTCAAATATATTCAAACAAAGCTTTTTGAATAAAATGAAAGTCAATTGCATTCCACAATGCTAATTGAGTCAAATGAAGGTCAAACACATTCAACGAAGCTAATTGAGTAAAATGAAAGTCAAACACATTCAAACAAAGCTTTTTGAATCAAATGAAAGTCAAATGTATTCAACAAAGCCAATTGAGTCAAATGAAAGTCAAACACATTCAAACATAGCTTCTTGATTCAAATGAAAGTCAAATGCATTCAACAAAGCTAATTGAGTCAAATGAATGTCAAAAACTTTCAACAAAGCTTTAAGAATCAAATGAAAGTAAAACACATTCAAACAAAGATTTTAAAATCAAATGAATGTCAAATGCATTCAACAAAGCTAATTGAGTCAAATGAAAGTCAAACACATTCAACAAAGCTAATTGAGATAAACGAAAGACAAAAATTCAAACAAAGCTTTTTGAATCAAATGAAAGTCAAATGCATTCAACAAATCCAATTGAGTCAAATGAAAGTCAAACACATTCAAACAAAGCTTCTTGATTCAAATGAAAGTCAAATGCATTCAACAAAGCTAATTGAGTCAAATGAAAGTCAAACACTTTCAACAAAGCGTTTAGAATCAAATGAAAGTCAAATACATTCAATCAAAGCTTTTTGAATCAAATGAAAGTCAATGGCATTCCACAATGCTAATTTAATCAAATGAAAGTCAAACACATTCAACAAAGCTAATTGAGTCAAAAGAAAGTCAAACACATTCAAACAAAGCTTTTTGAATCAAATGAAAGTCAAGTGCATTCACCAAAGCTAATTGAATCAAATGAAAGTCTAACACTTTCAACAAAGCTAATTGAGTCAAATGAAAGTCAAACACATTCAAACAAAGCTTTTTGATTCAAATTGAAATCAAATGCATTCAACAAAGCTAATTGAGTCAAATGAAAGTCAAACACTTTCAACAAAGCTTTTAGAATCAAGTGAAAGTCAAATACATTCAAACAAAGCTTTTTGAATCAAACGAAAATTAAATGAATTCAATAAAGCTAATTGGGTCAAATGAAAGTCAAACACTTTCATCAAAGCTTTTAGAATAAAATGAAAGTCAAATACATTCAAACAAAGCTTTTTGATTCAAATCGAAGTCAATTGCATTCCACAATGCTAATTGAGTCAAATGAAAGTGAAACACATTCAACGAAGCTAATTGAGTCAAATGAAAGTCAAACACATTCAAACAAAGATTTTTGATTCAAATGAAAGTCAAATGCATTCAACAAAGTTAATTGAGTCAAATGAAAGTCAAACACATTCAACAAAGCTTTTAGAATCAAATGAAAGTCAAACACATTCAACGAAGCTAATTGAGTCAAATGAATGTCAAACACATTCAAACAAAGCTTTTTGAATCAAAAGAAAGTCTAATGCATTTAACAAAGCTAATTGAGTCAAATGAAAGTCAAACACTTTCAACAAAGCGTTTAGAATCAATTGAAAGTCAAATACATTCATTCAAAGCTTTTTGAATCAAATGAAAGTCAATTGCATTCCACAATGCTAATTAAGTCAAATGAAAGTCAAACACATTCAACAAAGCTAATTGAGTCAAAAGAAAGTCAAACACATTCAGACAAAGCTTTTTGAATCAAATGAAAGTCAAATGCATTCAACAAAGCTAATTGAGTCAAACGAATGTCAAACACTTTCAACAAAGCTAATTGAGTCAAATGAAAGTCAAACACATTCAAACAAAAATTTTTGATTCAAATGAAAGTCAAATGCATTCAACAAAGCTAATTGAGTCAAATGAAAGTCAAACACATTCAACAAAGCTTTTAGAATCAAATGAAAGTCAAACACATTCAAACAAAGCTTTTTGAATCAAATGAAAATCAAATGAATTCAACAAAGCCAATTGAGTCAAATGAAAGTCAAACACTTTCGTCTAAGCTTTTAGAATCAAATTAAAGTCAAATATATTTAAACAAAGCTTTTTCAATCAAATGAAAGTAAATTGCATTCCACAATGCTGATTGAGTCAAATGAAGGTCAAACACATTCAACGAAGCGAATTGAGTCAAATGAAAGTCAAACACATTCAAACAAAGCTTTTTGAATCAAATGAAAGTCAAATGCATTCAACAAATCCAATTGAGTCAAATGAAAGTCAAACACATTCAAACAAAGCTTCTTGATTCAAATGAAAGTCAAATGCATTCAACAAAGCTAATTGAGTCAAATGAAAGTCAAACACTTTCAACAAAGCGTTTAGAATCAAATGAAAGTCAAATACATTCAATCAAAGCTTTTTGAATCAAATGAAAGTCAATGGCATTCCACAATGCTAATTAAATCAAATGAAAGTCAAACACATTCAACAAAGCTAATTGAGTCAAAAGAAAGTCAAACACATTCAAACAAAGCTTTTTGAATCAAATGAAATTCAAGTGCATTGAACAAAGCTAATTGAGTCAAATGAAAGTCTAACACTTTCAACAAAGCTAATTGAGACAAATGAAAGTCAAACACATTCAAACAAAACTTTTTGATTCAAATTGAAATCAAATGCATTCAACAAAGCTAATTGAGTCAAATGAAAGTCAAACACTTTCAACAAAGCTTTTAGAATCAAATGAAAGTCAAATACATTCAAACAAAGCTTTTTGAATCAAATGAAAATCAAATGAATTCAACAAAGCTAATTGAGTCAAATGAAAGTCAAACACTTTCATCAAAGCTTTTAGAATAAAATGAAAGTCAAATACATTCAAACAAAGCTTTTTGATTCAAATCGAAGTCAATTGCATTCCAAAATGCTAATTGAGTCAAATGAAAGTGAAACACATTCAACGAAGCTAATTGAGTCAAATGAAAGTCAAACACATTCAAACAAAGCTTTTTGAATCAAATGAAAGTTCAATGCATTCAACAAAGCTAATTGAGTCAAATGAAAGTCAAACACATTCAACAAAGCTTTTAGAATCAAATGAAAGTCAAACACATTCAAACAAAGCTTTTTGAATCAAATGAAAATCAAATGAATTCAACAAAGCTAATTGAGTCAAATGAAAGTCAAACACTTTCATCAAAGCTTTTAGAATCGAATTAAAGTCAAATATATTCAAACAAAGCTTTTTGAATCAAATGAAAGTCAATTGCATTCCACAATGCTAATTGAGTCAAATGAAGGTCAAACACATTCAACGAAGCTAATTGAGTCAAATGAAAGTCAAACACATTCAAACAAAGCTTTTTGAATCAAATGAAAGTCAAATGCATTCAACAAAGCCAATTGAGTCAAATGAAAGTCAAACACATTCAAACATAGCTTCTTGATTCAAATGAAAGTCAAATGCATTCAACAAAGCTAATTGAGTCAAATGAAAGTCAAACACTTTCAACAAAGCTAATTGAGTCAAATGAAAGTCAAACACTTTCAACAAAGCTTATTGAGTCAAATGAAAGTCAAACACTTTCATACAAAGCTTTTTGAATCAAATGAAAGTAAAATGCATTCAAAAAAATAATTGAGTCAAATGAAAGTCAAACACTTTCAACAAAGCTAATTGAGTCAAATGAAAGTCAAACACATTCAAACAAAGCTTTTTGATTCAAATGAAAGTCAAATGCATTCAACAAAGCTAATTGAGTCAAATAAAAGTCAAACACTTTCAACAAAGCTATTAGAATCAAATGAAAGTCAAACACATTCAAACAAAGCTTTTTGAATCAAATGAAAATCAAATGAATTCAACAAAGCTAATTGAGTCAAATGAAAGTCAAACACTTTCATCAAAGCTTTTAGAATCAAATTAAGTCAAATACATTCAAACAAATCTTTTTGAATCAAATGAATGTCAATTGCATTCCACAATGCTAATTGAGTCAAATGAAAGTCAAACACATTCAACGAAGCTAATTGAGTCTAATGAAAGTCAAACACATTTAAACAAAGCTAATTGAGTCAAATGAAAGTCAAACACATTCAAACAAAGCTTTTGGATTCAAATGAAAGTCAAATGCATTCAACAAAGCTAATTGAGTCAAATGAAAGTCAAACACTTTCAACAAAGCTTTTAGAATCAAATGAAAGTCAAACACATTCAAACAAAGCTTTTTGATTCAAATGAATGTCAAATGCATTCAACAAAGCTAATTGAGTCAAATAAAAGTCAAACACTTTCAACAAAGCTTTTAGAATCAAATGAAAGTCAAATATATTCAAACAAAGCTTTTTGAATAAAATGAAAGTCAATTGCATTCCACAATGCTAATTGAGTCAAATGAAGGTCAAACACATTCAACGAAGCTAATTGAGTAAAATGAAAGTCAAACACATTCAAACAAAGCTTTTTGAATCAAATGAAAGTCAAATGTATTCAACAAAGCCAATTGAGTCAAATGAAAGTCAAACACATTCAAACATAGCTTCTTGATTCAAATGAAAGTCAAATGCATTCAACAAAGCTAATTGAGTCAAATGAATGTCAAAAACTTTCAACAAAGCTTTAAGAATCAAATGAAAGTAAAACACATTCAAACAAAGATTTTAAAATCAAATGAATGTCAAATGCATTCAACAAAGCTAATTGAGTCAAATGAAAGTCAAACACATTCAACAAAGCTAATTGAGATAAACGAAAGACAAACATTCAAACAAAGCTTTTTGAATCAAATGAAAGTCAAATGCATTCAACAAATCCAATTGAGTCAAATGAAAGTCAAACACATTCAAACAAAGCTTCTTGATTCAAATGAAAGTCAAATGCATTCAACAAAGCTAATTGAGTCAAATGAAAGTCAAACACTTTCAACAAAGCGTTTAGAATCAAATGAAAGTCAAATACATTCAATCAAAGCTTTTTGAATCAAATGAAAGTCAATGGCATTCCACAATGCTAATTTAATCAAATGAAAGTCAAACACATTCAACAAAGCTAATTGAGTCAAAAGAAAGTCAAACACATTCAAACAAAGCTTTTTGAATCAAATGAAAGTCAAGTGCATTCACCAAAGCTAATTGAATCAAATGAAAGTCTAACACTTTCAACAAAGCTAATTGAGTCAAATGAAAGTCAAACACATTCAAACAAAGCTTTTTGATTCAAATTGAAATCAAATGCATTCAACAAAGCTAATTGAGTCAAATGAAAGTCAAACACTTTCAACAAAGCTTTTAGAATCAAGTGAAAGTCAAATACATTCAAACAAAGCTTTTTGAATCAAACGAAAATTAAATGAATTCAATAAAGCTAATTGGGTCAAATGAAAGTCAAACACTTTCATCAAAGCTTTTAGAATAAAATGAAAGTCAAATACATTCAAACAAAGCTTTTTGATTCAAATCGAAGTCAATTGCATTCCACAATGCTAATTGAGTCAAATGAAAGTGAAACACATTCAACGAAGCTAATTGAGTCAAATGAAAGTCAAACACATTCAAACAAAGATTTTTGATTCAAATGAAAGTCAAATGCATTCAACAAAGTTAATTGAGTCAAATGAAAGTCAAACACATTCAACAAAGCTTTTAGAATCAAATGAAAGTCAAACACATTCAAACAAAGCTTTTTGAATCAAATGAAAATCAAATGAATTCAACAAAGCTAATTGAGTCAAATGAAAGTCAAACACTTTCGTCTAAGCTTTTAGAATCAAATTAAAGTCAAATATATTCAAACAAAGCTTTTTGAATCAAATGAAAGTCAATTGCATTCCACAATGCTAATTGAGTCAAATGAAGGTCAAACACATTCAACGAAGTGAATTGAGTCAAATGAAAGTCAAACACATTCAAACAAAGCTTTTTGAATCAAATGAAAGTCAAATGCATTCAACAAATCCAATTGAGTCAAATGAAAGTCAAACACATTCAAACAAAGCTTCTTGATTCAAATGAAAGTCAAATGCATTCAACAAAGCTAATTGAGTCAAATGAAAGTCAAACACTTTCAACAAAGCGTTTAGAATCAAATGAAAGTAAAATACATTCAATCAAAGCTTTTTGAATCAAATGAAAGTCAATGGCATTCCACAATGCTAATTAAATCAAATGAAAGTCAAATACATTCAACAAAGCTAATTGATTCAAAAGAAAGTCAAACACATTCAAACAAAGCTTTTTGAATCAAATGAAAGTCAAGTGCATTCAACAAAGCTAATTGAGTCAAATGAAAGTCTAACACTTTCAACAAAGCTAATTGAGTCAAATGAAAGTCAAACACATTCACACAAAGCTTTTTGATTCAAATTGAAATCAAATGCATTCAACAAAGCTAATTGAGTCAAATGAAAGTCAAACACTTTCAACAAAGCTTTTAGAATCAAATGAAAGTCAAATACATTCAAACAAAGCTTTTTGAATCAAACGAAAATTAAATGAATTCAACAAAGCTAATTGGGTCAAATGAAAGTCAAACACTTTCATCAAAGCTTTTAGAATAAAATGAAAGTCAAATACATTCAAACAAAGCTTTTTGATTCAAATCGAAGTCAATTGCATTCCACAATGCTAATTGAGTCAAATGAAAGTGAAACACATTCAACGAAGCTAATTGAGTCAAATGAAAGTCAAACACATTCAAACAAAGCTTTTTCAATCAAATGAAAGTTCAATGCATTCAACAAAGCTAATTGAGTCAAATGAAAGTCAAACACATTCAACAAAGCTTTTAGAATCAAATGAAAGTCAAACACATTCAAACAAAGCTTTTTGAATCAAATGAAAATCAAATGAATTCAACAAAGCTAATTGAGTCAAATGAAAGTCAAACACTTTCATCAAAGCTTTTAGAATCGAATTAAAGTCAAATATATTCAAACAAAGCTTTTTGAATCAAATGAAAGTCAATTGCATTCCACAATGCTAATTGAGTCAAATGAAGGTCAAACACATTCAACGAAGCTAATTGAGTCAAATGAAAGTCAAACACATTTAAACAAAGCTTTTTGAATCAAATGAAAGTCAAATGCATTCAACAAAGCCAATTGAGTCAAATGAAAGTCAAACACATTCAAACATAGCTTCTTGATTCAAATGAAAGTCAAATGCATTCAACAAAGCTAATTGAGTCAAATGAAAGTCAAACACTTTCAACAAACCTAATTTAGTCAAATGAAAGTCAAACACTTTCAACAAAGCTTATTGAGTCAAATGAAAGTCAAACACTTTCATACAAAGCTTTTTGAATCAAATGAAAGTAAAATGCATTCAAAAAAATAATTGAGTCAAATGAAAGTCAAACACTTTCAACAAAGCTAATTGAGTCAAATGAAAGTCAAACACATTCAAACAAAGCTTTTTGATTCAAATGAAAGTCAAATGCATTCAACAAAGCTAATTGAGTCAAATAAAAGTCAAACACTTTCAACAAAGCTATTAGAATCAAATGAAAGTCAAACACATTCAAACAAAGCTTTTTGAATCAAATGAAAATCAAATGAATTCAACAAAGCTAATTGAGTCAAATGAAAGTCAAACACTTTCATCAAAGCTTTTAGAATCAAATTAAGTCAAATACATTCAAAGAAATCTTTTTGAATCAAATGAATGTCAATTGCATTCCACAATGCTAATTGAGTCAAATGAAAGTCAAACACATTCAACGAAGCTAATTGAGTCTAATGAAAGTCAAATACATTTAAACAAAGCTAATTGAGTCAAATGAAAGTCAAACACATTCAAACAAAGCTTTTGGATTCAAATGAAAGTCAAATGCATTCAACAAAGCTAATTGAGTCAAATGAAAGTCAAACACTTTCAACAAAGCTTTTAGAATCAAATGAAAGAAAAACACATTCAAACAAAGCTTTTTGATTCAAATGAAAGTCAAATGCATTTAACAAAGCTAATTGAGTCAAATAAAAGTCAAACACTTTCAACAAAGCTTTTAGAATCAAATGAAAGTCAAATATATTCAAACAAAGCTTTTTGAATAAAATGAAAGTCAATTGCATTCCACAATGCTAATTGAGTCAAATGAAGGTCAAACACATTCAACGAAGCTAATTGAGTAAAATGAAAGTCAAACACATTCAAACAAAGCTTTTTGAATCAAATGAAAGTCAAATGTATTCAACAAAGCCAATTGAGTCAAATGAAAGTCAAACACATTCAAACATAGCTTCTTGATTCAAATGAAAGTCAAATGCATTCAACAAAGCTAATTGAGTCAAATGAATGTCAAACACTTTCAACAAAGCTTTAAGAATCAAATGAAAGTAAAACACATTCAAACAAAGCTTTTAAAATCAAATGAATGTCAAATGCATTCAACAAAGCTAATTGAGTCAAATGAAAGTCAAACACATTCAACAAAGCTAATTGAGATAAACGAAAGACAAACATTCAAACAAAGCTTTTTGAATCAAATGAAAGTCAAATGCATTCAACAAATCCAATTGAGTCAAATGAAAGTCAAACACATTCAAACAAAGCTTCTTGATTCAAATGAAAGTCAAATGCATTCAACAAAGCTAATTGAGTCAAATGAAAGTCAAACACTTTCAACAAAGTGTTTAGAATCAAATGAAAGTCAAATACATTCAATCAAAGCTTTTTGAATCAAATGAAAGTCAATGGCATTCCACAATGCTAATTAAATCAAATGAAAGTCAAACACATTCAACAAAGCTAATTGAGTCAAAAGAAAGTCAAACACATTCAAACAAAGCTTTTTGAATCAAATGAAAGTCAAGTGCATTCACCAAAGCTAATTGAATCAAATGAAAGTCTAACACTTTCAACAAAGCTAATTGAGTCAAATGAAAGTCAAACACATTCAAACAAAGCTTTTTGATTCAAATTGAAATCAAATGCATTCAACAAAGCTAATTGAGTCAAATGAAAGTCAAACACTTTCAACAAAGCTTTTAGAATCAAGTGAAAGTCAAATACATTCAAACAAAGCTTTTTGAATCAAACGAAAATTAAATGAATTCAATAAAGCTAATTGGGTCAAATGAAAGTCAAACACTTTCATCAAAGCTTTTAGAATAAAATGAAAGTCAAATACATTCAAAAAAAGCTTTTTGATTCAAATCGAAGTCAATTGCATTCCACAATGCTAATTGAGTCAAATGAAAGTGAAACACATTCAACGAAGCTAATTGAGTCAAATGAAAGTCAAACACATTCAAACAAAGCTTTTTGAATCAAATGAAAGTTAAATGCATTCAACAAAGCTAATTGAGTCAAATGAAAGTCAAACACATTCAACAAAGCTTTTAGAATCAAATGAAAGTCAAACACATTCAAACAAAGCTTTTTGAATCAAATGAAAATCAAATGAATTCAACAAAGCTAATTGAGTCAAATGAAAGTCAAACACTTTCATCAAAGCTTTTAGAATCGAATTAAAGTCAAATATATTCAAACAAAGCTTTTTGAATCAAATGAAAGTCAATTGCATTCCACAATGCTAATTGAGTGAAATGAAGGTCAAACACATTCAACGAAGCTAATTGAGTCAAATGAAAGTCAAACACATTCAAACAAAGCTTTTTGAATCAAATGAAAGTCAAATGCATTCAACAAAGCCAATTGAGTCAAATGAAAGTCAAACACATTCAAACATAGCTTCTTGATTCAAATGAAAGTCAAATGCATTCAACAAAGCTAATAGAGTCAAAAGAAAGTCAAACACTTTCAACAAAGCTAATTGAGTCAAATGAAAGTCAAACACTTTCAACAAAGCTAATTGAGTCAAATGAAAGTCAAACACTTTCAAACAAAGCTTTTTGAATCAAATGAAAGTAAAATGCATTCAACAAAGCTAATTGAGTCAAATGAAAGTCAAACACCTTCAACAAAGCTAATTGAGTCAAATGAAAGTCAAACACATTCAAACAAAGCTTTTTGATTCAAATGAAAGTCAAATGCATTCAACAAAGCTAATTGAGTCAAATAAAAGTCAAACACTTTCAACAAAGCTATTAGAATCAAATGAAAGTCAAACACATTCAAACAAAGCTTTTTGAATCAAATGAAAATCAAATGAATTCAACAAAGCTAATTGAGTCAAATGAAAGTCAAACACTTTCATCAAAGCTTTTAGAGTCAAATGAAAGTCAAACACTTTCAACAAAGCTTTTAGAATAAAATGAAAGTCAAACACATTCAAACAAAGATTTTTGAATCAAATGAAAATCAAATGAATTCAATAAAGCTAATTGAGTCAAATGAAAGTCAAACACTTTCATCAAAGCTTTTAGAATCGAATTAAAGTCAAATATATTCAAACAAAGCTTTTTGAATCAAATGAAAGTCAATTGCATTCCACAATGCTAATTGAGTCAAATGAAGATCAAACACATTCAACGAAGTTAATTGAGTCAAATGAAAGTCAAACACATTCAAACAAAGCTTTTTGAATCAAATGAAAGTCAAATGCATTCAACAAAGCCAATTGAGTCAAATGAAAGTCAAACACATTCAAACATAGCTTCTTGATTCAAATGAAAGTCAAATGCATTCAACAAAGCTAATTGAGTCAAATGAAAGTCAAACACTTTCAACAAAGCTAATTGAGTCAAATGAAAGTCAAACACATTCAAACATAGCTTCTTGATTGAAATGAAAGTCAAATGCATTCAACAAAGCTAATTGAGTCAAATGAAAGTCAAACACATTCAAACAAAGCTTTTTGAATCAAATGAAAGTCAAATGCATTCAACAAAGCCAATTGAGTCAAATGAAAGTCAAACACATTCAAACATAGCTTCTTGATTCAAATGAAAGTCAAATGCATTCAACAAAGCTAATTGAGTCAAATGAAAGTCAAACACTTTCAACAAAGCTAATTGAGTCAAATGAAAGTCAAACACATTCAAACATAGCTTCTTGATTGAAATGAAAGTCAAATGCATTCAACAAAGCTAATTGAGTCAAATGAAAGTCAAACACATTTAAACAAAGCTAATTGAGTCAAATGAAAGTCAAACACATTCAAACAAAGCTTTTTGAATCAAATGAAAGTCAAGTGCATTCACCAAAGCTAATTGAGTCAAATGAAAGTCTAACACTTTCAACAAAGCTAATTGAGTCAAATGAAAGTCAAACACATTCAAACAAAGCTTTTTGATTCCAATTGAAATCAAATGCATTCAACAAAGCTAATTGAGTCAAATGAAAGTCAAACACTTTCAACAAAGCTTTTAGAATCAAGTGAAAGTCAAATGCATTCAAACAAAGCTTTTTGAATCAAACGAAAATTAAATGAATTCAATAAAGCTAATTGGGTCAAATGAAAGTCAAACACATTCAACAAAGCTTTTAGAATCAAATGAAAGTTAAATACATTCAAACAAAGCTTTTTGATTCAAATCGAAGTCAATTGCATTCCACAATGCTAATTGAGTCAAATGAAAGTGAAACACATTCAATGAAGCTAATTGAGTCAAATGAAAGTCAAACACATTCAAACAAAGCTTTTTGAATCAAATGAAAGTTAAATGCATTTAACAAAGCTAATTGAGTCAAATGAAAGTCAAACACATTCAACAAAGCTTTTAGAATCAAATGAAAGTCAAACACATTCAAACAAAGCTTTTTGAATCAAATGAAAATCAAATGAATTCAACGAAGCTAATTGAGTCAAATGAAAGTCAAACACTTTCATCAAAGCTTTTAGAATCGAATTAAAGTCAAATATATTCAAACAAAGCTTTTTGAATCAAATGAAAGTCAATTGCATTCCACAATGCTAATTGAGTGAAATGAAGGTCAAACACATTCAACGAAGCTAATTGAGTTAAATGAAAGTCAAACACATTCAAACAAAGCTTTTTGAATCAAATGAAAGTCAAATGCATTCAACAAAGCCAATTGAGTCAAATGAAAGTCAAACACATTCAAACATAGCTTCTTGATTCAAATGAAAGTCAAATGCATTCAACAAAGCTAATTAATTCAAATGAAAGTCAAACACTTTCAACAAAGCTAATTGAGTCAAATGAAAGTCAAACACTTTCAACAAAGCTAATTGAGTCAAATGAAAGTCAAACACTTTCAAACAAAGCTTTTTGAATCAAATGAAAGTAAAATGCATTTAACAAAGCTAATTGAGTCAAATGAAAGTCAAACACTTTCAACAAAGCTAATTGAGTCAAATGAAAGTCAAACACATTCAAACAAAGCTTTTTGAATCAAATGAAAATCAAATGAATTCAACAAAGCTAATTGAGTCAAATGAAAGTCAAACACTTTCATCAAAGCTTTTAGAGTCAAATGAAAGTCAAACACTTTCAACAAAGCTTTTAGAATAAAATGAATGTCAAACACATTCAAACAAAGATTTTTGAATCAAATGAAAATCAAATGAATTCAACAAAGCTAATTGAGTCAAATGAAAGTCAAACACTTTCATCAAAGCTTTTAGAATCGAATTAAAGTCAAATATATTCAAACAAAGCTTTTTGATCAAATGAAAGTCAATTGCATTCCACAATGCTAATTGAGTCAAATGAAGATCAAACACATTCAACGAAGCTAATTGAGTCAAATGAAAGTCAAACACATTCAAACAAAGCTTTTTGAATCAAATGAAAGTCAAATGCATTCAACAAAGCCAATTGAGTCAAATGAAAGTCAAACACATTCAAACATAGCTTCTTGATTCAAGTGAAAGTCAAATGCATTCAACAAAGCTAATTGAGTCAAATGAAAGTCAAACACTTTCAACAAAGCTAATTGAGTCAAATGAAAGTCAAACACTTTCAACAAAGCTAATTGAGTCAAATGAAAGTCAAACACTTTCAAACAAAGCTTTTTGAATCAAATGAATGTAAAATGCATTCAACAAAGCTAATTGAGTCAAATAAAAGTCAAACACTTTCAACAAAGCTATTAGAATCAAATGAAAGTCAAACACATTCAAACAAAGCTTTTTGAATCAAATGAAAATCAAATGAATTCAACAAAGCTAATTGAGTCAAATAATAGTAAAACACTTTCATCAAAGCTTTTAGAATCAAATTAAAGTCAAATACATTCAAACAAAGCTTTTTGAATCAAATGAAAGTCAATTGCATTCCACAATGCTAATTGAGTCAAATGAAAGTCAAACACATTCAACAAAGCTAATTGAGTCAAATGAAAGTCAAACACATTTAAACAAAGCTAATTGAGTCAAATGAAAGTCAAACACATTCAAACAAAGCTTTTTAATTCAAATGAAAGTTAAATGCATTCAACAAAGCTAATTGAGTCAAATGAAAGTCAAACACTTTCAACAAAGATTTTAGAATCAAATGAATGTCAAACACATTCACACAAAGCTTTTTGAATCAAATGAAAATCAAATGAATTCAACAAAGCTAATTGAGTCAAATGAAAGTCAAACACTTTCATCAAAGCTTTTAGAATCGAATTAAAGTCAAATATATTTAAACAAAGTTTTTTGAATAAAATGAAAGTCAATTGCATTCCACAATGCTAATTGAGTCAAATGAAGGTCAAACACATTCAACGAAGTTAATTGAGTCAAATGAAAGTCAAACACAATCAAACAAAGCTTTTTGAATCAAATGAAAGTCAAATGCATTCAACAAATCCAATTGAGTCAAATGAAAGTCAAACACATTCAAACATAGCTTCTTGATTCAAATGAAAGTCAAATGCATTCAACAAAGCTAATTGAGTCAAATGAATGTCAAACACTTTCAACAAAGCTTTAAGAATCAAATAAAAGTAAAACACATTCAAACAAAGCTTTTTTAATCAAATGAATGTCAAATGCATTCAACAAAGAAAGTCAAACACATTCAAACTAAGCTTTTTGAATCAAATGAAAGTCAAATGCATTCAACAAAGCCAATTGAGTCAAATGAAAGTCAAACACATTCAAATAAAGCTTCTTGATTCAAATGAAAGTCAAATGCATTCAACAAAGCTAATTGAGTCAAATAAAAGTCAAACACATTCAAACAAAGCTAATTGAGTTAAAAGAAAGTCAAACACATTCAAATAAAGCTTCTTGATTCAAATGAAAGTCAAACACATTCAACGAAGCTAATTGAGTCAAATGAAAGTCAAACACATTCAAACAAAGCTTTTTGAATCAAATGAAAGTCAAATGCATTCAACAAAGCCAATTGAGTCAAATGAAAGTCAAACACATTCAAATAAAGCTTCTTGATTCAAATGAAAGTCAAATGCATTCAACAAAGCTAATTGAGTCAAATGAAAGTCAAACACTTTCGACAAAGCTAATTGAGTCAAATGAAAGTCAAACACATTCAAACAAAGCTTTTTGAATCAAAAGAAAGTCTAATGCATTTAACAAAGCTAATTGAGTCAAATGAAAGTCAAACAATTTCAACAAAGCGTTTAGAATCAAATGAAAGTCAAATACTTTCAATCAAAGCTTTTTGAATCAAATGAAAGTCAATTGCATTCCACAATGCTAATTAAGTCAAATGAAAGTCAAACACATTTAACGAAGCTAATTGAATCAAATGAAAGTCAAACACATTCAAACAAAGCTTTTTGAATCAAATGAAAGTCAATGGCATTCTACAATGCTAATTAAATCAAATGAAAGTGAAACACATTCAACAAAGCTAATTGAGTCAAAAGAAAGTCAAACACATTCAGACAAAGCTTTTTGAATCAAATGAAAGTCAAATGCATTCAACAAAGCTAATTGAGTCAAACGAAAGTCAAACACTTTCAACAATGCTAATTGAGTCAAATGAAAGTCAAACACATTCAAACAAAGATTTTTGATTCAAATGAAAGTCAAATGCATTCAACAAAGCTAATTGAGTCAAATGAAAGTCAAACACATTCAACAAAGCTTTTAGAATCAAATGAAAGTCAAACACATTCAAACAAAGCTTTTTGAATCAAATGAAAATCAAATGAATTCAACAAAGCTAATTGAGTCAAATGAAAGTCAAACACTTTCGTCTAAGCTTTTAGAATCAAATTAAAGTCAAATATATTCAAACAAAGCTTTTTGAATCAAATGAAAGTCAATTGCATTCCACGATGCTAATTGAGTCAAATGAAGGTCAAACACATTCAACGAAGCGAATTGAGTCAAATGAAAGTCAAACACATTCAAACAAAGCTTTTTGAATCAAATGAAAGTCAAATGCATTCAACAAATCCAATTGAGTCAAAAGAAAGTCAAACACATTCAAACAAAGCTTCTTGATTCAAATGAAAGTAAAATGCATTCAACAAAGCTAATTGAGTCAAATGAAAGTCAAACACTTTCAATAAAGCGTTTAGAATCAAATAAAAGTCGAATACATTCAATCAAAGCTTTTTGAATCAAATGAAAGTCAATGGCATTCCATAATGCTAATTAAATCAAATGAAAGTCAAACACATTCAACAAAGCTAATTGAGTCAAAAGAAAGTCAAACACATTCAAACAAAGCTTTTTGAATCAAATGAAAGTCAAGTGCATTCAACAAAGCTAATTAAGTCAAATGAAAGTCTAACACTTGCAACAAAGCTAATTGAGTCAAATGAAAGTCAAACACATTCAAACAAAGCTTTTTGATTCAAATTGAAATCAAATGCATTCAACAAAGCTAATTGAGTCAAATGAAAGTCAACACTTTCAACAAAGCTTTTAGAATCAAATGAAAGTCAAATACATTCAAACAAAGCTTTTTGAATCAAACGAAAATTAAATGAATTCAACAAAGCTAATTGGGTCAAATGAAATTCAAACACTTTCATTAAAGCTTTTAGAATAAAATGAAAGTCAAATACATTCAAACAAAGCTTTTTGATTCAAATCGAAGTCAATTGCATTCCACAATGCTAATTGAGTCAAATGAAAGTGAAACACATTCAACGAAGCTAATTGAGTCAAATGAAAGTCAAACACATTCAAACAAAGCTTTTTGAATCAAATGAAAGTTAAATGCATTCAACAAAGCTAATTGAGTCAAATGAAAGTCAAACACATTCAACAAAGCTTTTAGAATCAAATGAAAGTCAAACACATTCAAACAAAGCTTTTTGAATCAGATGAAAATCAAATGAATTCAACAAAGCTAATTGAGTCAAATGAAAGTGAAACACTTTCATCAAAGCTTTTAGAATCGAATTAAAGTCAAATATATTCAAACAAAGCTTTTTGAATCAAATGAAAGTCAATTGCATTCCACAATGCTAATTGAGTCAAATGAAGATCAAACACATTCAACGAAGCTAATTGAGTCAAATGAAAGTCAAACACATTCAAACAAAGCTTTTTGAATCAAATGAAAGTCAAATGCATTCAACAAAGCCAATTGAGTCAAATGAAAGTCAAACACATTCAAACATAGCTTCTTGATTCAAATGAAAGTCAAATGCATTCAACAAAGCTAATTGAGTCAAATGAAAGTCAAACACTTTCAACAAAGCTAATTGAGTCAAATGAAAGTCAAGCACTTTCAACAAAGCTAATTGAGTCAAATGAAAGTCAAACACTTTCAAACAAAGCTTTTTGAATCAAATGAATGTAAAATGCATTCAACAAAGCTAATTGAATCAAATGAAAGTCAAACACTTTCAACAAAGCTAATTGAGTCAAATGAAAGTCAAACGCATTCAAACAAAGCTTTTTGATTCAAATGAAAGTCAAATGCATTCAACAAAGCTAATTGAGTCAAATAAAAGTCAAACACTTTCAACAAAGCTATTAGAATCAAATGAAAGTCAAACACATTCAAACAAAGCTTTTTGAATCAAATGAAAATCAAATGAATTCAACAAAGCTAATTGAGTCAAATAATAGTAAAACACTTTCATCAAAGCTTTTAGAATCAAATTAAAGTCAAATACATTCAAACAAAGCTTTTTGAATCAAATGAAAGTCAATTGCATTCCACAATGCTAATTGAGTCAAATGAAAGTCAAACACATTCAACAAAGCTAATTGAGTCAAATGAAAGTCAAACACATTTAAACAAAGCTAATTGAGTCAAATGAAAGTCAAACACATTCAAACAAAGCTTTTTAATTCAAATGAAAGTTAAATGCATTCAACAAAGCTAATTGAGTCAAATGAAAGTCAAACACTTTCAACAAAGATTTTAGAATCAAATGAATGTCAAACACATTCACACAAAGCTTTTTGAATCAAATGAAAATCAAATGAATTCAACAAAGCTAATTGAGTCATATGAAAGTCAAACACTTTCATCAAAGCTTTTAGAATCGAATTAAAGTCAAATATATTCAAACAAAGTTTTTTGAATAAAATGAAAGTCAATTGCATTCCACAATGCTAATTGAGTCAAATGAAGGTCAAACACATTCAACGAAGCTAATTGAGTCAAATGAAAGTCAAACACAATCAAACAAAGCTTTTTGAATCAAATGAAAGTCAAATGCATTCAACAAATCCAATTGAGTCAAATGAAAGTCAAACACATTCAAACATAGCTTCTTGATTCAAATGAAAGTCAAATGCATTCAACAAAGCTAATTGAGTCAAATGAATGTCAAACACTTTCAACAAAGCTTTAAGAATCAAATAAAAGTAAAACACATTCAAACAAAGCTTTTTTAATCAAATGAATGTCAAATGCATTCAACAAAGAAAGTCAAACACATTCAAACTAAGCTTTTTGAATCAAATGAAAGTCAAATGCATTCAACAAAGCCAATTGAGTCAAATGAAAGTCAAACACATTCAAATAAAGCTTCTTGATTCAAATGAAAGTCAAATGCATTCAACAAAGCTAATTGAGTCAAATAAAAGTCAAACACATTCAAACAAAGCTAATTGAGTTAAAAGAAAGTCAAACACATTCAAATAAAGCTTCTTGATTCAAATGAAAGTCAAACACATTCAACGAAGCTAATTGAGTCAAATGAAAGTCAAACACATTCAAACAAAGCTTTTTGAATCAAATAAAAGTCAAATGCATTCAACAAAGCCAATTGAGTCAAATGAAAGTCAAACACATTCAAATAAAGCTTCTTGATTCAAATGAAAGTCAAATGCATTCAACAAAGCTAATTGAGTCAAATGAAAGTCAAACACTTTCGACAAAGCTAATTGAGTCAAATGAAAGTCAAACACATTCAAACAAAGCTTTTTGAATCAAAAGAAAGTCTAATGCATTTAACAAAGCTAATTGAGTCAAATGAAAGTCAAACAATTTCAACAAAGCGTTTAGAATCAAATGAAAGTCAAATACTTTCAATCAAAGCTTTTTGAATCAAATGAAAGTCAATTGCATTCCACAATGCTAATTAAGTCAAATGAAAGTCAAACACATTTAACGAAGCTAATTGAATCAAATGAAAGTCAAACACATTCAAATAAAGCTTTTTGAATCAAATGAAAGTCAATGGCATTCTACAATGCTAATTAAATCAAATGAAAGTGAAACACATTCAACAAAGCTAATTGAGTCAAAAGAAAGTCAAACACATTCAGACAAAGCTTTTTGAATCAAATGAAAGTCAAATGCATTCAACAAAGCTAATTGAGTCAAACGAAAGTCAAACACTTTCAACAATGCTAATTGAGTCAAATGAAAGTCAAACACATTCAAACAAAGATTTTTGATTCAAATGAAAGTCAAATGCATTCAACAAAGCTAATTAAGTCAAATGAAAGTCAAACACATTCAACAAAGCTTTTAGAATCAAATGAAAGTCAAACACATTCAAACAAAGCTTTTTGAATCAAATGAAAATCAAATGAATTCAACAAAGCTAATTGAGTCAAATGAAAGTCAAATATATTCAAACAAAGCTTTTTGAATCAAATGAAAGTCAATTGCATTCCACAATGCTAATTGAGTCAAATGAAGGTCAAACACATTCAACGAAGCGAATTGAGTCAAATGAAAGTCAAACACATTCAAACAAAGCTTTTTGAATCAAATGAAAGTCAAATGCATTCAACAAATCCAATTGAGTCAAAAGAAAGTCAAACACATTCAAACAAAGCTTCTTGATTCAAATGAAAGTAAAATGCATTCAACAAAGCTAATTGAGTCAAATGAAAGTCAAACACTTTCAACAAAGCGTTTAGAATCAAATAAAAGTCGAATACATTCAATCAAAGCTTTTTGAATCAAATGAAAGTCAATGGCATTCCATAATGCTAATTAAATCAAATGAAAGTCAAACACATTCAACAAAGCTAATTGAGTCAAAAGAAAGTCAAACACATTCAAACAAAGCTTTTTGAATCAAATGAAAGTCAAGTGCATTCAACAAAGCTAATTAAGTCAAATGAAAGTCTAACACTTTCAACAAAGCTAATTGAGTCAAATGAAAGTCAAACACATTCAAACAAAGCTTTTTGATTCAAATTGAAATCAAATGCATTCAACAAAGCTAATTGAGTCAAATGAAAGTCAACACTTTCAACAAAGCTTTTAGAATCAAATGAAAGTCAAATACATTCAAACAAAGCTTTTTGAATCAAACGAAAATTAAATGAATTCAACAAAGCTAATTGGGTCAAATGAAATTCAAACACTTTCATCAAAGCTTTTAGAATAAAATGAAAGTCAAATACATTCAAACAAAGCTTTTTGATTCAAATCGAAGTCAATTGCATTCCACAATGCTAATTGAGTCAAATGAAAGTGAAACACATTCAACGAAGCTAATTGAGTCAAATGAAAGTCAAACACATTCAAACAAAGCTTTTTGAATCAAATGAAAGTTAAATGCATTCAACAAAGCTGATTGAGTCAAATGAAAGTCAAACACATTCAACAAAGCTTTTAGAATCAAATGAAAGTCAAACACATTCAAACAAAGCTTTTTGAATCAGATGAAAATCAAATGAATTCAACAAAGCTAATTGAGTCAAATGAAAGTCAAACACTTTCATCAAAGCTTTTAGAATCGAATTAAAGTCAAATATATTCAAACAAAGCTTTTTGAATCAAATGAAAGTCAATTGCATTCCACAATGCTAATTAAGTCAAATGAAGGTCAAACACATTCAACGAAGCTAATTGAGTCAAATGAAAGTCAAACACATTCAAACAAAGCTTTTTGAATCAAATGAAAGTCAAATGCATTCAACAAAGCCAATTGAGTCAAATGAAAGTCAAACACATTCAAACATAGCTTCTTGATTCAAATGAAAGTCAAATGCATTCAACAAAGCTAATTGAGTCAAACGAATGTCAAACACTTTCAACAAAGCTTTGAGAATCAAATGAAAGTAAAACACATTCAGACAAAGCTTTTTGAATCAAATGAATGTCAAATGCATTCAACAAAGCAAATTGAGTCAAATGAAAGTCAAACACATTCAACAAAGCTAATTGAGTTAAAAGAAAGTCCAACACTTTCAACAAAGCTAATTGAGTCAAATGAAAGTCAAACACTTTCAAACAAAGCTTTTTGAATCAAATGAAAGTAAAATGCATTCAACAAAGCTAATTGAGTCAAATGAAAGTCAAACACTTTCAACAAAGCTAATTGAGTCAAATGAAAGTCAAACGCATTCAAACAAAGCTTTTTGATTCAAATGAAAGTCAAATGCATTCAACAAAGCTAATTGAGTCAAATAAAAGTCAAACACTTTCAACAAAGCTATTAGAATCAAATGAAAGTCAAACACATTCAAACAAAGCTTTTTGAATCAAATGAAAATCAAATGAATTCAACAAAGCTAATTGAGTCAAATGAAAGTCAAACACTTTCATCAAAGCTTTTAGAATCAAATTAAAGTCAAATACATTCAAACAAATCTTTTTAAATCAAATGAATGTCAATTGCATTCCACAATGCTAATTGAGTCAAATGAAAGTCAAACACATTCAACGAAGCTAATTGAGTCTAATGAAAGTCAAACACATTTAAACAAAGCTAATTGAGTCAAATGAAAGTCAAACACATTCAAACAAAGCTTTTGGATTCAAATGAAAGTCAAATGCATTCAACAAAGCTAATTGAGTCAAATGAAAGTCAAACACTTTCAACAAACTTTTAGAATCAAATGAAAGTCAAACACATTCAAACAAAGCTTTTTGATTCAAATGAAAGTCAAATGCATTCAACAAAGCTAATTGAGTCAAATGAAAGTCAAACACTTTCAACAAAGCTTTTAGAATCAAATGAAAGTCAAATATATTCAAACAAAGCTTTTTGAATAAAATGAAAGTCAATTGCATTCCACAATGCTAATTGAGTCAAATGAAGGTCAAACACATTCAACGAAGCTAATTGAGTAAAATGAAAGTCAAACACATTCAAACAAAGCTTTTTGAATCAAATGAAAGTCAAATGTATTCAACAAAGCCAATTGAGTCAAATGAAAGTCAAACACATTCAAACATAGCTTCTTGATTCAAATGAAAGTCAAATGCATTCAACAAAGCTAATTGAGTCAAATGAATGTGAAACACTTTCAACAAAGCTTTAAGAATCAAATGAAAGTAAAACACATTCAAACAAAGCTTTTAAAATCAAATGAATGTCAAATGCATTCAACAAAGCTAATTGAGTCAAATGAAAGGCAAACACTTTCAACAAAGCTAATTGAGATAAAAGAAAGACAAACATTCAAACTAAGCTTTTTGAATCAAATGAAAGTCAAATGCATTCAACAAAGCCAATTGAGTCAAATGAAAGTCAAACACATTCAAATAAAGCTTCTTGATTCAAATGAAAGTCATATGCATTCAACAAAGCTAATTGAGTCAAATGAAAGTCAAAACACATTCAAACAAAGCTTTTTAAATCAAATGAAAGTCAAATGCATTCAACAAAGCCAATTGAGTCAAATGAAAGTCAAACACATTCAAATAAAGCTTCTTGATTCAAATGAAAGTCAAATGCATTCAACAAAGCTAATTGAGTTAAATGAAAGTCAAACACTTTCGACAAAGCTAATTGAGTCACATGAAAGTCAAACACATTCTAACAAAGCTTTTTGAATCAAAAGAAAGTCTAATGCATTTAACAAAGCTAATTGAGTCAAATGAAAGTCAAACACGTTCAACAAAGCTAATTGAGTCAAATGAAAGTCAAACACATTCAAACAAAGCTTTTTGAATCAAATGAAAGTCAATTGTATTCAACAAAGCTAATTGAGTCAAATGAAAGTCAAATACTTTCAACAAAGCTAATTGAGTCAAATGAAAGTCAAACACATTCAAACAAAGCTTTTTGAATCAAATGAAAATCAAATGAATTCAACAAAGCTAATTGAGTCAAATGAAAGTCAAACACTTTCATCAAAGCTTTTAGAATCAAATTAAAGTCAAATACATTAAAACAAAGCTTTTTGAACCAAATGAAAGTCAATTGCATTCCACAATGCTAATTGAGTCAAATGAAAGTCAAACACATTCGAAGAAGCTAATTGAGTCAAATGAAAGTCAAACACATGTAAACAAAGCTAATTGAGTCAAATGAAAGTCAAACACATTCAAACAAAGCTTTTTGATTCAAATGAAAGTCAAATGCATTCAACAAAGCTAACTGAGTCAAATGAAAGTCAAACACTTTCAACAAAGCTTTTAGAATCAAATGAAAGTCAAACACATTTAAACAAAGCTTTTTGAATCAAATGAAAATCAAATGAATTCAACAAAGCTAATTGAGTCAAATGAAAGTCAAACACTTTCATCAAAGCTTTTAGAATCAAATTAAAGTCAAATATATTCTAACAAAACTTTTTGAATCAAATGAAAGTCAATTGCATTCCACAATGCTAATTGAGTCAAATGAAGGTCAAACACATTCAACGAAGCTAATTGAGTCAAATGAAAGTCAAACACATTCAAACAAAGCTTTTTGAATTAAATGAAAGTCAAATGCATTCAACAAAGCCAATTGAGTCAAATGAATGTCAAACACATTCAAACATAGCTTCTTGATTCAAATGAAAGTCAAATGCATTCAACAAAGCTAATTGAGTCAAATGAAAGTCAAAACACATTCAAACAAAGCTTTTTAAATCAAATGAAAGTCAAATGCATTCAACAAAGCTAATTGAGTCAAATGAAAGTCAAACACTTTCATCAAATCTTTTAGAATCAAATTAAAGTCAAATACATTCAAACAAAGCTTTTTGAATCAAATGAATGTCAATTGTATTCCACAATGCTAATTGAGTCAAATGAAAGTCAAACACATTAACCGAAGCTAATTGAGTCTAATGAAAGTCAAACACATTTAAACAAAGCTAATTGAGTCAAATGAAAGTCAAACACATTCAAACAAAGCTTTTTGATTCAAATGAAAGTCAAATGCATTCAACAAAGCTAATTGAGTCAAATGAAAGTCAAACACTTTCAACAAAGCTTTTAGAATCAAATGAAAGTCAAACACATTCGAACAAAGCTTTTTGAATCAAATGAAAATCAAATGAATTCAACAAAGCTAATTGAGTCAAATGAAAGTCAAACACTTTCATCAAAGCTTTTAGAATCAAATTAAAGTCAAATATATTCTAACAAAACTTTTTGAATCAAATGAAAGTCAATTGCATTCCACAATGCTAATTGAGTCAAATGAAGGTCAAACACATTCAACGAAGCTAATTGAGTCAAATGAAAGTCAAACACATTCAAACAAAGCTTTTTGAATTAAATGAAAGTCAAATGCATTCAACAAAGCCAATTGAGTCAAATGAAAGTCAAACACATTCAAACATAGCTTCTTGATTCAAATGAAAGTCAAATGCATTCAACAAAGATAATTGAGTCAAATGAAAGTCAAAACACATTCAAACAAAGCTTTTTAAATCAAATGAAAGTCAAATGCATTCAACAAAGCCAATTGAGTCAAATAAAAGTCAAACACATTCAAATAAAGCTTCTTGATTCAAATGAAAGTCAAATGCATTCAACAAAGCTAATTGAGTTAAATGAAAGTCAAACACTTTCGACAAAGCTAATTGAGTCAAATGAAAGTCAAACACATTCAAACAAAGCTTTTTGAATCAAAAGAAAGTCTAATGCATTTAACAAAGCTAATTGAGTCAAATGAAAGTCAAACACGTTCAACAAAGCTAATTGAGTCAAATGAAAGTCAAACACATTCAAACAAAGCTTTTTGAATCAAATGAAAGTCAATTGTATTCAACAAAGCTAATTGAGTCAAATGAAAGTCAAATACTTTCAACAAAGCTAATTGAGTCAAATGAAAGTCAAACACATTCAAACAAAGCTTTTTGAATCAAATGAAAATCAAATGAATTCAACAAAGCTAATTGAGTCAAATGAAAGTCAAACACTTTCATCAAAGCTTTTAGAATCAAATTAAAGTCAAATACATTAAAACAAAGCTTTTTGAACCAAATGAAAGTCAATTGCATTCCACAATGCTAATTGAGTCAAATGAAAGTCAAACACATTCGAAGAAGCTAATTGAGTCAAATGAAAGTCAAACACATGTAAACAAAGCTAATTGAGTCAAATGAAAGTCAAACACATTCAAACAAAGCTTTTTGATTCAAATGAAAGTCAAATGCATTCAACAAAGCTAACTGAGTCAAATGAAAGTCAAACACTTTCAACAAAGCTTTTAGAATCAAATGAAAGTCAAACACATTTAAACAAAGCTTTTTGAATCAAATGAAAATCAAATGAATTCAACAAAGCTAATTGAGTCAAATGAAAGTCAAACACTTTCATCAAATCTTTTAGAATCAAATTAAAGTCAAATACATTCAAACAAAGCTTTTTAAATCAAATGAATGTCAATTGTATTCCACAATGCTAATTGAGTCAAATGAAAGTCAAACACATTAACCGAAGCTAATTGAGTCTAATGAAAGTCAAACACATTTAAACAAAGCTAATTGAGTCAAATGAAAGTCAAACACATTCAAACAAAGCTTTTTGATTCAAATGAAAGTCAAATGCATTCAACAAAGCTAATTGAGTCAAATGAAAGTCAAACACTTTCAACAAAGCTTTTAGAATCAAATGAAAGTCAAACACATTCGAACAAAGCTTTTTGAATCAAATGAAAATCAAATGAATTCAACAAAGCTAATTGAGTCAAATGAAAGTCAAACACTTTCATCAAAGCTTTTAGAATCAAATTAAAGTCAAATATATTCTAACAAAACTTTTTGAATCAAATGAAAGTCAATTGCATTCCACAATGCTAATTGAGTCAAATGAAGGTCAAACACATTCAACGAAGCTAATTGAGTCAAATGAAAGTCAAACACATTCAAACAAAGCTTTTTGAATTAAATGAAAGTCAAATGCATTCAACAAAGCCAATTGAGTCAAATGAAAGTCAAACACATTCAAACATAGCTTCTTGATTCAAATGAAAGTCAAATGCATTCAACAAAGCTAATTGAGTCAAATGAATGTCAAACACTTTCAACAAAGCTTTAAGAATCAAATGAAAGTAAAACACATTCAAACAAAGCTTTTTGAATCAAATGAATGTCAAATGCATTCAACAAAGCTAATTGAGTCAAATGAAAGTCAAACACATTCAACAAAGCTAATTGACTTAAAAGAAAGTCAAACACATTCAAACAAAGCTTTTTGAATCAAATGAAAGTCAAATGCATTCAACAAAGCCAATTGAGTCAAATGAAAGTCAAACACATTCAAATAAAGCTTCTTGATTCAAATGAAAGTCAAATGCATTCAACAAAGCTAATTGAGTCAAATGAAAGTCAAACACTTTCAACAAAGCAAATTGAGTCAAATGAAAGTCAAACACAATCAAACAAAGCTTTTTGAATGAAATGAAAGTCAAATGCATTCAACAAAGCTAATTGAGTCAAATGAAAATCAAACACTTTCAACAAAGCGTTTGGAATCAAATGAAAGTCAAATACATTCAATCAAAGATTTTTGAATCAAATGAAAGTCAATTGCATTCCACAATGCTAATTAAACCAAATGAAAGTCAATTACATTCAGCAAAGCTAATTGAGTCTAAAGAAAGTCAAACACATTCAGACAAAGCTTTTTTAATCAAATGAAAGTCAAATGCATTCAACAAAGCTAATTGAGTCCAACGAAAGTCAAACACTTGCAAAAAAGCTAATTGAGTCAAATGAAAGTCAAACACATTCAAACAAAGCTTTTTGATTCAAATGAAAGTCAAATGCATTCAACAAAGCTAATTGAGTCAAATGAAAGTCAGACACTTTCAACAAAGCTAATTGAGTCAAATGAAAGTTAAACACTTTCAACAAAGCTATTAGAATCAAATGAAAGTCAAATACTTTCAAACAAAGCTTTTTGAATCAAATGAAAATCAAATGAATTCGACAAAGCTAATTGAGTCAAATGAAAGTCAAACACTTTCATCAAAGCTTTTAGAATCAAATTAAAGTCAAATACATTCAAACAAAGCTTTTTGAATCAAATGAATGTCAATTGCATTCCACAATGCTAATTGAGTCAAATGAAGGTCAAACACATTCAACGAAGCTAATTGAGTCAAATGAAAGTCAAACACATTCAAACAAAGCTTTTTGAATTAAATGAAAGTCAAATGCATTCAACAAAGCCAATTGAGTCAAATGAAAGTCAAACACATTCAAACATAGCTTCTTGATTCAAATGAAAGTCAAATGCATTCAACAAAGCTAATTGAGTCAAATGGAAGTCAAACACTTTCAACAAAGCTAATTGAGTCAAATGAAAGTCAAACACATTCAAACAAAGCTTTTTGAATCAAATGAAAGTCAAATGCATTCAACAAAGCTAATTGAGTCAAATGAAAGTCAAACACTTTCAACAAAGCGTTTGGAATCAAATGATAGTTAAATACATTCAATCAAACCTTTTTGAATCAAATGAAAGTCAATTGCATTCCACAATGCTAATTAAACCAAATGAAAGTCAATTACATTCAACAAAGCTAATTGAGTCTAAAGAAAGTCAAACACATTCAGACAAAGCTTTTTGAATCAAATGAAAGTCAAAGGCATTCAACAAAGCTAATTGAGTCTAACGAAAGTCAAACACTTTCAACAAAGCTAATTGAGTCAAATGAAAGTCAAACACATTCAAACAAAGCTTTTTGATTCAAATGAAAGTCAAATGCATTCAACAAAGCTAATTGAGTCAAATTAAAGTCAAACACATTCAACAAAGCTTTTAGAATGAAATGAAAGTCAAACAGATTCAAACAAAGCTTTTTGAATCAAATGAAAATCAAATGAATTCAACAAAGCTAATTGAGTCAAATGAAAGTCAAACACTTTCGTCAAAGCTTTTAGAATCAAATTAACGTCAAACATATTCAAACAAAGATTTTTGAATCAAATGAAAGTCAATTGCATTCAACAATGCTAATTGAGTCAAATGAAGGTCAAACACATTCATCGAAGCTAATTGAGTCAAATGAAAGTCAAACACATTCAAACAAAGCTTTTTGAACCAAATGAAAGTCAAATGAATTCAACAAATCCAATTGAGTCAAATGAAAGTCAAACACATTAAAACAAAGCTTCTTGATTCAAATGAAAGTCAAATGCATTCAACAAAGCTAATTGAGTTAAATGAAAGTCAAACACTTTCAACAAAGCTTTTAGAATCAAATGAAAGTCAAATACATTCAAACAAAGCTTTTTGAATCAAACGAAAATCAAATCAATTCAACAAAGCTAATTGAGTCAATTGAAAGTCAACACTTTCATCAAAGCTTTTAGAATAAAATGAAAGTCAAATACATTCAAACAAAGCTTTTTGAATAAAATCGAAGTCAATTGCATTCCACAATGCTAATTGAATCAAATGAAAGTGAAACACATTCAACGAAGCTAATTGAGTCAAATGAAAGTCAAACACATTCAAACAAAGCTTTTTGAATCAAATGAAAGTCAAAACATTCAACAAAGCCAATTGAGTCAAATGAAAGTCAAACACATTCAAATAAAGCTTCTTGATTCAAATGAAAGTCAAATGCATTCAAAATAGCTAATTGTGTCAAATGAAAGTGAAACACTTTCAACAAAGCTTTTAGAATCAAATGAAAGTCAAACACATTCAAACAAAGCTTTTTGAATCAAATGAAAGTCAAATGCATTCAACAAAGCTAATTGAGTCAAATGAAAGTCAAACACTTTCAACAAAGCGTTTTGAATCAAATGAAAGTCAAATACATTCAATGAAAGCTTTTTGAATCGAATGTAAGTCAATTGCATTCCACAATGCTAATTGAGTCAAATGAAAGTCAAACACATTCAACAAAGCTAATTGAGTCAAAAGAAAGTCAAACACATTCAAACAAAGCTTTTTGAATCAAATGAAAGTCAAATGCATTCAACAAAGCTAATTGAGTCAAATGAAAGTCAAACACTTTCAACAAAGCTAATTGAGTCAAATGAAAGTCAAACACTTTCAAACAAAGCTTTTTGAATCAAATGAAAGTCAAATGCATTCAACAAAGCTAATTGAGTCAAATGAAAGTCAAACACTTTCAACAAAGCTTTTAGAATCAAATGAAAGTCAAATACATTCAAACAAAGCTTTTTGAATCAAACAAAAATCAAATGAATTCGACAAAGCTAATTGAGTCAAATGAAAGTCAAACACTTTCATCAAAGCCTTTAGAATAAAATGAAAGTCAAATACATTCAAACAAAGCTTTTTGAATCAAATGGAAGTCAATTGCATTCCACAATGCTAATTGAGTCAAATGAAAGTCAAACACATTTAACGAAGCTAATTGAATCAAATGAAAGTCAAACACATTCAAACAAAGCTTTTTGAATCAAATGAAAGTCAAATGCATTCAACAAAGCCAATTGAGTCAAATGAAAGTCATACACATTCAAATAAAGCTTCTTGATTCAAATGAAAGTCAAATGCATTCAAAAAAGCTAATTGTGTCAAATGAAAGTCAAACACTTTCAACAAAGCTTTTAGAATCAAATGAAAGTCAAACACATTCAAACAAAGCTTTTTAAATCAAATGAAAGTCAAATGCATTCAACAAAGCTAATTGAGTCAAATAAAAGTCAAACACTTTCAACAAAGCGTTTTGAATCAAATGAAAATCAAATGAATTCAACAAAGCTAATTGAGTCAAATGAAAGTCAAACACTTTCATCAAAGCTTTTAGAATAAAATGAAAGTCAAATACATTCAAACAAAGCTTTTTGAATCAAATCGAAGTCAATTGCATTCCACAATGCTAATTGAGTCAAATGAAAGTGAAACACATTCAACGAAGCTAATTGAGTCAAATGAAAGTCAAACACATTCAAACAAAGCTTTTTGAATCAAATGAAAGTCAAATGCATTCAACAAAGCCAATTGAGTCAAATGAAAGTCAAACACATTCAACAAAGCTAATTGAGTCAAAAGAAAGTCAAACACATTCAAACAAAGCTTTTTGAATCAAATGAAAGTCAAATGCATTCAACAAAGCAAATTGAGTCAAATGAAAGTCAAACACTTTCAACAAAGCTAATTGAGTCAAATGAAAGTCAAACACTTTCAAACAAAGCTTTTTGATTCAAATGAAAGTCAAATGCATTCAACAAAGCTAATTGAGTCAAATGAAAGTCAAACACTTTCAACAAAGCTTTTAGAATCAAATGAAAGTCAAACACATTCAAACAAAGCTTTTTGAATCAAATGAAAATCAAATGAATTCAACAAAGCTAATTGAGTCATATAATGGTCAAACACTTTAATCAAAGCTTTTAGAATCAAATTAAAGTCAAATACATTCAAATAAAGCTTTTTGAATCAAATGAAAGTCAATTGCATTCCACAATGCTAATTGAGTCAAATGAAAGTCAAACACATTCAACGAAGCTAATTGAGTCAAACTAAAGTCAAACACATTTAAACAAAGCTAATTGAGTCAAATGAAAGTCAAACACATTCAAACAAAGCTTTTTGATTCAAATGAAAGTCAAATGCATTCAACAAAGGTAATTGAGTCAAATGAAAGTCAAACACTTTCAACAAAGCTTTCAGAATCAAATGAAAGTCAAACACATTCAAACAAAGCTTTTTGAATCAAATGAAAATCAAATGAATTCAACAAAGCTAATTGAGTCAAATGAAAGTCAAACACTTTCAACAAAGCGTTTAGAATCAAATGAAAGTCAAATACATTCAATCAAAGCTTTTTGAATCAAATGAAAGTCAATTGCATTCCACAATGCTAATTAAGTCAAATGAAAGTCAAACACATTCAACAAAGCTAATTGAGTCAAAAGAAAGTCAAACACATTCAAACAAAGCTTTTTGAATCAAATGAAAGTCAAATGCATTCAACAAAGCTAATTGAGTCAAATGAAAGTCAAACACTTTCAACAAAGCTAATTGAGTCAAATGAAAGTCAAACACTTTCAAACAAAGCTTTTTGATTCAAATGAAAATCAAATGCATTCAACAAAGCTAATTGAGTCAAATGAAAGTCAAACACTTTCAACAAAGCAAATTGAGTCAAATGAAAGTCAAACACAATCAAACAAAGCTTTTTGAATGAAATGAAAGTCAAATACATTCTGTTTTGGGTGTTTTTGTCCCTTGGGAGAGTTACAACTCGAAGACTGGTCCGGAGGGATTCTGTACCTGCAAAACCAACGAAGACACCGTTTGGGTGGTGCTCCGCCTCCAACGCTCAAGTTAGTAACTTGAAGGAGAGAAAAAGGTGCGGAAATTTAGGTGGGGATCTGCTATTTTTTCTCGCTCAGTTGTCTCTATCAAAGGGACAGTTTTGTAGTAAATGAAGGAACGTGCCCTCAAAAAGAGGGGAATCTCCCTATTTATAGGGGCATTGGGATTTGTGCCCCTAATTAGGTGACAGAACCCTAATCAGAGATGGGCTGCGCCGTTTTACGGCTTTTTCGGGATTTGGGCCTGAAGGCCGTCATTCCCCCAAATATCTGGGAAGACACGTGTCACACAGGGATAGGTCCATTTTGATCCATCCCCGGGGTGACACGTGTCACCCTCTGATTGGGCCACGTGTGGGGGGTAAAATTACCCTAAACATTTGCCCCTCACAGATGTGACGTGGCACGCCACGTGGCATCTGTGACACATGTCACTCTATGAGTGGTGGTAATTTTACCGCCCATTTTTAACTTTTCAAATTCTGGGTAAATTACGGGAATACCCCTTTTTTTACCCCCTATATATAGCCGTTTACCCTCAGATTCTCATTTACGCTTCACATAAATTTTCAGAGTAAACTTAGAGAATTTCTTGAAAGAGAGATCAGAAGTCATCCGTTTGAGTCAGGCGTAATTTTCCGAAGAAACCTAGTCGCATCAACACAGGCGGACCCGTCTACCTTCAGATATCAAATCTAAAGGTACCGTCTCTGACTCTTTCAGCTCTTTTTCATTTTTTCGTTTGTATATATTCCTTGCAATAAATGGATTCATCACCAACACACACGGCACAACCTATGGTAGAATCCAGCCGTTCACTAGGGACGGCTGAGTCTAGGACTGGTAGTGCCGTCTCAGGGTGCAGGACACAATGGCTCGGACAATGCAGACGGCACGAGATCCAGATTATAGAAGTGATGCCTCAGGCGGCCAAACGCCTGAAAGGGAGACGTTTGGCTCTGGACACCAGACGGCTCCAGAGAGATCTCCGCCGCGTGGCCCCCCAACTCCTCCAGATTCCTTTTTGGAGGAATGTGACCAAAGCGTGAAAGAGATCCACGACCATGGCGGTGCGGAGGCCGTCTCAGTTTCCTCATCCTTATCTGGGGAGGAGACGGAAAGTAGTCTCAACGCCTCTTCTTCAGACAATATTGATGATCTTCCTCCGTTTGAGGATAGTGAAGAAGAAGAGAGGAAGACGTGGAAGGAGAAAGACGATCCCTTTAAGATCCACGTCTCCTCAAAGGACATTGACCTTATGGAAAAGTTCCTGCAGGCTCACCCCATGGGAGACAGGTGGAAACTAAGGGTGCCTCCCCCAGACGGCACCATTTCGTGGGAAGACGATGAACGCAACGCAGACGGCTATTTTGGCTGTTATGAGGCAACGATCAAGGCGGGGCTTCGCTTCCCCCTTCACTAGGCGGTGAAGGCAATTTTGAGAGGCTACGGCGTCGGAGTCTGGCAACTTACCCCCAATTCTTGGGCAAACATATTGGGGTATGTTGCCGCCTGTGAGTTTCAAGGGGTTCACCCCGGCTGGGAGGCATTTGCCAAAATGCACTATCTAAGTCGCAACCCAGGCGGGTACAAAGCGTGGTATACTCTGACCATGTTCCCCCAATATATGATGACCTTGGACAAGGTGTCCAAGTTCGACGGCTGGAAACACAAGTTCTACCTGTGTACGGCTCCTACCAGGCGGGAGAATTCCGAACTCCGCCGGTACAATAAAAAGCCCGAGCTAATGGGGCGAAAATGCTGTCTTCCTCGAATCCCGGATGAGGATTACGACGCAATAATTGAGGTTGATCTCTTCGGCCTTGAAGACGCAACTCTGTCAACAGGCGAAACAATAAAGGTTCCAAAAAATTGGATCCCCAAGAGCGCCTGGTTCAGAGATGAATGTTTCCTAGCCGCCTGCGGGCTAGGGCACATGTTTGATAGACGTATGCGCCTGACTTACTTCCGTCTGCAGTACCTTTGTGTTGGAAATATGTTTCTTGAAAATGCTCTAACTGTTTTCCCGTCTGATCTTTGCAGAAGACGCATTAAACATGCTGCCGGAAGAGAAAACCACCAAGCGGTCCTCCGCTCAGATCCGCCGAGACTTGGCGGAAGCCCAGGCGAGGGAGCTTAAGGCCAAGATAACCGCCTGACCTCTTTTAAGCGTTTTCTTTCAAAGTTTCCTTTCTTCGTCTGCTGATATTATGTTGCTATTTTTCAGGGAGGCATAATAGACAAGACGTTTGAGAAAAATCTCAAACGGGCTAGGGAGGAGACGCCTGTCTCCAAAAAGTCCTCCAAGAAGGCCGCCTCCGTGACCACCCCTTTTGCTCCGTCTGGGAGGCAAATGAGGGTTGGGGGGAGAAGCGAACAAGTGTCAGGCCCCTTTGGCCTTGATTTGGTCCGTCTTCCTGCAACCGGGGGGATATCAACGGCTGCGAGTGGCTCTCGCCACGCCGGCTCTGCAGGTAAGAATCCTTTTGAATCCCCGCCTGAGCTCGGATGGCCGTTGCGAGTGAAATCACACTCTCAGCAAACGTCATCCTCAGACGGTCGAAACCAGATAGGCGCAGCTTTAGTAACTCAATCTGACGCTGATTATGGTGCAGATCGGTCACCTCGCTAGCCAGACGTCCAACAGCATGCGCGGGCAATGCTGGAGGCTGTAGGCAAGCGGGATAAGGATGCTATCCCGAGGATTGAGACGTTCAATGTGGAACGCATCCTGACCCTTCTGGCTGAGGTAGCTTAGCCATTTTTCTCTTTTAATTTTTATATCTGTTTTTGCCCTTTTTTCCGCCTGCATTCCTGAACTTGTTTATTTTTGTAGGCCATGTTGCGGGTAGACGGGCTCAACCGTCCCTACACCCGGAAACGGGATGAGGTAAGACGGGCCAATCAGTCTGCCACTAATGCCACTGACGTTGCTTTACACACGTCTATTGTAAATTAAATAAAAACTAAAGCAACCGAAATGACGCAGGCGGCCAGGATCTCGGAGCTGGAGTCGCAGCTGCAGGCGGCCAACCAAAAGGCTGAGGCTGCAGAGGCGGCCCAAAAGCAGGCGGAGGCTGACCTTCCCAAGCTCAGGGAGGACCTCCAGAAGGCCCAGGAGCGCCTCCAGGCGCTCCAAAACGCCCCATCAGAAAATGCTGATCTGAAGAGTAAGGTGGCCCGTCTGGAGGAGGCGGCAGCCAAGGCTCAGGAGAACTTCAAGGCCACCCTTGAGGCGGAGCAAAACCGCCTGGTCTCTAAGATGTCCAACTACCAGGACGCCATGATGAGGATCGCCTGGGAGGCCTTGAATCCTGGGAAGGAGTATGGCGTCTGGGCTCTGGCTCACAAGTATGCTGACGAGGTCATCTACTTGAGAGAGAAGGGGCTGCCTGAGCCGGATTCCTTCATCGTCTGGGCTGAGACGGAGCATCCTGAGCCTGATGCCGAAGCCGAGGCTGATGCTCCAGAGGTTGAGATCCTGGAAGGAGGCAGAAAGGACCAGGACGGGCCGTCTGCAGGGCAATAATTTCAGCGGCTGTGAGCCAAGTCTTTGCCTTTTTTTTTATTTTTTCTTCTGCGGCAGTATGCCAAAAACTTGCTTTTCCGACCTGTGTGCCGAGTATATTTGTATCTTTACCGGCTGAGGAGCCGTGTTTGTCAAACAATTTCTTTATTCCCGGACGGGGTCCGGATAACAATTGATCCACCACAGCCGTTTGGCTGGGTGGAATCTTAATGAATGCACCGACTGAGTCGGTTTTTGTATTTTCTGCGCTTGTGTTTGCACTCCAGTGTTTCAATTTTTTGCCTAACTTATCAAAAGCATGCGGCTTCAATTTTTTTAATTTTTTGCCTAACTTATCAAAAGTATGCGGCTGTCCTTGCCCCTGGACGGCTGTGTGATTGGTTTTAAGCCGGGTTGGTTGATTGACCTGGGAACGTCTGATGCTGCAAAGAGCATGATACGTTTGCAAGTCAATCAATCACTATAGTGATTGCCCCAAACCAAGTGCACAGTCGTTCATACACAGGCGTTTCCGCTTCTGCCTAGACGGTTTTGACCGCCTAGGTGAAGTTCATTAAGCCATTTGTACAACTCTTTTGCCCCAAACGAGGCTGCGTACAATTTTAATGCGAAAAAACGCTAAGTAAGGAATGCAGTCGGTACAGGAAACCGTCTGATGTCAATTGGCATCTGGTTCTCCAACCTTAATATTTCCTTAAGTTGCTCAGGCAGACGGCTATGGACGGCTGATTCAGCCGTCCAATTGTGGCCGCCTGCATTGGTACGTAGAGTAAGCATGTTGGCTTCTCTCTACGACGATTGCACCCGGAGGGGTGTCGCCGGACGCCTTAGTCCATGTAGGGACAGGCTGTTTTATGGGGAAATCAGCCGTCTGGCCATTGGCCATTTGTCTTGGTTTAGACCGGCTGTGTAGCCACTGAGCGTTTTTGTGCTCAGCTTAGTTATCTGGCCATTGGCCTCTTTGCCAATCAGGCATACATTCAATTTCCAAGTATCAAACATAGAAAAAATAAACATGCAACCCGTCTGTGTTTCAGACGGAAATAAAAAACTTCAAGAATGAAAACAAAAAGCCTTTTCTCATTAAAGTACACTTCTTGTTCAAAAAATTATTACAAAATCTCAGACATAGTATCTTTTTAGATTATCTACGTTCCAAGTTCTAGGCAGGCGCCTGCCGTCTGGAGTTTCCAGGCGGTAGGTGCCGTCTCTTACTTCTTCATAGATCCGGTAGGGGCCTTCCCAATTAGGAGTCAGCTTTCCAAGCTCATTGGCCCTACCGGTTGCCTCCATTTTTCGTAGCACAAGGTCGTCCACTTTCAAGGGACGCCTGTGTACTCTCTTGTTGTAGGCTCTTGTCATTCTCAGACGGTAAATCTCATGACGTAAGGCGGCATTGCCCCTACGTTCTGGAAGTGAATCCAATGCTAGGCGCATTGCCTCCCAGTTTGCCTCTTCATCATATAGTATGACTCGGAGAGTAGGCTCATAGTGCTCAATAGGCAAGACGGCTTCAGCACCATAAACCATGAGAAATGGGGTTTCACCGGTTGCCCCCTTTGCAGTTGTCCGGATGGCCCATAGGACATGAATTAATTCCTCATCCCATAAGCCACCGGCTCTCTCAATTTTCTTCTTTATACCGTATGAGATTAATTTGTTGAAGGCTTCAACTTGGTCGTTTGCTTGGGGCCGGCCAACAGATGCAAAATAACTTGAGACCCCCTTATCTCCCAACCAAGTCTTGAGCTGAGGCGTCTCAAACTGAGGCCCATTATCAAACACCATAGACATAGGAACCCCATACCGGGTGATGATGTTCTTCCAGATGAAGGAGATCACGTCTGAGGTCCTGATATTTTTTACCGCCTCAGCCTCTACCCACTTGGTGAAGTAATCCACAGCCACCAAGATGTAGCGCTTTTCGCCTGGTGCAGGCGTGTAAGGACCCAAGATGTCCATGCCCCATTTGGCAAACGGGATTGGGCTGTGGATGGCCGTCAGGTCAGTAGCCGGACGGTGAATAAGCTTGCCAAATCTCTAGCACTTGTCACATTTTCTCACCAATTCCTTGGCGTCTGCCTCTAAAGTGGGCCAAAAATAATGTCGTCTGGCTCTGACGGCTAGGGATTTGCCGCCTATATGGGAGGCGCAGAACCCTGAGTGCAAATCTTCGAGAACTTCCTTCCCCTTTTCTAGGGTTACACACTTCAAAAGAGGCTTAAGGAACCCCGCCTTGAAGAGCTCTCTATTTCTTAACTCGAAGTTTGCAGCTCGCTTTTTCAGGACGGCTGCCTCCTGTGGCGAATTAGGAAGTGTCCCGTCTGAGAGATAAGCCCGGATGCCATCCATCCAAGTAGAGCTTCGGTCCAAGACTCCAATGGGATCTTCATAGATGCTTCTTTTTTCAAGTACTTCCCAGAAGACTGACCGAGGCGGAGGATGCAAGTTTAGACAAAGCATCCGCCTGGTTGTTATCTGACCTGGGTACCTGATTTAGATGAAATTCCTCAAGTAACCCAGCCTCATCTTTGACCGCCTGAAGATATTTGATCATAGCCGGGTGAGTTGCTTCAAATGTGCCCTCATATTGGCTAACGACCAACTGTGAATCAGAGTAGGCGTCAATTTTTGTGGCTCTTGCCGCCTTACACATGCGGATTCCGGCTAGCAGGGCTTCGTACTCCGCCTCATTGTTTGAGGCCTGAAACTTGAACCGTAGTGCATACTCATATCTGTCTCCCTCAGGAGACTCACAAATTACGCCTGCACCACAGCCGTTTTTAGTTGAACTCCCGTCTACATACACTTTCCAAACCTGATTGAGATTATCCGGAGCCACCGGACGGGTCATTTCCACAATGAAGTCGGCAAACGCCTAACCTTTCACTGCCTTTCTCGGTTCGTAAGTGATTTCAAGACTTTGCATTTCAATAGCCCATTTTAACATTCTGCCGGATGACTCCAAGGTAGACATTGGCCACTTGAGTAGCTGGTCGGTGTAAATCACCACCGGATGGGCCAGAAAGTAAGGCTTCAGCTTTTTGAATGCCATATACAAAGCAAGACCAAATTTTTCCACCACAGGGTACCAGAGTTTAGCATTTTTCAGAACATGACTAATGAAGTAAACCGGGAGTTGAACGCCGTCTCGCTCGGCAAGGAGAACGGCACTGTGAGCATGATCTGAGACGGCTAAATACATATACAACATCTCCCTAGGTAGAGGACTGACCAGCCTAGGCAGGGAGTGCAAGTGCTCTTTCAACTTTTGGAATGCCGTCTCAGCATCGTCTCCCCATTCGAACCTGGTCTTCTTCCTGATTGCTTGGAAGAAGTAGAGGCATTTGTCACCTGACCGGCTGAGGAACCTTCCCAAGGCGGCCAGGCAACCGGTTAGCCTCTGAACTTCCTTGACAGAACGGGGTGACTTCATGTCAATCACCGCCTGTATCTTCTCGGGGTTAGCCTCTATCCCCCTTTGATCAATCAGGAACCCGAGAAACTTCCCAGACTCAACACCAAAGACGCATTTCTTGGGGTTTAACATGACCTTATGCCGCCTGAGGGTGGTGAATGTTTCTCGGAGATCAACAAGGTGATCCGCCTGCTGCTTGGATTTGACTATCATGTCATCTATGTAAGCCTCCACATTCCTCCCAATTTGATTAATGAAGACCGTATTAATCATCCGTTGGAAAGTGGTAGGCGCATTCTTCAAGCCAAACGGCATCACAGTATAACAGAATAACCCCAAATCAGTGACGAAGGCCGTCTTCTCTTGATCTTTCTTCCAGAGGGGTATCTGATGGAAGCCAGAATAGGCATCCATGAAACTCATCAAGGCGTGACCGGCTGTAGAGTCGACCAGACTGTCGATCTTTGGAAGCGGGTAACTATCCTTTGGACACGCCTTGTTGAGGTCTGTGTAGTCTACACACATGCGCCAGGTCCCATTCGGTTTCTTGAGAAGGACCACATTGGCCACCCAGTCGGGAAAATTACAGGGCCGAATGAACCTGGCGTCTAGCAGCTTTTTGACTTCGGCAGCTGCCGCCTGACTTCTTTCCTCGCCATGGTTTCTTTTCTTTTGCCGGATGGGCTTCTTTTTGGGATCCACGGCGAGTTTGTGGACAGCGAGATCCGGACTGACGCCTGGTATCTCTTCCACTTCAAAGGCAAAAATGTCCCAACCTTCACCGTACGCTCTGGACGGCTGTCGTCCAGAACGAGATCAATGTTTTCTCCAGCCGGTTGGGGACGGAGCTCGTCTGACCGTTCACCGATCAGTGATTGCTATTTCTTCTCTTTCTTCACCTCCACCAGCAGAGGCGCCTTTCTTTTCTTACCAACGGCTGGTGGGGCTGGGTTGGCTTCCTTGACATCGTCAAGGTCTATTGGTTCCTTCCCTTGGCCGTCTGAGGCCACAGTATCTTTCACGGCTGAGAGATAACACTCTCTTGCCGTTTTCTGATCCCCGTTCAGGGAACCAATAGAGCCATCATCCCGATCATACTTGATGAGCATGAGAGACGGGATAATGACCGCCTTAGCTTCGTTGAGGGTTGGCCTACCAAGGATGATATTGTAGGCGGTCAACTCCTCAACGACCAAGAACCTGACGACAATATGCCGTCCCTGGCCTTTTTCTCCCAGCCGGATGGGCAAGTCAACTCTGCCGGCTGGGTAGACCATCCCACCCCCAAAACCAACCAAGGGGTGGGTGACCGGATGCATGCTGCTGACATTATATTTCAGCTTCTGCAGGCACCGGTGGCTGATAATATCTGACGAGCTGCCGGTGTCAATAAGGATTCGTCCAACCAGCTGGTTGGCAACCTTACATTCAATGACAACCGGGTCGTCATGCGGACGGCAGACGCTGCCCCTGTCCTTCTCAATTATAAGAACGTCTGGGAAGGTGGAGGAGGCAGACGCCTGCTCATCATCATCCTTATCCATCTTTCGAAGATGGCTCTTGGTGCCCCGGATGGTACGGCCACCACATGAAAATCCGCCTGCTATAGTGTAGACCGGATCCTTGTCGGTTTCCGAGCTACTAGCAGGCTGGGGGCCAGCCTTGGAGGACTGACCCTTATTCTTCTTCTTTGCCCCGGCAGGGGACTTAGAGATGTAAGACTTGAGGAGCCCCTTGTCAGCCAGACGGTCCAACGTCCGCTAAAGACTGAAGCAGTCGTTGGTGTCATGGCCAACCTCCTCATGGAAGTGGCAAAATTTATTTTTGTTCCGAGACTGGACGGAACTCTTCATCGGATTCGGCTTCTCAATAGACAGTCGGTCCTTCATCTCCATGAAAATGGAGTTGCAGTCTTTGTTAAAATCGTACTTGGGGACGTACGGTTTAAACTCCTTCTTCTTCTTCTGGGACGGCTGGTCAGAATCACTAACCGCCCAGACTTCTTTTCTCTTCTTGCTTTCTTCTTTTTTGTTACCCGGCTGAGCAGATCGGCTTTCTTTTTGTTTGTCAGACGTCTTGGAGTCTGACTGGCTACCAGGCGAGTAAAGGTCGGTAGCCTGAATGTAGCTCTCCGCCTCCCTCAGGGCCGCCTGTAGCGTGAATGCCCCTTTTCGGACAAGGTCGAACTTAAAGGCCGACCCGTCCTTCAGACCCTTGAAGAAGTCTGTGAAAGCTACCTCGTCAGACAGCCCATGGATCTGTATTCTGACCAGGTTGAACCGCCTGACATAGGAGCGTAGCCCTTCTTTCTCACCCTGCCTGACGGTGCTCAAATCAAGGCTCGTCTTCTTGGCAGGAATGTTCATAGAGAAGTTGGTAGCAAACAAGAAGGCTAGCCTCTTGAAGCTGTCAATAGAACCGGCTGGCAAGTTGCCAAACCACTGCTGGGCAATGCCCTTCAGTGTAGCCGGGAAACATCGAGACCAGGTGGCATCGTCCCAACCTTGTAAGCACATGAGGTTGGTGTATGGCATTAGGTGGTCTTCGGGGTTGGTGGTACCATCATAGATGCCCACCAGTACATTCTTAACCTTGGCCGGCTGAGCCGCCTCGGTTATATTGGCTGCAAAGGCAGACGGTTGCTCGCCTAGCCTCATTAGCCGAAGCTGCCAGTCCAGAGGCTGGGCAGGAGGATATGCCGCCTGACCCCCAAAAGGAGGTGGCTGCATGAATTGAAGGCCATACTGCCCATACTGCGCCTGAGGTGCGTATGGCATCGACCCTATCATCAGTTGAGGTTCGGTGTTGACGGATTTACCGCCTGTCCGACTCTAATGCAAGGACATAGAGTTCCTTGCTGATGCTTGCTTGAAGCTGTTTGGAAAGCTCGAGGTAGAGGCTGACTCAGACTGCTGCTGCCTCCTTCGATTAATGACTTCTCTTGCATCGAAGGTAGGCGTCTTCTTGGCCTCCGGCTGGGGTCGCCGGGGCATCAGAATCTTAGACCAGTCAAGTTTTGCGGCTGCCTTCTCCTTTGGGTGAGGAGTTTGCTGCCTGTCCTTGACCGGCTTCTTCTTCTTCCCATCATTGGGAGTCTTTTTAGCCGCCTGACTCTTGCTAGAGCCTGCCTTGTTTTGGTTGATCATGGCCTTGATTTCACCTTTGAAAGAGTTCATGAATTTCATGAGCTCATCTCGGGTGACTGGGGCATGACCTTTGGCCTTCTGGGTTTCCCCTTCTGGCCTTCCAGATGGGCGCCTGCTTGGGCCCGCCTGGTCTTCATTTTGCTCCAGTTGATCCCTGGAACGAATGGATTTAGAGATGAGGGAGCCATCCTTAGATGTGTAGGTCTCCACATCATCATCTTCATCTTCTTCCTCCTCCTCAGTGAATACCTCTGGCTGAGGCTGAGGTGGAGGCTGGGGGATTTCAAACCCCACCGGCTGAATAACCGGTTGCATGTCGTCCGGGGCACCCGTCTGAGTGCCCGGACGTAGAGAGGTAGAATTGAGAATCGGTACAGAACTTTGAACCATCCTGAGGTACTCTCCCCACAGACGGCGCCAAATGTTTTGGGTGTTTTTGTCCCTTGGGAGAGTTACAACTCGAACACTGGTCCGGAGGGCTTCTGTACCTGCAAAACCAACGAAGACACCGTTTGGGTGGTGCTCCGCCTCCAACGCTCAAGTTAGTATCTTGAAGGAGAGAAAAAAGTGCGGAAATTTAGGTGGGGATCTGCTAGGTTTTCTAGCTCAGTTGTCTCTATCAAAGGGACAGTTTTGTAGTAAATGAAGGAACGTGCCCTCCAAAAGAGGGGAATCTCCCTATTTATAGGGTCATTGGGATTTCTGCCCCTGATTAGGTGACAGAACCCTAATCAGAGATGGGCTGCGCCGTTTTACGGCTTTCTCGGGATTTGGGCCTGAAGGCCATCATTCCCCCAAATATCTGGGAAGACACGTGTCACACAGGGATAGGTCCATTTTGATCCATCCCCGGGGTGACACGTGTCACCCTCTGATTGGGCCACGTGTGTGGGGTAAAATTACCCTAAACACATTCAAACAACGCTTTTTGAATCAAACGAAAATCAAATAAATTCAACAAATCTAATTGAGTCAAATGAAAGTCAAACACTTTCATCAAAGCCTTTAGAATAAAATGAAAGTCAAATACATTCAAACAAAGCTTTTTGAATCAAATGGAAGTCAATTGCATTCCACAATGCTAATTGAGTTAAATGAAAGTCAAACACATTCAACGAAGCTAATTGAGTCAAATGAAAGTCAAACACATTCAAACAAAGCTTTTTGAATCAAATGAAAGTCAAATGCATTCAACAAAGCCAATTGAGTCAAATGAAAGTTAAACACATTCAAATAAAGCTTCTTGATTCAAATGAAAGTCAAATGCATTTAACAAAGCTAATTGTGTCAAATGAAAGTCAAACACTTTCAACTAAGCTTTTAGAATCAAATGAAAGTCAAACACATTCAAACAAAGCTTTTTGAATCATATGAAAGTCAAATGCATTCAACAAAGCCAATTGAGTCAAATGAAAGTCAAACACATTCAAACATAGCTTCTTGATTCAAATGAAAGTCAAATGCATTCAACAAAGCTAATTGATTCAAATGAATGTCAAACACTTTCAACAAAGCTTTAAGAATCAAATGAAAGTAAAACACATTCAAACAAAGCTTTTTGAATTAAATGAATGTCAAATGCATTCAACAAAGCTAATTGAGTCAAATGAAAGTCAAACACATTCAACAAAGCTAATTGATATAAAAGAAAGTCAAACACATTCAAACAAAGCTTTTTGAATCAAATGAAAGTCAAAAGCATTCAACAAAGCCAATTGAGTCAAATGAAAGTCAAACACATTCAAATAAAGCTTATTGATTCAAATGAAAGTCAAATGCATTCAACAAAGCTAATTGAGTCAAATGAAAGTCAAACACTTTCAACAAAGCTAATTGAGTCAAATGAGAGTCAAACACATTCAAACAAAGCTAATTGAGTCAAATGAAAGTCAAACACATTCAAACAAAGTTTTTTGATTCAAATGAAAGTCAAATGCATTCAACAAAGCTAATTGAGTCAAATGAAAGTCAAACACTTTCATCAAAGCTTTTAGAATTAAATTAAAGTCAAATATATTCAAACAAAGCTTTTTGAATCAAATGAAAGTCAATTGCATTCCACAATGCTAATTGACTCAAATGAAGGTCATATACATTCAACAAAGCTAATTGAGTCAAATGAAAGTCAAACACATTCAAACAAAGCTTTTTGAATCAAATGAAAGTCAAATGCATTCAACAAAGCCAATTGAGTCAAATGAAAGTCAAACACATTCAAACATAGCTTCTTGATTCAAATGAAAGTCAAATGCATTCTATAAAACTAATTGAGTCAAATGAAAGTCAAGCACTTTCAACAAATCGTTTAGAATCAAATGAAAGTCAAATACATTCAATCAAAGTTATTTGAATCAAATGAAAGTCAATGGCATTCCACAATGCTAATTAAATCAAATGAAAGTCAAACACATTCAACAAAGCTAATTGAGTCAAAAGAGAGTCAAACATATTCAAACAAAGCTTTTTGAATCAAATGAAAGTCAAATGCATTCAACAAAGCTAATTGAGTCAAATGATAGTCAAACACTTGCAACAAAGCTAATTGAGTCAAATGAAAGTCAAACACATTCAAACAAAGCTTTTTGATTCAAATGAAAGTCAAATGCATTCAACAAAGCTAATTGAGTTAAATGAAAGTCAAACACTTACAACAAAGCTTTTAGAATCAAATGAAAGTCAAATACATTCAAACATAGCTTCTTGATTCAAATAAAAGTCAAATGCATTCAACAAAGCTAATTGAGTCAAATGAATGTCAAACACTTTCAACAAAGCTTTAAGAATCAAATGAAAGTAAAAGACATTCAAACAAAGCTTTTTGAATCAAATGAATGTCAAATGCATTCAACAAAGCTAATTGAGTCAAATGAAAGCCAAATACATTCAACAAAGCTAATTGAGATAAAAGAAAGTCAAACACATTCAAACAAAGCTTTTTGAATCAAATGAAAGTCAAAAGCATTCAACAAAGCCAATTGAGTCAAATGAAAGTCAAACACATTCAAATAAAGCTTCTTGATTCAAATGAAAGTCAAATGCATTCAACAAAGCTAATTGAGTCAAATGAAAGTCAAACACATTCAAACAAATCTAATTGAGTCAAATGAAAGTCAAACACATTCAAACAAAGCTTTTTGAATAAAATGAAAGTCAAATGCATTCAACAAAGCTAATTGAGTCAAATGAAAGTCAAATACTTTCATCAAAGCTTTTAGAATCAAATTAAAGTCAAATATACTCAAACAAAGCTTTTTGAATCAAATGAAAGTCAATTTCATTCCACAATGCTAATTGAGTCAAATGAAGGTCATATACATTCAACAAAGCCAATTGAGTCAAATGAAAGTCAAACACATTCAAACAAAGCTTTTTGAATCAAATGAAAGTCAAATGCATTCAACAAAGCCAATTGAGTCAAATGAAAGTCAAACACATTCAAACATAGCTTCTTGATTCAAATGAAAGTCAAATGCATTCTATAAAACTAATTGAGTCAAATGAAAGTCAAACACTTTCAACAAATCGTTTAGAATCAAATGAAAGTCAAATATATTCAATCAAAGCTTTTTGAATCAAATGAAAGTCAATGGCATTCCACAATGCTAATTAAATCAAATGAAAGTCAAACACATTCAACAAAGCTAATTGAGTCAAAAGAAAGTCAAACACATTCAAAAAAAGCTTTTTGAATCAAATGAAAGTCAAATGCATTCAACAAAGCTAATTGTGTCAAATGAAAGTCAAACACTTGCAACAAAGCTAATTGAGTCAAATGAAAGTCAAACACATTCAAACAAAGCTTTTTGATTCAAATGAAAGTCAAATGCATTCAACAAAGCTAATTGAGTTAAATGAAAGTCAAACACTTACAACAAAGCTTTTAGAATCAAATGAAAGTCAAATACATTCAAACAAAGCTTTTTGAATCAAACGAAAATCAAATGAATTCAACAAAGCTAATTGAGTCAAATGAAAGTTAAACACTTTCATCAAAGCTTTTAGAATAAAAAGAAAGTCAAATACATTCAAACAAAGCTTTTTGAATCAAATCGAAGTCAATTGCATTCCACAATGCTAATTGAGTCAAATGAAAGTGAAACACATTCAACGAAGCTAATTGAGTCAAATGAAAGTCAAACACATTCAAACAAAGCTTTTTGAATCAAATGAAAGTCAAATGCATTCAAAAAAGCCAATTGAATCAAATGAAAGTCAAACACATTCAAATAAAGCTTCTTGATTCAAATGAAAGTCAAATGCATTCAACAAAGCTAATTGAGTCAAATGAAAGTGAAACACTTTCAACAAAGCTAATTGAGTTAAATGAAAGTCAAACACATTCAAAAAAAGCTTTTTGAATCAAATGAAAGTCAAATGCATTCAACAAAGCTAATTAAGTCAAATGAAAGTCAAACACTTTCAACAAAGCGTTTAGAATCAAATGAAAGTCAAATACATTCCACAATGCTAATTGAGTCAAATGAAGGTCATATACATTCAACAAAGCTAATTGAGTCAAATGAAAGTCAAACACATTCAAACAAAGCTTTTTGAATCAAATGAAAGTCAAATGCATTCAACAAAGCCAATTGAGTCAAATGAAAGTCAAACACATTCAAACATAGCTTCTTGATTCAAATGAAAGTCAAATGCATTCTATAAAACTAATTGAGTCAAATGAAAGTCAAACACTTTCAACAAATCGTTTAGAATCAAATGAAAGTCAAATACATTTAATCAAAGCTTTTTGAATCAAATGAAAGTCAATTGCATTCCACAATGCTAATTAAGTCAAATGAAAGTCAAACACATTCAACAAAGCTAATTGAGTCAAAAGAAAGTAAAACACATTCAGACAAAGCTTTTTGAATCAAATGAAAGTCAAATGCATTCAACAAATCTAATTGAGTCAATCGAAAGTCAAGCACTTTCAACAAAGCTAAACACATTCAAACAAAGCTTTTTGATTCAAATGAAAGTCAAATGCATTCAACAAAGCTAATTGAGTCAAATGAAAGTCAAACACATTCAACAAAGCTTTTAGAATCAAATAAAAGTCAAACACATTCAAACAAAGCTTTTTGAATCAAATGAAAATCAAACGAATTCAACAAAGCTAATTGAGTCAAATGAAAGTCAAACACTTTCGTCAAAGCTTTTAGAATCAAATTAAAGTCAAACACATTCAACGAAGCTAATTGAGTCAAATGAAAGTCAAACACATTCAAACAAAGCTTTTTGAGTCAAATGAAATTCAAATGCATTCAACAAATCCAATTGAGTCAAATGAAAGTCAAACAGATTCAAACAAAGCTTTTTGATTCAAATGAAAGTCAAATGCATTCAACAAAGCTAATTGAGTGAAATGAAAGTCAAACACTTTCAACAAAGCGTTTAGAATAAAATGAAAGTCAAATACATTCAATCAAAGCTATTTGAATCAAATGAAAGTCAATGGTATTCCACAATGCTAATTAAATCAAATGAAAGTCAAACACATTCAACAAAGCTAATTGAGTCAAAAGAAAGTCAAACACATTCAAACAAAGCTTTTTGAATCAAATGAAAGTCAAATGCATTCAACAAAGCAAATTGAGTCAAATGAAAGTCAAACACTTTCAACAAAGCTAATTGAGTCTAATGAAAGTCAAACACATTCAAACAAAGCTTTTTGATTCAAAAGAAAGTCAAATGCATTCAACAAAGCTAATTGAGTCAAATGAAAGTCAAACACTTTCAACAAAGCTTTTAGAATCAAATGAAATTCAAATACATTCTGTTTTGGGTGTTTTTGTCCCTTGGGAGAGTTACAACTCGAAGACTGGTCCGGAGGGCTTCTGTACCTGCAAAACCAACGAAGACACCGTTTGGGTGGTGCTCCGCCTCCAACGCTCAAGTTAGTAACTTGAAGGAGAGAAAAAGGTGCGGAAATTTAGGTGGGGATCTGCTATTTTTTCTCGCTCAGTTGTCTCTATCAAAGGGACAGTTTTGTAGTAAATGAAGGAACGTGCCCTCAAAAAGAGGGGAATCTCCCTATTTATAGGGTCATTGGGATTTGTGCCCCTGATTAGGTGACAGAACCCTAATCAGAGATGGGCTGCGCCGTTTTACTGCTTTTTCGGGATTTGGGCCTGAAGGCCGTCATTCCCCCAAATATCTGGGAAGACACGTGTCACACAGGGATAGGTCCATTTTGATCCATCCCCGGGGTGACACGTGTCACCCTCTGATTGGGCCACGTGTGGGGGGTAAAATTACCCTAAACATTTGCCCCTCACAGATGTGACGTGGCACGCCACGTGGCATCTGTGACACATGTCACTCTATGAGTGGTGGTAATTTTACCGCCCATTTTTAACTTTTCAAATTCTGGGTAAATTACGGGAATACCCCTTCTTTTACCCCCTATATATAGCCGTTTACCCTCAGATTCTCATTTACGCTTCACATAAATTTTCAGAGTAAACTTAGAGAATTTCTTGAAAGAGAGATCAGAAGTCATCCGTTTGAGTCAGGCGTAATTTTCCGAAGAAACCTAGTCGCATCAACATAGGCGGACCTGTCTACCTTCAGATATCAAATCTAAAAGTACCGTCTCTGACTCTTTCAGCTCTTTTTCATTTTTCCGTTTGTATATATTCCTTGCAATAAATGGATTCATCACCAACACACACGACCAACCTAGGGTAGAATCCAGCCGTTCACTAGGGACGGCTAAGTCTAGGACTGGTAGTGCCGTCTCAGGGTGCAGGACACAATGGCTCGGACAATGCAGACGGCACGAGATCCAGATTATAGAAGTGATGCCTCAGGCGGCCAAACGCCTGAAAGGGAGACGTCTGGCTCTGGACACCAGACGGCTCCAGAGAGATCTCCGCCGCGTGGCCCCCCAACTCCTCCAGATTCCTTTTTGGAGGAATGTGACCAAAGCGTGAAAGAGACCCACGACCAAGGCGGTGCGGAGGCCGTCTCAGTTTCCTCATCCTTATCTGGGGAGGAGACGGAAAGTAGTCTCAACGCCTCTTCTTCAGACAATATTGATGATCTTCCTCCGTTTGAGGATGGTGAAGAAGAAGAGAGGAAGACGTGGAAGGAGAAAGACGATCCCTTTAAGATCCACGTCTCCTCAAAGGACATTGACCTTATGGAAAAGGGTCTTGACAAGTTCCTGCAGGCTCACCCCATGGGAGACAGGTGGAAACTAAGGGTGCCTCCCCCAGACGGCACCATTTCGTGGGAAGACGATGAACGCAACGCAGACGGCTATTTTGGCTGTTATGAGGCAACGATCAAGGCGGGGCTTCGCTTCCCCCTTCACTAGGCGGTGAAGGCAATTTTGAGAGGCTACGGCGTCGGAGTCTGGCAACTTACCCCCAATTCTTGGGCAAACATATTGGGGTATGTTGCCGCCTGTGAGTTTCAAGGGGTTCACCCCGGCTTGGAGGCATTTGCCAAAATGCACTATCTAAGTCGCAACCCAGGCGGGTACAGAGCGTGGTATACTCTGACCACGTTCCCCCAATATATGATGACCTTGGACAAGGTGTCCAAGTTCGACGGCTGGAAACACAAGTTCTACCTGTGTACGGCTCCTACCAGGCGGGAGAATTCCGAACTCCGCCGCTACAATAAAAAGCCCGAGCTAATGGGGCGAAAATGCTGTCTTCCTCGAATCCCGGATGAGGATTACGACGCAATAATTGAGGCTGATCTCTTCGGCCTTGAAGACGCAACTCTGTCAACAGGCGAAACAATAAAGGTTCCAAAAAATTGGATCCCCAAGAGCGCCTGGTTCAGAGATGAATGTTTCCTAGCCGCCTGCGGGCTAGGGCACATGTTTGATAGACGTATGCGCCTGACTTACTTCCGTCTGCAGTACTTTTGTGTTGGAAATATGTTTCTTGAAAATGCTCTAACTGTTTTCCCGTCTGATCTTTGCAGAAGACGCATTAAACATGCTGCCGGAAGAGAAAACCACCAAGCAGTCCTCCGCTCAGATCCGCCGAGACTTGGCGGAAGCCCAGGCGAGGGAGCTTAAGGCCAAGGTAACCGCCTGACCTCTTTTAAGCGTTTTCTTTCAAAGTTTCCTTTCTTCGTCTGCTGACATTATGTTGCTATTTTTCAGGGAGGCATAATAGACAAGACGTTTGAGAAAAATCTCAAACGGGCTAGGGAGGAGACGCCTGTCTCCAAAAAGTCCTCCAAGAAGGCCGCCTCCGTGACCACCCCTGTTGCTCCGTCTGGGAGGCAAATGAGGGTTAGGGGGAGAAGCGAACAAGTGTCAGGCCCCTTTGGCCTTGATTTGGTCCGTCTTCCTGCAACCGGGGGGATATCAACGGCTGCGAGTGGCTCTCGCCACGCCGGCTCTGCAGGTAAGAATCCTTTTGAATCCCCGCCTGAGCTGGGATGGCCGTTGCGAGTGAAATCACACTCTCAGCAAACGTCATCCTCAGACGGTCGAAACCAGATAGGCGCAGCTTTAGTAACTCAATCTGACGCTGATTATGGTGCAGATCGGTCACCTCGCTAGCCAGACGTCCAACAGCATGCGCGGGCAATGCTGGAGGCTGTAGGCAAGCGGGATAAGGATGCTATCCCGAGGATTGAGACGTTCAATCTGGAACGCATCCTGACCCTTCTGGCTGAGGTAGCTTAGCCATTTTTCTCTTTTAATTTTTATATCTGTTTTTGCCCTTTTTTCCGCCTGCATTCCTGAACTTGTTTATTTTTGTAGGCCATGTTGCGGGTAGACGGGCTCAAGCGTCCCTACACCCGGAAACGGGATGAGGTAAGACGGGCCAATCAGTCTGCCACTAATGCCACTGACGTTGCTTTACACACGTCTATTGTAAATGAAATAAAAACTAAAGCAATCGAAATGACGCAGGCGGCCAGGATCTCGGAGCTGGAGTCGCAGCTGCAGGCGGCCAACCAGAAGGCTGAGGCTGCAGAGGCAGCCCAAAAGCAGGCGGAGGCTGACCTTCCCAAGCTCAGGGAGGACCTGCAGAAGGCCCAGGAGAGCCTCCAGGCGCTCCAAAACGCCTCTTCAGAAAATGCTGATCTGAAGAGTAAGGTGGCCCGTCTGGAGGAGGCGGCAGCCAAGGCTCAGGAGAACTTCAAGGCCACCCTTGAGGCGGAGCAAAACCGCCTGGTCTCTAAGATGTCCAACTACCAGGACGCCATGATGAGGATCGCCTGGGAGGCCTTGAATCCTGGGAAGGAGTATGGCGTCTGGGCTCTGGCTCACAAGTATGCTGACGAGGTCATCTACTTGAGAGAGAAGGGGCTGCCTGAGCCGGAGTCCTTCATCGTCTGGGCTGAGACGGAGCATCCTGAGCCTGATGCCGAAGCCGAGGCCGATGCTCCAGAGGTTGAGATCCTGGAAGGAGGCAGAAAGGACCAGGAGGGGCCGTCTGCAGGGCAATAATTTAAGCGGCTGTGAGCCAAGTCTTTGCCTTTTTTTTTATTTTTTCTTCTGCGGCAGTATGCAAAAAACTTGCTTTTCCGACCTGTGTGCCGAGTATATTTGTATCTTTACCGGCTGAGGAGCCGTGTTTGTCAAACAATTTCTTTATTCCCAGACGGGGTCCGGATAACAATTGATCCACCACAGCCGTTTGGCTGGGTGGAATCTTAATGAATGCACCGACTGAGTCGGTTTTTGTATTTTCTGCGCTTGTGTTTGCACTCCAGTGTTTCAATTTTTTGCCTAACTTATCAAAAGCATGCGGCTTCAATTTTTTTAATTTTTTGCCTAACTTATCAAAAGTATGCGGCTGTCCTTGCCCCTGGACGGCTGTGTGATTGGTTTTAAGCCGGGTTGGTTGATTGACCTGGGAACGTCTGATGCTGCAAAGAGCATGATACGTTTGCAAGTCAATCAATCACTATAGTGATTGCCCCAAACCAAGTGCACAGTCGTTCATACACAGGCGTTTCCGCTTCTGCCTAGACGGTTTTGACCGCCTAGGTGAAGTTCATTAAGCCATTTGTACAACTCTTTTGCCCCAAACGAGGCTGCGTACAATTTTAATGCGAAAAAACGCTAAGTAAGGAATGCAGTCGGTACAGGAAACCGTCTGATGTCAATTGGCATCTGGTTCTCCAACCTTAATATTTCCTTAAGTTGCTCAGGCAGACGGCTATGGACGGCTGATTCAGCCGTCCAATTGTGGCCGCCTGCATTGGTACGTAGAGTAAGCATGTTGGCTTCTCTCTACGACGATTGCACCCGGAGGGGTGTCGCCGGACGCCTTAGTCCATGTAGGGACAGGCGGTTTTATGGGGAAATCAGCCGTCTGGCCATTGGCCATTTGTCTTGGTTTAGACCGGCTGTGTAGCCACTGAGCGTTTTTGTGCTCAGCTTAGTTATCTGGCCATTGGCCTCTTTGCCAATCAGGCATACATTCAATTTCCAAGTATCAAACATAGAAAAAATAAACATGCAACCCGTCTGTGTTTCAGACGGAAATAAAAAACTTCAAGAATGAAAACAAAAAGCCTTTTCTCATTAAAGTACACTTCTTGTTCAAAAAATTATTACAAAATCTCAGACATAGTATCTTTTTAGATTATCTACGTTCCAAGTTCTAGGCAGGCGCCTGCCGTCTGGAGTTTCCAGGCGGTAGGTGCCGTCTCTTACTTCTTCATAGATCCGGTAGGGGCCTTCCCAATTAGGAGTCAGCTTCCCAAGCTCATTGGCCCTACCGGTTGCCTCCATTTTTCGTAGCACAAGGTCGTCCACTTTCAAGGGACGCCTGTGTACTCTCTTGTTGTAGGCTCTTGTCATTCTCAGACGGTAAATCTCATGACGTAAGGCGGCATTGCCCCTACGTTCTGGAAGTGAATCCAATGCTAGGCTCATTGCCTCCCAGTTTGCCTCTTCATCATATAGTATGACTCGGAGAGTAGGCTCATAGTGCTCAATAGGCAAGACGGCTTCAGCACCATAAACTATGAGAAATAGGGTTTCACCGGTTGCCCCCTTTGTAGTTGTCCGGATGGCCCATAGGACATGAATTAATTCCTCAGCCCATAAGCCACCGGCTCTCTCAATTTTCTTCTTTATACCGTGTGAGATTAATTTGTTGAAGGCTTCAACTTGGTCGTTTGCTTGGGGCCGGCCAACAGATGCAAAATAACTTGAGATCCCCTTATCTCCCAACCAAGTCTTGAGCTGAGGCGTCTCAAACTGAGGCCCATTATCAAACACCATAGACATAGGAACCCCATACCGGGTGATGATGTTCTTCCTGATGAAGGAGATCACGTCTGAGGTCCTGATATTTTTTACCGCCTCAGCCTCTACCCACTTGGTGAAGTAATCCACAGCCACCAAGATAAAGCGCTTTCCGCCTGGTGCAGGCGTGTAAGGACCCAAGATGTCCATGCCCCATTTGGCAAACGGGATTGGGCTGTGGATGGCCGTCAGGTCAGTAGCCGGACGGTGAATAAGCTTGCCAAATCTCTGGCACTTGTCACATTTTCTCACCAATTCCTTGGCGTCTGCCTCTTAAGTGGGCCAAAAATAATGTCGTCTGGCTCTGACGGCTAGGGATTTGCCGCCTATATGGGAGGCGCAGAACCCTGAGTGCAAATCTTCGAGAACTTCCTTCCCCTTTTCTAGGGTTACACACTTCAAAAGAGGCTTAAGGAACCCCGCCTTGAAGAGCTCTCCATTTCTTAACTCGAAGTTTGCAGCTCGCTTTTTCAGGACGGCTGCCTCCTGTGGCGAATCAGGAAGTGTCCCGTCTGAGAGATAAGCCCGGATGCCATCCATCCAAGTAGAGCTTCGGTCCAAGACTCCAATGGGATCTTCATAGATGCTTCTTTTTTCAAGTACTTCCCAGAAGACTGACCGAGGCGGAGGATGCAAGTTTAGACAAAGCATCCGCCTGGTTGTTATCTGACCTGGGTACCTGATTCAGATGAAATTCCTCAAGTAACCCAGCCTCATCTTTGACCGCCTGAAGATATTTGATCATAGCCGGGTGAGTTGCTTCAAATGTGCCCTCATATTGGCTAACGACCAACTGTGAATCAGAGTAGGCGTCAATTTTTGTGGCTCTTGCCGCCTTACACATGCGGATTCCGGCTAGAAGGGCTTCGTACTCCGCCTCATTGTTTGAGGCCTGAAACTTGAACCGTAGTGCATACTCATATCTGTCTCCCTCAGGAGACTCACAAATTACGCCTGCACCACAACCGTTTTTAGTTGAACTCCCGTCTACATACACTTTCCAAACCTGATTGAGATTATCCGGAGCCACCGGACGGGTCATTTCCACAATGAAGTCGGCAAACGCCTGACCTTTCACTGCCTTTCTCGGTTCGTAAGTGATTTCAAGACTTTGCATTTCAATAGCCCATTTTAACATTCTGCCGGATGACTCCAAGGTAGACATTGGCCACTTGAGTGGCTGGTCGGTGTAAATCACCACTGGATGGGCCAGAAAGTAAGGCTTCAGCTTTTTGAATGCCATATACAAAGCAAGACCAAATTTTTCCACCACAGGGTACCGGAGTTCAGCATTTTTCAGAACATGACTAATGAAGTAAACCGGGAGTTGAACGCCGTCTCGCTCAGCAAGGAGAACGGCACTGAGAGCATGATCTGAGACGGCTAAATACATATACAACGTCTCCCTAGGTAGAGGACTGACCAGCCTAGGCAGGGAGTGCAAGTGCTCTTTCAACTTTTGGAATGCCGTCTCAGCATCGTCTCCCCATTCGAACCTGGTCTTCTTCCTGATTGCTTGGAAGAAGTAGAGGCATTTGTCACCTGACCGGCTGAGGAACCTTCCCAAGGCGGCCAGGCAACCGGTTAGCCTCTGAACTTCCTTGACAGAACGGGGTGACTTCATGTCAATCACCGCCTGTATCTTCTCGGGGTTAGCCTCTATCCCCCTTTGATCAATCAGAAACCCGAGAAACTTCCCAGACTCAACACCAAAGACGCATTTCTTGGGGTTTAACATGACCTTATGCCGCCTGAGGGTGGTGAATGTTTCTCGGAGATCAACAAGGTGATCCGCCTGCTGCTTGGATTTGACTATCATGTCATCTATGTAAGCCTCCACATTCCTCCCAATTTGATTAATGAAGACCGTATTAATCATCCGTTGGAAAGTGGTAGGCGCATTCTTCAAGCTAAACGGCATCACAGTATAACAGAATAACCCCAAATCAGTGACGAAGGCCGTCTTCTCTTGATCTTTCTTCCAGAGGGGTATCTGATGGAAGCCAGAATAGGCATCCATGAAACTCATCAAGGCGTGACCGGCTGTAGAGTCGACCAGACTGTCGATCTTTGGAAGCGGGTAACTATCCTTTGGACACGCCTTGTTGAGGTCTGTGTAGTCTACACACATGCGCCAGGTTCCATTCGGTTTCTTGACAAGGACCACATTGGCCACCCAGCAGCTTTTTGACTTCGGCAGCTGCCGCCTGACTTCTTTCCTCGCCATGGTTTCTTTTCTTTTGCCGGATGGGCTTCTTTTTGGGATCCACGGCGAGTTTGTGGGCAGCGAGATCCGGACTGACGCCTGGTATCTCTTCCACTTCAAAGGCAAAAATGTCTTTGAACTCTTACAGCAGAAGGTGCAAGCTTGCACCCAGAGTAGAATAAGCAACCGTCCCAACCTTCACCGTACGCTCTGGACGGCTGTCGTCCAGAACGAGATCAATGTTTTCTCCTGTCGGTTGGGGACGGAGCTCGTCTGACCGTTCACCGATCAGTGATTGCTATTTCTTCTCTTTCTTCACCTCCACCAGCAGAGGCGCCTTTCTTTTCTTACTAACGGCTGGTGGGGCTGGGTTGGCTTCCTTGACATCGTCAAGGTCTATTGGTTCCTTCCCTTGGCCGTCTGAGGCCACAGTATCTTTCACGGCTGAGAGATAACACTTTCTTGCCGTTTTCTGATCCCCGTTCAGGGAACCAACAGAGCCATCATCCCTCTCATACTTGATGAGCATGAGAGACGGGATAATGACCGCCTTAGCTTCGTTGAGGGTTGGCCTACCAAGGATGATATTGTAGGCGGTCAACTCCTCAACGACCAAGAACCTGACGACAATATGCCGTCCCTGGCCTTTTTCTCCCAGCCGGATGGGCAAGTCAACTCTGCCGGCTGGGTAGACCATCCCACCCCCAAAACCAACCAAGGGGTGGGTGACCGGATGCATGCTGCTGACATTATATTTCAGCTTCTGCAGGCACCGGAGGCTGATAATATCTGACGAGCTGCCGGTGTCAATAAGGATTCGTCCAACCAGCTGGTTGGCAACCTTACATTCAATGACAACCGGATCGTCATGCGGACGACGGACGCTGCCCCTGTCCTTCTCAGTTATAAGAACGTCTGGGAAGGTGGAGGAGGCAGACGCCTGCTCATCATCATCCTTATCCATCTTTCGAAGATGGCTCTTGGTGCCCCGGATGGTAGGGCCACCACATGAAAATCCGCCTGCTATAGTGTAGACCGGATCCTTGTCGGTTTCCGAGCTACTAGCAGGCTGGGGGCCAGCCTTGGAGGACTGACCCTTATTCTTCTTCTTTGCCCCGGCAGGGGACTTAGAGATGTAAGACTTGAGGAGCCCCTTGTCAGCCAGACGGTCCAACGTCCGCTGTAGACTGAACCAATCGTTGGTGTCATGGCCAACCTCCTCATGGAAGTGGCAAAATTTATTTTTGTTCCGAGACTGGACGGAACTCTTCATCGGATTCGGCTTCTCAATAGACAGCCGGTCCTTCATCTCCATGAAAATGGAGTTGCAGTCTTTGTTAAACTCGTACTTGGGGACGTACGGTTTAAACTCCTTCTTCTTCTTCTGGGACGGCTGGTCAGAATCACTAACCGCCCAGACTTCTTTTCTCTTCTTGCTTTCTTCTTTTTTGTTACCCGGCTGAGCAGATCGGCTTTCTTTTTGTTTGTCAGACTTCTTGGAGTCTGACTGGCTACCAGGCGAGTAAAGGTCGGTAGCCTGAATGTAGCTCTCCGCCTCCCTCAGGGCCGCCTGTAGCGTGAATGCCCCTTTTCGGACAAGGTCGAACTTAAAGGCCGACCCGTCCTTCAGACCCTTGAAGAAGTCTGTGAAAGCTACCTCGTCAGACAGCCCCTGGATCTGTATTCTGACCAGGTTGAACCGCCTGACATAGGAGCGTAGCCCTTCTTTCTCACCCTGCCTGACGGTGCTCAAATCAAGGCTCGTCTTCTTGGCAGGAATGTTCATAGAGAAGTTGGTAGCAAACAAGAAGGCTAGCCTCTTGAAGCTGTCAATAGATTCGGCTGGCAAGTTGCCAAACCACTACTGGGCAATGCCCTTCAGTGTAGCCGGGAAACATCGAAACCAGGTGGCATCGTCCCAACCTTGTAAGCACATGAGGTTGGTGTATGGCATCAGGTGGTCTTCGGGGTTGGTGGTACCATCATAGATGCCCACCAGTACATTCTTAACCTTGGCCGGCTGAGCCGCCTCGGTTATACGGTTGCTCGCCTAGCCTCATTAGCCGAAGCTGCCAGTCCAGAGGCTGGGCAGGAGGATATGCCGCCTGACCCCCAAAAGGAGGTGGCTGCATGAATTGAAGGCCATACTGCCCATACTGCGCCTGAGGTGCGTATGGAATCGACCCTATCATCAGTTGAGGTTCGGTGTTGACGGATTTACCGACTGTCCGACTCTAATGCAAGGACATAGAGTTCCTTGCTGATGCTTGCTTGAAGCTGTCTGGAAAGCTCGAGGTAGAGGCTGACTCAGACTTCTGCTACCTCCTTTGATTAATGACTTCTCTTGCATCGAAGGTAGGCGTCTTCTTGGCCTCCGGCTGGGGTCGCCGGGGCATCAGAATCTTAGACCAGTCAAGTTTTGCGGCTGCCTTCTCCTTTGGGTGAGGAGTTTGCTGCCTGTCCTTGACCGGCTTCTTCTTCTTCCCATCATTGGGAGTCTTTTTAGCCGGCTGACTCTTTCTAGAGCCTGCCTTGTTTTGGTTGATCATGGCCTTGATTTCACCTTTGAAAGAGTTCATGAATTTCATGAGCTCATCTCGGGTGACTGGGGCATGACCTTTGGCCTTCTGGGTTTCCCCTTCTGGCCTTCCAGATGAGCGCCTGCTTGGGCCCGCCTGGTCTTCATTTCTCTCCAGTTGATCCCTGGAACGAATGGATTTAGAGATGAGGGAGCCATCCTTAGATGTGTAGGTCTCCACATCATCATCTTCATCTTCTTCCTCCTCCTCAGTGAATACCTCTGGCTGAGGCTGAGGTGGAGGCTGGGGGATTTCAAACCCCACCGGCTGAATAACCGGTTGCATGTCGTCCGGGGCACCCGTCTGAGTGCCCGGACGTAGAGAGGTAGTATTGAGAATCGGTACTGAACTTTGAACCATCCTGAGGTACTCTCCCCACAGACGGCGCCAAATGTTTTGGGTGTTTTTGTCCCTTGGGAGAGTTACAACTCGAAGACTGGTCCGGAGGGCTTCTGTACCTGCAAAACCAACGAAGACACCGTTTGGGTGGTGCTCCGCCTCCAACGCTCAAGTTAGTAACTTGAAGGAGAGAAAAAGGTGCGGAAAATTTAGGTGGGGATCTGCTAGGTTTTCTAGCTCAGTTGTCTCTATCAAAGGGACAGTTTTGTAGTAAATGAAGGAACGTGCCCTCAAAAAGAGGGGAATCTCCCTATTTATAGGGTCATTGGGATTTGTGCCCCTAATTAGGTGACAGAACCCTAATCAGAGATGGGCTGCGCCGTTTTACGACTTTTTCGGGATTTGGGCCTGAAGGCCGTCATTCCCCCAAATATCCGGGAAGACACGTGTCACACAGGGATAGGTCCATTTTGATCCATCCCCGGGGTGACACGTGTCACCCTCTAATTGGGCCACGTGTGGGGGGTAAAATTACCATAAACACATTCAAACAAAGCTTTTTGAATCAAATGAAAATCAAATAAATTCAACAAAGCTAATTGAGTCAAATGAAAGTCAAACACTTTCATCAAAGCCTTTAGAATAAAATGAAAGTCAAATACATTCAAAGAAAGCTTTTTGAATCAAATGGAAGTCAATTGCATTCCACAATGCTAATTGAGTTAAATGAAAGACAAACACATTCAACGAAGCTAATTGAGTCAAATGAAAGTCAAACACATTCAAACAAAGCTTTTTGAATCAAATGAAAGTCAAATGCATTCAACAAAGCCAATTGAGTCAAATGAAAGTCAAACACATTCAAATAAAGCTTCTTGATTCAAATGAAAGTCAAATGCATTCAACAAAGCTAATTGTGTCAAATGAAAGTCAAACACTTTCAACTAAGCTTTTAGAATCAAATGAAAGTCAAACACATTCAAACAAAGCTTTTTGAATCATATGAAAGTCAAATGCATTCAACAAAGCCAATTAAGTCAAATGAAAGTCAAACACATTCAAACGTAGCTTCTTGATTCAAATGAAAGTCAAATGCATTCAACAAAGCTAATTGATTCAAATGAATGTCAAACACTTTCAACAAAGCTTTAAGAATCAAATGAAAGTAAAACACATTCAAACAAAGCTTTTTGAATCAAATGAATGTCAAATGCATTCAACAAAGCTAATTGAGTCAAATGAAAGTCAAACACATTCAACAAAGCTAATTGAGATAAAAGAAAGTCAAACACATTCAAACAAAGCTTTTTGAATCAAATGAAAGTCAAAAGCATTCAACAAAGCCAATTGAGTCAAATGAAAGTCAAACACATTCAAATAAAGCTTCTTGATTCAAATGAAATTCAAATGCATTCAACAAAGCTAATTGTGTCAAATGAAAGTCAAACACTTTCAACTAAGCTTTTAGAATCAAATGAAAGTCAAACACATTCAAACAAAGCTTTTTGAATCATATGAAAGTCAAATGCATTCAACAAAGCCAATTAAGTCAAATAAAAGTCAAACACATTCAAACGTAGCTTCTTGATTCAAATGAAAGTCAAATGCATTCAACAAAGCTAATTGATTCAAATGAATGTCAAACACTTTCAACAAAGCTTTAAGAATCAAATGAAAGTAAAACACATTCAAACAAAGCTTTTTGAATCAAATGAATGTCAAATGCATTCAACAAAGCTAATTGAGTCAAATGAAAGTCAAACACATTCAACAAAGCTAATTGAGATAAAAGAAAGTCAAACACATTCAAACAAAGCTTTTTGAATCAAATGAAAGTCAAAAGCATTCAACAAAGCCAATTGAGTCAAATGAAAGTCAAACACATTCAAATAAAGCTTCTTGATTCAAATGAAAGTCAAATGCATTCAACAAAGCTAATTGAGTCAAATGAAAGTCAAACACTTTCAACAAAGCTAATTGAGTCAAATGAAAGTCAAACACATTCTGATAAAACCCTAATCATGCTTGCGTTGACTTTCTGTTGACTTTCTCTCTAGGCGATTTCCATGGCGATTTGAGCAGCTAGTTAGGGATCTTCATCTGGCTTCTTCACCATCATGGCACGAAAGAAGAAAACTTCAACTCCACTCCCGCAAAACCCTAATCATGCTCCTTCTGATAAAATCTTAAATACCCAAAAGAAATCTGGGATTTCTTCAACTGGTTCGATTCCTGAAGATGATGAAATGGTAACCCCTCCTGCATATTTGGTGCATCCAACTGCTGGTAAGGTTTCCAGAAAGTATTTGAGGATGCTAGAGAGTATTCATAGGAGTTCGATTGCTCAATCTCAAGCTCAATCCAATAGAACAGTAACTAGGGTTTCTGCGGTTACTGTTCCATTGGTTACAGAGGAAAATCAGGCTTCGATGATTACTCCTAATGGTAATCGTGAAACCTTTAAGGTTTCTGATGATCCAAATTGTGTTTCTGGAGCTTCTGCTGAAGAATGGAAGGATCTATTCAAGGGGAAACTGAATGCAAAAGGAACCTCTCTGTCTTTCATTGCTCCTGAGATAAAGGATGGTAAATCAATTGCTAAACTTAATTCTGCTGATATTCTTGAAGGCAATAAGAAATGGGGTAATGCTCTCATCTTCTATGTAGTTGGTTACTCACCTACTATTTCTGCGGTTCATAAGTTCATTGCTGATAATTGGAATTTTATAGCTAAACCAGACATTTTTTGGCATGATGAGGGATATTTCATTGTTAATTTGAAATCTGTAGATGATAAGAATGCTGTATTATGTTCTGGTCCCCATATGTTCTTTGGTAAGCCTGCAATTGTGAAAGCTTGGTCTGATAAGTTTGACTTTCATGCTGAAATTTTGAGAGTTATACCTCTATGGATTAGGCTACCTAATCTGCCTTTGAATTGTTGGGGTGCTGAAACTCTAAGTAGAATTGGTAGCCTTCTGGGTGTTCCTGTATGTGCTGATGAATGTACATCTAGGCAACTTAGGGTCTCTTTTGCTAGGCTCCTTGTGGAAATTGATATCACTAAACCTCTGCCCAGTTCCGTCTGGGTTGAAAGTCCTGCTGGAGAATTAATTGAAATTAAAGTTTTGTTTGAATGGACACCACCATTCTGCAAAAAATGCAACAAAGTGGGGCATAACTGTACTGTACCTAGGAAGCAAAAACAAAATGATGCTCAGAAAACTGCTCCAGCTCAAGGTAAAAAAGTTTGGGTGCCTAAGAAAGCCAATCCTGCTGATGCAAGTAAAGCTGTTGAACCTGTTAAGGAAGTCTTAGTTCCTCAAGTTCAGAAACCTGAAGAATGGCATATTCCTGGTAAAACATCCAAGAAAAGAGCTAACAGGCAAATCTCTTTCCCTGCTACTGCTACAAACTCTAACTCTTACCTTCCTTTGGCTAATGATGATGATGTTGTGGTTAATATTGATGAGGAAGCTGGTGATCCTAACGGGGGTGATGGTAATCCCTCTTTAGAAACATGTTAATGTTGTCTTGGAACATAAGGGGTCTTAATGACCCTGGGAAGATAGCTTCTGTCAAGAGGCTACTTTCAGAGCAAAATTGTGATGTTGTTTGTCTTCTAGAAACTAAAGTAAAACAGCAAAATAGTGTGAATATTCAGAAGAAATTTGGCTACTCTTGGACTTGGTATTGTAACTACTCTCACTCTCCTAAAGGTAGAATTTGGGTTGGGTGGAAGGCTGACTGTCTTACTTTGGATGTCCTTTTTTCTACTGAACAGTTGGTCCACTGTTTACTTAGCACTAAGGATTTGCAGACTCAGATTATGGTTACCTTTGTTTATGGTCTGCACACTATTCATGACAGATTGCAACTATGGGATGGGCTCAAGGGTCTGCCTAGTACTCTCTTGCCTTGGTTATGTACTGGAGACTTCAACTCTATCTTGTCTGCTGATGATAGGTTAAATGGGGCTGCTGTCTCTGATTATGAGACTAGGGATTTTCAGCAGTGTATTGATGATTTAGCTCTTGTTGAAATCAAGAGTAAGGGCTCTTATTTCTCTTGGTGTAACAAAGCTCATGAAGGCCCTAGAACCTTTTCTAGGATTGATAGGGGATTTGTTAATCAAGAGTGGATTAATTGTTATGGTCAAGTTGAAGCTGTTTACTTACCTCCCCACCTTTCTGATCATAACCCTATGGCTTATGACATCTTTCATGCTTTACCTGGGAAAGGGAGACCTTTTAGGTTTCTCAATTATCTTGCTGAACATGATAGTTTCTTGTCTATAGTGGAAACTGCTTGGAAAAACACTGATTCTAATGCTGCCATAGATGACATTTGGTGTAAGCTTAAGCATGTTAAGGCTTCTCTGAAAAATTTGAACATTTAGAAGTTTGGTGATATCAGTGCAAGGCTTGATTCTGCTCAGAACTATCTTTCTGATATTCAACAAAAGATCACTAATGATGTTACTAATGCTGCTCTATATGCTTTAGAGATGGAAGCTATTGCAAATGTTAAATATTGGTTCAGTATCCAGGAAAGTGTTTATAGGTAGAAATCTAGGATTGACTGGATGAAGCTTGGTGATGGGAATAATCATTATTTTTTCTCAGTCATGAAGCAAAGACAAAGCAGGAATAGGATTGATACTATCTACAATGAGCATGGTGTTCTGCTGAAAACTCCTGCTGCTATTGAAAATGAAATTACAGATTTCTACAAGAAACTGCTGGGTTCTAGAGCTCATGTTCTTCCTGGGGTTGATTTGAATATAATGAGAAAAGGTAGACAATTATCTAAGTCTGCTCAAGATTCCCTTATTGCTCCTGTTACTACTGCTGAGATTGATTTGGCTCTTAAGGGTATTGAGAATACTAAGGCTCCTGGGATAGATGGGTTCAATTCCTTTTTCTTTAAAAAGGTCTGGAATATTGTGAAAGCTGATGTTTATGCTAGTGTTATGCTTTTCTTTAATACTGGTAATATGAGGAGGCACTGGAATTGCACTACTGTTACCTTAGTTCCTAAGGTGCAGAGCCCTTCCTATGCTAAGGATTACAGGCCAATTGCTTGCTGTACTGTCCTGTATAAGCTGGTTTCTAAGATTCTGACTGCTAGATTGGCTGCTGTTTTGCATGAGATTATTGATAATGCTCAAGCTGGGTTTATTCCTGGTAAGCATATAGGGGATAATATTTTGCTTGCAACTGAGTTAATTAAAGGTTACACTCACAAATACATCACCCCAAGGTGTATGCTCAAGGTTGACCTTAAAAAAGCTTATGACTCAGTTGAATGGAGTTTCCTTGAAATTGTTATGGCTGAGCTCAGTTTTCCTGCTCAGTTTATCAATTGGGTTAAAAGTTGTCTTTCTACTGTTACTTTCTCCATCTTGATCAATGGTGTTCCTGCCAAACCTTTTCCAGCTAGGAAGGGTCTTAGACAAGGTGACCCTATGTCCCCCTTTCTTTTTGCAATGGGGATGGAATATCTGTCAAGATGTCTTTTTGAGCTGAATCAGGACCCTGACTTTAACTATCACCCCAGGTGTGAAAGAATGAACCTGACTCATCTCATGTTTGCTGATGATTTACTTATGTTCTGCAGAGCAGATGCTGGTTCTGTCTCTCTTCTTTTCCAGGCTTTCACCAAGTTCTCTGAAGCTTCAGGGCTTTCTGCAAATCTGGATAAGAGTGAGATCTATTTTGGTGGTTTAGCTGAGGATGATCAAGCTTATCTTAGATCTTTGGTGGGTGTTGCTCCTGGGGTCATCCCCTTTAGATACCTAGGGGTTCCTCTATCTTCAAAGAAACTCACAATTGGCCAATGTAAACCCTTCATAGATAAGGTGACTGCTAGAATCAATGGGTGGACTGCAAGGTTTCTCTCCTATGCTGGTAGGTTGCAACTAATCAAAAGTGTTCTTTTTGGTGTTCAAACCTATTGGGCTCAAATTTTTGTTCTTCCCAAGAAGATTCTAAAAGAAATTGAATCAAGATTTAGGGTCTTTCTTTGGACTGGGAAAGCCAATCCCTCAAAGAAATCCTTAGTCTCTTGGTCTCAAGTTTGTCTTTCTAAGGTCTGTGGAGGGTGGAATGTTATTTCCCTTCCTGAGTGGAATCTTGCTGCTATTACTAAGCTTCTCTGGGATTTGGCTCATAAAGCTGACAGCCTTTGGGTCAAATGGGTTCACACTTATTATTTCAAAGAGAAGCCTTGGTGGGGCTTGCCTGCTCCCAAGAAATGTTCTTGGGTTCTCAAAAGAATTCTCAAATGCAGGAATATTATTGATAATATTGGTAATTGGGATTCTGTTATGCATGGTGGCAAGGTTAAGATCAAGAAGATTTACCAGTGCATTACCAGTCAGGTCCAAAAAGTGGCTTGGAGAAGGATTATTTGCAATAACATGGCTACTCCAAGAAGTTTGTTTATTACCTGGCTTGCTGTCAGGAATAGACTAGTTACTAAAGATAGATTGCAAAGCTGGAACATTCAATGTGATCCTGTCTGCTTTTTGTATAATCAGAGTTGGGAATCAGTGCAACACCTTTTCTTTGAGTGCTCTTTCAGCAGAAGTATTTAGGAACAAGTTCTTAATGTCTTTGGCTATGACAGACCTGCCAAACATTTTGATGGTGAATTGGAATGGATTTCAAGGATCTGCAGGAAACCTAAGCCTAAGAACAGGTTGCTGGGAATGTGTTTTGCTGAAGCTGTGTATCAGATTTGGCTGCAAAGAAATGTTGTGATGTTTACAGGAAGCTGCAAGACTATTGCTGGTGTTTTTAGAGAAGTTATTTTTTCTGTAGCCTGTAGATGTCCTGTCTCTGACAGACAGTTACTTGTGCTTTAATTGCCTATTTTCTTTGGTTTTGTTGTTTTGGCCTTTTGTCTAGTCCAGTTGTTTGGTTTGTCCTGCAAACTGAGTCTAGGATGGGTTGTTTGTTGTTCTCTGTCTGCTTTTTCTTGCACCCTTCATAGAAGGTGGCTGGGAAAGTATTGGCAGGGCCTGCTCCCTTTTTCCCTGGTGAACCCTTCCTAGAAGGTGGCACTATGGGATTTAGGGACAGCTTGGGGTTTGTTTGCCTGTTTCAGGCTAGTGCAGTTTGGGGTTACAACTTTGTTTTTGAAAGTTGTAATTTTCTTCTTTTGGTAATAATAATTTCCATTTACCAAAAAAAAAAAAAAAAAGTCAAACACATTCAAACAAAGCTAATTGAGTCAAATGAAAGTCAAACACATTCAAACAAAGCTTTTTGATTCAAATGAAAGTCAAATGCATTCAACAAAGCTAATTGAGTCAAATGAAAGTCAAACACTTTCATCAAAGCTTTTAGAATCAAATTAAAGTCAAATATATTCAAACAAAGCTTTTTGAATCAAATGAAAGTCAATTGCATTCCACAATGCTAATTGAGTCAAATGAAGGTCATATACATTCAACGAAGCTAATTGAGTCAAATGAAAGTCAAACACATTCAAACAAAGCTTTTTGAGTCAAATGAAAGTCAAATGCATTCAACAAAGCCAATTGAGTCAAATGAAATTCAAACACATTCAAACATAGCTTCTTGATCAAATGAAAGTCAAATGCATTCTATAAAACTAATTGAGTCAAATGAAAGTCAAGCACTTTCAACAAATCGTTTAGAATAAAATGAAAGTCAAATACATTCAATCAAAGCTTTTTGAATCAAATGAAAGTCAATGGCATTCCACAATGCTAATTAAATCAAATGAAAGTCAAACACATTCAACAAAGCTAATTGAGTCAAAAGAAAGTCAAACACATTCAAACAAAGCTTTTTGAATCAAATGAAAGTCAAATGCATTCAACAAAGCTAATTGAGTCAAATGAAAGTCAAACACTTGCAACAAAGCTAATTGAGTCAAATGAAAGTCAAACACATTCAAACAAAGCTTTTTGATTCAAATGAAAGTCAAATGCATTCAATAAAGCTAATTGAGTTAAATGAAAGTCAAACACTTACAACAAAGCTTTTAGAATCAAATGAAAGTCAAATACATTCAAACATAGCTTCTTGATTCAAATGAAAGTCAAATGCATTCAACAAAGCTAATTGATTCAAATGAATGTCAAACACTTTCAACAAAGCTTTAAGAATCAAATGAAAGTAAAACACATTCAAACAAAGCTTTTTGAATCAAATGAATGTCAAATGCATTCAACAAAGCTAATTGAGTCAAATGAAAGTCAAACACATTCAACAAAGCTAATTGAGATAAAAGAAAGTCAAACACATTCAAACAAAGCTTTTTGAATCAAATGAAAGTCAAAAGCATTCAACAAAGCCAATTGAGTCAAATGAAAGTCAAACACATTCAAATAAAGCTTGTTGATTCAAATGAAAGTCAAATGCATTCAACAAAGCTAATTGAGTCAAATGAAAGTCAAACACTTTCAACAAAGCTAATTGAGTCAAATGAAAGTCAAACACATTCAAACAAAGCTAATTGAGTCAAATGAAAGTCAAACACATTCAAACAAAGCTTTTTGATTCAAATGAAAGTCAAATGCATTCAACAAAGCTAATTGAGTCAAATGAAAGTCAAACACTTTCATCAAAGCTTTTAGAATCAAATTAAAGTCAAATATATTCAAACAAAGCTTTTTGAATCAAATGAAAGTCAATTGCATTCCACAATCCTAATTGAGTCAAATGAAAGTCATATACATTCAACAAAGCTAATTGAGTCAAATGAAAGTCAAACACATTCAAACAAAGCTTTTTGAATCAAATGAAAGTCAAATGCATTCAACAAAGCCAATTGAGTCAAATGAAAGTCAAACACATTCAAACATAGCTTCTTGATTCAAATGAAAGTCAAATGCATTCTATAAAACTAATTGAGTCAAATGAAAGTCAAACACTTTCAACAAATCGTTTAGAATCAAATGAAAGTCAAATACATTCAATCAAAGCTTTTTGAATCAAATGAAAGTCAATGGCATTCCACAATGCTAATTAAATCAAATGAAAGTCAAACACATTCAACAAAGCTAATTGAGTCAAAAGAAAGTCAAACACATTCAAACAAAGCTTTTTGATTCAAATGAAAGTCCAATGCATTCAACAAAGCTAATTGAGTTAAATGAAAGTCAAACACTTACAACAAAGCTTTTAGAATCAAATGAAAGTCAAATACATTCAAACAAAGCTTTTTGAATCAAACGAAAATCAAATGAATTCAACAAAGCTAATTGAGTCAAATGAAAGTCAAACACTTTCATCAAAGCTTTTAGAATAAAAAGAAAGTCAAATACATTCAAACAAAGCTTTTTGAATCAAATCGAAGTCAATTGCATTCCACAATGCTAATTGAGTCAAATGAAAGTCAAACACATTCAAACAAAGCTTTTTGAATCAAATGAAAGTCAAATGCATTCAACAAAGCCAATTGAATCAAATGAAAGTCAAACACATTCAAATAAAGCTTCTTGATTCAAATGAAAGTCAAATGCATTCAACAAAGCTAATTGAGTCAAATGAAAGTCAAACACTTTCAACAAAGCTAATTGAGTTAAATGAAAGTCAAACACATTCAAACAAAGCTTTTTGAATCAAATGAAAGTCAAATGCATTCAACAAAGCTAATTAAGTCAAATGAAAGTCAAACACTTTCAACAAAGCGTTTAGAATCAAATGAAAGTCAAATACATTCAATCAAAGCTTTTTGAATCAAATGAAAGTCAATTGCATTCCACAATGCTAATTAAGTCAAATGAAAGTCAAACACATTCAACAAAGCTAATTGAGTCAAAAGAAAGTAAAACACATTCAGACAAAGCTTTTTGAATCAAATGAAAGTCAAATGCATTCAACAAATCTAATTGAGTCAATCGAAAGTCAAGCACTTTCAACAAAGCTAATTGAGTCAAATGAAAGTCAAACACATTCAAACAAAGCTTTTTGATTCAAATGAAAGTCAAATGCATTCAACAAAGCTAATTGAGTCAAATGATAGTCAAACACATTCAACAAAGCTTTTAGAATCAAATGAAAGTCAAACACATTCAAACAAAGCTTTTTGAATCAAATGAAAATCAAACGAATTCAACAAAGCTAATTAGGTCAAATGAAAGTCAAACACTTTCGTCAAAGCTTTTAGAATCAAATTAAAGTCAAACACATTCAACGAAGCTAATTGAGTCAAATGAAAGTGAAACACATTCAAACAAAGCTTTTTAAATCAAATGAAATTCAAATGCATTCAACAAATCCAATTGAGTCAAATGAAAGTCAAACAGATTCAAACAAAGCTTTTTGATTCAAATGAAAGTCAAATGCATTCAACAAAGTTAATTGAGTGAAATGAAAGTCAAACACTTTCAACAAAGCGTTTAGAATAAAATGAAAGTCAAATACATTCAATCAAAGCTATTTGAATCAAATGAAAGTCAATGGTATTCCACAATGCTAATTAAATCAAATGAAAGTCAAACACATTCAACAAAGCTAATTGAGTCAAAAGAAAGTCAAACACATTCAAACAAAGCTTTTTGAATCAAATGAAAGTCAAATGCATTCAACAAAGCAAATTGAGTCAAATGAAAGTCAAACACTTTCAACAAAGCTAATTGAGTCTAATGAAAGTCAAACACATTCAAACAAAGATTTTTGATTCAAAAGAAAGTCAAATGCATTCAACAAAGCTAATTGAGTTAAATGAAAGTCAAACACTTTCAACAAAGCTTTTAGAATCAAATGAAAGTCAAATACATTCAAACAAAGCTTTTTGAATCAAACGAAAATCAAATGAATTCAACAAAGCTAATTGAGTCAAATGAAAGTCAAAAACTTTCATCAAAGCTTTTAGTATAAAAAGAAAGTCAAATACATTCAAACAAAGCTTTTTGAATCAAATCGAAGTCAATTGCATTCCACAATGCTAATTGAATCAAATGAAAGGGAAACATATTCAATGAAGCTAATGTCAAATGAAAGTCAAACACATTCAAACAAAGCTTTTTGAATCAAATAAAAGTCAAATGCATTCAACAAAGCCAATTGAGTCAAATGAAAGTCAAACCCATTCAAATAAAGCTTTGTGATTCAAATGAAATTCAAATGCATTCAACAAAGCTAATTGTGTCAAATGAAAGTCAAACACTTTCAACAAAGCTTTTAGAATCAAATGAAAATCAAACACATTCAAACAAAGCTTTTTGAATCAAATGAAAGTCAAATGCATTCAACAAAGCTAATTGAGTCAAATGAAAGTCAAACACTTTCAACAAAGTGTTTTTAATCAAATGAAAGTCAAATACATTCAATGAAAGCTTTTTTATTCGAATGAAAGTCAATTGCATTCCACAATGCTTATTGAGTCAAATGAGGGTCAAACACATTCAACAAAGCTAATTGAGTTAAAAGAAAGTCAAACACATTCAAACAAAGCTTTTTGAATCAAATGAAAGTCAAATGCATTCAACAAAGCAAATTGAGTCAAATGAAAGTCAAACACTTTCAACAAAGCTAATTGAGTCAAATGAAAGTCAAACATTTTCAAACAAAGCTTTTTGACTCAAATGAAAGTCAAATGCATTCAACAAAGCTAATTGAGTCAAATTAAAGTCAAACACTTACAACAAAGCTTTTAGAATCAAATGAAAGTCAAATACATTCAAACAAAGCTTTTTGAATGAAACGAAAATCAAATGAATTCTACAAAGCTAATTGAGTCAAATGAAAGTCAAACACTTTCATCAAAGATTTTAGAATAAAATGAAAGTCAAATACATTCAAATAAAGCTTTTTGAATCAAATGGAAGTTAATTGCATTCCACAATGCTAATTGAGTCAAATGAAGGACAAACACAATCAACGAAGCTAATAGAGTCAAATGAAAGTCAAACACATTCAAACAAAGCTTTTTGAATCAAATAAAAGTCAAATGCATTCAACAAAGCCAATTGAGTCAAATGAAAGTCAAACACATTCAAATAAAGCTTCTTGATTCAAATGAAATTCAAATGCATTCAACAAAGCTAATTGTGTCAAATGAAAGTCAAACACTTTCAACAAAGCTTTTAGAATCAAATGAAAATCAAACACATTCAAACAAAGCTTTTTGAATCAAATGAAAGTCAAATGCATTCAACAAAGCTAATTGAGTCAAATGAAAGTCAAACACTTTCAACAAAGTGTTTTTAATCAAATGAAAGTCAAATACATTCAATGAAAGCTTTTTGATTCGAATGAAAGTCAATTGCATTCCACAATGCTTATTGAGTCAAATGAGAGTCAAACACATTCAACAAAGCTAATTGAGTTAAAAGAAAGTCAAACACATTCAAACAAAGCTTTTTGAATCAAATGAAAGTCAAATGCATTCAACAAAGCAAATTGAGTCAAATGAAAGTCAAACACTTTCAACAAAGCTAATTGAGTCAAATGAAAGTCAAACATTTTCAAACAAAGCTTTTTGACTCAAATGAAAGTCAAATGCATTCAACAAAGCTAATTGAGTCAAATGAAAGTCAAACACGTTCAAACAAAGCTTTTTGATTCAAATGAAAGTCAAATGCATTCAACAAAGGTAATTAAGTAAAATAAAAGTCAAAAACTTTCAACAAAGCTTTTAGAATCAAATGAAAGTCAAATACATTCAAACAAAGCTTTTTGAATCAAACGAAAGTCAAATGAATTCAACAAAGCTAATTGAGTCAAATGAAAGTCAAACACTTTCATCAAAGATTTTAGAATAAAATGAAAGTCAAATACATTCAAATAAAGCTTTTTGAATCAAATGGAAGTTAATTGCATTCCACAATGCTAATTGAGTCAAATGAAGGACAAACACATTCAACGAAGCTAATAGAGTCAAATGAAAGTCAAACACATTCAAACAAAGCTTTTTGAATCAAATGAAAGTCTAATGCATTCAAGAAATCCAATTGAGTCAAATGAAAGTCAAACACATTCAAACAAAGCTTCTTGATTCAAATGAAAGTCAAATGCATTCAACAAAGCTAATTGAGTTAAATGGAAGTCAAACACTTTCAACAAAGCGTTTAGAATCAAATAAAAGTCAAATACATTCAATCAAAGCTTTTTGAATCAAATGAAAGTCAATTGCATTCCACAATGCTAATTAAGTCAAATGAAAGTCAAACACATTCAACAAAGCTAATTGAGTCAAAAGAAAGTAAAACACATTCAGACAAAGCTTTTTGAATCAAATGAAAGTCAAATGCATTCAACAAATCTAATTGAGTCAATCGAAAGTCAAGCACTTTCAACAAAGCTAATTGAGTCAAATGAAAGTCAAACACATTCAAACAAAGCTTTTTGATTCAAATGAAAGTCAAATGCATTCAACAAAGCTAATTGAATCAAATGATAGTCAAACACATTCAACAAAGCTTTTAGAATCAAATGAAAGTCAAACACATTCAAACAAAGCTTTTTGAATCAAATGAAAATCAAACGAATTCAACAAAGCTAATTGAGTCAAATGAAAGTCAAACACTTTCGTCAAAGCTTTTAGAATCAAATTAAAGTCAAACACATTCAACGAAGCTAATTGAGTCAAATGAAAGTGAAACACATTCAAACAAAGCTTTTTAAATCAAATGAAATTCAAATGCATTCAACAAATCCAATTGAGTCAAATGAAAGTCAAACAGATTCAAACAAAGCTTTTTGATTCAAATGAAAGTCAAATGCATTCAACAAAGTTAATTGAGTGAAATGAAAGTCAAACACTTTCAACAAAGCGTTTAGAATAAAATGAAAGTCAAATACATTCAATCAAAGCTATTTGAATCAAATGAAAGTCAATGGTATTCCACAATGTTAATTAAATCAAATGAAAGTCAAACACATTCAACAAAGCTAATTGAGTCAAAAGAAAGTCAAACACATTCAAACAAAGCTTTTTGAATCAAATGAAAGTCAAATGCATTCAACAAAGCAAATTGAGTCAAATGAAAGTCAAACACTTTCAACAAAGCTAATTGAGTCTAATGAAAGTCAAACACATTCAAACAAAGATTTTTGATTCAAAAGAAAGTCAAATGCATTCAACAAAGCTAATTGAGTTAAATGAAAGTCAAACACTTTCAACAAAGCTTTTAGAATCAAATGAAAGTCAAATACATTCAAACAAAGCTTTTTGAATCAAACGAAAATCAAATGAATTCAACAAAGCTAATTGAGTCAAATGAAAGTCAAACACTTTCATCAAAGCTTTTAGTATAAAAAGAAAGTCAAATACATTCAAACAAAGCTTTTTGAATCAAATCGAAGTCAATTGCATTCCACAATGCTAATTGAATCAAATGAAAGGGAAACATATTCAATGAAGCTAATGTCAAATGAAAGTCAAACACATTCAAACAAAGCTTTTTGAATAATATAAAAGTCAAATGCATTCAACAAAGCCAATTGAGTCAAATGAAAGTCAAACCCATTCAAATAAAGCTTCGTGATTCAAATGAAATTCAAATGCATTCAACAAAGCTAATTGTGTCAAATGAAAGTCAAACACTTTCAACAAAGCTTTTAGAATCAAATGAAAATCAAACACATTCAAACAAAGCTTTTTGAATCAAATGAAAGTCAAATGCTTTCAACAAAGCTAATTGAGTCAAATGAAAGTCAAACACTTTCAACAAAGTGTTTTTAATCAAATGAAAGTCAAATACATTCAATGAAAGCTTTTTTATTCGAATGAAAGTCAATTGCATTCCACAATGCTTATTGAGTCAAATGAGAGTCAAACACATTCAACAAAGCTAATTGAGTTAAAAGAAAGTCAAACACATTCAAACAAAGCTTTTTGAATCAAATGAAAGTCAAATGCATTCAACAAAGCAAATAAAGTCAAATGAAAGTCAAACACTTTCAACAAAGCTAATTGAGTCAAATGAAAGTCAAACATTTTCAAACAAAGCTTTTTGACTCAAATGAAAGTCAAATGCATTCAACAAAGCTAATTGAGTCAAATTAAAGTCAAACACTTACAACAAAGCTTTTAGAATCAAATGAAAGTCAAATACATTCAAACAAAGCTTTTTGAATCAAACGAAAATCAAATGAATTCAACAAAGCTAATTGAGTCAAATGAAAGTCAAACACTTTCATCAAAGATTTTAGAATAAAATGAAAGTCAAATACATTCAAATAAAGCTTTTTGAATCAAATGGAAGTTAATTGCATTCCACAATGCTAATTGAGTCAAATGAAGGACAAACACATTCAACGAAGCTAATAGAGTCAAATGAAAGTCAAACACATTCAAACAAAGCTTTTTGAATCAAATAAAAGTCAAATGCATTCAACAAAGCCAATTGAGTCAAATGAAAGTCAAACACATTCAAATAAAGCTTCTTGATTCAAATGAAATTCAAATGCATTCAACAAAGCTAATTGTGTCAAATGAAAGTCAAACACTTTCAACAAAGCTTTTAGAATCAAATGAAAATCAAACACATTCAAACAAAGCTTTTTGAATCAAATGAAAGTCAAATGCATTCAACAATGCTAATTGAGTCAAATGAAAGTCAAACACTTTCAACAAAGTGTTTTTAATCAAATGAAAGTCAAATACATTCAATGAAAGCTTTTTGATTCGAATGAAAGTGAATTGCATTCCACAATGCTTATTGAGTCAAATGAGAGTCAAACACATTCAACAAAGCTAATTGAGTTAAAAGAAAGTCAAACACATTCAAACAAAGCTTTTTCAATCAAATGAAAGTCAAATGCATTCAACAAAGCAAATTGAGTCAAATGAAAGTCAAACACTTTCAACAAAGCTAATTGAGTCAAATGAAAGTCAAACATTTTCAAACAAAGCTTTTTGACTCAAATGAAAGTCAAATGCATTCAACAAAGCTAATTGAGTCAAATGAAAGTCAAACACGTTCAAACAAAGCTTTTTGATTCAAATGAAAGTCAAATGCATTCAACAAAGGTAATTAAGTAAAATAAAAGTCAAACACTTTCAACAAAGCTTTTAGAATCAAATGAAAGTCAAATACATTCAAACAAAGCTTTTTGAATCAAACGAAAATCAAATGAATTCAACAAAGCTAATTGAGTCAAATGAAAGTCAAACACTTTCATCAAAGATTTTAGAATAAAATGAAAGTCAAATACATTCAAATAAAGCTTTTTGAATCAAATGGAAGTTAATTGCATTCCACAATGCTAATTGAGTCAAATGAAGGACAAACACATTCAACGAAGCTAATAGAGTCAAATGAAAGTCAAACACATTCAAACAAAGCTTTTTGAATCAAATGAAAGTCTAATGCATTCAAGAAATCCAATTGAGTCAAATGAAAGTCAAACACATTCAAACAAAGCTTCTTGATTCAAATGAAAGTCAAATGCATTCAACAAAGCTAATTGAGTTAAATGGAAGTCAAACACTTTCAACAAAGCGTTTAGAATCAAATAAAAGTCAAATACATTCAATCAAAGCTTTTTGAATCAAATGAAAGTCAAACACATTCAACAAAGCTAATTGAGTCAAATGAAAGTCAAACACATTCAAACAAAGCTTTTTGAATCAAATGAAAGTCAAATGCATTCAACAAAGCTAATTGAGTCAAATGAAAGTCAAACAATTTCAACAAAGTGTTTTTAATCAAATGAAAGTCAAATACATTCAATGAAAGCTTTTTTATTCGAATGAAAGTCAATTGCATTCCACAATGCTTATTGAGTCAAATGAGAGTCAAACACATTCAACAAAGCTAATTGAGTTAAAAGAAAGTCAAACACATTCAAACAAAGCTTTTTGAATCAAATGAAAGTCAAATGCATTCAACAAAGCAAATTGAGTCAAATGAAAGTCAAACACTTTCAACAAAGCTAATTGAGTCAAATGAAAGTCAAACATTTTCAAACAAAGCTTTTTGACTCAAATGAAAGTCAAATCCATTCAACAAAGCTAATTGAGTCAAATTAAAGTCAAACACTTACAACAAAGCTTTTAGAATCAAATGAAAGTCAAATACATTCAAACAAAGCTTTTTGAATCAAACGAAAATCAAATGAATTCAACAAAGCTAATTGAGTCAAATGAAAGTCAAACACTTTCATCAATGATTTTAGAATAAAATGAAAGTCAAATACATTCAAATAAAGCTTTTTGAATCAAATGGAAGTTAATTGCATTCCACAATGCTAATTGAGTCAAATGAAGGACAAACACATTCAACGAAGCTAATAGAGTCAAATGAAAGTCAAACACATTCAAACAAAGCTTTTTGAATCAAATAAAAGTCAAATGCATTCAACAAAGCCAATTGAGTCAAATGAAAGTCAAACACATTCAAATAAAGCTTCTTGATTCAAATGAAATTCAAATGCATTCAACAAAGCTAATTGTGTCAAATGAAAGTCAAACACTTTCAACAAAGCTTTTAGAATCAAATGAAAATCAAACACATTCAAACAAAGCTTTTTGAATCAAATGAAAGTCAAATGCATTCAACAAAGCTAATTGAGTCAAATGAAAGTCAAACACTTTCAACAAAGTGTTTTTAATCAAATGAAAGTCAAATACATTCAATGAAAGCTTTTTGATTCGAATGAAAGTCAATTGCATTCCACAATGCTTATTGAGTCAAATGAGAGTCAAACACATTCAATAAAGCTAATTGAGTTAAAAGAAAGTCAAACACATTCAAACAAAGCTTTTTGAATCAAATGAAAGTCAAATGCATTCAACAAAGCAAATTGAGTCAAATGAAAGTCAAACACTTTCAACAAAGCTAATTGAGTCAAATGAAAGTCAAACATTTTCAAACAAAGCTTTTTGACTCAAATGAAAGTCAAATGCATTCAACAAAGCTAATTGAGTCAAATGAAAGTCAAACACTTACAACAAAGCTTTTAGAATCAAATGAAAGTCAAATACATTCAAACAAAGCTTTTTGAATCAAACGAAAATCAAATGAATTCAACAAAGCTAATTGAGTCAAATGAAAGTCAAACACTTTCATCAAAGATTTTAGAATAAAATGAAAGTCAAATACATTCAAATAAAGCTTTTTGAATCAAATGGAAGTTAATTGCATTCCACAATGCTAATTGAGTCAAATGAAGGACAAACACATTCAACGAAGCTAATAGAGTCAAATGAAAGTCAAACACATTCAAACAAAGCTTTTTGAATCAAATGAAAGTCTAATGCATTCAACAAATCCAATTGAGTCAAATAAAAGTCAAACACATTCAAACAAAGCTTCTTGATTCAAATGAAAGTCAAATGCATTCAACAAAGCTAATTGAGTTAAATGGAAGTCAAACACTTTCAACAAAGCGTTTAGAATCAAATAAAAGTCAAATACATTCAATCAAAGCTTTGTGAATCAAATGAAAGTCAATGGCATTCCACAATGCTAATTAAATAAAATGAAAGTCAAACACATTCAACAAAGCTAATTGAGTCAAATGAAAGTCAAACACATTCAAACAAAGCTTTTTGAATCAAATGAAAGTCAAATGCATTCAACAAAGCCAATTGAGTCAAATGAAAGTCAAACACATTCAAACAAAGCTTTTTGATTCAAATAAAAATCAAAACACATTCAAATAAAGCTTCATGATTTAAATGAAAGTCAAATGCATTCAACAAAGCTAATTGTGTCAAATGAAAGTCAAACACTTTCTACTAAGCTTTTAGAATCAAATGAAAGTCAAACACATTCAAACAAAGCTTTCTGAATTAAATGAAAGTCAAATGCATTCAACAAAGCTAATTGAGTCAAATGAAAGTCAAACACTTTCAAGAAAGCGTTAGTATCAAACAAAAGTCAAATACATTCAATCAAAGCTTTTTGAATCAAATGAAAGTGAATAGCATTCCACAATGCTAATTGAGTCAAATGAAAGTCAAACACATTCAACAAAGCTAATTGAGTCAAAAGAAAGTCAAACACATTCAAACAAAGCTTTTTGATTGAATCAAATGAAAGTAAAATGCATTCAACAAAGCTAATTGAGTCAAATGAAAGTCAAACACTTTCAACAAAGCTAATTGAGTCAAATGAAAGTCAAACACAATCAAACAAAGCTTTTTGATTCAAATGAAAGTCAAATGCATTCAACAAAGCTAATTGAGTCAAATGAAAGTCAAACACTATCAACAAACCTATTAGAATGAAATGAAAGTCAAACACATTCAAACAAAGCTTTTTGAATCAAATGAAAATCAAATGAATTAAACAAAGCTAATTCAGTCAAATAATAGTCAAACACTTTCATCAAAGCTTTTAGAATCAAATTAAAGTCAAATACATTCAAACAAAGCTTTTTGAATCAAATGAAAGTCAATTGCATTCCACAATGCTAATTGAGTCAAATGAAAGTCAAACACATTCAACGAAGCTAATTGAGTAGTCAAAAACATTTAAACAAAGCTAATTGAGTCAAATGAAAGTCAAACACATTCAAACAAAGCTTTTTGATTCAAATGAAAGTCAAATGCATTCAACAAAGCTAATTGAGTCAAATGAAAGTCAAACACTTTCAACAAAGCTTTTAGAATCAAATGAAAGTCAAACACATTCAAGCAAAGCTTTTTGAATCAAATGAAAATCAAATGAATTCAACAAAGCTTATTGAGTCAAATGAAATTCAAACACTTTCATCAAAGCTTTTAGAATCAAATTAAAGTCAAATATATTCAAACAAAGCTTTTTGAATCAAATGAAAGTCAATTGCAAACCACAATGCTAATTGAGTCAAATGAAAGTCAAACACATTCAACGAAGCTAATTGAGTCAAATGAAAGTCAAACACATTCAAACAAAGCTTTTTGAATCAAATGAAAGTCAAATGCATTCAACAAAGCCAATTGAGTCAAATGAAAGTCAAACACATTCAAACATAGCTTCTTGATTCAAATGAAAGTCGAATGCATTCAAAAAAGCTAATTGAGTCAAATGAATGTCAAACACTTTCAACAAAGCTTTAAGAATCAAATGAATGTAAAACACATTCAAACAAAGCTTTTTGAATCAAATGAATGTCAAATGCATTCAACAAAGCTAATTGAGTTAAAAGAAAGTCAAACACATTCAAACAAAGCTTTTAAAATCAATTGAAAGTCAAATGCATTCAACAAAGCTAATTGAGTTAAAAGAAAGTCAAACACATTCAAACAAAGCTTTTAAAATCAAATGAAAATCAAATGCTTTCAACAAAGCCAATTGAGTCAAATGAAAGTCAAACACATTCAAACAAAGCTTTTTGAATCAAATGAAAGTCAAATGCATTCAACAAAGCTAATTGAGTCAAATGAAAGTCGAACACTTTCAACAAAGCTAATTGAGTCAAATGAAAGTCAAACACATTCAAACAAAGCTTTTTGAATCAAATGAAAGTCAAATGCATTCAACAAAGCTAATTAAGTCAAATGAAAGTCAAACACTTTCAACAAAGCGTTTAGAATCAAATGAAAGTCAAATACATTCAATCAAAGCTTTTTGAATCAAATGAAAGTCAATTGCATTCCACAATGCTAATTAAGTCAAATGAAGGTCAAACACATTCAACAAAGCTAATTGAGTCAAAAGAAAGTAAAACACATTCAGACAAAGCTTTTTGAATCAAATGAAAGTCAAATGCATTCAACAAATCTAATTGAGTCAATCGAAAGTCAAGCACTTTCAACAAAGCTAATTGAGTCAAATGTAAGTCAAACACATTCAAACAAAGCTTTTTGATTCAAATGAAAGTCAAATGCATTCAACAAAGCTAATTGAGTCAAATGAGAGTCAAACACATTCAACAAAGCTTTTAGAATCAATTGAAAGTCAAACACATTCAAACAAAGCTTTTTGAATCAAATGAAAATCAAATGAATTCAACAAAGCTAATTGAGTCAAATGAAAGTCAAACACTTTCGTAAAAGCTTTTAGAATCAAATTAAAGTCAAATATATTCAAACAAAGCTTTTTGAATCAAATGAAAGTTTATTGCATTCCACAATGCTAATTGAGTCAAATGAAGGTGAAACACATTCAACGAAGCTAATTAAGTCAAATGAAAGTCAAACACATTCAAACAAAGCTTTTTGAATCAAATGAAAGTCAAATGCATTCAACAAATCCAATTGAGTCAAATGAAAGTCAAACACATTCAAACAAAGCTTCTTGATTCAAATGAAAGTCAAATGCATTCAACAAAGCTAATTGAGTGAAATGGAAGTCAAACACTTTCAACAAAGCGTTTAGAATCAAATAAAAGTCAAATACATTCAATCAAAGCTTTGTGAATCAAATGAAAGTCAATGGCATTCCACAATGCTAATTAAATAAAATGAAAGTCAAACACATTCAACAAAGCTAATTGAGTCAAATGAAAGTCAAACACATTCAAACAAAGCTTTTTGAATCAAATGAAAGTCAAATGCATTCAACAAAGCCAATTGAGTCAAATGAAAGTCAAACACATTCAAACAAAGCTTTTTGATTCAAATAAAAATCAAAACACATTCAAATAAAGCTTCATGATTTAAATGAAAGTCAAATGCATTCAACAAAGCTAATTGTGTCAAATGAAAGTCAAACACTTTCTACTAAGCTTTTAGAATCAAATGAAAGTCAAACACATTCAAACAAAGCTTTCTGAATTAAATGAAAGTCAAATGCATTCAACAAAGCTAATTGAGTCAAATGAAAGTCAAACACTTTCAAGAAAGCGTTAGTATCAAACAAAAGTCAAATACATTCAATCAAAGCTTTTTGAATCAAATGAAAGTGAATAGCATTCCACAATGCTAATTGAGTCAAATGAAAGTCAAACACATTCAACAAAGCTAATTGAGTCAAAAGAAAGTCAAACACATTCAAACAAAGCTTTTTGATTGAATCAAATGAAAGTAAAATGCATTCAACAAAGCTAATTGAGTCAAATGAAAGTCAAACACTTTCAACAAAGCTAATTGAGTCAAATGAAAGTCAAACACAATCAAACAAAGCTTTTTGATTCAAATGAAAGTCAAATGCATTCAACAAAGCTAATTGAGTCAAATGAAAGTCAAACACTATCAACAAACCTATTAGAATGAAATGAAAGTCAAACACATTCAAACAAAGCTTTTTGAATCAAATGAAAATCAAATGAATTAAACAAAGCTAATTCAGTCAAATAATAGTCAAACACTTTCATCAAAGCTTTTAGAATCAAATTAAAGTCAAATACATTCAAACAAAGCTTTTTGAATCAAATGAAAGTCAATTGCATTCCACAATGCTAATTGAGTCAAATGAAAGTCAAACACATTCAACGAAGCTAATTGAGTAGTCAAAAACATTTAAACAAAGCTAATTGAGTCAAATGAAAGTCAAACACATTCAAACAAAGCTTTTTGATTCAAATGAAAGTCAAATGCATTCAACAAAGCTAATTGAGTCAAATGAAAGTCAAACACTTTCAACAAAGCTTTTAGAATCAAATGAAAGTCAAACACATTCAAGCAAAGCTTTTTGAATCAAATGAAAATCAAATGAATTCAACAAAGCTTATTGAGTCAAATGAAATTCAAACACTTTCATCAAAGCTTTTAGAATCAAATTAAAGTCAAATATATTCAAACAAAGCTTTTTGAATCAAATGAAAGTCAATTGCAAACCACAATGCTAATTGAGTCAAATGAAAGTCAAACACATTCAACGAAGCTAATTGAGTCAAATGAAAGTCAAACACATTCAAACAAAGCTTTTTGAATCAAATGAAAGTCAAATGCATTCAACAAAGCCAATTGAGTCAAATGAAAGTCAAACACATTCAAACATAGCTTCTTGATTCAAATGAAAGTCGAATGCATTCAAAAAAGCTAATTGAGTCAAATGAATGTCAAACACTTTCAACAAAGCTTTAAGAATCAAATGAATGTAAAACACATTCAAACAAAGCTTTTTGAATCAAATGAATGTCAAATGCATTCAACAAAGCTAATTGAGTTAAAAGAAAGTCAAACACATTCAAACAAAGCTTTTAAAATCAATTGAAAGTCAAATGCATTCAACAAAGCTAATTGAGTTAAAAGAAAGTCAAACACATTCAAACAAAGCTTTTAAAATCAAATGAAAATCAAATGCTTTCAACAAAGCCAATTGAGTCAAATGAAAGTCAAACACATTCAAACAAAGCTTTTTGAATCAAATGAAAGTCAAATGCATTCAACAAAGCTAATTGAGTCAAATGAAAGTCGAACACTTTCAACAAAGCTAATTGAGTCAAATGAAAGTCAAACACATTCAAACAAAGCTTTTTGAATCAAATGAAAGTCAAATGCATTCAACAAAGCTAATTAAGTCAAATGAAAGTCAAACACTTTCAACAAAGCGTTTAGAATCAAATGAAAGTCAAATACATTCAATCAAAGCTTTTTGAATCAAATGAAAGTCAATTGCATTCCACAATGCTAATTAAGTCAAATGAAGGTCAAACACATTCAACAAAGCTAATTGAGTCAAAAGAAAGTAAAACACATTCAGACAAAGCTTTTTGAATCAAATGAAAGTCAAATGCATTCAACAAATCTAATTGAGTCAATCGAAAGTCAAGCACTTTCAACAAAGCTAATTGAGTCAAATGTAAGTCAAACACATTCAAACAAAGCTTTTTGATTCAAATGAAAGTCAAATGCATTCAACAAAGCTAATTGAGTCAAATGAGAGTCAAACACATTCAACAAAGCTTTTAGAATCAATTGAAAGTCAAACACATTCAAACAAAGCTTTTTGAATCAAATGAAAATCAAATGAATTCAACAAAGCTAATTGAGTCAAATGAAAGTCAAACACTTTCGTAAAAGCTTTTAGAATCAAATTAAAGTCAAATATATTCAAACAAAGCTTTTTGAATCAAATGAAAGTCTATTGCATTCCACAATGCTAATTGAGTCAAATGAAGGTGAAACACATTCAACGAAGCTAATTAAGTCAAATGAAAGTCAAACACATTCAAACAAAGCTTTTTGAATCAAATGAAAGTCAAATGCATTCAACAAATCCAATTGAGTCAAATGAAAGTCAAACACATTCAAACAAAGCTTCTTGATTCAAATGAAAGTCAAATGCATTCAACAAAGCTAATTGAGTGAAATGGAAGTCAAACACTTTCAACAAAGCGTTTAGAATCAAATAAAAGTCAAATACATTCAATCAAAGCTTTTTGAATCAAATGAAAGTCAATGGCATTCCACAATGCTAATTAAATAAAATGAAAGTCAAACACATTCAACAAAGCTTATTGAGTCAAAAGAAAGTCAAACACATTCAAACAAAGCTTTTTGAATAAAATGAAAGTCAAATGCATTCAACAAATCCAATTGAGTTAAATGAAAGTCAAACACATTCAAACATAGTTTGTTGATTCAAATAAAAGTCAAATGCATTCAACAAAGCTAATTGAGTCAAATAAAAGTCAAACACATTCAAACAAAGCTTTTTGATTCAAATGAAAGTCAAATGCATTCAACAAAGGTAATTAAGTCAAATGAAAGTCAAACACTTTCAACAAAGCTTTTAGAATCAAATGAAAGTCAAACACATTCAAACAAAGCATTTTGAATCAAATGAAAATCAAATGAATTCAACAAAGCTAATTGAGTCAAATGAAAGTCAAACACTTTCGTCAAAGCTTTTAGAATCAAATTAAAATCAAATATATTCAAACAAAGCTTTTTGAATCAAATGAAAGTCAATTGCATTCCACAATGCTAATTGAGTCAAATGAAAGTCAAACACATTCAACGAAGCTAATAGAGTCAAATGAAAGTCAAACACATTCAAACAAAGCTTCTTGATTCAAATGAAAGTCATATGCATTCAACAAAGCTAGTTGAGTCAAATGAAAGTCAAACACTTTCAACAAAGTGTTTAGAATCAAATGAAAGTCAAATAAATTCAATCAAAGCTTTTTGAATCAAATTAAAGTCAAATGCATTCAACAAAGCTAATTAAGTCAAATGAAAGTCAAACACTTTCAACAAAGCTAATTAAGTCAAATGAAAGTCAAACACATTCAAACAAAGCTTTTTGATTCAAATGAAAGTCAAATGCATTCAACAAAGCTAATTGAGTTAAATGAAAGTCAAACACTTTCAACAAAGGTTTTAGAATCAAATGAAAGTCAAATACATTCAAACAAAGCTTTTTGAATCATACGAAAATCAAATGAAATCAACAAAGCTAATTGAGTTAAATGAATGTCAAACACATTTAACGAAGCTAATTGAGTCAAATGAAAGTCAAACACATTCAAACAAAGTTTTTTGAATCAAATGAAAGTCAAATGCATTCAACAAAGCCAATTGAGTCAAATGAAAGTCAAACACATTCAAACAAAGCTTTTTGATTCAAATAAAAATCAAATGCATTCAACAAAGCTAATTGACTCAAACGAAAGTCAAACACTTTCAACAGAGCTAATTGAGTCAAATGAAAGTCAAACACATTCAAACAAAGATTTTTGGTTCAAATGAAAGTCAAATGCATTCAACAAAGGTAATTAAGTCAAATAAAAGTCAAACACTTTCAACAAAGCTTTTAGAATCAAATGAAAGTCAAACACATTCAAAAAAGCTTTTTGAATCAAATGAAAATCAAACGAATTCAACAAAGCTAATTGAGTCAAATGAAAGTCAAACACTTTCGTCAAAGCTTTTAGAATCAAATTAAAGTCAAATATATTCAAACAAAGCTTTTTGAATCAAATGAAAGTCAATTGCATTCCACAATGCTAATTAAGTTTATGAAGGTCAAACATATTCAACGAAGCTAATAGAGTCAAATGAGAGTCAAACACATTCAAAGAAAGCTTTTTGAATCAAATGAAAGTCAAATGCGTTCAACAAATCCAATTGAGTCAAATGAAAGTCAAACACATTCAAACGAAGCTTCTTGATTCAAATGAAAGTCATATGCATTCAACAAAGCTAGTTGAGTCAAATGAAAGTCAAACACTTTCAACAAAGTGTTTAGAATCAAATGAAAGTCAAATACATTCAATCAAAGCTTTTTGAATCAAATGAAAGTCAAATGCATTCAACAAAGCTAATTGAGTCAAATGAAAGTCAAACACTTTCAACAAAGCTAATTGAGTCAAATGAAAGTCAAACACATTCAAACAAAGCTTTTTGATTCAAATGAAAGTCAAATACATTCAACAAAGCTAATTGATTTAAATGAAAGTCAAACACTTTCAACAAAGGTTTTAGAATCAATTGAAAGTCAAATACATTCAAACAAAGCTTTTTGAATCATACGAAAATCAAATGAATTCAACAAAGCTAATTGAGTTAAATGAATGTCAAAAACATTTAACGAAGCTAATTGAGTCAAATGAAAGTCAAACACATTCAAACAAAGTTTTTTGAATCAAATGAAAGTCAAATGCATTCGACAAAGCCAATTGAGTCAAATGAAAGTCAAACACATTCAAAAAAAGCTTTTTGATTCAAATAAAAATCAAATGCATTCAACAAAGCTAATTGACTCAAACGAAAGTCAAAAACTTTCAACAGAGCTAATTGAGTCAAATGAAAGTCAAACACATTCAAACAAAGCTTTTTGGTTCAAATGAAAGTCAAATGCATTCAACAAAGGTAATTAAGTCAAATAAAAGTCAAACACTTTCAACAAAGCTTTTAGAATCAAATGAAAGTCAAACACATTTAAACAAAGGTTTTTGAATCAAATGAAAATCAAATAAATTCAACAAAGCTAATTAAGTCAAATGAAAGTCAAACACTTTCGTCAAAGCTTTTAGAATCAAATTAAAGTCAAATATATTCAAACAAAGCTTTTTGAATCAAATGAAAGTCCATTGCATTCCACAATGCTAATTAAGTCAAATGAAGGTCAAACATATTCAACGAAGCTAATAGAGTCAAATGAGAGTCAAACACATTCAAACAAAGCTTTTTGAATCAAATGAAAGTCAAATGCATTCAACAAATCCAATTGAGTCAAATGAAAGTCAAACACATTCAAACGAAGCTTCTTGATTCAAATGAAAGTCATATGCATTCAACAAAGCTAGTTGAGTCAAATGAAAGTCAAACACTTTCAACAAAGTGTTTAGAATCAAATGAAAGTCAAATACATTCAATCAAAGCTTTTTGAATCAAATGAAAGTCAACTGCATTCAACAAAGCTAATTGAGTCAAATGAAAGTCAAACACTTTCAAACAAGCTAATTGAGTCAAATGAAAGTCAAACACATTCAAACAAAGCTTTTTGATTCAAATGAAAGTCAAATGCATTCAACAAATCTAATTGAGTTAAATGAAAGTCAAACACTTTCAACAAAGGTTTTAGAATCAAATGAAAGTCAAATACATTCAAACAAAGCTTTTTGAATCAAACGAAAATCAAATGAATTCAACAAAGCTAAGTGAGTCAAATAAAAGTCAAATACTTTCATCAAAGCTTTTAGAATAAAATGAAAGTCAAATACATTTAAACAAAGCTTTTTGAATCAAATCGAAGGCAATTGCATTCCACCATGCTAATTGAGTCAAATAAAAGTCAAACACATTCAACGAAGCTAATTGAGTCAAATGAAAGTGAAACACATTCAAACAAAGTTTTTTGAATCAAGTGAAAGTCAAATGCATTCAACAAAGCCAATTGAGTCAAATGAAAGTCAAACACATTCAAATAAAGGTTCTTGATTCAAATGAAAGTCAAATGCATTCAACTAAGCTAATTGTGTCAAATGAAAGTCAAACACTTTCAACAAAGCTTTTAGAATCAAATGAAAGTTAAACATCTTCAAACAATGCTTTTTGAATCAAATGAAAATCAAATGAATTCAACAAAGCTAATTGAGTCAAATGAAAGTCAAACACTTTCGTCAAAGCTTTTAGAATCAAATTAAAGTCAAATATATTCAAACAAAGCTTTTTGAATCAAATGAAAGTCAATTGCATTCCACAATGCTAATTGAGTCGAATGAAGGTTAAACACATTCAACGAAGCTAATAGAGTCAAATGAAAGTCAAACACATTCAAACAAAGCTTTTTGAATCAAATGAAAGTTAAATGCATTCAACAAATCCAATTGAGTCAAATGAAAGTCAAACACATTCAAACGAAGCTTCTTGATTCAAATGAAAGTCATATGCATTCAACAAAGCTAGTTGAGTCAAATGAAAGTCAAACACTTTGAACAAAGTGTTTAGAATCAAATGAAAGTCAAATACATTCAATCAAAGCTTTTTAAATCAAATGAAAGTCAAATGCATTCAACAAAGCTAATTGAGTCAAATGAAAGTCAAACACTTTCAACAAAGCTAATTGAGTCAAATGAAAGTCAAACACATTCAAACGAAGCTTTTTGATTCAAATGAAAGTCAAATGCATTCAACGAATCTAATTGAGTTAAATGAAAGTCAAACACTTTCAACAAAGGTTTTAGAATCAAATTAAAGTCAAATACATTCAAACAAAGCTTTTTGAATCAAACGAAAATCAAATGAATTCAACAAAGCTAATTGAGTCAAATAAAAGTCAAATACTTTCATCAAAGCTTTTAGAATAAAATGAAAGTCAAATACATTTAAACAAAGCTTTTTGAATCAAATCGAAGGCAATTGCATTCTACCATGCTAATTGAGTCAAATGAAAGTCAAACACATTCAACGAAGCTAATTGAGTCAAATGAAAGTCAAACACATTCAAACAAAGTTTTTTGAATCAAGTGAAAGTCAAATGCATTCAACAAAGCCAATTGAGTCAAATGAAAGTCAAACACATTCAAATAAAGCTTCTTGATTCAAATGAAAGTCAATTGCATTCAACTAAGCTAATTGTGTCAAATGAAAGTCAAACACTTTCAACAAAGCTATTAGAATCAAATGAAAGTCAAACATCTTCAAACAAAGCTTTTTGAATCAAATGAAAATCAAATGAATTCAACAAAGCTAATTGAGTCAAATGAAAGTAAAACACTTTCGTCAAAGCTTTTAGAATCAAATTAAAGTCAAATATATTCAAACAAAGCTTTTTGAATCAAATGAAAGTCCATTGCATTCCACAATGCTAATTAAGTCAAATGAAGGTCAAACATATTCAACGAAGCTAATAGAGTCAAATGAGAGTCAAACACATTCAAACAAAGCTTTTTGAATCAAATGAAAGTCAAATGCATTCAACAAATCCAATTGAGTCAAATGAAAGTCAAACACATTCAAACGAAGCTTCTTGATTCAAATGAAAGTCATATGCATTCAACAAAGCTAGTTGAGTCAAATGAAAGTCAAACACTTTCAACAAAGTGTTTAGAATCAAATGAAAGTCAAATACATTCAATCAAAGCTTTTTGAATCAAATGAAAGTCAACTGCATTCAACAAAGCTAATTGAGTCAAATGAAAGTCAAACACTTTCAAACAAGCTAATTGAGTCAAATGAAAGTCAAACACATTCAAACAAAGCTTTTTGATTCAAATGAAAGTCAAATGCATTCAACAAATCTAATTGAGTTAAATGAAAGTCAAACACTTTCAACAAAGGTTTTAGAATCAAATGAAAGTCAAATACATTCAAACAAAGCTTTTTGAATCAAACGAAAATCAAATGAATTCAACAAAGCTAAGTGAGTCAAATAAAAGTCAAATACTTTCATCAAAGCTTTTAGAATAAAATGAAAGTCAAATACATTTAAACAAAGCTTTTTGAATCAAATCGAAGGCAATTGCATTCCACCATGCTAATTGAGTCAAATAAAAGTCAAACACATTCAACGAAGCTAATTGAGTCAAATGAAAGTGAAACACATTCAAACAAAGTTTTTTGAATCAAGTGAAAGTCAAATGCATTCAACAAAGCCAATTGAGTCAAATGAAAGTCAAACACATTCAAATAAAGGTTCTTGATTCAAATGAAAGTCAAATGCATTCAACTAAGCTAATTGTGTCAAATGAAAGTCAAACACTTTCAACAAAGCTTTTAGAATCAAATGAAAGTTAAACATCTTCAAACAATGCTTTTTGAATCAAATGAAAATCAAATGAATTCAACAAAGCTAATTGAGTCAAATGAAAGTCAAACACTTTCGTCAAAGCTTTTAGAATCAAATTAAAGTCAAATATATTCAAACAAAGCTTTTTGAATCAAATGAAAGTCAATTGCATTCCACAATGCTAATTGAGTCGAATGAAGGTTAAACACATTCAACGAAGCTAATAGAGTCAAATGAAAGTCAAACACATTCAAACAAAGCTTTTTGAATCAAATGAAAGTTAAATGCATTCAACAAATCCAATTGAGTCAAATGAAAGTCAAACACATTCAAACGAAGCTTCTTGATTCAAATGAAAGTCATATGCATTCAACAAAGCTAGTTGAGTCAAATGAAAGTCAAACACTTTGAACAAAGTGTTTAGAATAAAATGAAAGTCAAATACATTCAATCAAAGCTTTTTAAATCAAATGAAAGTCAAATGCATTCAACAAAGCTAATTGAGTCAAATGAAAGTCAAACACTTTCAACAAAGCTAATTGAGTCAAATGAAAGTCAAACACATTCAAACGAAGCTTTTTGATTCAAATGAAAGTCAAATGCATTCAACGAATCTAATTGAGTTAAATGAAAGTCAAACACTTTCAACAAAGGTTTTAGAATCAAATTAAAGTCAAATACATTCAAACAAAGCTTTTTGAATCAAACGAAAATCAAATGAATTCAACAAAGCTAATTGAGTCAAATAAAAGTCAAATACTTTCATCAAAGCTTTTAGAATAAAATGAAAGTCAAATACATTTAAACAAAGCTTTTTGAATCAAATCGAAGGCAATTGCATTCTACCATGCTAATTGAGTCAAATGAAAGTCAAACACATTCAACGAAGCTAATTGAGTCAAATGAAAGTCAAACACATTCAAACAAAGTTTTTTGAATCAAGTGAAAGTCAAATGCATTCAACAAAGCCAATTGAGTCAAATGAAAGTCAAACACATTCAAATAAAGCTTCTTGATTCAAATGAAAGTCAATTGCATTCAACTAAGCTAATTGTGTCAAATGAAAGTCAAACACTTTCAACAAAGCTATTAGAATCAAATGAAAGTCAAACATCTTCAAACAAAGCTTTTTGAATCAAATGAAAATCAAATGAATTCAACAAAGCTAATTGAGTCAAATGAAAGTAAAACACTTTCGTCAAAGCTTTTAGAATCAAATTAAAGTCAAATATATTCAAACAAAGCTTTTTGAATCAAATGAAAGTCAAATGCATTCCACAATGCTAATTGAGTCGAATGAAGGTCAAACACATTCAACGAAGCTAATAGAGTCAAATGAAAGTCAAACACATTCAAACAAAGCTTTTTGAATCAAATGAAAGTTAAATGCATTCAACAAATCCAATTGAGTCAAATGAAAGTCAAACACATTCAAACAAAGCTTCTTGATTCAAATGAAAGTCATATGCATTCAACAAAGCTAGTTGAGTCAAATGAAAGTCAAACACTTTCAAACAAAGCTTCTTGATTCAAATGAAAGTCAAATACATTCAATCAAAGTTTTTTGAATCAAATGAAAGTCAAATGAATTCAACAAAGCTAATTGAGTCAAATGAAAGTCAAACACTATCGTCAAAGCTTTTAGAATCAAATTAAAGTCAAATATATTCAAACAAAGCTTTTTGAATCAAATGAAAGTCAATTGCATTCCACAATGCTAATTAAGTCAAATGAAGGTCCAACACATTCAACGAAGCTAATAGAGTCAAATGAAAGTCAAACACATTCAAACAAAGCTTTTTGAATCAAATGAAAGTCAAATGCATTAAACAAATCCAATTGAGTCAAATGAAAGTCAAACACATTCAAACAAAGCTTCTTGATTCAAATGAAAGTCATATGCATTCAACAAAGCTAGTTGAGTCAAATGAAAGTCAAACACTTTCAACAAAGTGTTTAGAATCAAATGAAAGTCAAATACATTCAATCAAAGCTTTTTGAATCAAATGAAAGTCAAATGCATTCAACAAAGCTAATTGAGTCAAATGAAAGTCAAACACTTTCAAACAAGCTAATTGAGTCAAATGAAAGTCAAACACATTCAAACAAAGCTTTTTGATTCAAATGAAAGTCAAATGCATTCAACAAATCTAATTGTGTTAAATGAAAGTCAAACACTTTCAACAAAGGTTTTAGAATCAAATGAAAGTCAAATACATTCAAACAAAGGTTTTTGAATCAAACGAAAATCAAATGAATTCAACAAAGCTAATTGAGTCAAATGAAAGTCAAACACTTTCGTCAAAGCTTTTAGAATCAAATTAAAGTCAAATATATTCAAACAAAGCTTTTTGAATCAAATGAAAGTCAATTGCATTCCACAATGCTAATTGAGTCAAATGAAGGACAAACACATTCAACGAAGCTAATAGAGTCAAATGAAAGTCAAACACATTCAAACAAAGCTTTTTGAATCAAATGAAAGTCAAATGCATTCAACAAATCCAATTGATTCAAATGAAAGTCAAACACATTCAAACGAAGCTTCTTGATTCAAATGAAAGTCATATGCATTCAACAAAGCTAGTTGAGTCAAATGAAAGTCAAACACTTTCAACAAAGTGTTTAGAATCAAATGAAAGTCAAATACATTCAATCAAAGCTTTTTGAATCAAATGAAAGTCAAATGCATTCAACAAAGCTAATTGAGTCAAATGAAAGTCAAACACTTTCAAACAAGCTAATTGAGTCAAATGAAAGTAAAACACATTCAAACAAAGCTTTTTGATTCAAATGAAAGTCAAATGCATTCTACAAATCTAATTGAGTTAAATGAAAGTCAAACACTTTCAACAAAGGTTTTAGAATCAAATGAAAGTCAAATACATTCAAACAAAGCTTTTTGAATCAAACGAAAATCAAATGAATTCAACAAAGCTAATTGAGTCAAATAAAAGTCAAATACTTTCATCAAAGCTTTTAGAATAAAATGAAAGTCAAATACATTTAAACAAAGCTTTTTGAATCAAATCGAAGGCAATTGCATTCCACCATGCTAATTGAGTCAAATGAAAGTCAAACACATTCAACGAAGCTAATTGAGTCAAATGAAAGTCAAACACATTCAAACAAAGTTTTTTGAATCAAGTGAAAGTCAAATGCATTCAACAAAGCCAATTGAGTCAAATGAAAGTCAAACACATTCAAATAAAGGTTCTTGATTCAAATGAAAGTCAAATGCATTCAACTAAGCTAATTGTGTCAAATGAAAGTCAAACACTTTCAACAAAGCTTTTAGAATCAAATGAAAGTTAAACATCTTCAAACAATGCTTTTTGAATCAAATGAAAATCAAATGAATTCAACAAAGCTAATTGAGTCAAATGAAAGTCAAACACTTTCGTCAAAGCTTTTAGAATCAAATTAAAGTCAAATATATTCAAACAAAGCTTTTTGAATCAAATGAAAGTCAATTGCATTCCACAATGCTAATTGAGTCGAATGAAGGTTAAACACATTCAACGAAGCTAATAGAGTCAAATGAAAGTCAAACACATTCAAACAAAGCTTTTTGAATCAAATGAAAGTTAAATGCATTCAACAAATCCAATTGAGTCAAATGAAAGTCAAACACATTCAAACGAAGCTTCTTGATTCAAATGAAAGTCATATGCATTCAACAAAGCTAGTTGAGTCAAATGAAAGTCAAACACTTTGAACAAAGTGTTTAGAATCAAATGAAAGTCAAATACATTCTATCAAAGCTTTTTAAATCAAATGAAAGTCAAATGCATTAAACAAAGCTAATTGAGTCAAATGAAAGTCAAACACTTTCAACAAAGCTAATTGAGTCAAATGAAAGTCAAACACATTCAAACGAAGCTTTTTGATTCAAATGAAAGTCAAATGCATTCAACAAATCTAATTGAGTTAAATGAAAGTCAAACACTTTCAACAAAGGTTTTAGAATCAAATTAAAGTCAAATACATTCAAACAAAGCTTTTTGAATCAAACGAAAATCAAATGAATTCAACAAAGCTAATTGAGTCAAATAAAAGTCAAATACTTTCATCAAAGCTTTTAGAATAAAATGAAAGTCAAATACATTTAAACAAAGCTTTTTGAATCAAATCGAAGGCAATTGCATTCTACCATGCTAATTGAGTCAAATAAAGTCAAACACATTCAACGAAGCTAATTGAGTCAAATGAAAGTCAAACACATTCAAACAAAGTTTTTTGAATCAAGTGAAAGTCAAATGCATTCAACAAAGCCAATTGAGTCAAATGAAAGTCAAACACATTCAAATAAAGCTTCTTGATTCAAATGAAAGTCAATTGCATTCAATTAAGCTAATTGTGTCAAATGAAAGTCAAACACTTTCAACAAAGCTATTAGAATCAAATGAAAGTCAAACATCTTCAAACAAAGCTTTTTGAATCAAATGAAAATCAAATGAATTCAACAAAGCTAATTGAGTCAAATGAAAGTAAAACACTTTCGTCAAAGCTTTTAGAATCAAATTAAAGTCAAATATATTCAAACAAAGCTTTTTGAATCAAATGAAAGTCAATTGCATTCCACAATGCTAATTGAGTCGAATGAAGGTCAAACACATTCAACGAAGCTAATAGAGTCAAATGAAAGTCAAATACATTCAAACAAAGCTTTTTGAATCAAATGAAAGTTAAATGCATTCAACAAATCCAATTGAGTCAAATGAAAGTCAAACACATTCAAACAAAGCTTCTTGATTCAAATGAAAGTCATATGCATTCAACAAAGCTAGTTGAGTCAAATGAAAGTCAAACACTTTCAAACAAAGCTTCTTGATTCATATGAAAGTCAAATACATTCAATCAAAGCTTTTTGAATCAAATGAAAGTCAAATGAATTCAACAAAGCTAATTGAGTCAAATGAAAGTCAAACACTATCGTCAAAGCTTTTAGAATCAAATTAAAGTCAAATATATTCAAACAAAGCTTTTTGAATCAAATGAAAGTCAATTGCATTCCACAATGCTAATTAAGTCAAATGAAGGTCCAACACATTCAACGAAGCTAATAGAGTCAAATGAAAGTCAAACACATTCAAACAAAGCTTCTTGATTCATATGAAAGTCATGTGCATTCAACAATGCTAGTTGAGTCAAATGAAAGTCAAACACTTTCAAACAAAGCTTCTTGATTCAAATGAAAGTCAAATACATTCAATCAAAGCTTTTTGAATCAAATGAAAGTCAAATGCATTCAACAAAGCTAATTGAGTCAAATGAAAGTTAAACACATTCAACAACGCTAATTGAGTCAAAAGAAAGTCAAACACATTCAAACAAAGCATTTTGAATCAAATGAAAGTCAAATGCATTCAACAAAGCCAATTGAGTCAAATGAAAGTGAAACACATTCAAACAAAGCTTTTTGATTCAAATAAAAATCAAATGCATTCAACAAAGGTAATTGAGTCAAATGAAAGTCAAACACATTCAAACAAAGCTTTTAATTCAAATGAAAGTCAAATGCATTCAACTAAGCTAAATGTGTCAAATGAAAGTCAAACACTTTCAACAATGCTTTTAGAATCAAATGAAAGTCAAATATCTTCAAATAAAGCTATTTGAATCAAATGAAAATCAAATGAATTCAACAAAGCTAATTGAGTTAAATGAAAGTCAAACACTTTCGTCAAAGCTTTTAGAATCAAATTAAAGTCAAATATATTCAAACAAAGCTTTTTGAATCAAATGAAAGTCAATTGCATTCCACAATGCTAATTGAGTCGAATGAAGGTCAAACACATTCAACGAAGCTAATAGAGTCAAATGAAAGTCAAACACATTCAAACAAAGCTTTTTGAATCAAATGAAAGTTAAATGCATTCAACAAATCCAATTGAGTCAAATGAAAGTCAAACACATTCAAACAAAGCTTCTTGATTCAAATGAAAGTCATATGCATTCAACAAAGCTAGTTGAGTCAAATGAAAGTCAAACACTTTCAACAAAGTGTTTAGAATCAAATGAAAGTTAAATACATTCAATCAAAGCTTTTTGAATCAAATGAAAGTCAAATGCATTCAACAAAGCTAATTGAGTCAAATGAAAGTCAAACACTTTCAACAAAGCTAATTGAGTCAAATGAAAGTCAAACACATTCAAACAAAGCTTTTTGATTCATATGAAAGTCAAATGCATTCAACAAAGCTAATTGAGTTAAATGAAAGTCAAACACTTCAACAAAGGTTTTAGAATCAAATGAAAGTCAAATACATTCAAACAAAGCTATTTGAATCATACGAAAATTAAATGAATTCAACAAAGCTAATTGAGTTAAATGAATGTCAAACACATTTAACGAAGCTAATTGAGTCAAATGAAAGTCAAACACATTCAAACAAAGTTTTTTGAATCAAATGAAAGTCAAATGCATTCAACAAAGCCAATTGAGTCAAATGAAAGTCAAACACATTCAAACAAAGCTTTTTGATTCAAATAAAAATCAAATGCATTCAACAAAGCTAATTGACTCAAACGAAAGTCAAACACTTTCAACAAAGCTAAATGAGTCAAATGAAAGTCAAACACATTCAAACAAAGCTTTTTGATTCAAATGAAAGTCAAATGCATTAAACAAAGGTAATTAAGTCAAATAAAAGTCAAACACTTTCAACAAAGCTTTTAGAATTAAATGAAAGTCAAACACATTCAAACAAAGCTTTTTGAATCAAATGAAAATTAAATGAATTCAACAAAGCTAATTGAGTCAAATGAAAGTCAAACACTTCGTCAAAGCTTTTAGAATCAAATTAAAGTCAAATATATTCAAACAAAGCTTTTTGAATCAAATGAAAGTCAATTGCATTCCACAATGCTAATTAAGTCAAATGAAGGTCAAACACATTCAAACAAAGCTTTTTGACTCAAATGAAAGTCAAATGCATTCAACAAATCCAATTGAGTCAAATGAAAGTCAAACACATTCAAACAAAGCTTCTTGATTCAAATGAAAGTCATATGCATTCAACAAAGCTAGTTGAGTCAAATGAAAGTCAAACACTTTCAAACAAAGCTTCTTGATTCAAATGAAAGTCAAATACATTCAATCAAAGCTTTTTGAATCAAATGAAAGTCAAATGCATTCTACAAAGCTAATTGAGTCAAATGAAAGTCAAACACATTCAACAAAGCTAATTGAGTCAAAAGAAAGTCAAACACATTCAAACAAAGCTTTTTGAATCAAATGAAAGTCAAATGAATTTAACAAAGCCAATTGAGTCAAATGAAAGTCAAACACATTCAAACAAAGCTTTTTGATTCAAATAAAAATCAAATGCATTCAACAAAGGTAATTGAGTCAAATGAAAGTCAAACACATTCAAACAAAGCTTTTTGATTCAAATGAAAGTCAAATGCATTCAACAAAGGTAATTAAGTCAAATGAAAGTCAAACACTTTCAACAAAGCTTTTAGAATCAAATGAAAGTCAAATGCATTCAACAAAGGTAATTAAGTCAAATGAAAGTCAAACACTTTCAACAAAGCTTTTTGAATCAAATGAAAATCAAATGAATTCAACAAAGCTAATTGAGTCAAATGAAAGTCAAACACTTCGTCAAAGCTTTTAGAATCAAATTAAAGTCAAATATATTCAAACAAAGCTTTTTGAATCAAATGAAAGTCAATTGCATTCCACAATGCTAATTGAGTCAAATGAAGGTCAAACACATTCAACGAAGCTAATAGAGTCAAATGAAAGTCAAACACATTCAAACAAAGCTTTTTGAATCAAATGAAAGTTAAATGCATTTAACAAATCTAATTGAGTCAAATGAAAGTCAAACACAATCAAACAAAGCTTCTTGATTCAAATGAAAGTCATATGCATTCAACAAAGCTAGTTGAGTCAAATGGAAGTCAAACACTTTCAACAAAGTGTTTAGAATCAAATGAAAGTCAAATACATTCAATCAAAGCTTTTTGAATCAAACGAAAGTCAAATGCATTCAACAAAGCTAATTGAGTCAAATGAAAGTCAAACACTTTCAACAAAGCTAATTGAGTCAAATGAAAGTCAAACACATTCAAACAAAGCTTTTTGATTCAAATGAAAGTCAAATGCATTCAACAAAGCTAATTAAGTTAAATGAAAGTCAAACACTTTCAACAAAGGTTTTAGAATCAAATGAAAGTCAAACACATTCAAACAAAGCTTTTTGAATCATACGAAAATCAAATGAATTCAACAAAGCTAATTGAGTTAAATGAAAGTCAAACACATTTAACGAAGCTAATTGAGTCAAATGAAAGTCAAACACATTCAAACAAAGTTTTTTGAATCAAATGAAAGTCAAATGCATTCAACAAAGCCAATTGAGTCAAATGAAAGTCAAACACATTCAAACAAAGCTTTTTGATTCAAATAAAAATCAAATGCATTCAACAAAGCTAATTGACTCAAACGAAAGTCAAACACTTTCAACAAAGCTAATTGAGTCAAATGAAAGTCAAACACGTTCAAACAAAGCTTTTTGATTCAAATGAAAGTCAAATGCATTCAACAAAGGTAATTAAGTAAAATAAAATTCAAACACTTTCAAATAAGCTTTTAGAATCAAATGAAAGTCAAATACATTCAAACAAAGCTTTTTGAATCAAATGAAAATCAAATGAATTCAACAAAGCTAATTGAGTCAAATGAAAGTCAAACACTTTCGTCAAAGCTTTTAGAATCAAATTAAAGTCAAATATATTCAAACAAAGCTTGTTGAATCAAATGAAAGTCAATTGCATTCCACAATGCTAATTAAGTCAAATGAAGGTGAAACACATTCAACGAAGCTAATAGAGTCAAATGAAATTCAAACACATTCAAACAAAGCTTTTTGAATCAATTGAAAGTCAAATGCATTCAACAAATCCAATTGAGTCAAATGAAAGTCAAACACATTCAAACAAAGCTTCTTGATTCAAATGAAAGTCATATGCATTCAACAAAGCTAGTTGAGTCAAATGGAAGTCAAACACTTTCAACAAAGTGTTTAGAATCAAATGAAAGTCAAATACATTCAATCAAAGCTTTTTGAATCAAATGAAAGTCAAATGCATTCAACAAAGCTAATTGAGTCAAATGAAAGTCAAACACTTTCAACAAAGCTAATTGAGTCAAATGAAAGTCAAACACATTCAAACAAAGCTTTTTGATTCAAATGAAAGTCAAATGCATTCAACAAAGCTAATTAAGTTAAATGAAAGTCAAACACTTTCAACAAAGGTTTTAGAATCAAATGAAAGTCAAACACATTCAAACAAAGCTTTTTGAATCATACGAAAATCAAATGAATTCAACAAAGCTAATTGAGTTAAATGAAAGTCAAACACATTTAACGAAGCTAATTGAGTCAAATGAAAGTCAAACACATTCAAACAAAGTTTTTTGAATTAAATGAAAGTCAAATGCATTCAACAAAGCCAATTGAGTCAAATGAAAGTCAAACACATTCAAACAAAGCTTTTTGATTCAAATAAAAATCAAATGCATTCAACAAAGCTAATTGACTCATACGAAAGTCAAACACTTTCAACAAAGCTAATTGAGTCAAATGAAAGTCAAACACGTTCAAACAAAGCTTTTTGATTCAAATGAAAGTCAAATGCATTCAACAAAGGTAATTAAGTAAAATAAAAGTCAAACACTTTCAACAAAGCTTTTAGAATCAAATGAAAGTCAAATACATTCAAACAAAGCTTTATGAATCAAATGAAAATCAAATGAATTCAACAAAGCTAATTGAGTCAAATGAAAGTCAAACACTTTCGTCAAAGCTTTTAGAATCAAATTAAAGTCAAATATATTCAAACAAAGCTTGTTGAATCAAATGAAAGTCAATTGCATTCCACAATGCTAATTAAGTCAAATGAAGGTCAAACACATTCAACGAAGCTAATAGAGTCAAATGAAAGTCAAACACATTCAAACAAAGCTTTTTGAATCAATTGAAAGTCAAATGCATTCAACAAATCCAATTGAGTCAAATGAAAGTCCAACACATTCAAACAAAGCTTCTTGATTCAAATGAAAGTCATATGCATTCAACAAAGCTAGTTGAGTCAAATGGAAGTCAAACACTTTCAACAAAGTGTTTAGAATCAAATGAAAGTCAAATACATTCAATCAAAGCTTTTTGAATCAAATGAAAGTCAAATGCATTCAACAAAGCTAATTGAGTCAAATGAAAGTCAAACACTTTCAACAAAGCTAATTGAGTCAAATGAAAGTCAAACACATTCAAACAAAGCTTTTTGATTCAAATGAAAGTCAAATGCATTCAACAAAGCTAATTAAGTTAAATGAAAGTCAAACACTTTCAACAAAGGTTTTAGAATCAAATGAAAGTCAAATACATTCAAACAAAGCTTTTTGAATCATACGAAAATCAAATGAATTCAACAAAGCTAATTGAGTTAAATGAATGTCAAACACATTTAACGAAGCTAATTGAGTTAAATGAAAGTCAAACACATTCAAACAAAGTTTTTTGAATCAAATGAAAGTCAAATGCATTCAACAAAGCCAATTGAGTCAAATGAAAGTCAAACACATTCAAACAAAGCTTTTTGATTCAAATAAAAATCAAATGCATTCAACAAAGCTAATTGACTCAAACGAAAGTCAAACACTTTCAACAAAGCTAATTGAGTCAAATGAAAGTCAAACACGTTCAAACAAAGCTTTTTGATTCAAATGAAAGTCAAATGCATTCAACAAAGGTAATTAAGTAAAATAAAAGTCAAACACATTCAACAAAGCTTTTAGAATCAAATGAAAGTCAAACACATTCAAACAAAGCTTTTTGAATCAAATGAAAATCAAATGAATTCAACAAAGCTAATTGAGTCAAATCAAAGTCAAACACTTTCGTCAAAGCTTTTAGAATCAAATTAAAGTCAAATATATTCAAACAAAGCTTTTTGAATCAAATGAAAGTCAATTGCATTCCACAATGCTAATTAAGTCAAATGAAGGTCAAACACATTCAACGAAGCTAATAGAGTCAAATGAAAGTCAAACAAATTCAAACAAAGCTTTTTGAATCAAATGAAAGTCAAATGCATTCAACAAGTCCAATTGAGTCAAATGAAAGTCAAACACATTCAAACAAAGCTTCTTGATTCAAATGAAAGTCATATGCATTCAACAAAGCTAGTTGAGTCAAATGAAAGTCAAACACTTTCAACAAAGTGTTTAGAATCAAATGAAAGTCAAATACATTCAATCAAAGCTTTTTGAATCAAATGAAAGTCAAATGCATTCAACAAAGCTAATTGAGTCAAATGAAAGTCAAACACTTTCAACAAAGCTAATTGAGTCAAATGAAAGTCTAACACATTCAAACAAAGCTTTTTGATTCAAATGAAAGTCAAATGCATTCAACAAAGCTAATTGAGTTAAATGAAAGTCAAACACTTTCAATAAAGGTTTTAGAATCAAATGAAAGTCAAATACATTCAAACAAAGCTTTTTGAATCAAACGAAAATCAAATGAATTCAACAAAGCTAATTGAGTCAAATAAAAGTCAAATACTTTCATCAAAGCTTTTAGAATAAAATGAAAGTCAAATACATTTAAACAAAGTTTTTTGAATCAAATCGAAGGCAATTGCATTCCACAATGCTAATTGAGTCAAATTAAAGTCAAACACATTCAACGAAGCTAATTGAGTCAAATGAAAGTCAAACACATTCAAACAAAGTTTTTTGAATCAAGTGAAAGTCAACTGCATTCAACAAAGCCAATTGAGTCAATTGAAAGTCTAACACATTCAAATAAAGCTTCTTGATTCAAATGAAAGTCAAATGCATTCAACTAAGCTAATTGTGTCAAATGAAAGTCAAACACTTTCAACAAAGCTTTTAGAATCATATGAAAGTCAAATACATTCAAACAAAGCTTTTTGAATCAAACGAAAATCAAATGAATTCAACAAAGCTAATTGAGTCAAATAAAAGTCAAATACTTTCATCAAAGCTTTTAGAATAAAATGAAAGTCAAATACATTTAAACAAAGCTTTTTGAATCAAATCGAAGGCAATTGCATTCCACAATGCTAATTGAGTGAAATGAAAGTTAAACACATTCAACGAAGCTAATAGAGTCAAATGAAAGTCAAACACATTCAAACAAAGCTTTTTGAATCAAATGAAAATCAAATGCATTCAACAAAACCAATTGAGTCAAATGAAAGTCAAACACATTCAAACAAAGCTTCTTGATTCAAATGAAAGTCAAATGCATTCAACAAAGCTAATTAAGTTAAATGAAAGTCAAACACTTTCAACAAAGGTTTTAGAATCAAATGAAAGTCAAATACTTTCAAACAAAGCTTTTTGAATCATACGAAAATCAAATGAATTCAACAAAGCTAATTGAGTTAAATGAATGTCAAACACATTTAACGAAGCTAATTGAGTCAAATGAAAGTCAAACACATTCAAACAAAGTTTTTTGAATCAAATGAAAGTCAAATGCATTGAACAAAGCCAATTGAGTCAAATGAAAGTCAAACACATTCAAACAAAGCTTTTTGATTCAAATAAAAATCAAATGCATTCAACAAAGCTAATTGACTCAAACGAAAGTCAAACACTTTCAACAAAGCTAATTGAGTCAAATGAAAGTCAAACACATTCAAACAAAGCTATTTGATTCAAATGAAAGTCAAATGCATTCAACAAAGCTAATTGAGTTAAATGAAAGTCAAACACTTTCAGCAAAGGTTTTAGAATCAAATGAAAGTCAAATACATTTAAACAAAGCTTTTTGAATCAAACGAAAATCAAATGAATTCAACAAAGCTAATTGAGTCAAATAAAAGTCAAATACTTTCATCAAAGCTTTTAGAATAAAATGAAAGTCAAATACATTTAAACAAAGCTTTTTGAATCAAATCGAAGGCAATTGCATTCCACAATGCTAATTGAGTCAAATGAAAGTCAAACACATTCAACGAAGCTAACTGAGTCAAATGCAAGTCAAACACATTCAAACAAAGTTTTTTGAATCAAGTGAAAGTCAAATGCATTCAACAAAGCCAATTAAGTTAAATGAAAGTCAAACACATTCAAATAAAGCTTCTTGATTCAAATGAAAGTCAAATGCATTCAACTAAGTTAATTGTGTCAAATGAAAGTCAAACACTTTCAACAAAGCTTTTAGAATCAAATGAAAGTCAAACATCTTCAAACAAAGCTTTTTTAATCAAATAAAAATCAAATGAATTCAACAAAGCTAATTGAGTCAAATGAAAGTCAAACACTTTCGTCAAAGCTTTTAGAATCAAATTAAAGTCAAATATATTCAAACAAAGCTTTTTGAATCAAATGAAAGTCAATTGCATTCCACAATGCTAATTGAGTCAAATGAAGGTCAAACACATTCAACGAAGCTAATAGAGTCAAATGAAAGTCAAACACATTCAAACAAAGCTTTTTGAATCAAATGAAAGTTAAATGCATTCAACAAATCCAATTGAGTCAAATGAAAGTCAAACACATTCAAACAAAGCTTCTTGATTCAAATGAAAGTCATATGCATTCAACAAAGCTAGTTGAGTCAAATGAAAGTCAAACACTTTCAACAAAGTGTTTAGAATCAAATGAAAGTCAAATACATTCAATCAAAGCTTTTTGAATCAAATGAAAGTCAAATGCATTCAACAAAGCTAATTGAGTCAAATGAAAGTCAAACACTTTCAACAAAGCTAATTGAGTCAAATGAAAGTCAAACACATTCAAATAAAGCTTTTTGATTCAAATGAAAGTCAAATGCATTCAACAAAGCTAATTGAGTTAAATGAAAGTCAAACACATTCAACAAAGGTTTTAGAATCAAATGAAAATCAAATACATTTAAACAAAGCTTTTTGAATCATACGAAAATCAAATGAATTCAACAAAGCTAATTGAGTTAAATGAATGTCAAACACATTTAACAAAGCTAATTGAGTCAAATGAAAGTCAAACACATTCAAACAAAGTTTTTTGAATCAAATGAAAGTCAAATGCATTCAACAAAGCCAATTGAGTCAAATGAAAGTCAAACACATTCAAACAAAGCTTTTTGATTCAAATAAAAATCAAATGCATTCAACGAAGCTAATTGACTCAAACGAAAGTCAAACACTTTCAACAAAGCTAATTGAGTCAAATGAAAGTCAAACACATTCAAACAAAGCTTTTTGATTCAAATGAAAGTCAAATGCATTCAACAAAGGTAATTAAGTCAAATAATAGTCAAACACTTTCAACAAAGCTTTTAGAATCAAATGAAAGTCAAACACATTCAAACAAAGCTTTTTGAATCAAATGAAAATCAAATGAATTCAACAAAGCTATTTGAGTCAAATGAAAGTCAAACACTTTCGTCAAAGCTTTTAGAATCAAATTAAAGTCAAATGCATTCAACAAAGCTAATTGAGTCAAATGAAAGTCAAACACTTTCAACAAAGCTTTTAGAATCAAATGAAAGTAAAACACATTCAAACAAAGCTTTTTCAATCAAATGAATATCAAATGCATTCAACAAAGCTAATTGAGTCAAATGAAACTCAAACACATTCAACAATGCTAATTGAGTTAAAAGAAAGTCAAACACATTCAAACAAAGCTTTTTGAATCAAATGAAAGTCAAATGCATTTAACAAATCAAATTGAGTCAAATAAAAGTCAAACACATTCAAATAAAGCTTCTTGATTCAAATGAAAGTCAAATGCATTCAACAAAGCTAATTGAGTCAAATGAAAGTCAAACACTTTCAACAAAGCTAATTGAGTCAAATGAAAGTCAAGCACATTCAAACAAAGCTTTTTGAATCAAATTAAAGTCAAATGCATTCAACAAAGCCAATTAAGTCAAATGAAAGTCAAACACATTCAAACATAGCTTCTTGATTCAAATGAAAGTAAAATGCATTCAACAAAGCTAATTGAGTCAAATGAAAGTTAAACACTTTCAACAAAGCTTTTAGAATCAAATGAAAGTCAAACACATTCAAACAAAGCTTTTTGAATCAAATGAAAATCAAATGCATTCAACAAATCCAATTAAGTCAAATGAAAGTCAAACACATTCAAACAAAGCTTCTTGATTCAAATGAAAGTCATATGCATTCAACAAAGCTAGTTGAGTCAAATGAAAGTCAAACACTTTCAACAAAGTGTTTAGAATCAAATGAAAGTCAAATACATTCAATCAAAGCTTTTTGAATCAAATGAAAGTCAAATGCATTCAACAAAGCTAATTGAGTCAAATGAAAGTCAAACACTTTCAACAAAGCTAATTGAGTCAAATGAAAGTCAAACACATTCAAACAAAGCTTTTTGATTCAAATGAAAGTCAAATGCATTCAACAAAGCTAATTGAGTTAAATGAAAGTCAAATACTTTCAACAAAGGTTTTAGAATCAAATGAAAGTCAAATACATTCAAACAAAGCTTTTTGAATCAAACGAAAATCAAAGAAATTCAACAAAGCTAATTGAGTCAAATAAAAGTCAAACACTTTCATCAAAGCTTTTAGAATAAAATGAAAGTCAAATACATTTAAACAAAGCTTTTTGAATCAAATCGAAGGCAATTGCATTCCACAATGCTAACTGAGTCAAATGAAAGTCAAACACATTCAACGAAGCTAATTGAGTCAAATGAAAGTCAAACACATTCAAACAAAGTTTTTTGAATCAAATGAAAATCAAATGCATTCAACAAAGCCAATTGAGTCAAATGAAAGTCAAACACATTCAAACGTAGCTTCTTGATTCAAATTAAAGTCAAATGCATTCAACAAAGCTAATTGAGTCAAATGAAAGTCAAACACTTTCAACAAAGCTTTTAGAATCAAATGAAAGTAAAACACATTCAAACAAAGCTTTTTCAATCAAATGAATATCAAATGCATTCAACAAAGCTAATTGAGTCAAATGAAACTCAAACACATTCAACAAAGCTAATTGAGTTAAAAGAAAGTCAAACACATTCAAACAAAGCTTTTTGAATCAAATGAATGTCAAATGCATTTAACAAATCCAATTGAGTCAAATAAAAGTCAAACACATTCAAATAAAGCTTCTTGATTCAAATGAAAGTCAAATGCATTCAACAAAGCTAATTGAGTCAAATGAAAGTCAAACACTTTCAACAAAGCTAATTGAGTCAAATGAAAGTCAAGCACATTCAAACATAGCTTTTTGAATCAAATAAAAGTCAAATGCATTCAACAAAGCCAATTAAGTCAAATGAAAGTCAAACACATTCATACATAGCTTCTTGATTCAAATGAAAGTAAAATGCATTCAACAAAGCTAATTGAGTCAAATGAAAGTCAAACACTTTCAACAAAGCTTTTAGAATCAAATGAAAGTGAAACACATTCAAACAAAGCTTTTTGATTCAAATGAAAGTCAAATGCATTCAACAAAGCTAATTGAGTCAAATGAAAGTCAAACACATTCAAACAAAGCTTTTTGAATCAAATGAAAGTCAAATGCATTCAATAAAGCCAATTGAGTCAAATGAAAGTCAAACACATTCAAACAAAGCTTTTTGAATCAAATGAAAGTCAATTGCATTCCACAATGCTAATTGAGTCAAATGAAGGTCAAACACATTACACGAAGCTAATTGAGTCAAATGAAAGTCAAACACATTCAAACAAAGCTTTTTGAATCAAATGAAAGCCAAATGCATTCAACAAAGCCAATTGAATCAAATGAAAGTCAAACATATTCAAACATAGCTTCTTGATTCAAATGAAAGTCAAATGCATTCAACAAAGCTAATTGAGTCAAATGAAAGTCAAACACTTTCAACAAAGCTTTTAGAATCAGATGAAAGTAAAACACATTCAAACAAAGCTTTTTGAATCAAATGAAAATCAAAAGAATTCGACAAAGCTAATTGAGTCAAATGAAAGTCAAACACTTTCATCAAAGCTTTTAGAATCAAATGAAAGTCAAATACATTAAAACAAAGCTTTTTGAATCAAATGAAAGTCAATTGCATTCCACAATTCTAATTGAGTCAAATGAAGGTCAAACACATTCAACGAATCTAATTGAGTCAAATGAAAGTCAAACACATTCAAACAAAGCTTTTTGAATCATATGAAAGTCAAATGCATTCAACAAAGCCAATTGAATCAAATGAAAGTCAAACACATTCAAACATAGCTTCTTGATTCAAATGAAAGTCAAATGCATTCAACAAAGCTAATTGAGTCAAATGAAAGTCAAACACATTCAACAAAGCTAATTGAGTTGAAAGAAAGTCAAACACATTAAAACAAAGCTTTTTGAATCAAATGAAAGTCAAATGCATTCAACAAAGCCAATTGAGTCAAATGAAAGTCAAACACATTCAAATAAAGCTTTTTGAATCAAATGAAATTTAAATGCATTCAACAAAGCTAATTGAGTCAAACGAAAGTCAAACACTTTCAACAAAGCTAATTGAGTCAAATGAAAGTCAAACACATTCAAACAAAGCTTTTTGATTCAAATGAAAGTCAAATGCATTCAACAAAGGTAATTGAGTCAAATGAAAGTCAAACACTTTCAACAAAGCTTTTAGAATCAAATGAAAGTCAAACACATTCAAACAAAGCTTTTTGAATCAAATGAAAATCAAATGAATTCGACAAAGCTAATTGAGTCAAATGAAAGTCAAACACTTTCATCAAAGCTTTTAGAATCAAATGAAAGTCAAATACATTAAAACAAAGCTTTTTGAATCAAATGAAAGTCAATTGCATTCCACAATTCTAATTGAGTCAAATGAAGGTCAAACACATTCAACGAATCTAATTGAGTCAAATGAAAGTCAAACACATTCAAACAAAGCTTTTTGAATCATATGAAAGTCAAATGCATTCAACAAAGCCAATTGAATCAAATGAAAGTCAAACACATTCAAACATAGCTTCTTGATTCAAATGAAAGTCAAATGCATTCAACAAAGCTAATTGAGTCAAATGAAAGTCAAACACTTTCAACAAAGCTTTTAGAATCAAATGAAAGTAAAACACATTCAAACAAAGCTTTTTGAATCAAATGAATGTCAAATGCAATCAACAAAGCTAATTAACTCAAATGAAAGTCAAACACATTCAAAAAGCTAATTGAGTTAAAAGAAAGTCAAACACATTCAAACAAAGCTTTTTGAATCAAATGAAAGTCAAATGCATTCAACAAAGCCAATTGAGTCAAATGAAAGTCAAACACATTCAAATAAAGCTTCTTGATTCAAATGAAAGTCAAATGCATTCAACAAATCTAATTGAGTCAAATGAAAGTCAAACACTTTCAACAAAGCTAATTGAGTCAAATGAAAGTCAAACATTTTCAACAAGGCTTTTAGAATCAAATGAAAGTATAACACATTCAAACAAAGCTTTTTGAATCAAATGAATGTCAAATGCATTCAACAAAGCTAATTGAGTCAAATGAAAGTCAAACACATTCAACAAAGCTAATTGAGTCAAATGAAAGTCAAACACATTCAACAAAGCTAATTGAGTTAAAAGAAAGTCAAACACATTCAAACAAAGCTTTTTGAATCAAATGAAAGTCAAATGGATTCAACAAAGCCAATTGAGTCAAACGAAAGTCAAACACATTCAAATAAAGCTTTTTGAATCAAATGAAAGTCAAATGCATTCAACAAAGCTAATATAGTCAAACACTTTCAACAAAGCTAATTGAGTCAAATGAAAGTCAAACACATTCAAACAAAGCTTTTTGATTCAAATGAAAGTCAAATGCATTCAACAAAGCTAATTGAGTCAAATGAAAGTCAAACACTTTCAACAAAGCTTTTAGAATCAAATGAAAGTCAAACACATTCAAACAAAGCTTTTTAAATCAAATGAAAATCAAATGAATTCAACAACGCTAATTGAGTCAAATGAAAGTCAAACACTTTCATCAAAGCTTTTAGAATCAAATGAAAGTCAAATACATTCAAACAAAGCTTTTTGAATCAAATGAGTTTTGGGTGTTTTTGTCCCTTGGGAGAGTTACAGCTCGAAGATTGGTCCTGAGAGCCTCTGTACCTGCAAAATCAACGGAGACACCGGTTGGGGTGGTGCTCCGCCTCCAACGCTCAAGTTAGTAACTTGAAGGAGAGTAAAAAGTGCGGAATTTAAGGTGGGGATCTGCTTGGATTCCAAGCTCAGGTTTTCTCTGATGAGAGAGAAAATAGGGTGTAATAAATGTTTGGTGAATTTCTGAATGTCCCCCATTTTGGGGGAATATCTCCCTATTTATAGGTGAAGGAATTATGTCTTCGATAAGTGAAATTACTAGATATATCAAGGATCACTATTATGGAGATAATAAGTTCATTCTATAGGGTCGTCAATATCTGGTGCTAGATATGATAATTGATCTTTGGGTTAGTTAAATAGCCCAAAGCCTTATAGAATGGATCCTATGAGGTCACACAACAAGGGTATTGGGTTAAACAAGTAAGAGGCCCATTAATGGGCCTCATGAGATTATGACATACCATGTAGAGTGTTGGGCTAAAGTAGTGTGTTTAGGATAAGGGTTTTGGGCTTTTGACATGGGCTCTTATTTAGAGATGTGATCTATAAATAAGATCCATGCCTAGGGTTTGTAGCAAGCAGTCATAATTCACACACTGTGAATTTTGACATCAAGGCAACCAATCCCAAAACCCTAAAACACTCTCCTCACTCACGGCCCTCTTCTCTCCCCTTCACGTCTGTACGTGCGGCGCCCCTCATGGTGGCTCGTGGTGTTCGTCGTGGTGGTTTGTGGTTAGCTCGTGTCTCTCTTATCCGTTGAAGGTTGATTGAAGTGTTCAATCACGACTAACTAGCATTAGTGGAGGTTTAACTTGTGCCCGTGGACCAAGTAAAGGAATCACGCTTGGGGTTCTTTATCTCCCTTTTGTTCTTGCTCGATCGCACGTGGAATCACGCTTCAAAGGTACGATTATTTGTTCTTTATGTGTTATGCATTAGATCCTTGGATTAGGTACTATATGAATATGATTCATGTTTATTTCCGCTGCGTAGTACCTATAAATCCCTACAGTGGTATCAGTTAGCCTATTGCATTTACGCATATTGCCAATAATTCTTTGATAATCCACAATTTTAATTCAATTAAGAGGGAGATATTAAATTAATTATGGTTCGATTATTATATTTAATGTGATTAAACTTTTGGAATCGAATAAATGCGATTTAATTATGCTCAAATAGCCATGAAAGGACCGATTTTATGCCCTAATATGTTCGAATTTTCGAACCCCTAACCCTAATTATTCGAATAATTTCGAAATTTATAGCCCTAAAATATGATTTTTGTGCTTGATTTTGATTTAATTCGAATTGTTTTATGTTTCATAATTTTAATTGGTTTGATTTATGTATAAAAATGTTTTATGTATGATCATAGATTTAATTTTAAAAGTTATAATTAAATTGGGATTAATTTTATGATGAACCCTAATTTTTAAAGTTGAATGTGATTTAATTTTAATCTTATGGACTAATTTAATTTGATTAGGATAAATGTTATTTTAATTAAATTAAAACACAAAAAAAAAAAAAAAAAAAAAAAAATTATTTTGGCCGGCAACCGCGGCGGCTGCCGACCAGGTGGTGGTCCAAGAGGGAGGGGAAGGGGAGGGCGGAGGTCCGGTGGCCGTGGACAACAGCGTGCAAGTGTTGCACAGCTGCTGCCACGGCTGGAGCAGGGCTGCGGCTGCTGCCTTGCGTGGCAGTGGCTGCTGCAAAGCCGCCAGCCACCGTGGCTAGCCAAGGCTAGCCAACCACGGTGGCCTGCAGCCCAGCAGTAGTAGCTGCCACGCTGCTGCCCTTGTGGCAGTGGCTGCTGTCACGACAGCCAGCCACCGTGGCTAGCTTCGGCTAGCCAACCACGGTGGCCGGCGTTGGTGGTTGCGGTATTTTAAAAAAAAAAAATTCTGTTTTGAAAAATTATTTCATGATAATTACGAATTATTTTGAGATAAAGTTGGTTTTATTTGGATAAGATCTTTTATTTTTGGATAAAATCAAATATTCAAAAGTTGTTATATTTGATATTATCCATATTTAAGTTGTTAAATTGGTAATTATCCTATATTAAAGTGGTTAATTATGGATAAAATTTGTTAGGATATTCTGAGCATATTCCAAAAGGATAATAATTGATATAAATAATATGATTATCCCATAATTATTTTTGGATATAATTGATTTAAAATATTGTGATTGGCTAGTAATTAGGATAGAATTTCCTAACTTTATTAGGATAATCTTAGAGGATAAATATGATTTATCTTTTAAGATTAAAATAAGATTTGATTCTATCTCATGACTAATTTAGAATATATGATATTTTATTGATGATCATGAATAATATATGATATTATCTAATTGCTTTAATTAAAATATGAGATATTTAGATGCCATGTTTCCTTAATTGTGAACATTCGATGTTGTAGTTTAGGAAAGCATGATGAGTGATTTATTATGTGGCAATTTTATAATATATGATGTTGTTTTATTGCTATATAATGACTAGTATGGTCCAGTAGATTGCTAAATACGATCTGCGCATCGTGATGTATTTTTGTAATCTTAGTACGGTCTACGAACCGATAAAGTATTTTGTAATTTTATTTTATTTTATTTTATTTAAGTAGTAGATAGAATAGAGTAGAATTACAGGTTGCAGTTAATCCAAGAAACCCATGAAGTGAAGGCCCAAAGGAGCAAGGTGGATGAGATCCATGGTGATTCAAGTGGGAGCCTTTTACTTTGTTAGTTTTCTTGGGATTAGGGGCCATGCTATGTCTTATTTATGCATTCAGTATTTTATGCATGTTAGATTTTATTGATGTTTTGTGATGATGCGCTAGAGTTCACTATTTAATCACAACATAATAAATATAGATCCCAGTAATATTGAGGTAGCTTTTCCAATTAAAAACCCGACGAAAACCTTTGACATTTATGATGGGTCATGCCAAAGCTGGGCATCATGTTTTTCATTGGGGAAGTGGGGGTAGGACAAATTCTACACTTTTAATTGGTTATACTCAACAAGGTTACCTAAAGATAAAGTTTAGAACCTTGAAGCTAAGGGTAATAATTAAACATGTGATGGTTAATTATTCAACCAAGAATTACAAAGAGTTGTAATCAGTAAAGAGTTTACTCACCTTGAAAATGTAATGGTTGATGGCAGGGCCAAAGTCCGGTCAATTATTGCACGAATAAAGGATCTTGGAATCATTTAATTCAATTGGGATCAATTAACATTGAATAAATGCTTTAAAGTTACCAATTTAATTCGCTTATGGTACTTTAAATTTAATAAACATAATTGAATTTTGCGTTTACTTATTAGTAACATGTCGTTCTAATTTTATTATTATATATAATCTCCTCGATTGAAAATAAAGTTGAGAAACGTTCTCAAAAGGTTTAAAAGATAATCCATAAACCTATATTCCAATTTTGCTAAGATTGTTCTAAAAGGCAAGTTTTAGAAATCCAAGTCACATGTCTAAGGTTGGTTTATTCAAAATGTTTGAGTAAAATACCAACACATCTTCATTTTTTAAAAATGTTTCAAGGGATAAAATGGGATGAGAGGTACAAGCCCTCAAAAGACAAGTATAGAAGTCCAATAAAATCTCTTATCTTCAATATGATTGAATATGAGAAAGTGATTGGAAATCTCTATGATCAAAAGTTGATCGTATGATGGTATTCTTCATCTATTTTATATAAAGTTTAATACTTGATTAAACTCAAATATAAATAATGATAGAATAGACTTAGCAAAATCATAAAAAATGCTTAAAGTAGTTGCGCAAGGTATCATTTTGAACCTAAGAGAAATGTTCTAAGTGGTTCAAACGGGAAAGGTTTAGGAATGTATGAGGATTGCATTAAGAAGTTATAGGCCAAGAATTGCAAACAAGTTGCTACTTCTCAAACCTAGAACTACTTACATGCTAAAAGTTGTTATGAACAAAAAATGTTTCAAATTAAATGGACCAATTCCAATTGATTAGATACTACCTCATATAGTTGGAAGGTAAAAGAATGGAAATGTTCCAATTTAAGAAGTATATTATAGAATTTGATTTAGCATATTGCTACTTCTTGGACATATGATGTCTTGTTTAGATCATTCATTGCACAATGTGATTGAACTAAAGGAAGAAGTCATTGCTAAAGGAGAAATAAATCTACAAGTTTGGAAGCAAATGTTGCTACTTCACAAGTAGTATCTACAAGTTTGGAAGCAAAAGTTGCAACTTTACAAGTAGAACAAGTATCTCACCACTAATAATTGGCTAGAATTAAATAACTGTTATTCATTCTTGCCATTATCAAAACACCATTCAATGTTAGTAATGACTAAACATCGAAGATTCAAAAACGTGGAATAAATGTTATTCTATGCTTCTTTGAATCATAATGTGTTTTGAATTGCTAAATAGGTTTAAAGTTCTATATGATAGAAATAGTTAAACCATTTCTATGTATATAAGTTGTCTCTAAAAAAATGTCAATTAATTCGAATGAAAATGAAAATTGCATGCGGAAGATCCAAAGGGATGGACTTTCAATATCATTGGATTATGAATCCATTGATATATGTAATTATCATTCTAATTTGAAATTATGACTAAGTCACCATTTAGATAAATGATGATGCGAACTCGAGGTCGAATACATATCGATGTAAGAAAACCAAAGGTTCAAAGGCTAGAGGCGAACAACGAATCTTCATCTGTGATACGATCACTACTTATGCTTAGTTGAAGCATGGAAGTGAAGATTTTGAAAAGTTCAAAATGTTCAGTATGAAGTTCAGTATCAACTTGACAAGATAATGATTACATTACAATATGATTGTAATTGTGAAAATTTAAGTCAAGACATGTACTTGGCAACACATTCAAAATATTGCGATATGATCGTAATAATGAGAATTTAAGCCAACACATTGATAAACATCCAAGAGTTGTGAAATCGTTTTACAACAAACTCCGAAAGAAAACCTTGTGAAGTGTTTATGAAGGAAGTTATCAATCTATATACATTTTGATAATGGATGTAAATTACCTATCTTCCAACCATTGTTCAAGGGATATACTTTTAAGAAAAGCTACAAAACTAAACAAAATACATAGGTCAAATCAAAATGTAGCAAAGGCTTCATATGTGATATGGATAAGAAAAGTTCTTATTAAGTCTTTCTACAAAGCAAGGAATAAAACATGTATTGAAACGTTTAATGCACATTAGATTCCTATATAGAGCACAGGGTACTACTACACAACCATACTTAGCACAAAATGTTTGTTGCTCAAGTAGGTGCCCTTATGGAAATTGTTCCAAAAGGTCAAGTGGGAGTAGTGTAAATCTCAAAAGAGTTTGAGAAAAGCAACAAACAAACGTGGCTCAAACCATGATTGGTTCACCCTATGCTAAATATGCCTCCTCGCCCTAGGCAAGTGGGAGTATAAGAAAAGTTTGAGAGCCTTGAAAGAGTTCAAGAAAAGTGACTTCGAAATTCTTGAAGAAATTCGAGAAGCAATCGAATAACAGCAACAATATGAGCATGATTCACCTCATGATACAAATGACAACGCGTGGTCTCACTAAGTGTAATGGGATTAATAACCATGTGTCGAAGGTAGTACATTCCAAGTGCACATCCTCTATTGTCATTTCCCATTGAAAGCTAAACAAAGTTGTTGTATGAGTTTCAATTGTTGCATAAAAACCCACAATGATGACTAGCATACGTAAAACTTAGCCAAAGAAATATGATTTCATATTGACTAAGAGTTCTAAAATATTTATTTTGGAACATTATGATTATGCAAGTAATAAAGATGATTTGACAAGTTATAACTCCAAGTGGTTTAAAACCAGGAAATCTGAAATAGATTCTAAATCTGTAAGCAAGTGTATGACACTTGAATAATTTGCCTAAATTGGATGAAACCCATTGTAAGCAAAGCAGACAAGAAAGAAAAATGTTTTCTAACTAAAGCAAAGACTTCTTAAAGGATTCAATTAATTTATAGTATGACTATGATTACAATGAAACCTTTACATTAGTCATGTTGCAAAGATCTATTAAAGATACTTTAGTGATTTCTACCTTATAAGATTTGGTAGATGGATTTCAAAACACTTTCTTGAAATTGTTCATGAAATAAGGTTTGTATATGATACAATCAAAAGTTTAGAGATCCAATAATCCTTGGGATGCATAAAAGATCCATAATGGATTGAAGTTAGCATCAGGGAGTTAATGTTCTTAATTTTGCGAGTTAGTCAAATCGTTTGATGTTCTCGTAAAATGAAGGAAAAGGTCTTGAGTATACAAGACGTTTAGTGGGAGCTATGAAGTCTTCTTGGTCTAGTAAAAAGAGCGATTATTTGTTGCTTGAATAGTCAAGTAATGGTTAATGCATTTTGTATGAAAATCTTGAAGAAGAAGATGAGTACATTTGGGATTCAAGATCTATATATATGGGTCTCGAAGCATGTTTGAGTTTGGTTAAGAAGCTTATATTGATAAGATTCTTATAGGGTTCAACATTATATTGAAAGGAGTTTCAATCCCATGTAACATGGCACATTGCTTAATGATTCAATACTTTAATAAAGGTTGATGAAATTAAGATTTTGAGTGATAATCCTTATGCAATTCGCAAAGGATGCATCATGCATGCCATGGACTATACTCGTCTATTTGATTCACGTGTTCTCAGAACAAGTGATGATAGATTTCAATCGAAATCCAATAATGTGACGTTGGAATACAAATTAGAAATTCCTAAGTTCTTTGCGAAAGGGCGAAGGAAAATTCTTAGTGTATGGAGATGAAAATGATTATAAGATTTAGAAATTGCAATATTCATGTTTATGAGAATGTCTCATGAACTCTACTTACTAAACCCCTTCCATGACCAAGGTATGAGAGTCATACTAAGGTTTTTGGATTGAAGCAAGTTATGTAATTTTAGTTGTGTATGTTTTGAGAAAGCATATTACAAAAGTAAATACTTTAGCTTGCAGAATTATGTTTATCAATTGAAACAAAGTTTCATCTTATTTAATCGTGGTTTCAAGATTAAATAAAATGTCCAAAATAATTATGAATTGATGGGCTCACTAGGTTGATGACCTTTTGAATGAAACCCCACAGGTGAACTAAATTCATATATTATTTAAGTCCCTAGTTCGGAATCATTAAACTGGACATAAATGATTTCCAATAATGGACTAGCATGTTAAGATTGATTGGATAGCGCAGTTTCATGGGCTATAGGAGCGTAGTGATGCTCGGTCAATCACATGGATATGCATGAATGATGCATGATTGAACTATAGACCTACTTTGAAGTTCAAGTATAGAACTTCCGGATATATTAGTGGATTCCTTTGACATGAGTGGAACACTGATTCTATTCAATGATTGTTTTGACTGTGGTACATTCAAACGTCTTGCCGTAAATGGGGATTATAAAGGATGTTTCCCGGTCACTTCATGAATTGAGTGGGAGCTTTGGTTGCCATAAGATTGGATTGAGTCTACCTATTTAATTAGGAATGTGTCTTGGCCCCTTGAAGAGGGAGAATTCAGAAAATGCATGGCCGTGCTCAAATGGATTACATTGTAACCATTTGTTTTGTAATTCTAACTCAGATTTCAAGAAAGATTTGTAGATTAATATGATCACGACATAAGATGCAATCATATTATCAAATCGACACACATTGACTTAAGGAATTTGAATATTGCGCACTTGTCTCAGACAAGTGGGAGATTGAAGGAATTATGTCTTCGATAAGTGCAATTACTAGATATATCAAGGATCACTATTATGGAGATAATAAGTTCATTCTATAGGGTCGTCAATATCTGGTGCTAGATATGATAATTGATCTTTGGGTTAGTTAAATAGCCCAAAGCCTTATAGAATGGATCCTATGAGGTCACACAACAAGGGTATTGGGTTAAACAAGTAAGAGGCCCATTAATGGGCCTCATGAGATTATGACATACCATGTAGAGTGTTGGGCTAGAGTAGTGTGTTTAGGATAAGGGTTTTGGGCTTTTGACATGGGCTCTTATTTAGAGATGTGATCTATAAATAAGATCCATGCCTAGGGTTTGTAGCAAGCAGTCATAATTCACACACTGTGAATTTTGACATCAAGGCAACCAATCCCAAAACCCTAAAACACTCTCCTCACTCACGGCCCTCTTCTCTCCCCTTCACGTCCGTACGTGCGGCGCCCCTCATGGTGGCTCGTGGTGTTCGTCGTGGTGGTTTGTGGTTAGCTCGTGTCTCTTCTCCGTTGAAGGTTGATTGAAGCGTTCAATCACGACTAACTAGCATTAGTGGAGGTTTAACTTGTGCCCGTGGACCAAGTAGAGAAATCACGCTTGGGGTTCTTTATCTCCCTTTTGTTCTTGCTCGATCGCACGTGGAATCACGCTTCAAAGGTACGATTATTTGTTCTTTATGTGTTATGCATTAGATCCTTGGATTAGGTATTGTATGAATATGATTCATGTTTATTTCCGCTGCGTAGTACCTATAAATCCCTACAATAGGGTCCTTGGGAAAGGTGCCCTTTCCTAGGTCATTTAACCTAGGATTGATGGGCTGCGCCGCCAAATAGCGGATTTTTGGGGAATTGGGCCCCTGAAGGCCGCAATTCTAAAGGAGTATCTGGAGAGGCCACGTGTCAACTGGGGGTTGGTCTAGGATGACTTATCAGCCTCTGACACGTGGCACTTGCTCATTGGTCCACTTGTCTAGGGTAAAAATTCCCTAAACATTTGCCCCTCACGGGTGCCACGTGGCAGGCCACGTGGGACCTGTGACACGCGTCACCCAATGAAGGGTGAACAGTAAAAAACGGCCATTTTTTGACAGTCTTGACTGTTCCTGACGCCGTTTCACCCCCTATAAATAGAATTTTACCCCCCCCCCCCCTCTCTCCTCTTTACTTTCAAGCATTTGACTTTTCTAGAGAGAGAGAAAAGAGAGTTTTAGAGAGAAGTGCTCTGATCCCGGTTGCGTTCAAGCAAATTCAAGATTTCCGTGTGCTCTTTCGAAGTCACCCGGTCACCGGTTGCTTTCCAGATTTTCCAGAACTCAAAGTAAGGTAACCATCCGTTTCCTTCTTTAAGTTTCCTTCTTTTTTCTTTTCTTTTCCTTGAGCTTGTATACATCGAATTCCGGCTGTATACATTGATTTTCAAAAATTAAAACAAAAATAAAATCAACTCTCCATTTGCACACACGGCACTGCCTAGGACACTCAGCCGGTCACCAGGATCGGCTGAGTCTAGAACCGGGGGTGCCTTGTCTGGAGTTTCTGGAGTGCTTTGCTCATCTCCGGCTTCTTCCCTCTCTGTGTCTGTGCAGGACACAATGGCTAAAACCAAACAAACGGCTACCAAGCCCAGGAGGCGGCGCACGAGGAAAGTGCCCACAAGTGAAGTAGTGAGGGAGGAGGAGTACGAGGCGGCTGAGCAAAGTACTTTAGCTGAGGATACCCCGTCCACCTCCAGCAGCAGCAACTCCGGGGGAGACGGTGAGGAGACCGCCTCCTCCCCAGACCAAAATAACTCAGCTGATGAAGCGGCTGAGGAGCAAGAAGGATCCGGCGATGAAAGAGAGGACCTTGCTGAGGCTTTCGCCAGACAGCAAAGAAAGAAATGAACCCGGATCCTACTAAAACCCGGATGAAGCCTGGGGACATAGCCCTTCTTGAAAGTGGCTTCGAGGCATTCAAAGAGCAACACCGCTTTGGGGAGGACTGGGAAATCATCGTCCCTCCGACTAATGCTGTTCTAGCCTGGGGGGATGATATTGAGAATGCAGACAACTACTTTATCTGCTACGAGGCGGTGATAGAAGCCGGCCTCCGCTTTCCCCTCCACCGTGGCATCCGGAAGATCCTGAAAGGATATGACCTGGGAGTATGGCAACTTACGCCTAACTCTTGGGTCAATATCCTGAGCTACATCGCCGCCTTCGAGTTCCAGGATATAGAGCCGAGCTTCACCGCCTTCGCCCATATGCACTATCTCAAAAGTGCCCCAGGCGGATATGGAGCGTGGTACACCATCTCCACGCTCCCGGAATATTTGATGTCCTTGGACAAAGTGTCCAAGTGGGGAGGCTGGAAAGACAAATGGTACTTGGTCTCCTCCCCAAGTTTAAGGATGAATAGGATTCTCCGACGCTACAATAAGGAGCCGGCTTTGATAGGCCAAAAGGCAGTTCGCCCGGCTCTGACTGCCAACGCCCGGGAGCAGATCATAGAGCCGGAGTTTTTCAAAACAACTACTGAACCCTTGGGGGATGGGTCTCAGATAGTGGTTCCCAAGAATTGGATCCCCCACCCGGATTTCTTTGTGGATGAGAGATTCTTGTCCGCCTGCGGGTTGAGCCCTATGTTTCCAAAGCGTAGATACACTCACACACCCGGCTGTCTTCCGCCTGCTTTTTAACTTTAATGCTTTTGAACTTGTTTTTGTTCTAACACTTGGTGTTTTATGTGCAGAGGAAGCTAAGAGGATGGTCGATCCGGCTAAGACCCCTCAAAAATCTGCGGCTCAGCTCCGCAAAGAGAACATTTTGGCCAAGAAGGCCAACATTGAGGCCAAAGAGGCCATGAAAGGAGGGGTAAGATATTCCATCTTTACTTTTGATTTCTTTCGAGTTTTTTCTTATTCCGGATGAGTGACATTTTCATTGCATTTTGCAGACCTCAACCGGCATTCTTTCCCGCTCCATGACTAAGGTCCTGAAAAGACCTGGGGATGACAACCTTCAGAAGCCGGATGCTAAGTTCGGGAGGAAAACCACCTCAACATCCTCTGGCGTTAATGCCAAAGGATTTCCAACAACCGGGGGAAAATGCCCCGAAGCCATGGCTACTCTGAGTGAAAGCTCAGAGAAGTCAAGGAAAAAGCCGGATGCTCGCGAAGCATCGAAGGATGGCGAGCCATCCAAGGCTGCAGGTGGTGCTGCAGCCGCAGGAGAGGAGCCGGCGAAGGATGGCTCAAAAGGTAAGATAGAAATTCCTTGGCCGCTTGACTTTATGCGCGTCAAGACTATGACTGACCCTTCCGGGGGTTCTGTGAGTAGCCGGCAAAGAATGAATGCCAAATATGCTGCCAGTCTCTCACCAAGTCCTTCTTATGCTGCAGATGCTACTTCTGCCCCGGACCTGGCGGGGTTTGGGAAACGGATGGTGAGAACCCTCACCCAGACGGAGAAGAACTCCATACCCAACCGCCGTGAGGTCGATTTTGACCAAATCTTGGGGCAGCTGGCGGAGGTAAGTGGAACTTGCCCCTTATCTTTTTCATTTCCTTTTATTTCATTTTTCTTTGAAAAATTGCTAAGTGTTTGGTTTCCCGGATGACCTTACTCAGGTTATGGTCCGGGTGGATGGACTCCGGTTGCCCTTCCGGAAGAAGCAAGAAGAGGTAACTGATGCCAAAAGAAGGGCTCAAGCTAATCTCAACTCTACTGAATATGCATATATAAATTTTGATGTTGAGATTAAAGCCCTCGAGTTGAAACAGGAGGAGCTGGTAAGGACGTTGACGGCTGCTAATGATGAGGCCAACAACAAGATCCAAGACCTAGAGTAGCAACTGAAAACTGCGGGCTCCAACCTTAAGGCATTAGAGGGAGCCAATCAAGAGAACGTTGCCCTCAGAGCTGACAAGTCCCAGCTGATTGGGGAACTTGCCACTCTGAAGGGCAAACATGCTGAGGAGCTCAAGGCTGAGCAGGACCGGCTCATCAAGGAGAATGAGCGGGACAATGAGATCCGCCTGCGTTATGCTTGGGGGCTTCTCTATCCGAAGGTAGACTTCGAAGTCTACAAACTGAGGTATAACTACGCCACTGAGGTGTATGATGCCAAGGTTCTCCAGGATCCTACTCCGGCTAGCTTCAAGGAATGGGCTTTGGAGAATGGAGCTGAGGTTTCGGACACTGAGGAGCCGGACCTAGATGAAATTATCAAGGAGGTGAACAAGGAAGATCAGCCCGAAGCGGTTGAGATTCCGGATGATGTTCCCTCTACCTCCCAAGCCCAGCCGGATGAACCAACAGCGTAGCTCCTCTCTTCTTCAGCGGCCGTATGCCAATCTTGCTTTTCCGGCCTGTGCGCCGAGTAACTCTGTAATTTTTTACTTTTTCTAGTGTATCTTTGTACTCCGGATGTGTATCCGGCTAACAATTATTTCTGGCCTTTATCCAGTTTATCTTATGAAGTACACCGACCTAGTCGGTTTTCTTATACTTGCATGATTTTTCAGTGTTTTCAATTTTTGCAATTTTCTCACTTTTGCATATATACTCAATATACACTTGTGAATTTGGCTAGCTTATAAAAAGCATGCGGTAGGCGCATATCCGGCTGTCCTTGCCCCTGGACGGCTTTGTGGTTGGTTTAATCCAAATAAAGAGAGGATTGATTGCCTTGGAAACTTCTCATACTTAAAAGAGTATGGGATGTTTGCAAAGCAATCAATCACAATAGTGATGGCCCCAAACCAAGTGCACAGCCGGCCAAATAACAGGCATGCAACCTCTGCCCCAGTCGGTGTCAAACCGTTTGGGTACACTTCATAGCTGTTTACGTAAAAGAGGGGTTTGCCCCTGAATTACGCAACTTGAGGAAAATTTCTCTAAGTAAAAAACATTCGATGCTTCTCCGGCTGATATTTGTACACAGCCGGAAATTTTCAATTAAAGATTACATAAGAGAAATAACATGCACAGACAGCTATGAGTTGGCTGCTTTAGCCACTCAATTGTTGCCGCCTGCATGGGCTTATAGAACAGGCATGGTGGCTGTTCTCTACGACGATTGCACCCGGAGGGGAGTCTCCGGACGCCTATAGCCGCATTGGAATAGACGAATTTTGAGAAAATAGACAACCATCTGGCCCTTGGCCTCAGATCTAGCCTTTAGACCGGTTGATAGCTGCTAAACGGTTTTTGTGCTTAGCGTTAAGATCCGGCTGTTAGCCTCTTGTCACTATGGACTTTTTGCTTTCATATACTAAGTATTAAACATAGTTTTTATCTGGCCATTGGCCTCAGGTTATTTACTCATTTTCAACATTAGCATGGGTAAACCCAGACGGAAATAAAAAGAGAATAAATGAAACAAAAGCATTTCTCATTAATACTTCTTGTTACAAAAAATTTACAATACTCAAAAGTAGTACTTTTTAAAGTTATCTACATTCCAAGTTCTAGGCAGGCGCCTACCGTCTGGGGTTTCCAGGCGGTATGTGCCATCCCTAACTTCTTCATCGATCCGGTAGGGGGCCTTCCCAGTTAGGAGTTAGCTTTCTAAGCTCATTGGCCCTACCGGTTGCCTCCATTTTCCGTAACACAAAATCGTCCACTTTCAAAGGGCGTTTGTGCACTCTTTTGTTGTAGGCTCTCGTCATTCTCAGACGGTATATCTCATGTCGTAGGGCAGCATTGCCCCTACGTTCCGGGAGGGAGTCCAATGCCAGCCGCATGGCCTCCCAATTTGCCTCTTCATCATAGAGCATCACTCTGAGTGTAGGCTCATAGCGTTCAATGGGTAAAACGGCTTCATCCCCGTATACCATGAGAAACGGGGTTTCTCCGGTTGACCCCTTAGCAGTTGTCCGGATGGCCCATAACACATGAATTAACACTTCAGCCCACAGGCCACCGGCTCTTTCAATTTTCTTTTTGATTCCGTCTGAGATGAGTTTGTTAAATGCCTCAACCTGACCATTTGCTTGAGGACGGCCGACTGAGGCAAAGTAACTTGAGACGCCTTGATCTCCTAACCAAGTCTTGAGCTGAGGCGTTTCAAACTGAGGGCCATTATTAAACACCATAGACATAGGTACCCCAAACCGGGTGATAATATTCTTCCATATGAAGGAAATGACATCCTTTGTCTTGATGTTTTTAACTACCTCCGCCTCCACCCATTTGGTGAAATAATCCACAGCCACCAAAATATAGCGCTTTCCGCCTGGAGCAGGCGTATATGGACCCAATATGTCTATCCCCCATTTAGCAAACGGGACTGGGCTGTGGATTGCCGTCAGATCAGTAGCCGGGCGATGTATTAGCTTGCCAAACCTTTGGCATTTATCACATTTCTTCACAAATTCCCTGGCACCTGCCTCAAGGGTAGGCCAAAAGTAATGCCGCCTGGCTCTGACGGCTAGGGACTTGCCGCCTACATGGGAGGCGCAGAATCCCGCATGCAGCTCTTCGAGTACTTCTTTCCCCTTTTCTGGGGTAACACATTTCAACAAGGGCTTGAGAAAACCAGCCTTGAAGAGTTCTCCGTTTCTCAACTCGAAGTTTGCTGCCCTCTTTTTCATGACGGCTGCTTCCTGAGGTGTATCAGGGAGCGTGCCGTCTGCAAGATACGCCCGGATGCCATCCATCCAAGTGGAACTTCGATCCAGAACTCCAATGGGCTCTTCATAAATACTTCGTTTTTCATGAACTTCCCAAAAGACTGACCGAGGCGTATCATGGCAGGCGGATGAGGCCAATTTTGATAATGCATCCGCCGGGTGGTTATCTGACCGGGGCACTTGATTCAATCTGAACTCCTCAAGTGTCCCAGCCTCATTTTTGACAGCCTGAAGATATTTGATCATTGCTGGGTGGGTCGCTTCATAAGTGCCCTCATACTGGCTAACAACCAACTGAGAATCAGAGTGGGCGTCAATCTTTGTTGCCCCTGCTGCCTTACACATGCGGATTCCGGCTAGCAGGGCTTCATACTCCGCCTCATTATTCGAGGCCTGAAACTTGAACCGTAGTGCGTACTCATATCTATCTCCTTCCGGAGATTCACAAACTATTCCTGCACCACAGCCGTTCTTCGTAGAGCTCCCGTCTACATACACCTTCCAAACCTGATCAATATTATCCGGAAGAACCGGACGAGTCATTTCAACAATGAAGTCGGCAAACGCCTGACCTTTCACTGCTTTCCTTGGTTTGAAGGATATTTCCAGACTTTGCATTTCAATAGCCCATTTAAGCATTCTACCGGATGACTCAAGGGTGGATATTGGCCGCTTGAGGGGCTGGTCGGTGTAGATTACCACCGGATGAGCCAGAAAGTATGGCTTCAACTTTTTGAAAGCCATATATAGAGCAAGACCAAATTTTTCCACCATGGGGTACCGGAGTTCAGCATTTTTTAACACATGACTAATGAAATATACCGGGAGCTGCGTACCGTCTCGTTCAGCAAGGAGAACGGCACTGAGACGGCTAGGTACATGTATAACTTCTCTCTTGGCAAAGGACTAACAAGTCTTGGCAAAGAGTGCAAGTGCTCTTTCAATTTCTGAAATGCCGCCTCAGCATCATGCCCCCATTCAAATCTAGTCTTCTTCCTGATTGCTTGGAAGAAATAAAGGCATTTGTCACCTGACCGGCTGAGGAACCTCCCCAAGGCGGCCAGGCAACCGGTGAGTCTCTGAACTTCTTTGACAGTGCAGGGTGACTTCATGTCAATTACCGCCTGTATCTTCTCAGGGTTAGCCTCTATCCCCCTTTGATCAATCAGGAATCCGAGAAACTTCCCAGACTCAACACCAAAGACGCATTTCTTAGGATTTAACATAACCTTATGCCGCCTGAGTGTGGTGAAGGTTTCTCGGAGATCAGCAAGATGATCCGCCTGCTGCTTGGATTTGACTATCATGTCATCAATATACGCCTCTACATTCCTTCCAATTTGATTAATGAAGACTGTATTAATCATCCGTTGGAATGTAGCCGGCGCATTCTTCAAGCCAAACGGCATCACATTGTAACAGAATAACCCCTAATCAGTGACGAAGGCCGTCTTTTCTTGATCTTTTTTCCACAGGGGTATCTGATGGAAACCGGAATAGGCATCCATAAAACTCATCAGGGCATGACCGGCTGTTGAATCAACCAAACTGTCAATTTTTGGAAGTGGGTAGCTATCCTTCGGACATGCCTTGTTGAGATCTGTGTAATCTACACACATCCGCCAGGTTCCATTCGGCTTCTTTACAAGAACAACGTTTGCCACCAAGTCGGGGAAATTACAAGGCCGAATGAACCTGGCATCCAACAGCTTTTTTACTTCGGCAGCTGCCGCCTGACTTCTTTCCTCACCGTGGTTTCTCTTCTTTTGCCGGATGGGCTTTACTTTTGGGTCCACGGCGAGTTTGTGGACAGCAAGATCCGGGCTGATGCCTGGCATCTCTTCCACTTCAAAGGCAAACACGTCTTTGAATTCTTTCAGCAGGAGGTGCAAGTCTGCACCTAGAACAGCATTAGCAACCGTCCCAACCTTAACAGTTCGTTCTGGACGGCTGTCATCCAGAACGAGATCAACACTCTCACCAGCCGGTTGGGGACGGAGCTCCTCTGACCGTTCACCGGTCAGTGATTGCTATTTCTTTTCCTTCTTCACCACCACCAGCTCTGCAGCTTTTCTCTTTTTTCCGGCTGCTGGTGGAGGTGAGGAAGCATCCTTGACATTGTCAAGGTCTATTGGTTCCTTCCCTTGGCCGTCTGCGGCCACAGTATCCTTGACGGCTGAGAGATAGAATTCCCTAGCCGTCTTCTGATCCCCGTTCAGGGAACCAACAGAACCATCATCCCTCTCATACTTGATGAGCATGAGAGAAGGGATGATTACAGCCGTGGCTTCGTTGAGGGTTGGCCTCCCAAGAATGATGTTGTAGGCGGTCAATTCCTCAACGACCAAGAATCTGACGACTAGGTGTCGTCCTTGGCCCTTCTCACCCAGCCGGATGGGTAAGTCAATTCTGCCGGCTGGATAGACCATTCCACCCCCAAAACCAACCAGAGGGTGGGTGACCGGATGCATACTGCTGGAGTTGTATTTCAGCTTCTGTAAGCACCGGAGACTGATGATGTCTGACGAGTTGCTGGTGTCAATAAGGATACGCCCAACTAACTGGTTGGCAACTTTGCATTCAATGACAACCGGATCGTCATGCGGGCGGCGGACGCTGCCCCTGTCCTTTTCAGTAATGAGGACATCCGGAAAAGTGGAGCTGGCAGACGCCTGCTCCTCATCATCCTTATCCATCTTTCGAAGATGGCTTTTGGTGCCCCGGATGGTAGGGCCACCACAAGAGAACCCGCCTGCAATGGTGTAGACCGGATCCTTGTCGGTTTCCGAACTACTTGCCGGTTGGGAGGCAGCCTTAGAGGAATGACCCTTGTTCTTCTTCTTTGCCCCGGCTGGGGACTTAGAAATATAGGACTTCAGATGTCCCTTGTCAGCCAGACGGTCCAACGTCCGCTGTAAACTGAAGCAGTCGTTGGTGTCATGGCCAATTTCCTCATGGAATTGACAATATTTACCCTTGTTCCGGGATTGAACGAAACTCTTCATTGGATTCGGCTTCTCAATAGACAGCCGCTCCTTTAGTTCCATGAGGATGGAATTACAATCCTTGTTAAACTCGTACCGGGGAACGTACGGTTTAAACTCTTTTTTCTTTTTCTGGGACGGCTGCTCAGAATCGCTGACCGCCCAGACTTCTTTTCTTTTCTTGCTCTCTTCTTTTTTCTTCGCCGGCTGAGCTGACCGGCTCTCTTTTTGTTTGTCAGACTTCTTAGAGTCCGACTAGTTACCAGGCATGCAGAGGTCGGTTGCTTGTATATAGCTTTCCGCCTCCCTCAGGGCCGCCTGCAACGTAAAGGCCCCTTTTCTGACAAGGTCGAACTTAAAAGCCGACCCGTTTCTCAGACCTTTGAAAAAGTCTGTAAATGCTACCTCGTCAGACAGCCCCTGGATTTGAATTCTAACCAGGTTGAACCGCCTGACATATGAGCGTAGCCCTTCTCTCTCTCCCTGCCTAATAGTGCTCAAGTCTAAACTTGTCTTCTTAGCAGGGATGTTCATTGAGAAGTTGGTGGCAAACAAGAAGGCTAGCTTCTTGAAGCAATCAATAGACCCGGCTGGCAGGTTGCCAAACCATTGTTGGGCAATGCCCTTCAATGTAGCCGGAAAGCAGCGGCACCAGGTAGCATCATCCCAACCTTGTAAACACATCAGGTTGGTGTATGCCATCAGGTGATCTTCAGGGTTGGTGGTGCCATCATAAGCACCAACCAAAATGTTCTTAACCTTGGAAGGATGAGCCGCCTCGGTTATATTGGCTGCAAAGGCAGACGGTTGTTCGCCTAGCCTCATCAGCCGGAGTTGCCAGTCCAGTGGCTGGGCACCGGGATATGCCGCCTGACCTCCGAATGGGGGTGGCTGCATGAATTGGAGGCCATATTGCCCATACTGCGCCTGGGGTGCGTATGGCATAGACCCTATCATTAACTGAGGTTCGGTGTTGACGGATTTACCGCCTGTTCGACTCTCATGCAAGGACATAGAGTTCCTTGCAGAAGCTTGCTTGAAGCTGTCTGGAAAGCTTGAGGTAGAAGCTGACTCGGATTGCTCCTGCCTCCTATGATTGATGACTTCTCGGGCATCAAAGGTGGAAGCTTTTTTGCCATCCGACTGGGGTCACCGGGGCATCAGAATCTTGGACTAATCAAGATTTGCGGCTGCCTTCTCCTTTGGATGAGGAGTTGGCTGCCTGTCCTTGACCGGCTTCTTCTTCTTCCCATTATTGGGAGTCTTTTTAGCCGGCTGACTCTTGGAAGAGCCTGCCTTGTTGTTGATCATGTCCTTGATCTCACCCTTGAAGGAGTTCATGAACTTCATGAGCTCGTTCCGGGTGACTGGAGCTTCTCCTCTGGCCTTCCGGGTTTCCCCTTCTGACCTCCCAGTGGGCCGGCTACTAGGGCCTGCCTGATCCAGATTTCGTTCCAGCTGATCTCTGGAACGGATGGATTTAGAGATGAGAGAACCATCCCTAGAGATGTAAGTCTCAACATCATTGTCTTCTCCCTCATCTTCCTCCTCAGTGAATACCTCTGCTGAGGCTAAGGTGGAGGCCGAGGGATTTCGAATCCTACCGGCTGAATAACCGGTTGCAAGTCTTCCGGGTTACCCGTCTGAGTACCCGGACGTAGAGAGGTAGAATTGAGAATTGGTACAGAATTTTGAACCATCTTGAGGTACTCTCTCCACAGACGGCGCCAAATGTTTTGGGTGTTTTTGTCCCTTGGGAGAGTTACAGCTCGAAGATTGGTCCTAAGAGCCTCTGTACCTGCAAAATCAACGGAGACACCGGTTGGGGTGGTGCTCCGCCTCCAACGCTCAAGTTAGTAACTTGAAGGAGAGTAAAAAGTGCGGAATTTAAGGTGGGGATCTGCTTGGATTCCAAGCTCAGGTGTTCTCTGATGAGAGAGAAAATAGGGTGTAATAAATGTTTGGTGAATTTCTGAATGTCCCCCATTTTGGGGGAATATCTCCCTATTTATAGGGTCCTTGGGAAAGGTGCCCTTTCCTAGGTCATTTAACCTAGGATTGATGGGCTGCGCCGCCAAATAGCGGATTTTTGGAGAATTGGGCCCCTGAAGGCCGCAATTCTAAAGGAGTATCTGGAGAGGCCACGTATCAACTGGGGGTTGGTCTAGGATGACCTGTCAGCCTCTGACACGTGTCACTTCCTCACTGGTCCACTTGTCTAGGGTAAAAATTCCCTAAACAGAAAGTCCATTGCATTCCACAATGCTAATTGAGTCAAATGAAAGTCAAACACATTCAACAAAGCTAATTGAGTCAAATGAAAGTCAAACACATTCAAACAAAGCTTTTTGAATCAAATGAAAGTCAAATGCATTCAACAAAGCCAATTGAGTCAAATGAAAGTCAAACACATTCAAACAAAGCTTTTTGAATCAAATGAAAATCAAATGAATTCAACAAAGCTAATTGAGTCAAATTAAAGTCAAACACTTTCATCAAAGATTTTAGAATCAAAAGAAAGTCAAATACATTCAAACAAAGCTTTTTGAATCAAATGAAAGTCAATTTCATTCCACAATGCTAATTGAGTCAAATGAAAGTCAAACACATTCAACGAAGCTAATTGAGTCAAATGAAAGTCAAACACATTCAAACAAAGCTTTTTGAATCAAATGAAAGTCAAATGCATTCAACAAAGCCAATTGAGTCAAATGAAAGTCAAACACATTCAAATAAAGCTTTTTGAATCAAATGAAAGTCAAATGCATTCAACAAAGCTAATTGAGTCAAACGAAAGTCAAACACTTTCAACAAAGCTAATTGAGTCAAATGCAAGTCAAACACATTCAAACAAAGCTTTTTGATTCAAATGAAAGTCAAATGCATTCAACAAAGCTAATTGAATCAAATGAAAGTCAAACACTTTCAACAAAGCTTTTAGAATCAAATGAAAGTCAAACATATTCAAATAAAGCTTTTTGAATCAAATGAAAATCCAATTAATTCAACAAAGCTAATTGAGTCAAATGAAAGTCAAATGCATTCAACAAAGCTAATTGAGTCAAATGAAAGTCAAACACATTCAAACAAAGCTTTTTGAATAAAATGAAAGTCAAATGCATTCAACAAAGCTAATTGAGTCAAATGAAAGTCAAACACATTCAAACAAAGCTTTTTGAATCAAATGAAAATCAAATGAATTCAACAAAGCTAATTGAGTCAAATGAAAGTCAAACACTTTCGTCAAATCTTTTAGAATCAAATTAATGTCAAATATATTCAAACAAAGCTTTTTGAATCAAATGAAAGTCAATTGCATTCCACAATGCTAATTGAGTCAAATGAAGGTCAAACACATTCAACGAAGCTAATTGAGTCAAATGAAAGTCAAACACATTCAAACAAAGCTTTTTGAATCAAATGAAAGTCAAATGCATTCAACAAAGCCAATTGAATCAAATGAAAGTCAAACACATTCAAACATAACTTCATGATTCAAATGAAAGTCAAATGCATTCAACAAAGCTAATTGAGTCAAATGAAAGTCAAACACTTTCAACAAAGCTTTTAGAATCAGATGAAAGTAAAACACATTCAAACAAAGCTTTTTGAATCAAATGAATGTCAAATGCATTGAACAAAGCTAATTAAGTCAAATGAAAGTCAAACACATTCAACAAAGCTAATTGAGTTGAAAGAAAGTCAAACACATTCAAACAAAGCTTTTTGAATCAAATGAAAGTCAAATGCATTCAACAAAGCTAATTGAGTCAAATGAAAGTCAAACACATTCAAACAAAGCTTTTTGAATCAAATGAAAATCAAATGAATTCAACAAAGCTAATTGAGTCAAATGAAAGTCAAACACTTTCGTCAAATCTTTTAGAATCAAATTAATGTCAAATATATTCAAACAAAGCTTTTTGAATCAAATGAAAGTCAATTGCATTCCACAATGCTAATTGAGTCAAATGAAGGTCAAACACATTCAACGAAGCTAATTGAGTCAAATGAAAGTCAAACACATTCAAACAAAGCTTTTTGAATCAAATGAAAGTCAAATACATTCAACAAAGCCAATTGAATTAAATGAAAGTCAAACACTTTCAACAAAGCTTTTAGAATCAGATGAAAGTAAAACACATTCAAACAAAGCTTTTTGAATCAAATGAATGTCAAATGCATTCAACAAAGCTAATTAAGTCAAATGAAAGTCAAACACATTCAACAAAGCTAATTGAGTTGAAAGAAAGTCAAACACATTCAAACAAAGCTTTTTGAATCAAATGAAAGTCAAATGCATTCAACAAAGCCAATTGAGTCAAATGAAAGTCAAACACATTTAAATAAAGCTTTTTGAATCAAATAAAAGTCAAATGCATTCCACAAAGCTAATTGAGTCAAACGAAAGTCAAACACTTCCAACAAAGCTTTTAGAAACAAATGAAAGTCAAACACATTCAAACAAAGCTTTTTGAATCAAATGAAAATCAAATGAATTCAACAAAGCTAATTGAGTCAAATGAAAGTCAAACACTTTCATCAAAGCTTTTTGAATCAAATGAAAGTCAAATACATTAAAACAAAGCTTTTTTAATCAAATGAAAGTCAATTGCATTCCACAATTCTAATTGAGTCAAATGAAGGTCAAACACATTCAACGAATCTAATTGAGTCAAATGAAAGTCAAACACATTCAAAGAAAGCTTTTTGAATCAAATGAAAGTCAAATGCATTCAACAAAGCCAATTGAATCAAATGAAAGTCAAACACATTCAAACATAGCTTCTTGATTCAAATGAAAGTCAAATGCATTCAACATAGCTAATTGAGTCAAATGAAAGTCAAACACTTTCAACAAAGCTTTTAGAATCAAATGAAAGTAAAACACATTCAAACAAAGCTTTTTGAATTAAATGAATGTCAAATGCAATCAACAAAGCTAATTAACTCAAATGAAAGTCAAACACATTCAAAAAGCTAATTGAGTTAAAAGAAAGTCAAACACATTCAAACAAAGCTTTTTGAATCAAATGAAAGTCAAATGCATTCAACAAAGCCAATTGAGTCAAATGAAAGTCAAACACATTCAAATAAAGCTTCTTGATTCAACTGAAAGTCAAATGCATTCAACAAATCTAATTGAGTCAAATGAAAGTCAAACACTTTCAACAAAGCTAATTGAGTCAAATGAAAGTCAAACACATTAAACAAAGCTTTTTGATTCAAATGAAAGTCAAATGCATTCAACAAAGCTAATTGAGTCAAATGAAAGTCAAACACTTTCAACAAAGCTAATTGAGTCAAATGAAAGTCAAACACATTCAAACAAAGCTTTTTGAATCAAATGAAAGTCAAATGCATTCAACAAAGCCAATTGAGTCAAATGAAAGTCAAACACATTCAAATAAAGCTTTTTGAATCAAATGAATGTTAAATGCATTCAACAAATCTAATTGAGTTAAAAGAAAGTCAAACACATTCAAACAAAGCTTTTTGAATCAAATGAAAGTCAAATGCATTCAACAAAGCCAATTGAGTCAAATGAAAGTCAAACACATTCAAATAAAGCTTTTTGAATCAAATGAAAGTCAAATGCATTCAACAAAGCTAATTGAGTCAAATGAAAGTCAAACACATTCAAACAAAGCTTTTTGATTCAAATGAAAGTCAAATGCATTCAACAAAGCTAATTAAATCAAATGCATTCAACAAAGCCAATTGAGTCAAATAAAAGTCAAACACATTCAAATAAAGCTTTTTGAATCAAATGAAAGTCAAATGCATTCAACAAAGCTAATTGAGTCAAATGAAAGTCAAACACTTTCTACAAAGCTAATTGAGTCAAATGAAAGTCAAACACATTCAAACAAAGCTTTTTGATTCAAATGAAAGTCAAATGCATTCAACAAAGCTAATTGAGTCAAATGAAAGTCAAACACTTTCAACAAAGCTTTTAGAATCAAATGAAAGTCAAACACATTCAAACAAAGCTTTTTGAATCAAATGAAAATCAAATGAATACAACAAAGCTAATTAAGTCAAATGAAAGTCAAACACTTTCATCAAAGCTTTTAGAATCAAATGAAAGTCAAATACATTCAAACAAAGCTTTTTGAATCAAATGAAAGTCCATTGCATTCCACAATGCTAATTGAGTCAAATGAAAGTCAAACACATTCAACAAAACTAATTGAGTCAAATGAAAGTCAAACACATTCAAACAAAGCTTTTTGAATCAAATGAAAGTCAAATGCATTCAACAAAGCCAATTGAGTCAAATGAAAGTCAAACACATTCAAACAAAGCTTTTTGAATCAAATGATAATCAAATGAATTCAACAAAGCTAATTGAGTCAAATGAAAGTCAAACACTTTCATCAAAGCTTTTAGAATCAAACGAAAGTCAAATACATTCAAACAAAGCTTTTTGAATCAAATTAAAGTCAATTTCATTCCACAATGCTAATTGAGTCAAAAGAAAGTCAAACACATTCAACGAAGCTAATTGAGTCAAATTAAAGTCAAACACATTCAAACAAAGCTTTTTGAATCAAATGAATTCAACAAAGCTAATTGAGTCAAATAAAAGTCAAACACTTTCATTAAAACTTTTAGAATCAAATGAAAGTCAAATACATTCAAACAAAGATTTTTGAATCAAATGAAATTCAATTGCATCCCACAATGCTAATTAATTCAAATAAAAGTCAAACACTTTCAACAAAGCTTTTAGAATCAAATGAAAGTCAAACACATTCAAACAAAGCTTTTTGAATCAAATGAAAATCAAATGAATTCAACAAAGCTAATTGAGTCAAATGAAAGTCAAACACTTTCATCAAAGCTTTTAGAATCAAATGAAAGTCAAATACATTCAAACAAAGCTTTTTGAATCAAATGAAAGTCCATTGCATTCCACAATGCTAATTGAGTCAAATGAAGGTTAAACACATTCAACGAAGCTAATCGAGTCAAATGAAAGTCAAACACATTCAAACAAAGCTTTTTGAATCAAATGAAAGTTTACTGCATTCAACAAAGCCAATTGAGCCAAATGAAAGTCAAACACATTCAAACAAAGCTTTTTGAATCAAATGAAAATCAAATGAATTCAACAAATCTAATTGAGTCAAATGAAAGTCAAACACTTTCATCAAAGCTTTTAGAATCAAATGAAAGTCAAATACATTCAAACAAAGATTTTTGAATCAAATGAAAACCAATTGCATCCCACAATGCTAAAAGAAAGTCAAACACATTCAAACAAAGCTTTTTTAATCAAATGAAATTCAAATACATTCAACAAAGCCAATTGAGTCAAATCAAAGTCAAACACATTCAAATAAAGCTTTTTGAATCAAATGAAAGTCAAATGCATTCAACAAAGCTAATTGAGTCAAACGAAAGTCAAACACTTTCAACAAAGCTAATTGAGTCAAATGAAAGTCAAACACATTCAAACAAAGCTTTTTGAATCAAATGAAAATCAATTTCATTCCAAAATGCTAATTGAGTCAAATGAAAGTCAAACACATTCAACGAAGCTAATTGAGTTAAATGAAAGTCAAACACATTCAAACAAAGGTTTTTGAATCAAATGAAAGTCAAATGCATTCAACAAAGCCAATTGAGTCAAATGAAAGTCAAACACATTCAAATAAAGCTTTTTGAATCAAATGAAAGTCAAATGCATTCAACAAAGCTAATTGAGTCAAACGAAAGTCAAACACTTTCAACAAAGCTAATTGAGTCAAATGAAAGTCAAACACATTCAAACAAAGCTTTTTGAATCAAATGAAAATCAATTTCATTCCAAAATGCTAATTGAGTCAAATGAAAGTCAAACACATTCAACGAAGCTAATTGAGTTAAATGAAAGTCAAACACATTCAAACAAAGGTTTTTGAATCAAATGAAAGTCAAATGCATTCAACAAAGCCAATTGAGTCAAATGAAAGTCAAACACATTCAAATAAAGCTTTTTGAATCAAATGAAAGTCAAATGCATTCAACAAAGATAATTGAGTCAAACGAAAGTCAAACACTTTCAACAAAGCTAATTAAGTCAAATGAAAGTCAAACACATTCAAACAAAGCTTTTTGATTCAAATGAAAGTCAAATGCATTCAACAAAGCTAATTAAATCAAATGAAAGTCAAACACTTTCAACAAAGCTTTTAGATTCAAATGAAAGTCAAACACATTCAAACAAAGCTTTTTGAATCAAATGCAAATCAAATGAATTCAACAAAGCTAATTAAGTCAAATGAAAGTCAAACACTTTCATCAAAGCTTTTAGAATCAAATGAAAGTCAAATACATTCAAACAAAGCTTTTTGAATCAAATGAAAGTCAATTGCATTCCACAATGCGAATTAAGTCAAATGAAGGTCAAACACATTCAACGAAGCTAATTGAGTCAAATGAAAGTCAAACACCTTCAAACAAAGCTTTTTGAATCAAATGAAAGTCAAATGCATTCAACAAAGCCAATTGAATCAAATGAAAGTCAAACACATTCAAACATAGCTTCTTTATTCAAATGAAAGTCAAACGCATTCAACAAAGCTAATTGAGTCAAATGAAAGTCAAACACTTTCAACAAAGCTTTTAGAATCAAATGAAACTAAAACACATTCAAACAAAGCTTTTTGAATCAAATGAATGTTAAATGCATTCAACAAAGCTACTTGAGTCAAATGAAAGTCAAACACATTCAACAAATCTAATTGAGTTAAAAGAAAGTCAAACACATTCAAACAAAGCTTTTTGAATCAAATGAAAGTCAAATGCATTCAACAAAGCCAATTGAGTCAAATAAAAGTCAAACACATTCAAATAAAGCTTTTTGAATCAAATGAAAGTCAAATGCATTCAACAAAGCTAATTGAGTCAAATGAAAGTCAAACACTTTCTACAAAGCTAATTGAGTCAAATGAAAGTCAAACACATTCAAACAAAGCTTTTTGATTCAAATGAAAGTCAAATGCATTCAACAAAGCTAATTGAGTCAAATGAAAGTCAAACACTTTCAACAAAGCTTTTAGAATCAAATGAAAGTCAAACACATTCAAACAAAGCTTTTTGAATCAAATGAAAATCAAATGAATTCAACAAAGCTAATTAAGTCAAATGAAAGTCAAACACTTTCATCAAAGCTTTTAGAATCAAATGAAAGTCAAATACATTCAAACAAAGCTTTTTGAATCAAATTAAAGTCAATTTCATTCCACAATGCTAATTGAGTCAAATGAAAGTCAAACACATTCAACGAAGCAAATTGAGTCAAATGAAAGTCAAACACATTCAAACAAAGCTTTTTGAATCAAATGAAAGTCAAATGCATTCTACAAAGCCAATTGAGTCAAATGAAAGTCAAACACATTCAAATAAAGCTTTTTGAATCAAATGAAAGTCAAATGCATTCAACAAAGATAATTGAGTCAAACGAAAGTCAAACACTTTCAACAAAGCTAATTGAGTCAAATGAAAGTCAAACACATTCAAACAAAGCTTTTTGATTCAAATGAAAGTCAAATGCATTCAACAAAGCTAATTAAATCAAATGAAAGTCAAACACTTTCAACAAAGCTTTTAAAATCAAATGAAAGTCAAACACATTCAAAAAAAGCTTTTTGAATCAAATGCAAATCAAATGAATTCAACAAAGCTAATTGAGTCAAATGAAAGTCAAACACTTTCATCAAAGCTTTTAGAATCAAATGAAAGTAAAATACATTCAAACAAAGCTTTTTGAATCAAATGAAAGTCAATTGCATTCCACAATGCTAGTTGAGTCAAAAGAAAGTCAAACACATTCAACGAAGCTAATTGAGTCAAATGAAAGTTAAACACATTCAAACAAAGCTTTTTGAATCAAATGAAAATCAAATGAATTCAACAAAGCTAATTGAGTCAAATGAAAGTCAAACACTTTCATTAAAGCTTTTACAATCAAATGAAAGTCAAATACATTCAAACAAAGATTTTTGAATCAAATGAAATTCAATTGCATCCCACAATGCTAATTAAATCAAATGAAAGTCAAACACTTTCAACAAAGCTTTTAGAATCAAATGAAAGTCAAACACATTCAAACAAAGCTTTTTGAATCAAATGAAAATCAAATGAATTCAACAAAGCTAATTGAGTCAAATGAAAGTCAAACACTTTCATCAAAGCTTTTAGAATCAAATGAAAGTCAAATACATTCAAACAAAGCTTTTTGAATCAAATGAAAGTCCATTGCATTCCACAATGCTAATTGAGTCAAATGAAGGTCAAACACATTCAACGAAGCTAATTGAGTCAAATGAAAGTCAAACACATTCAAACAAAGCTTTTTGAATCAAATGAAAGTCAAGTGCATTCAACAAAGCCAATTGAGTCAAATGAAAGTCAAACACATTCAAACAAAGCTTTTTGAATCAAATGAAAATCAAATGAATTCAACAAAGCTAATTGAGTCAAATGAAAGTCAAACACTTTCATTAAAACTTTTAGAATCAAATGAAAGTCAAATACATTCAAACAAAGATTTTTGAATCAAATGAAAGCCAATTGCATCCCACAATGCTAAAAGAAAGTCAAACACATTCAAACAAAGCTTTTTTAATCAAATGAAATTCAAATACATTCAACAAAGCCAATTGAGTCAAATCAAAGTCAAACACATTCAAATAAAGCTTTTTGAATCAAATGAAAGTCAAATGCATTCAACAAAGCTAATTGAGTCAAACGAAAGTCAAACACTTTCAACAAAGCTAATTGAGTCAAATGAAAGTCAAACACATTCAAACAAAGCTTTTTGAATCAAATGAAAGTCAATTTTATTCCACAATGCTAATTGAGTCAAATGAAAGTCAAACACATTCAACGAAGCTAATTGAGTCAAATGAAAGTCAAACACATTCAAACAAAGGTTTTTGAATCAAATGAAAGTCAAATGCATTCAACAAAGCCAATTGAGTCAAATGAAAGTCAAACACATTCAAACAAAGCTTTTTGAATCAAATGAATTTTAAATGCATTCAACAAAGCTAATTGAGTCAAATGAAAGTCAAACACATTCAACAAATCTAATTGAGTTAAAAGAAAGTCAAACACATTCAAACAAAGCTTTTTGAATCAAATGAAAGTCAAATGCATTCAACAAAGCCAATTGAGTCAAATGAAAGTCAAACACATTCAAATAAAGCTTTTTGAATCAAATGAAAGTCAAATGCATTCAACAAAGCTAATTGAGTCAAATGAAAGTCAAACACTTTCAACAAAGCTAATTGAGTCAAATGAAAGTCAAACACATTCAAACAAAGCTTTTTGATTCAAATGAAAGTCAAATGCATTCAACAAAGCTAATTGAGTCAAATGAAAGTCAAACACATTCAAACCAAAACTTTTTGAATCAAATGAAAATCAAATGAATTCAACAAAGCTAATTAAGTCAAATGAAAGTCAAACACTTTCATCAAAGCTTTTAGAATCAAATGAAAGTCAAATACATTCAAACAAAGCTTTTTGAATCAAATGAAAGTCCATTGCATTCCACAATGCTAATTGAGTCAAATGAAAGTCAAACACATTCAACGAAACTAAGTGAGTCAAATGAAAGTCAAACACATTCAAACAAAGCTTTTTGAATCAAATGAAAGTCAAATGCATTCCACAAAGCCAATTGAGTCAAATGAAAATCAAACTCATTCAAACAAAGCTTTTTGAATCAAATGATAATCAAATGAATTCAACAAAGCTAATTGAGTCAAATGAAAGTCAAACACTTTCATCAAAGCTTTTAGAATCAAATGAAAGTCAAATACATTCAAACAAAGCTTTTTGAATCAAATTAAAGTCTATTTCATTCCACAATGCTAATTGAGTCAAATGAAAGTCAAACACATTCAACGAAGCTAATTGAGTCAAATGAAAGTCAAACACATTCAAACAAAGCTTTTTGAATCAAATGAAAGTCAAATGCATTCAACAAAGCCAATTGAGTCAAATGAAAGTCAAACACATTCTAATAAAGCTTTTTGAATCAAACGAAAGTCAAATGCATTCAACAAAGCTAATTGAGTCAAACGAAAGTCAAACACTTTCAACAAAGCTAATTGAGTCAAATGCAAGTCAAACACATTCAAACAATGCTTTTTGATTCAAATGAAAGTCAAATGCATTCAACAAAGCTAATTAAATCAAATGAAAGTCAAACACTTTCAACAAAGCTTTTAGAATCAAATGAAAGTCAAACACATTCAAACAAAGCTTTTTGAATCAAATGAATTCAACAAAGCTAATTGAGTCAAATGAAAGTCAAACACTTTCATCAAAGCTTTTAGAATCAAATGAAAGTCAAATACATTCAAACAAAGCTTTTTGAATCAAATGAAAGTCCATTGCATTCCACAATGCTAATTGAGTCAAATGAAGGTCAAACACATTCAACGAAGCTAATTGAGTCAAATGAAAGTCAAACACATTCAAACAAAGCTTTTTGAATCAAATGAAAGTCAAGTGCATTCAACAAAGCCAATTGAGTCAAATGAAAGTCAAACACATTCAAACAAAGCTATTTGAATCAAATGAAAATCAAATGAATTCAACAAAGCTAATTGAGTCAAATGAAAGTCAAACACTTTCATTAAAGCTTTTAGAATCAAATGAAATTCAATACATTCAAACAAAGATTTTTGAATCAAATGAAAGTCAATTGCATACCACAATGCTAATTGAGTCAAATGAAAGTTAAACACATTCAACGAAGCTAATTGAGTCAAATGAAAGTCAAACACATTTAAACAAAGCTTTTTGAATCAAATGAAAGTCAAATACATTCAACAAAGCCAATTGAGTAAAATGAAAGTCAAACACATTCAAACATAGCTTCTTGATTCAAATGAAAGTCAAATGCATTCAACAAAGCTAATTGAGTCAAATGAAAGTCAAACACTTTCAACAAAGCTTTTAGAATCAAATGAAAGTAAAACACATTCAAACAAAGCTTTTTGAATCAAATGAATGTCAAATGCAATCAACAAAGCTAATTGAGTCATATGAAAGTCCAGCACATTCAAAAAGCTAATTGAGTTAAAAGAAAGTCAAACACATTCAAACAAAGCTTTTTAAATCAAATGAAAATCAAATGCATTCAACAAAGCCAATTGAGTCAAATGAAAGTCAAACACATTCAAATAAAGCTTCTTGATTCAAATGAAAGTCAAATGCATTCAACAACGCTAATTGAGTCAAATGAAAGTCAAACACTTTCAACAAAGCTAATTGAGTCAAATGAAAGTCAAACACTTTCAACAAAGCTTTTAGAATCAAATGAAAGTAAAACACATTCAAACAATGCTTTTTGAATCAAATGAATGTTAAATGCATTCAACAAAGCTAATTGAGTCAAATGAAAGTCAAACACATTCAACAAAGCTAATTGAGCTAAAAGAAAGTCAAACACATTCAAACAAAGCTTTTTGAATCAAATGAAAGTCAAATACATTCAACAAAGCCAATTGAGTCAAATCAAAGTCAAACACATTCAAATAAAGCTTTTTGAATCAAATGAAAGTCAAATGCATTCAACAAAGCTAATTGAGTCAAACGAAAGTCAAACACTTTCAACAAAGCTAATTGAGTCAAATGAAAGTCAAACGCATTCAAACAAAACTTTTTAAATCAAATGAAAGTCAATTTCATTCCACAATGCTAATTGAGTCAAATGAAAGTCAAACACATTCAACGAAGCTAAATGAGTCAAATGAAAGTCAAACACATTCAAACAAAGGTTTTTGAATCAAATGAAAGTCAAATGCATTCAACAAAGCCAATTGAGTCAAATGAAAGTCAAACACATTCAAATAAAGCTTTTTGAATCAAATGAAAGTCAAATGCATTCAACAAAGCTAATTGAGTCAAACGAAAGTCAAACACTTTCAACAAAGCTAATCGAGTCAAATGAAAGTCAAACACATTCAAACAAAGCTTTTTGATTCAAATGAAAGTCAAATGCATTCAACAAAGCTAATTAAATCAAATGAAAGTCAAACACTTTCAACAAAGCTTTTAGAATCAAATGAAAGTCAAACACATTCAAACAAAGCTTTTTGAATCAAATGAAAATCAAATGAATTCAACAAAGCTAATTGAGTCAAATGAAAGTCAAACACTTTCATCAAAGCTTTTAGAATCAAATGAAAGTCAAATACATTCAAACAAAGCTTTTTGAATCAAATGAATGTCCATTGCATTCCACAATGCTAATTGAGTCAAATGAAGGTCAAACACATTCAACGAAGCTAATTGAGTCAAATGAAAGTCAAACACATTCAAACAAAGCTTTTTGAATCAAATGAAAGTCAAGTGCATTAAACAAAGCCAATTGAGTCAAATGAAAGTCAAACACATTCAAACAAAGCTATTTGAATCAAATGAAAATCAAATGAATTCAACAAAGCTAATTGAGTCAAATGAAAGTCAAACACTTTCATTAAAGCTTTTAGAATCAAATGAAATTCAAATACATTCAAACAAAGATTTTTGAATCAAATGAAAGTCAATTGCATACCACAATGCTAATTGAGTCAAATGAAAGTTAAACACATTCAACGAAGCTAATTGAGTCAAATGAAAGTCAAACACATTTAAACAAAGCTTTTTGAATCAAATGAAAGTCAAATACATTCAACAAAGCCAATTGAGTAAAATGAAAGTCAAACACATTCAAACATAGCTTCTTGATTCAAATGAAAGTCAAATGCATTCAACAAAGCTAATTGAGTCAAATGAAAGTCAAACACTTTCAACAAAGCTTTTAGAATCAAATGAAAGTAAAACACATTCAAACAAAGCTTTTTGAATCAAATGAATGTCAAATGCAATCAACAAAGCTAATTGAGTCAAATGAAAGTCAAGCACATTCAAAAAGCTAATTGAGTTAAAAGAAAGTCAAACACATTCAAACAAAGCTTTTTAAATCAAATGAAAATCAAATGCATTCAACAAAGCCAATTGAGTCAAATGAAAGTCAAACACATTCAAATAAAGCTTCTTGATTCAAATGAAAGTCAAATGCATTCAACAACGCTAATTGAGTCAAATGAAAGTCAAACACTTTCAACAAAGCTAATTGAGTCAAATGAAAGTCAAACACTTTCAACAAAGCTTTTAGAATCAAATGAAAGTAAAACACATTCAAACAAAGCTTTTTGAATCAAATGAATGTTAAATGCATTCAACAAAGCTAATTGAGTCAAATGAAAGTCAAACACATTCAACAAAGCTAATTGAGCTAAAAGAAAGTCAAACACATTCAAACAAAGCTTTTTGAATCAAATGAAAGTCAAATACATTCAACAAAGCCAATTGAGTCAAATCAAAGTCAAACACATTCAAATAAAGCTTTTTGAATCAAATGAAAGTCAAATGCATTCAACAAAGCTAATTGAGTCAAACGAAAGTCAAACACTTTCAACAAAGCTAATTGAGTCAAATGAAAGTCAAACGCATTCAAACAAAACTTTTTAAATCAAATGAAAGTCAATTTCATTCCACAATGCTAATTGAGTCAAATGAAAGTCAAACACATTCAACGAAGCTAAATGAGTCAAATGAAAGTCAAACACATTCAAACAAAGGTTTTTGAATCAAATGAAAGTCAAATGCATTCAACAAAGCCAATTGAGTCAAATGAAAGTCAAACACATTCAAATAAAGCATTTTGAATCAAATTAAAGTCAAATGCATTCAACAAAGCTAATTGAGTCAAACGAAAGTCAAACACTTTCAACAAAGCTAATCGAGTCAAATGAAAGTCAAACACATTCAAACAAAGCTTTTTGATTCAAATGAAAGTCAAATGCATTCAACAAAGCTAATTAAATCAAATGAAAGTCAAACACTTTCAACAAAGCTTTTAGAATCAAATGAAAGTCAAACACATTCAAACAAAGCTTTTTGAATCAAATGCAAATCAAATGAATTCAACAAAGCTAATTGAGTCAAATGAAAGTCAAACACTTTCATCAAAGCTTTTAGAATCAAATGAAAGTCAAATACATTCAAACAAAGCTTTTTGAATCAAATGAAAGTCCATTCCATTCCACAATGCTAATTGAGTCAAATGAAGGTCAAACACATTCAACGAAGCTAATTGAGTCAAATGAAAGTCAAACACATTCAAACAAAGCTTTTTGAATCAAATGAAAGTCAAGTGCATTCAACAAAGCCAATTGAGTCAAATGAAAGTCAAACACATTCATACAAAGCTTTTTGAATCAAATGAAAATCAAATGGATTCAACAAAGCTAATTGAGTCAAATGAAAGTCAAACACTTTCATCAAAGCTTTTAGAATCAAATGAAACTCAAATACATTCAAACAAAGCTTTTTGAGTCAAATGAAAGTTAAACACATTCAACGAAGCTAATTGAGTCAAATGAAAGTCAAACACATTTAAACAAAGCTTTTTGAATCAAATGAAAGTCAAATACATTCAACAAAGCCAATTGAGTCAAATGAAAGTCAAACACTTGCAACAAAGCTAATTGAGTCAAATGAAAGTCAAACACATTCAAACAAAGCTTTTTGATTCAAATGAAAGTCAAATGCATTCAACAAAGCTAATTGAGTTAAATGAAAGTCAAACACTTACAACAAAGCTTTTAGAATCAAATGAAAGTCAAATACATTCAAACAAAGCTTTTTGAATCAAACGAAAATCAAATGAATTCAACAAAGCTAATTGAGTCAAATGAAAGTCAAACACTTTCATCAAAGCTTTTAGAATAAAAAGAAAGTCAAATACATTCAAACAAAGCTTTTTGAATCAAATCGAAGTCAATTGCATTCCACAATGCTAATTGTGTCAAATGAAAGTGAAACACATTTAACGAAGCTAATTGAGTCAAATGAAAGTCAAACACATTCAAACAAAGCTTTTTGAATCAAATGAAAGTCAAATGCATTCAACAAAGCCAATTGAATCAAATCAAAGTCAAACACATTCAAACAAAGCTATTTGAATCAAATGAAAATCAAATGAATTCAACAAAGCTAATTGAGTCAAATGAAAGTCAAACACTTTCATTAAAGCTTTTAGAATCAAATGAAATTCAAATACATTCAAACAAAGATTTTTGAATCAAATGAAAGTCAATTGCATACCACAATGCTAATTGAGTCAAATGAAAGTTAAACACATTCAACGAAGCTAATTGAGTCAAATGAAAGTCAAACACATTTAAACAAAGCTTTTTGAATCAAATGAAAGTCAAATACATTCAACAAAGCCAATTGAGTAAAATGAAAGTCAAACACATTCAAACATAGCTTCTTGATTCAAATGAAAGTCAAATGCATTCAACAAAGCTAATTGAGTCAAATGAAAGTCAAACACTTTCAACAAAGCTTTTAGAATCAAATGAAAGTAAAACACATTCAAACAAAGCTTTTTGAATCAAATGAATGTCAAATGCAATCAACAAAGCTAATTGAGTCAAATGAAAGTCAAGCACATTCAAAAAGCTAATTGAGTTAAAAGAAAGTCAAACACATTCAAACAAAGCTTTTTAAATCAAATGAAAATCAAATGCATTCAACAAAGCCAATTGAGTCAAATGAAAGTCAAACACATTCAAATAAAGCTTCTTGATTCAAATGAAAGTCAAATGCATTCAACAACGCTAATTGAGTCAAATGAAAGTCAAACACTTTCAACAAAGCTAATTGAGTCAAATGAAAGTCAAACACTTTCAACAAAGCTTTTAGAATCAAATGAAAGTAAAACACATTCAAACAAAGCTTTTTGAATCAAATGAATGTTAAATGCATTCAACAAAGCTAATTGAGTCAAATGAAAGTCAAACACATTCAACAAAGCTAATTGAGCTAAAAGAAAGTCAAACACATTCAAACAAAGCTTTTTGAATCAAATGAAAGTCAAATACATTCAACAAAGCCAATTGAGTCAAATCAAAGTCAAACACATTCAAATAAAGCTTTTTGAATCAAATGAAAGTCAAATGCATTCAACAAAGCTAATTGAGTCAAACGAAAGTCAAACACTTTCAACAAAGCTAATTGAGTCAAATGAAAGTCAAACGCATTCAAACAAAACTTTTTAAATCAAATGAAAGTCAATTTCATTCCACAATGCTAATTGAGTCAAATGAAAGTCAAACACATTCAACGAAGCTAAATGAGTCAAATGAAAGTCAAACACATTCAAACAAAGGTTTTTGAATCAAATGAAAGTCAAATGCATTCAACAAAGCCAATTGAGTCAAATGAAAGTCAAACACATTCAAATAAAGCTTTTTGAATCAAATGAAAGTCAAATGCATTCAACAAAGCTAATTGAGTCAAACGAAAGTCAAACACTTTCAACAAAGCTAATCGAGTCAAATGAAAGTCAAACACATTCAAACAAAGCTTTTTGATTCAAATGAAAGTCAAATGCATTCAACAAAGCTAATTAAATCAAATGAAAGTCAAACACTTTCAACAAAGCTTTTAGAATCAAATGAAAGTCAAACACATTCAAACAAAGCTTTTTGAATCAAATGCAAATCAAATGAATTCAACAAAGCTAATTGAGTCAAATGAAAGTCAAACACTTTCATCAAAGCTTTTAGAATCAAATGAAAGTCAAATACATTCAAACAAAGCTTTTTGAATCAAATGAAAGTCCATTCCATTCCACAATGCTAATTGAGTCAAATGAAGGTCAAACACATTCAACGAAGCTAATTGAGTCAAATGAAAGTCAAACACATTCAAACAAAGCTTTTTGAATCAAATGAAAGTCAAGTGCATTCAACAAAGCCAATTGAGTCAAATGAAAGTCAAACACATTCATACAAAGCTTTTTGAATCAAATGAAAATCAAATGGATTCAACAAAGCTAATTGAGTCAAATGAAAGTCAAACACTTTCATCAAAGCTTTTAGAATCAAATGAAACTAAAATACATTCAAACAAAGCTTTTTGAGTCAAATGAAAGTTAAACACATTCAACGAAGCTAATTGAGTCAAATGAAAGTCAAACACATTTAAACAAAGCTTTTTGAATCAAATGAAAGTCAAATACATTCAAAAAAGCCAATTGAGTCAAATGAAAGTCAAACACATTCAAACATAGCTTCTTGATTCAAATGAAAGTCAAATGCATTCAACAAAGCTAATTGAGTCAAATGAAAGTCAAACACTTTCAACAAAGCTTTTAGAATCAAATGAAAGTAAAACACATTCAAACAAAGCTTTTTGAATCAAATGAATGTCAAATGCAATCGACAAAGCTAATTGAGTCAAATGAAAGTCAAACACATTCAAAAAGCTAATTGAGTTAAAGAAAGTCAAACACATTCAAACAAAGCTTTTTAAATCAAATGAAAGTCAAATGCATTCAACAAAGCCAATTGAGTCAAATGAAAGTCAAACACTTTCAACAAAGCTTTTAGAATCAAATGAAAGTCAAACACATTCAAACAAAGCTTTTTGAATCAAATGAATGTCAAATGCATTCAACAAAGCTAATTGAGTCATTTGAATGTCAAACACATTCAACAAAGCTAATTGAGTTAAAAGAAAGTCAAACACATTCAAACAAAGCTTTTTGATTCAAATGAATGTCAAATGCATTCAACAAAGCCAATTGAGTCAAATGAAAGTCAAACACATTCAAATAAAGCTTTTTGAATCAAATGAAAGTCAAATGCATTCAACAAAGCTAATTGAGTCAAACAAAAGTCAAACACTTTCAACAAAGCTAATTGAGTCAAATGAAAGTCAAACACATTCAAACAAAGCTTTTTGATTCAAATGAAAGTTAAATGCATTCAACAAAGCTAATTGAGTCAAATGAAAGTCAAACACTTTCTACAAAGCTTTTAGAATCAAATGAAAGTCAAACACATTCGAACAAAGCTTTTAGAATAAAATGAAAATCAAATGAATTCAACAAAGCTAATTGAGTCAAATGAAAGTCAAACACTTTCGTCAAAGCTTTTAGAATCAAATGAAAGTCAAATGCATTCAACAAAGTCCGGTGGCTCTGGATAATCTCAATCAGGTTTGGAAAGTGTATGTAGACGGGAGTTCAACTAAAAACGGCTGTGGTGCAGGCGTAATTTTTGAGTCTCCTGAGGGAGACAGATATGAGTATGCACTACGGTTCAAGTTTCAGGCCTCAAACAATGAGGCGGAGTACGAAGCCCTGCTAGCCGGAATCCGCATGTGTAAGGCGGCAGGGGCCACAAAGATTGACGCCTACTCTGATTCGCAGTTGGTCGTTAGCCAATATGAGGGCACATTTGAAGCAACTCACCCGGCTATGATCAAATATCTTCAGGCGGTCAAAGATGAGGCTGGGTTACTTGAGGAATTTCATCTGAATCAGGTACCCAGGTCAGATAACAACCAGGCGGATGCTTTGTCAAAACTTGCATCCTCCGCCTGCCATGATACGCCTCGGTCAGTCTTCTGGGAAGTACTTGAAAAAAGAAGCATCTATGAAGATCCCATTGGAGTCCTGGACCGAAGCTCTACTTGGATGGATGGCATCCGGGCTTATCTCTCAGACGGGACACTTCCTGATTCGCCACAGGAGGCAGCCGTCCTGAAAAAGCGAGCTGCAAACTTCGAGTTAAGAAATGGAGAGCTCTTCAAGGCGGGGTTTCTTAAGCCTCTTTTGAAGTGTGTAACCCCAGAAAAGGGGAAGGAAGTTCTCGAAGATTTGCACTCAGGGTTCTGCGCCTCCCATATAGGCGGCAAATCCCTAGCCGTCAGAGCCAGACGACATTTTTTTTTGGCCCACATTAGAGGCAGACGCCAAGGAATTGGTGAGAAAATGTGACAAGTGCCAGAAATTTGGTAAACTTATTCACCGTCCGGCTACTGATCTGACGGCCATCCACAGCCCAATCCCGTTTGCCAAATGGGGCATGGACATCTTGGGTCCTTACACGCCTGCACCAGGCGGAAAGCGCTACATCTTGGTAGCTGTGGATTACTTCACCAAGTGGGTAGAGGCTGAGGCGGTAAAAAATATCTGGACCTCAGACGTGATCTCCTTCATCTGGAAGAACATCATCACCCGGTATGGGGTTCCTATGTCTATGGTGTTTGATAATGGGCCTCAGTTTGAGACGCCTCAGCTCAAGACTTGGTTGGGAGATCAGGGGGTCTCAAGTTATTTTGCATCAGTTGGCCGGCCCCAAGCAAACGGCCAAGTTGAAGCCTTCAACAAGTTAATCTCAGACGGTATAAAGAAGAAAATTGAGAGAGCCGGTGGCTTATGGGTTGAGGAATTAATTCATGTCCTATGGGCCATCCGGACAACTGCAAAGGGGGCAACCGGTGAAACCCCATTTCTCATGGTTTATGGTGCTGAAGCCGTCTTTCCCATTGAGCACTATGAGCCTACTCTCCGAGTCATGCTATATGATGAAGAGGCAAACTAGGAGGCAATGCGCCTAGCATTGGACTCACTTCCAGAACGTAGGGGCAATGCCGCCTTACGTCATGAGATTACCGTCTGAGAATGACAAGAGCTTATAACAAGAGAGTACACAGGCGTCCCTTGAAAGTGGACGACCTTGTGTTACGAAAAATGGAAGCAACCGGTAGGGCCAATGAGCTTGGAAAGCTGACTCCTAATTGGGAAGGCCCCTACCGGATCTATGAAGAAATAAGAGACGGCACTTACCGCCTGGAAACTCCAGACGGCAGGCGCCTGCCTAGAACTTGGAACGTAGATAATTTAAAAAGATACTACGTCTGAGAATTTGTAATAGTTTTTTGTAAACAAGAAGTGTACTTTAATGAGAAGGCTTTTTTCATTCCTGAAAGTTTTTTATCCCGTCTGAAACGCAGACGGGTTGCATGTTTATTTTTTCTAAGTTTGATACTTGGAAATTGAATGAATGTCTGATTGGCAAAGAGGCCAATGGCCAGATAACTAAGCTGAGCACAAAAACGCTCAGTGGCTACACAGCCGGTCTCAATCAAGACCAAAGGCCAATGGCCAGACGGCTGATCTTCCCATAAAACAGCCTGTCCCTACATGGACTAAGGCGTCCGGCGACACCCCTCCGGGTGCAATCGTCGCAGAGAGAAGCCAACACGCTTACTCTACGTACCAATGCAGGCGGCCACGATTGGACGGCTGAATCAGCCGCTCATAGCTGTCTGCTTGAACAACTTAATGAAATGCTAAGGTTGGAGAACCGGATGTCAATTGACATCAGACGGCTTCCTCTACCGGCTACATTCCTTACTTAGCGTTTTTTCGCATTTAAATTGTACGCAGCCCCGCTTGGGGCAAAAGAGTTGTACAAATGGCTTAATGAACTTCACCTAGGCGGTCAAAACCGTCTAGGTAGAAGCAGAGACGCCTGTGAATGTACGGCTGTGCACTTGGTTTGGGGCAATCACTATTGTGATTGATTGACTTGCGAACGTATCATGCTCTCAGCAGCATCAGACGTTCCAAAGTCAATCAACCAACCCGGTTTAAAACCAAGCACACAACCGTCCAGGGGCAAGGACAGCCGCATACTTTTGATAAGTTAGGCAAAAAATTGAAAAATTGAAGCCGCATGCTTTTGATAAGTTAGGAAAAAAATTGAAACATTGGAGTGCAAACACAAGCGCAGAAAATACCAAAACCGACACAGTCGGTGCATTCATTAAGATTCCACCCAGCCAAACGACTGTAGTGGATCAATTGTTATCCGGACCCCGTCCGGGAAATAGAAATTGTTTAACAAACACGGCTCCTCAGCCGGTAAAGATACAAATATACTCGGCACACAGGCCGGAAAAGCAAGTTTGTTGGCATACTGCCGCAGAAGAAAAAAATAAAAAAAAGAAGCAAAGACTTGGCCCACAGCCGCTGAAACTATTGCCCCGCAGACGGCCCCTCCTGGTCCTTCCCTCCGCCTTCCAGGATCTCAACCTCTGGAGCATCAGCCTCGGGTTCGGCATCAGGCTCAGGATGCTCCGTCTCAGCCCAGACGAGGAAGGACTCCGGCTCAGGCAGCCCCTTCTCTCTCAAGTAGATGACCTCGTCAGCGTACTTCTGAGCCAGAGCCCAGACGCCATACTCCTTCCCAGGATTCAAGGCTTCCCATGCGATCCTCATCATGGCGTCCTGGTCGTTGGACATTTCAGCGACCAGGCGGTTTTGCTCCGCCTCAAGGGTGGCCTTGAAGTTCTCCTGAGCTTTAGCTGCCGCCTCCTCCAGCCGGGCCACCTTACTCTTCAGATCAGCATTTTCTGAAGAGGCGTTTTGGAGCGCCTGGAGGCTCTCCTGGGCCTTTTGGAGGTCCTCCCTGAGCTTGGGAAGGTCAGCCTCCGCCTGCTTCTGGGCCGCCTCTGCAGCCTCAGCCTTCTGGTTGGCCGCCTGCAGCTGCGACTCCAGCTCCAAGATCCTGGCCGCCTGCGTCATTTCGGTTGCTTTAGTTTTTATTTCATTAACAATAGACGTGTGTAAAGCAACGTCAGTGGCATTTGTGGCAGACTCATTGGCCCGTCTTACCTCATCCCGTTTGCGGGTGTAGGGACGCTTGAGCCCGTCTACCCGCAACATGGCCTACAAAAATAAACAAGGTCAGGAATACAGGCGGGGAAAGGGGCAGAAACAGTTATAAAAACAAAAAGAGAAAAATGGCTAAGTAAGCTACCTCAGCCAGAAGGGTCAAGTGGCGTTCTAGATTGAACGTCTCAATCCCCGGGATATCATCCTTATCCCGCTTGCCCACAGCCTCCAGCATTTCTCGCGCATGTTGCTGGACGTCTGGCCAGCGAGGCGACCGATCTGCACCATAATCAGCATCAGATTGAGTTCCTAAAGCTGTGCCTATCTGGTTTCGACCGTCTGAGCATGACGTTTGCTGAGAGTGTGATTTCACTCGCAACGGCCATCCTAGCTCAGGCGGGGATTCAAAAGGATTCTTACCTGCAGAGCCGGCATGGCGAGAGTCACTCGCAGCCGTTGATAGCCCCCCGGTTGCAGGAAGACGGACCAAATCAAGGCCAAAGGGGCCTGACACTTGTTCGCTTCTCCCCCCAACCCTCATTTGCCTCCCAGACGGGGCAACAGGGGTGGTCACGGAGGCGGCCTTCTTGGAGGAATTATTGGTTTTGGACACAGGCGTCTCCTCCCTAGCCCGTTTGAGATTTTTCTCAAACGTCTTGTCTACTATGCCTCCCTGAAAAAATAGCAACATAATGTCAGCATACGAAGAAAGGAAACTATGAAAGAAAACGCTTAAAAAAGGTCAGGCGGTTACCTTGGCCTTGAGCTCCCTCGCCTGAGCTTCCGCCAAGTCTCGGCGGATCTGAGCGGAGGACCGCTTGGTGGTTTTCTCTTCTGGCAGCATGTTAAATGCGTCTTCTGCAAGTTCAGACGGGAAAACAGTTAGAATATTATTACTTCCGATACAAAAGTACTACAGACGGAAGCAGGTAAGGCGCATACGTCTATCAAACATGTGCCCTAGCCCGCAGGCGGCAAGGAAACACTCATCTCTGAACCAGGCGCTCTTGGGGATCCAACTTTTTGGAACTTTTATTGTTTCGCCGGTTGACAGAGTTGCGTCTTTGAGGCCGAAGAGATCAGCCTCAATTATTGCGTCGTAATCCTCATCCGGGATTCGAGGGAGACAGCATTTTCGCCCCATTAGCTCGGGCTTTTTATTGTACCGGTGGAGTTCGGAATTCTCCCGCCTGGTAGGAGCCGTGCACAGGTAGAACCTGTGTCTCCAGCCGTCGAACTTGGACACCTTGTCCAAGGTCATCATATATTGGGGAAACGTGGTCAGAGTATACCACGCTCTGTACCCGCCTGGGTTGCGACTAAGATAGTGCATTTTGGCAAAGGCTTCCCAGCCAGGGTGAACCCCTTGGAATTCGCAGGCGGAAACATACCCCAATATGATTGCCCAAGAGTTGGGGGTAAGTTGCCAGACTCCGAGGCCGTAGCCTCTCAAAATTGCCTTCACCGCCTGGTGAAGGGGGAAGCGTAGGCCCGCCCTGAACGCCGCCTCGTAACAGCCAAAGTAGCCGTTTGCGTTGCGTTCATCATCTTCCCATGAAACGGTGCCGTCTGGGGGAGGCACCCTTATTTTCCACCCGTCTCCCATGGGGTGAGCCTGCAAGAACTTGTCAAGACCTTTCTCCATAAGGTCAAGGTCCTTAGAGGAGACGTGGATTTTGTAAGGATCATCTTTCTCCTTCCACGTCTTCCTCTCCTCTTCCTCACTATCCTCAAACGGAGGAAGATCGTCGCTGCTCTCTGAGGAAGAGACGTTGAGACCACTTCCCGTCTCCTCCCCAGATAAAGAAATGGAAGCTGAGGCGGCTTCCTCACCGCCTTGGTCGTGGATCTCTTCCACGCTTTGGTCGCACTCCTCCAAAAAGGAATCTGGAGGAGTTGGGGGGCCACGCGGTGGAGATCTCTCTGGAGCCGTCTGGTGTCCAGAGCCAGACGTCTCCCTTTCAGGCGTTTGGCCGCCTGAGGCATCGCTTCTGTAATCTGGATCTCGTGCTGTCTGCATTGTCCGAGCCATTGTGTCCTGCACAGACGCGCAAATGGTCGGAATCCAAGCATGAGGGTGGTCCCAACACCCTGAGACAGCACTACCAGTCCTAGACTCAGTCGTCCCTGGTGAACGGCTGGATTCAACCCTAGGTTGTGCCGTGTGTGTTGGTGATGAATCCATTTATTGCAAGGAATATATACAAACGGAAAAATGAAAAAAGAGCTGAAAGAGTTAGAGACGGTACCTTTAGATTTGATATCTGAAGGTAGACGGGTCCGCCTATGTTGATGCGACTAAGTTTCTTCGGAAATTACGCCTGACTCAGACGGATGACTTCTGCTCTCTCTTTCAAGAATTTCTCTAAGTTTACTCTGAAAATTTTTGTGAAGCGTAAATGAGAATCTGAGGGTAAACGGCTATATATAGAGGGTAAAAGAAGGGGTATTCCCGTAATTTACCCAGAAGTTGAAAAGTTAAAATTGGGCGGTAAAATTACCACCACTCGGAGGGTGACACGTGTCACAGATGCCACGTGGCGTGCCACGTCACATCTGTGAGGGGCAAATGTTTAGGGTAATTTTACCCCTCACACGTGGCCCAATCAGAGGGTGACACGTGTCAGCCCGGGGATGGACCAAAATGGACCTATCCCTGTGTGACACGTGTCTTCCCAGATATTTGGGAGAATGTCGGCCTTCAGGCCCAAATCCCGAGAAAGCCGTAAAACGGCGCAACCCATCTCTTATTAGGGTTCTTTCACCTAATCAGGGGCACAAATCCCAATGACCCTATAAATAGGGAGATTCCCCTCTTCTGGAGGGCACGTTCCTTCATTTATTACAAAAACTGTCCCTTTGATAGAGACAAGAGAGCTAGAATACCTAGCAGATCCCCACCTAAATTTCCGCACCATTTTCTCTCTTTCAAGTGACTAACTTGAGCGTTGGAGGCGGAGCACCACCCAAACGGTGTCTTCGTTGATTTTGCAGGTACAGAAGCCCTGAGGACCAGTCTTCGAGTTGTAACTCTCCCAAGGGACAAAAACACCCAAAACAGAATGCATTTGACTTTCATTTGAATCAAAAAGCTTTGTTTGAATGTGTTAAACTTTCATTTGACTCAATTAGCTTCGTTGAATGTGTTAGACTTTCATTTGACTCAATTAGCATTGTGGAATGCAATTGACTTTCATTTGATTCAAAAAGCTTTGTTTGAATGTATTTGACTTTCATTTGATTCTAAAAGCTTTGATAAAGTGTTTGACTTTCATTTGACTCAATTAGCTTTGTTGAATTCATTTGATTTTCATTTGATTCAAAAAGCTATGTTTGAATGTGTTTGACTTTCATTTGATTCTAATAGCTTTGTTGAAAGTGTTTGACTTTCATTTGACTCAATTAGCTTTGTGGAATGCATTTGACTTTCATTTGAATCAAAAAGCTTTGTTTGAATGTGTTTAACTTTCATTTGACTCAATTAGCTTCGTTGAATGTGTTAGACTTTCATTTGACTCAATTAGCATTGTGGAATGCAATAGAATTTCATTTGATTCAAAAAGCTTTGTTTGAATATATTTGACTTTAATTTGATTCTAAAAGCTTTGACGAAAGTGTTTGACTTTCATTTGACTCAATTAGCTTTGTTGAATTTATTTGATTTTCATTTGATTCAAAAAGCTTTGTTTGAATGTGTTTGACTTTCATTTGATTCTAAAAGCTTTGTTGAAAGTGTTTGACTTTCATTTGACTCAATTAGCTTTGTTGAATGCATTTGACTTTCATTTGAATCAAAAAGCTTTGTTTGAATATGTTTGACTTTCATTTGTCTCAATTAGCTTTGTTGAAAGTGTTTGACTTTCATTTGACTCAATTAGCTTTGTTGAATGCATTTAACTTTCATTTGATTCAAAAAGATTTGTTTGAATGTGTTTTACTTTCATTTGATTCTAAAAGCTTTGTTGAAAGTGTTTGACTTTTATTTGACTCAATTAGCTTTGTTGAAAGTGTTTGACTTTCATTTGACTCCATTAGCTTTGTTGAATGCATTTTAATTTCATTTGATTCAAAAAGCTTTGTTTGAATGTGTTTGACTTTCTTTTGACTAAATTAGCTTTGTTGAATGTGTATGACTTTCATTTGACTCAATTAGCATTGTGGAATGCAATTGACTTTCATTTGATTCAAAAAGCTTTGATTGAATGTATTTGACTTTCATTTGATTCAAAACGCTTTGTTGAAAGTGTTTGACTTTCATTTGACTTAATTAGCTTTGTTGAATGCATTTGACTTTCATTTGATTCTAAAAGTTTTGTTTGAATGTGTTTGACTTTCATTAGATTCTAAAAGCTTTGTTGAAAGTGTTTGACTTTCATTTGACACAATTAGCTTTGTTGAATGTGTTTGACTTTCATTTGACACAATTATCTTTGTTGAATGCATTTGACTTTCATTTGAATCAAGAAGCTTTATTTGATTGTGTTTGACTTTCATTTGACTCAATTGGCTTTGTTGAATGCATTTGACTTTCATTTGATTCAAAAAATATTGTTTGAATGTGTTTGACTTTCATTTGACTCAATTAGCTTCGTTGAATGTGTTTGACTTTCATTTGACTCAATTAGCATTGTGGAATGCAATTGACTTCGATTTGATTCAAAAAGCTTTGTTTAAATGTATTTGACTTTCATTTTATTCTAAAAGCTTTGATGAAAGTGTTTGACTTTCATATGACTCATATAGCTTTGTTGAATTCATTTGATTTTCGTTTGATTCAAAAAGTTTTGTTCGAATGTATTTGACTTTCATTTGATTCTAAAACCTTTGTTGAAAGTGTTTGACTTTCATTTGACTCAATTAGCTTTGTTGAATGCATTTGACTTTCATTTGAATCAATAAGCTTTATTTGAATGTCTTTTGGGTGTTTTTTCCCTTGTGAGAGTTACAACTCGAAGATTGGTCCGGAGAGCTTCTGTACCTGCAAAATCAACGAAGACACCATTTGGGTAGTGCTCCGCCTCTATCGCTCAAGTTAGTAACTTGAAGGAGAGTAAAAAAGTGCGGAATTTAAGGTGGGGATCTGCTTGGATTCCAAGCTCAGGTGTTCTTTGATGAGAGAGAAAATAAGGTGTAATAAATGTGGGTGAATTTCTCAATGTCCCCCATTTTGGGGGAATATCTCCCTATTTATAGGTTCATTGGGAAAAGTGCCCCTCCCTAGGTCATTCTGACCTAGGACTGATTGGCTGCGCCACCAAATAGCGGATTTTGGGGAATTGGGCCCTTGAAAGCCGCAATTCTAAGGAAGTATCAGGAGAGGCCACGTGTAAGCTGGAGATTGACCAAGGATGACCTGCCAGCCTCTGACACGTGGCACCTCCTCATTGGTCCACTTGTCTAGGGTAAAAATTCCCTAAACAGAATGTGTTTGACTTTTATTTGACTCAATTGGCTATGTTGAATGCATTTGACTTTCATTTGATTCAAAAAACTTTGTTTGAATGTGTTTTACTTTCATTTGACTCAATTAGCTTCGTTGAATGTGCTTGACTTTCATTTGACTCAATTAGCATTGTGGAATGCAATTGACTTCGATTTGATTCAAAAAGCTTTGTTTAAATGTATTTGACTTTCATTTTATTCTAAAAGCTTTGATGAAAGTGTTTGACTTTCATTTGACTCAATTAGCTTTGTTGAATTCATTTGATTTTCGTTTGATTCAAAAAGCTTTGTTTGAATGTATTTGACTTTCATTTGATTCTAAAACCTTTGTTGAAAGTGTTTGACATTCATTTAAATCAATTAGCTTTGTTGAATGCATTTGACTTTCATTTGAATCAAAAAGCTTTGTTTGAATGTGTTTGACTTTCATTTGACTCAATTAGCTTTGTTGAAAGTGTTTAACTTTCATTTGACTCAATTAGCTTTGTTGAATGCATTTGACTTTCATTTGATTCAAAAAGCTTTGATTGAATGTATTTGACTTTCATTTGATTCTAAACGCTTTGTTGAAAGTGTTTGACTTTCATTTGACTCAACTAGCTTTGTTGAATGCATTTGACTTTCATTTGAATCAAGAAGCTTTGTTTGAATGTGTATGACTTTCATTTGACTCAATTGGATTTGTTGAATGCATTTGACTTTCATTTGATTCAAAAAGCTTTGTTTGAATGTGTTTGACTTTCGTTTGACTCAATTAGCTTCGTTGAATGTGTTTGACCTTCATTTGACTCAATTAGCATTGTGGAATGCAATTTAATTTGATTTGATTCAAAAAGCTTTGTTTGAATATATTTAACTTTAATTTGATTCTAAAAGCTTTGACGAAAGTGTTTGACTTTTATTTGACTCAATTAGCTTTGTTGAATTCATTTGATTTTCATTTGATTCAAAAAGCTTTGTTGAAAGTGTTTGACTTTCATTTGACTCAATTAGCTTTGTTGAATGCATTTGACTTTCATTTGAATCAAAAAGCTTTTTTTGAATGTGTTTAACTTTCATTTGACTCAATTAGCTTTGTTGAAAGTGTTTGACTTTCGTTTGACTCAATTAGCTTTGTTGAATGCATTTGACTTTCATTTGATTTAAAAAGCTTTGTTTGAATGTGTTTGACTTTCATTTGACTCAATTAGCTTCGTTGAATGTGTTTGACTTTCATTTGACTCAATTAGCATTGTGGAATGCAATTGACTTTCATTTGATTCAAAAAGCTTTGTTTGAATGTATTTGACTTTCATTTGATTCTAAAAGCTTTGATAAAGTGTTTGACTTTCATTTGACTCAATTAGCTTTGTTGAATTCGTTTGATTTTCATTTGATTCAAAAAGCTTTGTTTGAATGTGTTTGACTTTCATTTGATTCTAATAGCTTTGTTGAAAGTGTTTGACTTTCATTTGACTCAATTAGCTTTGTTGAATGCATTTGACTTTCATTTGAATCAAAAAGCTTTATTTGAATGTGTTTGACTTTCATTTGACTCAATTAGCTTCGTTGAATGTGTTAGATGATGAGTGACATTTTTGGCACTCATTTGGTTCCTTTTTGGATGATTTTTATTCCATTTTATCTCTCCTTTCTTTAGTTTTCCTTAGTTTTATTCTTGTTTTCTTCATTTTATGCTTTTTGTGGTTAGTTTCTCTATGTTGTGCTTTTTCTAGTTTATTTGTTATTTTTCCCTTTTATTTGCTTTTTCTCCTTTGTTTGTAGGTTGTGATTGATTGTCCAAGGATTCCCGAGCTTCCTCTCCATGATCTTTCATTGTTTTCATGCCTAAAGCTTGTGCAAGAAGTTTCAAGTCTAAAGAGGGATCAAAGGGGCATGCTTCAAGGCCTTGTAAATGCCTTTCTCATGGCTCATTTTGTTCAAGATTTCCAAGGAAGTTTCTGCCTACTTTGTCCTCCATCATCATCATCTAGGATGTGTGCACCCTCTGAGCTAGGACGAAGAGAAGAAGAGGAGGTTGCCAGATTGTGCGGGCGCACATGGGGAGTGTGCGGCCGCACATCTGTCGTGTGCGGCCGCACATCAGGTGTGTGCGGGCGCACATGCCTGGGTGTGCTCCCGTGCGCACCATTCTCTCTCCTTCGAGCGCCCGCACCGACGTGGGTCTATTCTTGGGCGTCAAAACTGACCTTCTCCTTTGTATATATAGTTATTTCCTTCTATTTTTGTAGTAACAAGTAACAAGAGAATTAGATCATATTCTTAGCTTAGTTGAGAGCTTCTCTCTTTAGATTTAGGGGTTAGTTTTAGGAGTAGATTTTAGAGAGAAAGTGAAGAATTTCAATGGTGATTGAGAGATTGAAGATCCAATGGTGACAATTGTATTGGAGATCTACTCTATTATCAATGAGCATTTCTAAACTCTATCTCATTTATTGTTTTGTTTAGTATTCATGTTTAGATTGTTGATTTTGATTGTGTTTTGATGATTTGATGATTAATGTTTGATTAGAGTAATTGTTCTTCTTTAATTGTTGATTTCTTTAGTTGTTTGTTGATTTGATGATGTTGCTAGAGTAGTTGTTTGGTTAGGGATTTGGTGAAGCTTGTATAATGTAATGAATTGATGTAGATTGGGGATTTTGATGGAGTTGATGATGTGATTAAATTGGTTAATTGATTATGTGCATATGTGTGTTTTATTTAGGCATGATCACCCTTGTTATTCACACTAGATTGCGTTGTAAGTTCACATTGATACGGACCATTGATTTGTGGCTTGCATTTACAGGATTGAGGTGTCTTGTGATGTTTCCTAGCTAGAGTTTATCGTAGTTGACGCTAGTTAGACCTCTAGGAGAATAGCTTGACATGCTCTTTTGGTTGCATGATTGATTTTCCCTCATATTGCTTGACTTAGTCGACTTTCCACTCCAATTTGCATTGTTCATTGCTATTATAAGTGAATCCTAATCCCTAGCTCTTATATTTGTTTGGTTTCTTCGTTTTAGTAGTTGTTAGAGTCACATTTTATCTCTTGTCTTCGTCCTAGCTTAGGCATATAATTGGAAGCACTTAAGCATTACCGTTCCTTTGGGTTCGACCCTGGACTTACCTCTATACTTGTATTTAGGTTTGTTGAGTGTTTATAAATTTTGTTTGGCTTAGGGAAGATTAGCCCAACGACCTAGTTGACTTTCATTTGATTCTAAAAGCATAGTTTAATGTAGTTGACTTTCATTTGATTCTAAAAGCTTTGTTGAAAGTGTTTGACTTTCATTTGACTCAATTAGCTTTGTTGAATGCATTTGTCATTCATTTGATTCAAAAAGCTTTGTTTGAATGTGTTTGACTTTCATTTGATTGTAAAAGCTTTGTTGAAAGTGTTTGACATTCATTTGATTCAATTAGCTTTGTTGAATGCATTTGACTTTCATTTGAATCAAGAAGCTTTGTTTGAATGTGTTTGACTTTCATTTGACTCAATTGGCTTTGTCGAATGCATTTGACTTTCATTTGATTCAAAAAGCTTTGTTTGAATGTGTTTGACTTCCATTTGACTCAATTAGCTTCGTTAAATGTGTTTGACTTTCATTTGACTCAATTAGCATTGTGGAATGCAATTGACTTTCATTTGATTCAAAAAGCTTTGTTTGAATGTATTTGACTTTCAGTTGATTCTAAAAGCTTTGTTGAAAGTGTTTGACTTTCATTTGACTCAATTAGCTTTGTTAAATTCATTTGATTTTCATTTGATTCAAAAAGCTTTGTTGAATGCATTTGACTTTCATTTGAATCAAAAAGCTTTGTTTGAATGTATTGGACTTTCATTTGACTCAATTAGCTTTGTTGAATTCATTTGATTTTCATTTGATTCAAAAAGCTTTGTTGAATGCATTTGACTTTCATTTGAATCAAAAAGCTTTGTTTGAATGTATTTGACTTTCATTTGACTCAATTAGATTTGTTGAATTCATTTGATTTTCATTTGATTCAAAAAGCTTTCTTGAATACATTTGACTTTCATTTGAATCAAAAAGCATTGTTTAAATGTGTTTGGCTTTCATTTAACTCAATTAGCTTTTGTTGAAAGTGTTTGACTTTCATTTGACTCAATTAGTTTTGTTGAATGCATTTGACTTTCATTTCATTCAAAAAGCTTTGTTATAATGTGTTTAACTTTCTTTTGACTCAATTAGCTTTGTTGAATGTGTTTGACTTTCATTTGACTTAATTAGCATTGTGGAATGCAATTGACTTTCATTTGTTTAAAAAAGCTTTGATTGAATGTATTTGACTTTCATTTGATTCTCAACGCTTTGTTGAAAGTATTTGACTTTCATTTGACTCAATTAGCTTTGTTGAATGCATTTGACTTTCATTTGAATAAAAAAGCTTTCTTTGAATGTGTTTGACTTTCATTTGACTCAATTAGCTTTGTTGAAAGTGTTTGACTTTCATTCGATTCAAAAAGCTTTGTTTGAATGTGTTTGACTATCTTTTGACTCAATTAGCTTTGTTGAATGTGTTTGACTTTCATTTCATTCAAAAAGCTTTGTTTGAATGTGTTTGACTTTCTTTTGACTCAATTAGCTTTGTTGAATGTGTTTGACTTTCATTTGACTTAATTAGCATTGTGGAATGCAATTGACTTTCATTTGATTCAAAAAGCTTTGATTGAATGTATTTGATTTTCATTTGATTCAAAACGCTTTGTCGAAAGTGTTTTACTTTCATTTGACTCAATAAGCTTTGTTGAATGCATTTGACTTTCATTTGATTCTAAAAGCTTTGTTGAAAGTGTTTGACATTCATTTGACTCAGTTAGCTTTGTAGAATGCATTTGGCTATCATTTGATTCAAAAATGCTTTGTTTGAATATGTTTGACTTTCATTTTACTTAATTAGCTTTGTTGAATGTGTTTGACTTTCATTTGACTCAATTACCATTCTAGAATGCAATAGACTTTCATTTGATCAAAAAGCATAGTTTAATGTATTTGACTTTCATTTGATTCTAAAAGCTTTGTTGAAAGTGTTTGACTTTCATTTGACTCAATTAGCTTTGTTGAATGCATTTGTCATTCATTTGATTCAAAAAGCTTTGTTTGAATGTGTTTGACTTTCATTTGATTCTAAAAGCTTTGTTGAAAGTGTTTGACTTTCATTTGACTCAATTAGCTTTGTTGAATGCATTTGACTTTCATTTGAATTAAGAAGCTTTGTTTGAATGTGTTTGACTTTCATTTGACTCAATTGGCTTTGTCGAATGCATTTGACTTTCATTTGATTCAAAAAGCTTTGTTTGAATGTGTTTGACTTCCATTTGACTCAATTAGCTTCGTTGAATGTGTTTGACTTTCATTTGACTCAATTAGCATTGTGGAATGCAATTGACTTTCATTTGATTCAAAAAGCTTTGTTTGAATGTATTTGACTTTCATTTGATTCTAAAAGCTTTGTTGAAAGTGTTTGACTTTCATTTGACTCAATTAGCTTTGTTAAATTCATTTGATTTTCATTTGATTCAAAAAGCTTTATTTGAACAAAGATGGTGAATTGAAAGGAGCCCTCTCGGCCAATTAAGCTAATTGTGAATCAACCATTTTGTTGTGTGCCCTTATTTCTTGCATTTGTTGCCCAAAAGTTTGCATTTGTGAATGCATAGATTGAAGGAGTTGTGTGGGTGTTGGCTCCGCTTGAGGTGTTTGTTCTTGATTTCTTTGGGGCCCTTGGGTTTGATTGTTTGGTTTTGGTTGTTGTATTGGTTGTTCCTAGGGTAGCTTCCTCTTGGGTTTTGGTTTTGAGATGGAGGTGGATTTTGGTATTGGGGGTTGGAATTGTAAGAAGGTTGAGCTTGTTGGCCCCATTGTTGAGGTTGAGATGAAAACCTGGGTGGTGGTTGTCTCCAAGCTACTCCACCACCGCCTCCTCTAAAATTGTCTTGTCTTGTGTTGTATGCCGCCACATGTTCGGGGCTCAATCATCCACAATAAGATGTATCATGGTTCGTTCCTCCACAATTTTGACATGAGAAAGAGTTGACTTGAGAGGAGCTTGCTCCCCCACTTGAGCTTGCATTGACACTTCTGTTCAACTTTGAAAGCCCTTTTGTGAGTTGCTCAATTTGATGTTGCAATTGATCGACCTTCTCCAATTCATACATCCCACTTTTCTTTGGTGCACTCCTTCTTCTACCTCCCCAAGAGTAGTTCTTTGCTACCTCCTCGATTGTTGCTTCCACTTGATTTTGAGGGATCTTGATTAGTTGTCCACCCGCCCCCGCATCCAAGTTGGCTCTAGACATGGGCTCCAAACCATCGTAGAAAAACCTCATGAGCAAACTTTGATTGTATTCATGGTGAGGACATGCTTGTACCAACTCTTTGAACCTCTCCCAAGCTTCATTAAGACTCTCATCCTCTTTTTGTTCAAATGATGCAATCTTCCTTCTCATCTCGGCGGTCTTCTCCTTGGAAATGAACCTCTTCAAGAATGCCTTAACTACCTCCCTCCAAGATGTGAGTGAGTTAGGCTTCACTTGCTTCAACCACTTCTTTGCTCTACCCGAAAGAGATTGTCGAAATAAATGCATCCGGATGTACTCTTGAGAAACTTGGTTGGTTTGAATCATGGCACATAGCTCAAGGAATCTATCAAGGTGCTCTATGGGGTCTTCACTTGTAGAACCCGAAAATTGCTCCGATTGAACCATTTTGTATATTGGGGATGAATTGTGAAGTTAGTCTCCGTGACGGGTAACAAAATCCCTCCCGTGAGCTCATAGTCCTCCGGATTACCAAACTCACGAACAAAACATCATCTTCTTGTCCCGCCATTGATTCACTTTGCGAACTAGAAGAGTAAGTATCACTCCCACTATCAATTATAGCACCAAGTCCTCTCCCTTCTTCTTCAAAAACCCTACGGATTTGTCTCAAAGTTCGGTTGATTTCTTGGTCAATTTGATGAGTAGGTGGTCCTTGAGATCTTCTAAGCATTCACCAAAGCTAAGCAAACAATTAGCAATGACAAGTATAATAGAACAAAACAAAACAAAAAGAAAGCAATTAAAATTACTCTAACAAAAGCAAATTAGACACCAAACAAGCCACTTCCTCAGCAACGGCGCCAAAATTTGATCGGTATTTAGTAGGTCGTTGGGACTACCAACCCAAATCAAATTAACTACTTATAACCTAAACTACCCTAATACAAATATAGGGGTAAGTATAGGGTCGAACCCAAGGGAAGCATGCAAGCTAAATATCAAATTCACTAAGCAAGAGTCAAGGATAGGATAATTTTGTTGGTTTTTGGATAAAAAGCTCTAAGACTACAAACAAGCAAATAAAAAGAAGATTAAAAATCAAGAGAGAACGACGCTAGGGGTACGAGGGTGTCAAACATGATTAGAAAGAGGTGAATAATGATAGTTATCATGAAGAACATGCCAAAGAACACAAGATCCTACCTAAACAATTCATTCTCATGCAATGGTCTAGGCAAATTAATGAAAAAGCCCTATGCTTATAGAATCATTCTCATGCATCCTATTAGACACTAGCAAAATCAAGAGAATAAAGAGGCACAAATCAATAAACTCTATTTTAACAACTCATTTTCATGCAATCATCAAAATAGAGGTGATCTTGATCTAGTTCAAATCATTTTCATGCATTTAAAATAGAAGGCAATCAAATAAAGTGCAACAATAATCTCAAGACATTAAAAATCAAATCTTTCATCAATTTAAGGAATGTAATCAATCCAACCATCATCATTCTTCCAACATTCAACACATATTTTCCACCCCCTTCCCCTAGCTAAGAAATTAGCCTAGAGAAGGGAGATTAAACATGATGATAAAACTAAATGAAAACAAAATAGACATGGAAGCAAACATGATAAAAAACAATGAAAATACCAAAAGATAACAATCCACAAAATAGATAGAAATAAACAACTAGAGTGCAAATAAACTAAGCTAAGAGAAAGGATTAGAGATTACTAAGTAGGCAAAGGTAGAAAGATTAAAACTTGCAAGGTTGCTTGATTGATTGAAATGAAACTTGAACAAAGTTGCATACATGAAGATAACTTGAGTAATACTACACTTTCTCTCTCTAAGATTAGGGTTAAAAATGTACATAATCTCTTCATTACAAACCTAGGGGTATTTATCTGCCCCACACATTACTCTAAAGAAAGATTAAAATGCACAGAAATACCCACGAGAGCGGCCGCTCCATCGAGGGTGAGCGAACGCTCTAGAGGGTATTAATCAAAACAGCCGCCTTACTGGAGCGGGCGCTCTCCCAGAGAGGAGCGGGCGCTCCTCTCTGGTGGAGCGGACGCTCCATAAGTCTGGAAAACAGGGGATCTGAAGAGAAAATGGAGCGGCCGCTCCTCTTGAAAGCTCCGGACTCTTCTCCAAATCCATGCTCCTCTCTTCCGCTATTCCAATGCACTCAAAAAGGTTAACTAAGCCTTGAGCAGGATCACACGAGCACTCCATTCAACCTACTCAAACACTCATACACAAACATAAGTATAGAAAAGAGGGAAAGTGACAAAGCAAGGCCAAAAATAAAGGAAAAGAAGGGGAAAAACACAAAAAGGAACAAGGCAAAGTAAACTAAAACAAAGTGCTTGAAAAAGGCTCAAACAAGTGCCAAATGAAGGAAAAAATCCTTAAAGAAAAGGATAAAAGAGTGGTATAAATACCACTCATCAGATCTTCCATCCAATCGGAGAATTCTCCTTCGACAGCATTGATTGAACCTTCATCAAAGCGGGAACGCTGATATGGCTTGAATCGATGATGTCTTTTGGGAAAGTTGTTGTTCCTTCTGGCTCGGGAGTCTTTCTTGCATAGGTATCCTCCTCAAATCTGACTTGAGCCATAGCATTGGCTTGTACATCTTCGAAGGTTGTACAGGGATATATTTGGTCAACTCCTTGTAGAGCTCACTATGGTTTAGCAGTCCTCTTCTAAATGCTTCGATTGTTATAGGAGCATCACATTTGTGTATCCCGATTTTCTTCCTGTTGAACCTTTTAAGATAGTCCCTCAAGGATTCACCATGTCTTTGCACAACACGATACAGATCTGAAGACTGCTTCTCGATTTTTCTGCTACCGGCAAACTGGATCTTGAATAGGTTCACCATTCTCGCAAAAGATCGAATTGTCCCATTATCCAAATTAATGAACCAAGTTAGAGGTGGACCTGATAATGTGGCTCCAAAGCCTTTTCACATGATAGCCTCTATGATATCTCTAGGGATTGACCTTATCATCATCTATTGCTTGTAGAGGGACACGTGCTCATCAGGGTCTGTTGTTCCGTCATACATACCCATGTTAGGTGTGATGAACCGCTTTGGCACTTCTACCATGTCAATCTCTTCTAAGAAAGGAGACTCTATATAGCCATCTGTTGTTTCTTCTTCCATGGGTTTTGGCATTCTAGGAATTTTGGCGATCTTGGCCTCAAATGCTTTGAGGTACTCCTTAACCACCTTTTCTATTTTTCCCTCTTCGGTTCCTTCCTGTCTGTTCTTCTTGAGGGTTCCTGCATCCAAAAAGTCCAGGTCTAGGGGCGTTTCCCAGCTGTTAGATCCTTTTTCCCCGTTAAGGGTGTGAAAGGTTCCGGACATGTCAAGCTGCATGGCTATACTCTCGGTACTCTTTCTGGTGTTAATGGTCTTGGATGCATGTATTTGACTGCGAAGGGCTTCATTTTGTTTGGTAAGACTGGTGAGTTTGGCTTCGATTTAACCTTTTGGGCCAACAGTGTTTCGATTTGGTTTTTCTGCTGGTCTAAGGTTTGACGGAATGCATTCATTCCCTCATTGATTTCGGCAATGGTAAAGGGTACTGGTTGTCCAAACATGATGTTTGTTTTGGTTTTTGGTGAATTTGTAGGTTAATTGATTATCAGCCCCACGGTGGGCGCCAAATTGTTTAGGCAAATCTCAGCTAGGACATCTAAGAATTTGCTAGGTTTTGAGGGGTAATAACAATCATTCCACCAATAATATACAAAGCAAATAAGAACGATTATAAAGTAATAAATAACGAATAAGTAAACAGTAAGTATTCAATAAGATCAAAGAGATAAGTTTAGAGATACAATACTGAGTAAGGACAAGCCTCCTTGTTCAGTAGGGACACAGATCCGTAGATAAAAGTAGAACAAATTGTTTATATTGAATTATGTGCGAGCGTACATGAGTTTTATAATGTATAATTCCTCCTATTTATACCTATGGATTCCTAGGGTTTACATAGATATTCAGAATATATTTGAAATGTAGAAGATCTTCTTGATTTATTCTGTTCCTTGTTCTGTAGGTGTATTCTTGGCAAGTATCTTCTTGATTGATACTTTTGCTCCTTCTTTCCTTGTTTACTCCAATCATGCTGTTCTGTTTATTTTACTGAATTCTTGGTCTTGGATTGGTGCCTTAAGTATACTGGGTCGTATATTAATACGGGCCCAATAGGTCCACACAAGGAATTACTTTCATGTTTTGTTCAAATTCTCTCCTCAAAGCAAGGATGTTCTTCTCACTGCAGTGCAAACGCCTTCTTCTCCCTCTGAAAGGCATAGGATGTGGAATGATCTTCGTTCATCTCTACCTCCCGATGACACACTTTGGCTCTTCTTAGGTGACTTGAATGAAGTCACTAGCACTGCTGAAAAATCAGGTGGTCTAAGGTTTAGACATTCTCAGTGCTCTGACTTGAACAAATTGGCAGATGCAACTTGTCTTGTTGACTAGGGCTTCTCTGGTAATCCATTCAATTGGCACAACGCAAGGCATGCACTCAACATTATTCAGGAAAGTTTGGACAAGGTTATGGGAAACGCAAATAGGCTAAACACCTATCTGAATACTCCGGTATCTCACTTATTAGGTCGCACTTATTATGATCATTGTCCTATTTTAATTTCTATTTTATCATAATGGAAGCCTTTACCCCTTTCGATGTAAGCCTGGTTAGTTAGAACATCCTCAATTTAAGGAATTCTTTGTCTATAATTGGAATATTCATAATTTAGATTTCCTTAAAGGTAGGGAAGAATTTAGTTTAAATATTAAAAATTAGAATTATAATATATATTGTTGGGAATATTACCAATAAAAAAAACGCTTAGTTGCTAGAATAGATGGGATTGAGATTGCTCTTTTGAAAAGGTATTCAGCTTTCCTAGTTTCTCTGGAGAAGGATTTACTTTTTGAATTAAATCACATATATAAATTGGAGAGAATAATTGATGCTCAAAAAGCGGGGTTGGATTGGAGGAAGAATGGTGACTGTAACACAAAGTATTTTCATATGTTGGCCAATATTAAAAGAAATAGAGGAAAAGTATTAACTTTACAAGATCATGATGAAAATTGGATACCAGATTTAAATGATTTGAAAAGTATGGATAGGTCTTATTTTTAAAATGTTTTCAAAAGTGTTTCTGTTGATTCCGGTAAAATGCTTTCCCTTAAATATCCAAAGTATATTCCTATTTGTTCTACCCTTCTTTTACTCCCCCCCCCCCCCGCCCTTTCCTCAGATGAAATCAAAAGTCTTTTAATCCAAATGGACCCAATCAAGTCCCCTGGTCCAGATGGTTTATAGCCTATCTTTCTCCAAAAGCATTGGTCTGACATAGGTCCTTCCATTTCAAATTGTTTTATCAAAGGTTCTATTCCCGCATTAATAACTCTTATATCTCCCTTAAACCAAAATGTGACAGTCCTGTCTCTATGAAGGACTTTAGACCTATTAGATTATACAATTCCATTTATAAATCAATTACTAAATTTATTTCTAATAGACTACAACCCATTATGAATTATTTCGTTAGTCCTTTCCAGTTTTGTTTTATTCCTAATAGAACTACAGAAGAAAACATAATCATTATTAAAGAAGTGGCTCACCATTTCAACAAAGTTTCTAAAAATGCTAATCTAATGGCTTTAAAAATTGACCTATCTAAAGCTTTTGATAGCTTAGAATGAGATTTTATAAAGGACACTCTTTTAAGTATCAATCTGCCTCACAATATATTTAATCTTATTTTAAGTTGTATTTGCACCCCCAATATCTTTCTCCATTGAAATGGAGGGATAACTGATTCTTTTACTCCTTCTAGAGGAATTAGAAAACGTTGTCTTCTTTCTCCTTACATTTTTGTCCTTTGTCTTGATCGCCTTTCCTGCATGATTCAAGATCAAGTTAGCAATGGTGCTAGAAAACCTACGAAAATTTCTAAAGATGCAATACTCACTTAGTTTATGCTGATGATGTCTTTCTTTTTGGAAGAGCTAATTCCAATAACATTAAGGTTATAATGGAAGTTCTTGATATTTTTAAAAGCATTTTAGGTCTTTCTATTAATATGCTATTTTCCCTGGAAAAATTAACTACAATGTTAGGAAATCCATTTGCGACCTTTGCAACATTTCTAATACTACTAATTTTGAAAAATATCTTTGCATTATCATATCTCATAAACGTTTAAATCAGTTAGATTATTTTCCCCTTCTTGACAAAACTTGTTCTAGGATTAAAGGTTGGCAAGCTAAACTCTTAAATATATGGCTCGTAGATGTACTCTTATCATGTCTGTTCTAAACTCTTACTGACGTGGGGAAAACTAGGTTGTTGGGCTAATTCTCCCTAAGCCAAACAAAATTTATAAACACTCAACAAACCTAAATACAAGTATAGAGGTAAGTCAAGGGTCGAACCCAAAGGAACGGTAATGTCTAAATGCTTCCAATTATGTGCCTAAGCTAGGTCGAAGACAAGGGGTAAAAGGTTACTCTAACAACTACTAAAACGAGGAAACCAAACAAATATAAGGAGCTAGGGATTAGGATCCACAAATAATAGCAATGAACATAGCAAATTGGAATGGAAAGTCGACTAAGTCAAGCAATATGAGGGTAGATCAAACATGCAACCAAAAGAGCATATCAAGCTATTCTCCTAGAGGTCTATCTAGCGTCAACTACGATAAACTGTAGCTAGGAAACATCACAAGACACCTCAATCGTGTAAATTGCAAAGCCACAAATCAATGGTCCGTATCAATGTGAACTTACAATGCAATCTAGTGCAATTATCAAAGTTAGCTACTCTTTAATTAATCACACACATGCTCATGATCAATCAACCAAGTTTAATCACATCATCAACTCCATCAATCATCCCCAATTTACATCAATTCATTACATCATAAGCTTCACCAAATCCCTAACCAAACAACTACTCAAACATTATCATCATTTCTACCAATACAAACATGAATGTCCAAAATCAATCATCAAATCATAAAATTCCAATCAAAATCAACAATCCAAACAATGAATATTAAACAAAGCAATAAATGAGATAGAGTTTAGAAATGCTCTTTGATAATTGAGTAGATCTCCAATACAATTGTCACATTTGAATCTTCAATCACCATTGAAATTCCTCACTTTCTCTCTCTAAAATCTACTCCTAAAATTAACCCTAAAAACTAGAGAGAGAAGCTCTCAACTAAGCTAAGAAAATGATCTTATTATCTCCTAATCTAATTGTTTCTCTCTCTACCCAAAAAGGGGTATTTATAAATACAAGGATAAAAGGAAATAAAATGGAAAATAAAATAAAAGGAATAGGAAAAGAAAAGAAAATAAAATAATAAAAGAAAAGGAAAGGAAAAATAAAAGAATAAAAGAAAAAGAAAATCAAAGAAAATAAAGAGGAAACGGAAATCAGTTGTTGCTCAAGTCAAGTGCATCACAGCCGTCCATCAGTCATCAATCAACGGCCCAAGTAAAACCCAGCTGGGTGCGCCCGCACTCGCTGAATGTGCGCCCACACCTGCTGAGGTTCGAAGGAGCTCAATTGCGGAGGTTCAATTGGAGTTGCTGCTGTGGCTGGGAGATGCTTCAAGGGCGGCGCAATTGGTTGTTGTGGCTGGAGAAATGGAGGCTTGAGGTTGCGGGGTTACGCGGTGTTGCGGGGTTTGATGTTGCTGTTGTGAAGCAGGGGAAAGCAGGGGAGTTGCGGAGCTGGAGAACAAGGGAATTGGTGGTGAGAATCGGAGGTGGTTGGTGGCTGATTGGTGGCGCAATTAATGGGTAGCAGGGGCTGCTTTGTGTGGCTGGTGGTTGCGGCAGAGCAGGGGCTGCGGTGGTTGCTTGTAAGGCTGCGTGTGTGGAGGAGTGGCTGGTGTTTGCTGCTGCTGCTGGAGGGTGGTGCGGTGGTGTTGCGTGAGATGGCTGGTTTTGCTGTTGCTGCTGGAGGGTGGTGCGGTGGTGTTGCGTGGTGGTGGAGTTGTTGTTGGTGGAGGGCAGCAACTGAGGTTGAGCTGTTATTGTTGTTGCGGGATTTGTGGCAGCAGGGGATGCTTGTGAGGAGTCGATGCTGAAGCATGGAGAAGGGGAAATAAGGAAAAGTTCCTGCCTCCTTTCATCACCATCACTATCATCACCATGATGGTGACGAAGACCAAAGTGTGCAGTAGCTACTCTTGCGAGCACCTCAACTTGGACTTGGAACAAAACACCTACAAAACACACATAAAACCGAGAAATAAAATAAAGTAAAGAAAATGAAATGAAAATAAAATCAAATAAACTAAAATAAAATAAAACTAAATCTATAAAATCTAAAATAAAGAGAAAACAACTAAAATAACGAAAATAAAAGAAATAAAAGAGAAAATACTAGAAAACCATAGAAAGGTAGAAAAGAGAGAGAAAGCATAAAACCGAACATTTATTGAGCAAGAAAGCTATGAAAAGAGGATAAAAAGGATCTAAATGCTCATCAAATGTGTGCCATTTATGACACACATCACTTACCCAGTTTATGCTATGCAAACTAATATAATTCCTAAATCAGTTTTATCTGACCTCCAGAAAAAATATAAACAATTTCTTTGGAATAGAGTTCATCGATCTAGATTCATTCCTCGAACTAATTGGAAGGTGCTGGTTTGTGACCCTATAGCTAAAGGAGGCTTAGGCATTAGGGATCTAGGTAGATGGAATATATCCTTTATGGCCAAACTAGGGTGGAAATTCTAACTCAAGATCATAAGCTTTGGCTGCAAATTTTAAAAAAGAAATACTTAAAATATTCTAACTTCATTGACTATTCTTCTGAACCTACAAATTTCGTTATCTGGAAAGACAATTTAGCTGGTAGAGACATCTTAAAAAAGGGATAATCATTAACATTGGTGATGGTGAGGAAACCTCCCTTTGATATCACCATTGGATAGAGCACAATCCCATATATCAAATGCTTAACATCTCTATTCCCAATTCTAAAGGTCATTGGAGAGTCCGCGTCTCTAACATAATTAGGAATAATGAGTGGTATTTGAATGTTTTGCATATTATTTCTCACTCTTTGTGCATTCAGATTTTAGCCCATCCCCTTCCTAAAATTGCTTTGGTTAATGATAGATTGAAGTGGACTTTAGATAAATCTGGATCATTCACCATTAAATCAGCGTATAACTCTACTCTACCCTATAATAATCTAAATTTTACCTTTCTTTCCACCATTTCTTTGAAGAATTTATGGAAACCAAAGTTCCTTAGAAGTATAAAATGCTTCTTTGGAACATTGTTAGAATATTCTTCTTGTGGGGACTGTTCTACAAAAACGATTACTTTCTTTGATCCAAAATGCATGAGAGTATCTATCCTTTGGAAGACTCAATCCATTTATTTAGGGATTGCCCCTATGCTTCTTTTCACTAGTCTCTTATTTTTGAAAAATTTGCTTATTTAAATATGGATTTACAAAAGTTTTATAATTTCAATTTCACTGATTGGCTGGATTATTTTAACCTTATCTATATTACTTCTTGGAGAATTATCTTTTCTGTGGCTATATGGCATCTCTAGAATACTAGGAATATGGCAATCTTTGATCAAAAGATGTTATTTATTCAGTGAACTTTTAACAAATTTCTGGTTGATTATCATTATTGTTTTGCATTATCTCAGGAGAGTGTTGACAGACCTTCTTCCTCCAACGAAATTTCAAGGATGTGGGCTCCCCCTCAAAAAGGCTATCACAAGTTAAACACTGATGGTTCTTGGATAAATGTGGGTAATGCGGTGGTAGAGGTGTAATCAGATGTGAAAAGGGAATGTAGGTTACAGGTTATGCCATGAAATTCAATGCTCTTTCTGCTGCTGCTGCTGAGCTAATGGCAATTAGGGAAGGTCTTATTATGCTTGGAGAAATAAAATCAACTTTCTCGAGCTAGAAACTGATGCAAATGCCCTTACTAAGATGCTTAAGGATCCAAAAGCATTTGAAGACATTGATTTGGGAAACATTCTTAGAGGATGTTGCCTCTCTGCTGGAAAGAAGCTGGACAGTACAAGTGTTCCATGCCAGCAGGACTGTCAACTCTGTTGCTGAAAGATTGGCTTTGATGGGTAGAACCAAGATGAAAACAGGAGAAGTTGTTCCTGTCTCTTATCCTCTAACTGATCTCTTCGACACATATGCACCAGAAATCCCAGAATTGGCTCCCTACGTATATGATAAGTCCAACAGCTCCTTTTGACATGTACAAGTTGCTGACGTCTTTCTTTGAAAGTGTCTATGCTAAGTACAACAGCTCCTTTTGACATCCACTAGTTGCTGAAGTCTATCTTTGCTAATTTTGTTAAGCTTTACCCTTTTCTTACATATTGTAACTACTTTATGTACTTAATCACTTTGAGCATCATGATATATGCTCTAAGTGTCGATCTTTTGCCCTGATGATTATATCATCAGTAACATCTCTAAGTAATTAATATATAATATTTCACTTTTGTGTAAATAAAAAAAAAATTTTGAAAAACATAAGCATGGTGTAGTTATTCATGTTGTGTTAACGGTAACGAAATAGTAAAAGAGCTAATAGAAAAGGGTGACATAACATTTGCTACAATACAAAGTTTCATTAAGGTAAAGCGAAAAAACAAAGTGAAGTTTACCATACATGATGAATATACATTGTAATGGAATATACATGATGAACTAATTAACGTTCATAAGAAAAAAAAATAAAAAAAAACAAATAAATAAAAAAAATCACTAATTAACAACTAGTGACTGGCTTCATATTTAATTCCCATTTGCGTGCCTACTTTATTACACTTATAAGCAATTTTAACAATACTATATTCTATTTCTTATAAATTTATCACTTTAACTAGCTAGTACACTATACACTATACACTATACATTTAATCATGTAAAGAGTTTTACTCCTTTCGTTGCAAAATAATTGACTTGCTTGACTTTTTTCACTATTTATATAAGTAGTAGTAACTATGATCATATTTATTGGTTTCAAAAAAAAAAAAAAGGAAAAAGTTGCTCCCACTAATCTGAATTTTTCCTCGTCCGCCAAAATTAATCCATGCTTTCGATTATTTTATCGCTCCCAACTTTAGGGGGTATTAATTTTTATTGCACCCAACCGGTCATCTAATTTGATGTAGTAGGTTACCTAGACACGTGTCAGCATATGATATACTTAAAAATAAATAAATAAAGTTAAATAAAATAAAATAAAATAAAATAAATAAAATTTAAAAAATACCTTCTCTCTTCTCCCTCCTCACCCTTTCCTCTCTGCCATCTATGGCTCTCCACCAGGCCACCAGCAACCGGTAGCCTCCCTTCCCACCTCCCCTCCCCCATCTCCGTATCGTGGCCTCCCTGCCCACCTCCCCACTTCCCCTTCCCCTTAACCGCGTACTTCACGCACTCCACCAACCTCCCCTCTTCCCCTTCCCTACAACTCCACCAACAACAGTTGCTGCCACCACGACCTGCCCAACCCCTTACCCCACGAGCGTCGGTGCTTCCCCGATTACCTCCCCTTTCCTCTTCGATCACCCCGCAAACCAGCCAAAATCCCCCAAATCCTAACCCCTAACCCTAACATTCGAAACACTAGGCAAACCGGCGACGAAATTAGCCACTAACGAACGAAAATCGGCCGATAAAGGGTTGAAATCAACCATTCAACCCCAACATCGATCGATTTCGGCCACTTGTGGCCAATATTGGGGAGGGGGCTGTTTTGGTGGGGAAATAGTCGTGTAGTGGGTTTGGTGGCTGGCCATTTTCGGCCATTGTGGTGGTCGATTAGGTGAGGGGGGGCTATGATGGGTTTTCGGTTGTGTTGGGCGAAGGGAGTGCGTGTGGTGGTTGGCTGTTGGGCTGTGTCGGGGGAAAGTGTGCATCGGTGGTGGTGGTGTGGTTGTGGAGGTGGGGCAGGAGCTGGGTTAGTTTTAGGAAATTTAATTTTTTTTTTTACTTTCTCTATTTTTTCAACCAATTACATATTGACACGTGTGCAAAGAAAACTAATTCACAAATGTTTACCTGATTAACCGGTTGCAAGTCATTTGGGTGCAATAAAAATTAATACCCCCTAATTAAAGTTTGGAGTGATAAATAATAATCCAAAGTAGAGATTAATTTGGACGGACAAGGCAATGTTCAGATTAATGGGAGCAATTTTTCCTAAAAAAAAAAAATTACCATATTTATTAGTAGCGTAATAAATCAATTTTTTATCCATAAAATTATGATTAGACAAAATTATAAATAAAAACCCTCAAAAATACCAAACTTTGATTGAACCACCTATTTTTATTTTATTTTTTTAAAATAACCAACCATAAAATTAAATAATGATTTAGAAAAAGAAAAATTCACATGATTAATCCCAACTATTGATTGTCTTCCCAAATTAATCCCAACTATGGATTATTATAGAATAATCCCAACTATGAAGGGTGTCTTCCAAAAATGATCCGGTATGACTTGTAACCGGTTAAGCATGTAAAGTTTTTTTTTATATTTTTATTTTAAACATCACTATCTCTCCTCCCCTTGCCCAGCTCCATAACCACCGGTCCACCACTCCTATTTTTCTCCCCTCCACCACCCAGCCACCTACATACGTGCACCATTTTTTTGCTTGTCCTTACTGGCTCAATGTCTCCTTTGTTGCTCTCTCCTCTTAATGCCATTGTTGATATTTAGCCTTAAAAAACTGCACATAAAACGAAGATCTGATCTGAACTTATTTTTTCTTATCTGATCTGAACTTATTTTGTCTGAAATAAGTAAAAATAAGGTGAACTAAACAAGGCCTGAGTATTCGATATGCCATTAATTTAGTACTTCAAACGAATTGACCTCTTTCACCAAATCAAATTTAATTAGTTTGATTTTGGGGTTTAAATATACGGCCATAAAATGCGATCAAACTCCAATATTTTCATAGTGCCACAAATCCACAATATTAGCTTGAAAATTATCATAATTCTGCAAATTTCTATAAAATAGTACCAACTATACAAAAACATTAGAAAAATGTATATGTATATTAGTAATAAAAATAGTTTCGTAGATTTCAAATAAGCACAAACTAGGGAATAGTTCGTACGATGCACGATATTTTTATTTTTATTTTTATATGATATTTTTGTTAGTAAGATCATTTTTCTTAGTAAGATCATATAATTTGTTGATTTTGCTTTCTTCGTTAGAAAATCAGAATTTGTATTTTCATTACATAAGTATATTTTATAATGCTGACCTATTTTGTTATGTAAAAGTTGAATAATTAATAATAAATTATGAATATGATATATCATTAATAATAAATTATAAATAAGATATATCATTCGTCGGATATTAAAATAAAATATTTAAATTTTAAAGATACTTATTTTTTTGTTTTTAAAAATAATTTAAATTCTAAATATGCTTTTTTTTTCATACAAGCGTACGTAATAATTGAAATTATACCCTCAAATCTCATTGGTTAATTTTGCTTATGTAGTGATTGATTTTTTTTTTAATTCTAAAATAAGAGGTAAATTATAGTTGCATTGAAAGTAATTATGAGGGTAATTGTATTGGCAATTTTGAAGTATTAAAAAATACCGGTAAATGTGTAAAACGAGGAAATTCTTGTTCCTCAAGCTGATTTGCGAAATTAGTAAATCAGGACCTACAATTGTCATTTCACATTGCAGGAGGGGGGCAAAATGGTGCTGACGTTCATTTATGATGTAAACGTTTGAATGACATGGAAAACTTCGTTTCAAGTCAAACTAACGCCATAGTAGTCAATGGTTTAACGATGTTACTTATCAATTTCGTGTTCCTGTCTTGGTAACTTTCCCAATTTCTGAAACCCTACTTTGTAATTTTCACCGACTGCTTATTCGGTGGCCTGAATTACATGAGAATCATTGTTGGTGTTCGATTTTCAAGGGTATGTAGTCGGAATACAACTAATTAGCTGGCGGCGTGGAAGTTGAAGTTCAAGAAGTAAAGGTTAGTCGGGGTAAATATTCTTGAATTTGTCTACATTTTGCAGTTGGCATTCGTTTTGGTTTCAATTTGTTATGGTTTCTATTTTATGACAATTTCATGTAATTGTTGTGATTTTGAATCAAATTGTTGTTCTTAAGATTATGTAAATAGTTTGCTTGTAATTTTGTTATTAAGTTAGGTATTTCGAGTAAGTTTGCTGTTGCGATTATGTTAATTCAAAATCAAGTTGTGTGGTTATATTACTTGTTTTGATTTCAAATGAAGACTAGCAATATGTGTTATGTAAGTTACGGTTGATTGAATGCTGTTTTTAAATACGTATTTTGATTCGGTTAGGAGAATAACAACAAAATATAGTTATGGTGTGGAACTTGATAATGTATATATACTACATATGTTTGTTGACTGCTAATTTGGTTGTAGTAGTTTGTAGTCTGGGCGGTTGCCAAAAAATTAGAGAACAAATGATGCAAGATGGCAAAAACGTATTCCAGGCAATGTTCAAGGTAAGTTGTAAATAACTCTAAGACACTGTTTGGCTGTTTATCTTTCGTTAAGTTTATGATGTATTGAAATGCAACCGTAGGATGATAGTTTGACTGTTGGTGGGCAATTAAAAGCTAAAGGTGAAGTTCTAAAGGAGTTTTTTAAGGCCAGGTCAAAGGTAATCTGCTAAATGTGTTGTTTTTCAAGTTCAGGTTAATGCTAAGTTATTGTTATTGTTGTTTCTTATAACCTATTGTTCCCAAATTCAATTCAACAGCCACCTAACATGAACTGTCAAGTGGAGAGTTTTGCCAGGATTTGTCAAACATTTGATTCCCGCCGGAGGAGGTGGGTCACTGAAATGGGATTTGGAGGGCTGTTGTATTTAACTGGGGACATGCATCTACCTAGGCAGCTGGGGTACTGGTTAGTCACCCGAATGGATCCCATCAGTAAGATGTTACTAACCCCGGATGGAAGGTGCTTTAGGCTGTTTAAAAATCAGGTTCATTGGGTTCTTGGAATCCCTAATGGACCAAAGATACTTCCATCAACCAAAACATTAAAGACGGCACAACGGGAGAAGGTTGAAAACATACTTGCAAAGTACGGGATAAAAAGGAATAATGGACAACCAAAGGTGTATGACAAAGTAGGAATTGAGGTGTACCCCGAGTTATTGGAGAGGCTTGAATGTTACTGGGAAGAGAAAGACGAAAAAGAGTTTAAGATGCTCTTCTTATTGATTGCTTTGGAAATGCTGTTGTGTCCTACTTTGGCCACTAGATTGTCATCTGACTTGGTTCCTGCTTTGAAATGTGCTATGGAAGCTGTTGAATATGATTGGTGCACACTGGTGGTATCCAAGCTGCTTACTAGTGTCCGGTCCTTTGCCCGTAGATTTTATTCGTGTGGGCATGCTGGTGGTTGTGGTGGATGCATTTTATTCGTTTTAGTACGTGCAGCCTAATTTGTGTATTGTTGCAGTGATTGGCATATGGCTTGAAGTTGATTAATGAATTGCTGATGGTTTGTGTCAGATTTTTTACTTGTATCGGTTCGATAGGGAGGCTTTACAATGGGGTGTTTTCCCCCGGTTGAAGGTGTGTGATGTGTGTCATAAATGACACACATTTGACGAGCATTTAGGTCCTTTCTATCCTCTTTCCATAGCTTTCATGCTTAATAAATGCTTAGTATTATGCTTTGTTGCTTAGTTTTACCTTTCCTCTCTTATTTTGTAGTTTTTGTCCATTTCGTTGGTTTTCTAGCCTTATCTTCTTTATTTGCTCTATTTTCGTGGTTGTAGGTATTGGACGAGGTTCGGGTTTTGATTTTGGTGATCCACTATGGTGGAAGAAGCTTTTGGATCAAGTTCATGGCATTCGGGAAGCTCATGATGCAAAGAAGTGGAAGTCCCAAGTCTTAGCTCTTCTCTTTTGCTCGCTTGCGGTGCTCCCTTCAAAGGGAGTCTGTGCCCTCCAACATTATGCCTTAGCTACTGCCACTCCTAATGCTCATCACCCTCATAAATCATGTGTGCACCCCTTGTGCTTGAAGAGTTGAAGATTCGAAGAAACCCAGCTGATTGCGGCCGCACGCGCGGAAGGTGCTGCCGCACATGAAGGATGTGCGGCCGCACACCATTGTGGTGCGGGCGCACATCCTTTTGTAGTGCTGCCGCGCCAGCGTGGGTCTTTTTCGATCGGATTTTGACGATTTTCTCTCTCTTCTTATACCTATTTGAAGCCAATTTTTGTAAGCAAGTTTCATAATAGAATTAGATCATATTCTTAGCTTAGTTGAGACCTTCTCTCTTTATATCTAGGGGTTAGTTTTAGGAGTAGATTTTAGAGAGAGAAAGTGAAGAATTTCAATGGTGATTGAGAGATTGAAGATTCAATGGTGACAATTGTATTGGAGATCTACTCTATTATCAATGAGCATTTCTAAACTCTATCTCATTTATTGTTTTGTTTAGTATTCATGTTTAGATTGTTTGATTTTGATTAGATTTTGATGATTTGATGATTGATGTTTGATTAGAGTAATTGTTCTTCTTTGATTGTTGATTCTTTGATTGTTGATTGTTGACTTCTTTAGTTGTTGGTTGAATTGATGATGTTGCTAGAGTAGTTGTTTGGTTAGGGATTTGGTGAAGGTTGTATTATGTAATGGATTGATGTAGATTGGGGATTTTGATGGAGTTGATGATCTGATTAAATTGGTTAATTGATTATGTGCATGTGTGTGTTTGATTTAGGCTTGATCACCCTAGTTATTCACACTGGATTGCATTGTAAATTCACATTGATACGGACCATTGATTTGTGGCTTGCATTTACACGATTGAGGTGTCTTGTGATGTTTCCTAGCTAGAGTTTATCGTAGTTGACGCTAGTTAGACCTCTAGGAGAATAGCTTGATATGCTCTTTTGGTTGCATAATTAATATTCCCTCACATTGCTTAACTTAGTCAACTTCCTAAACCAATTTGCATTGTTCATTGCTATTATAAGTGAATCCTAATCCCCAGCATTTTATTTGTTTGGTTTCTTTGTCTTAGTAGTTTTTAGTGTCCTCTTTTACCCTTCGTCTTCGACCTAGCTTAGGCACATAATTGGAAGCACTTAGACGTTACCGTTCCTTTGGGTTCGACCCTTGACTTACCTCAATACTTGTATTTAGGTTTGTTGAGTGTTTATAAATTTTGTTTGGCTTAGGAGGATTAGTCCAACGACCTAATTTTCCCATGTCAAAATGGCGTCGTTGCCGGGGAATGGTGTCTATGTTTGAGTGTTTTTGATTTCTTGAGTCTAGGTCTTTGTGTATACTTTTATTTTATTTGATTTTTGCTTGTTTTGTATAAAAATGGGAAATACCTCGTTTCCTCAATTTGAGAATGAGCCTTTTTGGGTGTACTTTAATAGACTAGAGGACTTCATTAGTTACCATGGTTATAATCTTTGGGAGACTTGGGGGATTTGTTATCATAATTTGACTAAGCAAACTAGAGACATTGTTGAAAACATGTTTAATGATAGATTTCGGGCATTGTCAATTGATGATGCTTGGGATTTTTATGTATGGTTTTCTAGAGATAGTTATAATCGTGGTCATGGTTGTTCAAATGCTTCTATTGATAATTGTTATGGTCCATGTTCCATGAATAATGAATCTTGCATGCCTTCTTGTGCCCCCATCCCCCATATTGATGATGCCACTCATATCTCTAGTGTTGATCCTCATCACATGCTTGCTCATAATTCTTTTCCTCATTATGCTCCTCAACTCTCTTCACCCTTGAAAACCTTGGAGCCTAACATTGAGTCTTCTCATAATCAAATTGGATATTAGGAAAATATGGGAGACCAATTGGAATTGTTGAAAAGGATGGAAGAAAAATGTGAGGACATTCTTAGTAGAAACGAGGAGATGAGAAATGAATTGTCAACGATGTTGAATGTAAATGAAGTTTCTACTACTTGGGTAGATATGGAAGATGATAATGATGATTGTTTTGAGAGGCCTAAGGTGTGTGAGGAGGACATTAGAGAGCCTATGAGTGAGGAAAAGGGTGTAGAGATGGATGTTCCAAGAGAGAGTTTGCATTTTGAACCTCCTTCCCAATTTGAATTTCGTTCCATTGAACCTTTAGATGGAGTTGAAGAGAAACTAAAATGGTTGATTTCTCTTAATTTTGAGAAAACGTTAATTCAAGTTAAGAAGGATGGGACATTGCAATTTTTGAAGCGTGAAGAAGTTGTGAGGAGAGAGAATGAGGATGAGAAGGATGAAGTAGTTTCCATGGGAGATTGGATGTTTGAGGGTGATGAGAACCAATTTTTAAGACCAACCTTCTTCCACCCCATCTCCTTTGTATGATAACCATGGTTTCTTTGAGGGTGAGGCCTTGAGCTTAGATGATTTTGATGAAGAAGAGGTTCCATGTGATAAGGTTGAGGAGGTAGAACCTACTTTAGATGATTATGAAGATGAGAGTGAAGTGTTTGGTGAGGTTGAATCTCCAACTCCTATCTCAAATTTTCAACCATTGCCCTCCTCTTTCACCTTTAATGACCCTTTCTCTTCTACATTTTCCACCATTGAGATGGATGAGGCCTTTTTAGAGGGAGATTGTACTTCTCATGATTATTTTGAGCTATCTCCCAAGTTTGACCCTCAACCCTTTGATGAGCTTCCTTTGAAGCGTTTGAGAGCTCTCTTAGGGTGTGAAGTTTGTGAGGAGGATGTGATTGAGAATGAGCTTGATTTGAATGATGATGAGTTGGAGTAGAGCCCTTTGGATGTGAGTTCATTGGATGAGAGAGCTTGTGTTTCAATGGATAGTGGTGTAAGTGAGCAACCAATTCCTATTCCTTCACCTTACACCTCATTTTCAAGAAAGCTTGATCTTGTCCCCTCTTATCCCATATCATTACCTTCTTTTCTCATATCCCCTCCTCTTGAAAAGCCTTTAGTCCCTCAAGTGCCTCATTTGATGACTTTTGAGGATGATGGTGGGATTTTCAACCAAAAATATTTTGTTGGGAAGAGTATGCCTTCTTCTTTTTCTTTAATTTCTCTCCCTTTTTCTTATATTCTTGTTTTTCCCTTCTCTCCTTCTTCTTCTTGGCATACTTCTTCTCAACTCCATAGGTGTGCACTATGCTTGTTGCATGCCTTATTTTTGTCATGTGCATACTTGCTCTCATATGAAATGTGTAGTAGTGCATTTGACAAGCTCTTGCGATCGTTGCAATATTATTTTACTAGAGCGGTCAAGCTTGGACCTTAAGCAAGCCTTTCTCGAGAAGTAACCCGTGTTTTAGATTAGATTTTCCTTTTATTTTTAGAATAGATTTTCTCTCATGGAAATGTTTTTATGCCTTTTGCTAGGTACATGACTTGATATACTTTGGTGCTTCAATTTGGATCAAGAATCAAGGAAGGTTGACTCCTATTTTTGCGAACATATGGAGACAAGGTTCAATTCTTGAGAAATTAGCTATGAAAGGTTTAATTTGGTCATTTGCGGGTATTTACACCCACCTCAAATCCGATAATATCTTTCCTTGCTCTTTCTCTAGTGGATGATGACTTGTTGGACATATGTTGGATTGTTGGATTGATCTCCTTGTTTTCCCCTCCCATGGATTATATGATTTATGTTTGAGTGTATTGTCTCATTCAAGCTTGGGGGAGGGTATTCTATCATGTTTGGTGGGATGTTGATCCATATATGCTATGCACCTTTGTATATGCTTTTCCATGTTTCTTATATTTAAAAAAATTCCAAAAAGATTTTTGTTTCTATCAAGGCAAATTTGCAATGTGTTTTGTTTTGTTCTTGCTTTGGATATAATAACATTTGGACTTGTATGATTGAATGCTTTTCTTCTTAAATGGTAACGGTGTGCACGGTTTGAGATTACGCTTGGTTGATTCTAGGATAATGCATGCTAAGGTAGTTGGTTAGAACTAGTGGGAAGATGAAGCCGGATTCTACTTGTTTGTGGCATGTTTGGTAGTTGCTTCCTATAGTCGATTTGACGCCAATAGTGAGTTTTTGCTACATCCGTGTGAGTTCTTTGTTTTTAAAGCCTTCTACCTATATTTGCATGAGCGGCATGGATCCTTGACTTTTTGCAAACCTAATCTTGAAACTTGACTCATAGATCTTGAATCCTGACGTGGGAAAAACTAGGTCGTTGGACTAATCCTCCTAAGCCAAAAAATATTTATAAACACTCAACAAACCTAAATACAAGTATAGAGGTAAGTTAAGGGTCGAACCCAAAGGAACGGTAATGTCTAAGTGCTTTCAATTATGTGCCTAAGCTAGGTCGAAGACAAAGGGTAAAAGAGGTCACTAACAACTACTAAAACAAAGAAATCAAACAAGTAAAATGCTAGAGAGTAGGATTCACTTATAATAGAAATGAACAATGCAAATTGGTTTAGGAAGTTGACTAAGTCAAGCAATGCGAGGGAAGATCAATTATGCAACCAAAAGAGCATATCAAGCTATTCTCCTAGAGGTCTAACTAGCGTCAACTACGATAAACTCTAGCTAGGAAACATCACAAGACACCTCAATCGTGTAAATGCAAGCCACAAATCAATGGTCCGTATCAATGTGAACTTACAATGCAATCTAGTGTGAATAACAAGGGTGATCAAGCCTAAATCAAACACACACATGCACATAATCAATTAACCAATTTAATCACATCATCAACTCCATCAAAATCCCCAATCTACATCAATCCATTACATAATACAAGCTTCACCAAATCCCTAACCAAACAACTACTCTAGCAACATCATCAATTCAACCAACAACTAAAGAAATCAACAATCAAAGAAGAACAAATACTCTAATCAAGCATTAATCATCAAATCATCAAAATACAATCAAAATCAACAATCTAAACATGAATACTAAACAAAACAATAAATGAGATAGAGTTTAGAAATGCTCATTGATAATAGAGTAGATCTCCAATACAATTGTCACCATTGGATCTTCAATCTCTCAATCACCATTGAAATTCTTCACTTTCTCTCTCTAAAATCTACTCCTAAACTAACCCCTAAATCTAGAGAGAGAAGCTCTCAACTAAGCTAAGAATATGATCTAATTCTATTATGAATTCTACCTACAAAAATAGAAGGGAAAAACTGTATATACAAAGGAGAAGGTCGGTATTGACGCCCAAGAAGAGACCCACGCAGGTGCGGGCGCTCGGAGGAGAGAGAACGGTGCGCACGGGAGCACACCCAGGGATGTGCGCCCGCACACACCCCATGTGCGCCCGCACACACCATATGTGCGGCCGCACACGACTGATGTGCGGCCGCACACTCTTCATGTGCGCCCGCACATAGCTGCAGCGCCCTCCTTTCTTCTTTGCCCTTGCTCACGAGGTGCACGCATCCTAGATGATGATGATGGAGGAAAAGGTAGGCAGCAACTTCCTTGAATTTCTTGAAGAAAATGAGCCATGAGGAAGGCATTTATAAGGCCTTGAAGCATGCCCCTTTGATCCCTCTTTTGACTTGAAACTTCTTGCACAAGCTTTAGGCATGAAAACAATGAAAAATCATGGAGAGGAAGCTCGGGAATCCTTGGACAATCAATCACAACCTACAAACAAAGGAGAAAACGCAAATAAAAGGGAAAAATAACAAATAAACTAGAAAAAGCACAAAATAAAGAAACTAACTACAAAATGCATAAAATGAAGAAAACAAGAATAAAACTAAGGAAAACTAAAGAAAGGAGAGATAAAATGGAATAAAAATCATCCAAAAAGGAACCAAATGAGTGCCAAAAATGTCACTCATCAAATTCCCCCAAGCTAAACTTTTGCTCGTCCTCGAGCAAAACAAAGCAAGAAAGAGAAAGGATGAAAATTTTATTGAAAACGAAAAAGAAAGACTCAAGATAAGAAAATACACTAAGACTCACTATCGTAGGAATCACGGTTGTTTTTAGCTACAACAAGCCCTTTAAACCCCAAAGTTGCCTATGAGGACGAGTGAGGTCTCGTAAGGGTATCCTAAGAGTTTGACCCATAACTCTCATAATAATACAAACAAGGCAAAGCATGAAAAAGAAAACAAAATACAAGAAAAGCAAACAAATGTTCATGAAAGGACTTTTTGCAAATGTACAAGCACAAGTGGATGCAAATCTTTCAAAACAAGTAAGGGAGTGAACGTTCCATGATACCCAAGGTTGATTGAAACATAAATATGCTAAGCATAGGAACTAGCTTTCACAATCCACTTTCATCCCAAACGATCTTACCGCGTTCTTCCTAATAGCTTATTTGAAATTTGGTGGTTTTCCTAAAAGTGAAGCAAAGATTGCGCATTTCTTTAGAAACACAATCAAGTAATCACCAATCCAAACAAAAATACTCACACCCCCAAGCTTATTCAAAGCTATAAACCACAAACATAAACACAAAAAGCGTGAGAACGCTTCCCCCCAAGCTTAAATGGAGCATTGTCCTCAATGCTCAAAAAGGGAGAAAACTCACATCAAAATAATTTTGAATTTTGAATTTTTCACTTTTTCAATTTTTTTCTTTTATTTTTTAATAGTGCTTTGTCCTCGCCTCTTTTAACTTTGGACGGCTCTTTCGAATTTGCACTTATTTGTCCATGCCTTTTGTAATGTAGGACGGCTTTTACTCATACTCATTTGCCATTATTCACAAGGAAGATAAAACACAAACTTGCTTTCATAAGAACCAAACATTTCAACTTGTCCACCACAAACTCCATCAAGAATGATCAATTGTTTCACAAAAACCAAGAAAAGAAAGAAAATGAAACAAAAGGCCAAAGATCTAAAGATGTGGCTTAGAAAAGAAGGTATAAGGCTCAAATGGTTGCAAGGAGGCAAATGTAAACCCAAAAATAAAGAAAATGAATAAAACTATCCTAAAAATGAAAAATACCACCCCGAAAAAGGTGCCTTTGTCCTCCCTAAATGGTTCGGTCTCGGATTCAAGATCTATGAGTCAAGTTTCAAGATTAGGTTTGCAAGAAGTCAAGGATCCATGCCGCTCATACAAGTATAGGTAGAAGGCTTGAAAAACAAAGAACTCACACGGATGTAGCAAAAACTCACTATTGGCGTCAAATCGACTATAGGAAGCAACTACCAAACATGCCACAAACAAGTAGAATCCGGCTTCATGTTCCCACTAGTTCTAACCAACTACCTTAGCATGCTTTATCCTAGAATCAACCAAGCGTACTCTCAAACCGTGCACACCATTACCATTTAGGAAGAAAAGCATTCAATTATACAAGTCTAAATGTTATTATGTCCAAAGCAAGAACAAAACAAAACACATTGCAAATTTGCCTTGATAGAAACAAAAATCTTTTTGGAGTTTTTCAAAATATAAGAAACATGGAAAAGCATATACAAAGGTGCATAACACATAAGAATCAACATGCCACCAAACATGATAGAATACCCTCCCCCAAGCTTGAATGAGACAATACACTCAAACATAAATCAAATAATCCATGGGAGGGGAAAACAAGGAGATTAATCCAACAAACCAACGTATGTCCAACATGGCATCATCCACTAGAGAAAGGGCAAGGAAAGATATTACCGGATTTGAGGTGGGTGTATATACCCGCAAATGACCCAATTTAAACCTTTCAAAGCTAATTTCTCAAGAATTAAACCTTGTCTCCATATGCTCGCAAAGATAGGAGTCAACCTTCTTGATTCTTGATCCAAATCGAAGCACCAAAGTATATCAAGTCATGTACCTAGAAAAAGGCACGCAAAAATTTCCATCAGAGAAAAATCTATTCTAAAAAGAAAAGGAAAATCTAATCTAAACACGGGTTACTTCCCGAGAAAGGCTTGCTTAAGGTCCAAGCTTGACCGCTCTAGTAAAATAATATTGCAACGATCGCAAGAGCTTGTCAAATGCACTACTACACATTTCATATGATAGAAGGTAGGCAAATGACGGAAGAAAAACGTGCAACAAGATCATTGCACGCAAGTGAGAAGGAAGGTGCCAAAAGAAAGAAGAAGAAGGATCAAAAGGAAAAACAAGAAAATAAGAAGAAGAAGGGGGAGAAGAAAAAGAAAAAGGCAAATCCTCCTCACTAAAATATTTTTGGGTGGCAACATCACCCTCTTCCTCAATTTGAGAAAAATGACCCACATGCAAATCCTCATAGACAAAAGGGTCCCCAATGGGCTTACCAACAAAGGAAGGGAGAAAAATAGGGCAATAGGGGATGTGGTCAAACTTTGGAGAGAAAGGGGTATGAGAAATAGGTAAAGGGTTCGCGACTACCTCAACACAAGGTCTCTCATCGCCAATGAGGGCATGAAAATCAATCATAGAATCCTTAAAAGAAGAACACTCATGATCACCATCTCCCTCAAACATCCAACTCCCAAGAGGAACCACATAATCTCCTCCACTACCTTCATGAACAAAAGCTCCCTCAACATCCTTAAAGCCTAAAGTCTCAAAACCATGCATGAATGGAGGCAAATTCACTTCAAAATCATCTCTCTCCCATGAAGCTTTCTCAATCAACTTGTTCAAAAGGCTATGGCTATTCCTTATGCACTCAATAAATACATTTGACATAACCTCAAACGAGTCCAAATACTCATGGATAGAAGAGTCACAATCATACATTTGAGATTCATTACAATGGGTGGGAGGGTTGGGAATTTCAAATTCAACACTCTCTTCTCTCTCAACTCCTTCACCATCACTCATATGCTCACCAAAGGTATCCTCACACACTCTTGGTTGCTCAAAATCACCATCATCATCCTCAACACACACATTGGATTTGTTATTTTCACACACAAGCATCAAAGATGACAATTGGCTTTTTAGCTCTTCATTTCTCCGTCTTTCCTCCTCAAAACGCTCCTCACTCTTTTTCATCATCTCCAATTGACTTCTCAAACAATTAAGAGTAGACTCCATTTTAGGACCAAGATCATCACTAAGCTCAACATGCCTAGTTCGAGGTTCCAAGGTAGCAATAAGAGATTCAAAAGATGTAGGAGATTGAGGTTCAACAAAAGAAGAAGAAGTACAACCAAGATTGGAAGAATCAACATTGAAATCATGAGCATGTACATCACATTGGGGGGTGGGGGCACAATCAAACATATGAGATTTGTCATCAAAGGAACGAAGCACATCACAAGAAGGCATGGTAAATAATGAAGAATATTGAAACACACCATTAGCATCAACTTGAGCATGTACTCCATTATCATGAACAAAAGGGGAAATAGAGTTGAAATCATGTGTTCTAGGTTCACTAATGGGATTATGTGACAAATCATGGGAAATCATGCTAACATTAGAAGAATCAAGACATTGCACATCAATATTAGGATCATGATTACCCCTACTATAAACATCCCTAGCAAACCAAAAATAAAAATCCCAAGCATCATCAATTGACAATGCTCTAAATTCACTATTGTGCATGCATTCAACTTTATCCCTAGTTTGCTCATTCAAACCAAAATAACAAATCTCACAAGCCTCCCAAAGGCTACTACAATTACAATCAAGAAATTCCTTAAGTCTATTGAAATATTCACAAAAAGGCTCATCATCATGTTGAGAAAAAGATAGACATGCCATTTTATAAAGCAAACAAAAGAAATCAAATAAAAGAAAACTATAAACAAAGACCTAGACTCAAGCAATCAAAAACACTCAAACATAGACACCGTTCCCCGGAAACGGCGCCATTTTGATGTGGCTAGGAATGGTAGGTCGTTGGGCTACCACCTTGCCCTATCAAACAATATTTATAGCTTAACCAACCCCTAATAGTCTAGCGGCAAGTCAAGGTCGAACCCTAGAGAATGGAGAATGAATGCATGGTGCCAAAATTAAGCTATTCCGGAATCTAATAGGGGTATATGGTAGACACTAAGAATAGGCTAGGCAATGAAAAATGCTAGTACTAAATGAATGCTAAGACACTAGGGGAATGGATCCGCATGCATCAACGATGAAGTTCAATCAACTTGGGGAATTAACCGATTAAGTCAAACAATGTGAGGGAAAACCGAAATTGCAACCAAGAGAGTACATCAAGCTATTCTCCTAGAGGTCTAACTAGCGTCAACTACGATAAACTCTAGCTAGGAAACATCACAAGACACCTCAATCGTGTAAATGCAAGCCACAAATCAATGGTCCGTATCAATGTGAACTTACAATGCAATCTAGTGTGAATAACAAGGGTGATCAAGCCTAAATCAAACACACACATGCACATAATCAATTAACCAATTTAATCACATCATCAACTCCATCAAAATCCCCAATCTACATCAATCCATTACATAATAAAAGCTTCACCAAATCCCTAACCAAACAACTACTCTAGCAACATCATCAATTCAACCAACAACTAAAGAAATCAACAATCAAAGAAGAACAAATACTCTAATCAAGCATTAATCATCAAATCATCAAAATACAATCAAAATCAACAATCTAAACATGAATACTAAACAAAACAATAAATGAGATAGAGTTTAGAAATGCTCATTGATAATAGAGTAGATCTCCAATACAATTGTCACCATTGGATCTTCAATCTCTCAATCACCATTGAAATTCTTCACTTTCTCTCTCTAAAATCTACTCCTAAACTAACCCCTAAATCTAGAGAGAGAAGCTCTCAACTAAGCTAAGAATATGATCTAATTCTATTATGAATTCTACCTACAAAAATAGAAGGGAAAAACTATATATACAAAGGAGAAGGTAGGTATTGACGCCCAAGAAGAGAACTACGCAGGTGCGGGCGCTCGGAGGAGAGAGAACAGTGCGCACGGGAGCAACCCCAGGGATGTGCGCCCGCACACACCCCATGTGCGCCCGCACACACCATATGTGCGGCCGCACACGACTGATGTGCGGCCGCACACTCCTCATGTGCGCCCGCACATAGCTGCAGCGCCCTCCTTTCTTCTTTGCCCTTGCTCACGAGGTGCACGCATCCTAGATGATGATGATGGAGGACAAGGTAGGCAGCAACTTCCTTGAATTTCTTGAAGAAAATGAGCCATGAGGAAGGCATTTATAAGGCCTTGAAGCATGCCCCTTTGATCCCTCTTTTGACTTGAAACTTCTTGCACAAGCTTTAGGCATGAAAACAATGAAAGATCATGGAGAGGAAGCTCGGGAATCCTTGGACAATCAATCACAACCTACAAACAAAGGAGAAAACGCAAATAAAAGGGAAAAATAACAAATAAACTAGAAAAAGCACAAAATAGAGAAACTAACTAAGGAAAACTAAAGAAAGGAGAGATAAAATGGAATAAAAATCATCCAAAAAGGAACCAAATGAGTGCCAAAAATGTCACTCATCAAATCCGAGACCGAACCATTTAGGGAGGAAAAAGGCATATTTTCGGGGTGGTATTTTTCATTTTTAGGATAGTTTATTTCATACTTTATTTTTGGGTTTACATTTGCCTTCTTGCAACCATTTGAGCGTTATACCTCCTTTTCATGCCACATCTTTAGATCTTTGGCCATTTGTTTCATTTTCTTTCTTTTCTTGGTTTTTGTGAAGCAATTGATCATTCTTGATGGAGTTTGTGGTGGAGAAGTTGAAATGTTTGGTTCTTATGAAAGCAAGATTGTGTTATATCTTCTTTGTGAATAATGGCAAATGAGTATGAGTAAAAGCCGTCCAATTATAAAAGGCATGGACAAATAAGTGCAAATTCGAAAAAGCCGTCAAAAGTTAAAAGAGGCAAGGACAAAGCACTATTGAATATATAAAATGAAAAAGGAAAAAAAAAAGTGAAAATTGAAAAAATTCAAAATATTTTGATGTGAGTTTTCTCCCTTTTTGAGCATTATATTGAGGACAATGCTCCATTTAAGCTTGGGGGGAAGCGTTCTCACGCTTTTTGTGTATATGTTTGTGATTTATAGCTTTGAATAAGCTTGGGGGTGTTAGTTTGTTTTTGTTTGGTGACTACTTGATTGTGATTCTAAGAAAGGGCCCGTTCTTTGCTTCACTATTAGGAAAACCACCAAATTTTAAATTTTAGCCTACCTTCACCCTTTTGCCTTAACGTTACAACCTTGGGGAAAGACCTTTTGACCTAAATGGTTGAGTCATTCATCGGTGGAGAGGAATGTGAGTTTTAGGAATAGAGAGAGGGGATGCAAAAGTCAAGATGTCAAGTAGCCTAAAAATTCTCTTTTTCCGGTTCCTTCGTGGAATCATTGGGATTCTCATTAGAGGTCGATTTGAAGCTATTAGGAAGAACGCGGCAAGATTGTTTGGGATGAAAGTGGATTGTGAAAGCTAGTTCCTATGCTTTGCATATTTATGTTTCAATCAACCTTGGGTATCTTGGAACGTGCACTCCCTTACTTGTTTAGAAAGATTTGCATTCATTTGTGCTTGTACATTTGCAAAAGTCTTTTCATGAACATTTGTTTGCTTTTCTTGTATTTTGTTTTCTTTTTCATGCTTTGCCTTGTTTGTATTATTATGAGAGTTATGGGTAAACTCTTAGGATACCCTTACGAGAGCATCACTCGTCCTCTAGGGCGATCTAGGGGTTTAAATGGCTTGTCATTAATTGCTAAAATAGACCGTGATTTCTACGAAAGTGAGTTAGTGTATATCCTTGTCTCCTCTCTTCTCTAGTTTGTTTTAGTAAGCTCGTCATTTTCACTCCCTTGGTTTTGTTTTGCTCGAGGACAAGAAAAAGGTAAGCTTGGGGGTATTTGATGTGTGTCATAAATGGCACACATTTGACGAGCATTTAGGTCCTTTCTATCCTCTTTCCATAACTTTCATGCTTAATAAATGCTTAGTTTTATGCTTTGTTGCTTAGTTTTGCCTTTCCTCTCTTATTTTGTAGCTTTTGTGCATTTCGTTGGTTTTCTAGCATTTTCTTCTTTATTTGCTCTATTTTCGTGGTTGTAGGTATTGGACGAGGTTCGAGTTTTGATTTTGGTGATCCACTATGGTGGAAGAAGCTTTTGGATCAAGTTCATGGCATTCGGGAAGCTCAAGATACAAAGAAGTGGAAGTTCCAAGTCTTGGCTCTTCTCTTATGCTCCCTTGCGGTACTCCCTTCAAAGGGAGTGTGTGCCCTCCAATATGAAGCCTTAGCTACTGCCACTCCTAGTGCTCATCACCATCATAAATCATGTGTGCACCCCTTGTGCTTGAAAAGTTGAAGATTCGAAGAAACCCAGCAGAGTGCGGCCGCGACGGCATGGGTCTTTTTCGATCGGATTTTGACGATTTTCTCTCTCTTATTATACCTATTTGAACCCAATTTTTGTAGGCAAGTTTCATAATATAATTAGATCATATTCTTAGCTTAGTTAAGAGCTTCTCTCTCTAGATCTAGGGGTTAGTTTTAGGAGTAGATTTTAGAGAGAGAAAGTGAAGAATTTCAATGGTGATTGAGGGATTGAAGATTCAATGGTGACAATTGTATTGGAGATCTACTCTATTATCAATGAGTATTTCTAAACTCTATCTCGTTTATTGTTTTGTTTAGTATTCATGTTTAGATTGTTTGATTTTGATTATATTTTGATTATTTGATGATTGATGTTTGATTAGAGTAATTGTTCTCCTTTGATTGTTGATTCTTTGATTGGTTATTTCTTTAGTTGATGGTTGAATTGATGATGTTGCTACAGTAGTTGTTTGCTTAGGGATTTGGTGAAGCTTGTATTATGTAATGGATTGATGTAGATTGGGGATTTTGATGGAGTTGATGATGTGATTAAATTGGTTAATTGATTATGTGCATGTGTGTGTTTGATTTAGGCTTGATCACCTTAGTTATTCACACTGGATTGCATTGTAAGTTCACATTGATACGGACCATTGATTTGTGGCTTGCATTTACACGATTGAGGTGTCTTGTGATGTTTCCTAGCTAGAGTTTATCGTAGTTGATGCTAGTTAGACCTCTAGGAAAATAGCTTGATATGCTCTTTTAGTTGCATAATTGATATTCCCTCACATTGCTTGACTTAGTCAACTTCCTAAACCAATTTGCATTGTTCAATACTATTATAAGTGAATCCTAATCCCTAGCATTTTATATGTTTGGTTTCTTTGTCTTAGTAGTTGTTAGTGTCCTCTTTTACCCTTCGTCTTCGACCTAGTTTAGGCACATAATTGGAAGCACTTAGACGTTACCGTTCCTTTGGGTTCGACCCTTGACTTACCTCTATACTTGTATTTAGGTTTGTTGAGTGTTTATAAGTTTTGTTTGGCTTAGGAGGATTAGTCCAACGACCTAATTTTCCCACGTCAGTGTGGACCATGAAGGAGATATTGATTGCTAGCAAGGAGGACAGAGTACCCAATGGAGGTGATTACGGATTCAAAGGGGTATATGATGTTATTTGTTTAATGGTGTTTAATTTTTCAATATATATATGTAATCCAAGCGTGTACATACTTATTTTGACTTTTTGGTGTGTTGATATACACTTGATGTTGCTTATGGTGAGATTCATCCAAGGCAAGCGAGAGACACGGATGGACCTGGTGTTGTAAGTAAGGTTGATATTGAACTTGATATTGATTTCTCAGCGGCTCCTAGACGTCGTAGAGGAGCTACATCATCAAAGATACCTCGCTAGGAAGCATAAAACGCATACGGAGGAGAAAGTGCAAGTGTTGTTGCTGCTGTATCCGATGAACCGAATCAGACTCATGGCAAAATATCAGTTGGGCTTGATGTTGTACCGCATGTTGGTCATGTAGTTGATTGGAGTAGGTAAAGGTCTGTTCTATTTGAATGGTTTATTTCCATCATCAGATCTAGCTGCTGATGTTACTGCTTCTTGTGTCTCATCAGGTTTCTACCTACATGAGCTGTCTCCCTGCTAAGAAAGATGATTGCTGTGGTAAGATTTACCTTGGTAAAATTCGTGTATTATGGAAGTCAACATATAATGTTTAAAAACTGCCCTCTGGTTTGTTTTTTTTTAACAGGTAATGAGAGCATCAAACTATTTGATGATGGGTGATTGGCCCTTAATTTTATCCTCAGCATTTGTGAGTTTATGTTCTTACACAATCTTTCCTTATTTCGTGTGTAAAGTAGATTCTTAATGTGAATTGCTAACTCTGAGTTGTGTTAGCTTCAGGTGATTTCGTTTGATGGGCAATGTGATTACAATATAGTCATGCTCCCTTCATTGGCTACGTTCATTGGTAATCCCCGATATTGTGTGCTGTTGGTTGTCTCAGAGGTCAGTATTTCATGTGTGGGTTCAATTACATGGAAATGGTTGCCTATGTTTAACTATGATTTTGCCTACTTTAGGTTTTTCTAGAGGAGTGTGGTAGAACCATAGGTTCTGATCTACCTATGTACCAAATTTGTGTTGCGATAAAGAGGAACTCCCGATCAGAAATGATGTTGTTATCAGCTGACTCCATAACATCAGATATGAGTTCTATAAGTAGACCTGTAAGTTGGTAGACCTATCCCGTTTTGATATTACCTTCAATGCGATCACTTAATTTAATCACTGGATATCCTTTTTTGGCGGTCAGATGTTGAACCTACAGCAAATTTATCACGATATCTTTGTCTCGTGCATGAAAGGCCTCACTAATTCCACGCTATCGAAGAACATGTTGCTGGTTCAAAAAAGTCGTGTTTGACTCTGGTAGGGTGTTATTCTCTCCCCCCCCCCCCCCCTTGTTTGTTGTTGTAAGAACTGAAATTTTATAAACTATTGTAACAAGTGAACCTATAGCAACTTGTAATCTTAACCTTTAATTTTTTTAAATAGTGCTGTATTATTATTTGGACAACTTCAGTTTGTAATTGAGGCATCAGTTTTAACATATAAACACACACCTTCTATTTGTATACTTTACTTGATCTAATCTTTGATTATTTTTAGATACAACTTATTTGTGTTTATTTTTTAAAATATCGTACTGTTGGCCATCAAATATGACTTTAGCCGATACTGAAGTCAGCCTTGTCTTTATAGGCCTTATAGTAGTACACCTTACAATGGCCCTTTAATATGTTGTTGGCCCAATTAAAGTCAGCCTCGATGTTGCACGTTTTAACATTGGCCCACAGTTTAACATTGGCCCTTTAAAAAATTTCTTAGTCTTTTAGTGTCACCTCGCTTTTACTTTAACAAATTTCGAAACATAGTCTTATAAATTTTTTTGGTTTTTTTAAAAAAAATATCGAAAAATAGTCTTATAATTGGGCTAATATGTTGGACAATTACATCCGGCCCAAGTATTGTGTATTACACTGTGGAATAATTTAGGAGAATTGAGATGTTTTGGCCTTTGTTAATGACATTATAGCTTAGTATTTTGTTAATGGCACTACCACACTAACAAACTCGTACAATAAAGACCCCTTCAACGCTTTAAATTATTCACTGAATAACTGAACAATTCAACAATTTTATTTAACAAAGAGCCATGTTTTTGAATTAATAAAGCTATCGATTACTTTCAACGTGTTTTCCTTCTTGAAAACCACTATTGCGTGGCCACCATCTTCCACAGACTTGGATGACTCATATACTGCAAACGGGTGAACACCATTGCAAATAACACGCCCCATGTGCACGGAAACTCTGGTCTCGATTAATATCACCACATCTGGCATAGTTAGTTCCACCGTGGCCTTGAACTCTTTCACGAATCTATCTTTTGCTATGCTTTTGCAATTCCACACCAACACTTTATTGCGAGTGATGTTAGAATCTACTTTATCAAAATTTGTGTTTCCTAATGTCATACTAATATTGATTGTTTTGCCATCTAATAGGCTGGTAGTGTGCAAACTGGAGGAAATAGTTAATTGTTGTAGTGTACAATGGTTACTGGTAAAAAAAAGATTTTTATAATCATTGTAACTATTGAATTTGATGCAGTGCTCTCCAACCGTAACAATGGAGGTCCGTAGTTGGGGTTTTGCAGGATCAATTCCAATTAAACTTGAAATACTCTCTGGGATGACTTTTTCATAACCCACACCTCCTTCACCACCATGGTTTGTGACTATCCATTGTAGGGCTACCTTTAATCCAGGTGGTAGTATTGCTAAATCGGACAAATCTGGCAAATACCCCGGTGTAACTTGGTTGTTGTCATGGATGACTATTAAATCACCACCAAAGTTACCATCGTTTGCAACTGTTTTAGCTGCGGATTTTGCATCTACAAGGGTGATGGGAACTTCCCCTTTGCTATTTAAAACACAACTTTTAATCACGGCTAGCAGACCCTTTGGATTTTTTGGTGAATTTTGTGATTCAGACCGCTTTCTTTTCTTTTTGTAGTGGACTTCTTTTTGTGGTTTAATAATTGTAGCTGGAATGAGCAGTTCCATATCTGCAAGGTTTTTTTTTGGGTTTTGGGTTCTCTCGAGGGGTTATCATCATTTTTTGCAAAGATGATGAAATATTAGATAATAGGGTTTGAAAGGGGTAAATTCCTGCTGCTTCCTTTTATATGGCTTTCTCATTTTAGGATTGTGAAATTTTTCTTTACCTCCACAATATAAGCAAGAGCGGGAGTTTGGAAATTTATTTTCATCATTTTAGCGCTGTTAGAACACGTGATTTTAGAACAAGTGATTATTACAGTTTTAAAAGGCCCGAATCAGCCAGTAACTTATGGACCTGATACCCTTTATAACCCATTTAGAAAACCTTAACAATTTACAACTCCACCGCAAATTTCTTATTTTTTATGTATTGTTTTATTTAGGTTGAATATGTACAATGTCGGGATTTTTGATGACATTGAAACTATAAATTCTAAATTATCTATTAAATTTAAGTCAAAAGGTTACTATATACAGTCAAACCATTTTACGCCTTAAACAAATGTGCACCCCGACTGTTTTGAACCCAGTCCCATTAGTTTTGAATATGCTATATTTAACTAGGTTATTTTAGGATAACATTCCTAGAAAATATTCCACCAAAACTACATCTTCTTAAATAAGATTATTTGATTCCTTATTCTCCATAGATATTTGCATATTAATTTTAGAAATGAAAAAATAGAAAGGAATGGTGTCCTTCGAACAAGTGTATTATTCTGATAGCGGGTTCAGAATTATTAGAAAGCTAATATATTCAGTAAGGTCAAGTGATCGGAATGCCTGGGTGGAGGCCGCTTCCGATCAGTAATATTAATATAATTAGTATTACAGCTTAATCTTGATTGACCCCTTCGGGTCACACCCAAGCAAATATATGCGAACCAACTCGACGAATTAATTCGGAAGAAATAAATTCTTCGCCTGAGTGTTAAATATTTAGACGTCGGTAATTCGAGCTTAGAGCGTCGAAACCGATCGTCGGAAGTCGAGTCTAAAGTGATAAAAGACGAGACGCGCAAAATAATAATAAATCGACCATATTCCCGAAAATACCCCTAGCATTCGGATGCTCAAATCGACCATATTCCCGAAAATACCCCTAGCATCGGAGTGACCCGAGCATCCGAATGCTAGGGGCAAGACGAGCTAGCACACCGTGCTAGTAGCCCCGGCCAGCCGCGGCTAGGCACAACAGCAGGCGCGCCGTACCACGGCAGCAGCCGCACCAAACCGCACCAGCTGCTAGCAGCAGCTGGTGCGGGCTGGGCTCGGGCCACGTGCGGGTTAGCTGTGGGCCGGGCTCGGGCCGGGCTCGGGCTTGGCTCGTGGCTTGGCTCGGGCCATAGGGCCATGAATAAGGGGAAGCTTGGAATATGGGAGTAAGTGGGAGAGGACATGTGGCACAAGGAGAGTATTGAGTGGGGAGCAAGTATGGTCCCCTACTCTCCATGTGGTCCTCACCAACCCATCTCACATGGTAATGCCCCTTGTAGATTTATTATTAGTTTGCAATTTTAATTTAATTTAGCTTTAAATTAATTTGTGGAATTTCATGATCCCACATTGATGGGATAGAAATTCCCACTCACACTTTCCTCTATAAATACCAACCTTGGGATTTGGAGTAAAGTGCTTGAGTGGGAGTTAAAAAGAGCATTCCATAATTTTTGGGAAAACTCTTAAACTCAAATAACACTCAGGTTTGGGTCGGACCTTGCTAACCCCAAGGTAGTAGACCTTAAAGTTGTGTTCGCCCATTTGTGGGTGGATACCGTCGGAGGCGCGGTGCTTGACGTGCTAGTAGCTTTCAAGTAAGAGCCCTGGGTTTTGGGCGACGCTCGCTTCGAGGGTAAGATTCATTATCTTTTCTTTGTGAATATTTATTTATGCTTTGTGATTTTAATTATTGCGAGTGGTTCCTCGGGAAGGGGTTGTTTCCGCGGTGAGTCGGACTCACCAAACCCCAACAGCGGTATCGGAGCCCCGCTCGTTTATTTTTATAATCATGTTTTTCAAGGTTTATTTTTGGCTTAATTTTCTGGTTTATGTTGCTAATTAGATTAGTAGCTCGGCTTTATTTATTTAATCCCGTTTTTAATGTCGAATTTGGCGCAGAACCCAGATTTTCGCCCAAGACTAGTGAATTTTGGGTGGAAAACGTGTTCAAGAAAGGTTTTATCTTATGGGACTGTAATTTTAGCCAAATTCTGACCAGAAATGCCTTTTTCGAGGGGTTTTTCGTTTTTGACGAAAAATTTTAAGTCTTTTCTAACCTTGAAATTAATGGCATAAATTGTTGATTATATGGTTGATTATTTGCATAATTTTCTGCACTTTTATGTCCCCTTAAAGCACACTTACTTGGTAGTATTTGACGCTTAAAGGTTGATTTATTGTCAGATAATTGCAAACTAATTGCTTTTTAGTGTGAAAATTTTATTTTTGAGGCTTCCTAAGTGTTAAAGATTCAATCTTTATTTGTGATAAGTGATTGAAAATTTGAAAAACACTAAATTCCATGTTATTTTGAATTGAACTTTGTTGTTTTAATCATTTTGAGTTGATTAGAAACATAAAGTTTCGATTTTTGTGATAGAAATTTGGTTATCTTCATGTTGGAAGACATAATTTTCGAGGATTCACAAATTTTAGATGTTGGGATTTTCATTTGAACATTAAAGTTCATATTTTTCCAACTTCCCTTTAATTTGTCAAATTCTCAAGTTTAATTTAAATTGATTAAATTGAAAGTGAGAAATTGCCTCAATTTTATTTTGCACCAAGCTAAACCAATTTAATTAAAGATGGTTCTTGGAATTATTTTGGTTATTGCACTTTGAAATTTTTATTAAGTTAGACTTGTTTAAAATTTTATTTTTCTCACTAAATTAGTTCTAAAATTAATTTAGAATTAACTATTTTTGTCTCGCGAAAAAAGGGATCAAATCCCAAGGTAGTGGCACGCAAAACGAGGAAATGCACCACCATGGCGAGCCGAGCTGCACAGCAGCCCGCATGTGGCTGCCACGGTGGTTGCACCGCCTCGATGGTGGGCCACACTCGTGGCAGCAGCCACGCACAGCAGCAGCTCACGCGCGGAAGCAGCAGCCACGCGCGGATGTGCTGTGGAAGCGGCTCGCAGCCGTGTGCCGTGGGTCGTGTGTTCGTGGTCTTGGCATGTGCGTATGCTTGGTGCGATGAGGTGTTTAGCCGTAGTAGGCTTGATGTTAATTATTTTTCCGTTTATTTATTTTAATTAATTTTGTTCATTTTAATTAAAATTTTGGGAAGCTAGGCCTCGGTTTTTTGAGCGGCATTGGCAAAATTTCATTTTGACAAGTTTGGGTGCTACCGACTTAATTAATTGGATTAATTAAGGAAATGCGGAATTTAGTGGGAGCTTCAATTATTAATGACGAAATTTATATAATCGGTTAAACAACTTTGACTAGTTTTAATAAGGCGTGTTAATCGGATTAACCACCTAGATTAGTTACTAGTACGCGCGTTGTTTGAATTTATTTTACTTGTTGTTAATTTTGTAAAATGCATGGGCCATTCACAAATAGTGAATGGATGAATGGAATATATATATTCTCTCTCTCACAGGTTTTATGAAATGGCAACTAGTGGGACCCGACTAGGATAGAAAATACGGACTACGTACCGTTATGTATTTTTGTAAATCAAAATACGGTCTACGCACCGTTAAGTATTTTTGTACTTTAATATTTAGATTATTCCTAGTTATAGACACTAGTTTTGCATAGTTTGGTTAAGTCTTGCAGACGGCGTATCTTGGAAGACAATGCCTTGAAATGCAAATGAAGCCCTTTTGAAGATATTAAGATTTCAAGGGGTCATGCTAGTTGCCAATATGCATTTATTATTTCACTTTATATTTTATGGTTATATATATATGTGTGTGTGAAATATTCGTTAGATGCATGTTTAGGTTTTCTTGATGTTGCGATGATTAGTTAAGTTCACTTAAATCAACCAACATAGAAATCCTAGGTCCCTAATAATATTGAGTAAAACTTGTCTTTCCAAAACAACAATTACTAACCGGACGATGGTGATGGTAGGCTACGCCAAAGCGAGGTGCCATCACTCCTCTAAGGGGCATAAGGCACACCGGGTGTGCACGTTGGTTTTGGTTTAACTCATCGGTATGAGTGAGGAGTCCTCACATACCGTGGCAAAAGAGATACATCGTCAAAGATGCATTAGATGCGACGATTTTCTAACCAAGAGTGGCTTAGAGCCATTAGCAAGGCAATGCTTACCGAGAAGATTGAGTGTTTAAGACAAGCCAAAGCATGCTTAACCACTCTTTGTTTCTTCGGATCTTGGAATCGCCTTATTTTCGCCAAATAGGGACAATTTTTATGCGTAAATAAGACGTTTAATAAGATTGAAGTTTGCATGAATGCTATTAAATTTCAAACTTATTATATTCTTGATACATAATTGAGTAGGACTCATTGATGTAGTAATTCGAGTAAGAATTATTGGAAAAGATGGAACTTTGTCTTACGGCGCACTAGGTGCTTGATTATGCCTAACAAAGTAAAAGAGTCAAAGTACTTAAAGAAATGATTCTTAAAGTAAGATTATGAGATATTGTATGATAAGAAATATAGGAAAGAAGGAACGAAGAAAAGGAATTATATTTCATTTCAACTCATGAGTTCATGTTATTGTAGTTTACTTAGCAATTCGTTATCTTCACAAGTATCGAATACTGCTTGAGTGTTCCACTATGATAGTGACCTCAAACTATTGAAGTTAAGCTAAGTTATCGACTTACAAGCTTAGAATGAAGCAAGAAGAGCTACATCATTTGTAAGGTCTTATGTTTTGTTTAAAGACCTTTTATGCCAAAGGCTAGAACAAGTAATGGTTATTTTCCATAATCAGCAATTGATCCGTTTACACACGGAAAGACTCACATTCAAAGTAATGAGCAATAGTTGCGAGATTTATTTGAATGGGATTGTTATCCAAGCGTTGAGTTAAGAATGCTTGATTATAAACAAACATTTCTCTAACATGATAAACTCACTAAGTTCAAGGCATGGGCTTGATTTGCGTTCCAAACATCTTTAGAAATGTCACATCGACAAGAACGTACTCAAGGCTCTATTAGATAGGCTCTTGATAGTTGCTCGAATTGGAATCGTTCTAAGACAAGAAAGTCTTACTTGTTGAAACCGACAAAGCAGAGAGCTATTGTTCTCGGTATACACAATTGACTCCGAAGGCTAAAGAGGATTCAATTACTTCAATGTTTCACAAAGAATTTGAAAGGATATGACTATATTCATCAAATGTGAACAAACTTGACTTGAGTATCTCAAGAGTCCAGTGAAGTACAGAATCGACTTGGCAAGATATCAAAACGTCTAGATTAGATCGAGCGATGTTTGCTTGAGCCAAGCGTGACTATCTCAAAGTTATGAATGGAAATTTTCATAAATAACTCCACAAAGAACATGGTGTGTGTTCACGGAGACCTCGGTGTCATTTCAAAATGACTCGAACGATGATGGTTCACAACCCTTCCTATAATGTTCTTAAAGATTTGCACAAATGACTAATGTTACACTAAACAAAATGTCGAAGCTAAGAAAGGACACCATATTTAGTTATGGATAGAAATAACTTCTAAAAGTCTTTTCAAGTATATGTCTAAGGCTCTTAGTCTCAGTGGGAGTTCACTAGCTCAGTGGGAGCAAAGTGGCTCAGTGGGAGCTAGGTGACTCAGTGGGAGCTGAATGGCTCAATAAAGACTAAGATAGCTCAAGTGGGAGCTAACTGTTTGTTTTCACAACGAACTTTTACCCAAAGACAATATACATGTCTCTTTGTAAGCATTCAAGTGAGACTATGGGCATTACCTCCACATCCTAATTGAGAACATAATGTTTGTTGCTCTAAGTGGTGTCTTTCTGGAAAGTAACACGTTTCCAAAACGACAAGTGGGAGGAAAATGAACTCGATGACCATCGAGCTTAGCAACAAACTAGAATTGAGAATCTCGGAAGACCTTAAAGGACTTCATGAGAATGTTTGATCAAGAATACTCAAAAGGACTTTACAAGTGCCTTAAAAGAGAATTCATTACTCACAAAACATTAAAGATGTTGGAGTAAGATCAACATAATAAAAGGGCTTTGAAAGCGCCTTAAAACTCAGTGTTTGATGCAATTGCCCCGTATAGGTATAGAATTCACCAAAGGCTTGGATTGAATCCTATAAATTTTCTATTAAGTTAGAAACAAACCTAAGACTTACAAGCATACTATTTGCTATTAGATAGTAAAGGAATAATGTCTTGTAAGATAGCTACGACAAATCCAAATTCCGAATAATGGTTAAAAGCCATGAAAATCCGAAATAGACACCATGTTTGAAAATCATGTTTGAAACTTGATTAATTTGCATGAAAGGTGAAAGACCCATCGATTGCAAATAAGTTTTCAAGGAGAAAACTAACAAATGTGGAAATGTATATGCATACATAGCTAGATTGGTTGTAAAGGATATAATTAATTTGAAGGAGTTGACTTTAATAAAATCCCATTCACCAATCGGAATGCTCAAGTCTTTTCGTGATTGATCTAGCAAAATTGTGCATATGAAATATGGCAAAATAGATACCAAAACCGCCTTCCTAAAATGGAATTTTGGAAGTGACTATGGAATAGTCTAAGGGTTTTGAAAATCTAAATAATGCTAGATTTGAATGCAAGCACATGGAATCCGTCATGGGATTAAAGGAAGCATTGCATAAAGGAATTGGAACGTGTTTTCTCATAAAGTTAATAAGAGGATTGACTTATGGAGAAACATAGAAATTCTGATGAACAAGAAGTTTAGTGGGAGCAAAAGTAATGGTCCAACAAGATGTTTACAAACTCTATTGTGAAACAACTATCAAATGCTAAATGCTTAGATTTGAAAGTATTTTCGACAATGGACCGAGCTAAAGACGATACTTAGTACATGTTGGGAATTAAGTTCTATGGTATAGACCTAATTAAAATGTTTAAATAAGTAAAGGAAATTACCATGTTAAACTTGAAGGACTTTGAAAGGCTTTCGACCCATATGTATGAAGCTAAGTAAATGTTTGAACTAAGTATAAGCTAGGCTAAGTACTAAATCAAACAAGAAAGACTCTAGTAAGAGACTTTCAATCATATCATATAGCGAACAATTTGGCAAGACTTAGTGTAACTGTATGAGCTAAATGTCACATGGATGGAATAAAATTGAGAATCATTCTAGAATTAAATCCATCATGTAAGGCTATGATATGGAATCGTCAGATGACTTACATGCTTAGAGCATGTGAAGTACGTATATAATACCAATCGACATTAATCTAAGTATTAGATCATTAGATTATAGTCAAGAACATCCATAAAACTTAGATAAGTAGTAGGATGAAGTTCTTGACGCATGCAAACAAATATAATTTGAGTTTTGATGTTGCAAGCACAAACCTTAACAAGGATTAGATCCTTAGCAAGGAAGCCATTTATAAGCACGAGGCAAGAAGTGTCGTGGCTTGAGAATGGTAACATCGATGTGCATCCATATATGATGTGCGGGAATCTAAGGAAAATTTCCATGATCACAAGTGATTAGGGTATTCCAAATCGTTGTGAGTCGCTTGGAGTAAAACCCAAGCAAGGCATCATCGGGGAGTCTACTAAAATATATGTTGAGAAATATTGTTGTCTTAAGGGCAATAATAAGATAGATGTTAAATGGAAAGGTTCGTTGTTGAACATTAATGATTGTAGGTTGTCAAATAGAAGGTCTCAAATCATGAAAATGAGTGGGAGCCATTGCTTGGACAATAAATCCTGAATCACATGTAATCCATTCACACTCTCAAAATTTTATCATCTTATTATGGAAATGGTGGATAATGAAGATGCTAAGGTTTGCAAATTAATTTTAACTAAACCTTCGCAATAAGTGAACGACAACATTCATAATTGCATGAAAGAAATCAAGCATATCAAATATGGGTGTGATTTCTATGAATGTTTTATGAAGAGTATTACTCTTAAAACATTTGGGAAAAACCATTTATCATAAGATGAAACATTGTGAAGTTTCATAGTGGAATAAAATATTTCAAAATATTCCACAAAACTATTTAATTGTGGTTTAGAATTAAATAATGAGTCCATTCGATTTTAATAAATATTCAAAATAGGGTATCAAGTCAATGGCTTGGATAAAGAAACACCTACTAAGTGAATGTTGAATATTTTAATCGAAAATTACCCCTAATCAAGGTCGTATTTTGTGGATGAATAATGACCATCAGAGATTAGTGTGTAGTATGATTTGTAGCACCGTTTCTTGTGCTATAAGGATACAAATCATTTGCACAGGTATTGGTTTAGAACCATACTGGACAGACCTATGAGGATTCTTTAAGAGATTAAAAATCGTCATAAGTATTTTCTCATTATTACTATCGGAACTCTTTCCTTTTGACCATGAGTAGTGGGAGATCTCTTGTTTGAGTACTGGTCCGTTTTGGTATTCGCCAAACGTCTGCCGTAATTGGGGATTATAAAGACGGATATCGGGCGGGTGAGTCCTCTTAGTAAGAGAAGCTACATTACAAGACTGGAAATGTCCTCCTACTAACAATAGGGAACATGTCTTGTTATTTACAAGGCCTCTCGAAGAGCGAGACTGTGAAAAATGCATGGCCGTGCTCAGATGGATTTTAGAAATCATCTGCTTATTGACAGTCAAACTCGGATTTTGAGAAACACTTCTGGACGTAACAGAGATGACTAGTAATCTTACTCTGTAGTTCATGAAGAGACATGAAGAGACATAGGACAAGGGCTATACACTAAATGCACACTTGTCCGGAAGGACAAGTGGGAGATTGAAAGGAATGGTGTCCTTCGAACAAGTGTATTATTCTGATAGCGGGTTCAGAATTATTAGAAAGCTAATATATTCAGTAAGGTCAAGTGATCGGAATGCCTGGGTGGAGGCCGCTTCCGATCAGTAATATTAATATAATTAGTATTACAGCTTAATCTTGACTGAACCCTTCGGGTCACACCCAAGCAAATATATGCGAACCAACTCGACGAATTAATTCGGAAGAAATTAATTCGTCGCCTGAGTGTTAAATATTTAGACGTCGGTAATTCGAGCTTAGAGCGTCAAAACCGATCGTCGGAAGTCGAGTCTAAACTGATAAAAGACGAGACGCGCAAAATAATAATAAATCGACCATATTCCCGAAAATACCCCTATCATCGGAGTGCCCCGAGCATCCGAATGCTAGGGGCAAGACGAGCTAGCACACCGTGCTAGCAGCCCCGGCCAGCCGCGGCTAGGCACAGCAGCAGCCGCGCCGTGCCACGGCAGCAGCTGTTGCGGGCTGGGCTCGGGTGAGGTGCGGGCTGGGCTCGGGCCAGGTGCGGCTGGCTGCGGGCCAAGTGCGGGCTGGTGCAGGCCGGGTTCGGGCTTGGCTCTTGGCTTGGCTCGGGCCATAGGGCCATGAATAAGGGGAAGCTTGGAATATGGGAGTAAGTGGGAGAGGACATGTGGCACAAGGAGAGTATTGAGTTGGGAGCAAGTATGGTCCCCTACTTTTCCATGTGGTCCTCACCAACCCATCTCACATGGTGATGCCACTTGTAGATTTATTATTAGTTTGCAATTTTAATTTAATTTAGCTTTAAATTAATTTGTGGAATTTCATGATCCCACATTGATGGGATAGAAATTCCCACTCATACTTTCCTCTATAAATACCAACCTTGGGATTTGGAGTAAAGTGCTTGAGTGGGAGTTAAAAAGAGCATTCCATAATTTTGGGAAAACTCTTAAACTCACATAACACTCGGTTTTGGTCGGACCTTGCTAACTCCAAGGTAGCGGACCTTAAATTTGTGTTCGCCCATTTGTGGGTGGATACCATCGGAGGCGCGGCACTTGACGTGCTAGTAGCTTTCAAGTAAGAGCCCCAGGTTTTGGGCGAAGCTCGCTTCGAGGGTAAGATTCGTTATCTTTTCTTTGTGAATATTTATTTATGCTTTGTGATTTTAATTATTGCGAGTGGTTCCTCAGGAAGGGGTTGTTTTCGCGGTGAGTCGGACTCACCAAACCCCAACAAAAATTACTACTCATTTGTATGGTAGATGAAATCAATTTTTTTTTAAAAGAAATTTCGTAAGTAAAACTAATTATTAATTGTTATTTAAAAAAAAAAATTAGTATGGACACACCAGAAATTGACACATGTCATTGCTCGGTGTCACTTATATAGGTATGATAAGATATCGATAATTATTCTATCTCAATTTACCCTTTACATTGCAATTATGCTTAACTTGATCTTTTGAGAAACCTGACACATTGTGAGTCGTAATTAATAATCATATAGTAGACCAATAACAAGGTTGAAATTCAACAACATCTGAAGATTACAAATAACCAGTATTATATTTAGCTTGACCAATATTACCAAAATTCAGCCAAAACACAACAATTTGTTGTGATTGCAACTGACCATGTACTGAATCAACATATGAACCTTATCATAATGTAAACGAACTTCACGGAACCGATATAATCCAGAAGGATATCTAACATAGTATTAGAGCTGTCAAAAGTTAAACCGGCCGTAAAAACCGAACCATGTTTTTACCCGATAATAATTGAATTGAACCGAACTAGAATCAAACCCGAACATGACCCTAAGTCAATTATAACCCTAAAAACCCTTTTTAAACCCGATTTTAGTACCACCTGACCCGAATTTACTCCGAGAGTATGTTGAACCCACCGATTCCCGTCACGGTCCCGAAAAGATGTATGACTCGTTGTGACGGGACTCAACGTGACGGGCACGCATTTGTAGGAGAAAATTAGTGGTGAATATATATTACCATTTGATCAGTCACCGCTTTTTATACAATCTCTGATTTCGTAATAGTTTGTTAAAAGAGAAAAAACCTTCATGCTTGGTGAGTTAAGATCATATCGAAACAATAATAAGGAGTAAATATTATGAATTTTGGTAATCGCGTCTGAAAATCACCAAAAAAAAAGGTTTTTAATCGGAACCGAGGATTTTATCAATCACTGGTTCCACCTATTTAAACAATACTTGCCTGATCCGAATTCAATCAAAGAAAAGTGATCTGGTGAAACCGGTTACAATCTGTTTCCAAATGTTCTGGGACCTGATGCGAGCCCAGTTCCAGTTTGGGGTTGCACGATTCGACTCGTTAACATATCGAGTCGAGCTTTATTGAGTCGAGTTTTGACCGAGCTTTGATGGAGTCAAGCGTTGACTAAGTTTTACCTAGTCGAGTCGATCTTGAGCAGCTTGAAATTTGATCCCTTTTGAGTAACACTTTGTAAATACTATTGCATCTCTTCATTCTCTTTAATTTTGTCACTAGAGAAGTATATATAAGATTATTAGATTACGTAAATTATGATTAAATATTAATTAATAATCTAAAATAAAAGTTTTTTATCGAGTCAAGCTCACACGAGTCGAGTTTTTCCCGAGTTTTGACCGAGTCGAACTCAAGTAGCTCACGAGTTGTCTCGTCACATTAGCACCCCTAGTTGTTGACACTTATATAGTTATATTAATTTTGTAGTTATAGCTCACTTATGTATTATCACATTAAAAACTGGTACACCCCAATTTTTAATTAAAACACTCTCGAATTGTTTTTGTACACTACTAGCTGGTAAAATTCTGATTAAGCTACTATTAACATACTTTAATTATAACGATATTTCTTACTTAAAACAAGATTTTCATCTACCCGTTCCTAGTGCTCTACATAATTGTTTCCAACATTTTCATTACTTAAATAGCAACATATTAGTAAGCGGAAAAGCAGGAAATTACATTTTAATCATTCAAGCATAGACACATTACATTCCAGGGGGGCTACATTAATTTAAGCTGTTACATTGATCAAAATGATCCCCTTAAAATTACTAGCCATAACCATTGACTTGCCCTTCAATTTCTACATATTAGACTAACATTAACATACATATCCGAGGTGTTAACAACTAGGTATACAATAACACAAAATGATTAACACCCACTTCCAAATACATTTAAAATACAGTAGACAAACGGATCCCCATATTAGTACACAAATTAAACGTTTATAGTTCTTTAACTAATAACTGCAGTCTTCATATCCATCTCATTCGCATATGGTCTTTAGCTTCTTGTGGCAAACAGACTTCAAGTTAATTGGGCCAGACTCCCGTCTCTGCAATAACAAATATAATTAGATATGATTTTGGAAAATAAGCCTACTCAAATCAGAGTTATACTAATGATTTTACCTGCAGCTCAACATCGGTTAAGGCGTAATTAGAGAATAGAGGGTTCCCCACCATCTTGATGACATCTTCCTTGTATAGAATTGCGGTTCCTCCGTTGCATGAATGGATGAACGACGTGTGGATTCTAAAATTAACGGGTAACTTAGAAATAACCTCTTTCACATTTTCATCGAAATGCCTTGTTTCCAAAAGGATAACAACAGATGGATTCACAACACCATACATCAACTGAAAATTCTGTAGGAATGAATCCCGACCAACACCTCGTACATTCCAACATACTAATCTAGTCTTGGGGGGGGGGCATTTTGCAAATGAGGAACCCAATTTGGGCACATAACTGGATCAAATGCTACGATGTGGAAGGGACCCCTTTTTGGAGATTTCTTAGCTTTGTAAATTTGTACGATAATCATACACTCAAACAAGGGAACATCCAAAACCTTGAAAGCGTCTGTGAATGTTCCCATGCAGAGGTACACCGTATCCAAGCACAACTTAATTGGAGGAACATTTAAATCTAACACTGGCTTTGGATCAATTAGGTGTTGTAGGTTGCGAGGTATGAAGCTCTTTGTTTCTAGGTACCACTTGAGTATTGACTTTGCTTTAAGTGGTAAAGCATAACAATCTTCAAAGTTTGGGATGTGGGCTGGTTTTGTTGGTTCATTTAAGTGATCAGGCCGCATTTTAAGGGTTGAATACTTTGGATTGAAAACATTAGGGTTAAGTATCATATCAGCAATAGTTATCCTATAGACAAACTCCGGGTTGTCGGCTTCATCATGGCATAGGTAGATCATAGAATTGAAATCAGGCTCGGCTTGGGTGGCCTTAGGTGGATGGAAATACAAAAAGTTCCGGTTACATGTCTTGCTATAAGCGACTTTTGGGATAGGCATGGTGGAGAAGAAGAAGAGGTTGGAGGTGATACAATTGGTGAGAATTTCTATCTAGTGCATATATATAGTGGGGCCTCTAAGTAAACCCTAAACTTTGTAGCAGGCTTAATTCTAATATTTGGTTTTTACTTAATGTCTATGTAACTCATACTACATTAGAATGTGTACTACATTATAATTACAAGTAGAAATTAATAAACTACTATGTAACTCTTACTCTAACACGCACGAAGCTATATAATATACTAACTAATAACATAATGTACTTTGTATTATAGGATAGCTATTATTTATACAGGTTTTTTTTTATTTTATTTTATAATTTTTTTATATAAAAAATGGTTTAAATTTTATATAAACCGTTATTATTTACTACAAAGTGTATTTGTGTCTAATGTAACTAATATTAAGCACTATTGACCTTCTGTTGATCTTCTTAACATTAAATGGATTTGGAATGTTGTGTATAAATGAGTTTAATGACCTCCCCCCAAATTATATGGAGACATATTCATGTTGTTAAATATGGTTGAGATTTGATAGCAGTATTTATTTTGTTGGTGTCTATTCAGGTAAGTAACATTATGTGTTGAGAACTTTTTTATTTTTTAATGAAGTTTTAATTGCTATTTAAGTCTTAGTTGGCATAATAATAGTAAAGGTTGGAATCATGTGTATAGATTTTATTCTGGTTCTTTTGTATTATTTTCATTGCAGAAGATAATGATATGTTGGTGAAGACATATTACGTATAAAAATACTTATACATATACATGAACATATACATATACAAATACATACACATACACACATATGTATATAGTACTATATATATATATATATTGTGATGACCAATTTTTACATATATTTATTTTGAAAAATATATGGTTACATAGTTAATACATGTCAATTGCTTTTCATCTGGTTACCATAACCAGTTGTTGAACTACTTGGTTCCATACCAAATATACCTTTTAATTGCATGGTTAATTCGATTAGACGTGTATTTTACGCAATGGCTATTTGGAAAAGTAATCTGAATTAATTAGATTTTGTTCAATGTAAATATAAAAAGATGGATCAACATGGCAAATCATGTTGGAAAAGTAAGACCTATCTTGGATAGGGTAAGGACCCCCTACATTACTGAAAGATTGATGTGCAGTATGGGATACATTGCATATTATAAAGGACAAAGCTTCATACTTTAACATTAACCAAGGGAAGCTAAGTCTAGGCTTGCTTAGGTAGAAGAAATAGACCAGCTAAGTACCCTAAATATAGGATAATGATATACCTAGTTTACCGAATGACTACTTCAAGATATGGGATGTGCAGGTATCATTACCGTGTTGTCAAATCTTCTCACCACATGTTAGTGGTACTTTTGAGATTTGGTAGATATATACGCCTTACTCCCTAACATATCAATATGTCACTTTCGTGTTTGGGAAATTAATTAAATGACATATGTTTTCAGCCAAATGACACAAACATTAGTTCACTTATCCATACTAAGACGGAAATTAACTAATCAATTTAATTAATTACACTATTTTGTATGATAATTTTCGGATACTAATAATAACCACCTATTAGTTATTTTAATATAAATTTTAATTATAAACAGAATTATTACAGTTCGATTATTATATATAAATAATTAGTATTTACTAAAATAGAAAGCGAATAATTTGAATAAATAGGTTAGTCCGTTAAATTGTAATATGCCGATTGTAGCACTTATATTTAATCTTATCTACTTTTAAAAAAACATATAGCAAATTATGGCTTCATTTCCGTTACAAAGTTCCATGCATAACACCTATTATTGACAACACACTTTGAATCCCATATTTTATCATAGATTTCAATATATTAGGCGGTTTTTGTATTTATTTATTCTTAATTAATGATATCCTCTGAATTGCCTTTAGAGAAAATGTTAATGTTTTCCATATATACTACGGGTGTCCTTTTTAAATATTTTCTGTTGAGTTTAAAGTGTATACCATTATTTTTTGGCTAGCAATAATTTCTATACTACATTGGAAATTCAAACTACTTACTATGTCACGTATAATCACACACAATGAAAATGCTCATTTTGTTCAAGCAAAAAATATTCGACTTCATGATAATTTGATTTAGTAAGTCATTATTTGTAGTACGATGTTAATATTTACCTATCTTTTAAAAAAAAGGTTTGCAAACAATTGGAAAGGAGTACACTTAATAATATATTTTTGCGTAGGAGATAACTTGAAATATGACTTCCAACCACCTGAGTACTGAATACCTTGCAACTAAAATTGTAGTTAGTAAAGTTCAACTTAAAAATATTGAGTGGTTGTATAACCTACTCTAATTTTATTTTTAAAACGGCTAATCAAGGTTTTTTAAGAGTCGTTAGATAATTAAGCTAAAGATATATGTCATATTATTGCATAATCACTACTTCAACAAATAAGTGTCTAGTTCATGATTCCTAAGATATCAGTCGTTATTTTTTGAGATTGAAGTATTATGATCTCAGTTATATGTCAACTAATCCTAATCCTACCTTAAACACACCACTGAAAAAATTATCTCCAAACCTAACCTTATATTTTGGCAAATTTATAATCGATAGTGCATTTTTTTGTGCAAAAGAACCACGTATACAAAGTTTAATAAGTATAACGTTACGTCTCGTTTAAGTGTATGCAACAATTTAATTTAATCTCTTTGAATAATTGAACAACAATATATATGATTATGAACTAAAGCTAGGGTTATTTTTTAAATTGTAAGTAAATTTTTTTTTTCATCTAGCTAGGGTTTTTGGCTGCTAGGGTTATTATAAATTACTATTCTACTGAAGGGAAGATAGGGTCTTGGGCTGCTAAAAATTGCTCCAACTACCGAGGTTATATCCCTATCATGTGGATTCACAATTGATGTAGGGACCACACTTATCAAAGGGGTCATCAAAAGGGTTTTCCAAGTACTGTCAGATGTATATCCTTTTTGAATCAGATGTATCTCTTCCATCAACATGTTCCCCCCCCCACCTTTTTTACTATTTTTCCTGAACCCTAAACAAATCAACCAATGACTTTCTTCTTTAAAAAGTTTGTACTATAAAAGTGTTTAAAATTAGAATTAGTTTCATTTTATTTAAAAAAAAAACCATATTTATTTTTATTTAAAAAATTAACACAAGAAATTTAATTTTAATAAAATATGTACTATTTACATTTTCTTTTTTAATAAATAGTTTTAGTTTTAAAATGTGACATGGTGCGGACCATGCTATCCGATAAATAAGATGACATTTTTAATCATAATTGTCGGGCAGTATTATGTTTATTCAAGAAAGTGTCGTCCCGATTATTTTTTGATTTCTTATATAGTCCTATTAGTTTACCAATTTGGCAATTTGGTAACCCGTGGAAAGTCAAATTATCAAATGCAAATATTATGAGGCTAATTGGAAAAAGAGTGGAATATTGATGACACTTTGTATGTGAAACATTTCCAATTTTTTGGCATTATCTGTACCTCTCGTGCATCGCACGTGTAGTGGTGTGGATCACTTTATAAATGAACTATAGTTTATAAATTGAGCCACGCAAACATTACCCCTGTGCCTACAAACAACAAATATTATCTCAGTTAATTTTACAAAGTTGTTCATTGACCTCAACAATGTCCCACCTAGGCCCTCCTCTAATGTATTGGCAATGTCCAGCAACACGGCCCAATGAGAGTTGTCTCATTCGCGATGTGAAAATGCATCCAAAAGAGCCTCAACTGTGTTTCAATTCTTTATTTCCTTTTCTATCTCCTGAATTTGATTTCAATCAATGTAAATACTATCAACATGAATTTGAAGCTATTCTAGATAAGCAAGAACTAAGAGATGAGTCCATTCGAGAGGAAATATGTGCAACCGATGTGGAAAGAGAGCCTTCTCTGTACTCTTCAAGGGTTATGAAGTTGCGATCTGGAAGAATAGTACCTGCTTATGTACCATTGTTAAGTGATCTAAATGGTTACTTACACAAGGGAGTTGCCGTGTTTGTGAAATGGTTCTATGATCACCACGTGTTCGAGCAAGGTGAGCTTATACCCAATCCACTTGTTCCCATATTTGATTTGAAGCCATCCATTGAGGCGGAGATAACACCAACATATACCCTTCCAACAGAAATTAGGCATATTATCTGTGGTGCAAACACCAATTCCATTCATGTCATGAAAATCCTCACAAGGATAGCTGCAATTCAATTGAAGGTGTATTCTTGTGTCACTGCAATGAACAAAGTTAGTTACTCCCGGATATCTGTGCGTGGTGATGTTGAAATTGCTGGCCAAAATAAACCGGTATTCCCGGAGAGAGGACATGTTGTATTTTGGAATGCACGAGATGTGCATAGAGAATCTTTCAAGGAAAACTTTCGTGTAATTTATGATACATACAACCCCTTCTTGGTTGTACTTACTGAAGCAAGGCCAAGGTATTTCCTGAAATATGATGCTCTTTCAATTCTGGTGTTTGTGGGAATTATCAAATTGAGATAAGTGGTACATGTGGTATTGGTGGTGTGGTGATTTTATGGAACAAAGTTGCTGCACCTCAGTTTATTACAAGATGTTCGTCACATAATACTCTTAGTATGTCGGCCAAAGTCGTGGTAAATTACAATTACTACTAGTAATTTCCATCATATTATTATAGTATATAAAATATTTGTTTTTTATTATTTTTAAATTGTTGGTTTTATTAATTTGTTAAATTGGAAAATTATATGATGTGGTTAATAAGTGAAAAGATATCTGTGGCTAATTATGATATGTAAATTGTTTTTTTTTTATGTCAAACAGCCAGGTCCAGCTATTGCTCCACAATCCCCAGTGTATGCCCAAGTCGAAGCTAAAGCTAGATCGGATACAGATGATGATTACGATTACATCGGCCGGTGGTTGGTTGACTCTGGCTTAGACAATGATCCGTCTATTCACGACGAGGGGTGGTGTTAATGACCTCAAAAAATCAGCCACAGGGCTTAATTAAGGAAATTCTGTAGTAAAATATGTTTGAGTAAAATTTGAATTAACTTTCCTTTATTTGCTGAACTAAGTTTTTTAATTTCAAATGATGTAGCCAAATGTTTATGTCAGTCAGTACTACTACCATGCTATGTATGGTGTATTGGTGTTGTTTCTAGCAAGGCTTTGAATATTGAACTAGTCGAATTTTTAACAGTGTATTGATGTACTTATTTTATTGGTTAAATTTTTTACTTTTTAACACTTTTGGCTAAAATTCACCAACACTACAATGCAAACCAAACCACAGTGTTACTAATACAAATATGCTAGGTGAAGTGGCACATTAGTGGTATATAGCTAATATGTCATTGTTTCTTATTGGCTTTAGATGATGTGCCTAATTTGTTGTTATTCATCTAACGCTACAAATTTGGGCATGATCACCATTTATATTGGCAAAGTTTGATTACATATACCTGCATATGTAACCATTATTATTGCAATCAACACAACTCTGCACATTATTCAATGCAAATTATTGTAGTGGTTTAGATTTATTTATTCGTCATTCCTATTTCTAAAAACAATTATAGAGAAAAATAATAAATCTGTTAATGGGGTCATGACTGTTTGTAGTATTTCAAGCAGCGGTCTCCAATGCAATATAACCTCAACTCCAAAGTTTTACCTTTGCTTAAGTATAATCAAGTTTATACTCTAACATTAGTACTAGATTTAGGTGTTTTGTCTATAAGCTCAAACAAACGTGTATACGATAACAGTCAATAATAAACCAGCCCAATTAATCCACATTAAAACAATATTTAACATAGCCAGAAATCTCATCGGAAATACGTATCAATTCAAGCAAATTTAAGAAACGTTAACCCGAAAGTCAAAACGTAATACATAACCACATTCTAGGGGATAAGGAATAGCATTCCACAATATAGCCACATAATTTAAACATTAAATATACTTTTTTAACACTTTGTAAATAAAGTGACTAGAAAATGCTCCCAGTGGACTAGTCTGCACCGTCACTCGTTCTATTGCACACCTCCAAAATCATGGATATCCCTGTGCATATAAATGAAAATTAGTTTTCGCAATTCGGTAAATTAAAAACAATAAAAGATAAACATTACCACCGATCCATTTTACCATTAAATTGACATCTAGGAGACATTGCGACACAGGGCTTTGATTCCTTGGCCTAGCTCTTACATGCTCTGCTTGCCAGAGAATTGCAGCACCACCGACATAAGACCTAAGAACGGAATGTGCGAGGCGATAATTACCCGAGAGCATTCGAACTATCTCGTTCAAATTACTTATTGTGTTCCTAATTTCAAATAAAACTACGATTATACGCCTATACATTCCGAATACCATGTTGAAATTTGGAATGAAAGACGGGCGTGCTATGTCCCTAGCATTCAGACAAATTAGTGTGCTATTTGGGGGTAGTGGGGGAATTTGAGGAGCTGGAGATGTGCTGTAGGTCTCGATTACAGCAGTCTGGTTTTTTGGTTGGTCATTTGCGAATTGGCAAAAAACCATAATGTGGAGGACATAAGGGAATGTTGTGGGGAGCATAACAACTTGAACATCATCGGTAAATGAACCCATTTGTATCCTTAAATCACCATAATGTAAGAAATATGGTGGAGGTGTTAGAGGTTTAGAATAGGGTAAGGATCAAGTAGATGCAAAAGATAAGATAGGAATAACCTGCCTTCTTCATTTGGTTTTGCCGTTGCCAAGTGGTAACCACTAGATGGCTAAACTCTTGTGAAAGAGAAATGCCATCATGAAGGCTTGGTATATGGCCTGGTCTACAAGGCTCGCGACCGTCTTTACAAACCATTTGCAAGCTCTTACCCTCCTCAAACTCCTCATCTGGGTTTAAAAAAATCTTCCACAGTGGTTCCCTTGATGCTGGATAGGTTTTAGTGTTTGTTTGCCAAAAATAATCAAATTTATTAGGGTTCATTTCAGGTAAGATGTCTGGTGTTGATTGTGGTGGTTTAGAATTAGGGGGCTGCCGCCTACAGTGGTGCGATAAACAGCCATCTCCCGGCGTTTGTTGAGATAATTTGTGTAGTGAAGTCAAACTAAGAAAATGATTTAGTACAGTAGTTGAGCAAACCAAGGCTATTATAATGGGGTGGGGTTTGGTGGTAAATTTGGTTATGTGAACAACAAAGGTCTTGACACGTTGGTCAAGTAATTTTTTGTTAATAATTTATGAAATTCTAAAAGAATGTAATATAATATGTAGACATCTATTTTATGGATAAAGTTATGTTTGTAATTAGGAGCTGAACTAAACTGAAATGAATTGGACTGAATTGAGCTGACCTGAACTTAACTGAACTCAAATGAATAGATTATCTCATAATAGATGGTACTTAACTAAATTGAGCTGTACAGAACTATTTACTTGGTGATTATTGTTGTTTTCTTTATCTTAGGAGATAATAAACTTATGGTGTGAACATTTATATATTCATAATTTCAAATCTTTATCATATAATTTATCTAGTTAGCGTATGTTTTTTTTATAACTTTTTATTTAGATTTTTGCAAAATAACTTTTAGGGTCAATAATTAATTTTTTGGAAACAAAAATACTAAGGACAGAACAGGAGACGACACGTGTCATGTGTTGTGTATGGTTCACCGCTTCTTTTAGTTAGTTAAAATATTCCAATAAAAATAGTATCTGTAAATGCCATCCGCTAATTTTTAATTCCAAACTTATGTATGGTTCACCGCTTTGGCTAGTCTAATAATAATTTTGTTTAGCGCTTGTTAAATTAACATATGTCTCAACGCATCTTATACTGTAAAAGTTAAGTGTAAAATATTTTTTTAATGGTCCCCACAAACATAAGTGTCAAGCCAACGCTATGTGTAACTATTTATCATTCGAACCATATCATCCCACAGCAGGACATCCCTCCCCTAAAACATTTTACTCCCAAATAAACATGTCTATCCATGAAATTGACCAATATGGAAACACAACAATCACCTTCAACAATGCGCCACAAGTCAAACAAGAGGCTGAAATGGATTTCTATTCGTTTGTATTTTACAGACAAACCAACGAGATGACGGTCAGGTTGACTAGGGAGGAAATCTGGGATATCATACTTCATCCCAACAAGCGGTTTGAGCCTGGGGTTATATTCAAGATGATGCCAGACAATGCCATCCGCCCATTAATCCCAGCTCACTTTCCCAGCATTGCTGACAGCTTGCCCCTTCACAAGGCCTTCATAGCCTTATTTGCATGGCATATCACACACGATCTACCACAAACAATAAACACCATAATCCCAGACTACATCATGCATCTCATTGACCCAAGGCCTAGAATTGATCTTAAGCAAGTACCGTACTCCATCAACTCAGAAACTGGAAATCTGAAAGTGACCATGAACTCTTATGTCGATGCACTGCAAATAGTTAAGCTACCGACTTTTCACAATGTCCTCCACTTGCAAGTGTTTAATCAGCCTCAGCCTGGTGATGTCGTCCCAGCTCAGCACACTGTAGTCCTTTATCCTTTAACTGTTAGTTATAGTCCAGAAATTGCTCTTTTATCTCCAGTCCAACCAGGAACAATTTTGGCATGTTGAAATGTACGAGATGTGGGTAGACCTTCGTTCATTGCTAACTTCCAAGCATTGTTCGATGTTTATAAACCATCATTAGTAGTCTTGCTGGAGACAAGAAACACCATTCATAACTTAAGCGAGATTGTTCCCAGACTTCCCGGGAACTACACATTCTCCCATTCAATTATGGATTCTCATTCTAGAGGTGTCGCAGTCTTATGGAGGTGGAGGCAAGTGTACTGCCATGCCTGTTTCCGTGGCCATGGTCAGCAGCCTATTTTTGATTTTATGGTCAAGGTGAATTTTTGCAACCTCATTTACATTAACTTATATTTGATCAATTGATAAATGCTGAATGTGTGAGATAAATAACAAAATTAAATTATCAACCATGCACAGGGTTATCCAAGAGTTGCTTGAGGGCCATTTGATGATATTTGAAGCGTTAAGATCGAGCCCTATTTGGAGTGCAATGTGTTACGTGCTACTATGTTACGTGTAATGTGTCTGGCTAATGATGCCCTATTTGAAGTGCAATGTGTTTTGTATTAATGACTATGCGTACCAAGTACTAGTTTACTTATTTTCAGACCAATGTAGCTGCTTCCTAGTTATCTATAAGGGTACATTTTGTAATGGCAAATATCCAAATAGGGCATGTTAATATGTTAAAACATGTACTTGGTGCATGGTAATAAAATTGTTTCAAATATTGTGGTTTTCAACTCATTAATTAATTGACCTTGGTAATCTTACATAATCTTGGTTGTATTCATTACTTAGCAATTTCATATCGCAGTAATATATTTTGTATTTTAATTTTTAAGAGAAGATAAATTGTGTATGACAAAACCTAATGTTATGGATTATGTTAATAATTTTTATTTTGTATTTTATATTTGAAGAGAAAGTAAATTGAAGGTGGTGTAGGCGAATATTAATATGCATAAACTTTTTTTTGGTACGAGAATAAGGTTGCTCTAAGATGTTATTCATTAGCAAATGGGAGTTAATGTAGACCAATATTTAAAAATAAATTATCAATAACGTGATTCAAGACATCATCTCCTAAACTAATTAATAATTAAAGTTAGGTCCTTGCGAGCACTTCCCCATTAAGTATGTTCGGCAACTTAGATCCAAATTAATTTTTTTAAATTATCAATGGTATACAGTCATGTTAATTATGTTTCCCTATGTGAGTGGTTAGTGTAATGTGTGTTTTTTTTAGTTTATTAGGATAAAATTAGTTTTGTAATTTATGTTATTCGATTTAAAATACTAGATAGATGAATGGTCTGTACTGTGCTTCCCTATCCAAGGGATAAGCTTCAATCTATTTTGTAGCTTTCTCTACACTTTGATATGAGTCTGTTGTCTCAAGGACAACCACGATGACCTATGTAAATCTTTTGAAGATATTTGCACTCAGATTATGTCAGCTATGGTGCACGGCTCAAGGGAGGCGTGCGTCGAACAAGATTATGGTATGTGTGTTCATATTTACTGCATATGACTAGTTTATAGGGTGGCTGTAGAATATACTGTTGTTGATATTGCAGTATGGGGTATGGAGTTATCAAATCAAGTCAATACTCATCAATCATGTTGATGTGTTAACCATCAGAGCATGCTTTTACATTATAGGTCAAAACTTAAAAGGGTTAGATATGATAAATCTCAAGAGTACAATAGAAGTTTTTCCGGGTTCTACTGTCATGTACCTCCTATTTATTTAAAATTTTGTTGGTAATTAAAAATTAGAGACACATGTACTCAACATTGGAGTAGAAAATAGGACATTATAATCTTCTGGAATGTTGATGTAGCACCAAAATTGGTCATAATTATTTTGTGTGTTTTTGGCTTATGCGTTAATAATTTGATTAGTTCATCGGAATCTTGTTTATTGAATGATTACATATCGACCCGTATATAGCGTGAATAAATCTCATTACACAATTTATTCGTTTTCTTTTATTTTTATAATCCTAAAAAAAATAATAAAGTTGCACAAATTTGAACACATAATGTTGTGGGAGGAGATAAATTAGATTGTTAATCTCTGATATCCACTGGGGCTCCCTCATATTTTCCAAATCCTATTTAGTTCTGGAAAAGAAATTTTGTCAGCAAACATTGACCAATGATACATGGTGAAGCAACCCAAGTTATGGTATATGTGTGGTAAGAGACTGCATATAACTAAGTTTAGGCTGCCCATGGTGTTAAGACTTGTTTGTATTGTGTAGTGAGTTGTCATGTCAATGTGAGGTTTAGGGTTTGGGTGATAGAACTAGATAATTATGTGGAAAATTAAAAAAAAAAATTTAAACCAATGTTTTGCTAGTACAATAAAGTCACAATACTAGGGTTAAAAACTTACAAAGCTAATTGTGATTTTGTAATGTTTTTGGGCAATTGTTAAATTTGTGTGTAGTAAGTAATCTTAATAGAGTTCTCAGCAAATTGGTTGTTGTTAAAAATTTAATGCAAAAATGAGTTACGCAAAGATTTGGTGAAGGAAACATAATACCAACACTTTGTTACCCCGGAATCTGGGATATGCAAGTCCGTGGCCTTTATATCCTTTTCTGTGTGGGATCAACTTTTTCAAAGATATTAACTTGGTTTGAAATTAACCAACAAGTTAAGAGAATTAATACACTGAAAAGAACAAAAGTTCTATGTTGCAATGGTGCATACGAAATAATAATTCCATAACCTAAGGTCGAAATTAGGTTAAGCCACTTTATGTCTTAAATTACAAGTTTTGTTTGGTAATTTGTTTATGGGGGTAATATTTGGTTATTTGAGTAGCTTAAGCTTCTGACTAATCAACCAATGCTAATTAACGTGAGGATTCTATTATTTCAAAACCATTTATTTCTCTCTAATTTGGAAAATAACATTTCTGAAAACTAATGTAGTCAACCAATACGCTAAAAGTAGAAAATGATTGAGTTAGGAGGAAATTATCTTAGGTTGAAATTCAGTTCAGTTCAGTTCTATTAAGCTTAGTGTAGTTCAGTTCAGTTAAGTTTAGTTAAGTGCAGTTCAGTTCAGCTAAGTTCCGTTCTGGTCGGTTAAGTTCAGTTTAGTTCAGGTCCTAATTTCCTTCTCTTATAAAATATTCATTTCAGTTCAGTGCAGTTGTGTTCAGTTAATTGCAGTTCATTTCAGCTGAGGTAAACTCAGTTCAGTTCAGTTCAACTCAGTTCAATTCAGTTCAGTTTAGCTCAGACTAGTAAAATTTAGTTCTGTTAAGTTCAGTCAAGATGAGTTCAGTCAACCCAAACAGGGCATTAGCTTATATTGACGAGCGTAAAGGTGATTGAGATTGTGAAATGACCAGTACAATAGGATTGAAAGTAAAATTAGGTTTTAAGTGGCAATTCATAGTACTTAATACATAAGGTAGTTGAAAAAGCTCCTAACGTCAGGTTTTTAATAGAGAGCTAATTTTTGTTGGTGAATTACTTCTTTTTACCCTAATGAAATTTAATAACATATCTAAACTACCTAACTCTCAATTAGGTTATTGCTCGGTCATTTCACATATTGAATTACTTTCTTTATAACCAAACACTGTCGCATAATTAGATATTACTACAAGGTAGTCAAATCTATACAATGTATTAAAAGGCGGTTATCAAAATTGAGTATGTGCCACGTGTTTCCTTTAGCATCATGCCACATCATCATCAAACATTGTAGTTGTCATTGTATACTAATAAATTAATAAATCTTTTAAAGCTTCTAATTTAAAAAAGATATTATTCGAGGTATCACCCGGGGCAAAGCCCGGGGTCACACGCTAGTTAGTTAATTAAATCAGGTTCTCATAATTAGTTAACTAAATAAGCCTCCAGCTTTAAGGTTTCAGCTTTCTCTCAAGCCAAAAATGCCCTTGTTGATATATAGTTTTGCCAAAATAACCGCGTTGAAATATTAACCGCATACGTAAACCCTATGATCGTGGTTTTAAAAAAAACTTGTTGGTCAATAAGTTACGTTGTATTGTAAACTTAAATACTGATGCACCGGAATAGTGCCCCAGAATAAGTATGGCATTTGGTGCGACTAACCAATCATTGAAAAGATACAACTAATCTAATTTTAGTTTGTAAATTTTTAAGGCATACTTGACAAAATTAATATTATACGAAGCAAGTACACGTTATTGAACTAATGCCAATTTCTTTACTTACAATACGTAGTTACGTATTTTGTTGATACATACAAACAAAAACTGTGTTATATGCTATGATATAAGAAACTACAATTAGATTGTTGAATAAAAACCAAAAAAGTCAAAAGTACTTAAAAATATTAATTTGATGATGGACTATATGTATGCATTACAAGAAAAGACAATTTAATATTGTGCTCTGTGTGATTAATTAATACTAATTAAGAAACACACATGTTTTGTATTGGGCCACGTGTTTGGACTTAAGTTATAATTGTTATAAGTTATTGGAGGCTATAAAAGGGGATTCTCAATCAACACACTACACACAAAAAATATAGCCCTTTATCCTGGAAATCATTGTTTAGACAATGTCTAAGCCTAACGATGGTGGTTCCTCTTCCAAAAAACCATCAAAAATGGAGTACGAGAAGGCAAAGGAAATAATCAAAACTTATAAAAAGAGGTCTTTAGTCGACCACCACACCATCACCCGTAGTGATGTTTCCAGATCACCGTAAAGAATTACCATATGTTAAACGCTTTGTGGAACACTCTTTTCACCCTGCACTAATGCGAACCACAAAAGTCCCATCCCTTGAGCCCAATGATGTATCAAAACTTCTTCCCGCTGCCATCGACATCAAGAAGAAACAGCAGGTACCGCTGAAGGACGAGTACCAGGGGCCTGTTGTGGAAGAGGACTTGACAAGGGTGCCTGTTGACATTGACCTTGATGTGGCAGATCCACCACTTACCATTGATGGCAACACTAACCACTTGGTGGTAGTCCGTAGCCTCAACCCTAGAGATGTGGGGGTGCTGTATGACATACACAGCAACGAAACGTTTAAGGAAATTTACTCGAACTATGCCAAGAAGATTGATGTACATCCAAAGGAGATAAAGCTCTTGAAATGGTCAAATGATTTCTTGATATGCAACACCGATAAACCAGGAGATTTTTACCTAAAGAGTTGTGATGAACTCTACGTAAAGGGTCAGGTACAAGGGAGCCACGTTATTTAGATAAATGAATTTCGTTTACAATATATGAATTACATGCTTTAGTTTGAATTACATATGTAGGTGATTAGTATTCAGAATGAGTCATAATTATCTTTTTGTATCATTTACAGCCAGGTGTGCTCAATTTAAACACAAGGGTGAAGTGCTTTTACATCACCGAGGTTGCCAGGGATCCAATCAAAATGAAGGTTTCTGGAACATTGGACACTCGTCTAGTCGGTTTGTTTCACAGATGGGCTGATAGGGCGGATGTGGATCCGAGCAAGGTTGTTTTTATGCATGAGCGCAGGTACCTGACCACTGTTGATACAATAGGTGGTGCTATACTACAGAATGGAGATGAGGTGGTTGCATTCTACAATGTAGCATGAATTGTGTGTTTGTGTTGTTAATGATCAACGACTTGTTTATGTCAACCTAAGTTAAAGTATATATAACTTTAGTAAAGAGTTGTATTTTGTTAACCCGTACTATTATATGTGTGGTTAGCCAATTGCTTCTGATGTAAAATACAATTGGCTATGATACTTGCTAAGTGTTTTGTTAAGTGAATTAAGTGTTTTGTTAAGTGAAGTAGTCGTACTATTATATATGTGTTGTTAGGGTCTAATCTTGTTATGGTTAGTTGGTTGTAATCTTGTTAGCCCTGGCTTTTGTTGTGATATTTGCCAGCCCAATGTGGTATGTAATGGTTTTTAATGTTGGATCTAATGGCTAACTATTCGTATGTTAATGGGGATAATAGCCCAATTTACATCTAGCGTTTTATTCAGTAAAAAGATCACCCATATTGGCCCACATCCGAGAAAGCCTTATTGTTGGCCCAACCCATTGACCAAAAGGACAACATATTTGGAAAAATTGCACACAATATATATTGATTGATTTAAAAAATAATAATAAAACTAATATAAAAAAAAACAGATGAGTACTGCAATAATTAAAGTTTACTCCCTCCCTTCCCAAATGTTTTTTACATTTGAAATTATATGCGGTAATTAAGAAATTGTGTAAAGTTCAGGTATATTGGAATATTTCAATGATTGAAAGTACAATTTTATTGAAAAATACAATGTTGAGCATGTGGGGTGAAAAAATTAAAGGAGAGAGGAGAGAGAAAGTAATAATAAGTGTTGAAAAACTATTAAAATAGTACAAAAAGTACAATAGCACATGGAAAAGTAAGGACTTTTGAGTAAAAAAATTGTAAAACAAGGGTAATTCTGTCCAAAATTTATGACCAAAATAGGAAAGGTACTAAATGTAAAGAATAAAAAGGAACACCTTAAATGGAAACGTAAAAAACATTTAGGAATGGAGGGAGTAATTATGAAGGATTTGAACCGATAATTACATTAAAATTATGCCAATTTCCTTAATGCACTTAGTAAGTACCAAATTTTGCATATTCAAGCCATGGACTAAAGCATTAATAATTCATAAGATTAATAAAAAAATAAAAGCAGAGTACAAGCTAGTAGTCTCCCACATATACATCACACATGACTTAAACAAAAGGGTAGTAATAACACACTCTGATGTGTAGTGCAAAATATTACTCCTTTGGTGGTCCTTCCACACATCCAATTCCAAGTCCTCTTAAACAGTTGGTCTCCCACATTATGCATTAGGAAAGTTCAAACTTGTTAAGCAAAGCAAAATAGCCAAAATATCCGAGTTTAGAAAATACAACGGATAGGGTGGTGATCAACAAAAGATATGCAATGCAATACCTAAGGGAAAGGTGATAGTAAACCGGATGCCAAACATGTCAAATAAAAATTATGTTGAATATTGGGTTAGGATTCCAGCCGTACAACTCCACGCGAACTTTCTCGTTCACTTGAACATCCTCCTTTCGCAGGAACTTTAGGACTCCCTTTTTGAGGCTGCATGAAATAATCCTTTTCTTTGCATCCCTCCTAATCTGCAAGGTGGCCTCAAACTTTGTAGTCTTCACATACATTGCTACTTTAGTTTGTTTTCCGAGGCGGTTCAAATGTGCTTTGGCAAATCTCAGGGGGATGTTCTACATTTTTAAAAGTAATACATTGTAAAGGAAGGTGAAATAGGGTTGGAAAATGATGAGTGACATTTATGGAACTCATTTGGTCCCTTTTTGGATGAATTCTATTTCATTTTATCTTTCTTTTCTTTAGTTTTCCTTAGTTTTATTCATGTTTTCTTCATTTTATACTTTTTGTAGTTAGTTTCTCCATTTCATGCATTTTCTAGATTACTTGTTATTTTTCCCTTTTACTTGCTTTTTATCATTTGTTTGTAGGTGGTATTTGATTGTCCAAGAATTCCCGAGCTTCCTCTCTATGATCTTTCATTGTTTTCATGCCTAAAGATGGTGCAAGAAGCTTCAAGTCAAAGGTGGATCCAAGGGGCAAGCTTCAAGGCTTTGTATATGCCTTCCTCATGGCTTATACTCTTCAAGAAATTCAAGAAAGTTTCTGCCTAATTTGTCCTCCATCATCATCATCTAGGATGTGTGCACCACTTGAGCTAGGACGAAGAGATGAAAGGGTGATACCCAGCCAGGTGCGGGCGCACCAAGGTGGTGTGCGGCCGCACATTGGTCGGGTGCGGCCGCAAACCTAGTGCGTGCGGGCGCACCAATCTGGGTGTGTCCCGTGCGCACCATTCTCTCTCCTCCGAGCGCCCGCACCTACGTGGGTCTATTTTTGGGCGTCAATACCAACCTCCTCCTTGTATATATAGTTATTTCTTCCTATTTTTAGTAAGAAGTTATTAGATTGATTTTGATAGTTAGTTTTGGGAGAATTTTAGAGAGAGAAACTCAAGAACTTTAGAGAGAGAAACTCATGATTTTTGGTGATTGCTCAAGAATTCCTCATTGTAATTGATCTTTAGATCAAAGTTTTGTAAGGATCTTCCTCTTGATTTCAATACAAGTTTGATTCTAGTTGATTTCATTTGTTTTCCATGTTATTGTTGATTGATTGAAGTTTGTTTGATGATTGATTGTAGTTTAATTGATTTTTGATTGATTCTTGGTTTGATCTTTGATTTCAATTATGTTGATGATGAAATTGATGATTGTTATAGTTTTGATCTTGATTCCTATGGCTAGTGATTAGTTTTCTAGCTAGGGAAAGGGTGAAGCATGTTTGAGTGATGGATTAGAGTAATTTGGGGATAATTGATGGAGTTGATGATATGATTAAATTTGGTTGATAATTCATGTGCATGTGTGTGATTGATTGAAGTTTGGCCATCTTTGATTATTGCGCTAGATTACATTGTGAGCTTGCTATGATACGGACCATTGATTAGTAACTTGCAATTTCACGATTGAGGTGCTTTGTGACGTTCCCTAGGTAGTGTTTAGCATAGTTGACGCTAGTTAGACCTCTAGGTGAACTATCTTGGTATGCTCTTTTGGATACATGATGATCTTCCTTCATATCACTTGACTTAGTCGGTTTGACCTCCCAAATTACCATTTTCCATTACAATTTCATGTGGATCCATTGCCCTAGTGTCTTTAGATTGATTTCATACAAGTTCTTGCATCATTTAGCTATAGCTCTAGTTTCCTTCATTAACCCCCTTTACTTGACTTCGAAATAGCTTGACTTAGGCATTGTGCATTCGACCTCCATTCCCTAGGGTTCGACCTTGACTTACCACTACACTAAATAGGGGTTTGTTAAGTTACAAATTTTGTTTGATTGGGTGGGGTGGTAGCCCAACGACCTACCGTTCTCCTTCCCATCAAAATGGCGCAGTTGCCGGGGAATGGTGCTTTGAGTGCATGTTGTTGTTGAGTCTATTTCATTTCATTTGCAAAATACAAAAAGATTTTACACTTTAGGCTACACTTGTAGCCGTGCTACTTATATTTTCTTTGAGTTTTGTATGCATAGGTCCCGAGATCGCTCATTTGTTCCTTTTGATCCGGAGATTGAAAGAACCCTCTCAAGGAGGAGAGTAGCAAACAAGACTTTGGATTATAGTTCCTCAAGCGAAGAAGATATTGAACAAGAGCAAGTCATGGGAGAACAACCAAGAGTTGCCTTGAAAGAATTGGGAGTGCCCGGTGCATATAGGTTCGAGAGCGGCATAGCTCCACCTACAACACCGGCAAACGATTTTGAAATTAGGCCGGCAATGATCACCCTAATTGAGAGCAGACAATATATTGGGGCAAAGAACGAGAGCCCATTGAACCATCTTAAGGAGTTTGAAAAATATTGCAACACGATCAAGGTTAATGGAGTGTCTCAAGAATTCATCCGCCTTAAGTTGTTCCCTTTCTCCCTCATAGGAAGGTCTTTGGAATGGCTAGACAAAGAGGTGAAGCCCAATTCATTGAGAACTTGGGATGATGTCACTAAAGCTTTCTTGTCCCGTTTCTATCCTCAAAAGAAAACGGCGGAGGCAAGGGCTTTAATTCAAGGATTCAAGCAAAAACCAAATGAGAGTCTTTATGAAGCATGGGAGAGATTCAAGGAGTACCAAAGAGAATGTCCTCACCACGGAATTCCAACATATCAATTGATCCAAATCTTCTATGGTGGTTTGAGCCCTCAAGGCAAGGCATGTCTTGATGGAGGGGCCGGTGGTCCAATCATGAACAAAACCGAAGAAGAAGTTGTGGACATAATAGAGGATGTGGTGACTTACTATAGAGATTGGCAAGATGGGGAAAGAGATTCTTCAAGCAAGCAATCTTCGTTGTACTCGGTGGACCATCTCAATGCCATCAACAATCTTTCCTCTCAAATGACAAACTTGGGAAAGGAGATGACGGTGATCAAGGCCAAGTTGGAGAGTGTTTCTTCCTCTTCCCAAGCTCCAAATCTTCCCTCCCAAATTAAGGGGAGAGGTACTTCTTCTAACTCTCAAACTCCTTCTACTTCACGTAATATGCCTATGGGATGTTTGTTATGTGATGTATGTGGATCATATGACCATGATTCTAGCAATTGCAACAATGAATGTGTTGATGAGTTTGACAACAATGAGTGTGAACATGTTAATTTTGTGTCAAACAACAATGTCCAAAGGTTTGATAATCAAAGAGGCCAATGGAATAGGAATTACCAAAACCAAGGCAATTTTGACAACTATAATCATGGTGGTGGTTATAGGAACCAAGGAAATCAAGGTTCTCGTGGTAACCACAACAAAGGTTATAGTGGCCAAAATCAAAGCCAAAATTATGGTAATCAAAACCAAGGCTATGGTAATCAAAACCAAGGTTATGGAAATCATAACCAAGGTAATGGTAACCATAATCAAGGTGGTGGTAACCATAATCAAGGTTATGGTTCAAATTAAAATAGGGGTAATTGGAACAATCAAGGAAGGGGAAATTTTCAAAACAATGCTCAAAGAGGTCCCCCACCCGGATTTGTTCCAAAGACTCAAGGTGAAAATTCCTATTCTCCTAGGACTACTTTGGAGGAATTGATTGATAATCAAACCAAGATCATTAACACCTATATGGCGGTTAGTGATAAGAAATTCAATGAGATGATGACTCACAATAAGATGCTTGAGACTCAAATAACCCAATTAGTAAGCACTATTAAGGATTATGCTAGTCCTTCATCTTTGCCTTCCCAAGGTGTTGAACCAAAGAAACCCGTGTACTCTATTGCCACAAGTGGTGGAAATGACTTTAATGAGGGAGTTTCTTGTTCAAAAGAGGGAAAAGATGAGAGTGGTGCTATGGAGAATGAAGTGGAGAGGGTTGAGTCCAAGGAGATTTATTGTGAGGTTGAGGAAAAAGAAGAAAGTGTTGTTGAAGAGATGAGTGAAGTAGAGAGATTTCCTGATCTACCATACCCCCAAAAATACTTGAGATTCAAAATGGATGACCAATTTGGGAAGTTCCTTGAAGTTCTTAAGGAAGTCCATGATTCCACACCCTCTACCGAGCCAATTCCCGATATGCCTAAGTACTCCAAGTTTCTTAAGGAGATACTAGAGGAGAAGGAAAATTTTGATGAGGGTAGTTCGGTGGAAGGAGGGAAGTGTTTTAGTGCTCTTATCCATGGTGAGCTTCCGGAGAAAATGGAAGATCCGGGGAATTTTTCAATCCCTTGCCAAATCAAGAAAATGGTTTTTGAGAATGCTTTGTGTGATCTAGGAGCTAGTCTGAGTATTATGCCTTTTTTGGTTTTCAAGAGGCTTGATCTAGGTGAGCTTCAACCATCTAATTTAACACTTCAATTGGCCGATCGCTCTATTAAGCTTCCTAAGGGAAGAATTGATGATGTCCCTTTAAAGATTGGAGAGTTTGTCTTTCCCGTGGATTTTGTTGTTTTGCAGATTGATGAGGATGAGCATATTCCAATCAGTCTAGGGAGGCCTTTCTTAGCCACCTCGGGAGCCTTAATAGATGTGAAGGGAGGCCAAATCACTTTGAGATGTGGAAAATTGGAAGAGAGTTTTAAGTTGAAGCCAATGCATGAATCCTTATCTTGTGTGCAAGATATAGCCTGTGCTAGTCTTTCTCATTCCATAGATGATGTGTGCATTGTTGATTCTTCTACTAACGATGTTTTTGAGATTGTTGATGATGTTTGTGGAAGTCTTTAGTGAAGAAGAATTTGTAATTCAAAAGCCAAGGGATGAGAAATAAATTGAGATTCTAAATTGGTTCAAGCTTAATTCTCAAGATGAAGAGAAAGCTTCCATGATTAAGGATGTTGAAGTCAAGCCTATGAAAAAGGCCCGTGACTCGAAGAAATCAAGGAAAAGAAAGAAGTTGAGAAAATAGAAGGAAGAATTCGAAAAGAATTTTGTGAAGGTTTCATTAAGCAACGATGAGAAGTTGCTCAAAATTGAAGAAGATTTTGCTCCATCAACTACCTTGAAGAAGATGGTGTTCTTTGACCCTCCATGATTTGGAGGAAGGGTCGAGCTTAGGACCTTAAGCAAGCGCTTCCCGAGAGGCAACCCGGAGTTTCTAACTTTTCCTTTTGATTTTTGAATTTTCTTATTTTTGTTTCTTTTATTACTTTATCTTTCCTTTCACTTTTCTACTTGATTGGATTTTTAAGATGACTTTTGCGGGATTGGAATTCTACAAGTATGCATGGTGAATGGAAGGTGTTCGTGCCACAAATCACATTTTGTTCGATTCTAATCGAAATTTGAGGTAAAAGGGGTAAGAATTTTAGAGAGGTAAGATAGGAAATTCATGTTTTGAATGTTGGAGGAAATTGATACTTAGTGAATTTTTGTGGTGAGCACATGAATTTTCAACTTTGAGGGCTTTGAAAATGACTTTAGCTACTACCTATGTTGTTCCTCATCACCATCATGATTCATGTGCGCACCAAAATAGGCAGTAAGTATCAAATTGTTGAGAAAAAGGAAGGAAGGGGCACGCACAGGGATGTGCGGCCGCACACGAGGCATGTGCGGGCGTACAGCCTGCGTGTGCTGGAGCACACCAGCTCTGTGCGGCCGCACATTGCTGGACGGGTAATATACCCCCCTTCTTCCTCCTTTTTCCCTTCATTTCCTCTTTCCCTCATCTTACTCACGAACACCCTCCTCCAAAACCCTCATATGCGCACCTTCTCCTCCTTCATCCATCATCAAAAATCACTCAAATCCTCACTAAAATCACTCCATTTTCAATCTAAATCACTCACAAACCTTCCTACACTACAAATTCCTCACAAATTGACCCAAATTTCACTCACTCTCTCTCCTACTCTCGGTGGCCGAAAATTGGGGCTTTTGTTAGGGGTTCAAATTGCTTGCTCAGAGTTGGTTAATCTTGCTTCTTTTATGGTATAATCACTAATCCTTGCTTTAATTTTGCCATTTATATCATAATTTTGCATAGTTTGAAAATTTATATGAGCATGAATAGTGTAGTATTGATTTTGTGATTTTTGATGCTTGATCTTGATATTGGTTGTGATTTGGTGATGTTTATTGATTGATTTTGCATAACATTGTATTGTTTGTTGATTTTGTAGTGATTCTCATCATTTTTGGTTGAAATCTTGTGAGTTGAATTTTTCGAGTATTGGTAGTATGTGGTGATTTTGGTATTGGTCTTGTGGTTGTTCTTGGATTGTTGAAAGGAAGTTTTTCTTGGATTATTGGTGTTGTTGATTGGTTTGGAATTGGTTTTGATTGAAAAGAAGTGTGAATTTGGAGTTTGGTGATTTTGGTAGTAAGTGGTGAATTTGGGTGTGGTATTCTTGGTTCATTGGTTTTGCTTCTTGTTGGTTGTTGGTGATCTTTCTTAGCCTCTCAAAAATGTCTAAATACCTCAAGAAACTCACCAAGAAACGGAAAACCGATGTTAGCATCGATGAACCTCCTCGCCCAAGTACCTCCTCTAGGCCTAGTACATCTTCTAGGCCTAGTACTTCCAACCCCTCTTCCAATCAAACACGACCCCCAACCTCTCTACCCAAAAAGAAAAACTTCACCGACAAACAAAAGACCTTCTACCAAAATTTGAAGGAAGAAAGAACCCTAAAACAAACCCGCCACTATTTCCAACCCGATATGGTGAAATTGGGTATTGATGATGATGTGCGGTCGTTGCTCCTAAACCTCCGATTGGGTTCTTTCATCACCAATGCCTATCGCACCTACAAGGAGCCTACTTTGGAGTTCTTGGCTACCTTGGAGCTTGTACCCGTAGGAGAGGTATATAGGGTGCGCTTCCAATTGTTCAACCACATCTTCCACCACTCATTGGAAGAGTTCAACGCCGCTTTGGACTTTGATCCCCACGGGGATATTGTGAATGTTGAACATTATATCTTCCCAGAGTATGATCAAAACTCATGGTGGGAAGACATCTCGGGTGGTAACGAGTTTATCACCAACAGGGCTAAGATCTCATCGGTGTACCAACCTTGTCTTAGAGTTGTACACCGTCTTTTGGGCTATGTTTTGTTCCCCAAACAAGAATTGGGGAAGTTATTAAGCAATTTGGAGCTCAAGGTCCTATGGTTGTCTACCCGCCCGTAGTATGTGGGCCGGTTGAACTTGGGGTATATCTTTGCCCAATATTGTTTGGACCTTCGCAAGAGGAGTACGGGAGAGATCCCATGCGGGGGCATGGTAACTAGGCTTTTGACTCGCCTTCGCCTCGTTGCTTATCTCCCATTTTGTAAGGAGATCGGGGATAGCACCTCCATATACCTCAATATGCAACAATTGGGTCAAATCCAATTCATCTCCAAGGGCTATAGCGAAGGGAGATATGAGTGGCTTAGGGCAACGAGCATTGGTGCTACTTGCCTAACCCCGGCTTGACTTCTTTGGACCGGTTCACAACAATGTGTGACATGTCCCCAAGTTCTTTCGGCGTCCTAACTTCGACTCCGATGAGGATGAGGAAGAAGATGATGAAGAAGAAGAAGAACAACAACAACAACAACAACAACAACAACAACATTTTCCACAACAACAAGCTCCTCAAGAGCAAGAGCAAGAGCAAGGGCAACATGCTTATGCCAATGCGGATTTGAGGGCTCTTAGTTAGCAAATGAGTGGATTGAAAATCAACGTGGATGGCATGTATGATCAAGACTTTGAGGCCATCTATGAACAACTAAGAGGTATTCAAGAGATGCAACAAGGTATGTTTGCACAACAACAACAAATTTATGAGGCGGAAGTTAACCGTGGGAACATTACTCCCCCGGTTAACTATCCGTACTTCCCGCCCCAACAAGGTCCTCTACCTTCGTTTGGGCATCCTTATTGGTCGGGGCCTTCTAACCCCGACACCGAGCGTCGCTACTATCTGGACGAGCACGGTAACTATTATTACAAGGCTCCGGGTGGTAGTGACTATAGGGGTGATCCTAACTACCCCCATGTCCATCCCAACCACCCCTTCGAACTCACTTTGCCCGATAACTTCACCCCTCTTGCTCCTTGGCAACAAGATCTTTTCAAGGGGCATTATGGGTGGCCCGAGGGGTACACTGGAGGATGGGAGCCTTACCCTCATCCCTTCGATGACCCCGAGCGCAACAAGGACCCCGATGGGGCCGGGCCGAGTGGGAGTGGTGGTGGTGATGGTAGTAGTTATTAGTTCCCTTTAGCTTCTCATGCTTTTTGCCTCCATCCCTTATATTTTTTATGCATGTTTTGTTTTGATTGGGATGTTGAGATGTATTTTTATCTAGCTTAGGGGAACTAATAATTTGCTCAGTGACCAATTTTGTTGTTGTGTACATACCTTAGTTGTTTGCATGTTTATTTTTTTTCCTTTTGTTTGATTTCCTCATTTTCTTGATCTCTAGGCTACCTTCCTTGTAGCTAGCTTGTTTGCCCTATTTTCTTGGTTGCTTATTGTTTGTGATGATGTTTCGCTTGGCATGTTGTTGTTGATGATCCCTAATATCCAAATCCCATTCATCCAAAACCCTTTGATCCAAATCCCTTGAATCCAAATCTTGTAGTTTAGTGTAGTTCTCTAGTTAGTTTAGACTTTCTTGTTTCCTTAGTTTTATTTCTTTTATTCTTCCTATTTCTTTGATTATTTTAGCTTTTATTTTCTTTGGTTGTATATACTTTTTGTTTGGATTAGTTTCATTTTATTTGTTGTTTTCTTTTCTTTGTTTTGAAGTTACAAACCATTTTCTTTGTTCATAGTTTTTTTTTATTTCTTTTTCTCAATTGGTTCCTTGACGAGCTTATGGATATGGAATGCTACGAGGTGGTTTCTAATTTCTTCGTTTATTTTTGGTTAGCTTGGAAGCCCGGTGAGACCTTTCTTATTTTCTCTTTATTTTCCTTGGTTTCATAGAATAGGATTAGTTTAGGAGAAGTTGAATGGTTCGAGGATGGATGCTTGTTAACACGTAATGTGTTTGGGATCGATGACATTGATGTCGATCGATCACTTGTTTGTCGATTGGGAATTTTATGTGTTTAACTTGCTTTCTAGTCCATTGCATGCTATTTCTCCTATATTTCCTTTTCTATGTTTCCATTTCTTTTCTTTTACTTTCTTTTATTTTACTTTTTCTTTTACTTTCCTTTATTTTTCTTTTCATTTTAGATGTGATTTTGAGGCATTATTTTTCATTTTTCTTATGAAATGCACCTTGTACATTGGACTTGTCTTTTGCATGATTTTCTTCCTAGGTTGTAAAGGTGTGCACGGTTTGAGACTATGTTCGGTTGACTCTAGGATAGTGTATGCTAGGGTAGTTGGTTTAAACTAGGAGGATCATGAAGCCGGATTCTACTTGTTTGTGCCATGTTGGTAGTTGCTCCCTATAGTTGATTTGACACCACTAGTGAGTTTTTGCCACAACCTTGTGAGGTTACTTGTTTTTCTAGCCTTCAACATTCCTTGTATGAGCGGCATGGATCCTTGACTATGCAAACCTAATCTAATAAATCTTGATGTATGATTCTCAAACACGAGACCGAACTATCTAGGAAGGACAAAGGCACATTTTTCGGGGTGATATTTTTCATTTTTGTTATATTTTGTTATTTTCTTTATTTTTGGGTTTACATTTGCCTTCTTGCAACCATTTGAGCCTTATCCCTTCTTTTCATGCCACATCTTTAGTTATTTGACCTTTTGTTTCATTTTCTATAATCTCTTGGTTTTTGTGAAGCAATATGATCATTTGAGATGGAGTTTGTGATGGATAAGTTGGAATTTTGGTTTTTATGAATGCAAGTTTGTGATTTCATTTTCTTTGTGAATAATGGCAAATATTTGTGAAAAAGCCGTCCTACTTCATAAAAGGCATGGACTAATAAGTTGCATATAGGAAAAGCCGTCTGAATTAAGTAAAAGGCAAGGACATTGCATATTCTACAAAAAAAAAAGAAAAGAAAAAATTGAAAAAGTGAAAAAAATTCAAAAATATTTTGATGTATTCTTTTCTCCTTCTAAGCATTGAGGACAATGCTTCATTTTAGCTTGGGGGAGAAGCGTGTACGCTTTTTGTATATATTTTTGTGAGTATAGCTTCAAGTAAGCTTGGGGGTGTTGTTTTTGTTTGGTAATTTCTTGATTGTGGTGTTAAGGATTGATCACCCTTTTGCTTCACTATTTAGGAAAATCACCAAATTTTTAAATTTTAGCCTACATTCACCCTTTATGCCTTACGTTACAACCTTGGGGAAAGACCTTTCGACCAAGATAGTTGAGTCACTATTCGGGGGAGGGCATCATGGGTCATTGCCTAAGGAAAGGGGATGCATAGTCAAGATTGTCGAGTAGCCTTAAAATAATTCTTTTTCCGGTTCCTTCGAGGAATCATTGGGACACTCACTAAGGGGAGATTTGAGACTAGTGGGGAGAACGCTGTAAGATTGTTTGGGATGAAAGTGGATTGTGATAACTAGTTCCTATGCCTAGCATACCCTATGTTTCAATCAACCTTGGATATCTTGAAACGTGCATACCTTAACTACTTGAGAAAGATTGTCATTCATTTGCATTATAGTCTTTATGTTTGTTCATTTCGCAAAGGTTTGTTTTCATTTTATTTTCCTTTCTTTTTATGGTTTGCCTCATTGATGTTTGGTGGAGAGTTATGGGTCAAACTCTTAGGATACCCTTACGAGACCTCACTCGTCCTCATAGGCGACTTTGGGGTTTAAAGGGCTTGTTGTAGCTAAAAACAACCGTGATTCCTACGACAGTGAGTTTTAGTGTATATTCTTATCTTGAGTCTTTCTTTTTCATTTTCAATAAAATTTTCATCCTTTATCTTTCTTGCTTTATTTTGCTCGAGGACGAGCAAAAGTTTAGCTTGGGGGAATTTGATGAGTGACATTTATGGAACTCATTTGGTCCCTTTTTGGATGAATTCTATTTCATTTTATCTCTCTTTTCTTCAGTTTTCCTTAGTTTTATTCATGTTTTCTTCATTTAATACTTTTTGTAGTTAGTTTCTCCATTTCATGCATTTTCTAGATTACTTGTTATTTTTCCTTTTTACTTGCTTTTTATCATTTTTTTGTAGGTGGTATTTGATTGTCCAAGAATTCCCGAGCTTCCTCTCTATGATATTTCATTGTTTTCATGCCTAAAGATGGTGCAAGAAGCTTCAAGTCAAAGGTGGATCCAAGGGGCAAGCTTCAAGGCTTTGTATATGCCTTCCTCATGGCTTATACTCTTCAAGAAATTCAAGAAAGTTTCTGCCTACTTTGTCCTCCATCATCATCATCTAGGATGTGTGCACCACTTGAGCTTGGACGAAGAGATGAAGGGGGGATACCCATCCAGGTGCGGGCGCACCAAGGTGGTGTGCGGCCGCACATTGGTCAGGTGCGGCTGCACACCTGGTGCGTACGGGCGCACCAATCTGGGTGTGTCCCGTGCGCACCATTCTCTCTCCTCCGAGCGCCCGCACCTACGTGGGTCTATTTTTGGGCGTCAATACCAACCTCCTCCTTGTATATATAGTTATTTCTTCCTATTTTTAGTAAGAAGTTTTTAGATTGAATTTGATAGTTAGTTTTGGGAGAATTTTAGAGAGAGAAACTCAAGAACTTTAGAGAGAGAAACTCAAGAACTTTAGAGAGAGAAACTCATGATTTTTGGTGATTGCTCAAGAATTCCTAATTGTAATTGATCTTTAGATCAAAGTTTTGTAAGGATCTTCCTCTTGATTTCAATACAAGTTTGATTCTAGTTGATTTCATTTGTTTTTCATGTTATTCACTAGTAGAAAAAAACAAAAAAACAACGCTCTATGGCCACCGGTTTTTGAAAACCGGTGGCTTAAAAAATGGGCGGGTTAGGCTAATTCACATTGCCACCGGTTCAAACCGAACCGGTGGCCTTTATTATTTATGCCACCGGTTTGAACCCGTGGCAATTAGCAATTTAAAAAAAAAAAAAAAAACAAAAACCCTCCCTTAAATACCCCAAACCCTACCTCACACTCTCAGCCGTCCCTCTCCTCTTTCTCTCTCCTGCTCCCCCTCTCTTCTTTCTCTTTCTCTTTCATTTCTCTTTCTCTTTCACTCTCAGCCGATCCTCCTTCTCTTTCTCATCTAATCTCCTCCTTCTCTTTCCTTCTCTTTCGATCTCCTCCTTCTCATCTCCTTCTCTTCTCATCTCCTTCGTCTCCTTCTCCCTCTTCTCCTTCGATTTCCTCTTCTCCTTCGATCTCCTCTTTGAGTTCGTGCACCATCATCAAGACCACAACGAAGACATGCACAACGAAGACATGCACGAGGTTTGTTTTTGATTTTTGATTCTTGGTTTTTGATTTTAAATTCCGGGTTTTTGTTTTTTGATTCTGGGTTTTTGTTTAATCAATTAATTCTGGGTTTTTACTCAATTTTAATCAATTAATTCTGGGTTTGTGTTTTGGGTATTTGTTTCATTACTAGTTATTGATTTTTTTGGGTTAATTAGTCGATTTTGGATTATTTTTTTTAGTATTTTCGTCGATTTAAATCGATTTTTAATTGATTTTAATCGATTCTAAGTGGATCTCCTTTTGGGTCCTATTCGATTTAATTCTGGGTTTTTTCATTTTTTTTTTTTTAGTTCGTGAAAATCAGTTTTTTTTTTTTTGTGTTCGATTTAATTCTCATTTTGTTTTTAGTTCTCGTTTTGCAAATCATTTTGATTTTTTTTAGTTCGATTTAACTCTCGGGTTTTCACTAATTCCTAGGATTTTTGTTTAATTTTTTTCTGGTTTTTTTTTTTTTTTTTTTTTTTTTTTTTTTTTTTTTTTTTTTTTTCTGGGTTTTAGTTTTCTGGGTTAATTTTCTGGGTTTTGTTTATATTTTGTGTGTTTTTTCTGGGTTTATTTAACCTATTTAAATCGATTTATGGGTTTTTTTTTTGTTCTCAGCTTATACAGTTGTTTTTATCTGTTTTTCGCATCTTATTTTTTTTTATTTAATCGAATTTTTTTTTGATGCAGGTGTATTGATTTGGATGTAGATGTTAAATCGAAGAAAAAAGATGCAGGATTATTGATTTAGGTGTTATATGGTTGTTTTTTAATTTTAATGTTGTAATTTTTTTTGGTTTTTATTGTAAATTTGTTTTTTTGGTTTTTAATGTTGGAATTTTAGTTTTGTGTAATTTGATTAATTTAGTTGTAGTTATTAATTTGGTTTTATCACTCTTAAAAAGTGTACAATTATTAGATACTATGAATATATATGTGTTTTTACATATAATTTACATATATGTATAATTTCTGCTACAATTGAAGTGAAATAAATGAAAAAAAAAAATTTTTTTTTTTGTTTTTTATGACCATTATTGCCACCGGTTAACCGGTGGCAATACCTTTTAACACCATTAAAAAAAAATTGCGGGAAGCAATTATTGCCACCGGTTAACCGGTGGCAATAATTGTTTTTGCCACCGGTTTTGAACCGGTGGCTTTTTAATAATATTATTGCCACCCCCCACCTGGCCACCGGTTCAAAACCGGTGGCATAGGGGGGTTTTGAACCGGTGGCCAATTCATATTTTCGTCTAGTGATTGTTGATTGATTGAAGTTTGTTTGATGATTGATTGTAGTTTAATTGATTTTTGATTGATTGTTGGTTTCATCTTTGATTTCAATTATGTTGATGATGAAATTGATGATTGTTGTAGTTTTGATCTTGATTCCTATGGCTAGTGAGTAGTTTTCTAGCTAGGGAAATGGTGAAGCATGTTTGAGTGATGGATTAGAGTAATTTGGGGATAATTTTACTTTTTCTTTTACTTTCCTTTATTTTTCTTTTCATTTTAGATGTGATTTTGAGGCATTATTTTTCATTTTTCTTATGAAATGCACCTTGTACATTGGACTTGTCTTTTGCATGATTTTCTTCCTAGGTTGTAAAGGTGTGCACGGTTTGAGACTATTTTCGGTTGACTCTAGGATAGTGTATGCTAGGGTAGTTGGTTTAAACTAGGAGGATCATGAAGCCGGATTCTACTTGTTTGTGCCATGTTGGTAGTTGCTTCCTATTTCTTTGATTAGTTTAGCTTTTATTTTCTTTGGTTGTATACACTTTTTGTTTGGATTAGTTTCATTTTATTTGTTGTTTTCTTTTCTTTGTTTTGAAGTTACAAACCATTTTCTTTGTTCATAGTTTTTTTTTTTATTTCTTTTTCTCACTTGGTTCCTTGACGAGCTTATGGATATGGAATGCTACGAGGTGGTTTCTAATTTTTTCGTTTATTTTTGGTTAGCTTGGAAGCCCGGTGAGACCTTTCTTATTTTCTCTTTATTTTCCTTGGTTGCATAGAATAGGATTAGTTTAGGAGAAGTTGAATGGTTCGAGGATGGATGCTTGATGAGTGACATTTATGTCGCTCCTAGGATAGTGTTTATGCCTTGTTTTAGCTTGTCTTAGGGTGTTTTGTAGTTGTTTTGTTCAAATAATGCGTGCATGCATGTCTCGATGTGTTTTTAATGAAATCGCGTATATTCCTTAATGCTTGCTTTCATTGCGTGTTTGCACCGTTCCCTTTACCTTATTGCTTCCCTTGGTGTTTGTGCTTAGGTATTTAAAGTCTTGGATTGCAAAGAAGAAGCCAAGGAAGCATGAGAGAAGAATCGAAGAAAGGTCAGAGTGTGCGGGCGCGCAGCCCTGTGAGAACCCGCGCAAAACTGGCAAAATAGCAGAAGCAAGGCAGAAAGTTTTGCGCGGCCTGTGCGCGACATGTGCGCGGGCGCACACCGACACTGCGCGGGCGCACACACCAAAGCACAAGCCGCGCAACCCTCAAATGCGCGGGCGCGCAGCTGCCTTGCGCGGGCGCGCAGCTGCCTTGCGCGGGCGCGCAGCTTCCTCGCGCGGGCGCGCAGCGAGTCCTGTTCAGCGTTTTTGCGCGATTCTTTATATATTGCGGGGCTTGTTTTGCACAAGGGGACTTCATTCTTTTAGATCTTTTTCCCTAGTTTTAGGAGAGCTTCTCTCTCTAGGTTTAGTTTAGGATTAGAGTAGTTTAGAGAGAGAAAGTGAGGGTTTCACCATTGTTGAGCTTGGATTTTGAAGAAGAAGATTGATCATCTTGTTTGTAGACTTTCATCCTCAATCAATGAGAATCTCTAACTCTCTCTCCTCTATTTTTATTGCTTTATTTTGATTATTGTTTTTGTTGTTTGTATTGCTTGTTAATCATGTTGATTCTTGGTTATTTGTTGATTAATCTTGTTTTTATCATGATTAGTGAGTAATTCCCCCATTAAGGGGATGGTTGTGGTGTAGTTGGATCTTGAGCATGTTCTAGGTTTAGAATTGATTTATTTGTGATTAAAGTCTTTATATGCTTGATATTCTTCAATCTCCTTGCAAAATGCATGTTGTTAGTTGATTGGGAGTGACTCTTTGCTAACATGAAACGGAAGTTGACTTAGTTAAGGTTCATTATTATCGATTGTTATTTGATAGTACCTCCTAGTATATGGTTCTAATGTGGAAGCATAGAGGCTATGTTAGGAGAAGCCAATTGACCCCGGAAGGTGGCTAGATTGGACTTTACTTCGATATTCAAGCATGTTTAGTTCATAATTAATTCAACTCCTATGCCTTTGTTTATGTTCAAGTGAATGCTACTCCTAGACTATTTCCCTTAATGTTTTATCTCTAGTTTTAGTTTGTTTAGACCTTTAGTTTACCTTCCCTTATTCCGGACTAGCTTAATTGTTGATAACATTTGGTGGTGTTTAACCGTTCTCTGTGGTTCGACCCCTATGCTTGCCTTATACTCGTATTAGGTTTGTTTAGGTTGTATAAATTGTATTTGATCTAGGTGTAGTCGTTTGACGACGCGATTATTTCCTTGTCAATGCTTGTTAACACGTAATGTGTTTGGGATCGATGACATTGATGTCGATCGATCACTTGTTTGTCGATTGGGAATTTTATGTGTTTAACTTGCTTTCTAGTCCATTGCATGCTATTTCTCCTATATTTCCTTTTCTATGTTTCCATTTCTTTTCTTTTACTTTCTTTTATTTTACTTTTTCTTTTACTTTCCTTTATTTTTCTTTTCATTTTAGATGTGATTTTGAGGCATTATTTTTCATTTTTCTTATGAAATGCACCTTGTACATTGGACTTGTCTTTTGAATGATTTTCTTCCTAGGTTGTAAAGGTGTGCACGGTTTGAGACTATGTTCGGTTGACTCTAGGATAGTGTATGCTAGGGTAGTTGGTTTAAACTAGGAGGATCATGAAGCCGGATTCTACTTGTTTGTGCCATGTTGGTAGTTGCTCCCTATAGTTGATTTGACACCACTAGTGAGTTTTTGCCACAACCTTGTGAGGTTACTTGTTTTTCTAGCCTTCAACATTCCTTGTATGAGCGGCATGGATCCTTGACTATGCAAACCTAATCTAATAAATCTTGATGTATGATTCTCAAACACGAGACCGAACTATCTAGGAAGGACAAAGGCACATTTTTCGGGGTGATATTTTTCATTTTTGTTATATTTTGTTATTTTCTTTATTTTTGGGTTTACATTTGCCTTCTTGCAACCATTTGAGCCTTATCCCTTCTTTTCAAGCCACATCTTTAGTTATTTGACCTTTTGTTTCATTTTCTATAATCTCTTGGTTTTTGTGAAGCAATATGATCATTTGAGATGGAGTTTGTGATGGATAAGTTGGAATTTTGGTTTTTATGAATGCAAGTTTGTGATTTCATTTTCTTTGTGAATAATGGCAAATATTTGTGAAAAAGCCGTCCTACTTCATAAAAGGCATGGACTAATAAGTTGCATATAGGAAAAGCCGTCCGAATTAAGTAAAAGGCAAGGACATTGCATATTCTACAAAAAAAAAAAAAAAAAAAAAAATGAAAAAGTGAAAAAAATTCAAAAATATTTTGATGAATTCTTTTCTCCTTCTAAGCATTGAGGACAATGCTTCATTTTAGCTTGGGGGAGAAGCGTGTACGCTTTTTGTATATATTTTTGTGAGTATAGCTTCAAGTAAGCTTGGGGGTGTTGTTTTTGTTTGGTAATTTCTTGATTGTGGTGTTAAGGATTGATCACCCTTTTGCTTCACTATTTAGGAAAATCACCAAATTTTTAAATTTTAGCCTACATTCACCCTTTATGCCTTACGTTACAACCTTGGGGAAAGACCTTTCGACCAAGATAGTTGAGTCACTATTCGGGGGAGGGCATCATGGGTCATTGCCTAAGGAAAGGGGATGCATAGTCAAGATTGTCGAGTAGCCTTAAAATAATTCTTTTTCCGGTTCCTTCGAGGAATCATTGGGACACTCACTAAGGGGAGATTTGAGACTAGTGGGGAGAACGCGGTAAGATTGTTTGGGATGAAAGTGGATTGTGATAACTAGTTCCTATGCCTAGCATACCCTATGTTTCAATCAACCTTGGATATCTTGAAACGTGCATACCTTAACTACTTGAGAAAGATTGTCATTCATTTGCATTATAGTCTTTATGTTTGTTCATTTCGCAAAGGTTTGTTTTCATTTTATTTTCCTTTCTTTTTATGGTTTGCCTCATTGATGTTTGGTGGAGAGTTATGGGTCAAACTCTTAGGATACCCTTACGAGACCTCACTCGTCCTCATAGGCGACTTTGGGGTTTAAAGGGCTTGTTGTAGCTAAAAACAACCGTGATTCCTACGACAGTGAGTTTTAGTGTATATTCTTATCTTGAGTCTTTCTTTTTCATTTTCAATAAAATTTTCATCCTTTATCTTTCTTGCTTTATTTTGCTCGAGGACGAGCAAAAGTTTAGCTTGGGGGAATTTGATGAGTGACATTTATGGAACTCATTTGGTCCCTTTTTGGATGAATTCTATTTCATTTTATCTCTCTTTTCTTCAGTTTTCCTTAGTTTTATTCATGTTTTCTTCATTTAATACTTTTTGTAGTTAGTTTCTCCATTTCATGCATTTTCTAGATTACTTGTTATTTTTCCTTTTTACTTGCTTTTTATCATTTTTTTGTAGGTGGTATTTGATTGTCCAAGAATTCCCGAGCTTCCTCTCTATGATATTTCATTGTTTTCATGCCTAAAGATGGTGCAGGAAGCTTCAAGTCAAAGGTGGATCCAAGGGGCAAGCTTCAAGGCTTTGTATATGCCTTCCTCATGGCTTATACTCTTCAAGAAATTCAAGAAAGTTTCTGCCTACTTTGTCCTCCATCATCATCATCTAGGATGTGTGCACCACTTGAGCTTGGACGAAGAGATGAAGGGGGGATACCCATCCAGGTGCGGGCGCACCAAGGTGGTGTGCGGCCGCACATTGGTCAGGTGCGGCTGCACACCTGGTGCGTACGGGCGCACCAATCTGGGTGTGTCCCGTGCGCACCATTCTCTCTCCTCCGAGCGCCCGCACCTACGTGGGTCTATTTTTGGGCGTCAATACCAACCTCCTCCTTGTATATATAGTTATTTCTTCCTATTTTTAGTAAGAAGTTTTTAGATTGAATTTGATAGTTAGTTTTGGGAGAATTTTAGAGAGAGAAACTCAAGAACTTTAGAGAGAGAAACTCAAGAACTTTAGAGAGAGAAACTCATGATTTTTGGTGATTGCTCAAGAATTCCTAATTGTAATTGATATTTAGATCAAAGTTTTGTAAGGATCTTCCTCTTGATTTCAATACAAGTTTGATTCTAGTTGATTTAATTTGTTTTTCATGTTATTGTTGATTGATTGAAGTTTGTTTGATGATTGATTGTAGTTTAATTTATTTTTGATTGATTGTTGGTTTCATCTTTGATTTCAATTATGTTGATGATGAAATTGATGATTGTTGTAGTTTTGATCTTGATTCCTATGGCTAGTGAGTAGTTTTCTAGCTAGGGAAATGGTGAAGCATGTTTGAGTGATGGATTAGAGTAATTTGGGGATAATTGATGGAGTTGATGATATGATTAAATTTGGTTGATAATTCATGTGCATGTGTGTGATTGATTGAAGTTTGGCCATCTTTGATTATTGCACTAGATTGCATTGTGAGCTTGCTATGATACGGACCATTGATTAGTAACTTGCAATTTCACGATTGAGGTGCTTTGTGACGTTCCCTAGGTAGTGTTTAGCATAGTTGACGATAGTTAGACCTCTAGGTGAACTATCTTGGTATGCTCTTTTGGATACATGATGATCTTCCTTCATATCACTTGACTTAGTCGGTTTGACCTCCCAAATTACCATTTTCCATTACAATTTCATGTGGATCCATTGCCCTAGTGTCTTTAGATTGATTTCATACAAGTTCTTGCATCATTTAGCTATAGCTCTAGCTTCCTTCATAAACCCCCTTTACTTGACTTCGAAATAGCTTGACTTAGGCATTGTGCATTCGACCTCCATTCCCTAGGGTTCGACCTTGACTTACCACTACACTAAATAGGGGTTTGTTAAGTTACAAATTTTGTTTGATTGGGTGGGGTGGTAGCCCAACGACCTACCGTTCTCCTTCCCATAAGAAAATCATAAAGGCATCAAAAAACATGTAAAATTATATAAACATATCAAAGAGGAAGATAGAATGAAAAATAGTATCTACACTTATCACAGAGGTACTTACAATCTCAAATTGTAACAACACTTATCAAACAGGAACTTACAGTGTTAAATTTTATGAAACATATCAAAAAATCATCCAACAACATGCATAATTGTATCAACCAGTCAAACAAAAACTTACAATGGTGGGTCTAAAGACATAGCTATGAAGGAACTGTAAATTAAAGTATGGATCGTCCTCATCGCTACCTGATCCTACTTCAGAGCCTGTAATTTCAATGTCATCCCTCCAGATCCTAACCCGATATACCATGTTGACATAGTTAACTAAAGTCATGAGGATACGATCTCCCACTTGTAAGTTGTGATGGCACACAAAATCTCCCCAGCCCTTACTTAAATAAGTCTCAACTCTCCCATCACACCAAATGAAGTCTTTTAACTGGACCTTGTGATTAGTTTTATCACCTCCCCGGCGTAGGTTCAGAACAATATTCACACGGTACTTATTCCATGTGCTCCACATGTCTTTAACCCCTCAAGACATGCGATTCGGAATAGGCTGGTTGGAACTGCAAAACAGAGCACATATCAATATTTAGCAAATCTAAAAATTTTGGGTGAAAGCACGTAGACAATACGTAGTAAAAAATGGTGCCTACCACATTTTTTAAGCGCCTACGAGTGTCAATTGTGAATTCAAAGTGGGTAACAGACATTATTTCCCCACCTATTATTACAAGAACAAGGGATTACTAATGAAAATATTGGATTAAGGCATGACAAGTATAATTAAGTAAGAACACCTTGAATGTAAGGTTTTTGTCACTGAATCAGGTATACAAATCTCACTTAAAACACAATTTGACTTAAAGAACAACAACCATATAATTGGAGTACCAGACATAGAAGAATACATGCCAGACACCTCAAAATAAAATTGCCAAAAACAGAGCTGACAACTTGCTACTGAAGGGTTTTCAAACGGGTAATTTGAATTTCCTTCAAACATTATATACAAATTTCCAACACAATCATCCCAATTTCACCAAAACCATGTACCCACCTATTCAAAAATTCAAATTAAAACCATGTATCTATCTTTTCCACAACTCAATTCAACATTCTCGATTGCAAATCATCGGGAAATACGGCTCAATTCGGACTAAATTGATCATTTGCGATTGCAATGTAGAGCAGATAGGGCTGGCAAAAACTGACCCGACCCGAAAACCCGACCCGAACCCGACCCGGAAAAAGTGGGTTAGGGTTGAGTTTTTCGACCCGAAAACTTAAATGGGTCAACACGAACCCGAACCCGAAATTAAATGGGTTAGGTTAAGGTTGAAAATCTCAACCCGAAAACGACCCACTTAACCCGAAATAAATTTCAGGTCAAAATCAGGTCAGGTCAACCCGAACCCGACCTGATAACCCGAATATTTTAAGGTTAAAAAAATATATAAAAAAACCAAAACTGATTAAATTCAGCCCAAGCCCAATAATATATGTAACTAGTATCTAAACGACTAAAATCCTAAAATCCTAAATGCCTCCTCCTCACAAACAATCAGCCGTTTAGGCTCATCTCTCTCTCTCTCTCTCTCTCTCTCTCTCTCTCTCTCTCTTTCTCTCTCTTCAACTCTCATCTCTTCAAACCTCAGATCTAAATCAACAATTCTCGGTTTTTATAATCCTTAGATCTTCCTCTCCTTCATAATTTAAGTGTTTAAAGATTTACCACTTCAACTTTTAAGGTATAGTACTTGCTATTTTGAAGTTTGCTTTTATACGATATTTTTTTTTTGTTTGAATATTCTTACATGTTTGTTGTTGTTGTTTTCTTTGCTATTCAAAGCCTAATTTTGATGTTGTTTGCTGTTTTAATTGTTATTCAAACCATAATTTATATGATATTGTATTTTTTGTTATTTGTTATTTGTTGTTTGTGTTTGTTATATTATTGTATTGTAGGGATTGAGTCCTTTATTATTGATGTTTGCTTTTATTGATTTTGGCAGATTTTGATCCTCACACGCCACAAACATACGTAGCCCCTGCTTCAACTTGCTTCAAGTCTCCATCATTGTACATTATTTGAGAACTACTTTGTATAAAGTCTTATAAAAAAATTAAAAACATTAATTCTGGTTTGTAATTTATTTAGTGTACTATATTTTTATATCTAATCTTTAATTAGAATTGCTAAATAACTTAATTTAAAAATCAAGTTAAATTCGGGTTGACCCGAACCCGGCTAATATCAGATCATTTTCAGGTCAAAATGACCTGATTTAAACCCTAATAAAAAAATCAGGTCAATTCAGGTTACTTTCGGGTTGACCCGAACCCGAAAATATCAGGTTCAGGTCGGGGTTCTCAACCCGAAAACTTAAATGGATCAGGTTCGGGTTGAGGGGTAGCTGACTCGAAATCAGCTGACCCGAACACGAACCCGACCCAACCTGATCCATTTGCCAGCCCTAAGAGCAGAGCACTTAATTATGAGGATTTATTCAGTAAATAATTGCATGTAAATAAAACACATAAACTAATAAAATGATTTACAAGTCAGAGCATTACCTGCACAATTCAGACCCGGAAAATAGGGAGCAATAACTCAATTGGGAGGGAGAGATTGGAGCTTGTTGAACAGGGGTTAGGGTTTGATGTTACTGTTTGAGTTCTATAAGTTTCAATGCATAAGAATATTTATAGACTGTGTTGACCTCTTTAGTTAACTAATTAAATTCACTGAAACGTCTTTTTCCTTAGTTTTTTTGTTTTTAGTTAGTTAACTTTTTTTTTCCCACAAATTCAAAAAAACATGACTTCAATATTTAAGTAATATTATATCACCCAAAAAAAACAAAGGTAATTGTATAAACACTAACATGTGGCACCTTTACCACAACAGACTATGTATTTCATATGTGTGGCAGTGTGGGCACGGTTTAGCCAACCTTAAACGACCTTGTATTTTTTGATGCTCAACATTCAAGTAAGTCAACGTTTTGTAAAATCTAGTTTTTAAAGTTTACAAGACAATATTTGAGGAAAAGGAATAATATTTTGTTTTTTGTCCTGTTTGTAAAAAATGAGATATTTTAAAATCTGTTGAACCTGTAAAATGTATGTATTCAAAAGTAATTTGAGACATAAAATTTTTTTTCCCTAAAAGTTATAAATGTTGTTTATGAGTTTATAAATTTTTGTTTTTTAATCTTTTTTTTGTTGTGCACTAAATAGGTAATACGACTTGAACGGTACATTATAGGTTTCTTAGGAAAGGTGAATATTGCGAAATAGAAGATTGCGAAATATAAATACCCCATCAATAACAGGTAAAAATTCATATAAATTGTATAAAAAATAGAAACCACCGCGTACGAACGATATATATTTTTTTTTTGGTAAATTAAAGTTTATCTATGAGATGTATCAATTAATATATATCCTACGAAAAGATTTTTATCCGATTATTAAACAGGCCTACCCCAAAATTTAAAAAAAAAATAAAAAAATTTGTAAGATGTCACCAAACTTTAGAAAGCATATCACCCCTATTGTTTTACGTGTAAGTACAGGATGTACTGCTTTGTTCTTATTCATTTTTTATTTTTTTGGAACTAGTTTAAACCTCGATTTAAAAGGATTAGTTAAACAAGGGTTTAGACATTTGTGAGTTTCAAATTTCAACTCGATCTTACAAACCCTAACTCAGCCACCCACTCACAGTAAACGCTCACCTCCCCTATTCCCTTCTTGAGAACGAAGATCGAAGTACACACAACTCTGATCAGGTACGTGCACCTTATCCTTCACCTATTAATGCTAATCAGATTTCGTATTATTGTAAATAATTTGATTCAATATATAATTATAAATCACTTGATTCGTTATCTGCGATATGCATTTGAGGGTGGGAAAGTTATAAGATTCAGTTGGTGAGTTAGAGGTATTTAGCTATGTATCAAATGTTTGTGTTACTGAATGAACTGTACTATAATGTTTATTGCAATAGATCCATTAAGCACTAAAACAGGAGAGTTGTGGAAGAATTTTGATCCGTGACACCTTTAATTCATATTTCTGTCGCTTTTAGCTTTTATGAGAAATCATGGCAGAATACAATTCTTAAGTTATTATTTTTCCCTTGTAAGATTTTTGATAATAATGAATTATCCAACGACCAAGCAAACTAGAAAGTAATCAACTACAACATCGACACTAGCCTAGGCAAGGTAAGAGAAGTGAAGAAAGCCACACCCCTTACATCGTCCTCCTTAATCCTACCAAGTTTAGGATAGTAGGACGACTAGATTGAACCACTCTCCGATTTGCTATGTAATCCAATCGATTGCACAAATGGTAGATTATAAAGCTGGGTCACCAGTTTGCTAACATGTACATTTCATGCTAGCACAATACCTCTTTTAAGAGCCATAGCTTAAACTGGATGGCAGAGCAACATCTATAATTCATCAATGCACTCTTATCAAGAACACTAATCCAAATCTTAAGATCACCTTCAAAAAAGGTTTAATAGTTTCTATCCACCCGTACACCCTTAACAGTTCCTCAATATGTGTAAATGTGTAAGCTGCTTTTCTCAGGGTCATTAAAGATATAACATTTGAAATTGTCTGATCAATTTTGCTTAGATCAATTCAAATTGACCATGAGTCTATTTGACAAGCGTATCAAATAAATGCCTTATTGTGTTGCTGTACTGGAGCACGCCATACTTCATTCCACAACCAATCTGCTGTTTGGGGTATTTTTACCCTCGACAAATGGACCAATGAGGAGGTGCCATGTGTCAGGGGCTGGCAGGTCATCCTTGACCAATCTCCAGCAGACACGTGGCCTCTCCAGATACTCCCTTAGAATTGCGGCCTTCAAGGGCCCAATTCCCCAAAACACAGCCCATCAATCCTAGGTTAAAATGACCTAGGAAGGGGCACTTTTCCCAATGACCCTATAAATAGGGAGATATTCCCCCAAATTGGGGGACATTCAGAAATTTACTATCATTTATTACATCCTACTTTCTCTCTCATCAGAGAACACCTGAGCTTGGAATCCAAGCAGATCCCCACCTAAATTTCCGCACTTTTTATTCTCCTTCAAGTTACTAAATTGAGCGTTGGAGGCGGAGCACCACCCAACCGATGTCTTCGTTGATTTTGCAGGTACAGAAGCCAGCAGGACCAATCTTCGAGTTGTAACTCTCCCAAGGGACAAAAACACCCAAAACATCTGCATTTTGATCAGTTTGTTCCTTCCAAATGATTTGAATATCAGCTTTGAATACAGTGAGAGTAAATAAGAATACTTGTTTCGGTATATGGTGTTGGTCAAATGTATGTGGATATCAACCGTGAAAAATTTTTCAGTTTATAATTTGTTGTTGGTGCATACTATTTAATTTCGGCATCAAAGCTTTTTTGCATATAAAACTACCTAATGAGTGTTCAATCTATTATTAGGTATTCGCAATACATTTCCACATATTGGCTTTAGGATTTTTGATGTTGCTTGTAACTTTCGTGTCATAGGTATTTGCTAGACTATGTCAATGTGGCGGTTTTATTTCACCCTGGATACTCCTCATATGTTTAAAAGGGTGGTGAGTAATACTAGTTTTTCTCTCTAAACATTGGAACTATGTTTTTCAACTATCACAGTCAGAATATTGAACTAATATTATATGTTTACAGCTAATTCTGCATCGTATGATTAGGGAGATTCAAGAGTTATGGGTTAAAAGGGATGTGACAGATGGTTTGTTACGTCTTCACCGAGGTACTGATACGAGAGTTTTTCCAGTCCGGTTTAGATATGTGTTTACTGGTCCTGGTAAGTTTGATACATTTCTAAGCAAAGGATGGAGCGAGTTCGTGACCTCGAACAATTTACAAATCAAAGACCGCATCCAGTTAGAGGACGATGATGGAATGCTTTATAGGGTACGGATCTGGTGGGGAGAGGAAGAAATTACAATAGTTGACCCACATGTACTCATAGAGATCGATGACTCTATGAGTGACCTCGACCCAGACGAGTATATGCCTATGTAGCTTTATTTAAGACCACCATATTTCGAATTCACATTCTCCAAGGGTTACATTGACAAAGCTAGAATTGTATGTTTGTTCTTGACTTAACTTAAGCACATTTGTCATTTATTATTCTTGATTACTATTAATGGTTAAGGTGTGTAGTCTACTGAGTTGCTAATTTTTTATGTTTATTGCAATTCCAAAACATTCCATTGACCTTTGCCAGAGCACATTTCAACGGTCTCAAAGACGAGACTCCAGTTGCACTGTATGTCAGCCGATGGTGGAATGCAACACTGCGCATTGATTATGACTCAAACAAGAAGATTGTAAAATGCACAGTGAAGAAAGGAGTTCCGGAAATGATTGTGGGTGAGGGGGTTGAAGTTGGTGAAAGGGCTTTGATTGAGTTGGAGGGTATGGAACCCCCAATTTTAAGCATTACATTCACTTGAGTGTTCTGGGGTACCCTCCAAGAAGATCATAACTCAGAGTATATGATCAAGGGCTTTTGGCTGTGCATATAAGGACTACAACTGTTACAAATGTGGGTGCATCCGTGTATTTTTTTAAGCTGACTGTGTTAGGATTTAATCCCTTTTGCACTACTTAGTGTTATGGATTGCTAAGTATATGTAAAGTGACATACTGCTGATGATTAGATCCCTTTGTTTGTGCCTTATTAGACAATGGGTGAATGCAATAAACAACTTGCTCTTGCAAAATATTAAATACAATCTGCAATCTTCAATCCCAATCTACAAGCCCCTCAATCTACAACCAGATTGCTCTGAAAATTCACAAAGCATTGTAATTCCATATAGGGACATGGATGCATTGAAGGATGGGTTCTACTCATAAAACAGACTTCAAAATTTCGGCTAATTGGTCACAAATAAGACAGTATTTGATTGACTAAATGATCACAAAATAAGAGGTGTTAAAGAATAAGAGGAGAAGAAATTTAGTAATCCAATCCACAATCATAATTAATTGAAGATCTTATTTTTACACAACCAAATGACAAAATAACCTTAGTATTTTGTGTGTTACCATTTGTAGGCGTCGTTCGAAGTGCGCCTACGTAAAAGAATGTTGTGAATATGCTTGGCACTCTTAGGAAGTGGGAATTGATATTACGATTAGGGACAACAATTAGGGACAAGGAAAGTAGTCAGCCGCCAACAAGTTTTTAAGGAACTTGTAAACCGTTCACGGATCATTATAAGGCAACCACGAAAAGGGACAACGATAGGCAACAACGATTGACCCGTGAAGGTTACACCCCATTCATAATCCATGAGATTACTAACTCCATATGGTTCGGAACCACGAAAGGAGGATCGGGGATGATGGTACGAAGTGAGTCATGGAGTCACATTCGCCCATATTGGCCTCTACTTGATACTTATTTTGAAAAGTATTCCTATGATCTCAAAAGCATACAAACAAACTATTCAATTTGCTCCAAACTATTATTATGCTAAATTGGTTGAATATTAATGCAACGTGTTATTTAAAAAAATTGGTGATCACTTCATTTAATAACAAGATTAAAAAGGAACCTAAACCGGTTGTCCAAATTATCTTATTAGTCGTGATATTCAATTACATATTTCCTTTAAATATGCAATATGGTGATCATAAATAATAATAGAATAAACATTAATATTGGAAGCAATTTAACAATAATAGCGTTAGTCAAATGAAAATAATATTACTAATCATGATAATAGCAACATGAAATAATAGCAAGAGTAATTAAGTGATTAATTACTCACTTTCCGCGTTTCCTTGACATTGCTACATCATGAATAAATTGTTAGTAACTTCAATAAAAATAAATCAAATTGAAATTAAAATAAATAAAAGTAGAGTTGATTTGGTCCAAACCCTCAGTTAATTCTACCTTTCACGCCTTGGTTTAAGTATAGAACTTCGGGTATTGTATGGACTCCTTAGAGTGCTTAAGGGATATAAAATGAGAAAATAGGGTAGCTAGAATTTAGGCTAGAGCAAGAGAATGATTTTTGGTGTAGGGAGAGAGAATAATTTTTGGTGTAGAAGAGAGGAAGAGAGACTGATTTGGTGATCAATCTTGTTGATGATTGAAAAAGGGGAGATATGACCTCTATTTATAGGGAAAAAAGAGGGGTCGAATCAAGAAAAGATAAGAATTCGAATCGGATAAAACTCTTGCGATATACAGCAGTTTTTGCGGTTTTTGTTTTTATCATATCATTAGATCTAGAAATCGGAATAAGATGAATAAGATATTGTTGGAAAGCTCTTGAAGTATACTTTCTAACCCAATTAAAATCAGATTAAAATATTTTATAGAATAAAATATATGGCCGAAATAGTGGGACGGTTTCAGTTTTTAATAGAGTTTCGTATTTCTTATATATCTTTTTCGTTATAGCTCGGAATTAATATTATAATATATCATTGGAAAGATAATTTCAGGAGCTATCCAACCATCTAAGAATTATATAAAAATAGTGGGGAACGAAAATTATTACTGACTATCTTTGAACGTCTTTCAATTTGAATCGAATTACTAGAGGAGTTTTATTCTATTTCAAACTCTTTAATCTTATCTTTTCAAAAAGGATAATTAAGATCTTTTAGAAACTTATAGAAGCTTCCAATTAATCCTAATTGGTTTAGAAATGGGATTAAAGCCTTTGGACCCTCCACATGATCATTGGGTCGTAGGTAAGGTGGGCTTAGGTTCGGTTTAGACTCAGTTTAGTATTTTGGCCATAACTTATTCGTTATAACTCGGATTTGGGCTTATAATATATTGTTGGAAAGCTATTTTAAAGTCCCATCCAAATATTTAATCATTGGACCCAGATTATGGACCAAAATAAACTGATCTAAACGTTTTTATAAAAAGGACACGAAATGAATGATTTTAATGGACACGAAATGATTATTTTGGGTTTAAAAGCACGAAAAGAGGAAAATAAGTTATGATTTGAGGAAATGGGCTATGAATTGGGTTGGTTTATGAAATTTATTGGGAATGAACATGGATTTAAGCACTCTAAATATTACATACTCAACCTGACCAATAATGGCGGCAAAAGGTTGTTCATCATCGGGTTTGGTTTTGGGGAGACATTTTTAGGTGACTACACCATTGCATATTTGAATTTCATAATTTAGCCTACACCAATGCATTCAATTTCCTCGTAAATATCAGTTAAAGTGTTTACTTTCATAAAATTAAAACGTACATACAAGTATATGTCATTATATTTAAAATTAAATAATAAAAAAAACCTATTAATTAAAAAAAAGGATTTCATAACCTAAATCTATCGTAGCACAATATTAGGCCAAGCACATAGAATGCAGGAAAAAAGGGAAGCGCAAGATTACTACATAAACCATTATACTTGTGATAAATACATAAAACACACATATGGCAGTAATGGAGTTCTTCAGGTCACCATACAACACTAATACTGCTTGAAGTTCAACTACTGGATAAGTAGTCAATAAAATAGAAATAGGATTTGACTTTAAACAACTTAGTTCTAGACCACTACAACACAGACACATAGGACAAGCAGCGTTTAAAACATTTTGGACGGGGAAGACCATGCAACATAGGTGTCCACTAGGTGATCATCATCAGCCGTAATATCAACGCAAGGGTCACCTTGAGTCTCTAGAACGGGGCAATCATCTAAATCTGACAATTTGCGCTTTGCCTGTGGGTAGATTATGTTTGAGTTTAGAGACATAATAATGCGTAACCAAAGCAATATAAAAAAAGGGCTATTGAAAGGATAGAATCAACTAACTGGCTTTTTTGGTGGAACAACTTTCTTCTGATTCCCCTTCTGTGTGTTGTACCCAGTTTCTGCCAAAGATTTGTACCTCGTTGCCTTTGGTCGTCCACGGGGTCTTTTCCGAGACTTAGGATCCTTCATAGCAACATTGGTCTGCTTCAACTTGGGTTTTGTTACAGAAACCGGAGTAACATTATGGCCTTCTCGGGAGTTAGTACATGTGTGGTAGAACTAATCTCTGATGGAGGGATGGATGCTTTTGGCATTGGAGGAAGAACCTGCTTATCCTCAAAAGAAGCCTTCTTCTTTTTAGCTTCCTCTGCAAGCTGACTTAGCCTTTTTTAGAACCAGGTCAACCGTGTCCTCATTAGCAGTGGATGCTTCGTCACATATACACTCAAACCTACTCATCATACGGTTGAACTTTTGAACATGAAGCGTCTCAGAAGGGTCATAGTAAGGGACTTTAACTCTTGTGTGCTTTCTCACAATGTCTTTCCTCCACCTATCTAGGATGTACTTTTGTGGAATCTCAGACACCAAGTTCAGGTCAAGAACGGCAATGGTATGCTTGCACAAAATACCAAATGTTTCAAATTTCCTGCAATCACAAATGACGTCGTTAGTCAAACAGTTATAAGTTACACAATATAACCTCCGCCTGTCTGTCAGTTTTTCAGTCTTTGGTCCTTCAGGGATTATCCAAACCCGATCCTCCAACGTGTACTCGGTAACATTTTCTTCTAGCTGCCTCTTCTCCCTGGGGTACACATACATCATTCGGGCACACTCTTTTTGCACTTCTTGGAGTTTCGCGTCTGTATCTATTTTCTGGAAAAATTTCTCCACCTTGAAACCACTAACAAGGCGACAAATATACTTGGAACACCTAGCATCTGCATTTGTTTCATCTTTCACCCTCTTCGTCATTGCTTTGGTGTACTACACAGGAAACTCGAACAACATTGTACTCTTGCTTACAAACCTGTCAAAGAAGCTATTAATACTTTCTACGCGTTGTGTTGTTTTCATTCCCGCCCAAAAGTGCTCCTTCATGAAGGCGGGAACCCACATGTACCTCTCTTCATACAGATCTGTTAACCATGGATTTTCCTCAAGCTCATACGTTGTAATTAATGAGTTCCATCTGCTTTCAAATTCCTCAGGTGTGAAACTTTCATATACAATAGCCTTCAAAGGGCTTTTGAAATCCAAGTACTTGCATATTTCATACACAATAAACATCATATCAGAAAATGCAAATATGACACAATAAAATAGGATATACAAACAAATTCAAACTGCATATATGACAAAGACTCAAAAATATATACTTCAAATTACCATCAATGACATTAAGACCCTTACAAAACAATATGACAAACACACTTACAAAACAAAATGTGTTCCGAGTCATAGACAGAACAAACAAACTACAACAAAGACATAAAAATACACGGCATTATACCACATCATAATTTCCAAAATTGTTGCCAATTCAAGTGTCCCAAATCAAGTTTACACCCAAAAAAAAAACTAAAAAAAAAAAATTCAACAGCACCAACGGTCTTTTGCCATATTAATAAATTATTCAATGACTTACCCATCACATTTTCTTAACTTCTCGGGGATTTTTCGCATGATGTGCCAAATGCACCAACGGTGACGAGCAGTTGGCATTTCCAGCACCAATGCCTTTCTAATGGCTGCGGCTTGGTCGGTTAGGATTGCAGTGGGCGGCTTATTGCTCATGCAAGACAACCACTGTCGAATTATCCAAGCATAAGTGTCCGTGTCTTCACGTGATACCAATGCACAACCCAACAAAATAGATTACCCGTGATGATTCACTCCAACAAAATTTATGAAAGAAAGCTCATACTCATTTGTCAAGTAAGTTGCATCCGTACACACCACATCTCCAAAATACTCAAATGCTGACCTACTACGAGCATCCACCCACATTACATCTTTCATCCGTCCCTCGCCATCTATACGGTGTGAGTGGTAAAAATTAGAATTATCAGCCTGCATTCTCTCAAAATATTCCATCATGGCAGCACAATCACCGTCGGCCATATTCAGCCGCACCTTCCTCTCCTTGTAAACTTCATGTTGCAAATCCTTGACTGTTGGGCAGTTCTCACCATCCTTACCTAACCCTAAACACCCATGTATCTGTGGTACAGAGACACCCTCATCAAAGAAAGTAATTAGGTCATTACATTAAAATATGGTAAACATTCATTGATATTTTGGTCATTACATCTGTTAAATTTGATAAAGGCTTCATCGTCCTCAAAGCCAGAAAAAGGAAATAAGGGCAAATCAAAAGCACAATTGGAGAAGGTAATAGACATGAATAATTCCTTAAAATTTAATTTTTCTACTGACTACTAAGTATTGCTAACTGTGTATTGTAGCAACATACACCTGTTCATGAAAGAACTCCAACGTGCTCCATTGAGAAGGATAATCAAACTCTTGGAGAATTGGTAATCATATTTCCTTTATGTTTCTTAATTTGATATTCAACTCTATTTGATCCAAATAAGTGACATCATACAAAGAATTATTTTCAGGCCCAGTTATCAAAATCAAAGAGGCAGAAGAAATGCATGACGAATGCATTTACCAGAGAGGTGATCTCGTATAAAATGATTTGTTTACAGCAATGACTAAATACAGTACTGGTTATTGCATAATTAATTTATTATCCTATTTTCTTATGGTTCATTGTTATCTAAATTACAACGCATAACACGTAGGGACCAACAAATAAGGTTAAAGTACAAAGTTATGATGATAATGGTGATGTGAATCAGTTTTAATATCAGCATTCTTTTGCAACTCCCTTATTTCTTGAATATGTATCACAATTAACATCCTTGGAGAAACATATATGTATCATGGTTCACAAAGAACGGCATTCTGAAGAATTCTATTGTGCCAAAAATAAACAAATTATCAGGTTGACCATCGGTGAATCTTGGTATTTGTATCCAGATAGATTTCTATCTGCTCAGGTATGATATATCGTAATCTTCTAACCCTCCTTAGTTCAATGATCATAGACATGTTAACCTATATGTCATTTGTTTTGTAATATTTTTTCTCCCTTCAAATGCAGCTGATAAATGTGTACTTATATGATTTGGTAATGGGATTAAATGACCCAACTAAGATCATATTGCCGACAATATTTCAAGTTTTTACAATAGTTAGTATTTCACATGTCAATTCATTATGATTTATAACAATAGTTTAATTATACACTGCACCCAGACTATAGTAATGAGATCAGATGAACGGTGTCCGCATATGATAAATCAATCTACTCTTAATTACTGGTACAAAGTGTTTGAACCCTTTGTACTGTCTGGAGATCTCGACAAGATTGAACAGGTTTGCGCCTTTTTTGTTTGGTACAATTTTGCATGTGTTTAATGGTATGTGCGTCATTAAATGATGTATGTTCATCAGATATTCATCCCAGTTACGGAATTAGGCGCGCCAAATTGGTTCCTACTAGTATATCATGTCTTTGCTAAAATGGTGTACATCGTTGATCCGCAAGAGAATACTAATAGCCGAATGCTTCTTTCAATGGATATGGTAACTATCCGATTGTGTGTTAGCCTTATAAACACTTGTTGTTGTTGTTTGTTTACAATGGTTTATTAAATTGAGAACATATAAAATATGATAGCAATGCTACACGAAGAAATCCATTGGGTCGAATTTTCAAAGACTATACAGTTATTTCACATCAATTTGTAGATGTTCATACGCAACCACATGGGTACATCCATCTAACATCATAGAATTAACCCAAATATTCATCAGTTTAATCTACATTGCTAAATTAACTTTATTTTCTACCTCTTTTCTGTCGTGATTGTGGAATGTATGTATTGAAGTACATCGAGTGTGGTGATATCAGGGCCATGAAGGACATTACATATTCAGTGTGTTTTGAAACTTTACTAATTGTGAAAGTTACACTATTGTAATAGCAATAAATTTAATTCTCTTTATTATTGTGCCATTGAACAGACAAAAATGAAATGCGTGCTGAACGGTTAAAGTACTTGGTAAAGCCTCTTACCAACGAGCATAATATCGATGACAACATCAAGAGGTTGTGCAGTGATTTTTCCGCTTGAGCGGGGCTAATTACACTTTTTAGTCTCGAACATGTAAACATTTTGGGCAGTACACAAGTGAAATACGTGTTGTAACAAGATTTTTTTTTTATTTACCAATTTCTTATAATATTTAAAGACAGCATTAGCTAATCTTTTTTTTTTTTTGTTTAGAATGTATATATATACATATGCAATGATTTATTTTCAGTATGGACAATACCGAAACATATTACACTTCTTATTTTTTGTTTTTTTTTTAATTTTTTTTGTCATTATTTTTTTTAGTTTCTTTTATTTTATTATTTATTCATTTATTTATTTATTTATTTATTTATTTATTATACATGATTGGGCAAGTCCCATCAAATCAGCCTATCTTTTCATATTATTATTATTATACATTATTGTGCAATGTCCTATGTTTATACATGACGTTACACAATAAAAAAATTGAAACAAATAAGCTGTTTTGCTGCTTCTTGTTTATTTATTGTTATTAAGTTATAGTCCCTGTGGATTGATTTCTTGATTATTTTAACATGTAAAAAACCTGCACTATATTGTTATTATACAAGATTGGGCAATGTCCTATATTTATACATGACGTTACAAATTTAAAAAAATTTCAAAAAAATTAAAATAAATAAGCTGTTGTGCTGCTTCTTGTTCCTTCTTGTCTATGTTTTTGTATTTAGTTATAGGCCCTGTGGATTGATTCTTTTTTTTCATATAATTTAAAGATGCTAACCATTTGGACATACATTTTCTTTGTTGTTTTTCTTTATTTATATTTATTTTCCTCCAACTAATTACGATTATAATAAGCCCAAACCACTAAACATTTAAACATTAGGATGTTTCATATAACAATACATACTGTTTTTAAAAACAGAGTTCTACTACTACTACTTGTGCAAATAAAAAAAAAAACTTGTCCATGAACGCAATAATACAACATCAGCTATTCAAAATATGTAATAACCAAACTTAGGTTATGTTAATGCCACTTCAACAACAAAAACTTCAAAGTTAACTTCATGTAGCAGAGGCATCAGGAGCATCACCACCTGGATCAGCTGTAGTGACAAGAGATCCATCACCACCTGGATCAGCTTCACTAACAGCAGACCCATCACCACCTGGATCAGATGCACCAACAGACCCATCACCACCTTGATCACCAGCCCCTACGGTGGTAGCAGATTCACCATGTTCACTAACAGCCTCAAGAGGTTGATTGATGGCAGCAGCAGTAGGTTGATTACCACCATCCTCACCTTCTTTTTCATTGCCATTCTCATCCTCCACCTCCTCGCTAGCGTCGGTGTGCTTCAATGTTGCAACATCTTCACCCTCTGCCCCTTTCACACCCTCTGCCACAATCACACTGCTCGATTCCTGTCCCACAACTTCAGTTTTCTTTTCTGATTCAATACCAAAACCCGAAAAAACTTCAGCCTCATCGGTTTTTTTTCAACTACACCTCTATCAACAACATCAGCATGTGGCTCTTGGACAACGTGTACAAAGGGATTTTCAATTGAAGATACAATGCGTGAAATGGTAATTTCAGCGCTTTGTTCTCCACCCTCGTCTCCACTTGAAGCCTCTTTGTTTTCTTCTTGCACTTCCGTTGCTTCAAGTTGGTCCGATGTCCTTCCTTTTTTTGGGGGGGGGGCTTAACTTCCATGGGTGCCCCAGGAATTCCCTTCTTCACTTCCTCTTGCTTCCCTTATAAATCAATCTTCCTTTTCACAGCTCCTTGTTTGCCCTTTGGTTTTGGTTTGGGCTTTGGAGTTTACTTATCTTTTTCTTCTTCCTCAGAATCTTCATATGCCTCCACCTCTTTCTGAAATAGTAGGGCAGTACACATAGAGTTAACAAATCACATATCATACAGATGTGTAATGACATATACTCCTTTAGGTGAAACCATATTTGATTAAATATATATATGCAACTTAAATACATATCAAACCTTTAACATGAATATGTAATGGCAAACATTACAATATGTTAAATCACGTATAAAGAAACCATCGATATATTTATATAACTTACTTTGGTGACAATATACATAGAAATAATTAACAATTAATATGATAATAGTAAATACCTTCTTCAAAGCAGTCTTCCCCTTTTTCCCTCCCTTCGCTTTTTTCTTTGGTTTTTTCTCCTTTTCCTCTTCATCTGTTTCCTCGTCATCATCATCTTCTGCTGCCTTCTTGGCTGCTTTATGAAAAGGGAGGGCAGATACATAGATATAAACTAACATATCACATACTAATGTAATGACAAACATGATTATAAGTTAAGCCATATTTGCATAAATATACATATATAATCTCAATAAAAATCAAACTAAAAACATACATATGCAATGACACACATATTAATGGGTTAAACCATATATAAAACACTATCGTTGTATTTGTATATCATACTTTGGTGAACATATACATACAGATAAATAGCAATTAATAATATTGGAATACCTTCTTCAAAGCTCTCACCCCCTTTTTTCTACCCTTGGGGTTTTCCTCTGGTACGTCCTCATCTTCCTCTTCCTCTGTCTATTCTTCATCATCATCTTCTTCTGCCTCCTTACATTACAAATTTTTGTAATGACACACAACATTATAGGTTAAATCATATTTGCATAAATATACATATATATCATAAATAAATGTATATAACATCACATCAGTAGCATAAATATGGTGAATACCTCAGGCAACCCTTTCTTCACCTTCTTTTTCTTTTTTCTTTCTTCTTCACTATCAGATTCACTTGCAAAATCCTCATCTCCACGGTCTGATTCCTTCTCATAATCACTGTTTTCCTCATCCTCTTCAACTTTTTCTTTTTCCTTTCTTCGCATACCCATGTCTTCATAGACGTTTGCCAAAAAGCTGCCCATCAACCTCCACATCTCGTTCATGGCAGCACCCCATCTACTAATCTTATCCTGAATGACGTCAAATGCTTTCTCCACAACTTGAATGTGTTCTGGTGGCTTTTTTCCAATCATGTGAGCCTTTTGCGTGTCAATCACCGCCATCAACTACAACACAAAAAGTAATCATATTTATTGTAGGTAATGAAAGTATAAAAACATACGCAACAGATTAAACAATCAAAAAACAAAAAAAAAACAAAAAACAAAAAGAAATATCCAGGACGGCAATTACTCTATTTGTTTTGTATCCATCCTCCAAGCCGCTTATATATTCGTGCAAAGCCTTCATATTTGCATCAGTCCAGTCTCTAACCCTAGGCAAGTCATATTTTCATATGCTGTCCAGTCCATATACATCTCGAGGAGAGTACTCGCCGAATAGTGCCTGTATATGCATCAACAAACAATCTAATGCATACTGTCTTGTACAATATTTATGTATTAACTAACAAGCTAATATAAAACACCTATTTTAGCTACTTACATTACAGTAGTATACCATACATATTTGATCATACACGTACTATTTGGTCATTCCTTACCATATAGTAGTGTAACATACATTGTTTGTGGTATTAATAATATCTAAAAGCATGTAATGGTAAACACCATGTCATTGCACAAACATACCAATAGAACTACAATATAATACACTCATTAATCCATTCATAGTAAAATGCATCACAAAAGCATTTTTTTTAAATAAACAGAGTAGCTTTTATAGTTTTGTAGTCTTTTATAGCCTCATTGGTCAATACCTAATATAATGCAGGCCAAGGAGAAAAATGAAACAATGCTGCATATTATATGGTTTGGCATTTACATATATATGTGTTGGTCATTACCTAATAAAATGAACAAACATACCAACAGAACTACAATATAATATACTCATTAATCTATGGTCTGTTTAACGCATAACAGAAGCATTTTTTTAGAAACAGAGCATCTTTTATGGTATTGTACTCTTTTATAAGCTCATTGGTCAATACCTAATATAATGCAGGCCAAGAAGATTTTGTAACACCACAGTTTTTTAATGGTTTGGTAATCACATATACATAAATTGGTCAGTACATAATAAAATGCACATAATACATATTATCAGCAGCAGAGTACAGCAACCCAAATGCTCTGGTGACTCTTTGGACTTGAATTCTTCTATGGTAGTAACCACACTATCCAGCACATATTTTGCAAAATTCCAGTGACGTATACAATCTTCTTCAATAACTAGATGAAGCCATTATGTAGACGGTTGTTCATCCAAGTTTGGGCGTATTAAAGCTGTCATTAGAAATATGGTGAACATTGCACCAAAGTTTGGATCATCATGAGCAACTTTATTTAGCTCAGATGCCATTCCTTTAATTTTCAGCGTCGTAAACCTATGCAGTGCTTCATCAACCGCATTCTTGGCATCTAACTCTGCGCTATCAATGTCAAACCCATGATCCTTAAAACCCAAAAGGTACTCCACATGGGTAGGTGTGATTTCTAATCTATCACCATATACGCCAAGAGTTCTTGTGGGTGGATCAAAGTGATCAATAACCCACTTGCACATCGATTTCCTTGTTGTTTTGGTGTTGTAATGCAAAAGGAAACCAAATCCCAAAGCCTCCAACCTCTCCTTCTTTTCTCTTGGAAAACCTTTAACAAGTGCACCAAATTCCTTAAGGTGACACAATGGTTTCCAAATTACCTACAAAAACAAAAAAAAATGTGGTGTTATATTGTGAACAAATACAGTTATCCGGTGAAGACATGAGGACAATCAAAATATATAATACGTACCCCTGTTTTTGCTTTTGTTGTACTCTTAACAAGGAATGGTTTAAGTTTCTTCTCTTGCGTAGGGGCAGGAGCAGAACTTGGAGTTGCCTTTCTCTTTCGAGAAGACATTCTTAGACTTGTGTCTACTTTCACATTTTAATAATGAAATCAGATTTATTTTCTACTCAATACAATTTAAAGTGGGTAACAACAATTCATAACCAATGCAATCGAACAATCTTAAATTTAAAGTGAGCAAAAATTGTAACAAATAACATTACATACAAAATTCAAGAAAAATTGTAATCTATGCATCGCAATGAAATTAACCACACCCTTCCAATCAAGTAACTTAAACATTCACACATATAAACACCTTAAAAAAAAAAAAATTAAAACCCCAAATAATCAAATTATAGTTCGGAATCACTACTACTTTCACATCATTATTCGTAAAATTAACCCATCCAACAACTAATTAAAATTTACATAAGAACCCAATTTAGTTTCCACATAATACTTAACATCATTATATTGGATAAATTTTGAAATTGCAAATTACTATATAGAGAAAACGCATGTAAAAATCGAAATGCAAGTACACAATTCACAAGTATGGTTGGATAGAACTTACAAAGCTTGTGTGGGTTGTTGTTTCCCAAAGGTTGCCGTTGATGTCGCCGGCTCCGGCACCGTTGTTTCTCAAAGTTCAATGCTTAATGATGAAGGGAAGTAGAGAGAGAAAGGGAAATAGAGAGAGAGAAAGTGCAATAGAGATTGAAAGTGAATAGTAACCGCCCTTGGTAAATGTGTGTACATTTAATTTTGACGGTTGTAATTTTTTTGCTTTTCAATTTGTTTGTTTTTTTTTTTAAATATTTTTATAAGAAGAAAGAAAAAACAATTATAATATTCCACCACGTATCCTTTAAAAATGGTAAAGATATATATGCAAAAAACTGTGACTATTTTTTTGTTTAATTATACAATTTCCTTTAACTAACAAAAATAATATGTTACAACTAGGGGTGAAAGTTCGGTTTTCAGATTGGTTTATAGGCCAAACCGAAACCGAACCACCCTATTTCGGTTTCGTGATTTTGCAAACCACACCGCACCACTTAAGAAAAGAAACCGAACCAAACCAAACCACTTAAATTTCGGTTTTCCTTAAAAAAACCGAACCACACCGAATTTTCATCGTAATCATCAAATATTGCAAAAAACCGAACCAAACCACACCAATCAAAACCAATCTAAACAAAACCAAACCATACAAACATAATTAAACAAGTTTTATTAACATCAAAGTTACAAATCAAAACCAAACCAAACTAATCCATACAAAACAAGGTTTAACATAATTAAACAATTTTTAACATACCAGCAGCAGATTTTCCCAAAAAAAAAAAAAAAAAATAACAGCAGAAGAATGGCAGATCTGTAGGCCAGCAGCAGTCAGCTTTCATGAACACAACATCAGCATGAGTTAGGAGAAGAAGGAGCAGCACTGCAGCAGTAAGGAGAAGAAGCAATTGAACAATTCAGCTTCGCCAATAGGTGAAATTGCAACGGACCTTTGGAAGGTGATAGGTGGTCGATGGTCGGTGGTCCGTGGTCGGTGGACGGTCGCCGGTGGAATGGAGTATGAGTGTATGACTGATTGGGAATTGAGAGTGAGGGAGAGTGAGAGGCGGAGAGAGAGGGGCTGAGAGAGTGAGAAATGATTAGGGTTTTTTTTTTCCTTTATATACTGTGTAAAATTGGGCTTGGGTTTTGTTGGTGTTGGGCCGAAATTTCAGTTCGATTTCGGTTTTTCGGTTTCTTATTTTCCGAAACCGAAACCGAACCATATAATTTCGGTTTTTGGTTTTTGCAAACCGAAACCAAACCACTTAAGAAAAAAACCGAAACATATTTCTTAATCGGTTTGGTTTGGTTTTAAACTGAGTTTGTTTCACCCCTAGTTACAACTATTTTTAAATATTCAGTTTTTAAAAATAGAATAATTTGGATTCTGTTAGGAAATTATGTGTGTTTACTGACTATCAAATTAATATCAACAAATTTGCACCAAAAAAATAAAAAAAAATAAAAATTTAAATCCGCAACTAATATTTATTCATACTTGATGAATTAAAGTTAGTATTGACCTACACTAACATTCTTTACTACACATTTATTTTCTCATACTTGATAAAAATGGAATTGGTATTGACCTACACTATTATTTTAACTACAAATTTATGTTCTCGTACATGATAAAATTGAAATCAATTATATTTTTAACATAAAGGATAATATTCAAAAATCATTAAATATACTATATTCATACATGTACCACGATTTAGAAAAGATAGTTATATTTTTGAATTTAATTTCCTTTTTTTTTTCTTTTTGATAACAAAAAAAAATAACTAAAATGATAACCACTAACGCACAAAGATTCTATTAATTGATAAAATATCTTATTTTAGTTACAACTATTATGGAATAATATATATTTTTCCAAATCCAATCTTATTTTATTTAGTTACCTAAAATATTTCTTTTATACTCAGATCACTTTCCTATTCAAAATTTAAATTTATATACTTAATTATTCATTAAGAACATCGTGATACATTGTTTTTTAGTTTGCGGTTTTAAGCTCATAATGGATTTTTTCGTAGAAGACGACGTGTCTGATGTAGATGAAACTCATACACAGCAACTTTCTAAGGTATGTATTGTTGCAAATATTATTTTTTTTACCCAAAGAACTTATCAGACGAAAACACAATTTATAGGCCATTCACTGGCGTCTAATTCATTGTTGTTGTATATAAAAATCTTTCCACAAGACAAATAATCAAGAGATTATTGAGATTCAAGGGCTTCAGGTATTAATTAAGTTTTTGACTATGGCATTGTCCTATATTAATATAGGTCAATACCTTTTAGATATTAAACAATGTACAGCTAAACAACACAATCTTAATATAAATACATGACCTAAATTATGTAGGATGACAGCGATGGAGATGATAGCTATGGAGATGAAGACGATGGACATGGTGGCAATGGAGATGAAAATGATGGAGATGAGGATAACAATGAAGATGATGACAACAATAAATCAGAAACTGTCAACTATAAGATGCCTAAATCGTTTAGAGGTCTAGAAGTTTGGGAAGAAATTGGCAAGAAATTAGAGGATTTTACATTTGAAGACATGCAACGATTATCATTCAAAGATCTTCAAACATGCATTGATTTTTACAAGATGTATGCCAAGTGTACGGGGTTTGGAATACGGCGTAAGTATACAAGACTAAGCAAAATTGATGGCCATCCGACCTCACAAATCATTTGGTGCAATAGAGAGGGTTTTCAAGAAGCGAAACACCTTCTCAGACCTGATAGGAAGCGTAAGGAAAAACCAATTACTAGATGCGGTTGTACTGCAGTGATTAATTTTAAATGGGATCACCTTAAAGATTCATGGTATGTAAAAAGTTTTGTGGCTGAGCATAACCATACCCTAATCCCCATGAACCAGGTTTCTTTTGAAAGGTCGGTTTTAAATTGTGTTTAAAACAAATATAATTATAAATAAAGTAATCGATTAATCGAGCATCAATTGTAACTGTTTTATTTGAATTAAAATATACAGGACATTTAGAGATGTTAGTGAAGCCGATCAGATTTATATGAAGTCTTTGATTGATTCTGGAGTGAAACCATCTATCACTATGAGAAATATTGCACGTAACGCTGGGGGATTACGTGGAGTAGGATACTTAAAGAAAGATTTGTATAATACTTGTGAGAGGTTCAAGAAACAAGAGATAAAAGACGGTGATACCGAAACTGTCTTAGCATATTTGCTTGGTAAAACAGCTTCTAACCCCAATTTTTTCCTTAGATATACTCGTCATCCAAAAAATTGGATGATAGAAAAAATGTTTTGGTGTGATGGGATTAGTCAAGGGGATTACAAGGCGTTCGGGTCGGTAATTGCATTTGACACAACTTACAAAGTCAACGCATACCAAAAACCTTTTGTTGTTATTGTTGGTGTGAACCATCACAGAAAGACCGTGCCATTCGGTGTTGCTCTTGTGACAAAAGAAAAAACAGATACCTACATATGGGTGTTAAGACAGTTAAAAAAGGCCGGTGGTGGTGTCACTCCCCATACTGTGGTCACAGATGGGGACAAGGCTATGGCACTCGCAATTGAAGAAGTATTTCCAAAGGCTCATCACAGACTATGTCTTTGGCATCTAATGCGTAACATCAAGGGCCACACAAATAGGCGGTTTTGTAATGGGTTCATAAAATGCGTCGACGGAGCTCGGACACCAACTGAGTTCGAGGAGGCGTGGGAGGATTTAATGAAAGCATACCTTAAAGTCAGAGATAAAAAGTGGGCAAAAGATCTTTACAGTGCCAAAAGCAAGTGGGCTGAGGCATTTATGGTTGGACAGTTTTATGCAGATAAGTGTAATTAGAAATATTTGTATTAACAATATTGATAGAGGGTCATAACCTAAAAAATATGGAATCATTTCCTATGTCAGTGGAGAGGAAAATCGAAGAAAATTGTTATGACAGATACGATTATAGGACATTACTTACATAATGTGTGTATGATTAACCTTTATGGTCCGTTTCATTTTTTAATTATAATTTGTCATTACCTAGAAATTGATTTATCATTGCATATTTTAAACTATAAATATTTGTTTTCAATAATAATTAAAATGGTCATTACCTATTCCATGAACCATTATTTATACAGCATTCTATAATTAATTTGTGACTGCAGGAATGAGAAGCACACAACGATGTGAGTCCATGAATAGCACCCTGAAAACGGTCATAACATCAAAAATAATGTTGTACCGGTTTGTTGAGCTATATGATCAAGTTCTTGAACTTATAAGGTTTGAAGAAGATCAAGATGATTACATCTCCACACACAAGTTCCCTGTTATTGGTGGTGTCTTGACTGAAATAAAACCCAAGCTGCGTGGACTTACACAAGGAACGCTTACAATTTGTTTTGTAAGGAACTCAGTTATGAATCAAGGCACATAGTTACCAAAATGGAGGAAGACGAAATGCATGTTGATGGGCCTTCTGTTACTTTTTGGATAAATGACTGTGTGGTGAAAGAGTGTAAGTACGTTGTTTGTTTCAACAAGAAACTAGAATCGATGGTCTGTTGTTGAATGAAACTTGAGTCAATAGGGATTCCATGTCGACATATGTTTGCATGCATGAAACATTATGGAATGGTTGAGCTACCATCGGGTGTAATACTCCGAAGATGGACAATTAGAGCAAAGCTGCATCTTTCTGATGATTACAAGCAATTTCAACTAAAAAAAGCAAACGATCAGTCATCATCAAATGGACGATTTGCATTTCTAAGTGCATTGAGCAACCAGCTTTGTAGAATGGTGTCTACCTCTTATGATCGATCAATTTCGCTAAAGGACAAACTGACAAAGATGATTTTGGAGGTTGAGAAAGAAAAGACATTCCCTAAGGAAAAAGATATTATTATAGAGCAAAAGTTTGTCAAAAAAAAGGGAAGGGGAAGACCCAAACGTATATTTGATGATCTTGAACCCACTGAGGAGAAAACTTACGGCTTGGATGGACTTGATGTTGATGAGGAGGGTAATGACATAGATGAAGTGTTTCCTAAAGTCACTGACCATCCTACAATTATTAAACGAGGTGGGTTTGTTGACCTCTTAATACAGTTAATGTCAAGGACATACCAGCCGGGTGATGTTGCAAGAGCTACTGATAGTTATGAGGTTAGCATATTCGAGAGAATGCCCACCATTTTCGATTGGGATCTGAATGTCAGCTATTAGAGATAGTACCAAGTTTTTTTTATTTTAGTTTATTGTTAATGTTGAGACTTTTGAATGTTCAATAAAATTGTTATGTGTGTTTTAAATTTATAAGGTAGGTACTGACCTGTTATTTTATTATGGATTACCTGTTTGTTATCAGTCTAAATGTTTAACTTTAAATTTACAATCGATATTCTCCATACGTTCTGCTATTGTGAATTTATAAAAATAATTACCAGCGCATAAAATATCCCTTATAATTTCTAAAAAAAAAATTAAAAATTTTAAAAAAATAGTATCCCTTAAAACGCGTGTAATTAGTCTTTAAAATTTGTCCATAAGTAATAAATGTACATAAATAAATCTTGAATTACAGATTTCAGATTTTATATGATTTCATTTTCATTTAAATTAGTTAATTTTTTTTAAGGGCATTTTAAAAAAAATTAACAAAATTAACATATGAGAGGGATTTTTTTTTAAGTAGGTTTCTTGTGCATATATTCAAATTAGTTAAGTACTTTAGTTCTATGTATATCTTTACCATGTACGTTTCCCATTGATTGTAGGCTACAGTTTAAATTAGTTAACATAAATAACAAATGATATATATGATTTTCTTATACTAGGTTTATTGTGAATATCTTTAAATATGTTCCCTTGATTGTAGGCTATAGATAGGTTATAGTTTGACTTGTATATATTTTCCTACTTGCTGTTACCTTAAATAAAAACCTGGCCTAATATAACTACTCGATTAATTATAGTACATTAAGTAAAATATTTAAAATTTGGCACGAATTAGAATTATTTTTTACACATAAATATATAATTTCTTTCTTTCTTTTATTTCTGTCCTTCTCAATTAAAAAACATTGCGATTGTGTTGGTTATTGAATAAAACAAGTATTAACCTATACAAACATGTATCAAAACCAACAAAGGAAGGAAATTATATATTATTGAATATAAAAAATTACAAATGTGATAGCCGTAAACCCTAATGGTTTACTCCGATATTAAGAAAAGCTTTAATTAAAAGACATATTACTCTAAATAAATTTAAAAATTAAGAGCATTTAATCCTTCAACGTAAGATCAACAAAATCAATAAATTTTGTTATCTTGGGTATTTTCTGTGGACGTTTTGTGAAGCCTGTTGGTGCCCATGTTTCTTCATTTGAAACCATATCATAAAGGGTTTCTGCAACCTCAACCACACGCTTTCCATTCTCATTCAAAGGAAACTTTTCGAACATATGTTTCTCTTTGTAATATGAGTTACGCTCGAGCCGAAATATTTTTTTAAGAAATTCTGGTTGACCTTCAATCAAAGGCTCAATTTGTGTTACACCACATGCTAAGATTAGTTTTTTCATAAATATACGAAATTGGATATAATCTCTAGCTTGTCCGACATCATCACCAAGTATCCCTGGAGGAGGTCCACCATCAGGGTTGTCATCGTATGGCATTCCATTATCCATACGATACACCGTAACTTCATCGCGAAAAATCATTTGAACAGTAGGTAATTGCCCACAGGCATACAAGATGTCACAAATTTTTTTTTTCGCCAATAGTGTAAAGTAAATGTGAAATAAATATACTAAAGTGAATGATATCAAACAAATGATCAAAGACAACAATTGGATCAGGAGCCATTTGTGAACTTAATGAAATGATAAAGAGAAATAATGGCAGGATTCAAAGAGAAAGCAATTGATAGTGGGCGTGTGGTGCGTTGCTATGGCTTATTTGCTATGTATTTATAATAATATTATGGCGCCAAAAATTATCAATTTTCCCACCAAAATGTGGCTCCAAAATATGTGCATTGACTTATTTTCAAACCTTAAGTGGTTCGATATCAGATTGCGAATAGTAAAAATGGAATAAATCCAACATAATAAATAAAACACACTTTAATAAACTGGTTATAGTTACGACTGTTATATAACTATATAATTAAAATTGAACACTCATGAATGGTTGTATAGGAAACATTAATAAAATATACCAGATAACACATGAAAGAATTATAAACATGCACTAGGTCGTGCTTACAAAAGAAGGAGAATAAAATAAATAACATTAATTTGGTCGTGCACTATACTGTTATTGGTCATTACATTTCATGGATGACTATGCCAATTACTAACTGCAATTTAATCAATCTCAACAAAAACAAATTGAGATATTATGTAGCATGTCGGACATTGTAAAATATTTTGTCATTTTGCATTCTATAATTAATCATTACATGTTACATTTGAGTGAACTGTTGTTTACTTGTTTGTAGTATAAGTACAGGAGTTTTAATGCATTTTTCAAACTAACATCAACAACTAATATCAAATGATAGGTAATGACCTATAATGACATTTTAAAAAACATATTGATAAGAGTAAATTATTATCAACAACTAATATCAACATTTATTATAGTTTATCATATATTTCGTCATATATCATACGCAGACCTTATATATTAATCAAAGGAGTTTAAAAAGGATAATATTCGAAAATCATTAAATATACTTGTTTTTTTGTTTTTTTTTTTTGAAACATCATTAAATCTAATATATTCATCCCTAATCTATTTATATATGTTCAAACGATTTAAAACAGGTAGTTATTTATCTCAGAAAATATTATTTCTAATTTTTTTCTTGTTGGTAAAATAAAATGGAAACTGATAACCACTAACTCACAAAGTGATATTGTTGGATATATCTATGCCATAATTTTAGGCACTTTCTATGGGAAATTTAGGGTATGGTGCAATCATGCAGCGGTTTTATTTTATTTTTTAAATGAAAATTTAAAAAACAAAAAATTAAGTTGTTCGATATTAGATTGCGATTATTAAAAATTGAATAAAACCAACAGAATAAAAAAAAGCACACTTTAATAAACTGATTATAGTTACGACTGTTATATAACTATATAGTTAAAATTGATCACTCATGGATGGCTGTATAGGAAACATTAATAAAATATACTCCCTCCGTTTCATAATGTTAGTCCCATATACTACTTTGGGTGTTTCAAAATGATCTACCCATATTGAATCTATTCCTTTTTTATGTTATTTTATTTTCCTAATCCGGTCTTATAATTTCTAATCCCATTAGTGGATTGATGACATGGCAGTAATTAAATATTTTGATTGGTCATTAATCCCATTAGTGGATTGATGACATGGCATTTGATTAATATTCCTCACCTTAAACAAGCATTGTAATTGATGCTTTCCAAAGAAAAAAAAAAACAGAACATTTAATAAGATAGCATTAATTAAGCAATTTTTGTACTAAAAGGTAAGATTCCAAATATTATTCATTCTCTTATTATTTGTGATTGATTCTATATGGGACTAACAAAGTGAAAAGGAGGGAGTACCATATAACACATGAAAGAATTATAAACATGCACTAGGTCGTGCTTACAAAAGAAGGAGAATAACATAAATAACATTAATTTGGTCGTGCACTATACTGCTATTGGTCATTACATTTCATGGATGACTGTGCCAATTACTAACTGCAATTTAATCAATCTCAACAACAACAAATTGAGATATTATGTAGCATGTCTGACATTGTAAACTATTTTGTCATTTTGCATTCTATAATTAATCATTACATGTTACATTTGAGTGAACTGTTGTTTACTTGTTTTTAGTATAAGTACAGGAGTTTTAATGAATTTTTCTAACTTACATCAACAACTAATATCTAATGATAAGTAATGACCTATAATGACATTTTACATTACATATTGATAAGAGTAAATTATTATCAACAACTAATATCAACATTTATTATAGTTTATGATATATTTCGTCATATATCATAGGCAGACCTTAAATATATATCAAAGGAGTTTAAAAAGGATAATATTCGAAAATCATTAAATATACTTGTTTTTTTGGTTTTTTTTTTTGAAACAACATTAAATCTAATATATTCATCCCTAATCTATTCATACATGTTCAAACGATTTAAAACAGGTAGTTATTTATCTCAGAAAATATTATTTCTATTTTTTTTTCTTGTTGGTAAAATAAAAGGAAAACTAATAACCACTCACTCACAAAGTGATATTGTTGGATATATCTATGCCATAACTTTAGGCACTTTCTATGGGAAATTTAGGGTATGGTGCAATCATGCAGCGGTTTTAGTTTTATTTTTTTTAAATAAAAATTAAAAAAACAAAAAAATTAAGTTGTTCGATATTAGATTGCGATTAGTAAAAATTGAATAAATCCAACAGAATAAAAAAAAAAGCACACTTTAATAAACTGATTATAGTTACGACTGTTATATAACTATATAATTAAAATTGATCACTCATTGATGGCTGTATAGGAAACATTAATAAAATATACCAGATAACACATGAAAGAATTATAAACATGCACTAGGTCGTGCTTACAAAAGAAGGAGAATAAAATAAATAACAATAAATTGGTTGTGCACTATACTGTTATTGGTCATTACATTTCATGGATGATGGTGCCAATTACTAACATACAAAATAGTTACAATTATATATAGTTTGATTACATAAGATAACTATAATAATTCAAGATAATCTAATCTTCTCTTATGCATGTGATATTAATTGATAATTTGTTACCATTATTTTTTATTATACGTTTTTTGAGGGATAATTTTATTACCATAATTATAGGTCTTTATTAAGAAATTGATAAATCACAGTATATAATCAATTTTTTCCCTTATTTTTCTGAATTGGAATGGTTTGACAAAAATAATAACTGACATTTAAAAATCAAATTTGACACTTGTTCACTTGATTATGTTAACAATTTTGTATTCCATGCCATGATATGAAAGCATATATTATTAAAGCTATATAATCTAGTAACAACCATTATAGGTTGCATAATAAACATTAGTTACCATTCAAGACATTTTTCATTGCATTATAATTGTTTAATACAAATACAGTAACTTTACTTAAATATTTTTAATAATTTACTAAACTACTAATACATAATATTTATGACTTTCAGTACATTAATTAAGAACTATTAGTAATAACATTAAAAAAAAACTATTAATGCATAATAATTACTTAAAAAAATCTTCTCTTTTGACGTAGACGATTCATGTAATGAGTGAAATCAGGCTTTGGCCTCTTGATTCTATGTTGATTGGGGTTGTCACGAAACCAAGACCACCTCCGACGCACACTAGAATCATTCACATAGAATGGTATAGCCCCCCCCCCATTCACGACAGACAAACATTGATTGAGCAACCCTTTTTTCACTCATTTTTGACCAAATTAACTCCATCACGGGTTGTACTCCTCCTATGCAAGGACTTTTTGGATCAATAGGTATCACATCATGAAATGTTCACAATTGAAAGTACAATGCTTTTGGCAACGGAGGAACATACCAATTAGGGTCCCTCATTTTATCCTCCTCTATATTCTGTAAACAGTTGCAAATTCTAGTGTCCGGTTGTCCATGTTGTTCATCACCTATCCTCTGTCTTTGTAACTGCCACTCATTATAGTTGGAAGCATCATGTGTCTTTTGTTTTTTGTTAGAAACTGTATTGCATCCTCCAATGGGTAATGGCCTTTTGCCTTCACTAAGCACATCCTAGCAATCAGAGAAATGTAAACAATAATAATTCCTTTAACATATGTAATAACCATAAATAGTTTATGACATCACATATAGTGATATCAAAATTAAACATGTATCCATTTTTCCTACGACAAGTTCAGCACTTAAAAGCGTTAAATATATTATAAACTTACTTAAGTAATTAACAAATAGCATCATAATAAAGAAAAGTTTAAGAAAATTAAAATACCATGCGCTTTAGAAAAAAACATCTAATATAATAAATGCAAGTAGTGAACATTTTAAGAAGTTATTATATGATCTCTAATTATATACTATATGATTAACGAAATGCACCAAATATAGAAAATGCATTATATACGTTATAAACTTTTTGATAGATTCTATTACTATATTTATGCAAATTTTATGATAGTCTAACTTAATTAATGATATAAAATTTGAAATTCATTATGAAGAAATATCTAACACATACACTGTCTTCCTCCTCCTCCATTTTGTCTGAACCGCTCTCTTTAATCTCCATTGTGTCTAAAATTACGTTGTTTTTTTTTCTTGGTTGCACAACAATTATAAGGACAATAGAATGATTTATATGGTTGCAAATTGTAACCGTTTTATTATTATTTTTTTTTGAATTTATTTATCATGGTGTAATATTAAAAAAGTAATTTATGTTTTATGTCAAGAATAAAATAAAAAATATTATAACCGTTTTTTGCAGATAAGAACTTGAAAATGTCAGTTTTTTTTAAGGTTATTTTTTTCCATTAATTTTATTAATTTGTACATGAACGTGGGGAAAAAAAAATTGTTAGGGGATTTTTAATTTTATATTAAAAAAATACACACCATATTACCTGCCTATAACCGTGGTAGAATTATATCCACCACTATCACTTATACTTTATTTGTTATCCATTTCCTTTTTAAATGGTGAGAAGATTTGTCAATACATATTAAACTTAATATAAAAAGTTAATCACCTATGCAAATATAAATCAACACCAAAACAATAAGTAAATAAGGAAATTTTGTATTATTGAATTTAATTGTAACATCAAATTGAACCCTAAAAGAAAACCCAAATGGTTTTAACCTAAATTAAATAAGGTAAAATTCATAATAAGGTCATAATAATAATAATAATAATAATATAAGCGGTACTCAATGAAATAAAAAATCCAACTAATCCTCCGAAGTAAGATTAATGAAATCAGTGTATTTGGTTATCTTGGGGACTTTAATTTTTCAGGACATTTGGTGAATGAATCTGGAGTCCATGTTACTTCATTTAAAACAATATCATAAAGCGTTTCCGCAACCTCAAGAACACGCTTTCCATTCTCATTCAGCGGCAATTTGTCGAACATATATTGCTCTTTGTAGTAGGAGTTAAGCTCAAGCCGGAAAATAGTCTTAAGAAGCTTAGTCACGAACACATCATCAATCAAATACTCGGCTTGTGTTACACCACAAACGATGATTAATCTTTTCATAAATATCCGTAATTCAATCAAATCTTTTGCATGACTTACATCATCACAAAATAATCCAGGAAGAGGCACATCATCCGGGTCTTCATCGTAGGGCAATCCGTTATCCCTACGATACACCGTGACTTCTTGGGCAAAAACCAATTCTATCGTGGGTAATTGCCCACAAGCATGCAATATGTCACTTACCTTTTTTTCCCCAATACGATAAAGTAAATGAGATATGAATAACCTAATTTCAAAAATGTCAAACTCATGATCAAAGGCAGCTTCTGGATTAGGGGGCATCTCTGAAGAAAATGGAATGATATAGAGAAATTTTGGAAGTATAAAATAACTAGAAATGAATTACTAGTGAATAAATGTGATGCTTTGATCTAGTGATTAAGCTAGGTATTTATAGCAAAATTATGGCGCCAAAATGCTTGAATAAGTGACATCAAGGTTGGATCACATTAATAAGTTTGAAGACGTGTCGTGATTTTTTATTTTTTTTTTTAAACGACGAGTCGTGATTTTAATAACCAACAATATTACATACATAAAATACTTATATGCATAATTACATGTATTACTAATATATAGTGATTTATTAAAGTGCCCAAAAAAAAATTTAAAAAAACTAAGTGAGGTATTAAATATAATTATCATGAATCCTTGAATGCATAAATTTAGGCAGTTAAAAAAAAGGTAATAAAAAAAATTACTTACAAAAAAAATAACTTACAACATTTAATGTGATGTAATCATGTTCATCACATCAACTACAACACTCAACCATCCCCATCCACAAAATTACTGCCCTCGGTTTTGGTGAAAAAAAATTAACAAAACAAATGAAATTTCAAAATTAAAACATACTAGAACTTACTTAAGGGGAAAAAAAGAGGAAATAAATCCCCTCAAAAACGCCTTTGAAACCCCCCAAACTTATCTCACTCTTCTTCTCCAATTCAACTTTTTTCAACTACAACAACAATCTCTCTGTCGATTGCAACCAAAATCAAAGTAAGTTATTTTCTATTCAATTATTTAGCGTTTTTTATACAAATTTATCTCTATTGCTTGCAATGACTATGTCGAACATGTTTTGTTATAGGTTATTGGGTATTTGATTATTTTTTCCTTTTTTTAAAAAATTAATATGATGCATGTATATTGTATACTAGAGTTTAAATTCATTTTGCAATTGTTAACTTGTCTTTTCCGTATTTGATTTTGTGAGAATCAAAACAAGTAATGTTGTCATGTTCTTTGAAATTCAATTAGCTTTGTAAAAGTAGTATGTTTTCCATTTTGATTTGGGAAAATTTGCTTAAATTGTTGATATATGAACTATTATGCATTGAATGGTCATTATTACTTCTTGGATTATGTTTCATATGTTAATTAATAGGAGGCACTTTAAGTTCAAATTGAAAGAAATTCCCAAACAAAATACATATAAGCTGTGTTCTTTTTTTTTGGGTTTTTAGATTGCACTCTGTTTTTTTTTTATATATATATATAAATTTTAAATTTGTTTATTAGATCTCTAATTACCCGTTTCGGTAATACCAATCTGTACACAAAATTTTGAATTATTTTTTAAACCTAACTGTCCATACCCTAACATGATTTTGTCATTCTGTTTAACATTTTTAAATTTTTTTTCTTATTTTTTATTTATATATTTTTTATTCTTTTTTATGAAAGGAAATAAATTAAGTTGGGGTATTTGAAATTGGCCCATGTATTCAAAATTCTAATTACATGCTTTATAAGGATTGTAATTTCTCTTTCTTGATTTGGTTAATACCAATTTTAATTTGATGGTGGATCATAGCTTCTGTTTTCTATCTACCTATGATGAGACTCATTTTGGTTAAATCTGCCTTGACATTTTAAATGGCATTCTGATTCGATGTTGCAATACCCTTAATTGTATTTGTTTATACATTTTTTCATTTCATAGTTTCATAGGAAATCCAAGCATCTAATATTGCCTATGTGTCTAAAGTTGAATGTTCTTAAATATTGGTTTTGTAATTACTATTTTCTGTTTTGGTTAATTCCTTTTTGTATTTGACAGCTGGTGAAAGCTTATGCTCTTGTGTTTGCTAAATCCCTTATTTTTGGGAGTCTGTTTGGCCATTTCAAATGAAAGTCTGATTTAAATATGCATTATCCATTTTTTAAGTTGATTAATACCCATGATCTGTGCAAATGAAATCCAATCATCTATGTAATAAAATAATGACCTGTTAGATTAGGTATGTAATTACACATCGTGATTTTGGTAATTACCTAAATGAATTGCTCTAAACTTCCTGTTATGTGTACTTTTGACCCTTGTTGTATTTCACTGTGGCTGGCAATTTCAACTTGGATTCTGAGTTCATTCATCATAATTAACTTTCTGATTTGGTTATTTATTTATTGTATTGTTTGTAGCATAATGGTAAAAGTCAAACATGTAGCTACTAAACCAAACAAGAGACCCAGAAAGGGGGCACGTATCGTTGGGCTTGAAGAAGATCCCACTCGTAGAAGAAAATCTGCAAGAACAGCTTCCACCTCTAAAGCACCACCTCCCACATCTGATCCAGATACGGGCAGTGACAACGAGCCAGAACCGGAACCACGGTTCAAGTCGACCCTCTACCGTGAGCAGTACTACAAGTCATTCACTAAAAGGACAATATGTGAATGCAGGCATGTAGACTTCGATGCACTTGACAAGGTCCATGCTGGTTTTATAAGACAGTGGTTTAAGCACCAACAATGGGACAAGTTGCTAATTGAAAATTACCCTATATATCCCGACCTTGTTCGCCAGTTCTACACTCATTTTGATCATGCAAACAAAAATGAGGGAGTAATTATCACATGGGTAAAGGGAAAAGAGAAAAGGTTGGATGAAAATTCTTTGAGCAGAATCTTGAAAATCCCTCGAGGAGGAGTGCGACCCGTTCTCCCGGGTAAGAAATGGAGCACTGTTAAGGAATTTGATTATCAAAAAAGTCTCAATCTTGTACTTGAGGAAGATGACTCTGGTAGGACTCAGAAACCAGAAATCTATCAACTGCCACTACCTACGCGTCTTCTTCATCTGATTCTCTTCAGGAGCTTTATTTGCCGTAATGGGAGACTGTCCTCATTGACATACTTGGACATGTTGGTCATGTACTTTGTACTTGCTGGTATCAAAATGAATATGCCAAGGATGATGATTGACTACATGATTACTACTCAAAGATCATCAAAGGAAGGTCTATTCCTTCCTTATGGGATGTGGTTGACCAAGGTTTTTATGCATTTTAATGTTGATTTATTTGAGGAAGTAGTGACATCTGGTCCAAAGCAGCCGTTTAACGACAGCACCGTTGTAATGCTTTAGGGTAAGAGTTTGATACCGATGCAAAGAAGTGGGTTAAAGTAGGGGTCAAGCGTGCACCTATACGTAGACGCGAACCAAAAGTGAAGGTGGCAGATGATGTTGATATTGATGATGATGTTGATGCTGACGTAGGCCCTACAGACGCTGCCGTACTTGAGAGCATCGTTGTGCAAGAAATGCTTAAGCGTATGAGGCCGGACCTATTCACTGCTGATGTTATGAGTGAAATCCGAGAGAGTGCACAGATAATGCTAGACGCTCGTAATGAGGCTCCAGGTATTTATTGTACTTAAAATTCTTTAATTTACATTATGGTATTTATGTAAGAGCTAATTTGTTGTGCTTATAAATCTTGTTGATTAATGCCTATGATCTGTTATTATTAAATAGGTAATTGCATATTCATAAGTATATAAATACCTATGTAAATCAAGCTTATGTTTTATGCTTTCTATTTAATTGGTAATTGCATATCTATATGTATGTTAATACCTATGATCTATATAGTAAAACAGAACCTTTTATTTTTATTTTTATTTTTTTTGTTTTTGACAAAACCTTTTATTTTAAATCTCACTCATACTAGCAATTAATTAAAAATAATTGTTTTACTAATCTTCATAGTCACCATATACCTTGTTGGTTATTGCCATGATCTGTAATTTCTTATTGCCTATTATCTGTAATTGCCAATCTATATGTTGGTAATTACTTATATTGGTTGAACTCGTTCTAAAGTTTATGTTAAAAACATAAATATGTAATGATATAATGAAACTCTTGACATTACTGAATTATTTTACGCTGACAATTAAGGGGCACTAATTGTATTGTTTTTACACATTGTTTGGAAGCTGTTGATGAGGATGATGATGAGGCTGATGCTGACGTGGGAGGCAGGGATGCTGGTGGTGGTGCTAATGATGAATCTGATCCTGAATCTGGAAATGAAGACTTTGGTGATGATTAAGCTATCGACTTTTATGTTGTTTTTTTTAGTTAGTATTTTATGGATATGCTATCGACTGTTGTAGAAAGGTATCTAAAACTGAAACGTGCGTTTAGTTTTCCTTAAATTATAGTACTTTTTTTTTTAGTAATTCTATCCTTTTGTCAAAAGACAGTTAAAATATAACAATATAATGTTTAATTGTCAGAATATATTATGTAAATATTACGAAGTAGTATATATCTTTTAGTTTCTATAATTATTTGTAGGTATATCAAGAAAACTATTTTTTGTTTTTTTTTTTTGACAAAATTAAAAATACTATTGCAAGTACATCTAATAGTCATTACAAATACATCACAAATACACTTGGAGTACTTCAATTGTAAACCTCCTATACAAGCTAATGTTAAAAAAAAAATTATCAAACATTGATTAACTGCATTGACATTTGACACCCACTAATCCACTATGTAAGCTTATCTGATTAATCTATTTATTTTTTTTTTTTTTTTTTGAAAGAAGACTAATCTATTTATGTGTATACATATATTTTCAAATTCATTAATTATTCACCTACTTTTTTTTAAAATCATCAAAAAGTATTTTTAATCTTGTTAATTGGGTGGTTTCAGATCTTGGGTGGGTATCCCTACCTTGTTAGGGTATGATGAAAGAGAGGGTTGATCTTATTAAATTGCATTTTTATCATTTTACCGAAAATGACACCCTTGTTTTTTTTTTTTTTTTGTTATTTATTTTTATCCAAATGAGATTATGTATGTAAGTTCAAAAACTTATGTGCAGTCATACACATATTTATAGCATGTAAAAATTTTTAAGTTTAAATGGCATAATATCATGTTTGGGTATGCCCATTGCATTAGGGTACATACAAACTTGTGTTAAACTATAATTATGATTGATATTACTTTAGTTATAATTCGAAGTTATATTTAATTGAACTTTAGTTATGGAAACATTCTCTAAGTCATAAAATTTAAGTAATTTATGATTGAAGTTAGTTGTGGATCCATGAAAAATATTTAACGAAGTCAAAATGCACTTCATAAATTTTAATGGGGTCATTTGATAAAAAAAATTAAATAAATAAATAAATAAGCAATTTTCATTAGAAAATGAATTAAAGTTATAAGATTTTTTTTTTCATGTTTCAGTGGAATAAAGGACCCACTTAATTGTTGTGCATCCACCACTAATTGTTAAAAACTTTCTAACAAGCAGCATTTCAGCATTTGTAATAAGTTCAAGTAAGATTTGTTAACCTTATTTTCACCTATTTTAGTTGTAATAAGTTCAAATATATTCGGTTTAGTTCAGATAAATTCAGTTTATGAAGAATAAGTTATGATAAAGATTAGACAAATTAAAACTAAAATAATTAAGTTTTAATATATAAGGTTTAATGAGTTAAGATAAGTTTTATAAGGAAGGGGATATAGGCAATAAGGTTACATTTTTCCCTCAAAAATATAATTCCAACATTGAAAGGATTTGGTTTATTAAAGGAGGCAGGGAAAAATGAATCATTTCATGGTATCCAAACAAGAGATGATAGATCTCTTCTTTTCTTTTCTCTTTTTTTTTTCCCAATTCTCTCAATCCAAACAAAGTGTTAGAGATTGAGGAGTTTTTTTTTTTAAATAATTATTTTATGAATTTAATGTAGTATTTATGTTTGTTTTATTGTAATAACCTTCAAATATTCTTTATTGGTATTTAGGACTGTATAATACAAAATTAGAACTGTCTAATTTGATTGTAATAACCTTCAAATATTCTTTATTGGGATTTGGGACTATATAATACTTAATTGGGACTGCCTAATTTTATTGTAATAACCTCCAAATATCCTTTATTGGGATTTGAGACTATATAACACTTAATTGGGACTGCCTAATTTGGTTGTAATAACCTTCAAATATTACTTATTGTGATTTTGGGACTACATAATACTTAACTGGGTATGCCTAATTTGATTGTAATAACCTTCAACTATTCTTTATTGAGACTCTATAATACTCAATTGGGACTAATTAGGACCTGTTTACATTTACTTAATTTCAGTTCAGTTCAGTTTAGCTCCAATCAGTTCATTTCAGTTCAGCTCCTAATTTCCTTTTCTTATAAAATATTCATTTCAGCTAAGTTCAGTTCAACTCCAATCAGTTTCAGTTCAACTCCAATTAATTCAGTAAATGTGACATGTCCTTAATTTGATTGTAATTACCTTCGGTTCTTATCTTAAATGCCTTCTCTCATAAAATATTCAGTTCAATTCAGTTAAGCTCTAATAAGTTCAAGTCAGTTCAGTTCAGCTCAGTTCAGTCCATTTCGCAAAGGTTTTGTTTTCATTTTCTTTTCTTTTCTCTTATGGTTTTGCCTCATTGATGTTTGGTGGAGAGTTATGGGTAAAACTCTTAGAATACCCTTACGAGACCTCACTCGTCCTCATACGCGACTTTAGGGTTTAAAGGGCTGGTTGTAGCTAAAAGCAACCGTGATTCCTACGACAGTGAGTCTTAGTGTACATTCTTATCTTGAGTCTTTCTTTTTCATTTTCAATAAATTTTTCATCCTTGATATTTCTTGCTTTGTTTTGCTCGAGGACGAGCAAAAGTTTAGCTTGGGGGAATTTGATGAGTGACATTTATGGCACTCATTTGATCTCTTTTTGGATGAATTTCATTTCATTTTATAGCTCTTTTCATTAGTTTTCTTTAGTTTTGTTCTTTATTTCTTTATTTTGTGCTTTTCATAGTTAGTTTCTTTATTTTGTGCATTTTCTGGTTTATTCGTTGTTTTTCTCTATTATTTGCTTCTTTTCTTTTATTTGTCGGTTATGATCGATTGTCCAAGGATTCCCAAGCTTTCCTTCAACGGTTATCATTGCTTTTGAAGCCTTGTGCTAGTGCATTGAGCTTCAATTCAAGAGGGACTCGAAGAGCAAGCTTCAAGACCGGTGCACACAAGCGGTGTGGACACCATTTTTGCCTTGTGCCCACCAAAATTGTCAAAAACTTGCTGCCTACTTCGTTCCCCATCACCATCACCAAAGGTGTGTGCACCGGATGAGCTAGGACGAAGAAAGGAGGGGAGCTTACCCACATAGGTGCGGGCGCACACAGGGGATGTGCGGCCGCACATCAGGCGCGTGCGAGCGCACCCACATGGGTATGTGCCCGTGCGCCCCTTTCTCTCTCCTACATGCGACCGCACCGGCGTGGGTCTATTTTTTGGACGTCATAACCGACTTCTCCTTTGTATATATAGTTATTTCCTTCTATTTTTAGAGAGAAAATTAGATCTTCATTAAGAAGTTTTTACATTAGATTTCATTTGCTTAGTTTTTTATTAGAATTTTAGAGAGAGAAACTCATGGTGTATTGTTGATGATTCAAGATATCTTCATTGTAATAGATCTTTGATCAAGTTTAATTTGTAAGGATTACTCATCTTTGATTTCAATATAAGTTTGATTTTAGTTGATTTCATTTGTTTTTCATATGATTGTTGATTGTTTGATGTTTGATTGAAGTTTGATTGATTTTTGAATTGATCTTTTGATTTCTAATATACTGATGATGAAATTGTTGATTAGTGTAGTTTTGATCTTAATTTCTATGGCTAGTGAGTAGTTTACTTGCTAAGGTAATGGTGAAGCATGTATGAGTGATGGATTAGAGTAATTGGGGATAATTAATGGAGTTGATGATGTGATTAAACTTGGTTGATGATTCATGTGCATGTGTGTAATTGATTGAAGCTTAGCCATCTTTGATTGTTGCACTAGATTGCATTGTAAGGTCACATTGATACGGACCATTGATTTGTGACTTGCATTTTCACGATTGAGGTATCTTGTGATGTTTCCTAGTTAGTGTTTGACGTAGTTGGCGCTAGTTAGACCTCTAGCAGAATAGCTTGATATGCTCTTTTGGATGCATGCTTAATCTTCCCTCACATCGATTGACTTAGTTGGTTTGACCTCCCCAATTATCCTTCTCTATTGCAACTACATGTGGAACCATTCCCCTAGTGCCTATTACCTTTGATTTCATACATGTTCATTTGCATTATTAGCTTTAGCTTTAGTTCTAGTTATAAACCCCGCTGTTGACTTCGGAGTAGCTTAACATTAGGCAATAGACTTTCAATTACCATTCCCTTGGGTTCGACCTCTACTTACTACTATACTCATATAGGGGTTTGTTGAGTTTATAAATATTGTTTGATTGGGTGGGGAAGGTAGCCCAACGACCTACCGTTTCGTCTCCCATCATTCACTCTCAATTGACTCAATTAGCTTTGTTGAGTGGATTTGACTTTCATTTGATTCAACAAGCTTTGTTTGAATGTGTTTGACTTTCTTTTGACTAAATTAGCTTTGTTCAATGCATTTGATATTGATTTGATTCAAAAAGCTTTGTTTGAATGTGTTTGACTTTCATTTGACTCAATTAGCTTTGTTGAATGCATTTGACTTTCATTTGATTCAAAAAGCTTTGTATAATTCCGTTTGACTTTCATTTGACTTAATTAGCTTTGTAGAGTGTATTTGACTTTCATTTGAATGAAAAAGATTTGTTTGAATGTGTTTGACTTTCATTTGCCTCAATTAGCTTTGTAAAGTGTATTTGACTTTCATTTGATTGAAAATGATTTGTTTGAATGTGTTTGACTTTCATTTGATTCTAAAAGCTTTGTTTGAAGGTGTTTGACTTTCATATGACTAAATTAGCTTTGTTCAATGCATTTGACATTTATTTGATTCAAAAAGCTTTGTTTGAATGTGTTTGACTTACATTTGACTCAATTAGCTTTGTTGAATGCATTTGACTTTCATTTGATTCAGAAAGCTTTGTTTGAATGTGTTTGACTTTCATTTGACTAAATTAGCTTTGTTCAATGCATTTGACATTCATTTGATTCAAAAAGCTTTGTCGGAATGTGTTTGACTTTCATTTGACTCAATTAGCTTTGTAGAGTGTATTTGACTTTCATTTGATTGAAAAAGATTTGTTTGAATGTGTTTGACTTTCATTTGACTCAATTAGCTTTGTTGAATGCATTTGACTTTCATTTGATTCAAATAGCATTGTTTAAATGTGTTTGACTTTCATTTGATTCTAAAAGCTTTATTGAATGCATTTGACTTTCATTTGATTCAAAAATCTTTGTTTGAATGTGTTTGACTTTCATTTGACTCAATTAGCTTTGGTCAATGCATTTAACATTCATTTGATTCAAAAAGCTTTTTTTATTGTGTTTGACTTTCATTTGACTCAATTAGCTTTGTTGAATGCATTTGACTTTAATTTTATTCAAAAAGCTTTGTTTAAATGTGTTTGACTTTCATTTGATTCAATTAGCTTTATTGTATGCATTTGACTTTCATTTGATTCAAAAAGCTTTGTTTGAATGTGTTTAACTTTCATTTGACTCAATTAGCTTTGTTGAATGCATTAGACTTTCATTTGATTCTAAAAGCTTTGTTGAATGCATTTGACTTTCATTTGACTCAATAAGATTTGTTAAATGCATTTGACTTTCACTTGATTCAAAAAGCTTTGTTTGAATGTGATTCACTTTCAATTGACTCAACTAGCTTTGTTGAGTGGATTTGACTTTCATTTGATTCAAAAAGCTTTGTTTGAATGTGTTTGACTTTCATTTGATTCTAAAAGGTTTGTTGAATGTGTTTGACCTCTCCTATGACGTCTTTTGCTTTTGGAGGTGAACCCTTGACACAATCTCAAATGAATACAACCTGTTCAATGGGACTCCAAAAGGAGAGGTCTCGTGCATATATTCATGGTGAAAGCAACAACGGGTTAAATTTTGACTTTGACGAACCTGAATCTCAGTCAGAGAGTGAAGAAGAGTTGACTGAGTCAGGTGGAATGGACAGTGATGTGAAAAGAACAAAGTTTAGACGCCGAAGTATTGTGAAAAATTGGCCAGAGCATGTCAAGTTTGATGAGGAAGAAGAGGTTGTGGCATTTGGTAAGTGTAAATGCATATGTAATATTATGTGCTTTGTTTTTTTCCTTTTCGGTTTTCTCTTTTCTTTTTCCTGCTCTTTGCTATTTGTATTGTTTTCCCCTTTCTCTTTATTTTTTGTCTTTCCTTTTTCGAGCCTTTTTTTCCCAACTTTCGGCAGTAGCCACTACGAAGTAAGATCTACTAGCCCCTATGCTGTTGTAAGCAGTTGAAATCTGTTGTAAGGATCCCACTTAACCCCATGTCCTGTAATCATTAATTTGTCTGCTTTGTTAAAATATGTAATTGCTCTATTGTTGCTTCACTATCCATCCTCTCCAAGGGCCCCCTCTAGTCTTTATTTTGAGTATGCGATGATCTATCATTGGTCTGATCATATGAGTTAGTTACACTAATATGTTCTCCTTAAAATGTTGCTCAATGTCAAACTATTTTTTTGAATTACATACATAATTCTTCATCTAGCTTGGATGGCTAGGTAACCATGGATAACTTTTTCTCTCAAAATCATTCATTAAATGCAGCCCCTCTATATCCCCAGAGCTAGAAAACTTGTACAAGTCCATTCTACGAGTTCCTATTATCGATAACCTGGGAAAGCATTTTAGAGTACATATACACATTTCCGGAAGGAAAGCCCCCTTTTCGTGGAACTTGTTGAACGAGTTAAAAAGAAAATTATTTCTTGGGCACACTGCAAGCTCTCAGATAGTGCTAAACTCATTCTTCTGAACTCTGTTCTTTTGGGTATGGTGGCTCATGTTATGAAGTTGATCGAGGTTGAAACTCATTCGTTCCTCTTGAAGCTCTTGGAGTTGTTGGGTGAGATATTGCATTTGAGAAAGAATTTGGGCATCAATGTTATCGGGTTGAGGTTCATGATCAAAATCAAATTGCACATCATCAAAATTAGCACAAACCTCATCACAATGAGCATAAGAGGGGAGGGGGTCAACATGCATATTTGGATCATCACAAGGCACATTAGAAGCATCAAGAGAATTCATGCAAAAATTAGAAGAATCTTGACATTGAGAATCAAAACAAGAAACATGACTTTCTCTATCATAAGAATCTCCAGCAAGCCATGTGAAGAAATTCCAAGCATCATGCATAGACAAATGATGGAATATACCATTGTGCATATTCTCAACCATACCACTAGTATACTCATTCATGCCCCAATAAGCTACACCACAAGCATCACTAAGAGAACACCCATGGTAACTAAGGAAACCATCAAGTCTTTCAATGTAAGCATAAAAGGGTTCATTATCAAATTGAGGAAAAGATAAGCATGCCATTTTTATACAAAGAAAAAAGAAAAGCAAATAAAAACCAAATAATATACAAGAACCTAGCTAATCTAATCAACACAAACTAATGAACGCCTTAGTCCCCGGCAACGGCGCCAAAATTTGATCGAGGTTGAAAGTAGTGTCGTTGGTCTACTAACCCTAATCAAATTAGAAATTTATAAAACCTAAACTACCCTAATATGAGTGTAGGGGTAAGTAAAGGGTCGACCCAAAGGACTAAGTGTATCAATCTATGCTAATTAGACTACTAGGAAAACTTGTGAGGTAAAGAGAGGTTAAAATAAACACAACTTAGAGCAAACAACTAAAACTAGGGAAAGTGGAATCCAATTACATCAATACATTCAATAACATCATACAATTAGATGAAAATGACCTTGATTAGGAACGATTAACACATTTAACTCACTCTCGCACAATTAAGCATGTTAATTATCCTACTAAACTAATTCACTCTCGTGCAACTAGCCTAGCAAAGGTATGGAAGAATTTATGGGCTCTCAACCAACTCACTCTCGCGCAATTGATTGAAAATACAATTAAGAACATAGAATCAATTAGCTAGAAAGATTCTAATCCATAAAAGCATCATCCAATTTATTAACATAACCTTCATCCATTTCCCTAGAACAAAATCTAAGCTAACATGCTGAACAAAAACAAGGAAAACAAGGTAAAATAATAATAAAAGCAAGAATCAAACAACTAAATTAATTAATCTACTCAAATAAACAAATAAATAAGCAAAAACAATAATAAATGAAAGCAATAAAGGTGAGAGAAAGTTAGGAAGACTCATTGAATAAATGAGAAGAAAAATCCACCAAAAATGCTTCTTCAACCTCTCAAAACTCCATGAAAAATCCAAGCTTTCTCCATCTAAACTACTCCTAAACTAGAGAGAGAAACTCCTAATCTAACCCTAAGAGAGAGAAAATAAAAGAACTAAAACTACTCTAATCTAATCTAGGGTAAAATTAAATGTTAAGGGTTATTGAAAGTTGTTGAAAGTTACCCCCAAAGGGGTATTTATAATACAAGTCAAAATAAAATAAAAGAAATAAAAGAAAACAAATAAAGAAAATAAAATAAAACAAAAGAAAAGGGAAATAGAAAAAGGAAATAAAATTAAAATAAAAAGAAAATAAAACCCATAAATCCCCAAATTGCATCAGACACGATTTCCTCCTCCCTTCGATCATGGCTGCTCTCTTCATCATCCAACATCACGCAAGAATTCATCATAATCACCACCGTCAATCCTCATCGTCATCAGTCAAGTATCAATCAAGGCCGTTCAATTTTCATTAAAACTCGCGTGAGAAGCTCGTGATTGAACCCACATTTACGCGCCCGCGAAGACGAGGTGCAGAGGTCGCGCAAACCTTCTGCCTCGACTCTGATTTGGACTCCAATTTGTGTGCGCCTTCTGACAGACCTGCGCGGCCGCGAAGCTCCAATCAAATTGAACCTTAATTAAGGTTTGTGGGTATAAGTTGCGGGCTGATTTGGGGAAATTTGGGGGCTGTTCTGATTTGCATCACTGCTCGCAGGTGGTTTGCGTGGTGGTAAGGGGGGTTCGTGCTGGTGTTTTTGGTGCGAAATGGGAGGTGAGGCTGGGTTTGAGTGGCGCTGCTGGTTGTAACTGCTGTTGTTGTTGTTGCAGTTGCTGTTGTTGATGGTTGTTGTCGCTGCTGTTGGTGTTGTTGATGGTTGTTGTCGCTGCTGCTGGTGTTGTTGATGGGGTGAAGCAGGGGAGTGAGTGGTGGCTGCTGTAATTGGGGTTGTTGGTGAGTGTGTGACGGTGGTGTGATTGGAGGTGGTTTGGGGTTGCTGCTGTTGATGTTGGTTGCGTTGGGAAAGCAGGGAGTTGTTGGCTGTCGTTGATCTTGTTGATTTGTGGTGATGCAGTTGCGAAGGCAGGGAGCAGGGGAGAGGGAGAGTTCGAGCAGTGTGGTGGAGGTTAAAGGATGGTGTGGTGTAGGTTAAAGGATGGTGTGGTGTAGGTTAGAGCTGGCAGCAACTTTGGAATATTTCACTCAAATTTTGTGCCTCGAACCTTGGACGTCCGAACACGAATAAGCCTTTGAAACCCGGAACACCAAACTCGACCTACAACAAAAAACACGAGGGTATTGGAAGATAAAATAAAATAAGATAAATAAAGTAAAATAAAATAAGATAAATAAAGTAAAATAAAATAAAATGCTAAAACTAATGAAATAATAAAATAAAATACGAAACTAAAATAAATAAGAAAACGAGATAAAAAATAGAAATTAATAAAAATAAAAACTAACAACTTAAACTATAAACATTAAAAGTAAGAAAAATAAAATAAAACACTAAAATAAACTAAAAACTATAGAAAATTACAAAAGTACTAAAATAAAGATAAAAGACGAGAAAAATAAAATAATAGAAATAAAGGATAAAAAGGGTGAAAATTATTGGAAAATAAGCCGGAATACGACTCAATAAACACCCTAAAAGTGACATAAAAGTCACTTATTAGAAGTCTTGCAAGCTCCTGATTTCCATCTCCAATAAACTGTATTCCCTTTTCAGTAGGTTTTGGTGGGCTAAAAGTGGAGAGAAAGGCATTCACTGGATAAACAGGCAACAAATTCAGCTCCCTAAAGGCATGGGGGGTTTGGGTATCCGTGCCACGGGAATATATAATGATGCCTTATTATTTAAAAATATCCTCAAAATGCATACCAACCCTCAATTTCTTGCCACAAGGATTTATAATGCAAAATCTGACTATATCTTTTGTCCAACAACTAACTTGCGGAAGCCTCCTCCAGCTTCTCTCTCTTGGGTTAGGAAGACTATGCATCTCTCTCAATGAAAATGAGAAAAGCTTTTGCTTGGAAAATTGGCTCTAGGAACAACGTTTTTGCTTCAAGCTCCCCCTGGGTCAACAATAAAATTCCAATAGTGAACTCAAACCATAATCTCAGACAGAGTGCTTTATGGAAAGTTGAGGAACTTATCACCCCTCTTCGTTCCTGAAAAGTGGGACTTATTCGAGAACGTTTTGAGTGGGATAGTACGTAGGAGATTTTGACTATTGATCTCCTGTCAGAGGAAGAGGAAGACTTCAATTGTATTGGCCTTGGCATAAAACAGGTACCTATACGGTTAAAACAGGATATGCTTTTCTTGCTAACCATGGTGGACAGGCTGAGCCCCCCCATAGAAATTTTTTTTTAATTTTACAGAGTTTTATGGCACCTGAAAATTCCCCCTAAAAGGCGTATCTCTTTTTGGAAACTTGTTGTCAATGGTATTCCCATTAGAGCTAATCTTCGAACGAGAGGAATTATCACTGACACCTAGCTTATGTGACTATTGTGGTGTAAAGGAGGAGGATGGGTTTCACCTCTTCCTTGACTGTTCAATAGCTCGGTTTGCTTGGGATACTTGCCAAATTCCGAACTGCACAAAACCTACCGGACCAATTTCTCTACATAAATTGGATCCGAAGTTATATTATGCTCTTTTATAGTCAGGATGGAATACGAAGTCATCGTATTCAAGTCCTTGTGGTTACTTTGTGTGCTATATGGATAACAAAGAATAAGCGTATCTTTCAAGGTTAAAATGGCTACCTACGATGTTATTTTAGGAATCTTTCAAAGGCTTTTCTCTTGTTACACGAATTCATGAAATCATATACTAGGCAACAGGACTTGGTTTCTATTACGGATTTATCCATCTTACCAACCCCAGGATTTTTACAAGCTTCTCTAGGTCATCTGCAACATGTCCTTCTTTTCAACGACACATTAACTCTAAGTACTATTAGAGTGGAGGGATCCTGGCACAAACGTAGTACGCGTTATGGGGTAGGTTGGACAATAGAGCTGCAACAAGTGGGTGAAAAGGAGGCCAGTGGCTTTTCTGGGATCGCTTCCTCAGCCTTACAGACCGAGTTTTGGGCTTGCCTTTATGGTTTAAGGTGGGCTAGTGAAAATGGGTATAGATCTATTCAAGTTTTAACTGATTTTGCTTTACTCGTCACAACTTTGAGGAAAAAGAGCCCCTCGGACATTCACCTCTATTGGACTTTGAAGGAAATTATTAAAATTGGAAGCACCTTTCAACATTGCATCGTCCTTAAGGTAGACAGATCAGAGGTCAATCTCTCCCACCAAATAGCCAACCAATGTCGGGTCACCGCAAATAGATTTTCGACTTCTGCAATTTTTGACGTTTTTTAGTTTCTATCTGTATTGTTTTCTTTTGTTTAAGCTGTTGACAAAAAAAAATAAAAAAAAATATATGCAATATATGAATAAAATATTTGACAAACATACACTGAGACAAACTTAAACAAAAAATAAACACCTACACTAAACTAAAACAGGGACGCGTGTCAGCCAAGGAGCTAGTGTACCCTATATTAGTATAGTATATAAAAATATTCTAGCATTGATGTTCTTTGAGGGTTTAAGACCACCCTTTAAGCAAATATTATAGTTAAGAATCTCAAGATCATATTTCCTGTGAAGGTTCGGATGCACTACCAAATTTATAACTGTGATATATTTATTGTAGAGGTACTTCGAGTATTCGGAGAGCATAGGAAGCTCTTGTGGATCAAGGGGGAGTTACAACTTACAAGGCACTTAAGGAACATGTATGGTAAATTACTACTTCTTATATTTTCTAATAGGAAAAATTGTCGGGAATAATCCCACCTTTGCCTCATCCGCTGAAAATAATCCCACCTTTTAATTATTTTTTAATAATCTGACCTTTAATGCCAAACTTCTTTAAATGGTCCCAAGTGACTTGTAACCGGTTGGATAGGTTATTTATTTTTTACAAAAATTAATTTACACGTGTCACCACGTGATTGGTCAATAATTATTATTTTTTAAACAAAAGTTAATCAAATAATATTTTTTTTAAAAAAACGTTAAATATGATTAAAAAAAAAATCACCACCTTCAGCCACTGCCGCACCACCATCCCCACATGACCGTACCTCACCAGATCGAAACGCCACTACCAGCCCGACGCCGACAGTGCCGACTAGAAACCTAGCCTAACAAACCTCCAAACTCCTTCGAAACCCACCAAACCTATGCCCATTCGAAACCCTACCAACCCAGATCCCAAGAAACGGCGGACGAAATGAGGGGTCGATGTAATACCCCACTTTTCTAGCTAGTATAAACTTTTAAACTTTAATTATATATGTTAATTTTTAATAGATTTATAATTATTATTTTCGGATTTGATATCGTGTATATATATATATATATATATATATATATATATATATATATATATATATATATATAACTGAAAACAGATAATTTTCAGAAGCTGATTTTGGATTATTTCAAGAAACTTATTTTGTAAAAAAAAAAAAAAAAAAAAAAAGAGAGAGAAAAAAAAGCGAATGAGAAACAGATTTTCTAGAATTGGTGCTATCGGAGAAAAAGAAAAAACAACAAACAAATTCTATTTGAAATCAATTCTTATCTTGTAGATGACTTCTGGATGAATCTACCTTCACAATATTAAGTTAATAAATACCCAATCTCACGCACCCAAATTACTATGAGAAAATATTAGCTCCAAGAAGCTTTCTTTTTCCCTCAAACCGATTTTTTTTTTTTTTTTGACAACCGGTAAACAAACAGAAAAGGAGTCTCTTAAGTTCCCCTTCTAGCTTTAACAGCTAGGTCATGGGCTTTCGAGACTCCACTATGCGAGACATGACAACAACAAAATTAATCAAATTTTTCAATCAACGAATGGATTTCTTCCACTATTTTCCTCAGATCCTTCGGGCTTGTCTTGGGTTCCTAATCGCCTTAGCAGTTAGCTTGCTATCAGTCCTGACTTCAATCTGATTAAATCTTGCACCAGCTTCAATAATTCCTTCCCTCATTGCTAGCGGTTCACAGTGTAGTGCGGAAGAACCCAGCACTTGTTTGCTCCCTTTACTTAAGTCCATCCATCTTTCTCTAGTGCCCAACCTATTGCTGCTTCATCCCGCTTACCATCCATTCTCTTCCATGCTCCATCCACTATCACTATGACTACTAATCTTGAATCATGCGTCCCCCTTTGCCAGTAGTTTAGGTCGTTAGACTCAGAACCCTTATTGAGTTGCACATGGCTTCCTTCCTTCTTCTTTTCCTGGTCCCTGCACACTTTAGCGACATTAAGGTTGCATAGTCTCATTATATGGGAAGGAGAACAGTCTTTCCCCCTGAAAATGATGTCATTCCTATGATTCCAAAGGCTCCAGATCACAGCAAAGAGTGATCCAGCAAGGGTAGGATTCTCCAATTTTATCCTCATGGAATACCAAAGGAAATTGCGCAACCAGACTCCTATATCCTGCTTTTCCTCCATAATCCTAACACCCAACTGCCCGCAAGACCAAACCCTTCTGGTTATCCGACAATCTCTAAACAGGTGTTCCGCAGTTTCCCTTTCCTCCTTCCAGAGGATACATATTGGGCTCACATTCAATCCCCGCCTGATAAGATTAGATTTACTGCTACAAGCCCCATTCATAATCCTCCAACCTAGTATTAGCCAGGAGGGCATTATGTCCAACTTCTAGTATTCCTTCCAGGATCTGCACCCGCTATCTGCACTTGACCCCCCCCCCCTCAACCAATAGTATCCCGACTTGACAGTGTACTCCCCACTCTCTGTTTCTCCCCATAAAATTTCATCTTTCTTTCCAGCTCTCGGGGTAACGCTCAGGATTTTCTTTGCGTCATTGAAGTTAAACAAATTCCAAATCTCTCTAAACTTCCAATTCCCTTGTTCATCCAAAAGGTCCTATACCACCCTAAATCTACTTCTATCCTCTGCATGGATTCCTGAGGACACCCAGACCAGCCCTGAAGCTGTCCACCTATCATCTTCTATTCGCACACTGTTTTTGTCCCCTACCCTGTACCAGAAAGCGCCTTTCATTTGACTTGTTGCCTTGATCATTCCTCTAATCATCCAGGTGCATCTCTGTGGTATTTTACCCATGGCCGCTTTCTCAATTGGCATATGACCATACTTTCCAATCAGGAATTTGCTCACTAACAAGTCTCTCTGGTTATGGATCCTCCACGCCTGCTTTGCAACTAGTGCCTGATTCAACATGTGGAAGTTTCGTAATCCCAAACCCCCTTCCGCCTTATGTCTTTCCAACGTTTCCTTTTTAACCAAATAAATAGGCTTCCTATCCTTCACCCCGGCCCAAAAAAACCTTAAGCATAAAGAGCTTAATCTTCTCATAATGTTCTTCGGCAGCAAATAGAGAGTAAGAATATGCGAGGCCATGGCCACCAGTATAGAGTTGATTAAGATCAACCTCCCAGCCTGAGACAAAGCGCTAAATTTCCAAGACAACACCTTTTGTGAAATCTTCTCCACTAACCAGCTAAACTGTGATAAACTCCTCCCATCAACTTCCATCGGACAGCCTAAATACTTTCCGAACTCAGCTTTGCTTGTCGTGCCCAAAGTCTTTCTTAGAATTTTTACAAAAGTTGAGGGGGTATTCGGGCTAAACATAACAAAAGACTTTTTTTTGAGCTCACCACTTCTCTTGAGATCTTGCAGAAATCATCCAAAACTTGCCTCATCGCCTTACAGGTATCTGGGTTTGGCCTGAAAAATAGCAAAGCGTCATCATCAAAAAACAAATGCGAAATTTCCGGGCTTCTCCTTGCTGCTTTAATTCCCGCAATCTCCCCTTGCTCCTGAAGCCATGATAGTCTTCTGGATAAGACTTCCATACATAGGATAAAAAGATATGGAGACAACTCCTTGCCGAAGACCTGCTCTTGGCGAAAACCACTATGTTTGCTCTCCATTAACAAGTACTGAGTATCTGACAGTGGTTATGCATTGATTTATCCATTGGATCCATCTTTCTGGGAAGGCCATTCGTCTGAGAATCCTATTGATGAAGCTCCACTTCACTCTGTCATATGCTTTGTTTAGGTCCACTTTCATGACCCCCGTAAATACTCCATCCCTCGCCCTCCTCTTCTTTACATACTGAATCAGCTCATGTCCCAAAATTGCACTATCTGCCATCGATCTTCCTGGAACAAACGCATTCTGGAACTCACTAATTATACTTCCCAAGATCAGCTTCAATCTGTTCACCAGGCATTTAGAAATCACCTTGTATATTGTGTTACATAACCCGATAGGCCTAAATAGATCTACCCTATTTGCATTTTCCTCCTTCAGGATCAGACAGATGAAAGTCTTGTTCCATTCCTTCAGAATGTATCCACCATTAAAGAAACTCAGCACAACTTCAAAAATGTCGCTTCCCATTGTCTCCCAACATCTCTGAAACACGGCAGAAGGGCATCCATCTGGTCCTGGTGCTTTTAAAGGCTTCATGTCAAAAACCGCTTTCTGAACTTCTTCCATAGTGAAGTCTGCATTCAAGAGAGAAATTTGTGCTTCAGACATTTGCGGCATGTGTTGAAACCATTCCTCATCTTGGGCTAACTCGTGCTGTAACTCCACTGCACCTGATTCAAGTTCTCGGTCAGAATCTGCACAGTAAAGTGTTTTTAAAAAATTGACGAACTCTTGCTTGATGATCCCAGGTTCCCAACTCCAGTCATTGTCATTGACTTGGATGGCACGGATTTCATTCCTTACTTTCCTTCCCTTTACCGCTCTGAAGAAGAAAGACGTAGTCCTATCTCCCAGATGATCCCACCTACTCTTGGCACGTTGTTTCCAAAACAAATTCTTAATTTCCACTTCCTTTTCAAAACTTTTCCTCATCTCCTTCTCCTGCTCAATATTTTCCACCGTCGCTTCCTGCCTTTGTGAATCATTCAGAGAGTCATGAATATGTTCCCAATTAATTCTGTTCAAGTCTCTATAATCTAAACACCACCTTTTCACCCAATTTCTGACATTCTTGATCTTTTGCTGCAATGAATACATTCTTGAACCACCCACTTCACTTCTCCACGAATCTGCTATTACTTGTCTCACTTCCCAGAAGTTCAAAGCCCACGCCTCCACCCTATAGGGTCTGTTTTTCCTTATAATTTTCCCGGGCTGCGAGTCTAGAAGAATTGGCCCGTGATCAGAGATGAAAATAGGATAATTCCACAATAGAGCATCAAAAACCGATCCCTAAAAGCCACATTGCCATATGCCGTATCAAGTCTTTCCATAACATTCTCATCACCTGCTCTGTTATTTGTCCAGGTGTAGTCTACTCCTTTATGCGGGATTTCCAGTAGTCCATGGCTAAGTCTCCAATTAGTGAATGCCAGTGCCCCAATGATTATCCTGCTCCCTCCTCGTTTTTGACTACTCATTTCCACTTGATTAAAATCACCCATCACAACGTGTATCCCCACATATGAGCTAAGGAAATCATCAAGAGTTTCCCACACTTCCGTCCTTCGATCAACATAAGGCAAACCATAAACAAACGATACATATATTATATTGTTAAATTCATCCTGCACTTTACAACAAATAGTGCTAGGAGAAGAAGCTACAACTTCTAACTTACAAGACCAACATAAAAACAACCCCCCCGCAGCCTCCCACGAGGCATCGATTCCAAAATGTTCATGATATCCCATAATAGCAAAGACTGGACTTAGACTACTAATACTACACTTAGTTTAAGAAAGAAAACATACATCCAACTTAAGCTTATTACACATACTCCTAATATAAGGAATTGCAGAGTCATTTTTGTTGCCTAGTCCTCTGTAATTCCAGCTCCAAAGCCTCATGTATCTCCTTGTGGCTCTTTTGGGCTAGCCACCAAGCCCTTAACACATCCACAAAAGCAACGACTTCCCCTTGGTAACTGGAACTTCCACCCTTTGTCTTCACGCACATTTCGTTCTTTTGAGATCCTCTTCTTCCTGAACTCTCCTCCCAACAAGTCCTCATATGACTTAACGCTATCCCCATCAGATAATCCCAATTTGACGCCCTTGCCAGTTCTTGCAGCACTGCTCTTCTTCCCATTCTCCTTAGACACTGCCGAAATCTCATCTTCAATCAGCCTTGGCACCTCATTCAAATCGAACGTTCCCACGCACTCCTCCGAGTCCGAGCTAATTTCAACTATATCTGGGCTGAAATTCACACGGAACGCGAGCTTAGGTGGAGTTGGACTTTCATGTTCAATCAAGATCCCCTTTCCTTTGTCCATTCGAGCTTTATCCATTAACTCCTTCCTAGGCTCATCAATTGGATCAGGCTGGGCCGGCTTCAAGACCTCACTCTTATTTTTCTTCATCTGGGCTATTACCAGATCTGACAATGGCTGGGCGGGTGGAGAATTTGGGAGGTATGAATCCGTGGGTGAAACCGGGGAGTTCGGCGGGTTTGGTAATTCCTCAGTAACAAGATTGATGTTTAGCAAGGGTTTTTTTGGACTATTAGCGATATCAGTAGGCTCAAATAAGGAGTTTGGTTTGGGCTCTAGAGAAGAAATTGGGCCCGATCCACTATCACCAAACATAAAAGGCTTAACAACCTTACTTAACTCATCACATGATTCGAATTGGCTTTTTTCACCTGATTCCTCTTGGCCCAACGTTGTGCTTAGTGGAACCGCAACTTCTTCATGGGCTTCACCACCGCTGTCACTGCTCGACAGATCAAGATCAAGAAGAGCTTGAGCAAAACTCAAGATCGGAGAGTTTGGTTCAGGACCCCATGCTGAAATTATTGGGCTAGGTGGAGTTAAAGTCTTAAACTCCTCCAAGTCAATAGAATTGTGCTTCACACTTTCATTCTTTTCATTTTCTTCCAAAACTGATGGAGAGGAGGCCACGGATAAAAACTCCGAAGATGAGTCATCATGCAGCAAAATATCCGCAAGGGATTGGTAATTATCCATGATTGTGCACAAAACAAGGCGTATGAAAAGTGTGATTGTTGGATGTGCGTGAGACACAAGTAGCCAAATGAAATAGACAAGTGAGTAAAAGGAGGGGACCAATGTAATAAAAAAGGAAAGTGCATCCAAATGGGGAAAGTCAGCGCTTTTTATAGTAGGGAAAAATCGGGTTGTACTGAAGTTATTCAGGTGTTTTAGTACCAGTGGGTGTATAAGAGGGTTATCAAATAAAAACTGGAGAGATGTGGGGGTCCAGAGAGAATAAGAATGAGAATGATTCGGATCAACCAACAAAAATTTAACATAAGAGGGAATAAATAAATACCCGTACTCCTCCAAAACTCCCATTAAACTCGGATATCTATTTTTGCAAACAGGATAGTAGCTTATAGCTGCCACCCCAATTAATTTTCCTTCAGTCTCAATAACTCTCTTCCTTTTTTTACAGTCATCAACCATAAAATTGCTCCCCTCTAAACCATCATTTACTTCCATGTCCCCTCTGCTTCTTTTCCTGCTTAGAAATCTCGACTTATCCCACAACCCAGACGGGTTCAAGCATTTCGGGTTATCGGGTTCTCCTGACAACTTCACTTTCTTTCCCCTTCTGACACCCTCTTTAGAAGGTTGTGTCTTCCACGCGCCACCAAGATCTTTCCTCCTTGGGAAAATTATATACGAAATTTTGCTCCCCGTTGACCACCACCGTCATCTTCATCCCTTTTTCTTTTATTTCCATTTTGCTCCCCATTGTTACCACCATTACTTCCACCACCCCCATTTCCACCGGCCCCCCTTCCGCCTCCACCATTTTTATCTTTATCCCCCCCGGCATCATCCTTCCTCTCTTCATTACCCCCTCCATTACCATCATCATCACCATCGCTGTCATCATTTCCACCTTCACCTTCACTATCACCATCACCATCATCCCCACCCTTTGCTCCCTTCATGTTGGAAGAGCTCGAGCTACCATCATCATCCTCTGCACTCTCCCGCGAACAATCCACATCTACTGGACTATCACCTCCTGAACCGTTCGACGACTCAGGAGACCAGTTTGCTTCAGACTCGCTTTCACCTCTTCTTTCTCTAGACATTTTAATCTCAATTAAGTTCAGCATTGAAGTTCTATTCCTTTCAACACGTTTAAGTCCAAAGATTTTATTCGTGTAGAAAGGGAGGTAGGTTGGATCAACTCGAATTTCACCCGAGCTGTCACACGCTGCATACATCGCCGCTTGCAACTCCCTACTCCTTCTCTGAGGGCATAGCTTACAGTACTTTTCTTTATGTCCAATTCTTCCACAAGTTCTACAGAGCACAAACACTCCTTCACATCGGATATCCACCCATTCAAAGCTTCCTTGTTCAAATTCAAAGTAGAAGCCTGGAATTAACGGCCTGTTCAGGCTAGCCAGACCTTGGCTCTAAAAGCTTCCCTTACTGGCGGATTCAGAGACTCACCATCGAAACAGAGCACCCGTCCTATTCTGGAAAGAACTCTACTGGCAATGGAGATAGTACTGTAATGGATAGGTAACCCCTCAACACGAACCCATAAGTTTGCACCATCAAAGTTCATTGACCTTAAGGCATGCCCAATCAGGAACCTCTTAAATATTATCAAAGCCCCTTTATAGTTCCCATGGCCATATCTCAAGAGTGCATTACAGTCATCCTCTCTAGTGAACTTCAAGAGAAACAGACCATCAACTTTTTCCACAATAATCAGCCCTCTGAATCTCCAACTAGAATATATCCAACTTTGAATCTCCTCCTCTGTAAAAGTCTTCCCTCTCCAATTTTTATGTTTCCCTACTACAATAATACTCTTATCATTCAAAGCTTTTAACTCTTCTTCTTTGGTTGGTCTAAAAACAGGACCCATTTTCCTTGTATTAAGGAAAAAGGATTGATCATGGATCATGTTAAATGCAGATCAAAAAGGCAAGGTTAACAACTTAACATAAAAGGCTAAACAGAAATAACAGAAGCTTTAGATCGAGAGAGATGCTCTAGAAATTTTAAAGAGAGAAAAGTTAACCACGTGATGGTTGTGCCCCTCAAACCGATTATTATCCCTTAGTTTGTGTCATTTGCTAAAACACCAACTATAATTGATTGCGTATAGTGGTAAGCTATGATAATTCTTCTTCACCTATCATTCTTGATAATAATAATTGTTAGCCAACCCACCACGAACTACGCCTTCGTCCCTTTACCTTGAGTTATATTTCTATGGCTTCTTCCGATTCACATTTTAAGGAGTATGATTTTTATTATTTATTTTTGTTTGTTAAAATAAAAAGGGGGGGGGGGGTTTTGGTCTTCTGTAAATTGTAAGATGATTATTTCAATCACAACCAATGGTTAGGCAGGCAACAATGGTGGGGAAAGATGAGTAATTGATCTACAAAGTTAGAAAGAGTTGGCAGACATCTCTTTTATAATAAAGTATCTACTTCCTTTCTTTTTACGTAGTGGTGTATTAATAATAGGCATCAAGCATTAATGGTGATGCCTAACTAATTCGATTAGTATACTAAACTAACTTGGACTCGTTTATTTGTAGACGGAGGCTAATAGGTGAACATTTCAGAGGTTATTTACCTTGAGATATTACGCACGATCAAGGTAATTTTCAATGTCCATCATCTTTAGAATCTCGTTAGGAAATTGTTTTGAAATATTATGTGTCAAATACTTGCTTATGTAATTATATGTGATGAGTGTGCTATCGTATGGTAATATGGAATCATATATAATATATTTGAGTTTTTCTATTTTGTGAACTAGTATATGTAATTTAAATAAAAAAAATATGATTATTTGTTATCGTATGAGTTATTTTAAAATAAAAATAATCTTGGGAATTAGATAATTGATTATATTTAATTGATGCTCTCTAGGGCCTATTGAGAATCGAGTTATAATTAGTATGTCATGTGGAATGACTATGTTCGAATAATATTGGAATTGAAATGTTCTTACTTGGGATTAAATTGATTTGTGCAATGCTTGTGTGCTATGTGATCGGACAATGTAACCTAATAAAATGTACAGTGAAATTTAATTTAAGAAGGTAAATGAAATCCGAAAGGGTGAACAACAGGTTGCCCACTAGTGGTTATGGTTGCTACTAGTTTGTTTAAATTATTGTATATTACTGTTAGTCTTCCTCCTAATCACTAGGTATTAGTGAGGGGTGTGCACACTAGGGACATTCTTATAGTTTTATGGCCATTTGGGGTTACGCGCGACCCTCTGTAAAGTAGGTGATGACAGGGACTAGTCTTGGCTTAGTGGCGTTCTCTTTCCCTTTCTTAAATAAATTATGACGTGGGAAAATTAGGTCGTTGGACTAATCCTCCTAAGCCAAACAAAATTTATAAACACTCAACAAACCTAAATACAAGTATAGAGGTAATTTAAGGGTCGAACCCAAAGGAACGGTAATGTCTAAGTGTTTTCAATTATGTGCCTAAGCTGGGTCGAAGACGAAGGGTAAAAGAGGACACTAACAACTACAAAGACAAAGAAATCAAACAAATAAAATGCTAGGGATTAGGATTCACTTATAATAGCAATGAACAATGCAAATTGGTTTAGGAAGTTGACTAAGTCAAGCAATGTGAGGGAAGATTAATTATGCAACCAAAAGAGCATATCAAGCTATACTCCTAGAGGTCTAACTAGCGTCAACTACGATAAACTCTAGCTAGGAAACATCACAAGACACCTCAATCGTGTAAATGCAAGCCATAAATCAATGGTCCGTATCAATGTGAACTTACAATGCAATCTAGTGTGAATAACTAGGGTGATCAAGCCTAAATCAAACACACACATGCACATAATCAATTAACCAATTTAATCACATCATCAACTCCATCAAAATCCCCAATCTACATCAATCCATTACATAATACAAGCTTCACCAAATCCCTAACCAAACAATTACTCTAGCAACATCATCAATTCAACTAATAACCAAAGAAATCAACAATCAACAATCAAAGAAGAACAATTACTCTAATCAAACATCAATCATCAAATCATCAAAATCCAATCAAAATCCAACAATCCAAACATTAATACTAAACAAAACAATAAATGAGATAGAGTTTAGAAATGCTCATTGATAATAGAGTAGATCTCCAATACAATTGTCACCATTGGATCTTCAATCTCTCAATCACCATTGAAATTCTTCACTTTCTCTCTCTAAAATCTACTCCTAAAACTAACCCCTAAATCTAGAGAGAGAAGCTCTCAACTAAGCTAAGAATATGATCTAATTCTATTATGAAAACTTCTTCTTACAAAAATAGAAGGAAATAACTATATATACAAAGGAGAAGGTCGGTTTTGACGCCTAAGAATAGACCCACGCAGGTGCGGGCGCGTGGAGGAGAGAGAGAAGTGCGCACGGGACACACCCAAAAAGGTGCGCCCGCACACACCTCATGTGAGGCCGCACACGACAAATGTGCGGCCGCACACTCCCCATGTGCGCCCGCACATAACTGGCAGCCCCCCTTTCTTCTCTTCGTCCTAGCTCATGTGGTGCACACATCCTAGATGATGATGATAGAGGACAAGGTAGGCAGTAACTTTCTTGAAATTCTTGAAAGATATAGGCCATGGAAAGAGCATATGCAAGGCCTTGAAGCATGCTCCTTGGATCCCCCTTTGACTTGAAACTCCTTGCACAAGCTTTAGGCATGAAAAACAATGAAAGATCATGGAGAGGAAGCTCGGGAATTCTTGGACAATCAATCACAACCTACAAACAAAGGATAAAAAGCAAGTAAAAGGGAAAAATAACAAGTAAACTAGAAAATGAATAAAATAGAGAAACTAACTACAAAAAGCATAAAATGAAGAAAACTAGAATAAAACTAAGGAAAACTAAAGAAAAGAGTAATAAAATGAAATGAAATTCATCTCAAAAAGGGACCAAATGAGTGCCATAAATGTCACTCATCAAAGTAATAATATGTTATGTGATAATTTGAACTTGGTTGAGTATTATAATGTCTATGAAGCTATATTATGTATAATATGTTTTTGAACTAAAATTATTTATTTTACGGGATGGAGTTGGAATTACTCAGTTTATCTGATTTTTGGAATTTTTCTCTCTTTTCTTTTTTCTGATTTATTTTGCAGGTTGGTAAGAGGGTACTCGGTTACGTGTGAGGAGACGTTAGAATAATCACGTAGCTAAGACAATTTATTTATTTCCGAGCTTAATTATTTCCTTTTAACTATTGTTTTCAAAATAATTGTAGTTTTGATGTAATGACTATTTGATTTGCCACCAATTAGACCACTTAGTTTATTATATATTATTTCATTTTGCTTTGCATTTTTTTTCCACGGAAAATAAGTGTAACAGTAACACTCCCAGGGTTTGATGGTTCGGTTTGAAAGTAAAAGGTTACTCTTATTGTTATTAAAGACTCGAATTTTTGGGGTGTTACAAATTGGTATGTAGAGCCCAGGTTTTTCAAAATTTAGAGACTAAAATGAATTAAAGACTTAGGTTTAAAATTTGTATTTAAGTTTAAAATTGATTTAAGCTTAGGAAAGTCTTGAGTGTGGGAATCACGATAAGGGATTTATTGATTTTTATAGTACTTTTATTTAATACTTATTATGTGGTTATTTACTTTCTTTTTTTAGATGGTACGAGTACTTAAAACTGCAAGAAAGTCGAGTGCTATGAAGAGTACACATTTATTACCTGATTCTCCTTACGGGATTAGTATGAATTGTAATGAAAATATTTTACATTACGTGCACCGCTTAAATCTCTGCATTGAGCACTTTCATTACAATATACTTGGGGGCCAATCTGATTATCTCACTCCAGAGAGGCGATCTCAAATCCTTCTGCACACGTTAATTGGGAAGGGACCCTATGCTCAACTTACAAAGAAGTATGTTGACTTATACATTAATGGTAAACCGAATGATAAGTATTTTATGATGGAAGATGGATCCCTACTATGGACTACCTTGAAAAGGCAATGATGGAAGCCAAGCGAGATAACCTGGATGATGATGAGGAGGATGAGCCCCAGGAAAGTGAAGCTCGTGAGAGTCAAGGGGAAAATAATAATTGAATTTCTTAAGTTGCGCTTAGTTTATTTGGTTAAAAAATTATATTAATTTTGCAAATAAAAGCCAGTTTATTATGACTGTAAACTATAGTTTTGGCTTATTTGTAACTAGTAGTTTATTGAGCTATTTGGTACTAGTATTTTATTTCAAAAGACAATTTTCATTCTCTTCTGGTTTTGCAATAAAATAATTTTGATTAATATATTTATACCTTGCTATTTTATGATTATTAATAAAAATCATTTCATTTTTCTATTGTATTTATATAGAACAAAGTTCTTATTTTCTTATGCTTACTTTAGTCAAGACTGGTAATGACTTGGTCAGGTGATAGCGAATCACAAAGCAATGTGCGAAGTTATAGTCTAATGCTAAGTTGATGCATTATTTGGCTTTGAAAATTGGACGACTCTATAAACCGCTTAATTCTTGAATATAGTGCTGATGTGTGACATGAAAGAGTGTGGTTGTTAATTTAATTGCAATTCACACGATCTAATAAGTCGTGTTAAAATGTGTGTGGTGGTACGTAACACCAGTGTTGAAATTGTGCAGATTGTGTATGCAAAATTACAACGTTTACACTAGGTCTTGTTGAAGAAGAATTGCACAAATGGCTGAGACTCCTGAACAAATTGATGCAAGGATGAGAGCTCTTGAACAAATGAACCAGAATCTTTGAATGTTGTTGCAAAACCAGCTTAACAACAACAACATTGACAACGACCCTCAAGCTGCCATGGCTAAGAAACTTGCTGCATTGAAACCTCCACTATTTATGGGGAAGGAAGATCCCATGTTGGTTGAGAACTGGGTACGCGACTTTGACAAGATTTTTACTGCTGCTGGTCCCCCTGATGCTCAGAAGGTGGACCAAGCCACTTTCTACTTACGTGAGGCTGCTGATATTTGTTGGGAGAATGAAGGAGCCACTATAAGAGCCCAACAGAACTTTAACTGGGAGGCTTTTAAGAAAGCAATCAGGGATCGTTTCTTTCCTGAGCATATCAAGAGGCAGAAGTACAGTGAGTGTAGTAGGTTTAACCAAACAGCTGGTATGAGTGTGCAGGAGTATGGTGAGAAATTTAATGAGTATGCTAGGTTTTGTCCCAATGTAGTGCCTGATGAGAGATCCAAAGCTCAGAAATTTGAAGATGGATTGACTTTTACGATTCAAAAGAAGGTGATTGGTGTTGGTACTGCTGCTACCTATAAGAAGGCCTATGATAGAGCTTGTAATATTGAAAGGATTTTGAAACGTGAGCAAGAGGTCAAGGATAGGCATAAGAGGAAGGGGAATGGTGAGAGCTCATCGAACCATTTAGATTATGACAAGAGACCACGCCACGGAGGTAATAGCAATGGGAATGGTGGAAATGGCCAGCAGGGAGGACGTAACAACAACAATCGAAGCAATAACTACCGGGGCTAGGGACAACAAAATCAGCAAGGATCTCGCAATCGACCATGTCGTAAATGTAACAAGAGCCATCCAGGACACAACTACAATGAAGATTTGCTTACTTGCTTTGAATGTGGGGAGGTTGGTCACAAGAAATTTGAGTGCCCAAAGAAGCAGAATGGCAATAATTAGGCTCAGAATGGGCAAAGTAACAACAATGGCAATAATGGAGGTGGTTATGGGAGGAACTCAAACTACAACAACCACTTCAACAACAGCAATTCTTAGGACCAAAATGGCAATGCTCAAGGAGGGAATAGCCAAAGCAACAACAATGGCGAAGGACGCAACCACAATGGCAATGATAGGACCAGTAATGGAAGAATTTATGTCATGTACCAGAACGAGATTGACTCTAATGCCAACGTTGTGACGGGTACTTTTCTCGTGAACTCAAAGCCTGCTTACTTACTTTTTGATTCTGGGGCATCTCATTCTTTTGTAGCCACTTCTTTTGTGAATAAACATGGTTTAAAACCTTCATCTTTGTGTCAAACCAATATAACAATTCCTTCAGGGGAGGTAGTTCCTTGTAGATCCATATACCAAGACATTCCAATTAACATTGTTGGAACTGAGTTGCTTGCAAACCTTATTCAGTTTGACTTAACCGACTTTGATGTGATATTGGGGATGGATTGGCTTAGCAAGTATAAGGCTAGAATTGAGTGTCATACCCAAAAGGTGTCTCTTAGGGGGCCAAGGGGGAATAGAATCTATTACTAGGGAGTTGTGTCAAAACCAGGGATTAGTATTGTGTCAGCCATGACTTTTCATTCTTATATCCGAAAGGGCTACCCTATTTTATTTATGCCATGTGCAAGATGTGAGTGTAGAAGAGAAGTCCATAGATCACATTCCAGTGGTGAGAGAATTCCAAGATGTGTTTCTAGATGAAATCCCAAGGATGCCACCAATTAAGGAGATGGATTTCAAAATAGACTTAGTGCCTGGAACTGGAGCTATTTCTAAGGCACCATAAAGAATGGCACCAGCAGAGATGAAAGAGTTGAAGGTACAGTTGGAGGAGTTGCTGGAGAAGGGTTATATAAGGCTAAGTGTTTCACCTTGGGGAGCACCAGTTTTGTTTGTGAGGAAGAAGGACGGATCCTTAAGGTTGTGTATTGACTACCGAGAGTTAAATAATGTCATTATAAAGAACAAATATCCATTGCCTAGGATCGAGGACTTGTTTGATCTTTTCAAATATAAAGGTGCTGTGATCTTTTCAAAGATTGACTTGAGGACAGGATACCATCATTTGAGGATTGCTAAGGAAGATATACCAAAGATAGCCTTTCGCACGAGATACGGCCATTATGAGTTCACGGTTATGCCTTTTGGACTCACTAATGCGCCGGCAGCTTTTATGGATCTCATGAATAGAACTTTTCAGCCATATTTGGATAAATTTGTGGTGGTGATCATAGATGATATTTTGGTGTACTCGAGGGATAGAGAAGAGCACGAAGAACATCTAAAGAAAGTGTTAGAGATTCTTAGAGAAAAGAAGTTGTCTGCCAAATTTTCAAAATGTGAATTTTGGCTAGAGAAGGTGTCATTTCTAGGCCATGTGATCTCAAAGGAAGGAGTTGCGGTGGACCCATCTAAGATTCGGGCAGTTTCTGATTGGCCAAGACCCAAAAGTGTGACTGAAGTGAGAAGTTTCTTAGGGCTTGCTGGATACTACAGAAGATTTGTGCAAGAATTTTCGAGGATAGCTCAACCCTTAACAAATTTGATGAAGAAGACTACTAAGTTTCAATGGGATGAGAGGTGTGAGCAATCTTTTCAAGAATTTAAGCGAAGACTCACCTCAGCACCAGTCTTAACCTTACCATCAAGACTGAGGGGTTTGAAATCTATAGTGACACATCTAATAATGGCTTTGGGTGTGTACATATGCAACATGGGAAGGTAGTAGCTTATGCATCAAGACAACTCAAGCAACATGAACAGAATTACCCTACTCATGATTTGGAGCTAGGAGTTGTAGTGTTTGTTCTCAAGATTTGGACACACTACTTGTATGGTGTGAGATGTAAGGTGTATACGAACCATAAGAGTCTTAAATACATATTCACACAGACTCATTTGAACATAAGGCAAAGGAAATGGCTTGAGGTTCTAACCGATTACAACCCAGACATTCTATATCACGAAGGAAAGGCGAACAAGGTAGCTGATGCTTTGAGTAGGAAGACAAGTCATACAGTGAACTTGATGATTTTAGCCAAGGAACTTTGTGAAGAATTTAGGAAGTTGAACTTGGAGGTTGTAGAGTACTAGAGTATGGTCAGGTGAACGCTCAGCTGAATGCAATGTCAGTCAAACCTACCATATATGATGAGATTCGTGAGAAGCAAATGTTAGATGAGTTGTTGACCAAGGTGAGAAAGATGAAAGAAGAAGGAGCGACAACTGAGTTTGATGTAGAAGATAGTGGAACAGTGAAATACAAAGGGAGATGGTGTACTCCTAAAAATGAAGATCTCAAAAGGAAGATTTTAGAAGAAGCTCACAACACCCCGTACTTTGTACATCCCCGAGAAGATAAGCTCCACAAGGATCTTAAGCAACATTTTTAGTGGCCAAACATGAAGTGTGATGTAGCCGAGTTTGTGGCAAAGTGCCTTACATGTCCAAAAGTAAAGATACAACATATAAGACCTGGAGGGAAGCTACAATCGTTAGATGTGCCAGGATGGAAGTGGGAGTCTATCTCTACGGATTTTGTGATGGGATTACCACTTACAAGGGCAGCAAAGAATGCTATTTGGGTCATAATTGATCGTTTAACGAAGACAGCAAGATTCATAGCAATAAAGGATACTTGGAATGTGAATCAGTTGGCAGATGCCTATGTGAGAGAAATTGTGAGGCTACATGGTGTTGCTAAAGATATTGTTTCAGATAAAGATCTAAAATTTTTATCAAAGTTCTGGGAGATGTTTCAGCAAGCATTTGGTACTATCCTGAAGTTTAGCACAGCGTTTCACCCTGCCACAGATGGACAGACAGAGAGAACAATTCAGACCTTGGAGGACATGTTGAGAGCTTGTGTGATGAACTTTGGTGGATCATGGGACGAAAGATTACCTATGATCGAAATTTCATACAATAATAGCCATCATGCGAGCATAGGAATGGCACCTTATGAAGCGTTGTATGGGAGAAAATGTGGGAGTCCCTTGTGTTGGAGCGATATTAGTGAGTCTTTAACTTTGGGGCCAGAAATGATTGAAGAAACAACGAAGCAAGTTAGTCTTATCCAGGCAAACATGAAGGCAGCTCAGGATCGACAAAAGTCATATGCAGACCGGAATAGGAGAATAATGGAATTTGAAGTCGGGAAAAGGGCTTTACTAAAGGTTTCACCTACCAAGGGAGTCATGTGGTTTGGTAGAAAAGGGAAGTTGAGTCCTAGTGATGTGGCGGAGAATGGTAGGTCGTTGGGCTACCACCCCGCCCTATCAAACAATATTTATAGCTTAACTAACCCCTAATAGTGTAGCGGCAAGTCAAGGTCGAACCCAAGGGAATGATGTTAAGTGCACCAAGTCTAGATCAAGCTATTTCGGAAACAAAAGGGGTTTGAGGTAGAACTAGGTCTAAACTAGGTATGCAAACTTGTATTTAATCGATCTAAAACACTAGGGCAATGGATCCACATGCAATCACAATGAAATCTGTAATTTGGGAGGTCAAACCGACTAAGTCAATCGATATGAGGGAAAATTATCATGTATCCAAAAGAGCATACTAAGGTGGTTCACCTAGAGGTCTAACTAGAGTCAACTACGCTAAACACTAACTAGGGAACGTCACAAAGCACCTCAATCGTGAAATTGCAAGTCTACTAATCAATTGTCTGTATCATAGCAAGCTTACAATGCAATCTAGTGTATTAATCAAAGATGGCCAAACCTCAATTAATCACACACATGCACATGAAAAATCAACCAATTTAATCATATCATCAACTCCATCAATTATCCCCAAATTACACTATTCCATCATTCATGCATGCTTCACCATCTCCCTAGCTAGGGAACTACTCGCTAGCCATATAAATGGAGATCAAAACTACAACATTCATCAAATTCATCATCAACATGCTTGAATTCAAAGATTAAACCAACAATCAATCAAAATCAATCAAAATTCAATCAATAACCAAATCAATCATCAACAACATGAAAAACTAATGAAATCAACTAAAATCAAACTTGAATTGAGATTAAGAAGAAGATCCTTACAAAACTTTGATCAAAAGATCAAATACAATGATGAATTCTTGAACAAACACCAAAGATCATGAGTTTCTCTCTCTAGTTCTTGAGTTTCTCTCTCTAAAATTCTCCCAAAAACTAACTATCTAATTCAATCTAAAACTTCCTTTCTAAAAATACGTAGAAATAACTATATATACAAGGAGGAGGTCGGTAATGACGCCCAAAAATAGACCCTCGTAAGTGCGGGCGCTCGGAGGAGGGAGAAAGGTGCGCACGGGACAAACCCAGGCATGTGCGCCCGCACGCACCTGGTGTGTGGTCGCACACGACCAATGTGCGGCCGCACACTCCCTGTGTGCGCCCGCACATAGCTGGGTTTCCTCCCCTACTTCTCTTTGTCCTAGCTCAAGTGGTGCACGCATCTAGGATGATGATGATGGAGGACAAAGTGGGCAGAAACTTTCTTGAACTTCTTGAAGAATGAAATCCATGAATAAGGCATAAACAAAGCCTTGAAGCTTGCCCCTTGGATCCACCTTTGACTTGAAACTTCTTGCACCTTCTTTAGGCATAAAAGCAATGAAAAATCGTAGAGAGGAGGCTCGAGAATTCTTGGACAATCAATTACCACCTACAAGCAAAAGATAAAAAGCAAGTAAAAGAGAAAAATAACAAGTAAACTAGAAAAAGACATGAAAAAGAGAAATAAACTACAAAAAGCATAAAATGAGGAAAACAAGAATAAAACTAAGGGAAACTAAAGAAAAGAAATAAAAATCATCCAAAAAGGAACCAAATGAGTGCCAAAAATGTCACTCATCAAATTCCCCCAAGCTAAACTTTTGCTCGTCCTCGAGCAAAACAAAGCAAGGAAAAAAAAGAGGATGAAAATTTTATTAAAAACGAAAAAGAAAGACTCAAGATAAGAATATACACTAAAACTCATTGTCGTAGGAATCACGGTTGTTTTTAGCTACAACAAGCCCTTTAAACCCCAAAGTCGCCTATGAGGACGAGTGAGGTCTCGTAAGGGTATCCTAAGAGTTTGACCCATAACTCTCAACCAAACATCAATGAGGCAAACCAAAGAATTAAAAGATAGAAAAATGAAAGAAAAACAAACATTTACGAAATGAATCAACATAAAGACTATAAAGCAAATGAATGACAATCTTTCTCAAGTAGTTAAGGTATGCACGTTTCAAGATATCCAAGGTTGATTGAAACATAGGGTATGCTAGGCATAGGAACTAGTTATCACAATTCACTTTCATCCCAAACAATCTTACCGCGTTCTTCCCACTAGTCTCAAATCTCCCTTTAGTGAGTGTCCCAATGATTCCTCGAAGGAACCGGAAAAAGAAATATTTTTAGGCTACTCGACATCTTGACTATGCATCCCCTTTCCTTAGGCAATGACCCATGATGCCCTCCCCCGAATAGTGACTCAACTATCTAGGTCGAAAGGTCTTTCCCCAAGGTTGTAACGTAAGGCATAAAGGGTGAAGGTAGGCTAAAAATTTAAAAATTTGGTGATATTCCTAAAAAGTGAATCAAAAGGGTGATCAATCCTTAACACCACAATCAAGAAATTACCAAACAAAAAACAACACCCCCAAGCTTACTTGAAGCTATACTCACAAAAATATATACAAAAAGCGTACACGCTTCTCCCCCAAGCTAAAATGGAGCATTGTCCTCAATGCTTAGTAGGAGAAAAGAATACATCAAAATATTTTTGAATTTTTCACTTTTCACATTTTTTGTTTGTATTTTATAATGTAATTGCAAAGTCCTTGCCTTTTTTAACTTTGGACGGCTTTTACAACTTTTGCACTTATTTGTCCATGCCTTTTATAACATAGGACGGCTTTTACTCAAACTCAAATGCCATTATTCACAAAGAAAACAAAACAGAATCTTGCTTTCATAAAAACCAAATTTCCAACTTAACCACCACAAACTTCATCTCAAATGATCATATTGCTTCACAAAAATCAAGAAAGGTAGAAAATGAAACAAAAGGTCAAATAACTAAAGATGTGGCTTGAAAAGAAGGGATTAAGCTCAAATGGTTGCAAGAAGGCAAATGTAAACCCAAAATAAAAGAAAATAGCAAAATATAGTAAAAATGAAAAATACCACCCCGAAAAACGTGCCTTTGTCCTTCCTAGATAGTTCGGTCTCGTGTTTGAGAATCATACATCAAGCTTTATTAGATTAGGTTTGCATAGTCAAGGATCCACGCCGCTCATACAAGGAATGTTGAAGGCTAGAAAAACAAGTAACCTCACAAGGTTGTGGCAAAAACTCACCAATGGTGTCAAATCAACTATAGGAAGCAACTACCAACATACCACAAACAAGTAGAATCCGGCTTCATGATCCTCCTAGTTCAAACCAACTACCCTAGCATACACTATCCTAGAGTCAACCAAACATAGTCTCAAACCGTGCATACCTTTACAACCTAGGAAGAAAGTCATGCAAAAGGCAAGTCCAATGTACAATGTTCATCTCAAAAGAAAAGAAATGAAAAACAATGCCTCAAAATCACATCAACAATAAAAAGAAAAATAAAAGAAAATAAGAGAAAAAGGTAAAATAAAAGAAAGTAAAAGAAAAGAAAAATGGAGACATAGGAAAGGAAAACATAGGAGAAAAGCATGCAAAGGTCTAGAAAGCATGTAAAACACATAAAAAATCCCAATCGACAAACAAGTGATCGATAGACAACAAAGTCACCGATCCCAAACACATTACGTGTTAACAAGCATCCATCCTCGAACTATTCAACTTCTCCTAAACTAATCCTATTCTATGCAACCAAGGAAAATAAAGAGAAAAATAAGAAAGGTCTCACCGGGATTCCAAGCATAGCAAAAATAGACGAAGCAATAAGAAACCACCTCGTAGCATTCCATATCCATAAGCTCTTCAAGGAACCAAGTGAGAAAAAGAAATAAAAGAAACTATGAACAAAGAAAATGGTTAGTAACTTCAAAACAAAGAAAAGAAAACAACAAATAAAAGAAAATAACCAAAGCAAGTAATATATACAACTAAGGGAAAGAAAAGCTAAAACTAAACTAACTAAAGAACTACTCTAAACTACAAGAATTGGATTTAAGGGATTTGGATTGAGGGATTTGGATTTAAGGGATCATCAACAACAATATGTCAAGCAAAGCATCTCCACAAACAACAAACATCCAAGCGAATAGGGCAAACAAGCTAGCTACAAGGAAAGTAGCCTAGAGATCAAGAAAATGAGGAAACCAAAAAGAGGAAAGAAAATAAACATGCGAGCAACTAAGATATGTACACAACAACAACAAGGTCACCGAGCAAGTTACTAGTTCCCCCAAGATAGATAGAAAATACATCTCAACATCCCAAATCAAAACAAAGCAAGTATCAAAAATATAAGGGATGGAGGTAAAAAGCATGAGAAGCTAAAAGGGAACTAATAACTACTACCATCACCACCACCACTCCCACTAGGCCCGGCCCCATCGGGGTCTCTGTTGCGCTCGGGGTCATCAAAGGGATGAGGGTAAGGCTCCCATCCTCCGGTGTACCCATCGGGCCACCCATAATGCCCCTTGAAAAGATCTTGTTGCCAAGGAGCAAGAGGGGTGTAGCTATCGGGCAAAGTGAGCTCAAAAGGGTGGTTGGGATGGACATGGGGATAGTTAGGATCCCCCCTAAAGTCACTACCACCCGGAGCCTTGTAATCATAGTTTCCATGCTCATCCGGGTAATAGCGACGCTCGGTGTCGGGGTTAGAAGGCCCCGACCAATAAGGATGCCCAAACGAAGGTAGAGGACCTTGTTGGGGCGGGAAATATGGATAGTTAACCGGGGGAGTGATGTTCCCACGGTTAACTTCCATATCATAGAGTTGTTGTTGTTGTGAAAACATACCTTGTTGCACTTCTTGAATACCTCTTACTTGGTCATAGAGTGCCCCAAAGTCTTGATCATACATGTCATCAATGTGGATTTTCCATCCACTCATTTGCTCACTAAGAGCTCTCAAGTCATCATTGGCAAAAGCATGTTGCCCTTGCTCTTGCTCTTGCTCATGGGAAGTTTGTTGGTGTGGAGAGAAATGTTGTTGTTGTTGAGGATGTTGTTGTTGTTGATCTTGTTGTTCTTCCTCATCTTCTTCTTCTTCATCCTCCTCGGAATCAAAGTTGGGATGCCGGAAGGACCTTGGAACATGCCAAACATTGTTGGCAATCCTAGCCAAAGAAGTCAAGCTAGGGTTAGGCAAGAAGAACCAATGCTCGTTGTTCCTTAGCCACTCATATCTCCCTTCACTAAAACCCTTGGAGATAAATTGGATTTGGCCCAATTGTTGCATATCAAGATAGATGGAAGCCGCATCCCCTATCTCCCTACAAAATGGAAGATAATCATTGAGGCGAAGGCGAGTCACAAGCCTAGTCACCATACCCCCACAAGGGATCTCTCCCGACCTTCTTTTGCGAAGGTCCAAACAATATTGGGCAAAGATGTAGCCCAAGTTCAACCGGCCCACAAACTCCGGGCGAGTAGAAAGCCAAAGTACCTTGAGCTCCAATTTACTCAATTTCCCCATCTCTTGCTTGGGGAACAAGACATAGCCCAATAGACGATGCACAACCCTAAGGCAAGGTTGGTACACGTCCGAGATCTTGGCCTTGTTGGCAATGAACTCACTACCACCGGAGATGTCTTCCCACCAAGAATCTTGATCATAATCCGGGAAGATGAAGTGTTCAACGTTAATAATATCCCCATGGGGATCAAAGTCCAAAGCAACGTTGAACTCCTCCAAAGATTGGTCAAAAATGTGGTAGAATAATTGGAACCGCACTCTATATACCCCTCCAATGGGTACAAGTTCCAAGGTAGCCAAGAATTCCAAGGTAGGCTCCTTGTAAGTGCGGTAAGCATCGGCGATGAAAGTCCCCAATCTCAGATTCAAAAGCAATGACCGCACATCATTATCGATCCCCAACTTCAACATATCGGGTTGAAAGTAATGGCGGGTTTGTTTGAGGGTTCTTTCATCTTTGAGATTTTGGTAAAAGGCTTTTTGTTTATCGGTGAAATTTTTCTTCTTTGGAAGAGAGGTTGGAGGTCGTGTTTGAGTAGAAGATGGGTTGGAAGTACTAGGCCTAGAAGATGTACTAGGCCTAGAGGAGGTACTTGGGCGGGGAGGCTCTTCGATGCTAACATCGGTTTTTCTCTTTTTGGTGAGTTTCTTGAGGTATTTAGACATTGTGAGAGGTATAGAAAATCACCAACAACCAATCAAGTAATCAACCAAAGAACCAAGAACACCACACCAAATTCAACGCTTACTACCAAAATCACCAAACTTCCAATTGCACAATTTCTTTCAACCAAACCAAATCCAAACCAATCAATAATATCAATGTACCAAGAAAAATTCCTTTCAATCAATCCAAGAGCAAAACACAAAGCCAATACCGAAATCACCACTTACTACCAACTTTCCAAAATTTCAACTCACAAGAATTCAACCAAAATTGATGAAAATTGCTACAAAATCAACAAACAACACAATGTCATGCAAAATCAATCAACAAACATCACTAATTCACAACCAAAATCAAGAACAATCATCAAAAATCACAAAATCAATACTACACTATTCATGCTCATACAAAATTGTAAATCATGCAAATTTATGATATAATTGACAAAATTAAAGCAAGGATTAGTGATTATACCATAAAAGAAGCAAGATAAACCAAGTTTGAGCAAGCAATTCCAACTCCACACAAAACCCCCAATTTTCGGCCACCAAGAGAAGGAGAGAGAGTGAGTGAAATTTGGGTCAAATTGTGAGGAATTTGTAGTGTAGAAAGATTTGTGAGTGATTTTGAGTGAAAAAGGAGTGATTTTAGTGAGGAATTGAGTGATTTTAGATGGTGATTGAGAGGGTTAGGGTGCGCACAAGGAGGAGGGTTTGAGGGTTGTGTTCGTGAGCTTGAGGATGGAGAATGGAGGAAATGAAGGGAAAGAAGGAGGAAGAAGAAAATAAAGCCCGTTCAGCTCATGTGCGACCGCACAGAGCTGATGTGCGACCGCACAGGCAGGCTGTGCGCCCGCACAAGCCTCGTGTGCGGCCGCACATCCTGTGCGTTCTCCTTCCTTCTTTTTTTCCTCAAAAATTTGATACTTACTGCCTATTTGGGTGCGCGCATGAATCATGATGGTGATGAGGAACAACATAGGCAGTAGCTAAAATCATTTTCAAAGTCCTCAAAGTTGAAAATTCATGTGCACACTTCAAAAATTCACTAAGTATCAATTTCCTCCATTATTCAATATATGAATTTCCTATCTCACCTTTCTAAAAATTCTTACCCTTTTACCTCAAATTTCGATTGGAATCGAACAAAATATGATTTGTGCCATGAACACCTTCCATCCATCATGCATGCTTGTTGAATTCCAATCCCACAAACGAACATCCTAAAAATCCAAATAAAGAGAAAAGTAAAAGAAAAGACAAAGTAATAAAAGAAACAAAAATGAGAAAAAAAAAATCAAAAATCAAAGAGAAAGGTTAGAAACTCCGGGTTGCCTCCCGGGAAGCGCTTGCTTAAGGTCCTAAGCTCGACCCTTCCTCCTAATCACGGAGGATCAAAGAACACCACCCTCTTCAAGGTGGTCGATAGAGCAAATTTTTCTTCAACCTTTGGCAACTTCTCATTGTTGCATGATGAAACTCTCACAAACTTCATTTCAAATTCTTCTTTTTCACTTTTTAACTTCTTCCTTTTTCTTGCCTTCTTTGAGTCACGAGCCTTTTTATTTGGCTTGACTTCAACATCCATTGTCATGGAAGCTTTCTCTTCCTCATGAGGATTAAGTTTGAACCAATTTGGAAAACCAATATCTTTCTCATCCTTTGGCTTTTGAATCTCAAATTCTTCTTCACTAACAACATCAATACTTGCACAAACATCATCAACAAACTCAAAAACATTGTTAGTGTAAGAATCAACCATGCACATATCATCGATCGAATGAGAAAGACTAGCACATGCAATATCTTGGACACAAGACAAAGACTCATGCATAGGTTTCAACTTAAATCTCTCTTCTAAATTCCCACACCTCAAAGTAATTTGACCTCCTTTGACATCTATTAAAGCTCCCGAGGTAGCTAAGAAAGGCCTCCCTAAGATGATTGGAATATGTTCATCTTCCTCAATCTCTAGAACAACAAAATCCACCAGAAAAACAAACGCTCCAATCCTTAAGGGGACATCATCAATTCTTCCCTTAGGTAGCTTAATAGAACGGTCGGCCAATTGAAGTGTTATCTTGGATGGTTGAAGCTCACCAAGATCAAGCCGCTTGAAAACCGAGTAAGGCATAATGCTAACACTAGCACCAAGGTCACACAAAGCATTTTCAAAAAGCATTTCCTTAATTTGACAAGGGATTGAAAAATTCCCCGGATCTTCCATCTTCCTTGGGAGTTCACCATGGATAAGAGCACTAAAGCACTTCCCTCCATCCACCGAACTACCCTCATCAACATCCTCTCTCTCTTCTAAGATCTCCTTAACAAACTTGGAGTACTTAGGCATGTCGGGAATTGGTTCGGTAGGGGGTGTAGAATCATGAACATCCTTAAAAGCTTTAAGGAATTTCCCAAATTGCTCATCCATTTTAAATCTCAAGTATTTTTGGGGATATGGAAGATCGGGAATTCTCTCTATCTCACTCATCCTTTCATCAACACACTCTTCTCTTTTGTCAACCCCACAAAAGAATTCCTTAGACTCAACTTTTTCCTCTTCATTCTCCTTAGCAACACACTCATCTCTTTCCTCCTTTGACCAAGAAACTCCCTCATCAAAATCAAATCCACCACTAGTGGCTATAGAGTACACGGGTTTCTTTGGTTCAACACCTTGGGAAGGCAAAGATGAAGGACTAGCAAAATCCTTAATTGTGCTTGCTAATTGAGTAATTTGAGTCTCAAGCATCTTATTGTGAGTCATCATCTCATTGAATTTCTTATCACTAACCGCCATATAGGTGTTAATGATCTTGGTTTGATTATCAATCAACTCTTCCAAGGTTGTCTTAGGAGAAGAAGGTTGTGAATAGGAATTTTCATTTTGAGTCTTTGGAGCAAAACCGGGTGGGGGACCTCTTTGAGCATTGTTTTGAAAATTTCCCCTTCCTTGGTTGTTCCAATTACTCCTATTTTGATTTGAACCATAACCTTGATTATGGTTACCACCACCATGATTATGGTTTCCATTACCTTGGTTATGATTCACATAACCTTAGTTTTGATTACCATAATTATGATTTTGATTACCATAATTTTGGCCTTGATTTTGGCTACTATAACCTTGGTTATTGTTACCACGAGAACCTTGATTCCCTTGGTTCCTATAACCACCATTATGATTATAGTTGTCAAAATTACCTTGGTTTTGATAATTCCTATTCCATTGGCCTTTTTGATTATCAAACCTTTGAACATTGTTGTTTGACACAAAATTGACATGTTCACATTCATTGTCAAACTCATCAACGCATTCATTAGGACAAGCACTAGAGTCATGATCATACGATCCACATGCATCACAAAACAAGCAACCCAAAGGCATATTATGTGAAGAGGGAGGGGGTTGAGAGTTAGAGGGAGTACCTCTCCCCTTAAATTGGGAGTGAAGATTAGAAGCTTGAGAAGAGGTAGAAGTGCTCTCCAACTTAGCTTTGATTGCGGTGACCTCCTTTCCTAAATTTGTCATTTGAGAGGAAAGGTTGTTGATTGCATTGAGATGGTCCACCGAATACAATGAAGATTGTTTGCTTGAAGAGTCTCTCTCCCCATCTTGCCAATCCCTATAATATGTCACCACATCCTCAATGATGTCTACAACTTCTTCCTCGGTTTTATTCATGATAGGGCCCCCGGCCCCTCCATCAAGGCATGATTTGCCTTGGGGACTTAAACCGCCATAGAAGATTTGGATCACTTGGTATGTGGGGATTCCATGATGAGGGCATTCCCTCTGATACTCTTTAAATCTCTCCCATGCTTCATAGAGACTTTCATTTGGCCTTTGCTTGAACCCTTGAATCAAGGCTCTTGCCTCCGCCGTCTTCTTTTGGGGATAGAAACGGGACAAGAAAGCCTTTGTAACATCATCCCAAGTTCTCAAGGAGTTGGGCTTCACCTCCTTGTCTAGCCACTCCAAAGATCTTCCTATTAGAGAGAAGGGGAACAACTTGAGGCGGATGAATTCTTGAGAGACCCCATTGACTTTGATAGTGTTGCAATATTTTTCAAATTCTTTCAAATGGTTCAATGGGCTTTCATTCTTAGCCCCACTATATTGCCTTCTCTCGATCAAGGTGATCATTGCCGGACGGATTTCGAAGTCATTTGCCGGGGTAGTTGGTGGAGCAATTCCACTCTCAAATCTATATGCCCCGGGCACTCCAAGCTCCTTCAAGGCTATTCTAGGATGTTCACCCATTCCTTGTTCTTCTTGAACTTCTTCTTCACTCGAAGAGCTATAAGCCAAAGATCTAATGTCCACTCTTCTTCTTGAAATAGTCCTTTCTATTTCCGGATCAAGGGGAACAAGGGGACGATCACGGGTTCTATGCATGCAAAACTCACACAAAAATGTTAGTAGCACGGCTACAAATGTAGCCTAGAGAAACAAAATCTTTTTGTATTTTATCAAAAATGAAATAGACTCAAAAACAACATACACTCAAGCACCATTCCCCGGCAACGGCGCCATTTTGATGTGGCGGAGAATGGTAGGTCGTTGGGCTACCACCCCGCCCTATCAAACAATATTTATAGCTTAACTAACCCCTAATAGTGTAGCGGCAAGTCAAGGTCGAACCCAAGGGAATGATGTTAAGTGCACGAAGTCTAGATCAAGCTATTTCGGAAACAAAAGGGGTTTGAGGTAGAACTAGGTCTAAACTAGGTATGCAAACTTGTATTTAATCGATCTAAAACACTAGGGCAATGGATCCACATGCAATCACAATGAAATCGGTAATTTGGGAGGTCAAACCGACTAAGTCAATCGATATGAGGGAAAATTATCATGTATCCAAAAGAGCATACTAAGGTGGTTCACCTAGAGGTCTAACTAGCGTCAACTACGCTAAACACCAACTAGGGAACGTCACAAAGCACCTCAATCGTGAAATTGCAAGTCTACTAATCAATTGTCCGTATCATAGCAAGCTTACAATGCAATCTAGTGTATTAATCAAAGATGGCCAAACCTCAATTAATCACACACATGCACATGAAAAATCAACCAATTTAATCATATCATCAACTCCATCAATTATCCCCAAATTACACTATTCCATCATTCATGCATGCTTCACCATCTCCCTAGCTAGGGAACTACTCACTAGCCATAGAAATGGAGATCAAAACTACAACATTCATCAAATTCATCATCAACATGCTTGAATTCAAAGATTAAACCAACAATCAATCAAAATCAATCAAAATTCAATCAATAACCAAATCAATCATCAACAACATGAAAAACTAATGAAATCAACTAAAATCAAACTTGAATTGAGATTAAGAAGAAGATCCTTACAAAACTTTGATCAAAAGATCAAATACAATGATGAATTCTTGAACAAACACCAAAGATCATGAGTTTCTCTCTCTAGTTCTTGAGTTTCTCTCTCTAAAATTCTCCCAAAAACTAACTATCTAATTCAATCTAAAACTTCCTTTCTAAAAATAGGTAGAAATAACTATATATACAAGGAGGAGGTCGGTAATGACGCCCAAAAATAGACCCTCGTAAGTGCGGGCGCTCGGAGGAGGGAGAAAGGTGCGCACGGGACAAACCCAGGCATGTGCGCCCGCACGCACCTGGTGTGCGGTCGCACACGACCAATGTGCGGCCGCACACTCCCTGTGTGCGCCCGCACATAGCTGGGTTTCCTCCCCTAATTCTCTTTGTCCTAGCTCAAGTGGTGCACGCATCTAGGATGATGATGATGGAGAACAAAGTGGGCAGAAACTTTCTTGAACTTCTTGAAGAATGAAAGCCATGAATAAGGCATAAACAAAGCCTTGAAGCTTGCCCCTTGGATCCACCTTTGACTTGAAACTTCTTGCACTTTCTTTAAGCATAAAAGCAATGAAAAATTGTAGAGAGGAGGCTCGGGAATTCTAGGACAATCAATTACCAAGCAAAAGATAAAAAGCAAGTAAAAGAGAAAAATAACAAGTAAACTAGAAAAAGACATGAAAAAGAGAAATAAACTACAAAAAGCATAAAATGAGGAAAACAAGAATAAAACTAAGGGAAACTAAAGAAAAGAAAGATAAAAAGAAATAAAAATCGTCCAAAAAGGAACCAAATGAGTGCCAAAAATGTCACTCATCACCTAGATACATTGGCCCGTATGAGGTATTGAAAAGAGTTGGAGAGGTAGCATATCAACTAGCCTTACCCATGGAGTTAGCCAATGTTCATAATGTTTTTCATGTTTCCCAACTCCAAAAGTATGTACAAAACCCTACCCATGTTATCGAACCCGAGACTATTGAGCTAGATGAGACCTTAACTTTTGAAGAACGCCCTGTGAAAATTCTTGATACCAAAATGAGAAGTACTCGAAATAAGGCGGTAAAGTTAGTTAAGGTGCTATGGTCTAATCAAAATTCTGAAGAAGCAACTTAGGAAGCTGAACATGACATGAAAAAGCCTTATCCGGAACTTTTTGACCAGGTATGCTAAGTTTCGAGGCCGAAACCCTTAAAGGGAGGGTAGAATGTAATACTAACTTAGCCTTTGTCATCGCATGAGCCTTGTTTGAGAGCTAACTTTAAAGTTCGAGGACGAACTTTTGTTTTAAGGGAGAGTAGATGTAATACCCCAATTTTCTAGCTAGTATAACCTTTTAAACTTTAATTAAACATGTTATTTATAATAGATTTTATAATTATTATTTTCGGATTTGATATCATATATATATAAATATATATACATAAAAAAAAAGAAAAAAAAAACTGAAAACTGATAATTTTCATAAACTGATTTTGGATTATTTCAAGAAACTGATTTTGTTAAAAAAAATAAATAAAATAAAAAGAAGAAATAATGAGAAACATATTTTCTAGAATTGGTGTTATCGGATAAAAAGAAAAAACAACAAACAAATTCTATTTGAAATCAATACTTATCTAGCTTGTAGAAGACCTTCAGGATGAATCTACCTTCACAATATTAAGTTTATAAATACCCAATCTCACGCACCCAAATTGCTATGAGAAAATATTAGTTTGTGTCATTTGCTAAAACACCAACTATAATTGATTGAGTATAGTGGTAAGCTATGATTCTACTTCACCTATCATCCTTGATAATAATAATTGTTAGCCAACCCACTACAAACTACGCCTTCGTCCCTTGACCTTGAGTTATATTTCTATGGCTTCTTCCGATTCACATTTTAAGAAGTATGGTTTTTATTATTTATTTTTGTTTTTTAAAAAAAAAAGAGGGGGTTGTTTTTGGTCTTCTGTAAATTGTAAGATGATTCTTTCAATCACAAACAATAGCTAGGCGAGCAACAATGGTGGGGAAAGATGAGTAATTGTCTAATTGATCTACAAAGTTAGAAAGAGTTGGCAGACATCTCTTTTATAAAAAAATATCTACTTCCTTTCTTTTTTACGTAGTGGTGTATTAGTAATAGGCATCAAGCATTAATGATGTTGCCTAACTAATTCGATTAGTATACTAAACTAAATTGGACTCGTTTATTTGTAGACAAAGGCTATTAGGTGAACGTTTCGGAAGTTATTTACCTTGAGATATTACGCACGATCAAGGTAATTTTCAATGTCCATCATCTTTAGAATCCCGTTAGGAAATTATTTTGAAATATTATGTGTCAAATACGTGCTTATGTAATTATATGTGATGAGTGTGCTATCGTATGATAATATGGAATCATATATAATATTTATGAGTTTTTCTATTTTGTGAACTAGTGTATGTAATTTCAAAAAAAATATGATAATTTTTTATCGTATGAGTTATTTTAAAATAAATATAATCTTGGGAATTAGATGATTGATTATATATAATTGATGGTCTCTAAGGCCTATTGAGAATCGAGTTATAATTAGTATGTCATGTGGAATGACTATGTTCTAATAATATTGGAATTGAAATATTGTTACTTGGGATTAAATTGATTTGTGCAATGCTTGTGTGCAATGTGATCGGACAATGTAACCTAATAAAATGTACAGTGAAATTTAATTTAAGAAGGGAAATGACACCCGAAAGGGTGAAGAACAGGTTACCCACTAGTGGTTATGGTTGCTACTAGTTGGTTTGAATTATTGTATATTACTGTTAGTCTTCCTCCTAATCACTGGGTATTAGTGAGGGGTGTGCACACTAGGGACATTCTGATTGTTTTATGACCATTTGGGGTTACGCGCGGCCCTCTGTAAAGTAGGTGGTGACAGGGACTAGTCCCGGCTTACTGGCGTTCTCTTTCCCTTTCTTAAATAAAGTAATAATATGTTATGTGATAATTTGAACTTGGTTGAGTATTATGATGTCTATGAAGCTATATTATGTATAATATGTTTTTGAACTAAAATTATTTATTTTACGGGATGGAGTTGGATCGGAATTACTCAGTTTATCTTATTTTTGGGAGTTTTCTCTCTTTTCTTGTTTCTGATTTATTTTGCAGGTTGGTAAGAGGGTACTCGATTACGTGTGAGGAGACGTTAGAATAATCACGTAGTTAAGACAATTTAGTTATTTCCGAGCTTAATTATTTCCTTTTAACTATTGGTTTCAAAATAATTGCAGTTTTGATGTAATGACTATTTGATTTGCCACCAATTAGACCACTTAGTTTATTATATATTATTTCATTTTGCTTTGCATTTATTTTCTACGGAAATAAGTGTAGCAGTAACACTCCCAGGGTTCGATGGTTCGGTTTGAAATTAAAGACTCGAATTTTGGGGATGTTACAGTCGAAATCAGGACAAGGGTCGGGATCGAGACAGAAAGTGGTTTTCGAGGGTGGAGGGCAGGTTGTTCTACATTTTCGTGGTGAAGGGAAGGTTGTTCTACGTTTTCGTGGTAGAGGGAAGGTTGTTCTGCGTTTTCGTGGTGGTTCGACAGTTCGTGGAAGGGGGTAGGGGAGGCGCTGCGTTGGGGAAGGATCTGGGCGGCCGGAGCCTGGCGCAGGGGAGTCACACAATCTAACTGTGGGGATGGGGCGGCTGGGAGGGTGGCTTGGGATGGTGAGGTGGTTTTCAAATAATTAATTTTTTTTTCCTATAAAAATATTTTAAACTTTTAAAAAAATTGTTTTATTTATTATTATTTTTTGACAAATTATAGGCTGACACGTGTCATCTAACCTGATATAACAAGTTCGATGACCGATTGGGACCATTTGGAGCAAATAGACATTAAAGGTCGGATTATTAAAAAATAATCAAAAGGTGGGATTATTTTTAGCGGATGAGGCAAAAGTGGGATTATTCCCAGCAATTTTTCCTTTCTAATAAGTGTAAGATTTGGAATTTTACACTTGTTAATGTAAATATTAGAATACTAATGTATCTAATTACCGTTTTATACGGAGTATCAAATATAAAACTTTGGTATTCCCACTTTAACCTTCCGGAGACGTTCGTTAACAAGATCAATTCACAAATGATTAATTTCTAACAGCCTTCAGGTAATGCTATGGCAAACTTGGGGCATCCACAACATAATGTAGTTTTTTTAACGCAAAAAGGGGGGGCTGATTATATTAATTTAGAGATAAAGTTGATGATTGAAATCATCAGTACAAAAGGAGAGCACTGCTGCTTGCAACAAACAGAACAGCAAGCACACAGCAGGCTCAAAATATGATAATCAGTTGGCTCAACATGCCAATCTGAAATATCTAAATTCATCCCCAAACCAGTAACATAAATTACCACAACATAATGTAGTGATGTTCCCAGAATAGAGAGAAAAAAAAAAAAAAGAAAAAAAAAAAAAAAAAAAAAAAAAAGACATGCAGTAATTTGCCCAAATCAGACAAAACATCTTGCCTCTAAACAGAAACACAGTGACAACTTGTACTTATCATCATATAAGATCCGCAACATTGGTGTGGAGCTCCTCATCAATCACCACATTGTAGAATTTCTGGATATAAAAGAGCATTTGCTTATCTGAGCTGGTCGCAAAATTGATGGCAACACCCTTTCTCCCAAAACGCCCACTTCGTCCAATCCTGTGCAGATAGTTCTCAGGTTTAGTGGGAAAATCATAGTTAATCACCAAAGATACTTGGTGCACATCAATACCACGAGCAAAAAGATCAGTGGTAATGAGGACACGGGATGAACCAGAGCGAAATTCACGCATATTATAATCCCTAATATCCTGGTCCATGTCTTCGTGTGTGGCAGACACGGTCTGACCACGAGCTCTCATTTGGTCAGTCAACCAGCCAACATTCTTCCTGGTGTTCACAAAGATGACACCTTGTCTTTGGGTGATTGCCAAAGTTTCATACATCTCACAAAGAGTGTCGAGTTTCAATATTTCATTATCAACATTTATATAGACCTGCTTGATACCCTCAAGGGTGAGCTCATCTGGCTGCACAAGAATCCACACAGGCTTGTTCATGAACTTTCTGATGATCTCAAGGGCCTCAAGAGGCATAGTAGCAGAGAAAACTCCCACCTGGATCTTAGGGGGTAATTGCAAGAAAATGGCATGGATCTGTGGAGGAAAAACGTAGAAATAAGTACCAATAGTACACACATTTAACCCACAGCAATTTAAAAAATTATGAGTGTCAGGTCAAATTAAAAATCATTCATGATGCAGCCCAAATAAAAGGCTGCTACCTTGTTTTTGCACCATGGCTGCAGTTATCATATAGTGTGCATTTCACATTGCAAAGGTTCTTTCAATAAAGAGCAAATAAAAGGCCTAAGCTGAAAAATCTGAATGTAAATTCCTGTAAGGTTAATAACAGTATTACCAAAGTTTATTTAGTGAAGGTGGGGGACAAAAGAGTGCAATCGCATCCTTTACCTACTCATGTTGCTACTCAAGTGTTGATTATGCCTAAGCTAATCAAACAGGAAAGAAGAGCAATAATGTTATCATTTAGACACTAACATCCTTTTGAGATTAGTACATTTGTTTTTTTTTTTTTTTTTTTTAATTCCCGAACGACTTCAATCATTCAAGGGGAAAGAATGAACCAATTGAGGTTTCAAGATTATGCATAGGAAGAATTATGATACTTGTCATGTACTCCATGCAACAAGAATTTAATTTGGGCTACTATTAGGGCATATGGCTTTTATATGAAACTTGAGGTCATAAACAGATTACCACATCAATTTGTCAGATAATAAGAGTATTAAAAATAAATCTAAAGATTAGCACTCTCTCATAAGTCAAGCTTCATGTGACACAAGATTTTAAAATGATATTCTTCTATGCCAAACAGATTGCCAAATGAATTTGTTAGCCTGTATTAACACCAAGACTTATTTAGAAGAATGTTTTCACCGCCAGGTAGGCTGAAGTAGCCCTAATCACATATATTCAAATGCCTAGGTCACATAGTAAGCTAACATTGAAATACAACAGATAATTGACAGTTCAATAATCATAATAATTCAGCACTTCATGGACCACTGTGCTCTCAAAAACTATATCAAACGTTCAAGCCCTTAAGAACCTACACTCCTACCTCCAGTTCATCAACAGCTTTTCAACTAGCTTGTGGAGTTTGGACACAATAGTCAACTAGTGGATTTTATTTTACCATGGATTATTTGAAATATATCCATCTAAACTAATATAGAGTAACTACTACAGCTAAATGCCTCCAAACCCCACTGATTCTTTTGTGCATTCTCACAAACAAAATCATATAATATATCCAACTATCAAGGTTTGCCTCCAAGGCTCCAATGCAAAATGGCACCAATAAACAAGGCAACACACTAAATACAACAAAGCACACACCAAGAACATATATAGCTGTAAACATGACACCAAATTCGATGTCATCCCATATAAACAGCCAAAATTTGTTAAGCATATCCACAAAGATCCCACATAGAAAGAACTTTCAAAAGACCACACAACTTAAAAAAACAATTAAAATAAAAAAAGTGCATAAAAACACCACCATTAAACATTCTAATAGAAAACTAGTAATTAAACACTTCAACCACTTCCCTCAATCCCTCACAGTGTCACCCTAATAGTCGTCCAGTTCTGATATAACTCAATAGATAACAATCCACATCATATCCAAAAGGCCAACCCAAAAATTAAAATAAGAACATTTGAAAGTAGAGCCAGCTTTTAAACACACACCGCCAACAGGTGAGATGGGGGAACTAGGCTCTATGATTCTTAGAGACAAGGTACTAGCAATAAACAAAGGTGAGTGTCCAAGTGTTAGACTTAAGTATTTCATGAAACTAACATCATAATTTAGCCTAAAAAGAAGTGACAAGCGTCTATACCCATGCCAGATAGGCAAGGATTTATAATGGTTCATTGAAGTGGAATGAAGAATAGGAGTTATCAGCAGCTCCACATAGTACTTTATGAAGTAATAACGCATTATAATTTGTTAAAAGAAAAAACTGCAGAATAGTAACCCATATAGTTATTCAACCATTGCAAAAAACATTCATGTATGTGTAGATTTCAATGATTAAAAACATAACCAGTCTCATTAAACAGTCATATATGTGTATATTGCAATGCATAGAATAGGCAGGACAAAACATAAACAGTCTCATTAAATATTGCAATGTAGAAAACCTAATTGCAAATGAATATACAAGTAAAGTGTGCATTGTACCTGGCTCTTGAAACCTCGAGAAAGAATTTCATGAAACTCGTCAAGAACAAACACCTTAAGGTTGTTTGCACAAAGGTGCCGTCTACACAATCTGTCAAAGACACGATCAGGGGTACCAATAACCACATGTACTCCTTCAGCAAGGATTCTTTGATCCTCAAGAACGCTTGTACCATCAACACAAACAAATACCTTCACCCCCAAGTAGTTACCAAGAGCCCTCAGAACGATCTCAATTTGCTGAGCGAACTCCCTACTAGGAGCAAGAACAAGAGCTTGACACTCCATCAAATCAAAATCCAGTTGGTTTAATATCCCACAGCACAAAGTGGAAGTCTTTCCAGTACCAGATTGGGCTTGCTGAATGACATCAAGACCATTACAAAAGGGAACGATTCCCTTTTGTTGAATTGCTGAAGGTTTCTCAAAACCTGACAGCATTAATACAATTAACCACCGGAATAAGCACATGATATCAATTTAAAGTAAATGTATCTTGAAATTTACCACAAGCACAGATTCCTCTGAGAAGGTTCTCATTCAAACCCATCTCATCAAATGTACAGAAGACCACATCATATGAAATGAAGAGGTCATTTAGTTTTCGGAAACACCTTCATCATAAGATTAAAGTTAGTCAGAAAAAGAAAAAAATCAAAAAGTTCAAGGTGGATACACTCACAAAGTAATTTGAGGAGCTCTAGGTATGACTCCAGAGTCTCTAGTCATGACTGCATCACCAACACACAAATATTATTAACACAAAAAAAAAAAAAACCAAATTGATTACACACTTTAAAAAAAAAACAAAAAAAAATTTCTACAATAAACTGATTACTATACCTCCTATAAGCTTCTGGATCCGAAACTCATCAACTCCTAATCTACGAGCTAAATTAGCACCATAGTGAGCTAGTTGATTCTCTTGTTTAGGAATGTATTGAAGCTCAAAAGCAGGGGGGAAATTCCTGTTCAACTTTAGAACAATTTGATAAGCCAATTGATATACAGGACCCCTTCTATGCTTAGGAAACTTTTGGTCTAGTGTGCCTGCTTTCATGGCATCAGAAATACTTCCAAGTTCAGAAATACCCCACAAACAATCAGAAAGTAGAAGATCCACTTTAGGTCTTTGCTCACTGGCAAATCTGTCAATGACTTTCAACTCACATAGTTTGGAAATAAACTTGCCAAACCATTTTTCATAGTAAATTTCGTCCTTCACCCAAACACCGTAACAATCCCTCTCCACCCAATACATTCCCACTACCCCTTCCTTTCCAGTTGTTGTGGCACTCATGTCACAATTGACCACATGAGTAGGTCCCAAAACTTCAGCGCCGTTCAAAGACTTCAAACCACTGAATCTTGGAAAAGGACATTGGTAGGGTTTATGATTTACAACGAAATATCTCCTCTGAAATCAAATAAGGGGTGCAAAAGATTCAAAAATCATTAATTTAAACCCTAAATGGGATTAATTAACATTTATTAACTACTACGTAATAGAATAGCATAGAAACGAACCTGAATTACTCTGGTGCTCGTCCTTCCACATTTCAATGTCCCAAAAAACATGGTTGCAAACCCTTGTTTGGCAAGTTGGGGGAGAGAGTATTGTTTACGTTTGGGGGTTTCTAAACTTAGGGGGTGTTTGGAAAGTGGGACTATGGCCCTGTTTGATTCCCCTTAATTCTGCTGAACTGAAATTATTTTTACTGAATTGAACTTATTTTTACTGAATTGAACTTAATTTTACTGAACTGAAAGTATTTTTACTGAAATTATTTTTACTAAAATTAAATTATTTTTATAGAATTGAAATTATTTTTACTGATTTTCTATTATAATTCTTCTTTAAGAAAACTGAATTTTACTGAACTGAACTTATTTTTACTGAACTGAAATTATTTTTACTGAACTGAAATTAATTTTACTGAACTGAACTTATTTTTACTGAACTGAAATTATTTTTACTTAATATTATTTTTTTAAGGTGAAAAGAACAGGGCCTATGAGGTGGGTAGGGGTGTTCAAAAAAACCCGACCCGCTGTCCTGCTGTCCCGGCAACTACCCGATGGGAATTTTTTTTAAAAAAGCATGTTTTTGCGGGTCGGGTTCCCGACCCGGGAAAACTGCCTTCAATCCGGGTCGGGACATGGGGCGGATTTTTTCATAAACGGGTACCCGAATACCCGAATTAAAAATTAAAAAAAAAAAAATTTACCCTCTCTAACCCCTCACAGTCAGTCAGACACTCAGACCCCCAACCTAATTTCACGAAATTAGGGTTGTTTCCCCTCACTCTCTCTCCGCCGCTCCCTCTTTCCTCTCTCTCTTCCTGCCCCTCTCTCTCTCTCTCTCTTCCTGCTCTTTCTTCTTGCCTTCTTCTTCCTGCCCTTCACGAGTTTCAGCGAGTTCGTTCCATCGAGTTCAAGGCTTCAGTCCAGGTAATTTCTATTCTCATGCTATTTTAATTTCGTTGTAATTTGTGGTAATCCAATTGATGGTGTATTTCGTGATAATTGATAGTGTATTTCGTGCTAATTGATAGTGTATTATGGTGTTTAATTAGATGACAAATTCATACATGCTCGAATTCGTTCTTATCCTTATTTTTCATTTTTATTTTTTGCTGATTTGCTCGAATAATGGTGCATTACTTAGAATTATTTCATTATTGATGATTGAATTATAATGTGTGACCTGAATTTTAGTTTCAAGATAATATATAGATTATCAATTCGGTATTTAGGCATTGACAGAATAAGTGATTAGTGTACAATGTAATTTTCAGTTTTAAAATGAATGGACTAATTTATGTATGTTTGTTTTTTTACCAGAAAATGTCAGATTTAGATGACATGATGGTGACAAATTCAAATGAAACAGTTGGGAACCAAAGATCTGATGATAGTGATGATAGTGATGAGGCAGAAATTTTGGAGAAGGCTCCGAAAACATGGCATAAGAAGAAGAGAGCGGGGAAAAAACCAAAAGCCGAAAACAATGGAGGTAAGAAGAAAAAAATCTCTGATGCTTGGGAACACTTTCGCGTGCTTGCAAATGATGTAGATCATGCTAAATGTGTTTCTTGTGGAACAATAATTGGTTGTAAAAGTTTAAATGGAACTAATGGCATGAAGAGACATCTGAAAGGTGTAAAAAAAGCTCCATTTTACAAAGATAAAACTCAAACAATCTTAGATTTTGAGTCTAGGACACAGATTAATACCGATGGGACTGTTCATCAAACTGTTAGTGTTCCTAAATTGTGGAGATATAATTATGATGAGATTAGAAAAGCACTTGCTAAGATGTTGATTGTAGCTGCCTTTTGCTTTCGTTGAACGTGAAGGTTTTCGTCAGTTTTGTAAAGTCGCTTGTCCTGAATTTGTTACTCCCTCGCGTGCTACAATTACAAGGGATTGTTATGGTCTTTTTATTGAAAAAAGGAAAGAGTTAATGAACGTTTTCAATAATTTGTCATCTAGAGTATGTCTTACTACAGATACATGGACATCGGGTCAAAATTTGTCATATATGTGTCTTACTGCTCATTTCATTGATGATAATTGGAAATTGCATAAGAGGATCATTAACTTTTGTCCTGTTGCTGGTCATTCTGGGGAGCTTATTGGTAAATCTATTGAAAAATGTTTGTTAGAATGGAATGTAAAGAGGGTTTTAACTGTAACAGTTGACAATGCTAGCTCAAATGATTTGGCTATAAAATACTTGAAAAAAATCTTTAATCTTTGGGATGGGTGTGTGTTGAATTATGAGTTTTTGCATATGAGATGTGCCGCACATATTTAGAATTTGGTTGTCAAAGATGGCTTGAAAGATGTGAATGTGTCTGTTTTAAAAGTTAGAGCTGCTGTGAAATATGTGAGGTCTTCTCCTTCTAGGCTTCAAAAGTTCAAGTCTTGTGTTGAAGAGGAGAAAATCACTTCCAAAGGTCTTGTTTGCCTAGATGTTGAAACAAGGTGGAATTCCACCTATTTGATGTTTAAGAGTGCTTTAGTGTTTAGGAAAGCCTTTAAGAATATGAAAACAAAGTTCTCTCCTTACACTAAAGAGCTTATGAAGCAACTGGTAGGGGGTGTTCCGGATGATGAGGATTGGGATAAAATTCAATGTTTCTTGCCTTTTCTTGAAATTTTTTATAATGCTACTTTGAAGTTGTCCGGATCCCGTTATGTGAGGGGAAATACTTTTGTGGAGGAGATTTATGATATTGGGTACACAATATATGACTATGTTAATGACCCGAATGATGATGTTAAGAAAATGGCAATGCAAATGAAGTTGAAAATTGACAAGTATTGGGAAAATGTTCATAATATTAATATTTTGATGTTCATTGCATTGATTCTTGATCCTGGAATAAGATGAAGTATACGGTGCACATTGTGCGTAATTCTTATGATGTTAGTAGTTCCTATACTTTGTGTCAACGCATTCAAGATGCATTGAATTTATTATATGAATCTTATGCACAAAAAGTAGAGTCATCTTCTACTAACCTTGCCTCTACAAATCAAAGTGAAAAAGGTGGACAAGAGCAAAAAAAGGGTCTTAACAATGTATCTCGGTTAAGGGATAGTTTTGTAAGGGAGAGTGGGAATGATTCATCTTCCAAAGGAATGATATTTTGATATGGTGGAGTGGACAAGGAAAAACATACCCAATACTTATGACTATGGCTCGTGATATTCTTGCTATTCCGGTTTCTTCCATTGCTTCCGAGTCCGCTTTTAGCACGGGAGGACGTGTTCTAGATTCCTTTCGCACTTCTTTGAGCACAAAAATGGTAGAAGCTCGTGTTTGTGGCCAAGATTGGATGCGTAGTTCTAGTGTCCCTATTACTATAGAGGAAAGCTTGCTTGAGTTGGAAAGTATGGAAGAAGAAGGTGATTTAATTAACTTTATCTATTACTTTATTTTACTATGTTATACATAATATATTTGATATGTAATTATTTTTTTGCATTATTTGTTTTTGCAGGAATTAAAGACTTGGTTTTGGAGCAACCAACAATTATTATTGATGAGACAATTGAAGTTTCGGATCTCACAAGTGAAACTTGACCTCCAAGCTTATTTAATTTGCATTGTGGCTTTGTTCTATTATTGTACTTTGTAATTTGTGTGTTTGGAATTATGTAACTAATGACTTCCCCTAAACTTTAGCTTTTAATTAGTACTTTAATTATGTTAAGACATGTATTTTAATATGTTAAAACAGGTTTCTAGGTTACTTAAATGATGTAGCAGGTATTTAACGAGTCAAGGGCTCAAGGCTGATTTCTGGAAACCATGCAGGTCTTTACAAAAAAAAAATGCGGCAGGTTTTTTTATAATAGGCAGCAGGTTTTTACAAAAAAAAAATAATAATAAAGCAGGTTTTTACAAATAAATGCAGCAGGTTTTTACAAAAAATAAAATCTGAAAATCTTGAATTTTTACAAAAAAAATGCAGCAGGTTTTTTATTAAAATAAATTAAATAACAGCAGGGATAAATAGTTAAATACATAATATTAAGTAAAAAGTTAATTAAAAAAAATGAAAAATAGATCCGGGTACCCATGTCCCGACCCGAATAACCCGGGTACCCGGATTATTCGGGTCGGGACATGGGACAAGCTACCAAGTACCCGAAAACCCGGGTACCCGGATTTGAACACCCCTAGAGGTGGGAATAGGATTATTTAATCCCAAGCTCCATAATCCCATGTTTGTTGGATGGGAATTAGTTTAGGGAGTGGGAATAAGCTTGGGAATATTTACCCTCTATTCCCACCATTTTATTACCTAGGGGGGGTAGGTAATAAAATGGTGGGAGTTCTCTAACTATATAAAAGACATAACTGCCCTCAACTTAATAATACATATCAAATTTGAGCCTTTGAGATTTAAGACAATAAGGATAAAATTGTAATTTCATCTTTTAATCCTAATTTTATTCCAAGTTATATGCCAAACAAGAGATTGGGAATATTTGACAAACTCCCACTTACCAATTCCCATTCCCACTTCCACTTTATATTTTCCCAAATTCCCATTCCCACTTGCCAAACGCCCCGTTAGAGCTTTCCCAATGGTTATAAAATTCGTTGCATGAAGAAATATTTTGGGGAAAATTTTATCCCAATGGTAATTTTTTACCAAAAACTTCATGAACTTTTGTAAAAAAGTTCACACTGTGAACTTATTCACAAAAATATTCACGCGGGTCCCAATCTCTCTAATTCTGACTTTTATGCCTTTTTTCCTTTTTTTTCTTTTTTTTAATAAATTATGTTAGAGAGAGAAAGAAAGATGAGTATGGTTAAAAGTAAGAGATAGATTGGTAAGAGAGTTTTTGGTTTTTTCATTGATGGGATAAAAAAAATTTCCTCACAAAAAATCTGATGTGGAGGAGAGGGAAAGTTAGAGAGAGAGTGGTGAAGAATTTTATTTTTCTTCACTATTGTGCATGCTCTAATGCTTCTTTTAATCTTGATTCACGGAATAGTCGTTGTTTATTTAGTACTTTTAGGATGGAGAAAATGAAGGAGGCTGAGGCGGCATTTCTTTTTTGGAGACAACGAGCAAAAGTGAAGTGGGATGCGTATGGTGATGAGCATTATAGATTACTTTTATCTCCAGTTCAGGCCCGACGTCTGAAGAACATTATTCTAGGGCTTAAGGACAATGATTTTTCCTGGGTTTCGACTGTGGGGGATATTCGTTCTTTGGTTCTCAATTTTTACAAGTCCTTATGCAGTAGGAATTTGGATCGACCTCCTCTTTCTTAGTTTCCTTGGGATTCCCTTCACATCCCTTCATTATCTGACAGACATCGTCAGTCACTACTAATCCCCTTTTCGGCCGATGATATTAGGCAAGCGATGTTTAGTATTGCTGATGATAAGTCTCCTAATGGTTTTACTTTAGCCTTTTTTAGTGAGGTGGGTGATCAGGTGGTGAATGTTGTCCAGTTCTTTTTTGCTCATGGTTATTTGCTTAAAGACTAGAATCGGACACTCTTTGTTTTGCTTCCTAAAGTAGATCACCCTGAACATGTTTCTCAATTTAGACCGATAGTGCTCTGTAATGTTCTTTATAAATGCATAGCTAAGTGTCTTGCTCGCCGTCTACGTTAGATACTACCATACATAGTTTCGGAATTTCAAAATGCCTTTGTTCCTGGTAGGTTGATGTTTGATAACTACTTGATGGTGCATGAGATTCTTTCATTATTTATGAATGCTTCCAAATCCAAGAAACGTTTTTATGCATCCCTAAAACTAGATATGAATAAGCTTATGATAGAGTTGAGTGAGACTTTCTTAGTAGGGTTCTTCAGGTTTTTTGGGTTTCCTCCCTACTGGATTCATCTGATTGTGCAGTGTGTATCTACAGTCTCATACCAGGTGTTGGTTAATGGGTCACCTATAGAGGGTTTCTGTCCTCAACGTGGTCTACGTCAAGGAGACCCGCTTTCTCCATCCTTGTTTGTTCTGTGCATGGAGGTTCTTTCGGCTATGCTGCGTAAGGCAGAATCAGAAGGCCTTTTTAGGGTATTAAAATTGCTAGGGGAGCTCCTACCATTTCATACTTGTTCTTTGCAGATGACTCCTTGCTATTTTTCCAGGTTTCTCCTCCAGATTGTGAACAGGTGTTGAATGTGCTTTCTGCCTTTTGTGATATTTCAGGTCAAATGCTTAATTTGCAAAAGTCGTTTTTCAAGTTTAGTCCTGATACTCCTGAGAATTACTAAGCTTATCTGTCTAGTTGTTTGAAAGTGAGATCTGAATCTAGATTGGGTTCTCATTTGGGGCTTCCTGTTGATTTAGGTTGTAGTAAATGCTCTGAGTTTGGTTTCCTCTTGGACAAGGTGGTCAAACGTCTACATACCTTTACATCTCTCCGGCTTTTGTCGCGGCTAAGCTTGTTATTATCAACTCAGTGCTCATTGCCTCCTTTAATCACATCTTGTCTGTTTTCGAAATTCCTAATTCTATGTGTTCCAGAATGGATAATTTGTTAGCCAGGTTCTGGTGGAAATCTTCTTCTTCTAATCGAGGATTGGCTCTTCGGTCTTTGTCGTTGCTCCATCTTCTGAAGGGTTTAGGGGGATTGGGAATTTACAGTATTTCCCCTTTTGAACCCTATTGCCGAAGCAGAGTTGCCGACTTATTCAATGCCCTCAGCTATTGGTTTCTTGTCTTTTATCTACAAAGTATATCCGGCTCTTCGTTTTATTGAATCATTCTCGGCTTCTCGTCCCTCCTGGGGTGTAGGGGTCTTATTTCGGGGATGTCGTTGTTGCCGAGGGGGCTGTGTTGGAAGGTTGGTTCAGGTTCTCGAGTTCGTATTTTAGAGGATTCTTGGGTTCTGGGGGGCAGTTCATTTTAAGGATCTTCCGTCCAAGTCGGTTCAACCGACTCTTGTGTCTTCTTTACTTGATCCGCATTCTTGCGCGTGGGATGCTACTATTATTCACATGCTGTTTCATTCTAGCTCTGCTGCTAGAATTCTTTCGTTGGATATGTCTATGCGTTTAATGGATGATTTTGTTTACTAGAAGTTTACTAAGGATGGTGTTTTTACAACGAAATCTGCTTATGCTCTCCTTTGTGAGCCTAGGGCCATGTTTGGTAGTCCGTTTCACATCTCTCAAGCATGGTGGCGGAAGTTTTGGGCTTTACCTATTCTACCTCGGTGGAAAATATTTGGTTGGAAATTGCATCACGACGCTCTTCCTTTAGCGACCATTCTCAATTCTCGAGGCCTCCCTGTTGATCTAGTTTGTGCATTTTGTCATGTGGATGTGGAATCTGTGTCTCATACGTTCAGAGATTGTCATGTTATCTGTAGTCTTTGGCTATCTAGAGCGTTGGGCATCCAATGGGATCTTATGCAGTTCCCTTCATTTAGTATTTTGTTCTCGAGTACAATTTCTCTTTTTTCGACATCGAGAAATCGGAAAGGCATTGCTTTGTTTGTTCTCCTTTGGGCGATTTGGATTTCTTGTAATCAATTGAGGTTTAGGAAAGCTGTTTGGTCACCTAAGTCAATTGTTGTTATGGCGTCAGATTGGGTTCTTCGTAATATGCAGGCTCTAGATTGTAAGAGGTTTGCAAGGTCTTCTCGTTCGGTTAGTTTGGAGGCTATACAGAATGTCAAGTGGTTGTGTATGCGGGGGTTACCTTATATTTCTCCAACGGCTTGTTTGATTGTAGATGGGGCTTGGGATTGTTCTACTTACAGGGTGGGAACAGGCTGGATAATCCGCGATCTTCATTCTGCTGAGGTCCTAGGAGGTGGTTGTCGGCCTTTTATGGCGAGTTCAGCGTTGCAGTTTGAGCTTCAAGCTTGTGTTTGGGGTTTGGAGTTTTCTATTCGTAAAGGCTTTTTGAAAATTCGGGCTTATACAGATTGTGTTGCCCTCCTTACTGCTTGGTGGCTCATTTAGGAGTTGCGGGCTTTAGTTCAGTCCCTTTTGGTTCGCCAGGTTCAAAAGGTTCCTCGTTTGTGGGTTAATCCTGCTCACTGGTTTGCTGGTTGTGCCCGGCGTCATCATTTGTTGTACTTTCAGGTTTAGTTTTTTTGGGTTGACAGTTGTTGTTTTTGGTTGTTGTTTCCTTTTATTTGATAGCTCTTTTGTCAAAAAAAAAAAAAAAAAAACTTTGAGTCTCATTTGACAAAAAATGTGGGGCCCTTGTCAATATTCTAATATATTTTATAATTTATTTAAGTTTTACCTTTTTATTTTATTTTTTAATCTTTTAATATTTGATATTAAAAAAGAAATGGATTTGGTGGGCCATAAATTGAAAGTGACATTTGTATATTTTTAGAGAGTTTCACCATTGAGAAATTAGACTTTACATGAGTTGCTAAATTGAGAAGTGGGTATGGTATCACCATTGGAGGTAAACTAAAACTTGAGTCTCACCATTGAAGATGGTCTTATAGTTGGGAATTCAATAAAATATTGACAACCCCTTGTTTGGGGTGTGAAGGGAATTGATTGGGAATAAATAGCAAATTTACAATAACACCCTTATTAATATTATATCCTTATGCTTTCAATAATGGCAAAATGGTCTTTTCCTATATATTCCCAATCCCCATCTCTATTACTTGCCCCCCCCCCCCCCCAAGTAATAAAATCATAGGAATAGAGCAATTTTATTGCCACTCCCAATCCCACCTAAAATTTCCCTTCCCACAAACAAACAAGACAATACATACTCCCACCTCCTCAATTCCCATTCCCAAGCCCCAATTCCCACTTACCAAACACCCCCTGAAGGTACGACGAGTTCCGGCGACGGTGCGACGAGTTATAGGGAAAGTGTGGTGAATTCCGGCGAGGTGGTTGGGCGGTGGGGATAACTGGGTAAGGTGTGGATATGGTGGTGTAGTGGTGGCTTAGGAAAGGGAATGCAAAAGTCTAAGGGGTGGGGAATCAATGTATAAGGATTTTGGGTAAGCTCAAAAATAAAAATGGGGAAAAGGAATGAAAAAAGTGACAAACAAACATCAAGAAGGAGAGTTTTTTTTTTTATGGGGTGAGGCATATTCATTCCCTTTCCCTTTGATTATTAAACCCAACCAAACGGCCCCTTAACACAAATAGAAAGAGAGGTGTTTTAAGAAAGAAAGAGAGTTTTTTTTTTTTCCTCAATTTTAGGTTTTGTCTAGTTTACCTTATTTTTACTTATTTCGGGAAAAAATAAGTTCAGTTCAGAAAAAAAAAGTACAGATCAGTAAAGAAATAAATAAGTTCATATCATATCATCGTCTTATGTGTAGTTTTTTTTTTTTTTTTTTTTTTTTTTTTTTTTTTTTTGCGCTAAATATCTTTAATTTCGTAATTAAAAAATTGTGAAAATCACATAATAATAAAATACACAATATTACGAGTGTAACAAGATCCCACTTGATATATTTTTTCTGTATAAATTATCGTATATAAGGTCAAAAACTGGTCAAATCTGACATTTAGATCAAATCAGATCAGACCAAACCAGATCAGATCAGACTAGATCAAATAAGCAAAAATAAGGTGAACTAAACAAGCCCTTAGTATTTTATTCTCTAGTTGGTCTCATTCTAGTTATTTTTCCCTTTTTCATGTATTTTTGTACTCCCTCCGTCCCATAATATAGTTCTTGATTTCCTGTTTTGGAGATCCAAAATGTTGTTCCTGTTTCTATTATTAGATAATCTATAAAGACCATTATACCCTCACTTTTTTTAACTTTATTTATTGTACTTCCTATATTACCCTTTAATTTTGCACATGCCTTGTACTTTTTTCCACTTTCTCTCTCTAACTTTTGTCTATAATTGTACTTTTCACTTTTATTAATGTACTTCATCGATTTTTTCCTCATAGCTCTTAAATACCAAGAAAAGACACAAACAAGAACTATATTATGGGACGGAGAAGGGGATTTTATCGTCTTTTCCCTTTTACTTGGTTGTCTTTTTTTATTTTCAAGAGTAAGGTGAAGTCCAAGGCTCTTCATGGCAATTCCTCGGGTTTGAACATGCTAATAGTGCACGGTAGAAGCTCTCATATACCTCACAAAGCAAGGGAATACTTACTCCAAGACTTGATGCTTGCGACCTCATGTTGAGATCACATGAAAATATGATGTTGAACCCACCATCAACTCATTTCGAGAATGCCATAACTAATGTTGATCAGGAGTCCGCACCACTTACATTGAGGGACGCACAGAGGAGATCCCCTTCTCAGGGGCGCGGGCGTGTAGGTCCGCGCCACCAGAGTTCCCAATTCTGTACCCTTTTCTTTGCGGTCGTGCATTTCGGAGTAAGAGTGCGCCTGTACTGGTTTCTTTTGGGCGCCCAACTTATTTCTCCGATCCTTAGTTTCACTACATGTAGGTTTTCCTTCTATTTTTAGAAGATGAAGATTCTAGTAGTTTTTGAAAGTTAGTGAGAGAAAGTTCTTAGATTTTAGAGAGAGAAACTTGAGAAAATCAAATGATTTCTACATTTGAATTCCTTCTACTTTGAATGCAAGCAGTATTCCTTTGATTTGATCAAAGTTTGTAAGAATCTTCTTCTTCTTAATTTAATCTTTTGCATTTGATTTTGATCAATTGTTTGCAATGATGATAATGATGATGATTAGATTAGTTTTGTTCTTCATTTTCACCATGTTTAGTGAGAAGATTCCTTACTAGGGTGATGATGAATAATGCATGAATTATGGATCCTTGCTAATTGTTGGATTTTGATTGATTGAATGATGTGATTATATTGGTTGATAGAATTGTGCATGTGTTTGAATTATTAAGGAGTAGCTAACCTTGATTCTTAAGCTGGATTACATTGTGATCTCTAATGACATAAACCATTGATTTTGGGATTACTTTTATTGATTAATTTGATTTTTGATTCTTCTTACTAGTCATTTATAGAGGAAACCTGATTTAACTTCTAGGAGAATTCTCTTGATTGCAATTACTATTTCCCCTTGCAACATTGGTTGATTGATTTTCCCTCGATTAGTATAACTGTCATGATTTTATGTGGATCCTAATCCCTAATGCTTCGATATTGATTTTTGATACGATATTTGCTTTGTATGCTTAGCTCTGTTGAATGGTATTTATACCACTCTTTTATCCTTTTCTTTAAGGATTTTTCCCTTCATTTGGCAGTTGTTTGAGCCTTTTTCAAGCACTTTGTTTTAGTTTGCTTTGCCTTGTTCCTTTTTGTGTTTTCCCCTCCTTTTCCTTTGTTTTTGGCCTTGCTTTGTCGCTTTCCCTCTTTTCTATACTTATGTTTGTGTATGAGTGTTTGAGTAGGTTGAATGGAGTGCTCGTGTGATCCTGCTCGAGGCTTAGTCAACCTTTTTGAGTGCATTGGAATAGCGGAAGAGAGGAGCATGGATTTGGAGAAGAGTCCGGAGCTTTCAAGAGGAGCGGCCGCTCACCAGAGAGGAGCGCCCGCTCCATTTTATTGAATGTGTTCAGTAGTTGGTTTATAATTAAATATATTAAACAACTAAAGAAGGAAATACACAACATTCAAATAAATTATTATTTCATACCAAAATACTTGATAAAATTTATACAAATTATTACTTCATATAACACATATATATGGGCATAAAAGATAACGTATATGAACATCGACAGAAAATATATGAACAAAATTATGAAGGTAATGGATATGGAACGATTAACATCAGATTTGCTAATTTTATTATACAATCCACCAAAAATGGTCAAAATCTCCAAAAAATAAAATCAGCATATCTCCATTTTTTTAACAACTAGAGTGTACCCGTGCAAAATGCACGGGATATATTAAAAAAATCTAATAACAAAATTATATGTAAAAAAAAAAAGCTGATTTTTATATAGTACGTCGTATGCAATAAATAGATAGTTTTTTGGGTAATTGTGTGTTTTTCGGTAAAATAATAGTAGAAGTTATTTGGAGGTTTTTTTTTTTTTGAGAGGTGGAAGTTGTTTGGATGCCAATAAAAAAAAAAAAAAGAAAAAAGGAGAGTGCATGAGAATTAATACTCGTGCAGTAGAAAATATGATAAAGCGAAATGTTGGTAGTTAGTCCCTTGAAAAAAATACCAGAAAAATAAAATAAATAAAATAAAATAGTCGGATGGTAGTTATTGGTTTTGTTTTTTTTTTTTTTAAAAAAAAATCAGAAAAATAAAATAAATAAAATAAAATAGTAGGATGGTAGTTGTTGGTTTTGTTTTTTTTTTTTAAAAAAAAAAAAAAAATCAAATGCATAGAATTTAAGTATTGGGGATTTGGAGGTTTGTGGGGAAGTGCTGCCAAAAAAAACTCTACAATTATAATATAGAAATGCAAGAAACTTTATATTAAAGTGAATAGAAAAGGTAGAGTTTTTCCCATTGTTGAAAATTTTAGAGGTTCTAGTAATTTAGAGGTAAAAAAAAGGAAGAATCAAAATTGTCAATAAGGGAAACAAAAAAATAATCTTTTTAAAAAAGAAAAAAGAGGAGAGAGAAAAATCAAAATTGGTTGTTGAAAGTTTTAATTTAGGTTTTCAAATAAATTAGAGGTAGAAAAAAAGAATATCAAAATTCAATAGTGAAAAAATAAAAAAAGTTGGTTGGACTTCAAACTGTTGGGCGCAAGCTTCTTTCTGTTGGGCACGGATTCGTCTGGGCTAAGCAGCGGATTGGCCTGGAGCTAGAGGTGTCAATTCGGATAACCGGATGGAGTTTGGGTCGGGTCTGATCGGGTCGGGTCTGCTCGGGTCGGATATGTTCGGATCAAAATTATCCTTTTAACTCGGATCGGGTCGGATCGGGTCAAATTCGGGTCGGGTCAAATTCGGGTCATGGTCTATCGAGTCCGGGTCGGGTCAACTCCAGATCGGTTCACTTTCGGTTCGGATAAATTTGGATCGGGTTTAAAACGGGTTTAACCGGATAACTTCGGGTCGGATGAATTTGGGTCGGGTTGATTTCAGTTCGGATGATTTCAGTTCGGTCAAGTTCGGTTCGATTAAGATAAGGTTGATCCGTTGATTCATTAAATGGTCAGTTTCAATTCAATTCCTTTTTGTGTTTGGCTGGATTTTGGTCGAGCTGACCAAATTCATATCCAAATAAGGTTATTTTTAATCTAGAGATATTATTGAGTTTTTACCTTATTATTGGTTCAATATGATTATTAATTATGAAGCACGAAGTTTTAGTTTTCTCATTTGATCAAGTTATGTATAATTTTTATGTTAAAGGAAAATTGAGATTGAATAATTATCGATAACTTATCGTACCTATATAAGTGAGACCGAGCTAGTGATTGATGAGTAATAATAGTTACATATGGTGATGTATACAAAATAGAATATCAATTTTTTAAGGTTATTACAAGGGTACAACTCTTCATCAATTGTACAATCTTGCGAGGTTATGAGTTCTGTACTATTAGTTTAGTTTATTACTAATTCAATTTGTATAAGATATTTGTTAGAGTTGTTAGAATTACTTTATCACTAATTCAATTGTTATATTAAAAACTTGACATTATACATAGTGATGGTTAATTGTTACTATGTACATTCTTTTTATTTGAGCATAAATTATTGCATATGTATGTAGGGTGTGTATATAACCGTATGATGTATAATGCCTATAATTCTAGGATAATGCACAGTTGTAGAGGAAGTAGTAATGAAGGAATGTTATGTATTTGTAAATACATAACAACGATTATAAAATTCTAAAAACACATGGTAGAGAGAGAAAAAAGGAGAGATATAGGAAGAGAGGGCTCTTTATATGGACCCCACCTACTTTTTGGTCAGATTGTCTCACGTGATGGTTTGTAGTAAACTTAAGACTCCAGACTATTTCTTTGTAGTAAAAAAGTTAACTTATTAATAATTAGTAAATATATAATATAAGAACTTGAATAAAAAGGTCAATAATCAATCATGGTCGGGTTAAATTCGGATCGGGTAAAAATCAAATCGAGTTAAAATCGGGTCGGGTTAATATCAGTTCGGGTCAAAACAGATCGGATCTGATCGGTTATTTGTCGGGTCAATTTCGGATCGGGTTGAGCTTGGGTCGGGTCAAATCGGTTCGGTTTGAGTTCAGGTCGGGTCAAATCGGATTCGGGTTGAGTTCACGTCGGATCAAATCGGTGTCGGGTTGAGTTCAGATCGGGTCAAGTTCGGATTCGGGTTGAGTTCGGTTCGGTTACAGATCGAGTTTGGGTCTTGAATTTCTCGGATCAAATCGGATCGGTTACAGTTCGAAACGGATAATTTTTTTCGGGTCGGTTCGGATTTGACACCTCTACCTGGAGCACCTATTTCTAGATGCACCATGGTGCATGTTATATTAATTGATTTTTGGACTTTATCTTTATTTCATTTCACAATTTATACAATGTATTATAAGTTTTCAAGCCCGTAACTACTCTCATAGTTTCATTTTATTTTCTTATTCTTGTTCTTTGATTTTGCCTTAATTTATTTAACTTGTTATTGGACTTCATTTTATACTATATAATAATTTATATAAGTGCATAATTTTTTTTTTACATTTATTAATTGTTTGGAACAAAATACAAATTTTATTTTTACACAATACATTGTAATAATTTCATTAGTCAACGAAAATTGTGTTTAATTTTTTTTTTTTCGAATGTAATACAAATCCCTTCATATATAATATCAATTTGTTTAAGGGCTTATTATTTTATAATTCGTATTTATCAATTATAGGGGATTACATAACTTATTAACTTGTCACTGGGGTTTACAAACAAAATTTACAACTCCTCGTTTATCATATAAGAATGATTGTCATATCACATATGCAATTTCAAATTAATAATTTATATGATCAATTTCTTTTCTTGAAATTTTATTAAACCATTAAACATTTGAAGTTTGTCCCTGGATTAAAAATAATGGCTGCCACACACTAGTTGATATAATTAAAAAACATTAATTTCTTGAAGAGAGAGAAAAAAAAAAAAAAAAAGAAGAAAGCATTAATTAACATACCTGCTCATACTCCCTTAATGGATGCAGTTGGTGCTCTTTGTACAAGTCGCAACCACCACCGCCACTATCATCACCTTAATAGTAAAGGAAGGTGTTTCTCAGTAATCCATTTTCCAGCCTGTACGAGCTAATATATGGAGATTGGAGAAATACATCGCGTGAATTCATATTCTCTGAGACATTAATAATTAATAATCATTAAAAAAAAAAAAAAAAAAAAAAAAAAAAAAAAAAAAAAAAACTGAGACAGCCGTAAACGATGCAGATCTAGGTAAACACACAAATAAGTATAATTGCTTATTGTTATGGTATGAATCTGTAAATTACCTTATATCATTTTAATTCATGTTGGATGAGTGATGAGAGAGATGGAGAAAAAGAGATGTACTATTTTGCAAAGAGGGAGATTGGTTGAACAATAACTGGTTTCTTACCATTCCCTGGCCTTAAGGAGTAATATTCTAGTTTACGTGTAAGTTCCTTAAGACCATGATTATTCAAGTGAGGGAGAAGAGAAGGAAAGTTTACGACTTTATGGCTGAGAAGGCTCATAAGAGGGGATAATAGAGTTGTTTGTGGTCATAACTAATTATTCAATCTTACAAATTAAACTCGGGTGGCCTTACTTTTTAAATCTAATTTAATACTCTCTTCATTTTTAAATAGTTGTTCCATTTCTCTATGAAAGTAGTGGGGTAGTTGAGAGAATAAAAAATTATAGAAAGCAAAAAAAATAAAAAAAAAATAAAAAAAAATAGTGGAAGAATTGGAGGAGAAAGAGAAATGAAACAAGTATTTAAAAACAAGTATTTAAAAAAATAGTGGAAATGTTGGAGAATAAAAAAATAGTGGAAGAATTGGAGAATAAAAAATAGTGGAAGAATTGGAGAATAAAAAAATGTTGGGTCCACTAGGTATGAGTAATGAGTTAAACATTGTAAAAGCTTTCAAAAAAAGGAAATGAAACAAGTATTTAAAAACAGTCGAAAATGAAAAGTGCAGCAAGTATTTAAAAACGGAGAGAGTGCTATACTTTCTCTGTTTCTTTATAGTTGCAATATTTTCCTAAAATGGAAATGTCATAATAATTGCAACATAATTATTTTAAAAGGAAGGTTTTTATGGTAGATATTGTATTATTATCTTTATTTACAATTCATAGCCCACTTAATTTTAATCCTAACAACCTTTTAACTCTAGTTTAAATATATTATATCATGTAAGATACACTTTTTTAAATACCGTGATAAAGTGTGTGCTGCTACTAAAGACTTGTTTGTCACGATTTTTATTTTTTTGTTTTTTTTAATTTTTATTTTACAATAAAAAACCAAAAAAAAGAAATAAGAAATAAGTGTTTTCACTATTCTTTTATCAGTTTTCAAAATTATCATAATTTTAATTAGTTTGACTAATTTATATTTCATTATATGTCATATATCATATGATTTGATAAACAAAAAACTAAAAACAAAAAAACTACAACGATATCAAATGAGCCCTAAGCTAATGTCATATTGGTTAGAGTATTATTTTAACAAAATCTATATTTATATCTATATCTATACTTCTATACTTAATATTTAAAAACTCAACCCATCATCCCCATCATGCCATATGTTTTATTTATTTTTATTTTTTTTTTGAAAGAATGGCATATGTAAACTTTGTTTATCACCAATGACACATGTTACCTCACCTTTTCATTAATTAATCCCCTTTCTCATATATTTTTAATAAAAAATAAATAAAACACTAGCTTTAATTCAATACATTTATGAATGTTGTTTGATTTACTTTCGCGCAACTTAATATCTTCTACCATTACATTCAATTTTCACCCATTTTTCTCATTTATAAACTATTCATTTTCCAGTTAAAGCATATAGAATAAAAATTTTTATTGTACACTTATAAACACCCCATGCATTGTACGGACCAGAAAGTTAGTTAAATATTAATAGAGTTTCAATTATAAAATTAATGTAGTAACTCGGGACATAGTTCTGGCCTAGAAACTTATTTGCTATTAATATATGATATATGTCAATCTTAATGTTTTCAGTCAGTTCCATTTGATCTACATACCAAAAACCATTATCAAGTAGGATATTTATATTTTAGTTTCTGAATCGTATACTTTTCAATTACTAATTTTTATTATAGTAATAAGTAAATAAAAATTAAAATTGTAATCGACTGATTTGAATAATTTGAACATGATGTAATCTAATACTTTCTCCGGTTTTTTATAGTTGCAACACACCAGAGCTTTTTCAGTGCGGCAAGCCATATGGCACGGTAGAGGTTACTTGTATTATGGGTTACTTGTTTCTAGAGTTACTTGTAGCCTTGTAAGTGTTTCTTGTAGGATGTTACTTGAGTTCTAGGGTTACTTGTATTTTGGGGTTACTTGTAACACCTACAAGTAACCCCAGAGCAAAACCTCGTACCAAACCAGTAACACCCTACAGGTAACCTCTGACCAAAAACCAGTAACACCCATACAAATAATCTCAGAATATAAGTAACACTTACAAGTAACCCTGACCAACACCAGTAATACTCATACAAGTAACCCCAGAATACAAGTAACACCTACAAGTAACCCCTGACAAAACCAGTAACACCCATACAAGTAACACCTACAAGTAACCACTGACAAAACCAGTAACACCATACAAGTAACCTCTGCCGCACCATGCGGCCAACCGCATACAAAAATTTGTGGCAACACACACTTTATCACAGTATTTAAGAAAAGTGGATCTCAAATAATAAAATATACTTAAATTGGGGTTGAGAGGTTATTACTTGTTAGAACTATAATCAAGTGGGATATGTGTTTTAAATAAATATTATACTACAATTTTCACCATATAAAACTTCTTTTTATGATGTGTTACAACTTTTGTGATATTTTTATTTTAGTAAATTGTTGCATCTATAAAGAAACAGAAGAAATATTGAAAAGGGGTTAAGTATTGGCGCATAGCACCTATATGTTTTAGAAATACATAGGATGACAAAATGTACCACTACAGCCTAATAAGTGATTGGTGGTAGGTATTTTAGGAGAAAATAATCAACGACATAATTAAGATAAAAAAAAAGTACCACCACATGTATAATAGTAATGAAAAAGTACTATTAATACAATTTATACATTAATGGTACATTATAATACACAAAAATGTACCACTGTAGAAAAATATCAAATGAAAAAATATAATAAAAACCCCATACTGCCCTCCTATATGCATGCTAAACATATAGGTGCTATGCGCCTAGATGCACTCTTGAAAAGGATAACTATTCCACTCTATAATAAATTAATAGAAAAAATAAGTTGAAAGAGAACAATTCTACAGAATTATTCATGGAAACAAGATACACCCCACCGGTCCCTCGCATTAACCGAGTCCCCTTGTTTGTTGTGCAGGTGGGGACAAAAACGCAATACAACACACTGCTTCCCACATGCATAGATTCCTCTAATACGAAGTACAAACTATTTTTTTTTTCCCCCTTCCTTCCTTTCAAAATTAGCTTCAATACTCTGAAGTCTGAACTATTGAAAATTAGATACAGCACCTTGTACATAGTACAAAACAGCATAAATTAATCACTTCGGTGCAAAGCTCACGTTTAGTGAGTATTTCGTGCACCATTCTTACCAATCAGTAATTAAAAAAGAGACTATAGCAACCACTTTCTCATCTCACCATCACACCTACAAGTAGGGGTGTTCATAATTCTGATAAAAACTGAAATCCAATCCACACCGAATCATCAATTCGGATCGGATTCGAACTTGAAATCGGATCGGATCGGATTGAGATTTTTGTAAAATTCAGATTTTAGGATTGGATCGGATTGACCCTAATTGTATCCAATCCAAACGGAAAACCGAATTATAAAATTAAGCTAATACAAATATGTATTTCTTTTTCCTCCAAAAATATGTATTTCTTTGTTTTTTAAACTTTAGCTCAAATACTTACTACTACATAATTTAAATTATGGAGACTTTGTATTAATTAATTAATGACTTGATGTTGAACTATTTATTTTAACCATGATTTTGAAAACTTGTATTTATATTAAAGCTTTATTTTTATAATCGCATTATGTGCTAGAAAATAATGTATTATAATTCGAATTTTCGGATCGAATCCAAGTAACCGAATTTTAATTCGGATTGGATTAGATTGGATTGAGAGAGAAATCAGAATTGGATAGCATTGGAAAATTGAAAACCAAATTATATTTCGGATTGAATCGGATTTGGACTAAATGCAAACCGAAAACCGAATGGACACCCCTACCTACAACCTATATTAAACAAAATGTGTTTTACAACGACATGTTGTTCATCAGTTTTTTGCCTACAAATTGCAACATTCCTCCGACTCCAAATGTGATAAACTTTCTCAACAAAACTCATAGTATAGACCTTAGCCTGAATAGTAAGTAGCTTTCCTTCTCATATTCATAGCAAGAGGGAGCTTTGAAGGAATTATGTCTTCGATAAGTGCAATTACTAGATATATCAAGGATCACTATTATGGAGATAATAAGTTCATTCTATTGGGGCGTCATCCTCTGTTGCTAGACTATGAGAGATGATCTTTGGGCTAGTCAAATAGCCCAAAGCCCTTTAGAATGGATCCTATATTGGTCACACAACAAGGGTATTGGGTTAAGCAAGTAAGAGGCCCATTAATGGGCCTCATGAGCAATTAACTAATCATGAATTGGATTGGGCTAGCATAGTTAGATTGGAATTAGGTTTTGGGCTTTTGACATGGGCTCTTATTTAGAGATGAGATCTATAAATAAGATTCATGCCTAGGGTTTGTAAGAAGTAGTCATAATTCACACACTGTGAATTTTGACATCAAGGCAACCAATCCCAAAACCCTAATCCTCTCTCTAACTCACGGCTATCTCTCTCCTCCCCTCACGTTTGTACGGCCGCCCCTTAGGTGGTGGTTCGTGGTGGTTATTGTGGTGGTTCTTGGTTAGCATGTCGCTCTTCTCCATAGAAGGTCAATTGAAGGTTTCAATTGCGACTAACTAGCATTAGTGGAGGTCTTAATCTGTGCCCGTGGACCAAGTAGAGGAATCACGCTTGGGGTTCTTTATCTCCCTTTGTTCTTGCTCGATCGCACGTGGAATCACGCTTCAAAGGTACGATTATTTGTGCTTTATGTGTTATGCATTAGATCCTTGGATTAGGTACTATATGAATATGATTCATGTTATTTCCGCTGCGTAGTACCTATAAACTCCTACAATGGTATCAGTTAGCCTATTGCATTTACGCATATTGCCAATAATTCTTTGATAATCCACAATTTTAATTCAATTAGGAGGGAGAATAATTAATTATGGGTCAATTATTATATTAAATGTGATTTAACTTTTGGAATAGATTAAATGCGATTTAATTATGCTCAAATAGCCATGAAAGGACCGATTTTATGCCCTAATATGTTCGAATTTTCGAACCCCTAGCCCTAATTATTCGAATAATTTCGAAATTTATAGCCCTAAAATATGATTTTTGTGCTTGATTTTGATTTAATTCGAATTGTTTTATGTTTCATAATTTTAATTGGGTTGATTTATGCATAAAAATGTTTTATGTATGATCATAGATTTAATTTTAAAAGTTATAATTAAATTGGAATTAATTTTATGATGAACCCTAATTTTTAAAATTGAATGTGATTTAATTTTAATCTTATGGACTAATTTAATTTAATTATGATAAATGTTGTTTTAATTAAATTAAAAACACAAAAAAAAAAAATTATTTAAGGTCGGCAACCGCGGCTGGGTGGCGCAGCCACGGCGGCTGCCGACCAGGCGGTGGTCCAAGAGGGAGGGGAAGGGAGGGCGGCGGTCTTGGTGGCTGGGGCAGCAGCTGTGCAAGCGTTACACGCTGCTGCCGTGGCTGCCTCTGCTGCTGGTTGCTGCTGCCTTGCGGCAGTGGCTGCTGTAAAGCGGCCAGCCACCGTGGCTAGCTCCGGCTAGCCAACCACGGTGGCCAGCAACCATGCAGTCACGGTTTTTCAAAAAAAAAAAAAAATTCTGTTTTTGAAAATTTATTTCAAGATAATTATGAATTAATTTGGGATAAAATCCGTTTTATTTTGGATAAGTTAAAATATTTTGAAAATATGATCTTTTATTTTTAAAAGATAAAATTGGTTTTATTTGGATAAAATCTTTTATTTTAGGATAAAATCAAATATTCAAAAGTTGTTATATTTGATATTATCCATATTTAAGTTGTTAAACTAGTAATTATCCATAATTAAAGTGGTTAATTTTGGATAAGATTTGTTAGGATATTCTGAGCATATTCCAAAAGGATAATAATTGATTTAAATAATGTGATTATCCCATAATTATTTTTGGATATAATTGATTTAAAATATTGTGATTGGCTAGTAATTAGGATAGAATTTCCTAACTTTGTTAGGATAATCTTTGAGGATAAATATGATTTATCTTTTAAGATTAAAATAAGATTTGATTCTATCTCATGACCAATTTAGAATATATGATATTTTATTGATGATCATGAATAATATATGATATTATCTAATTACATTAATTAAAATATGAGATATTTATAGCCATGTTTCCTTCATTATGATCATCAGATGTTATAGTTTAGGAAAGCATGATGAGTGATTTATTATATGGCACTTTATAATATATGATATTGTTTATTGCTATATATATAGACTAGTATGGCCCATAGATTCTAAAATACGATCTGCGCATCGTGATGTAATTTTGTAATCTAAATACGGTCTGCGTACCGTTGAGTATTTTTGTAATTTATTTTATTTTATTTAAGTAGTAGATAGAATAGAATAAAATTACAGGTTGCAGTTGATCCAAAAACAATGAAGTGAAGGCCCAATGGAGCAAGATGGATGAGATCCATGAAGGTTCAAGTGGGAGCATTTTACTTTATTAGTTTTCTTAGGATTAAGGTGGCAGGGGAATTAATCGGTCGTTGGACGATCACCCTAAAACCAAACAATATTTCTACCTAAACCAACCTAAGACAAGTCTAGGGCAAGTAAAGGATCGTATCCACAGGGAATGGGTATGAGTACACCGAGAATATGAAACGGTTGTAATCTAGTTCGGTCACAAATAGGAGGTTTGATTAAATAACTACTATATGGAGACAAACACTAGGGGGGAAATGGGAATCGACCCCAACCAAACCAATGAATCAAAACAATAGGCAAGCATGTACACAAATTGGGTGATAGAAAGGGCACTCAACATTGTCTTCTTTTGAAGTCACCACACTAAGCATTCTTAAACCAAACTCAACTAGCAAGATAGGCCAACCAAGTCTTAACAATAGGAAGTAGACTACTAACTCGGGTTTGTCTTTCGATCGGTTCGAGATAGTACTAAGTCACAAATAATTGGGATTTCTCACCTAATTATCGCAACTAAGACTACTACATCATCCAAACGAGGTACCGTAATCAAGATAGAAATTCGGTCTAATCATACAAGAAAAGGTTCACTTCTCTCGAAACTACAACACTAAGCATTCCTAAACTAAACTCGACTAACAAGATAGGCCAACCAAGTTTTAACGATGGGAAGTAGACTACTAACTCGGGTTTGTCTTTCGATCGGTTCGAGATAGTACTAAGGCACAAATAATTGGGATTTCTCTCCTAATTACCGCAACTAAGACTACTACATCATCCAAACGAGGTACCGTAATCAAGAGGAATTTAGCATAATCATACAAGAAATGGCTCACAACTAAACCTCATCTTTCAATGCAAGCATAGAAGTGAATACATGAGCAATAAGTGGCCATCCAATTACACATGCAATTAACCAATTCTTTAACAATCAATCATCAACCCAAAATGAACATGCAAACACAAACATCAATTAACCCATGGCTTGGTTGGGTCTTCACCCAACCCCTAGTTAAGAAACTACTCACTAAACATGGTGAAGAACATTCTAACAACAATATCTAAGTTCAAAATTAATCTAACAAATTGAAGAGAGTAGTAAGAACAAAGTAGATTGAACATGCAACAACAATTAACCAAGATTAAGAGAGAAATCTACAATTCAAGGAATTAAAAACAGAAAATAAAGAGTAAGGGATAGAGGAAAGAGATTACTAATGAAGCTTCAAGGTTGAGAAAATGTTGAAAGGAAGAATACAAACTTCAATTAATCTACTTCAATGATAGAGTTTGAGAGAAACTAAGCTAATTAATAAGAGTTTAGAGAGTTAAGGGCCTAAGAAGACTAAAGGGAAGAAGGTGATCTTCTCCAAGGAAGAAGATGCAGAAAACTGAAGCCAAGGGTAGTATTTATACACCCCGAAATAACATTGTAAAATCCGCCCAAAAAGTCGGGTCTGCATGTAGGAGCGCCCGCTCCTACATAGAGGAGCGCCCGCTCCTCAGGCTGGAGCGCCCTCTCCTGGCTCTTGCGCGCCCTCTCCTCCTGCAGCGATTTGAGGCAGTTTGTAGGAAAACAGGGAGGAGCGCCCGCTCCTATATAGGTGCACGCCCGCTCCTAAAAGTGCAGGGGAGGCAGAATGTGGCAGTTCAGGCAGGAGCGCCCGCTCCTAAAAGGCTGCACGCCCGCTCCTGCTTTCCTTTGCTTCCAAAGAGTATTTCTTCATGCTTATGCTATTTAGCCCATTTTTCATCGTACCTACAAGCACGAGCACACACATAAAAAGAAACAGGGAAGCACAAAGATGCAAATTAGCACAAGAGGAGTTAGAAAAAGGGATTAGAGTAGGGAAAAGAGTACAAAATTGTGTTTAGAAAGCCATGATAAGTGGACAAATAAAACACTTATCAAATTCCCCCAAGCTAGCCAATTGCTTGTCCCTAAGCAATTCACTTGGCGCAAAAGAAACCAATAGATTAGTCCGCTCATAGAAAAGCACATGTAAAGATAAAAGAATCCTTAAGCAATAAAAACTCGAGCATGAGGTATATGCCTAAGATCAACCACGGTCATGACTAGCCAAGGCCTAGCTAACCTTCCCGAATGTACTCAACTTTGGTCCATTCAACCAATCTTACCGCGTCCCCACATAAAGTTCAAATTCTCCCTAATGGTAGTGTCTCATGACTCCTCGAAGGAGCCGGAAGAAAAATAGACAAAAGAAGGTTTAGAACACTCGACATCTCAATGATAAGTACCCTCTCCATATGCTTGTGAACCAACTCCCTCCACCGACTATGGCTTCAACTACTCTACTAACATTACAAGACTCAAGGATTATGACACAAGTTAAGGCATAGAGAAAACTAGAAGTGCTTTACAATTAAAGTCAAGCTAAGATATATAGCACTAAGAGCAAACCTAAAGAGGTTTCTAACTTTGACCCAAATTACAAAATATGAATAAACTTGAAATAAAAACGCACCCCCAAGCTTGTTTAATTGCTAGGGTGATGGCTATTCATCACTTCTTTTCTTTCCCTTCTTTCTTTCCTTTTTTTTTTCTTTCTTTCTTTCTTTCTTTTTTTTTTTTTTTTCTTTTTTTTCTTTTTTTTTTTTTTTTTCAAACTTGAACATTTACATCACTAACTACTAATTACAATAAATTAAAAATTGAAATAAGAACACAAGAATGATATGCCTTAATTTTTTTGTGAATAAACAATATATAACAACCTTTATCAATCACTAAGATTAGTTTAGGCCGCGATCTTGGGAGTTGGGACTCAAGTTCTCGATCTAGGTACTAAATCAAAGAGGATCTTGCCACTCATTCAAAATGTAGTAGGCTTGAAAAAAAAAATATTACAACCTCACTTTTGGGAACAATATGGGATCAATTACTACCTTTTGGGGTTCAAATTCCTTTGATATGGGCGGCAACCTTCTTACCACAATCCTAGACTTTAGGTCTCGTACATTCGGTAAGGTTATTGTCACACTAGCCTAAACTAGCCAATTCTATGTTCAACCAAGGGCATCTAAACCATGCTCGAAATTTTATTACCAAAAGAAAGCAAATATCCATCACATGCAATCCAATATCCTCATTGAGGACTATTCTAAAAGCAATTTTTTTTTTTTAGAGGAAAAGCAAAAATACTCGGGTTGCCTCCCGGGAGCGCTTCTTTAACGTCACTAGCTTGACAAAAATTCGAAGATTGGTTTCTTCACTAACACCTACAACAAAAAGTTAGTCAAAGAAATCAAAGAAAAACAAATCTATACAAATGAACTAGTCTCACATGTTTCACAAGTAACTCAATGCTCAACGCCATTCCCCGGCAACGGCGCCATTTTGGCAGGGGGATTAATCGGTCGTTGGACGATCACCCTAAAACCAAACAATATTTCTACCTAAACCAACCTAAGACAAGTCTAGGGCAAGTAAAGGATCGTATCCACAGGGAATGGGTATGAGTACACCGAGAATATGAAACGGTTGTAATCTAGTTCGGTCACAAATAGGAGGTTTGATTAAATAACTACTATATGGAGACAAACACTAGGGGGGAAATGGGAATCGACCCCAACCAAACCAATGAATCAAAACAATAGGCAAGCATGTACACAAATTGGGTGATAGAAAGGGCACTCAACATTGTCTTCTTTTGAAGTCACCACACTAAGCATTCTTAAACCAAACTCAACTAGCAAGATAGGCCAACCAAGTCTTAACAATAGGAAGTAGACTACTAACTCGGGTTTGTCTTTCGATCGGTTCGAGATAGTACTAAGTCACAAATAATTGGGATTTCTCACCTAATTATCGCAACTAAGACTACTACATCATCCAAACGAGGTACCGTAATCAAGATAGAAATTCGGTCTAATCATACAAGAAAAGGTTCACTTCTCTCGAAACTACAACACTAAGCATTCCTAAACTAAACTCGACTAACAAGATAGGCCAACCAAGTTTTAACGATGGGAAGTAGACTACTAACTCGGGTTTGTCTTTCGATCGGTTCGAGATAGTACTAAGGCACAAATAATTGGGATTTCTCTCCTAATTACCGCAACTAAGACTACTACATCATCCAAACGAGGTACCGTAATCAAGAGGAATTTAGCATAATCATACAAGAAATGGCTCACAACTAAACCTCATCTTTCAATGCAAGCATAGAAGTGAATACATGAGCAATAAGTGGCCATCCAATTACACATGCAATTAACCAATTCTTTAACAATCAATCATCAACCCAAAATGAACATGCAAACACAAACATCAATTAACCCATGGCTTGGTTGGGTCTTCACCCAACCCCTAGTTAAGAAACTACTCACTAAACATGGTGAAGAACATTCTAACAACAATATCTAAGTTCAAAATTAATCTAACAAATTGAAGAGAGTAGTAAGAACAAAGTAGATTGAACATGCAACAACAATTAACCAAGATTAAGAGAGAAATCTACAATTCAAGGAATTAAAAACAGAAAATAAAGAGTAAGGGATAGAGGAAAGAGATTACTAATGAAGCTTCAAGGTTGAGAAAATGTTGAAAGGAAGAATACAAACTTCAATTAATCTACTTCAATGATAGAGTTTGAGAGAAACTAAGCTAATTAATAAGAGTTTAGAGAGTTAAGGGCCTAAGAAGACTAAAGGGAAGAAGGTGATCTTCTCCAAGGAAGAAGATGCAGAAAACTGAAGCCAAGGGTAGTATTTATACACCCCGAAATAACATTGTAAAATCCGCCCAAAAAGTCGGGTCTGCATGTAGGAGCGCCCGCTCCTACATAGAGGAGCGCCCGCTCCTCAGGCTGGAGCGCCCTCTCCTGGCTCTTGCGCGCCCTCTCCTCCTGCAGCGATTTGAGGCAGTTTGTAGGAAAACAGGGAGGAGCGCCCGCTCCTATATAGGTGCACGCCCGCTCCTAAAAGTGCAGGGGAGGCAGAATGTGGCAGTTCAGGCAGGAGCGCCCGCTCCTAAAAGGCTGCACGCCCGCTCCTGCTTTCCTTTGCTTCCAAAGAGTATTTCTTCATGCTTATGCTATTTAGCCCATTTTTCATCGTACCTACAAGCACGAGCACACACATAAAAAGAAACAGGGAAGCACAAAGATGCAAATTAGCACAAGAGGAGTTAGAAAAAGGGATTAGAGTAGGGAAAAGAGTACAAAATTGTGTTTAGAAAGCCATGATAAGTGGACAAATAAAACACTTATCATAAGGGGCCATACTATGTCATGTTTTATTGCATTAGTAGATTATGCATGCTTAGGTTTATTTATGTTGCTTGATGATGCGCTAGAGTTCACTATACAATCACAACATAATAAATCTAGATCCCAGTAATATTGATGCAGCTTTTCCAATTAAAAACCCGATGAAAACCTTGATCGTTTGTGATGGGTCAGCTCTCAGCAGAGCATCATAATATATCTTGGGGAAGTGGGGGTAGAACTGCATAACTACACTTTATATTCAACAAGGTTACCTAAATCGTTTAGAACCTTGAAGCTAAGAGTAATAATTAAACATGCGATGGTTAATTATTCAACCAAGAATTACAAGAGTTGTAATCAGTAAAGAGTTTACTCACCTTGAAAATGTAATGGTTGATGCGGGGCTTCACTCTGGTTAATTATTGCACAAATAAAGGATCTTGGAATCATTTTATTCAATAGGGGTCAATTTAAAATTGAATAAAATGCTTTAAAGTTACCAATTTAATTCGCTTTTGGTACTTTAAATTTAATAAACATAATTGAATTTTGCGTTTACTTATTAGTAACATGTCGTTCTAATTTTATTATTATATTTAATCTCCTCGATTGAAAATAAAGTTGAGAAACGTTCTCAAAAAGGCTTAAAAGATAATCCATAAACCTATATCCCAATTTTGCTAAGATTGTTCTAAAAGGCAAGTTTTAGAAATTCATGTTACATGTCTAAGGTTGATTTCATTCAAAATGTTTGAGTAAAATGCCAACACATCTTCATTTTGAAAAATATTTCAAGGAATATAATGAGATGGGAGGTACAAATCCTTCAAAAGACAAGTGTACAAGTCCAATAAAATCTCTTATCTTCAATATGATTGAATATAAGAAAATGATTGGAAATCTCTATGATCAAAAGTTGATCAAATAACAGTATTCTTCATCTACTTTATATAGAGTTTAATACTTGATTAAACTCAAATATAAATAATGTAGAATAGACTTAGCAGAATCATGAAAAGTGCTTAAAATATTTGAGCAAGGTATCATTTTGAACCTAAGAGAAATGTTCTAAGTGGCTCAAATGGAAGGGTTTAGGAATATATGAGGATTGCATTAAGAAGTTATAGGCCAAGAATTGCAAACAAGTTGCTACTTCTCAAACCTAGAACTACTTACATGCTAAAAGTTGTTATGAACAACAAATGTTTCTAATTAAATGGATCTATTCCAATTGATTAGATACTACCTCATATAGTTGGAAGGTAAAAGAATGGAAATGTTCCAATTTAAGAATAATATTATAGAAATTGATTTAGCATATTGCTACTTCTTGGACATATGATGTCTTGTTTAGATCATTCATTGCACAATGTGATTGAACTAAAGGAAGAAGTTATTGCTAAAGGAGAAATAAATCTACAAGTTTAGAAGCAAATGTTGCAACTTCACAAGTAGAATCTACAAGTCTGGAAGCAAAAGTTGCAACTTTACAAGTAGAACCAGTATTTCACCAATAATGGCTAGAGTTAAATAAATGTTATCTACTCTTGCCATTATCAAAACACCATTCAATGTTAGTAATGACTAAGCATCGAAGATTCAAAAACGTGGAATAAATGTTATTCTATGCTTCTTTGAGTCATAATGTGTTTTGAATTGCTAAATAGGTTTAAAGTTCTTAAACCATTTCTATGTATATAAGTTGTCTCTAACATGTCAATTAATTCGAATGAAAATGAAAATTGCATGCAGAAGATCCAAATGGATGGACTTTCAATATCATTGGATTATGAATCCATTGATATATGTAATTATCATTCTAATTTGAAATTATGCCTAAGTCACCATTTAGAGAAATGATGATGAGAACTTAAGGTTGAATACATATCGATGTAAGAAAACCAAAGGTTCAAAGGTTAGAGACGACAATGAAACTTCATTTGTGATATGATCACTACTTGTGCTTAGTTGAAACATAAGGGTGAAAATTTTGAAATGTTCAAAATGTTCAGTATGAAGTTTAGTATCAACTTGACAAGATAATGATTACACTACAATATGATTGTAATTGTGAAAATTTAAGTCAAGACATGTACTTGGCAACATATTCGAAATATTGCGATATGATCGTAATAATGAGAATTTAAGCCAACACATTGATAAACATCCAAGAGTTGTGAAATCGTTTTACAACAAACTCTGAAAACAAACCTTGTGAAGTGTTTATGAAGGGAGCTATCAACCTATATGAGATATATTTTGATAGTGGATGTAAGTTACCTATCTTCCAACCATTGTTCAAGGGATATACTTTTAAGATAAGCTACAAAACTAAACAAAAACTACATACGTCAAATCAAAATGTAGCAAAGACTTCATATGTGATATGGATAAGAAAAGTTCTTATTAAGTCTTTCTACAAAGCAAGGAATAAAACATGTATTAAACCGTTTGATGCACGTTCGATTCCTATATAGAGCACAGGGTACTACTACACAACCATACTTAGCACAAAATGTTTGTTGCTCAAGTAGGTGCCCTTATGGAAATTGTTCCAAAAGGTCAAGTGGGAGTAGTGTAAATCTCAAAAGAGTTCGAGAAAAGCAACAAACAAACATGGTTCAAAACCTTGGTTGGTTCACCCTATGCTAAATATGCCTCCTCAAAAGGCAAGTGGGAGTATAAGAATCTCGAAAAGTTCGAGAGCCTTGAAAGAGTTCAAGAAAAGTGATTTCGAAATTCTCGAAGAAATTTGAGAAGTTATCGAATAACAGCAACAATATGAGCATGATTCACCTCATGTTACAAATGACAACGCGTGGTCTCATTAAGTGTAATGGGATTAATAACCATGTGTCGAAGGTAGTACATTCCAAGTGCACATCCTCTATTGTCGTTTCTCATTGAAAGCTAAACAAAGTTGTTGTATGAGTTTCAATTGTTGCATCAAAACCACAATGAGTCTAGCATACGTAAAACTTAGCCAAAGGAATATGATTTCATATTGACTAAGAGTTCTAAAATATTCATTTTGGAACATCATGATTATGCAAGTAATAAAGATGATTTGACAAGTTATGACTTCAAGTGGTTTAAAACCATGAAATCTGAAATAGATTCTAAGTCTGTAAGCAAGTGTATGACACTTGAATAATTTGCTTATATTGGGTGAAACCCATTGTAAGCAAAGCAGACAAGAAAGAAAAATGTTTTCTAACTAAAGCAAAAACTTGTTAAAGGATTCAACTAATTCATAGTATGACTATGATTACGATGAAACCTTTACATGTTGCAAAGATCTATTAAAGAGATTTTAGTGATTTCTACCTTATGAGATTTGGTAGATGGATATCTAAACGCTTTCTTGAAATTGTTCATGAAATAAGATTTGTATATGATACAATCAAAAGTTTGGAGATCCAATAATCCTAGGGATGCATAAAAGATCCATAATGGATTGAAGTTAGCATTAGGGAGTTAATGTTCTTAATTTTGTGAGTTAATCAAATCGTTTGATGTTCTTGTAAAATGAAGAAAAGGTCTTGTGTGTACAAGATGTTTAGTGGGAGCTATGAAGTCTTCTTGGTCTAGTATAAAGAGCAATTATTCATTGCTTGAAGAGTCAAGTGGTGGGTAATGCATTTTGTATGAAAATCTCGAAGAAGATGAGTACATTTGGGATTCAAGATCTATATAGATAGGTCTCGAAGGATGTTTGAGTTTTGGTTAAGAAGCTTATATTGATAAGATTCTTATAAGGTCAACATTATATTGAAAAGAGTTTCAATCCCTTGTGACATGGCACGTTGCTTAATGATTCAATACCTTGAGAAAGGGATGATGAAATTAAGGATTTGAGTGATGATCCTTATGCAATTTGCAAAGGACGCATCATGCGTGCCATGGACTATACTCGTCTATTTGATTCACGTGTTTTAAAGAACAAGTGATGATAGATTTCAATCGAAATCCAATGTAACGTTGGAATACAAATTAGAAATTCCTAAGTTCCTTGCGAAAGGGCGAAGGAAAATTCTTAGTGTATGGAGATAAAAATGATTATAAGATTTAGAAATTGCAAAATTCATGTTTATGAGAATGTCTCATGAACTCTACTTTCTAAACCCCTTCCATGACCAAGGTATGAGAGTCATACTAAGATTTTTTGGATTGAAGCAAGTTATGTAATTTTAGTTGTGTATGTTTTTGAGAAAGCATATTACAAAAGTAAATACATTAGCTTGCAGAATTATGTTTATCAATTGAAACAAAGTTTCAATCTTATTTGATCGTGGTTTCAAGATTAAATAAAATGTCCAAAATAATTATGGATTGATGGGCTCATCAGGTTATCTATTTTAGAGACCTGGTGTATGAAACTCCACAGGTGAACAAAATCCACATATTATTTAAGTTCCTAGTTCGAAATCATTAAAGTGGACATAAATGATTTCAATGAATGGACTAGCATGTAAGATTGATTGGATAGCTCGGTTTCATGGGCTATAGGAGCATAGTGATAATGCTCGGTTAATCACATGGATATGCATGAATGATGCAGGATCGAACTATAGACCTACTTTGAAGTTCAAGTATAGAACTTCCGGATATATTAGTGGATTCCTTTGACATGAGTGGAACATTGGTTTCATTCAATGGATGATATAACTGTGGTACATTCAAACGTCTTCTCGTAACTGGAGATTATAAAGGGTGTTTCCCAGTTATTTCAGAAGTTGAGTGGGAGCTTTGGTTGCCATAAGATTGGATTGAGTCTACCTATTTAATTAGGAATGTGTCTTGGCCCCTTGAGGAGGGAGAATTCAGAAAATGCATGGCCGTGCTCAAATGGATTACGTAGTAATCATTTGTTTTGCAATTCTAACTCAGATTTCAAGAAAAGATTTGTAGATTAATATGATCACGACATAAGATGCAATCATATTATCAAATCGACACACATTGACTTAAGGAATTTGAATATTGCGCACTTGTCTCAGACAAGTGGGAGATTGAAGGAATTATGTCTTCGATAAGTGCAATTGCTAGATATATCAAGGATCACTATTATGGAGATAATAAGTTCATTCTATTGGGGCGTCATCCTCTGTTGCTAGACTATGAGAGATGATCTTTGGGCTAGTCAAATAGCCCAAAGCCCTTTAGAATGGATCCTATATTGGTCACACAACAAGGGTATTGGGTTAAGCAAGTAAGAGGCCCATTAATGGGCCTCATGAGCAATTAACTAATCATGAATTGGATTGGGCTAGCATAGTTAGATTGGAATTAGGTTTTGGGCTTTTGACATGGGCTCTTATTTAGAGATGAGATCTATAAATAAGATTCATGCCTAGGGTTTGTAAGAAGTAGTCATAATTCACACACTGTGAATTTTGACATCAAGGCAACCAATCCCAAAACCCTAATCCTCTCTCTAACTCACGGCTATCTCTCTCCTCCCCTCACGTTTGTACGGCCGCCCCTTAGGTGGTGGTTCGTGGTGGTTATCGTACGTGGTGGTTCTTGGTTAGCATGTCGCTCTTCTCCATAGAAGGTCAATTGAAGGTTTCAATTGCGACTAACTAGCATTAGTGGAGGTCTTAATCTGTGCCCGTGGACCAAGTAGAGGAATCACGCTTGGGGTTCTTTATCTCTCTTTGTTCTTGCTCGATCGCACCTGGAATCACGCTTCAAAGGTACGATTATTTGTGCTTTATGTGTTATGCATTAGATCCTTGGATTAGGTACTATATGAATATGATTCATGTTATTTCCGCTGCGTAGTACCTATAAACTCCTACAAGCTTTTCCTAGAAGCTAACACTATTTCTCTGACTTCTAATACCTTGCAACACTCTTTGCATATATAAGCAACAAAATCACAATTGAAAACAAATGATCAGTGTGGCCGTCATTCGAAACGCACCTACGTAAGCATATAGTGAATATGCTTGGCAACCATAGGAAGTGGGAATTGACATATACGAATAGGGACACAATTAGGGACATGAAGCTCAAAAATGATTTCAAAAGCCGTCTCCTTTTTAAAGAAAGTCTTTTGGAGATCTGGAGACATTGCGATCAATATGATGCATTTGACATCCCGATTGGTAATGTGCCATCGATTTTTTTTTTCTTGACAAGAAGAAAAGGATTTCATTAATGAAAGATAGCCAAACGACACTTACAAACAATTCTAAGGAAATCTAAATTCCAACACAAATACAATTCACCTTAGAGCTAGTTACATCGCAGATTCGATCAATGACCGCTTGTATAAAAATCTTCATTTGAATTAACACAATTTGTAAGTTAGCACTAATTCGGCTTGAGATCCACGGATGAATAGTTGTTTGGGTGAAAAAACTCATATGATCTTCTAGATACTTTTGGAGATTGTGAAACCCTAAATCTTCAATCTTTGACAGACGCACAAACAAATTAATTAAACCTAATAGAATAAACACCGCCATACAGATGTGATCCTTTATTGAAAGCAATTAAAAAGATTTTTGGGGCTTACCACCGGTAAAATCACTGGTGGAAGCCCCTACAAAAATTTACAATTGAGTCTTGAAGAAAAACGATGGAAGAGAAAGAGAGAGAAGGAGAAGATTTAAGGAAAACCTTCAAAAAAGTAGAGAAAATCTAGCAATGGAGGCTAGAAAAATCCTCCTAAGGGAGAAACCCTAGAGGGACCAAAAAAACCCTCCCAAGAAGAAAACCTAGAGGGAAAAAGGCTATGTACCATCGGTTTATGGAAACCTGTGTCACCTTCTCATTAGGAGCGCCGGACATTTCCTCATCAAGGACGTACGTATTACTTTTGCTCTTGCATGAGAACTATACGCAAGTTCCTTTGCCATTCAAGGAAGTTTGGCCCACTCAATCTCCTTGTCGAGAATTGAGCGTAACGAAAATTGGTTGTTGTTGGTGTTATTTGCAGACATATATCTACAATTGAAAGAATTTGAAATGAAAAACTATTCATAGAACCAATAAGTTTGAAATTTAAAGCATTCATGCAAATTTTCAATCTTATTAAGCCTTTTATCCACACATTAAAATTTGTCCTTTTTAGGTGAGAAAAAAACGATTTTGAGACCCCAAAAATCAAAAAGTGATTAAGCATGATTTGGCTTGTCTTAACACTTAATATTTTTAGGTAAGCTGTCTAATTGCTAATAGCTCTAAGCTAATTATGGTTTGATAAAACATCACATCTAATGCTTTTATGACGTTTATCTCCATTCCCACGACATCTAAAGACTCCTTACCAATATCGTTGAATTTAACCAAAATCAACATGTATACCTAGTGTACCTTACGCTCCTAGGAAAGTAGAAATGCCTTGTGTTTGAACCCCCCATGGGCCCACGTTCATTAAATACAGAAATTACCGAAATTCCCTTACTAAACCCTAAACGGGAACACTCCATAATCATGCATTGCGTGCATCCCGAGAAACTCTAATATGGCCCAACAAGGCCTGACACGGCCCACAACGGCCAAAAACCCTAATCCTAACCCTAATCAAGTTAGTTAATCCTCTCCTATAAATACTAATCTTCACATACTAGCAAGGTAATTAATTTTCTCCACACTCTCTCTTTCTAAATTCTCTCTCTAAACACAGTTTACTGACTTGACCGTCGGAGGGGCTTTTTCGGGAACACCCCCGAGGCAGTTGACTTTTGTTGTTTTGCAGGACTCGGTTTGACCAGAAAAGCAAGCTCCCCTACAACTCAGATCCAAAATTCTTTTGCAGAAACAATTGGCGCCGTCTGTGGGGATTTTTCGAACAAAAAGTCATGGTTACCACCCGTCGAAACGATTTTTCTCAAAACGCTGGTGGGCAGAATCAAACCCAAGGTCTGTCACACCCACCTCGTTAGCCGCGGAACAACCCGCAATCCAATCGTAAAGATGAAGGTGACAACATGGAGGTTGAACAACCCGTTGATCAAGGAAATCAACAACTTGTGACTAGGCAAGATCTAGAAAAGCTGACCGAACAGCTCAATACAACTCTCCAGGAGACCCTAAGGCAACTGACCGAAGCTGTGAAAAACAACCAAGCCAGTCCCTCTCACCGACCACCGCAAGACTAGGGACGCAAAGCGTCACGGAACAATCAAAGGGCACAACCCTACAATGTTCCCCGACGAAGCGGAGGACAAAGCTGTAGGGCACAACCCATCGGTACTACTAGGTCCACCCTTAGTAGATCTGGAAACCGTCGTTGATCTCCTCATGATAGGCCTGTGACAGGCTAAAGTCGTATCACCTAATCAAAAGTAATTACCTAAGTCCTTTAACTAAAGTAGATAGGGAAGTAGGGTCGAATCCACAGGGAAACTAGTCTTTCTATTCCTAATTAATTAATAGCAATCTAAATTATTAGTAACAATTTGTTGTGATTTAAAGATTATACTACGAAGAATATAAGTAGGGAGAATAAAATAGGAGGAATCAATGAATTAAAGACCTAGGGCATAGGTTCTGATCCGTGCCATTTATGGCACCTTTAGGCTATGTTTTCTTTATATTTCTATGCTTGTTTTTAGTCGTTTATGTCGTGTTTTTAGAGAATAATGCTTGATTTGCGTGATTTTATGTTAGTTTAGAGAAATGCATGATTTGAATGGTTTTCTTATCATTTTATTCATTTCTCGGCTATTTCTCTCGCTTCTCCGTTTCTTTGTATTGTTTTGTAGGTACGTCGCGGGCTATATGCATGGAAATTGAAAATAGCACCCACTAGCATCAATATGCACTTTTCGGAATTGAATTTGAGTTTGAAACAAAGGAAAATGAAGGATTGCAAAGTATCAAATAGGACCTTTGTGCATTGTTTCAGCCATATCTCAAGTTCTACAAATTGGATTGATGTAATTCAAGTTGGGTTGGAAATTAGACTTGAAGAGCTTTCCAGTGATAGGTCGCATGCCTTCATACAATTCATAGATTGAGAGTTACAGCCTTCCAAAGTTAGCCCTGAAATTCTGCCGCGGGCGCGGGATTGTTGCAGCTCTAAAACTGCCGTATTTGGGCAGTAAGCACCCGCGGTTTTCCTGAGGTTTCCCCGCGAGCGCGGGCCCTGACCCCGCATGCTCAGGTTTTGGGCGCCCGCGGGCGCGGCCGAGTTCTCCGTGGGTGCGGGTTTCTGGGTCTTTTACGATTTTAAGCTTCTTTTCTCCTTTTGTTTATATAGTTTTTGGTTTTCATTATTCTTCATTCATGTAATTCTTTAGTTTTAGAATAGTTTTCTCTCTCTTAGGTTGAGAGCTTCTCTCTCTAGATTAGGCTAGCTTAAGAGTAGTTTTAGAGAGAGAAAGTGAAGAATTTCAATGGTGATTGAGAGATTGAAGATTCAATGGTGACAATTGTGTTGAAGATCTTCTGTATTATCAATGAGCATTTCTAAACTCTATCTCATTTAATTGCTTTGTTTAATTTCATGTTTGTCTGGATTGATTTTGATATTTGAAGTTTGATTAGATTAATTGTTCTTGATATTTTGTTGATTCTTGTTCTCTATAGTTGATAGTTGATTTGATGTTGTTGTTTGAGTAGTTGTTGGCTAGGAATTGGGTGAAACTTGTATGATTGATTAATTGTGATTAATTTTGGAATTGTGTTGATTAATTGTTGAGATTAAAGTGATTAATGAAGGTTTGCATGTGTGTAATTCAATTAGGCCTTGAGAATTATACTAGATTGCATTGTAATTGCTAATGACACGAACAATTAATTTAGGGATTGCAATTGTGGATTGGTTTTGATTGTGATTCTCTTGATTTGTTATTCATAGTGAACCCTAGCTTAACAATTAGGAGATAGCTCTTTGATTCTAATTGATTGCTCTTTTCATTAGTCCTCACAACCTTTGATTCGCATACCCTGCAATGTAACATCAGAAATATTAGTACTACCCTTTAACCCTGTAGAGCTAGGATTAATATCCTTTGGTATAAAAGAATCAGGATTAGCAATTTCTGTTAAAATAAGTTCATCATCTTTGGGCATAGGAGGCCCGTCGTAGTGTGAACCACTCCTAAGGGTAATTGCAAAAGCCTATCGATGGGTTGTACTGGTTGCGATGGTAGGGCTCCCTGCTGGCGAACCTGAAGAGCAGCGGCTAGCTATGCAATTTGAGTATCCATGACTTTATTGTGGGCTACAATTGAGTCAATTTGTAAGTCTCTACTCTCCATATGCTTTTGCATACTAGTTAACATCGCTCTAATTTCTGATAAGGACGGGTTGGAATGTGGTGGAGGAGTTTGTTGTTAGTTTTTCTGGCCAGCATTGGGATGGTAATATTTCTGCTGTGGTGGTGGTGCTTGTTGTTGTGATTGTTGTCGAGGTGGAGGTGTGGGGTTTTGCACATTAGTACTCCGGTAGGAAAGATAAGGATGGTTCCGATACCCAGGATTATATGTGTTGGAGTATGGGTTATTTTGCTTGATGGATTGAAAAGCATTAACCTGCTCCATGGAACTCCTGCACTCTTGTTCCCAATGACCTACAATTCCACAATTTTCACAAAAAGCATCATTAACATTATTATCAATTGCTGAAACATAAGCTACATTAGAGTTAGCAGTACTGAGATTATCCAATTTCTGACAAATAGAGGTAAATTGAGCTTGTAAAAAGGATACTGAATCAATATGGTGTTTGCCCTTATTTGCAAAACTTCTGGGATTCCCATATTGGGAATTGTGGATTGCCATATCTTCGATAACCTGACCTGCATCATCAACATTAAGGTTCACAAACCTCCCATTATCTGCAGAGTCTAAAATTGTTCTAGAGGAATTTCCAATCCCATTGTAGAAAGCTTGTATCAACTGCCACTGTGCTAAATTATTATGGGGGTACTCTCTCTGCAGATCTTTAAATCTTTCCCAAGCATCATATAACATTTCATCCGGCTCTTGGGAAAAATTTTGAATTGCACTTCTCAATAAGGATGTTCTCTCTGTAGGGTAATATTTATTATAGAAATTTAAAACAAGAGTTTCCTAGTTAGTAATGCCAAGTGCAGTTCTATTTAAACCATTAAACCACAATTTAGCTTTTCCACATAAAGAGAAAGGAAAAAGAATCTCCCTTATTTGGTGTTGCGTGACCCCAGCTTGCCTTATAGTATTACAGTATTGACAGTAGTCGGCAATTCGAAGATTAGGGTCTTCACCCTAAGCTCCACTAAATTGCTTCCTTTCTATCATCGTGATGAAGTGGGGCTTGATCTCGAACTGAACTCCCTCGAGATCTGACGTAGGAGAAAGGTGGGGAAAATGCGCCAAAGATGGCTGGGAATAGTCGCTGAGCTTTTTAGGTGGATCTCCTAGCATCTCTAGTTCTAATTCTGAAGAGGTTTCTGATGAAGTTTCTGAATCACTAGAATCAGATGGAGGGCCTCTAGGAATATTACCACCGGAACTCGCCAATATTTGCCTGTATACATTCTTTTGCTTATGCAAAGAGCGCTCGATCTCAAGATCGAATGAAATGTAACCTGATCTGAAACACTTGGACATAAACAAAGAACTAGACGACAAATATGAGAACTGTCCTAAAGAACTTACGTTCTCTGGGACGAAAGAAAATTATCTAAACTACAAAAACAATCAGAAATAAAAATAAAACCGTTTCCCCGGCAACGGCGGCAAATTTTGACAAGCTAAAGTCATATCACCTAATCAAAAGTAATTACGTAAGTCCTCTAACTAAAGTAGATAGGGAAGTAGGGTCGAATCCACAGGGAAACTAGTCTTTCTATTACTAATTAATTTATAGCAATCTAAATTATTAGTAACAATTTGTTGTGATTTAAAGATTATACTACGAAGAATATAAGTAGGGAGAATAAAAAAGGAGGAATCAATGAATTAAAGACCTAGGGCATAGGTTCACCAATAAATAATACTCAAGGGTAAAACATAATAATCAATCATCAATGCATCAATTAACCAAATTATAAAGGGCTTTCGCTACGTATTACAATCACAGAATTACTCTACCGGTATTAAATCTCATATCTCGAATCTCGACTTAACCATTGATAAGTGACTTTTATGTCACTTTTAGGGTGTTTATTGAGTCGTATTCCGGCCTATTTTCCAATAATTTCACCCTTTTATCCTTTATTTCTATTATTATATTATTCTCATCTTTAATCTTTATTTTGTGTATTTTTGCCCTTTTTATTAGTTTTTAGTTTATTTTTGTAGCTTTAGTTAATAATTTCCGACTTCTCTCTTTTTATTTATTTTCTTTTAGTTTCTAGTTTATTTTATTTTATTTTTTTATTTTATTTCATTTAATTTTATTATTTTATTAGTTTTAGCATTTTATTTTATTTTACTTTATTTATCTTATTTTATTTTACTTTATTTTTCTTATTTTATTTTATTTTATATTATCTTTTGATAATCCCCTTGTGTTGTTTTTGGTTGTAGGTGTTTTCGGGTCCTTGGTCGATCGAGTTCAAGGTCCGAGAATTAAGTCAAACAACATGCCCCTAACCAACCTACTGCTGCCAGCCTTAACCTTCACCCTACAAACACCTTATCATCCACCACACCAGCCCAACAACACAAACCAACCTCCCCTGCTCCTCTAATTCACCCACAACACCAACAACAATAGCAGCAAATCGACACCACCCATCACCCCACCTCAGAAACACAACTCCACTCACCATACCACCATTTACACTAGTCACACACCCTTCCACAAACCTACCTCCCTTACTTCCCCTGCTGCTGCACTCGCACCACCTCCAATAGCCACCGAAATCATTTCGCCACCAATCCCAGCCAACCCGCAACTCCATTAACCTCTGCATCCCACCATCAACAACCACCTGCAAGCAGCAATCAACTCCAATCACCGCTGCTGCCTGACCACCAGCCACCTAACGCAACCACCAGCACGCCGCACCCCTGCCGCAGCAACCATCTTCACCACCTCAATTACTCACCCGATTCCACTAATTCTGCCCAAATCAGAGTAAATCGCAAATTGATTGAGTTCGAGCAAACCATTCAATTCGAAGAATTCGGTCGAAGTATAAGTGCAAAAACAGTCAGAATTGTTTGAGATTTTGTCATTTGAAGAGGTATGGGCGAACATACCCATGGTTCGACCGAACCAACCCAAAGTTTAGTCGAACCCACCCTCGGCTCGATCGAACCACCTCATGAGCTTCACACATGATATTTAATAGGATCGAACGGTTGATATTGAAGGTCGAAGCAAGGATAGCCATAGATGCTAGACGATGATGATGCTAGATGATGATGATGCTGATTGAGGTGAAGATGATGGCTGGATGATGATGATGATGATGCTGATTGAGGTGAAGATGATGGTTGGTTGATGCTGATCAGCGAAAGCAGCCACGAAAGGAAAAAGACATTTGGGGGTCTGTTGTATTTCGTGGGTTTGTTTGGTGGGAATTTTGGGGGTTTTGGGGGTTATGTTTTCCATTTCATTTTCTTTTATTTTCATTTTATTTTAGTTTTTTTTTGAATTTAGTTTTAATTAGTTTTATTTATTTTTATTTTATTTTGTTTAGCTTGTATTTTAAATACCCCTTTGGGGTTATTTTCTCACAACTTCACTTAACATAATTCTACCCTAGATTAGATTAGAGTAGTTTAGCTCTTTTATTTTCTCTCTCTTAGGGTTAGATTAGGAGTTTCTCTCTCTAGTTTAGGAGTAGTTTAGAGAGAGAAAGCTTGGATTTTTCATGGAGTTTTGAGAGGTTGAAGATACAATTTGTGGATTTTTCTTCTCTTTTATTCAATGAGTCTTCCTAACTTTCTCTCACCTTTATTGCTTTCATTTATTATTGTTTCTGCTTATTTATTTGTTGTTTTGAGTAGATTAATTAGTTTAGTTGTTTGATCCTTTATTTTATTATTATTTTACCTTGTTTTCCATGTTTTTGTTCATCATGTTAGCTTAGGTTTTGTTCTAGGGAAATGGATGAAGGTTATGTTAATAAATTTAACGATTGATTGTGATTAGTATGAAATATTTTCTTGATTATTGTGTATGGATGATGCTTTTATGGATTAGAATCTTTCTAGCTAATTGATTCTATGTTCTTAATTGTGCTTTCAATCAATTGTGCGAGAGTGAGTTGGTTGAGGGTCTAAATTCTTCCATACCTTTGCTAGGCTAGTTGCACGAGAGTGAATTAGTTTAGTAGGATAATTAACATGCTTAATTGTGCGAGAGTGAGTTAAAAGTGTTAATTGTTCCTAATCGAGGTCATTTTCATCTTATTGTTTGATGTTGTTGAATGCATTGATGTAATTGGATTCCACTTTCCCTAGTTTTAGTTATTTGCTTTTAGTAGTGTTTAGTTGAACCTCTCTTTACCTCACAAGCTTTCCTAGTAATCTAGTCGGCATAGATTGATACACTTAGTCCTTTTGGGTTCGACCCTTTACTTACCCCTATACTCGTATTAGGGTAGTTTAGGTTATAAATAATTAATTTGATTAGGGTTAGTAGAACCAACGACACTATCTAATCTCGCGATCAACCATTTATAGATTAACTTGCCTATTGAAACTAGACCTAATTAAACATCAATTTTTATCTCTCGAATCTCGAATCAATATTGTCAAACTCATGCATAAAAGATCAGGCATAATCTAGTCACAGAGCATTAAATCAATCAATAGGAAATTAATATAGCATTGATAATCAACAACAATAAATTACCCCTTCATATTATTTATGGATCCCCATAAACCCTAGAAAGTGAACTACTCACACATAATTAAATCTAAACTAATCAAAGCAATAAAATAAGACATGATCGTAGGAATAAAATAAATAACTGAGATTAATAGAAAAGAAACGGTTACCAAAGTAATTGGAATAAAGAGTTGAGTAAAGAACAAAGTATAAAGTGTAGAGAGAGAAAATAAGCTTAAGTAGAGAGAGAAAGTCTGAGAGAAAGAATTACAAAAGTAAAGAGAGAATAAGGAAGTGTATGAGAATACTAAACTTGCTTAACGAAAACATATTTATAATAAGCAAGAATCCTAAACTAAAACAAACTAAACGATGCTTAAAAGATCTATCAGAGGCACACACCCGTCCGGGCGCCACACCGCCTGACCGGGCGCGCCTTTTCTTCATCATGGGCGTCTCTCGCGCCCAGCCGGGCGCAAGATCAGGCGAAGAGTGCTGCTACATGTAAACCGCCCTGCCCGGCCGGGCGCGCCTTCGGGCAGAGCCCCTATGCACCGGGCGGCACTCTTGGGCCACTCCTTGGACTTCGATTCTTCGGCCCAATCCGGATTTCCTCTTTGGGTCTTCATTACTTGGTCCAAATGCCCCGGTATCACATATACCGAGCCCTTAATCACTGGTTCGATGACTCTAACCGGCCTTGGGCTATAAAGAATGGTCGTGCTCCTCCAATGCTTGTAGTTGCTCCATAAAAATCCCGAGAAAATGCTTCAAAAGTGCAATTCCCTACAAAATTCAACCAAAACTACGAAAACACTAGAAAACACCAATTAGTAATAAAAGTGACTCTAAAGAGCAAAAAACACTACTAATTATGACCAAGGGACAGGGGTAAAATACTATATAAAATGGACATATCAGCCTGTCATATCACCTGTCCGCATGGAAACCATCCGGCACTCTACTTCAAGCCGACGCCGGAGTGATGGTGAACTGGCAAACCGGGTTAGAGACCCAGATGCTAGACAACTCATTGATGAGATGCGCTTATAACGGCATGAGATGAATGCCCGAGAGCGCATTAACAGGCGTAGGATGATGAGTGACATTTATGTCACTCCTAGGATAGTGTTTATGCCTTGTTTTAGCTTGTCTTAGGGTGTTTTGTAGTTGTTTTGTTCAAATAATGCGTGCATACATGTCTCGATGTGTTTTTAATGAAATCGTGTATATTCTTAAATGCTTGCCTTCATTGCGTGTTTGCACCGTTCCCTATACCTTATTGGTTCCCTTGGTGTTTGTGCTTAGGTATTTGAAGTCTTGGAGTGCAAAGAAGAAGCCAAGGAAGCATGTTTAATGGTAGATTTCGGGCATTGTCAATCGATGATGCTTGGGACTTTATGTATGGTTTGCTAGAGATAGTTATAATCGTGGTCATGGTTGTTCAAATGCTTCTATTGATGATCGTTATGGTCCATGTTCCATGAATAATGAATCTTGCATGCCTTCTTGTGCCCCCATCCCCCAAATTGATGATGCCACTCATATCTCTAGTGTTAATCCTCGCATGCTTGCACATAATTCTTTTCCTCATTATGCTCCTATACTCTCTTCACCTTTGAAAACTTTGGTGTCTAGCATTGAGTCTTCTCATAATCAAATTAGATTTTCGGAGAATATGGGAGGCCAATTGGAATTGTTGAAAAGGATTGAAGAGAAAAGTGAGGACATTCTTAGTAGAAATGAGGCGATGAGAAATAAATTGTCATCGATGTTGAATGTCAATGAAGTTTCTACTACATTGGTAGATATGGAAGATGATGATGATAATTGTTTTGAGAGGCCTAAGGTGTGTGAGGAGGACGTTAGAGATCTTATGAGTGAAGAAAAGGGTGTAGAGATGGATGTTCCAAGAGAGAGTTTGCACTTTGAACCTTCTTCCCAATTTTAATTTCGTTCCATTGACCCTTTATATGGAGTTGAAGAGAAACTAAAATGGTTGGTTTCTCTTAATTTTGAGGAAACGTTAATTCAAGTTATGAAGGATGGGACATTGCAATTGTTGAAGAGTGGAGAAGTTGTGAGGAAAGAGAGTGAGGATGAGAAGGATGAATTAGATTCCATGGGAGATTGGATGTTTGAGGGTGATGAGAACCAAGAGGTTTTGAGTGTTGAAAAACCAATTGACGAGTCAATTCCCCCACCCACCTCCCTTGATTGCAATTTCATTCCCCAATTCCTTAATTTTGAAGAACAATCTTCTTCCACCCCATCTCCTTTGTATGATGACCATGGTTACTTCAAGGGTGAGGCCTTGAGCTTAGATGATTTTGATGAATAAGATGTTCCATATGATAAGGTTGAGGAGGTAGAGCTTACTTTTAATGATTATGAAGATGAGGGTGAAGTGTTTGGTGAGGTTGAGTCTCCAACTCCTATCTCAATTTTTCAACCATAGCCTTCCTTTTTGGGGTTTGGTGAGTCCGACTCACCGCGGAAACCAACCCCTTCCCGAGGAACCACTCGCAATAAATAAAATCACAAAGCATAAATAAATATTCACAAAGAAAAGATAACGAATCTTACCCTCGAAGCGAGCTTCGCCCAAAACCCGGGGCTCTTACTTGAAAGCTACTAGCACGTCAAGCGCCGCGCCTCCAACGGTATCCACCCACAAATGGGCGAACACAACTTTAAGGTCTACTACCTTGGGGTTAGCAAGGTCCGACCTAAACCCGAGTGTTATGTGAGTTTAAGAGTTTTCCCAAAAATTATGGAATGCTCTTTTTAACTCCCACTCAAGCACTTTACTCCAAATCCCAAGCTTGGTATTTATAGAGGAAAGTATGAATGGGAATTTCTATCCCATCAATGTGGGATCATGAAATTCCACAAATTAATTTAAAGCTAAATTAAATTAAAATTGCAAACTAATAATAAATCTACAAGTGGCATCACCATGTGAGATGGGTTGGTGAGGACCACATGGAGAGTAGGGGACCATACTTGCTCCCCACTCAATACTCTCCTTGTGCCACATGTCCTCTCCCACTTACTCCCATATTCCAAGCTTCCCCTTTATTCATGGCCCTATGGCCCGAGCCAAGCCACGAGCCAAGCCCGAGCCCGACCCGAGCCCTGCCCGCACCAGCCCGCACCTGGCCTGAGCCCAGCCCGCACCAGCTGCTGTTTTGCGCGGCTGCTGCTGTGGTTTGGTGCGGCTGCTGCCGTGGCATGGCGCGGCTGCTGCTGTGCCTAGCCGCGGCTGGCCGGGGTTGCTAGCACGGTGTGCTAGCTCATCTTGCCCCTAGCATTCGGATGCTCGGGGCACATCGATGCTAGGGGTATTTTCGGGAATATGGTCGATTTATTATTATTTTGCGCGTCTCGTCTTTTATCATTTTAGACTCGACTTCTGACGATCGGTTTCGACGCTCTAAACTCGAATCACCGACGTCTAAATATTTAACACTCAGGCGACGAATTAATTTCTTCCGAATTAATTCGTTGAGTTGGTTCGCATATATTTGCTTGGGTGTGACCCGAATGGTTCAGTCAAGATTAAGCTGTAATACTAATTATATCAATATTACTGATCGGAAGTGGCCTCCACCCAGGCATTCCGATCACTTGACCTTACTGAATATATTAGCTTTCTAATAATTCTGAACCCGCTATCAGAATAATACACTTGTTCGAAGGACACCATTCCTTTCAATCTCCCACTTGTCCTTCCGGACAAGTGTGCATATAGTGTATAGCCCTTATCCTATGTCTCTTCAACTCTCTTCATGAACTACAGAGTAAGATTACTAGTCATCTCTGTTACGTCCAGAAGTGTTTCTCGAAATCCGAGTTTGACTGTCAATAAGCAGATGATTTCTAAAATCCATATGAGCACGGCCATTCATTTTTCACAGTCTCGCTCTTCGAGAGGCCTTGTAAACAACAAGACATGTTCCCTATTGTTAGTCGGGGGACATTTCCAGTCTTGTAATGTAGCTTCTCTTACTAAGAGGACTCACCCGCCCGATATCCGTCTTTATTATCCCCAATTACGGCAGACGTTTGGCGGATACCAAAACGGACCAGTACTCAAACAAGAGATCTCCCACTACTCATGGTCAAAGGAAAAGAGTTCCGATAATAATAATGAGAAAATACTTATGACGATTTTTAAATCTCTTAAAGCATCCTCATAGGTCTGTCTAGTATGGTTCTAAACCAATACCTATGCAAATGATTTGTATCCTCATAGCACAAGAAACGGTGCTACAAATCATACTACACACTAATCTCTGATGGTCATTATTCATCCACAAAATACGACCTTGATTAGGGATAATTTTCGATTAAAATATTCAATGTTCACTTAATAGGTGTTTCTTTATCCAAGCCATTGACTTGATACCCTATTTTGAATATTTATTAAAATCGAATGGACTCATTATTTAATTCTAAACCACAATTAAATAGTTTTGTGAAATATTTAGAAATATTTTATTCCACTATGAAACTTCACAATGTTTCATCTTATGATGAATGATTTTTCCCAAATGTTTAAAGAGTAATACTCTTCATAAAACATTCATAGAAATCACACCCATATTTGATATGTTTGATTTCTTTCATGCAATTATGAATGTTGTCGTTCACTTATTGCAAAGGTTAAAATTACTTTGCAAATCTTAGCATCTTCATTATCCACCATTTCCATAATAAGATGATAAAATTTTTAGAGTGTTAATGGATTACATGTGATTCAGGATTTATTGTCCAAGTAATGGCTCCCACTCATTTTCATGATTTGAGACCTTCTACTTGACAACCTGCAATCATTAATGTTTGACAACGAACTTTTCCATTTAACATCTTTCCTTTTTATTGCCTTTAAGGCAACAATATTCTCAACATATATTTTAGTAGACTCCCCGATGATGCCTTGCTTGGGTTTTACTCCAAGTGACTCACAACGATTTGGGATACCCTAATCACTTGTGATCATGGAAATTTTCCTTAGATTCCCGCACACCATATATGGATGCACATCCATGTTACCATTCTCAAGCCACAACGCTTCTTGCCTCGTGCTTATAAATGGTTTCCTTGCTAAGGATCTAATCGTTGTTAAGGTTTGTGCCTGCAACACCAAAACTCAAATTATATTTGTTTCCATGCGTCAAGAACTCATCCAACTACTTATCCAAGTTCTTTGGATGTTCTTGACTATAATCTAATGATCTAATATGTCGATTGGTATTATATACGTACTTCACATGCTCTAAGCATGTAAGTCATCTGACGATTCCATATCATAGCCTTACATGATGTATTTAATTCTAGAATGATTCTCAATTTTATTCCATCCATGTGACCTTTAGCTCATACAGTTACACTGAGTCTTGCCAAATTGTTCGCTATATGATATGATTGAAAGTCTCTTACTAGAGTCTTTCTTGTTTGATTTAGTACTTAGCCTAGCTTATACTTAGTTCAAACATTTACTTAGCTTCATACATATGGGTCGAAAGCCCTTCAAAGTCCTTCATGTTTAACATGGTAATTTCCTTTACTCATTCAAACATTTTAATTAAGTCTATACCATAGAACTTAATTTCCAACATGTACTAAGTATCGTCTTTATTAACTTTATGAGAAAACACGTTCCAATTCCTTCATGCAATGCTTCCTTTAATCCCATGACGGATTCCATGTGCTTGCTTTTAAATCTAGAATTATTTAGATTTTCAAAACCCTTAGACTATTCCATAGTCACTTCCAAAATTCCATTTTGGGAAGGCGGTTTTGGTATCTATTTTGCCATATTTCATATGCGCAATTTTGATAGATCAATCACGAAAAGACTTGAGCATTCCGATTGGTGAATGGGATTTTATTAAAATCATCTCCTTGAAATTAATTATATCCTTTTCAACCAACCTAGCTATGTATGCATATACATTTCCACATTTGTCAGTTTTCTCCTTGATAACTTATTTGCAATCGATGGGTCTTTCACCTTTCATGCAAATTAATCAAGTTTCAAACATGATTTTCAAACATGGAATCTATTTCGGATTTTCATGGCTTTTAACCATTATTCGGAATTTGGATTTGTTGTAGTTATCTTACAAGACATTATTCCTTTACTATCTAATAGTAAATAGTATGCTTGTAAGTCTTAGGTTTGTTTCTAACTTAATAGAAAATTTATAGTATTCAATCCAAGCATTTGGTGAATTCTATACCTATACGGGGCAATTGCATCAAACACTGAGTTTTAAGGCGCTTTCAAAGCCCTTTTATTATGTTGATCTTACTCCAACATCTTTAATGTTTTGTGAGTAATGAATTCTCTTTTAAGGCACTTGTAAAGTCCTTTTGAGTATTCTTGATCAAGCATTATCACGAAGTCCTTTAAGGTCTTTCGAGATTCTCAGTTCTAGTTTGTTGCTAAGCTCGATGGTCATCGAGTTCACTTTCCTCCCACTTGTCGTTTTGGAAACGTGTTACTTTCCAGAACGACACTACTTAGAGCAACAAACAATTTTTTGTTCTTAATTAGGATGTGGAGGTAATGCCCGTAGTCTCAATTGAATGCTTACAAAGAGACATGTATATTGTCTTTGAGTAAAAGTTCGTTATGAAACAAACAGTTAGCTCCAACTTGAGCTATCTTAGTCTTTATTGAGCCATTCAGCTCCCACTAAGTCACCTAGCTCCCACTGAGCCACTTTGCTCCCACTGAGCTAGTGAACTCCCACTTAGACTAAGAGCCTTAGACATATACTTGAAAAGACTTTTAGAAGTTATTTCTATCCATAACTGAATATGGCGTCCTTTCTTAGCTTCGACATTTTTGTTTAGTGTAACATTAGTCATTTGTGCAAATCTTTAAGAACTTTATAGGAAGGGTTGTGAACCATCATCGTTCGAGTCATTTTCAAATGACACCGAGGTCTCCGTGAAGACACACCATGTTCTTTGTGGAGTTATTTATGAAAAATTTCCATTCATAACTTTGAGATAGTCACGCTTGGCTCAAGCAAACATCGCTCGATCTAATCTAGACGTTTTGATATCTTGCCAAGTCGATTCTGTACTTCACTGGACTCTTGAGCTACTCAAGTCAAGTTTGTTCCCATTTGATGAATATAGCCATATCCTTTCAAATTCTTTGTGAAACGTTGAAGTAATTGAATCCTCTTTAGCCTTTGGAGTTAATTGTCTATACCAAGAACAATAGCTCTCTGTTTTGTCGGTTTCAACAAGTAAGAATTTCTTGTCTTAGAATGATTCCAATTCGAGCAACTATCAAGAGCCTATCTAATAGAGCCTTGAGTACGTTCTTGTCGATGTGACATTTCTAAAGATGTTTGGAACGCAAATCAAGCCCATGACTTGAACTTAGTGAGTTTATCATGTTAGGGAAATGTTTGTTTATAATCAAGCATTCTTGACTCAACGCTTGGATAGCCATGCCATTCAAATAAATCTCGCAACTATTACTCATTACTTTAAATGTGAGTCTTTCCGTGTGTAAACGGATCGATTGCTGATTATGGAACATAATAACCATTACTTGTTCCAGCCTTTGGCTTAAAAGGTCTTTAAACAAAACATACGACCTTACAACTGATGTAGCTCTTCTTGCTTCATTCTAAGCTTGTAAGTCGATAACTTAGCTTAACTTCAATAGTTTGAGGTCACTATCATAGTGGAACTGTAGACACCCATTTGTGTCTCCCCAAAACCAAACCTAGTGATGAATACCTTTCGCGTCGAACCATAATCGAATGAGGTGAAAGTGTGAAAAGTCAGGTGTTGCGGTTAGTTTTTATTAAAATCCTTCTTTCTGTTTTCGAAAACCCACTCTATTTTATGAAAACGTCCAATTCAGTTTATTTTGGTCCATGATAAGGGTCCAATAATGGTGTAGTTGGATGGGGCTTGAAAAGAACTTTCCAACGATATATTATAAGCTCAATTCCGATGAATAATGCGGAAGTTATGGCCAAAATACTAAACTGGGCCCAAACCGGATTTTACCTACGACCCAATGATCATGAGGAGGGTCCAAAGGTTTAATCCTATTTCTAAACTAATTAGGATTGATTAGAATCTTCTATAAGTTTCTAAAATATCTTAATTATCTTTTTTTTGAAAAGATAAGATCATAGAGTTTTGATTTGAATAAAACTTTCCTTTTTTAAAACTTTCTTAATTCTATTCGGATTTAAAGATGTTCAAAGATAGTCAGATATTTTTTTTGTGCCTCATATTTTTTATCCAAATTTTATATAGTTCAATAGATCTTGAAATTATCTTTCCAATGATATATTATAATAATAAATCCGAGCTATAACGAAAAAGATATTAAAGATATACGAAACTCTATCCAAAACTGACACCCTTTCACTATTTTAGCCATATCTTTTTATCTACAAATTATTTTAATCTGATTCTAATTGCATTTGAAAGTAGACTTCAAGAGATTTCCAACGACATATTATATGACTTATTTCGACTTCTAGATCAAAAGATATGATAAAAACAAAATCCGCAAAAACTGTTTCTGTCGCCAAACGACAGGTTTGTCGCCTGGCGACAGGATAAATTTCTGGCGACAAGGTCGGTTTGTTAGCAACAGAGTGGAGTTTTATTCCTTATCAAATTCTATGATTTTCCGGACTATTTTCTTATAAATAGGGTCCGAATTCCTGTTTTCAGATTCATCAACAATCAATTCATCAACTTTCATGATCTCTCATCAACTCTCATCCTTAATTCTCTCTATTCTCTCTATAAGAAATATATAGCTTATTATTTCTCTCTATTTCTAAACTAGCCTTTTTACAAACACAATTCCGCATTCACAAGACTTAGAGTCTCCTAGCCAAGTTCGAAGTTGCCTTCGCCCTAGACGTGAAAGGTTTGATAATTTCTGAGGGTTTGGTCCAAAACTAGCCTAAACTTTATTTAATTTGATTTCAATTTGATTCTTTAATTATTCTTTATTTATTTTCATTGAAGTTTACTAACTTGTGTATTTTGTTGTTAGAATGAGGTACGAGGCTTCAAAGTAAGTAGATTAGCTTACTTCCTATTTCTTTCACAATGTAGATTGCATGCTTATTATTGTTTATGATTCTTAGTATCATGTTAGGATGCTTTTAATGCTTTCTATTATCATGTTAGGATGTTATTTTATGCTTTCGAGTATCATGTTTAGGATGTCTTTACTCTTTTTAATATCATGTTAGTACCATGTTAGGTTTAAAGCTTTGATCTTTATTGTTTAGTGACATGCTAGGATTTATTAATATTGTTAGTATCATGCCTAGGATCTTGCTATTATTATTAAGCTTTATTATGCCTTATCATGTTAGTATCATCGTTATTATTATTTATTGTTTATTATTATGTTGCTTGCTTTATATTTTATTGTTATTGCTTGATCACACCTTTTATGCTTGTTTAAAGGGAATTTGTCCTTGGAATCACGCTTAATAAGATAATTAATAATTTGGTTTAGGCTAATGTGATTTTAACTCAAGTGATCGCCAATAATAGGTTTATTTGTGCATTAATATTCAACCAAAATAGATAAACAGGGTAGGTTTAATATAATGTTTGTATGTTATTCGAAAAGCGCGCATGAATACGAGCAGAACAAAGTAGAGGCCTATTTTATAGGGCGGGTCCTTTCTTTTGTAGATTGGATTCGTACTCTCATCCCCGGACCCTGTTTGGTTCAAGACCTTATGGAGTATTTGACGGTCCTTTGGATTGTCTTTTGGGTTTACAAGTTCCTAAAACTTGTTGGCGACTCTTTTGCTCTTTTTCTTTCCCTTTGGAACGCCACCGTACTTTAGTGTATGATCACAGTGGGGTTCAAGTTTGAGATCATAATGCTTGAAATATTCCCTACAGTTTTTGGCGACTCCACTGGGGAGGATTTCTATTTATATTCCTGAAATTTATTTAATTTTGGCAATTATTTAGAATGAGCGGATGAGACTCGAAAAATTCTAAGTATTTCATGTGCGTGAATTGATTAACATTATTGTCATATGCATTAAAAGGTCCTCATGGGAGCACCCCATGAGTCAATCCATATGAATTTTACACGTAGGAAATTTGAGAAATATCTTTCATGACTAGAATCGAAAAGATGATGCGAAATCTGGAAAATTCGAAGAACACAAAAAGTTGCCAAGGCATGTAGGAACTAGCGTCTAGAAAACAGGGCTTGTCGCCCTTAAAAAGTTTCTGTCGCCTGGCGACAGTTCTGTCGCTTGGCGACAGGAGCTTTTTTGCAGCGACAGTCCCTGTAGTCTGGCGCCAAGTTCTTCCAATACCGAGCCAGGGGTCTGCCTTCTTGCTTTGACCATTTCTAGCATTGTTGGCTTGATTTTACTTATTGATTGAGTCCTTTTCTCACTTTTCTGAACCCATATGTGTTCTACATATGGAAATAACCCTCTGGGGGTTCCTGCTTCACCTGCCCAATGGAATATCCCACTATCATGTGCAAAGTTCAGATTTGGGTACGTGCAAAGTTTGTGAATCCACCAAACCATGGAGTCGAGTTCGATTTCATCACGAACTCGCGGAATCCTGTCCATTCACTCCAGCCCTCACGGTAGGCTTGGGTCCAATGCATATGGATTCATAACCATGGACCTTTTTGACTTAACCCATATCCTTGAACTTTAGGGAACTAGAGCCATGGTTAGGTTGCAAACTTATTGCATCATATTATGACTATGTGAACTACTTGTGCATCCTTGCTTGTACATATTATATATGTGTTAACCGTTTGTTTGACTTGTGGTTAAGTCTAAATAAACTAACCAATGACTAAAGGACTTTGTTTAATTAATTAATTAATTAATTTGAACTAATAAATAAGCCTAAAATCGAGTCATAGTTCCTTTAAGTCAACCCGGATTTTTATTCCCGTATACTGCACATGCGTCAACTTGTTTTGGTCATATCCGGAGTTCTAGGAAGAAACGAGTCATACAACCTATGGATCTGTAGCCCCGAGTTTTATCTTTAATTAGGCGTTGGTTTCGTCCCAATCAGAGTCACAGATTAAAAGTTATGACTAAAATACCACAGCCTGTCCAGTTTAATGCACATACGTGAAGTCTTAATTTAGTCTGTGCTTAAGTCTAGTCACATAGTCTAGCCACATGGTCATGACACAAGTCTTAACATGTCACCTACACTCATTAGTCTTAGCACACACTTTGTACATGTCACCGTGACCATGTCTTAGGTCCATGCATGAGTCGTTCTTCCGTCATTTGAGTTGGGGGTCCATTCTATTCTTAATTCTTCCATATTTCTCCATCTCCATCATCTTCCTACTCTCTACATACTTTCTCCACACATATCATTCCCTTCATTCTTTCATGATCTCTTCCCATCTATGCATGTTGAATCGAGTTCGAGTCATGTGATTGACAATAATAATAATAAAAAAAGAGTAATGATGAGACAAAACACAAGGCAAGCTTCTCACTAGGATTTCATGCTTTCTTCTTCTTTTTTCAAACCTTTCCCCCATAAGTCTAGCATAGGAACCTTGCATTTTCCTTAGATTTACTTTGTAGGTTTTTCTTTTTCCCTTTTAATAAAATGAGCATTTTAATTTCTTGCATATGATCATTGCATTGCATTATTCAAAAAAAAAAAAAAAATAAAAAAAATCGCCGAATTAAGCACAAGGTATACCAATGATTTGAGGCACCCCTTGTAACCATATCATATTATCTCTCACCCTTTAAATGTATGATCCTTTTCTTGATAAACCACTTTGAGTCTCGTCTAACGATGGACCTTTCATTTTTTCAACCCACATCTACTAACCGTGGGATGGGATGGTGTGTAACTTATGCAAGTTCCAAATATGAAAGCTTGAGTGATTTCAAAAGACTAAAAAATAAAAATAAGCAAAAATTAATAAAAGTGTACAAAAGGGCAAGTGTTCCAATGTCTTGGATATAAAAATATCTTTGATAAGAACATGTCTCAGATTGCGTTTCTTATCGAGTGCTCGGTACCGTGCCTGAGAAACATGAATGCCAAGTGAGTGATAGACCGCATGATCGAGATTGCCCACACTTATAAAAAAAATGCGAATATGAAAAAATGCAAAAAGCAAAAAAAAGAAGAGCAAAAATAAAAAAAGAAAAAAAGCTCAAAAGTGAGAAAAACCTCAAGCATAAAAATACAAAGATTCAAAAGCAAGGTTGCACACCTTGGGGGCTTATCTAGGGTCTTGAGCCTTTATCCCCTTCTTCTCTAACCTTTAGCCTAACCACGTTACAACCCTTAAAAGTCCTTTTTGAGGTATACACACACTTGTGCGAGGTTCGGCTAGAGCTACGTTTGGCCTGATTCCTAACGGATACGTAGGCAACCTCACATTGAGGTGCGGCAATAATAAAAATGGATTCATTTTCACATTCACACACTTACACCATGATCATATCAAGGGATCTTCGATGCTCATCCCTATTTACTTAGAGCTAGACTTGGGGGCTTGATCCTTACATCATTAGCCTACCTAGCCTAAGAGTCATCATTATTTGACTCCTATCAAATAATACTTTTCCATACACTTAGCCTTTGCAGCCTAACCTTAGTGTCACTTTCACACACTGCACGGATACATGACCAAATAGACTTCCAATTAGGAACCCTTTGTCATGAATTCTTAGCATAACGTTGAAGCATGCTTTGTCATATTACACATCACTCATCACTTATAATCATCATTGCATCAAAGTATGAAGTGCTTAGCCTCCGTGCCTAAGTTACCTAAATACTTTCATAATCGAGTCAACTAAGATAGTTTAGGAGGAATTAATCCTTGCACCTTGAGGGATAGTATCAAATGCATATACTTGACTAAGCTCATTCAACATGCACCATCAAACACTTCGATTCTTTTTCGCGTCTTTCTTTTTCGGGAGAAAGTCGGTACCCTCCACAAAAATGACGGAAATTTTTTTCTTTTTTGCATTTTCGAGTTGCATGCCACACACGAGTCATGTACATTGAGTCATGTCGTGTCAATTCACCTTGAGTTAACCTCAAGTCAATCATTCACCTTAGGTCAACCCTAAGAAACACATCAAGACTTAGGTCAACCCTAAGAAAAACACCAGCAAAGTCTTTTGGCAATTCTTTTGACTTTTACAGGATACAACCATTCAGCAAAGTTCCCGTTCGCAGCCAACCGAACGATCGCAACAAACATTCAAGTATCAAGCTCTTTTGTTCAGAGACGCGTGGACATATCTATCAAAGCTCTTTTGTTTAGAGACGCGCGGACATGTCATTCTATCAAGCTCTATTGTTCAGAGACGCGTGGACATCTCATTCTATCAAGCTCTTTTGCTCAGAGACGCGTGGGCATTCTATCAAGCTCTATTGTTCAGAGACGAGTGAACAATCCTCAAGAAAGCTCCATTGTTCAGAGATGAGTGAACAATCCTCAAAAAAGACTCCATTGTTTAGAGACGAGTGAACATCAGCAACAGCAAGATGGCGTTCTCTAGCTTGTAGAAGGTCGTCAAAATGAAGCCACATCAAAATGGTTACGCTCAGAGACGTGTGCTCGATGGTGCAAGATACGCGTTTCTTAACTCTTTTATCTGTTTAACTAATGATTGTTTTGCAGGTATCGGCGTTATAAGGATGATTTGGAATCGCAGAACGTTTTGAATCATTCTCCGTCCCTATCGCTACTTTGACTTTCGTTTTTTCGAAACATAAGTTTCTTCAAACTCAGTCAAAGTGGGGGCTTCTGTAGACACCCATTTGTGTCTCCCCAAAACCAAACCCAATGATGAATACCTTTCGCATCGAACCATAATCAAATGAGGTGAAAGTGTGAAAAGTCAAGTGTTGCGGTTAGTTTTTATTAAAATCCTTCTTTCTGTTTTCGATAACCCACTCTATTTTTTGAAAACGTCCAATTCTGTTTATTTTGGTCCATGATATGGGTCAAATAATGGTGTAATTGGATGGGGCTTGAAAAGACCTTTCCAACGATATATTATAAGCTCAATTCCGATGAATAATGAGGAAGTTATGGCCAAAATACTAAACTTTGCCCAAACCGGATTTTACCTACGACCCAATGATCATGAGGAGGGTCCAAAGGTTTAATCCTATTCCTAAACTAATTAGGATTGATTAGAATCTTCTATATGTTTCCAAAATATCTTAATTATCCTTTTTTTTAAAAGATAAGATCATAGAGTTTTGATTTGAATAAAACTTTCCTTTTTTAAAACTTTCCTAATTCTATTCGGATTTAAAGATGTTCAAAGATAGTAAGATATTATTTTCGTGCCTCATATTTTTTATCCAAATTTTATATGGTTGGATAGATCTTGAAATTATCTTTCCAATGATATATTATAATAATAAATCCGAGCTATAACGAAAACGATATTAAAGATATACGAAACTCTATCCAAAACTGACACCCTTTTACTATTTCAGCCATATCTTTTTATCTAAAAAAGATTTTAATTTGATTCTAATTGAATTTGAATGTAGACTTCAAGATCTTTCCAACGACATATTATATGACTTATTTGGACTTCTAGATCAAAAGATATGATAAAAACAAAATCCGCAAAAACTGTTTCTGTCGCCAAACGACAGGTTTGTCGCCTCGCGACAGGATAAATTTCTTGCGATAAGGTCGGTTTGTTAGCGACAGAGTGGAGTTTTATTCCTTATCAAATTCTATGATTTTCCGGACTATTTTCTTATAAATAGGGTCCGAATTCCTGTTTTCAGATTCATCAACAATCAATTCATCAACTTTCATGATCTCTCATCAACTCTCATCCTTAATTCTCTCTATTCTCTCTCTAAGCAATATATAGCTTATTATTTCTCTCTATTTCTAAACTAGCCTTTTTACAAACACAATTCCGCATTCACAAGACTTAGAGTCTCCTAGCCAAATTCGAAGTTGCCTTCGCCCTAAACGTGAAAGGTCTGATAATTTCTGAGGGTTTGGTCCAAAACTAGTCTAAACTTTATTTAATTTGATTTCAATTTGATTCTTTAATTATTCTTTATTTATTTTCATTGAAGTTTACTAACTTGTGTATTTTGTTATTAGAAAGAGGTACGAGGCTTCAAAGTAAGTAGATTAGCTTACTTCCTATTTCTTTCACAATGTAGATTGCATGCTTATTATTGTTTATGATTCCTAGTATCATGTTAGGATGCTTTTAATGCTTTCTATTATCATGTTAGGATGTTATTTTATGCTTTCGAGTATCATGTTTAGGATGTCTTTACTCTTTTTAATATCATGTTAGTACCATGTTAGGTTTAAAGCTTTGATCTTTATTGTTTAGTGACATGCTAGGATTTATTAATATTGTTAGTATCATGCCTAGGATCTTGCTATTATTATTAAGCTTTATTATGCCTTATCATGTTAGTATCATTGTTATTATTATTTATTGTTTATTATTATGTTGCTTGCTTTATATTTTATTGTTATTGCTTGATCACACCTTTTATGCTTGTTTAAAGGGAATTTGTCCTTGGAATCACGCTTAATAAGATAATTAATAATTTGGTTTAGGCTAATGTGATTTTAACTCAAGTGATCGCCAATAATAGGTTTATTTGTGCATTAATATTCAACCAAAATAGATAAACAGGGTAGGTTTAATATAATGTTTGTATGTTATTCGAAAAGCGCGCATGAATACGAGCAGAACAAAGTAGAGGCCTATTTTATAGGGCGGGTCCTTTCTTTTGTAGATTGGATTCGTACTCTCATCCCCGGACCCTGTTTGGTTCAAGACCTTATGGAGTAGTTGACGGTCCTTTGGATTGTCTTTTGGGTTTACAAGTTCCTAAAACTTGTTGGCGACTCTTTTGCTCTTTTTCTTTCCCTTTGGAACGCCACCGTACTTTAGTGTATGATCACAGTGGGGTTCAAGTTTGGGATCATAATGCTTGAAATATTCCCTACAGGAACACTCAAGCAGTATCCGATACTTGTGAAGATAACAAATTGCTAAGTAAACTATAATAACATGAACTCATGAGTTGAAATGAAATCTAATTCCTTTTCTTCGTTCCTTCTTTCCTATATTTCTTATCATACAATATCTCATAATCTTACTTTAAGAATCATTTCTTTAAGTACCTTGACTCTTATACTTTGTTAGGCATAATCAAGCACCTAATGCGCCGTAAAACAAAGTTCCATCTTTTCCATTAATTCTTACTCGAATTACTACATCAATGAATCCTATTCAATTATGTATGATGCGAAAAGATATGTTGGTCGTCAAACATTGACAACCTTGAGTTTGCAACTCAATACCTCATATTTTATCAAAACTACCTAGTATTTTGAATACATGATGTCCAACCGACCTTTCGGACTTAGTCAGTTATGAGAATTGTATTTTAGAAATGCTTTTCCTTTCTTTGAGAACTATTCTCAAGGATTTCCTTTACTAATCATGGAAACAATATTATTTGATTTAGAATACTATAAATATAAGTGCAAAGTATAACAATTTATCAAGAACATAATAAGTTTGAAATTTAATAGCATTCATGCAAACTTCAATCTTATTAAACGTCTTATTTACGCATACAATTGTCCCTATTTGGCGAAAATAAGGCGATTCCAAGATCCGAAGAAACAAAGAGTGGTTAAGCATGCTTTGGCTTGTCTTAAACACTCAATCTTCTCGGTAAGCATTGCCTTGCTAATGGCTCTAAGCCACTCTTGGTTAGACAATCGTCGCATCTAATGCATCTTTGACGATGTGTCTCTTTTGCCACGGTATGTGAGGACTCCTCACTCATACCGATGAGTTAAACATAAAACCAACGTGCACACCCGGTGTGCCTTATGCCCCTTAGAGGAGTGATGGCACCTCGCTTTGGCGTAGCCTACCATCACCATCGTCCGGTTAGTAAGTGTTGTTTTAGAAAGGCAAGTTTTACTCAATATTATTAGGGACCTAGGATTTCTATGTTGGTTGATTTAAGTGAAAACCTAAACATGCATCTAACGAACATTTCACACACATATATATAACCATAAAATATAAAGCGAAATAATAGATGCATATTGGCAACTAGCATGACCCCTTGAAATCTTCATTTCTTCAAAAGGTCTACATTTGCATTTCAAGGCTTTGTCTTCCAAGATACGCCGTCTTCAAGACTTAACCAAACTATGCAAAAACTAGTGTCTACACTTGGAATAATCTAAATATTAAAGTATAAAAACACTTAACGGTGCGTAGACCGTATTTAAATTTACAAAAATACATAACGGCACGTAGTCCGTATTTTCTATCCTAGTCGGGTCCCACTAGTTGCCATTTCATAAAACCTGTGAGAGAGAGAGAATATACATATTCCATTCATCCATTCACTATTTGTGAATGGCCCATGCAATTTACAAAATTAACAACTAAAATGCATTCAAACAACGCGCGCACTAGTAACTAATCTAGGTGGTTAATCCGATTAACACGTCTAATTAAAACTAGTCAAAGTTGTTTAACCGATTATATAAATTACGTCATTAATAATTGAAGCTCCCACTAAATTCCGCATTTCCTTAATTAATCCAATTAATTAAGTCGGTAGCACCCAAACTAGTCAAAATGAAATTTTGCCAATGCCGCTCAAAAACCGAGGCCTAGCCTCCCAAAATTTTAATTAAAATGAACAAAATTAATTAAAATAAATAAACGGCAAAATAATTAACATCAAGCCTACTACGGCTAGTCACCTCACCGCACCAAGTATACGCACATGCCAAGACCACGAACACACGACCCACGGGACACGGCCGCGAGCCGCTGCCACATCACAGCCGCGCGTGAGCTGCTGCTGTGCGTGGCTGCTGCCGCGCGTGTGGCCCACCATCGAGGTGGCGCAACCACCGTGGCAGCCACATGCGGGCTGCTGTGCAGCCCGGCTCGCCATGGTGGTGCATTGCCTCGTTTTGCGTGCCACTACCTTGGGATTTGATCCCTTTTTCCGCGAGACAAAAATAATTAATTCTAAAATAATTTAAGAACTAATTTAGTGAGCAAAATAAAATTTTAAACAAGTCTAACTTAATAAAATTTTCAAAGTGCAACAACCAAAATAATTCCAAGAACCATCTTTAATTAAATTGGTTTAGTTTGGTGCAAAATAAAATTGAGGCAATTTCTCACATTCAACTTAATCAATTTAAGTTAAACTTGAGAATTTGACAAAGTAAAGGGAAGTTGGAAAAATATGAACTTTAATGTTAAAATGAAAATCCCAACATCTAAAATTTGTGAATCCTCGAAAATTATATCTTCCAACATGAAGATAACCAAATTTCTATCACAAAAATCGAAACTTTATGTTTCTAATCAACTCAAAATGATTAAAACAACAAAGTTCAACTCAAAATAACATGAAATTTAGTGGTTTTCAAAGTTTCAATCACTTATCACAAATAAAGATTGAATCTTTAACACTTAGGAAGCCTCAAAATAAAATTTTCACACTAAAAAGCAATTAGTTTGCAATTATGTGAAAATAAATAAACCTTTAAGCATCAAATACTACCAAGTAATTGTGCTTTAAGGGGACATAAAAGTGCAGAAAATTATGCAAATAATCAACCATATAATCAACAATTTATGCCATTAATTTCAAGGTTAGAAAAGACTTAAAATTTTTCGTCAAAAACAAAAAACCCCTCGAAAAAGGCATTTCTGGTCAGAATTTGGCTAAAATCACAGTCTCACAGGGTAAAAACCTTTCCAGAACATGTTTTACACCCAAAATTCACTAGTCTTGGGCGAAAATCTAGGTTTTGGGCCAAATTTGACATTAAAAACGGGATTAAATAAATAAAACCGAGCTACTAATCTAATTAGCAACATAAACCAGAAAATTAAGCCAAAAATAAACCTTGAAAAACATGATTATAAAAATAAACGAGCGGGGCTCCGATACCGCTGTAGGGGTTTGGTGAGTCCGACTCACCGCGGAAACCAACCCCTTCCCGAGGAACCACGCACTCGCAATAATTAAAATCACAAAGCATAAATAAATATTCACAAAGAAAAGATAACGAATCTTACCCTCGAAGCGAGCTTCGCCCAAAACCCAGGGCTCTTACTTGAAAGCTACTAGCACGTCAAGCGCCGCGCCTCCAACGGTATCCACCCACAAATGGGCGAACACAACTTTAAGGTCTACTACCTTGGGGTTAGCACGGTCTGACCTAAACCCGAGTGTTATGTGAGTTTAAGAGTTTTCCCAAAAATTATGGAATGCTCTTTTTAACTCCCACTCAAGCACTTTACTCCAAATCCCAAGCTTAGTATTTATAGAGGAAAGTATGAGTGGGAATTTCTATCCCATCAATGTGGGATCATGAAATTCCACAAATTAATTTAAAGCTAAATTAAATTAAAATTGCAAACTAATAATAAATCTACAAGTGGCATCACCATGTGAGATGAGTTGGTGAGGACCACATGGAGAGTAGGGGACCATACTTGCTCCCCACTCAATACTCTCCTTGTGCCACATGTCCTCTCCCACTTACTCCCATATTCCAAGCTTCCCCTTTATTCATGGCCCTATGGCCCGAGCCAAGCCACGAGCCAAGATCGAGCCCGGCCCGAGCCCGGCTCGCACCAGCCAGCACCTGACCCGAGCCTTGCCCGCACCAGCTGCTGTTTTGCGCGGCTGCTGCTGTGCCTAGCCGCGGCTGGCCAGGGCTGCTAGCTCATCTTGCCCCTAGCATTCGGATGCTCGGGGCACACTGATGCTAGGGGTATTTTCGGGAATATGGTCGATTTATTATTATTCTGCGCGTCTCGTCTTTTATCATTTTAGACTTGACTTCCGACGATCGGTTTCGACGCTCTAAGCTCGAATTACCGACGTCTAAATATTTAACACTCAGGCGACGAGTTGGTTTGCATATATTTGCTTGGGTGTGACCTAAAGGGTTCAGTCAAGATTAAGTTGTAATACTAATTATATCAATATTACTGATCGGAAGCGGCCTCCACCCAGGTATTCCGATCACTTGACTTTACTGAATATATTAGCTTTCTAATAATTCTGAACCCGCTATCAGAATAATACACTTGTTCGAAGGACACCATTCCTTTCATTCCTCTTTCACCTTTAATGACCCTTTCTCTTCTACATTTTCCACCATTGAGATGGATGAGGCCTTTTTAGAGGGAGATTGTACTTCTCATGTTTATTTTGAGCTACCTCCCAAGTTTGACCCTCAACCCTTTGATGAGCTTCCTTTGAACCTTGATCATGATTGAGAATGAGCTTGATTTGAATGATGATGAGTTGGAGGAGAGCCCTTTGGATGTGAGTTCATTGGATGAGAGAGCTTGTGTTTCAATGGATAGTGGTGTAATTGAGCAACCAATTCCTATTCCTTCACCTTACACCTCATTTTCAAGAAAGCTTGATCTTGTTTCCTCCTATCCCATGTCATTACCTTCTTTTCTCATATCCCCTCCTCTAGAAAAGCCTTTATTCCCCCAAGTGCCTCATTTGATGACTCTTGAGGATAATGGTGGGATTTCCAACCAAAAATATTTTGTTGAAAAAGAGTATGCCTTCTTCTTTTTCTTTAATTTCTCTTCCTTTTTCTTATATTCTTGTTTTTCCCTTCTCCCCTTCTTCTTCTTGGCATTCCTCTTCTCAACCTCATAGGCGTGCACTTAGCTTGTTGCATGCCTTCATTTTATCATGTGCATACTTGCTTTCATATGAAATATGTAGTAGTGCATTTGACAAGCTCTTGCGTGCGTTGAATTATTATTTTACTAGAGCGGTCAAGCTTGGACCTTAAGCAAGACTTTCTCGGGAAGTAACCCGTGTTTTAGATTAGATTTTCCTTTTCTTTTTAAAATAGATTTTTCTCTCATGCAAATGTTTGTGTTCCTTTTGCTAGGTACATGACTTGATGTACTTTGGTGCTTCGATTTGGATCAAGAATAAAGGAAGATTGGCACCACAATTGCTAGCATATGGAAGGCAAGATTAGTATTAGAGGTAGTTAATTTTGAAAGGTTAAAATTGGGTCATTTGCGGGTATTTACACCCACCTAATATCCGGTAATATCCTTCCTTGCTCTTTCTCTAGTGGATGATGACTTGTTCGACATATGTTGGTTTGATTGTATTGATCTCCTTGCTTTCCCCTCCCTTGGATTGTTTGATTTATGTTTGAGTGTAATGTCTCATTCAAGCTTGGGGGAGGTTATTCTATCATGTTTGGTGGGATGTTGATTCATATATGCTATGCGCCTTTGTATATGTGTAGACACCCATTTGTGTCTCCCCAAAACCAAACCCAGTGATGAATGCCTTTCACGTTGAACCATTATCGAATTAGGTGAAAGTGGTTGAAAGTTAAGTGTTGCGGTTTAGTTTTAATTAAAATTCTTTTCTCTCTGTTTTTGAAAATGACTTTATAGCCAAACCAGTATAGTTTGGTCCATAATTAAGGTCCAATAATAGTGTAATTGGATGGGGTTCAAAAAGACCTTTCCAACGATATATTGTAAGCCCAATTCCGATGAATATTGAGGAAATTCTGGCCAATATACTAAACTGGGCCCGGTTAATTATTTAAATACGGCCCAATGATCTAAAGGAGGGCCCAACGTTAATTATTATTCCTAAAATTATTAGGATTAATTATAATTTTCTAGAAGTTTCTAGAAGGTTGTTTTTAATTCTAATATTATTAGATTTAATAATTAATTCTTTTAAAATAAACTTCTATTTGGAGTAAAATATCGTTTTATTATCTTAAAAATACATATTTTATCTTCTGTACGGATTCCGTAGATCAAGTTGATTAAAGATCGGATTCCGCGTGAAGAAAACGCGCTAATACAGGTTGTCGCCAAACGACAAGTCTGTCGCCACGCGGCAGACCATGTCGCCTCGCGACAGACATTGTCGCGTCGCGACAGAGTCGATTCCTGGCGACAGCGTGTAGTTTTATTCCTTATCAAATTCTATGTTTTTCCGGACTATTTTCATTACAAATAGGGTCCGAATCCTTGTTTTCAGAATCATCAATTCTCTCAATCAATTCTAATCATCAACAGTCATCAATTCTCATCAATTCTTCCTTAATTCTCTCAATTCTCTCTCTAAGCAATATAGCTTATTCTTTCTCCCTCTTTTTCTAAACTAGCTTTTTACATACAATATTCCGCATTCGCAAGACTTAGAATCTCTTAGCCAAGTTCGAAGTTGCCTTCGCTCTAGACGTGAAAGGTTTGATAATTTCTGAGGGTTTGGTCCAAAACTAGTCTAAAATTTATTTAATTTGATTTCAATTTGATTCTTTAATTATTGTTTATTATTTTCATTGAAGTTTACTAACTTGTGTATTTTGTTATTAGAAAGAGGTACGAGGCTTCAAAGTAAGTAGATTAGCTTACTTCCTATTTCTTTCACAATGTAGATTGCATGCTTATTATTGTTTTATGATTCCTAGTATCATGTTAGGATGTTTATAATTCCTAGTATCATGTTAGGATGTTATTTTATGCTTTCTAGTATCATGTTTAGGGTGCCTTTACTTATTTCTAATATCATGATATCATGTTAGTACCATGTTAGGTTTAAAGCTTCGATCTTTATCGTTTAGTGACATGCTAGGATTTGTTATTAATCTTGTTAGTATCATGCCTAGGATCTTGCTATTATTGTTAAGCTTTATTATGCCTTATCATGCTATTATCGTCATTATTGCTTATTATTATGTTGCTTGATATTATTTATTGTTATTGCTTGATCACATCTTTTATGATTGTTAAAGGGAATTTGTACTTGAAATCACGCTTAATAAGATAATTATTAATTTGGTTTAGGTTAATGTGATTTTAATTCAAGTGATCGCCAATAATAGTTTTGTTTGTGCATTAATATTCAACCAACATAGATTAAACAGGTTAGGATCAATATAATGCTTGTATGTTATTCGAAAAGCGCACATGAATACGAGCAGAACAAAGTAGAGGCCTATTTTATAGGGCGGGTCCTTTCTTTTGTAGATTGGATTCGTACCCTCATCCCCGGACCCCGTTTGGTTCAAGACCTTATGAGTTGATGGTCCTTTTGGATTGTCTTTTGGGTTTACAAGTTTCTAAAACTTGTTGGCGACTCTTTTGCTCTCTTTTCTTTCCCTTTGGAACGCCACCGTACTTTAGTGTATGATCACAGTGGGGTTCAAGTTTGGGGTTATCATAATGCTTGAAAAAGATTTTTGTTTCTATCAAGGCAAATTTGCAATGTGTTTTGTTTTGTTCTTGCTTTGGACATAATAACATTTGGACTTGTATAATTAAATGCTTTTCTGCCTAAGTGGTAATAGTGTGCACGGTTTGAGAGTATGCTTGGTTGATTCTAGAATAAAGCATGCTAAGATAGTTGGTTAGAACTAGTGGGAACATGAAGCCGGATTTTACTTGTTTGTGGCATGTTTGGTAGTTGCTTCCTATAGTCGATTGGACACCACTAGTGAGTTTTTGCTAAATACGTGTGAGTTCTTTGTTTTTCAAGCCTTCTACCTGTATTTGCATGAGCGACATGGATCCTTGACTTTTGCAAACCTAATCTTGAAACTTGACTCATAGATCTTGAATCCGAGATCGAACCAATTAGGGAGGACAAAGGCATATTTTCAGGGTGGTATTTTTCATTTTTAGGATAGTTTGTTTCATCTTTATTTTTGGGTTTACATTTACCTTCTTGCAACCATTTGAGCCTATTACCTTCTTTTCAAGCCACATCTTTAGATCTTTGGCCTTTTGTTTCATTTTCTTTCTTTTCTTGGTTTTTGTGAAGCAATTGATCATATTTGATGGAGTTTGTGGTGAAGAAGTTGGAATGTTTGGTTCTTATGAAAGCAAGATTGTGTTATGCTTCCTTGTGAATAATGGCAAATGAGTATGAGTAAAAGCCGTCCAAAGTAAAAAAGACATGGACAAATAAGTGTAAAGTTAAAAAAGACGTCCAAATTAAAAGAGGCGAGGACAAGGCATTATTGAAAAATGAAAAACGAAAAAAAAAGTGAAAAATGAAAAAAAAATTTTGATGTGAGTTTTCTCCCTTTTTGAGCATTGTGGACAATGCTCCATTTAAGCTTGGGGGGAAGCGTTCTCACGCTTTTTGTGTATATGTTTGTGATTTGTAGTTTTGAATAAGCTTGGGGCTATAGGGTGTATGTATTTTTGTTTAGTTTGGTGACTACTTGATTGTGATCTTAAGAATTGGCCATTATTTTGCTTCATTGATTAGGAAAACCACCAATTTCAAATTTTAGCCTACGTACACCCTTTCTCGCCCTTGCATTACAACCTTGAGAAAAGACCTTTTAACCTAAGTGGTTGAGTCATTCATCAAAGGAGAGGAATGTGATTTTTAGGAATAGGGAGAGGGGATGCAAAAGTCAAGATGTCGCGTAGCCTAAAAATTTTCCTTTTTCCGGTTCCTTCGAGGAATCATTGGGATGCTCACTAGGGGTTGATTTGAAGCTATTAGGAAGAACGCGGTAAGATGGTTTGGGATGAAAGTGGATTGTGAAAGCTAGTTCCTATGCTTAGCATATTTATGTTTCAATCAACCTTAGGTATCTTGGAACGTGCACTCCCTTACGTATTTAGAAAGATTTGCATTTATTTATGCTTATACATTTGGAAAAGTCCTTTCATGAATATGTGTTTGTTTTGCTTTTCTCTTGATTTCTTTTCATGCTTTGCCTTGTTTGTATTATTATGAGAGTTATGGGTTAAACTCTTAGGATACCCTTACGAGAGCATCACTCGTCCTCTAGGGCGATCTAGGGGTTTAAATGGCTTGTCATTAGTTGCTAAAATTGACTGTGATTCCTACGAAAGTGAGTTAGTGTATATTCTCATCTCGTCTCTTCTTTTGTTCGTTTGAAAAAGCTCGTCATTTTCACGCCCTTGGTTTTGTTTTGCTCGAGGACGAGCAAAAGAGAAGTTGGGGGTATTTGATGGATGTCAGAAATGGCACCCATTTAACGAGCATTTAGGTCCTTTTTATCCTCTTTTCATGGCTTTCATGCTTAATAAATGTTTAGTTTTATGCTTAGTTGCTTAGTTTTACCTTTCCTCTCTTATTTTGTAGTTTTCGTGGATTTCGTTGGCTTTCTAGCCTTTTCTCCCTTATTTGCTCTATTTTCATGGTTGTAGGTATTGAACGAGGTTCGGGTCTTGATTTCGGTGATCCAATAAGGTGGAGGAAGCTTTTGGATCAAGTTCATGGCACTCGGGAAGATCAAGATGCAAAGAAGTGGAAGTTTCAAGTCTTGGCTATTCTCATGCGCTCGCATGCGGTGCTACCATCAAAGGAGTGGTGTGCCCACCAATTTTAAGCCTTAGCTACTGCCACTTCTAGTGTTCATCACCATCATAAGTCATGCACCCATCGCAAATGCTCAAAGCCTTGTGAAACCGAAGAAACCCAGCTAGGTGCGGGCGCACCACATGGTGGTGCGGGCGCACCTCACCTGTTGCGCGGGCGCGCCGCCTTGGGTTCTTTTTGCTCGGTTTTTGATGATTTTGCACCTCTATTTATACCTTTGTAAACCTGGTTTTTGGGGATGTTTTTAGAAAGAGAATTAGATCATATTCTTAGCTTAGTTGAGAGCTTCTCTCTCTAGATTTAGGGGTTAGTTTTAGGAGTAGATTTTAGAGAGAGAAAGTGAGGAATTTCAATGGTGATTGAGAGATTAAAGATTTAATGGTGACAATTGTATTGGAGATCTTCTCTATTATCAATGAGCATTTCTAAACTCTATCTCATTTATTGTTTTGTTTAGTATTCATGTTTGGATTACTTGATTTTGATTGGAATTTGATGATTGATATTTGATTAGTGTAATTGTTCTTCTTAGATTGTTGATTTCTTTAGTTGTTTGTTGTTTTGATGATGTTGTTAGAGTAGTTGTTTGGTTAGGGATATAGTGAAGCTTATATGATGTATTGGATTGATGTAATTTGGGGATAATTGATGGAGTTGATGATGTGATTAAATTGGTTAATTGATCATGTGCATGTGTGTGATTAATCAAAGAGTAGCTAACTTTGATTGTTGCACTAGATTGCATTGTAAGTTCACATTGATACGGACTATTGATTTGTGGCTTACATTTACACGATTGAGGTGTCTTGTGATGTTTCCTAGCTAGAGTTTATCGTAGTTGACGCTAGTTAGACCTCTAGGAGAATAACTTGATATTCTCTTTTGGTTGCATGATTGATTTTCCCTCACATTGCTTTACTTAGTCGACTTTCCTATCCCAATTTTCTATGTTCATTCCTATTATTTGCGGATCCTAGTCCCTAGCACTTTATTTGTTTGGTTTCTTCATTTTAGTAGTTGTTAGTGCCACCTTTTACCCTTCGTCTTCGACCTAGCTTAGGCATATAATTGAAAGCACTTAGACATTACCGTTTCTTTGGGTTCGACCCTTGAGTTACCTCTATACTTGTATTTAGGTTAGTTGAGTGTTTATAAATTTTGTTTGGCATTGGGAGGATTAGTCCAACGACCTAGTTTTCTCCTCGTCAACCCTACTTAAAAGTGCTCAAGTCAAGGCTAGTTTTCTTAGCAGGGATGTTCATTAAGAAGTTGGTAGCAAAAAAGAAGGTTAGCTTCTTGAAGCAGTCAATTGAACCGGCTGGTAGATTGCCAAACCATTGCTGGAAAATGCCCTTCAAGGTAGCCGGGAAACATCGACACCAAGTGGCATCATCCCAACCCTGTAAACACATGAGGTTGGTGTATGCCATTAGGTGGTCTTCTGGGTTGGAGGTACCATCGTAAGTACCTACCAACACATTCTTAACTTTGGACGGCTGAGCTGCCTTGGTTATATTCTTGGCAAACGCAGAAGGTTGTTCACCAAGTTTGAGCAGCCGGAGCTTCCATTCTAATGGTTGGACACTGTTGAATGCCGCCTGACCTCCAAGAGGAGGCGGCTGCATAGATTGGAGGTCGTGTTGCCCATACTGCGCCTGAGGTGCATATGGGGCAAACCCTATCATCAGCTGAGGTTCGATGTTGACGGTCTTGCCGCCTGTCCGACTCTCATGTAAGGACTGTGAGTGCCTTACCGAAATTTCTTTGAAGTTGTAAGGAAATCTCGAAGTGGAGGCTGACTCAGAAAGCTGTTCATTTCTCCTTTGCTTAATGATGTGACGAGCGTCGGAGGCTGTTTTCTTGCTGGCCCCCGGCTGTTCTTGCCGGGGCTGCCTCTGAGGACCATTAGGCAGTAGAATTTTCGTCTAGTCAAGTCTTGAGGCTGGCTTCTCCTCCTTTTCTTTAGGATGGGGAGTTGGTCGCATGTCCCTGACTGGCTTCTTTTTCTTAGATGGGGGAGTCTTTTTAGCCGGCTGACTCTTGCTAGAGCCTGCCTTGTTTTTGTTGATCATGGCCTTGATTTCACCCTTGAAAGAGTTCATGAATTTCATGAGCTCATCCCGGGTTACTGGGGCTTGACCTTTGGCCTTCTGGGTTTCCCCTTCTGGCCTTCTAGGGGGCCGCCTGCTTGGACCCGCTTGGTCAGAATTCCGCTACAATTGATCTTTGGAACGCTTGTACTTAGAGATGAAGGAAACATCCTGGGCTACATTTGTCTCCACATCATCATCATCTTCGTCATCAATTTCATCCTCAGCGACGACCTCCGGTGGAGGCCGATTGAACGACTGAGGAATACCAGAACTTCCCGGTTGAGTAACCGGTTGAGGATTTTCTTGGTTTTCCAGTTGGATAACCGGTTGTAGGTTTGTTGGATCAGGAAAGGGTACAGACTCTCCAACCATCTTTGACGTACTCTCCCCACAGACGGCGCCAAATGGTTTGGGTGTTTTTTGTCCCTCGGGAGAGTTACGGCACAAAGATTGGTGGTCGAGTTAAAAACTTAGGTGGGTATCTGCTCGGATTCCAAGCTCAGATGTCTCTATCAAAGAGTTAGTGTGTAATAAATGGTTAAACGTGTCCTCCAAAAGAGGGGTATCTCCCTATTTATAGAGTCCTCAGGATTTGTGCCCTTGTTTAGGTCATCGAGCCCTAATCATTGGTGGGCTGCGCCGTTTTTTGGTTTTCTCGGGATTTAGGTCGTAAAGGCCGCCTTTTCTCCCATTTATCAGGAATGCCACGTGTCAAGCAAGGATTGATCCACTTTGGGCCATCCCAGGGCTGACACGTGTCTTCCTCTGATTGGACCACGTGGCGGGGTAAAATTACCCTAAAGAGATGCACTTTGATAATTTTATTAAGTTGGACTTGTTTAAATTTTTTTTTTGCTCATTAAATTAGTTCTAAAATTAATTTAGAATTAATAATTATGTCACGGAAAATTTGGAATCAAAGTCCCGAGGCTATGGCACGCAAACCAAAGGCACAAGCACCCTTGGCAAGTCGGGCTGTATAGCAGCTCGCATGTGGCTGCGATGTGTGTGCGTGCGGCGAAGCCCGTGGATGGTGCGCACGGCCGGAAACTGCAGCAGGGCAGCAGCATCACAGCAGCAGCACGCTGCCTTGTGCGTGCGTGCGTGCGTGCGTGCTGTGTTGTGTGGTGTGAGGGCACGAGCAAGGTGCGTGGCTTGGAGCTTGGTGCGGTGAGGCAAAAACCCTTAGTGTGTGTGCCTCGGACTAGGGAACCTGTAGCAAATGCTACTAGGTGTATGCCTAGCTAGTGCTATGGAGGGTGGTCGAGGCACATGCATCAAGCCGCATTACTCGAGTTACTAAGTGACTTTGGTTTTCATATGGCACGCGCTTAATGTGTGAGCCACTTGAGTGCGGTTGGCTTTGTGTTTGCTTATTTTGCCATTTTATTTATTTTAATTAAAATTTTCGAGGCTAGGCCTCGGTTTTGAGCGGCATTGGCAACATTTTATTTTGACAAGTTTGGATGCTACCGGCTTAATTAATCGGATTAATTAAGACAAATGCGAAATATAGTTGGAGCTTCAATTATTAATTACGTCAATTACATAATCGGTTTAACAACTTTGACTAGTTTTAATTAGGCATGTTAATCGGATTAACCACCTAGATTAGTTACTAGTGCGCGCGTTGTTTAATGCAATTTTACTTGTTTGTTGTTGTAAAATGCATGGGCCCTTCCCAAATAGTGAATGGATAAATGGAATGTATATTCTCTCACAGGTTTTAGGAAATGACAACTAGTGGGACCCCACTAGGATAGAAAATACGGACTACGTGCCGTGATGTATTTTTGTAAATCTAAATACGGTCTACGCACCGTTGACTATTTTTGTACCGTAATATTTAGATTAATCCTACTCGTAGATGCTAGTAGTTGCAATTTTTCTTGGTTAAAGTCTTGAAGATGGAGCTTCTCGGAAGACGATGCCTAAAAGATGCAAGTGAAGACCTTTTGAAGACTTCAAGATTTCAAGGGGTCATGCTAGTTGCCAATATGCATCTTATACTTATGTTTTATATTTATGCTTGTGCTTGTATATAAATGATATGTTAGATGCATGTTTAGGCTTTCAATATGCTGCGATGATTAGTTAAGTTCACTTAAATCAACCAACATAGAAATCCTAGGTCCCTAATAATATTGAGTAAAACTTGCCTTTCCAAAACGACACTTACTATCCGGAAGAGGGTAATGGTGGGCTACGCCAAAGCGAGGTACCATCGCTTCTCCAAGGAGTCAAGGCACACCGGGTGTGCATGTAGGTTTTGGTTGAATTCATCGGTATGAGTGAGGAGTCCTCACATACCGTGGCAAAAGAGATACATCGTCAAGATGCATTAGATGCGACGATTATCTAACCAAGAATGGCTTGGAGCTATTAGCAAGGTAATGCATACCTTAGGGTAACAAGTGTAAGGATAAGCCAAAGCATGCCATGACCACTTGTTGATCCCTTAGATCTTGAAATCGCCTTATTTTCACAAAATAGGGACAATTTTTACGTGTAAATAAGACGTTAAATATGTATTGAAATATGCATGAATTAAATTCAATCTTATTTAAGTATTTTGAATGGTTTTTTCATTAAAATTCTTTTAATTGTAGAATCATGTCTTTAAACTATGACAACGACCTAATGCACCTAGATCTTTCTGAAAAGTTGCCAATTCGCTTGAACTTGGTAAACTTTAAAGAATGGGAAGATGAACTCAGAAAGACCCTCCGGAATTGCTACCTAGAGCACATCTTAGACACTTTGATCCCGAGTTTCTACTCAAAAGTGATCATGAGTGATGAGGCACATGAACAATGGAGTGTGGATTGCAAAAGAGTTTCAAGACTCATGGCAAACTCCATCCCGGTTCAATGGAAAGAGAAATTCTCCGGCTATTTTTCGGACATGATGCTTAAAGCTCTTGAGGATGTAGTCAATCTAAAGGTCACCAAGAGTGTAAGGGGCAATTATGACGGCCACGTGGAGGATGTGACTAGGTCACTTTCCAAAATGATGATAAAGCCACCGCAAGATGGTTGTCTCTAGAAAGAAAGACAAGAGGTTTGGGGTAAAGTCTACAGTGCGAGACTGAGGCCCGGGATGCCACTTCAAGCTCATGTGATCAACATGACAAGGCTATTTAACCATCTGGAGCTAATTGGCAAACCAGTGGAAGACGAGCAAGCGGCTCACATGCTTCTTAGCTCTCTTCACTCGGGGTATGTGTCGCTGAAAATGCGACTCACCGGCAATTGGAATACACTATCCTTAAGGGAAGTCATCCATGAGCTCCAAAAGACCTATTCTTGCAAGAAGGCTATCTTTGCCCTTAGGCCGAGGAAGAAAGAGTTCAAAGACAAGAGGAAGATGCGATGCTTCTATTGTGGTAGCTCCGAACACCAGCTACAAAAGAGAATGCGTCATGCATCTAGATGTTGAGCAAAAGGAAAACTAGCCTCAACCTTAGGTATCATCTTAAACATTTTAATATATGCACTTTAAAAGGGTATTGGATACCGGAAAATTTACTCACTATATATACTCCTTTTCAGGAACTAAGTGAGCGGTGTTTTCAAGTGGAAATGAGTACACAAGTGGAAGATAAAGATGATCTATCCAAGAAAGCTTGTAATCTCATGTTTTGTCTAAGAAATGGAACTTGTTTAGTTTTATCCACCTTACTTTAATTTACGACGTTGGACGTCGTTTTTATCATTGTAGCAAGACCTTTTTTGTTTTATTGTCTTGAAAATATATGGAATGACACTTCCGCGTGTTTTAGACAAAATGTTTGATACCAAAGCTAAAGAACATAGATGGAATGGTGATCGGTATTTTATAACCTTCACGGATGACTATAGTAGATATGGATATGTCTATCTAATGTCGCACAAATCTAAATTGTTTGATAAATTTAAAGAATTTCAGAAAGAAGTTGAAAACCAACTTGGCAAGAAAATCAAAGTGCTCCGATCGGATCGAGGTGGCAAATATTTGAGCTAAGAATTCGATAACCATCTGAAAGAACATGGAATACTTTCATAATTGACACCTCCGAGAACTCCTTAATGGAACAGAGTATCTGAAAGGAGGAATCGAACCCTGTTAGACATGGTACGATCGACTATGGGTCTTAGTGAACTTCCAATTGCGGCACTTACACTAAATCGTGCTCCGTCAAAAACAGTGGAAAAGACTCCATATGAATTATGGACGAATAGACCTCCAAGGTTGTCTTTTCTCAAGATTTGAGGATGTGAAGCATATGTCAAGTGACTCATGTCTGACAAACTTCATCCAAAATCTGACAAGGTTTTCTTTGTGGGTTCTCCAAAAGAAACCAAAGGGTATTACTTCTACAACAAATCCGGGAACAAAGTGTTTGTTTCTCGTGATGGTGTCTTTTTGGAAAAGGAGCATCTTTCCAAAATGACAAGTGGGAGGAAAATCGGACTCAAGATTTTTATGAAATATGGCATGGATGTCAAAACCGCCTTCCTCAATGGAATTTTGGAAGAAACTATGTACATGACATAGCCTGAAGGTTTTGTCGACCAAAACAATGCTAGAAAGGTATGCGAGCTTCAGAAGTCCATTTATATATGGATTAAAGCAAGCAAGCAGAAGTTGGAATCTGTGATTTGATGAAGCTATTAGTAAGTTTGGTTTTATCAAGAATCCAGATTAGTCTTATGTTTACAAGAAGGTTAGTGGGAGTGACATCTCCTTCCTAGTCTTATATGCCGACGACATTTTGCTCATTGGAAATAGCATTCCGTTGTTAGAGTTTGTCAAGACTTGGCTTGAGAAATGTTTTTCAATGAAAGACTTAGAGGAGTTTCAGTACATACCAGGCATCAAGATCTATAGGGATAGATCATAGCGGATGATAAGATTGAGTCAAAGTACTTATATCGATAAGGTAATAGCTCGATTCCAAATGGAAGGAGCCAAGAGAGGGCACCTACCCATGTCACATGGCATAACCTTAAGCAAGAAGCAGAGTCCAAAGAAGCAGTGTCTCAATTGAGGAGCGTTTAGTTGGAAGAGTGCTAAGCAAAGTACAACTGCTGATTCTACATCTGAAGCCGAATACTTGGCAGCATCTAAGGCTGCTAAGGAGGCAATAGACCTCTATTGTGACAACAGTGGAGCTATTGCTCAGGCTAGAGAGCTACGAGAACATCAGAAGGTCAAACATGTCAAAAGGCAATTTCACATGATTCGAGAATGGAAGTTAGAGGGTGAAATCAAAATTTGCAAAATGGGAACGGATGATAATGTAGCCGATCCACTCACTAAACCTTTGCCTCAAGTGAAGCAAAACAAACACATTGAGGTAATGGGAATCAAGCATGTAGTGAACTGACTTTGATTTCCTTATTCTAATGTATTAATTAAATTTAGGACAATGTTAATGTAAAGCACTATGATGAACCATTCAGTTTTGAAGTAATTAAAATTTTCAAGCAATTTAAATCACTCCGTCTCTATTTAATTATGGTTTAGAATTAAATAATGATTACATTCCATTTTAAAGAATATTCAAAATAGGGTATCAAGACAATGTCTTGGATCAAGAAGCACCTATTAAGTGGACATTGAATATTTTAATCGAAAATTATCCCTAGTCAAGGTCATTTATATGGTGGACGATTAATGACCATTAGAGATTAGTGTGTAGTATGATTTATAGCAGCGTTTCTTGTGCTATGAGTATATAAATCACTTACACAGGTATTGGTTTGGAACCATACTGGATCGACCTATAAGAATACTTTAAGAGATTTAAATCGTAATAAGTTTTTCTTCTCATTATTCTATCAGAACTCTTTTCCTCGACCATGAGTAGTGGGAGGTCTCTTGTTTGAGTAATATTCCGTTTTAAGTGTCCGTCCAACGTCTGCCGTAATTGGGGACTATAACGACAGATATCAGGCAACTAGATCCTCTTAGTAAGAGAAGCTACACTACAAGATTGGGAACGTCCCCCTACTAACAATAGGGAACATGTCTTGTTGTTTGATTTAAAAAGCTTTGTTGAATTTGTTTGACTTTCATTTGACTCAATTAGCTTTGCTGAATGCATTTCACTTTCATTTGATTCTAAAAGCTTTGTTGAATGTGTTTTACTTTCATTTGACTCAATTACTTTGTTGAATGCCTTTGACTTTCATTTGGTTCAAAAATCTTTGTTTGAATGTGTTTGACCTTCACTAGTGGAAAAAAGGCCATCCGTAACGGGCAAAAAGGGCCCATCCGTAACGGGCAGCGTCCGTTACGTATGCGGCCGTTATTGATGGCCATTATTATTCATAACGGGCACCGTCCGTTACGAATAACTACTTATTCGTAACGGGCGTTTAAAGTGCCTGTTACGTATAATGGGTTATTCGTAACGGGCGTTTCAGGTGCCCGTTATGATAAACCCGTTATTCGTAACGAGCTTTTATTTTGCACGTTACGAATAACGGGTTATTCGTAACGGGCTTTTATTTTGCCTGTTACGAATAACAGGTTATTCGTAACGGGCATTATATCTGCCCGTTACGAATAGTGTTTGATGCAATTAAAAAAAAAATCCAGCACGTGCTAGCACATGCTTGATCATTTTATCAAATAATGAGATAATTTTTTTTTTTTTTTTTTTTTTTTACACAAGTATAATACACATATTATTTATTTATTACACAAGTATAAAACACAAATAATTTTTTTATTACACAAGTATAATACACATTTAATGTACTATAAGCAAAAAATATATTCATTATCACTGCAAAATACATCAACTTGCTCATATTATAAGACTAAGACTAATAAAAGAGCAAAAACAAATCATAATTGTAATAAAAACAAGTTTTATCCCGACATTTGTGGTCTGAGACGTTGAGTCTTAAGCTCCCTTGTGTAGATATTATATGCTCCACCTACATTCAATAATTTCAACAAACCAAAATTAACATAATTGAAAAAAAATAATATCAAAATCCACAAGATCATTGAATCATAATTGAATCAGCCCGTCAAAAAAAAATCAAAATGAACTGGACTTATTATTTGAGCACTAATGATAGTGAGAGAGACTTTATTTAAGCAAGAAATAATAAAGAATATTATTATTATTCATGTGCACAATGAATACGGAAGGTTTCTCCAAAGTAACAGTCCAGTTCAAACAAGAGGATCTATTATTTTATTATTTCATTATTAATAAACCATCATAAAAATAATTGAATAATAAATAATTGATTTCATAAAAATAAGTTATTTACAAGAGGATCTATCCCGTCAAAAAAAAAAATCAAAATTAAAAAAATAATTGAATTACTAAATAAGCTGATTTATAAAAAAAATCAAAATTTTTTAAAAAATAAGCTGATTTCACCATAAAATTACATAATTCAAGCATAATTAATCTTCGGAACTACGAACATTTGCGCATTACTTAAAGATCTCAGAAATCAGAAAGTTTTTCACCAATTTAAAGTCATAACTACCAAATCGCATCTCTTTTCCAAGCTCAATTCAAATTTGCAAACAACAAAACTAAATAGCATTTTCAAAATACAAATAAATTTAGAAATCTACAAGATTTACACCACAAAATCCTCATATCATTGAAATAAACAATATAAAATCACAAATCCTAAAATCAACACTAAGAATCAAACACCTAGATGAAAATTCAGAAATCACTCAAATTAGAGAGCTAAAAATAATTGAGGAGATTAAAATACAAAATGAAGATAGAATTGGAATAAAATCAGAAACTTTAGATCTAAAAAAAGACAATAATCATTCCTGAATTTGCAAAAATTCAGCACAATTAAAATATACCAAAAATCCAGTACCAAAAAACTTAAATCAATTAAAAACAACATAAATTTCAAAAAATAAAGTTGAATCAACTCAGACAATCATCATTTACCACATTCAAACTGATAAATCTTCCAACTTTATATTCGATGATTACAAAGAGAAAAATCTTACCTAGAAACTTTAGATCTAAAGAGTAAGAGTTCCGTCACCGCCGGTTACACCTCCGCCCAAAAACGACGCACGCTTGGAGGCTCTTGTATGAAGCAGCCGGTCAAGTTGCTCGTCTCCGCAATCGCTGCTCAAGTAAACCACCAAAACAGAATGACGGAGAAAGAGGAAAGGAGAGGAGAGAGGAGAGAGAGAGGTGAATGACGGAGAGAGAAAGGAGAGGAGAGAGAGAGGGGATGAAAGAAAGAGGAGATGAGAGATAGAGGTGAATGACGGAGAGGACGGAGAGAGAGAGGAGAGGAAAGAGAGAGGAGATGAAAGAAAGAGGAGAGGAGAGATAGAGGTGAATGACGGAGAGGAGGGAGTGAGGGAGTGAAACCCTAAAAAGCCAAGTATTGGGCTCTCCTCTCATAAGTTGGGCTAAGTTTGGTCATTTACGTGTAATATAGTATTCGTAATGGGCAATATAGTGGCCGTTACGAATACTTACTTATTCGTAACGGGCAATATAGTGTCCGTTACGAATACTTACGTATTCGTAACGGACACTATATTGCCCGTTACGAATAAGTAAGTATTCGTAACGGACACTATATTGCCCGTTACGAATATCTTAATTGTAACGGGCAAAGCTTTGCCCGTTACAAATAGCCTGTTACGAATGAGAAATTTTCCACTAGTGCTTCATTTGACAAAATTAGCTTTGTTGAATGCATTTGACTTTTATTTGATCCAATAAGCTTTGTATGAATGTGTTTGACTTTCATTTCATTCAAAAAGCTTTGTTGCACGTGTTTGACTTTCATTTGACTCAATTATCATTGATGAATACATTTGACTTTCATTTGGTTCAAAAAGCTTTGTATGAAGGTGTTTAACTTTGATTTGACTCAATCAGCTTTGTTGAATGCATTTGACTTTCATTTGATTCAAATAGCTTTGTTCAAATATGATTGACTTTCATTTAACTTAATTAACTTTGTATGAATGTGTTTAACTTTCATTTAGTTGAAAAAGCTTTGTTTGAATGTGTTTGACTATCATTTGACTCAATTAGCTTTGTTGAATGCATTTGACTTTCATTTGATTCAAAAAGCTTTGTATGAATGTGTTTGACTTTCATTTGACTCAATTAGTTTTGTTGAAAGCATTTGACTTTCATTTGATTAAAAAAGCTTTGTTTGAATGTGTTTGACTTTTATTTAACTCAATTTTCTTTGTTAAATGCATTTTACTTTCATTTGATTCAAAAAGCTTTGTTTGAGTGTGTTTGACTTTCATTTGATTCAAAAAGCTTTGTTTCAAGGTGTTTGACTTTCATTTGATTCAAAAAGCTTTGTTGAATGTGTTTGACTTTCATTTCACTCAGTTAGCTTTGTTGAATGCATTTGACTTTCATTTGATTTAAAAAACTTTGTTTCAATGTTTTTGACATTCATTTGACTTAATTAGCTTTATTCAATGCATTTGACTTTCATTTGATTCAAAAAGCTTTGTTTCAATGTTTCTGACATTCATTTGACTTAATTAGCTTTATAATGCATTTGACTTTCGTTTGATTTAAAAAGCTTTGTTTGAATGTGTTTGACTTTCTTTTGACTCAACTAGGTTTGTTGAATGCATTTAACTTTTATTTGATTCAAAAAGATTTGTATGAATGTGTTTGACTTTGATTTGACTCATATAGCTTTGTTAAATGCATTTGACTTACATTTGATTCAAAAAGCTTTGTTTGAGTGTGTTTGACTTTCTTTTGACTCAATTAGCTTTGTTTAATGCATTTGACTCTCATTTGATTTAATAAGCTTTATATGAATTTGTTTGACTTTCATTTGATTAAAAAGCTGTGTTTAATGTGTTTGACTTTCACTTGACTTAATTAGCTTTGTTGAATGCATTTGACTTTTATTTGATTCAAAAAGCTTTGTTTGAATGTTTTTGACTTTTAATTGAGTCAATTAGCTTTGTTGAATGCCTTTGACTTTCATTTGATACAAAATGTTTTGTTTGAATGCGTTGGACTTCCATTTCACACAATTAGCTTTGTTGAATTCATTTGACTTTCATTTGATTCAAAAAGCTTTGTTTTAATGTGTTTGGCTTTCATTTGATTCAAAAAGCTTTGTTGAATGTGTTTGACTATCATTTGACTCAATTAGCTTTTTTTTTTTTTTTTGGTAAATAGAGAATTTTATTACCAAAAGGAAAAGTTACAACTTACAAGAGCTAAGTTATAACCAACAACTAACACCACAAACCTGAAAACAGGCCAAACCCCCACCAAACAGTTTAAGCCCTATCTTTAGCCACCTTCTAGGAAGGGTTCTAGAGAGAGGGACAAAAACAATCTGAACTCAAGCTTCCAGCCACCTTCTAGGAAGGGTTCTGAGAGCTAAAGCCAGACACAAAAGAACACAAATGAGCTATAAGCAAACCTGCACCTACTAAAGCAAAACCAGCCTGCCAACTGCAGGACAAACCAGAAACCTCCACCTAGATTCAGCTGCAGAAACAGCAGGGCTAGACAAGAGAGGCATTACAATAAGACCCATCAAAAATATCAAATATAAATTACAGAATCAACCACTTCCTATCAGGGACAGGGCATCTACAAGCAACAGCAAACATAATATCCCTAAGCACAACTTCACCAGATTTACAGCTTCCAGTAAAGATCAAAGAATTCCTCTGCAGCCAAATATGGTAGACAGCTTCAGCAAAACACATCCCCAGCAATCTGTTCTTAGCTCTATCCTTTCTGCAGATTTTAGCAATCCACATGGCTTCAGCATCAAAACTTATGATAGGCCTGTTGTAACCAAAGATAGCCAAAATTCTTCCCCAAATGTCCCTAGCAAATCTGCACTCAAAAAATAAATGCTGGACAGACTCAAAGTGCATATTACAAAGGAAACAGGTAGGGTCACACTGCATATTCCATTGACTCAATCTATCCTTTGTAAGCAATCTATTCCTAACAGCAAGCCAAAGAATGAACAAGCTTTTAGGGGTAGCAGCATTGTTACACATCAATCTTCTCCATGGAACTTTAGGAGCTTGAGTCATGAGTTTCAGATAGATTTTTTTTATCTTGATTTTATCACCATGTTTGACAGCATCCCAGCCACCAATATTATCAATTATAGATCTACACTTCAGAATTCTTCTAAGCACCCAAGAGCATCTCCGGGGGGCAGGCTTATCCCACCAAGAATTGTCCTTGAAATAGTAAATGTGGACCCATTTCACCCATAAGTTGTCAGCTTTATGAGCAAGATCCCAAAGAAGCTTAGAAATAGCAGCAGAATTCCATTCAGGAAGAGAAATAAGATTCCAGCCACCACTGACTTTTGGAAGGCAAACCTGAGACCAAGAAACAAGGGATTTCTTGGTTGGGTTGGCTTTCCCAGTCCATAAGAAAGCTCTAAACCTTGATTCAATTTCCCTCAGAATTTTTTTAGGAAGAATAAAGATTTGAGCCCAGTATGTTTGTATTCCAAAGAGAACACTCTTCACCAACTGAAGTCTGCCAGCATAAGAAAGATGCCTAGCAGACCACCCATTAATCCTGGAAGTCACTTTATCAACAAGAGGTTTGCATTGGGCAATGGTCAATTTTTTTGAAGAAAGAGGAACCCCCAGATACCTAAAAGGGATGGTACCAGGAGCAACTCCAATAAGATTCCTCAGTTCATTTTGATCAGAAACATCAAGACCACCAAAGTACACTTCACTTTTATCCAGGTTTGCAGAAAGACCAGAAGCTTCAGAAAATTTAGAGAAAGCTTGGAAAAGCAAGGAGACAGACTGAGCATCAGCCCTAGAGAAAAGTAACAAATCATCAGCAAACATGAGATGTACTAGGTACATTTTCTCACATCTAGGATGATAGTTGAAATTAGGATTTAACTGTAATTCAAAGAGACATCTAGAGAGGTACTCCATTCCAATAGCAAACAAGAAGGGAGACATTGGGTCTCCCTGTCTGAGACCCTTTTTTGCAGGGAAGGGCTTAGAGGGGATACCATTAATCAAGATAGAAAAGGAGACAGAAGACAAGCAAGCCATAATCCAAGCAATAAACTGGTTAGGAAAACCAATCTCAGACATAACAGCCTTCAGAAAACTCCACTCAACAGAATCATAAGCCTTTTTCAAATCAATCTTCAGCATACACCTTGGGGACAAAAATTTATGCCCATAACCTTTAATAAGCTCAGTAGCTAATAAGATGTTATCACCAATATGTTTCCCAGGGATAAAACCAGCTTGGGAGCCATCAATCACCTCAGAGACCACTTTTGCTAGCCTTGCAGTAAGAATTTTGGAGATAATCTTATAAAGAACAGAACAGCAGGCAATTGGTCTGTAATCTTTGGCAAAGGAAGGATTTTGAACCTTAGGGACTAAGGTTACAGTAGTGCAGTTCCATTGCTTCAACATACTACCAGTATTGAAGAACTCCAGAACACCTGCATAAATATCATGTTTTACCACATCCCAGGATTTCTTGAAAAAATAAGAGTTGAAACCATCTATCCCAGGAGCTTTGGAGCTGTTAATATCCTTCAAGGCTGAATCAATTTCCTCAACAGAGATAGGAGTTATAAGAGACTGCTGAGAATCCCTAGAAAGTTGTACACCTCTTCTCACAGTATTAAGATCAATCCCAGGGAGAGAGACAGCACTAGTACCCAGTAGAGCTTTATAAAAACCAGTAATTTCCTCTTCAATGGCAATAGGAGTTTTCAATAAAGTGCCATCAGCAGCAAAAATAGTATCAATTCTATTCCTGCTCTGTCTTTGTTTCATGACAGCAAAAAAATATTTGTTATTACTATAACCAAGCTGAAGCCAGTCTATTCTGGATTTTTGTCTATATATGCTTTCCTGAACATTAACCCAGTACTTGACCCTCTGAATAGCTGCCATCTCTTGAGTGTGCAACTCAGTATTATCAACATCACTAATAATCTGCTGCTGAATATCATAGAGGGCATCTTGAGCAGCTTCAAGTTTCTCATCAACCTTACCAAATTTCTCTATATTCATAGTTTTAAGAGCAGTCTTAACTTGCTTGAGCTTAGACCACACTCTATACATTGCATTTCCAACAACAGGACATTGCCAAGCAGAAGTGACCACAGTCAAAAAGTCTTCATGATCAGCTAAATAGTTGAGAAATCTAAAAGGCCTCCCTTTGCCAGGCTGAGAATGAAAAATATCAAAGAGAACAGGATTGTGATCTGAAATAGAGGGAGGTAGATAAATAGCTTCCACATGCCCAAAATCCTTAATCCAATCTTGGTTTACCATTCCCCTATCAATCCTAGAAAAAGTCCTAGGTCCATTATGAGCCTTGTTGCACCAAGAGAAGTAAGAACCCTTACTCTTAATTTCTGCTAAAGCTAAGTCATCAATAAGGTTCTGGAAGTCCTTAGTTTCATAATCAGTAACCATAGCCCCATTGATTCTATCATTACAGGACAAGATAGAGTTAAAATCCCCAGCACACAACCAGGCTCCAGAAATACCAGGTAACTGCCTGATGCCATTCCACAAAGACAACCTATCCTGAACTGTGTGCAAACCATATACAAAAGTAATGAAAATCTGAGTCTGCAGATCCCTAGTAGTGAGCAAACAATGGACTAACTGTTCCTGAGCAGAAATTATAGTTAGATTGAGAAGATCAGCTTTCCAACCTATCCAAATTCTACCTTTTGGAGAATTAGCATAATTAGCAAACCAAGACCAAGCACACCCAAACTTCCTTTAAACCCTAGCAGAGTTCTTCTGCTTTACTTTAGTTTCAATAAGACACAGCACATCACACTTATGCTCAGAAAGTAGCTTTTTAACAGCAGCCACTTTCCCAGGGTCATTAAGACCCCTAATATTCCAAGAGAGAACTATCATGACCCCAGAGGGGGATTCCCATCACCCCCATTAGGCTCATTGGTTTCATCAACAACCTCAACCTCATCAGAATCTAAGGACAAAGCCTGATAAGTATTAGAGCTAGAGGCAAAAGTAATCTGCCTGTTTGCTTTTTTCTTAGATATCTTACCTGGAATTTGCCACCCATTTTGCTGTTGAGGTGGAGTAATGTCTTCCCCAGGATCAGTTGACTTCACATTAGCAGGCTTCTTAGGAACCCAAACTTTTCCCACCTGGTTCTGAATGTGAGTGGCTTTTGTACCTTCTGTTTGTTTCTTCTTAAAGACCCGAGGCTTGGAACAATCATGTCCAACCCTATCACATTTCTTACAGAAAGGAGGGGTCCACTCATATTGAACCTTAATCTCAATCATCTCAGCAGCAGGGCTTTCAACCCATACAGATGCAGGCAGAGGTTTGGTAACATCAATTTCAACCAACAGCCTAGCAAAAGACACTCTAAGCTGTCTTGATGTACACTCATCTGCACATACAGGAACACCAAGCAAACTACCAATTCTACTCAGAGTATCAGCTCCCCAGCAATTCAATGGCAAATTTTGGAGCTTAACCCATAGAGGGATGGTTCTAAGGATTTCATCATGAAAATCAAATTTATCAGACCATGCCTTAACAATTGCAGGTTTACCAAAGAACATGTGAGGTCCAGCATACAGAATAGCATTCTTATCTTCACCAGACTTCAAATTAATAATAAAGTAGCCCTCATCATGCCAGAAAATATCTGGTTTAGCTAAGTTACTCCAGTTATCCGCAATATACTTATGAACATCAGAAATAGTTGGAGAATAACCAACAACATAAAAGATAAGAGCGTTACCCCATTTCTTATTGCCCTCAAGAATATCAGCAGAGCTAAGCTTAGCAACAGCTTTCCCATCTCTCAATTCAGGAGCAATAAAAGACAGAGTAGACCCTTTTGCGCTCAGCTTTCCTTTAAACAAATTCTTCCATTCATCAGTAGAAGCTTCAGGAATTTGATTCGAAGCACTGGTAGCCTTAGAAGCCTCTGGATTATCAACATTTGGAACAATCGAGTTCTGATTTTTCCCTGGAATCAATGGAACAGTAACCGCAGAAACCCTAGGTACTGTTCCATTAGATTGGGCTTGGGATTGAGCAATAGAACTCCCAAAAACTTTCTCTAGAGTCCTCAGATCACCTCTGGATATCATACCTGTAGATGGATGAACCAGATGTGGTGGGGGGGTGACCAGTTCATCATCCTCAGGAATCGGTTCAGAGGAAGAAAACCCAGATTTTCGCAGAGTGTCCAAAACCTTATCAACAGGAGCTGGGGTTGATGATTTTTTCTTGCGAGGCATGGTGAAGAAGAAGCTAGATGAAGAACCAACCTAGCAAGCTCAAATCGCCATGGAAATTAGGGAGAGAAAAAACCTTCTTGATTCTGAATGTGATTCTAACTCAATTAGCTTTATTGAATGCATTTGACTTTCATTTGATTCAAAAAGCTTTGTATGAATGTGTTTGACTTTCATTTGACTCAATTAGTTTTGTTGAAAGCATTTGACTTTCATTTGATTAAAAAAGCTTTGTTTGAATGTGTTTGACTTTTATTTAACTCAATTTTCTTTGTTAAATGCATTTTACTTTCATTTGATTCAAAAAGCTTTGTTTGAGTGTGTTTGACTTTCATTTGATTCAAAAAGCTTTGTTTCAAGGTGTTTGACTTTCATTTGATTCAAAAAGCTTTGTTGAATGTGTTTGACTTTCATTTCACTCAGTTAGCTTTGTTGAATGCATTTGACTTTCATTTGATTTAAAAAACTTTGTTTCAATGTTTTTGACATTCATTTGACTTAATTAGCTTTATTCAATGCATTTGACTTTCATTTGATTCAAAAAGCTTTGTTTCAATGTTTCTGACATTCATTTGACTTAATTAGCTTTATAATGCATTTGACTTTCGTTTGATTTAAAAAGCTTTGTTTGAATGTGTTTGACTTTCTTTTGACTCAACTAGGTTTGTTGAATGCATTTAACTTTTATTTGATTCAAAAAGATTTGTATGAATGTGTTTGACTTTGATTTGACTCATATAGCTTTGTTAAATGCATTTGACTTACATTTGATTCAAAAAGCTTTGTTTGAGTGTGTTTGACTTTCTTTTGACTCAATTAGCTTTGTTTAATGCATTTGACTCTCATTTGATTTAATAAGCTTTATATGAATTTGTTTGACTTTCATTTGATTAAAAAGCTGTGTTTAATGTGTTTGACTTTCACTTGACTCAATTAGCTTTGTTGAATGCATTTGACTTTTATTTGATTCAAAAAGCTTTGTTTGAAAGTTTTTGACTTTTAATTGAGTCAATTAGCTTTGTTGAATGCCTTTGACTTTCATTTGATACAAAATGTTTTGTTTGAATGCGTTGGACTTCCATTTCACACAATTAGCTTTGTTGAATTCATTTGACTTTCATTTGATTCAAAAAGCTTTGTTTTAATGTGTTTGGCTTTCATTTGATTCAAAAAGCTTTGTTGAATGTGTTTGTCTTTCATTTGACTCAATTAGCTTTGTTGGATGCCTTTGACTTTTATTTGACTCAAAAAGCTTTGTTTGAATGTGTTTGACTTTCATTTGAATCAATTAGCTTTGTTTAATGCATTTGACTTTCATTTGATATAATAAGCTTTGTATGAATGTTTTTGACTTTCATTTAATTCAAAACGCTTTGTTGAATGTGTTTGTTTTTCATTTGACTCAATTTGCTTTGTTGAATGTATTTGACTTTCATTTGATTCAAAAGGCTTTGTATGAATGTGTTTGACTTTCGTTTGACTCAATTAGCTTTGTTGACTGCCTTTGACTTTCATTTGATTCAAAAAGCTTTTTTTGAATGTGTTTGACTTTCATTTGACTCAAAAAGCTTTGTATGAATGTGTTTGACTTTCATTTGATTGAAAAGCTTTGTTTGAATGTGTTTGACTATCATTTGACTCATTTAGCTTTGTTGAATGTGTTAGACTTTCATTTGATACAAAAAGCTTAGTTGAATGTATTTGACTTTTATTTGACTCAATAAGCTTTGTTGAATGCATTTGACTTTCATTTGATTCAAAAATCTCCTTTTAATTTGTTTGACATTCATTTGACTCGATTAGTTTTATTCAATGCATTTGACTTTTATTTGATTCAATAAGCTTTGTTTAAATGTGTTTGACTTTCATTTGATTCAATTAGCTTTGTTTAATGCATTTGACTTTTATTTGATACAAAAAGCTTTGTATGAATGTAATTGACTTTCATTTGACTCAATTAGCTTTGTTAAATGCATTTGAATTTCATTTTATTCTAAAAGCTTGGTTGAATGTGTTTGACTTTCATTAAACTCTTTTTTTTTTTTTGGTAAGTAAGTAAATATATATCATAAAACTGTACAAAAAAAATACAGGATACAACAACCAGAAACAAGACCCTCCAAAACTACAAAAGAGCAAAAGCCCACACAACCACCTAGGAGCCTGAAACTCCCCTAGCCACCTTCCAGGAAGGGTGCTGGGAACAAACAGAGCCCTCTACTGGGAAATTAGGACTCCCTGGTACCTTCTAGGAAGGGCACAAGGAGAACAGAACCCAGGCTAAAACAAACTGAGACATAAAAGAACAATTACAGAACAGTTCTAAGATTGAAAAACCATTTACAATCTTCTATCTTCCATCTTGAGTCAATAAGTTGCTGAACTCTTCCCCAAACCTCTCTTCTAATGGCTTTGACCACTAAGTCTGGGTGCAGAACTGCATGTTGCCAGAAAGAATGATTCCTAGCCAGCCAAATATGATAAACTGCATCAGCCAAAATAGCCTGAAGAAACTTGCTCTGAATCTTGTTTTTTCCCTTTTTTTTCCAGTGCTTCCAAGCCAAGCCAATGCTGTCATGTTGCACACTAACTCCCAACCAACTACAAATACTGCTCAGGCACTTTTTACTATACTCACACTCAAAAAACAGATGAGTTATAGATTCAGTCTTGTCCCCACATAACAGGCACAAATCCTCATTACAGACTCCAATCTTCAGCAGTTTATCTCTTGTTCTGAGCCTGCCAAGCATAGCCAGCCACACCACAAAAGAATGCTTAGGTACATTATACCTGTTCCAGACCCAATTGCCCCAGGGAACTCTTTCCATATTACCCTGCAACCAATTATAACAATCAGCAATTTTATACTTTTTGGTTAACCAATTTTGGCTCATAAAACCATCCTTAAGTTCCTCCTTCACCTTACACATCAACTTCCAACCCCAACCTGCTTCTCTCTTAGGAGCATACTGCCACCATTCCTGCTCTTTGATGTAAACAGAATGAACCCATCTCACCCAAAGAGAGTCAGTCTTGTTTGCTATTTTCCACACATAGCTTCCCAGAGCAGCCTTGTTCCAATTAACACAGTTTCTAACCCCCAAACCACCAGCATATTTGGGTCTACAAACCCAATCCCAAGCCAAAGGAGGAGCCCTACTTAAGACAGCATTACCATCCCAAAGAAAAGCCCTACAGATCTGCACAATTCTAAGCATGACAGTCTTAGGAAAAAGAATGCATTGTGCCCAATAAGTATGCAAACTCATGAGCACAGCATTCACTAACACAGTTCTAGCTGTATAAGACAGGTTCCTAGTACTCCAACATTGAATCTTACCAAGCATCTTATCAATCAAACCATCATAGTCAGCCACTTTTAGATACTTATCATTCAAAGGAATCCCCAAGTACTTAAAAGGCATAGTCCCAAGGACAAAACCAGAAGACTGCAGAATATCAGTTCTGACCTGATCTTGAACATTTCCAAAGAAAATTGCAGTTTTATCTATGTTCACCTGCAATCCAGATCTTTTTTCAAAGGTCTTCAAAGCCCTAATTAGCAATCCTACTGACTTCTTATTACCATAGGAGAAAAGCATCAAATCATCAGCAAAAATTAGATGATTCAAAGCCAAATCATTACATCTTTGATGATACTTAAAATCCCTCCTTTTACCCACTTTCCTCAGCAACCTTGTTAGATACTCCATGACAATCACAAAAAGAAGGGGTGACATGGGATCTCCCTGCCTTATTCCTTTCTTCCCAGCAAAAAAACCATGCAAACCCCCATTAATCATCAAAGAGAAAAAAGGGGTACTCACACACTCCATAATCCCATTAATCATCAAAGAGAAAAAAGGGGTACTCACCCAAAGCAATGAGCATACTTCTTATAAAACCACAACTAACAGAATCATAAGCTTTCCTTAAGTCTACCTTTACAGTACACCTTGGAGGCTTTCTCTTATTACTATAATTCTTGAGCATATCTTGACAGATTAAAATATTATCCAAAATAGATCTTCCTGCCACAAAAGCACCTTGGCATGGATCAATAATATCTGGCAACACCTTCTTAAGCCTGTCACAAATGAGCTTGGAAATGGCTTTATAAATGACATTACAGCAAGCTATTGGCCTGAACTGAGTCACCTTCTGAGCATTTTCAATCTTAGGTATCAGAGTAAGAGTTGTAGCATTCATTTGCTTCAGCAACTTCCCATGGTCAAAAAAATCCAACACTGCTTTAACCACAGCAGGACCAGTAACATCCCAGGTACTTTTAAAAAACTTACTAGAGAACCCATCTGGCCCTGGAGCTTTGTCATCATCAATGCTCCAAATAGCATTCTTAACATCCCTCTCATTAAACTGTCTGCACAAATTCTCTGCCTGAGCACTATCCAGACATTTACCTTCCTGAATTACAGCAGTATGGATTTCCCCACTAGCACAGGCACTAGAGCCAAGAAGAGATTTATAATAATCCAGAAATGCATCACAAACCTGCCTAGGATCATGAACTACCCTACCATCATCACCAACAATAGAATAGATATTATTCTGAATCCTTCTCTTCCTGAGAACAACATGAAAGAAAGCAGAGTTCATATCTCCATCTTTCAACCAATGCACCTTAGCTTTTTGCTTTAAAAACTTATATCTAGCAGAATGAGCCTTAGCATATTCCTCTCTTGCTAATTTCTCCTGCAAAATTAAATTCTCATTATTAGGATTCTCCTGAATTTTAGCCTGAATATCCAGGAGCTTCTTTTCTGCAATTGCATCATCTGTCTCAACACAAGTAAACTTTGTCAAAGAGATACTCTTGAGCTGTTTCTTAGTCTCAGTCAACTTCTTGGCAACTTGGAACATAGCAGTGCCCTGAAACTCAGTATTCCAAGCTTCCTTTACAGTCTGAAAAAAACAAGGGGCATCTACCCACATATTGAAAAATCTGAAAGGTTTCTTCATATTCATGCCACTCCCAAAGAGGTGAATCACACAAGGGCAATGATCCATAAGACCCTCAGGGAAAAAGGTAGCCTGCATCTCAGCAAACTCATCCAGACAAGCAGTATTGACCAGAACTCTATCAATTCTTGTACTTACCCTGTCATTTCCATCCTGTTTATTATTCCAAGTATAAAACATTCCTCCAGTTTGCCAATCAAAAAGCTGAGCATCTCTCACACATTGCCTAAAAGGCTCAACTTCTGAAAGAGAAACAGTAGATCCCACCCTATCTTCTAAATTCAGCACATTATTAAAATCCCCACCAATCAACCAGGGCTTATGAATATTTCCAGCTAATTGTTGAATATGCTCCCATAACTCCTTCCTCTGAATAGCTTCATTCAAACCATAAACAAAAGTAACATCAAACTGGACACCAGTGGCCCTATGAATCACTTTACAATGAATGAGCTGCACCTCCACTCTTATTACAGTCACTTCAAAGATCTGAGGTAACCAAATCACCCATATTCTACCATTTTTATGCTTACTATAGTTAGCACATACTGACCAATCACCACCTATCCTATCAAAAACAGTCCCAAACTTCCTGTCCTTCACTTTTGTTTCCAGGAGCCCAAACATACCTATACAATGCTGTCTCACAAACCATAAGACATCACACATTCTACTAGGCATATTCAAACCCCTAACATTCCAGAAACCGACTTTATCCATTAACAGGCACAGAACACTCCCCCTCCTCTAAAACCCTAAACCTGCTACCACTTTTGCTTATCATGAATACTCCAGTATGATGTTTATACCCCTTCTCAGGCAATTCATTCATATTTACATTCTCTATGTTGTCTGCTGACAACTTTCTGTCATCATGTATTCCATCTGTCCTATCAGATCTCTGCACTTGTCTCCATTCTTTCCTTGGAACACCTTGCTTCTGCCTTCTAGGTTGTTGTTTCTGTTTTACACCCTTAGCTCTAGCTTGGACTTTATGATTGGGGCACTGAGGCTCTTCATGTCCAATTCCTGTACACATAGTACAAATCACTGGCTTCCAGTCATAGATGATTTGTTGAATTACAGTACTTCCCAGCTCATCAAGAAACTCAATATGGGTGGGAAAATCTCCATTAAACTTCATCTCCACCATTACTCTAGCAAAATCCAGCCTCTCTTTAGTCATAGTAGCCCTATCAGTTTTGATAGGTTTCCCAAGTTGAGAAACCAGTTTCATCAAGGTGTTCTGACCCCAGTACTTCAAATCCAGGCCAGGTAACCTTATCCACACTGGAACCTCATTAACTGTTGCTTTAGAAATATCTAAATCCAACGTCCATGGCTTAATAACCATTGGCTTTTTATCAAACAGTATAGGTGCAGTCTTCAAAGCCATCTCCTTACCTTCTTGTGATCTAAATCTCACCAAAAAGACACCATTAGAGTGCACTGAGACTTTATCCACTCCAAACTTACCCCAGATTCTTCTCACAAAACCATTGATTACCACAAGAGGAGGCTTAGCCCCAATTACATAACAAACCAGAGCATTAGCCCAAAAATCAATTTCAGGTTTAACATCATCCATGGTAATCTGAACCTTTTCACCATTATTTCCAACATTAAACTCAGTCTCAGAAAACTGGCATCCCTCATTTTCATTACCCTCAAACAATCGTTCCCTCCAATTTAACCTAGGAACAGGGTATTCAGACTGAACAGGGGATTGAATTGGGGGAACAACAATAGGGGACTCAGCAATTGGGGAAAAGCTATTCCTATTGCAATTGCCATTCTCAAGCATCATTAATGGGGTTGGATTATCAAAATCAATAACACTAGCACAACATTCAGCTCTATGAACATCACCATCAATCGAAGAGGATGAAGAATGTATTACCTTCAGCCATTGATTGAAAGCCACTTGGTGTTGCTCACGCTCTTCTTGGGTAACCTCCTTCACTGGACATTCCTCCTCCATCATTGAGTCCAGCCAGCTTACCTCAGAAACATCCCCCGACACCATACTCTGTTCTTGGCGCTTAGAAAAATTCCTCGTTCTCGGTCCTGAATTCAGCTTTGTTTTTTGCTTTTTCTTCGATTTTGATCCAGAATTCTTGCTTCCTTTACCTTTCTTTTTCTTCGCCATTAAAATCGAGCTTAAAATCTAGGATCAAAAAAGAGGGTTTCAATCGCAAAAACGACTTTCTCTCTCTAGTTCTTGAGACTTTCTCTCTCTAACTTTCATTTTACTTTCATTTGACTTACTTTCATTTGACTCAAATAGCTTTGTTGAATGCCTTTGACTTACATTTCATTCAAAAAGCTTTGTTTGAATGTGTTTAACTTTTATTTTACTCAATTAGCTTTATTTAATGCATTTGACGTTTCTTTGATTCGATAAGCTTTGTATGAATGTGTTTGACTTTCATTTCATTCAAAAAGCTTTGTTAAATGTGTTTGACTTACATTTGACTGAATTAGCTTTGTGAAATGCATTTGACTTTCATTTGATTAAAAAAGCTTGCTTTGAATGTGTTTGACTTTCAATTGAGTCAATAAGCTTTGTTGAATGCATTTGACTTTAATTTGATTCAAAAAGCTTTGTTTGAATGTGTTTGACTTTATTTGATTCAATTAGCTTTGTTGAATGCATTTGACTTTCATTTGATTCTAAAAGCTTTGTTTGAATGTGTTTGACTTTCATTTTACTTAATTAGCTTTGTTCAATGCATTTGACTTTCATTTGATTGAAAAAGCTTTATTTTTTTTATCTAATTGACTTTCATTTGACTCAATTAGCTTTGTTGAATGCATTAAACTTTCACTAAATTTAAAAATCATTGTTTAACTGAGTTTGACTTTCATTTGACTCAATTAGCTTTGTTCAATGCATTTGACTTTCATTTGCTTTAAAAAGCTTTGTTTAAATGTTTTTGACTTTCATTTGATTCAATTAACTTTGTTGAATGCATTTGATTTTCATTTGATTCAAAAACCTTTGTATGAATGTGATTGACTTTCATTTGACTAAATCAGCTTTGTTAAATGCATTTGACTTTCATTTGATTCAAAAAGCTTTGCATGAACTGGACTGACATTCATTTGACTCAATTAGCTTTGTTGAATGCATTTGACTTTCATTTCATTCAAAAATCTTTGTTTGAATGTGATAGACCTTCATTTGACTCATTTAGCTTTGTTTAATGCATTTGACTTTCATTTGATTGAAAAAACTTTGTTTGAATGTGTTTGACTTTCATTTGACTAGATTAGCTTTGTTCAATGCATTTGACTTTCATTTGATTGAAAAAGCTTTGTTTGGTGTTTGACTTTCATTTGACTCAATAAGCTTTGTTGAATGCATTTGACTTTCATTTGATTCAATAAAAAGCTTTGTTTTAATGTGTTTGACTTTCATTTGACTCAATTATCTTTGTTGAACGCATTTGACTTTCATTTGATTCAAAAGCTTTGTATGAATGTGTTTGACTTTCATTTGACTCAATTAGCTTTGCTGAATGCATTTGACTTTTATTTGATTCAAAAAGTTATGTTTGAATGTGTTCTACGTTCAATTGAATTAGCTTTGTTGAATAAATTTGAATTTCAAATGATTCAAAGCGTTGTATGAATGTGTGTGACTTTCATTTGACTCAATTAGCATTGTTGAATGCATTTGACTTTCATTTGATTCAAAAAGCTATGTTTAAATGCGTTTGACTTTCGTTTGATTCAATTAGCTTTGTGACGTGAGGAAAATGCATGTCGTTATCTACCCTTTCCCCAAGTCAAACTAAATTTGTAAACACCTAACCAACCTTATATGAATATAGGGTAAGTTAAGGGTCGATCCCAAGGGAATGCAATGATGAAAACTAAAGTCTAAGTCAAGCTACCTCGAAGTCGAAAATGATATTTTGGTTGGTACCTAAGTGAACTAGATCGAATAAAACTAGTAATCAAGGGGTCTAAACACTAGGGATATGGGTTCCACATGCAAGATCAATGATAATGCTAGAACAAAGCTCAATCAATTAGCTCAAGTATTGCAATGGACAAACAATAGTAGCAATCAAGAGAGCTCAAATGCTATCTCCTATAGGCCAATCTAGTGGTCACTATGAAAGGCAAACCAAGAAGAATCACAAGCAAACCCAATCAATTAGAGCAACCTTCAAATCAATTGGTCATGTCATTAAGAGTTGCAATGCAATCTAGATTAATCTTATAGGTTGATCAATCCTAATCCAATCAATCTCATGCAAAACTATGTCAACCAAATTAATTGCAACAAATAAACCAATCAAGGAGCATCAACTAGCATTTCCATTAACCAAACATGCTTCCCCCTTTCCCTAGAAACTAATCTACTCACTAATCATGGTGAGATTCAAAACCAAATAACTAGAAATTGCATTGATCATCATATCTATATCAAAATCTAATAGAAATCAAAGTGTTCAATAATATCAAACTCAAATCCAAGAAAAACAAACATTAAGCATAAATAAAATAGCAAGTAAGTAAGAGATGAAAGAAAGAAAAGATTCTCACTAATATTGAAGATTGAAAATGAAGAAATCCAAACTTGAGTGATCAAATGTTGAGTTACAATCCAAAACAAAGAACTTCTCTCTAACTTCTCTCTAGATTCTCTCTCTAAAACTAAGCAAAGAAAAATATGAAAAATATTATCCAAGAGTTTTCTCTCCAAAAAAAAAAGAAATACAATTCTATTTATAGGCAAGGAAGAAAACGGCAGCCCCCCGCGGTCTCTCTCGATGAACCCGCGCCCGCGGAGAAATGGGTACGGAACCCTCCGCGGGCTGCCTGGGCAGCACCCGCGCCCGCGGCCTCAAAGGCCCGCGCCCGCGGCTTGATGACCCGCGCCCGCGGCGAAGTCCTCTGCTCCCAAAGGCTGATCAGGGGAGCCGCGGTCTCTCTGAGGGGAGAGACCTCTCCAAATTGCCCGCGCCCGCGGAGAGACCGCGGGGCAACCGCGGCTAGTTCCTGCCAACTTTTTGGCATTTGTGAACAATAGAGCCCGCGCCCGCGGCTTGAAGTCCCGCGCCCGCGGCTTGATGGAAAACCATGGAGACCTCTCCGAGGTCTCTCCAAGGTCTCTCAAAGCCCTCTCTAGCCAAATGCTCCTTCCTTGCTTGATCATTGAGGTCTCGAATTGCATCCTTTGCCAAGGTGGATCTCACAATACCTACACAAGTAAACAAAGAAAGGAAATAAAAGGGAAAAAGAGCAAAATAAAGGAAAAACACGAGAAACACGAAGAAAGAGGAAAAAGGAGAAACTAAAGGAAAAAGGGCCAAAACTAAAAGAAGAAAGCAACAAAAAGGGAAAGAAATAACCTAAAGGACTACCTAATGAGTGCCATAAATGACACTCATCAAATTCCCCCAAGCTAGACTTTTGCTCGTCCCGAGCAAAACAAAGGCTAAGAAGGAATAAGAAAGGACAAATCGAAATAAAAAGAAAAAGAGGGGTAAGAATTTACACTAGGACTCACTGTCGTAGGAATCACGGTTGTTTTTAGCTACAACAAGCCATTTTGAACCTCTAGATCGCTCTAGAGGACGAGTGATGCTCTCGTAAGGGTATCCTAAGAGTTTACCCATAACTCTCCACCAAACCCCCAAGAGGCAAACCAAGGAAAGAAAAGAAAGAGAAAGAAAGGAAACAAAATCTTTACGAAATGGACTTTACAAAGAGACTATAATTCAAATGAATAAAAAACTTTCTAAAGTGAATTATGGTATGCACGTTATAAGATACCTAAGGTTGATTGAAACATAAATATGCTAAGCATAGGAACTAGTTATCACACTCCACCTTCATCCCAAACAATCTTACCGCGTTCCCCCTACTAATCTCATATCTCCCCTTAGTGAGCATCTCATAGATTCCGCGAAGGAACCGGAAAAAGATCAAAGTTTTAGGCTACTCGACATCTTGATTTCGCATCCCCTTTCCTTAGTCCACAACTTATGATTCCCTCCACCGATGAAAGACTCAACTCCTAGGTCCAAAGGTCTTTCCCCAAGGTTGTAACGTAAGGCAAGAAGGGTTAAGGTAGGCTAAAAATTTAAAATTTGGTGGTTATCCTAAAAATGTGAAGCAAAGACCGGCCAAATCTCAACACCAAACTTAAGTAATCACCAAACAAAAATGTATTAACACCCCCAAGCTTATTCAAAACAATACTCTACTAAAATAGAAACAAAAAGCGTGAACATTTAACGCTTTTCCCCCCAAGCTAAAGGAAACATTGTCCTCAATGCAAAGAGAGGAAATGATTTTTTTTTTTTTTTTTTTTTTTTTTTATTTTTTTTTATTGTACTCATACACCTTTAAAGCATTAGTCCTTGCCTCTTTCTCAATTCGGACGGCTTTTACAGAAGCATTTGCCGTTATTCACAAAAACAACTCAAATATGTTTACCAAATCGAACCCAAACCCCAACTTCATACACCACAATCTCCAAACATTGACCCTTGCTTCACAAAAACCAAAAAGAAAAAGAACGAAACAAAAGGCTCAAAATGTCTAAATATGCGGCTTAAAAAGAGGGAAGAAGGCTCAAAGGGGTAACAAGTAGGCAAATGTATCCCCAAATTCAAGAAGTAAACATAAAATGGACTATCCTAACCTAAAAAAAAAAAGAAAATACCTCCCCGAAAAATTTGCCTTTGTCCTTCCTAGGTAGTTCGGTCACGGTCTTAGGAATCATATGCTAAGATTCTAGATTAGGTTTGCGAAAATCAAGGATCCATGCCGCTCATGCAAGTATTTGATGAAAGCTTGAACAATTATACATCTCACATGGTTGTAGCAAAAACTCACTAAGGTTGTCAAATCAAAGATAGGGAGCAACTACCAACATGCCACAAACGAGTAGAATCCGGTTTCATGATCCCCCTAGTTCTAGACAACTATCTTAGCATGCTTTATCCTAGAATCAACCAAACGTAATCTCAAACCATGCATACCATAATTACCTAGGAAGACTATTATTCAAAAGCAAGAGTCCATTGCATATAAGTCCAATATTCAAAAAGAGAAAGAGTAAAAAGAAGGCCTCAAAAAGATATGCACACCACAAGAATCAAAAGAAAAGGGAAAGAAAAGAAAAGATGGTAAACTAAGATAAAGATAGGAAAGGGAAAGAGGAAAGGGCAAAGATGCAATCATAACACATTTATCCCAATCGACAAACAAGTGGTCTAATGGCCACATCGCCAAAGACCCCAAACACACTAGGTGTTAAAATCATACATCCTCGAACCGTTCAACTTCCCCTATGTCTATTCCTAATCTAAGCAACCAAGAAGATAAAAAAAGGTGAAAATAAAAAGAAGTAAAATAAGAAAGACCTCACCAAGCATCCGTGCTAGACTAAAGTACCCAAAGAGTTTGCAGAGGCTTCTCCAAAGGGCTCCGCAATCCAAAGCATGAGCTACGAACAAGGTGAGTAAAAGAAAAGAAAGCTATATATATACAAAGTGAATTTGTTAGTAACTTCCAAACAAAAGCAAACAATAAAGAAAACGAAAACACTAACTATATACAAAAACCTAGAAGAACCCATCATCATCAAAAATTTTTATAGAAGATCCCAAAAACATCATCCAAAGAAATAATCAACAACAAGCAACACAACAACGAGACCAATAGCCAAAATCCACCAAAAACCTTATCAAAAACTTCCCACCGAGCCAAAGGTGCCGTCCCCATGCTAACACATCCTTATGACCCTCCCCCCTCACAAAATGAAAGCATCGACCCCGATGCCGACAACCATGCAAAAATAGGGAAAAGGGGAGAACAAAAGGGAGACAAATATGCAAATAAAGGGACTAATGGCCACTCGGGCCGGCACCATCATCACCCCCAGAACCATCACCCCCATCCCAACCTCCGGTGAAACCGGGAGGAAAACCGTAATAACCCCTAAAAAGGTCTTGTTGGGATGGGGTCAATTGGTCAAAGGGCGGTTGTTGAACGAGGGGCTCGGGGTGACGGGGGTCAACATAATAATAAGCGGGGTCACCCCTATAATCATTCCCCCCCGGGGCCCTATAGTCATAAGGCGGGAAGTTGCGCCTTGGCACATCGGGGGTCTCAACCCCTTGCCAATAAGGGTACGTAGGGAGGCCATCACCACCCCGGGAAGGTACCGGCCCTTGTTGGGGCGGCACATAAGGGTAGTTAACCGGGGGTGCGACCTCCCCCCTACGTACACTAGCATCATATAAGGCACTAGTTTGATAAGAAAGTGTTTGGTGGTCGGAATACATACCATGCATGGAAAGTCTCATGCGGTCCATTTGCGCCCACATAGCCGCCATATCTTGCTCAAAGTCATATGGCGGTTGTTGTTGTTGTTCTTGTTGTTGTTGTTGTTGTTGTTGTTGTCTTCTTCTTCTTCCTTGGTGATGCTGTTGTTGAAATGGTTGTTGTTGTTGTAATGGTTGTGGTTGTTGTTCCTCTTGTTCTTCTCCTCGTCCTACCTCCTCCTCCTCATTCACATCCCCTAAGCCGACACCCTCAACAAAATTAACATCTTCCTCCATCTCATCCTCATCAACCCTACCATTGTCCCTAGGGACCATCCAAACATTCCTAGCCTCGCGAAAAATGGAGGTTGCGGCCGGGTTAGGTAAAAGGCTGTGGTGGGTATTCCTTACTAGCCAAGAGTAGGTACCGGCCCTCTTAGTACTAGTAATGAAGCGGAGGGTGTTAACTTGCCTCAAATTTATCCAAATGTCCTCACTCCCTCCAACCGGAGTGCAAGATTCCAAGAACCGCTCTTGGTTGAAATATCTCACCAACCGGGTCACCATGCCCCCACAATGAACCTCCCCCGTCTTCACCCCATGCATTATCTCCTTGCACCCTTCCATGAAGATGTACCCAAAGTTAATCCTAGAACCCAATTCCGGCTAGTAGCCATCCACAAAACCATTATCTCCTCCCGAGATAACTTACCCAAATCTTGCTTAATATAAACCGAGTACCCAAGAATTCTATGAAGGATCCTAAGGGCCGGATGAATGATCTCACTAGCAAGGGAAGTTTTGGAGTCAAATTGCTTTTTGTGGGCTATGGTTCTCCACCAAGCAACCTCATTATACTCACTTTGGGCATGGGAGATAAGGGGTTCGAAAATATCCCCATCGGGGTTGAAACCTAAGGCCACATTAAACTCGGCTAGGTTCATGGTGTGTTTGATGTTGAAGAGTTGGAAGGAGATGATGTAGTCGGTGTCCCCAACCCTATTGAACTCGAAGGTGGAGAAAAACTCGATCGAGGGTTCCAAGTAAGTACGGGGGTTAAACTTCAAGAATTCACCTAAGCTAAGGTTGTTTAGAAGCACCTCAAGATCATTATCTATCCCTAGCTTGGCCATATCGTCACGGAAATAGTGGCGGGAGGGTCTAAACCTACGGTCCTTCATTTTGTTGTAAATGGGCAATTGCTTGGACCGGTTCCACAATTTTAGAGGAGGGAGAGGAGGAGGGGCGTCATCTTGGTTAGTAGAGTGTGTTTGGGGGTTAGGGGAAGAGGATTGGCCTTGAGAAGATTGGTCGGGAGATTGGGTTGATCGGTTCTTGCTACTCTTTGATCGCCTCAACAAATTCATTTTTTTTTTATCACACAAGTTCACAAAAAATGCACAAGAAATAATCCAACTCCCTCAATCAAACAACTAACACCTCAAACACTCACAATCCTCCTTCAAATCCAACCAAAACCCCCAAAAACTACAAGATACCTGTTTCAATCAACACAACAACCAAAATTCCAACAACAAATACCATTATTAACAATCATCCATCAAATATATGCAAGAATATCTAGAGAAATCAATCATCACTCAAAAATACCAAATTTCACAAAAATAATCATGAAACACAAAAATCATGCTCAAAATCAAGATAAACCAACCAATGTAAATAAATCAATTGAAATTGACAAGAATAATACAAAGGTTAGAAGTATACCAAGATTGGAGACTCAAAACAAGCTAAGAGCACCACACACTACCGGAACTTGCCGAAAAATCACGAGAAACTTGAGTAGAAGTGATGAAAATGGAGAAATAAGGTAGATTTTGTGAAAATTTGATGGAAAAATTGAAGAAAGGAGTAAGGATTTGATGATTTGGGGTTAGGGTTTGAGTGTATGTAGAGAGAGAAAGGGGAAAATTAGAGAGGAGATGAGAAAATAAGAGAGGAGAGAGAAGGAGAGGGGAGTTCCGGGTAATGTAAACCCAGATCCCCGCGGTCTCTCCCGATACTGCCGCGGTCTCGGGAACTCTCCCGCGCCCGCGGGGAGACCGCGGGACAACCGCGGGGAGTTCCTGCCCGAATTTGCTAATTTCTTACCTGATGGGTGCCGCGCCCTCTCCAAAATAGCCGCGCCCTCTCCATATTTCCGCGCCCTCTCCAAACTCCCCCGCGCCCGCGGAGAGACCGCGGGGCAACCGCGGGGAGTTCCTGATCGGAATTTGCTTTGAAAGCTAGAGATGCCCCCGAGGTCTGTCCAAGCCCTCGGGGAGCCCTCTCCACTGCACTCTAAACTCTACATAAAACCCCTTCTTTCCAACAAGTGATGACAATGGGCAACCTACAAAACAAACACAAAACCAACACAACATAAGAGCGAAAACTAAACAAAGAAAAAGAAAAGAAAAGAAAAATGAGATGAGAATCCGGGTTGCCTCCCGTAAGCGCTTTTGGTTAACGTCGTTAGCTCGACGTGCTTCACCCACTCAAAGTGGCTTGATAAGAATCATTTTGTGAACAAGACCAACAAACACTCCATCAAAGTACTTCTTGAGCCGATGACCATTAACCTTAAATGAAGAAGAAGAATCCAATGGAGAAATTTCCACAGAACCATTACCAAAAACATCCTTCACCAAGAACGGACCACTCCATCTTGACATGAGTTTTCCGGGGAACAACTTCATTCTAGAATTATAGAGGAGGACTTTGTCACCTACACAAAACTCCTTTTTCTCAATCAACTTGTCATGAACCTCTTTGGATCGAGCTTTGTAGGTGCTAGCACAATCGTAAGCATCAAGTCGAAGCTCCTCTAATTCATGAAGGTCCAACCACCTCTTCTCTCCCGCACTTGCTAAGTCAAAATTGATCCTCTTGATGGCCCACAAGGCACGATGTTCAAGCTCAACCGGGAGATGGCACGATTTGCCATAGACAAGGCGATATGGAGTGGTACCAATGGGTGTCTTAAAAGCCGTCCTATAAGCCCATAGAGCATCATCCAATTTGTCCGACCAATCCTTTCTATTGCGAGCAACCGTCTTCTCAAGAATAAGCTTGATTTGGCGATTTGAAACCTCAACTTGGCCACTCGTTTGAGGATGGTAGGGAAGCCCAAATCGTTGATGCACACCATGTTTCCTCAACATCTTTTTGAAGGCGTTATGGACAAAGTGAGACCCATTATCACTTATCACCGCTTTTGGGACACCAAACCTTGGAAAGATGATCTTCTTAAACAACTTCAACACAACCTTGTGATCATTTGTTGGGGAGGCAATGGCCTCAACCCACTTAGAAACATAGTCCACCGCCACAAAGATATATTGATTCCCATACGAAGAGGGGAATGGTCCCATGAAGTCAATTCCCCACACATCGAACACCTCCAATTCAAGGATAGGTTGTTGAGGCATCTCATTTCGCTTGGAAATGTTCCCAACTCGTTGACATCGGTCACACGACTTAACAAAGCCCCATGAATCCTTGAAGAGATGTGGCCACCAAAAACCACTTTGAAGAACCTTGGTAGCGGTCTTGGAAACACCCATGTGCCCACCGCTTGGGTCCGAGTGGCACATTTTTAAAACACTAGGCACCTCTTCATTTGGAACACAACGCCTAAGTAAGCCATCAACCCCACGTTTGTATAAGATGGGATCATCCCACAAATAGTGCCGTGCTTCTCGTTTGATTTTCTTCCTTTGGTTTTTGGAGAATGAGGGTGGAAACTCCCCACATGCTAGAAAATTTACCAAATCGGCATACCATGGGAGTTCCTTCACCTCTATGGCATACAAGAAGTCATCAAGCATTCTATCTTCTATTGGTAGACCATCATCATGAATTTGATCCCCTTCAAGGCGAGAAAGATGGTCCGCCACAACATTCTCCGCACCCTTCTTGTCTCTAATCTCAATCTCAAAGGCTTGCAATTCAAGCACCCATCGGATCAACCTTGGCTTGGATTCTTTCTTGGCAAAGAGATACTTGAGGGCCACGTGATCCGTGAAGACTATGGTTTTGGAACCCAACAAGTAACACCGGAATTTCTCAAAAGAGTGCACAATTGCCAAAAATTCTTTTTCCGTTGTTGTGTAGTTCTTTTGAGCCCCATTGAGAGTCTTGGACATATAGTAGATCACATGAAGCTTCTTTTCTACCCGTTGTCCCAAAACACCTCCAATCGCCCAATCACTCGCATCACACATCAACTCAAAAGAAAGATCCCACCTTGGGCCTTGAACAATAAGAGTAGAGATTAGGGCCTTCTTCAATCTATCAAATGCTTTCAAGCACTTGTCATCAAATTTGAACTCAACATCTTTTTGAAGAAGGTCATTTAGGGGCTTAGCAATGAATGAAAAATCTTTGATGAATCTTCTATAGAAACCCGCATGACCAAGGAACGATCTCACTCCTTTGACATTCACCGGAGGTGGAAGTTTCTCAATCACGTCAATCTTGGCCTTATCCACCTCAATGCCTCTATTTGAAATCTTGTGCCCAAGCACTATACCTTCCTCCACCATGAAGTGGAATTTCTCCCAATTCAAAACAAGATTGACTTTCTCACATCTTGCCAAACACTTCTCAAGATTCACAAGGCACTCCTCAAAAGAAACACCCCCCACCGAAAAATCATCCATAAAGACCTCCATTTCCTCTTCCAACATATCCCCGAAGATACTCATCATGCACCTTTGGAAAGTAGCGGGTGCATTGCATAACCCAAAGGGCATTCTCCGGTAGGCAAAGGTCCCATAAGGACAAGTGAATGTGGTCTTTTCTTGATCATTAGGGTGGATGGGGATTTGGAAGAATCCGGAATACCCATCGAGGAAACAATAAAACTTGTGCCTTGTTAGTCTCTCAAGCATTTGATCAATAAACGGAAGAGGAAAGTGATCCTTCTTGGTGGATGTGTTTAGACGTCTATAGTCTATACACATCCGCCAACCGGTGACCGTCCTAGTTGGAATGAGCTCACCCTTCTCATTCTCAACCACGGTCATGCCCCCCTTCTTTGGAACGACATGGACGGGGGAGACCCACCTAGAGCTAGAGATGGGGAATATTATTCCCGCATCCAATAGCTTGGTGATCTCTTTCTTAACTACTTCTCCCATTTGGGGATGTAGTTTCCTTTGTCGTTCAATAGAAGGAAGGGCGCCTTCCTCAAGCGTTATGTGGTGTTGGCACAAAGCGGGGCTTATACCTTTAAGGTCATCAATTGTGTACCCCAAAGCACCTTGGTGTTTTCTCAAAACACCACATAACGCTTGAGCTTGGCTCTCGCTCAAGGATGCACTAACTATCACGGGGTAAGTGGAATGAGGGCCCAAGAATTCATACCTCAGGTGTGATGGTAGAGGTTTAAGCTCCACCATAGGCACACCATTACCTTCTTGTGATGTGGCCACTTGCAAAGCCTCATTGCTTGAGATTTTCAAACATTTTTGCTCATCCACTTCCTCCACACTTCCATCAAGTAACTCCTCATAGAAAGTCATCTCCTTGCTCGAAACACCTACCTTGTCTTTGTTCATCAAAACATTCTCAAGAGCATCGTTAGAAGTGAGCAAGTGCTCATGCATGGAGGACACAACAATATCAAGTGAATCAATCATCATGCAATTTTCCAAAGAAGAACATGGATACTTCATGCTCTCATTCAAATCAAATTCTATAACCTCTTCTCCTACCTTAAGGGAGATCTTAGCACTTCTCACATCAATCATGGCTCCCGAGGTAGCAAGAAAGGGTCTACCTAAAATGATTGGAATGTTGGCATCCTCATCCATTTCAAGAACAACAAAATCCACGGGAAACACAAACTTCCCAACCCTCAAAGGGACATCTTCTACCTTACCTTTTGGAAATTTGATAGACCTATCCGCTAATTGCAAGGTAATGTTAGAAGGTAAGAGTTCCCCTAGCTCAAGTCTTTGATAAACCGAATATGGCATTAAGCTCACACTAGCTCCTAAGTCACATAAGGCATTATCAATTTGCATTTTATTAATGGCACAAGGGATGGAGAAGTTTCCGGGATCTTTCAACTTGGGTGGCATTTTGTTCATGATGATAGCACTACAATTTTCGGTCAAATTGATGGTCTCCACAACCTCACAAGTTCTTCTCCCACTCAAAATGTCTTTGAGGAATTTGGCATAATTTGGCATTTGGTTGATCACATCGGTGAAAGGTAGAGAAAGGTGGAGTTGTTTTAGCATCTCAATAAATCTCCCAAATTGTTCATCCAATTTGTGTCTCATGAATTTTTGTGGGTAGGGGAGCTTGGGTTTCACAATCTCTTTCTCTACACTCACCTCTCTAGGTGTCTCAACCACCACCTCATCCAATGATGCCCTATTCCCCTCATCCTCAACCAAAATCTCCCTAGGAATCTCCTTATCTACACCCTTCCTAGGCAATCTCTCCTCAAGAACCTTTCCACTCCTTGTAACAATAGCATTCACGGGTTTCTTGGGATCAAGACCTTGGGAAGGTAAAGAAGAAGGGCTTGCATGATCTTTCAAGGAATTAGCAAGTTGAGAGATTTGGTTTTCAAGCATTTTATTGTGGGTCATCATTTCATTGAATTTTTTATCACTCACGGCCATGTATGTGTTCAACAACTTAGTTTGATTCTCAATTATCTCTTCCAAATTAGTTCTAGGTGAAGAAGGTTGAGAATAGGAACTTTCACCTTGAGTCTTTGGAACAAACCCGGGTGGGGGACCTCTTTGAGAATTATTTTGAAAATTTCCCCGTCCTTGATTGTTCCAATTACCCCTATTTTGACTTTGGCCATAACTTTGATTATGGTTTCCCCCACCTTGATTATGATTACCACTACCTTGGTTATGATTTCCATAACCTTGGTTTTGGTTACCATAATTTGGGCTTTGATTACCATAATTTTGGCCTTGATTTTGGCCACTATAACCTTGATTATTATAGCTACCACGAGAACCTTGGTTCCCTTGGTTTCTATAACCACCACCTTGGTTATAGTTGTCAAAATTGCCTTGGCCTTGGTAGTTCCTATTCCATTGACCTCTTTGATTATCAAACCGTTGACCATTGTTATTCGACACATAATTCACATGTTCACTCTCATGGTTATCAAACTCATCAACACATTCATTAGGACAAGTACTAGAGTCATGATCATAAGATCCACATGCATCACAAAACAAACACCCCATAGGCATATTATGTGAAGAGGGAGGGGGTTGAGAGTTAGAAGGAGTACCTCTCCCCTTAAATTGGGAGGGAAGATTCGAGGTTTGAGAAGAGGAAGAAGTGCTCTCCAACTTAGCTTTGATTGCGGTGACCTCCTTTCCTAAGTTTTTCATTTGGGAGGAAAGGTTATTGATTGCATTTAGATGGTCCACCGAATATAATGAAGATTGCTTGCTTGAAGAGTCCCTCTCCCCATCTTGCCAATCCCTATAGTATGTCACCATGTCCTCGATGATGTCCACAACTTCTTCTTCGGTTTTGTTCATGATAGGGCCACCGGCTCCTCCATCAAGGCATGACTTGCCTTGGGGACTTAAACCGCCATAGAAGATTTGGATCACTTGGTATGTGGGGATTCCGTGGTGAGGGCACTCCCTTTGATACTCTTTGAATCTCTCCCATGCTTCGTAAAGGCTTTCACTTGGCTTTTGCTTGAACCCTTGAATCAAGGCTCTTGCCTCCGCCGTCTTCTTTTGGGGGTAGAAGCGGGACAAGAAAGCCTTTGTGACATCGTCCCAAGTTCTCAAGGAGTTGGGCTTCACCTCTTTGTCTAGCCACTCCAAAGATCTTCCTATTAGAGAGAAAGGGAACAACTTGAGGCGGATGAATTCTTGAGAAACCCCATTGACTTTGATGGTGTTGCAATATTTTTCAAATTCTTTCAAATGGTTCAATGGGCTCTCATTCTTGGCCCCACTATATTGCCTTCTCTCGATCAAGGTGATCATTGCTGGACGGATTTCGAAGTCATTTGCCGGGGTAGTGGGAGGAGCTATTCCACTTTCAAATCTATATGCCCCGGGCACTCCAAGCTCCTTCAAGGCCACTCTAGGATTTTCACCCATGCCTTGTTCTTCTTGAATTTCTTCCTCGCTTGAAGAGCTATAAGCCAAAGATCTAATATCCACTCTTCTTCTTGAAATAGTCCTTTCTATTTCCGGATCAAGGGGAACAAAGGAATGATTACGGGTTCTGTGCATGCAAAAACTCAAACAAAAAAAATATTAGTAGCACGGCTACAAGTGTAGCCTAAAGAAACAAAATCTTTTTGTATTTTTTTTTAAATGAAGTAGACTCAACAACAAAAGCTAATCACCAATAGCACTCCCCGGCAACGGCGCCATTTTGACGTGAGGAAAATGCATGTCGTTATCTACCCTTTCCCCAAGTCAAACTAAATTTGTAAACACCTAACCAACCTTATATGAATATAGGGTAAGTTAAGGGTCGATCCCAAGGGAATGCAATGATGAAAACTAAAGTCTAAGTCAAGCTACCTCGAAGTCGAAAATGATATTTTGGTTGGTACCTAAGTGAACTAGATCGAATAAAACTAGTAATCAAGGGGTCTAAACACTAGGGATATGGGTTCCACATGCAAGATCAATGATAATGCTAGAACAAAGCTCAATCAATTAGCTCAAGTATTGCAATGGACAAACAATAGTAGCAATCAAGAGAGCTCAAATGCTATCTCCTATAGGCCAATCTAGTGGTCACTATGAAAGGCAAACCAAGAAGAATCACAAGCAAACCCAATCAATTAGAGCAACCTTCAAATCAATTGGTCATGTCATTAAGAGTTGCAATGCAATCTAGATTAATCTTATAGGTTGATCAATCCTAATCCAATCAATCTCACGCAAAACTATGTCAACCAAATTAATTGCAACAAATAAACCAATCAAGGAGCATCAACTAGCATTTCCATTAACCAAACATGCTTCCCCCTTTCCCTAGCAACTAATCTACTCACTAATCATGGTGAGATTCAAAACCAAATAACTAGAAATTGCATTGATCATCATATCTATATCAAAATCTAATAGAAATCAAAGTATTCAATAATATCAAACTCAAATCCAAGAAAAACAAACATTAAGCATAAATAAAATAGCAAGTAAGTAAGAGATGAAAGAAAGAAAAGATTCTCACTAATATTGAAGATTGAAAATGAAGAAATCCAAACTTGAGTGATCAAATGTTGAGTTACAATCCAAAACAAAGAACTCCTCTCTAACTTCTCTCTAGATTCTCTCTCTAAAACTAAGCAAAGAAAAATATGAAAAATATTATCCAAGAGTTTTCTCTCCAAAAAAAAAAAGAAATACAATTCTATTTATAGGCAAAGAAGAAAACGGCAGCCCCCCGCGGTCTCTCTCGATGAACCCGCGCCCGCGGAGAAATGGGTACGGAACCCTCCGCGGGCTGCCTGGGCAGCACCCGCGCCCGCGGCCTCAAAGGCCCGCGCCCGCGGCTTGATGACCCGCGCCCGCGGCGAAGTCCTCTGCTCCCAAAGGCTGATCAGGGGAGCCGCGGTCTCTCTGAGGGGAGAGACCTCTCCAAATTGCCCGCGCCTGCGGAGAGACCGCGGGGCAACCGCGGCTAGTTCCTGCCAACTTTTTGGCATTTGTGAACAATAGAGCCCGCGCCCGCGGCTTGAAGTCCCGCGCCTGCGGCTTGATGGAAAACCATGGAGACCTCTCCGAGGTCTCTCCAAGGTCTCTCAAAGCCCTCTCTAGCCAAATGCTCCTTCCTTGCTTGATCATTGAGGTCCCGAATTGAATCCTTTGCCAAGGTGGATCTCACAATACCTACACAAGTAAACAAAGAAAGGAAATAAAAGGGAAAAAGAGCAAAATAAAGGAAAAACACGAGAAACACGAAGAAAGAGGAAAAAGGAGAAACTAAAGGAAAAAGGGCCAAAACTAAAAGAAGAAAGCAACAAAAAGGGAAAGAAATAACCTAAAGGACTACCTAATGAGTGCCATAAATGACACTCATCACTTTGTTGAATGCATTTGACTTTCATTTGATTTAAAAAGCTTTGTTTGAATGTGTTTGACTTTCATTTGACTCAATTAGCTTTGTTGAATGCCTTTGACTTTCATTTCATTCAAAAAGCTTTGTTTAAATGTGTTTAACTTTCATTTGACTCAATTAGCTTTGTTGAATGCATTTGACTTTCCTTTGATCTAATAAGCTTTTGTATGAATGTGTTTGAATTTCATTTGAATCAAATAGCTTTGTTGAATAAATTTGACTTTCAATTGATTTAAAAACTTTGTAAGAATGTGTTTGACTTTCATTTAACTCAATTAGCTTTGTTGAATCCATTTGATTTGATTTGATTCAATAAGATTTGTTTAAATGTGTTTGACTTTCATTTGATTCAATTAGCTTTGTTAAATGAATTTGACATTCATTTGTTTCAAAATGCTTTGTTTGAATGTGATCGATGGAGATGTGGTAGGTCGTTGGGCTACCTCCCTCAAACGGTCAAACAAAATTTATACACTCAACTAACCCCTATACAAGTATAGAGCAAGTCAAGGGTCAAACTCAAAGGAATAGTTATTAAAAGTCTATTGTCCTGCGCTAAGTTATTCCAAAGTCGAACGCGGGGTTGTAAGCTAGAACTAGAGCTAACGGCACAAATAAACTTGTAGAGAATCAAGATGATTAACACTAGGGCTAGGATCCACATGCATTCGTAATGGAGATGGATAATTGGGAGGTCAAATCAACTAAGTCAATCGATGTGAGGGAAAATCAATCCTGCAACCAAAAGAGCATATCAAGCTATTCTCCTAGAGGTCTAACTAGCGTCAAATACGATAAACTCTAGCTAGGAAACATCACAAGACACCTCAATCGTGTAAATGCAACCCAAAAATCAATGGTCCGTATCAATGTGAACTTATAATGCAATCTAGTGCAACAATTAAAGTTGGCCAATCTTCAATTAATCACACACATGCACATGATTCATTAACCAAGTTTAATCACATCATCAACTCCATTAATTATCCCCAATTAACACTAATCCATTACTGATACATGCTTCACCATTACCCTAGCAAGTAAACTACTCACTAATCATAGTAATTAAGATCAAAGCACAATTAATCAACAATTTCATCATCAACATATTAGAAATCTAAGATCAATACAAAAATCCATGAAAAATCAATCAAACTTCAATCAAACATCAAACAATCAACAATCATATGAAAACTAATGAAATCAACTAAAATCAAACTTATATTGAAATCAAAGATTAATAATCCTTACAAAACTTGATCAAAGATCAACTACAATGAAGAAATCTTGAATCATCAACAATACACCATGAATTTCTCTCTCTTCAAACTTGAGTTTCTCTCTCTACAAAATATGATCAAAGCTCTAATTCTGTCCCTAAAAATCTAATCAAAATCTAATGAATGAATTCTAATGAAAAACTAATGAAAAATTATCTAAAAATAGAAGGAAACTACTATATATACAAAGGAGAAGTCGGTTATGACGTCCAAAAATAGACCCACGACGGTGCGGCTGCCACTACTACAAAAATTAGCAAAGAGACCCGTTGAAATATGCTTGAGAGACCTCGTCATAACGGGTCTCTATCTCAGGGGTCTCTTTGATAAAGAGACCCGTTCATTGGTGGGGTTCTTTTTGTGAGAACAAAGAGACCCGTTGTCACTAATAGTGGGTCTGTTAGGTACGTTAAGAAGCTGATGGTTTAGAAGCCGAAGAGACCCGTTATGTGAGGTAAGGGGTATGTTTAGTTGTATCAAACAGAGCTATCATGTCAAATAACGGGTCTGTTTGTTCTCCACTTTTTTTAAAAAAAAAATTAATTTTGTGGTTTGCTTTTGAATTTTGAATTGTTTTTTTTATTTATGCCCCATAAAAATTGGCGGAAATTTCATATATTGTAATTTATAATTGAATAAATTGAAATTTACATAAGTTATTACATCATCCAATGTAAAATCGATGTGAATGATACAAAAATCATCCAACATATAAAACTCCAACCAAAAACAAAAAATTTACAATTATAATTACATTATTAATGGTTGAGTACTCCATTTCCTATCTCCGTTGATAATTTTGTGTGATCTGATGAAGTCCAGCAAATCTGACAAAACAAAAACAACATAATGAATCATAATAGTTAAGAAACATTCTACATTAAAAAACTTACATTTTAATACATTCAATTGTTTGCATAAAATGACAAAAAAAATTTGAAATCATGAATTAGCCACAGAACGAAATTGAAATCTTTAAAATGCTCTACATGTAGGCTATTCTTTTTTTTAATTATTTTATTTTTTTTATTGTGATGGGCCATGTAGGCTATTCTCAATTTAAAACCAATTAACCACAAAAATTTTCAACAAAGCATTGACGACGATGAAGACCATTCACTGATGTAAATTTACAAAATAAAGCAGGGTGTATAATTACACAAAGCCTTCATGATCAGATCTAATAGTATAATTTACTCCTTAAATAATTTCTCACCAACCAAAAAATCAAGAAATGAAAACCAACATCAAAAGAACAAATTACCAGAAAAATTGGAGATATAAATTCACTTGTATCGGCACATACATATAGCGTCGATCCGTTCCTTCCAGACAGGGCTCTCACGTTTACGGAGTCCGATCAGATCAACACTAAAATGACGAATGTCGCCAACATATATATTGGCAAATTGCTTCCTAGGAGCATTATTTTCACATCTCTCTCTAACTTGGCAATTTTTTCTAACTTGAGAAATTTGATAGGAGTAAGAGCAAGAATATTGAAGAGAGAGAAATACCCATCTAGGAGTCCCCCATATGTAGAGTATTTGATGATTTTGAATTCAATAGAGGAAGAGAAAGAGGAAGAAGTGACGGCGGCAGATTCAAAGAGAGGATGGGCTAGGGTTTTAATTTGGGGTTTGGGTTTTGAAGAGAGAGAATCCCAAGTAAACATCAGTAGTTAATGCGTGAATGAATTGAGGACACAACGAAAAAAAAAATCCAGAGTACGAATCAATAGGGTCAGTCATTGTTACAGTAAGGACCAAAGCTAAAGACCCGTTAATAATGAGAACGGGTCTCTTAGCTATCTAATATGCCAAAGGTGTGGGACCTGTTATAATAAAGAGACCCGTTGGGTTTGGCAACGTGTATTTTATCTCTCTCATTTTGTCTTTAATTTATGTAAGAGATCCGTTACCATTTATATTAGGTCTCCTTTATCAAACAGACCCGTTGGTTAAATAACGGGTCATTAATTGGGGGTCTCTTTTCCAAGTTTTGTAGTAGTGTGCACATAGGGGAGAAGAGGAGGCGCACGAGTAGAAACCCAGGGGGTGCGCCCGCACGCGCCACCTGTGCGACCGCACAGGCCCCCTGTGTGCCAGCACCTAGGAGAGTCTTCCTTCCCCTTCTTCGACCTTGATCATCCTAGTGCATATAACTTGGTGATGGTGATGAACATCAAAGTAGGCAGCAAGTATATGGGCATTTTGGTGGGTTTGAGGCGTAGATGATGCCCCCACCGCATGCGTGTACCGGTCTTCAAACTTGCCCTTCGAGTTCCTCTAGACTTGAAGCTCAAAATTCTAGCACAAGGCATCAATTGCAATGATAAATGTTGAAGGGAAGCTCGGAAATCTTTGGATGATCGATCATAACCTAAAAACAAATGAAAACAAACAAGTAATAGAGAAAAATAACGAATAACCAAGAAAATGCATAAATAAAGAAACTAACTACGAAAAGCACAAAGTAAGGAAATAAAGGGAAAAACTAAGGAAAACTAAAGAAAAGAGCTATAAGATGAAATGAAATTCATCCAAAAAGAGATCAAATGAGTGCCATAAATGTCACTCATCACATTCCCCCAAGCTAAACTTTTGCTCGTCCTCGAGCAAAACAAACCAAGAAAGAACAAGGATGAAAAATTTATTAAAAGTGAAAAAGAAAGACTCAAGATAAGAATGTACACTAAGACTCACTGTTGTAGAAATCAGGGTTGCTTTTAGCTACAACAAGCCCTTTAAACCCCAAAGTCGCCTATGAGGACGAGTGAGGTCTTGTAAGGGTGTCCTAAGAGTTTGACCTATAACTCACCACCAAACATCAAAGAGGGAAATCCATAAAAAGAAAAGAAAAGAAAATTAAAACAAAACCTTTGCGAAATGGACTTACATAGAGACTATAATGCAAATTAATGAAAGTCTTTCTCAAGTAATCAAGGTATGCACTTTTCAAGATATCTAAGGTTGATTGAAACATAGGGTATGCTAGGCATAGGAACTAGATATCACAATCCACGTTCATCTGAAACGATGTTACCGCGTTCTCCCCACTAGTCTAAAATCTCCCCTTAGTGAGCATCCCAATGATTCCTCGAAGGAACCGGAAAAAGAGATTTTATTTGGGCTACTCGACAATCTTGACTATGCATCCCCTTTCCTTAGGCAATGACCCATGATTCCCTCCCCCGAATAGTGACTCAACTATCTAAGTCGAAAGGTCTTTCCCCAAGGTTGTAACGTAAGGCATAAAGGGTGAAGGTAGGCTAAAATTTAAAATTTGGTGGTTTTCCTAAAAAGTGAAGCAAAAGGGTGATCAATCCTTAACAACACAATCAAGAAATTACCAAACAAAAACAACACCCCCAAGCTTACTTGAAGCTATACTAACAAGAAATATATACAAAAAGTGTAAACGCTTCTCCCTTAAGCTAAAATGAAGCATTGTCCTCTATGCTTAGAAGGAGAAAAGAATACATCAAAATATTTTTGAATTTTCACTTTTTTCAATTTTTTTCTTTTTTTTACTTGAACTTGCAATGTCCTTGCCTTTTGCTAAATTCGGACGGCTATTTCTATAATGCAATTTATTAGTCCATGCCTTTTATGATTAAGGACGTCTCTTACTCAAACAGTTGCCATTGTTCACAAAGAAAACATATTCACAAACTTGCACTCATAAAAACCAAATTTCCAACTTATCCACCACAAACTCCATCATACATGATCAATTTGCTTCACAAAAACCAAGAATAGAAAAAAAATGAAAAAAAGGCCAAAGAACTAAAGATGTGGCTTGAAAAGAAGGTATAAGGCTCAACTGGTTGCAAGAAGGCAAATGTAAACCCTAAAATAAAGATAATACAAACTATCCTAAAAATGAAAAATACCACCCCAAAAATTGTGCCTTTTTCCTCCCTAGATAGCTGGGTCTCGGGTTTAAGAATCATACATCAAGCTTTATAGATTAGGTTTGCATAGTCAAGAATCCACGTCGCTCATACAAAGTAGGTTGAAGGCTTGAAAAACAAGTTAAACACATATAAATCCCAATCGACAAACAAGTGATCGAATGACATCATCGTCATCGATCCCAAACACATTACGTGTTAACAAGCATTCATCCTCGAACCATTAAACTTCTCCTAAAATTATCCTAGTCTATGCAACCAAAGAAAAATAAAGAGAAAATTGGAAAGGTCTCACCGGGCTATCCATGCTTAACAAATTAAACGAGGGCAAAAAGAAACCACCTTCGTTGCATTCTAAGACCAAAAACATCTTAAATAAGCCAAATGAGAAAAAGAAAAATAAAAGAAGCTATAAACAAAGAAAAAGGTTAGTAAATTCAAAACATAGAAAAGAAAATACCAAATAAAAGGAAACTAAACTAAACAAAAACTATAAGCAACTAAGAAAAACAAGAGCTAAACTATCAAAGAGTATAGGAAAGACAATCTAAGAAAACAAGAAATCAACTATCAAACTAGAAAACTAAACTAAAATACAAGATTTGGATTTTAAGGATTTGGATCAAAGGGATTTGAAAACAAGGGAGCAAACACAACAACAACATCATAGTCAAATCATCACAACAACAACATGAAACCAAGCATATCGGGCAAACAATCATGCATCAAGAGGAGTAGCATAGAGATCAAGAGAATGAAGCAAACCAAACAAGAAGAGCATAAAAATAAAACAAGCAAACAAAGTATGCATACAACAACAAGTATTGGCTATCGAGTCAAGAATTAGTTCCCCCAAGCTAAATAATGATGCATCTTTACATCCCAACAATACAAAGCAAGCACCAAAAACATAAGGGATGGAGGCAAAAGGCACAAAAAACAAGGGAACTAATGACTACTACCATCACAACCACTACCACTAGGCCCGGCCCCATTGGGGTCAATGTTGCCGATGTGGTCATCGAAGGTTGGGGGTGGATAAGGCTCCCAACCTCCGGTGAAGCCATCGGGCTACACATAATGCCCCTTAAAAATATCTTATTGCCAAGGGGCAAGAGGGGTGAAGTTATCGGGCAAAGCTAGCTCGTAGGGCTGGTTATGGTGTACATGGGGGTAGTTAGGATCACCCCTATAGTCACATCCGTCGGGAGCCTTGTAATCGTAATTACCTTGCTCATCCGGATAGAAGCGACGCTCGGTATCGGGGACGGAAGGTCCTTGCCAATACGAATGCCCATATGAAGGTATATGACCTTGTTGGGGCGGAAAATAAGGATAGTTGACTAGGGGAACAATGATCCCGCGGTCAACTTCCGCATCATAAAGTTGTTGTTGTTGTATGAACATACCTTGTTGCATTTCCGAGATACCTCTCATTTGGTTATAGATGGCTTTGAAATCTTGATCGTACATGCCCTCCAAGAGGATTCTCAAGCCGCTCATTTGCCCACTAAGTGCCTCCAAGTCGGCACGAACATAAGAATGTTGCCCTTGTTGTTGTTGTTGTTGTTGTGGAACTTGTTGTTGTGGAATTTTTTGTTGTTGTTGACGTTGTTGTTGTTGATTTTGTTGTTTTTCTTCTTCATCATCATCCTCCTCATCATCCTCGGAGTCATAGTTAGGGCGTCGATAGGACTTGGGAACGTGCCACACGTTCTCGGTGTTGATCAACCCAGGGTTGGGCAAGTAGCACCAATGCTCATTATCCCGCAACCACTCATACTTTCCATCCTCATAGTGTTTGGAGATGAATTGCACTTGACCCAATTGCTTCAAATAAAGGAAAATAGTAGTGCCATCTCCAACTTCCTTGCAATATGGCAAGTAATGATCAAGGCGGAGGCGAGTTAAGAGCCTAGTAACTAGTCTCCCACATGGTATCTCTCCGGTGCTCCGGCCCCTCAATGAAAGACAGTAGGTGGCAAACACATACCCCAAGTTTAAACAACCTCGATATTCGGGACGGGTGGCCAACCACAAAATCTTGGCGGCGCACTACCCGAAGACGAGGTTGGTACACCATGGAAATCTTGGCAGCGCTTGTAACGAACTCATTACCCCCCGAAATATCATCCCACCAAGAATGTTTATAATACTCCGGAATGATGTACAGCTCAAGATCATAAATATCACCATGAGGATCAATGTCCAAAGCCGCATTAAATTCCTCCAAGGAGTGGTCGAAGAACTCGTTGAAGATCTGAAACCACACCTTATATTGCCCTCCCACGGGCACAAGATCCAAAGTAGCCAAAAACTCCAAGGTTGGCTCCTTGTAGGTGCGGAAGGAATCATTGATGAAGGTACCCGTTCTCATGTTGAGGGGAAACTCTCTAACATCCTCATCTATCCCCAAATTGTCATGTCATGTTGGAGATAGTGGCGGGTTGGTTTGAGGGTTCTCTCATCTTTGAGCTTTTGGTAGAGGATCTTTTGGTCGGGGTCAAGGTTTTTTCGTTTTGGAAGTGGTGTTGGAGGTCGTTTTTGCAAAGGTGAAGATGATGTGCTAGGTCTAGGTTCTTCAATGGAGACATTGGTTTTTCTCTTTTTGGTAAACTTTTTGATGAGGTTTGACATTTTTATGTCTAGTTTGTTCACCAAAATCAATCAATTCAAATTCAACACCAAGACTCCAAGAATTACAAACTCAAGAACCAACACTTCCTTCAATATACAAGCTCAATCCAATTCAACCAAAATCGCCAAACAACCAAGAAAAACCTTCACCAACAATCCAATACACAATCAATCAACCAAAAATCAATATGGGCACCTTACTACCAAAATTCCAAATTTCAATCTCAACAAATTCCAACCAAAGATGATCACAAATGCTACAAAATCAACTAACAAGACAATGTTATGCAAAATCAATCAACAAACATCATAAAATTTCATCCAAAATCAATAAGAATCATCAAAATTCACAAAAACCATACTACCACTATTCATGCTCATACAAAAATTCCAAACATGCATATATATGATGTGTTTCATAAATGGCACACATTTGATGAGCATTTAGGTCCTTTCTATCTTCTTTTCATAGCTTTCATGCTTAATAAGTGCTTAGTTTTATGCTTTGTTGCTTAGTTTTACCTTTCCTCTCTTATTTTGTAGCTTTTGTGCATTTCGTTGGTTTTCTAGCTTTTTCTCCTTTATTTGCTCTATTTTTGTGGTTGTAGGAATTGAACGAGCTTCGGGTCTTGATTTTGGTGATCCACTATGGTGGAAGACGCTTTTGGATCAAGTTCATGGCATTCGGGAAGCTCAAGATGCAAAGAAGTGGAAGTTCCAAGTCTTGGCTCTTCTCTTGTCCTCGCTTGCGGTGCTACCTTCAAAGGGAGTGTGTGCCCTCCAATATTAAGCCTTAGCTACTGCCACTCCTAGTGCTCATCACCATCATAAATCATGTGTGCACCCTTTGTGCTTGAAGAGTTGAAGAATCGAAGAAACCCAGCTGGGTGCGGCCGCACGCGCGGATGGTGCGGCCACGCACGCGCGGATGTGCGGCCGCACACCATGGTGGTGCGGGCGCACATCCCCTGTTGTGCGGCCGCACCAGCGTGGGTTTTTTTCGATCGGATTTTGACAATTTTCTCTCTTTTTATATACCTTTTGGAACCCAATTTTTGCAAGCAAGTTTCATAATAGAATTAGATCATATTCTTAGCTTAGTTGAGAGCTTCTCTCTCTAGATCTAGGGGTTAGTTTTAGGAGTAGATTTTAGAGAGAGAAAGTGAAGAATTTCAATGGTGATTGAGTGATTGAAGATTCAATGGTGACAATTGTATTAGAGATCTACTCTATTATCAATGAGAATTTCTAAACTCTACCTCATTTATTGTTTTGTTTTGTTTAGTATTCAAGTGTGTGTTTGATTTAGGCTTGATCACCCTAGTTATTCACACTAGATTACATTGTAACTTCACATTGATACGGACCATTGATTTGTGGCTTGCATTTACACGATTGAGGTGTCTTGTGATGTTTCCTAGTTAGAGTTTATAATAGTTGACGCTAGTTAGACCTTTAGGAGAATAGCTTGATATGCTCTTTTGGTTGCATAATTGATCTTCCCTCACCTTTCTTGACTTAGTCAACTTCCTAAACCAATTTGCATTGTTCATTGCCATTATAAGTGAATCCTAATCCCTAGCATTTTACTTGTTTGGTTTCTTTGTCTTAGTAGTTGTTAGTGTCTTCTTTTACCCTTAGTCTTTGACCTAGCTTAGGCAGATAATTGGAAGCATTTAGACATTACCGTTCCTTTGGGTTCGACCCTTGACTTACCTCTATACTTGTATTTAGGTTTGTTGAGTTTTTATAAATTTTGTTTGGCTAAGGAGGATTAATCCAACGACCTAGTTTTCCCTACGTCAAAACGGCGCCGTTGCCGGGGAACGGTGTCTATGTTTGAGTGTTTTTGATTGCTTGAGTCTAGGTCTTTGTGTATTGATGAGTGGCATTTATGCCGCTTTTTCACCCCTTTTCTCTAAAGGATTCTCCCCTCGTTTGCACTTGTTTAAGCCTCTTTAAGCGTTTTTATCTTAGTTTTGCTTTTTCCTTTCTTTTCTCATGTTTCCTTTCTTTTTCCCCTTTTTGTCGGTTTTACAAGAGTTTCTTTGTTGTCCTGTAGGTTCTTGGCCTTGTTGAACGAACCTTGGAATGCACGGCGTGCCATAGATTGGGAGCGTGAAGATCAAGAGGAGCTGATGGAAGGAAAAGCACCTAGGTTCGGCCGAACCCCACAATGGTGTGGCTGAACCTAGGTGCGGCCGAACCTGCTTTGAGGTGCGGCCGAACCACTTTGGCAGTTTCAAGATGAAAAACGGCCGTTTTGCAGGAGTGACCAAACGTCAGCAGTTCGACCAGACCAAGATCAGGGGAGGTTCGACCGAACCTACCCAGGGTTCGGCCGAACCTACCCTGTGGTCCCGCCGAACCTACCCCCTGTTCGGTCGGACCGACCTTTTTATTCCTTCTGCTTGTACGGTTTTGTTAGAGGCGGTTATTTAGAACGTTTTTAATGTAATAGAGGAGGATAAGCTTAAGGGGATATTATGTACATTTTAGCCCTAATCTAGAGAGAAAAAACTCCATTAGTAGAGAGAGAAAGTGTGGATTTCCATTGATGAACTTGGATATTGAAGAAGGAGCTTGATTGAATCTTTGTAAATCTTCACCTTCAATTAATGAGCAATCTCTTACTCTCTTTCTTTACTTTTGTATTTAGTTTTGTTTGCTTATTTTGATTTTCCTTCTTTGCTTATTGATCATGTTGATGCTTATTGATTTGATGATTGATATTGTCTTCAATATGATTTGTGAGTAGTCACCTAGCCAAGGGTGTGGGGATGGTGTAGTTGTTAATTAATTCATGCTTATGATGTTGGGGTTAAGTTAATGGTGATTAAAGTCTTTGATTCCCATCGATCCGGAGCTAGAGAGATCTTTGTCCTTACTTCGAAGAGAAGCGAGAGCGAGGAGTAGAAATTCTAACACCCCAACGAAATAATAAGTAAGAGAATTGGAAGATACTCCACCATCTTCACCCTCAAGTGAAGACTTAGATAGCCCTAATTCACCATCAAGTCCGGAAATCAACCCCTGTTCAATCTTTAAGTCCGAAAGTGAAGAAGGTTCTAAAATGGGAGAGAATATACCTTTGAGTCGTCTTGGGGCTCCCGAAGCCTTTAGAGCACAAAGTGGGATCCTAACTCCTACCACTCAAGCCAACAATTTCGAAATCAAGCCGAATTTGATTGCTTTGATAGAGAGGAAACAATTCTCGGGTGGAAAATTTGAGAGCCCTCATGAGCATTTAAAAGAATTTGAGAAATATTGTGACACAATCAAAGCCAATGGAGTGACTCCAGAGTACATCCGCCTCAAGATGTTTCCATTTTCTTTAATTGGGAGAGGTCTAGAATGGCTAGAGAAGGAGGTGCCCCCTAACTCTCTCACAACTTGGGATCAAGTAACTACGGCTTTCTTGAGGAGATTTTACAACCATAGGAAGACCGCCGAGGCTTGGTCTTTGATTCAAGGTTTTCGCTAGAAGAGTGGTGAGACTCTAAGTGTGGCATGGGACCGGTACAAAGAGCTTCAACGTCAATGCCCACATCATGAGATACATAAGTATCAACTCATCCACACTTTCTATGGAGGTCTCTCACCTCAAGGGAGAACAAGCCTAGACGCCGCAGCCGGCGGTCCGATCATGAACAAAGGAGAGGATGAAGTGGAGTGCATCATAGAGGAGGCCGCAAAGCATTATGATGATTGGTATGAAGGAGAAAGGGAGGCCACTTCTAGTAAGGGTGTCTATGCATTGGAGCAAGCCAACGCAATCAACAACCTTTCTACCCAAATCTCCAAGATGGCCAAGCAAATGGATGAATTGATGAAATAAAGGTCCAACCCTCATGGTAATACCTCCCCTTCAACCAAGGGAGGCAATGGTATGACCACTTCTTCCCCCTCTTCTTATAATGAAATGCCTCAAGGATGCATGTTTTACTCAAATTGCGAAACCTATGATCATGATACCTCCCATTGTGTGTATGCTTGTGAAGTTCAACCCCCTCCCTTTGAACATGATGATAATGTAGAAGATGTCAATGCTATGAATTTTTTCCTAGAATGGAAAATGTAGGGAACTTGAGGCCAAACTCCAATCAAATGGGGAGTTGGAATCAAGGTGGAAACCGTGGTTGGAACCAAAGTGGTGGTGGTTATGGTAACGAATACCATGGTGGGGGAGGCCCTTCCAATTTCGATAGAAGAGGCTACTCTAACCAAAGGGGGTATGGTTATCAAAACCAACAACCCAACTCCCGATACCATGACCATCAAAATCAAAATTTTGGTGATCAAGGTAACATAGGAAACAATTGACAAAGCAATGTTCCCAACCAAGGCACCGGAGGCAATAGGGGCCAAAATGTTTCTAACTATGCCCAAACCAATAGGCCTCCGGGTTTCCATCAATCCGAACTTCCTCCACCTCAACAACCTCTTCAAATTGAGGCCCCTCCTAATGATCTCGTGATGCCTAAGCTAGATGCCATCATGAAAATGCATGAGGAGGAAAAGAAGAGAAATGAGGAGGATAAAAAGCGAGCCAATGCTCATATGAAAATGCTTGAAACCCAAATTTCTCAACATGCTTCTAATTCCTCTTCTTCTTCTTCTTCCTCTATCCCTAATCAAGGAGTCAACCCAAAACCTTTGTATGCCGTAACAACAAGGAGTGGAAAGGTAGTAGGGAGTGACCCCTTAGTTGAGGAGGAACCTCAAAATGAAGTAGAGTTAGAGAAAGGGGATGAGAGAACCAAAGATCTTTCTAATGTTGAGAAGGAGAAGGATGTTGAGGTGCAAAAGGAGAAAGAAACCACCCCCTTGCCCCTAAATCTCCAACCTAGAGAGGAGAGACTACCTTTTCCCCAAAGATTTGTGAGAGCTAAGCTTGACGCACAATTTGGGAAGTTTTTGGATGTGATTAAGAATTTGCATGTTTCCCTTCCTGTTATTGATGCCATGAAACAAATGCTCCATTACTCTAAGTTTTTGAAAGATCTATTGAGTGGGAGAAGGGAGTGTGAAACGGTGAGCTTGACCGCCAATTGTAGTGCAATCCTTTCCAACAAACTTCCCGCCAAGTTGAAGGATCCGGGTAGCTTTTCCATCCCTTGTTCTATTAATGGCATTGAGTTTGACAAAGCTTTGTGTGATTTAGGAGCAAGTGTGAGTCTCATGCCCTACTACGTCTACCAAAAGCTTAGTGTAGGAACCCTTTCCCCCACTAACATTACTCTCCAACTAGCGGATCGGTCCATTAAGTTTCCCATGGGTAAGGTTGAGGACATTCCCTTAGGGTAGGAAAGTTCACATTCCCCGTGCATTTTTATGTGCTAGAAATGGATGAGGATGAGAGGATTCCTATTATCTTGGGTAGGTCGTTCCTAGCCATTTCTAAGGCCATCATTGATGTGAAGGAGGGTAAAATATCTTTGAAAATTGACAATGATTTAATTGAGTTTGATTTGAATAATGTCATGCAACAACCTTCCTCAAGTGGTGAATGCTTTAGAGTAGATGTTCTAGATACCATGCTTAGTGAATTTTCTCGTTCCCATTTGCATGCTTCTAACGATCCCCTAGAAAGCGTATTGTTGAATGATTCTAAGCTAGGTGCTCACAAGGACGACATTCAATTCTATGAGGATTTGCTAGGGGAAAGCAAGAGCGAGTCCATGGATGAGAGCATGGAGGAAGAGGCTTTTCACACCCATGATCTCTTTCAAGTTGAGGAAAGAGAGGAGAGCACCAATGGTAAGGGAGCACCAAAGGTAGACTTGAAACCTCTACCTTTGGGCTTGAGGTATGAATTTCTTGGTTCTAATGAGTCTTTCCCCGTAATTGTTAATGCCAACCTAACGGAGGAGCAAACCTCCCTCTTGATCAATGTTTTGAAAAAACACAAGAAAGCTTTAGGCTATACCATTGATGACATCAAAGGTATAAGTCCTTCTTTATGCATACACAAAATTGATCTAGAGGGAGATGCCAAACCCGTTAGGCAAAGGAAAAGGAAGCTTAACCCTTCCATGCAAGAGGTCGTGCGGAAGGAAGTGGCTAAGCTTCTTGATGCGGGAATTATATACCCAATTGCTCATAGTGATTGGGTATCTCCCGTGCAAGTTGTGCCTAAGAAAGGGGGAATGACGGTAGTGAAAAATGATCATGATCAACTAGTTCCCACTAGGCTTGTAACCGGTTGGCGCATGTGCATTGACTATCGCCAACTTAACACAAGTACATGAAAAGATCATTTTCCATTACCGTTCATTGATCAAATGTTGGAGAGGCTTACAAAGTATTCCTTCTATTGTTTTCTTGGTGGTTATTCGGGATTTTTCCAAATCCCGATTGACCCCAAGGATCAAGAGACGACGACTTTCACATGTCCCTACGGTACTTATGCGTATCGTAGGATGCCTTTTGGGCTTTGTAATGCTCCCGCAACATTCCAACGTTGTATGATGTCTATTTTTCAGTGATATGATTGAGGATGAGATAGAGGTCTTTATGGATGACTTCTCTGTTGGAGGAGCCACCTATGAAGATTGTCTATCTAATTTATCTCGTTGCTTAGAAAGATGTGAGAGGGCTAACCTCGTGTTGAATTGGGAAAAGTGCCATTTTATGGTAGAAAGTGGGATTGTTCTTTGGCACAAAATTTCCCATGCCGGCATTGAGGTTGATAGAGCCAAGGTAGAGGTTATTGAGACACTTCCTCCCCCCACCAACGTGAGGGAAGTGAGATCTTTTCTTGGCCATGCCGGGTTCTATCGGCGTTTTATAAAAGACTTTTCTTTGATTGTAAAGCCTCTCACATCCCTATTGCAACAAGATAAAGAGTTTGTATTTGATGATGCTTGTCAAGAATCTTTTTGTAGGTTGAAAGAGGCCCTTTGCACCGCCCCTATTGTCCAAGGTCCGGATTGGTCTCTTCCATTTGAGCTCATGTGCGATGCAAGCAACGAGGCTATTGGTTCGGTTCTTGGGCAACGGAAGGATGGGAAGCTTCATGTCATACATTATTTGTCCAAAACTCTCAATGATGCCCAACGAAACTACACAACCACCGAGAAGGAATTCTTAGCGGTTATTCACTCAGTTGAGAAGTTTAGAACCTACCTCATTGGTTCTAGGACAATTGTGTACACCGACCATTCGGCTCTCAAATATTTGATAGGGAAGAAGGAAGCTAAACCAAGGTTGTTGAGATGGGTTTTAGTTCTCCAAGACTTTGATTATGAAATGAGAGACAAGAAGGGAGCCGAGAATGTGGTGGCGGATCACCTTTCAAGGTTGGGCGGTGCAAGGTTCAAGGATGATGGTTTGCCAATAGAGGATGCTCTAAGGGATGATGTCCTATATGTTCTTGAGGTAAAGTCGGCTCCATGGTATGCGGATATTGTGAATTACTTGGCTTATGGTGCCATACCTCCGGATTTCACTTCACAACAACGTCGAAAGCTCAAGCACGAGGCAAAGAGATATATTTGGGATGAACCGATTTTGTTGAAGAGAGGGGTTGATGGGTTATTGAGGAGACGCGTCCCCAACGACGAGGTTCAAAGTGTTCTCCATATGTGCCACTCTTCTCCTTGTGTTGGGCATATGAGTGCTCAGAAAACCGCCTCAAAAGTTCTTCAATCAATGCTCTTTTGGCCTTCTTTATTCAAGGATTCTTGGATATTTGTCAAGACCTGCGATAGATGTCAAAGGGTGGGGAATATTTCGAGAAGGGATGAAATGCCACAAAACCCCATCCTTGAGCTTGAAGTTTTCGATGTGTGGGCTATAGACTTCATGGGCCCTTTTATCTCCTCAAATGGGAACAAATATATTTTGGTTGACGTTGACTACATGTCCAAATGGGCGGAGGCCGTAGCTTCTCCAACAAATGACTCAAAGGTGGTGGTTAACCTTTTCAAGAAAGTGATCTTCCCAAGATTCGGTGTTCCAAGAGCAATTATTAGTGATGGGGGGTCACACTTCAAGCACCACACCTTCGTTCGACTACTTGAGAAATATGGGGTATCTCACAAGCGAGGGCTTGCTTATCACCCCTAAACAAGTGGTCAAGCGGAGGTCACCAATTGAGAGCTTAAAGTGATCTTGGAGAAGACAGTTGCCAGAACGAGGAAGGATTGGTCCTCTAAACTCATTGATTCTCTATGGGCTTATAGGACCGCCTTCAAGACGCCAATTGGGACCATCCCTTACAAGCTTGTATATGGGAAGAATTGTCATTTGCCCGTGGAGATGGAGCATCGTGCTCATTGGGTGATCAAGCAAATCAACTTGGATCTCCATAGTGCGGGGGAGCAAAGGCTTTTAGAGTTGCATGAGCTAGAGGAGTTGAGGTTGAGTGCCTATGAGAATGCAAGTATGTATAAGGCAAGATCAAAAGCGTGGCACGACGCTCAAATCATCAAGAAAGATTTTGTCAAAGGGCAAAAGGTGCTCCTCTTCAACTCGAGGTTGAAGCTCTTTCCGGGCAAGCTCCGATCAAGATGGAGTGGGCCATACATTGTTACGGAGGTGTTTCCGTATGGTGCATATGAAATTTTCCAAGATGGCCACTCCCCTTTCAAAGTCAACAGCCACCGCCTCAAGCCTTATTTTGAAGGATCCCCAAGTGATGAACCAATTTCAGTTACTCTAATTTATGTGCATCGTCAATTCCGCCCTCCTAAATCATCTCGAAGAACGTTGAGCTAACGACGCTAACCAAAAGCGCTCCCGGGAGGCAACCCAAGTTTCTAACCCTCTTCTACTTTCTTCTCTTCATGTTGCTTTCATTTTTCTATCTACAACTTGGATTGTTGGGATTTGTGAGTTTCGATTGTATTTGTGTCTTTGGTAAACGGTGCATCTAGCATGATTGTATGGAGTTTAGATGTGTATTGAGGACTATTTTTGCTTGTAAGATTCTTTATGGGAGTTTGGCCGAACCACTTTATGTTCGGCCACTTCAGCATTTTCAAGGATTTATGGCAACATTCTACCAAGACTTGAATATTGCATTTTAGCAGGAGGTTTGACTGAACCTAAGGAAAGTGCGACCGAACTTCTACTGTAGTTCGGCCGAACTGCCCTCCAGGTTCGGTCACTCCCCTATTTTCGTCAAATTTCAGGAACTTTCTGCCAAAATGTGGACAGATCAGTTTTCAGAACTGGTTCGACCGAACCCAGGGTTGGTTCGACCGAACTTCCACTGTAGTTCGGCCGAACTACTTCAAGGTTCGGTCACTCCCCTATTTTCGCAATTTTGCTGCAAATTCCTGCCTGTTTTTGAAAAAACAGATTCCATCATAGGTTCGACCGAACCCAGATTATGTTTGGCCGAACTCTCACTGTGGTCCGACCGAACATACCCATGGTTCGGTCGAACCTATCTTCAGTTTTGAAAAAAAAAACGCTGCTGCTCTTTTATTTTGTTGCTGATTTTTGTGGCCCTCTACTCCCATTTCGCATCTCACCAACCATTTTCTCCTCTTTCTCACTCTAAACCTCCATTACAAACCCCCTTACAACCTCAAACCTCCATCAAAATCACTCCAATCTTCACTTTTTCTCAATCATTTTCCATCCTCTACTCAATTTCTCCAATCTCTACAAAAAAAAAAAAAATCCCCCACAAAAACCCCATCTTTTCATTTTCCCCAATTTCAAGGGTTTAAGTGTCTTGGTGTTTTTGGTTTTCTACTTACATCCAATCAATTGTGGTATGGTTTTCCTAGCTTTTGCAAGTGTATTTTTTCAATTTCTCATAGTTTTAACATGTTTTACATGTCTAAGTAAGAATTGTGGTATTATTGAAATTGTTAGTAATGACTTGTTTGAATTATGTGGTTAATTGGATTTACTAGTTGCAATTGATTGGTTGTTAATAGTGGAACATTTCTTATGATGATTATGCATGTTTGCCTTGGTTTTATTCGATTTCAATGTTTTTGTTGAAGATTGTTGATTTCACACTAGGGTGTTCACGTTACTATTGCATGATTGAGAAATTTATGAGTGGGATGTTGTTGGAGATTGTTATTCATTGTATTGGGTTGTTTTTGATGATTTGACGGAAGGTTGTCATGGAAATTAGGGGACATCATGCCGAATTTCACCTAGAATTTGTTAGAACTCATATAGGAATGACATAGGATTTCTTATTCTAACCTTGGTTCAAATGTATTCATGCAAGCCTTGAATTGTTTACATCAATTGTATTCATGCTCTGTTTTCTTAGTACATGCATACACTTTTACCTTGGCTAGTCTCCTTTGTCATTCCTTTTAATTTGTCCTAATAATATTCCCTTGGTGAATTTGTAGAACCAAAATGTGGGGCAAAAGCAAAAGCAAGGGACAATCAAAGAGGAAGAGAGTTGGAGAATCATCAGGGCCACAGTTCCCACCTCCTCCCGGCATCAATGATCATGGCATTGTTGCCTCGGATGAGCAGTTTTGGCCAATCTACGAGTCTCTCATCAAGCGGCCAATCCGCTGCACAAGATTCTTTTGCCCTCAAACTTTGAGGAAGCTTGGCATTTATGATGAGGTGGTCAGGTTGGCTACGAATTTTAGATGGGGTGAATTCATTAACCTCCACGCTTACACCTACGAGCGTGTCACCTTGGAATTCCTTGCCTCACTTCGCAAGGAAGTCATTGAGCCGGAAGACGATGATGAAGACCCTCAACTTATGATCCGCTTCCGAATGTTCAACGAGGAACACTCTTTGTCGGAAATCGAGCTTAATGAGATATTCTTTTGGCACGCCACCACACTTGACCACCCGTCCGAGATGGCCTCTACCCACCGCATCCCATACAACGAGCAAGACTGGTGAAGGAGCATCACAAACAAGGATAGGTTCAAAACAAACACCTCAAAGGTTAACAACTTCATTCACCTAGCCTTGAAATATTTCGTACGGCTCCTCCAATATGCCGTGTTTTTCAAAGCCAACCTCGGGTCAATGGTGAAGGATGAGGTGGCTTGCCTATTCTTGGCCGACAATCCTCAACGGCTCAAGTTTCAATGCTCTTCAACATTCATCCAAAGGCTCTTGGATACTAGGGACAACCGCCTCGGGGATGAAATTTTCATGGGTGGAATGATCACTATCATTGCCCTTTAATTTCTTTAAAGCATGGGAAGTATAAAGAGGAAATTGAAATGCTCCCACCCGTGCACCAATTCCGAGAGGAGATCAATGACGAGTCCCCTCCCTACTATCTTTCCTTAAGTGCCCTCCGACACAACCAGTTCATCAACTACACCACAAGCAAGCGCCGGTTCATCCTTTTGGTTGATCGAGAGATAGAGTGGTGTGTCCTCCCGGACCCCACCCTCACTACGGTGGACCACTCCGCTCCTCTCAAACGGAAGATCCCCCAGCAAGCCATCCCAAGTGAACTGAGATGATCTAGAGCTCGGGGTGGAGTTCCTCAACCTCCTCCGGCCTTTCAAGCGGAGCAAATCGTTCCCCCCTTTCAAGGGGAAGTGAGGCATCTTCTTCTTCTTTCATTCCTCCTTTTGATCTAAATGCCCTTCGTAGTACCCTCGATGATATTTGTCGAGACAATCAAACCTCCATTGAACAATGGAGGTACTATGCAAGGGCAAATTATGATAATCTCGTGCAAGCGGGCATTCAAGCCCCCTATGTGAACTACCCAAACCACCCTCCTCAAGAGGGTCCGGTAAACCATTGGGGACCCTATGATACTCAAAACACCACCCCCCCTTGCTATGCTTATTGGGAAGGTCCTATCGAGCCTTCCCAACGCATCGGCACCCCACCATACAACCCCTATCGTCCGGGTGGATGTGATCCAGCTTATGACCCGGCATCCACATCCACCCCCGAACCTTTTGATGGCGGTTGGGGTTACCAAGGGTGGCCCTATGAGCACTTCAACCAACCCCACCACCCTTTCATGGACACTCTCGGGTTTGATCCTAATAACCCCCCTCACCCGTGGGGGCAAGGAGATGATAACCAGTGATGAGGGTTCCATTTCCCCCCGGTCTTCTAACTTATAACTTTTGCTCAGGATGAACAAATAGAATAGTGTGGGGGAGGATGTCCTTTTGGTTGGTTGAAGTTTACATAGGAAGGTAGAGTGGTAGGGTAGTTGCTTGCACAAAAGGAGGATAGTGAGGATAGTGGCCTTGTGGTGTTGATGATATGGTGTTGTGATGGTGGTGATGATGTCGTGATGATGATGTTGTGATGGTGATGTGGTGATGATATTTATGTGGTGATGTGATGGTGATGATGATGATGTTTTATGATTGTTTTTGTTGATTTCTGATGATCTTCTTTGATGATTCCTGAGTTTTTGTAGGTGGAGATGCTCCCGAGAGAAAAATCCAAATCCAAATTCCCGAAAATCCAAATCCCCTTAATCCAAACTTTGAAGATAGCTTTTTATTTATTTTTCTTCTTTTTGTTTATTTCTTTAGTCTTCCTCCTTGTTTTTTCTAACTTTTTCTTGTTTTGTTGTAGTTTCTTTTGTTTGGCTCACTTTTCTTGAATCTTGAGACCGGAGATGAAGGAAGTTAAGGAGCAACCCGAGCTCCCTTGGTGAGATTGGTTTTATTGCCTTGTCTTCTATAATCAAGCGGCATTTGGTGAGACCTTTCCTTTACTTTTTCTTTTCATTTTCTTTCCTTTTGAGTGCTTAGTTTAGGTTAGTTTAGGAATAGTTGAATGGTTCGAGGTTGATTGATTGCGGTTCTAAGGAACCTGGGATCGTTGATGTTGATATCAACGATCACTTGTATGTCAATTGGGATTTATTTGACTTATATGCCTCGATTATGAACTTTTTAATTTCTTCCTCTTTCTTGTGTGTTTTTCTTGTTCTCTTTTGTGTAACAAGCATGACCTTGGCAAGTTGAAATATTTTTGTTGTGGATTTGCTCATTCATTTGGATTTGAGACTTTGTGTGCCTTCTTGATGACATGACTTTGAATGCTTACCTTCCTAGTTGAAGAGGGTCTTCACGGTTTGAGAGTGCTTAGGGTTGAACTAGACACATTTTAAGCTAAGGTAGTCCGGTTTAGAACTCTTGAGGACGTTTGAACCCCTAGTTCACGGTAAAGTGGTAAGATGGTGTTGCTCTCCGTAGTGAATAGGATTCCCTTGGTTGGTATTTGCTTATTTTCATGTCCCATGTGAGCGTTTATTGTTTAAGCCTCCATCACTTTTGTTGAGCGGCATTTTGGATCCTTAACTATACGTGTCTTAATCCTTGTGTTGGTATCTAGCTCCCAAGACCGTGATCATATAACTCTAGAGGAGGAAGAGGGCATCTCTTCTCATTTCTCTTTGTTTTCCTTGTGTTTTGTTACAAATTTGGTTTTTATTTTACATATACCTTCTTGCTAGCCATGTTGAGCCTTATTTCCCCTTTCTTGGTTAAACCACATTACAAGCCTAGCGGCCTATGTTCTACCAACCCTTATAGTTAGTGAAGCATCGGCTTGTGAGGTTCGAGTTTGAGAGTCTTTATTTTAAGCAAGGAAGTTGTGCAATTTGGTTCGAATGAGGCCTTGAAAGTCTATTCATAAAAAGTGTGCAAAAGGTTTGGCAAGCAAGTTGAAATTTATGAAAACCAAACACCATTCCAAAAAAAAAAAAATTAAAAAAAATAAAAAAAAATAAAAAAAAATTGAGTATTGTCATGTATTTTGTATTGAAGGTTGTGATTTGAAATTTAGGTTAGATTCCTATTTTGTTATTGAGAGATGGTCACTCTTATGCTTCACTTAGGAGTTTCCACCAAAGTTTTCAAATTAATTCCCTACCTTAACCTTTAGCCATGACATTACAACCCTAGATATAAGACCCTTGGACTTTAGAGGGGCGTGGTCAACAAACGGTGGAGGGAGATAGATTTCAACCCTATGGAGAGAGTATGCATAGTTGAGATGTCGGGATAACCTCATTGTTCCACACAGAAATATCTTTTCCGGTTCCCTCGAGGAATCATGAGGAGCTAACCATGGGATGAATGGAAACTAGTGGAGAGAACGTGGACCGTCTTGGTTGGGGCTAGGGCGGAAGATGAAATCATTAGTTCTGTATGCTTAGCTTAGGTTTGTCTCCTTCAACCATGAGCATCTTGGAACGTGTTTTCCCTCTTGAATTGAGAAAGGTAAGTATTCTTTGGTCCATGTCCCTACATTTGATTCCAATTGAAGCATTTCCTACCTTGAGGTTTGATCGGTTTTCTTAAAAGCCTTGTCATGTCATGTTTGTTGTGTGTGTTGCCTTCTTGTCTTAGTTTCCTTTGCTTGAGGACAAGCAAAAGGCAAGTGTGGGGGATTTTGATGAGTGGCATTTATGCCGCTTTTCCACCCCTTTTCTCTAAAGGATTCTCCCATTGTTTGCACTTGTTTAAGCCTCTTTAAGCGTTTTTATCTTAGTTTTGCTTTTTCCTTTCTTTTCTCATGTTTCCTCTCTTTTTCCCCTTTATGTCGGTTTTACTAGAGTTTCTTTGTTGTCCTGTAGGTTCTTGGCCTTGTTGAACGAACCTTGGAATGCACGGCGTACCATAGAGAGGGAGCGTGAAGATCAAGAGGAGCTGAAGGAAGGAAAAGCACCTACGTTCGGCCGAACCCCACAATGGTGTGGCCGAACCTAGGTGCGGCCGAACCTGCTTTGAGGTGCGGCCGAACCACTTAGGCAGTTTCAAGATGAAAAACGACCGTTTTGCAGGAGTGACCGAATATCAGCAGTTCGACCAGACCAAGATCAGGGGAGGTTCGACCGAACCTACCCAGGGTTCGGCCGAACCTACCCTGTGGTCCGGCCGAACCTACCCCCTGTTCGGTAGGACCAACCTTTTTATTCCACTGCTTGTACGGTTTTGTTAGAGGCGGTTATTTAGAATGTTTTTAATGTAATAGAGGAGGATTAGCTTAAGGGGATATTATGTACATTTTAGCCCTAATCTAGAGAGAAAAAACTCCATTAGTAGAGAGAGAAAGTGTGGATTTCCATTGATGAACTTTGATATTGAAGAAGGAGCTTGATTGAATCTTTGTAAATGTTCACCTTCAATTAATGAGCAATCTCTTACTCTCTTTCTTTACTTTTGTATTTAGTTTTGTTTGCTTATTTGATTTTCCTTCTTTGCTTATTGATCATGTTGATGCTTATTGATTTGAAGATTGATATTGTCTTCAATATGATTTGTGAGTAGTCACCTAGCCAAGGGTGTGGGGATGGTGTAGTTGTTAATTAATTCATGCTTATGATGTTGGGGTTAAGTTAATGGTGATTAAAGTCTTTGTATGTTTGATATTCTTTAATCTTCTTGCAAGTGCACATTGTTGGTTGATTAAAGGTGAATCTTTGCTAACAAGAAACGGAAGTTGACTTAGTTAAGGTTCATTGTTATCGATAGTTCATTGATTGCACCTTCTAATATATGGTTCTAGTGTGGAAACATAGAGGCTATGTTAGGAGAAATCAATTAACCGCGGAAGGCGGTTAGATTGAGCTTTATTTCGATATTCTTGCATGCTTAGTTTACCATTGCTTTGCTTCCGTGTTATTGCATGATCAAATGGCATATACATCTACCCACTTCCCTTGGTGTTTAGTTATATTGATACTTAATCATTCTTAATATTTAGTTTAATCTCTTAGTTATTCACACTTCTTGTCCCGAGGTAACTTAAGTCTTAAGTAGTGAATGTGGTGTTTATGCATGTCTCCTTGTGGTTCGACCCCTATGCTTGCCTTATACTCGTATTAGGTTTGTTTAGGTTATATAAATTGTATTTGAACTAGGGATAGACAATTGACGACACGTTTATTCCCTTGTCATGTATACTTTTTTTTTTATTTGATTTCTTTTGTTTGCTTTATATAAATTGGCATGTCTATCTTTTCCTCAATATGATAATGAGCCTTTTTGTGAATATTTATATAGACTAGCGAGATTTCTTGACTATCATTGTTGTAGTCTTCGGGAGGCTTATGAGATTTGCTATTTTGGTTTGAATGAACAAACTAGGAATGAAATAGAATGCATGCATAATGGTAGATTTAGAGCATTGTCAATTAATGATGCTTGGGATTTCTATATTTGGTTTTCTATTTCCCCTATTGTTCATGATAACAAGGTGCATGCTCAAGTTCACAAATCTCATATGTTTGATTGTGCCCCCACCCCCCAATGTGATGTACATGCTCATGATTTCAATGTTGATTCTTCCAACCTTGGTTGTAGTTCTTCTTCTTTTGTTGAGCCTCAATCTTCTACATCCTTTGAATCTCTTATTGATTCCTTGGAAACTCAAATTAGGCATGTTGAGCTTAGTGATGATCTTGGGCCTAAAATGGAGTCTACTCTTAATTGTTTGAGAAGTCAATTAGAGATGATGAAAAAGAGTGAGGAGCGTCTTGAGGAGGGAAGAAGGAGAAATGAAGAGCTAGAAAACCAATTGTCATCTTTGATGCTTGTGTGTGAAGATAACAAATCCAATGTATGTGTTGAGGATGATGATGGTGATTTTGAGCAACCAAGAGTGTGTGAGGATACCATTGGTGAGCATATGAGTGATGGTGAAGGAGTTGAGAGAGAAGAGAGTGTTGAATTTGTGAATCCCAACCCTACCACCCATTGTAATGAGTCTCAAGTGTATGAATGTGACTCTTCTATCCATGAGTATTTGGACTCGTTTGAGGTTATGTCAAATGAGTTTATTGAGTGCATAAGGAATAGCCATAGCCTTTTAAGCAAGTTCATTGATGATGCTTCATGGGAGAGAGACGATTTTGAGTATTATTTGCATCCATTCATGCATGGTTTTGAGACTCTAGGTTTTAATGAAGTTGAGGGAGCTATTGTTCATGAAGGTAGTTGAGGAGATTATGTGGTTCCTCTTGGGAGTTGGATGTTTAAGGGAGATGGTGATCATGAGTGTTCTTCTTTTGAGGATTCTATGATTGATTTTCATGCCCTCATTGGCAATGTGAGACCTTGTGTTGAGGGAGTCGCGAACCCTTTACCTATTTCTCATACCCCTTTCTCTTAAAAGTTTGACTACATCCCCTATTGCCCTATTTTTCTCCCTTCCTTTGTTGGTAAGCCTATTGGGGACCCTTTTGTCTATGAGGATTTGCATGTGGCTTATTTGTGCTCAAATTGAGGAAGAGGGTGATGTTGCCACCCAAAAATATTTTAGTGAGGAGGATTTGCCTTTTTCTTTTTCTTTCCATTCTTTTATCCCCACTTCTTCTTCTTCTTCTTCTTCTTCTTCTTCTTCTTCTTCTTCTTCTTCTTCTTCTTCTTCTTATTTCCTTGTTTTTCCTTTTGATCCTTCTTCTTCTTTCATTTGGCACCTCCCTTCTCACTTGCGTGCAATGATCTTGTTGCACGTTTTTCTTCCATCATTTGCCTACATTCTCTCTTATGAAATGTGTAGTAGTGCATTTGACAAGCTCTTGCGATAGTTGCAATATTATTTTACTAGAGCGGTAAAGCTTGGACCTTAAGCAAGCCTTTCTCGGGAAGTAACCCGTGTTTTAGAATAAATTTTTCTCTCATGGAAATGTTTGTGTGTGTTTTGCTAGGTACATAACTTGATATACTTTGGTGCTTCGATTTGGATCAAGAATCAAGGAAGGTTGACTCCTATTTTTGCTAGAACATTGAAACAAGGTTCAATTCTTGGGGAATTAGCTATGAAAGGCTTAATTGGGTCATTTGCGGGTATTTACACCCACCTAATATCCGGTAATATCATTCCTTGCTCTTTCTCTAGTGGATGATGACTTGTTGGAAATATGTTGGTTTGTTGGATTGATCTCCTTGTTTTCCCCTCCCATGGATTCTATGATTTATGTTTGAGTGTATTGTCTCATTCAAGCTTGGGGGAGGGTATTCTATCATGTTTTGTGGAATTTGATTCTTATGTGTTATGCACCTTTGTATATGCTTTTCCATGTTTCTTATATTTTGAAAAATTCCAAAAAGATTTTTTTTTTCTTTCAAGGCAAATTTGCAATGTATTTTGTTTTATTCTTGCTTTGGACATAATAACATTTGGACTTGTATAATTGAATGTTTTACTTCTTAAATAGTAATGGTGTGCACGGTTTGAGAGTATGCTTGTTTGATTCTAGGATAAAGCATGCTAAGGTAGTTGGTTAGAACTAGTGGGAACATGAAGCCGGATTCTACTTGTTTGTTGCATGTTTGGTAGTTGCTTCCTATAGTCGATTTGACACCAATAGTAAACTTTTGCTACATCCTTGTGAGTTCTTTGTTTTTCAAGCCTTCTACTTATATTTTGTTTCATTTTCTTTCTTTTCTTGGTTTTTGTAAAGCAATTGATCATACTTGATGGAGTTTGTGGTGGAGAAGTTGAAATGTTTGGTTCTTATGAAAGCAAGATTGTGTTATATCTTCTTTGTGAATAATGGAAAATGAGTATGAGTAAAAGCCGTCCTACTTTATAAAAGGCATGGACAAATAAGTGCAAAGTTGAAAAAGCTGTCCAAAGTTAAAAGAGGCGAGGACAAAGCATTATTGAAAAATGAAAAAAAAAAGTGAAAAATGAAAATTTCAAAAATATTTTGATGTGAGTTTTCTCCCTTTTTGAGCATTGAGGACAATGCTCCATTTAAGATTGGAGGGAAGCGTTCTCACACTTTTTGTGTATATGTTTGTGAGTATAGCTTTGAATAAGCTTGGGGGTGTTAGTTTGTTTTTGCTTGGTGACTACTTGATTGTGATACTAAGAAAGGGCCCATTCTTTGCTTCACTATTAGGAAAACCACCAAATTTTAATATTTTAGCCTACCTTCACCCTTTTGCCTTAACGTTACAACCTTAGGGAAAGACCTTTTGACCTAAATGGTTGAGTCATTCATCGGAGGAGAGGAATGTGAGTTTTAGGAATAGGGAAAGGGGATGCAAAAGTCAAGATGTCGAGTAGCCTAAAAAAATTCTCTTTTTTCAGTTCCTTCGTGGAATCATTGGAATGCTCACTTGAGGTTGATTTGAAGATATTAGGAAGAATGAGGTAAGATCTTTTGGGATGAAAGTGGATTGTGAAAGCTAGTTCCTATGCTTAGCATATTTATGTTTCAATCAACCTTTGGTATCTTGGAACGTGCACTCCCTTACTTGTTTAGAAAGATTTGCATTCATTTGTGCTTGTACATTTGCAAAAGTCCTTTCATGAACATTTGTTTGCTTTTCTTGTATTTTGCATTCTTTTTCATGCTTTGCCCTGTTTGTATTATTATGAGAGTTATGGGTAAACTCTTAGGATACCCTTACGAGAGCATCACTCGTCATATAGGGCGATCTAGGGGTTAAAATGGCTTGTCATTAGTTGCTAAAATTGACCGTGATTCCTACGAAAGTGAGTTAGTTTATATTCTTGTCTCCTCTTTTCTCTAGTATGTTTTAATAAGCTCGTTATTTTCACTCCCTTGGTTTTGTTTTGCTCGAGGACGAGCAAAAGGTAAGCTTGGGGGTATATGATGTGTGTCATAAATGGCACACATTTGATAAGCATTTAGGTCCTTTCTATCTTCTTTTCATAGCTTTCATGCTTAATAAGTGCTTAGTTTTATGCTTTGTTGCTTAGTTTTACCTTTCCTCTCTTATTTTGTAGCTTTTGTGCATTTCGTTGGGTTTTTAGCCTTTTCTCCTTTATTTGCTCTATTTTCGTGGTTGTAGGTATTGAACGAGGTTCGGGTCTTGATTTTGGTGATCCACTATGGTGGAAGAAGCTTTTGGATCAAGTTCATGGCATTCGGGAAGCTCAAGATGCAAAGAAGTGGAAGTACCAAGTGTTGGCTCTTCTCTTGTGCTCGCTTGCGGTGCTCCCTTCAAAGGGAGTGTGTGCCCTCCAATATTAAGCCTTAGCTACTGCCACTCCTAGTGCTCATCACCATCATAAATCATGTGTGCACCCCTTGTCCTTGAAGAGTTGAAGAATCGAAGAAACCCAGCTGGGTGCGGCCGCACACCATGGTGGTGCGAACGCACATCTCCTGATGTGCGGCCGCACCGGCGTGGGTCTTTTCCGATCGGATTTTGACGATTTTCTCTCTTTTTATATACGATTTTCTCATAATAGAATTAGATCATATTCTTAGCTTAGTTCAGAGATTCTCTCTCTAGATCTAGGGGTTAGTTTTAGGAGTAGATTTTAGAGAGAGAAAGTGAAGAATTTCAATGGTGATTGAGAGGTTGAAGATTCAATGGTGACAATTGTATTGGAGATCTACTCTATTATCAATGAGCATTTCTAAACTCTATCTCATTTATTGTTTTGTTTAAAATTCATGTTTGGATTGTTTGATTTTGATTGGATTTTGATGATTGATGTTTGATTAGAGTAATTGTTTTTCTTTGATTGTTGATTCTTGATTGTTGATTGTTGATTTCTTTAGTTGTTGGTTGAATTGATGATGTTGCTAGAGTATTTGTTTGGTTAGGGATTTGGTGAAGCTTGTATTATGTAATGGATTGATGTAGATTAAGGATTTTGATGGAGTTGATGATGTGATTAAATTGGTTAATTGATTATGTGCATGTGTGTGTTTGATTTAGGCTTGATCACCCTAGTTATTCACACTAGATTGCATTATAAGTTCACATTGATACGGACCATTGATTTTTGGCTTGCATTTACACGATTGAGGTGTCGTGTGATGTTTCCTAATTAGAGTTTATCGTAGTTGACGCTAGTTAGACCTCTAGGAGAATAGCTTGATATGCTCTTTTGGTTGCATAATTGATCTTCCCTCACATTGCTTGACTTAGTCAACTTCCTAAACCAATTTGCATTGTTCAATGCTATAATAAATGAATCCTAATCCCTAGCATTTTACTTGTTTGGTTTCTTGGTCTTAGTAGTTGTTAGTGTCTTCTTTTACCCTTAGTCTTCGACCTAGATTAGGCACATAATTAGAAGCATTTAGACATTACCGTTCCTTTGGGTTCGACCCTTGACTTACCTCTATACTTGTATTTAGGTTTGTTGAGTGTTAATAAATTTTGTTTGGCTTAGGAGGATTAGTCCAACGACCTTGTTTTCCCTACGTCAATATATGATTTAATTAACAAATTGAAGTTATAAAAGATGATTATACCATATATGAAGCAAGTTTGAACAAGTTTGAGCCTCCAATTTTCATCAAACACAAAAGTCCCAAATTATACCCAACTATGGAGGAGAGAGATTAGGTGTTTGTTTAGGTGAATTTGTGTGATTTTTGATGAGAGGAATGGAATTTGAGTAGATTTTAATTAATTTGGAGTGAATTTTGTGAGGATTTGATGAAGAATTGATGGTGAATGGAGAGGGTTTGGTGCGCACAAGTGAGGGTTTAAGGTGATGGGAACCATAGGAGAGAGCGTGGAAATGAGGGAAATGAAAGAAGAAGGGAAGAAGGAGATAAGGGGGGCATCCGGCTAGGTGTGCGGCCGCACATCTCACTAGTGCGCCCGCACTTGCTTGGCACCTAGCTCTTCTTTTTTTTTTCATTATTTGATGCTTGATGGCCTCTTGGGTGCGTACATGAATTATGATGGTGATAAACACCAACATAGGCAGTAGCAAAATACATTTTTAGTGAGCTCAAAGTTTGAGATTCATGAACCCACCACAAGAACTCACTAGGCATCAACTTCCTTCAACTTTCAAAGCATGAATTTCCTAACTTACTTCACTAAGATTCTTATCCCTTTACCTCAAATTTCGATTAGAATCGAACATAATCATGACAAATACCGCAAACACCTTCCATTCATCATGCTTACTTGAAGAAATCCAATCCCGAAAAGTTCATCCTACAAATCCAAAGAAGTAGAATAGTGAAAGAAAAGAAAAGGAAATAAAAGAGGGTAAAAATAAGAAAAATTCAAAAATATAAAACAAAGGTTAGAAACTCCGGGTTGCCTCCTGGGAAGCGCTTGCTTAAGGTCCTAAGCTCGACCCTTCCTCCAAATCATGGAGGGTCAAAGAACACCACCTTTTTCAAGGTAGTAGATAGAGCAAAATCTTCTTGATTCTTTAGCAACCTTCCTTCGTTGCTTGATGAAACTTCCATGAAACACTTCTCAAAACCACATTTTCTTTTCTCAACTTCTTCCTTTTTCTCAACTTCTTGGAATCACGAGCCTTCTTCTTTGGCTTGTTGTTCAATGTAGATGGAACTTCAACATCCATAATCATAGAAACCTCCCCTTCATCTTGAGAAATAAGCTCAAACTAATTTGGAATCTCAACTTCCTCCTCGCCCATGAGCTTGGGAATCATCATTTTCTCTTCACTAACATTCATGCTATCAAAACTTGCAATAACATCATCAAAATTCTGAAGAGCATCGTTAGTAGAAGAGTCAATCATACATACATTATCAATAGAACGAGAGGAACTTGCACACATCATTTCTTGCACAAAAGACAAAGATTCATGCATTGGTTTCAACTTAAAACTTTCCTGTTGCTTACCACATCTCAAAGTAATGCGACCTCCTTTCACATCTATCAAATCTCCCGAGGTGGCTAAGAAAGGTCTCCCTAAGATGATAGGAATGTGTTCATCTACCTCGATTTCTAACACCACAAAATCTACGGGGAAACAAACTCCCCAATCTTAAGTGGGACATCCTCAACTCTCCCCTTAGTTAATCTTGATAGATCGATCGGCCAACTGAAGGGTTATATTGGATGGTAGAAGCTCACCTAAATTGAGTCTTTTGAAAACCGAGTAAGGCATGATACTCACACTAGCTCCTAAATCACAAAGAGCATTTTCAAACATCATTTTCTTGATCTTGCAAGGGATAGAAACATTCCTCGGATCCTGCGTTTTCTCCGGTAGTTTCCCATGGATAATAGCACTAAAACATTTCCCTTATTCCACCGAATTGACCTCATTACAATCCTCCTTCCCTTGTAGAATCTCCTTAAGAAACTTGGAGTACCTAGGCATTTGGGGAATTGACTCGGTAAAAGGGATGGAAACATGAACTTCTTTAAGCATTTCAAGGAACTTCCCAAATTGGTCATCCATTTTATACCTCAAGAACTTTTGAGGGTAGGGTAGATCGGGAAATCTCTCCTCCTCACACATCTTCTCACAAACTTTCTTTTTCTTTTGCTCCTCCTCACAATAGACATCCTTGGACACAACCCTCTTAACTTCATTCTTCAAAGCACTCCTCTCCTCTTCTTCCTCGATAGTTTAAGAAACTCCCTCACTAAAGACACTCCCACAACTAGTGGTAATGGAATACATGGGTTTCTTCGGTTCAACACCTTGGGAAGGAAAAGAAGAAGGACTAGCATAGTCCTTAAGAATGTTTGCTAATTGGGTTATTTGTGTCTTAAGCATCATATTGTGAGTCATCATCTCATTGAACTTCATATCATTAACCGCCATATAGGTGTTAATGATCTAAGTTTGATTGTCAATCAATTCTTCCAAATTTGTTATAAAAGATGATGGTGGGGAATAAGAACATTCACCATTGGATTAGGATTTTGGAGCAAAACCGGGAGGCGGTCCCCTTTGATTGTTATTTTGAAAATTTCCCCTATTTTGGCTGTTGTTCCAACTTTCTCTTCCTTGACTATTGCCATTGTTATGGTAATCATTACCAAAACCTTGAGATTGGTTTTGATTTCCATACCCATGGCTTGTGTATGTTTTCGTTATTATAACCTTGGTGGTTATAGTTACCTCGGAAACCTTTGTTTCCTTGGTTCCTATATCCTCCATTGTTATAATTATCGAAACCACCTCCTTGAGGGTGAGAATTCCTATTACCAAAGTTCTTAGGTCCTTCAAACCTTTGACCACCATTAGCATTAGACACAAAGTTCACATGTTCACATTCATTATTTTCAACATTATCACATCCATCAACAAAAGCTGGTGAACACATGGAAGAATCATGATCATAAGAACCACATAAATCAGAAAACACACAACCACATGGCATGTTATTAGAAGTAGAAGGAGAAGAGTTAGAGATTGTACCTCTCCCTTTGGTTTGGGAGGGAAGACTAAAAGAATTCACGGAGACACTCTCAAGCTTCGCTTTGATTGATGTTATCTCTTTCCCTAGATTTGAAATTAGGGATGACAAATTGTTGATTGCATTGTGGTGATCCACCGAATAGATTGTTGAGCCACTCTTGCTTGTAGACTGTCTCTCTCCTTCTTGCCAATCTCTATAGTACCTCACAACATCCTCAATAATGTCCACAACTTCTTCCTCCGTCCTATTCATTATAGGACCACCGGCTCCTCCATCTAGGCATGACTTGCCTTGAGCACTCAAACCTCCATAGAAAATTTGGATCACTTGATAAGTAGGAATCCCATGATGTGGACATTCTCTTTGGTACTCCTTGTACCTCTCCCGTGCCTCATAGAGATTCTCATTAGGCCTTTGCTTGAATCCTTGCATTAATGCCCTAGCCTCCGCCGTCTTCTTTTGTGGGTAAAAGCGAGACAAGAAAGCTTTAGTAACATCATCCCATGTTTTAAGCAAATTAGGCTTAACCTCTTTATCCAACCACTTTAAGGCACGACCAATGAGAGAAAAGGGAAACAACTTTAGCCGAATGAACTCTTGAGAAATTCCGTTCACCTTGATGGTATTGCAATACTTCTTAAATTCCTTGAGGTGATTCAACGGACTCTCACTCTTAGTTCCACTAAATTGCCTCCTTTCTATTTAGGTAATCATGGCCGATCTAATCTCAAAATCATTCGCCGGTGTTGTAGGCGGAGTAATCCCACTCTTGAACCTATATACATCGGGAATACCTAGTTCCATCAAGGCTACCCTTGGATTCTCTCCCATTCCTCTTTCTTGCATCTCTTTTCAAATTCCTCTTCACTTGAAGAACTATATTGCAAAGATCTATTTGCTATTCTTCTCCTTGAGAGTGTTCTCTAAATTTCCGGATCAAAAGGGACAATAGATTGATCATGAGCGCTATGCATGCAAAATCTCTATAGAAATTGTTAGAAACACGGCTACAAGTGTAGCCTAAAAGAAAGAAATAAAATATTTTTGTGTTTTTCAAATAAATGGAATAGACTCAACAACAATACACAATCAAGACACCATTCCCCGGGAACGGCGCCATTTTCATCAATGGAGATGTAGTAGGTCGTTGGGCTACCTCCCCCAAACGGTCAAACAAAATTTATACACTTAACTAACCCCTATACAAGTATAGTAGCAAGTCAAGGGTCGAACCCAAAGGAATAGTGATTGAAAGTCTATTGTCTTGCGCTAAGCTATTCCAAAGTCGAAAGTGGGGTTATAAGCTAGAACTAGAGCTAATGGCACAAATAAACTTATAGAAAATCAAGATGATAAACACTAGGGCTAGGATCCACATGCATTCGTAATAGAGATGGATAATTGGGAGGTCAAATCAACTAAGTCAATCGATGTGAGGGAAAATCAATCCTGCAACCAAAAGAGCATATCAAGCTATTCTCCTAGAGGTCTAACTAGCGTCAAATACGATAAACTCTAGCTAGGAAACATCACAAGACACCTCAATCGTGTAAATGCAACCCAAAAATCAATGGTCCGTATCAATGTGAACTTATAATGCAATCTAGTGCAACAATCAAAGTTGGCCAATCTTCAATTAATCACACACATGCACATGATTCATTAACCAAGTTTAATCACATCATCAACTCCATTAATTATCCCCAATTAACACTAATCCATTACTCAGACATGCTTCACCATTACCCTAGCAATTAAACTACTCACTAATCATAGTAATTAAGATCAAAGCACAACTAATCAACAATTTCATCATCAACATATTAGAAATCTAAGATCAATACAAAAATCCATGAAAAATCAATCAAACTTCAATCAAACATCAAACAATCAACAATCATATGAAAAACTAATGAAATCAACTAAAATCAAACTTATATTGAAATCAAAGATGAGTAATCCTTACAAAACATGATCAAAGATCAACTGCAATGAAGAAATCTTGAATCATCAACAATACACCATGAACTTCTCTCTTTTGAAACTTGAGTTTCTCTCTCTACAAAATATGATCAAAGCTCTAATTCTCTCTCTAAAAATCTAATCAAAATCTAATGAATGAATTCTAATGAAAAACTAATGAAAAACTATCTAAAAATAGAAGGAAACTACTATATATACAAAGGAGAAGTCAGTTATGATGTCCAAAAATAGACCCACGCCGGTGCGGCCGCACATAGGGGAGAAGAGGAGGCGCACGAACACAAAACCAAGGGGGTGTGGCCGCACACGCCACCTGTGCGGCCACACAGGCCCCATGTGCGCCCGCACCTAGAAGGGTCTTCCTTCCCCTTCTTCGACCTTGATCATCCTAGTGCAAACAACTTGGTGATGGTGATGAACATCAAAGTAGGCAGCAAGTATATGAGCATTTTGGTGGGTTTGAGGCATAGATGATGCCCTCACCGCATGCGTGCACCGGTCTTGAAACTTGCCCTTCGAGTTCCTCTAGACTTGAAGCTCAAAATGCTAGCACAAGGCATGAATTGCAATGATAAATGTTGAAGAGAAGCTCAGAAATCTTTGGATGATCGATCATAACCTAAAAACAAATGAAAACAAACAAGTAATAGAGAAAAACAACGAATAAACAAGAAAATGCATAAAATAATGAATTTAACTACGAAAAGCACAAAGTAAGGAAATAAAGAGAAAAACTAAGGAAAACTAAAGAAAAGAGCTATAAAATGAATTGAAATTCGTCCAAAAAGAGATCAAATGAGTGCCATAAATGTCACTCATCAAAACGTGTTTGACTTTTATTTGACTCAATTAGCTTCGTTGAATGCATTTTATTATCATTTGATTCAAAAAGCTTTGTTTGAAAGTGTTCGACTTTCATTTGACTCAATTATCTTTGTTGAATGCATTTTACCTTCATTTGATTCAAAAAGATTTGTATAAATGTGATTGAATTTCATTTGACTCAATAAGCTTTGTTGAATGCATTTGACTTTCATTTGATTCCAAAAGCTTTGTTTCAATGTGTTTGACTTTCATTTGATTCAATTGGCTTTTTTGAATGCATTTGACTCTCATTTGATTTAAAACACTTTGTTTGAATGTGTTTGACTTTCACTTGACTCAATTAGCTTTGTTAAATGCCTTTGACTTTAATTTGATTCAAAAAGCTTTTTTTTTAAATGTGTTTGGCTTTCATTTGACTCAATTAGCTTTGTATGAATGTGTTTGATTTTCATTTGATTGAAAAGCTTTTCTTGAATGTGTTTGACTATCATTTGACTCAATTAGCTTTGTTGAATGTGTTAGACTTTCATTTAATTCAAAAAGCTTAGTTGAATGTGTTAGACTTTCATTTGACTCAATAAGCTTTGTTGAATGCATTTGACTTTCATTTGATTAAAAAAGCTTTTTGGAATTTTTTTGACATTCATTTGACTCAATTAGCTTTATTCAATGCATTTGACATTCATTTGATTCAAAAAGCATTGTTTGAATGTGTTTGACTTTCTTTTGACTCAACTAGCTTTGTTGAATGCATTTCACTTTCATTTGATTCAAAAAGCTTTGTTTGAATGTGTTTGACTTTCATTTGACTCAATTGGCTTTGTTAAATGCATTTGACTTACATTTGATTCAAAAAGCTTTGTTTGAGTGTGTTTGACTTTCATTTGATTCAATTATCTTTGTTGAATGCATTTGACTTTCATTTTATACTAAAAGATTTGTTAAATGTGTTTGACTTTCATTTGACTCAATTAGCTTCTTTGAATGCCTTTGACTTTCATTTTATTCAAAAAGATTTGTTTGAATGTGTTTAACTTTCATTTGACTCAATTTTTTTAGTTGAATGCATTTGACTTTCCTTTATTTCAATAAGCTTTGTATGAAAGTTTTTAACCTCCACTTTATTCAAAAAGCTTTGTTGAATGTGTTTGTTTTTTATTTGACTCAATAAGCTTTGTTACATGCATTTGACTTTCATTTCATTCAAAAAGCTTGCTTTGAATGTGTTTGACTTTCAATTGACTCAATAAGCTTTGTTGAATGCATTTAACTTTCATTTGATTGAAAAAGCTTTGTTTGAATGTGTTTGACTTTCATTTGACTCAAATAGCTTCATTGAATGCATTTGACTTTCATTTGATACAATAAGCTTTGTTTAAATGAGTTTGACTTTTATTTGATTCAATTAGCTTTAATGGATGCATTTGACTTTTATTTGATACAAAAAGCTTTGTATGAATGTGATTGACTTTCATTTGACTAAATTAGATTTGTTGAATGCATTTGACATTCATTTTATTCTAAAAGTTTGGTTGAATTTGTTTGACTTTCATTTGACTCAATTAGCTTTGTTAAATGCCTCTGACTTTCATTTCATTCAAAAAGCTTTGTTTGAATGTGTTTAACTTTCATTTGACTGAATTAGCTTTGTTGAATGCATTTGACTTTCCTTTGATTCAATAAGCTTTCTATGAATGTGTTTGACTTTCATTTGATTCAAAAAGCTTTGTTGAATGTGTTTCATTTTCATTTGACTCAATTAGCTTTGTTTAATGCATTTGACTTTCATTTAATTCAAAATGCTTGCTTTGAATGTGTTTGACTTTCATTTGACTCAATTAGCTTTATTGAATGCATTTTATTTTCATTTGATTCAAAAAGCTTTGTTTGAAAGTGATTGACTTTCATTTGACTCTATTAGTTTCGTTGATTGCATTTGACTTTCATTTGATTCCAAAAGCTTTGAATCAACGTGTTTGACTTTCATTTGATTCAATTAGCTTTGTTGAATGCATTTGACTTTCATTTGATTGAAAAAGCTTTGTGTGAATGTGTTTGACTTTCATTTGACTCAATTAGCTTTGTTGAATGCATTTGACTTTCCTTTGATTTAAAAAACTTTTTTTGAATGTGTTTGACTTTCATTTGACTCAATTAGCTTTGTTTAATGCATTTGACTTTCATTTGATTGAAAAAGCTTTGTGTGAATGTGTTTGACTTTCATTTGTCTCAATTACTTTTGTTGAAAGCATTTGACTTTCATTTGATTCAAAAAGCTTTTTTTCAATATGTTTTACTATCATTTAACTTAATTAGCTTTGTTGAATGCATTTGACTTTCATTTCATTCAAAAATCTTTGTTTAAATGTGTGTGACTTCATTTGACTCAATTAGCTTTGTTCAATGCATTTGACTTTCATTTGATTGAAAAAGCTTTGTTTGAATGTGTTAAACTTTCATTTGACTCAATTAGCTTTTTTCAATGCATTTGACTTTCATTTGATTGAAAAAGCTTTGTTTGAATGTGTTTGACTTTCATTTGACTCAATTTTCTTTTTTTTTTTTTTAAAACTGACTCAATTATCTTTGTTGAATGCATATGATTTTTTTTTTTTTGGTAAATGGAAATTATTATTACCAAAAGAAGAAAATTACAACTTTCAAAAACAAAGTTGTAACCCCAAACTGCACTAGCCTGAAACAGGCAAACAAACCCCAAGCTGTCCCTAAATCCCATAGTGCCACCTTCTAGGAAGGGTTCACCAGGGAAAAAGGGAGCAGGCCCTGCCAATACTTTCCCAGCCACCTTCTATGAAGGGTGCAAGAAAAAGCAGACAGAGAACAACAAACAAACCCATCCTAGACTTAGTTTGCAGGACAAACCAAACAACTGGACTAGACAAAAGGCCAAAACAACAAAACCAAAGAAAATAGGCAATTAAAGCACAAGTAACTGTCTGTCAGAGACAGGACATCTACAGGCTACAGAAAAAATAACTTCTCTAAAAACACCAGCAATAGTCTTGCAGCTTCCTGTAAACATCACAGCATTTCTTTGCAGCCAAATCTGATACACAGCTTCAGCAAAACACATTCCCAGCAACCTGTTCTTAGGCCTAGGTTTCCTGCAGATCCTTGAAATCCATTCCAATTCACCATCAAAATGTTTGGCAGGTCTGTCATAGCCAAAGACATTAAGAACTTGTTCCCAAATACTTCTGCTGAAAGAGCACTCAAAGAAAAGGTGTTGCACTGATTCCCAACTCTGATTACACAAAAAGCAGACAGGATCACATTGAATGTTCCAGCTTTGCAATCTATCTTTAGTAACTAGTCTATTCCTGACAGCAAGCCAGGTAATAAACAAACTTCTTGGAGTAGCCATGTTATTGCAAATAATCCTTCTCCAAGCCACTTTTTGGACCTGACTGGTAATGCACTGGTAAATCTTCTTGATCTTAACCTTGCCACCATGCATAACAGAATCCCAATTACCAATATTATCAATAATATTCCTGCATTTGAGAAAAATGCATATGATTTGATTTGATTCAAAAAGCTTTTTTTAAATGTGATTGACTTTCATTTGATTCAATTAGCTTTGTTGAATGCATTTGACTTTCATTTGATTCAAAAAGCTTTGTTTGAATATGTTTGACTTTCATTTGACTCAATTAGCTTTTTGAATGCATTTTATTTTCATTTGATTCAAAAAGCTTTGTTTGAAAGTGTTTGACTTTCATTTGACTCAATTATCTTTATTGAATGCATTTGACCTTCATTTGATGCAAAAAGCTTTGTATGAATGTGATTAACTTTCATTTGACTCAATAAGCTTTGTTGAATACATTTGACTTTCATTTGATTCCAAAAGCTTTGTTTCAATGTGTTTGATTTTCATTTGATTCAATTAGCTTTGTTGAATGTATTTGACTTTCATTTGATTTAAAAAACTTTGTTTGAATGTGTTTGACTTTCATTTGACTCAATTAGCTTTGTTAAATGCATTTGACTTTCATTTGATTGAAAAAGCTTTGTGTGAATGTGTTTGACTTTCATTTGTCTCAATTAGTTTTGTTGAAAGCATTTGACTTTCATTTGATTCAAAAAGCTTTGTTTCAATATGTTTGACTATCATTTTACTTAATTAGCTTTGTTGAATGCATTTGGCTTTCATTTGATTCAAAAAGATTTGTTTCAATGTGTTTGACTTTCATTTGATTCAATTAGCTTTGTTGAATGCATTTGCCTATCATTTGATACAAAAATCTTTGTATGAATGTGATTAACTTTCATTTGACTCAATTAGTTTTGTTCAATGCATTTGACTTCATTTGATTGAAAAATCTTTGTTTGAGTGTGTTTGACTTTCATTTGACTCAATTAACTTTGTTGAATGCATTTGACATTCATTTGATTCAAAAAGCTTTGCTTGAATGTGTTTGACTTTCATTTGAATCAATTAGCTTTGTTAAATAAATTTGACTTTCAAATGATTCAAAGCTTTGTATGAATGTGCTTGACTTTCATTTGACTCAATTTGCTTTGTTGAATGCATTTGAATTTCATTTGATTCAAAAAGCTTTGTTTAAATGTGTTTGACTTTCGTTTGATTCAATTAGCTTTGTTGAATGCATTTGACTTTCATTTGATTCAAAAAGCTTTGTTTGAATGTGTTTGATTTTCATTTGAATTAATTAGCTTTGTTGAATAAATTTGACTTTTAATTGATTCAAAAAGCTTTGTATGAATTTGTTTGACTTTCATTTGACTGAATTAGCTTTGTTGAATGTATTTGATTTGATTTGATTGTAAAAGCTTTGTTTAAATGTGTTTGACTTTCATTTGATTCAATTAGCTTTGTTGAATGCATTTGACTTTCATTTGATTCACAAAACTTTGTTTGAATGTGTTTGATTTTCATTTGACTCAATTAGCTTTGTTGAATGCATTTTATTTTTATTTAATTCAAAAAGCTTTGTTCGAAAGTGTTAAACTTTCATTTGACTCAATTATCTTTATTGAATGCATTTTACCTTCATTTGATTCAAAACGCTTTGTATGATTGTGATTAACATTCATTTGACTCTATTAGTTTTGTTGATTGCATTTGACTTTCATTTGATTCCAAAAGCTTTGAATCAATGTGGTTGACTTTCATTTGATTCAATTAGCTTTGTTGAATGCATTTGACTTTCATTTGATTTAAAAAACTTTGTTTGAATGCATTTGACCTTCATTTGATTCAAAACGCTTTGTATGATTGTGATTAACTTTCATTTGACTCTATTAGTTTGGTTGATTGCATTTGACTTTCATTTGATTCCAAAAGCTTTGAATCAATGTGTTTGACTTTCATTTGATTCAATTAGCTTTGTTGAATGCATTTGACTTTCATTTGATTGAAAAAGCTTTGTGTGAATGTGTTTGACTTTCATTTGACTCAATTAGCTTTGTTGAATGCATTTGACTTTCCTTTGATTTAAAAAACTTTTTTTGAATGTGTTTGACTTTCATTTGACTCAATTAGCTTTGTTTAATGCATTTGACTTTCATTTGATTGAAAAAGCTTTGTGTGAATGTGTTTGACTTTCATTTGTCTCAATTACTTTTGTTGAAAGCATTTGACTTTCATTTGATTCAAAAAGCTTTTTTTCAATATGTTTTACTATCATTTAACTTTATTAGCTTTGTTGAATGCATTTGACTTTCATTTCATTCAAAAATCTTTGTTTAAATGTGTGTGACTTCATTTGACTCAATTAGCTTTGTTCAATGCATTTGACTTTCATTTGATTGAAAAAGCTTTGTTTGAATGTGTTAAACTTTCATTTGACTCAATTAGCTTTTTTCAATGCATTTGACTTTCATTTGATTGAAAAAGCTTTGTTTGAATGTGTTTGACTTTCATTTGACTCAATTTTCTTTTTTTTTTTTTTAAAACTGACTCAATTATCTTTGTTGAATGCATATAATTTTTTTTTTATTTTGGTAAATGGAAATTATTATTACCAAAAGAAGAAAATTACAACTTTCAAAAACAAAGTTGTAACCCCAAACTGCACTAGCCTGAAACAGGCAAACAAACCCCAAGCTGTCCCTAAATCCCATAGTGCCACCTTCTAGGAAGGGTTCACCAGGGAAAAAGGGAGCAGGCCCTGCCAATACTTTCCCAGCCACCTTCTATGAAGGGTGCAAGAAAAAGCAGACAGAGAACAACAAACAAACCCATCCTAGACTTAGTTTGCAGGACAAACCAAACAACTGGACTAGACAAAAGGCCAAAACAACAAAACCAAAGAAAATAGGCAATTAAAGCACAAGTAACTGTCTGTCAGAGACAGGACATCTACAGGCTACAGAAAAAATAACTTCTCTAAAAACACCAGCAATAGTCTTGCAGCTTCCTGTAAACATCACAGCATTTCTTTGCAGCCAAATCTGATACACAGCTTCAGCAAAACACATTCCCAGCAACCTGTTCTTAGGCCTAGGTTTCCTGCAGATCCTTGAAATCCATTCCAATTCACCATCAAAATGTTTGGCAGGTCTGTCATAGCCAAAGACATTAAGAACTTGTTCCCAAATACTTCTGCTGAAAGAGCACTCAAAGAAAAGGTGTTGCACTGATTCCCAACTCTGATTACACAAAAAGCAGACAGGATCACATTGAATGTTCCAGCTTTGCAATCTATCTTTAGTAACTAGTCTATTCCTGACAGCAAGCCAGGTAATAAACAAACTTCTTGGAGTAGCCATGTTATTGCAAATAATCCTTCTCCAAGCCACTTTTTGGACCTGACTGGTAATGCACTGGTAAATCTTCTTGATCTTAACCTTGCCACCATGCATAACAGAATCCCAATTACCAATATTATCAATAATATTCCTGCATTTGAGAAAAATGCATATGATTTGATTTGATTCAAAAAGCTTTTTTTAAATGTGATTGACTTTCATTTGATTCAATTAGCTTTGTTGAATGCATTTGACTTTCATTTGATTCAAAAAGCTTTGTTTGAATATGTTTGACTTTCATTTGACTCAATTAGCTTTTTGAATGCATTTTATTTTCATTTGATTCAAAAAGCTTTGTTTGAAAGTGTTTGACTTTCATTTGACTCAATTATCTTTATTGAATGCATTTGACCTTCATTTGATGCAAAAAGCTTTGTATGAATGTGATTAACTTTCATTTGACTCAATAAGCTTTGTTGAATACATTTGACTTTCATTTGATTCCAAAAGCTTTGTTTCAATGTGTTTGATTTTCATTTGATTCAATTAGCTTTGTTGAATGTATTTGACTTTCATTTGATTTAAAAAACTTTGTTTGAATGTGTTTGACTTTCATTTGACTCAATTAGCTTTGTTAAATGCATTTGACTTTCATTTGATTGAAAAAGCTTTGTGTGAATGTGTTTGACTTTCATTTGTCTCAATTAGTTTTGTTGAAAGCATTTGACTTTCATTTGATTCAAAAAGCTTTGTTTCAATATGTTTGACTATCATTTTACTTAATTAGCTTTGTTGAATGCATTTGGCTTTCATTTGATTCAAAAAGATTTGTTTCAATGTGTTTGACTTTCATTTGATTCAATTAGCTTTGTTGAATGCATTTGCCTATCATTTGATACAAAAATCTTTGTATGAATGTGATTAACTTTCATTTGACTCAATTAGTTTTGTTCAATGCATTTGACTTCATTTGATTGAAAAATCTTTGTTTGAGTGTGTTTGACTTTCATTTGACTCAATTAACTTTGTTGAATGCATTTGACATTCATTTGATTCAAAAAGCTTTGCTTGAATGTGTTTGACTTTCATTTGAATCAATTAGCTTTGTTAAATAAATTTGACTTTCAAATGATTCAAAGCTTTGTATGAATGTGCTTGACTTTCATTTGACTCAATTAGCTTTGTTGAATGCATTTGAATTTCATTTGATTCAAAAAGCTTTGTTTAAATGTGTTTGACTTTCGTTTGATTCAATTAGCTTTGTTGAATGCATTTGACTTTCATTTGATTCAAAAAGCTTTGTTTGAATGTGTTTGATTTTCATTTGAATTAATTAGCTTTGTTGAATAAATTTGACTTTTAATTGATTCAAAAAGCTTTGTATGAATGTGTTTGACTTTCATTTGACTGAATTAGCTTTGTTGAATGCATTTGATTTGATTTGATTTGATTGTAAAAGCTTTGTTTAAATGTGTTTGACTTTCATTTGATTCAATTAGCTTTGTTGAATGCATTTGACTTTCATTTGATTCACAAAACTTTGTTTGAATGTGTTTGATTTTCATTTGACTCAATTAGCTTTGTTGAATGCATTTTATTTTTATTTAATTCAAAAAGCTTTGTTCGAAAGTGTTAAACTTTCATTTGACTCAATTATCTTTATTGAATGCATTTGACCTTCATTTGATTCAAAACGCTTTGTATGATTGTGATTAACATTCATTTGACTCTATTAGTTTTGTTGATTGCATTTGACTTTCATTTGATTCCAAAAGCTTTGAATCAATGTGTTTGACTTACATTTGATTCAATTAGCTTTGTTGAATGCATTTGACTTTCATTTGATTTAAAAAACTTTGTTTGAATGCATTTGACCTTCATTTGATTCAAAACGCTTTGTATGATTGTGATTAACTTTCATTTGACTCTATTAGTTTTGTTGATTGCATTTGACTTTCATTTGATTCCAAAAGCTTTGAATCAATGTGTTTGACTTTCATTTGATTCAATTAGCTTTGTTGAATGCATTTGACTTTCATTTGATTGAAAAAGCTTTGTGTGAATGTGTTTGACTTTCATTTGATTCAATTAGCTTTGTTGAATGCATTTGCCTATCATTTGATACAAAAAGCTTTGTATGAATGTGATTAACTTTCATTTGACTCAATTAGTTTTGTTCAATGCATTTGACTTCATTTGATTGAAAAAGCTTTGTTTGAGTGTGTTTGACTTTCATTTGACTCAATTAACTTTGTTGAATGCATTTGACATTCATTTGAATCAAAAAGCTTTGCTTGAATGTGTTTGACTTTCATTTGAATCAATTAGCTTTGTTAAATAAATTTGACTTTCAAATGATTCAAAGCTTTGTATGAATGTGCTTGACTTTCATTTGACTCAATTAGCTTTGTTGAATGCATTTGACTTTCATTTGATTCAAAAAGCTTTGTTTAAATGTGTTTGACTTTCGTTTGATTCAATTAGCTTTGTTGAATGCATTTGACTTTCATTTGATTCAAAAAGCTTTGTTTGAATGTGTTTGATTTTCATTTGAATTAATTAGCTTTGTTGAATAAATTTGACTTTTAATTGATTCAAAAAGCTTTGTATGAATGTGTTTGACTTTCATTTAACTGAATTAGCTTTGTTGAATGCATTTGATTTGATTTGATTGTAAAAGCTTTGTTTAAATGTGTTTGACTTTCATTTGATTCAATTAGCTTTGTTGAATGCATTTGACTTTCATTTGATTCACAAAACTTTGTTTGAATGTGTTTGATTTTCATTTGACTCAATTAGCTTTGTTGAATGCATTTTATTTTTATTTAATTCAAAAAGCTTTGTTCGAAAGTGTTAAACTTTCATTTGACTCAATTATCTTTATTGAATGCATTTGACTTTCATTTGATTCAAAACGCTTTGTATGATTGTGATTAACATTCATTTGACTCTATTAGTTTTGTTGATTGCATTTGACTTTCATTTGATTCCAAAAGCTTTGAACAATGTGTTTGACTTTCATTTGATTCAATTAGCTTTGTTGAATGCATTTGACTTTCATTTGATTTAAAAAACTTTGTTTGAATGCATTTGACCTTCATTTGGTTCAAAACGCTTTGTATGATTGTGATTAACTTTCATTTGACTCTATTAGTTTTGTTGATTGCATTTGACTTTCATTTGATTCCAAAAGCTTTGAATCAATGTGTTTGACTTTCATTTGATTCAATTAGCTTTGTTGAATGCATTTGACTTTCATTTGATTCAAAAAGCTTTGTGTGAATGTGTTTCACTTTCATTTGTCTCAATTAGTTTTGTTGAAAGCATTTGACTTTCATTTGATTCAAAAAGCTTTGTTTCAATATGTTTGACTATCATTTTACTTAATTAGCTTTGTTGAATGCATTTGGCTTTCATTTGAGTCAAAAAGATTTGTTTCAATGTGTTTGACTTTCATTTGATTCAATTAGCTTTGTTGAATGCATTTGCCTATCATTTGATACAAAAAGCTTTGTATTAATGTGATTAACTTTCATTTTGACTCAATTAGTTTTGTTCAATGCATTTGACTTTCATTTGATTGAAAAAGCTTTGTTTGAGTGTGTTTAACTTTCATTTGACTCAATTAGCTTTGTTGAATGCATTTGACTTTCATTTGATTCAAAAAGCTTTGCTTGAATGTGTTTGAATTTCATTTGAATCAATTAGCTTTGTTGAATAAATTTAACTTTTATTTGATTCAAAAACCTTTGTATAAATGTGGTTGACTTTCATTTGACTCAATTAGCTTTGTTGAATGCATTTGATTTGATTTGATTGAAAAAGCTTTGTTTAAATGTGTTTGACTTTCATTTGATTCAATTAGCTTTGTTGAGTACATTTGACTTTCATTTGATTCAAAAAGCTTTGTTTAAATGTGTTTGACTTTCATTTGACTCAATTAGCTTTGTTGATTGCATTTTATTTTTATTTAATTCAAAAAGCTTTGTTCGAAAGTGATAAACTTTCATTTGACTCAATTATCATTTGACCTTCATTTGATTCAAAAAGCTTTGCAAGAATGTAATTGACTTTCAATTGACTCAATTAGCTTTGTGGAATGCATTTGACTTTCATTTGATTACAAAAGCTTTGTTTCAATGTGTTTGACTTTCATTTTTTTCAATTAGCTTTGTTGAATGCATTTGACTTTCATTTGATTTAAAAAACTTTGTTTGAATACGTTCTACTTTCTTTTGACTCAATTAGCTTTGTTTAATAAAGTTGACTTTCATTTGATTGAAAAAGCTTTGTTTCAATGTGTTTAACCTTAAATTTGACTCAATTAGTTTTGTTGAAAGCATTTGACTTTCATTAGATTCAAAAAGCTTTGTTTCAATGTGTTTGACTATCATTTGACTCAAATAGCTTTGTTGAATGTATTTGACTTTCATTGATTTAAAAAGCTTTGTTTGAATGTGTTTGACTATCATTTGACTCAATTATCTTTGTTGAATGCATTTGAGTTTCATTTGATTCAAAAAGCTTTGTTTAAATTTGTTTGACTTTCATTTGATTCAATAAGCTTTGTTTGAATGTGTTTGACTTTCATTTGATTCAAAAAGCTTTGTTTGAAATTGTTTGACTTTCATTTGACTCAATTATCTTTATTGAATGCATTTGACCTTCATTTGATTCAAAGCGCTTTGTATGATTGTGATTGACTTTCATTTGACTCAATTAGCTTTGTTGAATGCATTTGACTTTCATTTGATTCCAAAAGCTTTGTTTCAATGTGTTTGACTTTCATTTGATTCAATTAGCTTTGTTGAATGCATTTGCCTATCATTTGATACAAAAAGCATTGTTTCAATGTGTTTGACAATCATTTGACTCAAATAGCTTTGTTGAATGTATTTGACTTTCATTGATTTAAAAAGCTTTGTTTCAATGTGTTTGACTATCATTTGACTCAATTATGTTTGTTGAATGCATTTGACTTTCATTTGAGTCAAAAAGCTTTGTTTAAATTTGTTTGACTTTCCTTTAATTCAATAAGCTTTGCTTGAATGTGTTTGACTTTCATTTGATTCAAAAAGCTTTGTTTGAAATTGTTTGACTTTCATTTGACTCAATTATCTTTATTGAATGCATTTGACCTTCATTTGATTCAAAACGCTTTGTATGATTGTGATTGACTTTCATTTGACTCAATTAGCTTTGTTGAATGCATTTGACTTTCATTTGATTCCAAAAGCTTTGTTTCAATGTGTTTGACTTTCATTTGACTCAATTAGCTATGTTGAATGCATTTGACTTTCATTTGATTCAAAAAGCTTTGCTTGAATGTGTTTGACTTTCATTTGAATCTATTAGCTTTGTTAAATAAATTTGACTTTCAAATGATTCAAAGCTTTGTATGAATGTGCTTGACTTTCATTTGACTCAATTCGCGTTGTTGAATGCATTTGACATTCATTTGATTCAAAAAGCTTTGTTTAAATGTGTTTGACTTTCGTTTGATTCAACTAGCTTTGTTGAATGCATTTGACTTTTATTTGATTCAAAAAGCTTTGTTTGAATGTGTTTGATTTTCATTTGAATTAATTAGCTTTGTCGAATAAATTTGAATTTTAATTGATTCAAAAAGCTTTGTATGAATGTGTTTGACTTTCATTTGACTGAATTAGCTTTGTTGAATGCATTTGATTTGATTTGATTGAAAAAGCTTTGTTTAAATGTGTTTGACTTTCATTTGATTCAATTAGCTTTGTTGAATGCATTTGACTTTCATTTGATTCAAAAAGCGTTGTTTGAATGTGTTTGATTTTCATTTGACTCAATTAGCTTTGTTGAATGCATTTTATTTTCATTTGATTCAATAAGCTTTGTTTGAAATTGTTTGACTTTCATTTGACTCAATTATCTTTATTGAATGCATTTGACCTTCATTTGATTCAAAACGCTTTGTATGATTGTGATTAACTTTCATTTGACTCTATTAGTTTTGTCGATTGCATTTGACTTTCATTTGATTCCAAAAGCTTTGAATCAATGTGTTTGACTTTCATTTGATTCAATTAGCTTTGTTGAATGCATTTGACTTTCATTTGATTTAAAAAACTTTGTTTGAATGTGTTTGACTTTCATTTGATTCAATTAGCTTTGTTTAATGCATTAGACTTTCATTTGATTGAAAAAGCTTTGTGTGAATGTGTTTGACTTTCATTTGTCTCAATTAGTTTTGTTGAAAGCATTTGACTTTCATTTGATTCAAAAAGCTTTGTTTCAATATGTTTGACTATCATTTGACTTAATTAGCTTTGTGGAATGCATTTGACTTTCATTTGATTGAAAAAGCTTTGTTTCAATGTGTATGACTTTCATTTGATTCAATTAGCTTTGTTGAATGCATTTGCCTATCATTTGATACAAAAAGCTTTGTATGAATGTGATAAACTTTCATTTTGACTCAATTAGTTTTGTTCAATGCATTTGACTTTCATTTGATTGAAAAAGCTTTGTTTGAGTGTGTTTGACTTTCATTTGACTCAATTAGCTTTGTTGAATGCATTTGACTTTCATTTGATTCAAAAAGCTTTGCTTGAATTTGTTTGAATTTTATTTGAATCAATTAGCTTTGTTGAATAAATTTAACTTTTATTTGATTCAAAAAGCTTTGTATAAATGTGTTTGACTTTCATTTGACTCAATTAGCTTTTTTGAATGCATTTGATTTGTTTTGATTCAAAAAGCTTTGTTTAAATGTGTTTGACTTTCATTTGATTCAATTAGCTTTGTTGAGTACATTTGACTTTCATTTGATTCAAAAAGCTTTGTTTGAATGTGTTTGACTTTAGCTTTGTTGAATGCATTTTATTTTTATTTAATTCAAAAGGCTTTGTTCGAAAGTGTTAAACTTTCATTTTGACTTAATTATCATTTGACCTTCATTTGATTTAAAAAGCTTTGCATGAATGTAATTGACTTTCAATTGACTCAATTAGCTTTGTGGAATGCATTTGACTTTCATTTGATTCCAAAAGCTTTGTTTCAATGTGTTTGACTTTCATTTTTTTCAATTAGCTTTGTTGAATGCATTTGACTTACATTTGATTTAAAAAACTTTGTTTGAATATGTTTTTACTTTCTTTTGACTCAATTAGCTTTCTTTAATAAAGTTGACTTTCATTTGATTGAAAAAGCTTTGTTTGAATGTGTTTGACCTTAAATTTGACTCAATTAGTTTTGTTGAAAGCATTTGACTTTCATTTGATTCAAAAAGCTTTGTTTCAACGTGTTTGACTATCATTTGACTCAAATAGCTTTGTTGAATGTATTTGACTTTCATTGATTTAAAAAGCTTTGTTTCAATGTGTTTGACTATCATTTGACTCAATTATCTTTGTTGAATGCATTTGACTTTCATTTGATTCAAAAAGCTTTGTTTAAATTTGTTTGACTTTCATTTGATTCAATAAGCTTTGTTTGAATGTGTTTGACTTTCATTTGATTCAAAAAGCTTTGTATGAATGTGTTTGACTTTCATTTGACTCAATTGACTTTGTTGAATGCATTTGACTTTCATTCGATTAAATAAGCTTTGTTTGAATGTGTTTGACTTTCATTTGATTCAAAAAGCTTTGTATGAATGTGTTTGACTTTCATTTTACTCAATTAGCTTTGTTGAATATGTTTGACTTTCAATTGACTCAATAAGCTTTGTTGAATGCATTTGACTTTCATTTGATTCAAAAATCTTTGTTTGAATGTGTTTGATTTTCATTTGAATCAATTAGCTTTGTTGAAAGCATTTGACTTTCATTTGATTCAATAAGCTTTGTTTGAATGTGTTTGACTTTTATTTGATTCAAAAAGCTTTGTATGAACGTGTTTGACTTTCATTTGACTCAATTGGCTTTGTTGAATGCATTTGACTTACATTTGATTTAAAAAGCTTTGTTTGAGTGTGTTAGACTTTCATTTGATTCAATTAGCTTTGTTGAGTACATTTGACTTTCCTTTGATTCAAAAAGCTTTGTTTGAATGTGTTTGACTTTCATTTGACTCAATTAGCTTTGTTGAATGCATTTTATTTTTATTTAATTCAAAAATCTTTGTTCGAAAGTGTTAAACTTTCATTTGACTCAATTATCATTTGACCTTCATTTGATTCAAAAAGCTTTACATGAATGTAATTGACTTTCAATTGAGTCAATTAGCTTTGTGGAATGCATTTGACTTTCATTTGATTCAATAAGCTTTGTTTGAATGTGTTTGACTTTCATTTGATTCAAAAAGCTTTGTATGAATGTGTTTGACTTTCATTTGATTAAAAAAGTTTCGTATGAATGTGTTTGACTTTCATTTTACTCAATTAGCTTTGTTGAATATGTTTGACTTTCAATTGACTCAATAAGCTTTGTTGAATGTATTTGACTTTTACTTGATTCAAAAAGCTTTATTTGAATGTGTTTGATTTTCATTTGACTCAATTAGCTTTGTTGAAAGCATTTGACTTTCTTTTGATTTAATAAGCTTTGTTTGAATGTGTTTGACTTTTATTTGATTCAAAAAGCTTTGTATGAACGTGTTTGACTTTCATTTGACTCAATTGGCTTTGTCGAATGCATTTGACTTACATTTGATTCAAAAAGCTTTGTTTGAGTGTGTTAGACTTTCATTTGATTCAATTAGATTTGTTGAATGCATTTAAATTTCATTTGATTCAAAATGCTTTGTATGAATGTGTTAGACTTTCATTTGACTCATTTCGGTTTGTATGAATTTGTTTGACTTTAATTTGATTGAAAAGCTTTGTTGAAAGTGTTTGACTTTCATTTGACTCAATTAGCTTTGTTGAATGCAAGTGACTTTCATTTGATTCAAAAGCTTTGTTTTAATGTGTTTGACTTTCATTAGATTCTAAAAGCTTTGTTGAAAGTGTTTGACTTTCATTTGATTCAATTAGATTTGTTGAATGCATTTAACTTTCATTTGATTCAAAAAGCGTATGAATGTGTTAGACTTTCATTTGACTCATTTCGGTTTGTATGAATTTGTTTGACTTTAATTTGATTGAAAAGCTTTATTTGAATGTGTTTGACTATCATTTGACTCAATTAGCTTTCTTGATTGTGTTTGACTTTCATTTAATTCAAAAAGCTTAGTTGAATGTGTTTGTCTTTCATTTGACTCAATAAGCTTTGGTGAATGCATTTGACTTTCATTTGATTCAAAAAGGTTTTTTCAATTTGTTTGATATTCATTTGACTAAATTAGGTTTATTCAAAGCATTTGACTTTCATTTGATTCAAAAAGCATTGTTTGAATGTGTTTGACTTTCTTTTTACTCAACTAGCTTTCCTAAATGCATTTGACTTTCATTTGATTCGAACAGCTTTGTATGAATGGGTTTGACTTTTATTTGACTCAATTGGCTTTGATGAATGCATTTGACTTACTTTTGATAAATAAAGCTTTGTTTGAGTGTGTTTAACTTTCATGTGACTCAATTAGTTTTGTTCAATGCATTTGACTTTCATTTTATTCTAAAAGCTTGGTTGAATGTGTTTGACTTTCGTTTGACTAAATTAGCTTTGTTGAATGCATTTGAATTTGCTTTGATTCAATAAGCTTTGTTGAATGTGTTTGACTTTCGTTTGACTCAATTAGCTTTGTTAAATGCATTCGACTTTCAATTGATTCAGAAAGCTTGCTTTGAATGTGTTTGAGTTTCAATTGACTCAATAAGCTTTATTTAATGCATTTGACTTTCATTTGATTCAAAAAGCTTTGTTTAAATGTGTTTGACTTTCATTTGACTTAATTTGCTTTGTTGAATGCATTTGACTTTCATTTGATTAAATAAGCTTTGTTCGAATGCGTTTGACTTTTATTTAATTCAAAAAGCTTTGTATGAATATGTTTGACTTTAATTTTACTCAATTAGCTTTGTTGAATGCATTTGACTTACTTTTGATTCAAAAAGCTTTGTTTAAGTGTGTTAGACTTTCATTTGATTCAATTAGCTTTGTTGAAAGCATTTAACTTTCATTTGATTCAAAAAGCTTTGTATGAATGTGTTTGGTTTTCATTAGAATTAATACGCTTTAGTGAATGCATTTGACCTTCATTTGATTCAAAAAGCTTTTTTCAATTTGTTTGACATTCATTTGACTCAATTAGCTTTATTTAATGCATTTGACTTTCATTTGATTCAAAAAGCTTTGTTTGAATGTTTTTGACTTTCTTTTCACTCAACGAGCTTTGTTGAATGCATTTCACTTTCATTTGATTCAACAAGCTTTGAATGAATGTGTTTGACTTTCATTTGACTCAATTGGCTTTGTTGAATGTATTTGACATACATTTGATATAAAAAGCTTTGTTTGAGTGTGTTTGACTTTCATTTGACTCAATTACTTTTGTTGAAAGCATTTGACTTTCATTTAATTCAAAAAGCTAGGTTTCAATGTGTTTGACTATCATTTGACTCAATTTGCTTTCTTGAATGCATTTGTCTTTCATTTGATTCAAAAACCTTTGTTGTGTGTATTTGACTTTCATTTGACACAATTAGCATTGTTGAATGCATTTGACTTTCATTTTATTCAAAAAGCTTTGTTTGAATGTGTTTGGCTTTCATTTGATTCTAAAAGCTTTGTTTGAATGTGTTTGACTTTTATTTGATTCTAAAAGTTTTGTTAAATGTGTTTGAGTTTTATTTGACTAAATTAGCTTTGTTCAATGGAATTGACTTTCATTTGATTCAAGAAGCTTTGTTTGAGTGTGTTTGAATTTCATTAGACTCAATTAGCTTTGTTGAATGCATTTGACTTTCACTTGATTTTAAAAGCTTTGTTTTCATGTGTTTGACTTTCATTTGACTCAATTAGCTTTGTCGAATGCATTTGACTTTCATTTATTCAAAAATCTTTATATGAATGTTTTTTACTTTCATTTGACTTAATTAGTTTTGTTGAATGCATTTGACTTTCATTTTCTTTAAAAAGCTTTGTTTGAATGTGTTTAACATTTATTTGAATCAATTAGCTTTTTTGAATAAATTTGACTTTCAATTTATTCAAAAAGCTTTGTATGAATGTGTTTGACTTTCCTTTGACTTAATTAGCTTTGTTGAATGCATTTGATTTTCATTTAATTTAAAAAGCTTTGTTTAAATGCGTTTGACTTTCATTTGATTCAATTAGCTTTGTTGCATGCATTTGACTTTCATTTGGTACAAAAAGGTTTGTATGAATGTGATTGACTTTCATTTGACTCAATTAGCTTTGTTCAATGCATTTGACTTTCATTTGATCGAAAAAGCTTTGTTTGAATGCGTTTGACTTTATTTGACTCAATTAGCTTTGTTGAATGCATTTGACTTTCATTTGATTCAAAAAGCTTTGTTTAAATGTGTTAGACTTTCATTTCATTCAAAAAACTTTGTATGACTGTGATTGACATTCATTTGACTCAATTAGCTTTGTTGAATGCATTTGAATTTCATTTGATTGAAAAAGCTTTGTTTGAATGTGTTTGACTTTCATTTGACTCAATTAGCTTTGTTGAATGCATTTGACTTTCATTTGATTCAAAAAGCTTTGTACGAATGTGTTTAACTTTCATTTGTATCAATTTGCTTTGTTGAATGCATTTAACTTACATTTAATTCAAAAAGTTTTATTTGAGTGTGTTAGACTTTCATTAGACTCAATTAGCTTTTGTTGAATGCATTTGACTTTCATTTTATTCTATAATCTTAGTTGAATGTGTTTGACTTTCATTTGACTCAATTAGCTTTGTTGAATGCATTTGAATTTCATTTGATTAAAAAGCTTTGTTTGAATGTGTTTGATTTTCATTTGACTGAATTAGCTTTGTTGCAATGCATTTGACTTTCATTTGATTCAAAAAGATTTGTTTAAATGTGTTTGACTTTCGTTTGATTCAATTAGCTTGGTTGAATAAATTTGACGTTTTATTGATTTAAAAAGCTTTGTATGAATGCGATTGACTTTCCTTTGATTTAATCAGCTTTATTGAATACATTTTACTTTCATTTGATTTAAAAAAACATTGTTTGAATGTGTTTAACTTTCATTTGACTCAATTAGCTTTGTTTAATGCATTTGACTTTCATTTGCTTAAAAAAGCTTTGTTTGAATGTGTTTGACTTTCATTTGACTCAATTACTTTTGTTGAAAGCATTTGACTTTCATTTGATTCAAAAAGCTTTGTTTCAATGTGTTTGACTATCAATTGACTCAATTTTCTTTCTTGAATGCATTTGTCTTTCATTTGATTCAAAAACCTTTGTTGAGTGTGTTTGACTTTCATTTGACACAATTAGCATTGTTGAATGCATTTGACTTTCATTTTATTCAAAAAGCTTTGTTTGAATGTGTTTGGCATTCATTTGATTCTAAAAGCTTTGTTTGAATGTGTTTGACTTTTATTTGATTCTAAAAGTTTTGTTAAATGTGTTTGAGTTTTATTTGACTTAATTAGCTTTGTTAAATGGATTTGACTTTCGTTTGATTCAAAAAGCTTTGTTTGAGTGTGTTTGACTTTCATTTGACTCAATTAGCTTTGTTGAATGCATTTAACTTTCACTTGATTTTAAAAGCTTTGTTTTCATGTGTTTAACTTTCATTTGACTCAATTAGCTTTGTCGAATGCATTTGACTTTCATTTATTCAAAAATCTTTATATGAGTGTTTTTTACTTTAATTTGACTCAATTAGTTTTGTTGAATGCATTTGACTTTCATTTTATTTAAAAAGCTCTGTTTGAATGTGTTTAACTTTCATTTGAATCAATTAGCTTTTTTGAATAAATTTGACTTTCAATTTATTCAAAAAGCTTTGTATGAATGTGTTTGACTTTCCTTTGACTTAATTAGCTTTGTTGAATGCATTTGATTTTCATTTAATTTAAAAAGCTTTGTTTAAATGCGTTTGACTTTCATTTGATTCAATTAGCTTTGTTGCATGCATTTGACTTTCATTTGATACAAAAAGCTTTGTATGAATGTGATTGACTTTCATTTGACTCAATTAGCTTTGTTCAATGCATTTGACTTTCATTTGATCGAAAAAGCATTGTTTGAATGCGTTTGACTTTATTTGACTCAATTAGCTTTGTTGAATGCATTTCACTGTCATTGGATTCAAAAAGCTTTGTTTAAATGTGTTAGACATTCATTTGATTCAAAAAACTTTGTATGACTGTGATTGACATTCATTTGACTCAATTAGCTTTGTTGAATGCATTTGAATTTCATTTGATTGAAAAAGCTTTGTTAGAATGTGTTTGACTTTCATTTGACTCAATTAGCTTTGTTAAATGCATTTGACTTTCATTTGATTCAAAAGATCTGTAGGAATGTGTTTAACTTTCATTTGAATCAATTTGCTTTGTTGAATGCATTTGACTTACATTTGATTCAAAAAGTTTTATTTGAGTGGGTTAGACTTTCATTAGACTCAATTAGCTTTTGTTGAATGCATTTGACTTTCATTTTATTCTATAATCTTAGTTGAATGTGATTGACTTTCATTTGACACAATTAGCTTTGTTGAATGCATTTGAATTTCATTTGATTGAAAAAGCTTTGTTTGAATGTGTTTGATTTTCATTTGACTCAATTAGCTTTGTTCAATGCATTTGACTTTCATTTGATTCAAAAAGATTTGTTTAAATCTGTTTGACTTTCGTTTGATTCAATTAGCTTGGTCGAATAAATTTGACGTTTTATTGATTTAAAAATCTTTGTATGAATACGATTGACTTTCCTGTGATTTAATTAGCTTTATTGAATACATTTGACTTTCATTTGATTTAAAAAAACATTGTTTGAATGTGTTTGACTTTTATTTGACTCAATTAGCTTTGTTTAATGCATTTGACTTTCATTTTCTTAAAAAAGCTTTGTTTGAATGTGTTTGACTTTCATTTGACTCAATTACTTTTGTTGAAAGCATTTGACTTTCATTTGATTCAAAAAGCTTTGTTTCAATGTGTTTGACTACCATTTGACTCAATTTGCTTTCTTGAATGCATTTCTCTTTCATTTGATTCAAAAACCTTTGTTGAGTGTGTTTGACTTTCATTTGACACAATTAGCATTGTTGAATGCATTTGACTTTCATTTTATTCAAAAAGCTTTGTTTGAATGTGTCTGGCTTTCATTTGATTCTAAAAGCTTTGTTTAAATGTGTTTGACTTTTATTTGATTCTAAAAGTTTTGTTAAATGTGTTTGAGTTTTATTTGACTAAATTAGCTTTGTTAAATGGATTTGACTTTCATTTGATTCAAAAGGCTTTGTTTGAGTGTGTTTGACTTTTTTTTTTTTTTTTTTTTGGTAAATAGAGAATTTTATTACCAAAAGGAAGAGTTACAACTTACACAAGCTAAGTTATAACAAACAACTACCACCACATAACCTGAAAACAGGCCAAACCCCACTAAACAGTTTAAGCCCTATCTCTAGCCACCTTCTAGGAAGGGATCTAGAAAAAGAGACAAAAACAACCTAACTCAAGCTTCCAGCCACCTTCTAGGAAGGGTTCTGAAAGCCAAAGCTAGCCAAACAAGACACAAAGAAGCAAGCAAAGGACCTGCAATTGCCCAAAACCAAACTAAACTGCAGACTGCAGATAAACAAAACAGACCCTCCACCTAGACTCAGCTGTAGAAACAGCAGGACTAGACAAAAGAGGTATGACAACAAGACCCAGCAGACAGAATTACAGGATCAGCCATTTCCTGTCAGCAGCTGGACATCTACAAGCAACAGCAAACAAAATGTCTCTAAGCACAATTTCACCAGATTTGCAGCTTCCTGTAAAAATCAGAGAATTTCTCTGCAACCAAATATGGTAGACAGCTTCAGCAAAACACATTCCCAGCAATCTGTTTTTGGCTCTACCTTTTCTGCAGATTGTAGAAATCCACATAGCTTCATCCTTAAAACATAAGATAGGCCTGTTGTAGCCAAAGATAGCCAAAATTCTTCCCCAAATGCTCTTAGTAAATCTGCATTCAAAAAATAAGTGCTGGACAGACTCAAAGTGCATATTACAAAGAAAACAAATAGGGTCACACTGCATATTCCATAAGCTCAGTCTATCCTTAGTTAACAGTCTATTCCTTACAGCAAGCCATAAAATGAACAAGCTTTTAGGAGTAGCAGAATTGTTACACAACAGTCTTCTCCATGGAACCTTAGGAGCTTGGATCATGATTTTCAGATAAACCTTTTTAATCTTGACTTTATCACCATGCTTAACAGCATCCCATCCACCAATATTATCAATTATAGTCCTACATTTCAAGATTCTTCTGAGTACCCAAGAGCATCTCCTAGGGGCAGGTTTATCCCACCAAGAATTGTCCTTGAAATAGTAAATATGGACCCATTTCACCCATAAGTTGTCAGCTTTGTGAGCAAGATCCCAGAGCAGTTTAGTAATGGCAGCAGAATTCCACTCAGGGAGAGAAAGAAGGTTCCAGCCACCACTAACTTTGGGAAGACATACCTGGGACCAAGAGACAAGGGATTTCTTAGATGGGTTGGCTTTCCCAGTCCATAAGAAAGCTCTAAACCTTGATTCAATTTCCTTCAGGATCTTTTTAGGAAGAATAAAGATTTGAGCCCAGTATGTTTGTATTCCAAAAAGAACACTTTTCACTAACTGCAACCTACCAGCATAAGAAAGATGCCTAGCAGACCAACCATTAATTCTGGAAGTCACTTTATCAACAAGAGGTTTGCATTGGCCAATAGTCAACTTTTTTGAAGAGAGAGGAACCCCCAGATACTTAAAAGGAATGGTACCAGAAGCAACCCCAAGAAGATTTCTCAACTCAGTTTGACCAGAAATATCAAGACCACCAAAGAACACCTCACTTTTATCCAAGTTTGCAGACAGACCAGAAGCTTCAGAAAATTTAGAAAAAGCTTGGAAAAGCAAGGAGACAGACTGAGCATCAGCCCTAGAGAAGAGTAATAAATCATCAGCAAACATAAGATGTACAAGGTACAATTTCTCACATCTAGGATGATAATTGAAGTTAGGGTTCAGTTGTAACTCAGAGAGACATCTAGAGAGATACTCCATTCCAATAGCAAATAGAAAAGGAGACATTGGGTCCCCCTGTCTAAGACCCTTTTTTGCAGGGAAGGGCTTAGAGGGAATACCATTAATCAGGATAGAAAAGGAGACAGAAGACAAACAAGCCATAATCCAGGCAATAAACTGGTTAGGAAAACCAATCTCAGACATAACAGGCTTCAGAAAACTACATTCAACAGAATCATAAGCCTTTTTCAAGTCAATCTTCAACATACACCTTGGGGACAAAAACTTATGCCCATACCCTTTAATAAGCTCAGTGGCTAATAAAATGTTATCACCAATATGTTTCCCAGGGATAAAGCCAGCTTGAGAACCATCAATCACCTCAGAGACCACTTTTGCAAGCCTTGCAGTAAGAATTTTAGAGATAAGCTTATAAAGAACAGAACAGCAAGCAATTGGCCTGAAGTCTTTGGCAAATGAAGGATTTTGAACCTTAGGGACTAAGGTTACAGTAGTACAGTTCCAATGCTTTAACATAACACCAGTATTGAAGAACTCCAATACACCTGCATAAACATCATTTTTCACCACATCCCAGGATTTCTTGAAAAAATAAGAATTGAACCCATCTATCCCAGGAGCTTTGGAGCTGTCAATATCTTTCAGAGCTAAATCAATCTCCTCAACAGTAATAGGAGCAATAAGAGATAGCTGAGAATCCCTAGAGAGCTGAGCACCTCTTCTCACAGTGTTAAGATCAATCCCAGGAAGAGAAATAGCACTAGTACCCATCAAAGCTTTATAGAAGCCAGTAATTTCCTCTTCAATGGCAGCAGGGGTTTTCAATAAATTGCCATTACTATCAAAAATAGTATCAATTCTATTCCTGCTTTGTCTTTGTTTCATGGCAGCAAAAAAATATTTATTGTTACTGTCACCAAGAGTAAGCCAATCAATTCTGGATTTTTGCCTGTAGATACTTTCCTGAACATTAATCCAGTATTTGACTGTTTGGATAGCTTCCATTTCTTGAGTATGCAACTCAACATTATCAATATCAATAATAATCTGCTGCTGAATATTATTGAGATTAGCTTGAGCAGCTTCAATTTTTTCTCCAATCTTACCAAATTTCTCTATGTTCATAGTTTTAAGAGCAGCCTTAACTTGCTTGAGTTTAGACCAAACTCTGTACATTGCATTTCCAACAACAGGACATTGCCAAGCAGAATTCACCACACTCAAGAAATCTTCATGATCAGCCAAACAATTAAGAAACCTAAAAGGCCTCCCTTTGCCAGGTTGAGAATGAAAAATATCAAATAAAACTGGGTTATGATCAGAAAGAGAGGGAGGTAAATAAATAGCTTCTACATGCCCAAAAACCTCAATCCAATCTTGGTTTACAAATCCCCTATCAATCCTAGAATAAGTCCTAGGACCATTATGAGCTTTATTACACCAAGAGAAGAAAGAACCCTTACTCTTAATCTCTGCCAAAGCCAAGTCATCAACAAGAGTCTGAAAATCTTTAGTTTCATAATCAGTAACCATAGCCCCATTGATTCTATCATTACAAGACAGGATAGAGTTAAAATCACCAGCACACAACCATGCTCCAGAGATACCAGTTAACTGCCTGATGCCAGCCCATAAAGATAATCTATCCTGAACAGTGTGTAAGCCATACACAAAGGTAATGAAAATCTGAGTTTGCAGATCCTTTGTAGTGAGCAGACAATGAACTAACTGTTCCTGAGAAGATAGAACAGATAAATTTAGAAGATCAGATTTCCAACCTATCCAAATTCTACCTTTTGGAGAAGTAGCATAGTTAGCAAACCAAGACCAAGCACACCCAAACTTCCTTTGAATCTTAGTAGAGTTCCTCTGCTTTACTTTAGTTTCAATAAGACATAGAACATCACAACTTTGCTCAGAAAGTAGCTTTTTAACAGCAGCCACTTTCCCAGGGTCATTAAGACCCCTAATATTCCATGAGAGAATTATCATGACCCCAAAGGGGGATTCCCATCACCCCCATTAGGTTCATTGGTTTCTCCTACAGCTTCAACACCATCAGAATCTAAATACAAGGCCTGATAAGTATTAGAATTAGACACCTGAAAATTGATCTGCCTGTTTGCCTTTTTCTTAGATATCTTGCCTGGATTTTGCCACACATTGATGTTTTGCACCTGTTGAGGTGGAGTAATATCATCCACAGGATCAGGTTGAATAACATTTGCAGGCTTCTTTGGAACCCAAACTTTTTTCACTTGGTTCTGAACATGAATGGCTTTTGTCTCTACTGTTTTTTTCTTCTTAATGACTTGAGGCTTAGAGCAATCATGCCCAACCCTATCACATTTTTTACAGAAAGGAGGAGTCCACTCATATTGAACCTTAATCTCAATCATCTCAGCAGCAGGGCTTTCAACCCATACAGATGCAGGCAGAGGCTTAGTTACATCAATTTCAATCAACAGCCTAGCAAAAGAGACTCTAAGTTGTCTTGATGTACACTCATCTGCACATACTGGAACCCCAAGCAAACTACCAATCCTACTCAACGTGTTATCTCCCCAACAATTCAATGGTAGATTTTGCAATTTAACCCATAAAGGAATGGTTCTAAGGATTTCAGCATGAAAATCGAATTTATCAGACCATGCCTTAACAATTGCAGCCTTGCCAAAAAACATATGAGGTCCAGAATATAGAATAGCACTCTTATCTTCATCAGATTTAAGATTGATGATAAAGTAGCCCTCATCATGCCAGAAAATATCTGGTTTAGCTAAATTACTCCAGTTATCAGCAATATATTTATAAATAGCAGAAATAGTTGGAGAATAACCAACAACATAAAAGATAATAGCATTACCCCATTTCTTAATGCCAGCAATAATATCATCGGAGCTAAGCTTAGCAACAGCTTTCCCATCTCTCATTTCAGGGGCAATAAAAGACAGGGTAGTCCCTTTTGCACTCAGTTTTCCTTTGAACAAATCCTTCCATTCACCAGCAGTAGCTTCCGGGATTTGATTCGAAGCATTATTAGCCTTAGTAGTCTCTGGAATATCAACAATAGGAACATTCGAGTTCTGATTTTCCTCAAAAACCAATGGAACAGTAACCGCAGGAACCCTAGTTACTGTTCCATTAGATAGGGTTTGAGATTGAGCAATCGAACCTCTGAATGACTTCTCTAACGTCCTCAGGTCACCTCTGGATATCATACCTGCAGATGGATGTACCAGATGTGGTGGGGGGGTGACCAGTTCATCTTCTTCAGCAATCGGGTCAGAGGAAGGAAACCCAGATTTTCGCAGAGAATCCAAAACTTTATCAACAGGAGCATTAGAAATGCTTTGCGGGAGTGGGGTTGAAGATTTCTTCTTGCGAGGCATGATGAAGGAGAAGCTAGATGAAAACCCAACCTAGCAAACTCAAATCGCCATGGAAATCGCCTAGAGAGAAAATTTCCCAAACCTTTTCGATTCAAAAAGCTGATTCAAAAAGCCTTGACTCAATTAGTGTGTGTTTGACTTTCATTTGACTCAATTAGCTTTGTTAAATTTTTTTGACTTTCACTTGATTTTAAAAGCTTTGTTTTCATGTGTTTGACTTTCATTTGACTCAATTAGCTTTGTCGAATGCATTTGACTTTCATTTATTCAAAAATCTTTATATGAGTGTTTTTTTACTTTCATTTGACTCAATTAGTTTTGTTGAATGCATTTGACTTTCATTTTATTTAAAAAGCTCTGTTTGAATGTGTTTAACTTTCATTTGAATCAATTAGCTTTTTTGAATAAATTTGACTTTCAATTTATTCAAAAAGCTTTGTATGAATGTGTTTGACTTTCCTTTGACTTAATTAGCTTTGTTGAATGCATTTAATTTTCATTTAATTTAAAAAGCTTTGTTTAAATGTTTTTGACTTTCATTTGATTCAATTAGGTTTGTTGCATGCATTTGACTTTCATTTGGTACAAAAAGCTTTGTATGAATGTGATTGACTTTCATTTGACTCAATTAGCTTTGTTCAATGCATTTGACTTTCATTTGATCGAAAAAGCTTTGTTTGAATGCGTTTGACTTTATTTGACTCAATTACCTTTGTTGAATGCATTTCACTTTCATTGGATTCAATAAGCTTTGTTTAAATGTGTTAGACATTCATTTGATTCAAAAAACTTTGTATGACTGTGATTGACATTCATTTGACTCAATTAGCTTTGTTGAATGCATTTGAATTTCATTTGATTGAAAAAGCTTTGTTAGAATGTGTTTGACTTTCATTTGACTCAATTAGCTTTGTTAAATGCATTTGACTTTCATTTGATTCAAAAGATCTGTAGGAATGTGTTTAACTTTCATTTGAATCAATTTGCTTTGTTGAATGCATTTGACTTACATTTGATTCAAAAAGTTTTATTTGAGTGGGTTAGACTTTCATTAGACTCAATTAGCTTTTGTTGAATGCATTTGACTTTCATTTTATTCTATAATCTTAGTTGAATGTGATTGACTTTCATTTGACACAATTAGCTTTGTTGAATGCATTTGAATTTCATTTGATTGAAAAAGCTTTGTTTGAATGTGTTTGATTTTCATTTGACTCAATTAGCTTTGTTGAATGCATTTGACTTTCATTTGATTCAAAAAGATTTGTTTAAATGTGTTTGACTTTCGTTTGATTCAATTAGCTTGGTTGAATAAATTTGACGTTTTATTGATTTAAAAATCTTTGTACGAATGCGATTGAATTTCCTGTGATTTAATTAGCTTTATTGAATACATTTGACTTTCATTTGATTTAAAAAAACATTGTTTGAATGTGTTTGACTTTCATTTGACTCAATTAGCTTTGTTTAATGCATTTGACTTTCATTTGCTTAAAAAAGCTTTGTTTAAATGTGTTTGACTTTCATTTGACTCAATTACTTTTGTTGAAAGCATTTGACTTTCATTTGATTCAAAAAGCTTTGTTTCAATGTGTTTGACTGACATTTGACACAATTTGCTTTTTTGAATGCATTTGTCTTTCATTTGATTCAAAAACCTTTGTTGAGTGTGTTTGACTTTCATTTGACACAATTAGCATTGTTGAATGCATTTGACTTTCATTTTATTCAAAAAGCTTTGTTTGAATGTGTCTGGCTTTCATTTGATTCTAAAAGCTTTGTTTGAATGTGTTTGACTTTTATTTGATTCTAAAAGTTTTGTTAAATGTGTTTGAGTTTTATTTGACTAAATTAGCTTTGTTTAATGGATTTGACTTTCATTTGATTCAAAAAGCTTTGTTTGAGTGTGATTAACTTTCATTGGACTCAATTATCTTTGTTGAATGCATTTGACTTTCACTTGATTTTAAAAGCGTTGTTTTCATGTGTTTGACTTTCATTTGACTCAATTAGCTTTGTCGAATGCATTTGAATTTCATTTATTCAAAAATCTTTATATGAGTGTTTTTTACTTTCATTTGACTCAATTAGTTTTGTTGAATGCATTTGACTTTCATTTTATTTAAAAAGCTTTGTTTGAATGTGTTTAACTTTCATTTGAATCAATTAGCGTTTTTGAATAAATTTGACTTTCAATTTATTCAAAAAGCTTTGTATGAATGTGTTTGACTTTCCTTTGACTTAATTAGATTTTTTGAATGCATTTGATTTTCATTTAATTTAAAAAGCTTTGTTTAAATGTGTTTGACTTTCATTTGATTCAATTAGGTTTGTTACATGCATTTGACTTTCATTTGATCGAAAAAGCTTTGTTTGAATGCGTTTGACTTTATTTGACTCAATTAGCTTTGTTGAATGCATTTCACTTTCATTTGATTCAAAAAGCTTTGTTTAAATGTATTAGACATTCATTTGATTCAATAAACTATGTATGACTGTGATTGACATTCATTTGACTCAATTAGCTTTGTTGAATGCATTTGAATTTCATTTGATTGAAAAAGCTTTGTTTGAATGTGTTTGATTTTCATTTGACTCAATTAGCTTTGTTGAATGCATTTGACTTTCATTTGATTCAAAAAGATTTGTTTAAATGTGTTTGACTTTCGTTTGATTCAATTAGCTTGGTTGAATAAATTTGACGTTTTTTTGATTTAAAAATCTTTGTATAAATGCGATTGACTTTCCTGTGATTTAATTAGCTTTATTGAATACATTTGACTTTCATTTGATTTAAAAAACATTGTTTGAATGTGTTTGACTTTCATTTGACTCAACTAGCTTTGTATAATGCATTTGACTTTCATTTGCTTAAAAAAGCTTTGTTTGAATGTGTTTGACTTTCATCTGACTCAATTACTTTTGTTGAAAGCATTTGACTTTCATTTGATTCAAAAAGCTTTGTTTCAATGTGTTTGACTATCATTTGACACAATTTGCTTTCTTGAATGCATTTGTCTTTCATTTGATTCAAAAACCTTTGTTGAGTGTGTTTGACTTTCATTTGACACAATTAGCATTGTTGAATGCATTTGACTTTCATTTTATTCAAAAAGCTTTGTTTGAATGTGTCAGGCTTTCATTTGATTCTAAAAGCTTTGTTTGAATGTGTTTGACTTTTATTTGATTCTAAAAGTTTTGTTAAATGTGTTTGAGTTTTATTTGACTAAATTAGCTTTGTTAAATGGATTTGACTTTCATTTGATTCAAAAAGCTTTGTTTGAGTGTGTTTGACTTTCATTTGACTCAATTAGCTTTGTTGAACGCATTTGACTTTCACTTAATTTTAAAAGCTTTGTTTTCATGTGTTTGACTGTCATTTGACTCAATTAGCTTTGTCGAATGCATTTGACTTTCATTTATTCAAAAATCTTTATATGAGTGTTTTTTACTTTCATTTGACTCAATTAGTTTTGTTGAATGCATTTGACTTTCATTTTATTTAAAAAGCTTTGTTTGAATGTGTTTAACTTTCATTTGAATCAATTAGCTTTTTTGAATAAATTTGACTTTCAATTTATTCAAAAAGCTTTGTATGAATGTGTTTGACTTTCCTTTGACTTAATTAGCTTTTTTGAATGCATTTGATTTTCATTTAATTTAAAAAGCTTTGTTTAAATGTGTTTGACTTTCATTTGATTCAATTAGGTTTGTTGCATGTATTTGACTTTCATTTGGTACAAAAAGCTTTGTATGAATGTGATTGACTTTCATTTGACTCAATTAGCTTTGTTCAATGCATTTGACTTTCATTTGATCGAAAAAGCTTTGTTTGAATGCGTTTGACTTTATTTGACTCAATTAGCTTTGTTGAATGCATTTCACTTTCATTTGATTCAAAAAGCTTTGTTTAAATGTGTTAGACATTCATTTGATTCAAAAAACTTTGTATGACTGTGATTGACATTCATTTGACTCAATTAGCTTTGTTGAATGCATTTGAATTTCATTTGATTGAAAAAGCTTTGTTTGAATGTGTTTTATTTTCATTTGACTCAATTAGCTTTGTTGAATGCATTTGACTTTCATTTGATTCAAAAAGATTTGTTTAAATGTGTTTGACTTTCGTTTGATTCTGTAGACACCTAAAAATGTCTCCCCAAAACCAAACCCGATGATGAACAACCTTTTACCGCCATTATTGGTCGGGTTGAATATTTAATCTTTAGAGTGCTTAAATCCATGTTCCATTCAATACATTTCATAAACCAATCCAATTCCTAACCCATTTCACCAAACCATAACTTATGTTCCTTTTTTTCGTGCCTTTAAACCAAAAATAATTCATTTCGTGTCCATTAAAATCATTGATTTCGTGTCCTTTTTATAAAAACGTTTAGACCAGTTTATTTTGGTCCATAATCTAGGTCCAATTGTTAAATATTTGGATAGGGCTTTAAAAGATCTTTCCAACGATATATTATAAGCCCAAATCCGAGTTCTAACGAATTAGTTATGGCCAAAACACTAAACTAGATCTAAACCGAACCTAAGCCCACCTTACCTACGACCCAATGATCATGTGGAGGGTCCAAAGGATTTAATCCCACTCCTAATCCAATTAGGATTAATTGGAAGCTTCTATAAGTTTCTAAAAGGTCCTAATTATCCTTTTTGAAAAGATAAGATTAAAGAGGTTGAAATAGAATAAAACTCCTCTAGTAATTTAATTCGAATTGAAAGACGTTCAAAGATAGTCAGATATTTTTTTCGTTCGTCACTTTTTTTTTATCTGATTTTTATATGGTTGGATAGCTCTTGAAATTATCTTTCCAATGATATATTATAATATTAATTCCGAGCTATAACGAAAAAGATATAAAAGAAATACGAAACTCTGTCCAAAACTGACACCGTCCCACTATTTCGGCTATATCTTTTATTCTACATAATATTTTAATCTGATTCTAATTGTGTTAGAAAGTATACTTCAAGAGATTTCGAACGATATCTTATTCATCTTATTCCGACTTCTGGATCAAAAGATATGATAAAAACAAAACCGCAAAAACTGCTGTCTATCGCAAGAGTTTTATCCGATTCGAATTCTTATCTTTTCTTGATTCGACCCCTCTTTTTTCCCTATAAATAGAGGTCATATCTCCCCTTTTTCAATCATCAACAAGCTTGATCACCAAATCATTCTCTCTTCATTTCTTCTACATCAAAATATTCTCTCCTCTCTCCTTACACCAAAAATATTCTCTCCTCATTCTCTTGTTCTTGCCTAAATTCTAGCTACCCTATTCTCTCATTTTATATCCCTTAAGCACTCTAAGTAATCCATACAATACCCGAAGTTCTATACTTTAACCAAGGCGTGAAAGGTAGAATTAACTGAGGGTTTGGACCAAATAAACTATACTTTTTAGTTAATTTAATTTCCATTTGATTTATTTGTAGCAATTTAAAGGAACGCGCGGAATATGAGTAATTAATCACTTAATTACTCTTATTATTATTTCTTATTGCTAATATCATGATTAGGATTATTATTTGATTTTATTAACGCTATTATTGCTATATTGCTTCCAATATTAATGTTTGTTCTATTATTATTTATGATCACCATATTGCATGTTTAAAGAGAATATGTAATTGAAAATCACGCCTAATAAGATAATTTGGACAACCGGTTTAGGTTCCTTTAATCTTGTTATTAAATTAAGTGGTCACGATATTAGAGAATTATATGTGCATTAATTATATTAAACCAATTTAGCTTAATAATAGTTTGGAGCAAATTAAATATTTTGTTTACATGCCTTTGAGACCGCAAGAATACTTTTCATTATAAGAATCGAGTAGAGGCCAATACGGGCGAATGTGACTCCATGACTCACTTCGTACCATCATCCCCGATCCTCCTTTCGTGGTTCCGAACCATATGGGGTTAGTAATCTCATGGATTATGAATGGGGTGTAACCTTCACGGGTCAATCGTTGTTGCCTTTCGTTGTCCCTTAATCGTGGTTTTTCTTTTATGATCCGTGAACGGTTTACAAGTTCCTTAAAAACTTGTTGGCGGCTCCCTACTTTATTTGTCCCTAATCGTTGTCCCTAATCGTTATGTCAATTCCCACTTCCTATGAGTGCCAAGCATATATTCACACCATGCTTTTAACGTAGGCGCGCTTCGAACGACGCCTACAATTTGGCTACTCCACTGGGGAGGATTCTTGGTTATTTATCGATTTGAGTGATCGGTATTTAATTGAGATGAGTGGATGAGACTTGAAAGATTCTTGAATTGTATTCCTGCGATTTAATTGGCATTGTCACATATGCATATGCATATTAGGTTACCTATTTTTCCACAATAGTACGTGTTCTACGTACGTGGCTAGCCCGGGGGATTTAAGCTCTATCAACCCAAAAACGTTCATGACAATAAGGGTTCATCCGAGTTTTTAAATCCACCCAAACCATGGAGTCGAGTTCGATTTTATCACGAACTCGCGGAGCCGCCCGTTGGCATACACCCTCAAGGGAGGCTGCCTTGCTAACGCGTCCAAACTCTTAACCATGGTACCCTTTGGCACCCAAAAGCTTGACCATAGTGGAACATAGATCTTGACTTTAGGTTGCGAACTTCATTGCATCATTCGTGACAATGTGCTTATGTGTGCATATTTTTATTTTATTTTTTCTTCTCTCTTTTTTTTTTTTCTCTTATCAAACCTTTTTTTTTTTTTGTTAGAGTCGAGTCATAGGATTTTTTTTAATTTATCTTGAGTCAACCCGGATTTTTATTCCCGTATCCTGCATAAGAGTCAACTTGTTTTGGTCATAGCCGGAGTTCTAGAAAGAGTTACGTGTCGGGCCACCTATGGATCTGTAGCCCCGAGTTTTATCTTTTATTTGGCGTTGGTTTCGCCACAATCAGAGTCACAGAATTAAAGTTATAACCGATATACTACAACCTGTCCAGTTTAGGTGTCTTTTTAATTAGTGTGCAACCTCTTATTTTTATTTCTTCGTGTCAAGCTAGTTTTAGCCAAGTCCTTTAATCCGTGTCAACTCATATAACATAGGATTATAGATTTTTATTTTTATTTATATATACCCATGAGTCCTAACTCTTCTAGAATTCCACTTGTCTTCCTAGTTTCTTGTGATTATTGTGCTAACCTTTGTCTTTGGTTATGGTTGATCTTATTTACAACTAACGATTGCCAATGGATCGTTTTCACCTTGTAAATAGCATAAACATTAAAATTGGACAAAATTAATCAAGTTAGTTTGTCTTTTAGTCTTCCATGCTATTTGGTCCTTTGTTTTTCGTAACGTCGTCATGTCTAGTCATGCAATCATACCACGAGTCTTATAAACTCACCTAATCATACATGTTGAGTCGTTGCACATACTTTGTCTTCGAGTTATGCACTACATTGCTTATAATCGTATACTAGGACCATGCATGCGTCGTTTTTTGTCGTAATAGGAATGAGTAGAGTATTTCACATTGGTTTTGAAAATTTTTTCATACACTCTTCCTTTCCAATCCGAGTATTGAGTCAATGCATTAAGTGAGCTCATATATAGTACTCGAGTTCAAGAATCACTAGGAAAGAGTTGGAAGAATAAGGGGAACATCATTCCTTCCTTCTTTTCTTCTAATCAAAGCATCAGCAATAACAAATTTTTTGTCCCTCTTGGCGGTAACAAGTAATTCATAAGCATCTTTGAAGACGAAACACAAAATAAGTTTCCATACAAGATTTCATGTTTTTTTTTCTTCTTTCGTTCCAACCCTTTTTCCCTAATAAGTCTAGCATAGGTTCTCCTTATCCTTATGTCTCTATTTCCTTTGCATTCGATCATGTCATTCGCAAAAAAAAAAATAAAAAAAAATTGCCGAACTAAACACAAGGTACACCAATGATTTGAGACACCTTTGCAACCCTGTCATTCCCCTTAAAACATTGCAATCACATATCCATTTCTTCATCAACCACTTTGAGCCTCGTCTAACGTTTGGCCTTTATTTTTTCAACCTACATTCACTTAACCCAGGGATTGAAAGATGTGCAATTTGTGTAACAGTAAGAAAGCAAGTTTAAATAAAAAAAAGAATAAGTAAATTAAAAAAAAAAAAACAGTATCAGCTAAAGGCAAGTGTTCCAATGTCTTTGATATGAACACGTCTCGAATTGCGTCTCTCATCGAGTGCTTGGTACCGTGCCTGAGAAACATGAATGCTAAGTGAGTGATGGACCGCATTATCCGGGATTGCCTACATTGATTCAAATGACCAAATAAAAAAAAAAGTTCAAAGCAAAAAAAAATGTGTGAAAAATAAACCTTGCGAATTTAAAATTTTCAAATACACAATTGCATATCTTGGGGCTTCTCTCGGGTCTTGAACCTTTTACTCCTTTCTTCATTAAACCATCAACTTAACTACATTACAACCCTTGAAAGACCTCTTTGAGGTGTACATACACTTGTGCAGATTTCGGTTAGAGCTACGTTCGGCCTGATTCCTAACGGATACGTAGGCAACCTCACATTGAGGTGCGGCCACATTCATATTCATATATGTGCATGATCAAGTCAAAGAATATCCAATGCTTATCCCTTACCATTTAGAGCTAGACTTGGGGGCTTGAACCCACATCGTAGCTTACCCAGCCCAACAAGAGTCATCATCTTTGACTCTTCTCCCATCTATTTCCATCACCACAACCTTTGCAGCCAACCTTAGTATCACTTTCACACACTTCACTCACACATACATAGCCATATCATCCTTCCCTTTAAGAACCCTCTATCATGAAATCTTGTTTCAACACTGTGCATGTCATCATCTTTCAAGAAACATTCATTAGAAAAAAAACATTGTATACTTGCTTAGCTTCCTGACCTAAGCAATATTCATTGTTTCATGCATCGCATAATGTGCTGAGTTACATTTATATATCTGTGATTTTTAATCATAAAAAGCATATCGTGCTTAGCTCCTTGACTTAAGCAACGTTCATTATGCAATAATCACTTCGTCTATATACGTGCTTAGCTTCTAGACCTAAGTGACGTTCAAGATCGTTTCTTACACCATATATGATGCTTAGCTCCATAACCTAAGTTCATTCATCTATCGTGTCACATGATGTAATTGTCCTTAGCCTCCTGGCCAAAGAGCATACATCATGCATAAACTGTTTTCAAGACAAGCAATTCAATTCATACGATTCATTTTGTCTTGCTTAAGGAGGAAGTTCAAAACTTCTTCCCCTATTTTATTATTTTCTTTTGGGGAAGTTCAAAAACTTTTTCAAAATTTTCTCATCGAGGGAAGTTCGAAAATAAATCTTTTTCATGTCTTTCTTTTTCGGGAGAAAGTCGGTACCCTCCACTCATGACAAAAATGACGGAAAATTTTTGCTTTTGCATCTTCGTTTGCTTGTGTCTGCACACACACTCAAATCATACATATACACACATACACAAAATCACAAGTCATACACATGTCATGTCAAGTCAAACTTGGTCAATTCAGTTGGTCGAGTCAATCATGGTCTATACTAGTCCCTTGGCAAATTTTATTTTGCAGGTCTCAATTACAGCCCACATTCGGGGACAAGCGGACCATCTATAGCCCACGTCCGGGGACAAACGGACCATCTACAGCCCACGTCCGAGGACAAGCGGACCACCTACAGCCCACGTTCGAGGACAAGCGGACCACCTACACCCGCGTCCGGGGACAAGCGGACCATCCACAGCCCACGTCCGGGGACAAGCAGACGATCTACAGCCCACGTCCGGGGACAAGCGGACCATCTACAGCCCACGTCCGGGGACAAGCGGACCATCTACAGCCCACGTTCGGGGACAAGTGAACCAACTACAGCCCACGTTCGGGGACAATCGAACCACCATCATTTCACGGCGCAAAGTTCTCGATACACAGAGACTTGCAATTTCATCATCAGACAAGTTTTTCCTCAAGCATGGAAAATTGTCATATGTCGACTTTCCTCAAGCATGGAGAGTATCATCCGGTAGATTTCTTCAAGCATAGAAAACTGCCAAATTCATCAGTCGACTTTCCTCAAGCATGAAAAGTATCTCAATCGGTGGGTTTCTTCAAGCATAGAAAGCTACCAAACATCATTTGTCGACTTTCCTCAAGCATGGAAAGTATCATCTGGTGGATTCCTTCAAGCATAGGAAGCTACCAAACTCATTTGTCATCGATACACTGGTGTCAGATACGCATTCTATCTCTTTACTCTTTTATCTGTGGAACTAACATTTTTCTGCAGCTATCGGCGTATATAGAGTGATTTAGGATAGCAGAACAGCTTAAATCATTCTCCGTCCCTATCGACTACTTTGACTATCGTTTTCGAAACTGACGTTTCTACAAACTCAGTCAAAGTGGGGGCTTCTGTAGACACCTAAAAATATCTCCCCAAAACCAAACCCGATGATGAACAACCTTTTACCGCCATTATTGGTCGGGTTGAATATTTAATCTTTAGAGTGCTTAAATCCATGTTCCATTCAATACATTTCATAAACCAATCCGATTCCTAACCCTTTTCACCAAACCATAACTTATGTTCCTTTTTTTCGTGCCTTTAAACCCAAAATAATTCATTTCGTGTCCATTAAAATCATTCATTTCGTGTCCTTTTTATAAAAACGTTTAGACCAGTTTATTTTGGTCCGTAATCTGGGTCCAATTGTTAAATATTTGGATAGGGCTTTAAAAGATCTTTCCAACGATATATTATAAGCCCAAATCCGAGTTCTAACGAATAAGTTATGGCCAAAACACTAAACTGGATCTAAACCGAACCTAAGCCCACCTTACCTACGACCCAATGATCATGTGGAGGGTCCATAGGATTTAATCCCACTCCTAATCCAATTAGGATTAATTGGAAGCTTCTAAAAGTTTCTAAAAGGTCCTAATTATCCTTTTTGAAAAGATAAGATTAAAGAGGTTGAAATAGAATAAAACTCCTCTAGTAATTTAATTCGAATTGAAAGACGTTCAAAGATAGTCAGATATTTTTTTCGTTCGTCATTTTTTTTTATCTGATTTTTATATGGTTGGATAGCTCTTGAAATTATCTTTCCAATGATATATTATAATATTAATTCCGAGCTATAACGAAAAAGATATAAAAGAAATACGAAACTCTGTCTAAAACTGACACCGTCCCACTATTTCGGCTATATCTTTTATTCTACATAATATTTTAATCTGATTCTAATTGTGTTAGAAATTATACTTCAAGAGATTTCCAACGATATCTTATTCATCTTATTCCGACTTCTGGATCAAAAGATATGATAAAAACAAAAACCTCAAAAACTGCTGTCCATCGCAAGAGTTTTATCCGATTCGAATTCTTATCTTTTCTTGATTCGACCCCTCTTTTTTCCCTATAAATAGAGTTCATATCTCCCCTTTTTCAATCATCAACAAGCTTGATCACCAAATCATTCTCTCTTCCTTTCTTCTACATCAAAATATTCTCTCCTCTCTCCTTACACCAAAAATATTCTCTCCTCATTCTCTTGTTCTTGCCTAAATTCTAGCTACCCTATTCTCTCATTTTATATCCCTTAAGCACTCTAAGGAATCCATACAATACCCGAAGTTCTATACTTTAACCAAGGCGTGAAAGGTAGAATTAACTGAGGGTTTGGACCAAATCAACTCTACTTTTTAGTTAATTTAATTTCCATTTGATTTATTTTTATTGAAGTTACTAACAATTTATTCACGATGTAGCAATTTAAAGGAACGCGCGGAATGTGAGTAATTAATCACTTAATTACTCTTATTATTATTTCTTATTGTTAATATCATGATTAGGATTATTATTTGATTTGATTAACGCTATTATTGCTATATTGCTTCCAATATTAATGTTTGTTCTATTATTATTTATGATCACCATATTGCATGTTTAAAGAGAATATGTAATTGAAAATCACGCCTAATAAGATAATTTGGACAACCGGTTTAAGTTCCTTTAATCTTGTTATTAAATTAAGTGGTCACGATATTATAGAATTATATGTGCATTAATTATATTAAACCAATTTAGCTTAATAATAGTTTGGAGCAAATTAAATATTTTGTTTGCATGCCTTTGAGATCGCAAGAATACTTTTCATTATAAGAATCGAGTAGAGGCCAATACGGGCGAATGTGACTCCATGACTCACTTCGTACCATCATCCCCGATCCTCCTTTCGTGGTTCCGAACCATATGGAGTTAGTAATCTCATGGATTATGAATGGGGTGTAACCTTCACGGGTCAATCGTTGTTGCCTTTCGTTGTCCCTTAATCGTGGTTGCCTTTTATGATCCGTGAACGGTTTACAAGTTGCTTAAAAACTTGTTGGCGGCTCCCTACTTTATTTGTCCCTAATCGTTGTCCCTAATCGTTATGTCAATTCCCACTTCCTATGAGTGCCAAGCATATTCACACCATGCTTTTAACGTAGGCGCGCTTCGAACGACGCCTACAGATTCAATTAGCTTGGTTGAATAAATTTGACGTTTTATTGATTTAAAAATCTTTGTATGAATGCGATTGACTTTCCTGTGATTTAATTAGCTTTATTGAATACATTTGACTTTCATTTGATTTAAAAAAACATTGTTTGAATGTGTTTGACTTTCATTTGACTCAATTAGCTTTGTTTAATGCATTTGACTTTCATTTGCTTAAAAAAGCTTTGTTTGAATGTGTTTGACTTTCATTTGACTCAATTACTTTTGTTGAAAGCATTTGACTTTCATTTGATTCAAAAAGCTTTGTTTCAATGTGTTTGACTATCATTTGACACAATTTGCTTTCTTGAATGCATTTGTCTTTCATTTGATTCAAAAACCTTTGTTGCGTGTGTTTGACTTTCATTTGACACAATTAGCATTGTTGAATGCATTTGACTTTCATTTTATTCAAAAATCTTTGTTTGAATGTGTCTGGCTTTCATTTGATTCTAAAAGCTTTCTTTGAATGTGTTTGACTTTTATTTGCTTCTAAAAGTTTTGTTAAATGTGTTTGAGTTTTATTTGACTAAATTAGCTTTGTTAAATGGATTTGACTTTCATTTGATTCAAAAGGCTTTGTTTGAGTGTGTTTGACTTTCATTTGACTCAATTAGCTTTGTTAAATTTTTTTGACTTTCACTTGATTTTAAAAGCTTTGTTTTCATGTGTTTGACTTTCATTTGACTCAATTAGCTTTGTCGAATGCATTTGACTTTCATTTATTCAAAAATCTTGATATGAGTGTTTTTTACTTTCATTTGACTCAATTAGTTTTGTTGAATGCATTTGACTTTCATTTTATTTAAAAAGCTCTGTTTGAATGTGTTTAACTTTCATTTGAATCAATTAGCTTTTTTGAATAAATTTGACTTTCAATTTATTCAAAAAGCTTTGTATGAATGTGTTTGACTTTCCTTTGACTTAATTAGCTTTGTTAAATGCATTTGATTACCATTTAATTTAAAAATCTTTGTTTAAATGTGTTTGACTTTCATTTGATTCAATTAGGTTTGTTGCATGCGTTTGACTTTCATTTGGTACTAAAAGCTTTGTATGAATGTGATTGACTTTCATTAGACTCAATTAGCTTTGTTTAATGCATTTGACTTTCATTTGATCGAAAAAGCTTTGTTTGAATGCGTTTGACTTTATTTGACTCAATTAGCTTTGTTGAATGCATTTCACTTTCATTTGATTCAAAAAGCTATGTTTAAATGTGTTAGACATTCATTTGATTCAAAAAACTTTGTATGACTGTGATTGACATTCATTTGACTCAATTAGCTTTGTTGAATGCATTTGAATTTCATTTGATTGAAAAAGCTTTGTTTGAATGTGTTTGATTTTCATTTGACTCAATTAGCTTTGTTGAATGCATTTGACTTTCATTTGATTCAAAAAGATTTGTTTAAATGTGTTTGACTTTCGTTTGATTCAATTAGCTTGGTTGAATAAATTTGACGTTTTATTGATTTAAAAATCTTTGTATGAATGCGATTGACTTTCCTGTGATTTAATTAGCTTTATTGAATACATTTGACTTTCATTTGATTTAAAAAAACATTGTTTGAATGTGTTTGACTTTCATTTGACTCAACTAGCTTTGTTTAATGCATTTGACTTTCATTTGCTTAAAAAAGCTTTGTTTGAATATGTTTGACTTTCATTTGACTCAATTACTTTTGTTGAAAGCATTTGACTTTCATTTGATTCAAAAAGCTTTGTTTCAATGTGTTTGACTATCATTTGACACAATTTGCTTTCTTGAATGCATTTGTCTTTCATTTGATTCAAAAACCTTTGTTGAGTGTGTTTGACTTTCAGTTGACACAATTAGCATTGTTGAATGCATATGACTTTCATTTTATTCAAAAAGCTTTGTTTGAATGTGTCTGGCTTTCATTTGATTCTAGAAACTTTGTTTGAATGTGTTTGACTTTTATTTGATTCTTAAAGTTTTGTTAAATGTGTTTGAGTTTTATTTGACTAAATTAGCTTTGTTAAATGGATTTGACTTTCATTTGATTCAAAAAGCTTTGTTTGAGTGTGTTTGACTTTCATTTGACTCAATTAGCTTTGTTGAATGCATTTGACTTTCACTTAATTTTAAAAGCTTTGTTTTCATGTGTTTGACTGTCATTTGACTTAATTAGCTTTGTCGAATGCATTTGACTTTCATTTATTCAAAAATCTTTATATGAGTGTTTTTTACTTTCATTTGACTTAATTAGTTTTGTTGAATGCATTTGACTTTCATTTTATTTAAAAAGCTTTGTTTGAATGTGTTTAACTTTCATTTGAATCAATTAGCTTTTTTGAATAAATTTGACTTTCAATTTATTCAAAAAGCTTTGTATGAATGTGTTTGACTTTCCTTTGACTTAATTAGCTTTTTTGAATGCATTTGATTTTCATTTAATTTAAAAAGCTTTGTTTAAATGTGTTTGACTTTCATTTGATTCAATTAGGTTTGTTGCATGCATTTGACTTTCATTTGGTACAAAAAGCTTTGTATGAATGTGATTGACTTTCATTTGACTCAATTAGCTTTGTTCAATGCATTTGACTTTCATTTGATCGAAAAAGCTTTGTTTGAATGCGTTTGACTTTATTTGACTCAATTAGCTTTGTTGAATGCATTTCACTTTCATTTGATTCAAAAAGCTTTGTTTAAATGTGTTAGACATTCATTTGATTCAAAAAACTTTGTATGACTGTGATTGACATTCATTTGACTCAATTAGCTTTGTTGAATGCATTTGAATTTCATTTGATTGAAAAAGCTTTGTTTGAATGTGTTTTATTTTCATTTGACTCAATTAGCTTTGTTGAATGCATTTTACTTTCATTTGATTCAAAAAGATTTGTTTAAATGTGTTTGACTTTCGTTTGATTCTGTAGACACCTAAAAATGTCTCCCCAAAACCAAACCCGATGATGAACAACCTTTTACCGCCATTATTGGTCGGGTTGAATATTTAATCTTTAGAGTGCTTAAATCCATGTTCCATTCAATACATTTCATAAACCAATCCAATTCCTAACCCATTTCACCAAACCATAACTTATGTTCCTTTTTTTCGTGCCTTTAAACCAAAAATAATTCATTTCGTGTCCATTAAAATCATTCATTTCGTGTCCTTTTTATAAAAACGTTTAGACCAGTTTATTTTGGTCCATAATCTGGGTCCAATTGTTAAATATTTGGATAGGGCTTTAAAAGATCTTTCCAACGATATATTATAAGCCCAAATCCGAGTTCTAACGAATAAGTTATGGCCAAAACACTAAACTGGATCTAAACCGAACCTAAGCCCACCTTACCTACGACCCAATGATCATGTGGAGGGTCCATAGGATTTAATCCCACTCCTAATCCAATTAGGATTAATTGGAAGCTTCTAAAAGTTTCTAAAAGGTCCTAATTATCCTTTTTGAAAAGATAAGATTAAAGAGGTTGAAATAGAATAAAACTCCTCTAGTAATTTAATTCGAATTGAAAGACGTTCAAAGATAGTCAGATATTTTTTTCGTTCGTCACTTTTTTTTATCTGATTTTTATATGGTTGGATAGGTCTTGAAATTATCTTTCCAATGATATATTATAATATTAATTCCGAGCTATAACGAAAAAGATATAAAAGAAATACGAAACTCTGTCTAAAACTGACACCGTCCCACTATTTCGGCTATATCTTTTATTCTACATAATATTTTAATCTGATTCTAATTGTGTTAGAAATTATACTTCAAGAGATTTCCAACGATATCTTATTCATCTTATTCCGACTTCTGGATCAAAAGATATGATAAAAACAAAAACCGCAAAAACTGCTGTCTATCGCAAGAGTTTTATCCGATTCGAATTCTTATCTTTTCTTGATTCGACCCCTCTTTTTTCCCTATAAATAGAGTTCATATCTCCCCTTTTTCAATCATCAACAAGCTTGATCACCAAATCATTCTCTCTTCCTTTCTTCTACATCAAAATATTCTCTCCTCTCTCCTTACACCAAAAATATTCTCTCCTCATTCTCTTGTTCTTGCCTAAATTCTAGCTACCCTATTCTCTCATTTTATATCCCTTAAGCACTCTAAGGAATCCATACAATACCCGAAGTTCTATACTTTAACCAAGGCGTGAAAGGTAGAATTAACTGAGGGTTTGGACCAAATCAACTCTACTTTTTAGTTAATTTAATTTCCATTTGATTTATTTTTATTGAAGTTACTAACAATTTATTCACGATGTAGCAATTTAAAGGAACGCGCGGAATGTGAGTAATTAATCACTTAATTACTCTTATTATTATTTCTTATTGTTAATATCATGATTAGGATTATTATTTGATTTGATTAACGCTATTATTGCTATATTGCTACCAATATTAATGTTTGTTCTATTATTATTTATGATCACCATATTGCATGTTTAAAGAGAATATGTAATTGAAAATCACGCCTAATAAGATAATTTGGACAACCGGTTTAAGTTCCTTTAATCTTGTTATTAAATTAAGTGGTCACGATATTATAGAATTATATGTGCATTAATTATATTAAACCAATTTTGCTTAATAATAGTTTGGAGCAAATTAAATATTTTGTTTGCATGCCTTTGAGATCGCAAGAATACTTTTCATTATAAGAATCGAGTAGAGGCCAATACGGGCGAATGTGACTCCATGACTCACTTCGTACCATCATCCCCGATCCTCCTTTCGTGGTTCCGAACCATATGGAGTTAGTAATCTCATGGATTATGAATGGGGTGTAACCTTCACGGGTCAATCGTTGTTGCCTTTCGTTGTCCCTTAATCGTGGTTGCCTTTTATGATCCGTGAACGGTTTACAAGTTGCTTAAAAACTTGTTGGCGGCTCCCTACTTTATTTGTCCCTAATCGTTGTCCCTAATCGTTATGTCAATTCCCACTTCCTATGAGTGCCAAGCATATTCACACCATGCTTTTAACATTACACCGATTTACTCATAAATTGTCGACACATTTTTATCTTTATACGAAGTACTAAAAAGTAAGTATAGGCGCGCTTCGAACGACGCCTACAGATTCAATTAGCTTGGTTGAATAAATTTGACGTTTTATTGATTTAAAAATCTTTGTATGAATGCGTTTGACTTTCCTGTGATTTAATTAGCTTTATTGAATACATTTGACTTTCATTTGATTTAAAAAAACATTGTTTGAATGTGTTTGACTTTCATTTGACTCAATTAGCTTTGTTTAATGCATTTGACTTTCATTTGCTTAAAAAAGCTTTGTTTGAATGTGTTTGACTTTCATTTGACTCAATTACTTTTGTTGAAAGCATTTGACTTTCATTTGATTCAAAAAGCTTTGTTTCAATGTGTTTGACTATCATTTGACACAATTTGCTTTCTTGAATGCATTTGTCTTTCATTTGATTCAAAAACCTTTGTTGAGTGTGTTTGACTTTCATTTGACACAATTAGCATTGTTGAATGCATTTGACTTTCATTTTATTCAAAAATCTTTGTTTGAATGTGTCTGGCTTTCATTTGATTCTAAAAGCTTTCTTTGAATGTGTTTGACTTTTATTTGCTTCTAAAAGTTTTGTTAAATGTGTTTGAGTTTTATTTGACTAAATTAGCTTTGTTAAATGGATTTGACTTTCATTTGATTCAAAAGGCTTTGTTTGAGTGTGTTTGACTTTCATTTGACTCAATTAGCTTTGTTAAATTTTTTTGACTTTCACTTGATTTTAAAAGCTTTGTTTTCATGTGTTTGACTTTCATTTGACTCAATTAGCTTTGTCGAATGCATTTGACTTTCATTTATTCAAAAATCTTTATATGAGTGTTTTTTACTTTCATTTGACTCAATTAGTTTTGTTGAATGCATTTGACTTACATTTTATTTAAAAAGCTCTGTTTGAATGTGTTTAACTTTCATTTGAATCAATTAGCTTTTTTGAATAAATTTGACTTTCAATTTATTCAAAAAGCTTTGTATGAATGTGTTTGACTTTCCTATGACTTAATTAGCTTTGTTAAATGCATTTGATTACCATTTAATTTAAAAATCTTTGTTTAAATGTGTTTGACTTTCATTTGATTCAATTAGGTTTGTTGCATGCATTTGACTTTCATTTGGTACTAAAAGCTTTGTATGAATGTGATTGACTTTCATTTGACTCAATTAGCTTTGTTTAATGCATTTGACTTTCATTTGATCGAAAAAGCTTTGTTTGAATGCGTTTGACTTTATTTGACTCAATTAGCTTTGTTGAATGCATTTCACTTTCATTTGATTCAAAAAGCTATGTTTAAATGTGTTAGACATTCATTTGATTCAAAAAACTTTGTATGACTGTGATTGACATTCATTTGACTCAATTAGCTTTGTTGAATGCATTTGAATTTCATTTGATTGAAAAAGCTTTGTTTGAATGTGTTTGATTTTCATTTGACTCAATTAGCTTTGTTGAATGCATTTGACTTTCATTTGATTCAAAAAGATTTGTTTAAATGTGTTTGACTTTCGTTTGATTCAATTAGCTTGGTTGAATAAATTTGACGTTTTATTGATTTAAAAATCTTTGTATGAATGCGATTGACTTTCCTGTGATTTAATTAGCTTTATTGAATACATTTGACTTTCATTTGATTTAAAAAAACATTGTTTGAATGTGTTTGACTTTCATTTGACTCAACTAGCTTTGTTTAATGCATTTGACTTTCATTTGCTTAAAAAAGCTTTGTTTGAATATGTTTGACTTTCATTTGACTCAATTACTTTTGTTGAAAGCATTTGACTTTCATTTGATTCAAAAAGCTTTGTTTCAATGTGTTTGACTATCATTTGACACAATTTGCTTTCTTGAATGCATTTGTCTTTCATTTGATTCAAAAACCTTTGTTGAGTGTGTTTGACTTTCAGTTGACACAATTAGCATTGTTGAATGCATATGACTTTCATTTTATTCAAAAAGCTTTGTTTGAATGTGTCTGGCTTTCATTTGATTCTAGAAACTTTGTTTGAATGTGTTTGACTTTTATTTGATTCTTAAAGTTTTGTTAAATGTGTTTGAGTTTTATTTGACTAAATTAGCTTTGTTAAATGGATTTGACTTTCATTTGATTCAAAAAGCTTTGTTTGAGTGTGTTTGACTTTCATTTGACTCAATTAGCTTTGTTGAATGCATTTGACTTTCACTTAATTTTAAAAGCTTTGTTTTCATGTGTTTGACTGTCATTTGACTTAATTAGCTTTGTCGAATGCATTTGACTTTCATTTATTCAAAAATCTTTATATGAGTGTTTTTTACTTTCATTTGACTTAATTAGTTTTGTTGAATGCATTTGACTTTCATTTTATTTAAAAAGCTTTGTTTGAATGTGTTTAACTTTCATTTGAATCAATTAGCTTTTTTGAATAAATTTGACTTTCAATTTATTCAAAAAGCTTTGTATGAATGTGTTTGACTTTCCTTTGACTTAATTAGCTTTTTTGAATGCATTTGATTTTCATTTAATTTAAAAAGCTTTGTTTAAATGTGTTTGACTTTCATTTGATTCAATTAGGTTTGTTGCATGCATTTGACTTTCATTTGGTACAAAAAGCTTTGTATGAATGTGATTGACTTTCATTTGACTCAATTAGCTTTGTTCAATGCATTTGACTTTCATTTGATCGAAAAAGCTTTGTTTGAATGCGTTTGACTTTATTTGACTCAATTAGCTTTGTTGAATGCATTTCACTTTCATTTGATTCAAAAAGCTTTGTTTAAATGTGTTAGACATTCATTTGATTCAAAAAACTTTGTATGACTGTGATTGACATTCATTTGACTCAATTAGCTTTGTTGAATGCATTTGAATTTCATTTGATTGAAAAAGCTTTGTTTGAATGTGTTTTATTTTCATTTGACTCAATTAGCTTTGTTGAATGCATTTGACTTTCATTTGATTCAAAAAGATTTGTTTAAATGTGTTTGACTTTCGTTTGATTCTGTAGACACCTAAAAATGTCTCCCCAAAACCAAACCCGATGATGAACAACCTTTTACCGCCATTATTGGTCGGGTTGAATATTTAATCTTTAGAGTGCTTAAATCCATGTTCCATTCAATACATTTCATAAACCAATCCAATTCCTAACCCATTTCACCAAACCATAACTTATGTTCCTTTTTTTCGTGCCTTTAAACCAAAAATAATTCATTTCGTGTCCATTAAAATCATTCATTTCGTGTCCTTTTTATAAAAACGTTTAGACCAGTTTATTTTGGTCCATAATCTGGGTCCAATTGTTAAATATTTGGATAGGGCTTTAAAAGATCTTTCCAACGATATATTATAAGCCCAAATCCGAGTTCTAACGAATAAGTTATGGCCAAAACACTAAACTGGATCTAAACCGAACCTAAGCCCACCTTACCTACGACCCAATGATCATGTGGAGGGTCCAAAGGATTTAATCCCACTCCTAATCCAATTAGGATTAATTGGAAGCTTCTATAAGTTTCTAAAAGGTCCTAATTATCCTTTTTGAAAAGATAAGATTAAAGAGGTTGAAATAGAATAAAACTCCTCTAGTAATTTAATTCGAATTGAAAGACGTTCAAAGATAGTCAGATATTTTTTTCGTTCGTCACTTTTTTTTTATCTGATTTTTATATGGTTGGATAGCTCTTGAAATTATCTTTCCAATGATATATTATAATATTAATTCCGAGCTATAACGAAAAAGATATAAAAGAAATACGAAACTCTGTCCAAAACTGACACCGTCCCACTATTTCGGCTATATCTTTTATTCTACATAATATTTTAATCTGATTCTGATTGTGTTAGAAAGTATACTTCAAGAGATTTCCAACGATATCTTATTCATCTTATTCCGACTTCTGGATCAAAAGATATGATAAAAACAAAAACCGCAAAAACTGCTGTCTATCGCAAGAGTTTTATCCGATTCGAATTCTTATCTTTTCTTGATTCGACCCCTCTTTTTTCCCTATAAATAGAGGTCATATCTCCCCTTTTTCAATCATCAACAAGCTTGATCACCAAATCATTCTCTCTTCATTTCTTCTACATCAAAATATTCTCTCCTCTCTCCTTACACCAAAAATATTCTCTCCTCATTCTCTTGTTCTTGCCTAAATTCTAGCTACCCTATTCTCTCATTTTATATCCCTTAAGCACTCTAAGTAATCCATACAATACCCGAAGTTCTATACTTTAACCAAGGCGTGAAAGGTAGAATTAACTGAGGGTTTGGACCAAATAAACTCTACTTTTTAGTTAATTTAATTTCCATTTGATTTATTTTTATTGAAGTTACTAACAATTTATTCACGATATAGCAATTTAAAGGAACGCGCGGAATGTGAGTAATTAATCACTTAATTACTCTTATTATTATTTCTTATTGCTAATATCATGATTAGGATTATTATTTGATTTGATTAACGCTATTATTGCTATATTGCTTCCAATATTAATGTTTGTTCTATTATTATTTATGATCACCATATTGCATGTTTAAAGAGAATATGTAATTGAAAATCACGCCTAATAAGATAATTTGGACAACCGGTTTAGGTTCCTTTAATCTTGTTATTAAATTAAGTGGTCACGATATTATAGAATTATATGTGCATTAATTATATTAAACCAATTTAGCTTAATAATAGTTTGGAGCAAATTAAATATTTTGTTTGCATGCCTTTGAGATCGCAAGAATACTTTTCATTATAAGAATCGAGTAGAGGCCAATACGGGCGAATGTGACTCCATGACTCACTTCGTACCATCATCCCCGATCCTCCTTTCGTGGTTCCGAACCATATGGGGTTAGTAATCTCATGGATTATGAATGGGGTGTAACCTTCACGGGTCAATCGTTGTTGCCTTTCGTTGTCCCTTAATCGTGGTTGCCTTTTATGATCCATGAACGGTTTACAAGTTCCTTAAAAACTTGTTGGCGGCTCCCTACTTTATTTGTCCCTAATCGTTGTCCCTAATCGTTATGTCAATTCCCACTTCCTATGAGTGCCAAGCATATTCACACCATGCTTTTAACGTAGGCGCGCTTCGAACGACGCCTACAATTTGGCTACTCCACTGGGGAGGATTCTTGGTTATTTATCGATTTGAGTGATCGGTATTTAATTGAGATGAGTGGATGAGACTTGAAAGATTCTTGAATTGTATTCCTGCGATTTAATTGGCATTGTCACATATGCATATGCATATTAGGTTACCTATTTTTCCACAATAGTACGTGTTCTACGTACGTGGCTAGCCCGGGGGATTTAAGCTCTATCAACCCAAAAACGTTCATGACAATAAGGGTTCATCCGAGTTTTTAAATCCACCCAAACCATGGAGTCGAGTTCGATTTTATCACGAACTCGCGGAGCCGCCCGTTGGCATACACCCTCAAGGGAGGCTGCCTTGCTAACGCGTCCAAACTCTTAACCATGGTACCCTTTGGCACCCAAAAGCTTGACCATAGTGGAACATAGATCTTGACTTTAGGTTGCGAACTTCATTGCATCATTCGTGACAATGTGCTTATGTGTGCATATTTTTATTTTATTTTTTCTTCTCTCTTTTTTTTTTTTTTTCTCTTATCAAACCTTTTTTTTTTTTTGTTAGAGTCGAGTCATAGGATTTTTTTTAATTTATCTTGAGTCAACCCGGATTTTTATTCCCGTATCCTGCATAAGAGTCAACTTGTTTTGGTCATAGCCGGAGTTCTAGAAAGGGTTACGTGTCCTGCCACCTATGGATCTGTAGCCCCGAGTTTTATCTTTTATTTGGAGTTGGTTTCGCCACAATCAGAGTCACATAATAAAAGTTATAACCGATATACTACAGCCTGTCCAGTTTAGGTGTCTTTTTAATTAGTGTGCAACCTCTTATTTTTATTTCTTCGTGTCAAGCTAGTTTTAGCCAAGTCCTTTAATCCGTGTCAACTCATATAACATAGGATTATAGATTTTTATTTTTATTTATATATACCCATGAGTCCTAACTCTTCTAGAATTCCACTTGTCTTCCTAGTTTCTTGTGATTATTGTGCTAACCTTTGTCTTTGGTTATGGTTGATCTTATTTACAACTAACGATTGCCAATGGATCGTTTTCACCTTGTAAATAGCATAAACATTAAAATTGGACAAAATTAATCAAGTTAGTTTGTCTTTTAGTCTTCCATGCTATTTGGTCCTTTGTTTTTCGTAACGTCGTCATGTCTAGTCATGCAATCATACCACGAGTCTTATAAACTCACCTAATCATACATGTTGAGTCGTTGCACATACTTTGTCTTCGAGTTATGCACTATATTACTTATAATCGTATACTAGGACCATGCATGCGTCGTTTTTTGTCGTAATAGGAATGAGTAGAGTATTTCACATTGGTTTTGAAAATTTTTTCATACACTCTTCCTTTCCAATCCGAGTATTGAGTCAATGCATTAAGTGAGCTCATATATAGTACTCGAGTTCAAGAATCACTAGGAAAGAGTTGGAAGAATAAGGGGAACGTCATTCCTTCCTTCTTTTCTTCTAATCAAAGCATCAGCAATAACAAATTTTTTGTCCCTCTTGGCGGTAACAAGTAATTCATAAGCATCTTTGAAGACGAAACACAAAACAAGTTTCCATACAAGATTTCATGTTTTTTTTTCTTCTTTCGTTCCAACCCTTTTTCCCTAATAAGTCTAGCATAGGTTCTCCTTATCCTTATGTCTCTATTTCCTTTGCATTCGATCATGTCATTCGCAAAAAAAAAAATAAAAAAAAATTGCCGAACTAAACACAAGGTACACCAATGATTTGAGGCACCTTTGCAACCCTGTCATTCCCCTTAAAACATTGCAATCACATATCCATTTCTTATCAACCACTTTGAGCCTCGTCTAACGTTTGGCCTTTATTTCTTCAACCTACATTCACTTAACCCAGGGATTGAAAGATGTGCAATTTGTGTAACAGTAAGAAAGCAAGTTTAAATAAAAAAAAGAATAAGTGAATTTAAAAAAAAAAAAAAAACAGTATCAGCTAAAGGCAAGTGTTCCAATGTCTTTGATATGAACACGTCTCGAATTGCGTCTCTCATCGAGTGCTTGGTACCGTGCCTGAGAAACATGAATGCTAAGTGAGTGATGGACCGCATTATCCGGGATTGCCTACATTGATTCAAATGACCAAATAAAAAAAAAAGTTCAAAGCAAAAAAAAATGTGTGAAAAATAAACCTTGCGAATTTAAAATTTTCAAATACACAATTGCATATCTTGGGGCTTCTCTCGGGTCTTGAACCTTTTACTCCTTTCTTCCTTAAACCATCAACTTAACTACATTACAACCCTTGAAAGACCTCTTTGAGGTGTACATACACTTGTGCAGATTTCGGTTAGAGCTACGTTCGGCCTGATTCCTAACGGATACGTGGGCAACCTCACATTGAGGTGCGGCCACATTCATATTCATATATGTGCATGATCAAGTCAAAGAATATCCAATGCTTATCCCTTACCATTTAGAGCTAGACTTGGGGGCTGGAACCCACATCGTAGCTTACCCAGCCCAACAAGAGTCATCATCTTTGACTCTTCTCGCATCTATTTCCATCACCACAACCTTTGCAGCCAACCTTAGTATCACTTTCACACACTTCACTCACACATACATAGCCATATCATCCTTCCCTTTAAGAACCCTCTATCATGAAATCTTGTTTCAACACTGTGCATGTCATCATCTTTCAAGAAACATTCATTAGAAAAAAAACATTGTATACTTGCTTAGCTTCCTGACCTGAGCAATATTCATTGTTTCATGCATCGCATAATGTGCTGAGTTACATTTATATATCTGTGATTTTTAATCATAAAAAGCATATCGTGCTTAGCTCCTTGACTTAAGCAACGTTCATTATGCAATAATCACTTCGTCTATATACGTGCTTAGCTTCTAGACCTCAGTGACGTTCAAGATCGTTTCTTACACCATATATGATGCTTAGCTCCATAACCTAAGTTCATTCATCTATCGTGTCACATGATGTAATTGTCCTTAGCCTCCTGGCCAAAGAGCATACATCATGCATAAATTGTTTTCAAGACAAGCAATTCAATTCATACGATTCATTTCGTCTTGCTTAAGGAGGAAGTTCAAAACTTCTTCCCCTATTTTATTATTTTCTTTTGGGGAAGTTCAAAAACTTTTTCAAAATTTTCTCATCGAGGGAAGTTCGAAAATAAATCTTTTTCATGTCTTTCTTTTTCGGGAGAAAGTCGGTACCCTCCACTCATGACAAAAATGACGGAAAATTTTTGCTTTTGCATCTTCGTTTGCTTGTGTCTGCACACACACTCAAATCATACATATACACACATACACAAAATCACAAGTCATACACATGTCATGTCAAGTCAAACTTGGTCAATTCAGTTGGTCGAGTCAATCATGGTCTATACTAGTCCCTTGGCAAATTTTATTTTGCAGGTCTCAATTACAGCCCACATTCGGGGACAAGCGGACCATCTATAGCCCACGTCCGGGGACAAACGGACCATCTACAGCCCACGTCCGAGGACAAGCGGACCACCTACAGCCCACGTCCGAGGACAAGCGGACCACCTACAGCCCACGTCCGAGGACAAGCGGACCACCTACACCCACGTCCGGGGACAAGCGGACCATCCACAGCCCACGTCCGGGGACAAGCGGACCATCTACAGCCCACGTCCGGGGACAAGCGGACCATCTACAGCCCACGTCCGGGGACAAGCGGACCATCTACAGCCCACGTTCGGGGACAAGCGAACCAACTACAGCCCACGTTCGGGGACAATCGAACCACCATCATTTCACGGCGCAAGGTGCTCGATACACAGAGACTTGCAATTTCATCATCAGACAAGTTTTTCCTCAAGCATGGAAAATTGTCATATGTCGACTTTCCTCAAGCATGGAGAGTGTCATCCGGTAGATTTCTTCAAGCATAGAAAACTGCCAAATTCATCAGTCGACTTTCCTCAAGCATGGAAAGTATCTCAATCGGTGGGTTTCTTCAAGCATAGAAAGCTACCAAACATCATTTGTCGACTTTCCTCAAGCATGGAAAGTATCATCTGGTGGATTCCTTCAAGCATAGGAAGCTACCAAACTCATTTGTCACCGATACACTGGTGTCAGATACGCATTCTATCTCTTTACTCTTTTATCTGTGGAACTAACATTTTTCTGCAGCTATCGGCGTATATAGAGTGATTTAGGATAGCAAAACGTCTTAAATCATTCTCCGTCCCTATCGACTACTTTGACTATCGTTTTCGAAACTGACGTTTCTACAAACTCAGTCAAAGTGGGGGCTTCTGTAGACACCTAAAAATGTCTCCCCAAAACCAAACCCGATGATGAACAACCTTTTACCGCCATTATTGGTCGGGTTGAATATTTAATCTTTAGAGTGCTTAAATCCATGTTCCATTCAATACATTTCATAAACCAATCCAATTCCTAACCCATTTCACTAAACCATAACTTATGTTCCTTTTTTTCGTGCCTTTAAACCCAAAATAATTCATTTCGTGTCCATTAAAATCATTCATTTCGTGTCCTTTTTATAAAAACGTTTAGACCAGTTTATTTTGGTCCATAATCTGGGTCCAATTGTTAAATATTTGGATAGGGCTTTAAAAGATCTTTCCAACGATATATTATAAGCCCAAATCCGAGTTCTAACGAATAAGTTATGGCCAAAACACTAAACTGGATCTAAACCGAACCTAAGCCCACCTTATCTACGACCCAATGATCATGTTGAGGGTCCAAAGGATTTAATCCCACTCCTAATCCAATTAGGATTAATTGGAAGCTTCTATAAGTTTCTAAAAGGTCCTAATTATCCTTTTTGAAAAGATAAGATTAAAGAGGTTGAAATAGAATAAAACTCCTCTAGTAATTTAATTCGAATTGAAAGACGTTCAAAGATAGTCAGATATTTTTTTCGTTCGTCACTTTTTTATATCTGATTTTTATATGGTTGGATAGCTCTTGAAATTATCTTTCCAATGATATATTATAATATTAATTCCGAGCTATAACGAAAAAGATATAAAAGAAATACGAAACTCTATCCAAAACTGACACCGTCCCACTATTTCAGCTATATCTTTTATTCTACATAATATTTTAATCGGATTCTAATTGTGTTAGAAATTAGACTTCAAGATCTTTCCAACGATATCTTATTCATCGTATTCCGACTTCTGGATCAAAAGATATGATAAAAATAAAAACCGCAAAAACTGCTGTCTATCGCAAGAGTTTTATCCGACTCGAATTCTTATCTTTTCTTGATTCGACCCCTCTTTTTTCCCTATAAATAGAGGTCATATCTCCCCTTTTTCAATCATCAACACGCTTGATTACCAAATCATTCTCTCTTCCTTTCTTCTACATCAAAATATTCTCTCCTCTCTCCTTACACCAAAAATATTCTCTCCTCATTCTCTTGTTCTTGCCTAAATTCTAGCTACCCTATTCTCTCATTTTATATCCCTTAAGCACTCTAAGGAATCCATACAATACCCGAAGTTTTATACTTTAACCAAGGCGTGAAAGGTAGAATTAACTGAGGGTTTGGACCAAATAAACTCTACTTTTTAGTTAATTTAATTTCCATTTGATTTATTTTTATTGAAGTTACTAACAATTTATTCACGATGTAGCAATTTAAAGGAACGCGCGGAATGTGAGTAATTAATCACTTAATTACTCTTATTATTATTTCTTATTGCTAATATCATGATTAGGATTATTATTTGATTTGATTAACGCTATTATTGCTATATTGCTTCCAATATTAATGTTTGTTCTATTATTATTTATGATCACCATATTGCATGTTTAAAGAGAATATGTAATTGAAAATCACGCCTAATAAGATAATTTGGACAACCGATTTAAGTTCCTTTAATCTTGTTATTAAATTAAGTGGTCACGATATTATAGAATTATATGTGCCTTAATTATATTAAACCAATTTAGCTTAATAATAGTTTGGAGCAAATTAAATATTTTGTTTGCATGCCTTTGAGATCGCAAGAATACTTTTCATTATAAGAATCGAGTAGAGGCCAATACGGGCGAATGTGACTCCATGACTCACTTTGTACCATCATCCCCGATCCTCCTTTCGTGGTTCCGAACCATATGGAGTTAGTAATCTCATGGATTATGAATGGGGTGTAACCTTCACGGGTCAATCGTTGTTGCCTTTCGTTGTCCCTTAATCGTGGTTGCCTTTTATGATACGTGAACGGTTTACGAGTTGCTTAAAAACTTGTTGGCGGCTCCAATTCCCACTTCCTATGAGTGCCAAGCATATTCACACCATGCTTTTAACGTAGGCGCGCTTCAAACGACGCCTACAGATTCAATTAGCTTGGTTGAATAAATTTGACGTTTTATTGATTTAAAAATCTTTGTATGAACGCGATTGACTTTCCTGTGATTTAAAAAAACATTGTTTGAATGTGTTTGACTTTCATTTGACTCAATTAGCTTTGTTTAATGAATTTGACTTTCATTTGCTTAAAAAAGCTTTGTTTGAATGTGTTTGACTTTCATTTGACTCAATTACTTTTGTTGAAAGCATTTGACTTTCATTTTATTCAAAAAGCTTTGTTTCAATGTGTTTGACTATCATTTGACACAATTTGCTTTCTTGAATGCATTTGTCTTTCATTTGATTCAAAAACCTTTGTTGAGTGTGTTTGACTTTCATTTGACACAATTAGCATTGTTGAATGCATTTGACTTTCATTTTATTCAAAATCCTTTGTTTGAATGTGTCTGGCTTTCATTTGATTCTAAAAGCTTTCTTTGAATGTGTTTGACTTTTATTTGATTCTAAAAGTTTTGTTAAATGTGTTTGAGTTTTATTTGACTAAATTAGCTTTGTTAAATGGATTTGACTTTCATTTGACTCGAAAAGCTTTGTTTAAGTGTGTTTGAATTTCATTTGACTCAATTAGCTCTGTCGAATGCATTTGACTTTCATTGATTCAAAAATCCTTATATGAGTGTTTTTTACTTTCATTTGACTCAATTAGTTTTGTTGAATGCATTTGACTTTCATTTTATTTAAAAAGCTTTTTTTGAATGTGTTTAACTTTCATTTGAATCAATTAGCTTTTTTGAATAAATTTGACTTTCAATTTATTCAAAAAGCTTTGTATGAATGTGTTTGACTTTCCTTTGACTTAATTAGCTTTGTTGAATGCATTTGATTTTAGTTTAATTTAAAAAGCTTAGTTTAAATGTGTTTGATTTTAATTTGATTCAATTAGGTTTGTTGCATGCATTTGACTTTCATTTGGTACAAAAAGCTTTGTATGAATGTGATTTACTTTCATTTGACTCAATTAGCTTTGTTCAATGCATTTGACTTTCATTTGATCGAAAAAGCTTTGTTTGAATGCGTTTGACTTTATTTGACTCAATTAGCTTTGTTGAATGCATTTCACTTTCATTTGATTGAAAAAGCTTTGTTTAAATGTGTTAGACATTCATTTGATTCAAAAAACTTTGTATGACTGTGATTGACATTCATTTGACTGAATTAGATTTGTTGAATGCATTTGAATTTCATTTGAGTGAAAAAGCTTTGTTTGAATGTGTTTGATTTTCATTTGACTCAATTAGCTTTGTTGAATGCATTTGACTTTCATTTGATTCAAAAAGATTTGTTTAAATGTGTTTGACTTTCGTTTGATTCAATTAGCTTGGTTGAATAAATTTGACGTTTTATTGATTTAAAAATCTTTGTATGAATGCGATTGACTTTCCTGTGATTTAATTAGCTTTATTGAATACATTTGACTTTCATTTGATTTAAAAAAACATTATTTGAATGTGTTTGACTTTCATTTGACTCAATTAGCATTGTTTAATGCATTTGACTTTCATTTGCTTAAAAAAGCTTTGTTTGAATGTGTTTGACTTTCATTTGACTCAATTAGTTTTGTTGAAAGCATTTGACTTTCACTTGATTCAAAAAGCTTTGTTTCAATGTGTTTGACTATCATTTGACACAATTTGCTTTCTTGAATGCATTTGTCTTTCATTTGATTCAAAAACCTTTGTTGAGTGTGTTTGACTTTCATTTGACACAATTAGCATTGTTGAATGCATTTGACTTTCATTTTATTCAAAAAGCTTTGTTTGAATGTGTCTTGCTTTCATTTGATTCTAAAAGCTTTGTTTTCATGTGTTTGACTTTCATTTGACTCAATTAGCTTTGTCGAATGCATTTGACTTTCATTTATTCAAAAATCCTTATATGAGTGTTTTTTACTTTCATTTGACTCAATTAGTTTTGTTGAATGCATTTGACTTTCATTTTATTTAAAAAGCTTTGTTTGAATGTGTTTAACTTTCATTTGAATCAATTAGCTTTTTTGAATAAATTTGACTTTCAATTTATTCAAAAAGCTTTGTATGAATGTGTTTGATTTCCTTTGACTTAATTAGCTTTTTTGAATGCATTTGATTTTCATTTAATTTAAAAAGCTTTGTTTAAATGTGTTTGACTTTCATTTGATTCAATTAGGTTTGTTGCATGCATTTGACTTTCATTTGGTACAAAAAGCTTTGTATGAATGTGATTGACTTTCATTTGACTCAATTAGCTTTGTTCAATGCATTTGACTTTCATTTGATCGAAAAAGCTTTGTTTGAATGCGTTTGACTTTATTTGACTCAATTAGCTTTGTTGAATGCATTTCACTTTCATTTGATTCAAAAAGCTTTGTTTAAATGTGTTAGACATTCATTTGATTCAAAAAACTTTGTATGACTGTGATTGACATTCATTTGACTCAATTAGCTTTGTTGAATGCATTTGAATTTCATTTGATTGAAAAAGCTTTGTTTGAATGTGTTTGATTTTCATTTGACTCAATTAGCTTTGTTGAATGCATTTGACTTTCATTTGATTCAAAAAGATTTGTTTAAATGTATTTGACTTTCGTTTGATTCAATTAGCTTGGTTGAATAAATTTGACGTTTTATTGATTTAAAAATCTTTGTATGAATGCGATTGACTTTCCTGTGATTTAATTAGCTTTATTGAATACATTTGACTTTCATTTGATTTAAAAAAACATTGTTTGAATGTGTTTGACTTTCATTTGATTCAATTAGCTTTGTTTAATGCATTTGACTTTCATTTGCGTAAAAAAGCTTTGTTTGAACGTGTTTGACTTTCATTTGACTCAATTAGTTTTGTTGAAAGCATTTGACTTTCACTTGATTCAAAAAAGCTTTGTTTCAATGTGTTTGACTATCATTTGACACAATTTGCTTTCTTGAATGCATTTGTCTTTCATTTGATTCAAAACCTTTGTTGTGTGTGTTTGACTTTCATTTGACACAATTAGCATTGTTGAATGCATTTGACTTTCATTTTATTCAAAAAGCTTTGTTTGAATGTGTCTGGCTTTCATTTGATTCAAAAAGCTTTGTTTGAATGTGTTTGACTTTTATTTGATTCTAGAAGTTTTAATAATTGTGTTTGAGTTTTATTTGACTAAATTAGCTTTGTTAAATGGATTTGACTTTCATTTGATTCAAAAAGCTTTGTTTGAGTGTGTTTGACTTTCATTTGACTCAATTAGCTCTGTTGAATGCATTTGACTTTCACTTGATTTTAAAAGCTTTGTTTTCATGTTTTTGACTTTCATTTGACTCAATTAGCTTTGTCGAATGCATTTGACTTTCATTTATTCAAAAATCCTTATATGAGTGTTTTTTACTTTCATTTGACTCAATTAGTTTTGTTGAATGCATTTGACTTTCATTTTATTTAAAAAGCTTTTTTTGAATGTGTTTAACTTTCATTTGAATCAATTAGCTTTTTTGAATAAATTTGACTTTCAATTTATTCAAAAAGCTTTGTATGAATGTGTTTGACTTTCCTTTGACTTAATTAGCTTTGTTGAATGCATTTGATTTTAGTTTAATTTAAAAAGCTTAGTTTAAATGTGTTTGACTTTAATTTGATTCAATTAGGTTTGTTGCATGCATTTGACTTTCATTTGGTACAAAAAGCTTTGTATGAATGTGATTTACTTTCATTTGACTCAATTAGCTTTGTTCAATGCATTTGAATTTCATTTGATCGAAAAAGCTTTGTTTGAATGCGTTTGACTTTATTTGACTCAATTAGCTTTGTTGAATGCATTTCACTTTCATTTGATTGAAAAAGCTTTGTTTAAATGTGTTAGACATTCATTTGATTCAAAAAACTTTGTATGACTGTGATTGACATTCATTTGACTGAATTAGCTTTGTTGAATGCATTTGAATATCATTTGATTGAAAAAGCTTTGTTTGAATGTGTTTGATTTTCATTTGACTCAATTAGCTTTGTTGAATGCATTTGACTTTCATTTGATTCAAAAAGATTTGTTTAAATGTGTTTCACTTTCGTTTGATTCAATTAGCTTGGTTGAATAAATTTGACGTTTTATTGATTTAAAAATCTTTGTATGAATGCGATTGACTTTCCTGTGATTTAATTAGCTTTATTGAATACATTTGACTTTCATTTGATTTAAAAAAACATTATTTGAATGTGTTTGACTTTCATTTGACTCAATTAGCATTGTTTAATGCATTTGACTTTCGTTTGCTTAAAAAAGCTTTGTTTGAATGTGTTTGACTTTCATTTGACTCAATTAGTTTTGTTGAAAGCATTTGACTTTCACTTGATTCAAAAAGCTTTGTTTCAATGTGTTTGACTATCATTTGACACAATTTGCTTTCTTGAATGCATTTGTCTTTCATTTGATTCAAAAACCTTTGTTGAGTGTGTTTGACTTTCATTTGACACAATTAGCATTGTTGAATGCATTTGACTTTCATTTTATTCAAAAAGCTTTGTTTGAATGTGTCTTGCTTTCATTTGATTCTAAAAGCTTTGTTTGAATGTGTTTGACTTTTATTTGATTCTAGAAGTTTTGTTGATTGTGTTTGAGTTTTATTTGACTAAATTAGCTTTGTTAAATGGATTTGACTTTCATTTGATTCAAAAAGCTTTGTTTGAGTGTGTTTGACTTTCATTTGACTCAATTAGCTTTGTTGAATGCATTTGACTTTCACTTGATTTTAAAAGCTTTGTTTTCATGTGTTTGACTTTCATTTGACTCAATTAGCTTTGTCGAATGCATTTGACTTTCATTTATTCAAAAATCTTTATATGAGTGTTTTTTACTTTCATTTGACTCAATTAGTTTTGTTGAATGCATTTGACTTTCATTTTATTTAAAAAGCTTTGTTTGAATGTGTTTAACTTTCATTTGAATCAATTAGCTTTTTTGAATAAATTTGACTTTCAATTTATTCAAAAAGCTTTGTATGAATGTGTTTGACTTTCCTTTGACGTAATTAGCTTTGTTGAATGCATTTGATTTTCATTTAATTTAAAAAGCTTTGTTTAAATGTGTTTGACTTTAATTTGATTCAATTAGGTTTGTTGCATGCATTTGACTTTCATTTGGTACAAAAAGCTTTGTATGAATGTGATTGACTTTCATTTGACTCAATTAGCTTTGTTCAATGCATTTGACTTTCATTTGATCGAAAAAGCTTTGTTTGAATGCGTTTGACTTTATTTGACTCAATTAGCTTTGTTGAATGCATTTCACTTTCATTTGATTGAAAAAGCTTTGTTTAAATGTGTTAGACATTCATTTGATTCAAAAAACTTTGTATGACTGTGATTGACATTCATTTGACTGAATTAGCTTTGTTGAATGCATTTGAATTTCATTTGATTGAAAAAGCTTTGTTTAAATGTGTTTGATTTTCATTTGACTCAATTAGCTTTGTTGAATGCATTTGACTTTCATTTGATTCAAAAAGATTTGTTTAAATGTGTTTGACTTTCGTTTGATTCAATTAGCTCGGTTGAATAAATTTGACGTTTTATTGATTTAAAAATCTTTGTTCACGGGTCAATCGTTGTTGCCTTTCGTTGTCCCTTAATCGTGGTTGCCTTTTATGATCCGTGAACGGTTTACGAGTTGCTTAAAAACTTGTTGGCGGCTCCCTACTTTATTTGTCCCTAATCGTTGTCCCTAATCGTTATGTCAATTCCCACTTCCTATGAGTGCCAAGCATATTCACACCATGCTTTTAACGTAGGCGCGCTTCAAACGACGCCTACAGATTCAATTAGCTTGGTTGAATAAATTTGACGTTTTATTGATTTAAAAATCTTTGTATGAATGCGATTGACTTTCCTGTGATTTAATTAGCTTTATTGAATACATTTGACTTTCATTTGATTTAAAAAAACATTGTTTGAATGTGTTTGACTTTCATTTGACTCAATTAGCTTTGTTTAATGCATTTGACTTTCATTTGCTTAAAAAAGCTTTGTTTGAATGTGTTTGACTTTCATTTGACTCAATTACTTTTGTTGAAAGCATTTGACTTTCATTTGATTCAAAAAGCTTTGTTTCAATGTGTTTGACTATCATTTGACACAATTTGCTTTCTTGAATGCATTTGTCTTTCATTTGATTCAAAAACCTTTGTTGAGTGTGTTTGACTTTCATTTGACACAATTAGCATTGTTGAATGCATTTGACTTTCATTTTATTCAAAATCCTTTGTTTGAATGTGTCTGGCTTTCATTTGATTCTAAAAGCTTTCTTTGAATGTGTTTGACTTTTATTTGATTCTAAAAGTTTTGTTAAATGTGTTTGAGTTTTATTTGACTAAATTAGCTTTGTTAAATGGATTTGACTTTCATTTGACTCGAAAAGCTTTGTTTAAGTGTGTTTGACTTTCATTTGACTCAATTAGCTTTGTTGAATGCATTTGACTTTCACTTGATTTTAAAAGCTTTGTTTTCATGTGTTTGACTTTCATTTGACTCAATTAGCTTTGTCGAATGCATTTGACTTTCATTTATTCAAAAATCTTTATATGAGTGTTTTTTACTTTCATTTGACTCAATTAGTTTTGTTGAATGCATTTGACTTTCATTTTATTTAAAAAGCTTTTTTTGAATGTGTTTAACTTTCATTTGAATCAATTAGCTTTTTTGAATAAATTTGACTTTCAATTTATTCAAAAAGCTTTGTATGAATGTGTTTGACTTTCCTTTGACTTAATTAGCTTTGTTGAATGCATTTGATTTTAGTTTAATTTTAAAAGCTTAGTTTAAATGTGTTTGACTTTAATTTGATTCAATTAGGTTTGTTGCATGCATTTGACTTTCATTTGGTACAAAAAGCTTTGTATGAATGTGATTTACTTTCATTTGACTCAATTAGCTTTGTTCAATGCATTTGACTTTCATTTGATCGAAAAAGCTTTGTTTGAATGCGTTTGACTTTATTTGACTCAATTAGCTTTGTTGAATGCATTTCACTTTCATTTGATTGAAAAAGCTTTGTTTAAATGTGTTAGACATTCATTTGATTCAAAAAACTTTGTATGACTGTGATTGACATTCATTTGACTGAATTAGCTTTGTTGAATGCATTTGAATTTCATTTGATTGAAAAAGCTTTGTTTGAATGTGTTTGATTTTCATTTGACTCAATTAGCTTTGTTGAATGCATTTGACTTTCATTTGATTCAAAAAGATTTGTTTAAATGTGTTTGACTTACGTTTGATTCTATTAGCTTGGTTGAATAAATTTGACGTTTTATTGATTTAAAAATCTTTGTATGAATGCGATTGACTTTCCTGTGATTTAATTAGCTTTATTGAATACATTTGACTTTCATTTGATTTAAAAAAACATTATTTGAATGTGTTTGACTTTCATTTGACTCAGTTAGCATTGTTTAATGCATTTGACTTTCATTTGCTTAAAAAAGCTTTGTTTGAATGTGTTTGACTTTCATTTGACTCAATTAGTTTTGTTGAAAGCATTTGACTTTCACTTGATTCAAAAAGCTTTGTTTCAATGTGTTTGACTATCATTTGACACAATTTGCTTTCTTGAATGCATTTGTCTTTCATTTGATTCAAAAACCTTTGTTGAGTGTGTTTGACTTTCATTTGACACAATTAGCATTGTTGAATGCATTTGACTTTCATTTTATTTAAAAAGCTTTGTTTGAATGTGTCTTGCTTTCATTTGATTCTAAAAGCTTTGTTTGAATGTGTTTGACTTTTATTTGATTCTAGAAGTTTTGTTGATTGTGTTAGAGTTTTATTTGACTAAATTAGCTTTGTTAAATGGATTTGACTTTCATTTGATTCAAAAAGCTTTGTTTGAGTGTGTTTGACTTTCATTTGACTCAATTAGCTTTGTTGAATGCACTTGACTTTCACTTGATTTTAAAAGCTTTGTTTTCATGTGTTTGACTTTCATTTGACTCAATTAGCTTTGTCGAATGCATTTGACTTTCATTTATTCAAAAATCTTTATATGAGTGTTTTTTACTTTCATTTGACTCAATTAGTTTTGTTGAATGCATTTGACTTTCATTTTATTTAAAAAGCTTTGTTTGAATGTGTTTAACTTTCATTTGAATCAATTAGCTTTTTTGAATAAATTTGACTTTCAATTTATTCAAAAAGCTTTGTATGAATGTGTTTGACTTTCCTTTGACTTAATTAGCTTTGTTGAATGCATTTGATTTTCATTTAATTTAAAAAGCTTTGTTTAAATGTGTTTGACTTTAATTTGATTCAATTAGGTTTGTTGCATGCATTTGACTTTCATTTGGTACAAAAAGCTTTGTATGAATGTGATTGACTTTCATTTGACTCAATTAGCTTTGTTCAATGCATTTGACTTTCATTTGATCGAAAAAGCTTTGTTTGAATGCGTTTGACTTTATTTGACTCAATTAGCTTTGTTGAATGCATTTCACTTTCATTTGATTGAAAAAGCTTTGTTTAAATGTGTTAGACATTCATTTGATTCAAAAAAACTTTGTATGACTGTGATTGACATTCATTTGACTGAATTAGCTTTGTTGAATGCATTTGAATTTCATTTGATTGAAAAAGCTTTGTTTGAATGTGTTTGATTTTCATTTGACTCAATTAGCTTTGTTGAATGCATTTGACTTTCATTTGATTCAAAAAGATTTGTTTAAATGTGTTTGACTTTCGTTTGATTCAATTAGCTTGGTTGAATAAATTTGACGTTTTATTGATTTAAAAATCTTTGTTCACGGGTCAATCGTTGTTGCCTTTCGTTGTCCCTTAATCGTGGTTGCCTTTTATGATCCGTGAACGGTTTACGAGTTGCTTAAAAACTTGTTGGCGGCTCCCTAGATTATCGTTATGTCAATTCCCACTTCCTATGAGTGCCAAGCATATTCACACCATGCTTTTAACGTAGGCGCGCTTCAAACGACGCCTACAGATTCAATTAGCTTGGTTGAATAAATTTGACGTTTTATTGATTTAAAAATCTTTGTATGAATGTGATTGACTTTCCTGTGATTTAATTAGCTTTATTAAATACATTTGACTTTCATTTGATTTAAAAAAACATTGTTTGAATGTGTTTGACTTTCATTTGACTCAATTAGCTTTGTTTAATGCATTTGACTTTCATTTGCTTAAAAAAGCTTTGTTTGAATGTGTTTGACTTTCATTTGACTCAATTACTTTTGTTGAAAGCATTTGACTTTCACTTGATTCAAAAAGCTTTGTTTCAATGTGTTTGACTATCATTTGACACAATTTGCTTTCTTGAATGCATTTGTCTTTCATTTGATTCAAAAACCTTTGTTGAGTGTGTTTGACTTTCATTTGACACAATTAGCATTGTTGAATGCATTTGACTTTCATTTTATTCAAAAAGCTTTGTTTGAATGTGTCTGGCTTTCATTTGATTCTAAAAGCTTTGTTTGAATGTGATTGACTTTTATTTGATTCTAAAAGTTTTGTTAAATGTGTTTGAGTTTTATTTGACTAAATTAGCTTTGTTAAATGGATTTGACTTTCATTTGATTCAAAAAGCTTTGTTTGAGTGTGTTTGACTTTCATTTGACTCAATTAGCTTTGTTGAATGCATTTGACTTTCACTTGATTTTAAAAGCTTTGTTTTCATGTGTTTGACTTTCATTTGACTCAATTAGCTTTGTCGAATGCATTTGACTTTCATTTATTCAAAAATCTTTATATGAGTGTTTTTTACTTTCATTTGACTCAATTAGTTTTGTTGAATGCATTTCACTTTCATTTTATTTAAAAAGCTTTGTTTGAATGTGTTTAACTTTCATTTGAATCAATTAGCTTTTTTGAATAAATTTGACTTTCAATTTATTCAAAAAGCTTTGTATGAATGTGTCTGACTTTCCTTTGACTTAATTAGCTTTGTTGAATGCATTTGATTTTCATTTAATTTAAAAAGCTTTGTTTAAATGTGTTTGACTTTCATTTGATTCAATTAGGTTTGTTGCATGCATTTGACTTTCATTTGGTACAAAAAGCTTTGTATGAATGTGATTGACTTTCATTTGACTCAATTAGCTTTGTTCAATGCATTTGACTTTCATTTGATCGAAAAAGCTTTGTTTGATTGCGTTTGACTTTATTTGACTCAATTAGCTTTGTTGAATGCATTTCACTATCATTTGATTCAAAAAGCTTTGTTTAAATTTGTTAGACATTCATTTGATTCAAAAAACTTTGTATGACTGTGATTGACATTCATTTGACTCAATTAGCTTTGTTGAATGCATTTGAATTTCATTTGATTGAAAAAGCTTTGTTTGAATGTGTTTGATTTTCATTTGACTCAATTAGCTTTGTTGAATGCATTTGACTTTCATTTGATTCAAAAAGATTTGTTTAAATGTATTTGACTTTCGTTTGATTCAATTAGCTTGGTTGAATAAATTTGACGTTTTATTGATTTAAAAATCTTTGTATGAATGCGATTGACTTTCCTGTGATTTAATTAGCTTTATTGAATACATTTGACTTTCATTTGATTTAAAAAAACATTGTTTGAATGTGTTTGACTTTCATTTGACTCAATTAGCTTTGTTTAATGCATTTGACTTTCATTTGCGTAAAAAAGCTTTGTTTGAATGTGTTTGACTTTCATTTGACTCAATTAGTTTTGTTGAAAGCATTTGACTTTCACTTGATTCAAAAAAGCTTTGTTTCAATGTGTTTGACTATCATTTGACACAATTTGCTTTCTTGAATGCATTTGTCTTTCATTTGATTCAAAACCTTTGTTGTGTGTGTTTGACTTTCATTTGACACAATTAGCATTGTTGAATGCATTTGACTTTCATTTTATTCAAAAAGCTTTGTTTGAATGTGTCTGGCCTTCATTTGATTCTAAAAGCTTTGTTTGAATGTGTTTGACTTTTATTTGATTCTAGAAGTTTTAATAATTGTGTTTGAGTTTTATTTGACTAAATTAGCTTTGTTAAATGGATTTGACTTTCATTTGATTCAAAAAGCTTTGTTTGAGTGTGTTTGACTTTCATTTGACTCAATTAGCTTTGTTGAATGCATTTGACTTTCACTTGATTTTAAAAGCTTTGTTTTCATGTGTTTGACTTTCATTTGACTCAATTAGCTTTGTCGAATGCATTTGACTTTCATTTATTCAAAAATCCTTATATGAGTGTTTTTTACTTTCATTTGACTCAATTAGTTTTGTTGAATGCATTTGACTTTCATTTTATTTAAAAAGCTTTTTTTGAATGTGTTTAACTTTCATTTGAATCAATTAGCTTTTTTGAATAAATTTGACTTTCAATTTATTCAAAAAGCTTTGTATGAATGTGTTTGACTTTCCTTTGACTTAATTAGCTTTGTTGAATGCATTTGATTTTAGTTTAATTTAAAAAGCTTAGTTTAAATGTGTTTGACTTTAATTTGATTCAATTAGGTTTGTTGCATGCATTTGACTTTCATTTGGTACAAAAAGCTTTGTATGAATGTGATTTACTTTCATTTGACTCAATTAGTTTTGTTCAATGCATTTGACTTTCATTTGATCGAAAAAGCTTTGTTTGAATGCGTTTGACTTTATTTGACTCAATTAGCTTTGTTGAATGCATTTCACTTTCATTTGATTCAAAAAGCTTTGTTTAAATGTGTTAGACATTCATTTGATTCAAAAAACTTTGTATGACTGTGATTGACATTCATTTGACTCAATTAGCTTTGTTGAATGCATTTGAATTTCATTTGATTGAAAAAGCTTTGTTTGAATGTGTTTGATTTTCATTTGACTCAATTAGCTTTGTTGAATGCATTTGACTTTCATTTGATTCAAAAAGATTTGTTTAAATGTGTTTGACTTTCGTTTGATTCAATTAGCTTGGTTAAATAAATTTGACGTTTTATTGATTTAAAAATCTTTGTATGAATGCGATTGACTTTCCTGTGATTTAATTAGCTTTATTGAATACATTTGACTTTCATTTGATTTAAAAAAACATTATTTGAATGTGTTTGACTTTCATTTGACTCAATTAGCATTGTTTAATGCATTTGACTTTCATTTGCTTAAAAAAGCTTTGTTTGAATGTGTTTGACTTTCATTTGACTCAATTAGTTTTGTTGAAAGCATTTGACTTTCACTTGATTCAAAAAGCTTTGTTTCAATGTGTTTGACTATCATTTGACACAATTTGCTTTCTTGAATGCATTTGTCTTTCATTTGATTCAAAAACCTTTGTTGAGTGTGTTTGACTTTCATTTGACACAATTAGCATTGTTGAATGCATTTGACTTTCATTTTATTCAAAAAGCTTTGTTTGAATGTGTCTTGCTTTCATTTGATTCTAAAAGCTTTGTTTGAATGTGTTTGACTTTTATTTGATTCTAGAAGTTTTGTTGATTGTGTTTGAGTTTTATTTGACTAAATTAGCTTTGTTAAATGGATTTGACTTTCATTTGATTCAAAAAGCTTTGTTTGAGTGTGTTTGACTTTCATTTGACTCAATTAGCTTTGTTGAATGCATTTGACTTTCATTTGATCGAAAAAGCTTTGTTTGAATGCGTTTGACTTTATTTGACTCAATTAGCTTTGTTGAATGCATTTCACTCTCATTTGATTGAAAAAGCTTTGTTTAAATGTGTTAGACATTCATTTGATTCAAAAAACTTTGTATGACTGTGATTGACATTCATTTGACTGAATTAGCTTTGTTGAATGCATTTGAATTTCATTTGATTGAAAAAGCTTTGTTTGAATGTGTTTGATTTTCATTTGACTCAATTAGCTTTGTTGAATGCATTTGACTTTCATTTGATTCAAAAAGATTTGTTTAAATGTGTTTGACTTTCGTTTGATTCAATTAGCTTGGTTGAATAAATTTGACGTTTTATTGATTTAAAAATCTTTGTATGAATGCGATTGACTTTCCTGTGATTTAATTAGCTTTATTGAATACATTTGACTTTCATTTGATTTAAAAAAGCTTTGTTTGAATGTGTTTGACTTTCATTTGACTCAATTAGCTTTGTTTAATGCATTTGACTTTCACTTGATTCAAAAAGCTTTGTTTCAATGTGTTTGACTATCATTTGACACAATTTGCTTTCTTGAATGCATTTGTCTTTCATTTGATTCAAAAACCTTTGTTGAGTGTGTTTGACTTTCATTTGACACAATTAGCATTGTTGAATGCATTTGACTTTCATTTTATTCAAAAAGCTTTGCTTGAATGTGTCTGGCTTTCATTTAATTCTAAAAGCTTTGTTTGAATGTGTTTGACTTTTATTTGATTCTAGAAGTTTTGTTAATTGTGTTTGAGTTTTATTTGACTAAATTAGCTTTGTTAAATGGATTTGACTTTCATTTGATTCAAAAAGCTTTGTTTGAGTGTGTTTGACTTTCATTTGACTCAATTAGCTTTGTTGAATGCATTTGACTTTCACTTGATTTTAAAAGCTTTGTTTTCATGTGTTTGACTTTCATTTGACTCAATTAGCTTTGTCGAATGCATTTGACTTTCATTTATTCAAAAATCTTTATATGAGTGTTTTTTACTTTCATTTGACTCAATTAGTTTTGTTGAATGCATTTGACTTTCATTTTATTTAAAAAGCTTTGTTTGAATGTGTTTAACTTTCATTTGAATCAATTAGCTAATTTGAATAAATTTGACTTTCAATTTATTCAAAAAGCTTTGTATGAATGTGTTTGACTTTCCTTTGACTTAATTAGCTTTGTTGAATGCATTTGATTTTCATTTAATTTAAAAAGCTTTGTTTAAATGTGTTTGACTTTAATTTGATTCAATTAGGTTTGTTGCATGCATTTGACTTTCATTTGGTACAAAAAGCTTTGTATGAATGTGATTGACTTTCATTTGACTCAATTAGCTTTGTTCAATGCATTTGACTTTCATTTGATCGAAAAAGCTTTGTTTGAATGCGTTTGACTTTATTTGACTCAATTAGCTTTGTTGAATGCATTTCACTTTCATTTGATTGAAAAAGCTTTGTTTAAATGTGTTAGACATTCATTTGATTCAAAAAACTTTGTATGACTGTGATTGACATTCATTTGACTGAATTAGCTTTGTTGAATGCATTTGAATTTCATTTGATTGAAAAAGCTTTGTTTGAATGTGTTTGATTTTCATTTGACTCAATTAGCTTTGTTGAATGCATTTGACTTTCATTTGATTCAAAAAGATTTGTTTAAATGTGTTTGACTTTCGTTTGATTCAATTAGCTTGGTTGAATAAATTTGACGTTTTATTGATTTAAAAATCTTTGTATGAATGTGATTGACTTTCCTGTGATTTAATTAGCTTTATTAAATACATTTGACTTTCATTTGATTTAAAAAAACATTGTTTGAATGTGTTTGACTTTCATTTGACTCAATTAGCTTTGTTTAATGCATTTGACTTTCATTTGCTTAAAAAAGCTTTGTTTGAATGTGTTTGACTTTCATTTGACTCAATTACTTTTGTTGAAAGCATTTGACTTTCACTTGATTCAAAAAGCTTTGTTTCAATGTGTTTGACTATCATTTGACACAATTTGCTTTCTTGAATGCATTTGTCTTTCATTTGATTCAAAAACCTTTGTTGAGTGTGTTTGACTTTCATTTGACACAATTAGCATTGTTGAATGCATTTGACTTTCATTTTATTCAAAAAGCTTTGTTTGAATGTGTCTGGCTTTCATTTGATTCTAAAAGCTTTGTTTGAATGTGATTGACTTTTATTTGATTCTAAAAGTTTTGTTAAATGTGTTTGAGTTTTATTTGACTAAATTAGCTTTGTTAAATGGATTTGACTTTCATTTGATTCAAAAAGCTTTGTTTGAGTGTGTTTGACTTTCATTTGACTCAATTAGCTTTGTTGAATGCATTTGACTTTCACTTGATTTTAAAAGCTTTGTTTTCATGTGTTTGACTTTCATTTGACTCAATTAGCTTTGTCGAATGCATTTGACTTTCATTTATTCAAAAATCTTTATATGAGTGTTTTTTACTTTCATTTGACTCAATTAGTTTTGTTGAATGCATTTCACTTTCATTTTATTTAAAAAGCTTTGTTTGAATGTGTTTAACTTTCATTTGAATCAATTAGCTTTTTTGAATAAATTTGACTTTCAATTTATTCAAAAAGCTTTGTATGAATGTGTCTGACTTTCCTTTGACTTAATTAGCTTTGTTGAATGCATTTGATTTTCATTTAATTTAAAAAGCTTTGTTTAAATGTGTTTGACTTTCATTTGATTCAATTAGGTTTGTTGCATGCATTTGACTTTCATTTGGTACAAAAAGCTTTGTATGAATGTGATTGACTTTCATTTGACTCAATTAGCTTTGTTCAATGCATTTGACTTTCATTTGATCGAAAAAGCTTTGTTTGAATGCGTTTGACTTTATTTGGCTCAATTAGCTTTGTTGAATGCATTTCACTTTCATTTGATTCAAAAAGCTTTGTTTAAATGTGTTAGACATTCATTTGATTCAAAAAACTTTGTATGACTTTGATTGACATTCATTTGACTCAATTAGCTTTGTTGAATGCATTTGAATTTCATTTGATTGAAAAAGCTTTGTTTGAATGTGTTTGATTTTCATTTGACTTAATTAGCTTTGTTGAATGCATTTGATTTTCATTTAATTTAAAAAGCTTTGTTTAAATGTGTTTGACTTTCATTTGATTCAATTAGGTTTGTTGCATGCATTTGACTTTCATTTGGTACAAAAAGCTTTGTATGAATGTGATTGACTTTCATTTGACTCAATTAGCTTTGTTCAATGCATTTGACTTTCATTTGATCGAAAAAGCTTTGTTTGAATGCGTTTGACTTTATTTGACTCAATTAGCTTTGTTGAATGCATTTCACTTTCATTTGATTGAAAAATCTTTGTTTAAATGTGTTAGACATTCATTTGATTCAAAAAACTTTGTATGACTGTGATTGACATTCATTTGACTGAATTAGCTTTGTTGAATGCATTTGAATTTCATTTGATTGAAAAGCTTTGTTTGAATGTGTTTGATTTTCATTTGACTCAATTAGCTTTGTTGAATGCATTTGACTTTCATTTGATTCAAAAAGATTTGTTTAAATGTGTTTGACTTTCGTTTGATTCAATTAGCTTGGTTGAACAAATTTGACGTTTTATTGATTTAAAAATCTTTGTATGAATGCGATTGACTTTCCTGTGATTTAATTAGCTTTATTGAATACATTTGACTTTCATTTGATTTAAAAAAACATTGTTTGAATGTGTTTGACTTTCATTTGACTCAATTAGCTTTGTTTAATGCATTTGACTTTCATTTGCTTAAAAAAGCTTTGTTTGAATGTGTTTGACTTTCATTTGACTCAATTACTTTTGTTGAAAGCATTTGACTTTCACTTGATTCAAAAAGCTTTGTTTCAATGTGTTTGACTATCATTTGACACAATTTGCTTTCTTGAATGCATTTGTCTTTCATTTGATTCAAAAACCTTTGTTGAGTGTGTTTGACTTTCATTTGACACAATTAGCATTGTTGAATGCATTTGACTTTCATTTTATTCAAAAAGCTTTGTTTGAATGTGTCTGGCTTTCATTTGATTCTAAAAGCTTTGTTTGAATGTGTTTGACTTTTATTTGATTCTAAAAGTTTTGTTAAATGTGTTTGAGTTTTATTTGACTAAATTAGCTTTGTTAAATGGATTTGACTTTCATTTGATTCAAAAAGCTTTGTTTGAGTGTGTTTGACTTTCATTTGACTCAATTAGCTTTGTTGAATGCATTTGACTTTCACTTGATTTTAAAAGCTTTGTTTTCATGTGTTTGACTTTCATTTGACTCAATTAGCTTTGTCGAATGCATTTGACTTTCATTTATTCAAAAATCTTTATTTGAGTGTTTTTTACTTTCATTTGACTCAATTAGTTTTGTTGAATGCATTTGACTTTCATTTTATTTAAAAAGCTTTGTTTGAATGTGTTTAACTTTCATTTGAATCAATTAGCTTTTTTGAATAAATTTGACTTTCAATTTATTCAAAAAGCTTTGTATGAATGTGTTTGACTTTCCTTTGACTTAATTAGCTTTGTTGAATGCATTTGATTTTCATTTAATTTAAAAAGCTTTGTTTAAATGTGTTTGACTTTCATTTGATTCAATTAGGTTTGTTGCATGCATTTGACTTTCATTTGGTACAAAAAGCTTTGTATGAATGTGATTGACTTTCATTTGACTCAATTAGTTTTGTTCAATGCATTTGACTTTCATTTGATCGAAAAAGCTTTGTTTGAATGCGTTTGACTTTATTTGACTCAATTAGCTTTGTTGAATGCATTTCACTTTCATTTGATAGAAAAATCTTTGTTTAAATGTGTTAGACATTCATTTGATTCAAAAAACTTTGTATGACTGTGAGTGACATTCATTTGACTGAATTAGCTTTGTTGAATGCATTTGAATTTCATTTGATTGAAAAATCTTTGTTTGAATGTGTTTGATTTTCATTTGACTCAATTAGCTTTGTTGAATGCATTTGACTTTCATTTGATTCAAAAAGATTTGTTTAAATTTGTTTGACTTTCGTTTGATTCAATTAGCTTGGTTGAATAAATTTGACGTTTTATTGATTTAAAAATCTTTGTATGAATGCGATTGACTTTCCTGTGATTTAATTAGCTTTATTGAATACATTTGACTTTCATTTGATTTAAAAAAACATTGTTTGAATGTGTTTGACTTTCATTTGACTCAATTAGCTTTGTTTAGTGCATTTGACTTTCATTTGCTTAAAAAAGCTTTGTTTGAATGTGTTTGACTTTCATTTGACTCAATTACTTTTGTTGAAAGCATTTGACTTTCACTTGATTCAAAAAGCTTTGTTTCAATGTGTTTGACTATCATTTGACACAATTTGCTTTCTTGAATGCATTTGTCTTTCATTTGATTCAAAAACCTTTGTTGAGTGTGTTTGACTTTCATTTGACACAATAAGCATTGTTGAATGCATTTGACTTTCATTTTATTCAAAAAGCTTTGTTTGAATTTGTCTGGCTTTCATTTGATTCTAAAAGCTTTGTTTGAATGTGTTTGACTTTTATTTGATTCTAAAAGTTTTGTTAAATGTGTTTGAGTTTTATTTGACTAAATTAGCTTTGTTAAATGGATTTGACTTTCATTTGATTCAAAAAGCTTTGTTTGAGTGTGTTTGACTTTCATTTGACTCAATTAGCTTTGTTGAATGCATTTGACTTTCACTTGATTTTAAAAGCTTTGTTTTCATGTGTTTGACTTTCATTTGACTCAATTAGCTTTGTCGAATGCATTTGACTTTCATTGATTCAAAAATCTTTATATGAGTGTTTTTTACTTTCATTTGACTCAATTAGTTTTGTTGAATGCATTTGACTTTCATTTTATTTAAAAAGCTTTGTTTGAATGTGTTTAACTTTCATTTGAATCAATTATCTTTTTTGAATAAATTTGACTTTCAATTTATTCAAAAAGCTTTGTATGAATGTGTCTGACTTTCCTTTGACTTAATTAGCTTTGTTGAATGCATTTGATTTTCATTTAATTTAAAAAGCTTTATTTAAATGTGTTTGACTTTCATTTGATTCAATTAGGTTTGTTGCATGCATTTGACTTTCATTTGGTACAAAAAGCTTTGTATGAATGTGATTGACTTTCATTTGACTCAATTAGCTTTGTTCAATGCATTTGACTTTCATTTGATCGAAAAAGCTTTGTTTGAATGCGTTTGACTTTATTTGACTCAATTAGCTTTGTTGAATGCATTTCACTTTCATTTGATTCAAAAAGCTTTGTTTAAATGTGTTAGACATTCATTTGATTCAAAAAACTTTGTATGACTTTGATTGACATTCATTTGACTCAATTAGCTTTGTTGAATGCATTTGAATTTCATTTGATTGAAAAAGCTTTGTTTGAATGTGTTTGATTTTCATTTGACTTAATTAGCTTTGTTGAATGCATTTGATTTTCATTTAATTTAAAAAGCTTTGTTTAAATGTGTTTGACTTTCATTTGATTCAATTAGGTTTGTTGCATGCATTTGACTTTCATTTGGTACAAAAAGCTTTGTATGAATGTGATTGACTTTCATTTGACTCAATTAGCTTTGTTCAATGCATTTGACTTTCATTTGATCGAAAAAGCTTTGTTTGAATGCGTTTGACTTTATTTGACTCAATTAGCTTTGTTGAATGCATTTCACTTTCATTTGATTGAAAAATCTTTGTTTAAATGTGTTAGACATTCATTTGATTCAAAAAACTTTGTATGACTGTGATTGACATTCATTTGACTGAATTAGCTTTGTTGAATGCATTTGAATTTCATTTGATTGAAAAAGCTTTGTTTGAATGTGTTTGATTTTCATTTGACTCAATTAGCTTTGTTGAATGCATTTGACTTTCATTTGATTCAAAAAGATTTGTTTAAATGTGTTTGACTTTCGTTTGATTCAATTAGCTTGGTTGAATAAATTTGACGTTTTATTGATTTAAAAATCTTTGTATGAATGCGATTGACTTTCCTGTGATTTAATTAGCTTTATTGAATACATTTGACTTTCATTTGATTTAAAAAAACATTGTTTGAATGTGTTTGACTTTCATTTGACTCAATTAGCTTTGTTTAATGCATTTGACTTTCATTTGCTTAAAAAAGCTTTGTTTGAATGTGTTTGACTTTCATTTGACTCAATTACTTTTGTTGAAAGCATTTGACTTTCATTTGATTCAAAAAGCTTTGTTTCAATGTGTTTGACTATCATTTGACACAATTTGCTTTCTTGAATGCATTTGTCTTTCATTTGATTCAAAAACCTTTGTTGAGTGTGTTTGACTTTCATTTGACACAATTAGCATTGTTGAATGCATTTGACTTTCATTTTATTCAAAAAGCTTTGTTTGAATGTGTCAGGCTTTCATTTGATTCTAAAAGCTTTGTTTGAATGTGTTTGACTTTTATTTGATTCTAAAAGTTTTGTTAAATGTGTTTGAGTTTTATTTGACTAAATTAGCTTTGTTAAATGGATTTGACTTTCATTTGATTCAAAAAGCTTTGTTTGAGTGTGTTTGACTTTCATTTGACTCAATTAGCTTTGTTGAATGCATTTGACTTTCACTTGATTTTAAAAGCTTTGTTTTCATGTGTTTGACTTTCATTTGACTCAATTAGCTTTGTCGAATGCATTTGACTTTCATTTATTCAAAAATCTTTATATGAGTGTTTTTTACTTTCATTTGACTCAATTAGTTTTGTTGAATGCATTTGACTTTCATTTTATTTAAAAAGCTTTGTTTGAATGTGTTTAACTTTCATTTGAATCAATTAGCTTTTTTGAATAAATTTGACTTTCAATTTATTCAAAAAGCTTTGTATGAATGTGTTTGACTTTCCTTTGACTTAATTAGCTTTGTTGAATGCATTTGATTTTCATTTAATTTAAAAAGCTTTGTTTAAATGTGTTTGACTTTCATTTGATTCAATTAGGTTTGTTGCATGCATTTGACTTTCATTTGGTACAAAAAGCTTTGTATGAATGTGATTGACTTTCATTTGACTCAATTAGTTTTGTTCAATGCATTTGACTTTCATTTGATCGAAAAAGCTTTGTTTGAATGCGTTTGACTTTATTTGACTCAATTAGCTTTGTTGAATGCATTTCACTTTCATTTGATAGAAAAATCTTTGTTTAAATGTGTTAGACATTCATTTGATTCAAAAAACTTTGTATGACTGTGAGTGACATTCATTTGACTGAATTAGCTTTGTTGAATGCATTTGAATTTCATTTGATTGAAAAAGCTTTGTTTGAATGTGTTTGATTTTCATTTGACTCAATTAGCTTTGTTGAATGCATTTGACTTTCATTTGATTCAAAAAGATTTGTTTAAATTTGTTTGACTTTCGTTTGATTCAATTAGCTTGGTTGAATAAATTTGACGTTTTATTGATTTAAAAATCTTTGTATGAATGCGATTGACTTTCCTGTGATTTAATTAGCTTTATTGAATACATTTGACTTTCATTTGATTTAAAAAAACATTGTTTGAATGTGTTTGACTTTCATTTGACTCAATTAGCTTTGTTTAGTGCATTTGACTTTCATTTGCTTAAAAAAGCTTTGTTTGAATATGTTTGACTTTCATTTGACTCAATTACTTTTGTTGAAAGCATTTGACTTTCACTTGATTCAAAAAGCTTTGTTTCAATGTGTTTGACTATCATTTGACACAATTTGCTTTCTTGAATGCATTTGTCTTTCATTTAATTCAAAAACCTTTGTTGAGTGTGTTTGACTTTCATTTGACACAATTAGCATTGTTGAATGCATTTGACTTTCATTTTATTCAAAAAGCTTTGTTTGAATGTGTCTGGCTTTCATTTGATTCTAAAAGCTTTGTTTGAATGTGTTTGACTTTTATTTGATTCTAGAAGTTTTGTTAATTGTGTTTGAGTTTTATTTGACTAAATTAGCTTTGTTAAATGGATTTGACTTTCATTTGATTCAAAAAGCTTTGTTTGAGTGTGTTTGACTTTCATTTAACTCAATTAGCTTTGTTGAATGCATTTGACTTTCACTTGATTTTAAAAGCTTTGTTTTCATGTGTTTGACTTTCATTTGACTCAATTAGCTTTGTCGAATGCATTTGACTTTCGTTTATTCAAAAATCTTTATATGAGTGTTTTTTACTTTCATTTGACTCAATTAGTTTTGTTGAATGCATTTGACTTTCATTTTATTTAAAAAGCTTTGTTTGAATGTGTTTAACTTTCATTTGAATCAATTAGCTTTTTTGAATAAATTTGACTTTCAATTTATTCAAAAAGCTTTGTATGAATGTGTTTGACTTTCCTTTGACTTAATTAGCTTTGTTGAATGCATTTGATTTTCATTTAATTTAAAAAGCTTTGTTTAAATGTGTTTGACTTTCATTTGATTCAATTAGGTTTGTTGCATGCATTTGACTTTCATTTGGTACAAAAAGCTTTGTATGAATGTGATTGACTTTCATTTGACTCAATTAGCTTTGTTCAATGCATTTGACTTTCATTTGATCGAAAAAGCTTTGTTTGAATGCGTTTGACTTTATTTGACTCAATTAGCTTTGTTGAATGCATTTCACTTTCATTTGATTCAAAAAGCTTTGTTTAAATGTGTTAGACATTCATTTGATTCAAAAAATTTTGTATGACTTTGATTGACATTCATTTGACTCAATTAGCTTTGTTGAATGCATTTGAATTTCATTTGATTGAAAAAGCTTTGTTTGAATGTGTTTGATTTTCATTTGACTTAATTAGCTTTGTTGAATGCATTTGATTTTCATTTAATTTAAAAAGCTTTGTTTAAATGTGTTTGACTTTCATTTGATTCAATTAGGTTTGTTGCATGCATTTGACTTTCATTTGGTACAAAAAGCTTTGTATGAATGTGATTGACTTTCATTTGACTCAATTAGCTTTGTTCAATGCATTTGACTTTCATTTGATCGAAAAAGCTTTGTTTGAATGCGTTTGACTTTATTTGACTCAATTAGCTTTGTTGAATGCATTTCACTTTCATTTGATTGAAAAATCTTTGTTTAAATGTGTTAGACATTCATTTGATTCAAAAAACTTTGTATGACTGTGATTGACATTCATTTGACTGAATTAGCTTTGTTGAATGCATTTGAATTTCATTTGATTGAAAAAGCTTTGTTTGAATGTGTTTGATTTTCATTTGACTCAATTAGCTTTGTTGAATGCATTTGACTTTCATTTGATTCAAAAAGATTTGTTTAAATGTGTTTGACTTTCGTTTGATTCAATTAGCTTGGTTGAATAAATTTGACGTTTTATTGATTTAAAAATCTTTGTATGAATGCGATTGACTTTCCTGTGATTTAATTAGCTTTATTGAATACATTTGACTTTCATTTGATTTAAAAAAACATTGTTTGAATGTGTTTGACTTTCATTTGACTCAATTAGCTTTGTTTAATGCATTTGACTTTCATTTGCTTAAAAAAGCTTTGTTTGAATGTGTTTGACTTTCATTTGACTCAATTACTTTTGTTGAAAGCATTTGACTTTCATTTGATTCAAAAAGCTTTGTTTCAATGTGTTTGACTATCATTTGACACAATTTGCTTTCTTGAATGCATTTGTCTTTCATTTGATTCAAAAACCTTTGTTGAGTGTGTTTGACTTTCATTTGACACAATTAGCATTGTTGAATGCATTTGACTTTCATTTTATTCAAAAAGCTTTGTTTGAATGTGTCAGGCTTTCATTTGATTCTAAAAGCTTTGTTTGAATGTGTTTGACTTTTATTTGATTCTAAAAGTTTTGTTAAATGTGTTTGAGTTTTATTTGACTAAATTAGCTTTGTTAAATGGATTTGACTTTCATTTGATTCAAAAAGCTTTGTTTGAGTGTGTTTGACTTTCATTTGACTCAATTAGCTTTGTTGAATGCATTTGACTTTCACTTGATTTTAAAAGCTTTGTTTTCATGTGTTTGACTTTCATTTGACTCAATTAGCTTTGTCGAATGCATTTGACTTTCATTTATTCAAAAATCTTTATATGAGTGTTTTTTACTTTCATTTGACTCAATTAGTTTTGTTGAATGCATTTGACTTTCATTTTATTTAAAAAGCTTTGTTTGAATGTGTTTAACTTTCATTTGAATCAATTATCTTTTTTGAATAAATTTGACTTTCAATTTATTCAAAAAGCTTTGTATGAATGTGTCTGACTTTCCTTTGACTTAATTAGCTTTGTTGAATGCATTTGATTTTCATTTAATTTAAAAAGCTTTATTTAAATGTGTTTGACTTTCATTTGATTCAATTAGGTTTGTTGCATGCATTTGACTTTCATTTGGTACAAAAAGCTTTGAATGAATGTGATTGACTTTCATTTGACTCAATTAGCTTTGTTCAATGCATTTGACTTTCATTTGATCGAAAAAGCTTTGTTTGAATGCGTTTGACTTTATTTGACTCAATTAGCTTTGTTGAATGCATTTCACTTTCATTTGATTCAAAAAGCTTTGTTTAAATGTGTTAGACATTCATTTGATTCAAAAAACTTTGTATGACTTTGATTGACATTCATTTGACTCAATTAGCTTTGTTGAATGCATTTGAATTTCATTTGATTGAAAAAGCTTTGTTTGAATGTGTTTGATTTTCATTTGACTTAATTAGCTTTGTTGAATGCATTTGATTTTCATTTAATTTAAAAAGCTTTGTTTAAATGTGTTTGACTTTCATTTGATTCAATTAGGTTTGTTGCATGCATTTGACTTTCATTTGGTACAAAAAGCTTTGTATGAATGTGATTGACTTTCATTTGACTCAATTAGCTTTGTTCAATGCATTTGACTTTCATTTGATCGAAAAAGCTTTGTTTGAATGCGTTTGACTTTATTTGACTCAATTAGCTTTGTTGAATGCATTTCACTTTCATTTGATTGAAAAATCTTTGTTTAAATGTGTTAGACATTCATTTGATTCAAAAAACTTTGTATGACTGTGATTGACATTCATTTGACTGAATTAGCTTTGTTGAATGCATTTGAATTTCATTTGATTGAAAAAGCTTTGTTTAAATGTGTTTGATTTTCATTTGACTCAATTAGCTTTGTTGAATGCATTTGACTTTCATTTGATTCAAAAAGATTTGTTTAAATGTGTTTGACTTTCGTTTGATTCAATTAGCTTGGTTGAATAAATTTGACGTTTTATTGATTTAAAAATCTTTGTATGAATGCGATTGACTTTCCTGTGATTTAATTAGCTTTATTGAATACATTTGACTTTCATTTGATTTAAAAAAACATTGTTTGAATGTGTTTGACTTTCATTTGACTCAATTAGCTTTGTTTAATGCATTTGACTTTCATTTGCTTAAAAAAGCTTTGTTTGAATGTGTTTGACTTTCATTTGACTCAATTACTTTTGTTGAAAGCATTTGACTTTCATTTGATTCAAAAAGCTTTGTTTCAATGTGTTTGACTATCATTTGACACAATTTGCTTTCTTGAATGCATTTGTCTTTCATTTGATTCAAAAACCTTTGTTGAGTGTGTTTGACTTTCATTTGACACAATTAGCATTGTTGAATGCATTTGACTTTCATTTTATTCAAAAAGCTTTGTTTGAATGTGTCAGGCTTTCATTTGATTCTAAAAGCTTTGTTTGAATGTGTTTGACTTTTATTTGATTCTAAAAGTTTTGTTAAATGTGTTTGAGTTTTATTTGACTAAATTAGCTTTGTTAAATGGATTTGACTTTCATTTGATTCAAAAAGCTTTGTTTGAGTGTGTTTGACTTTCATTTGACTCAATTAGCTTTGTTGAATGCATTTGACTTTCACTTGATTTTAAAAGCTTTGTTTTCATGTGTTTGACTTTCATTTGACTCAATTAGCTTTGTCGAATGCATTTGACTTTCATTTATTCAAAAATCTTTATATGAGTGTTTTTTACTTTCATTTGACTCAATTAGTTTTGTTGAATGCATTTGACTTTCATTTTATTTAAAAAGCTTTGTTTGAATGTGTTTAACTTTCATTTGAATCAATTAGCTTTTTTGAATAAATTTGACTTTCAATTTATTCAAAAAGCTTTGTATGAATGTGTTTGACTTTCCTTTGACTTAATTAGCTTTGTTGAATGCATTTGATTTTCATTTAATTTAAAAAGCGTTGTTTAAATGTGTTTGACTTTCATTTGATTCAATTAGGTTTGTTGCATGCATTTGACTTTCATTTGGTACAAAAAGCTTTGTATGAATGTGATTGACTTTCATTTGACTCAATTAGTTTTGTTCAATGCATTTGACTTTCATTTGATCGAAAAAGCTTTGTTTGAATGCGTTTGACTTTATTTGACTCAATTAGCTTTGTTGAATGCATTTCACTTTCATTTGATAGAAAAATCTTTGTTTAAATGTGTTAGACATTCATTTGATTCAAAAAACTTTGTATGACTGTGAGTGACATTCATTTGACTGAATTAGCTTTGTTGAATGCATTTGAATTTCATTTGATTGAAAAAGCTTTGTTTGAATGTGTTTGATTTTCATTTGACTCAATTAGCTTTGTTGAATGCATTTGACTTTCATTTGATTCAAAAAGATTTGTTTAAATTTGTTTGACTTTCGTTTGATTCAATTAGCTTGGTTGAATAAATTTGACGTTTTATTGATTTAAAAATCTTTGTATGAATGCGATTGACTTTCCTGTGATTTAATTAGCTTTATTGAATACATTTGACTTTCATTTGATTTAAAAAAACATTGTTTGAATGTGTTTGACTTTCATTTGACTCAATTAGCTTTGTTTAGTGCATTTGACTTTCATTTGCTTAAAAAAGCTTTGTTTGAATATGTTTGACTTTCATTTGACTCAATTACTTTTGTTGAAAGCATTTGACTTTCACTTGATTCAAAAAGCTTTGTTTCAATGTGTTTGACTATCATTTGACACAATTTGCTTTCTTGAATGCATTTGTCTTTCATTTAATTCAAAAACCTTTGTTGAGTGTGTTTGACTTTCATTTGACACAATTAGCATTGTTGAATGCATTTGACTTTCATTTTATTCAAAAAGCTTTGTTTGAATGTGTCTGGCTTTCATTTGATTCTAAAAGCTTTGTTTGAATGTGTTTTACTTTTATTTGATTCTAGAAGTTTTGTTAATTGTGTTTGAGTTTTATTTGACTAAATTAGCTTTGTTAAATGGATTTGACTTTCATTTGATTCAAAAAGCTTTGTTTGAGTGTGTTTGACTTTCATTTAACTCAATTAGCTTTGTTGAATGCATTTGACTTTCACTTGATTTTAAAAGCTTTGTTTTCATGTGTTTGACTTTCATTTGACTCAATTAGCTTTGTCGAATGCATTTGACTTTCGTTTATTCAAAAATCTTTATATGAGTGTTTTTTACTTTCATTTGACTCAATTAGTTTTGTTGAATGCATTTGACTTTCATTTTATTTAAAAAGCTTTGTTTGAATGTGTTTAACTTTCATTTGAATCAATTAGCTTTTTTGAATAAATTTGACTTTCAATTTATTCAAAAAGCTTTGTATGAATGTGTTTGACTTTCCTTTGACTCAATTAGCTTTGTTTAATGCATTTGACTTTCATTTGCTTAAAAAAGCTTTGTTTGAATGTGTTTGACTTTCATTTGACTCAATTACTTTTGTTGAAAGCATTTGACTTTCATTTGATTCAAAAAGCTTTGTTTCAATGTGTTTGACTATCATTTGACACAATTTGCTTTCTTGAATGCATTTGTCTTTCATTTGATTCAAAAACCTTTGTTGAGTGTGTTTGACTTTCATTTGACACAATTAGCATTGTTGAATGCATTTGACTTTCATTTTATTCAAAAAGCTTTGTTTGAATGTGTCAGGCTTTCATTTGATTCTAAAAGCTTTGTTTGAATGTGTTTGACTTTTATTTGATTCTAAAAGTTTTGTTAAATGTGTTTGAGTTTTATTTGACTAAATTAGCTTTGTTAAATGGATTTGACTTTCATTTGATTCAAAAAGCTTTGTTTGAGTGTGTTTGACTTTCATTTGACTCAATTAGCTTTGTTGAATGCATTTGACTTTCACTTGATTTTAAAAGCTTTGTTTTCATGTGTTTGACTTTCATTTGACTCAATTAGCTTTGTCGAATGCATTTGACTTTCATTTATTCAAAAATCTTTATATGAGTGTTTTTTACTTTCATTTGACTCAATTAGTTTTGTTGAATGCATTTGACTTTCATTTTATTTAAAAAGCTTTGTTTGAATGTGTTTAACTTTCATTTGAATCAATTAGCTTTTTTGAATAAATTTGACTTTCAATTTATTCAAAAAGCTTTGTATGAATGTGTTTGACTTTCCTTTGACTTAATTAGCTTTGTTGAATGCATTTGATTTTCATTTAATTTAAAAAGCTTTGTTTAAATGTGTTTGACTTTCATTTGATTCAATTAGGTTTGTTGCATGCATTTGACTTTCATTTGGTACAAAAAGCTTTGTATGAATGTGATTGACTTTCATTTGACTCAATTAGTTTTGTTCAATGCATTTGACTTTCATTTGATCGAAAAAGCTTTGTTTGAATGCGTTTGACTTTATTTGACTCAATTAGCTTTGTTGAATGCATTTCACTTTCATTTGATAGAAAAATCTTTGTTTAAATGTGTTAGACATTCATTTGATTCAAAAAACTTTGTATGACTGTGAGTGACATTCATTTGACTGAATTAGCTTTGTTGAATGCATTTGAATTTCATTTGATTGAAAAAGCTTTGTTTGAATGTGTTTGATTTTCATTTGACTCAATTAGCTTTGTTGAATGCATTTGACTTTCATTTGATTCAAAAAGATTTGTTTAAATTTGTTTGACTTTCGTTTGATTCAATTAGCTTGGTTGAATAAATTTGACGTTTTATTGATTTAAAAATCTTTGTATGAATGCGATTGACTTTCCTGTGATTTAATTAGCTTTATTGAATACATTTGACTTTCATTTGATTTAAAAAAACATTGTTTGAATGTGTTTGACTTTCATTTGACTCAATTAGCTTTGTTTAGTGCATTTGACTTTCATTTGCTTAAAAAAGCTTTGTTTGAATATGTTTGACTTTCATTTGACTCAATTACTTTTGTTGAAAGCATTTGACTTTCACTTGATTCAAAAAACTTTGTTTCAATGTGTTTGACTATCATTTGACACAATTTGCTTTCTTGAATGCATTTGTCTTTCATTTAATTCAAAAACCTTTGTTGAGTGTGTTTGACTTTCATTTGACACAATTAGCATTGTTGAATGCATTTGACTTTCATTTTATTCAAAAAGCTTTGTTTGAATGTGTCTGGCTTTCATTTGATTCTAAAAGCTTTGTTTGAATGTGTTTGACTTTTATTTGATTCTAGAAGTTTTGTTAATTGTGTTTGAGTTTTATTTGACTAAATTAGCTTTGTTAAATGGATTTGACTTTCATTTGATTCAAAAAGCTTTGTTTGAGTGTGTTTGACTTTCATTTAACTCAATTAGCTTTGTTGAATGCATTTGACTTTCACTTGATTTTAAAAGCTTTGTTTTCATGTGTTTGACTTTCATTTGACTCAATTAGCTTTGTCGAATGCATTTGACTTTCGTTTATTCAAAAATCTTTATATGAGTGTTTTTTACTTTCATTTGACTCAATTAGTTTTGTTGAATGCATTTGACTTTCATTTTATTTAAAAAGCTTTGTTTGAATGTGTTTAACTTTCATTTGAATCAATTAGCTTTTTTGAATAAATTTGACTTTCAATTTATTCAAAAAGCTTTGTATGAATGTGTTTGACTTTCCTTTGACTTAATTAGCTTTGTTGAATGCATTTGATTTTCATTTAATTTAAAAAGCTTTGTTTAAATGTGTTTGACTTTCATTTGATTCAATTAGGTTTGTTGCATGCATTTGACTTTCATTTGGTACAAAAAGCTTTGTATGAATGTGATTGACTTTCATTTGACTCAATTAGCTTTGTTCAATGCATTTGAATTTCATTTGATCGAAAAAGCTTTGTTTGAATGCGTTTGACTTTATTTGACTCAATTAGCTTTGTTGAATGCATTTCACTTTCATATGATTCAAAAAGCTTTGTTTAAATGTGTTAGACATTCATTTGATTCAAAAAACTTTATATGACTGTGATTGACATTCATTTGACTGAATTAGCTTTATTGAATGCATTTGAATTTCATTTGATTGAAAAAGCTTTGTTTGAATGTGTTTGATTTTCATTTGACTCAATTAGCTTTGTTGAATGCATTTGACTTTCATTTGATTCAAAAAGATTTGTTTTAATGTGTTTGACTTTCGTTTGATTCAATTAGCTTGGTTGAATAAATTTGACGTTTTATTGATTTAAAAATCTTTGTATGAATGCGATTGACTTTCCTGTGATTTAATTAGCTTTATTGAATACATTTGACTTTCATTTGATTTAAAAAAACATTGTTTGAATGTGTTTGACTTTCATTTGACTCAATTAGCTTTGTTTAGTGCATTTGACTTTCATTTGCTTAAAAAAGCTTTGTTTGAATATGTTTGACTTTCATTTGACTCAATTACTTTTGTTGAAAGCATTTGACTTTCACTTGATTCAAAAAGCTTTGTTTCAATGTGTTTGACTATCATTTGACACAATTTGCTTTCTTGAATGCATTTGTCTTTCATTTAATTCAAAAACCTTTGTTGAGTGTGTTTGACTTTCATTTGACACAATTAGCATTGTTGAATGCATTTGACTTTCATTTTATTCAAAAAGCTTTGTTTGAATGTGTCTGGCTTTCATTTGATTCTAAAAGCTTTGTTTGAATGTGTTTGACTTTTATTTGATTCTGGAAGTTTTGTTAATTGTGTTTGAGTTTTATTTGACTAAATTAGCTTTGTTAAATGAATTTGACTTTCATTTGATTCAAAAAGCTTTGTTTGAGTGTGTTTGACTTTCATTTAACTCAATTAGCTTTGTTGAATGCATTTGACTTTCACTTGATTTTAAAAGCTTTGTTTTCATGTGTTTGACTTTCATTTGACTCAATTAGCTTTGTCGAATGCATTTGACTTTCGTTTATTCAAAAATCTTTATATGAGTGTTTTTTACTTTCATTTGACTCAATTAGTTTTGTTGAATGCATTTGACTTTCATTTTATTTAAAAAGCTTTGTTTGAATGTGTTTAACTTTCATTTGAATCAATTAGCTTTTTTGAATAAATTTGACTTTCAATTTATTCAAAAAGCTTTGTATGAATGTGTTTGACTTTCCTTTGACTTAATTAGCTTTGTTGAACGCATTTGATTTTCATTTAATTTAAAAAGCTTTGTTTAAATGTGTTTAACTTTCATTTGATTCAATTAGGTTTGTTGCATGCATTTGACTTTCATTTGGTACAAAAAGCTTTGTATGAATGTGATTGACTTTCATTTGACTCAATTAGCTTTGTTCAATGCATTTGAATTTCATTTGATCGAAAAAGCTTTGTTTGAATGCGTTTGACTTTATTTGACTCAATTAGCTTTGTTGAATGCATTTCACTTTCATTTGATTCAAAAAGCTTTGTTTAAATGTGTTAGACATTCATTTGATTCAAAAAACTTTGTATGACTGTGATTGACATTCATTTGACTGAATTAGCTTTATTGAATGCATTTGAATTTCATTTGATTGAAAAAGCTTTGTTTGAATGTGTTTGATTTTCATTTGACTCAATTAGCTTTGTTGAATGCATTTGACTTTCATTTGATTCAAAAAGATTTGTTTTAATGTGTTTGACTTTCGTTTGATTCAATTAGCTTGGTTGAATAAATTTGATGTTTTATTGATTTAAAAATCTTTGTATGAATGCGATTGACTTTCCTGTGATTTAATTAGCTTTATTGAATACATTTGACTTTCATTTGATTTATAAAAACATTGTTTGAATGTGTTTGACTTTCATTTGACTCAATTAGCTTTGTTTAATGCATTTGACTTTCATTTGCTTAAAAAAGCTTTGTTTGAATGTGTTTGACTTTCATTTGACTCAATTACTTTTGTTGAAAGCATTTGACTTTCATTTGATTCAAAAAGCTTTGTTTCAATGTGTTTGACTATCATTTGACACAATTTGCTTTCTTGAATGCATTTGTCTTTCATTTGATTCAAAAACCTTTGTTGAGTGTGTTTGACTTTCATTTGACACAATTAGCATTGTTGAATGCATTTGACTTTCATTTTATTCAAAAAGCTTTGTTTGAATGTGTCTGGCTTTCATTTGATTCTAAAAGCTTTGTTTGAATGTGTTTGACTTTTATTTGATTCTAAAAGTTTTGTTAAATGTGTTTGAGTTTTATTTGACTAAATTAGATTTGTTAAATGGATTTGACTTTCATTTGATTCAAAAAGCTTTGTTTGAGTGTGTTTGACTTTCATTTGACTCAATTAGCATTGTTGAATGCATTTGACTTTCACTTGATTTTAAAAGCTTTGTTTTCATGTGTTTGACTTTCATTTGACTCAATTAGCTTTGTCGAATGCATTTGACTTTCATTTATTCAAAAATCTTTATATGAGTGTTTTTTACTTTCATTTGACTCAATTAGTTTTGTTGAATGCATTTGACTTTCATTTTATTTAAAAAGCTTTGTTTGAATGTGTTTAAATTTCATTTGAATCAATTAGCTTTTTTGAATAAATTTGACTTTCAATTTATTCAAAAAGCTTTGTATGAATGTGTTTGACTTTCCTTTGACTTAATTAGCTTTGTTGAATGCATTTGATTTTCATTTAATTTAAAAAGCTTTGTTTAAATGTGTTTGACTTTCATTTGATTCAATTAGGTTTGTTGCATGCATTTGACTTTCATTTGGTACAAAAAGCTTTGTATGAATGTGATTGACTTTCATTTGACTCAATTAGCTTTGTTCAATGCATTTGACTTTCATTTGATCGAAAAAGCTTTGTTTGAATGCGTTTGACTTTATTTGACTCAATTAGCTTTGTTGAATGCATTTCACTTTCATTTCATTGAAAAATCTTTGTTTAAATGTGTTAGACATACATTTGATTCAAAAAACTTTGTATGACTGTGAGTGACATTCATTTGACTGAATTAGCTTTGTTGAATGCATTTGAATTTCATTTGATTGAAAAAGCTTTGTTTGAATGTGTTTGATTTTCATTTGACTCAATTAGCTTTGTTGAATGCATTTGACTTTCATTTGATTCAAAAAGATTTGTTTAAATTTGTTTGACTTTCGTTTGATTCAATTAGCTTGGTTGAATAAATTTGACGTTTTATTGATTTAAAAATCTTTGTATGAATGCGATTGACTTTCCTGTGATTTAATTAGCTTTATTGAATACATTTGACTTTCATTTGATTTAAAAAAACATTGTTTGAATATGTTTGACTTTCATTTGACTCAATTAGCTTTGTTTAATGCATTTGACTTTCATTTTCTTAAAAAAGCTTTGTTTGAATATGTTTGACTTTCATTTGACTCAATGACTTTTGTTGAAAGCATTTGACTTTCACTTGATTCAAAAAGCTTTGTTTCAATGTGTTTGACTATCATTTGACACAATTTGCTTTCTTGAATGCATTTGTCTTTCATTTGATTCAAAAACCTTTGTTGAGTGTGTTTGACTTTCATTTGACACAATTAGCATTGTTGAATGCATTTGACTTTCATTTTATTCAAAAAGCTTTGTTTGAATGTGTCTGGCTTTCATTTGATTCTAAAAGCTTTGTTTGAATGTGTTTGACTTTTATTTGATTCTAAAAGTTTTGTTAAATGTGTTTGAGTTTTATTTGACTAAATTAGAGTTGTTAAATGGATTTGACTTTCATTTGATTCAAAAAGCTTTGTTTGAGTGTGTTTGACTTTCATTTGACTCAATTAGCTTTGTTGAATGCATTTGACTTTCACTTGATTTTAAAAGCTTTGTTTTCATGTGTTTGACTTTCATTTGACTCAATTAGCTTTGCCGAATGCATTTGACTTTCATTTATTCAAAAATCTTTATATGAGTGTTTTTTACTTTCATTTGACTCAATTAGTTTTGTTGAATGCATTTGACTTTCATTTTATTTAAAAAGCTTTGTTTGAATGTGTTTAACTTTCATTTGAATCAATTAGCTTTTTTGAATAAATTTGACTTTCAATTTATTCAAAAAGCTTTGTATGAATGTGTTTGACTTTCCTTTGACTTAATTAGCTTTGTTGAATGCATTTGATTTTCATTTAATTTAAAAAGCTTTGTTTAAATGTGTTTGACTTTCATTTGATTCAATTAGGTTTGTTGCATGCATTTGACTTTCATTTGGTACAAAAAGCTTTGTATGAATGTGATTGACTTTCATTTGACTCAATTAGCTTTGTTCAATGCATTTGACTTTCATTTCATCGAAAAAGCTTTGTTTGAATGCGTTTGACTTTATTTGACTCAATTAGCTTTGTTGAATGCATTTCACTTTCATTTGATTCAAAAAGCTTTGTTTAAATGCGTTAGACATTCATTTGATTCAAAAAACTTTGTATGACTGTGATTGACATTCATTTGACTGAATTAGCTTTGTTGAATGCATTTGAATTTCATTTGATTGAAAAAGCTTTGTTTGAATGTGTTTGATTTTCATTTGACTCAATTAGCTTTGTTGAATGCATTTGACTTTCATTTGATTCAGAAAGATTTGTTTAAATTTGTTTGACTTTCGTTTGATTCAATTAGCTTGGTTGAATAAATTTGACGTTTTATTGATTTAAAAATCTTTGTATGAATGCGATTGACTTTCCTGTGATTTAATTAGCTTTATTGAATACATTTGACTTTCATTTGATTTAAAAAAACATTGTTTGAATGTGTTTGACTTTCATTTGACTCAATTAGCTTTGTTTAGTGCATTTGACTTTCATTTGCTTAAAAAAGCTTTGTTTGAATATGTTTGACTTTCATTTGACTCAATTACTTTTGTTGAAAGCATTTGACTTTCACTTGATTCAAAAAGCTTTGTTTCAATGTGTTTGACTATCATTTGACACAATTTGCTTTCTTGAATGCATTTGTCTTTCATTTGATTCAAAAACCTTTGTTGAGTGTGTTTGACTTTCATTTGACACAATTAGCATTGTTGAATGCATTTGACTTTCATTTTATTCAAAAAGCTTTGTTTGAATGTGTCTGGCTTTCATTTGATTCTAAAAGCTTTGTTTGAATGTGTTTGACTTTTATTTGATTCTAGAAGTTTTGTTAAATGTGTTTGAGTTTTATTTGACTAAATTAGATTTGTTAAATGGATTTGACTTTCATTTGATTCAAAAAGCTTTGTTTGAGTGTGTTTGACTTTCATTTGACTCAATTAGCTTTGTTGAATGCATTTGACTTTCACTTGATTTTAAAAGCTTTGTTTTCATGTGTTTGACTTTCATTTGACTCAATTAGCTTTGTCGAATGCATTTGACTTTCATTTATTCAAAAATCTTTATATGAATGTTTTTTACTTTCATTTGACTCAATTAGTTTTGTTGAATGCATTTGACTTTCATTTTATTTAAAAATCTTTGTTTGAATGTGTTTAACTTTCATTTGAATCAATTAGCTTTTTTGAATAAATTTGACTTTCAATTTATTCAAAAAGCTTTGTATGAATGTGTTTGACTTTCCTTTGACTTAATTAGCTTTGTTGAATGCATTTGATTTTCATTTAATTTAAAAAGCTTTGTTTAAATGTGTTTGACTTTCATTTGATTCAATTAGGTTTGTTGCATGCATTTGACTTTCATTTGGTACAAAAAGCTTTGTATGAATGTGATTGACTTTCATTTGACTCAATTAGCTTTGTTCAATGCATTTGACTTTCATTTCATCGAAAAAGCTTTGTTTGAATGCGTTTGACTTTATTTGACTCAATTAGCTTTGTTGAATGCATTTCACTTTCATTTGATTCAAAAAGCTTTGTTTAAATGCGTTAGACATTCATTTGATTCAAAAAACTTTGTATGACTGTGATTGACATTCATTTGACTGAATTAGCTTTGTTGAATGCATTTGAATTTCATTTGATTGAAAAAGCTTTGTTTGAATGTGTTTGATTTTCATTTGACTCAATTAGCTTTGTTGAATGCATTTGACTTTCATTTGATTCAAAAAGATTTGTTTAAATTTGTTTGACTTTCGTTTGATTCAATTAGCTTGGTTGAATAAATTTGACGTTTTATTGATTTAAAAATCTTTGTATGAATGCGATTGACTTTCCTGTGATTTAATTAGCTTTATTGAATACATTTGACTTTCATTTGATTTAAAAAAACATTGTTTGAATGTGTTTGACTTTCATTTGACTCAATTAGCTTTGTTTAGTGCATTTGACTTTCATTTGCTTAAAAAAGCTTTGTTTTAATATGTTTGACTTTCATTTGACTCAATTACTTTTGTTGAAAGCATTTGACTTTCACTTGATTCAAAAAGCTTTGTTTCAATGTGTTTGACTATCATTTGACACAATTTGCTTTCTTGAATGCATTTGTCTTTCATTTAATTCAAAAACCTTTGTTGAGTGTGTTTGACTTTCATTTGACACAATTAGCATTGTTGAATGCATTTGACTTTCATTTTATTCAAAAAGCTTTGTTTGAATGTGTCTGGCTTTCATTTGATTCTAAAAGCTTTGTTTGAATGTGTTTGACTTTTATTTGATTCTAGAAGTTTTGTTAATTGTGTTTGAGTTTTATTTGACTAAATTAGCTTTGTTAAATGGATTTGACTTTCATTTGATTCAAAAAGCTTTGTTTGAGTGTGTTTGACTTTCATTTAACTCAATTAGCTTTGTTGAATGCATTTGACTTTCACTTGATTTTAAAAGCTTTGTTTTCATGTGTTTGACTTTCATTTGACTCAATTAGCTTTGTCGAATGCATTTGACTTTCGTTTATTCAAAAATCTTTATATGAGTGTTTTTTACTTTCATTTGACTCAATTAGTTTTGTTGAATGCATTTGACTTTCATTTTATTTAAAAAGCTTTGTTTGAATGTGTTTAACTTTCATTTGAATCAATTAGCTTTTTTGAATAAATTTGACTTTCAATTTATTCAAAAAGCTTTGTATGAATGTGTTTGACTTTCCTTTGACTTAATTAGCTTTGTTGAATGCATTTGATTTTCATTTAATTTAAAAAGCTTTGTTTAAATGTGTTTGACTTTCATTTGATTCAATTAGGTTTGTTGCATGCATTTGACTTTCATTTGGTACAAAAAGCTTTGTATGAATGTGATTGACTTTCATTTGACTCAATTAGCTTTGTTCAATGCATTTGAATTTCATTTGATCGAAAAAGCTTTGTTTGAATGCGTTTGACTTTATTTGACTCAATTAGCTTTGTTGAATGCATTTCACTTTCATTTGATTCAAAAAGCTTTGTTTAAATGTGTTAGACATTCATTTGATTCAAAAAACTTTGTATGACTGTGATTGACATTCATTTGACTGAATTAGCTTTATTGAATGCATTTGAATTTCATTTGATTGAAAAAGCTTTGTTTGAATGTGTTTGATTTTCATTTGACTCAATTAGCTTTGTTGAATGCATTTGACTTTCACTTGATTCAAAAAGATTTGTTTTAATGTGTTTGACTTTCGTTTGATTCAATTAGCTTGGTTGAATAAATTTGATGTTTTATTGATTTAAAAATCTTTGTATGAATGCGATTGACTTTCCTGTGATTTAATTAGCTTTATTGAATACATTTGACTTTCATTTGATTTAAAAAAACATTGTTTTAATGTGTTTGACTTTCATTTGACTCAATTAGCTTTGTTTAATGCATTTAACTTTCATTTGCTTAAAAAAGCTTTGTTTGAATGTGTTTGACTTTCATTTGACTCAATTACTTTTGTTGAAAGCATTTGACTTTCATTTGATTCAAAAAGCTTTGTTTCAATGTGTTTGACTATCATTTGACACAATTTGCTTTCTTGAATGCATTTGTCTTTCATTTGATTCAAAAACCTTTGTTGAGTGTGTTTGACTTTCATTTGACACAATTAGCATTGTTGAATGCATTTGACTTTCATTTTATTCAAAAAGCTTTGTTTGAATGTGTCTGGCTTTCATTTGATTCTAAAAGCTTTGTTTGAATGTGTTTGACTTTTATTTGATTCTAAAAGTTTTGTTAAATGTGTTTGAGTTTTATTTGACTAAATTAGATTTGTTAAATGGATTTGACTTTCATTTGATTCAAAAAGCTTTGTTTGAGTGTGTTTGACTTTCATTTGACTCAATTAGCTTTGTTGAATGCATTTGACTTTCACTTGATTTTAAAAGCTTTGTTTTCGTGTGTTTGACTTTCATTTGACTCAATTAGCTTTGTCGAATGCATTTGACTTTCATTTATTCAAAAATCTTTATATGAGTGTTTTTTACTTTCATTTGACTCAATTAGTTTTGTTGAATGCATTTGACTTTCATTTTATTTAAAAAGCTTTGTTTGAATGTTTTTAAATTTCATTTGAATCAATTAGCTTTTTTGAATAAATTTGACTTTCAATTTATTCAAAAAGCTTTGTATGAATGTGTTTTACTTTCCTTTGACTTAATTAGCTTTGTTGAATGCATTTGATTTTCATTTAATTTAAAAAGCTTTGTTTAAATGTGTTTGACTTTCATTTGATTCAATTAGGTTTGTTTCATGCATTTGACTTTCATTTGGTACAAAAAGCTTTGTATGAATGTGATTGACTTTCATTTGACTCAATTAGCTTTGTTCAATGCATTTGACTTTCATTTGATCGAAAAAGCTTTGTTTGAATGCGTTTGACTTTATTTGACTCAATTAGCTTTGTTGAATGCATTTCACTTTCATTTGATTGAAAAATCTTTGTTTAAATGTGTTAGACATTCATTTGATTCAAAAAACTTTGTATGACTGTGAGTGACATTCATTTGACTGAATTAGCTTTGTTGAATGCATTTGAATTTCATTTGATTGAAAAAGCTTTGTTTGAATGTGTTTGATTTTCATTTGACTCAATTAGCTTTGTTGAATGCATTTGACTTTCATTTGATTCAAAAAGATTTGTTTAAATTTGTTTGACTTTCGTTTGATTCAATTAGCTTGGTTGAATAAATTTGACGTTTTATTGATTTAAAAATCTTTGTATGAATGCGATTGACTTTCCTGTGATTTAATTAGCTTTATTGAATACATTTGACTTTCATTTGATTTAAAAAAACATTGTTTGAATGTGTTTGACTTTCATTTGACTCAATTAGCTTTGTTTAATGCATTTGACTTTCATTTGCTTAAAAAAGCTTTGTTTGAATATGTTTGACTTTCATTTGACTCAATGACTTTTGTTGAAAGCATTTGACTTTCACTTGATTCAAAAAGCTTTGTTTCAATGTGTTTGACTATCATTTGACACAATTTGCTTTCTTGAATGCATTTGTCTTTCATTTGATTCAAAAACCTTTGTTGAGTGTGTTTGACTTTCATTTGACACAAATAGCATTGTTGAATGCATTTGACTTTCATTTTATTCAAAAAGCTTTGTTTGAATGTGTCTGGCTTTCATTTGATTCTAAAAGCTTTGTTTGAATGTGTTTGACTTTTATTTGATTCTAAAAGTTTTGTTAAATGTGTTTGAGTTTTATTTGACTAAATTAGATTTGTTAAATGGATTTGACTTTCATTTGATTCAAAAAGCTTTGTTTGAGTGTGTTTGACTTTCATTTGACTCAATTAGCTTTGTTGAATGCATTTGACTTTCACTTGATTTTAAAAGCTTTGTTTTCATGTGTTTGACTTTCATTTGACTCAATTAGCTTTGTCGAATGCATTTGACTTTCATTTATTCAAAAATCTTTATATGAGTGTTTTTTACTTTCATTTGACTCAATTAGTTTTGTTGAATGCATTTGACTTTCATTTTATTTAAAAAGCTTTGTTTGAATGTGTTTAACTTTCATTTGAATCAATTAGCTTTTTTGAATAAATTTGACTTTCAATTTATTCAAAAAGCTTTGTATGAATGTGTTTGACTTTCCTTTGACTTAATTAGCTTTGTTGAATGCATTTGATTTTCATTTAATTTAAAAAGCTTTGTTTAAATGTGTTTGACTTTCATTTGATTCAATTAGGTTTGTTGCATGCATTTGACTTTCATTTGGTACAAAAAGCTTTGTATGAATGTGATTGACTTTCATTTGACTCAATTAGCTTTGTTCAATGCATTTGACTTTCATTTCATCGAAAAAGCTTTGTTTGAATGCGTTTGACTTTATTTGACTCAATTAGCGTTGTTGAATGCATTTCACTTTCATTTGATTCAAAAAGCTTTGTTTAAATGCGTTAGACATTCATTTGATTCAAAAAACTTTGTATGACTGTGATTGACATTCATTTGACTGAATTAGCTTTGTTGAATGCATTTGAATTTCATTTGATTGAAAAAGCTTTGTTTGAATGTGTTTGATTTTCATTTGACTCAATTAGCTTTGTTGAATGCATTTGACTTTCATTTGATTCAAAAAGATTTTTTTTAATGTGTTTGACTTTCGTTTGATTCAATTAGCTTGGTTGAATAAATTTGACGTTTTATTGATTTAAAAATCTTTGTATGAATGCGATTGACTTTCCTGTGATTTAATTAGCTTTATTAAATACATTTGACTTTCATTTGATTTAAAAAAACATTGTTTGAATGTGTTTGACTTTCAATTGACTCAATTAGCTTTGTTTAATGCATTTGACTTTCATTTGCTTAAAAAAGCTTTGTTTGAATGTGTTTGACTTTCATTTGACTCAATTAGTTTTGTTCAAAGCATTTGACTTTCACTTGATTCAAAAAGCTTTGTTTCAATGTGTTTGACTATCATTTGACACAATTTGCTTTCTTGAATGCATTTGTCTTTCATTTGATTCAAAAACCTTTGTTGAGTGTGTTTGACTTTCATTTGACACAATTAGCATTGTTGAATGCATTTGACTTTCATTTTATTCAAAAAGCTTTGCTTGAATGTGTCTGGCTTTCATTTGATTCTAAAAGCTTTGTTTGAATGTGTTTGACTTTTATTTGATTCTAGAAGTTTTGTTAATTGTGTTTGAGTTTTATTTGACTAAATTAGCTTTGTTAAATGGATTTGACTTTCATTTGATTCAAAAAGCTTTGTTTGAGTGTGTTTGACTTTCATTTGACTCAATTAGCTTTGTTGAATGCATTTGACTTTCACTTGATTTTAAAAGCTTTGTTTTCATGTGTTTGACTTTCATTTGACTCAATTAGCTTTGTCGAATGCATTTGACTTTCATTTATTCAAAAAACTTTATATGAGTGTTTTTTACTTTCATTAGACTCAATTAGTTTTGTTGAATGCATTTGACTTTCATTTTATTTAAAAAGCTTTGTTTGAATGTGTTTAACTTTCATTTGAATCAATTAGCTTTTTTGAATAAATTTGACTTTCAATTTATTCAAAAAGCTTTGTATGAATGTGTTTGACTTTCCTTTGACTTAATTAGCTTTTTTGAATGCATTTGATTTTCATTTAATTTAAAAAGCTTTGTTTAAATGTGTTTGACTTTCATTTGATTCAATTAGGTTTGTTGCATGCATTTGACTTTCATTTGGTACAAAAAGCTTTGTATGAATGTGATTGACTTTCATTTGACTCAATTAGCTTTGTTCAATGCATTTGACTTTCATTTGATCGAAAAAGCTTTGTTTGAATGCGTTTGACTTTATTTGACTCAATTAGCTTTGTTGAATGCATTTCACTTTCATTTGATTCAAAAAGCTTTGTTTAAATGTGTTAGACATTCACTTGATTCAAAAAACTTTGTATGACTGTGATTGACATTCATTTGACTAAATTAGCTTTGTTGAATGCATTTGAATTTCATTTGATTGAAAAAGCTTTGTTTGAATGTGTTTGATTTTCATTTGACTCAATTAGCTTTGTTGAATGCATTTGACTTTCATTTGATTCAAAAAGATTTGTTTAAATGTGTTTGACTTTCGTTTGATTCAATTAGCTTGGTTGAATAAATTTGACGTTTTATTGCTTTAAAAATCTTTGTATGAATGCGATTGACTTTCCTGTGATTTAATTAGCTTTATTAAATACATTTGACTTTCATTTGATTTAAAAAAACATTGTTTGAATGTGTTTGACTTTCAATTGACTCAATTAGCTTTGTTTAATGCATTTGACTTTCATTTGCTTAAAAAAGCTTTGTTTGAATGTGTTTGACTTTCATTTGACTCAATTACTTTTGTTGAAAGCATTTGACTTTCACTTGATTCAAAAAGCTTTGTTTCAATGTGTTTGACTATCATTTGACACAATTTGCTTTCTTGAATGCATTTGTCTTTCATTTGATTCAAAAACCTTTGTTGAGTGTGTTTGACTTTCATTTGACACAATTAGCATTGTTAAATGCATTTGACTTTCATTTTATTCAAAAAGCTTTGTTTGAATGTGTCTGGCTTTCATTTGATTCTAAAAGCATTGTTTGAATGTGTTTGACTTTTATTTGATTCTAGAAGTTTTGTTAATTGTGTTTGAGTTTTATTTGACTAAATTAGCTTTGTTAAATGGATTTGACTTTCATTTGATTCAAAAAGCTTTGTTTGAGTGTGTTTGACTTTCATTTGACTCAATTAGCTTTGTTGAATGCATTTGACTTTCACTTGATTTTTAAAGCTTTGTTTTCATGTGTTTGACTTTCATTTGACTCAATTAGGTTTGTCGAATGCATTTGACTTTCATTTATTCAAAAATCTTTATATGAGCGTTTTTTACTTTCAATTGACTCAATTAGTTTTGTTGAATGCATTTGACTTTCATTTTATTTAAAAAGCTTTGTTTGAATGTGTTTAACTTTCATTTGAATCAATTAGCTTTTTTGAATAAATTTGACTTTCAATTTATTCAAAAAGCTTTGTATGAATGTGTTTGACTTTCCTTTGACTTAATTAGCTTTGTTGAATGCATTTGATTTTCATTTATTTTAAAAAGCTTTGTTTAAATGTGTTTGACTTTCATTTGATTCAATTAGGTTTGTTGCATGCATTTGACTTTCATTTGGTACAAAAACCTTTGTATGAATGTGATTGACTTTCATTTGACTCAATTAGCTTTGTTCAATGCATTTGACTTTCATTTGATCGAAAAAGCTTTGTTTGAATGCGTTTGACTTTATTTGACTCAATTAGCTTTGTTGAATGCATTTCACTTTTATTTGATTGAAAAAGCTTTGTTTAAATGTGTTAGACATTCATTTGATTCAAAAAACTTTATATGACTGTGATTGACATTCATTTGACTGAATTAGCTTTGTTGAATGCATTTGAATTTCATTTGATTGAAAAAGCTTTCTTTGAATGTGTTTGACTTTCTTTTGACTTAATTAGCTTTGTTGAATGCATTTGATTTTCATTTAATTTAAAAAGCTTTGTTTAAATGTGTTTGACTTTCATTTGATTCAATTAGGTTTGTTGCATGCATTTGACTTTCATTTGGTACAAAAAGCTTTGTATGAATGTGATTGACTTTCATTTGACACAATTAGCTTTGTTTAATGCATTTGACTTTCATTTGCTTAAAAAAGCTTTGTTTGAATGTGTTTGACTTTCATTTGACTCAATTACTTTTGTTGAAAGCATTTGACTTTCACTTGATTCAAAAAGCTTTGTTTCAATGTGTTTTACTATCATTTGACACAATTTGCTTTCTTGAATGCATTTGTCTTTCATTTGATTCTAAAACCTTTGTTGAGTGTGTTTGACTTTCATTTGACACAATTAGCATTGTTGAATGCATTTGACTTTCATTTTATTCAAAAAGCTTTGTTTGAATGTGTCTGGCTTTCATTTGATTCTAAAAGCTTTGTTTGAATGTGTTTGACTTTTATTTGATTCTAGAAGTTTTGTTAAATGTGTTTGAGTTTTATTTGACTAAATTAGTTTTGTTAAATGGATTTGACTTTTATTTGATTCAAAAAGCTTTGTTTGAGTGTGTTTGACTTTCATTTGACTCAATTAGCTTTGTTGAATGCATTTGATTTTCACTTGATTTTAAAAGCTTTGTTTTCATGTGTTTGACTTTCATTTGACTCAATTAGCTTTGTCAAATGCATTTGATTTTCATTTATTCAAAAATCTTTATATGAGTGTTTTTTACTTTCATTTGACTCAATTAGTTTTGTTGAATGCATTTGACTTTCATTTTATTTAAAAAGCTTTGTTTGAATGTGTTTAACTTTCATTTGAATCAATTAGCTTTTTTGAATAAATTTGACTTTCAATTTATTCAAAAAGCTTTGTATGAATGTGTTTGACTTTCCTTTGACTTAATTAGCTTTGTTGAATGCATTTGATTTTCATTTAATTTAAAAAGCTTTGTTTAAATGTGTTTGACTTTCATTTGATTCAATTAGGTTTGTTGCATGCATTTGACTTTCATTTGGTACAAAAAGCTTTGTATGAATGTGATTGACTTTCATTTGACTCAATTAGCTTTGTTCAATGCATTTGACTTTCATTTGATCGAAAAAGCTTTGTTTGAATGCGTTTGACTTTATTTGACTCAATTAGCTTTGTTGAATGCATTTCACTTTCATTTGATTCAAAAAGCTTTGTTTAAATGAGTTAGACATTCATTTGATTCAAAAAACTTTGTATGACTGTGATTGACATTCATTTGACTGAATTAGCTTTGTTGAATGCATTTGAATTTCATTTGATTGAAAAAGCTTTGTTTGAATGTGTTTGATTTTCATTTGACTCAATTAGCTTTGTTGAATGCATTTGACTTTCATTTGATTCAAAAAGATTTGTTTAAATGTGTTTGACTTTCGTTTGATTCAATTAGCTTGGTTGAATAAATTTGACGTTTTATTGATTTAAAAATCTTTGTATGAATGCGATTGACTTTCCTGTGATTTAATTAGCTTTATTAAATACATATGACTTTCATTTGATTTAAAAAAACATTGTTTGAATGTGTTTGACTTTCAATTGACTCAATTAGCTTTGTTTAATGCATTTGACTTTCATTTGCTTAAAAAAGCTTTGTTTGAATGTGTTTGACTTTCATTTGACTCAATTACTTTTGTTGAAAGCATTTGACTTTCATTTGATTCAAAAAGCTTTGTTTCAATATGTTTGACTATCATTTGACACAATTTTCTTTCTTGAATGCATTTGTCTTTGATTTGATTCAAAAACCTTTGTTGAGTGTGTTTGACTTTCATTTGACACAATTAGCATTGTTGAATGCATTTGACTTTAATTTTATTCAAAAAGCTTTGTTTGAATGTGTCTGGCTTTCATTTGATTCTAAAAGCTTTGTTTGAATGTGTTTGACTTTTATTTGATTCTAAAAGTTTTGTTAAATGTGATTGAGTTTTATTTGACTAAATTAGCTTTGTTAAATGGATTTGACATTCATTTGATTCAAAAAGCTTTGTTTGAGTGTGTTTGACTTTCATTTGACTCAATTAGCTTTGTTGAATGCATTTGACTTTCACTTGATTTTAAAAGCTTTGTTTTCATGTGTTTGACTTTCATTTGACTCAATTAGCTTTGTCGAATGCATTTGACTTTCATTTATTCAAAAATCTTTATATGAGTGTTTTTTACTTTCATTTGACTCAATTAGTTTTGTTGAATGCATTTGACTTTCATTTTATTTAAAAAGCTTTGTTTGAATGTGTTTAACTTTCATTTGAATCAATTAGCTTTTTTGAATAAATTTGACTTTCAATTTATTCAAAAAGCTTTGTATGAATGTGTTTGACTTTCCTTTGACTTAATTAGCTTTGTTGAATGCATTTGATTTTCATTTAATTTAAAAAGCTTTGTTTAAATGTGTTTGACTTTCATTTGATTCAATTAGGTTTGTTGCATGCATTTGACTTTCATTTGGTACAAAAAGCTTTGTATGAATGTGATTGACTTTCATTTGACTCAATTAGCTTTGTTCAATGCATTTGACTTTCATTTGATCGAAAAAGCTTTGTTTGAATGCGTTTGACTTTATTTGACTCAATTAGCTTTGTTGAATGCATTTCACTTTCATTTGATTCAAAAAGCTTTGTTTAAATGTGTTAGACATTCATTTGATTCAAAAAACTTTGTATGACTGTGATTGACATTCATTTGACTAAATTAGCTTTGTTGAATGCATTTGAATTTCATTTGATTGAAAAAGCTTTGTTTGAATGTGGTTGATTTTCATTTGACTCAATTAGCTTTGTTGAATGCATTTGACTTTCATTTGATTCAAAAAGATTTGTTTAAATGTGTTTGACTTTCGTTTGATTCAATTAGCTTGGTTGAATAAATTTGACGTTTTATTGATTTAAAAATCTTTGTATGAATGCGATTGACTTTCCTGTGATTTAATTAGCTTTATTGAATACATTTGACTTTCATTTGATTTAAAAAAACATTGTTTGAATGTGTTTGACTTTCATTTGACTCAATTAGCTTTGTTTAATGCATTTGACTTTAATTTGCTTAAAAAAGCTTTGTTTGAATATGTTTGACTTTCATTTGACTCAATTACTTTTGTTGAAAGCATTTGACTTTCATTTGATTCAAAAAGCTTTGTTTCAATGTGTTTGACTATCATTTGACACAATTTGCTTTCTTGAATTCATTTGTCTTTCATTTGATTCAAAAACCTTTGTTGAGTGTGTTTAACTTTCATTTGACACAATTAGCATTGTTGAATGCATTTGACATTCATTTTATTCAAAAAGCTTTGTTTGAATGTGTCTGGCTTTCATTTGATTCTAAAAGCTTTGTTTGAATGTGTTTGACTTTTATTTGATTCTAAAAGTTTTGTCACATGTGTTTGAGTTTTATTTGACTAAATTAGCTTTGTTAAATGGATTTGACTTTCATTTGATTCAAAAAGCTTTGTTTGAGTGTGTTTGACTTTCATTTGACTCAATTAGCTTTGTTGAATGCAATTGACTTTCACTTGATTTTAAAAGCTTTGTTTTCATGTGTTTGACTTTCATTTGACTCAATTAGTTTTGTTGAATGCATTTGACTTTCATTTTATTTAAAAAGCTTTGTTTGAATGTGTTTAACTTTCATTTGAATCAATTAGCTTTTTTGAATAAATTTGACTTTCAATTTATTCAAAAAGCTTACTATGAATGTGTTTGACTATCCTTTGACTTAATTAGCTTTGTTGAATGCATTTGATTTTCATTTAATTTAAAAAGCTTTGTTTAAATGCGTTTGACTTTCATTTGACTCAATTAGCTTTGTTGCATGCATTTGACTTTCATTTGGTACAAAAAGCTTTGTATGAATGTGATTGACTTTTATTTGACTCAATTAGCTATGTTCAATGCATTTGACTTTCAATTGATCGAAAAAGCTTTGTTTGAATGCGTTTGACTTTATTTGACTCAATTAGCTTTGTTGAATGCATTTTACTTTCATTTGATTCAAAAAGCTTTGTTTAAATGTGTTAGACATTCATTTGATTCAAAAAACTTTGTATGACTGTGATTGACATTCATTTGACTCATTAGCTTTGTTGAATGCATTTGAATTTCATTTGATTGAAAAAGTTTTGTTTGAATGTGTTTGACTTTCATTTGACTCCATTAGCTTTGTTGAATGCATTTGACTTTCATTTGATTCAAAAAGCTTTGTACGAATGTTTTTAACTTTCATTTGAATCAATTTGCTTTGTTAAATGCATTTGACTTACATTTGATTAAAAAAGTTTTATTTGAGTTTGTTAGACTTTCATTAGACTCAATTAGCTTTTGTTGAATGCATTTGACTTTCATTTTATTCTATAATCTTAGTTGAATGTGTTTGACTTTCATCTGACATAATTAGCTTTGTTGAATGCATTTGAATTTCATTTGATTGAAAAAGCTTTGTTTGAATGTGTTTGATTTTCATTTGACTCAATTAGCTTTGTTGAATGCATTTGACTTTCATTTGATTCAAAAAGATTTGTTTAAATGTGTTTGACTTTCGTTTGATTCAATTAGCTTGGTTGAATAAATTTGACGTTTTATTGATTTAAAAATCTTTGTATGAATGCGATTGACTTTCCTGTGATTTAATTAGCTTTATTGAATACATTTGACTTTCATTTTATTTAAAAAAACATTGTTTGATTGTGTTTGACGTTTTTTTTTTTTTTTTTTTGGCAAATAAAGATTTTATTACCAAAAGGAGAGAGCAAACAACTTACAAAAGCTAAGTTGTTTCCCCCAAACTACACAAGCTGAAAACCAGCCAAACTAACCCCAGCAGTTCCTAAAGCTATGGTACCACCTTCTAGGAAGGGTGCATCAAAAGCCAAGGAACATAACCTAAACCCCACCAAGACTCAGACCTTCCCTAGACTCATCTGCAGGACCTGCAGAGGACTAGACAGCAAGGCAGAACAAAACAAACAGGCCAAACAGCAAGGATCAAATTACAGCAGTTTCCTGTCAGCCTCATTACACCTACAAGCTACAGCAAAGATAATGTCTCTAATAGAAACATCTACAGGCTTATAATCTCCTGTAAACATCAAGGTGTTCCTCTGAATCCAAATACAATGAACTGCTTCAGCAAAACACATCAGAAGCAGCCTGCCTTTGGCATTTGATCTCCTACTGTGCTGCAAAACCCATTGGACCTCAACCTGAAAAGTTTGAGCAGTTCTACAAAACCCCAATTGCTGCAGAATCCTGTTCCAGATTCCAGAAGAGTAAGAGCATTCAAAAAACAAGTGAGGGACAGATTCACTAGCACCAGAGCAGAAAAAACATAAAGGATCACAGGGAATACTCCAAGAAATAATTCTGTCCTTAGTGACCATTATATTCCAAAGAGCCAGCCAAGTAACAAAAAGGCTTCTAGGGGAAGCCCTGTTGTTGCAAATCAATCTTTTCCAGTCCACTTTGTCAGCCTGAGTCCTAATCAGATTGTACAGCTTCCTGATACTCATTTTGCCATTGCTAACAACACCAGACCAGCCACCAATATCATCAATCAAAGCTCTACAATCCATAATCTTCTTCAAAACCCAAGAGCATTTATTAGGAACAGGGGTAGACCATAAGTCCTTACCTTTGAAATAATAGATATGCACCCACTTTACCCACATGTTATCAGCTTTATTGGAAAGATCCCAAAGGATTTTAGAAACAGCAGCTTTGTTCCAGTCTTCAAGGGAAGTTAAATTCCAACCTCCACAAACCTTGGGGAGACAAAGAAACTTCCAAGCAACTAGAGCTTTCCTACTAGGGTTTCCTTTACCAGTCCAAAGAAAGTATCTGAATCTGGACTCAATTTCTCTCAAAATCTTTTTGGGAAGAATGAAAATCTGGGCCCAAAAAGCTTGAATGCCAAACATAACACTCTTGATCAACTGGAGCCTGCCAGCATAGGAAAGGTGTCTAGCAGCAAGGCTGTCAATTCTTACAGTAACTTTCTCTACCAAAGGCCTACACTGAGAAATAGTAAGCTTCTTGGAAGAGAGAGGTACCCCAAGGTACCTAAAGGGCAAAGAACCCTTTGCAACCCCTAACACACTGATGAAAATATTCTGCTCTTGAGCAGTAACCCCTCCAAAGTAAGCCTCACTCTTATCCAGATTAGCAGCCAAACCAGAAGCAGCAGAGAACTTCTGAAAAGCTGTCAGGACAGATTGAATAGAAATAAGGTCTGCTCTACTGAACAAAAGTAAATCATCAGCAAACATCATGTGAGTAATGCCTAGCTTTTCACATCTAGGATGAAAGTTAAACTCTGGGTTTAGGGTCATCTCAGATAAACACCTAGAAAGGTATTCCATACATATGGCAAACAAAAAGGGGGACATAGGATCACCCTGCCTCAGACCCTTCTTTGCAGGAAAGGGAATAGAAGGGTAACCATTAACCAGGACAGAATAAGAAACAGTAGAGACACATTCCATTACCTAAGAAATAAACTGAGTAGGGAAACCCAACTCATGCAGGACAGTGTTCAGGAAGCTCCATTCCACTGAATCATAAGCTTTCCTCAAGTCAATTTTCAACATGCACCTAGGAGTAACATATTTGTGAGAGTAACCTTTAATCAATTCAGTAGCCAACAAAATGTTATCACCAATGTGCTTGCCAGGAATAAAGCCAGCCTGAGCATCATTAATAACAGAGCCCACTACCTGGGAAAGCCTGGAAGTGAGAATCTTAGAGACCAATTTGTAAACAAGAGTACAGCAAGCAATGGGCCTATACTCTTTCACATAAGAGGGATTAGTCACTTTAGGCACAAGAGTTATAGTAGTACAGTTCCATTGTTTAGCAAGCTTCCCATGAGTAAAAAAAATAATCACAGCAGCATAAATGTCAGTTCTTATAATATTCCAAACCTGCTTGAAAAACACAGCATTAAAGCCATCAATACCTGGAGCTTTATCATTACCAATAGAAGCAAGAGCATGATCAATTTCAGAATGAGTAACTTCTGCAATAAGGGTATCCCTAGCAGAAATACCAAGCTGAGCACCAGATCTCATAGTATTCAAATCCACCCCAGGAAGGGAAGGAGAGGCAGAACCTAATAGGCCCTTATAGAAGCCCAAAATCTCATCAGAAATATGAGCAGGATCTCTAAGCAAAACACCTTGACTGTTGTAAATGGAGTCAATTATGTTCTTATGCTACCTATGCTTCATCATGGAAAAGAAGTAATGAGAATTGGCATCACCCAATTTAATCCACTCAATTCTAGACTTTTGTCTATAAATACTGCTCTGAACATACATCCAATGCTTAACACTATCAATAGCTTGACATTCAGAGATCTGCAATTGAGAATTAGTCCAGTCAGTAGATAACTGAATTTGAATCTCATTGAGTTTTCCCTGAGCCATTTCAAGCTTCTTAGCAACATTAGCAAAATGCTGAACATTAAGATTTTTCAGACTAGTCTTGACAGTTTTCAGCTTATTCCAGACAGTAATCATAGGAGAATTCTGCTGAGTATAAGAAGTCCAAGCAACCTTCACAGTTTCCTGAAAATCAACATGTTCAGCCAGACAATTCAAGAATCTAAAAGGTCTACCTTTCCCAACTTCAGCAGTAAAAATATCAAAGAGCAGGGGAGAATGATCAGAAAGAGAAGGAGGAAGATAAATGGCTTCAACTTGCCCATAGATATGAATCCAGGCTTCATTCACCATGCCTCTATCAATTCTAGTAGCAGTTCTATCCACACCATGCCCTTTATTAGACCAAGAGTAGAAAGATCCTTTACTCTTAATCTCAACAAATTCCATTATATCCATACACTCTTTAAAATCCTTCACTTCAGCATCAGTAATAGGATTTCCATTATACCTGTCTTCAGAACACAAAACAGAATTGAAATCCCCTATACAGATCCAGGGAAGGGAAGAACTGCCCAAGGCCTGCAAACCAGACCAAAGAGGCCTTCTATCTTGAATAGAGTGCAAGCCATACACAAAGGTACACAAAATTATATGAATTTGGTCCTTAGAACCAATCTTAACATGAATAAACTGAGTATCATCAGCTAGAATATCCATATCAACTTTGTCAGCTTTCCAGCCAACCCAAATTCTTCCCTTCACAGCATGATTATAATTACAAAACCAAGACCAAAGCCTGCCAAACTTCTTCTGGATAGAGGTCTGATTATGGACTTTAACCTTAGTTTCTAGAATAGCAATAACATCAACATTATGATCTTTTAGGAACTGCTTGACAGCAGTCACTTTATCAGGATCATTGAGACCCCTGATATTCCATGAAGCAACAATCATTCAACCAAAGAGGGATTACCATCACCCCCGATAGGATTAGTTTCAGCAATTTCATCTTCAAGAAGAGCAGAATAAGCATTATCAGTTCTAGGAATATCCTGATGCCCACCAGCAGTATGAGGTCTAGCTCTTTTACTGACCACCCTCCAATCATTATCAGAATAGGCAGCAAAAGAGGTATGAGCAGGAGTAATCAAAGGCTGGGAAACACAAGGCAGCTCTGTACCCTGTTCCTGAGTAGTAACAGGTTTTGGAGCAGGTTGTTTCTGAGCCCAAACTTTCTTAGATTGTGGTGCTTGCTGAACCTTAGGTTTAGCTTGGAGCTTAGGAGCAGAACAATCATGACCCACTTTATCACATTTCTTACAGAAAGGAGGAAACCACTCAAATTGAACTTTTAAATCAACCATTTCCCCTTCAGGACTCTCAATAGTCACAGTAGTAGGTAAAGGTCTAGAAATATCAACTTCAATAAGCATTCTAGCAAAGGAGACCCGAAGTTGTCTAGTGGTACATTCATCAGCAAACAAAGGTACTCCAATTGTACTACCAATTCTACTCAAAGTATCTGAACCCCAACAATTCAGAGGTAGATTTGGCAATCTAACCCATAGAGGAACAGTTCTAAGGATCTCAGCTTGGAAGTTAAATTTATCACTCCATGGTTTAACAATAGCAGGCTTATTATTAAACATATGAGGCCCTGAGCTTAGAACATCATTCTTATCATCAACTGAACACAAATTAATTATGAAATAACCATCATCATGCCAAAAAATCTCAGGTTTATCAAAATTGCTCCAATGTTCAGCAATGAATCTATGAACAGCAGCAATTGTAGGGTAAAATCCAACAACATAAAAAATAATCGCATTACACCATTTAGAATTACCTGCTTCAATCTCATTTGCTTGAATCTGAGCCACTGATTTACCATTCTTCAGAACAGGAGCCACAAAATTCAGAGAAGCACCCTTTGCAGTAAGTTTCCCTCGAAATAGGTTTGACCAAGTTCCAGAGTTTCTAGCTTGATTGGATGATTTATGATGATCATCAGACCCACAATCAACCGAAACATCACCATTTGATTGACCAGCCATAGCTTCAGGCAATGGAACAGTAACCGGGGAAACCCTAGGTACTGTTTCATTGATTTTCAGCACTTGAGAGGCAGCAAAAGATTCCTCTAAGATCTTCAAATCAGCTTTAGTAATTATACCTGCTGATGGATGAACAAGATGAGCTGGTGGAGAAACTAGCTCAGTTTCATCTTCAATCTCTGAAATGATACCAGGGTTGCCATTCAAAATCTGCACCCGATTTAGGTCAGCAAGAGCGAGAGATCCAAAAGTAGGGGAACGAGGAAGTGGAGTAGCTTGTTTCTTCTTCTTAGCCATGATAATCAGAGATGCGTGAAGAACCAACGGCACCTCAAATCACCATGAAAACCTAGCAAAACCAGAGCTTCTCTCTCTAACTTCTCTCTCTTGAATGTGTTTGAATGTGTTTGACTTTCATTTGACTCAATTAGCTTTGTTTAATGCATTTGACTTTCATTTGCTTAAAAAAGCTTTGTTTGAATGTATTTGACTTTCATTTGACTCAATTACTTTTGTTGAAAGCATTTGACTTTCATTTGATTCAAAAAGCTTTGTTTCAATGTGTATGACTATCATTTGACTCAATTTGCATTCTAGAATGCATTTGTCTTTCATTTGATTCAAAAACCTTTGTTGAGTGTGTTTGACTTTCATTTGACACAATTAGAATTGTTGAATGCATTTGACTTTCATTTTATTCAAAAAGCTTTGTTTGAATGTGTTTGGCTTTCATTTGATTCTAAAAGCTTTATTTGAATGTGTTTGACTTTTATTTGATTCTAGAAGTTTTGTTAAATGTGTTTGAGTTTTATTTGACTAAATTAGCTTTGTTAAATGGATTTGACTTTCATTTGATTCAAAAAACTTTGTTTGAGTGTGTTTGACTTTCATTTGACTCAATTAGCTTTGTTGAATGCATTTGACTTTCACTTGATTTTAAAAGCTTTGTTTTCATGTGTTTGACTTTCATTTGACTCAATTAGCTTTGTCGAATGCATTTGACTTTCATTTATTCAAAAATCTTTATATGAGTGTTTTTTACTTTCATTTGACTCAATTAGTTTTGTTGAATGCATTTGACTTTCATTTTATTTAAAATGCTTTGTTTGAATGTGTTTAATTTTCATTTGAATCAATTAGCTTTTTTGAATAAATTTGACTTTCAATTTATTCAAAAAGCTTAGTATGAATGTGTTTGACTATCCTTTGACTTAATTAGCTTTGTTGAATGCATTTGATTTTCATTTAATTTAAAAAGCTTTGTTTAAATGCGTTTGACTTTCATTTGATTCAATTAGCTTTGTTGCATGCATTTGACTTTCATTTGATACAAAAAGCTTTGTATGAATGTGATTTGACTTTCATTTGATCGAAAAAGCTTTGTTTGAATGCGTTTGACTTTATTTGACTCAATTAGCTTTGTTGAACGCATTTCACTTTCATTTGATTCAAAAACCATTGTTTAAATGTGTTAGACTTTCATTTGATTCAAAAACTTTGTATGTCTGTGATTGACATTCATTTGACTCAATTAGCTTTGTTGAATGCATTAGAATTTCATTTGATTAAAAAAGCTTTGTTTGAATGTGTTTGACTTTCATTTGACTCAATTAGCTTTGTTGAATGCATTTGACTTTCATTTGATTCAAAAAGCTTTGTACGAATGTGTTTAACTTTCATTTGAATCAATTTGCTTTGTTGAATGCATTTGACTTACATTTGATTCAAAAAGTTTTATTTGAGTGTGTTAGACTTTTATAAGACTCAATTAGCTTTTGTTGAATGCATTTGACTTTCATTTTATTCTATATTCTTAGATAAATGTGTTTGACTTTCATTTGACTCAATTAGCTTTGTTGAATGCATTTGAATTTCATTTGATTGAAAAAGCTTTGTTTGAATGTGTTTGATTTTCATTTGACTCAATTAGCTTTGTTGAATGCATTTGACTTTCATTTGATTCAAAAAGATTTGTTTAAATGTGTTTGACTTTCGTTTGATTCAATCAGCTTGGTTGAATAAATTTGACGTTTTATTGATTTAAAAAGCTTTGTATGAATGCGATTGACTTTCCTTTGATTTATTTAGCTTTATTGAATACATTTGACTTTCATTTGATTTAAAAAAACATTGTTTGAATGTGTTTGACTTTCATTTGACTCAATTAGCTTTGTTTAATGCATTTGACTTTCATTTGCTTAAAAAAGCTTTGTTTGAATGTGTTTTACTTTCATTTGACTCAATTACTTTTGTTGAAAGTATTTGACTTTCATTTGATTCAAAAAGATTTGTTTCAATGTGTTTGACTATCATTTGACTCAATTTGCTTTCTTGAATGCATTTGTCTTTCATTTGATTCAAAAACCTTTGTTGCGTGTGTTTGACTTTCATTTGACACAATTCGAATTGTTGAATGCATTTGACTTTGATTTGATTCAAAAAGATTTGTTTAAATGTGTTTGACTTTCTTTGATTCAATTAGCTTGGTTGAATAAATTTGACGTTTTATTGATTTAAAAATCTTTGTATGAATGCGATTGACTTTCCTGTGATTTAATTAGCTTTATTGAATACATTTAACTTTCATTTGATTTAAAAAACCATTGTTTGAATGTGTTTGACTTTCATTTGACTCAATTGGCTTTGTTTAATGCATTTGACTTTCATTTGCTTAAAAAAGCTTTGTTTGAATGTATTTGACTTTCATTTGACTCAATTATTTTTGTTGAAAGCATTTGACTTTCATTTGATTCAAAAAGCTTTGTTTCAATGTGTTTGACTATCATTTGACTTAATTTGCTTTCTTGAATGCATTTGTCTTTCATTTGATTCAATTAGCTTTGTTGAATGCATTTGATTTTCATTTAATTTAAAAAGCTTTGTTTAAATGCGTTTGACTTTCATTTGATTCAATTAGCTTTGTTGCATGCATTTGACTTTCATTTGATACAAAAAGCTTTGTATGAATGTGATTGACTTTCATTTGACTCAATTAGCTTTGTTCAATGCATTTGACTTTCATTTGATCGAAAAAGCTTTGTTTGAATGCGTTTGACTTTATTTGACTCAATTAGCTTTGTTGAATGCATTTCACTTTCATTTGATTCAAAAAGCTTTGTTTAAATGTGTTAGACTTTCATTTGATTCAAAAACTTTGTATGTCTGTGATTGACATTCATTTGACTCAATTAGCTTTGTTGATTTCATTTGAATTTCATTTGATTTAAAAAGCTTTGTTTGAATGTGTTTGACTTTCATTTGACTCAATTAGCTTTGTTGAATGCATTTGACTTTCATTTGATTCAAAAAGCTTTGTACGAATGTGTTTAACTTTCATTTGAATCAATTTGCTTTGTTCAATGCATTTGACTTACATTTGATTCAAAAAGTTTTATTTGAGTGTGTTAGACTTTTATTAGACTCAATTAGCTTTTGTTGAATGCATTTGACTTTAATTTTATTCTATATTCTTAGATAAATGTGTTTGACTTTCATTTGACTCAATTAGCTTTGTTGAATGCATTTGAATTTCATTTGATTGAAAAAGCTTTGTTTGAATGTGTTTTATTTTCATTTGACTCAATTAGCTTTGTTGAATGCATTTGACTTTCATTTGATTCAAAAAGATGTGTTTAAATGTGTTTGACTTTCGTTTGATTCAATCAGCTTGGTTGAATAAATTTGACGTTTTATTGATTTAAAAAGCTTTGTATGAATGCGATTGACTTTCCTTTGATTTAATTAGCTTTATTGAATACATTTGACTTTCAATTGATTTAAAAAAACATTGTTTGAATGTGTTTGACTTTCATTTGACTCAATTAGCTTTGTTTAATGCATTTGACTTTCATTTGCTTAAAAAAGCTTTGTTTTAATGTATTTGACTTTCATTTGACTCAATTACTTTTGTTGAAAGCATTTGACTTTCATTTGATTCAAAAAGCTTTGTTTCAATGTGTTTGACTATCATTTGACTCAATTTGCTTTCTTGAATAGATTTGTCTTTCATTTGATTCAAAAACCTTTGTTGAGTGTGTTTGACTTTCATTTGACACAATTAGCATTATTGAATGCATTTGACTTTCATTTTATTCAAAAAGCTTTGTTTGAATGTGTCTAGCTTTCATTTGATTCTAAAAGCTTTGTTTGAATGTGTTTGACTTTTATTTGATTCTAGAAGTTTTGTTAATTGTGTTTGAGTTTTATTTGACTAAATTAGCTTTGTTAAATGGATTTGACTTTCATTTGATTCAAAAAGCTTTGTTTGAGTGTGTTTGACTTTCATTTGACTCAATTAGCTTTGTTGAATGCATTTGACTTTCACTTGATTTTAAAAGCTTTGTTTTCATGTGTTTGACTTTCATTTGACTCAATTAGCTTTGTCGAATGCATTTGACTTTCATTTATTCAAAAATCTTTATATGAATGTTTTTTACTTTCATTTGACGCAATTAGTTTTGTTGAATGCATTTGACTTTCATTTTATTTAAAAAGCTTTGTTTGAATGTGTTTAATTTTCATTTGAATCAATTACCTTTGTTGAATAAATTTGACATTCAATTTATTCAAAAAGCGTAGTATGAATGTGTTTGACTATCCTTTGACTTAATTAGCTTTGTTGAATGCATTAGATTTTCATTTAATTTAAAAAGCTTTGTTTAAATGCGTTTGACTTTCATTTGATTCAAGTAGCTTTGTTGCATGCATTTGACTTTCATTTGATACAAAAAGCTTTGTATGAATGTGATTGACTTTCATTTGACTCAATTAGCTTTGTTCAATGCATTTGACTTTCATTTGATCGAAAAAGCTTTGTTTGAATGCGTTTGACTTTATTTGACTCAATTAGCTTTGTTGAATGCATTTCACTTTCATTTGATTCAAAAAGCTTTGTTTAAATGTGTTAGACATTCATTTGATTCAAAAAACTTTGTATGACTGTGATTGACATTCATTTCACTCAATTAGCTTTGTTGAATGCATTTGAATTTCATTTGATTGAAAAAGCTTTGTTTGAATGTGTTTGATTTTCATTTGACTCAATTAGCTTTGTTTAATGCATTTGACTTTCATTTGATTCAAAAAGATTTGTTTAAATGTGTTTGACTTTCGTTTGATTCAATTAGCTTGGTTGAATAAATTTGACGTTTTATTGATTCAAAAATCTTAGTATGAATGCGATTGACTTTCCTGTGACTTAATTAGCTTTATTGAATACATTTGACTTTCATTTGATTTAAAAAAACATTGTTTGAATGTGTTTGACTTTCATTTGACTCAATTAGCTTTGGTTAATGCATTTGACTTTCATTTGCTTAAAAAAGCTTTGTTTGAATGTGTTTGACTTTCATTTGACTCAATTACTTTTGTTGAAAGCATTTGACTTTCATTTGATTCAAAAAGCTTTGTTTCAATGTGTTTGACTATCATTTGACACAATTTGCTTTCTTGAATGCATTTGTCTTTCATTTGATTCAAAAACCTTTATTGAGTGTGTTTGACTTTCATTTGACACAATTAGCATTGTTGAATGCATTTGACTTTCATTTTATTCAAAAAGCTTTGTTTGAATGTGTCTGGCTTCCATTTGATTCTAAAAGCTTTGTTTAAATGTGATTTACTTTTATTTGATTCTAAAAGTTTTGTTAAATGTGTTTGAGTTTTATTTGACTAAATTAGCTTTGTTAAATGGATTTGACTTTCATTTGATTCAAAAAGCTTTGTTTGAGTGTGTTTGACTTTCATTTGACTCAATTAGCTTTGTTAAATGCATTTGACTTTCACTTGATTTTAAAAGCTTTGTTTTCATGTGTTTGACTTTCATTTGACTCAATTAGCTTTGTCGAATGCATTTGACTTTCATTTATTCAAAAATCTTTATATGAGTGTTTTTTACTTTCATTTGACTCAATTAGTTTTGTTGAATGCATTTGAGTTTCATTTTATTTAAAAAGCTTTGTTTGAATGTGTTTAACTTTCATTTGAATCAATTAGCTTTTTTGAATAAATTTGACTTTCAATTTATTCAAAAAGCTTAGTATGAATGTGTTTGACTATCCTTTGACTTAATTAGCTTTGTTGAATGCATTTGATTTTCATTTAATTTAAAAAGCTTTGTTTAAATGCGTTTGACTTTCATTTGATTCAATTAGCTTTGTTGCATGCATTTGACTTTCATTTGGTACAAAAAGCTTTGTATGAATGTGATTGACTTTCATTTGACTCAATTAGCTTTGTTCAATGCATTTGACTTTCATTTGATCGAAAAAGCTTTGTTTGAATGCGTTTGACTTTATTTGACTCAATTAGCTTTGTTGAATTCATTTCACTTTCATTTGATTCAAAAAGCTTTGTTTAAATGTGTTAGACATTCATTTGATTCAAAAAACTTTGTATGACTGTGATTGACATTCATTTGACTGAATTAGCTTTGTTGAATGCATTTGAATTTCATTTGATTGAAAAAGCTTTGTTTGAATGTGTTTGACTTTCATTTGACTCAATTAACTTTGTTGAATGCATTTGACTTTCATTTGATTCAAAAATCTTTGTACGAATGTGTTTAACTTTCATTTGAATCAATTTGCTTTGTTGAATGCATTTGACTTACATTTGATTCTATAATCTTAGTTAAATGTGTTTGACTTTCATTTGACTCAATTAGCTTTGTTGAATGCATTTGAATTTCATTTGATTGAAAAAGCTTTGTTTGAATGTGTTTGATTTTCATTTGACTCAATTAACTTTGTTGAATGCATTTGACTTTCATTTGATTCAAAAAGATTTGTTTAAATGTGTTTGACTTTCGTTTGATTCAATCAGCTTGGTTGAATAAATTTGACGTTTTATTTGATTCAAAAAGCTTTGTTGAATGCATTAGACTTTCATTTTATTCAAAAAGCTTTGTATGAATGTGTTTGACTTTCATTTGACTTAATTAGATTTTTTGAATGCCTTTGACTTTCATTTGATTCAAAATGGTTTCTTTGAATGTGTGTGTGACGTGGGAAAATTAGGTCGTTGGACTAATCTTCCTAAGCTAAACAAAATTTATAAATTAAACACTCTACAAACCTAAATACAAGTATAGAGGTAAGATAAGGGTCAAACCTAAAGGAATGGTATTGTCAAAGTGCTTCCAATTATGTGCCTAAGCTAGGTCGAAGACGAAGGGTAAAAGAGGACACTAACAACTACTAAGACAAATATATCAAACAAATAAAATGCTAGGGATTAGGATTCACTTATAATAGCAATGAACAATGCAAATTGGTTTAGGAAGTTGACTTAGTCAAGCAATGTGAGGGAAGATCAATTATGCAACCAAAAGAGCATATCAAGCTATTCTCCTAGAGGTCTAACTAGTGTCAACTACGATAAACTCTAGCTAGGAAACATCACAAGACACCTGAATCGTGTAAATGCAAGCCACAAATCAATGGTCCGTATCAATGTGAACTTACAATGCAATCTAGTGTGAATAACTAGGGTGATCAAGCCTAAATCAAGCACACTCATGCACATAATCAATATAATTAACCAATTTAATCACATCATCAACTCCATCAAAATACACAATTTACATCAATCCATTACATAATATAGGCTTCACCAAATCCCTAACAAAACAACTACTCTAACAACATCATCAAATCAACTAACAACTAAACAAAACAACAATCAACAATCAAAGAATCAACAATCAAGGAAGAACAATTACTCTAATCAAACATCAACATCAATTAATCAAAATCCAATCAAAATCAAACAATCTAAACATGAAAACTAAACAAAACAATAAATGAGATAGAGTTTAGAATTGCTCATTGATAATAGAGAAGATCTCCAATACAATTGTCACCATTGAATCTTCAATCCCTCAACCACCATTGAAATTCTTCACTTTCTCTCTCTAAAATCTACTCCCATAGCTAACCCCTAAATCTAGAGAGAAGCTCTCAACTAAGCTAAGAATATGATCTAATTCTATTATAAAACTTGCTTACAAAAATTGGGTTCCAAAATGTGTATATAGAGGCGGAAAATTGTCAAAATCCGATCGAAAAAGACCCACGCTGGTACGGGCGCACAACAGGAGATGTGCGCCCGCACACACATGGTGTTCGGCCGCACGACCCCCTTGTGCAGCCGCACCATCCGCGCGTGCGGCCGCACCCAGCTGGGTTTTCTTCGACTCTTCAAATCTTCATGCACAAGCGATGCACACATGATTTATGATGGTGATGAACACTAGAAGTGGCAGTAGCTAAGGCTTAATATTGTTGGGCACCCAACCCCTTTGATGGGAGCACCGCAAGCGAGCGCAAGAGAAGAGCCAAGATTTGGAACTTCCACTTCTTTGCATCTTGAGCTTCCCGAATGCCTTGAACTTGATCCAAAAGCTTCCTCCACCTTAGTGGATCACCAAAATCAAGACCCGAACCTTGTTCAATACCTACAACCACGAAAATAGAGCAAATGAAGGAGAAAAGGCTAGAAAACCAACAAAATGCACAAAAGCTACAAAATAAGAGAGGAAAGGTAAAACTAAGCAACAAAGCACAAAACGAAGCACTTATTAAGCATGAAAGCTATGAAAAGAGGATAGAAAGGACCTAAATGCTCGTCAAATGTGTGCCATTTATGACACACATCAGTTTGACTTTCATTTGACTCAATTAGGTTTGTATGAATTTGTTTGACTTTCATTGGATTGAAAAATTTTATTTGAATGTGTTTGACTATCATTTGGCTCAATTAGCTTTCTTGAATGAGTTTGACTTAAATTTGATATAAAAAGCTTAGTTGCATGTGTTTGGATTTCATTTAACTCAATAAGCTTTGGTGAATATAGTTGACTTTTAGTTGATTCAAAAAGCTTTTTTCAATTTGTTTGATATTCATTTGACTTAATTAGCTTTATTCAATGCATTTGACTTTCATTTGATACAAAAAGCTTTGTTTGAATGTGTTTGACTTTCTTTTGACTCAATTAGCTTTGTTGAATGCATTTAACTTTCATTTGATTCAAAAAGCTTTGTATGAATGTGTTTGACTTTCATTTTACTTAATTGGCTTCGTTGAATGCATTTGACTTACATTTGATCAAAAAAGCTTTGTCTGAGTGTGTTTAACTTTCATGTGACTCAATTAGATTTGTTGAATGCATTTGACTTTCATTTTATAAAAGCTTGGTTGAATGTGTTTGACTTCCATTTAACTCAATTAACTTTTGTTGAATGCCTTTGACTTTTATTTCATTCAAAAAGCTTTGTTTGAATGTGTTTAACTTTCATTTAACTCAATTAGCTTTGTTGAATGCATTTGACTTTCCTTTGATTCAATAAGCTTTGTATGATTGTGTTTGACTTTCATTTGATTCAAAAAGCTTTGTTGAATGTGTTTGACTTTCATTTGACTCAATTAGCTTTGTTAAATGCATTTGGCTTTCAATTGATTCAAAAAGCTTGCTTTGAATGTGTTTGACTTTGAATTGACTCAATAAGCTTTGTTGAATGCATTTGACTTTCATTTGATTCAAAAATCTTTGTTTAAATGTGTTTTACTTTCATTTGACTCAATTAGCTTTATTGAATGCATTTGACTTTCATTTGATCCAATAAGCTTTGTTTGAATGGGTTTGTGATGAGTGACATTTATGGCACTCATTTGATCTCTTTTTGGATGAATTTCATTTCATTTTATTACTCTTTTCTTTAGTTTTCCTTAGTTTTATTCTTAATTTCTTCATTTTATGCTTTTCATGGTTAGTTTCTCTATTTTGTGCATTTTCTAGTTTACTTGTTATTTTTCCCTTTTATTTGCTTTTTTCTTTTTTAGTTTGTAGGTTGTGATTGATTGTCCAAGAAATCCCGAGCTTCCTCTCAATGCTCTTTCATTGTTTTCCATGCCTAATGCTTGTGCAAAGAGTTTCAAGGCAAAGGGGGATCCAAGGAGCATGCTTTAAGGCCTTGTTTATGCTCTTTTCATGGCTTATATTCTTCAAGAATTCCAAGGAAGTTGCTGCCTACCTTGTCCTCCATCATCATCATCTAGGATGTGTGCACCCCATGAGCTAGGACGAAGAGAAGAAGAGGAGGTTGCCAGATATGTGCGGGCGCACTCGGGGAGTGTGCACCCGCACATATGTCGTGTGCGGCCGCACATGGGGTGTGTGCGGGCGCACCTTTCTGGGTGTGTCTCGTGCGCACTTCTCTTTCTCCTCTATTATCAATGGTGATTGAGAGATTGAAAATCCAATGGTGACAATTGTATTAGAGATCTACTCTATTATCAATGAGCATTTCTAAACTCTATCTCATTTATTGTTTTGTTTAGAATTCATGTTAAGATTGTTTGATTTTGATTAGATTTTGATGATTTGATGATTGATGTTTGATTAGAGTAATTATTCTTCTTTGATTGTAGAATATTTGTAGAATCTTTGATTGTTGATTTCTTTGGTTATTGGTTGAATTGATGATGTTGCTAGAGTAGTTGTTTGGTTAGGGATTTGGTGAAGCTTGTATTATGTAATGGATTGATGTAGATTGGGGATTTTGATGGAGTTGATGATGTGATTAAATTGGTTAATTATATTGATTATGTGCATGTGTGTGTTTGATTTAGGCTTGATCACCCTTGTTATTCACACTAGATTGCATTGTAAGTTCACATTGATACGGATCATTGATTTGTGGCTTGCATTTACACGATTGAGGTGTCTTGTGATGTTTCCTAGCTAGAGTTTATCATAGTTGACGCTAGTTAGACCTCTAGGAGAATAGCTTGATATACTCTTTTGGTTGCATAATTGATCTTCCCTCACATTGCTTGACTTAGTCAACTTCCTAAACCAATTTGCAAAGTTCATTGCTATTATAAGTGAATCCTAATCCCTAGCATTTTATTTGTTTGATTTCTTTGTCTTAGTAGTTGTTAGTGTCCTCTTTACCCTTCGTCTTCGACTTAGCTTAGGCACATAATTGGAAGCACTTAGACATTACCGTTTCTTTGGGTTTGACCCTTGACTTACCTCTGTATTTGTATTTAGGTTTGTTGAGTGTTTATAAATTTTTTTTGGCATAGGAGGATTAGTCCAACGACCTAATTTTCCCACGTCAAAATGGCGCCGTTGCCGGGGAACAGTGTCTATGTTTGAGTGTTTTTGATTGCTTGAGTCTAGGTCTTTGTGTATACTTTTCTTTTATTTTGTTTTTGTTTTCTTTTGTAAAAATGGCATGTCTATCTTTTTCTCAACATGATGATGAGCCTTTTTGTGAATATTTCAATAGACTTAAGGAATTTCTTGACTATAATTGTCGTAGTCTTTGGGAAGCTTGTGAGATTTGCTATCATGGTTTGAATGAGCAAACTAGGGATATAGTTGAAGGAATGCATAATGGTAATTTTAGAGCATTTTCTATTGAAGATGCTTGGAAATTTTATGTTTGGTTTGCTTGGGAAGTCTATAATAAGGGTAAACGTGCTTCCATTTTTGATGTGCAATGTGTTAATTCTTCCAATGTTAGCATGATTTACCATGATATGTCACATGACCCCATAGTTGAACCTAGAACAAATGCTTCCAATTCTATTCCCTCTTTTGTTCATGATAATGTGTTGCATGCTCAAGCTAACAAATCTCATACATTTGAAAATGCCCCCAACCCCCTATTTGATGAAAATGCTCATGTTTGTAATGATGATGATCCTACTTTTGGTTGTACTTCTTCTTCTCTTGTTGAGCCTCAATCTCCTACCCCTTTTGAATCTCTTATTGCTACCTTGGAAACTCAAATTAGGCATGTTGAGCTTCGTGATGATCTTGGACCTAACAAAGAGTCGACTCTTAATTGTTTAAGAAGTCAATTGGAGATGATGAGAAAGAGTGAGGAGCGTCTCGAGGAGGGAAGAAGGAGAAATGAAGAGCTAGGTAGCCAATTGTCATCCTTGATGCTTATGTGTGAAAGTTACAAATCCAATGTGTGTGTTGAGGGTGATGATGGTAATTTCAAACAACCAAGAATGTGTGAGGATCCTATTGTTGAGCATAAGAGTGAAGGAGAGAGAGTCAAGAGTGATGATGAGTTTGATGAAATTTTAAGTTTAGACATCTCTTCCTTTGTTGATTGTGATGAGTCCCAAGTGTGTGAATGTGACTCTTCTATTCATGAGTATTTGGACTCGTTTGAGGTTATGTCAAATGTGTTTGTTGAGTGCATAAGGAATAGCCATAGCCTTTTAAGCAAGTTCATTGATGATTCTTCATGGGAGAGAGATGATTTTGAGTTATATTTGCCTCCATTCATGCATGGTTTTGAGACTCTAGGCTTTAAGGAAGTTGAAGGAGCTATTGTTCATGAAGGTAATGGAGGAGATTATGTGGTTCCTCTTGGGAGTTGGATGTTTGAGGGAGATGGTGATCATGAGCGTTCTTCTTTTGAGGATTCTATGATTCATTTTCATGCCCTCATTGGCGATGTGAGACCTTGTGTTGAGGGAGTAGCTAACCCTTTGCCTTTTTCTCATACCCCTTTCTCTCAAAAGTTTAATCACATCCCTTATTGCCCTATTTTTCTCCCTTCCTTTGTTGGTAAGCCTATTGGGGACCCTTATGTCTATGAAGATTTGAATGTGGCTCATTTGTCTCCAATTTGGGAAAAGGGTGATGTTGCCACCCAAAAATATTTTAAGGAGAGTTTGCCTTCTTTTTCCTTTTCTTCTTCTTTTTCTTTTTCTTCTTATTTTGTTGAGTTTTCTTTTGATTCTTCTTCCTTCTCTTGGCATCTCTCTCCTCATAGGTGTGCACTACGCTTGTTGCATGTCTTATTTTTGTCATGTGCACACTTACTTTCTTATGAAATGTGTAGTAGTGCATTTGACAAGCTCTTGCGTTCGTTGCAATATTATTTTACTAGAGCGGTCAAGCTTGGACCTTAAGCAAGCCTTTCTCGGGAAGTAACCCGTGTTTTAGATTAGATTTTCCTTTTCTTTTTAGAATAGATTTTTCTCTCATGGAAATTTTTGTGTGCCTTTTGCTTGGTACATGACTTGATATACTTTGATGCTTCGATTTGGATCAAGAATCAAGGAAGGTTGACTCCTATCTTTGCGAGCATATGGAAACAAGGTTCAATTCTTGAGAAATTAGCTTTGAAAGGTTAAAATTGGGTCATTTGCGGGCATTTACACCCACTGATGTGTGTCATAAATGGCACACATTTGATGAGCATTTAGGTCTTTTTATCCTCTTTTTATAGCTTTCTTGCTCAATAAATGTTCGGTTTTATGCTTTCTCTCTCTTTTCTTCCTTTCTATGGTTTTCTAGTATTTTCTCCTTTATTTCTTTTATTTTAGTTATTTTAGTTGTTTTCTCATTATTTTAGATTTTATAGATTTAGTTTTATTTTATTTTAGTTTATTTGATTTTATTTTCATTTCATTTTCTTTACTTTATTTTATTTTCATTTTATTATATTTTCCTTCTTTTATTATTTTCATTTTCATTTTATTTCTTTTACTTTTATTTGTCGGTTTTAGTTTTATTTTACTTTATTTTATTTCTCGGTTTTATGTGTGTTTTGTAGGTATTTGTTCCAAGTCCGATTTGGTGCTAGCTACTCCTTAGTTTGGTCTTCATCACCGTCATGGTGATGATGGTGATGGGGTTGGCAACAACTAGGAACTCCTCACTTCTCTTCCCCTATTCCTGATCTCCACTTCCCCTACTCCTCACTCCTCACGCAATTTCCACCAGCAGCAGCCCCTCGTAATCCCGCAACACCACCACACACGCAGCCACACAAGCAAACCCCGCAACATCTCGCAACAACACCACCAAACCAGCCACCTCACGCAACACCACCGCAATTAACAACCACCAGCAGCGCAACCCTGCTTCACTCCACCACCAATTTCAGCAATTAATCGCATGCTGCCCTGCTCTACCAGCCACCACTCACGCAACCTCCCTTATGACCTCCAATTCCGCCACCAACCAACCGCAACCTCAAGCTTCCATATCTCCAGCCACAACCACCAATTGCGTCGCCCATAAAGCTATTCCCAGCCGCAACAAACGCCTCCAACTCCCTTCGCAACTAGCTTCCCACACCTCAACAAGTACGGCCGCACTCGCAGCCCCCGCGGCCGCACTCAGCTGGGTATGAAGGAGATGCGTGGGAAGGAAGCCTAAATCTTGGGCCGTTGATTGATGATGATGTGTGGTTGTGATTGTTTGTGATTAGGGCTTGATGTGTGAGAATCATGGGATTAATTCCCATTTGATGAAGCAGCACGAAGTTGCTGATCCCCTCTTCTTCTTTTGATTTTCTTTTCTTTTATTTTCTATTTAATTTTAGTTTTCTTTTTCCTTTCTATTTCTTTTATTATTTTATTTTATTTTATTTTCTTTTCTTTTCTTTTCTTTTCCTTTTACTTTTATTTTCTTTTTCTTTTATTTTATTTTCTATTTTATTTTCTTTTAATCCTTGTATTTATAAATACCCATTTTTGGGTAGAAAGATAAAGAAGTAGAATTAGAATTAGATCATAATTAGAGCTTAGATTTTTAGATCAATTTTCCTAGCTTAGTTGAGAGCTTCTCTCTCTAGTTCTTAGGGTTAATTTTAGGAGTAGATTTTAGAGAGAGAAAGTGAGGAATTTCAATGGTGATTGAGAGATTCACTAGTAGAAAAAACTAAATGGGAAGCCCCAATTGGCAAGCGGTTTTTCAAATCCGCTTCTAAAGACCCTATTTTTTTTTTAAAAAAAACTCTTTTTTAGAATGGCAAGCGGTTTAGGCGCGAACCGCTTCCCATTACATGTATTGGCAAGCGGTTCGGGGTTGAACCGCTTGCCATTTGGTGTAATGGTAAGCGGTTCAAACCCGAACCGCTTGCCAATTCAAAAAAAAATTTGCGGGAGAAATTAACTCAGCATTCAGTAGCGGCACTTAGTCGAATTTTTGTCAAAAATTCGAACATACAGTAGCTCTAATTCACTTCCCCTCTCTTTCTCTTTTCTTGCTTCAATTCCAACTCCACTCTCAAGCATACTCCACCACCGCCGCCGCCGCCACCACCACTCCTTTCACTCCCTTTTCTCTCTTTTTTTTTAAATTTTCGTGGGTTTGTTTGTAGCTGCTCCTGTGCGAAAATTTGCAGCGTTCGTGGGGAGGTGTTGCTCAAGGTCGCTGGTGGTGTTCGTGGCTGCATGTTGCTGCGCTCGTGGGGAGGTGTACTGTTGCTGGTGGTTGCTGGTGTTTTCGTGGGTGTGGGTGTCATCAGTTCGTGGGTGCAGTGGCTGGTGCCTGGCTGTCACCACCACACCTCTCTCTCTCTGCCCTAATTGAAGCTACTACCTCTAATTAACTCTCACTCTCAAATTAGGGTAAGCTCTTGCTAAACTTTACTTCAATATGTATTAATTGTTTGTTTATTCCAAACTTTAAAGTTAGGGTTTCAAATTTAGTGAACACATTTATCTTAATTGTTTTATTAATTGTGATTTTTTTCCATAAAGTATGTTAATTGTTACTTTAATTGTTTAAATTTAGTGAACACATTTAGTTAACATGTTAATTAGTTTGTTAAATTTGGTTAGTAAATTATAATGTTTGAATGGATTGCTATGAATGAATTAATGGAATGTAAACCTTAGTTTGACTTTAGGTAATTTAATTAGCAATACATGAATGAATGAACTTGTGTATTGTTAGTTGAATGTCATATAAATGCAAATTATTGAATGCTTGCATCATCATTTGCCTAGATACCCGTTCGAGTCTTTCTCATTAGGAGAAAGTCTTGAATAGTCCCCGGTTGGGACTGTTCTTGGACGTTTAATCTCACTTAGGTAGTGAATGTATGTCTCTTTTTCGATTTAAAGGAAATCTCGGCTTATCATTTTCTCACCATGTTCTCTGGGTGCATATGTAGGTAAGTAATTACCTACATTGTGTACTTGGAGAACTGGGGGGAAATGCTGCCGGATTTTCCTTAAAATTGAAAAGTTGACATACCTTCACTAGTGAGATTAGACGTTCAAGGATGGGTTAGGTTGGAGTGATAAGGAACTTTTGGGAGCATTCATTTTTACGCGATATGGATGAATTATATGATATATGTACTTTGATTAACATAATTCATGTTACATTTATACATTATTTGAAATGTGTCGGTATATTTAAAGGCAATTTAAAACGACAATGGATCGCGGATGGATGTATGGTAGACGTGATACATTCGAATTCTTTAATGGGCTTCAAGAGTTTTGCAAGAGTGCTTCACAGTATCAGCTCAGTACGGGTGAAAATTACCTTTATTGTCCTTGTGTCAATTGTAATAATGTCACAAGGGTCGATAGTGTTGATACCATCATGGCTCATGTACAATGTCATGGGTTTAGGCCTCAATATCATGTGTGGGTTTGGCACGGTGAAAAGGGATCGTATAGAGAGAATGTTGTTGGGAATGAGACGCATTGTAAAAGTGCCGAGATTCGTGTGGAAGAAGAATATGGGAGTGATGATGATGGAGATGGGGATGAGGATGGGGATGAGATCGAAGATGTTGGTTATGATCACTTGGATGAGATGATGCGTGATGTTGAAGGTGAATTTGGTGACCGATCTGATGTATTTGACTCATTATCAGAGGCTTCCAAAAAGCCTTTGTATCCTGGGTCCAAAAAATACACAAAACTCTCAGCTGTGCTAACACTTTTTAATATTAAGTCGAAGCATAACTGGAGCGACACTAGTTTTACTTCTTTGTTGACCGCGTTATGTGACATGTTGCCTGATGGGAATGAACTTCCTAATTCCTACTATTATGCAAAGAAACTCATGTGTCCATTTGGTTTGGAATATAAGAAGATACATGCATGTCCTAATGATTGTGTTCTGTATCGAAACGAATATGAAGAATTGGAGGAGTGTCCACGTTGCGGTGAGTTGCGCTACAAGCAAACAAGCTGCAATGTTGGTATGAATGGACCTCCTGCCAAGGTGTTGTGGTATCTTCCCATTATTCCAAGGTTAAAGCGTCTATTCTCAATACCAAAAGATGCTAAGAACTTGAGATGGCATGCAGAGGGGAGAAAGAAAAATGGTTTGTTGAAGCATCCGGCTGATTCTCCACAATGGAAGAACATGGATATGAAGTTTAGGGAATTTGGTGATGAAGTTAGAAATTTAAGGCTTGGGTTGTGCACGGACGGTATGAATCCATTTGGCACTCTTAGTACCAAACATAGCACATGGCCGGTACTTTTAGTGATCTACAACTTGCCTCCGTGGTTGTGCATGAAACGGAAGTACATAATGCACATGGCCGTGTGATGCATCAATTGGAATTGGATGAGGGTGTCTCTAGTACAATAAAATGGCTAGCTTATGGTCCAAAGGAAGATGTTTATTCATTTGAGGGATATGACATAAATGGATACACATTCTGGACTGAGCGTCGGGATCAGAAATCCTCATCGACTCAAAACAGTGGTGTCACTCTTGTGGCTTCATCAACAGAATTTGCAAGTGCAAAGGATACATCACCAGTTGAGGCACTATTATCCTACTATGGACGAATTCAGGAAATATGGGAACTAGATTACCGTGAGTTCAAGGTAGGTCTATTCAAGTGTAAATGGGTCGATAATAACAGGCGCAACGTCAGACATGACGACTTCACTCTTGTAGACCTTGGCCACTTGCGGGATAGTTTGGAACCATTCATCCTTGCATCTCAAGCTAAGCAAGTGTTCTATGTAACTGACCCAGCCGATCCTAACTGGTCCATTGTCCTTGCTGGAAAAAGAAGAATTTTAGGGGTTGGAGATGTTGAAGACGAGGAAGAATATGATGCATTTGATGATTCACCCCCTTTCACTGTTCCTAGACTTGATGTAGCAAATGATGTAGACAATGACACTACTTATATTCGATCAGACCACAACGAGGGAATACTCGAATGAGGTACTTTTATTGATGCATGATTATAAAAATCTCTAGCTTGATTAGATGTGAACTATAAATTCATGAAAATAAAGATGTTGGAAAAATTAGAATCTCATTTATGTCATTTTGAGCTTATATCGCTCCTAAAACCTTGTTTTTGCATGAAATCAATGACTTATAAGCATTTTCAACTTATAAACATGTTATGTATACCAAATATATATTGTTAGAAGGATTAGATGTAAAGGTGGAATGAAAAGAAAGAAGTTGGGAAAGTTAGAACATGTTATATATAACAAATATCTTTCGCTCTAAGCGGCTTGTTTTTGCATGAAATATTTGACTTTTAAGCATTTTCAACTTATAAACATGTTATGTATACCAAATATATATTGTTAGAAGGATTAGATGTAAAGGTGGAATGAAAAGAAAGAAGTTGGGAAAGTTAGAACATGTTATATATAACAAATATCTTTCGCTCTAAGCGGCTTGTTTTTGCATGAAATATTTGACTTTTAAGCATTTTCAACTTATATACATGTAATATACACTAAATATGAATTGTAAAGAGGATAACATGTAAATTTGTTGTGAAAACAAAGAAGTTGGGTAAGTGTTTGATATTTTGGTGAAGCACCTTTGATTACTTTTAGTTATGACTAACAATTTGCTTTGCTTGTGATTGTAGGTGTGTACACATCATGGGTAGTGATGAGAACCTTCATTTGGATGAGGATGTGGATGATGAAGACCGTAGAAGTTCTCACTCTGATGACCCGGAGTATGATGTTAATAAGGAGACAGATTTAGGTGAAGAGGAAGACCAAGCTCATGACGAGTTGCAACGTAGGATTGTGGAGTATGAGATATCAGCTGAATGTGCCCCCCCTATTAATGATAATGTTGTTTCTGAGTTTGTATGTGATTCACAAGGACAAAGTCACATGCAAAGTCAAGTGAAAACCACCGGTGGTGGAGGGCGGGTAAAGGAACCGGTGAAGAGAAAAGCTAGGGGTGCAACAAAAGCTTTTAAGAAACCCGGGGTACCAATGGTTCTTGAGTATGACGAGTTCGATCAACCTGCTGGCCAATGGCGCGACAAGTATTCCCAACACGTTGGCATACTAACTCGTAAAATACCCATTACACTTGATTGGGCCGAGGTACCACCCGGGTTGCTTCAAACGGCTTGGGACGATACAATGGTAAGTGTTTTGAATTTGCTTTTTTATTTTGGCTTACAAATCATGTAGTACATGAAAGAGGCAAAACCCGCAATTCCCCTCGGCTTGGGCCTGCCAGGGCTGCTGCAGCTGCCTGGGCAGTTGCCTGGGCCTGCTGCAGCTTCCTGGGAAGTTGCCTGAGCCTGCTGCAGCTGCCAGGGCTGCTGCTGCTGCCTGGCTGCTGCCAGGGCTGCTGCATTTGCCTGGGCAGTTGCCTAAGCTTGCTGCAGCTGCCTGGGCAGTTGCCTGGGCCTGCTGCAGCTGCCTGGGCCTGCTGCAGCTGCCTGGGCAGTTGCCTGGGCCTGCCAGGGCTGCTGCTGCTGCCTGGCTGCTGCAGCTGCCTGGCTGCTGCCTGGCTGCTGACTGGGCTGCTGCAGGTGCCTGGGCAGGTGCCTGGCCTGGGCCTGCTGCAGCTACCTAGGCAGTTACCTGGGCATGCTGCAGCTGCCTGGGCCTGCCAGGCCTGCTGCTGCTGCTGCCTGGGCTGCTGCTGCTGCCTTGGCAGTTGCCTGGGCTGCTGCTGCTGCCTTGGCAGTTGCCTGGGCTGCGGCAGTTGCCTGGGCCTGCTTCTCCTTTTGTTTTTGCTTTTTTTCTTTTTTTTATAAAAAACTATTAACGTTGACAGTTGTCATTCTTACAGAGTGTGTTTAACATTCCTGATGAGCCAGCCAAGAGAAAATCATTTGAATCTTTTGTACAAGAGAGATTCAAAAATTTCAAAAGTTACTTGAGAACTAGATGGATCCATAAGAAAAAAAGGAAAAGACCGAAGAAAAATAAACAAGCTACTGAAGGAGAGGAGAAACCCGATATCAAACCGTGGGAGCTATATCCACAAATACTTCCGGATGACTGGAACAAGTTTGTGGCGAAATCAGTTACCGCGGCTGCACTTGTATGTTTTGTTTATATATATATCTGTTTGAGTAGTTTTTTTATGTGATTTTGGTTTACTACAAATATGGATGCTAACAGTTCTTGATATGTCGTAGGAAAAAAGTGAAAAAGCTAGAACCAATGCTCAGAAGAAATTGTATAGCCATCATATGGGTTGTAAGACATTTGCGGAATCTAGACCAAAGTGGATCAAAGAGGGTCTATACCGCATAGACAAATTACACCCTTATTATTAAATATTTTCATATAAACTACTTCTTACTTGGAATTTGTAACTTATTGTTTTGTTACAGCTTGATCATACATCGGAAGTAATTGATGGCAAGTTGACTCCAAGCATCGAGAATGATCCTTTTACCTTGGCTTTGGGAAAACCATACCACCCTGGGCGAGTTATTGGTTCAGGAGGGAAACAACTAGGGTGGGAAAAGGTGATGGGTTCAGAATACACTAGACCGGGAAGAAGTAGATCAAGTGTTAATTCACCATATCATTTGGATGACAAGGAAAAGGAATCACTTAAGGCGGAGATACGCGCGGAGATGCAAGAACAAATGCAAAGTCAATTCAATGCCATTTTGAAGCACATGAACTTGCCAAACTTGCCGTTACCCTCGATTACCCCGGTGGACTCATGTAGTACTCACCCAGACCACGTCGTGGACGATCTAGTTGTTGAGAGCGAGGTAATTTCATTACAATCAAAATTTAAAATATGAACTTAATTGGTCTCTTTAAGAACTTGGTGTAACTATTACCATTGCAGATTCATAGTCCTCCGCATGCAAAGTTAATGAAGATTGCAAATCCAACACCAGAACCTTTCCCTGATCTTAAGGTAAACTTCAGTAGCTAATCATATGTGCTTCTATTAAACTTTCGTCGGTTAGTTCATAACTAATGTCCTTATCAACTGTGTAGGAAGAGACGCCTTGTGAGCTTTTTCACCCCGGGGAAAACAAGGATGGAGAGTTGCCTTCGGTGGGGTATGGTAGCGCACAACCGTTTGACAAGGTCCATTTCAAGTCTAATACTAGTACCCACTATATCTCGGTCGGGATCAATTCTATAGTAGTCGGGTTTGAGGACTTACCACTACCGGTGCCTAGAGAGGAATATGATTTCATTAACCTGATTGATGCGAAAGGTAGCTTTGTGCAATGGCCACATGATCGGGTGAGGTTGTTAGGAGTGGTAAGTATACACTACTTGTTTTTAATTAAATCATGTCTACATAAACAATAACTTCTAATATGACCATGTGTTTTTATGTTACTAGGTTACAAAGGAAAATCAGCCCGCTAAAAGGAAGAAGGTGGAGAAGCCAAAATCCAAGGATGTCCAACCTCCAAAGATCATGGAACAAGGACAAGGGTAAAAGGGTGAACACTTGTCGAATAAGAGTTCGAGAGCTCCTTCGACTCCACTCGTAGAAGTCGATGTCCTTAAGTCGTTCTCAAAAGCTTGTTATTTTCTTCACAACCGTGTTAGTGAATTACCCATGGACAAACAAATTCAAGTGTTTTTACCTAAGGCATTGTTCCACTATGATGAGGATGCGATCGCATTTATTTCAAGAGTCGATGTGAAGGAATTTCTCACCGGTTCAGAGCTTAACATTTCCATTATTCAAGCGTAGAAAATGGACAAAGTATAAGTCATATGGTCCTTTTTTGGGGCATCTTGTATAAATTGCGTCCTAAAACTTAGTAAAATATTCTTTTGATGTGATTTCAAGCCTTAGACACCTAAGACTAGGTAATATTGACTTGTTTTGATAGAGAATTAGTGCATTTGAATAGAATAGTAGAAAATGGGCAAAGTAGAAGTACAATAGGCCTTATTTGGGGCATCCTTGGATAAAATAGGCCCTAAAACTTAGTAAAATGTTTTTTTGATGTGATTTCAAGTCTTAGACACCAAATCCTAGGTAATATTGACATGTTATGATAAAGAATTAGTGCATTTGATAAAAAATGTAGAAAATGGACAAAGTATAAGTCATATGGTCCTTTTTTGGGGCATCTTGTATAAATTGCGTCCTAAAACTTAGTAAAATGTTCTTTTGATGTGATTTCAAGCCTTAGACACCTAAGACTAGGTAATATTGACTTGTTTTGATAGAGAATTAGTGCATTTGACTAGAATAGTAGAAAATGGGCAAAGTAGAAGTACAATAGGCCTTATTTGGGGCATCCTTGGATAAAATAGGCCCTAAAACTTAGTAAAATGTTTTTTTGATGTGATTTCAAGTCTTAGACACCAAATCCTAGGTAATATTGACATGTTATGATAAAAAATTAGTGCATTTGATAAAAAATGTAGAAAATGGACAAAGTATAAGTCATATGGTCCTTTTTTGGGGCATCTTGTATAAATTGCGTCCTAAAACTTAGTAAAATTTTCTTTTGATGTGATTTGAAGCCTTAGACACCTAAGATTAGGGAATATTGACTTGTTTTGATAGAGAATTAGTGCATATGATATGAAATGTAGAAAATGGGAAAAGTACAAGTCATATAGGACTTATAATGGGGCATCAATGGGTAAAATGCGTAATGCTCTTTTGATGTGATTTGTAAATGGCATAATGCTCTTTTGATGTGATTTGTAAATGGCATCAATTAGTCCTAGCTAGCTAATTATTTTAAATTTTTTTATAATAGTCAAGTGTTATATATATAATGTTTGTTTTTTTTTTCCTAAAGGTTTGCGCGATTCAAAGGGAAGGCCCGTTAACAAGCAAAGAAATCGATGAAATTCGCGACATGTGGGCTTTTTTCGTGACATTTGATGGCATCTATTAGTATTGTCGTAGTGGGTGCACACACACTAACTTAATTAGTGAGCTTGAGTTTATTAGTTATTAGTATGATGAACATTATTTTAGTAGTTAGTATATGTTTTTTTTATATTAACATTCATTATTATTAGTACGTAGCTATTGATGGTGTTATATATCTTTACACATTTTGTTGTACTTACATATTATTGTTAATTCAATATTACAATGATGTTACTTTTGATATGATATATATATATATGTAATTTTTATTTCATGTTATATATTATATTGTATTATTATTATTAATAATATTAATATTAATAATAATAATATTATTATTATTATTAATAATATTAATATTATTGTGACAGGTCCCTATTATAATTAAGACATGACTATTTATATTAAAACAGGTCAATAATTATATTATATATTTACAAATTAATAATAATTTAGGAAAAAATTAAAAAAAAAGAGAATGGCAAGCGGTTTAGGTAAAGAACCGCTTCCCATTTGAAGAAAATGGCAAGCAGTTTGGCGCCAAAACCGCTTGCCATTACAATTGACATAAGAATATGTCATGTGTAATGGCAAGCGGTTTTGGCGCCAAACCGCTTGCCATTCTCATCAAAAGGCAAGCGGTTCTTAACCGCTTGCCTCTTAACCGCTTGCCATTTAAATGGTCATTGGCAAGCCCCCCATTAGGGAGCGGTTCAAAACCGCTTGCCATTGGGGGGTTTGAACCGCTTCCCAATTAGTTTTTTCTACTAGTGATTGAAGATTCAAATGTGACAATTGTATTGGAGATCTACTCTATTATCAAAGAGCATTTCTAAACTCTATCTCATTTATTGGATGTTTAATATTCATTGTTTTGATTGTTTGGATTTTGATGAATTGATGATTGATCTTGATTAGTGTAATTGTTCTTCTTAGATTGTTGATTCTTTGATTGTTGATTGTTGATCTCTTTAGTTGTTGGTTGAATTGATGATCATGTTTGAGTAGTTGTTTGGTTAGGGATTTGGTGAAGCTTATGATGTAATGAATTGATGTAAATTGGGGATAATTGATGGAGTTGATGATGTGATTAAACTTGGTGGATTGATCATGAGCATGTGTGTGATTAATTTAAGAGTAGCTAACTGTGATTATTGCACTAGATTGCATTGTATGTTCACATTGATACGGACCATTGATTTGTGGCTTGCAATTTACACGATTGAGGTGTCTTGTGATGTTTCCTAGCAAGAGTTTATCGTAGTTGACGCTTTTTAGACCTCTAGGAGAATAGCTTGATACGCTCATTTGGTTGCATGTTTGATCTACCCTCACATTGCTTAACTTAGTCGACTTTCCATTCCAATTTGCTATGTTCATTGCTATTATTTGCGGATCCTAATCCCTAGCTCTTTATTTGTTTGGTTTCCTCGTTTTAGTAGTTGTTAGAGTCATCTTTTACCCCTTGTCTTCGACCTAGCTTAGGCATATAATTGGAAGCACTTAGACATTACCGTTCCTTTGGGTTCGACCCTTGACTTACCTCTATACTTGTATTTAGGTTTGTTGAGTGTTTATAAATTTTGTTTGGCTTAGGGAAGATTAGCCCAATGACCTAGTTTTCCCCACGTCAAAATGGCGCCGTAATTGAAGAGTCCATTTCCCCACCCACCTCCCTTGGTTGCAATTTCATTCCCCTATTCCTTAATTTTGAAGACCAACCTTCTTCCACCCCATCTCCTTTGTATGATAACCATGGTTTCTTTGAGGGTGAGGCCTTGAGCTTAGATGATTTTGATGAAGAAGAGGTTCCATGTGATAAGGTTGAAGAGGTAGAACCTACTTTAGATGATTATGAAGATGAGAGTGAAGTGTTTGGTGAGGTTGAATCTCCAACTCCTATCTCAAATTTTCAACCATTGCCCTCCTCTTTACCTTTAATGACCCTTTCTCTTCTTCATTTTCCACCATTGAGATGGATGAGGCCTTTTTAGAGGGAGATTGTACTTCTCATGATTATTTTGAGCTACCTCCCAAGTTTGACCCTCAACCCTTTGATGAGCTTCCTTTGAACCTTGATCATGATTTATAGCTTTTTACAGCTCTCTTAAGGTGTGAAGTTTGTGAGGAGGATGTGATTGAGAATGAGCTTGATTTGAATGATGATGAGTTGGAGGAGAGCCCTTTGGATGTGAGTTCATTGGATGAGAGAGCTTGTGTTTCAATGGATAGTGGTGTAAGTAAGCAACCAATTCCTATTCCTTCACCTTACACCTCATTTTCAAGAAAGCTTGATCTTGTTCCCTCTTATCCCATGTCATTACCTTCTTTTCTCATATCCCCTCCTCTTGAAAAGCCTTTAGTCCCTCAAGTGCCTCATTTGATGACTTTTGAGGATGATGGTGGGATTTTCAACCAAAAATATTTTGTTGGGAAAAGTATGCCTTCTACTTTTTATTTAATTTCTCTCCCTTTTTCTTATATTCTTGTTTTTCCCTTCTCTCCTTCTTCTTCTTGGCATACTTCTTCTCAACTCCATAGGTGTGCACTATGCTTGTTGCATGCCTTATTTTTGTCATGTGCATACTTGCTCTCATATGAAATGTGTAGTAGTGCATTTGACAAGCTCTTGCAATCGTTGCAATATTATTTTACAAGAGCGATCAAGCTTGGACCTTAAGCAAGCCTTTCTCGGGAAGTAACCTGTGTTTTAGATTAGATTTTCCTTTTCTTTTTAGAATAGATTTTTCTCTCATGGAAATTTTTGTGTGCCTTTTGCTAAGTACATGACTTGATATACTTTGGTGCTTCGATTTGGATCAAGAATCAAGGAAGGTTGACTCCTATCTTTGCGAGCATATGGAGACAAGGTTCAATTCTTGAGAAATTAGCTTTGAAAGGTTAAAATTGGGTCATTTGCGGGTATTTACACCCACCTCAAATCCGGTATTATCTTTCCTTGCTCTTTCTCTAATGGATGATGACTTGTTGGACATATGTTGGTTTGTTGGATTAATCTCCTTGTTTTCCCCTCCCATGGATTATATGATTTATGTTTGAGTGTATTGTCTCATTCAAGCTTGGGGGAGGGTATTCTATCATGTTTGGTGGGATTTTGATTCATATATGGTTTGCACCTTTGTATATGCTTTTCCATATTTCTTATATTTTGAAAAACTCCAAAAAGATTTTTGTTTCTATCAAGGCAAATTTGCAATGTGTTTTGTTTTGTTCTTGCTTTGGACATAATAACATTTGGACTTGTATAATTGTAGGCGTCGTTCGAAGCGCGCCTACGTAAGCATGTTGTGAATATGCTTGGCACTCATAGGAAGTGGGAATTGACATATACGATTAGGGACAACGATTAGGGACAAAGCAAAGTAGGGAGCCGCCAACAAGTTTTTAAGGAACTTGTAAACCGTTCACGGATCATAAAAGGCAACCACGATTAAGGGACAACGATAGGCGACAACGATTGACCCGTGAAGGTTACACCCCATTCATAATCCATGAGATTACTAACTCCATATGGTTCGGAACCACGAAAGGAGGATCGGGGATGATGGTATGAAGTGAGTCATGGAGTCACATTCGCCCGTATTGGCCTCTACTCGATTCTTATATTAAAAAGTATTCCTGTGATCTCAAAGGCATACAAACAAAATATTCAATTTGCTCCAAACTATTATTATGCTAAATTGGTTGAATATTAATGCAACACATAATTCTAATTATTAGTGATCACTTGATTAAATAACAAGATTAAAAGGAACCTAAACCGGTTGTCCAAATTATCTTATTAGTCGTTATATTCAATTACATATTCTCTTTAAACATGCAATATGGTGACAAAAAATATAGAATAAACAAACATTAATATTGGAAGCAATCTAACAATAATAGCGTTAGTCAAATCAAATAAAAATAAACCTAATCATGATACTAGCAATAAGAGAATAAAATAAGAGTAATTAAATTAATTAATTACTCACACTCCGCGCGTTCCTTTAAATTGCTACATCATGAATAAATTGTTAGTAACTTCAATAAATAATAAATCAAATGGAAATTAAATTAAATAAAAGGTAGAGTTGATTTGGTCCAAACCCTCAGTTAATTCTACCTTTCACGCCTTGGTTTAAGTATAGAACTTCGGGTTAAGTATGGACTCCTTAGAGTGCTTAAGGGATGTATTATAAGAGAATAGGGTGGCTAGAATATAATTTAGGCTAGAGCAAGAGAAAGAGGAGAGAATATTTTTGGTGTAGGGAGAGAGAATGATTTTTGGTGTAGAAGAGAGGAAGAGAGAAGGATTTAATGATCAAGCTTGTTGATGATTCAAAAAGGGGAGATATGACCTCTATTTATAGGGAAAAAAGAGGGGGTCGAATCAAGAAAAGATAAGAATTCGAATCGGATAAAACTCTTGCGATAGACAGCAGTTTTTGCGGTTTTTGTTTTTATCATATCTTTTGATCCAGAAATCGGAATAAGATGAATAGGATGTCGTTGGAAAGGTCTTGAAGTCTACTTTCTAATTTAATTGGAATCAGATTAAAATATTTTGTAGAATAAAAGATATGGCCGAAATAGTGGGACGGTGTCAGTTTTGGATAGAGTTTCGTATTTCTTTTATATCTTTTTCGTTATAGCTCGGAATTAATATTATAATATACCATTGGAAAGATAATTTCAAGAGCTATCCAACAATATAAGAATAAGATAAAAACAGTGAGGAACGAAAATAATATCTGTCAATCTTTGAACGTCATTCAATTCGAATAGAATTAGGACTTTCAAAAAGAAAAGTTTTATTCAATTTCAAACCCTTTAATCTTATCTTTTCAAAAAGGATAATTAGGATCTTTTAGAAACTTATAGAAGCTTCTAATTAATCCTAATTGGATTAGAAGTGGAATTAAATCCTTTGGACCCTCCACATAATCATTGGGTCGTAGGTTAGGTGGGCTTAGGTTCGGTTTAGACCCAGTTTAGTATTTTGGCCATAACTTATTCGTTACAACTCGGATTTGGGCTTATAATATATCGTTGGAAAGATCTTTTCAAGACCCATCCAAATATTTAATCATTGGACCCAGATTATGGACCAAAATAAACTGATATAAACGTTTTTATAAAATGGACACGAAATGAATGATTTTAAAGGACACGAAATGAATTATTTTGGGTTTAAAGGCACGAAAAAAAGGAATATAAGTTATGGTTTGGTGAAATGGGTTAGAAATTGGATTGGTTTATGAAATGTATTGAATGGAACATGGATTTAAGCACTCTAAAGATTAAATACTCAACCCGACCAATAATGGCGGTGAAAGGTTGTTCATCATCGGGTTTGGTTTTGGGGAGACATTTTTAGGTATCTACAATAATTGAATTCTTTTCTTCTTAAATGGTAACGGTGTGCACGGTTTGAGAGTACGCTTGGTTGATTCTAGGATAAAGCATGCTAAGGTAGTTGGTTAGAACTAGTGGGAATATGAAGCCGGATTCTACTTGTTTGTGGCATGTTTGGTAGTTGCTTCCTATAGTCGATTTGATGAGTGACATTTATGGCACTCATTTGATCTCTTTTTGGATGAATTTCATTTCATTTTATTACTCTTTTCTTTAGTTTTCCTTAGTTTTATTCTTAATTTCTTCATTTTATGCTTTTCATGGTTAGTTTCTCTATTTTGTGCATTTTCTAGTTTACTTGTTATTTTTTCCTTTTGTTTGCTTTTTCTCCTTTGTTTGTAGGTTGTGATTGATTGTCCAAGAAATCTCGAGTTTCCTCTCCATGGTCTTTCATTGTTTTTCATGCCTAATGCTTGTGCAAAGAGTTTCAAGTCAAAGGGGGATCCAAGGAGCATGCTTCAAGGCCTTGTTTATGCTCTTTTCATGGCTTATATTCTTCAAGAATTCCAAGAAAGTTGCTGCCTACCTTGTCCTCCATCACCATCATCTAGGATGTGTGCACCACATGAGCTAGGACGAAGAAGAAGAAAGGAGGCTGCCAGTTTTGTGCGGGCGCACACGGGGAGTGTGCGGCCGCACATATGTCGTGTGCGGCAGCACATGAGGTGTGTGCGGGCGCACCTTTTTGAGTGTGTCCCGTGCGCACTTCTCTCTCTCCTCCGAGCGCCCGCACCGACGTAGGTTTATTCTTGGGTGTCAAAACCGACATTCTCCTTTGTATATATAGTTATTTCCTTCTATTTTTGTAGCAAGAAGTTTCATAATAGAATTAGATCATATTCTTAGCTTAGTTAAGAGCTTCTCTCTCTAGATTTAGGGGTTAGTTTTAGCAGTAGATTTTAGAAAGAGAAAGTGAAGAATTTCAATGGTGATTGAGACATTGAAGATCCAATGGTGACAATTGTATTGGAGATCTACTCTATTATTCAAAAAGCTTTGTTTCAATGTGTTTGACTATCATTTGACTCAATTTGCTTTCTTGAATGCATTTGTCTTTCATTTGATTCAAAAACCTTTGTTGAGTGTGTTTGACTTTCATTTGACACAATTAGCATTGTTGAATGCATTTGACTTTCATTTTATTCAAAAAGCTTTGATTAAATGTGTTTGGCTTTCATTTGATTCTAAAAGCATTGTTTGAATGTGTTTGACTTTTATTTGATTCTAAAAGTTTTGTTAAATGTTTTTGAGTTTTATTTGACTAAATTAGCTTTGTTAAATGGATTTGACTTTCATTTGATTCAAAAAGCTTTGTTTGAGTGTGTTTGACTTTCATTTGACTCAATTAGCTTTGTTGAATGCATTTGACTTTCACTTGATTTTAAAAGCTTTGTTTTCATGTGTTTGACTTTCATTTGACTCAATTAGCTTTGTCGAATGCATTTGACTTTCATTTATTCAAAAATCTTTATATGAATGTTTTTTACTTTCATTTGACTCAATTAGTTTTGTTGAATGCATTTGACTTTCATTTTATTTAAAAAGCTTTGTTTTAATGTGTTTAACTTTTATTTGACTCAATTAGCTTTTTTGAATAAATTTGACTTTCAATTTATTCAAAAAGCTTTGTATGAATGTGTTTGACTTTCCATTGACTTAATTAGCTTTGTTGAATGCATTTGATTTTCATTTAATTTAAAAAGCTTTGTTTAAATGCGTTTGACTTTCATTTGATTTAATTAGCTTTGTTGCATGCATTTGACTTTCATTTGATACAAAAAGCTTTGTATGAATGTGATTGACTTTCATTTGACTCAATTAGCTTTGTTCAATGCAATTGCCTTTCATTTGATCGAAAAAGCTTTGTTTGAATGCGTTTGACTTTATTTGACTCAATTAGCTTTGTTGAATGCATTTCTCTTTCATTTGATTCAAAAAGCTTTGTTTAAATGTGTTAGACTTTCATTTGATTCAAAAAACTTTGTATGACTGTGATTGTCATTCATTTGACTCAATTAGCTTTGTTGAATGCATTTGAAATTCATTTGATTGAAAAAGCTTTGTTTGAATGTGTTTGACATTCTTTTTACTCAATTAGCTTTGTTGAATGCATTTGACTTTCATTTGATTCAAAAAGCTTTGTACGAATGGGTTTAACTTTCATTTGAATCAATTTGCTTTGTTGAATGCATTTGACTTACATTTGATTCTAAAAGTTTTATTTGAGTGTGTTAGACTTTCATTAGACTCAATTAGCTTTTTTTGAATGCATTTGACTTTCATTTTATTCTATAATCTTAGTTGAATGTGTTTGACATTCATTTGACTCAATTAGCTTTGTTGAATGCATTTGAATTTCATTTGATTGAAAAAGCTTTGTTTGAATGTGTTTGACCTTCATTTTACTCAATTAGCTTTGTTGAATGCATTTGACTTTCATTTGATTCAAAAAGCTTTGTACGAATGTGTTTAACTTTCATTTGAATCAATTTGCTTTGTTGAATGCATTTGACTTACATTTGATTCAAAAAGTTTTATTTGAGTGTGTTAGACTTTCATTAGACTCAATTAGCTTTTGTTGAATGCATTTGACTTTCATTTTATTCTATAATCTTAGTTGAATGTGTTTGACTTTCATTTGACTCAATTAGCTTTGTTGAATGCATTTGAATTTCATTTGATTGAAAAAGCTTTGTTTGAATGTGTTTGATTTTAATTTGACTCAATTAGCTTTGTTAAATGCATTTGACTTTCATTTGATTCAAAAAGATTTGTTTAAATGTGTTTGACTTTCTTTTGATTCAATTAACTTGGTTGAATAAATTTGACGTTTTATTGATTTAAAAAGCTTTGTATAAATGCGATTGACTTTCCTTTGATTTAATTAGCTTTATTGAATACATTTGACTTTCATTTGATTTAAAAAACATTGTTTGAATGTGTTAGACTTTCATTTGACTCAATTAGCTTGGTTGAATGCATTTGACTTTCATTTGATTCAAAGAGATTTGTACGAATGTGTTTAACTTTCATTTGAATCAATTTGCTTTGTTGAATGCATTTGACTTACATTTGATTCAAAAAGTTTTATTTGAGTGTGTTAAACTTTCATTAGACTCAATTAGCTTTTTTTGAATGCATTTGACTTTCATTTTATTCTATAATCTTAGTTGAATGTGTTTGACTTTCATTTGACTCAATTAGCTTTGTTGAATGCATTTGAATTTCATTTGATTGAAAAAGCTTTCTTTGAATGTGTTTGATTTTCATTTGACTCAATTAGCTTTGTTGAATGCATTTGACTTTCATTTGATTCAAAAAGATTTGTTTAAATGTGTTTGACTTTCGTTTGATTCAATTAGCTTGGTTGAATAAATTTGACGTTTTATTGATTTAAAAAGCTTTGTATGAATGCGATTGACTTTCCTTTGATTTAATTAGCTTTATTGAATACATTTGACTTTCATTTGATTTAAAAAACATTGTTTGAATGTGTTTGACTTTCATTTGAGTCAATTAGCTTTGTTTAATGCTTTTGACTTTTATTAGCTTAAAAAAGTTTTGTTTGAATGTGTTTGACTTTCATTTGACTCAATTACTTTTGTTGAAAGCATTTGACTTTCATTTGATTCAAAAAGCTTTGTTTCAATGTGTTTGACTATCATTTGACTCAATTTGCTTTCTTGAATGCATTTGTCTTTCATTTTATTCAAAAACCTTTGTTGTGTGTGTTTGACTTTCATTTGACTCAATTAGCATTGTTGAATGCATTTGACTTTCATTTTATTGAAAAAGTTTTGTTTGAATGTGTTTGGCTTTCATTTGATTCTAAAAGCTTTGTTTGAATGTGTTTGACTTTTATTTGATTCTAAAAGTTTTGTTAAATGTGTTTGAGTTTTATTAGACTAAATTAGCTTTGTTAAATGGATTTGACTTTCATTTGATTCAAAAAGCTTTGTCTGAGTGTGTTTGACTTTCATTTGACTCAATTAGCTTTGTTGAATGCATTTGACTTTCACTTGATTTTAAAAGCTTTGTTTTCATGTGTTTGACTTTCATTTGACTCAATTAGCTTCGTCGAATGCATTTGACTTTCATTTATTCAAAAATCTTTATATGAATGTTTTTTACTTTCATTTGACTCAATTAGTTTTGTTGAATGCATTTGACTTTCATTTTATTTAAAATGCTTTGTTTGAATGTGTTTAACTTTCATTTGAGTCAATTAGCTTTTTTGAATAAATTTGACTTTCAATTTATTCAAAAAGCTTTGTATGAATGTGTTTGACTTTCCATGGACTTAATTAGCTTTGTTGAATGCATTTGATTTTCATTTAATTTAAAAAGCTTTGTTTAAATGCGTTTGACTTTCATTTGATTCAATTAGCTTTGTTGCATGCATTTGACTTTCATTTGATACAAAAAGCTTTGTATGAATGTGATTGACTTTCATTTGACTCAATTAGCTTTGTTGAATGCATTTGAATTTCATTTGATTGAAAAAGCTTTGTTTGAATGTGTTTGACTTTCATTTGACTCAATTAGCTTTGTTGAATGCATTTGACTTTCATTTGATTCAAAGAGATTTGTACGAATGTGTTTAACTTTCATTTGAATCAATTTGCTTTGTTGAATGCATTTGACTTACATTTGATTCAAAAAGTTTTATTTGAGTGTGTTAGACTTTCATTAGACTCAATTAGCTTTTGTTGAATGCGTTTGACTTTCATTTTATTCTATAATCTTAGTTGAATGTGTTTCACTTTCATTTGACTCAATTAGCTTTGTTGAATGCATTTGAATTTCATTTGATTGGAAAAGCTTTGTTTGAATGTGTTTGATTTTCATTTGAATCAATTAGCTTTGTTGAATGCATTTGACTTTCATTTGATTCAAAAATATTTGTTTAAATGTGTTTGACTTTCGTTTGATTCAATTAGCTTGGTTGAATAAATTTGACGTTTTATTGATTTAAAAAGCTTTGTATGAATGCTATTGACTTTCCTTTGATTTAATTAGCTTTATTGAATACATTTGACTTTCATTTGATTTAAAAAACATTGTTTGAATGTGTTTGACTTTTTTTTTTTTTTTTTTTTTTTGGTAAATAAAGATTTTATTACCAAAGAGAAAATTACAACTTACAATAAAGCTAAGGTGTAACACCCAAAAACACCAAATGACCCAAGGCCAAACCAACACCACAGAAAAAGCAAACAGGTTATAGTTCAAGCCTAGCCACCTTCTAGGAAGGGTTCCAGGGAGAAACATAACCACCTACTGGACTCAGGAACTTAGGCACCTTCTAGGAAGGGTACTAAGTACAAGGACCAGGACAACAAAATTAAACAGAATACAGCATATATCTGTCAGAGCTATTACATCTGCAAGCAACAAGAAAAATAATATCCTTAACTAAATCAGAAGATGATTTGCAGCTTCCTGTAAACATCAAAGCATTCCTCTGCAGCCATATATTATAGACAGTTTCAGAAAAGCACATCACAATAAGTTTGCTCCTAACATCAGTTTTCCTGCAGCATTTTGCAATCCATTGCAGCTCACCAGCAAAGCTAGAAATCTGCCTAGAGAAACCCAATTTTTGCAGCATTGAAATCCAGATTTCATTTGAGTAACTGCATTCAAAGAACAAATGGTTCACATTTTCATTTGCACCAGCACAAAAGAAACAGCAAGGGTCACAAGGAATCTGCCATACTAATAGCCTGTCCTTAGTAACCAGTCTACCCAGAATAGCAAGCCAGGTGATGAAAATACTCTTTGGTGAAGCTTGATTGTTGCAAGTGATTCTCTTCCAGGGAACTCTAGAACCCTGAGGCTTAATGATACTGTAAAGTCTCTTAATTTGCATCTTGCCATTGACAGTAACAGTATCCCACCCTCCAATATTATTCACAATCTCTCTACATCCAAGGATCTTTTTCAAAATCCAAGAAGCCTTGTTAGGAATAGCAGCAGTCCAAAAAGACTTGCCTGCAAAATAATAAGTGTGAACCCATTTAACCCATAGTGTGTCAGATTTGTTAGCAAGGTCCCAAAGCACTTTAGTAATAGCTGCTTTGTTCCAGTCTGCTAAGGAAACTAAATTCCAACCTCCACATGATTTGGGAAGGCACATAAAGTTCCAAGCAACAAGAGCTTTCTTTGTGGGGTTGCCTTTTCCAGTCCATAAGAAACATCTGAACCTAGAATCCATTTCTCTAATGATTTTCTTTGGGAGAACAAAGATCTGGGCCCAGAAAGCTTGAATCCCAAACAGAACACTTTTAATTACCTGTAATCTACCAGCATAAGATAGATGTTTAGCAGCCCAAGTGTCAATTCTGCTAGTAATCTTATCAATCAAGGGCCTGCAATCAGCAATGGTAAGCTTCTTGGAGGAGAGAGGCACACCAAGGTATTTAAGGGGGAGAGTACCATTGGCCATTCCCAAAACACCCTGAAGTTCACACCTATCATGATCAGAAATACCCCCAAAATAAGCATCACTCTTATCCAAATTTGCAGCTAGACCAGAAGCTCTAGAAAACTTCTGAAAAGCCTCAAACAAAAGCTTCACTGAGCCTAAGTCAGCTCTAGCAAATAATAGCAGGTCATCTGCAAACATCAAATGAGTAATCCCAAGTTTCTCACACCTAGGATGAAAATTAAAGTCTGGATTCTTACCCATATTCTGCAGACATCTAGACAGATACTCCATACCCAAAGCAAAAAGGAAGGGAGACATAGGATCACCTTGTCTCAATCCTTTCTTTGCTTGAAAAGGAACTGAAGGGTATCCATTGATCATGACTGAATAAGAGACAGAAGTTATACAAGCCATAATCCAAGTTATTACCTTGTGGGGAAAACCCAACTCACCAAGCATAGTCTCAAGAAACCCCCATTCAACTGAGTCATAAGCTTTCCTGAGGTCAATTTTCAACATACATCTAGGAGTAACAAACTTGTGAGTATACCCCTTGATCAACTCAGTAGCAAGCAAAATGTTGTCTCCAATATGTTTACCAGGGATGAACCCAGCCTGAGCATCATTAACAACAGAACCCACCACTCTTGCCAGCCTAGCAGTTATAACCTTAGCAATCAGTTTATAGACTAGGGTGCAGCAAGCAATAGGCCTGTAATCCTTAACATAAGAAGGATTAGAAACCTTTGGAACCAAAGTAATAGTTGTAAAACTCCATGCTCTCTCTAGAATACCAGTATCAAAGAATTCTAGAACAGCCTTATACACATCAAATTTCACCTTGTTCCAAGCCTGTTTGAAGAAAACAGCATTAAACCCATCAATTCCAGGAGCTTTGTCCTCTCCAATGTTGGCTAAAGCCTGGTCAATTTCAGCATAGGTAACAGGAGCAGATAGAACATCAATATCATCAGCAGCTAGCTGCTTCCCTGCCCTAACAATAGCAACATCAACAGCTGGAAGAGTATTGGCAGCAGAACCTAAAAGATTCTGATAGAATCTGAGAATTTCACCTTGAACCAAATCTGGATCCTTCAACAAAACATCAGCAGTATTATAGATAGAGTCAATTCTGTTCCTGCTCTGTCTGTGCTTAAGCATAGAAAAGAAATAATGAGTGTTAGAATCACCAAGCTTGATCCAGTCAACCCTTGACTTTTGCTTTAAGATACTTTCATAAGTATCCATCCAATACTTCACTTTTTCAATTCCAGCAGCTTCCTGATTCTGAAGAGCAACATTAGTAAAGTCTGCAGCCAACTGAGTTTGAACTTCAGCAAGATGATACTTAGCAGCTTCCAATTTGTCAGTGATTTTAGTGAAATGATTAGTGTTTAACATCTTAAGGCCACACTTGACAGATTTCAATTTCTTCCAAACTTGCATCATAGAGTTACCAGAAACATTGACATTCCAGTAAGAAGCCACAACTTCCTGGAAATCCTTATGAGAAGCAAGGCAATTCAAAAATCTAAAGGGTTTACCCTTGCCAGCAACAAAAGGAATCAAATCCACCAAAATAGGACTGTGATCTGACAGAGATGGGGATAGATAGATAGCCTCAGTATGACCATAAGCCATCAACCAAGCCTCATTTACCATACCCCTATCAATCCTGGTAGCAATTCTATCCAGCCCATGACCTTTATTATTCCAAGAGTAGAAAAGACCCTTACTTTTTATTTCAACAAGATCCAAGTCATGAATCAATTCCTGGAAATCCTTAACCTCATAGTCTGTAACTGGATTCCCATTAAGCCTATCTTGAGAATACAAGACAGAATTGAAATCCCCAATACAAAGCCAAGGCAGTTGGATACTACCCAAACCTTTGATACCACTCCAAAGGGGTACTCTATGTTGAATAGAGTGCAGCCCATAGACAAAGGTACAGGCAATTTGATGCTGGAAATCCTTAGTAGATATGACAGAATGAATAAACTGTTCTGTAACAACAATAACATCCAAAGCTACAGCATCTGGTTTCCAGCCAACCCAGATCCTACCCTTGGGAGAGTAAAAGTAATTGCTAACCCACTCCCAAGCTCTTCCAAATTTCTTTTTTATAGCTTCAAATTTCTTGAGTTTAACCTTAGTTTCAAGAATAGCCATAACATCAATAGAGTGATCTCTGAGTAACTGCTTAACAGCAGTCACTTTATTGGGATCATTAAGACCCCTTATGTTCCAAGATGCAATAATCATGACACTAGAGGGGGATTACCATCACCCCCAATAGGAATTACCTCAGCAATTTCATCTTCCAATAGAGCAGAATAAGCATTGTTAGTTCTAGGTAAATTCTGATGAGTATCAGCAACATGAGACCTAGCTCTTTTGCTTACCACTCTCCAATCAGCATCAGAGTAAGCAGCAAAAGAAGTATGAGCAGGGGTAAGATGAGCATCATGTTGATCCTTTCTTTGAGCCTGAGCAGGAGCTACAGATGGAACTGGAGCAGGCTGCTTCTGAACCCAAATCTTCTCTTGTGGTTTAGCTGGCTGAGACACAGCCTGTTTAGGCTTAACTTTAGGAGCAGAACAGTCATGTCCCACTTTATCACACTTCTTACAATAAGGTGGGGACCATTCAAAGAGCACTTTCAACTCAAGTGTTTCCCCCATAGGGCTTTCAACAGTAATACTAGCTGGGAGAGGTCTAGTTATATCAACTTCTATAAGTACCCTAGCAAATGAAACTCTGAGTTGTCTAGTAGTACATTCATCAGCATACAAAGGCACTCCAATTGTACTACCAATCCTGCTTAGCGTTTCAGTACCCCAGCAATTCAAAGGCAGATTAGGAAATCTAACCCATAGAGGTACTGTTCTAAGTATCTCAGCTTGAAAATTGAACTTATCAGTCCATGGTTTAACAATAGCAGGCTTATTATTAAACATATGAGGTCCTGAGCTCAGAACAGCATTCTTATCATCATTTGAACACAGATTGATTATAAAATAACCATCATCATGCCAAAATATCTCAGGTTTAGCAAAATTACTCCAGTTTTGAGCAATGAATTTATGCACAGCAGCAATTGTGGGATAAAAACCAACAACATAGAATATAATTGCATTGCACCATTTAGAGTTACCTGCTGCAATTTCATCTGCCTGGATCTGAGCTACAGGCTTGCCACTCTTCAAAATAGGCGCCACAAAATTCAGAGCAGCACCCTTAGCAGTAAGTTTACCTCGAAACAAATTCGCCCAATTCTCAGAATTCTTGGGTTGAGTTGATGATCCTGGGTGTTCAGGGTGACAAGCAGACCCAGAAACAACCGGACTTACATCATTTGGATGCTCAGCCGCACCTTCAGCCAATGGAACAGTAACCGGGAAAACCCTAGGTACCACTTCATTTGATTTCTGCAATTGAGTAGCAGCAAACGATTCTTCGAGAATTTTCAACTCAGCTCTAGTGACTCTACCTCCTGAAGGGTAAACAAGATGAGCTGGTGGAGAAACCAACTCATTTCCATCTTCAACCTCCGGGATAGTGTTCATATTCAAGTTCTTCAATCGATTAAAATCAGCAGGGGTGAGAGATCCAAAAGCAGGGGATCGAGGAAGTGGAGTAGCTTGTTTCTTCTTCTTTGCCATGGAAATCAGAGCTGAAAGAGAAAACCAGTTTCAGATCCAATCACCATGAAAATCGCACAAAAAAAAGAAAAACCAGAGCTTCTCTCTCTAACTTTCTCTCTAACTTATCTTTGTTGAATAAATGTGTTTGACTTTCATTTGACTCAATTAGCTTTCTTTAATGCATTTGACTTTCATTTGCTTAAAAAAGCTTTGTTTGAATGTGTTTGACTTTCATTTGACTCAATTACTTTTGTTGAAAGCATTTGACTTTCATTTGATTCAAAAAGCTTTGTTTCAATGTGTTTGACTATCATTTGACTCAATTTGCTTTCTTGAATGCATTTGTCTTTCATTTGATTCAAAAACCTTTGTTGAGTGTGTTTGACTTTCATTTGACCCAATTAGCATTGTTGAATGCATTTGACTTTCATTTTATTCAAAAAGCTTTGTTTGAATGTGTTTGGCTTTCATTTGATTCTAAAAGCTTTGTTTGAATGTGTTTGACTTTTATTTGATTCTAAAAGTTTTGTTAAATGTGTTTGAGTTTTATTTGACTAAATTAGCTTTGTTAACTGGATTTGACTTTCATTTGATTCAAAAAGCTTTGTTTGAGTGTGTTTGACTTTCATTTGACTCAATTAGCTTTGTTGAATGCATTTGACTTTCACTTGATTTTAAAAGCTTTGTTTTCATGTCTTTGACTTTCATTTGACTCAATTAGCTTTGTCGAATGCATTTGACTTTCATTTATTCAAAAATCTTTATATGAATGTTTTTTACTTTCATTTAACTCAATTAGTTTTGTTGAATGCATTTGACTTTCATTTTATTTAAAAAGCTTTGTTTGAATGTGTATAACTTTCATTTGAGTCAATTAGCTTTTTTGAATAAATTTGACTTTCAATTTATTCAAAAAGCTTTGTATGAATGTGTTTGACTTTCCATGGACTTAATTAGCTTTGTTGAATGCATTTGATTTTCATTTAATTTAAAAAGCTTTGTTTAAATGCGTTTGACTTTCATTTGATTCAATTAGCTTTGTTGCATGCATTTGACTTTCATTTGATACAAAAAGCTTTGTATGAATGTGATTGACTTTCATTTGACTCAATTAGCTTTGTTCAATGCAATTGACTTTCATTTGATCGAAAAAGCTTTGTTTGAATGCGTTTGACTTTATTTGACTCAATTAGCTTTGTTGAATGCATTTCACTTTCATTTGATTCAAAAAGCTTTGTTTAAATGTGTTAGACTTTCATTTGATTCAAAAAACTTTGTATGACTGTGATTGACATTCATTTGACTCAATTAGCTTTGTTGAATGCATTTGAATTTCATTTGATTGAAAAAGCTTTGTTTGAATGTGTTTGACCTTCATTTTACTCAATTAGCTTTGTTGAATGCATTTGACTTTCATTTGATTCAAAAAGCTTTGTACGAATGTGTTTAACTTTCATTTGAATCAATTTGCTTTGTTGAATGCATTTGACTTACATTTGATTCAAAAAGTTTTATTTGAGTGTGTTAGACTTTCATTAGACTTAATTAGCTTTTGTTGAATGCATTTGACTTTCATTTTATTCTATAATCTTAGTTGAATGTGTTTGACTTTCATTTGACTCAATTAGCTTTGTTGAATGCATTTGAATTTCATTTGATTGAAAAAGCTTTGTTTGAATGTGTTTGATTTTCATTTGACTCTATTAGCTTTGTTGAATACATTTGACTTTCATTTGATTCAAAAAGATTTGTTTAAATGTGTTTGACTTTCTTTTGATTCAATTAACTTGGTTGAATAAATTTGACGTTTTATTGATTTAAAAAGCTTTGTATAAATGCGATTGACTTTCCTTTGATTTAATTAGCTTTATTGAATACATTTGACTTTCATTTGATTTAAAAAACATTGTTTGAATGTGATTGACTTTCATTTCACTCAATTAGCTTGGTTGAATGCATTTGACTTTCATTTGATTCAAAGAGATTTGTACGAATGTGTTTAACTTTCATTTGAATCAATTTGCTTTGTTGAATGCATTTGACTTACATTTGATTCAAAAAGTTTTATTTGAGTGTGTTAGACTTTCATTAGACTCAATTAGCTTTTTTTTAATGCATTTGACTTTCATTTTATTCTATAATCTTTGTTGAAAGTGTTTGACTTTCATTTGACTCAATTAGCTTTGTTGAATGCATTTGAATATCATTTGATTGAAAAAGCTTTGTTTGAATGTGTTTGATTTTCATTTGAATCAATTAGCTTTGTTGAATGCATTTGACTTTCATTTGATTCAAAAAGATTTGTTTAAATGTGTTTGACTTTCGTTTGATTCAATTAGCTTGGTTGAATAAATTTGACGTTTTATTGATTTAAAAAGCTTTGTATGAATGCTATTGACTTTCCTTTGATTTAATTAGCTTTATTGAATACATTTGACTTTCATTTGATTTAAAAAACATTGTTTGAATGTGTTTGACATTCATTTGACTCAATTAGCTTGGTTGAATGCATTTGACTTTCATTTGCTTAAAAAAGCTTTGTTTGAATGTGTTTGACTTTCATTTGACTCAATTACTTTTGTTGAAAGCATTTGACTTTCATTTGATTCAAAAAGCTTTGTTTCAATGTGTTTGACTATCTTTTTACTCAATTTGCTTTCTTGAATGCATTTGTCTTTCATTTGATTCAAAAACCTTTGTTGAGTGTGTTTGACTTTCATTTGACCCAATTAGCATTGTTGAATGCATTTGACTTTCATTTTATTCAAAAAGCTTTGTTTGAATGTGTTTGGCTTTCATTTGATTCTAAAAGCTTTGTTTGAATGTGTTTGACTTTTATTTGATTCTAAAAGTTTTGTTAAATGTGTTTGAGTTTTATTTGACTAAATTAGCTTTGTTAAATGGATTTGACTTTCATTTGATTCAAAAAGCTTTGTTTGAGTGTGTTTGACTTTCATTTGACTCAATTAGCTTTGTTGAATGCATTTGACTTTCACTTGATTTTAAAAGCTTTGTTTTCATGTCTTTGACTTTCATTTGACTCAATTAGCTTTGTCGAATGCATTTGACTTTCATTTATTCAAAAATCTTTATATGAATGTTTTTTACTTTCATTTAACTCAATTAGTTTTGTTGAATGCATTTGACTTTCATTTTATTTAAAAAGCTTTGTTTGAATGTGTTTAACTTTCATTTGAATCAATTAGCTTTTTTGAATAAATTTGACTTTCAATTTATTCAAAAAGCTTTGTATGAATGTGTTTGACTTTCCATTGACTTAATTAGCTTTGTTGAATGCATTTGATTTTCATTTAATTTAAAAAGCTTTGTTTAAATGCGTTTGACTTTCATTTGATTCAATTAGCTTTGTTGCATGCATTTGACTTTCATTTGATACAAAAAGCTTTGTATGAATGTGATTGACTTTCATTTGACTCAATTAGCTTTTTTCAATGCAATTGACTTTCATTTGATCGAAAAAGCTTTGTTTGAATGCGTTTGACTTTATTTGACTCAATTAGCTTTGTTGAATGCATTTCACTTTCATTTGATTCAAAAAGCTTTGTTTAAATGTGTTAGACTTTCATTTGATTCAAAAAACTTTGTATGACTGTGATTGACATTCATTTGACTCAATTAGCTTTGTTGAATGCATTTGAATTTCATTTGATTGAAAAAGCTTTGTTTGAATGTGTTTGACCTTCATTTTACTCAATTAGCTTTGTTGAATGCATTTGACTTTCATTTGATTCAAAAAGCTTTGTACGAATGTGTTTAACTTTCATTTGAATCAATTTGCTTTGTTGAATGCATTTGACTTACATTTGATTCAAAAAGTTTTATTTGACTGTGTTAGACTTTCATTAGACTTAATTAGCTTTTGTTGAATGCATTTGACTTTCATTTTATTCTATAATCTTAGTTGAATGTGTTTGACTTTCATTTGACTCAATTAGCTTTGTTGAATGCATTTGAATTTCATTTGATTGAAAAAGCTTTGTTTGAATGTGTTTGATTTTCATTTGACTCTATTAGCTTTGTTGAATACATTTGACTTTCATTTGATTCAAAAAGATTTGTTTAAATGTGTTTGACTTTCTTTTGATTCAATTAACTTGGTTGAATAAATTTGACGTTTTATTGATTTAAAAAGCTTTGTATAAATGCGATTGACTTTCATTTGATTTAATTAGATTTATTGAATACATTTGACTTTCATTTGATTTAAAAAACATTGTTTGAATGTGTTTGACTTTCATTTGACTCAATTAGCTTGGTTGAATGCATTTGACTTTCATTTGATTCAAAAAGCTTTGTACGAATGTGTTTAACTTTCATTTGAATCAATTTGCTTTGTTGAATGCATTTGACTTACATTTGATTCAAAAAGTTTTATTTGAGTGTGTTAGACTTTCATTAGACTCAATTAGCTTTTTTTGAATGCATTTGACTTTCATTTTATTCTATAATCTTAGTTGAATGTGTTTGACTTTCATTTGACTCAATTAGCTTTGTTGAATGCATTTGAATTTCATTTGATTGAAAAAGCTTTGTTTGAATGTGTTTGATTTTCATTTGACTCAATTAGCTTTGTTGAATGCATTTGACTTTCATTTGATTCAAAAAGATTTGTTTAAATGTGTTTGACTTTCGTTTGATTCAATTAGCTTGGTTGAATAAATTTGACGTTTTATTGATTTAAAAAGCTTTTTAAGAATGCGATTGACTTTCCTTTGATTTAATTAGCTTTATTGAATACATTTGACTTTCATTTGATTTAAAAAACATTGTTTGAATGTGTTTGACTTTCATTTGACTCAATTAGCTTTGTTTAATGCTTTTGACTTTTATTAGCTTAAAAAAGTTTTGTTTGAATGTGTTTGACTTTCATTTGACTCAATTACTTTTGTTGAAAGCATTTGACTTTCATTTGATTCAAAAAGCTTTGTTTCAATGTGTTTGACTATCATTTGACTCAATTTGCTTTCTTGAATGCATTTGTCTTTCATTTTATTCAAAAACCTTTGTTATGTGTGTTTGACTTTCATTTGACTCAATTAGCATTGTTGAATGCATTTGACTTTCATTTTATTGAAAAAGTTTTGTTTGAATGTGTTTGGCTTTCATTTGATTCTACAAGCATTGTTTGAATGTGTTTGACTTTTATTTGATTCTAAAAGTTTTGTTAAATGTGTTTGAGTTTTATTTGACTAAATTAGCTTTGTTAAATGGATTTGACTTTCATTTGATTCAAAAAGCATTGTTTGAGTGTGTTTGACTTTCATTTGACTCAATTAGCTTTGTTGAATGCATTTGACTTTCACTTGATTTTAAAAGCTTTGTTTTCATGTGTTTGACTTTCGTTTGACTCAATTAGCTTTGTAGAATGCATTTGACTTTCATTTATTCAAAAATCTTTATATGAATGTTTTTTACTTTCATTTGACTCAATTAGTTTTGTTGAATGCATTTGACTTTCATTTTATTTAAAAAGTTTTGTTGAATGCATTTGACTTTCATTTTATTTAAAAAGTTTTGTTTGAATGTGTTTAACTTTCATTTGAATCAATTAGCTTTTTTGAATAAATTTGACTTTCAATTTATTCAAAAAGCTTTGTATGAATGTGTTTGACTTTCCATTGACTTAATTAGCTTTGTTGAATGCATTTGATTTTCATTTAATTTAAAAGGCTTTGTTTAAATGCGTTTGACTTTCATTTGATTCAATTAGCTTTGTTACATGCATTTGACTTTCATTTGATACAAAAAGCTTTGTATGAATGTGATTGACTTTCATTTGACTCAATTAGCTTTGTTCAATGCAATTGCCTTTCATTTGATTAAAAAAGCTTTGTTTGAATGCGTTTGACTTTATTTGACTCAGTTAGCTTTGTTGAATGCATTTCACTTTCATTTGATTCAAAAAGCTTTGTTTAAATGTGTTAGACTTTCATTTCATTCAAAAAACTTTGTATGACTGTGATTGACATTCATTTGACTCAATTAGCTTTGTTGAATGCATTTGAATTTCATTTGATTGAAAAAGCTTTGTTTGAATGTGTTTGACCTTCATTTTACTCAATTAGCTTTGTTGAATGCATTTGACTTTCATTTGATTCAAAAAGCTTTGTACGAATGTGTTTAACTTTCATTTGAATCAATTTGCTTTGTTGAATGCATTTGACTTACATTTGATTCAAAAAGTTTTATTTGAGTGTGTTAGACTTTCATTAGACTCAATTAGCTTTTGTTGAATGCATTTGACTTTCATTTTATTCTATAATCTTAGTTGAATGTGTTTGACTTTCATTTGACTCAATTAGCTTTGTTGAATGCATTTGAATTTCATTTGATTGAAAAAGCTTTGTTTGAATGTGTTTGATTTTCATTTGACTCAATTAGCTTTGTTGAATGCATTTGACTTTCATTTGATTCAAAAAGATTTGTTTAAATGTGTTTGACTTTCTTTTGATTCAATTAACTTGGTTGAATAAATTTGACGTTTTATTGATTTAAAAAGCTTTGTATAAATGCGATAGACTTTCCTTTGATTTAATTAGCTTTATTGAATACATTTGACTTTCATTTGATTTAAAAAACATTGTTTGAATGTGTTTGACTTTCATTTGACTCAATTAGCTTGGTTGAATGCATTTGACTTTCATTTGATTCAAAGAGATTTGTACGAATGTGTTTAACTTTCATTTGAATCAATTTGCTTTGTTGAATGCATTTCACTTACATTTGATTCAAAAAGTTTTATTTGAGTGTGTTAGACTTTCATTAGACTCAATTAGCTTTTTTTGAATGCATTTGACTTTCATTTTATTCTATAATCTTAGTTGAATGTGTTTGACTTTCATTTGACTCAATTAGCTTTGTTGAATGCATTTGAATTTCATTTGATTGAAAAAGCTTTGTTTGAATGTGTTTGATTTTCATCTGACTCAATTAGCTTTGTTGAATGCATTTGACTTTCATTTGATTCAAAAAGATTTGTTTAAATGTGTTTGACTTTCGTTTGATTCAATTAGCTTGGTTGAATAAATTTGACGTTTTATTGATTTAAAAAGCTTTGTATGAATGCTATTGACTTTCCTTTGATTTAATTAGCTTTATTGAATACATTTGACTTTCATTTGATTTAAAAAACATTGTTTGAATGTGTTTGACTTTCATTTGACTCAATTAGCTTTGTTTAATGCATTTGACTTTCATTTGCTTAAAAAAGCTTTGTTTGAATGTGTTTGACTTTCATTTGACTCAATTACTTTTGTTGAAAGCATTTGACTTTCATTTGATTCAAAAAGCTTTGTTTCAATGTGTTTGACTATCATTTGGCTCAATTTGCTTTCTTGAATGCATTTGTCTTTCATTTGATTCAAAAAACTTTGTTGAGTGTGTTTGACTTTCATTTGACATAATTAGCATTGTTGAATGCATTTGACTTTCATTTTATTCAAAAAGCTTTGTTTGAATGTGTTTGGCTTTCATTTGATTATAAAAGCTTTGTTTGAATGTGTTTGACTTTTATTTGATTCTAAAAGTTTTGTTAAATGTGTTTGAGTTTTATTTGACTAAATTAGCTTTGTTAAATGGATTTGACTTTCATTTGATTCAAAAAGCTTTGTTTGAGTGTGCTTGACTTTCATTTGACTCAATTAGCTTTAATTTGTTGAATGCATTTGACTTTCACTTGATTTTAAAAGCTTTGTTTTTATGTGTTTGACTTTCATTTGACTCATTTAGCTTTGTCGAATGCATTTGACTTTCATTTATTCAAAAATCTTTATATGAATGTTTTTTACTTTCATTTGACTCAATTAGTTTTGTTGAATGCATTTGACTTTCATTTTATTTAAAAAGCTTTGTTTGAATGTGTTTAACTTTCATTTGAATCAATTAGCTTTTTTGAATAAATTTGACTTTCAATTTATTCAAAAAGCTTTGTAAATGTGTTTGACTTTCCTTTGACTTAATTAGCTTTGTTGAATGCATTTGATTTTCATTTAATTTAAAAAGCTTTGTTTAAATGCGTTTGACTTTCATTTGATTCAATTAGCTTTGTTGCATGCATTTGACTTTCATTTGATACAAAAAGCTTTGTATGAATGTGATTGACATTCATTTGACTCAATTAGCTTTGTTCAATGCAATTGACTTTCATTTGATCGAAAAAACTTTGTTTGAATGCGTTTGACTTTATTTGACTCAATTAGCTTTGTTGAATGCATTTCACTTTCATTTGATTCAAAAAGCTTTGTTTAAATGTGTTAGACTTTCATTTGATTTAAAAAACATTGTATGACTGTGATTGACATTCATTTGACTCAATTAGCTTTGTTGAATGCATTTGAATTTCATTTGATTGAAAAAGCTTTGTTTGAATGTGTTTGACTTTCATTTGACTCAAATAGGTTTGTTGAATGCATTTGACTTTCATTTGATTCAAAAAGCTTTATACGAATGTGTTTAACTTTCATTTGAATCAATTTGCTTTGTTGAATGCATTTGACTTACATTTGAATCAAAAAGTTTTATTTGAGCGTGTTAGACTTTCATTAGACTCAATTAGCTTTTGTTGAATGCATTTGACTTTCATTTTATTCTATAATCTTAGTTGAATGTGTTTGACTTTCATTTGCCTCAATTAGCTTTGTTGAATGCATTTGAATTTCATTTGATTGAAAAAGCTTTGTTTGAATGTGTTTGATTTTCATTTGACTCAATTAGCTTTGTTGAATGCATTTGACTTTCATTTGATTCAAAAAGATTTGTTTAAATGTGTTTGACTTTCGTTTGATTCAATTAGCTTGGTTGAATAAATTTGACGTTTTATTGATTTAAAAAGCTTTGTATGAATGCTATTGACTTTCCTTTGATTTAATTAGCTTTATTGAATACATTTGACTTTCATTTGATTTAAAAAACATTGTTTGAATGTGTTTGACTTTCATTTGACTCAATTAGCTTTGTTTAATGCATTTGACTTTCATTTGCTTAAAAAAACTTTGTTTGAATGTGTTTGACTTTCATTTTACTCAATTACTTTTGTTGAAAGCATTTGACTTTCATTTGATTCAAAAAGCTTTGTTTCAATGTGTTTGACTATCATTTGGCTCAATTTGCTTTCTTGAATGCATTTGTCTTTCAATTGATTCAAAAACCTTTGTTGAGTGTTTTTTACTTTCATTTGACATAATTAGCATTGTTGAATGCATTTGACTTTCATTTTATTCAAAAAGCTTTGTTTGAATGTGTTTGGCTTTCATTTGATTCTAAAAGCTTTGTTTGAATGTGTTTGACTTTTATTTGATTCTAAAAGTTTTGTTAAATGTGTTTGAGTTTTATTTGACTAAATTAGCTTTGTTAAATGGATTTGACTTTCATTTGATTCAAAAAGCTTTGTTTGAGTGTGTTTGACTTTCATTTGACTCAATTAGCTTTGTTGAATGCATTTGACTTTCACTTGATTTTAAAAGCTTTGTTTTCATGTGTTTGACTTTCATTTGACTCAATTAGCTTTGTCGAATGCATTTGACTTTCCTTTATTCAAAAATCTTTATATGAATGTTTTTTACTTTCATTTGACTCAATTAGTTTTGTTGAATGCATTTGACTTTCATTTTATTTTAAAAGCTTTGTTTGAATGTGTTTAACTTTCATTTGACTCAATTAGCTTTTTTGAATAAATTTGACTTTCAATTTATTCAAAAAGCTTTGTATGAATGTCTTTGAATTTCCATTGACTTAATTAGCTTTGTTGAATGCATTTGATTTTCATTTAATTTAAAAAGCTTTGTTTAAATGCGTTTGACTTTCATTTGATTCAATTAGCTTTGTTGCATGCTTTTGACTTTCATTTGATACAAAAAGCTTTGTATGAATGTGATTGACTTTCATTTGACTCAATTAGCTTTGTTCAATGCAATTGACTTTCATTTGATCGAAAAAGCTTTGTTTGAATGCGTTTGACTTTATTTGACTCAATTAGCTTTGTTGAATGCATTTTACTTTCATTTGATTCAAAAAGCTTTGTTTAAATGTGTTAGACTTTCATTTGATTCAAAAAACTTTGTATGACTGTGATTGACATTCATTTGACTCAATTAGCTTTGTTGAATGCATTTGAATTTTATTTGATTGAAAAAGCTTTGTTTGAATGTGTTTGACCTTCATTTGACTCAATTAGCTTTGTTGAACGCATTTGACTTTCATTTGATTCAAAAAGCTTTGTACGAATGTGTTTAACTTTCATTTGAATCAATTTGCTTTGTTGAATGCATTTGACTTACATTTGATTCAAAAAGTTTTATTTGAGTGTGTTAGACTTTCATTAGACTCAATTAGCTTTTGTTGAATGCATTTGACTTTCATTTTATTCTATAATCTTAGTTGAATGTGTTTGACTTTCATTTGTCTCAATTAGCTTTGTTGAATGCATTTGAATTTTATTTGATTGAAAAAGCTTTGTTTGAATGTGTTTGATTTTCATTTGACTCAATTAGCTTTGTTGAATGCATTTTACTTTCATTTGATTCAAAAAGATTTGTTTAAATGTGTTTGACTTTCGTTTGATTCAATTAGCTTGGTTGAATAAATTTGGCGTTTTATTGATTTAAAAAGCTTTGTATAAATGCGATTGACTTTCCTTTGATTTAATTAGCTTTATTGAATACATTTGACTTTCATTTGATTTAAAAAACATTGTTTGAATGTGTTTGACTTTCATTTGACTGAATTAGCTTGGTTGAATGCATTTGACTTTCATTTGATTCAAAAAGCTTTGTACGAATGTGTTTAACTTTCATTTGAATCAATTTGCTTTGTTGAATGCATTTGACTTACATTTGATTCAAAAAGTTTTATTTGAGTGTATTATGTTTCGGGGTTTTTGAGTCCCTTAGGAGAGTTACAACACTAAGACTGGATGCTCGCTTGGATACCTGTACCTGCAAAAACAACGGAGCACCGAATGGTCGGTGGTCCGCCTCCGAAGCTTAATTTAGTCTAAGTCCAAAGAATAAGGTGCGGAATGTAAAGGGTTATCTGCTCGGATTCCGAGCTCGGGTGTACTATTCTCTTGGGAGTGACAGTTCTGACAATGATTAGTAATCACTGAATATTCCTCGTAAAGAGTGTCAAAAAGAACGTAGCCATAAATGCGGAGGTCATCTCCTATTTATAGGCTCCTCGAAAAACGTGCACTCCCTAGGGTTTCGTGCCCTAGGGAATATTTACGCAGCTTTAATTTTGCTGACCTCGGGATTTGGGCCTGAAAGCCGCCAATCCCAGGTTCTTTTATCTGCCTGCCACGTGTCATTTCCTGAGAGGTCCAAGATGGCGCCCCTTTCAGTGACACGTGGCGGGCTCTGATTGGGCCAACTGGCCTAGGGTTTTTTACCCAAATCATTTGCCCCTCACTGGTGACACGCGCTTGCCACGTGTTACCTGTGACAGGTGTCATCATCCGATTGGTCAGATTTTGAAAAGTTACTGTGGAGGGAAAGTTTAGAGTTTTAACCCTTCTATAAATAGAAAGTTTCACCTCCGGATTTTTTACACCATTGCGAATCTTTGGAGAATCTTGGACTTTTGACTTTAAAGAATCTCAAAAATTCCCTAAGTGTTTCTTAGTTCTCAAGCATCCGACACTCGGCCCGCTGTCCGACCGTTCCCAGCCAACCAAGCGTCTCTCACCCTTCTTTCTAAAGGTAACGCCTGTTTCTTATTTTACTTTTCATTTTTTCTTTGTTTTTGAAAAAATGGTTTCCCAATCGCAAGCGGCACAGTATAGGATAGTGATCAGCCGGTCACCGGGGACGGCTGAATCTAGAACTTGCAGTGCCGACTGCTTGGCCAGCGACTGTGCTTTGCGAACTTCTCCGAATCCGACTGGTTTCGCGTCTGTGCAGGACACGATGGCCAGGACAAAAAGAACAGCAAGAAAACCCAACTCCTAGGCCGAGCCGAGCGCTTCCAGGCGTTCGGAAAAAGCCCCCTACTATCATCATGTTCCGCAGAGCAGGCGGAACACCATGGCAAACAACCTTGCGAGTATTAGGGGCAAGGTTGTGCTAGGCCATGGCTTTACTTTGTGCGTCCCAAATAAGGACGACACCATCACTTGGCCGAGCATGGACAGCTACAAAGACCGAGCATTCGGTTGTTATGAGGCGGCCTTTCAGGCTGGCTTGCGCTTCCCTCTCCATCCGGCTGTGGAGAGAATTTTGGATGGATACCAACTGGGTATCTGGCAACTTGTACCCAACTCCTGGATAAACATTCTGGGGTACGTTGCCGCCTGCGAGATGCTGCAGGTGGAGGCGAGTTTTGAAGCCTTCGCCCACATGCATTATCTTAGCAGGGCGCCTGCTAGGGGTGGCGAGGGCTGGTACACCTTGACCACTTGCAAGGGGTACATGATGGCTGTCGGCAAAGAGAACAAGTGGAAACACTGGAGAACTAAGTTCTACATAGTCAAAACTGCCGACAAACGCCTGAACCTGAAGTATAACAGGTGGAACAAGGATCCGCCTCTCCTAGCAGGCAGGAGTGCATTGCCAGCTCTCTTCCTAGACGATCAAAGGAGGAGATCATGGACGCGGGCTTATTCACCGTGTCTGTGAAGACGAATGATGAGGGGGACAAGGAAGTCACCCCTCAAAGCTATCTCCCTTTGTACCAATGGTTTGAGGAAGGGACCTTCTTGGCCGCTTGTGGGCTAAGTACTGAGATGCCGAGAGGTAGTCGGCCGTCTGTTTAATATGCTTTTTATATTTTGCCTGTCTTCATTTGGTTAAATGTGGCTAATCACTTGACTCTTTTTGCAGACAAAGCAATGGAAAAACTCTCGGCCTCCAGGAAGCCAGCTGTATCTGCTGCCAGATACAAATCAAACGTCCTTAACAGGAAGGAGGCCACCACAAGGGTGGAAGAGCAGCAACCAACCGGTACCCCCGGGGTGAGAATCTATACTTATCCTTCACTTGATTAATGCTAATTTTTGCCGAATGTTTTACTGACCTTGTTTTCTTTTCAACAATACAGGGTACCTCCTCCAAATCTCCGTCCAAACCATCCGACCCCAAGCTCCAAAAGACTAGGGCTGGTGATGTGACCGCATCCGGCAGAGGTGGCCGGAAGCATATTGCTCATAAGCCAAAGAGGCCCTCAGACGCCCCTCCCCGTGAGGAGAGGATTTTGGGGGAAAAGCCCCCCTCGTCTTCCGGTCCGAAGAGGTTTCTGGGGGAAAGGCCCCCTTCTTCATCCGACCCCAAGAGGTCCTTGGGGAAAAGGCCCACCCCTTCATCCGGTCCGACGAGGATTTTGGGGGAAGAGGAGGTGGACGAGGAAGATGGTAAGAACCATTCGTCCTGTTTTTCCTTTCTTCAAGTTTTCCATACTTGAGTATTTTTCTAACTTTTCCTTCTTGCAGTCCCCATACAAAGGCCGACTGTAGTTCAAATGGCCAAGTCCATGCTGAGGGCGATTGATCCGGATGATAAAGCATCCGTCGGAGGAGTCGGCACCCTAGACCTTGATGGTATTCTAGGGAACCTTTGTGAGGTATAGACTTAACCTTGCTTTAACATTCGTTTTTTTTTTTTTTTCTGTTCGCCTGATTCTCAACCATTCGGCTTCTTTTTTGCAGGCCATGCTGCGCATCCAAGGGCTCAGCAAACCCCTTAAGGAGAAGACCAAAGAGGTAAAAGCTGCTAAGGCTCAGGCCGAGTCCGCCTTGGATAGGGCTCAATTTGACATAGCTCAGAATGAATTACTGACGCTTGATATGATGTATTCGCAGTCGGAGGCCAATCTGCAGGTGAAGAAGGACCTGGACTTGGCCCGCCTTCAAGTCTCCAACCTCAAGAAGGAGGTCAAGGCCCTTAAGGTGGAGCTCGAGCCCCTTTAAGATGCCAAGGATGAGGCCGAGAGGGCCCAGAACAGGGTGAGCCGCCTGCAGCACAAGCTCAGCAACCAGGAGCAGCAGCTAAAAACCAAGTTCGAGTCTCGGGCCGAGCAAGAAAGAGCTGAACTGGTCAAGCAAATGATCAGGGACAATGAGGCCATCATGCGGGACACTTAGGCGGCTGTTCAGCCATACTCGGACTACCAAATTTTGAAGTCTAAGTTTGACGAGCTCAGCAAAGCTTACGACGATCGCCTCCTTGAGGAGATGGAAGAAGCTTCCAAGGCTGATGCTGAGGCCGAAGGCTCTAGGTCCGACTCTTCTGAGGAGTCGTCCTTTGGGAGGAGGAGGAAGATCAGGCGGAGGAGCAGGAGAAAAATGATGAAGAGCAGCCGAAGGGAAACAGTCCGGCTGCCAATGAAGAGACTCTCCCCTGATCACTTAAGCTTTTTATTTCTTTTTCTGCGGCCGAATGGCCAAGTATTTGTGTTTCCGGCCTGTGTGCCGAGTATTTCTGTATTTTTACCGGCCGAGGGGTCGGGTAATTTGACAATTTCTCTGGCTTTGCCAGATAACAATTTCAACCAATCGTCTGATGGCGATTGGTCATTTTAATTTGAAATCATTCTGCCATTTGGCTGAAGTTTTTCATATTTCGTCCTTTGAATTGTTTTAAAATTTTTGCATGTTTTTTTTGGCTAAGTATTATAACCTGTATACCATGCGAATATTCTTGCCCCTAGACGGATGTCGAGTGGTTTCGGTTTGTGGGATTGATTGACTTGGAAATTATTGATACTTAGAAGAGTATTCATGGTTTCTAAGTCAATCAATGACTATGGTGATTGCCCCAAACCACGCGGCAGACGTACATCCAGATTTTGGCAAATATAAGTGTTCATTCGGCCATTGGCTCGTACAGAACTCACATTTTTAACTTAGCTATTTTGCTAAGGAATGATCTCCGTATGTTCTGCCCCAAAGGCAAAAACAGGCGCATCCGGCCATTTGGCCTCCTTGAAGTGCTAAGTCTGAGACTTAGCTAATTTTTCTTTTGAAATAACTCGTCCGCCTGTCTTAGGATCAGGCGTCATCCGGCTGATAGCCTCAATTAAATGCTAAGTAGTTAACTTAGCGTATTTTTATAAAATTATTCCGCCTGTTTTGCCCCTAAGCTAAAACAGACACATCCGTCTTTATGCCTCGGTTAGCCTCTACTTATGAAACAGTGACCATTTTCGAACTGTACTAGAACATATAGAAAAATTCTGGCCTTTTAGATTTCACTTTCGATTAAAACAAACGACTGCGAGTGCTGCCTTAGCACTCGGTTGGGCCTCTTGTAGATTCGTAGAGCAATGTGCCACCCAAATGGGAGATGCTTCTCCTCAACGAATTCACCCGAATGGGCGTCGCCGGTTATCTGACTCATGTTGGAGCAGACGGTCATACTCATGTTGGAGCAGACTGTGACCATTCGGTCTCTTTTTTATTTATCTAGCCTTAGGCCTCGTATTTAATTAAGTATATATTGGTATAAACTTAATAAAATTTCGTAGGAACAACTGTTTAAAACAGTCGGTTCCTTCAAAGGGATTGTGAGGCGTCTGTTATTGGGACAGACGTCTTCATAAGGGCCGTTTGTAACTGGTACAGACGGTACTAAAAAATTTAGGATAGTAGAACAAATTGGGACATGGAAGCATATTCTCATTAGCAAAATTTTGAAATAACAAAACTGAAGTATTTACATTCGTACTTAGAAGTAGTACTTTTTCAAGTTGTCTACATTCCAAGTTCTAGGCAGCCGCCTGCCGTCTGGTTCTTCCAGGCGGTAGGTGCCGTCTCTTACTTCCTCATAGATTCGGTAGGGACCTTCCCAGTTTGGGGTGAGCTTACCCTGCTCATTCGCCCTACCGATTGCTTCCATTTTTCGTAGTACAAAGTCTCCCACTTTAAGAGGACGCTTGTGTACTCTTTTGTTGTAGGCCCGAGTCATTCTCAGACGGTATATCTCATGGCGCAGAGCAGCATTGCCCCTGCGCTCTGGAAGTGAGTCCAATGCTAGACCCATGGCCTCCCAATTCGCCTCCTCATCATACAACATGATTCGAAGTGCCGGCTAATAGTGTTCAATGGGCAAGACAGCTTCTGCACCATATACCATAAGGAATGGGGTCTCTCCAGTTGCCCCTTTAGCAGTAGTTCTGATGGACCAAAGGACGTGTGGTAGTTCATCCGCCCAAAGGCCACCAGCCCGTTCAATTTTCTTCTTAATCCCGTCTGAGATTATCTTGTTAAAAGCCTCGACCTGGCCGTTTGCTTGAGGCCGGCCGACTGATGCAAAAAAGCTAGAGATCCCTTGGTCTCCCATCCAAGTCTTGAGTTGAGGCGTTTCAAATTGAGGACCATTGTCAAAAACCATAGGCATGGGCACCCCAAAACGAGTGATTATGTTTCTCCAGACGAAGGAAATAACATCTTTGGTCTTAATATTTTTGACTGCCTCTGCCTCCACCCACTTAGTAAAGTAATCCACAGCCACCAATATGTAGCGCTTGCCGCCTGGTGCGGCTGTATATGGCCCCATAATATCCATGCCCCATTGGGCAAAGGGTATTGGACTGTGGATGGCCGTCAGATCTGTAGCCGGACGGTGAATGAGCTTGCCAAATTTTTGACATTTCTCACATTTTCTCACCAATCCCATTGCATCCGACTCCAGCGTAGGCCAGAAATAAAGCCGCCTGGCTTTGGCAACAAGGGATCTGCCCCCTATGTCGGAGGCACAAAATCCCGCATGCAATTCTTCGAGGACTTCCTTACCCTTCTCGGGTGTAACACACTTCAGCAGAGGTTTTAAAAACCCAGCCCTGAAGAGTTCCCCTTGTCGCAACTCGAAGTTAGCCGCTCGTTTCTTCAAAACAGCCGCCTCCTGCGGTGAATCAGGGAGCGTGCCGTCTGTAAGGTAAGCCCGGATGCTGTCCATCCAAGTTGAGCTTTGGTCTAGAACTCCAATGGGGTCTTCTTCAGAGATGCTTCTTTTTTCCATGACTTCCCAGAAAAGTGACCGAGGCGTTTCACAGGAGGCGGACGATGCTAGTTTGGACAAAGCATCCGCCTGATTGTTGGAAGACCTGGGCACTTGACTCAGTGAAAATTCTTCAAGTGTCCCAACTTCAGCCTTGACCGCCTGCAGGTATTTTACCATGGCCGGATGAGTGGCCTCGTACGTTCCATTGACTTGGAGTACGACCAATTGTGAGTCTGAGCAGGCGTCAATTTTCCTTGCCCCTGCCGCCTTACAGTAACGAATGCCGGCAAGCAGGGCTTCATATTCGGCCTCGTTGTTGGAGACCTGGAACTTGAACCGTAGTGCATATTCGAATTTGTCCCCCTCAGGAGACTGACAGATAATCCCTGCACCACAGCCATTCGTAGTAGAGCTCCCGTCTACATACACCTTCCAAACCTTACTAGTATCATCCGGAACAACCGGCCTTGTCATTTACACAATAAAGTTGGCGAATGCTTGCCCCTTTATTGCTTTCCTGGGCTCGTAAGTGATTTCCAGTCCTTGCATTTCAATCGCCCATTTGAGCATTCGCCCAGAAGACTCCAAGGTTGTCAGAGGTCGTTTAATCGGCTGGTCAGTGTAGACCACTACCGCATGTGCCAAGAAGTAAGGTTTCAATTTTTTGATGGCCTTGTAGAGGGCGAGCCCAAATTTTTCAACCATAGGGTACCGGAGCTCGGCGTTCCTGAGAACGTGACTGATGAAATAGACTGGGAGCTGAGTGCCGTCTCTTTTAGCTAAGAGGACAGCGCTGAGGGCATGATCGGACACAGCCAGATACATAAAGAACGTCTCTTTGGGCAAAGGGCTAACTAGCCTCGGCAAAGAGTGCATGTGAGTTTTTAACTTTTGAAAGGCCGCTTCTACATCATCCCCCCATTCAAAATTAGTCTTCTTCCTGATTGCCTGGAAAAAGTAGAGACACTTATCGCCTGACCGACTGAGAAATCTCCCCAGGGCCGCCAGACAACCTGTAAGCTTTTGAACCTCTTTTACAGTTCGGGGCGACTGCATGTCGATGACCGCCTGTATTTTCTCAGGGTTGGCCTCTATTCCCCTTTGATCAATCAGGAATCCGAGAAACTTCCCAGACTCAACGCCAAAGACACACTTTTTTGGATTTACCATGACCTTGTGCCGCCTGAGTGTGGCGAATGTTTCTCGGAGAACAGCAAGATGATCCGCTTGTTGTTTGGATTTGACTATCATGTCATCAATATATGCCTCTACATTCCTTCCAATCTGATTAATGAAGACTGTGTTAATCATTCGTTGGAAAGTAGCAGGCGCATTTTTCAAACCAAACGGCATCACCGTATAACAGAATAACCCCTGATCAGTGACGAATGTCGTCTTTTCTTGATCTTTCTTCCACAGGGGAATCTGATGGAAACCTGAATAGGCGTCCATAAAACTCATCAAGGCATGACCGGCTGTGGAGTCAACCAGGCTGTCGATCTTAGGCAATGGATAACTGTCCTTCGGACATGCCTTGTTCAGGTCGGTGTAGTCAACACACATCCGCCAGGTTCCATTCGGCTTTTTTACTAACACAACGTTAGCTACCCAGTAAGGAAAGTTACATGGCCGAATGAACTTGGCGTCCAGCAGATTTTTAACTTCAGCTGCTGCCGCCTGACTTCTTTCTTCACCGTGATTTATTTTCTTTTGCCGAATGGGCTTCTTTTTAGGATCAATAGCGAGTTTGTGAACAGCGAGATCCGGACTTATGCCAGGCATCTCTTCCACTTCAAAGGCAAAGATGTCTTTGAATTCCTTCAAAAGTTGGTGCAGACTGTCACCTAGCTTAGCAAATGCAACCGTCCCCACCTTAATAGTCCGCTCTGGCCGAGTATCTTCCAGAGGGATATCAATGTGCTAACCAGTCGGCTGGGGACGTAGATCATCCGACCGTTCCCCGGTCAGTGATTGCTATTTTTTCTCTTTCTTGACCACCACCGATTGATCAATTTTTCTCTTTTTCTCAGCTGGTGGGGCCGCTTGGTCTTCCTTGTCATCATCAAGGTTGACTGTTTGTTTGCCCCGGACGGCTGCTGCGGCCGCGGGCTTGACATCCGAGAGATAGCACTCTCGAGCTGTCTTCTGGTCCCCATTAAGGGAACCGACTGTGCCATCATCCCTCTCATACTTAACGAGCATGAGGGCAGGGATGATGACGGCCTTACACTCGTTTAGAGTGGGTTGACCAAAGATGAGGTTGTAGGCAGTAAGCTCTTCAACCACGAGGAAACGGATGGTCATGTGCCGACCATTTCCCTTTTGCCCCAGCCGGATGGGCAAATCTATTCGTCCGACTGGGTGCACGAGTCCTCCCCCAAACCCTACAAGGGTGTGAAAGACCTCCATCATGCTGTCTGGCTTGTACTTGAGGTTTGACAAGCATTTGAGGCTGATGAGGTCAGAGGAGCTGCTGGTGTCGATCAAGATTCGACCAACCAGTTGGTTGGCTACTTTGCATTCGATGACAACAGGGTCATCATGCGGCCGACGGACTTTGCCTCTGTCCTTTTCGGTGATGATGACCTCAGGGAAGGCGGATGTGCTAGCCGCCTCTCCTTCTTCAACAGAATGGATCATCTTTTTTAGATGATCCTTAGTGCCCCGAATAGTCGGGCCACCCCCAGCGAATCCGCCTGCTATGGTATATACCGGATCTTCATCGGTGTCGGTACTAACAGTCGGATGGGGAGCCTTCTTTTTGGACTGCCCTGGATTCGCTTTTGAAGTCACTTTGGACTTCACATAGGACTTTAGATGTCCTTTGTCGGCCAGACGGTCAAGCTCTCTCTTGAGGCTAAAACAGTCGTTGGTGTCATGACCGATGTCTTCATGGAAGTGGCAATGTTTATTTTTGTTCCGATTTTCAACGGAACCTCTCATTGGAGCCGGCTTCTTAAGAGTTAGCCGGTCCTTTATTTCCATCAAGATGGTGCAGCAGTCCTTGTGGAACTCGTACCTTGGGACGTACGGTTTCCACTCTTTCTTCTTCTTCTAGGCCGGCTGATCAGAGTTATCAACGACCCAGACTTGCTTTTTCTTTTTGCTATCTTCCGGCTTGGGAGCCGGCTGAGCAGGCCGACTCTCCTTCTGTCGGTCGGACCTTTTAGAGTCCGACTGTCTGTTGGAAGAACAGAGCTCGGTCGCCTGTATATAGGCTTCCGCCTCTCGCAGCGCTCCCTGCAAAGTGAAAATTTGCTTTCGGACTAGTTCGTACTTAAACGTAGAACCATCCTTTAGACCTTTGAAGAAGTCTGTGAAGGCAACTTCGTCAGATAGGCCATGGATCTGGATTCGGACCAGATTGAACCGCCTGACGTAGGAACGCAAGCCTTCTCTGTCCCCCTGCTGTACATTGCCAAGATCAAGGCTTGTCTTCTTGGCAGGGATATTCATTGCGAAATTGGAGGCAAACAAGAACGCAAGCGTCTTGAAGCTGTTAATGCAACCAGCCGGCAAGTTGTCGAACCACTGCTGGGCTATGCCCTTCAGCGTGGCTGGGAAACAGCGGCACCATGCAGCATCATCCAACCCCTGCAAATACATGAGGTGGGTGTATGCTAGCAGGTGGTCTTCTAGGTTGGTGGTCCCATCATAGGCTCCTACCAACACATTTTTAACCTTGGTCGGCTGTTCGGCGTCGGTTATTTCCTTAGAGAAAGCAGAGGGTTGATCTCCAAGGTGCTGCAGCCTAAGCTGCCAGTCCATGGGTTGATAGCCGCATGCCGCCTGTCCCCCAAGGAAGGCAGGCTGGATGTAAGGTTGAGCGGGCGTTTGGTACAATGGCTGAGCCATATACTGAGCCTGCTGGATGACATGAGGTCCAACTTGAACCCGAGGGCTGCTTACTGGAGTCTCATGTGCAGATTGTGAATACCTCAACGAGGTATGTTGGAAACTATCATGGTAAGTCGATGTTGAGGCCGACTCTGATAGCTCTTTTCTCCTTTGTTCGATGTAGTGTCGAGCATCAGAGAATGTTTTCTTGTTGCCATCCGGCTGAACATGCTGAATGGCTTTCCTTGTACCCGTTTCTGGAAACCGGAGTCTGGAGAGGTCAAACTGAGGCCGAGCCGGTTCCTTGGGATGAGGGGTCGGCTGTCGGTCCCTGACCGATTTATTCTTGCCCATTTGGGCTGACTTCTTGGCCGACTGTTCCTTAGCAGGAGTAGCCGGCTTCTTGTTGGTGAGTTGTTTAATTTCACCACCAACACTTCATCTAGGGACCGATTGGTCTCTGGTTGTTGATTAGTCTCCAGTGGCCGATTGGTTTCTGGAGGCCGATTAGTTACAGACAGTGGTACAGTTTTCAAAGAGGCCATCTTAGAGGTACTCTCCCCACAGACGGCGCCAAATGTTTCGGGGTTTTTTGAGTCCCTTGGGAGAGTTACAACACTAAGACTGGATGCTCGCTTGGATACCTGTACCTGCAAAAACAACGAAGCACCGAATGGTCGGTGGTCCGCCTCCGAAGCTTAAGTTAGTCTAAGTCCGAAGAATAAGGTGTGGAATGTAAAGGGTTATCTGCTCGGATTCCGAGCTCGGGTGTACTATTCTCTTGGGAGTGACAGTTCTGACAATGATTAGTAATCACTTAATATTCCTCGTAAAGAGTGTCAAAAAGAACGTAGCCATAAATGCGGAGGTCATCTCTTATTTATAGGCTCCTCGAAAAACTTGCACTCCCTAGGGTTTCGTGCCCTAGGGAATATTTACGCAGCTTTTGCTGACCTCGGGATTTTGGCCTGAAAGCCGCCAATCCCAGGTTCTTTTATCTGCCTGCCACGTGTCATTTCCTGAGAGGTCCAAGGTGGCGCCCTTTTCAGTGACACGTGGCGGGCTCTGATTGGGCCAACTGGCCTAGGGTTTTTTACCCAAATCATATTAGACTTTCATTAGACTCAATTAGCTTTTGTTGCATGCATTTGACTTTCATTTTATTCTATAATCTTAGTTGAATGTGTTTGACTTTCATTTGACTCAATTAGCTTAGTTGAATGCATTTGAATTTCATTTGATTGGAAAAGCTTTGTTTGAATGTGTTTGATTTTCATTTGACTCAATTAGCTTTGTTGAATGCATTTGACTTTCATTTGATTCAAAAAGATTTGTTTAAATGTGTTTGACTTTCGTTTGATTCAATTATCTTGGTTGAATAAATTTGACGTTTTAATGATTTAAAAAGCTTTGTATGAATGCGATTGACTTTCCTTTGATTTAATTAGCTTTATTGAATACATTTGACTTTCATTTGATTTAAAAACATTGTTTGAATGTGTTTGACTTTCATTTGACTCAATTAGCTTTGTTTAATGCATTTGACTTTCATTTGCTTAAAAAAGTTTTGTTTGAATGTGTTTGACTTTCATTTGACTCAATTACTTTTGTTGAAAGCATTTGACTTTCATTTGATTCAAAAAGTTTTGTTTCAATGTGTTTGACTATCATTTGACTCAATTTGCTTTCTTGAATGCATTTGTCTTTCATTTGATTCAAAAACCTTTGTTGTGTGTGTTTGACTTTCATTTGACACAATTAGCATTGTTGAATGCATTTGACTTTCATTTTATTTAAAAAGCTTTGTTTGAATGTGTTTGGCTTTCATTTGATTCTAAAAGCATTGTTTGAATGTGTTTGACTTTTATTTGATTCTAAAAGTTTTGTTAAATGTGTTTGAGTTTTATTTGACTAAATTAGCTTTGTTAAATGGATTTGACTTTCATTTGATTCAAAAAGCTTTGTTTGAGTGTGTTTGACTTTCATTTGACTCAATTAGCTTTGTTGAATGCATTTGACTTTCACTTGATTTTAAAAGCTTTGTTTTCATGTGTTTGACTTTCATTTGACTCAATTAGCTTTGTCGAATGCATTTGACTTTCATTTATTCAAAAATCTTTATATGAATGTTTTTTACTTTCATTTAACTCAATTAGTTTTGTTGAATGCATTTGACTTTCATTTTATTTAAAAAGCTTTGTTTGAATGTGTTTAACTTTCATTTGACTCAATTAGCTTTTTTGAATAAATTTGACTTTCAATTTATTCAAAAAGCTTTGTATGAATGTGTTTGACTTTCCTTTGACTTAATTAGCTTTGTTTAATGCATTTGATTTTCATTTAATTTAAAAAGCTTTGTTTAAATGCGTTTGACTTTCATTTGATTCAATTAGCTTTGTTGCATGCATTTGACTTTCATTTGATACAAAAAGCTTTGTATGAATGTGATTGACTTTCATTTTACTAAACTAGCTTTGTTCAATGCAATTGACTTTCATTAGATCGAAAAAGCTTTGTTTGAATGCGTTTGACTTTATTTGACTTAATTAGCTTTGTTGAATGCATTTCACTTTCATTTGATTCAATAAGCTTTGTTTAAATGTGTTAGACTTTCATTTGATTCAAAAAACTTTGTATGACTGTGATTGACATTCATTTGACTCAATTAGCTTTGTTGAATGCATTTGAATTTCATTTGATTGAAAAAGCTTTGTTTGAATGTGTTTGACTTTCATTTGACTCAATTAGCTTTGTTGAATGCATTTGACTTTCATTTGATTCAAAAAGCTTCGTGCGAATGTGTTTAACTTTCATTTGAATCAGTTTGCTTTGTTGAATGCATTTGACTTACATTTGATTCAAAAAGTTTTATTTGAGTGTGTTAGACTTTCATTAGACTCAATTAGCTTTTGTTGAATGCATTTGACTTTCATTTTATTCTATAATCTTAGTTGAATGTGTTTGACTTTCATTTGACTCAATAAGCTTTGTTGAATGCATTTGAATTTCATTTGATTGAAAAAGCTTTGTTTGAATGTGTTTGATTTTCATTTGACTCAATTAGCTTTGTTGAATGCATTTGACTTTCATTTGATTCAAAAAGATTTGTTTAAATGTGTTTGACTTTCGTTTGATTCAATTATCTTAGTTGAATAAATTAGACGTTTTATTGATTTAAAAAGCTTTGTATGAATGAGATTGACTTTCCTTTGATTTAATTAGCTTTATTGAATACATTTGACTTTCATTTGATTAAAAAAACATTATTTGAATGTGTTTGACTTTCATTTGACTCAATTAGCTTTGTTGAATGCATTTGACTTTCATTTGATTCAAAAAGCTTTGTACGAATGTGTTTAACTTTCATTTGAATCAATTTGCTTTGTTGAATGCATTTGCCATACATTTGATTCAAAAAGTTTTATTTGAGTGTGTTAGACTTTCATTAGACTCAATTAGCTTTTGTAGAATGCATTTGACTTTCATTTTATTCTATAATCTTAGTTGAATGTGTTTGACTTTCATTTGACTCAATTAGCTTTGTTGAATGCATTTGAATTTCATTTGATTGAAAAAGCTTTGTTTGAATGTGTTTGATTTTCATTTGACTCAATTAGCTTTGTTGAATGCATTTGACTTTCATTTGATTCAAAAAGATTTGTTTAAATGTGTTTGACTTTCGTTTGATTCAATTAGCTTGGTTGAATAAATTTGACGTTTTATTGATTTAAAAAGCTTTGTATGAATGCGATTGACTTTCCTTTGATTTAATTAGCTTTATTGAATACATTTGACTTTCATTTGATTTAAAAAACACTGTTTGAATGTGTTTGACTTTCATTTGACTCAATTAGCTTGTTTAATGCATTTGACTTTCATTTGCTTAAAAAAGCTTTGTTTTAATGTGTTTGACTTTCATTTGACTCAATTACTTTTTTTGAAAGCATTTGACTTTCATTTGATTCAAAAAGCTTTATTTCAATGTGTTTGCCTATCATTTGACTCAATTTGCTTTCTTGAATGAATTTGTCTTTCATTTGATTCAAAAACCTTTGTTGAGTGTGTTTGACTTTCATTTGACACAATTAGCATTGTTGAATGCATTTGACTTTCATTTTATTTAAAAAGCTTTGTTTGAATGTGTTTGGCTTTCATTTGATTCTAAAAGCTTTGTTTGAATGTGTTTGACTTTTATTTGATTCTAAAAATTTTGTTAAATGTGTTTGAGTTTGATTTGACTAAATTAGCTTTGTTAAATGGATTTGACTTTCATTTGATTCAAAAAGCTTTGTTTGAGTGTGTTTGACTTTCATTTGACTCAATTAGCTTTGTTGAATGCATTTGACTTTCACTTGATTTTAAAAGCTTTGTTTTCATGTGTTTAACTTTCATTTGACTCAATTAGCTTTGTCGAATGCATTTGACTTTCATTTATTCAAAAATCTTTATATGAATGTTTTTTACTTTCATTTAACTCAATTAGTTTTGTTGAATGCATTTGACTTTCATTTTATTTAAAAAGCTTTGTTTGAATGTGTTTAACTTTCATTTGACTCAATTAGCTTTTTTGAATAAATTTGACTTTCAATTTATTCAAAAAGCTTTGTATGAATGTGTTTGACTTTCCTTTGACTTAATTAGCTTTGTTGAATGCATTTGATTTTCATTTAATTTAAAAAGCTTTGTTTAAATGCGTTTGACTTTCATTAGATTCAATTAGCTTTGTTGCATGCATTTGACTTTCATTTGATACAAAAAGCTTTGTATGAATGTTATTGACTTTCATTAGACTCAATTAGCTTTGTTCAATGCAATTGACTTTCATTTGATCGAAAAAGCTTTGTTTGAATGCGTTTGACTTACATTTGATTCAAAAAACATTGTGTGACTGTGATTGACATTCATTTGACTCAATTAGCTTTGTTGAATGCATTTGAATTTCATTTGATTGAAAAAGCTTTGTTTGAATGTGTTTGACTTTCATTTGACTCAATTAGCTTTGTTGAATGCATTTGACTTTCATTTGATTCAAAAAGCTTTGTAGGAATGTGTTTAATTTTCATTTGAATCAATTTGCTTTGTTGAATGCATTTGACTTACATTTGATTCAAAAATTTTTATTTGAGTGTGTTAGACTTTCATTAGACTCAATTAGATTTTGTTGAATGCATTTGACTTTCATTTTATTCTAGAATCTTAGATGAATGTGTTTGACTTTTATTTGACTCAATTAGCTTTGTTGAATGCATTTGAATTTCATTTGATTGAAATAGCTTTGACTGAATGTGTTTGATTTTCATTTGACTCAATTAGCTTTGTTGAATGCATTTGACTTTCATTTGATTCAAAAAGATTTGTTTAAATGTGTTTGACTTTCGTTTGATTCAATTAGCTTGGTTGAATAAATTTGACGTTTTATTGATTTAAAAAGCTTTGTATGAATGCGATTGACTTTCCTTTGATTTAATTAGCTTTATTGAATACATTTGACTTTCATTTGATTTAAAAAACACTGTTTGAATGTGTTTGACTTTCATTTGACTCAATTAGCTTTGTTTAATGCATTTGACTTTCATTTGCTTAAAAAAGCTTTGTTTTAATGTGTTTGACTTTCATTTGACTCAATTACTTTTTTTGAAAGCATTTGACTTTCATTTGATTCAAAAAGCTTTATTTCAATGTGTTTGCCTATCATTTGACTCAATTTGCTTTCTTGAATGAATTTGTCTTTCATTTGATTCAAAAACCTTTGTTGAGTGTGTTTGACTTTCATTTGACACAATTAGCATTGTTGAATGCATTTGACTTACATTTTATTTAAAAAGCTTTGTTTGAATGTGTTTGGCTTTCATTTGATTCTAAAAGCTTTGTTTGAATGTGTTTGACTTTTATTTGATTCTAAAAGTTTTGTTAAATGTGTTTGAGTTTGATTTGACTAAATTAGCTTTGGTAAATGGATTTGACTTTCATTTGATTCAAAAAGCTTTGTTTGAGTGTGTTTGACTTTCATTTGACTCAATTAGCTTTGTTGAATGCATTTGACTTTCACTTGATTTTAAAAGCTTTGTTTTCATGTGTTTGACTTTCATTTGACTCAATTAGCTTTGCCGAATGCATTTGACTTTCATTTATTCAAAAATCTTTATATGAATGTTTTTTACTTTCATTTAACTCAATTAGTTTTGTTGAATGCATTTGACTTTCATTTTATTTAAAAAGCTTTGTTTGAATGTGTTTAACTTTCATTTGACTCAATTAGCTTTTTTGAATAAATTTGACTTTCAATTTATTCAAAAAGCTTTGTATGAATGTGTTTGACTTTCCTTTGACTTAATTAGCTTTGTTGAATGCATTTGATTTTCATTTAATTTAAAAAGCTTTGTTTAAATGCGTTTGACTTTCATTTGATTCAATTAGCTTTGTTGCATGCATTTGACTTTCATTTGATACAAAAAGCTTTGTATGAATGTTATTGACTTTCATTAGACTCAATTAGCTTTGTTCAATGCAATTGACTTTCATTTGATCGAAAAAGCTTTGTTTGAATGCGTTTGACTTACATTTGATTCAAAAAACTTTGTGTGACTGTGATTGACATTCATTTGACTCAATTAGCTTTGTTGAATGCATTTGAATTTCATTTGATTGAAAAAGCTTTGTTTGAATGTGTTTGACTTTCATTTGACTCAATTAGCTTTGTTGAATGCATTTGACTTTCATTTGATTCAAAAAGCTTTGTAGGAATGTGTTTAACTTTCATTTGAATCAATTTGCTTTGTTGAATGCATTTGACTTACATTTGATTCAAAAAGTTTTATTTGAGTGTGTTAGACTTTCATTAGACTCAATTAGATTTTGTTGAATGCATTTGACTTTCATTTTATTCTAGAATCTTAGATGAATGTGTTTGACTTTTATTTGACTCAATTAGCTTTGTTGAATGCATTTGAATTTCATTTGATTGAAAAAGCTTTGACTGAATGTGTTTGATTTTCATTTGACTCAATTAGCTTTGTTGAATGCATTTGACTTTCATTTGATTCAAAAAGATTTGTTTAAATGTGTTTGACTTTCGTTTGATTCAATTAGCTTGGTTGAATAAATTTGACGTTTTATTGATTTAAAAAGCTTTGTATGAATGCGATTGACTTTCCTTTGATTTAATTAGCTTTATTGAATACATTTGACTTTCATTTGATTTAAAAAACATTGTTTGAATGTGTTTGACTTTCATTTGACTCAATTAGCTTTGTTTAATGCATTTGACTTTCATTTGCTTAAAAAAGCTTTGTTTGAATGTGTTTGACTTTCATTTGACTCAATTACTTTTGTTGAAAGCATTTGACTTTCATTTGATTCAAAAAGCTTTGTTTCAATGTGATTGACTAACATTTGACTCAATTTGCTTTCTTGAATGCATTTGTCTTCCATTTGATTCAAAAACCTTTGTTGAGTGTGTTTGACTTTCATTTGACAAAATTAGCAATGTTGACTGCATTTGACTTTCATTTTATTTAAAAAGCTTTGTTTGAATGTGTTTGGCTTTCATTTGATTCTAAAAGCTTTGTTTCAATGTGTTTGACTTTTATTTGATTCTAAAAGTTTTGTTAAATGTGTTTGAGTTTTATTTGACTAAATTAGCTTTGTTAAATGGATTTGACTTTCATTTGTTTAAAAAAGCTTTGTTTGAGTGTGTTTGACTTTCATTTGACTCAATTAGCTTTGTTGATTGCATTTCACTTTCACTTGATTTTAAAAGCTTTGTTTTCATGTGTTTGACTTTCATTTGACTCAATTAGCTTTATCGAATGCATTGGACTTTCATTTATTCAAAAATCTTTATATGAATGTTTTTTACTTTCATTTGACTCAATTAGTTTTGTTGAATGCATTTGACTTTCATTTTATTTAAAAAGCTTTGTTTGAATGTGTTTAACTTTCATTTGAATCGATTTTCTTTTTTGAATAAATTTGACTTTCAATTTATTCAAAAAGCTTTGTATGAATGTGTTTGACTTTCCTTTGACTGAATTAGCTTTGTTGAATGCATTTGATTTTCATTTAATTCAAAAATCTTTGTTTAAATGCGTTTGACTTTCATTTGATTCAATTAGCTTTGTTGCATGCATTTGACTTTCATTTGATACAAAAAGCTTTGTATGAATGTGATTGACTTTCATTTGACTCAATTAGCTTTGTTCAATGCAATTGACTTTCATTTGATCGAAAAAGCTTTGTTTGAATGTGTTTGACTTTATTTGACTCAATTAGCTTTGTTGAATGCATTTCACTTTCATTTGATTCAAAAAGCTTTGTTTAAATGTGTTAGACATTCATTTGATTCAAAAAACTTTGTATGACTGTGATTGACATTCATTTGACTCAATTAGCTTTGTTGAATGCATTTGAATTTCATTTGATTGAAAAAGCTTTGTTTGAATGTGTTTGACCTTCATTTGACTCAATTAGGTTTGTTGAACGCATTTGACTTTCATTTGATTCAAAAAGCTTTGTACGAATGTATTTAACTTTCATTTGAATCAATTTGCTTTGTTGAATGCATTTGACTTACATTTGATTCAAAAAGTTTTATTTGAGTGTGTTAGACTTTCATTAGACTCAATTAGCTTTTGTTGAATACATTTGACTTTCATTTTATTCTATAATCTTAGTTGAATGTGTTTGACTTTCATTTGACTCAATTAGCTTTGTTGAATGCATTTGAATTTCATTTGATTGAAAAAGCTTTGTTTGAATGTGTTTGATTTTCATTTGACTCGATTAGCTTGTTGAATGCATTTGACTTTCATTTGATTCAAAAAGATTTTTTTCAATGTGTTTGACTTTCGTTTGATTCAATTATCTTGGTTGAATAAATTTGACGTTTTATTGATTTAAAAAGCTTTGTATGAATGCGATTAACTTTCCATTGATTTAATTAGCTTTATTAAATACATTTGACTTTCATTTGATTTAAAAAAACATTGTTTGAATGTGTTTGACTTTCATTTGACTCAATTAACTTTGTTTAATGCATTTGACTTTCATTTGCTTAAAAAAGCTTTGTTTGAATGTGTTTGACTTTCATTTGACTCAATTAGTTTTGTTGAAAGCATTTGACTTTCATTTGATTCAAAACGCTTTGTTTCAATGTGTTTGACTATCATTTGACTCAATTTTCTTTCTTGAATGCATTTGTATTTCATTTGATTAAAAAACTTTTATTGAGTGTGTTTGACTTTCATTTGACACAATTACCATTGTTGAATGCATTTGACTTTCATTTTATTCAAAAAGCTTTGTTTGAATGTGTTTGGCTTTCATTTGATTCTAAAAGCTTTGTTTGAATGTGTTTGACTTTTATTTGATTCTAAAAGTTTTGTTAAATGTGTTTGAGTTTTATTTGACTAAATTAGCTTTGTTAAATGGATTTGACTTTCATTTGTTTCAAAAAGCTTTGTTTGAGTGTGTTTGACTTTCATTTGACTCAATTAGCTTTGTTGAATGCATTTGACTTTCACTTGATTTTAAAATCTTTGTTTTCATGTATTTGACTTTCATTTGACTCAATTAGCTTTATCGAATGCATTTGACTTTCATTTATTCAAAAATCTTTATATGAATGTTTTTTACTTTCATTTGACTCAATTAGTTTTGTTGAATGCATTTGACTTTTATTTTATTTAAAAAGCTTTGTTTGAATGTGTTTAACTTTCATTTGAATCAATTTGCTTTTTTGAATAAATTTGACTTTCAATTTATTCAAAAAGCTTTTTATGAATGTGTTTGACTTTCCTTTGACTTAATTAGCTTTGTTGAATGCATTTGATTTTCATTTAATTTAAAAAGCTTTGTTTAAATGCGTTTGACTTTCATTTGATTCAATTAGCTTTGTTGCATGCATTTGACTTTTATTTGATACAAAAAGCTTTGTATGAATGTGATTGACTTTCATTTGACTCAATTAGCTTTGTTCAATACAATTGACTTTCATTAGATCGAAAAAGCTTTGTTTGAATGCGTTTGACTTTATTTGACTCAATTAGCTTTGTTGAATGCATTTCACATTCATTTGATTCAAAAAGCTTTGTTTAAATGTGTTAGACTGTCATTTGATTCAAAAAACTTTGTATGACTGTGATTGACATTCATTTGACTCAATTAGCTTTGTTGAATGCATTTGAATTTCATTTGATTGAAAAAGCTTTGTTTGATTGTGTTTGACTTTCATTTGACTCAATTAGCTTTGTTGAATGCATTTGACTTTCATTTGATTCAAAAAGCTTTGTACGAATGTGTTTAACTTTCATTTGAATCAATTTGCTTTGTTGAATGCATTTGACTTACATTGATTCAAAAAGTTTTATTTGAGTGTGTTAGACTTTCATTAGACTCAATTAGCTTTTGTTGAATGCATTTGACTTTCATTTTATTCTATAATCTTAGTTGAATGTGTTTGACTTTCATTTGACTCAATTAGCTTTGCTGAATGCATTTGAATTTCATTTGATTGAAAAAGCTTTGTTTGAATGTGTTTGATTTTCATTTGACTCAATTAGCTTTGTTGAATGCATTTGACTTTCATTTGATTCAAAAGATTTGTTTCAATGTGTTTGACTTTCGTTTGATTCAATTATCTTGGTTGAATAAATTTGACGTTTTATTGATTTAAAAAGCTTTGTATGAATGCGATTAACTTTCCATTGATTTTATTAGTTTTATTGAATACATTTGACTTTCATTTGACTTAAAAAAACATTGTTTGAATGTGTTTGACTTTCATTTGACTCAATTAACTTTGTTTAATGCATTTGACTTTCATTTGCTTAAAAAATCTTTGTTTGAATGTGTTTGACTTTCATTTGACTCAATTACTTTTGTTGAAAGCATTTGACTTTCATTTGATTTAAAAAGCATTGTTTCAATGTGTTTGACTATCATTTGACTCAATTTGCTTTCTTGAATGCATTTGACTTTCATTTATTCAAAAATCTTTATATGAATGTTTTTTACTTTCATTTGACTCAATTAGTTTTGTTGAATGCATTTGACTTTCATTTTTATTTAAAAAGCTTTGTTTGAATGTGTTTAACTTTCATTTGAATCAATTAGCTTTTTTGAATAAATTTGACTTTCACTTTATTCAAAAGCTTTGTATGAATGTGTTTGACTTTCCTTTGACTTAATTAGCTTTGTTGAATGCATTTGATTTTCATTTAATTTAAAAAGCTTTGTTTAAATGCGTTTGACTTTCATTTGATTCAATTAGCTTTGTTGCATGCATTTGACTTTCATTTGATACAAAAAGCTTTGTATGAATGTGATTGACTTTCATTTGACTTAATTAGATTTGTTCAATGCACTTGACTTTCATTTGATCGAAAAAGCTTAGTTTGAATGCGTTTGACTTTATTTGACTCAATTAGCTTTGTTGAATGCATTTCACTTTCATTTGATTTAAAAACCTTTGTTTAAATGTGTTAGACTTTCATTTGATTCAAAAAACTTTGTATGAATGTGATTGACATTCATTTGACTCAATTAGCTTTGTTGAATGCATTTGAATTTCATTTGATTGAAAAAACTTTGTTTGAATGTGTTTGACTTTCATTCGACTCAATTAGCTTTGTTGAATGCATTTGACTTTCATTTGATTCAAAAAGCTTTGTTTAAATTTGTTTGACTTTTATTTGATTCAATAAGCTTTGTTTGAATGTGTTTGAATTTCATTTGATTCAAAAAGCTTTTCATGAATGTGTTTGACTTTCATTTGACTCAATTGACTTTGTTGAATGCATTTGACTTTCATTTGATTGAATAAGCTTTGTTTGAATGTCTTTGACGTTCATTTGATTCAAAAATCTTTGTATGAATGTGTTTGACTTTCATTTAACTCAATTAGCTTTGTTGAATGTGTTTAACTTTCAATTGACTCAATAAGCTTTGTTGAATGCATTTGACTTTCATTTGATTCAACAATCTTTGTTTGAATGTGTTTGACTTTCATTTGACTCAATTAGCTTTGTTGAATGCATTTGACTTTCATTTGATTCAATAAGCTTTGTTTTTTTTTTTGGTGTTTAGAGAGCCACAAGGGCGGGGGTGTGAATCGATCCCAGGATCTTTCAATAAGCTTTGTTTGAATGTGTTTGACTTTCATTTGATTCAAAAAGCTTTGTATGAATGTGTTTGACTTTCATTTGACTCAATTGGCTTTGCTGAATGCATTCGACTTACAATTGATTCAAAAAGCTTTGTTTGAGTGTGTTAGACTTTCATTTGATTCAATTAGCTTTGTTGAATGCATTAGACTTTCATTTGATTCAAAAAGCCTTGTATGAATGTGTTTGACTTTCATTTGACTCAATTAGATTTTTTGAATGCCTTTGACTTTCATTTGATTCAAAATGGTTTTTTTGAATGTGTGTGACGTGGGAAAATTAGGTCGTTGGACTAAACTTCCTAAGCCAAACAAAATTTATAAATTAAACACTCAACAAACCTAAATACAAGTATAGAGGTAAGATAAGGGTTAAACCTAAAGGAATGGTAATGTCTAAGTGCTTCCAATTATTTGCCTAAGCTAGGTCGAAGACGAATGGTAAAAGAGGACACTAACAACTACTAAGACAAAGATATCAAATAAATAAAATGCTAGGGATTAGGATTCACTTATAATAGCAATGAACAATGCAAATTGGTTTAGGAAGTTGACTAAGTCAAGCAATGTGAGGGAAGATCAATTATGTAACCAAAAAAGCATATCAAGCTATTCTCCTAGAGGTCTAACTAGTGTCAACTACGATAAACTCTAGCTAGGAAACATCACAAGACACCTCAATCGTGTAAATGCAAGCCACAAATTAATGGTCCGTATCAATGTGAACTTATAATGCAATCTAGTGTGAATAACTAGGGTGATCAAGCCTAAATCAAGCACACTCATGCACATAATCAATTAACCAATTTAATCACATCATCAACTCCATCAAAATCCACAATTTACATCAATCCATTACATAATATAGGCTTCACCAAATCCCTAACAAAACAACTACTCTAACAACATCATCAAATCAAATAACAACTAAACAAAACAACAATCAACAATCAAGGAAGAACAATTACTCTAATCAAACATCAATCATCAATTCATCAAAATCCAATCAAAATCAAACAATCTAAACATGAAAACTAAACAAAACAATAAATGAGATAGAGTTTAGAATTGCTCATTGATAATAGAGAAGATCTCCAATACAATTGTCGCCATTGAATCTTCAATCCCTCAACCACCATTGAAATTCTTCACTTTCTCTCTCTAAAATCTACTCCCACAACTAACCCCTAAATCTAGAGAGAGAAGCTCTCAACTAAGCTAAGTATATGATCTAATTCTATTATGAAACTTGTATTATGTAATGGATTGATGTAGATTGGGGATTTTGATGGAGTTGATGATGTGATTAAACTGGTTAATTATATTGATTATGTGCATGTGTGTGTTTGATTAAGGCTTGATCACCCTAGTTATTCACACTAGATTGCATTCTAAGTTCACATTGATACGGACCATTGATTTGTGGCTTGCATTTACACGGTTGAGGTGTCTTGTGATGTTTCCTAGCTAGAGTTTATCATGTTGATGCTAGTTAGACCTCTAGGAGAATAGCTTGATATACTCTTTTGGTTGCATAATTGATCTTCCCTCACATTGCTTGACTTAGTCAACTTCCTAAACCAATTTGCATTGTTCATTGCTATTATAAGTGAATCCTAATGCCTAGCATTTTATTTGTTTGATTTCTTTGTCTTAGTTGTTGTTAGTGTCCTCTTTACCCTTCGTCTTCGACTTAGCTTAGGCACATAATTGGAAGCACTTAGACATTACCGTTCCTTTGGGTTTGACCCTTGACTTACCTCTATACTTGTATTTAGGTTTGTTGAGTGTTTATAAATTTTGTTTGGCATAGGAGGATTAGTCCAACGACCTGATTTTCCCACGTCAAAATGGCGCCGTTGCCGGGGAACGGTGTCTATGTTTGAGTGTTTTTGATTGCTTGAGTCTAGGTCTTTGTGTATACTTTTCTTTTATTTTGTTTTTGTTTTTTTTTGTAAAAATGGCATGTCTATCTTTTTCTCAACATGATGATGAGCCTTTTTGTGAATATTTCAATAGACTTAAGGAATTTCTTGACTATAATTGTTGTAGTCTTTGGGAAGCTTGTGAGATTTGCTATCATGGTTTGAATGAGCAAACTAGGGATATAGTTGAAGGAATGCATAATGGTGATTTTAGAGCATTTTCTATTAAAGATGCTTGGAAATTTTATATTTGGTTTGCTTGGGAAGTCTATAATAAGGGTAAACGTGCTTCCATTTTTGATGTGCAATGTGTTAATTCTTCCAATGTTAGCATGATTTACCATGATGTGTCACATGACCCCATAGTTAAACCTAGAACAAATTCTTCCAATTCTATTCCCTCTTTTGTTCATGATAATGTGTTGCATGCTCAAGCTAACAAATCTCATACATTTGAAAATGCCCCCAACCCCCTATTTGATGAAAATGCTCATGTTTGTAATGATGTTGATCCTCAATCTCCTACCCCTTTTGAATCTCTTATTGCTACCTTGGAAACTCAAATTAGGCATGTAGAGCTTCGTGATGATCTTGGGCCTAACAAAGAGTCGACTCTTAATTGTTTAAGAAGTCAATTGGAGATGATGAGAAAGAGTGAGGAGCGTCTCGAGGAGGGAAGAAGGAGAAATGAAGAGCTAGGTAGCCAATTGTCATCCTTGATGCTTATGTGTGAAAGTTACAAATCCAATGTGTGTGTTGAGGGTGATGATGGTAATTTCAAACAACCAAGAATGTGTGAGGATCCTATTGTTGAGCATAAGAGTGAAGGAGAGAGAGTCAAGAGTGATGATGAGTTTGATGAAATTTTAAGTTTAGACATCTCTTCCTTTGTTGATTGTGATGAGTCCCAAGTGTGTGAATGTGACTCTTCTATTCATGAGTATTTGGACTCGTTTGAGGTTATGTCAAATGTGTTTGTTAAGTGCATAAGGAATAGCCATAGCCTTTTAAGCAAGTTCATTGATGATGCTTCATGGGAGAGAGATGATTTTGAGTTATATTTGCCTCCATTCATGCATGGTTTTGAGACTCTAGGCTTTAAGGAAGTTGAAGGAGCTATTGTTCATGAAGGTAATGGAGGAGATTATGTGGTTCCTCTTGGGAGTTGGATGTTTGAGGGAGATGGTGATCATGAGCGTTCTTCTTTTGAGGATTCTATGATTGATTTTCATGCCCTCGTTGGCGATGTGAGTCCTTGTGTTGAGGGAGTAGCTAACCCTTTGCCTTTTTCTCATACCCCATTCTCTCAAAAGTTTAATCACATCCCTTATTTCCCTATTTTTCTCCCTTCCTTTGTTGGTAAGCCTATTGGGGACCCTTATGTCTATGAAGATTTGAATGTGGCTCATTTGTCTCCAATTTGGGAAAAGGGTGATGTTGCCACCCAAAAATATTTTAAGGAGAGTTTGCCTTCTTTTTCCTTTTCTTCTTCTTTTTCTTTTTCTTCTTATTTTGTTGAGTTTTCTTTTGATTCTTCTTCCTTCTCTTGGCATCTCTCTCCTCATAGGTGTGCACTACGCTTGTTGCATGCCTTATTTTTGTCATGTGCACACTTACTTTCTTATGAAATGTGTAGTAGTGCATTTGACAAGCTCTTGCGTTCGTTGTAATATTATTTTACTAGAGCGGTCAAGCTTGGACCTTAAGCAAGCCTTTCTCGGGAAGTAACCCGTGTTTTAGATTAGATTTTCCTTTTCTTTTTAGAATAGATTTTTCTCTCATGGAAATTTTTGTGTGCCTTTTGCTAGGTACATGACTTGATATACTTCGATGCTTCGATTTGGAACAAGAATCAACGAAGGTTGACTCCTATCTTTGCGAGCATATGGAAACAACGTTCAATTCTTGAGAAAGTAGCTTTGAAAGGTTAAAATTGGGTCATTTACGGGTATTTACACCCACTGATGTGTGTCATAAATGGCACACATTTGATGAGCATTTAGGTCTTTCTATCCTCTTTTTATAGCTTTCTTGCCCAATAAATGTTCGGTTTTATGCTTTCTCTCTCTTTTCTTCCTTTCTATGGTTTTCTAGTATTTTCTCCTTTATTTCTTTTATTTTAGTTATTTTAGTTGTTTTCTCTTTATTTTAGATTTTATAGATTTAGTTTTATTTTATTTTAGTTTATTTGATTTTATTTTCATTTCATTTACTTTACTTTATTTTATTTTCATTTTATTATATTTTCCTTCTTTTATTATTTTCATTTTCATTTTATTTCTTTTACTTTTATTTGTCGGTTTTAGTTTTATTTTACTTTATTTTATTTCTCGGTTTTATGTGTGTTTTGTAGGTATTTGTTCCAAGTCCGATTTGGTGCTAGCTACTGCTTAGTTTGGTCTTCATCACCATCATGGTGATGATGGTGATGGTGTTGGCAACAACCAGGAACTCCTCACTTCTCTTCCCCTGTTCCTGATCTCCATTTCCCCTACTCCTCACTCCTCACGCAATTTCCACCCGCAGCAGCCCCTCGTAATCCCGCAACACCACCACACACGCAGCCACACAAGCAAACCCCGCAACATCTCGCAACAACACCACCAAACCAACCACCTCACGCAACACCACCGCAATTAACAACCACCAGCAGCGCAACCCTGCTTCACTCCACCACTAATTTCAGCAATTAATCGATTGCTGCCCTGCTCTCCCAGCCACCACCCACGCAACCTCCCTTATGACCTCCAATTCTGCCACCAACCAACCGCAACCTCAAGCTTCCATATCTCCAGCCACAACCACCAATTGCGCCGCCCTTGAAGCTATTCCCAGCCGCAACAAACGCCTCCAACTCCCCCCGCAACTAGCTTCCCACACCTCAACAAGTGCGGCCGCACTCGCAGCCCCCGCGGCCGCACTCAGCTGGGTATGAAGGAGATGCGTGGGAAGGAAGCCTAAATCTTGGGCCTTTGATTGATGATGATGTGTTGTTGTGATTGTTCGTGATTGGGGCTTGATGTGTGAAAATCATGGGATTAATTCCCATTTGATGAAGCAGCACGAAGTTGCTAATCCCCTCTTCTTCGTTTGATTTTCTTTTATTTTATTTTCTTTTTAATTTTAGTTTTCTTTTTCCTTTCTATTTCTTTTATTATTTTATTTTATTATATTTTCTTTTCTTTTCTTTTCTTTTCCTTTTCCTTTTATTTTCTTTTTCTTTTATTTTATTTTCTATTTTATTTTTTTTTAATCCTTGTATTTATAAATACCCATTTTTGGGTAGAGAGAGAAAGAAGTAAAATTAGAATTAGATCATAATTAGAGCTTAGATTTTTAGATCAATTTTCCTAGCTTAGTTGAGAGCTTCTCTCTCTAGTTTTTAGGGTTAATTTTAGGAGTAGATTTTAGAGAGAGAAAGTGAGGAATTTCAATGGTGATTGAGAGATTGAAGATTCAAATGTGACAATTGTATTGGAGAACTACTCTATTATCAAAGAGCATTTCTAAACTCTATCTCATTTATTGCTTGTTTAATATTCATTGTTTTGATTGTTTGATTTTTTTTGGATTTTGATGAATTGATGATTGATCTTAATTAGTGTAATTGTTCTTCTTAGATTGTTGATTCTTTGATTGTTGATTGTTGATCTCTTTAGTTGTTGGTTGAATTAATGATCATGTTTGAGTAGTTGTTTGGTTAGGGATTTGGTGAAGCTTATGATGTAATGAATTGATGTAAATTGGGGATAATTGATGGAGTTGATGATGTAATTAAACTTGGTGGATTTATCATGAGCATGTGTGTGATTAATTTAAGAGTAGCTAATTGTGATTATTGCACTAGATTGCATTGTAAGTTCACATTGATACGGACCATTGATTTGTGGCTTGCAATTTACACGATTGACGTGTCTTGTGATGATTCCTAGCTAGAGTTTATCGTAGTTGACGCTAGTTAGACCTCTAGGAGAATAGCTTGATACGCTCATTTGGTTGCATGTTTGATCTACCCTCACATTGCTTAACTTAGTCGACTTTCCATTCCAATTTGCTATGTTCATTGCTATTATTTGCGGATCCTAATCCCTGGCTCTTTATTTGTTTGGTTTCCTCGTTTTAGTAGTTATTAGAGTCATCTTTTACCCCTTGTCATCGACCTAGCTTAGCCATATAATTGGAAGCACTTAGACATTACCGTTCCTTTGGGTTTGACCCTTGACTTACCTCTATACTTGTATTTAGGTTAGTTGAGTGTTTATAAATTTTGTTTGGCTTAGGGAAGATTAGCCCAATGACCAAGTTTTCCCTACGTCAAAATGGCGCCGTAATTGAAGAGTCCATTTCCCCACCCACCTCCCTTGATTGCAATTTCATTCCCCTATTCCTTAATTTTGAAGACCAACCTTCTTCCACCCCATCTCCTTTGTATGATAACCATTGTTTCTTTGAGGGTGAGGCCTTGAGCTTAGATGATTTTGATGAAGAAGAGGTTCCATGTGATAAGGTTGAGGAGGTAGAACCTACGTTAGATGATTATGAAGATGAGAGTGAAGTGTTTGGTGAGGTTGAATCTCCAACTCCTATCTCAAATTTTCAACCATTGCCCTCCTCTTTCACCTTTGATGACCCTTTCTCTTCTTCATTTTCCACCATTGAGATGGATGAGGCCTTTTTAGAGGGAGATTGTACTTCTCATGATTATTTTGAGCTACCTCCCAAGTTTGGCCCTCAACCCTTTGATGAGCTTCCTTTGAACCTTGATCGTGATTTAAAGCTTTTGAGAGCTCTCTTAGGGTGTGAAGTTTGTGAGGAGGATGTGATTGAGAATGAGCTTGATTTGAATGATGATGAATTGGAGGAGAGCCCTTTGGATGTGAGTTCATTGTATGAGAGAGCTTGTGTTTCAATGGATAGTGGTGTAAGTGAGCAACCAATTCCTATTCCTTCACCTTACACCTCATTTTTAAGAAATCTTGATCTTGTTCCCTCTTATCCCATGTCATTACCTTCTTTTCTCATATCCCCTCCTCTTGAAAAGCCTTTAGTCCCTCAAGTGCCTCATTTGATGAATTTTTAGGATGATGGTGGGATTTTCAACCAAAAATATTTTGTTGGGAAGAGTATGACTTCTACTTTTTATTTAATTTCTCTCCCTTTTCTTATATTCTTGTTTTTCCCTTTTCTCCTTCTTCTTCTTGGCATACTTCATCTCAACTCCATAGGTGTGCACTATGCTTGTTGCATGCCTTATTTTTATCATGTGCATACTTGCTCTCATATGAAATGTGTAGTAGTGCATTTGACAAGCTCTTGCGATCGTTGCAATATTATTTTACAAGAGCGGTCAAGCTTGGACCTTAAGCAAGCCTTTCTCGGGAAGTAACCTGTGTTTTAGATTAGATTTTCCTTTTCTTTTTAGAATAGATTTTTCTCTCATGGAAATTTTTGTGTGCCTTTTGCTAAGTACATGACTTGATATCCTTTGGTGCTTCGATTTGGATCAAGAATCAAGGAAGGTTGACTCCTATCTTTGCGATCATATGGAGACAAGGTTCAATTCTTGAGAAATTAACTTTGAAAGGTTAAAATTGGGTCATTTGCAGGTATTTACACCCACCACAAATCCGGTATTATCTTTCCTTGCTCTTTCTCTAATGGATGATGACTTGTTGGACATATGTTGGTTTGTTGGATTAATCTCCTTATTTTCCCCTCCCATGGATTATATGATTTATGTTTGAAAGTATTGTCTCATTCAAGCTTGGGGGAGGGTATTCTATTATGTTTGGTGGGGTTTTGATTCATATATGCTTTGCACCTTTGTATATGCTTTTCCATGTTTCTTATATTTTGAAAAACTCCAAAAAGATAATCGTTTCTATCAAGGCAAATTTGCAATGTGATTTGTTTTGTTATTGCTTTGGACATAATAATATTTGGACTTGTATAATTGAATGCATATCTTCCTTAATGGTAACGGTGTGCACGGTTTGAGAGTACGCTTGGTTAATTCTAGGATAAAGCATGCTAAGGTAGTTGTTTAGAACTAGTGGGAATATGAAGCCGGATTCTACTTGTTTGTGGCATGTTTGGTAGTTGCTTCCTATAGTAGATTTGACGCCAATAGTGAGTTTTTGCTACATCCATGTGAGTTCTTTGTTTTTCAAGCCTTCTACCTATATTTGCATGAGCGGCATGGATCCTTGACTTCTTGCAAACCTAATCTTGAAACTTGACTCATAGATCTTGAATCCGAGACCGAACCGTTTAGGGAGGACAAAGGCACCTTTTTCGGGGTGGTATTTTTCTATTTTTAGGATAGTTTGTTTTAATTTTGTTATTTTTGGGTTTACATTTGCCTTCTTGCAACCATTTGACCCTTATACCCTTTTTTCAAGCCACGTCTTTAGATCTTTGGCCTTTTGTTTCATTCTCTTTCTTTTCTTGGTTTTTGTGAAGCAATTGATCATTTTTGAAGGAGTTTGTGGTGGAGAAGTTGGAATGTTTGGTTTTTATGATAGCAAGATTGTGTTATATTTTCTTTGTGAATAATGGCAAATGAGTATGAGTAAAAGCCGTCCTATATTATAAAAGGCATGGACAAATAATAAGTGCAAAATCGAAAAAGCCGTCCAATGTTAAAAGAGGCAAGGACAAAGCATTATTAAAAAAAAAGAAAAAAAAAAGTGAAAAATGAAAAATTCAAAAAATATTTTGATGTGAGTTTTCTCCCTTTTTGAGCATTGAGGACAATGCTCCATTTAAGCTTGGGGGTAAACGTTCTCACGCTTTTTGTGTATATGTTTGTGGTTTATAGCTTTGAATAAGCTTGGGGGTGTGAGTATTTTGGTTTGGATTGGTGATTACTTGATTGTGTTTCTAAAGAAAGGTGCCCTCTTTGCTTTACTTTTAGGAAAACCACCAAATTTCAAATTTTTAGCCTACCTTCACCCTTATTGCCTTACGTAACAACCTTGGGGAAAGACCTTTTGACCTAAATGGTTAAGAAACTAATCGGTAGAGAGGAATGTGAGTTTTAGGAATAGGGAGAGGGGATGCAAAAGTCAAGATGTCGAGTAGCCTAAAAATTCTCTTTTTCCGGTTCCTTCGTGGAATCATTGGGATGCTCATTTGAGGTCGATTTGAAGCTATTAGGAAGAACAAGGTAAGATCGTTTGGGATGAAAGTGGATTGTGAAAGCTAGTTCCTATGCTTAGCATATTTATGTTTCAATCAACCTTGGGTATCTTGGAACGTGCACTCCCTTACTTGTTTAGAAAGATTTGCATCCACTCGTGCTTGTACATTTGCAAAAAGTCCTTTCATGAACATTTGTTTGCTTTTCTTGTATTTTGTTTTCTTTTTCATGGTTTGCCTTGTTTGTATTATTATGAGAGTTATGGGTCAAACTCTTAGGATACCCTTACGAGACCTCACTCGTCCTCAAAGGCGACTTTGGGGTTTAATTTAAAGGGCTTGTTGTAGCTAAAAGCAACTGTGATTCCTACGACAGTGAGTCTTAGTGTATATTCTTAACTTGAGTCTTTCTTTTTCATTTTCAATAAATTTTTCATCCTTGATCTTCCTTGCTTTGTTTTGCTCGAGGACGAGCAAAAGTTTAGCTTGGGGGAATTTGAAGAGTGACATTTATGGCACTCATTTGATCTCTTTTTGGATGAATTTCATTTCATTTTATTACTCTTTTCTTTAGTTTTCCTTAGTTTTATTCTTAATTTCTTCATTGTATGCTTTTCATGAAAAGTTTCTCTATTTTGTGCATTTTCTAGTTTACTTGTTATTTTTCCCTTTTATTTGCTTTTTCTCCTTTGTTTATAGGTTGTGATTGGTTGTCCAAGAAATCCCGAGCTTCCTCTCCATGGTCTTTCATTGTTTTTATTGCCTAATGCTTGTGCAAAGAGTTTCAAGTCAAAGGGGGATCCAAGGAGCATGCTTCAAGGCCTTGTTTATGCTCTTTTCATGGCTTATATTCTTCAAGAATTCCAAGAAAGTTGCTGCCTACCTTGTCCTCCATCACCATCATCTTGGATGTGTGCACCACATGAGCTAGGACGAAGAAGAAGAAAGGAGGTTGCCAGTTTTGTGCGGGGGCACACGGGGAGTGTGCGGCCGCACATATGTCGTGTGCGGCCGCACATGAGGTGTGTGTGGGCGCACCTTTCTGGGTGTGTCCCGTGCGCACTTCTCTCTCTCCTCCGAGCGCCCGCACCTGCGTGGGTCTATTCTTGGGCGTCAAAACCGACATTCTCCTTTGTATAGATAGTTAATTCCTTTTATTTTTGTAGCAAGAAGTTTCATAATAGAATTAGATCATATTCTTAGCTTAGTTGAGAGCTTGTCTCTCAAGATTTAGGGGTTAGTTTTCGGATTAGATATTAGAGAGAGAAAGTGAAGAATTTCAATGGTCATGGAGAGATTGTAGATCCAATAGTGACAATTATATTGGAGATCTACTCTATTATCAATGAGCATTTCTAAACTCTATCTCATTTATTGTTTTGTTTAGTATTCATGTTTAGATTGTTTGATTTTGATTAGATTTTGATGATTTGATGATTGAGGTTTGATTAGAGTAATTGTTCTTCTTTGATTGTTGATTCTTTGATTGTTGATTGTTGATTTCTTTAGTTGTTGGTTGAATTGATGATGTTGCTAGAGTAGTTATTTGGTTAGTGTAGACACCTAAAAATGTCTCCCCAAAACCAAACCCGATGATGAACAACCTTTCACCACCACTATTGGTCGGGGTTAGTATTTAATCCCGAGAGTGCTTAAAAATCATATTTAATTAAATTCGTGTTTCTGAATAGCCCGTGGATCAGTCTTGATGTTTGGTAAAAGCATGAATAATGGTTTACGGATACTCTTTTAGTCTTGAGAACGTTTCTCAATACTTCTTTCAATCGAGGAGATAACATATATAACACGAAAATTAATCAATAAAGACATTATTTGCAAACAAATACAAAATTCAACTATGTTTATCAAAGCAGTTTATGATTCAAACATTCTTTAAAATCATTTTAGCTACTTTACATTACATTCATTTTGTGTCCCTTTATGAATAACGTGATTCCAAGATCCTATCCCTATGTAGTATCAAGCGGACGGAGGCCCTTCCTTAAGGTTACATTTTCAAGGTAAGTAAACTCCTTTACTAATTACATCTTCTTGTAATACTTGGTTGGATAGATAACATCACATGTTCAACTATCCCCTTGCTTCAAAATCCAAAACGCTTTTGATGATTTTGTTGAGGATGACCAAATTAAGTTGCAAAATTCGCAATTTAACCTTACCTCCCAAGATTAACAATAATACCCTGCGGAGGCATGACCCATTACTATTAATCAAGGATTTAATAAATACTTTATATTTGGAAAAGTGAGCCTCAATATTTGTGGGACTTAAGTTTATTATAAATCAGTGAACTCTAGCGCATTGATAACATACATACAATAAACTTATAAGCATCTTAAGAATAATAATAAAATGCAAAATTAAATATGAGCTAGTATGGCCCCTAATCCTAAGAACTAAGCCTGAATGGGCACCTCCTTGGACTCTTCATGGATCTCCATCCACCTTCATCATCGGCCTTCTCATCTGGGCTCTTCTTTGGATTAATTAATAATTTAAATAATTAAACTAATTCTTAATTAAATAAAATTTCAAAAATACTTAACGATACGCAGATCGTATTTAAATTACAAAAATACACAACGGTACGCAGATCGTATTTTTTTTAATTTAAACATTGGGCCATACTAGTCATTTATAGCAATAATAATATATCGTACATAACATACAATTGCCACATATTAAATCACATAGCGTACTTTGCCCAAATTAAAATATCAGATATTCTTAATTAAGGCAACGTATATTACAAAATATCACATATTTTAGGACACGATTAGATAATATCTCCATATTATTCATTACCATAATCAAAATATCATATATTTAAATTAAGAATGAGATGAAATCAAATAAATATATAATCTAAGAAAATAAATCACATTTATATTCTAGGATTATCTTAACCAATTTAAAATTTCATCCTAATCATTAGTCAACCATCTAATTTTAATTTGGTTAAAAAATCAAATTGTGGATAATCACATAAACCAAGTCAAATAACCATAACTGGAATTGCTCATATATCTCCTTATAAAATCGATTTTTTTAAACAATTATCCTTAATTAAATTTAAATCCATAATTTAAAATTAATTAAAATACTTTTTTTTTTAAATCTGAAACAGGGAACTGCGTGGCTGAACAAGCTGCCCAGCCACGTCACAACCTCCGCAGCAGCTAGGCCGGAGCCCAGTCACCGCAGCAGCCGCCCGCCGCAGCCAGGCAACTGCGCAGCCACAACAGCGCTGGCTGGCGCACCAGGCAGCAGCCCAGCACACCAACCAGCCCAAGTAGAGCTGAAACCGTGCAACAGTTGCACGTTCAGCTCTGCTCTGCCCAACACCGACTCCCCTGCTGTCCCTCCGCCATTTTCGACCACCGGAGCAGCCACCGTGGCCCACCATTAGGTGGTTCTGCCACCTAGCCGTGGCTGCTCCCCTTCAAGCTATTTTTTTTTTGAGTTAAATTAATTATGCATAATTTCAGAAAAATTAATTAAAATCTCCATTTTAATTAATTTAGGGCTTTCCACATCAAAATAATTCCCAATTCATATAAAACTAATTTTACATGAATTAATTAATCATATCTAAACAATTTTAAATATGAAAAATAGATAATAAAATATAAATTTAACAATTAAAATCGAAAATTAGGGTTCATAACCATCAAATTCGAAATTTTGGGGCTTTAGGGTTCTTAAAAAAATATATGGTTGGAGGCTATTTGAGCAATTAAATTCACAATTTAATCAATTCCAAACAATTAAAATCATATTTTAATCGGGTTATTCGATCCATAATTCAATTCCTCCCCTTAATCAAATTAAAATTAACATAAAATACATCAAAATAATCATATTATTGTGACCAATAAATTATATGCAAGGGGCTAACTGATACCATTGTAGGGTTTTAGGTACTCTAAGAGGAATTTCATGAATCTCATTCATACGCACCTAAACAGGATCTCATGCATATACAAATAAAGAATCACATAATAGTTTAGAATTAATCTTCGATGCGTGAATTTCCAAGCTTTCTTCTACCTTCTTGCGGAGATTAGAGCCCCAATTGTTGCTCCTGTAATATTGGTCCACAAGTGTAGATCTAACCTCCACCAATGCTAGTTGGATGGGAGAGATTAATCTCCTCTTCTATGGAGAACTTCTAACCGGTTGTAGAGAGAGAGAGGAAGGGAAAAATATTACGTTATGTTTCTTTTTGAGAGATGAACATCAGTTCAGTTTTTCCCCAAAGCCCTTTATTATATGTAATCATATTATCTAATTAGGGCAAGACTTATTCATATCTTACTCCTTATGGCCAGTCATTCACTAAGCCCAACTTTTGGACTCAGTATTCATGTTCGACCAAACACTGTATCGTGTGACCTCATAGGATCCACTTAGTTGACATTGGTTTAATCCAATGATCAATATTGGTCTCTAGCAAGACATAAAGACGACCCAACTAAACGAACTTATTATCTCCAGAATTCGATCCATATTATATTAGTAATTGCACGAGAGTCGAGGACACATTTCCTTCAAATCCTACCACGGACATTTATGGAAACAAATAATTAAGAATCATATATGGTTCCAAACGTCATTATTTGACCCTAAGATGTATCCCCTAGGGTCTCAAGACTTTTCACCACCGGACCCCTATAGGCGTCGTTTGATGTGCGCCTACGTTAAAGCATGTATGAATGTGCTTGGCAGTCTTAGGAAGTGAGAATTTACATTACGATTAGGGACCACAATTAGGGAAAAGGAAAGTAGGGAGCCGCCAACAAGTTTTAAAGGAACTTGTAAACCGTTCACGGATCATTATTAGGCAACCACGAAAAGGGACAACGAAAGGCAACAACGATTGACCCGTGAAGGTTACTTATTATGGTACGAAAGGAGGATCGGGGATGATGGTACGAAGTGAGTCATGGAGTCACATTCGCCCATATTGGCCTCTACTCGATACTTATTATGAAAAGTATTCCTGCGATCTCAAAGGCATGCAAACAAAGATTTCATTTGCTCCAAACTATTGTTAAGCTAAATTGGTTAAATATTAATGCAACACGTTATTCTAAAATATTATTAGTGATCACTTGATTAAATAACAAGATTAAAGGAACCTGAACCAGTCGTCCAAATTATCTTATTAGGCGTGATTTTCAATTACATATTCCCTTTAAACATGCAATATGGTGATCATAATAAATATAAGAATAAACATTAATATTGGAAGCAATTTAACAATAATAGCGTTAGTCCAAATCAAATAAAAAAAATCCTAATCATGATACTAGCAATAAGAATATAAATTGTTAATTACTCACACTCCGCGCGCTCTTTTAAATTGCTACATCATGAATAAATTGTTAGTGACTTCAATAAAAATATTAATCAACTTGAAATAATTAAATTAAATTAAATAAAAGTAGAGTTAATTTGGTCCAAACCCTGAGTTAATTCTACCTTTCATGCCGTGGTTTAAGTATAGAACTTCGGGTATTGTATGAACTCCTTAGAGTGATTAAGGGATATAAAATGAGAGAATAGGGTGGCTAGAGTTTAGGCTAGATCAAGAGAGAGAGGAGAGAATATTTTTGGTGTAGGGAGGGAGGATGATTTTTAGTGTAGAAGAGAGGAAGAGAGAATGATTTGGTGATCAATCTTGTTGTTGGTTGAAAAAGGGGTGATATGACCTCTATTTATAGGGAAAAAAAAGGGTCGAATCAAGAAAATATAAGAATTCGAATCGGATAAAATTCTTGCGATACACAACAGTTTTTACGGTTATTGTTTTTATCATATCTTTTGATCCATAAATGAAAATAAGATGAATAAGATATCATTAGAAAGCTCTTGAAGTCTACTTGGCCGAAATAGGGAGACGGTGTCAGCTTTGGATAGAGTTTCGTATTTCTTTCATATCTTTTTCGTTATAGCTCGGAATGAATATTATAATATATCATTGGAAATAAAATTTCAAAAGCTATCCAACCATATAAGAATTAAATAAAAACAGTGAGGCACGTAAAAAATTTCTGACTATCTTTGAACGTCTTTCAATTCGAATCGAATTACTAGAGGAGTTTTATTCTATTTCAAACTCTTTAATCTTATTGTTTCAAAAAGGATAATCAAGATATTTTTGAAACTTATAGAAGCTTCTAATTAATCTTAATTGGATTAGGAATGGGATTTAAGCCTTTGGATCCTCCACATGATCATTGGGTCGTAGGTAAGGTGGGCTTAGGTTCGATTTAGACTCAGTTTAGTATTTTGGCCATAACTTATTCTTTATAACTCGGATTTGGGCTTATGATATACCGTTGGAAAGCTCTTTTAAATCCCCATCCAAATATTTAATCATTGGACCTATATTATGCATCAAAATAAAGTGATCTAAACGTTTTTATAAAAGAACAAGAAATGAATGATTTTAAAGGACACGAAATGAATTATTTTTGGTTTAAAGGCACGAAAAGAGGAAAATAAGTTATGATTTGGAAAAATGGGTTAGGAATTGGGTTTGTTTATGAAATGTATTGGGAATATGGATTTAAGAACTCCAAGGTTAAATACTCAACCCGACCAATAATGGCGATGAAAGGTTGTTCATCATCGGGTTTGGTTTTGGGGAGACATTTTTAGGTGTCTATAGAAGCCCCCACTTTGACTGAGTTTGTAGAAACGACACTTTTGAAAACGATAGTTAAATTAGTCGATTGGGACGGAGAATGATTTAAGACGTACTGCGATCTTAAATCACTCTGTAGAATGCATATCTGACACTAGTGTATCGGTGACAAATGAGTTTGGTAGCTTCCTATGCTTGAAGGAATCCACCGAATGATACTTTCCATGCTTGAGGAAAGTTGACAGATGATGTTGGCAGTTTTCTATGCTTGAAGAAACCAACTGGTTGAGATACTTTCCATGCTTGAGGAAAGTCGAGAGAAGACAATTTTCCATGCTAGAGGAAAACCTTGTCCGATGATGAAATTGCAAGTCTCTGTGTATCGAGAACCTTGCGCCATGAATTGTCTTCGCTTTGGAGATGATCAATAAAATGATGATGGTTTTATTGTCCCCGAACGTGGGCAGTAGTTGGTTTGCATGTCCCCGAACGTGGGCTGTAAAAGGTTCGCTTGTCCCCGGACGTGGGCTATAGATGATCCGCTTGTCCCCGGACGTGGGCTATAGATGATCCACTTGTCCCCGGACCTGGGCTGTAGTTGGTTCGCTTGTCCCCATACGTGGGCTGGAGATGATCCGCTTGTCCCCGGACGTGGGCTGTAGTTGGTCCGCTTGTCCCCGGACGTGGGCTGTAAATGAGACCTGCAAAATAAAATTTGCCAAGAGACTCATCTAGAAGGGACTCGTATAGACTATGATTGACTCGACCAATGCACTTGACCAATGACTTGACCAAGCATAACATGACATGTGTATGACTTGTGATTCTGTGTATATGTGTATTGAGTGAGTGTCTGCACAGACACAAGCAACCGAAAATGCAAAAGAAAAAATTTTCCGTCATGAGATGAGTGGAGGGTACCGACTTTCTCCCGAAAAAGAAAGACGTGAAAAAAAAAGTTTATTTTCGAACTTCCCTTAAAAAAGAAATTTGAAAATGTTTTTGAATTTCCCGAAAAGAAAAGTTATGTAAAAAGGGAAAAAGTTTTGAACTTCTTCGTTGAGCAAGATGAAATGAATCGCATGAATTTTCTTCTTGTCAGATTTAACTGCTTGTCTTGAGCATATTGTATGCATGATGTATGTTCTTAGGCTTGAAGCCTACTAATAATTACATCATATGACACGATAGATGAATGAACTAGGTCATGGAGCTAGGCATCATGTATGGTTTAAAAAATGATCTTGAACGTTACTTAGGTCTGGAAGCTAAGCACGTATATACATGAAGTGATTATTGCATAATGAACGTTGCTTAGGTCAAGGAGCTAAATCATTGACATATAAATGTTGCTCAACGCATTATGCGATGTGTGAAACAATGAACACTGCTTAGGTCAGGAAGCTAGGCAAGTAAACAATGTTTCTTTTAAAGAATGTTGTCTCGAAAGATGATGACATGCATAGTGTTGAAACAAGATTTCATGATAAAGGGTTCTTAATCAAAGGGAAGGATGATATGGCTATGTATGTGTGAGTGAAGTGTGTGAAAGTGATACTAAGGTGAGGCTGCTGCAAAGGCTTTGGTTAGGGAAATAGAAGAGTCGAGATGGTGACTCTCGTTAGGTTGGGTAAGCTAAGTGATGTGGGTTCAAGCCCCCAAGGTTAGCTCTAAATGGGTAGGGGTAAGCATTGGATATTCTTTGACTCGATCATGCATGGATATGAATATGAATGTGGCCGCACCTCAATGTGAGGTTGCCTACGTATCCGTTAGGAATCAGGCCGAACGTAGCTCTAACCAAACTTTGCACAAGTGTATGTACACCTCAAAGAGGACTTTCAAGGATTGTAATGTGGTTAAGCTAATGGTTTAAGGAAGAAAGGGGTAAAAGGCTCAAGACCCGAGAGAAACCCCCCGAGATGTGTAATTGTGTATTTGAAAACTTTGCAAGTTTTATTTTTCACATATTTTTTTTCTTTGAACTTCTTCTTTTTTTTTTTTTTTTTTGTCATTTGAATCAATGCAGGCAATCCCGGATCATGCGGTCCATCACTCACTTAGCATTCATGTTTCTCAGGCACGGTACCAAGAACTCGATGAAAAACGCAATTCGAGACGTGTTCATATCAAAGACATTAGAACACTTGCCTTTAGACATTGTTTTTTTTTTTTTTAATTTACTTACTCAATTTTTTTTTTTAATTTGAACTTGCTTTTTGAATGTTACACAAATTGCACACCTTCCCATCCCAAGGTTATGTGAATGTGGGTTGAAGAAATAAAGGCCAAACGTTAGACGAAGCTCAAAGTGGTTGATGAAGAAATGGATATGTGATTGAAATGGTTTAAAGGGAATGACAGGGTTGCAAAGGTTCCTCTAATCATTGGTGTACCTTGTGTTTAGTTCAACAATTTTTTATTATTTTTTTTTCCGAATGACATGATCAAGCAAAGGAAAGAAATGATCATTGATGGAAAAGGTAAGAAACATGACAAATAGACAGTTCACATGGATAAGGGGAACCTATGCCAGACTCATTAGGGGAAAGGATTTAAACAAAACAAGAAAAAAAAAGTATGAAATCTTGTATGGGAAACTTGTCTTGTGCTTCATCTTCATGGATGCTTATGAATTACTTGTTACCGCTAAGAGGGACAAGAAATTTGTTATTGTTGATGCTTTGATTATAAGAAAATAAGGAAGGAATGACGTTCCCCTTATTCTTCCAACTCTTGCCTAGTGATTCTTGAACTCGAGTACTATATATGGAACAAAATGAGCTCACTTAATGCATTGACTCAATACTTAGATTGGAAAGGAAGAGTGTATGAAAGAATTTTCAAAACCAATGTGAAATACTCAACTCATTCCTATTACGGCGGAAAACGATGCATGCATGGTCCTTGTATACATTCACAAACAATATAGTGCATTACTCGAAGACAAAGTGTGTGTAACGACTCAACATGTATAATTAGGTGATTTTATTAAGACTTATGGTATGATCGCATGGCTAGACATGAGGACGTTACGAAGAACCTAAGGACCTAATAGCACGGAAGACTAAAAGACAAACTAACTTGATTAATTTTGTCCAATTTTAATGTTTATGCTATTTACTAGGCGAAAATGGTCCATTGGCAATCGTTAGTCATAAATAAGATCAACCACAATCAACGACAAAGAACACATGTTAAGGTTAGCACAAAAAATCACAAGAAACTAGAAAGACGAGTGGAATTCTAGATGAGTTAGGACTCATGGATATAAATAAATAAAAATCTATAATACTATGTTATACGAGTTTACACCAATTAAAGGACTTGGCTAAGACTAGCGTGACACGAAAAGAAAAAAATAAAAATAAAAGGTTGCACACTAAAAAGACACCTAAAGTGGACAGGCTGTAGTATATCGGTTTTAACTTTTATTGTGTGACTCTAATTGTGGCGTAAAAAACGCCAAATAAAAGATAAAACTCGGGGCTATAGATCCATAGGTGGCACGACACGTAACTCTTTCTAGAATTCCGGCTATAACCAAAACAAGTTGACTCTTATGCAGGATACGGGAATAAAAATCCAGGTTGACTCAAAATAAATAAATAAAATCTATGACTTGACTCTAATAAAAAAAAAAGGTCGATAAGAGAAAAAAAGAAGAGAAAAATAAAATAAAATAAAAATATGCACACATAAGCACATTGTCACGAATGATGCAATGAAGTTCGCAACCTAAAGTCAAGATATGTTCCTCTATGGTCAAGCTTATTTGGGTGTCAAAGGGTACCTTGGTTAAGAGTTTGGACGCGTTAGCAAGGCAGCCTCCCTTGAGGGTGTATGCCAACGGGCGGCTCCGCGAGTTTGTGATGAAATTGAACTCGACTCCATGGTTTGGATTTAAAAACTCGGATGAACCCTTATTGCCATGAGCGTTTTTGGGTTAATAGAGCTTAAATACCCCGGGCTAGCCACGTACGTAGAACACGTAGTATTGTGGAAAAATAGGTAACCTAATATGCATATGCATATGTGACAATGTCAATTAAATAGCAGGAATACAATTCAAGAATCTTTCAAGTCTCATCCACTCATCTCAATTAAATACCGATCACTCAAATCGATAAATAACCAAGAATCCTTCCCAGTGGAGTCGCCAAATTGTAGGCGTCGTTTGAAGTGTGCCTAAGTTAAAACATGTGTGAATATGCTTGGCACTCTTAGGAAGTGAGAATTGACATTACGATTAAGGACAACGATTAGGGACAAGGAAAGTGGGGAGCCGCCAACAAGTTTATAAGGAACTTGTAAGCCGTTCACGGATCATTATAAGGCAACCACGAAAAGGGACAACGAAAGGCAACAACGATTGACCCGTGAAGGTTACACCCAATTCATAATCCATGAGATTACTAACTCCATATGGTTCGGAACCACGAAAGGAGGATCGGTGATGATGGTACGAAGTGAGTCATGGAGTCACATTCGCCCATATTGGCCTCTACTCGATTCTTATTATGAAAAGTATTCATGCGATCTCAAAAGCATGCAAACAAAGATTTAATTTGCTGCAAACTAATATTAAGCTAAATTGGTTAAATATTAATGCAACACATTATTCTAAAATATTAGTGATCACTTGATTAATTAACAAGATTAAAGGAACCTGAACCGGTTGTCCAAATTATCTTATTAGGCGTGATTTTCAATTATATATTCCCTTTAAACATGCAATATGGTGATCATAATATCAAAATAAACATTAATATTGGAAGCAATTTAACAATAATAGCGTTAGTCCAAATCAAATAAAAATAATCCTAATCATGATACTATAAATAAGAAAATAATATAAGTAATTAAATTAATTAATTACTCACGCTCCGCGAACTCTTTTAAATTGCTACATCATGAATAAATTGTTAGTAACTTCAATAAAAATATAAATCAAATTGAAATAATTTAATTAAATAAAAGTAGAGTTGATTTGGTCCAAACCCTCAGTTAATTCTACCTTTTACGCCTTGGTTTAAGTATAGAACTTCGGGTATTGTATGGACTCCTTAGAGTGATTAAGGGATATAAAATGAGAGAATAGGGTGGCTAGAGTTTAGGCTAGAGCAAGAGAGAGAGGAGAGAATATTTTTGGTGTAGGGAGAGAGGATGATTTTTAGTGTAGAAGAGAGGAAGAGAGAATGATTTGGTGATCAAGCTTGTTGATGGTTGAAAAAGGGGTGATATGACCTCTATTTATAGGGAAAAAAAGCGGTCGAATCAAGAAAAGATAAGAATTCGAATCAGATAAAACTCTTGCGATAGACAATAGTTTTACGGTTTTTGTTTTTATCATATCTTTTGATCTAGAAATCGAAATAAGATGAATAAGATATCATTAGAAATCTCTTGAAGTCTACTTTCTAACCCAATTAGAATCAGATAAAAATATTTTGAATAAAAAAAGATATGGCCAAAATAGTGAGACGGTGTCAGTTTTGGATAGAGTTTCGTATTTCTTTCATATCTTTTTCGTTATAGCTCGGAATTAATATTATAATATATAATTGGAAAGATAATTTCAAGAGTATCCAACCATCTAAGAATTATATCCAACCATCTTTGAACGTCTTTCAATTCGAATCGAATTACTAGAGGAGTTTTATTCTATTTCAAACTCTTTAATCTTATCTTTTCAAAAAGGATAATCAAGATATTTTAGAAACTTATAGAAGCTTCTAATTAATCTTAATTAGATTAGGAATGGGATTTATGCCTTTGGACCCTCCACATGATCATTGGGTCGTAGGTAAGGTGGGCTTAGGTTTGATTTAGACTCAGTTTAGTATTTAGCCATAACTTATTCGTTATAACTCAGATTTGGGTTATGATATACCGTTGGAAAACTCTTTTAAATCCCCATCCAATGATTAAATCATTGCACCCAGATTATGCATCAAAATAAAGTGATCTAAACGTTTTTAGAAAAAGAACACGAAATGAATGATTTTAAAGGACACGAAATGAATTATTTTGGGTTTAAATGCACGAAAAGAAGAAAATAAGTTATGATTTTGAAAGATGGGTTAGGAATTGAGTTGGTTTATGAAATGTATTGGGAATATGGGTTAAAGCACTCCAAGTTAAAATACTCAACCCGACCAATAATGGCGTTTAAAGGTTGTTCATCATCGGGTTTAGTTTTGGGGAGACATTTCTAGGTGTCTACACCCCCGTAATATCAAAATTCCTCAAAAAGCGTGGATTATAGCCTTCACTTTTGGAATTTTTTGACTTTTTTTCGCCCGAAAATAAAAATTGCCGAGATGTTTACCATGGTTCCTAATACCCTCCGGGAGTCCAATTGAGTGGGTGGAACCATCCAATATTCCTTAAAACAGTCAATTTACCCGTTCCAAACTTGCACCGATATCGTGACCTCAAGCCTACCACGGACATTTATGGCAACATATAAGGGTCATATGTGGTTCCAAACGTCATTATATGACCCTAAGATGTATCCCCTAGGGTCTCAAGACTTTTAGCCACCGGGCTCCAAAACCTCAAAATTCCTAAAAAAGCGTGGATTATATAGCCTTCAATTTTGGAATTTTTGGATCTTTTTTCGCCTAGAAATAAAATTTAACAAGAAGTTTACCATGGTTCCTAATACCCTCCGGGAGTCCAATTGAATGGGTTGAACCATCCAATATACCTTTAAACAGTCAATTTACCCGTTCCAAACTTGCGACGATATTGTGACCTCAAGCCTACCATGGACATTTATGGCATTATATAAGGGTCATATCTGGTTCCAAACGTCATTATGACCTAAAGTTGTTTCCCCTATGGTCTCAAGACTTTTCGCCACAGGGCCCCGTAACCTCAAAATTCCTCAAAAAGCCTTCAATTTTGGAATTTTTTTACCTTTTTTCGTCCGAAAATAAAAATTGCCGGGATGTTTACCATGGTTCCTAATACCCTCCGGGAGTCCAATTGAGTGGGTGGAACCATCCAATATTCCTATAAACAGTCAACTTACCCGTTCCAAACTTGCACCGATATCGTGACCTCAAGCCTACCACGGACATTTATGGCAACATATAAGGGACATAAATGGTTCCAAGGGTCATTATATGACACTAAGATGTATCCCCTAGGGTCTCAAGACTTTTCGCCACTAGGCCCCGTAACCTCAAAATTCCTCAAAAAGCGTGGATTATAGCCTTCAATTTTGGAATTTTTTGACCATTTTCGTCCGAAAATGAAAATTGTCGATATGTTTACCATGATTCCTAATACCCTCCGAGAGTCCAATTGAGTGATTTGAACCATCCAATATGCCTTTAAACAGTCAATTTACCTGTTGAAAACTTGCACCGATAACGTGACCTCAAGCCTACAACGGACATTTATGGCAACATATAAGGGTCATATATGGTTCTAAACGTCATTATCTGACCCTAGGATGTATCCCCTAGGGTCTCAAGACTTTTTGCCACCGGGCCCGTACCCTCAAAATTCCTCAAAAAGCGTGGATTTAGCCTTCAATTTTAGTACTTTTTGACATTTTTTCGCTTGGAAATAAAAATTGCCGAGATGTATACCATGGTTTCTAATACCCTCCGGGAGTCCAAGTGAGTGGGTCGAACCATCCAATGCCTTTAAACAGTCAATTTACCCGTTCCAAACTTGCACCGATATCTTGACCTCAAGCCTACCACTAACATTTGTGGAAACATATAAGGGTCATATATGGTTCCAAACGTCATTATATGACCCTAAGATGTATCCCCTAGGGTCTAAAGACTTTTCGCCACCGGGCCCCGTAACCTCAAAATTCCTCAAAAAGCGTGGATTATAGCCTTCAATTTTGGAATTTTTTGAACTTTTTTCGCCCGGAAATAAAAATTGCCGAGATGTTCACCATGGTTCCTAATACCCTCCGGTAGTCCAATTGAGTGGGTGGAACCATCCAATATTCCTTTAAACAGTCAATTTACCAGTTCCAATCTTTCACCGATATCGTGACCTCAAGCCTACCACAGACATTTATGGCAACATATAAGGGTCATATATAGTTCCAAACATCATTATATGACCCTAAGATGTATCCCCAAGGGTCTCAAGACTTTTCGCCACAGGGCCCCAAAACCTCAAAATTCCTCAAAAAGCGTGGATTGTAGACTTCAATTTTGGAATTTTTTGAACTTTTTTCGCCCGTAAATAAAAATTTCCAAGATATTTAACATGGTTCCTAATACCCTCCGGAGTCCAATTGAGTGGGTGGAACCATCCAATATGCCTTTAAAGAGTCAATTTACCAGTTCCAATCTTTCACCGATATCGTGACCTCAAGCCTACCACGGAAATAAATGGCAACATATAAGGGTCATATATAGTTCCAAACGTCATTATATGACCCTAAGATGTATCCTCTACGGTATCAAGACTTTTCGCTATCGGGCCCTGTAACCTCAAAATTCCTCAAAAAGCGTGGATTTATAGCCTTCAATTTGGGAATTTTTGACCTTTTTTCGCCCAGAAATAAAAATTGCCAAGATATTTACCATGTTTCCTAATACCCCTGGGAGTCCAGTGGATGCAACCATCGAATATGCCTTTAAACAGTCAATTAACCCGTTCCAATCTTTCACCGATATCGTGACCTCAAGCCTACCATGGACATTTATGACAACCTATAAGGGTCATATATAATTCCAAACGTCATTATATGACCCTAAAATGTATTTCCTATGGTGTCAAGACTTTTCGTCACCGGGCCCCGTAACCTAAAAATTCTTCAAAAAGCGTGGCTTATAGCCTTCAATTTTTGAATTTTTTAACCTTTTTTCGCCCGGAAATAAAATTAGCCGAGATGTTTACCATGGTTCCTAATACCCTCCGGGAGTCCAATTGAGTAGATGGAACCATTCAATATGCCTTTAAACAGTCAATTTACCCGTTCCAAACTTTCACCGATATCGTGACCTCAAGCCTACCATGGACATTTATGAAATCATATAAGGGTCATATATGGTTCCAAACGTAATTATATTACCCTAAGGTGTATCTCCTAGGGTCTCAAGACTTTTTTCTACCAGGCCCTGTAACCTCAGAATTCCTCAAAAAGCGTGGATTATAGCCTTTAATTTTGGAATTTTTTGATCTTTTTTCGCCCGAAAATAAAATTCACCGAGTTGTTTACCATGGTTCTTAATACCCTCCGGGAGTCTAAATGAGTGGGTGGAACCATCCAATATGCCTTTAAACAGTCAATTTACCCGTTCCAAATTTTCACCGATATCGTTACCTAAAGCCTACCACGGACATTTATGGCAACATATAAGGGTCATATATGGTTCCAAACGTCATTAAATGTATCTTCTAGGGTCTCAAGACTTTTCGCCACCGGGCCCCTGTAGACACCCATTTGTGTCTCCCCAAAACCAAACCTAGTGATGAATACCTTTTGCGTCGAACCATAATCGAATGAGGTAAAAGTGTGAAAAGTCAAGTGTTGCGGTTAGTTTTTATTAAAATGCTTCTTTTTGTTTTCGTAAACCATTTCTATTTTATGAAAACGTCCAATTCAGTTTATTTTGGTCCATGATAAGGGTCCAATAATGGTTTAGTTGGACGAAGCTTGAAAAGACCTTTCCAACGATACATTATAAGCCCAATTCCGATGAATAATGAGGAAGTTATGACCAAAATACTAAACTGGGCCCAAACCGGATTTTACCTACGACCCAATGATTATGAGAAAGGTTTAATCCTATTCAATTCCTAAACTAATTAGGATTTATTAGAATCTTCTATAAGTTTGTAAAATATCTTAATTATCCTTTTTTGAAAAGATAAGATAATGGAATTTGATTTAAATATAAACTTTCCTTTTTTAAAACTTTCCTAATTCTACTCGGATTTAAAGATGTTCAAAGATAGTCTGATATTATTTTCGTGCCTCATATTTTTTATCCAAATGATATTATTTTCGTGCCTCATATGGTTGGATAGATCTTGAAATTATCTTTCCAATGATATATTATAATAATAAATTCGAGCTATAACGAAAAAGATATTAAAGATATACGAAACTCTATCCAAAACTGACACCCTTTCACTATTTCATCCATATCTTTTTATATAGAAAAGATTTTAATCTGATTCTACTTGAATTAGAAGGTAGACTTCAAAAGCTTTCCAACGACATATTATATTACTTATTTGGACTTCTAAATCAAAAGATATGATAAAAACAAAATTCGCAAAAACTGTCTTTGTCGCGAAACGACAGGCTTGTCGCCTCGCGACAGACTCTGTCGCCTGGCGACAAAATAAATTCCTGTCGACAAGGTCGGTTTGATTAACGACAGAGTGGAGTTTTATTCCTTATCAAATTCTATCATTTTCCGGACTGTTTTCTTATAAATAGGGTCCGAACCTCTGTTTTTATTCATCAATTCTCTCAATCAATTCTAATCATCAACAATCATCAATTCCAATCAATTCTTCCTTAAATATCTCTTTTCTCTCTTCAGAAATATAGCTTATTCTTTCTCTCTCTCTTTCTAAACTAGCTTTTTAAACACAATATTCCGCATTCGCAAGCCTTAGAGTCTCTTAGCCAAGTTCGAAGTTGCCTTCGCCCTAGACGTGCAAGGTTGATATTTTCTGAGGGTTTGTTCCAAAACTAGTCAAAACTTTATTTCATTTGATTTCAATTTGATTCTTTAATTATTCTTTATTGATTTTCATTGAAGTTTACTAACTTGTGTATTTTGTTAGTAGAAAGAGATACGAGGCTTCAAAGTAAGTAGATTAGCTTACTCTCTATTTCTTTCACAATGTAGAAAGCATGCTTATCATTGTTTAATATTCCTAGTATCATGTTAGGATGTGTTTAATTCCTAGTATCATGTTAGGATGTTATTTTATGCTTTCTAGAATCATGTTCAGGGTGCCTTTAATCTTTTCTAATAACATGTTAGTACCATGTTAGATTTAAAGCTTTGATCTTTAATGTTTAGTGACATGCTAGGATTTGTTATTAATGTTGTTAGTATCATGCCTAGGATCTTGCTATTATATTTGAGCTTTATTATGCAATATCATGCTATTATTATCATCATTATTATTATTCTTTATCCTTATGTTGCTTGATATATTTTATTGTTATTGCTTGATCACACCTTTTATGATTGTTAAAGGGAATTTGTACTTGAAATCACGCTTAATAAGATAATTAATAATTTGGTTTAGGTTAACGTGATTTTAACTCAAGTGATTGCCAATAATAGTTTTATTTGTGCATTAGTATTCAATCAACATAGATAAACAGGGTAGGTTCAATATAATGTTTGTATGTTATTCGAAAAGCGCGCATGAATACGAGCAGAACAAAGTAGAGGCCTGTTTTATAGGGCGGGTCCTTTCTTTTGTAGATTGGATTCGTACCCTCATCCCCGGACCCTGTTTGGTTCAAGACCTTATGGAATAGTTGATGGTCCTTTTGGATTGCCTTTTGGGTTTACAAGTTCCTAAAACTTGTTGGCGACTCTTTTTGCTCTTTGTCTTTCCCTTTGGAACGCCACCGTACTTTAGTGTATGATCACAGTGGGGTTCAAGTTTGGGATCATAATGCTTGAAATATTCCCTACATTTTTTGGCGACTCCACTGGGGAGGATTTCTTTTTATATTCCTGAAATTTATTAAATTTTGGCAATTATTTAGAATGAGCGGATGAGACTCGAAAAATTCTAAGTATTTCATGTGCGTGATTTGATTAACATTATTGTCATATGCATTAAAAGGTTCTCATGGGAGCACCCCATGAGTCGATCCATAGGAATTTTACACGTAGGAAATTTGAGAAATATCTTTCATGACTAGAATCGAAAAGATGATGCGAAATCTGGAAAATTCGAAGAACACAGAAACTTGCCAAGGCATGTAGGAACTAGCGTCTAGAAAACAGGGCTTGTCGCCCGTAAAAAGTTTATGTCGCTTGGCGACAGGAGCTTTTTTGCGGTGACAGTCCCTGTAGTCTGGCGCCAAGTTCTTCCAATACCGAGCCAGGGGTCTGCCTTCTTGCTTTGACCATTTCTAGCATTGTTGGCTTGATTTTGCTTATTGATTGAGTCTTTTTCTCACTTTTCTGAACCCATATGTATTCTACATATGGATATAACCCTTTGGGGGTTCCTGCTTCACCTTCCCAATGGAATATCCCACTATCATGTGCAAAGTTCAGATTTGGGTACGTGCAAAGTTTGTGAATCCACCAAACCATGGAGTCGAGTTCGATTTCATCACGAACTAGCGGAATCCTGTCCATTCGCTCCAACCCTCACGGTAGGCTTGTGTGCAATACATATGGATTCATAACCATGGACCTTTTTGACTTAACCCATATCCTTGAACTTTAGAGAACTAGACCCATGGTTAGATTGCAAACTCATTGCATCATTTTGTGACCATATTAACTACTTGTGCATTATTTGCTTGTGCATAGCTTATATGTGACTAAACTAACCGTTTGTTTGACTTGTGTTTGTAAATAAGTCTAAATAAACTAACCAATGACTAAAGGACTTTGTTTAATTAATTAGTTAATTAATTTGAACTAATAAAAGAAGCCTAAAGTCGAGTCATAAGTCCTTTAAGTCAACCCCGATTTTTATTCCCGTATACTGCACATGCGTCAACTGGTTTTGGTCATAGCCGGAGTTCTAGGAAGAACCACAAGTCACTCCGAGTTTTATCTTTAAGTAGGTGTTGATTTCGTCCCAATAAGAGTCACAGATTAAAAGTTATGACTAAAATACCACAGCCTGTCCAGTTTAATGCATATACGTGAAATCTTAATTTAGTCTTTGCTTGAGTCTAGTCACATAGTCTAGCCACATGGTCATGACACAAGTCTTAACATGTCACCTAAACTCACTAGTCTTAGCACACACTTTGCATATTTCACCATGACCATGTCTTAGTGTAGGGAATATTTCAAGCATTATGATAACCCCAAACTTTAACCCCACTGTGATCATACACTAAAGTACGGTGGCGTTCCAAAGGGAAAGACAAAGAGCAAAAAGAGTCGCCAACAAGTTTTAGGAACTTGTAAACCCAAAAGACAATCCAAAAGGACCATCAACTACTCCATAAGGTCTTGAACCAAACAGGGTCCGGGGATGAGGGTACGAATCCAATCTACAAAAGAAAGGACCCGCCCTATAAAATAGGCCTCTACTTTGTTCTGCTCGTATTCATGCGCGCTTTTCGAATAAGATACAAACATCATATTAATCCTACCCTGTTTATCTATGTTGGTTGAAATTTAATGCACAAACAAGACTATTATTGGCGATCACTTGAGTTAAAATCACATTAGCCTAAACCAAATTATTAATTATCTTATTAAGCGTGATTTCAAGTACAAATTCCCTTTAAACCTGCATAAAAGGTGTGATCAAGCAATAACAATGAAATATAAATCAAGCAACATAATAATAAACAATATTTATAATCATAATATTCATAATAATAATAACAATAATAATAGTCAAAATCATGTTAAAGCATAATAAAGCTTAAATATAATAGCAAGATCCTAGGCATGATACTAACAAGATTAATAACAAATCCTAGCATGTCACTAAACAATAAAGATCAAAGCTTTAACCTAACATGGTACTAACATGATATTAGAAAAGAGAAAAGGCATCCTAAACATGATAGTAGAAAGCATAAAATAAAATCCTAACATGATACTAGAAAGCATTAAAAGCATCCTAACATGACACTAGGAATCATAAACATCCTAACATGACACTAGGAATCATAAGCAATAATAAGCATGCAATCTGCATTGTGAAATAAATAGGGAGTAAGCTAATCTACTTACTTTGAAGCCTCGTACCTCTTTCTAATAACAAAATACACAAGTTAGTAAACTTCAATGAAAATAATAAACAACAATTAAAGAATTAAATTGAAATCAAATTAAATAAAGTTTAGACTAGTTTTGGACCAAACCCTCAGAAATCATCAACCTTGCACGTCTAGGGCGAAGGCAAATTCGAACTTGGCTAGATGACTCTAAGTCAAATGAATGCGGAATATTGTATGTAAAAAAGCTAGTTTAGAAAAAGAGGGAGAAAGAGAGCATTTATTGCTCAAGAGAGAAAAGAGAGAGTTAAGGAAGAGTTAATGAGAATTGATTATTCTGAAAACAGGAATTCGGACGCTATTTATAATGAAAATACTCCGGAAAATCATAGAATTTGATAAGGAATAAAACTCCACGCTTTCGCCAGGAATCCACTCTGTCGCGAGGCGACAGGGTCTGTCGCGTGGCGACAGACTTTTCGTTTGGCGACAGCCTGTATTAGCGCGTTTTTCTTCACGCGGAATCTGATCTTTAATCAACTTGATCTACGAAATCCGTACAGAAGATAAAATACGTATTCTTAAGATAAAAAAACAATATTTTATTCCAAATAAAAATCTTTTAAAGATAATTAATTATTAAATCTAACAATATTAGAATTAAAAGGAACTTTCTAGTAACTTCTAGAAAACTATAATTAATCCTAATAATTTTATGAATAATAATTAATATTGGGCCCTCCTCAAGATCATTGGGCCGTATTAAAACCAATAACCGGGCCCAGTTTAGTATTTTGGCCATAACTTCCTCAATATTCATCGGAATTGGGCTTATAATATATCGTTGGAAAGGTCTCTTTGAGCCCCATCCAACTACACCATTATTGGACCCTTATAAAGGACCAAAATAAACAGAATTGGACGTTTTCAAATGAATAAAGTCATCTTCAAAAACAGAGAGATAAGAATTTTATTAAAACTAAACCGCAACACTTGGCTTTCAAATCACTTTCACCTTATTCGATAATAACACAACGTGCAAGGCATTCATCACTGGGTTTGGTTTTGGGGAGACACAAATGGGTGTCTACAGAAGCCCCCACTTTGACTGAGTTTGAAGAAACTTATGTTTCGAAAAACGAAAGTCAAAGTAGCGATAGGGATGGAGAATGATTCAAAACGTTCTGCAATTCCAAATCATTCTTATAACGCCGATACCAGCAAAACTAATCATTATTAGTTAAACAGATAAAAGAGTTAAGAAACGCGTATCTTGCACCGTCGAGCACACGTCTCTAAATGTAACCATTTTGCTGTTGCTTCATATGTTGTTTGTGACAACCTCCACTGTGCCTCGTGAACGCCATCTTTGAAGATAACCATATGTCGTCGCCTTCAATATTCATGGTGACAATCCTCCACAGTATTTCGGGAACATCATCGAAAATAACTGTATGTCGTCATCTTCTGGGTGTGGTCATATGTCGCCACAGCAGTATGTCGCCGCTATAGACACCCTCTTCTTTACCTTGAGGGACCGCCGAAGGTGGCCTTGCTTCGCCATCTCCACCATTTGTGACACTACCTCGTCACGACCGTACTTCGCTGCTAAACAACTTCTCTTCATTTGAGACATTGCCAAAGAATCATTTTACCTATTGACCCTTAATACTATTACTCATCATTGCTTTTATATTTTTGCCAGTACTTTAGTGCTTTTGCCTTTGTAAACCATTACTTTGGTGTATCTATTGAACCAATATTTCGGTGCCTTATTTGTTGAACCATTATTTCGGTGCCTTATTATGAGCCAATGCTTAGGCGCTTTAAGCTAAAGTGAGACGATCTTTCATCAAGTCGATCACTTAGTGCATTTTGATCAAGCTGACTAAATCATGTCAATTACTTAAAGGGGCTAACTGGCGTACCAAGGAACCCAAATTACTAAACTGGATCCACAAAACCATAAGGAAGAGCCCAACACTCTGTCGCCCCTTCAGCGTTGACTAGAAGCACCTGTCGCGAGCTTTTTCATCTGTCGCCGCGCGACAGGGTCTGTCGCCTCGCGACAATTCTGTCGTATGGCGACAGAATCGAGGTTTTAAACCCGTCTTCTTCTTCTTTCTCATTTCGCTGCTCTGCTTCTCACAAATTCACGAAATCTTCTCCTTGCTCGTTCTCGCTCATTTCTCAACCAAATTCCCTCATACTTGTTGCAAATCGAAGCTTTTCTCATCTATTTTCCCGATCTATGTAAGTTTTGCTCCAACTCGACGAATTACACATTCTTGTTCGCGTGTTTTCCGAAAATTCAAAAATATTCTTGCTTAATTTGCTTTGTTCGTTGAATTTTATGCCTTGAATTTGTTTAATTATGCTTGTATATTACCTTGGGAGTATTTTGAGACTTGTTTGACTCAATTTGGTGAAGAAATGAACAATTCACCATTGTTGGACCTCTTAAGGTCGTGAAGAACAATGTGGGTCGTATATTCATCATATATTTGTCACAATATTCATCATATATTTGAAAGAAATTGTTTATTTGCTTAAAGAACACTTCCATGCTTGTTTGAAATTTTGCTCTTTTTTAGTACTACGTACTCTGTTTTTTTTTTGTGAACATAGTATCATGCAGCCTAGGCGAACTTTAGATACTCTAGAAACTTAAGTTTAATTACTTTTACATACTTTAGCATGGCTAAACGACGTGGCTCCGGTTCTCGGTCGAGGGACACGCGTCGAGAGGACGAGCCCACCAGCGAGGGCGAGGACGTGCCTTCTACTTCCAGGCTGGGTCTCATGCCTGATTGGGACGAGCGCACGCTATTTCACGCGCCGGTTCATCATCTGTCGGAGAGGATCCGACAAGGTCTAGCGAGTGGGAGGACCCGTAGCCATGGCTCGGGTAATTCCACCATCATTTCTCTGTACGAAAACTTCATATGCCGCGATGAGGGGCTTCGTCGTCTTTGGGAGTCATGTGGATTAACTCCCCTGCTGCAGGCCACCCGGGCCATGTTTTCATACGATGGGGGTAACCTCGTCGTTCGGGCTTTGGTGGAGTTCTTTTGGGACACCACCAACACTTTTCACTTTCCCTGGGGTGAGATGACAGTCACTTCAGCTGACTTTAGTCTCATCACGGGGCTAGAGTTCCAGTCTACTCCCCTGCCTTTCGATGCTGGCGTTACTGTTTATTCGCCGGAGGTTTTGGAGTTATTGGGCCCGATCGTTATTCGGGCCCAGGCTGAAGCTTAGTCGGGACAGCTGAGTTCCCGATGCATTCGTCGCTGCACGTTGGCTGCAGCTTTCGAGGATGATGCGACTACCCGAGAGCAGCGGGTGCGCATCTTTGTGCTGATTCTGCTATCAGGGACATTTTCCCCTGATCGAGGTAGTAGAGTACTTCTATACTACCTGTCTGCCGTTCGCGACCTCCAGTTGGTCGGGACATATGACTGGGCCAGCATGGCCTATGCTGACTTTCTACTGGGCTTACGGTGTTCCTGTCGTCACAAGGTCCTGTCTGGGGAGGTTGCCCTTTCCAGTTTCTGGAGGGCTGTAGAGGTATATCTCCTTTTCCCTATTTAGATTTTAACTCTAGATTTAGAAGCACAATCTTTACTGGTTTTCACTTTTGTATAAATCTGGTTCTACGAGTACTTCCGTTCTCTTGCGCCTAGGAGGCCTTCTCCTCGCGTGCTCCCCATTGCTGCTAGTTGGGGAGGCCGCAGAGGTCCGCCGGAGGTGCTACGCCTTCGAGAGATGATCCTCACGGTGGGTTTTTCTTTAATTCCTACTTTCTCTTTTATCACCTTTTGGCGTTAGTATCTCACTTAGTAATGTTTCAGGAGCCTATCCCGGTATATCGACCTTGGGCTGCTTTTCCTATCTCTGCGCTGGCGGCGCAGTATACGGCTAAGCGTCGTTACTTTCTGGGGACGTACAACGCGGTGGTCTACCTGGGGGAGAGGGTAGCCATCCAGCACTCCTCAGATACATTTGTCGTTCCCGCTCCTCCACCTCGGCATATGTTCCACGATGCCTTACAGCGGGATCGTGCTGGTGGGCCTGCCCAGGGCACTCCTTGGAGGTCTTATGTTCTCCTTGAGCAGAGCTACGAGGAGGACCTGCTGCCGTTAATGGCGCCGGCTCCTGTCCTTTCTGAGGAGGCAGCGGTATGTTTTCATTTAGCTTATATTTCTTTAGGTAGCCCCCAAGTACCTTTCTAATTTTTTACTTTTAACAGGTTGGTCCTAGGGAGTTCATCCCTTCGAGGATGTCTATACGCTACCAGGGTACGTATGGGCCGATCGAGGAGCTTATTCCGCCAGCTCCAGAGGGAGAGCAGTTTGTGGAGCGGTCTATTCCTCGTCACCAGACTCGAGTAAGTAGTTTTTCCCTATCATCCTTATGTTGGCTTTATAATTGTCATTCACTTTGACTATTTTGGCAGTTCTCTCATGAGGTGGTGACGGCTATGGCCAGGTGCATTGACGCCTTTCGCAGCCAGCTTGTGAGGTTGCGGAACCGTGCTACCTGTCGTAGCAATGACGCTGAGGAAGTATTACTTTTACTTTTACTGCTTTTGACTTTATTTTCGTTGCATTTGCTAACTTTGATTTACTTTTGCAGGGGCAGCCTATTCCATCTCCACGCACTCGATCGAGGCCCGAGCCTAGGAGGGAGACTACTAGGTCCGACTCGAGGCGTCGCCGGACTACTTCTGGTGGTCGAGGTGGTCGTTCTAAGACCGCCACTGTAGAGGATTCGGCGTCATCACCTGAGGACGTTCCGACCGGGCCGATCGTTCGAGGTGGGATGGGTGGTGGGACATACGAGTTTGGCTCGTCGTCGCAGCAGCCTTTGCAGCCCCAGCCTCTTTCCGTCGGGTTTTAGGGTGAGGTTAGGTGGCCTGGCCCTGAGCTGCAGTTTGCGCCGCCTGGTGGCTCAGGGGACGATGATGGACATACTCCACGGAGTAGGACATTTTTCGATACATTCGACATTCCTCGCGACTTACGACCTCCAGCGCCATAGTTGTACCTGTGTTTGTTTTATTTTGGACTTTTGTAGGACTTTATCTATTGTGTTTATATGACTCATGTACTAGACACTTGTATATATATTCACTTTATTTTTTATTAAACATTTTATTTGGCTAATTTATTATTTTATAACGAATGCATCGTGCATGTAAGTGTGTGAGAAAGTGTAATTTTTGCGCGAAATTTTTCTGTCATTTTTAATATTAGTGGAGGGTATTGACTCTCTCCCCCAAAAAAAGAAATGAAAAAAGGAAAATGAAGGAGGACAATATGGTAAGCTAAAAAATTAATTAAGCTTTAATATGATATAATGATAATAATAATAATAGTAGTAATAATAACGATAATAATAATAAAAATAATAATAATAAAAATCATAATATTAAGGGTATGAGAAGAAGAATAGAACAAAAAGTCAAGTCAAAGTCGAAATCAAATACGTAAAAACACGGTTTCCTACGCGCCATAGGTGTCGCTGCAAAGAAATAAACTGGCGCCGCGTAAATCATCCTGTTGCCACGCGACAGGGTCTGTCACCATGCGACAGCTTTTGTCGCCACGCGACAATTTTATCGCCTGGCGACAGACATGCTTTCCTATTTCCTACAGGAATTGAAGTCTGTCATGAAAAAAGGCTATAAATAGCCCCCGAATCATCCGTTTACTGCATAATTTAACCAGCTTATTAATTAGTTAATTAACTAGTAATCATGCCTTTGCCTAAAAGAACTTTTTGTGGGTACATGGATGAATGGTGTCGTCACTTAACTGCTAAAGATAAAAAAGCATTAGATCTTTCTCATATGGGGGGTATGTTTGGAGTCATGGGGATGAGTCTTGATATTGACTTTATTTATTCTGCCATAGACTATTGAAATAGTGATACTCATTGTTTTAGATTTTTTCATGATGAAATGTGTCCTTTACCGGAAGAATTTGGAGCCATTATAGATTATTATTCCACAGATCTTGCGGTAATGCCTAGAATCAATGAATATTATTATAAGGATTTTGAACACTTTTTTGATTTGAGGGGAACGACTTTAAAACATATAGTGCATGGTAACATAGTTGATTTGACAGAATTTGCACATTATTTTTATGATAATCCCAATCCCGATTTCCGTGTCTATAAGAGAAGGGCTTTTCTTTATTGCTTATTTAACCAATTGCTCTTAGTTAGTGGTAAGGATAATGAAGGGCAATCGATGATTATATCTGTTATAGAACAAGTTGAATCTAGGAGAAATCCAATGCCACTAATTGTTGGAGAGACTATGCTATGGTTAGATGCACTAAGAAAGAATTCAAGAGCACCTTTAAGAGGTTCTCCAATTTTATTACAGGTATAAAATAATGTTGTTATTAATTTATCAAGAACTAAAGAATATTATTTTACACTGTAATATTAATTTAAATACATATTTTGCAGATATGGCTCATGGAGAGGTTGAAGCTTATTAATCCTCCTGATGATATACACACATATGTTCCAAATTGCATAGTCCGGCGAAAGAAACGATTTTTGAAAATCGGTCGCCGTGAGTGGAGCAAGGTGTTTCCTGCCGGTGACTTTACCATAAACTGGATTGTTCCTTGGTGGAAGATTGAGGCGATGATTGGTTGTAGTAACCAAGCATATTGTCGTCTCCCGAGATTGTCGAGATTAACCTTTTATTTTCCTTGTAGAGTTATGAGACAATATGGTCTTGCACAAACCATCCCTACAGGAGATCTTCGCCGTCCTTATGAATTTACTGTGTCACAAGAGATTGAGCGCTTTGATGGATACTGGAGTGGTAGGCCCTTATGGGAGGTGATTACCCATAAGGAATCACCTTGCTTGTCAAATAAAGTGAAACAATGGCTTGATGGAAGATTCCAAAAACCTCAAGTCAAAATTGAAAAGACCAATGTGAAGGATCTTCTAGGTGACAAAAGGGTCCCTGCTAAAGGACGTCTAAGGGAAAGAATTGAATTCAAGACTCCTATTATGCCTAGAAAGAAGAGTGCTAAGAAAAATCAAGGAAAAAGAAAAGTCGACTCTACTAAGAAGGAAGCTTGGGTAGAGAAGAAACATGGAGTCCTAGCGGAGGGAGAAACTATCTATACTAAAATAGAGTGTAGATCTTCTAATGGTTGTCTCCTAGCAAAGATTATGGATCAAGAGGAAGAGAATGAAGATACAAACTGGAAAAGAATCAAAAAAGAGAAGAAAGATTAGAGCATTGCTTTTCTTTTGATTTATTAGACAAAGTTTTTAGTTAATTTTTCAGCTTTTATTCTATCAATAATGTACTTTCTTTATTAATTAATAAAATTTCAGCTTTTATTTAATTAACTTTCAATTAAAGCAATGAAAACAATTACAACATTTATTTTTCGGAGAATTAATTCGAGTACGGAAGTCGAATAAATTTCCATAATATGTGAAACTTGTCTAGACACTTGCAAAAAACTGGCGCTGCTATTTGACGCACTATCGCTGACGATTTGGCTCTGTCGCCTGGCGAGAAAATTGTCGTCTGGCAACAGAGTCTGTTTTATGGCGCTAGTCTTGAAATTTTGCGGACATGCATTTTTTACTTCGGGGATACTGAATTTGAAGGGATTAAAGTGGCCGCACCCTGTATGGGTTGCCTACGTATCCTTTACTTAAGGAATCAGGCCAAACGTAGCTCTCTTGAGTGTTTCACTCAAGTACTTATGGGTAGTATTTCTTAAGTTGGTCAAGGTTTGTCATGTTTGAAAATTCATTGCCATCCATATCAGTTAATTTAGCCGCGCCTCCTGATAGGATTGTTTTGACAATATATGGTCCAGACCAATTAGGCCGGAATTTGCCTCTTGGATCTAAAACATTTTTTCTTCATGCTTTTAATACCAAGTCCCCAACCTTTGATATTTCTAGTCTTGACCTTTTTATTGAAATGTCTAGCCATGCGGGTTTGATAACATTGGGTATGATGTAGAGCTTATAGTCGTTTTTCATCGAGTAGGATTAGCTCTTCATATCGTGCTCTAGTCCATTCAACTTCATCGAGTTTACTTTCTAACGCAATGCGTAAAGAAGGTATTTCTAACTCTACAGGTTGTACGACATCCATTCCGTATACTAAGTTAAATGGCGTATTTCCTGTTGACGTTCGGATTGACGTGCGATAACCCCACAGTGCGAAGTGATGTTTGTCAGACCAATCCTTATAATTTTCAGTCATTTTTTCAATGATCGTTTTCAGATTTTTATTAGCGGCCTCAACTGCTCCATTTGCTTGAGGTCTATACGGGGAAGAATGGTGATGTTGAATGCCATACTTTTGTAGAAATTCTTCACATTCTGATTGAAAGTGAGTACCATTGTCACTTATAATTTCATGTGGGACTCCGTATCGACAAATTATGTTTCTTTCGATAAAGAGTGCTACATGCTTGGCGGTGAGTTTGGCATATGATTGTGCTTCCACCCACTTTGTGAAGTAATCTATTGCAACTAAGATGTATTCATGACCTCCTGTTCCGGGGCGTGTAATCTTTCCAATTATGTCTATTCCCCATGTAGAGAAAGGCCATGGTGAAGTATAGGTGTAGAGAAGAGATGGTAGGATATGTTGCAAATTTGCGTAAATTTGACATTTTGGGCATTTTTTTACATATTGATGACAATCTTTATTCATGGTAGTCCAGTAATATCTTTCTCGAATTATCTTTTAGACTAGCTGTTTGGGGTATTTTTACCCTTGGCAAGTGAACCAATGAGGAGGTGCCACGTGTCAGAGGCTGGCGGGTCACCCTTGACCAATCTCCAGCTGACATGTGGCCTCTCCAGATATTTCCTTAGAATTGCGGCCTTCAAGGGCCCAATTCCCCATAAATCCGCCCTTTGGCGGCGCAGCCCATCAATCCTAGGTTAAAATAACCTAGGAAGGGCACCCTTCCCAAGGACCCTATAAATAGGGAGATATTCCCCCAAAATGAGGGACACACACACACATTTATTATCATTTATTGCATCCTACTTTCTCTCTCATCAGAGAACACCTGAGCTTGGAATCCAAGCAGATCCCCACCTAAATTTCCGCACTTTTTATTCTCCTTCAAGTTACTAACTTGAGCGTTGGAGGCGGAGCACCACCCAACCGGTGTCTTCGTTGTTTTTGCAGGTACAGAGTCGGTAGGACCAGTCTTCGAGTTGTAACTCTCCCGAGGGACAAAAATACCCAAAACATTTGGCGCCGTCTGTGGGGAGAGTACCTCAAGATGGTTCAAAATTCTGTACCGATTCATGATTCTACTTCTCTGCGTCCGGGAACTCAGTCGGGAATTCCGGAAGGCATGCAACCGGTTATTCAGCCGGTGGGATTTGAAATCCCCCAGCCTCCATCTCAACCTCAGCCAGAGGTATTCACTGAGGAGGAGGATGAAGAAGAAGACAATGATGTTGAGACTTACATCTCTAGGGATGGTTCTCTCATCTCTAAATCCATCCGTTCCAGAGACCATCTGGAACGAAATTTGGGTCAGGCAGGCCCTAGCAGCCGGCCCACTAGGAGGTCAGACGGGGAAACTCGGAAGACCAGAGAAGAAGCTCCAGTTACCCGGGGCGAGCTCATGAAATTCATGAACTCTTTCAAGGGTGAGATCAAAAAGATGATCAACAACAAGGCAGGCTCTTCCAAGAGTCAGCCGGCTAAAAAGACTCCCAATTCAGGGAAAAAGAAGAAGCCGGTCAAGGACAGGCAGCCAACTCCTCATCCAAAGGAGAAGGCAGCCGCAACACTTGACTGGTCTAAGATTCTGATGCCCCGGCGACCTCAGCCGGAGACACAAAATGCGTCTACCTTCGATGCAAGACAAGTCATCGATCGGAGGAGGCGGCAGCAGTCTGAGTCAGCTTCTACCTCAAGCTTTCCAGACAGCTTCAACCGAGCATCTGCAAGGAACTCTATGTCCTTGCATGAGAGTCGGACAGGCGGTAAAACCGTCAACACCGAACCTCAGCTAATGATAGGGTCTATGCCATACGCACCCCAGGCGCAGTATGGGCAATATGGCCTCCAATTCATGCAGCCACCTCCATTCGGAGGTCAGGCGGCATATGCTGATATCCAGCCTTTGGACTGGCAGCTCCGGCTGATGAGGCTAGGCGAACAGCCGTCTGCCTTTGCAGCCAATATAACCGAGGCGGCTCAGCCAGCCAAGGTTAAAAACATTTTGGTTGGTGCTTATGATGGCACCACCAACCCTGAAGATCACCTGATGGCATACACCAACCTAATGTGTTTACAAGGTTGGGATGACGCCACTTGGTGCCGCTGTTTTCCGGCTACATTGAAGGGCATTGCCCAGCAATGGTTTGGCAACTTGCCAGCCGGATCTGTTGATTGATTCAAGAAGCTAGCCTTCTTGTTTGCCACCAACTTCTCAATGAACATCCCTGCTAAAAAGACAAGTTTAGACTTGAGCACTATTAAGCAGGGAGAGAGAGAAGGGCTACGCTCATATGTCAGGCGGTTCAACCTGGTCAGAATTCAGATCCAGGGACTGTCTAACGAGGTAGCATTTACAGACTTCTTCAAGGGTCTGAGAGACGGGTCGACCTTTAAGTTTGACCTTGTCAGAAAAGGAGCTTTTACTTTACAGGCGGCCCTGAGGGAGGCGGAAAGCTATATACAAGCAACCGACCTCTGTACGCCTGGTAACCAGTCGGACTCCAAAAAGTCTGACAAACAAAAAGAAAGCCGGTCTGCTCAGCCGGCGAAGAAAAAAGAAGAGAGCAAGAAAAGAAAGGAAGTCTGGGCGGTCAGCGATTCTGAGCAGCCGTCCCAGAAAAAGAAAAAAGAGTTTAAACCGTACGTTCCCCGGTACGAGTTTAACAAGGATTGTAACTCCATCCTCATGGAGGTAAAGGACCGGCTGTCCATTGAGAAGCCGAATCCAATGAAGAGCTCTGTTCAGTCCCGGAATAAGAACAAATATTGTCAATTCCATGAGGAGGTTGGCCATGACACCAACGACTGCTTCAGTTTACAGCGGACGTTGGACCGTCTGGCTGACAAAGGACAGCTAAAGTCCTATATTTCTAAGTCCCCAGCCGGGGCAAAGAAGAAGAGCAAGGGTCAGTCCTCCAAGGCTGTCTCCCAGCCTGCAAGTAGTTCGGAAACCGACAGGGATCCGGTCTACACCATAGCAGGCGGATTTTCGTGTGGTGGCCCTACCATCCGGGGCACCAAAAGCCATCTTAGAAAGATGGATAAAGATGATGAGGGGCAGGCGTCTGCCGGCTCCACTTTTCCGGATGTCCTTATTACTGAAAAGGACAGGGGCAGCGTCCGCCGCCCGCATGACGATCCGGTTGTCATTGAATGCAAGGTCGCCAACCAGTTAGTTGGGCGCATCCTTATAGACACCGGCAGCTCGTCGGACATCATCAGTCTCCGGTGCTTGCAGAAGCTGAAATACAACTCTAGCAGCATGCATCCGGTTACCCACCCCTTGGTTGGTTTTGGGGGTGGGATGGTCTATCCAGCCGGTAGAATTGACTTACCAATCCGGCTGGGTGAGAAGGGCAAAGGACGACACATGGTTGTTAGGTTCTTGGTCGTTGAGGAACTGACCGCCTACAACATCATTTTAGGCCGGCCAACCCTCAACGAAGCCAAGGCTGTAATCATCCCTTCTCTCATGCTCATCAAGTATGAGAGGGATGATGGTTCTGTTGGTTCCCTGAACGGGGATCAGAAGACGGCGAGGGAATGTTACCTCTCAGCCGTCAAAGACACTGTGGCCGCAGACGGCCAAGGGAAGGAACCAATAGACCTTGACAATGTCAAAGATGCTCCCTCACCCCCACCAGCAGCCGGAAAAAAGAGAAAAGCTGCAGAGCTGGTGGTGGTGAAGAAAGAAAAGAAATAGCAACCACTGACCGGTGAACGGTCAGAGGAGCTCCGTCCCCAACCGGCTGGTGAAACAATTGACCTTGCTCTGGATGACAGTCGTCCGGAGCGAACTGTTAAGGTTGGGACGGTTGCTAATGCTGTTTTAGGTGCAGACTTGCACCTCCTGCTGAAAGAATTCAAAGACGTGTTTGCCTTTGAAGTGGAAGAGATGCCGGGCATCAGTCCGGATCTTGCTGTTCACAAACTCGCCGTGGATCCAAAGATGAAGCCCATCCGGCAAAAGAAGAGAAACCACGGTGAGGAAAGAAGTCAGGCGGCAGCTGCCGAAGTAAAAAAGCTGTTGGATGCCAGGTTCATTCGGCCTTGTAATTTCCCCGACTGGGTGGCAAACATTGTGCTTGTAAAGAAGCCGAATGGTACCTGGCGGATGTGTGTAGATTATACAGATCTCAACAAGGCATGCCCAAAGGATAGTTATCCACTTCCAAAAATTGACAGTTTGGTCGATTCAACAGCCGGACATGCCTTGATGAGTTTTATGGATGCCTATTCCGGCTTCCATCAGATACCCCTGTGGAAAAAAGATCAAGAAAAGACTGCCTTTGTCACTGATCAGGGGTTATTCTGCTATACTGTGATGCCGTTTGGCTTGAAGAATGCGCCGGCTACGTTCCAACGGATGATTAACACAGTCTTCATTAATCAAATTGGGAGGAATGTAGAGGCGTATATTGATGACATGATAGTCAAATCCAAGCAGCAGGCGGATCACCTTGCTGATCTCCGAGAAACCTTCACCACCCTCAGGCGGCATAAGGTTATGTTAAATCCCAAGAAGTGTGTCTTTGGTGTTGAGTCTGGGAAGTTTCTCGGATTCCTGATTGATCAAAGGGGGATAGAGGCTAACCCTGAGAAGATACAGGCGGTAATTGACATGAAGTCACCCCGCACTGTCAAGGAAGTTCAGAGACTCACTGGTTGCTTGGCCGCCTTGGGGAGGTTCCTCAGCCGGTCAGGTGACAAATGCCTTTACTTCTTCCAAGCAATCAGGAAGAAGACTAGATTTGAATGGGGGGATGATGCTGAGGCGGCATTTCAAAAGCTGAAAGAACACTTGCACTCTTTGCCAAGGCTTGTTAGTCCTTTGCCAAGAGAAAAGTTGTACGTGTACCTAGCCGTCTCAGACCATGCCCTCAGTACCGTTCTCCTTGCTGAACGAGACGGTACGCAGCTCCCGGTCTATTTCATTAGCCATGTGTTAAAAAATGCTGAGCTCCGGTACCCCATGGTGGAAAAATTTGGCCTTGCTCTATATATGGCCTTCAAAAAGTTGAAGCCATACTTTCTGGCACATCCGGTGGTAATCTACACCGACCAGCCCCTCAAGCGGCCAATGTCCACTCTGGAGTCATCCGGTAGAATGCTGAAATGGGCTATTGAAATACAAAGCCTTGAGATCTCCTACGAACCAAGAAAAGCGGTGAAAGGTCAGGCGTTTGCCGACTTCATTGTTGAAATGACTCGTCCGGCTCTCCCGGATAATGTTGATCAGGTTTGGAAGGTGTATGTAGACGGAAGCTCTACTAGAAACGGCTGTGGTGCAGGCATTGTTTGTGAATCTCCAGAAGGAGATAGATATGAGTATGCACTACGGTTTAAGTTTCAAGCCTCAAATAATGAGGCGGAGTATGAAGCCTTGCTAGTCGGAATCCGCATGTGTAAGGCAGCAGGGGCAACAAAGATTGACGCCTACTCTGATTCTCAGTTGGTTGTTAGCCAGTATGAGGGCACCTATGAAGCGACCCATCCGGCAATGATCAAATATCTTCAGGTCGTCAAAAATGAGGCTGGGACACTTGAGGAATTCAGATTAAGTCAAGTGCCCCGGTCAGAAAACCATTCGGCGGATGCACTGTCAAAATTGGCATCGTCCGCCTGCCATGATACGCCCCGGTCAGTCTTTTGGGAAGTTCTTGAAAAACGAAGCATCTATGAAGAGCCCATTGGAATTCTGGATCGAATTTCTACTTGGATGGATGGCATCCGGACGTATCTGGCAGACGGCACGCTCCCTGATTCACCTCAGGAAGCAGCCGTCATAAAAAAGAGAGCAGCAAACTTCGAGTTGAGAAACGGAGAGCTCTTCAAGGCTGGTTTTCTCAAGCCCTTGTTGAAATGTGTCACCCCAGAAAAGGGGAAGGAGGTACTTGAAGAGTTGCATGCGGGATTTTGCGCCTCCCATATAGGCGGCAAGTCCCTAGCCGTCAGAGCCAGGCGGCATTATTTTTGGCCTACCCTCGAGGCAGACGCCAAGGAATTTGTGAAGAAATGTGATAAATGCCAGAGATTTGGCAAACTAATACATCGCCCGGCTACTGACCTGACGGCAATCCACAGCCCGGTCCCGTTTGCTAAATGGGGCATGGACATTTTGGGTCCATATACGCCTGCTCCAGGCGGAAAGCGCTATATTTTGGTGGCTGTGGACTATTTCACCAAATGGGTGGAGGCGGAGGCAGTTAAGAATATCAAGACAAAGGACGTTATCTCTTTCATTTGGAAGAACATTATCACCCGGTTTGGGGTACCTATGTCTATGGTATTTGATAATGGTCCTCAGTTTGAAACGCCTTAGCTCAAGACTTGGTTAGGAGATCAGGGCATCTCAAGCTTTTTTGCCTCAGTCGGCCGTCCCCAAGCAAACGGTCAGGTTGAGGCATTCAACAAACTCATATCAGACGGAATCAAGAAGAAAATTGAAAGAGCCGGTGGCCTATGGGCTGAAGAATTAATCCATGTTTTGTGGGCCATCCGGACAACTGCTAAGGGGTCAACCGGAGAAACCCCATTTCTCATGGTATACGGGGCTGAAGCCGTTCTACCCATTGAACACTATGAGCCTACGCTCAGAGTGATGCTCTATGATGAAGAGGCAAATTGGGAGGCCATGCGGTTGGCATTGGACTCCCTCCCGGAACGCAGGGGCAATGCTGCTCTGCGACATGAGATCTACCGTCTGAGAATGACGCGAGCCTACAACAAAAGACTGCACAAACGTCCTTTGAAAGTGGACGACTTTGTGTTACGAAAAATGGAGGCAACCGGTAGTGCCAATGAGCTTGGAAAGCTGACTCCTAATTGGGAAGGTCCTTACCGGATCTATGAAGAAGTTAGGGATGGCACCTACCGCCTGGAAACCCCAGACGGTAGACGCCTGCCTAGAACTTGGAATGTAGACAACTTAAAAAAGTACTACTTCTGAGATTTGTAAAAACCTTTTGTAACAAGTATTAATGAGAAATGTCCTTGTTTCATGTATTGTCTTTTTACTTCCGTCTGGGTTTACCCATACTACTCGAGGCCAACGGCCAGATAAAAACTAAGTTTGAAGCTTAGTATATGGAAATAAAAATCCATATTGACAAGAGGCTAATAGCCGGATCCTAAAGCTAAGCACAAAACCGTTTAGCAGCTAGCAGCCGGTCTAACAGTTGGACCTGAGGTCAAAAGCCGGATGGCTGTCCATTTTCTCAGAATTCGTCTATGCCAATATGGCTATAGACGTCCGGCGACACCCCTCCGGGTGCAATCGTCGCAAAGAACAGCCACCTTGCTTGTTCTACGTACAATGCAGGCGGCAAAGATTGAGTGGCTAAAATAGCCACCTCATAGCCGTCTGACCGTGTTATTTTTGCTAAGTAATATTTGGTTGTAATTGCTCCGGCTGATTATCACCATCAGCCGGAGAACCATCATAAGTTTTTACTTAGTTAAATTTTCTTCAAATTGCGCACTATTAGGGCAAACCCCTTATTTTTTGCGTAATGGCTATAAAGAAAACCCAGGCGGTTTGATACCGACTGGGGTAGAGGTTGTATGTCTGTCATTTGTCCGGCTATGTACTTGGTTTGGGGCAATCACTGTTGTGATTGATTGCCTTACAAACATCTCATACTCATTAAAGTATGAGAAGTTTCCAAGGCAACCAATCCTTTTTTGGATTAAACCAACCACACAGCCGTCCAGGGGCAAAGACAGGCAGCCGAAATTGAACTTGCCGCATGCTTTTCATAAGATAGGCAAACTCACAAGAAATATATCGAGTATATATGCAAGTAAAAAATTGAGTATATACGCAAATATAAGAAAACCGACTGGGTCGGTGTAATTCATAAAATAAACTGGCTCAAGGCCAGGAGTAAATGTTAGCCGGAATTACATCCGGAAAAGTTACATGAATACTCGGCGCACAGGCCGGAAAAGCAAGATAGGCATACTGCCGCAGAAGAAGAAGCCGGTCAAGGAACTACGCCGCTGGCTGTTCCGGCTGGGCTGGAGTTGTGGAAGGAACATCATCTGAAATCTCAACCTCTTCAGGCTGGTTTTCCTTGTTCACTTTCTCAATAATCTCATCAAGGTCCGGCTCCTCAGTGTCCGAAACCTCAGCGCCATTCTCCAAAGCCCATTCCTTGAAGGGAGCCGGAGCTTGATCCTGAAGCATCTTGGCATCATACGCCTCAGTGGCGTAGTTATACCTCAGCTTGTAGACCTCAAAGTCTACCTCCGGATAGAGAAGCCCCCAGGCATAACGGAGGCGGATCTCATTGTCCCGCTCATTCTCCTTGATGAGCCGGTTCTGCTCAGCCTGGAGCTCCTCAGCATGTTTTCCCTTCAAAGCGGCAAGATCCGCAATCAGCCGGGACTTGTCTGCTCTGAGGGCAGCATTCTCTTCATCGGCTCCCTCTAATGCCTTAAGGTTGGAGCCGGCTGTTTTCAGTTGTTGCTCCAGTTCTTGAATTTTGTTGTTGGCCTCATCATTTGCAGCCGTCAACGTCCTTACCAGCTCCTCCTGTTTCAACTCGAGGGCTTTAATCTCAACATCAAAATTTATATATGCATATTCAGCAGAGTTGAGATTAGCTTGAGCCCTTCTTTTGGCATCAGTTACCTCTTCCTGCTTCTTCCGGAAAGGTTGCCGGAGCCCGTCCACCCGGATCATAACCTGAGCAGGGTCATCCGGGAAATTATACACTTGGCAAAACTGAAAGATAGAAAGCAGTGAAAAGAAATGAAAAAAGACCAGGCGCAAGTTTCACTTACCTCCGCCAGCTGCCCCAGAATCTGGTCGAAATCCACTTCGTGGCGGTTGGGTATGGAGTTCTTCTCCGTCTGGGTGAGAGCCCTCACCATCCGTTTCCCAAACCCGGCCAGGTCCGGGGCAGAAGTAGCATCTGCAGCATAAGAAGGACTTGGTGAGAGACTAGCAGCATATTTGGCACTCATCCTCTGCCGGCTACTCACAGAGCCCCCGGAAGGGTCAGTCATAGTCTTGACGCGCATAAAATCAAGCGGCCAAGGGATTTCAATCTTACCTCTTGAAGAAGCCCTAGCCGGCTCTTCACCTGCGGCTGCAGCACCACCTGCAGCCTTGGATGGCTCGCCATCCTTCGATGCTCCCGGAGCATCCGACTTTTTCCTTGACCGCTCTGAGTTTTCACTCAGAGTAGCCATGGCCTCGGGGCCCTTTCCCCCGGTTGTTGGAAAGCCTTTGGCATTAACGCCAGAAGTTGTTGAGGTGGCCTTCTTCCCGGACTTAGCAGCCGGTTTCTGAAGGTTATCATCCCCAGGTCTTTTCAAGACCTTCGTCATGGAACGGGGAAGAACGCCGGATGAGGCCTGCAAAATGCACTGAAAATGTCACTCATCCGGAAACGAAAGAACTTGGAAAATTGCAAGTAAAGATAAATTTTCTTACCCCTCCTTTCTTGGCCTCCTTGGCCTCTAGGCTGGCCTTCTTGGCCAGAATGTTCTCTTTGCGGAGCTGAGCCGCAGATTTCTGAGGGGTCTTAGCCGGATCGACCATCCTCCTTGCTTCCTCTGCAAAAAGAACAGAAAAATGTTAGAACAAGATCAAAGTCAAAGCAACAAGTTTAAAAAGCAGACGGAAGACCGCCGGGTGGGTAAGTGAATCTACCCTTTGAGAACATGGGGCTCAACCCACAGGCGGACAAGAATCTCTCATCCGCAAAGAAATCCGGGTGGGGGATCCAGTTCTTTGGAACAACTATATGAGACCCATCCCCCAGGGACTCAGTTGTCGTCTTGAAGAACCCCGGCTCTATTATTTGCTCCCGGGCTTTGGTGGTGAGAGCTGGGCGTACGCACTTCTGGCCCACCAAAGCCGGCTCTTTGTTGTAGCGCCGGAGAATCTTATTCATTCTCAGATTTGGGGAGGAGATCAGGTACCACTTGTCTTTCCATCCTCCCCACTTGGACACTTTGTCCAAGGTCATCAAGAACTCCGGGAGCGTGGAGATAGTGTACCACGCTCCATATCCGCCTGGGGCACTTTTGAGATAGTGCATATGGGCGAAAGCGGTGAAGCTGGGCTCAATGTCCTGGAGCTCGCAGGCGGCGATATAGCTCAGGATATTGACCCAAGAATTAGGCGTAAGTTGCCAAACTCCCAGATCATATCCCTTCAAGATTTTCCGGATGCCTCTGTGAAGAGGAAAGCGGAGTCCGGCCTCTATCACCGCCTCATAGCAGACGAAATAGTTGTCTGCATTTTCAATATCATCCCCCCAGGCAAGAACAGCATCAGCCGGTGGGACTATGATTTCCCAGTTCTCCCCAAAGGGGTGTAGCTGCTTGAAAGCTTCGAAGCTGCTCTGAAGGAGGGCCCTGTCGCCAGGCCTCATCCGGGTTTTGGTAGGATCCGGGTTTGTTTCTTTCTTTGCTGTTTGGCGATAAGCCTCAGCAAGTTTATCTCCCTCTGCCCCGGATCCTTCCTGCTCCTCAGCCGTTTCTTCAGCCGAGTTGTTCTGATCTGGGGAAGAGGCGGTCTCCTCACCGCCTCCCCTGGAGTCACTGCCGCTTGAGGAAGACGAGCTGTCCTCAGCTGAGTAGCTTTGCTCAGCCGCCTCATAATCTTCCTCCCTCACTACATCACTTGCGGGCACTTCCCTAGTGCGCCGCCTCCTGGGCTTGGTAGTCGTTTGTTTAGTTCTGGCCATTGTGTCCTGCACAGACACAGAGAGGGAAGAAGCCGGAGATGAGCAAAGTACTCCAGAAACTCCAGACAAGGCACCCCCAGTTCTAGACTCAGCCGTCCCTGCTGACCAGCTCAGCGTCCTAAGCAGTGCCGTGTGTGCAAATGGAGAGTTCATTTTATTTGAAAAAAGAAAAAATCAATGTATACACCCGGAATTCGACGTATACAGGATCAAGAAAAAAGACAGGAAAACTTAAAGAAGGGAACGGATGGTTACCTTGCTTTGAGTTCTGAAAAATCTGAAAACGGTGGAGCAACCGGTGACCGGGTGACTTCAAAGGAGCACTCGGAAATCTTGAACTTGCTTGAATGCAGCCGGAATCTGAGCGTCTCTCTCTTTCTCTCTCTAGAAAAGTCAAGATGTGAAAATGAGGGAGAATGGGGGGGGGGGGGGTAAATCCCTATTTATAGGGGGTAAAATGATGAGAAATCCAGTCATCACTGTCAAAATAGCCGTTTTTTACTGTTCATCTCTCATGGGGTGACGCGTGTCACAGGCCCCACGTGGCCTGCCACGTGGCACCTGTGAGGGGCAAATGTTTGGGGTATTTTTACCCTTGGCAAGTGGACCAATGAGGAGGTGCCACGTGTCAGAGGCTGGCGGGTCACCCTTGACCAATCTCCAGCTGACATGTGGCCTCTCCAGATATTTCCTTAGAATTGCGGCCTTCAAGGGCCCAATTCCCCATAAATCCGCCCTTTGGCGGCGCAGCCCATCAATCCTAGGTTAAAATAACCTAGGAAGGGCACCCTTCCCAAGGACCCTATAAATAGGGAGATATTCCCCCAAAATGAGGGACACACACACACATTTATTATCATTTATTGCATCCTACTTTCTCTCTCATCAGAGAACACCTGAGCTTGGAATCCAAGCAGATCCCCACCTAAATTTCCGCACTTTTTATTCTCCTTCAAGTTACTAACTTGAGCGTTGGAGGCGGAGCACCACCCAACCGGTGTCTTCGTTGTTTTTGCAGGTACAGAGTCGGTAGGACCAGTCTTCGAGTTGTAACTCTCCCGAGGGACAAAAATACCCAAAACACTAGCAATTTGCCGTTAACATGTGTTCCGCATATACCTTCATGGATTATTCTCATAGCTCTTTGAGCATCTTTTTTGCCTACACATAATAGAGCTCGTCCCTTAGGTACCCTTTTGTGTAGTTCATTTCCTATGAGTACAAACTGGGAAGCTAAGAGTCTTAATGCTCTTTTCGCTCTTTTGTCAGCATGAGGAGGATATTCTCCTTTGGTGACATAATTCAATATATCTATGAGCCATGGTTCCTCCTCTGGTTTTTCTTCTTGAATTACTTCGTCATCTTCTATGGCTTAGATGTATGCTGGTTTATGCCATTTTTTTATGGTTAAAGGCATTTGCTCAATTTCCTTAGGTATTCTAACCATTGAGGCTAGCCTTGCCAAGGCGGCGAATTGGTTTTCCTCTCTAGGTAGGTAAGTGTATTCCACTTTTTCCAATTGATCGGTGAGAGTTTCCAAATATGTTTGGTAAGGAGCTAAGATTTCAATCCTAACTTTCCATCTTTTGGAAATTTGATTAATAATTAGGGAGGAATCTCCAAATATCCGGAGTTTCTTTACGCCTAAGGCTAAAGCGGTTTCGAGGCCTACCACGCATGCTTCATATTCGGCTGCGTTGTTGGTGACGTCGAAATCTAATTTGATGGATATAGGGACATGTTCTTCTTTAGGTGATACTAATAAGACTCCTACGCCGCACCCCTTTATGTTTGAGGCTCCATCAAAATATAGAGTCCATGTATCATCCTCTGTCATCATTAAATTTTCGTCTGGGAATTCATTCTCTTCTAAGGGTGTTGAATCTTCTATAGGGAAATCTGCTAGAAAATCCGAGACCACTGATCCTTTAATTACCTTTTGAGGCATAACCTTATGTCGAATTGGGCCAAATTTACTATCCATCTTGAGATACGCCCGTTAAGCGTAGATCTTTCGAATAGGTATTTTAGGGGATCCATTCGTGAGACTACGTAAACGGTATGCACGAGCATGTAATGTCTCAACTTAGTTATGGCCCACACCAACGCGAGGCACAACTTTTCCAATGGTGTGTAGCGTGTTTCATACTCGAGCATTTTCTTACTTAAGTAGTAAATGGCATTTTCTTTGCTTTCTACCTCTTGTGCGAGCATAGCTCCCATTGTTTCCTTTGTGACGGTTAAGTATAGTCTTAAGGGTATTCCGGGGAGTGCTGGAGCTAATACGGGAGGATTCGAGAGATAGGTTTTGATTTTCTCAAAGGCTTTTTGACACTCATCGTCCCATATGATTGGTACATTTTTCTTAAGCTTTTTGAATATTGGTCCGCATATCGTGGTTAACTTGGATATGAACCTACTTATGTATTGCAACCGGCCAATAAATCCTCGAATTTGCTTTTCGGTTTTGGGCGGTGGCATGGACATGATTGCTTTAATTTTGGTGGGATCTATCTCTATTCCTCTAGAGCTTATGACATAACCCAAGAGTTTCCCTGAGGTAACTCCAAAAGCACATTTAGAGGGGTTTAACCTCATGTTGTATTTTCTTAATCTTTCAAAGAACTTCTTTAAGGCTATTGGATGTCCTTGGCGGTCTTTTGATTTTACAATCATGTCATCCACATAGACCTCCACTTCTTTATGCATCACATCATGGAGTGGGGCAGTTGCTGCTCGTTGGTAAGTAGCACCCTCGTTTTTTAAACCGAATGGAATTACTGTGTAGCAATAAGTACCCCAAGGTGTTATGAATGTTGTTTTCTCCATATCTTCTTCGGCCATGAGGATTTGATTGTATCCTGCGTACCCATCCATAAACGAGAGAAGTGCATGGTTTGCTGAGTTATCAACCAAAATATCGATGTGTGGTAAAGGGAAGTCGTCCTTTGGACTTGCCTTATTTAAATCTTGATAGTCGACACACATTCGAACTCTACCATCTTTTTTCGGAACCGGGACAACATTGGCGACCCATTCGGGGTATTTGGATACCCTGATAAAACCTGCAGTTATTTGTTTTTGTACTTCTTCTTTTATCTTAAGGGCGACGTCGGGTTTCATTCGACGTAACTTTTGTTTTACAGGTTTCATTCCTGGAATTAATGGTATCGTGTGTTGAGCTATTTCCCTATTAATGCCTGGCATATCTTCGTATGACAAAGCAAATACATCGATAAATTCTTTAAGTAGATTAATTAAAACGGTTCTTTCTTCTTTGTTTAGCGTTAGTCCGATTTTAACTTCTCTCTTAATGGTTGGATCTTTTGAGATATCAACCGTTTCTGTATCCTCAATTATTGGTGTCTTATTTTCAAGTGTTTCCATTGCTTTAATTATTTCTTTATCATTTTCATCATTAGTTAAGCAATGCTCGTCATCTTTAGATAAAGAAAAACAAGAGGAATACGGGGAAGAAGACATATTATTAAATTCAGAAATCATTACATCAAACAAAGAAATGTCCGTCGGGACTTGATTGCTAACTATCCTAGGAGTAGAAATAGAAGGTGAGGGTGCTACAACTAAAGACTTAGAAGACTCGATAAGGGAAGACTCTAACTCAGACTCTGACTCAGACGATTCTTCGAATATTGGTCCTTGCCCTGTAGTTACTGAAATCTTCTTTCCATTCGTAGTGATTATCTTCACTGTCTTGCGCCATCCACGCTCTTGTTCTTCTATTGGAGTGATAAGTTTGGAGGGGTCAAAATTTTCACTTTGGAGAACCGCTTGGATAAGTGAAGAATTATCCTCCGTGTATCTTGATTCGTTCTTTTCCCTTCAAAAGAGGAGTCCCATGACATTAAAGTCGAAACGAGGAGGTGCCTTTTCCTTATATATTGGAGCTGGGATCTCGTCTAGGAAACAACAATCCAAAAAGATTTCGAACCCAGGCTGCCTTATACCATTCACAACAAAGGGTTCAGGAAATTCAAGACAAGGAAAGTCCTCTCCTTCTCTTATAAATTGTCCATTTAAGGTGAGAGGATATTGATCCATGGGTATTTCCTTTTTTTGTGTGCGGGCATTTCTTCGTGCTTTCGATTTTTCCTGGGCCCGTTTAAGGTCTTCGCGAGTTGGTTCAAAACCAAGTCCGAAAGTATCCAATTTAGGGAGGCCAGGTAAGCCCATGTGTTTAGCTACTCCTTTCTTCTTTCCTAGAGTCATTCCAGGAAAGTGTCCTTGTTTTCTTAGGATAGCATTCGTTATCATGTTTGAGTGGAGGTCATAATGGAGAGGGGTCCTTTCATCTTCCTCTATTAAGGAGACCTCTTCGCTAAAGCCCCACAAATCTTCATCATTTTCATCGTGTTCCACATTAATTAGTGGATTTTCTACTGTTTTAATCCTCATAGATGAAGCATCAATGGTAATTGGAATGCCTCCAACTATAGCCTTTACTTGTTGATGAAGAGACGAAGGGACGACCTTTAAATCATGAAGCCAAGGGCGTCCCAATAGCAAGTTAAAAGATGCCTTGATATCTACTACTTGAAATGTAGTAGCATGCTCAATTGCGCCCGCCGTTATATTCATGGTAATCGTCCCTAATGCTTGACGACGCGAATTATCATAAGCTCTTATGGCCTAGGTTGACGGGGATAAATCCTCATCTCTTATTCCCAACATTCTTGCGGTTCTAAGTGGGCACACATTAATTGATGAACCGTTATCCACAAGAGTCATAGGGACATTCACTCTTTTGCATATGATTGTGAGGTTTAGAGCTTTATTGTGTTTGTCACCTTCCGGTGGTAGATCTTTATCCGAAAAAGTGACTAAATTAATTGGACTTGGGAGGTCGCTCGTGAGGAAGTTTGCAAGTCCCTCAGGAATGGTATCCGAATCTATGCCTACTTTAGCCAGTGCATCCATGATTGCAACTCTATGTTCTCGAGATGTGGCTAAGAGTTTCCATACATTCATTTCAACTTTAGTCTTTTTTAACTGTTTGACAACATCGTTGTCTTCTATCATAGGCACGAGAATTTGCTGAATAGAAGGTATGGGTTGTGTTGAAATGGGAGGTTGTATTCTCCCGGACCTAGTGAGGACATCTATGGGCGAATCCTCCTCATCCCAAATGTCACTTACTGGGTATATTGTTGATAGAGGAGTTTCTTCAATGTCTTTAAGGTAAACATCCTCATCATCACTGTCCCATACTCCATTAATCATGGCATCTTGTGGAAGTTGAACTAATTTCTTCTCATCAATCAAACGTTGAACCAAGTCCTTAAACTTGAAGCATTGCTCTATTGTATGTCCCCCTGATTGATGATATGCACAATAATATTTGTCTGTTCTTTTCAGCGATTCAAATGGTCTTGGTTCGAGAGGTTGAATTTTTCCATTCTCGAAGAGCATCTTGAATATATTTGTGTATGATGTCCCAATTGGAGTATATTTCCTTTTATTCTTTTTGGGAGTGTCAATTACTTGGAGAGAAAAAGGTTTCTTTTGCTTAAGTGGGCGTTTACTTTTAAGTAACTCATTTTTCTCTTTTATGGCCTCGAAGGTTTGTGAGATTAGCTTTTTCAATTCCGACAATACTAATGTCAATGCCAATACTTCTTGCTTAGTTGCAGGTTCCTGACCAGAGAATTCGAGAGCATCTTCGAAGACTTCTTCTTCAATGGTCTCGATAGACTCCATAAGACTAGACGGATCCTCTTGGTTTTCTTCGTCGGAAATAGCCAAAGAATCTGATAGTGGTGCAGTCTTGATACTTGGCTTCTTACTTGCAGGAGGTAATGGGAGCTTGTTACTATCGATCAAATCTTGAATGGCTTCCTTTAATCTCTTACAATTTTCTGTAGGACGACCCCCTACCTTGGTGATATTTGCAATGTGCATTTGGGTTCCAGCTAGCCGTTCTCCTTTCGACAGGTGGGTCCCCAAATGGTCCAATAGGAGTTATAAGACCTTTTGCATGTAAGCGATCAAATGCGGTGTCATAACTCATACCAATAGGAGTATAATTCTTCCTAAATGGTTTCTTTTGTCCTTGATTATTATTCATTGCCAATACTTCATTATGAAGAAAAGTGCTAACATTATTTGAGTGGGTAGATTTGGATGAAGAAGGATTGTCGTTCTTCTTATTTTTCCAGCCACTACTTGAGTTGTTATTAGCAACTTTCTGTTTAGCAAGGTCATCTTCAATATTAATTCCAATATCATATACAGCTTTGAAATTGTTTAAGTTGCTTTGGTATTTAAGGTGCTTAGAGTATTTTTCTTGGAGGTTCTTAATGAACATCCTAACGGATTCCTTTTCACTAGGAACTTCAACCATTTTTGTAGTAGTTTCCCTCCATTTATTGAAGAAGGAGGTGAAACCCTCATTTTCTTTTTGTTTTAGCATTTCTAATTCTCTATGATCGGTTTCAACTTGTATATTGCATTTATACCTTTCAATGAAAGCGCTCACAATAGATTCCCAACTAGAGGTCTTTTCTTTATCAAGTGAAAAGTACCACTGTTGACATACAGCTTCTAAGGATAATGAAAATACAGAATGAAATGTTTTTCTATCTATCCCCTTAATACTCATTACAATTTCAAAAGCTCTTAAATGAAAATAGGGATTATCCATAGCCTTGAACTTAGGGATGTCATTGGGATTGAACTTTTGTGGAAGAAGGTCCTTATCCACCGAGACCCCTTGGGAGCTAATCTCTTGAAATCTGAAATCGTTGGACAGTTTGCCCAAGCTTTTCTGGATTAGGTCCATTTGTTTTTGTTTTTCAGGATTACTTATTTGCAAAGATAGGTTTTGCAACATCTCAGCCAAGTTGGCTACCTGTCCCTGACTTCATTAAGTTCTTCTTGACTAGCCATTGCCTTATTAGCTTTCCTTTTCCTACCGATTGGTTTGTCAAAAAGTAAAACTTGAAAAAGTGTTGTCCTTGATTAACCGCCCTTCCTTTCTTGACCACGCGCTGTAATTTAAACCATATTTGTTTTAATATTTGACTCTAATTGACTTGACTTTATGTTTAAAAGAATAAAAGAAAAATAAAAAATGGGGCATGTATTTTAAGGGAAATTGAAAATTGGAGGATTAATATCCGACTTACCCCCCCAAAAAAATGACGGAAAACACGCATTCAAGACTCTCTAGACATGGTCATAATGTGACAAACATGTTATGTGTGTGCTTTATGTGTATGTGAGTGACATGCTTTGACTACTAGTGTATGACCATGGGACTTTTAAGTGCCTAAACACAATTAAAGACTTAAACATGGTTTGAAATATCAACGAACTGATTAATCCGATTAGTAGACTGTTAATTAGACTCGTCGTGGTGACTCAAGCAAGAAAACTGGACTGTCGCTAAAACAACAGGACTGTCGCCACCGTTTAAAGCATGTCGCCAGACGACAAAACTATCACCAGGCGACAGACACTAGACTGCGGCGCCACAGTCCAAATTCCTGCGCCATTGCTGGAACATTAATCTGGACTGTTTCCAGTAATTTTACTCTAAATGGACATGCCTAAAATCGTACTAAGTCGAATTGATTAATTTATTAGCCTTTAATTAATTCGAAATTAATTAATTAATTAATTAGACAAAGTCCTTTTAGTCATTAGTCAATTTATTTAGTCTTTAAAACACAAGTCAAACAAACGGTTAACACACATATAATATATACAAACAAGGTAAACAAGTAGTTAACATAGTCACAATATGATGAGTTTGCAACCTAACCATGGCTCAAGTTCTCTAAAGTTCGAGGATATGGGTTAAGTCAAAAAGGTCCATGGTTAAGAATCCATATGCATTGCACACAAGCCTAAGGCAGACCCCTGGCTCGGTATTGGAAGAACTTGGCGCCAGACTACAGGGACTGTCGCCGCAAAAAAGCTCCTGTCGCCAAGCGACAGAACTGTCGCCAGGCGACAGAAACTTTTTACGGGCAACAAGCCCTGTTTTCTAGACGCTAGTTCCAAAATGCCTTGGCAAGTTTCTGTGTTCTTCGAATTTTCCAGATTTCGTATTATCTTTTCGATTCTTCTGTGTTCTTCGAATTTTCCAGATTTCGCATCATCTTTTCGATTCTAGTCATGAAAGATATTTCTCAAATTTCCTACATGTAAAATTCCTATGGATTGACTCATGGGGTACTCCCATGAGGACCTTTTAATGCATATGACAATAATGTTAATAAAATCACGCACATGAAATACTTAGAATTTTTCGAGTCTCATCCGCTCATTCTAAAAAATTGCCAAAATTTAAATAAATTTCAGGAATATAAATAGAAATCCTCCCCAGTGGAGTCGCCAAAAATTGTAGGGAATATTTCAAGCATTATGATAACCCCAAACTTGAACCCCACTGTGATCATACACTAAAGTACGGTGGCGTTCCAAAGGGAAAGACAAAGAGCAAAAACAGTCGCCAACAAGTTTTAGGAACTTGTAAACCCAAAAGACAATCCAAAAGGACCATCAACTACTCCATAAGTTCTTGAACCAAACAGGGTCCGGGGATGAGGGTACGAATCCAATCTACAAAAGAAAGGACCCGCCCTATAAAATAGGCCTCTACTTTGTTCTGCTCGTATTCATGCGCGCTTTTCGAATAACATACAAACATTATATTAATCATACCCTGTTTATCTATGTTGGTTGAAATTTAATGCACAAATAAGACTATTATTGGCGATCACTTGAGTTAAAATCACATTAGCCTAAACCAAATTATTAATTATCTTATTAAGCGTGATTTCAAGTACAAATTCCCTTTAAACCTGCATAAAAGGTGTGATCAAGCAATAACAATGAAATATAAATCAAGCAACATAATAATAAACAATATTAATAATCATAATATTCATAATAATAATAACAATAATAATAGTCAAAATCATGTTAAAGCATAATAAAGCATAAATATAATAGCAAGATCCTAGGCATGATACTAACAAGATTAATAACAAATCCTAGCATGTCACTAAACAATAAAGATCAAAGCTTTAACCTAACATGGTACTAACATGATATTAGAAAAGAGTAAAGGCATCCTAAACATGATACTAGAAAGCATAAAATAAAATCCTAACATGATACTAAAAAGCATTAAAAGCATCCTAACATGACACTAGGAATCATAAACATCCTAACATGACACTAGGAATCATAAGCAATAATAAGCATGCAATCTGCATTGTGAAATAAATAGGGAGTAAGCTAATCTTCTTACTTTGAAGCCTCGTACCTCTTTCTAATAACAAAATACACAAGTTAGTAAACTTCAATGAAAATAATAAACAACAATTAAAGAATTAAATTGAAATCAAATTAAATAAAGTTTAGACTAATTTTGGACCAAACCCTCAGAAATTATCAACCTTGCACGTCTAGGGCGAAGGCAACTTCGAACTTGGCTAGATGACTCTAAGTCTAATGAATGCGGAATATTGTATGTAAAAAAGCTAGTTTAGAAAAAGAGGGAGAAAGAGAGCATTTATTGCTCAAGAGAGAAAAGAGAGAGTTAAGGAAGAGTTAATGAGAATTGATTATTCTGAAAACAGGAATTCGGACGCTATTTATAATGAAAATACTCCGGAAAATCATAAAATTTGATAAGGAATAAAACTCCACTCTGTCGCGACGCGACAGGGTCTGTCGCGCAGCGACAGACTTGTCGTTTGGCGATAACCTGGATTAGTGTGTTTTTCTTCACGCGGAATCCGATCTTTAATCAACTTGATCTACGAAATCCGTACAGAAGATAAAATACGTATTCTTAAGATAACAAAACAATATTATATTCCAAATAAAAATCTTTTAAAGATAATTAATTATTAAATCTAACAATATTAGAATTAAAAGGAACTTTCTAGAAACTTCTAGAAAACTATAATTAATCCTAATAATTTTAGGAATAATAATTAATATTGGGCCCTCCTCTAGATCATTGGGCCGTATTAAAAGAAATAACCGGGCCCAGTTTAGTATTTTGGCCATAACTTCCTCAATATTCATCGGAATTGGGCTTATAATATATCGTTGGAAAGGTCTCTTCGAGCCCCATCCAACTACACCATTATTGGACCCTTATCATGGACCAAAATAAACTGAATTGGAAGTTTTAAAATAAATAAAGTCATTTTCAAAAACAGATAGAATAGAATTTAATTAAAACTAAACCGCAACACTTGGCTTTCAAATTACTTTCACCTAATTCGATAATAACACAACGTGCAAGGCATTCATCACTGGGTTTGGTTTTGGGGAGACACAAATGGGTGTCTACACTTAGGTTCATGCATGAGTCGTTTTTCCGTCATTTGAGTTGGGGGTCCATTCTATTCCTATTTCTTCAATAATTCTTCCATCTACATCTTCTTCCCACTCTCCACATACTTTCTCCACACATATTATTCCCTTCATTCTTTCATGATCTCTTCCCATCTATGCATGTTGAATCGAGTTTGAGTCATGTGATTGACAATAATAAAAAAAAAGTAATGTTGAGACAAAATACAAGGCCAGCTTCTCACCAAGATTTCATGCTTTCTTCTTCTTTTTTTCAAACCTTTCCCCAATAAAGTCTAGCATAGGCACCTTTCGTTTTCCCTTAGTTTTTACTTTGTAGGACTTTCATTTACTTTTTTCCTTTTAATAAAATGAGCATTTTATTTTCTTACATATGATCATTGCATTTCCAAAAAAAAAAAAAAAAACGCCGAATTAAGCAGAAGGTATACCCATGATTAGAGGCACCTCTTGTAGCCATATCATATCTGTCACCCTTTAAATATGTAAACCCTTTTTGATAAAACACTTTGAGCCTCGTCTAACGATAGACCTTTCATTTTTCAACCCATATCTACCTAACCTTGGGATGGTATGGTGTGTAACTTATGCAATTCACAAATATGAAAAGCTTGAGTGATCTCAAAAGAATAAAATAGAAATAGCAAAAATAAATAAAACTTTACAAAAGGGCAAGTGTTCCAATGTCTTTGATATAAAAATATCTTTGATAAGAACATGTCTCAGATTGCGTTTCATATCGAGTGCTCGGTACCGTGCCTGAGAAACATGAATGCCAAGTGAGTGATAGACCGCATGATCGAGATTGCCCACACTTATAAAAAAAATGCGAATATGAAAAAATGCAAAAGAAAAAAAGAAGAGCAAAAAAAAAAAAAGAGAGAGCTCAAAAATGAGAAAACTCAAGCATAAAAAAATAAAAAAGATTCAAAAGCAAGGTTTCACACCTCGGGGGCTTATCTAGGGTATTGAGCCTTTATCCCCTTTCTTCTCTAACCTTTAGCCTAACCACGTTACAACCCTTAAAAGACCTTTTTGAGGTATACATACACTTGTGCGAGGTTCGGCTAGAGCTACATTTGGCCTGATTCCTAACGGATACGTAGGCAACCTCACAATGAGGTGCCACCATAATAAAAATGCATTCATTTTCACATTCATACACTTACACCACGATCATATCAAGGGATCTCCAATGCTCATCCCTATTTACTTAGAGATAGACTTGGGGGCTTGATCCTTACATCATTAGCTTACCTAGCCTAAGAGTCATCATTATTTGACTCTTATCAAATAATACTTTTCCACACCGTTAGCCTTTGTAGCTTAACTTTAGTGTCACTTTCACACATATCACAGATACATGACCAAATAGACTTCCAATTAGGAACCCTTTGTCATGAAGTCTTAGCATAATGTTGAAGCATGCCTTGTCAAAATCACACATCACTCATCACTTATAATCATCATTGTATCAAAGTATGAAATACTTAGCCTCCATGCCTAAGTTACCTAAATACTTTCATCATCAAGTCAACTAAGATAGTTTAGGAGGAATTAATCCTTGCACCTTGAGGGACAACATTGAACGCATATACTTGGTTAAGCTCATTCAACATGCACCATCAAACACTTCGATTCTTTTTCGAGTCTTTCTTTTTCGGGATAAAGTCGGTACCCTCCACAAAAATGACGAGAATTTTTTGTTTTTGAGTCATGTTAACATCAAGTCCAGTTCACACACGAGTCACACATAGTGAGTCATCATTAAGTCAAAGTTCACATCGAGTTGAGTCTAACACATGTGTCAAACACTTTAAGTCGAGTCATGACAACTCAATGAGTCAAGAAACACTAAGCCTTAGGTCAACCCTAAGATAATAAAAGATGAGCAAAGTCCTATAGTCTGAAATATAAATGCAGGTACATTCCAACGAGAAAGAATATTCCCGGATTTTTTCGAAAAAAAACCGCGAAATATAGATATATGAGATTCTTCCAAGATAAGAGAAGTTTGAGCAAAATTATGAAGAGCTTTAATTTCCAAAAGATCTGAGCAGATTTGATCGTAAGGAAACGACCAAATTGAAAGTTCGGAGCGAAACCGAGCAATGAACAGCAGCAGCAGGGGTAGAAATGAAAAAGAAATCTGTCCCCAAATGACAAGGTCTGTCGCCTGGCGACAGAACGATATCGCGTCGACAGTTATCTCTGGCTAGCGCCAGAGCGGCGACAAAATGCTGGGCCCCACATAATGACTTTATGAACCTATTTTAGCAGTGTGGGTTCCTTGGTACGCCAGTTAGCCCCTCTAAGCAATTTGACATGATTTAGTAGTCGGATCGATTACAATCACAATGAGTGATCGACCTGACAAAAGATCGTCTCACTTAGCGTAAAGCGCCTAAGTATTGGCTCATCGCAAGCACCAAAATAACGGTTCACAACGTTTTCAATTCCTAGGATGGAAGAAGATTTGAAGATTCGAGATGACGGAGCCTTCAACAGGGGGCTTTTAGATTGAAAAGAGTCTATTACTTGGATTTAAAAAGGACGGTTTGAGATGAAGCGACCTTCAATAGCTTTCACTATGATTGGGGAGGTTATTATTGAGAAGAACGATTCAAGATGAAGCGATCTTTGATAGCTTTCGCTAAGATTGTGAAGGTTATCACTTGATTTGAGAAGATAGCACGAGATGAGCAATCTTCGACAACGCCCGCTAAGATTGTGGAAGTTGTCATCAAGATTTGAGAAGATAGCACGAGATGGGCGATCTTCGACGACCTTCGCTAAGACTGTGGAAGTTGTCATCAAGATTTGAGAAGATAGCACGAGATGGGCGGTCTTCGATGACATTCACTATGATTGTGAAAGTTGTCACCATGATTCAAGGAAAAGCTCGAGATGTAGCAGCAATGATAGACAGCTTTCCCTAGGATGTGGAGAAATGTCACAAATCATGGAGATGGCGAAGTAAGGTCACCTTCGACGGTCCCTAGAGGTAAAGAAGAGATTATCTATAGCGGCGATGCACTGCCGTGGCGATGTACGACCACAACCTAGAAGATGACGACATACAGTTATTTTCGACGATGTTCCCGAAATACTGTGGAGGATTGTCACCAAGAATATTGAAGGCGACGACATACGTTTATCTTCAATGATGGCGTTCACGAGGCACTGTGGAGGTTGTCACAAGCAAAAAAAGCAACAGCAAAACGGTTACGCTCAGAGACGTGTGCTCGACGGTGCAAGATACGCGTTTCTTAACTCTTTTATCTGTTTAACTAATGGTTGTTTTACAGGTATCGGCGTTATAAGAATGATTTGGAATTGCAGAACATTTTGAATCATTCTCCGTTCCTATTGATACTTTGACTTTCGTTTTCGAAACATAAATTTCTCCCAACTCAGTCAAAGTGGGGGCTTTTGTAGAGACCCATTTGTGTCTCCCCAAAACCAAACCCAGTGATGAATACCTTTTGCGTCGAACCATAATCGAATGAGGTAAAAGTGTGAAAATTCAAGTGTTGCGGTTAATTTTTATTAAAATCCTTCTTTTTGTTTACGAAAACCATTTCTATTTTATGAAAACGTCCAATTCAATTTTTTGGTTCATGATCAGGGTCAAATAATGGTGTAGTTGTATGGGTCTTGAAAAGATATTTCCAACGATATATTATAAGCCCAATTCCGATGAATAATGAGGAAGTTATGGCCAAAATACTAAACTGGGCCCAAACTGGATTTTACCTACGACCCAATGATCATGAGGAGGGTCCAAAGGTTTAATCCTATTCCTAAACTAATTAGGATTTATTAGAATCTTCTATAAGTTTCTAAAATATCTTAATTATCTTTTTTTGAAAAGATAAGATCATGAAATTTGATTTAAATATAAACTTTCCTTTTTTAAAACTTTCCTAATTCTATTCGGATTTGAAGATGTCCAAAGATAGTCAAATATTATTTTCGTGCCTCATATTTTTTATCGAAATTTGATATGGTTGGATAGATCTTGAAATTATCTTTCCAATGATATATTATAATAATAAATCCGAGCTATAACGAAAAAGATATTAAAGATATACGAAACTCTATCCAAAACTGACACCCTTTCCCTATTTCGTCCATATCTTTTTATCTACAAAAGGTTTTAATCTGATTCTAATTTCATTAGAAAGTAGACTTCAAGAGCTTTCCAACGACATATTATATGACTTAGTTAGACTTCTGGATCAAAAGATATGATAAAAACAAAATCCGCAAAAACTGTCTCTGTCGCGAAACGACAGGCTTGTCGCCTCGCGACAGACTCTGTCGCCTGGCGACAAGATAATTTCCTGTCGACAACGTCGGTTTGATTAGCGACAGAGTGGAGTTTTATTCCTTATCAAATTTTATGATTTTTCGGACTGTTTTCTTATAAATAGGGTCCGAACCTCTGTTTTTATTCATCAATTCTCTCAATCAATACTAATCATCAACAATCATCAATTCCCATTAATTCTTCCTTAATTCTCTCTTTTCTCTCTTGAGCAATATAGCTTATTCTTTCTCTCTCTCTTTCTAAACTAGCTTTTTAAACACAATATTCCGTATTCGCAAGACTTTGAGTCTCTTAGCCAAGTGCGAAGTTGCCTTCGCCCTAGACGTGCAAGGTTGATATTTTCTGAGGGTTTGGTCCAAAACTAGTCAAAACTTTATTTCATTTGATTTCAATTTGATTCTTTAATTATTCTTTGTTGATTTTCATTGAATTTTACTAACTTGTGTATTTTTTTATTAGAAAGAGATACGAGGCTTCAAAGTAAGTAGATTAGCTTACTCTCTATTTCTTTCACAATGTAGAAAGCATGCTTATTATTGTTTAATATTCCTAGTATCATATTAGGATGTGTTTAATTCCTAGTATCATGTTAGGATGTTATTTTATGCTTTCTAGAATCATATTTAGGGTGCCTTTAATCTTTTCTAATATCATGTTAGTACCATGTTAGATTTAAAGCTTTGATCTTTAATGTTTAGTGACATGCTAGGATTTGTTATTAATGTTGTTAGTATCATGCCTAGGATCTTGCTATTATATTTGAGCTTTATTATGCCTTATCTTGCTATTATCATCATTATTATTATTCTTTATCCTTATGTTGCTTGATATATTTTATTGTTATTGCTTGATCACACCTTTTATGATTGTTAAAGGGAATTTGTACTTGAAATCACGCTTAATAAGATAATTAATAATTTGGTTTAGGTTAATGTGATTTTAACTCAAGTGATCGCTAATAATAGTTTTATTTGTGCGTTAATATTCAACCAACATAGATAAACAGGGTAGGTTCAATATAATGTTTGTATGTTATTCGAAAAGCGCGCATGAATACGAGCAGAACAAAGTAAAAGCCTATTTTATAGGGCGGGTCCTTTCTTTTGTAGATTGGATTCGTACCCTCATCCCCGGACCCTGTTTGGTTCAAGACCTTTATGGAGTAGTTGATGGTACTTTTGGATTGTCTTTTGGGTTTACAAGTTCCTAAAACTTGTTGACGACTCTTTTTGCTCTTTGTCTTTCCCTTTGGAACGCCACCGTACTTTAGTGTATGATCACCATGGGGTTCAAGTTTGGGATCATAATGCTTGAAATATTCCCTACAGCCCCGTAACCTCAAAATTCCTCAAAAAGCATGGATTATATTGAGTAAATCAATAAACATAGAAATCCTAGGTCCCTAATAATATTGAGTAAAATTTGCCTTTCCAAAACAACACTTACTAACCGGACGATGGTGATGGTAGGCTACACCAAAGCAAGGTGCCATCACTTCTCTAAGGGGCATAAGGCACACCGGGTGTGCACGTTGGTTTTGGTTTAACTCATCGGTATGAGTGAGGAGTCCTTACATACTGTGGCAAAAGAGATACATCGTCAAAGATGCATTAGATGCGACGATTGTCTAACCAAGAGTGGCTTAGAGCCATTAGCAAGGCATTGCTTACCCTAGAAGATTGAGTATTTAAGACAAGCCAAAGCATGCTTAACCACTCTTTGTTTCTTCGGATCTTGGAATCGCCTTATTTTCACAAAATAGGGACAATTTTTACGTGTAAATAAGACGTAAAATAAGTATTGAAAATTTGCATGAATAAAATTCAATCTTATTTAAGTATTTTTGAATGGTTTTTCATTAAAATTCTTTCAATTGTAGAATCATGTCTTCAACTAATGACAACAACCTTATGTACCCGGAACTTCCCGAGAAGTTACCATTTTTGCTCAATTTGGTGAACTTCAAGGAATGGGAAGATGAACTCCGAAAGACACCCAGAAATTGCTACCTAGAGCATATCTTGGACACTTCGATCCCGAGTTTCTACTCAAAAGGGATCATGAGTGATGAAGCTCATGAATAATGGAGTATAGATTGCAAGAGAGTTTCCAAACTCATGGCAAACTCCATCCCGGATCAATGGAGAGGGGTTTTCTCCGGCTATTTTCCGGACATGATGCTCAAAGCTCTTGAAGATGTAGTCAATATGAGGGTCGTCAAGAGTGCTAGGGGCAATTATGATGGTCATGTGGAGGATGTGACAAGGTCACTCTCCAAAATGAGGATCAAGCCACCACAAGAAGGTGGTCTCTCGAAAGAAATACAAGAGGTATGGGGAAAAGTCTACAATGCGAGACTTAGGCCCGGAATGCCACTTCAAGCTCATGTAATTAACAGGACAAGGTTATTCAACCATCTAGAGCTAATTGGCAAACCAGTGGAAGACGAGCAAGCGGCTCACATGCTTCTTAGCTCTCTTCACTCAGGGTATGTGGGACTTAAGATGCGTCTCACCGCCAATAGGGATACACTGTCCTTAAGGGAAGTCATCCAAGAGCTCCAAAAGACCTATTCTTGCAAGAAGGATAACTTTGCCCTTAGACCAAGGAAGAAGGAGTTCAAAGACAAGAGGAAGATGCGCTGCTTCTATTGTGGTAATCCTGGACACTATAAAAGAGAATGCGGCATGTATCTGGATGATGAGGCGAAAGGAAAAGTAACCTCAACCTCACGTATCATCTTATACACTTGAATATAAGCAATTTTTGAAAGGTATTAGATACCGGAAAATTGACTCACAACACACTCCTTTTTCAGGAACCAAGTGAGCGGTGCTTTTTCAAGAGGAATCGAGTTCACAAGTTGGATTGAAGTGATCTATCCAAGAGAAACTGGTAATCTCATGTTTTGTCTAAACAAGTAGAACTTATTTAGTTTTATCTACCATACTTTTGATGTATTTCCGACGTTGGACATCATTTTCATTAAATCGAGACCTTTTGTTTTGATGTCTTGAACATATTATGGAATGGCACTTTCATGTGTTGTTAGACAAATATTTGATACCAATACAAAGAAAGCTAAGACTACACAGTCTAGTTAAACTTACTTGTGGCATTGTCGCCTTGGCCACATTAACATCAAACGTATCAAGAAACTTCTACAAGAAGGTATTCTTGACTCATTTGATTTAGAATCCTTTGAGAATTGCGAAGGAAGTTTATTAGGCAAGATGATAAAGCAACCGTTCTCCAAGTAAGGAGAAAGGGCTGGTGACTTGTTAGGACTTATACACACCGATGTATGTGGACCAATGAGTACACCCGCAAGAAGTGGTTATCGGTATTTTATAACCTTCACGGACGACTTTAGTAGATATGGTTATGTTGATCTAATGTCGCACAAATCTGAATCGGTTGATAAATTCAAAGAATTTCAGAAAGAAGTTGAAAACCAACTCGGCAAGAAAATCAAAGCATTTCGATCGGATCGAGGTGGCGAATATTTGAGCCAAGAGTTTGATGACCATCTGAAAGAACATGGAATACTTTCAGAGTTAACACCTTCGGGAACTCCTCAGTGGAATGGAGTATCTGAAAGGAGGAATCAAACCCTGTTAGACATGGTCCGATCGACAATGGGTCTTATTGAACTTCCAATCTCTTTCTGGGGACATGCACTTTTAACTGCGGCACTCACACTGAATCGTGCTCCGACAAAAGCAGTGGAAAAGACTCCATATGAATTATGGACTAATAAACCACCAAGGTTGTCTTTTCTCAAGATTTGGGGATGCGAATCATATGTCAAGAAACTCATTTCTGATAAACTTCATCCAAAATCTGATAAGGGTTACATTGTGGGTTATCCAAAAGAAACGAAAGGGTATTACTTCTACAACAAATCCGAGAACAAAGTGTTTGTTGCTCGTGATGGTGTCTTTTTGGAGAAGGAGCATCTCTCTAAAATGACAAGTAGGAGGAAAATCGAACTCGACGAAGTTCGAGAGGACGAGCAACAAAGACAAGTTGACAATCAAAGTGCTTACCAAGCAGCTGTTGACGTTGGTAGTCAAACCGACAATGCAAATACTAAGTCCATTACCCTACGTAGGTCGACTCGGCCAAGATCTCAACCTGACAGATATCTCGGTGTTGTATTAACCGAAGATCAGGACATCCTAGTAGTGGATGGAGTTGAGCCGGCAACCTACAAGCAAGCTGTGACAAGCCCTGACTCTGCAAAATGGCAAGAGGCCATGAAATCCGAAATGGACTCCATGTTTGAAAATCAAGTATGGGACTTGGTTGATTTACTCGCAGGTTACACACCTATCGGATGTAAATAGATTTTCAAGATGAAAACCGACAAAGATGGAAATGTATTTACAAAGCGAGGCTGGTAGCAAAAGGTTATAGGCAAATTCACGGCGTTGATTATGATGAAACCTTTTCTCCAGTTGCTATGCTTAAGTCCGTTCGAATTCTTCTAGTGATTGCTGCATATTACAATTATGAAATATGGCAGATGGATGTCCAAACCGCCTTCCTCAATGGAATTTTGGAAGAAACTGTGTATATGACACAGCCTGAAGGTTTTGTCGACCTAAATAATCCTAAGAAGGTATGCAAGCTTAAGAAGTCCATTTATGGATTAAAGCAAGCAAGCAGAAGTTGGAATCTGCGATTTGATGAAGCCATCCGTAAGTTTGGTTTTATCAAGAATCCAGATGAGTCTTGTGTCTACAAGAAGGTCAGTGGGAGTGACATCGCCTTCCTAGTCTTATATGTCGATGAAATTTTTCTCATTGGAAATAGCATTCCATTGCTGGAGTCTGTAAAGGCTTGGCTCGGGAAATGTTTTTCAATGAAAGACTTGGGAGAGGCTTAGTACATATTAGGCATCAAGATCTATAGGAGTAGATCAAAAAGGATGATTGGAATGAGTCAGAGTACTTACATCGATAAGGTACTGGCTCGATTCCAAATGGAAGGAGCCAAGAGAGGGCACCTACCCATGTCACATGGCAAAACCTTAAGCAAGAAGCAGTGTACAAAGACACATGATGAGCGAGAAAGGATGAGTCGAATTCCGTATGCTTTGCTTACTGGATCGATCATGTATGCCATGATATGTACTAGGCCGGATGTATCGTATGCCTTGAGTGCTACGAGCCGATACCAATCAAACCCAGGAGAGGCGCATTGGACTGCGGCCAAGAATATTCTTAAGTACCCAAAAAGGAACAAGGATAAATTCCTGGTGTATGTTGGTAAAGATGAATTAGTTATTGAGGGATATACCGACGCAAGCTTCCCGATAGACAGAGACGACTTCAAGTCACAATCAGGATACATATTATGTCTCAATGAAGGAGCGTTTAGTTGGAAGAGTGCAAAACAAAGCACAACTGCTTATTCTACAACTGAAGCCGAGTACTTGGAAGCATCTGAGGCAGCCAAGGAGGCAGTTTGGATTCGCAAGTTCATTGATGAACTTGGTGTTGTACCCTCGATCAAGGGTCCAATAGACCTCTATTGTGACAACAATGGAGCTATTGCTCAGGCTAGAGAGCCACAAGAACATCAGAAGGTCAAACATGTCCAGAGGTAATTTCATATGATTCGGGAATGGAAGTCAGAAGGTGAAATCAGAATTTGCAAAGTTGGGATGGATGACAATGTAGCCGATCCACTAACTAAACCCCTGTCTTAAGTGAAGCACAACAAACACGTTGAGGCAATAGGAATCAAGCATGTTGCGAACTGGCTTTGAATTCCACTTTATAGTGTTTTAATCAAATTTTGAACAATGTTGATGTAAAGCACCATGATGAACCAGTCAGTTTTTGGAGTAATTAAAATTTTCATGCAATTTAAATCACTCCGTCTCTATTTAATTGTGGTTTAGAATTAAATAATGAGTCCATTCGATTTTAATAAATATTCAAAATAGGGTATCAAGTCAATGGCTTGGATAAAGAAACACCTATTAAGTGAAAATTGAATATTTTAATCGAAAATTATCCCTATCAGAGATTAGTGTGTAGTATGATTTGTAGCACCATTTATTGTGGCATGAGGGAACAAATCATTTGCACAGGTATAAGTTTAGAACCATACTGGATCGACCTATGAGGATACTTTAAAAGATTTGAAAATCGTCATAAGTATTTTCTCATTATTACTATCGGAACTCTTTTCCTTTGACCATGAGTAGTGGGAGATCTCTTGTTTGAGTACTGGTCCACTTTAGTATCCGCCAAACGTTTGCCGTAATTGGGGATTATAAAGACAGATATCAGGCGGGTGAGTCCTCTTAGTAAGAGAAGCTACATTACAAGACTGGAAATGTCCCCCTACTAACTATAGGGAACAATTCTTGTTGTTTACAAGGCCTCTCGAAGAGCGAGACTGTGAAAAATGCATGGCCGTACTCAGATGGATTTTAGAAATCATCTGCTTCTTGACAGTCAAACTCGGATTTTGAAAAAAACTTCTAGACGTAACAGAGATGACTAGTAATCTTACTCTGTAGTTCATGAAGAGACATAGGATAAGGGCTATACACTAAATGCACACTTGTCCGGAAGGACAAGTGGGATATTGAAAGGAATGGTGTCCTTCGAACAAGTGTATTATTCTGATAGCGGGTTCAGAATTATTAGAAAGCTAATATATTCAGTATGGTCAAGGGATCAGAATAACTGGGTGGAGGCCGCTTCCGATCAGTAATATTAATATAATTAATATTATAGCTTAATCTTGACTGAACCCTTCGGTCACACCCAAGCAAATATATGCGAACCAACTCGACGAATTAATTCGAATGAAATTAATTCGTTGCCTGAGTGTTAAATATTTAGACGTCGGTAATTCGAGCTTAGAGCGTCGAAACCGAGTGTCGGAAGTCGAGTCGAAAAATAGTGAAAGACGAGACGAGAAATAGTAATAAATCAACAAAAGACCAAAATACCCCTAGCATCGGAATGCGGTAGCAAACCGAGTGCTAAGGGCGTATGGCCTAGTATGGTGGCTAGCATGCGCACCAAACCGAGCCTAGGCTGGCTGGTGCGTGCTAGCGCACCCATGCTAGCATCGCAAAGGTAGGCGCTGCCTAGTGCGTGCTAGCATGCTAGGCACGGCCTTGTGCGCGCATTGGCTGGCAAGCCATGCTGCGACAAGCTGCAGTAGCTAGCACGCTAGGCGCGCCAGCTAGCCACAGCTAGCAGCATCATGGGGAGGGCCATTGCTTGCTAGCAGCGAGGCCAAGGCACAAAGCCACAGCAGCCCGCACGAGCATGCTGGGCAGCAGCACCTAGCAGCCCGCATGCGAGTGCTGGGCCTGCTGGGCTTGCGTGCTCGTGGGTGCCACGGACAGCAGCACATGGAAGCCCACCTTGGCTGCCTTGGTGCCCAAGGGTGGGTTCCATGTGGCTTGTAGTCCTTGAGTGTGTGTGGTGTGAGGTGGACGGCTAAGGGAGAGGGAGTGGGGAGCAAGTTTGGTCCCCCCCTCTTCCAAGTGGTCCTCACCTAACCACTCACATGAGCTTGCCACTTGTTGATTTATTACTAGCTTGATTATTTATTTTATTTTAGCTTTAAAATAAAATGGAAAAAATCATACTATCCCACAATGATGGGAGAGTAAATGATACTCTCATCATTTCCTATAAATAACCAAGTATACTAGTATAGGCATTGGGAATGATGCTTGAGTAGGAGTTAAAAAGAGCATTCCATAATTTTTCGAAAAACTCTTAAACTCATATATTTCATATTAATTAAACAGGAGGTCAGATAGTAGGGTTTATATTGATTAAACGGGGGGGTCAAATAGTAGGGTTTCATATTGATTAAACGGGGGGGGGGGGGGGTCAGATAGTAGGGTTTCATATTGGTTTAACAGGGGGGGTTCATATTGATTTTACGGGGGGTCAGATAGTAGGGGTTCATATTGATTTTACGGGGGGTCAGATAGTAGGGGTTCATATTGATTTTACGCAGGATCAGATACTAGGGCTTCAAATTGATTTAACGGGGGTAAGATAGAGGGTTCATATTGATTTAACGGGGTCAGATAGTAGGGGTTCATGTTGATTTAACAGGGGGGTCAGATAGTGCGTGTTCATCTTGATTTAACGGGTGTTCAGATAGTAAGGGTTCATACAGATTTAACGGGGGTTAGATAGTAAGGGTTCTTATAGAATTAACGGGGGGTTAAATAGTAGAGCTTATTTTGATTTAACGGCGGGGGGTGGGGGGGGGTTAGATAGCAGGGGTTCATTTGATTTAACCGGGGGGGTTAGATAGTAGGGTTCATATTGATTTAACGGGGGGTTAAATAGTAGGGATTCATACAGATTTAACGGGGGGTCAGATAGTAGGATTTTGTATTGATTAATGGGGGGTCAGATAGTAGGGGTTTATGTTTTTTTAATAGGGGTTAGATCGTAGGGTTATGATATTAGGGGTTGGAATATTAGAGTATGGTATATTATGGGCATGTAAGGGATAGTGAGTTAGGATAGACACTCGGGTTTTGTTCGGACCTTGCTAACCCTAAGGTAGTAGACCTTAAAGTTGTGTTCGCCCTTTTGTGGGTGTATACCGTCGGAGGCGCGGCGCTTGACGTGCTCGTAGCTTTCAAGTAAGAGCCCCGGGTTTTAGGAGAAACTCGCTTCGAGGGTAAGACTCGGGAGGGGTTGGTTCCGCAGTGAGACGGACTCACCAAACCCCAACACATATATGGTTCCAAACGTCATTATATGACCCTAATATGTATCCCCTAGGGTCTCAAGACTTTTCGCAACCAGGCCCCGTAACATCAAAATTCCTCAAAAAGCGTGGATTATAGCCTTCAATTTTGGTATTTTTTGACCTTTTTCGCTCGGAAATAAAATTTACCGACATGTTTACCGTGGTTCCTAATACCCTACGGTAGTCCAATTGAGTGGGTGGAACCATCCAATATACCTTTAAACAGTCAATTTACTCGTTCCAAACATGCACCGATATCGTGACCTCAAGCCTACCACAGACATTTATGGCAACATATAAGGGTCATATATGGTTTCAAACGTCATTATATGACCCTAAGATGTATACCCTAGGGTCTCAAGAATTTTTGCCACCAGGCCCCGTAACCTCAAAATTCCTCAAAAAGCGTGGATTATAGCCATCAATTTTGGAATTTTTTGACAATTTTTCGCCCAAAAATAAAAATTGCCGAGATGTTTAACATGGTTCCAAATACCCTCTGTGAGTCCAATTGAGTGGGTGGAACCATCTAATATGCCTTTAAACAGTCAATTTACCCATTCCAAACTTGAACCGATATCGTGACCTCAAGCCTACCACGGACATTTATGGCACTATATAAGGGTCATATATGGTTTCAAACGTCATTATACGACCCTAAGATGTATCCCCTAGGGTCTCAAGATTTTTCGCCACGGGCCCCATAACCTCAAAATTCCTCTAAAAGAGCGGATTATAGCCTTCAATTTTGGAATTTTTTGACCTTTTTTCGCCCTGAATATAAATTGCCGAGATGTTTACCATGGTTCCAAATACTCTCCAAGAGTCCAATTGAATGGTTCCTTATGACATCAAAAATTGCTGAGATGTTTACCATGGTTCCTTATACCCTCCGGGAGTCTAATAGAGTGGGTGGAACCATCCAATATTCCTCTAAACAGTCAATTTACCCATTCCAAACTTGCACCGATATCGTGACCTCAAGCCTACCACGGACATTTATGGCAACATATAAGGGTCATAAATGGTTCCAAACGTCATTATATGACCCTAAGATGTAACCCCTAGGGTCTCAAGACTTTTCGCCACCCGGCCTCGTAACCTCAAAATTCCTCAAAAAGCGTGGATTATAGCTTTCAATTTTGGAATTTTTTGACCTTTTTTTGCCCGGAAATAAAAATTGCCGAGATGTTTACCGTAGTTTCTAATACCCTTTGGGAGTTTAATTGACTGGATGGAACCATCCAATATGCCTTAAACGGTCAATTTACGCGTTCCAAATTTGCACCGATTTCGTAAACTAAAGCCTACCACGACTATTTAGAACAATATATAAGGGTCATATATGGTTCCAAACGTCATTATATTACCCTAAGATGTATCTCCTAAGGTCTCAAGAATTCTGTCCAACGGGCCCCGTAACCTCAAAATTCCCCAAAAAGCATGGATTTATAGCCTTCAATTTTGGAATTTTTTGACCTCTTTTAGTCCGAAAATAAAAAATGCCGAGATGCTTATCATGGACCCTAATACACCCTGGGAATTTATTTGGGTGAGTCCAACCATCCAATATGCCTTTAAACAGTCAATTTACTAGTTTCAAACTTGCACCGATATCGTGACCTCAAGCTTACCACGGACATTTATGGAAACATGTAATGGTCATATATGGTTCCAAACGTCATTATATAACCCTAAGATGTATTCCATAGGGTCTGAAGACTTTTCGCCACCGGGCCCTGTAACCTCAAAATTCCTCAAAAAGCGTGAATTATAGCCTTCAATTTTGATAATTTTTGACCTTTTTTCGCCCGGAAATAACAAATGCCGAGATGTTTACCATGGTTCCCAATAACCTCCGAGAGTCCAATTGAGTGGGTGGAACCATCCAATATGCCTTAAACACAATCAATTTACCCGTTCCAAATTTGCACCGATTTCGTAAACTGAAGCCTACCACGGCTATTTTGTACAACAAATAAGGGTCATATATGGTTCCAAACCTCATTATATGACCCTAAGATGTATCCCCTAAGGTCTCCAAACTTTTGGCCACCGGGCCCCGTAACCTCAAAATTCCACAAAAAACATGGCTTATAGCCTCCAATTTTGGAATTTTTCGACCTCTTTTCGCCCAGAAATAAAAAAATGCCGAGATGCTTACCATGGACCCTAATACACCCTTGGAATCTATTTGGGTGGGTCCAACCATCCAATTTGCCTTGAAACAGTCAATTTACCAGTTCCAAACTTGCACCGATATCGTGACCTCAAGCCTACCACGGACATTTATGGCAACATGTAATGGTCATATATGGTGCCAAACGTCATTGTATAACCCTATGATGTATTCCATAGGGTCTCTAGACTTTTCGCCACCGGGCCCCGTAACCTCAAAATTCCTTAAAAAGCGTGGATTATAACCTTAAATTTTGGAATTTTTTTACCATTTTTTGCGCGGAAATAAAAATTTCCGAGATTTTACCATGGTTCCTAATATCCTCCGGGAGTCCAACTGAATGGGTGGAACCATCCAATATGCCTCAAAACAGTCAATTTACGCGTTTCAAATTTGCACTGATTTTGTAAACTAAAGCCTACCACGGTTATTTTGTACAACATATAAGGGTCATATATGGTTCCAAACGTCATTATATGACCCTAAGATGTATCCCCTAAAGTCTCAAGACTATTGGCCACCAGCCCCGTAACCTCAAAATTCCCTAAAAAGCATGGATTATGTCCTTCAATTTTGGAACTTTTGACGTCTTTTCGCTCGGAAATAAAAAATGCCAAGATGCTTACCATGGACCCTAATACACCCTAGGAGTCTATTTGGGTGGGTCCAACCATCCAATATGCCTTTAAACAGTCAATTTACCCGATCCAAACGTGCACTGATATCGTGACCTCAAGCTTACCACGCACATTTATGGCATCATTTAATGGTCTCATATGGTTCAAAACGTCATTATATGACCCTAACATGTATCCCCTAGGGTCTCAAGACTTTTTGCCACCGGGCCCCGTAACCTCAAAATTCCTCAAAAAGCGTGGATTATAGCTTTCAATTTTGGAATTTTTTGACCTTTTTTCTCCCGGAAATAAAAAATGCCTAGATGCTAACCATGGACCCTAATACACCCTGGGAGTCTATTTGGGTGGGTCCAACCATCTATTATGCCTTTAAACAGTCAATTTACCCATTCCAAACTTGCACCGATATCTTGACCATAACCTTACCACGGACATTTATGGCAACATATAATGGTCATATATGGTTCCAAACGTCATTACATGACCCTAAGATGTATCCTCTAGGGTCTCAAGACTATTCGCCACCAGTCCCCGAAACCTCAAAATTCTTTAAAAAGCGTGGATTATAATCTTGAATTTTGGAATTTTTTTACCTTTTTTCGCCAGAAAATAAAAAATATCGAGATGTTTACAATGGTTCCTAATACCCTCGGGGATTCCAATTGAGTGGGAGAAACCATCCAATATGCCTTAAAACGGTCAATCTACCCGTTCCAAATTTGCACCGATTTCGTAAACTGAAGCCTACCACGGCTATTTTGTACAACATATAAGGGTCATATATGGTTCCAAACGTCATTATATTACACTAAGATGTATCCCCTAAGGTCTCAAGACTTTTGGCCATCGGGCCCCGTAACCTCAAAATTCCCCAAAAAGCGTGGATTATAGCCTTCAATTTTGGAATTTTTTGACCTTTTTACTCCCAGAAATAATAAACGCCGAGATGCTTACTATGGACCCTAATACACCCTGGAAGTTTATTTAGGTAGGTCCAACCATCCAATATGCTTTTAAACAGTCAATTTACCCGTTCCAAACTTGCACCAATATCGTGACCTCAAGCCTTCCACGGACATTTAGGGCAACATTTAATGGTCATATATGGTTCCAAACATCATTATATGACCCTAAGATGTATCCCGTAGGGTCTCAAGACTTTTAACCACCAGGCCCCATAACATCAAAATTCCTCAAAAAGCGTGGATTATAGCCTTCAATTTTGGAATTGTTTGACCTTTTTTCGCCCGGATATAAAAATTGCCGAGATGTTTACCATGGTTCCTAATCAACTCCGGGAGTCCAATTGAATGGGTGGAACCATCCAATATGCCTTAAAACAAACAATTTACGCGTTTCAAATTAGCACCGATTTCATAAACTGAAGCCTACCACGGCTATTTTGTATAACGTATAAGGGTCATATATGGTTCCAAACGTCATTATATGACCCTAAGATGTATCCCCTAACGTCTCAAGACTTTTGGCCACCGGCCCCGTAACCTTAAAATTCCCTAAAAAGCATGGATTATAGCCTTCAATTTTGGAATTTTTTGACCTCTTTTCGCTCGGAAATAAAAAAATGCTGAGATGCTTACCATGGACCCTAATACATCCTGAGAGTCTATGTGCAAGGGTCCAACCATCCAATATCCCTTTAAACTATCAATTTACTAGTTCCAAACTTGCACCGATATCGTGACCTAAAGCCTACCACGGACATTTATGGCAACATTTAATGGTCATATATGGTTCCAAACGTTATTATATGACTCTAAGATGTAACCCCTAGGGTCTCAAGACTTTTCGCCACCCGGCCCCGTAACCGCAAAATTTCTCAAAAAGCGTGGATTATAGCCTTCAATTTTGGAATTTTATAACCTTTTTTCGCTCGAAAATAAAAATTGCCGAGTTTTTTACCATGGTTTCTAATACCCTTCGGGAGTCCAATTGAATAAGTGGAACCATCCAATATGCCTTAAAACAGTCAATTTACGCGTTTCAAATTTGCACTGATTTCGTAAACTGAAGCCTACCGCGGCTATTTTGTACAACATATAAGGGTCATATATGGTTCCAAACGTCATTATATGACCCTAAGATGTATCCCCTAAGGTCTCAAGACTTTTGGCCACCGGCCCTATAACCTCAAAATTCCCTAAAAAGCATGGATTATAGCCTTCAATTTTGGAATTTTTTGACCTCTTTTCGCTCGGAAATAAAAAATGCCTAGATGCTTACCATGGACCCCAATACACCTTGGGAGTCTATTTGAGTGGGTCCAACCATGCAATATGCCTTTAAACAGTCAATTTACCCGTTTCAAACTTGCACCGATATCGTGACCTCAAGCCTACTACGGACATTATGGCAACATTTAATGGTCATATATGGTTCCAAACATCATTATATGACCCTAAGACGTATCCCTTAAGGTCTCAAGACTTTTCGCCACCGTCCCCGTAACCTCAAAATTCCTCAAAAAGCGTGGATTATAGCCTTTAATTTTTGAATTTTTTGACCTTTTTTCGCCTGGAAAATAAAAATGCGTAGATGCTAACCATGGACCCTAATAAACCCAGGGAGTATATTTGGGTGGGTCCAACCATCCAATATGCCTTTAAACAGTCAATTTACCTGTACCAAACTTGCACCGATATCGTGACCTCAAGCCTACTACGGACATTTATTGTAACATTTAATGGTCATTATTGGTTCCAAACATCATTATATGACCCTAAGATGTATCCCCTAAGGTCTCAAGACTTTTCGCCACCGTCCCCGTAACCTCAAAATTCCTTAAAAAAGCGTGGATTATAGCCTTCAATTTTGGAATTTTTTGACCTTTTTTCGCCCTGAAAATAAAAATGCCCAGATGTTAACCATGGACCCTAATAAACCCTGGGAGTATATTTGGGTGGGTCCAACCATCCAATTTGCCTTTAAACAGTCAATTTACCTGTTCCAAACTTGCACCGATATCGTGACCTCAAGCTTACCACGGACATATATGGCAACATATAATGGTCATATATGGTTCCAAACGTCATAACATGACCCTAACATGTATCCTCTAGGGTCTCAAAACTATTCTCCACCAGTCCCCGAAACCTCAAAATTCCTTAAAAAGCGTGGATTATAGCCTTCAATTTTTGAATTTTTTGACCTTTTTTTGCCCGGAAATAATAAATGTCGAGATGCTTACTATGGACCCTAATACACCCTGGGCGTCTATTTCGGTGGGTCCAACCATCCAATATGCTTTTAAACAGTCTATTTACCAATTCCAAACTTGCACTAATATCGTGACCTCAAGCCTACCACGGACATTAATGGCAACATATAATGGTCATATATGGTTCCAAACGTCATTATATGACCCTAAGATGTATCCCCTAGGGTCTAAAGACTTTTCGCCACCAGGCCCCGTAACATAAAAATTCCTCAAAAAACGTGGATTATAGCCTTCAGTTTTGGAATTGTTTGACTTTTTTTAGCTCGAAAATAAAAATTGCCGAGATGTTTACCATGGTTCCTAATACCCTCCAGGAGTCCAATTGAGTAGGTAGAACCATCCAATATGCCTTTAAACAATCAATTTACCCGTTCCAAACTTGCACCGATATCGTGACCTTAAGCCTACCACGAACATTTATGGCAACATATAATTGTCACATATGGTTCCAAACGTCATTATATTACCCTAAGATGTATCCCCTAGGGTCTCAAGACTTTTCGCCACCGGGCCCCGTAACCTCAAAATTCCTTAAAAAGCGTGGATTATAGCCTTCAATTTTAGAATTTTTTAAACTTTTTTCGTCTGGAAATAAAAATTGCCGAGATGTTTACCATGGTTCCTAATACCCTCCGGGAGTCCAATGGAGTGGGTGGAACCATCAAATATGCCTTAAAACGGTCAATTTACCCGTTCCAAACTTGCACCTATTTCGTAAACTGAAGCCTACCACGGCTATTCTGTACAACATATAAGGGTCATATATGGTTCCAAACGTCATTATATGACCCTAAGATGAATCCCCTAGAGTCTCAAGACTTTTCGCCACCGGGCCCCGTAACCTCAAAATTCCTCAAAAATCGTGGAGTATAGCCTTTATTTTTGGAATTTTTAAACCTTTTTTCGCCAGGAAATAAAAATTGCCGAGATGTTTACCATGGATCCTAATACCCTCCGGGGGTCCAAGTGAGTGGGTGGAACCATCCAATATGTCTTAAAACGGTCAATTTACCTATTTCAAATTTGCACAGATTTCGTAAACTAAAGCCTTCCACAGCTATTTTTTACAACATATAAGGGTCATATATGGTTCCAAACATCATTATATGACCCTAAGATGTATCCCCTAGGGTCTCTAGACTTTTCGCCACAAGGCCCCGTAACTTCAAAATTCCTCAAAAAGCGTGGATTATAGCCTTCAATTTTGGAATTTTTTGACCTTTTTTCGCTTGGAAATAAAAATTGCCGAGATGTCTACCATGTTTCCTAATACCGTCCAGTAGTCCAATTGAGTGGGTGGAACCATCCAATATGCCTTTAAACAGTCAATTTACCCGTTCCAAACTTGCACCGATATTGTGACCTCAAGCCTACAACGGACATTTATGGCAACATATAATTGTCGTATATGGTTCTAAACGTCATTATATGACCCTAAGATGTATCTCCTAAAGTCTCAAGACTTTTCGCCACCAGTCCCCGTAACCTCAAAATTCCTCAAAAAGCGTGGATTATAGCTTTCAATTTTGGAATTTTTTGACCTTTTTTCGCTTGGAAATAAAAATTATCGAGATGTTTACCATGGTTCCTACCACCGTCCGGTAGTCCAATTGAGTGGGTGGAACCATCCAATATGCCTTTAAACAGTCAATTTACCAGTTCCAAACTTGCACCGATATCGTGACCTCAAGCCTACCACGGACATTTATGGCAACATATAATTGTTATATATGGTTCCAAACGTCATTATATGACCTTAAGATGTATCCCCTATGGTCTCAAGACATTTCGACACCAGGCCCATAACCACAAAATTCCTCAAAAACTGTGGATTATAGCCTTCAATTTTGGAATTTTTTGACCTTTTTCTCCCGGAAATAAAAATTGCCGATATGTTTACCATGGTTCCTAATATCCTCCAGGAGTCCAATTGAGTGCGTGAAACCATCCAATATGCCTTTCACCTGTCAATTTACCCGTTCCAAACTTGCACCGATATCGTGACCTCAAGCCTACCACGAACATTTATGGAAACATATAAGGGTCATATATGCTTCCAAACGTCATTATATGACCCTTAGATGTATCCCTAACGGTCTCAAGACTTTTCGCCACCGGTCCCCGTAACCTCAAAATTCTTCAAAAAGTGTGGAATATTGGAATTTTTTGAGCTTTTTTCGCCCGGAAATAAAATTTGCCGAGATGTTTACCATGCTTCCTAATACCCTCCGAGAGTCGAATTGAGTGGGTGGTACCATCCAATATGCCTTTAAATAGTCAATTTACCCGTTCCAAACTTGCACGGATATCATGACCTCAAGCCTCCCATGAACATTTATGGAAACATATAAGGGTCAATACGGTTCCAAACGTCATTATATGACCATAAGATGTATCCCCTAGGGTCTCACGACTTTTCGCCATCAGACCCCGTAACCTCAAAGTTCCTCAAAAAGCGTGGATTATCGGAATTTTTTGACCTTTTTTCGCCCGGAAATAAAAATTGCCGAGATGTTTAACTTGGTTCCTAATAACCTCTGAGAGTCTAATTAAGTGGGTGGAATCATCCAATATGCCTTTAAACAGTCAATTTACCCGTTCCGAACTTGAACCGATATCGTGACCTCAAGCCTTCCACGGACATTTTTGGAAACATATTTGAGTCATATATGGTTCTAAATTTCATTATATGATCCTAATATTTATTCCCTAGGGTCTCAAGACTTTTCGCCATCGGGCCCCGTAACCTCAAAATTCCTCAAAAAGCGTGGATTATAGCCTTCAATTTTGGAATTTTTTGACCTTTTTACGCCCGGAAATAAAAAATGCCGAGATGCTTACCAAGGACCCTAATACACCCTTGGAGTCTATTTGGGTGGGTCCAACCATCCAATATGCTTTTGAACAGTCAATTTACCCATTCCAAACTTGCATCGATATCGTGACCTCATGCCTACCACGGACATTTATGGCAGCATATAATGGTCATATTTGGTTCCAAACGTCATTGCATGACCCTAAGATGTATCCCCTAGGGTCTCAAGACTTTTCGCCACCAGGCCCCGTAACCTTAAAATTCCTCAAAAAGCGTGGATTATAGCCATCAACTTTGGAATTTTTTGACCTTTTTTCGCCCGACAAAAAAAATTCCGAGATGTTTACCATGGTTCCTAATACCCTTCGGGAGTCCAATTGAGTGGGTGCAACCATCCAATATGCCTTTAAACAGTCAATATACCCGTTCCAAACTTGCACCGACATCGTGTCCTCTAGCCTAACACGAACATTTATGGCAACGGCTATTTCACCAAATGTCACTGACAAATTTAAAAATTCATCAAATGCCATTGCACTACTTAGAATTCACGAAATGCCACTCACAAATAGTAATATTTCATGTCGTGCCATTAATGAGGTCTGGACGTTAATAGTCCGTTACTAGGATTCTTAATTCACAAAATGCCACTGAGAAATTATTAATTTTCATGAAATGCCATTACTTTAATGGCGCCCTAAAGTGCATTGACTCTCTAACTTCTTCATTTTAGATAAAAAAAAAATACTCCTCATTCTTCTTCCTAAACCTTCCTCTGTTCTTAGAGCTTTCATTCAACACTCAAACCCTGAAATCCATAAAGAAGGAAGAAGCTCTCTGACTAAACCTGAACGAAAGGTGCCACATAATTGAAGCTTTATTCTTTGTTGAACTTTTGGGAACTAGAAAATCGGTGATTCTACTGGAGGTACTAGAAGGAAAATGCTTGATTTGAATTTTATTCGGGGTCCTTAAAATAGCAATCAAGGTATTATTTGCACTTTCGATCTACATTTCGTGTTTTGATTATGCTTTTTTATCGGAAATTGAGTTAGGGTTAGGGTTATGTGAAATGATCAGTTTTATACGCTTATTTGACTTGACCTGAGTGATTTAATGTTAAAAATCATGTTAAAGATTGTAATTTGTGGGGTATTGATTTGGCATTGATATGATTTGTGATTGTGAAGTGCTTGAACATGAATGTTGGCAATGTCTGATGTGTTGGCATGTGGTTTTTGATATAAATGATGTGTTGGTATGTGGTTGTGAATTTGAATGATGTGTGTTTATGTAATGTGTAATTTATTGATGATAAGATGAGTAGAGTGTGGCTTGATGTCCATTACAGAGATGGTGGCTTTGATGTGTTGGTTGATGACACTGACAGGACAAGTCTAATGGACTTGTATGAGTTTATGTTTGAGGATGTTGTTAAGAAAAATGTGATTCTTCCCAAAAGCTTTAGTTTGTATGTATTGCCACCTAGAACTAATAGGAAGTTGGAGTTATGTGCTGATAGGGATATGCTGAAAATGTGGGAGTTTTTCAACATAAGGAAACAATAGTAATATACTTTGAGGAAAAAGAAAGTACTAGGGAAGTGTTTAAGGATGCCGAGGCTAATTGGCAAAAAAGGATTAAGGCCTTGGCTGAGAAGGTTATATTGGAAGCTGAAAAGGCCCTTTGAGGAACAACAACAATTTAAAGTTGCAGTTGAGGTTCTTGTTGCTAATGTTGATGGGGTGAGGATGAGTATGTAAGAGATTTTGACACTCCAATAGCTGATGAGGTCTTCCCGGGGCAATCTCAGCTTGAGCCTGAGCAAAATACTCTACAGCAAGTAAGGGGGTTTAATTTTGGGATGAATAGTGAACAATTTCCATAATTTTTTGGATGAAAATGATTGCAACATGAAGAATTATACTAGAAATATTTAAATTAACACTTTATTTAATTTCAGTGCAATTACATTGTTGTTCACTTCATCATTACAATCACAACTATTACACACATAACAACTCCTACTTTTATAATAAAATTGAAAACTTTTTGCTGCTGCCTCACTTTCTTCTTCAATTGCTTCAATTCATCATGCAGATCGCTATGTATCGATCCATTCCTATCATAACAATTTCCCTTACTTTGACCTTCTTCCGGCTTGAGAACTTTACACCATTTTAAACTATTACATGAGTCGCACTTGTAATAAAGCCTTTGAGGATTTGATGTTGACTTCGAACTTCTAATTGCGTATTTCCAACCACAACCGCAAATCTTGTTTGGAATTCTTACATATGCATACTCGTGTGTGGAGGACGATGTGTTTGATAACAAACTCATGATTATGCATGTAGAGGGATGCAATGTGTGTTCTAAGTCTCATATTTATACAAGAAAAAGGGTGCAACAGATTTTTACCCCAAAAAAATTCAAAAATGTTCAAACAAACTAGCCGTTAGTACTCATTTGATTAGAGGGTTACTGTGAAATAATTTACAAAAGTAATGGCATTTCATGAAAATTAATAATTTCTCAGTAGCATTTGTGAATTAAGAATCGTAATAACGGGCTATTAACGTCCAGACCTCGTTAATGGCACGACATGAAATATTACTGTTTGTGAGTTGCATTTGATGAATTCTGAAAAGTGCGATGGCATATGATGAATTTTTAAATTTGTTAGTGGCATTTGGTGAAATAGCCGTTATGGCAACATATAATTGTCATATATGGTTCCCAACATCATTATATGACCCTAAGATTATAGCCTTCAATTTTGGAATTTTTTGACCTTTTTTCGCCCGGAAATAAAAATTGCCGAGATGTTTACCATGGTTCATAATACCGTCCGAGAGTCCAATTAAGTGGGTGGAATCACCCAATATGCCTTTAAACAGTAAATTTAACTGTTCTAAATTAGCACCGATATCGGGACCTCAATCCTACCACGAACATTTATGGCAACATATAAGGGCCATATATAGTTCCTAACGTCATAATATGATCCTAAGATGTATCCCCTTGGGACTAAAGACTTTTCGCAACCAGGCCCCGTAACCTCAAAATTCCTCAAAAAGCGTGGATTATAGCCTTCAATTTTGGAATTTTTTGACCTTTTTTCGTCCGGAAATATAAATTGCCGAGATGTTTACCATGGTTTCTAATACCTTCCGGGATTTGAATTGAGTGGGTTGGACCATCCAATATGCCTTTAAACAGTTAATTTTCCCGTTCCAAACTTGCACCGATATCGTGACCTCAAGCCTACCACGGACATTTATGGCAGGATATAAGGGTCATATATGGTTCCAAACATCATTATATGACCCTAAGATGTATCCCCTAGGGTCTCAAGACTTTTCGCCACCGGGCCCCGTAACCTCAAAATTCCTCAAAAAGCGTGGATTATAACCTTCAATTTTGGAATTTTTTGACCTTTTTTCGCCCGAAAATAAAAATTGCTGAGATGTTTATCATAGTTCCTAATACCCTCTGGGAGTCCAATTGAGTGAGTGGAACCATCCAATATGTCATAAAACGGTCAATTTACCCGTTCCAAATTTGCAACGATTTTGTAACCTGAAGCCTACCACGGCTATTTTGTAAAACATATAAGGATCATATATGGTTCCAAACGTCATTATATGACCCTAAGATGTATCCCCTAGGGTCTCAAGACTTTTCGCCACCGGGCCCCGTAACCTCAAAATTCCTCAAATAGTGTGGATTATAGGCTTCAATTTTGGAATTTTTTGACCTTTTCTCGCTCGGAAATAAAAATTACCTTGATGTTTACCATGGTTCCTAATACCCTCCAGGAACCCAATTGAGTGGCTGGACCATCCAATATGCCTTAAAACGATCAATTTACCCGTTCCAAATTTGCGCCGATTTCGTAAACTGAAGCCTACCACGGCTATTTTGTACAACATATAAGGGTCATATATGGTTCTAAACGTCATTATTTGACCCTAAGATGTAACCCCTAGGGTCTTAACACTTTTCACCACCGGGCGCAGTAACCTCAAAATTCCTCAAAAAACGTGGATTATAGCCTTCAATTTTGGAATTTTTTACCTTTTTTCGCCCGAAAATAAAAATTGCCGAGATGTTCACCATAGTTCCTAATACCCTCTGGAAGTCCAATTGAGTGGGTGGAACCAGCCAATACGCCATTAAACAGTCAAATTCCCGTTCAAAACTGGCACCGATATCGTGACCTCAAGCCTACCACGGACATTTATGGCAACATATAATTGTCATATATGGTTCCAAACGTTATTATATGACCCTAAGATGTATCACCTAGGATCTCAAGACTTTTCACCACCAGGCCTCGTAACCTCAAAATTCCTCAAAAAGCGTGGATTATAGCCTTCAATTTTGGAATTTTTTTTACCATATTTTGCCCGGAAATAAAAATTGCCAAGATGTTTACCATGGTTCCCAATACCCTCCGGCAGTCCAATTGAATGGGTGGAACCATCCAATATGCCTTAAAACGGTCAATTTACGTGTTTCAAATTTTCACTGATTTCGTAAACTAAAGCCTACCACAGACATTTATGGCCACATATAAGGGTCATATATGGTTCCAAACGTCATTATATGACTCTAAGATGTATCACCAAGGGTCTCAAGACTTTTCACCACCAGGCCCTGTAACCTCATAATTCCTCAAAAAGCGTGGATTATTGCCTTTAATTTTGGAATTTTTTGACCTTTTTTCGCCCGGAAATAAAAATGGCTGAGAAGTTTATCATAGTTCCTAATACCCTCCGGGAGTCCAATTGAGTTGGTTGAACCATCCAATATGCCGTTTAACAGTCAATTTACCCGTTCCAAATTTGCATTGATTTTGTAACCTGAAGCCTACCACGGCTATTTTGTACAACATATATGGGTCATATATGGTTCCAAACATCATTTTATGACACTAAGATGTATCCCCTAGGGTCTCAACGCTTTTCGCCACCGAGCCCCGTAACCTCAAAATTCCTCAAAAAGCGTGGATTATAGCCTTCAATTTTGGAATTTTTTGACCTTTTTTCGCCCGGAAATAAAAATTACTGAGATGTTTATCATAGTTCCTAATACCCTCTGGGAGTCCAATTGAGTGACTGGAACCATCCAATATGTCTTAAAACGGTCAATTTACCCGTTCCAAATTTGCAACGATTTTGTAACCTAAAGCCTACCACGGCTATTTTTTAAAACATATAAGGATCATATATGGTTCCAAACGTCATTATATGACCCTAAGATGTATCCCCTAGGGTCTCAAGACTTTTCGCCACCGGGCCCCGTAACCTCAAAATTCCTCAAAAAGCGTGGATTATAGGCTTCAATTTTGGAATTTTTTGACCTTTTTTCGCTCGGAAATAAAAAGTACCGAGATGTTTACCATGGTTCCTAATACCCTCCGGGAACCCAATTGAGTGGCTGGACCATCCAATATACCTTAAAACGATCAATTTACCTGTTCCAAATTTGCGCCGATTTCGTAAACTGAAGCCTACCACGGCTATTTTGTACAACATATAAGGGTCATATATGGTTCTAAACGTCATTATTTGACCCTAAAATGTAACCCCTAGGGTCTTAACACTTTTCGCCACCGGGCGCAGTAACCTTAAAATTCCTCAAAAAGCGTGGATTATAGCCTTCAATTTTGGAATTTTTTACCTTTTTCGCCCGGAAATAAAAATTGCCGAGATGTTCACCATAGTTCCTAATACCCTCTGGAAGTCCAATTGAGTGGGTGGAACCAGCCAATACGCCTTTAAACAGTCAATTTCCCGTTCAAAACTTGTACCGATATCGTGACCTCTAGCCTACCACGGACATTTATGGCAACATATAATTGTCATATATGGTTCCAAACGTTATTATATGACCCTAAGATGTATCACCTAGGATCTCAAGACTTTTCACCACCAGGCCCCGTAATCTCAAAATTCCTCAAAAAGTGTGGATTATAGCCTTCAATTTTGGAATTTTTTTTACCATTTTTTGCCCGGAAATAAAAATTGCCAAGATGTTTACCATGGTTCCCAATACCCTCCGGCAGTCCAATTGAATGGGTGGAACCATCCAATATGCCTTAAAACGGTCAATTTACACGTTTCAAATTTTCACTGATTTCGTAAACTAAAGCCTACCACGGACATTTATGGCCACATCTAAGGGTCATATATGGTTCCAAACGTCATTATATGACTCTAAGATGTATCACCTAGGGTCTCAAGGCTCTTAACCACCGGGCCTTGTAACCTCATAATTCCTCAAAAAGCGTGGATTATAGCCTTCAATTTTGGAATTTTTTGACCTTTTTTCGCCCGGAAATAAAAATTGCTGAGATGTTTACCATGGTTCCTAATACCCTCCGGGAGTCCAATTGAGTGGGTGGAACCATCCAATATGGCATTGAACAGTCAATTTACACGTTCCTAACTTGCACCGATATCGTGACCGCAAGCATACCACGGACATTTATCGAAACATATAAGGGTCATATATGGTTCCAATCGTCATTATATGACCCAAAGCTGTATCCATTAGGGTCTCTAGACTATTCGACACCGGGCTCCAAAACCACAAAATTCCTCAAAAAGCGTTGATTATAGCCTTCAGTTTTGGAATTATTTGACCTTTATTCGCCTGGAAATAAATATTGCCGATATATTAACTATTGTTCCTAAAACCCTCCGAAAGTCTTATTGATTAGGTGGAATCATCCAATATGCCTTTAAACAGTCAATTTACCCGTTCCAAACTTGTATCGATATCGTGACCTCAAGCCTTCCACGGACATTTATGGAAACATATAATGGTCATATATCGTTCCAAACGTCATTATATGACCCTAAGATTCATCCCCTAGGGTCTCAAGACTTTTCGCCACCGGGCCCCGTAAACCTCAAAATTCCTCAAAAAGCGTGGATTATAGACTTCAATTTTGGAATTTTTTGACCTTTTTTCGCCCGGAAATAAAAATTGCCGAGATTTTTACCATGGTTGCGAATATCCTCCGGGAGTCCAATTGACTGTGTGGAACCATCCAATATGCCCTTAAACAGTCAATTTACCCGTTCCAAACTTGCACTGATATCGTTACTTCAAGCCTACCACGGACATTTATGAAACCATATATGGGTCATATATGGTTCCAATGGTCATTATATGACCCTAAGATGTATCCTCTAGGGTCACAAGACTTTTCCCACCAGGCCCCAAAACCTCAAAATTCCACAAAAAGCGTGGATTATAGCCTTCTTTTTTGGAAATTTTTGAACTTTTTTCACCCAAAAAGAAAAATTGCCGAGATGTTTACCATGGTTCCTAATACCCTTCGGGAGTCCAATTGAGAGGGTGGAACCATCCAATATGCCTTTAAATAGTCAATTTACCCGTTCCAAACTTGCACCGATATTGTGACCTCAAGCCTACCACGGACATTTATGGCAACATATAAGGGTCATATATGGTTCCAAACGTCATTATATGACCCTTAGATGAATCTCCTAGGGTCTGAAAACTTTTCGCCACCGGGCCCCGTAACGTCTAAATTCCTCAAAAAGCGTGGATTATAGCCTTCAATTTTAGAATTTTTTGACTTTTTTTCGCCCGGAAATAAAAATTGCCGAGATGTTTAACATGGTTCCTAATACCCTCCAGGAGTCCAATTGAGTAGGTGGAACCATCCAATATGCCTTTAAATAGTCAATTTACCTGTTTCAAACTTGTACCGATATTGTAACCTCAAGCCTACCACGGACATTTATGGCAACATATAAGGGTCATACATGGTTATAAACGTCATTATATGAACCAAACATGTATCCCCTAGGGTCTCAAAACTTTTCGCCACAGGGCCCCGTAACCTCATAATTCCTCAAAAAACGTGGATTATAGCCTTCAATTTTGGAATTTTTTGACCTTTTTTTTTCGCCTGGAAATAATTGCCAATATGTTTACCGTGGTTCCTTATACCCTCCAGGAGTCCAATTGAGTGGGTGGAACCATCAAATATGCGTTTAAACAGTCAATTTACCCGTTCCAAACTTGCATAGATATCGTGACCACAAGCCCACCACGGACATTTATGGCAACATATAAGGGTCATATATGCTTCCAAACGTCATTATATGACCCTAAGATGTATCCCCAAGTGTCTCCAGACTTTTCGCCATCGGGCCCCGTAACCTCAAAATTTTACAAAAAGCGTGTATTATAGCCTTCAATTTTGGAATTTTTTTGACCTTTTTTCGCCTGGAAATAAAAATTTCCGAGATGCTTACCATGGTTCCTAATACCCTCCGGGAGTCCCATTGAGTGGGTGGTGTTTAGGGTAATTTTACCCCGCCATGTAGACCAAGCAGAGGGTAACACGTGTCAGCCCCAGGGTGGTCTAAAGTGGACCTATCCCTGCTTGACACGTGTCATCCTAGATATTTGGAGGTAGACGGCCTTCAGGCCCAAATCCCGAGAAAACCATAAAACGGCGCAGCCCACCACTGATTAGGGTTCTGTGACCTAATTAGGGGCACAATTCCCAAGGACCCTATAAATAGGGTGATTCCCCTCTTTTGGAGGGCACGTTTTTCCATTTATTACAAACTGTCCCTTTGATAGAGACAACTGAGCTTGGAATCCGAGCAGATACCCACCTAAATTTCCGCACCTTTTTTCTCTCCTTTCAAGTTACTAACTTGACCGTCGGAGGCGGAGCACCTACCAACTAGTGTCTCCGTTTGACTTGCAGGTACAGGCCGCACCGGACCAGTCTTCGAGCTTTAACTCTCCCGAGGGACAAAAACACCCAAAACATTTGGCGCCGTCTATGGGGAGAGTACCTCGAAGATGGTTGGAGAGTCTGTACCCATTCCTGATCTTACACACTTACAACCGGTTATACAACCGGAGAACCAAGAAAACCCTCAACCGGCATTTCAGCCGGGAGGTTCTAGAATCCCTCAGTCGTTCCCTCGGCCTCCGCCTGAGGTCGTCATTGAGGATGAAGCTTATGATGAAGATGATGATGACGTAGAAACCTATATCACAAAGGATGGGTCCTTCGTGTCCAAGTACAAGCGTTCCAAAGATAAATTGGAGCGCAAACTTGACCAGGCGGGCCCAAGCAGGCGCCCCTCTGAGAGGCTAGAGGGGAAACCCAAAAGGCCAGAGGTCAAGCCCCATTCACCCGGGATGAGCTCATGAAATTCATGAACTCTTTCAAGGGTGAAATCAAAGCCATGATCAACAAAAACAAGGCAGGCTCTAGCAAGAGTCCGCCGGCTAAGAAGTCTCCCACTCCTGGGAAGAAAAAGCCCGTCAAGGACAGGTGTCCAACTCCCCATCCCAAAGAAAAAGAAAGGGAGAAGGAGAGGATGGCCTCCAAACTTGACTGGTCGAAAATTCTACTGCCTACTAATCCTTAGAGGCAGCCTCGGCAAGAACATCCGGGGACCAGCAAGAAAACAGCCTCCGACGCTCGACATATCATCGAGCGGAGAAGAAACCAGCAGCTGTCTGAGTCATCCTCTACTTCGAGCTTTCCAGACAGCTTCAAAGAAACTTCTGTAAGGAACTCACATTCCTTACTTGAGAGTCGAACAGGCAACAAAACCATCAATAGCGAGCCTCAACTGATGATTTGGTCTGTCCCATATGCGCCTCAAGCGCAGTATGGGCAATATGGCCTACAGTTCATGCAGCCTCCTCCTTTTGGAGGACAGGCGACATACACCCCCGTCCAGCCTCTGGACTGGCAGCTCCAGCTGCTCAAACTTGGTGAACAACCCTCTGCATTTGCCTAGAATATAACCGAGGCAGCTCAGCCGTCCAAGGTTAAGAATGTGTTAGTGGGCACCTATGATAGTACCACCAACCCAGAAGACCACCTAATGGCATACACCAACCTCATGTGCTTACAGGGTTGGGGCGATGCCACCTAGTGTCGATGTTTCCCGGCTACACTGAAGGGCATTGCCTAACAGTGGTTTGGCAACTTGCTAGTCGGCTCAATTGATTGCTTCAAGAAGCTAGCCTTCTTGTTTTCCACCAACTTCTCAATGAACATCCCTGCTAAGAAAACGAGCCTCGATTTGAGCTCCGTTAAGCAGGGTGAGAAGGAAGGGCTACGTTCATATGTCAGGTGGTTCAACCTGGTCAGAATCCTGATCCAGGGACTGTTTGACGAGGTAGCTTTTACAGACTTTTTCAAGGGTCTGAGAGACGGGTCGGCTTTTAAGTTCAACCTTGTTAGAAAAGGGGTATTTACGCTACCGGCGGCCCCGAGGGAGGCGGAGAGCTACATTCAAGCTACTGACCTCTACACGCCTTGTAGTCAGTTAGACTCTAAGAAGTCTGACAAACAAAAAGAAAGCCAGTCTGCTCAGCCGGGTAACAAAAAAGAAGAGAGCAAAAAGAGAAAAGAAGTCCAGGCGGTTAGTGATTCTGACCCGCCGTCCCAGAAGAAAAAGAGAGAGTTTAAACCGTACGTCCTAAGTACAAGTTTAACAAAGTCTGCAACTCCATCCTCATGGAGGTAAAGGACCAGCTGTCCATTGAGAAGCCCAATCCAATGAAGAGTTCCGTCCAGTCACGGAACAAAAATAAATTTTGCCAGTTCCATGAGGAGGTTGGCCATGACACCAACGACTGCTTCAGTCTACAATAGACGTTGGACCGTCTGGCTGACAAAGGGCTTCTAAAGTCCCCCAAGAATACCCAGCAACCTACTAGTAGCTCGGATATCGACAAGGATCCGGCCTACACTATAGCAGGCGGATTTTCATGTGGTGGCCCTACCATCCGGGGCACCAAGAGCCATCTTTGAAAGATGGACACGGATGATGATGAGCAGACGTCTGCCAGTTCCACCTTCCCAGACGTCCTCATAACTGAGAAGGACAGGGGCAGCGTCCGCCGTCCGCATGACGACCCGGTCGTCATTGAATGTAAGGTTGCTAACCAGCAGGTTGGAAGGATCCTTATTGACACCGGCAGCTCGTCGGACATTATCAGCCTCTGGTGCCTGCAGAAGCAGAAATACAATGTCAGCTGCATGCATCCGGTCACCCACCCCTTGGTTGGTTTTGGGGGTGGAATGGTCTACCCAGCCGGAAGAATTGACTTGCCCATCTGGCTGGGAGAAAAAAGGCCAGGGACGACATATTGTCGTCAAATTCTTGGTACTTGAGGAGTTGACCGCCTATAATATCATCCTGGGTAGGCCAACCCTCAACGAAGTCAAGGCGGTAATCATCCCGTCTCTCATGCTCATCAAGTATGAGCGGGATTATGGCTCTATTGGTTCCTTGAACGGGGATCAGAAGACGGCTCGGGAGTGCTACCTTTCAGCCGTTAAAGACACTGTGGCCTCAGACGACCAAGAGAAGGAACAAATAGACCTTGACAATGTCAAGGATGCCAATCCTGCCCCACCAGCCATTGGTAAGAAAATAAAAGCGCCTCTGCTGGTAGAGGTGAAGAAAGAGAAAAAATAGCAATCACTGACCGGGGAACAGTCAGACGAGCTCCGTCCCTAACCGGCTGGTGAAAACATTGATCTCACTCTGCACGACAGGTTGGGACGGTTGCTTATGCTACTTTAGGTGCAAGCTTGCACCTTCTGTTGAAAGAATTCAAAGATATCTTTGCCTTTGAAGTGGAAGAGATGCCAGACGTCAGCCCGGATCTCGCTCTCCACAAACTCGTCGTGGATCCTAAAAAGAAGCCGATCCGGCAAAAGAAAAGAAACCATGGCGAGGAAAGAATTCAGGCGGCAACTGCCGAAGTGAAAAACGCTGCTAGACGCCAGGTTCATTCGGCCTTGTAATTTCCCCGACTGGGTGGCCAATGTGCTCCTGGTTAAGACATTGAATGGGACCTGGCGCATGTGTGTTGATTACACAGACCTCAACAAGGCATGTCCAAAGGATAGTTACCCGCTTCCAAAGATCGACTGTTGGTTAATTCAACAGCCGGTCACGCCTTGATGAGCATCATGGATGCCTACTCCGGCTTCCATCAGATACCTCTCTGGAAGAAAGATCAAGAGAAGACGGCCTTCGTCACTGATTTGGGGTTATTCTGTTATACTGTGATGCCGTTTGGCTTGAAGAATGCGCCTGCCACCTTCCAACGGATGATTAATACGGTCTTCATTAATCAAATTGGAAGGAATGTGGAGGTGTACATCGAACATGATAGTCAAATCCAAGCAACAGACAGATCATCTTGCTAATCTCCGAGAAACATTCACCACCCTTAGGCGGCATAAGGTCATGTTAAACCCCAAGAAATGCGTTCTTGGTGTTGAGTCTGGGAAGTTTCTCGGAATCCTGATTGATCAAAGGGGGATAGAGGCTAACCCCGAAAAGATACAGGATGTAATTGACATGAAGTCACCCCGTTCTGTGAAGGAAGTTCAGAGACTAACTGGTTGCCTAGCCGCCTTGGGAAGGTTCCTCAGCCGATCAGGCGACAAATGCCTTTACTTCTTACAAGCAATCAGGAAGAAGACCAGGTTTGAATGGGGAGACGATGCTGAGACGGCATTCCAGAAGCTAAAAGAGCACTTGCATTCTCTGCCTAGGCTGGTCAGTCCTTTGCCTAGGGAGACGTTGTACTTGTATTTGGCCGTCTTAGATCATGCTCTCAGTGCCGTTCTCCTTGCTGAGCGAGACGGCGTTCAGCTCCCGGTGTACTTCATTAGCCATGTTCTAAAAAATGCTGAACTCCGGTACCCCGTGGTTGAAAAATTTGGCCTCGCTTTGTACATGGCATTCAAAAAACTGAAGCCTTATTTTCTGGCTCATCCGGTGGTGATTTACACCAACCAGCCACTCAAGCGGCCAATGTCTACTTTGGAGTCAGCCGGCAGAATGTTGAAATGGGCTATGAAAATGCAAAGCCTTGAAATCACTTACGAACCAATGAAGGAAGTGAAAGATTAGGTGTTTGCCGACTTCATTGTTGAAATGACCCGTCCGGTGGCTCCGGATAATCTTGATCAGGTTTGGCGGAATATGAAGCCCTGCTAGCCGGAATCCGCATGTGTAAGGCGGCAGGGGAAACAAAAATTGACGCCTACTCTGATTCACAGTTGGTCGTTAGCTAATGTGAGGGAAAATTTGAGGCAGCTCACTCGGCTATGATCAAATATCTTCAGGCGGTCAAAGAGGAGGCTAGGTCACTTGAGGAGTTTCATTTGAATCAAGTACCCAGGTCTGATAACAACCGGGCGGATGCACTGTCAAAACTTGCATCCTCCGCCTGCCATGATACGCCTCGGTCAGTCTTTTGGAAAGTTCCTGAAAAAAAAAGCATCTATGAAGATCCCATTGGAGTCCTGGACCGAAGCTCTACCTGGATGGATCGGATGGCATCCAGGCATACCTCTCAGACGGTAAACTTCCTGACTCACCAAAGGAGGCAGCCGTTCTGAAATAGCGAGCCGCAAGCTTCGAATTGAGAAATGGAGAACTCTTCAAGGCGGGGTTTCTTAAGCCTCTTTTGAAGTGTGTAACCCCAGAAAAGGGGAAAGAAGTTCTTAAAGACTTGCACTCGGGAGATCCCTTGCCGTCAGAGCCAGACGACATTACTTTTGGCCCACTCTAGAGGCAGACGCCAAGGAGTTGGTGAAGAAATGTGACAAGTGCCAGAAATTTGGCAAACTTATTCACCGTTCGGCTACTGATCTAACGACCATCCACAGTCCAATCCCGTTTGCAAAATGGGGCATGGACATCTTAGGACCTTACACGCCTGCACCAGGCGGAAAGCGTTTCATCTTGGTGGCTGTGGATTACTTTACCAAGTGGGTAGAGGCTGAGGCGGTAAAGAATATCAAGACATCAGACGTCATCTCCTTCATCTGGAAGAATGTTATCACTAGATATGGGGTTCCTATGTCCATGGTGTTTGATAATGGTCCTCAGTTTGAGACGCCTCAGCTAAAAACTTAGTTAGGAGATCAAGGGATCTCAAGTTGTTTTGCATCAGTCAGCCGACCCCAAGCAAACGGGCAAGTTGAAGCCTTCAACAAACTGATCTCAGATGGCATTAAGAAGAAAATTGAAAGAGCCGGTGGCTTATGGGCTGAGGAATTAATCCATGTCCTACGGGCCATCCGGACAACAGCAAAAGGGGCAACCGGTGAAACCCCATTTCTCATTGTTTACGGTGCTGAAGCCATCTTGCCCATTGAGCACTATGAGCCGACTCTCAGAGTCATGCTTTATGAGGAAGAGGCAAATTGGGAGGCCATGCGCCTAGCATTGGACTCACTCTTAGAACGCAGGAGCAACGCCACCTTGCGTCATGAGATTTACCATCTGAGAATGACAAGAGCCTAAAACAAGAAGGTACACAGGCGTCCTGTGAAAGTGGACGACCTAGTGTTAAGGAAAATGGAGGCAACCGGTAGGGCCAATGAGCTTGGAAACCTAACTCCAAATTAGGAAGGCCCCTACCGGATTTATGAAGAAGTAAGAGACGGCACTTACCGCCTGGAAACTCCAGACGGCAGGCGCCTGCCTAGAACTTGGAATGTAGACAATTTGAAAAAGTACTTGTAGGCGTAGCTCGAAGTGCGCCTACGTTAAAGCATGGTGTGAATATGCTTGGCACTCATAGGAAGTGGGAATTGATATAACGATTAGGGACAACGATTAGGGACAAATAAAGTAGGGAGCCGCCAACAAGTTTTTAAGGAACTTGTAAACCGTTCACGGATCATAAAAGGCAACCACGATTAAGGGACAACGAAGGCAACAACGATTGACCCGTGAAGGTTACACCCCATTCATATTCCATGAGATTACTAACTCCATATGGTTCGGAACCACAAAAGGAGGATCGGGGATGATGGTACGAAGTGAGTCATGGAGTCACATTCGCCCGTATTGGCCTCTACTCGATTCTTATTGTGAAAAGCATTCCTGTGATCTCAAAGGCATACAAACAAAATATTCAATTCGCTCCAAACTATTATTATGCTAAATTGGTTAAATATTAATGCAACACATAATTCTAGTTATTAGTGATCACTTCAATTAATAATAAGATTAAAGGAACCTAAACCGGTCGTTCAAATTATCTTATTAGTCGTGATTTTCAAATACATATTCCCTTTAACATGAAATATGGTGATCAAAAATATAGAATAAACAAACATTAATATGGGAAGCAATATAGCAATAAATCCAACAATCTAAAATCGTTAGAAAAATAATAGAAATAAAAGGAACATGATTCCTTACTTTGATTTTGTTTGCTTGCTACTATAAAAACAATAAACGCGTTAGTAACTTCAAAGAAAATTAATAAACAATAATTAAAATGGAACTAAATTAAATTAAATGAGAATTGATTTGGGGCCAAACCCTCAAACAGTTCTACCTTTCACGTCGTGGTTTAAGGACAGAACCCCGAGTAAAGTACGGACTCCTTGGAGTGCTTAAGGAAGGTATTTTGAAAGAGAGAAGGGTAGGCTAGTGTTTAGGCTAGAGCATAGAAGAGCAAATGAGAGAATTATTTGAAGCCCCGTACATTAGAAATGAGGGGTTATTTATAGGGAAAATGTGCTGAGAGAGCACACGGAACCCTAAAATGTTAGAAACCCTAAAACAGTATCCTGTGACACGGCAAAGTGTACCGTGACACGGTAAACTTCCCCGTCAGACGGGAGAGAATCCCGTGACACGGTGCACTTTTGTGTGACACGGGATAATTTTTAGCACACGGGGGAAGAAAACGCGTTAGGGTTTACGCGGAAGGGACACCTACTGTACCCGTGTCACATCAGATCTCCCGTGACACGAGATTCTTTGCCGTCAGACGGGAAAGATTCCCGTGGCGCGGGATTTCTTGCCGTGACACGGGACAGTTTGTCCTTTTTTCCGTCTAAATTCATTTTTAACCCTAATTTCATTCAGCATTTTAGGTGCCGATTGATAATTTCGGGCCATTTTTCTGATTTATTAAAATTGGGCTAAAATAATTAAAAAGAAATAAATAAAAGCTATGGGCCAAAAATAAATAATAAAACAATAAAATAAAAAAGGTTTTGGGCTGGAATTAAAACTATGCTTTTTACTAAACACCAAGACTGATCCATGGACTATGTAGAAATACGAATTTAATTAAATATGATTTTTAAGCACTCTCGGGATTAAATACTGAACCCGACCAATAATGGAGGTGAAAGGTTGTTCATCATCGGGTTTGGTTTTGGGGAGACATTTTTAGGTGTCTACAGAAGCCCCCACTTTGACTGAGTTTGTAGAAACGTCAGTTTCAAAAACGATAGTCAAAGTAGTCGATTGGGACGGAGAATGATTTAAGACGTTCTGCGATCTTAAATCACTCTGTATACGCCGATACCTGCAGAAAAATGTTAGTTCCACAGATAAAAGAGTGAAGGGATAGAATACATATCTTACACCAGTGTATCGGTGACAAATGAGTTTGGTAGCTTCCTATGCTTGAAGGAATCTACCGGATGATGTTTTGCTGAAATGCTTTCTATGCCTGAGGAAAGCCGACTGATGAATTTGGTAGCTTTATATGCTTGAAGAAATCTACCGGATAACATTTTCCATGCCTGAGGAAAATCGAATGATGATTTTGGCGGTTTTCTATGCTTGAAGAATTCCACCGATAATGCTTTCCATGCTTGAGGAAAACCGACAAATGAATACTTTCCATGCTTGAGGAAAGCCGATGAATGAATACTTTCCATGCTTGAGGAAAGTCGATGAGATGAATGAAATTGCAAGTCTCTGTGTATCGAGAACCTTGCGTCGTGAATCGTCTTCGCTTGGGAGATGATCACTAAAATGATGAAGGTTCGATTGTCCCCGAACGTGGGCTGTAGAAGGTTCGCTTGTCCCCGAACGTGGGCTGTAGTTGGTCCGCTTGTCCCCGAACGTGGGCTGTAGATGGTCCGCTTGTCCCCGGACGTGGGCTGTAGATGGTCCGCTTGTCCCCGGACGTGGGCTGTGGATGGTCCGCTTGTCCCCGGACGTGGGCTGTAGAAGGTTCGCTTGTCCCCGAACGTGGGCTGTAGTTGGTCCGCTTGTCCCCGGACGTGGGCTGTAGTTGGTCCGCTTGTCCCCGGATGTGGGCTGTAGATGAGACCTGCAAAATAAAATTTGCCAAGGGACTCGTCTAGACTATGATTGACTCAACCAATTGACTTGACCAATACTTGACCAAGTTTGACTTGATGTGACATGACATGTGTATGACTTGTGAGTATGTGTGTGTATATGTGTGTGCAGACATAAGCAAACGAAGATGCAAAAGCAAAAATTTTCGTCAATTTCCGACAACGAGGAAGTTTTAAACTTCCCCAAAAGAAAAATACGAAAAAGGAAAAGAAGTTTAAAACTTCCTCGTTGAGCATAGAGAAATGAATCGCGTGGATTTTCTTCTAGTCAAATTGAACTAGTCGTCTTGAAGATAATGTATGCATGATACATGTTCTTAGGCTAGGAGGCTAAGGACAATTACATCATGTGACACGATAGATGAATTAACTTAGGTCATGGAGCTAAGCATCATATTTGGTGTAAGAAACGATCTTGAACGTCACTTAGGTCTAGAGGCTAAGCACGTATATAGATGAAGTAATTATTGCATAATGAACGTTGCTTAAGTCAAGGAGCTAAGCACGATATGCTTTGTATGATTAAAAATCACTGATATATAAATGTTGCTCAGCATATTATGCGATGCATGAAACAATGAATATTGCTCAGGTTAGGAAGCTAAGCAAGTATACAATGTTGTCTTGAAAGATGATGACAAGCACAGTGTTGAAACAAGATTTCATGATAAAGGGGTCTTAAAGGGAAGGATGATATGGCTATGTATGTGTGAGTGAAGTGTGTCACTAGACGAAAAATACAATTGGCCACCGGTTCAAAACCCCCTTATGCCACCGGTTTTGAACCGGTGGTCAGTGGGGGGGTGGCAATAATATATTTAAAAAGCCACCGGTTCAAAACCGGTGGCAAAAACGAGAATTGCCACCGGTTAACCGGTGGCAATAAATTAATTGGCGCTTTTTTTTTTGGGTATTTATTAGTTTTGCCACCGGTTAACCGGTGGCAATATGAGGTATAATTCTTTTTTTTTTTTCTCACTTGAAAAATAGTCAGAGTTATGAGTTCATATTTTTGGTTTGCTTATTTCACTTGAAATATGAGTAACTCAACATCAAAATCAACTAAACTTGTAAATGAAATATATAATCAGAAATAAATTTATCATTAAATTTTTATTGTACAATACCCAAAAAAAATAAAAAAAATTTACAACATCAATATAAAAAAAAATTACAACATCAATGTGCTTCTTGATTCTTCTATGTGGACTTGTGGAGTCATAAACTAGTACCTGCATAATTAAAAACACCAAAATTAATTAAACAAAAAAAAAAAAACAGAAAACATGAACTTCAAAATAAAAAAGAAAACCCAGAAAAAATAATGAAAATTAATTAGATCTACCCACCTAAACACCTACAACCACCCACGACTTTACCACCTAAAATTAAATCCCACCACCTTAACCCACCAACAGCACCACCTTAACCCACCATCCGCACCACCTTAACCTTCACCCGAACACCCACCTTCACCCACGTGTAATAAACAAAAAAAATAAAATCGAAAAAAAACTAAACAAAATTTCCAGAAAAAAATAAACAAACTCGAAAAAAAATAAAAAAAAAATCCCAGAAATTAGTAAAAAACCCGAGCTCAAAATCGAAAAAAAATACACACAGAAAAAAAAAATAAACAAAAAAAAAATCGAAAAAAAAAAATTATATAAACAAAATTCCCAGAAAAAAAAAGAACAAAAAACCCAGAAAAAAAAATAAACAAACCCACAAATTTAAAAATAAACAAACCCAGCAAAAAAATAAACAAAATAAACAAACCCAGAAAAAAAAATAAACAAACCCAGAAAAAAAATAAACAAAAAACCCAGAAAAAAAAAATAAACAAAATAAACAAAAAAAAAACCCGAGCTCAAAATCGAAAAAAAATCGATTAAAATCATAGAATTACACACAAAATTAAACCTAACCTCGTGCATGTCTTCGTTGTTGTTGTTGCGGTGGTGGTTGAAATGACGAGAAGGAGACGAGAAGGAGACAAGAAGGAGACGAGAAGGAGATCGAGAAGGAGACGAGAAGGAGATCGAAGAGGAGATCGAAGGAGATCGATGATCGAAATGAAAGAAAGAGAAGGAGATCGAATGAGGGAGAGAGCAGGAAAGAGAAGAAGAGGGACGACGACGGCGGTGGTTCAGATGATAGAGCAGGAAAGAGAAGAAGAGGAGAGGAGAGGAGAGGAGAGGAGAGAGAGGATGAGGGAGGCTGATGAGTGAGTAGGGTTTGTGGGTTTGGGTTTTTATATGGGACGTTTTTTTTTTTTTTTTTTTTTAAATTGGATATTGCCACCGGTTCAAAACCGGTGGCCTTTTATTTATTGCCACGGGTTTGTGTGAACCGGTGGCAAAACCGGTTTGGCTCATCCCGCCCATTAATTAAGCCACCGGTTTTCAAAAACCGGTGGCCAATTAGCGGTGCATTTTTCAATTTTTCTACTAGTGTGTGAAAGTGATACTAAGGTTGGCTGCAAAGGTTGTGGTGATGGAAATAGATGTGAGAAGAGTCAAAGATGATGACTCTCTTTAGGCTGGGTAAGCTAAGTAATGTGGGTTCAAGCCCCCAAGTCTAGCTCTAAATGGGTAGGGATAAGCATTGGATATTCTTTGACTCAATCATGCATATATATGAATATGAATGTGGCCGCACCTCAATGCGAGGTTGCCTACGTATCCGTTAGGAATCAGGCCGAACATAGCTATAACCGAACTTTGCACAAGTGTATGTACACCTCAAAGAGGTCTTTCAAGGGTTGTTATGTGGTTAAGTTGATGGTTTAAGGAAGAAAGGGATAAAAGGCTCAAGACCCGAGAGAAACCCCCCCGAGATGTGAAATTGTGTATTTGAGAACTTTGAATTTGCAAGTTTTATTTTTCACATATTTTTTGCTTTGAAATTCTTTTCTTTCTCTTTTCTTTTTTCTTTCTTTTTTTTTCATTCTTTTGAATCAATGTAGGCAATCTCAGATCATGCGGTTCATCACTCACTTAGCATTCATGTTTCTCAGGCACGGTACCAAGCACTCAATGAGAGACGCAATTTGAGACGTGTTCATATCGAAGACATTGGAACACTTGCCTTTAGACATTGTTTTTTTTATTTTATTTTATTTATTTTATTTTTTATTATTTGAACTTGCTTTCTTACTGTTACACAAATTGCACATCTTTCCATCCCTGGGTTAAGTGAATGTGGGTTGAATAAATAAGGTCAATCGTTAGACGAGGCTCAAAGTGGTTGACGAAGAAATGGAATGACTGTTTGAAAATGTCTTAAAGGAATGAATGGGTTGCAAAGGTGCCTCAAATCATGGGTGTACCTTGTGTTTAGTTCGGCAATTTTTTTTAAAAAAAAGAAAATTGCTATAATCGATATATAATGAAATAATGCTCATTTTATTGATGGAAATGGTGAATAAGTTAACAAAAATATGAAATTATAGAAAAAGGGAATCTAAACGATAAACTTAGGATGGGAAATCTATGCTAGACTAAAAAGGGAGGAAAGGAAAAAATCATGAAATCTTGCACGAGGAGCTCGTCGCGCGCCTTGTCTTCATTGCTGCTTGTCACTTTTTACCACCTGGAGGGACTGGAAGTTTGTTGGCATCAACAGGATCCTGAATAGCATCCTTCAAATTCCAGCATTGTTCGGTAAAGTGACCCCTTGCTTGATGGAACTTGCAATGTGCTTTGGGGTTCCATTTGGCGCTCCTTTCTTCAGGTTTGGGCTCTGGAAATGGCCCAATAGGTGTGATCAAGCCTTGTCCGTACAGGCGATCAAAGGCCGCATCATAAGTCATTCCTAAAGGAGTGTAGGTTCTCCTTTTCTTGGGCAATGGAGCATCAAGAGCTAATACTTCATTGAGATCAACTTGGCTTATATTGTTGGTAGTATTTTCCTGCTTAGAAGACGAAGAAGAAGGAAGGTCGTTCTTCTTGTTTTTCCAAGTGTTGTTATTGTTACTACCAGCAGACTTTATTAGCTCGTCCTCGATATTGATGCCAATGTCATATACAGCTTCAAAAGTGTGACTCATTAGAAATTTGAGATGTTGCTTGTACTTGTGAGTCAGATTTTGGATGAAGAGGCGAATCATCTCTTTTTCTTTGGGAGGATCTACCAAGAGTGCAGCTGTTTCCCTCCACCTATTCAGGTAAGTAGTGAAGCCTTCATTCTCTTTCTGTTTGAGAATTGAGAGTTCACGTTCAGAAGTTTTACTTTGAATGTTACACTTGTAACGGTTCATAAAACTGTCGGTGACATCTTGCCAAGTCGCAGTACACTTGGCATCTAGGGAATAAAACCATTGTTGGCAAGCATGTTCTAAGGAGAGAGGGAACACCGTAGGGAAGAGTGTGACATCCAATCCCTTAAGAGCCATGGTTGCAGAAAAAGCTTTCAAATGAAACATAGGGTTATCAGTAGGCTTGAACTTGGGAATGTCAGCGGTGGAAAACTTCTCAGGAAGCCTATCCCTTATGTTCAGAGAAGTGGTAGGTTGCTCTACATAGGTAAACTCTTCAGAGATCTTACTCATCTGTTCTCTGATCTTGTCTATTGCAGCTACAGTGGCATTGCTTTGATTGTTTTTCTCTACTGTGAGAACCCTGGTAGTGAGTGCTTCCATCATAGTAGACAACCTTTCGATGGCCTGGTTCATGTTCTCCATATCTTCCTTAGTGGCCATTGGTTGAAAATAAATGGGAGATGGATTCTGTGGGGATGCTTGTGGTGGTTTTCTTGTACGCCTCTTAGGTATAAGAGGTTGGTGAGGTAGCGACTCAAACCGTAACAGTCTTCCCCTGCTTCTTGACCAAGTGCTGTGAAATGAAATAAAATCACTTAATTGTCTGACTCATTGCTCAAGATAGGAAAGGAAGGAAAAAGACATTTGAAAACAGGTGAGAAAACTCCACTCATTTTTTATTATGACGGAAAAAGGGTGCATGAACCTAGTATACGATCATAAACGACATGGTGCACGACTCAAGTCGGAACATAAAGAAAGTGTGTGGACTATACTTGACTCGTAAGTGACTAAGTGATGTTATAAGACACGTGGTATGATCGTACGGCTAGACATGTGAACAGTAACAATAATGACTGATGAGAGGACACGGAAAACTTGACTGACGCTTTTTTTTTTTTCGGAAAAAATCGACCGTGTCACGGTCGACATTCCCGTGCCACGGTACAATACCCCGTCAGACGGTGCAATGTACCGTGACACGGTCACAAATTTTTTTTTTTTTTTTTTTTTTTTTGAAAAATCCACCGTGTCACGGTCAACATTCCCGTGCCACGGTACGGTACCCCGTCAAACGGTGTACTGTACCGTGACTCGGTCAAATTTTTTTTTTTTTTTTTTTTTTTTTTGAAAAATCCACCGTGTCACGGTCGACATTCCCGTGCCACGGTACGGTACCCCGTCAGACGGTGTACAGTACCGTGTCACGGTCAAATTTTTTTTTTTTTTTTTTTGAAAAAAATCGACCGTATCACGGTCGGCATTCTCCGAATAAGGGGAGGATACCATCCGACTTTCTCCGGAAAAAAACGACACAAAAACAAGACTTCCCTAAAATACGGTCAAAAAGTGGTGCACGATTTAAAAGTGTGTGAACACTACATGTAGTGATAGACGCGTGTTTTGACCGTATAGCTAGACATGACACCAAACTGGACACATAGACCACATACGCACACAGAACCAAAAAAGGATAGACGGGACATTTTCCTGGGCACCGTGTCACGGTGCTGTCTTTCGTGACACGGTACAGTCCACCGTCAGACGGTAGAAAGTACCGTGTCACGGCCCTGTTCACCGTGTCACGGCAGACTTGCTGTGACGCGGTGCTCAGTTCCAGGCCTTTTTGTGACATTTTTCCTGATTTTAATCGATTTTATGGTCCGTACTAATTACTAAGTGGAAATAAAAACCCTCGGTCATAGATTAGTCCAAGAACAAAATGAACAAACACATGTGGGTTAGTACCAAATAAACCACGTAGCATTTAGTCACGATGATGCAAAAAGTTCTCAACCTAAAGTCAAGTTCTATGTTCGACTATGGTCAAGCTTTGGGTGTCAAAAGGGTACCATGGTTAAGAGTTTGGACACGTTAGTAAGGCAGCCTCCCTTGAGGGTGTATGCCAACGGGCGGCTCCGCGACTTCGTGATGAAATCGAACTCGACTCCATGGTTTGGGTGGATTTAATAACTCGGATGAACCCTTATTTCCATGAGCGTTTTTGGGTTGATAGAGCTTAAATCCTCCGGGGCTAAGACGTATGTAGAACACATACGGTTTTTCAGAAAAATCGAAGGAAGTCAACTGTGAGAAGAGAAAATAAGCCACCGGACTGATTTTAGGACTGCCGTGACACGGCAAAAATTCCCGTGTCACGGTACAATGCACCGTTAGACGGTACATTGTACCGTGACACGGCAGACTTTGCCGTGACACGGCAGTCAGAAAATCTGACTGGTGCCCTATTTTTCTTCGTACGCAATCAAGTTGTTCAATTTTTCCTACGGGACAGATCTATATTCGACGTTAAAACGTCGATGCTTGTGGGAATTGATATAACGATTAGGGACAACGATTAGGGACAAATAAAGTAGTGAGCCGCCAACAAGTTTTTAAGGAACTTGTAAACCGTTCACGGATCATAAAAGACAACCACGATTAAGGGACAACGAAGGCAACAACGATTGACCCAAGAATGTTACACCCCATTCATAATCCATGAGATTACTAACTCCATATGGTTCGGAACCACGAAAGGAGGATCGGGGATGATGGTACGAAGTGAGTCATGGAGTCACATTCGCCCGTATTGGCCTCTACTCGATTCTTATTGTGAAAAGCATTCCTGTGATCTCAAAGGCATACAAACAAAATATTCAATTCGCTCCAAACTATTATTATGCTAAATTGGTTAAATATTAATGCAACACATAATTCTAGTTATTAGTGATCACTTCAATTAATAATAAGATTAAAGGAACCTAAACCGGTCGTTCAAATTATCTTATTAGTCGTGATTTTCAAATACATATTCCCTTTAACATGAAATATGGTGATAAAAAATATAGGATAAACAAACATTATTATGGGAAGCAGTATAGCAATAAATCCAACAATCTAAAATCGTTAGAAAAATAATAGAAATAAAAGGAACATGATTCCTTACTTTGATTTTGTTTGCTTGCTACTATAAAAACAATAAACGCGTTAGTAACTTCAAGGAAAATTAATAAACAATAATTAAAATGGAACTAAATTAAATTAAATGAGAATTGATTTGGGGCCAAACCCTCAAACAGTTCTACCTTTCACGCCATGGTTTAAGGACAGAACCCCGAGTAAAGTACGGACTCCTTGGAGTGGTTAAGGAAGGTATTTTGAAAGAGAGAAGGGTAGGCTAGTGTTTAGGCTAGAGCATAGAAGAGCAAATGAGAGAATTATTTGATGCCCCGTACATCAGAAATGAGGGGTTATTTATAGGGAAAATGTGCTGAGGGAGCACACGGAACCCTAAAATGACAGAAACCCTAAAACAGTATCCCGTGACACTGCAAAGTGTACCTGACGTGGGGAAAACTAGGTCGTTGGGCTAATCTTCCCTAAGCCAAACAAAATTTATAAACACTCAACAAACCTAAATACAAGTATAGAGGTAAGTCAAGGGTCAAACCCAAAGGAACGGTAATGCCTAAGTGCTTCCAATTATATGCCTAAGCTAAGTCGAAGACTAGAGATAAAAGGTGGCTCTAACAACTACTAAAACAAGGAAACCAAACAAATATAAGAGCTAGGGATTAGGATTCACTTAAATAGCAATGAACAATGCAAATTGGAATGGAAAGTCGACTAAGTCAAGCAATGTGAGGGAAAATCAATCATGTAACCAAAAGAGCATGTCAAGCTATTCTCCTAGAGGTCTAACTAGCGTCAACTACGATAAACTCTAGCTAGGAAACATCACAAGACACCTCAATCGTGTAAATGCAAGCCACAAATCAATGGTCCGTATCAATGTGAACTTACAATGCAATCTAGTGCAATAATCAAAGTTAGCTACTCTCTAATTAATCACACACATGCACATGATCAATTAACCAAGTTTAATCACATCATCAACTCCATCAATTATCCCCAATTTACATCAATTCATTACATCATAAGCTTCACCAAATCCCTAACTAAACAACTACTCAAACATGATCATCAATTCTACCAATTCAAACATGAATATCCAAAATCAATCATCAATTCACCAAAATTCCAATCAAATCAATCAATCAAAACAATGAAAATTAAACAAAGCAATAAATGAGATAGAGTTTAGAAATGCTCATTGATGATAGAGTAAATCTTCAATACAATTGTCACATTTGAATCTTCAATCTCTCAATCACCATTGAAATTCCTCACTTTCTCTCTCTAAAATCTACTCCTAAAATTAACCCTAAACTAGAGAGAGAAGCTCTCAACTAAGCTAAGAAAAATGATCTAAAAATCTAATTGTAATTCTAATTCTAATTGTTTTTCTCTCTACCCAAAAATGGGTATTTATATTATACAAGGATTAAAGAAATAAAAGTAGAAAAGAAAATAAAAGGAAAAGGAAAAGAAAAGAAAATAAAATAAAATAATAAAAGAAAATAAAATAAAATAAAAAGAATAAAAAAGAAAATGAAAAATCAACGAAATAAAGAGGAAACAGATTCGATTTTTGCTGCTCCTCAAAAGGGGATTAATCTCCTGCTTCTCACCGTCCTCAAGCACATCATCACGCTGCTCACAGCCATTCATCATCATCAATCAACGGCCCAAAATCATACCCAACTGTGTGCGGCCGCATTCATAGAATGTGCGCCCGCACTCGTTGAGGTATGAATAAAGGCTGAGCTGCGGAGGGGATGATGTTGCTGATTAATTGCTGGTGGCGCAATAGGAGGTTGCGGAGGAAGGTAGGCAGTTTGCGGGAGTTGATTGGTGGCTAAATTGATGGCACAATTGGAGGTAGCAGGTGGCGAAGGTGGCGCAAATGGTGGTGTAATTTGCCGCGGCAGAGAAGGGGCAGCAGGGAGGCTGGAGTTAATTGCGGGTTGCGGAGGTGAGGCGGAGCTGCTGCAATTGGTGGCTGGCTGGAGATGGAGCAGGGGCAGTGGCTGGTGTTGTTGCGGGGGCAGGGAGTTGCGTGGGCTGGTGCGTGGCTGCAGATGGTGGTGGCTGCGTGTGTGTTGTGTGTTGCGTGGTGGTGGAGATGGAGTTGATGTTGCTGTTGAATTTGATGTTGCTGTTGTGGTGTGCGTGAAGGGCAGGGGCTGGAACAGGGGAAGGCAGAGGAAGAAAAGGGAGGAGTTGCTGCCTCCTTTCATCACCATCACCATCACCATCATCTCACTATCATCACCATGATGGTGATGAAGGTCAAAGTATGCAGTAGCTATCATCAATTTGGACTTCGAACCAACACCTACAAACGCACAAAAAACCGAGGAATAAAAATAAAGTAAAGTAAAACTAAAACCGATAAATAAAAGTAAAAGAAATAAAATAAAAATAAAATAATAAAAGAAAGGAAAAATAAAATAAAATGAAAATAAAATAAAGTAAAGGAAAATGAAATAAAAATAAAAATCAAATAAAATAAAATAAAGATAAAACTAATTCTATAAAATCTAAAATAAAGAGAAAACAACTAAAATAACGAAAATAAAAGAAATAAAAGAGAAAATACTATAAAACCATAGAAATGCTCAAAAGCCGTAAAATAAGAGAACAAAGGTAGAAAAGAGAGAGAAAGCATAAAACCGAGCATTTATTGAGCAAGAAAGCAATGAAAAGAGGACAAAAAGGACCTAAATACTCATCAAATGTGTGCCATTTATGAAACACATCAAATACCCCCAAGCTTACCTTTTGCTCGTCCTCGAGCAAAACAAAACCAAGGGAGTGAAAATGACGAGCTTATTGAAACAAACTAAACAAGAGACGAGATGAGAATATACACTAACTCACTGTCGTAGGAATCATGGTTGTTTTTAGCTACAACAAGCCCTTTAAACCCCAAAGTCGCCTTTGAGGACGAGTGAGGTCTCGTAAGGGTATCCTAAGAGTTTGACCCATAACTCTCATAGTAATACAAACAAGGCAAAGCATGAAAAAGAAAACAAAATACATGAAAAGCAAACAAATGTTCATGAAAGGACTTTTGCAAATGTACAAGCACAAGTGGATGCAAATCTTTCTAAACAAGTAAGGGAGTGCACGTTCCAAGATACCCAAGGTTGATTGAAACATAAATATGCTAAGCATAGGAACTAGCTTTCACAATCCACTTTCATCCCAAGCAATCTTACCGCGTTCTTCCTAATAGCTTCAAATCGACCTCAAATGAGCATCCCAATGATTCCACGAAGGAACCGGAAAAAGAGAATTTTTAGGCTACTCGACATCTTGACTTTTGCATTCCCTCTCTCTATTCCTAAAACTCACATTCCTCTCCACCGATGAATGACTCAACCATTTAGGTCAAAAGGTCTTTCCCCAAGGTTGTAACGTAAGGCAATAAGGGTGAAGGTAGGCTAAAAATTTGAAATTTGGTGGTTTTCCTAAAAGTGAAGCAAAGAGGGCGCCTTTCTTTAGAAACACAATCAAGTAATCACCAATACAAACAAAAATACTCACACCCCCAAGCTTATTCAAAGCTATAAACCACAAACATATACACAAAAAGCGTGAGAACGCTTCCCCCCAAGCTTAAATGGAGCATTGTCCTCAATGCTCAAAAAGGGAGAAAACTCACATCAAAATATTTTTGAATTTTTCATTTTTCACTTTTTTTTTTCTTTTTTTTTATAATGCTTTGTCCTTGCCTCTTTTAACATTGGACGGCTTTTTCGATTTTGCACTTATTTGTCCATGCCTTTTGTAATGTAGGACGGCTTTTACTCAAACTCATTTGCCATTATTCACAAAGAAGATAAAACACAAACTTGCTTTCATAAGAACCAAACATTTCAACTTCTCCACCACAAACTCCATCAAGAATGATCAATTGCTTCACAAAAACCAAGAAAAGTAGAAAAATGAAACAAAAGGCCAAAGATCTAAAGATGTGGCTTGAAAAGAAGGTATAAGGCTCAAATGGTTGCAAGAAGGCAAATGTAAACCCAAAAATAACAAAAAAGAATAAAACTATCCTAAAAATAGAAAAATACCAACCCGAAAAAGGTGCCTTTATCCTCCCTAAATGGTTCGGTCTCGGATTCAAGATCTATGAGTCAAGTTTCAAGATTAGGTTTGCAAGAAGTCAAGGATCCATGCCGCTCATACAAGTAAGGTAGAAGGCTTGAAAAACAAAGAACTCACACGGATGTAGCAAAAACTCACTATTGGCGTCAAATCGACTATAGGAAGCAACTACCAAACATGCCACAATCAAGTAGAATCCGGCTTCATGTTCCCACTAGTTCTAACCAACTACCTTAGCATGCTTTATCCCAGAATCAACCAAGCGTACTCTCAAACCGTGCACACCATTACCATTTAGGAAGAAATGCATTCAATTATACAAGTCCAAATGTTATTATGTCCAAAGCAAGAACAAAACAAAACACATTGCAAATTTGCCTTGATAGAAACAAAAATCTTTTTGAAGTTTTTCAAAATATAAGAGAAACATGGAAAAGCATATACAAAGGTGCAAAGCACATATGAATCAAAATCCCACCAAACATGATAGAATACCCTCCCCCAAGCTTGAATGAGACAATACACTCAAACATAAATCATATAATCCATGGGAGGGGAAAACAAGGAGATCAATCCAACAAACCAACATATGTCCAACAAGTCATCATCCACTAGAGAAAGAGCAAAGAAAGATATTACCGGATTTGAGGTGGGTGTAAATACCCGCAAATGACCCTATTTAAACCTTTCAAAGCTAATTTCTCAAGAATTAAACCTTGTCTCCATATGCTCGCAAAGATAGGAGTCAACCTTCCTTGATTCTTGATCCAAATCGAAGCACCAAAGTATATCAAGTCATGTACCTAGCAAAAGGCACACAAAAATTTCCATGTGAGAAAAATCTATTCTAAAAAGAAAAGGAAAATCTAATCTAAACACGGGTTACTTCCCGAGAAAGGCTTGCTTAAGATCCAAGCTTGACCGCTCTAGTAAAATAATATTGCAACGATCGCAAGAGCTTGTCAAATGCACTACTACACATTTCATATGAGAGCAAGTATGCACAAGACAAAAATAAGGCATGCAACAAGCATAATGCACACCTTTGGAGTTGAGAAGAAGTATGCCAAGAAGAAGAAGGAGAGAAGGGAAAAACAAGAATATAAGAAAAAGGAAGAGAAATTAAAGAAAAAGAAGAAGGCATACTCTTCCCAACAAAATATTTTTGGTTGAAAATCCCACCATCATCCTCAAAAGTCATCAAATGAGGCACTTGGGGGACTAAAGGCTTTTCAAGAGGAGGGGATATGAGAAAAGAAGGTAATGACATGGGGTAAGAGGGAACAAGATCAAGCTTTCTTGAAAATGAGGTGTAAGGTGAAGGAATAGGAATTGATTGCTCACTTACACCACTATCCATTGAAACACAAGCTCTCTCATCCAATGAACTCACATCCAAAGGGCTCTCCTCCAACTCATCATCATTCAAATCAAGCTCATTCTCAATCACATCCTCCTCACAAACTTCACACCCTAAGAGAGCTCTCAAGAGCTTTAAATCATGATCAAGGTTCAAAGGAAGCTCATCAAAGGGTTGAGGGTCAAACTTGGGAGGTAGCTCAAAATAATCATGAGAAGTACCATCTCCCTCTAAAAAGGCCTCATCCATCTCAATGGTGGAAAATGTAGAAGAAAAAGGGTCATCAAAGGTGAAAGAGAAGGGCAATGGTTGAAAATTTGAGATAGGAGTTGGAGATTCAACCTCACCAAACACTTCACTCTCATCTTTACAATCATCTAAAGTAGGCTCTACATCCTCAACCTTATCACATGGCACCTCTTCTTCATCAAAATCATCTAAGCTCAAGGCCTCACCCTCAAAGAAACCATGGTCATCATGCAAAGGAGATGGGGTGGAAGAAGGTTGGTCTTCAAAATTGAGGAATGGGGGGATGAAATTGCAATCAAGGGAGGTGGGTGGGGAAATGGACTCTTCAATTGGTTTTTCAACACTCAAAACCTCTTGGTTCTCATCACCCTCAAACATCCAATCTCCCATGGAGACTACTTCATCCTTCTCATCCTCACTCTCTCTCCTCACAACTTCCACACGCTTCAAAAATTGCAATGTCCCACCCTTCTTAACTTGAATTAATGTGTCCTCAAAATTAGGAGAAGTCAACCATTTTAGCTTCTCTTCAAATCCATGTAAAGGGTCAATGGAACAAAATTCAAGTTGGGAAGGAGGTTCAAAATGCAAACTCTCTTTTGGAACATCCATCTCTACACCCTTTTCCTCACTCATAGGCTCTCTAATGTCCTCCTCACACACCTTAGGCCTCTCAAAACAATCATCATCATCTTTCTCCACATCTACCAAAGTAGTAGAAACTTCATTTACATTCAATATTGATGACAATTGATTTTCCATCTCCTCATTCCTTCTAGAAACAACCTCATTGCTCTCTTCCAACTTTTTCAACAATTTCATTTGGCTTCTTAAAATCTCCAAATGTCTCATCTCATTTGGTTCCAAATTAGAATTCATCTCCAATTTTCTCAAAGAACCACCAATTTGATTATAAGAAGACTCAATGTTAGGCTCTAAGGTTTTCAAAGGTGAAGAGAGTTGAGGAGCATTATGAGGAAAAGAATTATGAGCAAGCATGTGATGAGGATCAACACTAGAGATATGAGTGGCATCATTAACATGGGGGATGGGGGCACAAGAAGGCATGCAAGATTCATTATTCATGGAACATGAACCATAACAATCATCAATAGAAGCATTTGAACAACCATGACCACGATTATAACTATCTCTATCAAACCATACATAAAAATCCCAAGCATCATCAATTGACAATGCCCGAAATCTACCATTAAACATGCTTTCAACAATGTCTCTAGTTTGCTTAGTCAAATTATGATAACAAATCTCACAAGCCTCCCAAAGATCATAACCATGGTAACTAATGAAGTCCTCTAGTCTATTAAAGTACACCCAAAATGACTCATTCTCAAATTGAGGAAACGAGGTATTTTCCATTTTTATACAAAACAAGCAAAAATCAAATAAAAGAAAATTATACACAAAGACCTAGACTCAAGCAATCAAAAACACTCAAACATAGACACCGTTCCCCGGCAACGGCGCCATTTTGACGTGGGGAAAACTAGGTCGTTGGGCTAATCTTCCCTAAGCCAAACAAAATTTATAAACACTCAACAAACCTAAATATAAGTATAGAGGTAAGTCAAGGGTCGAACCCAAAGGAACGGTAATGCCTAAGTGCTTCCAATTATATGCCTAAGCTAGGTCGAAGACTAGAGATAAAAGGTGGCTCTAACAACTACTAAAACAAGGAAACCAAACAAATATAAGAGCTAGGGATTAGGATTCACTTAAATAACAATGAACAATGCAAATTGGAATGGAAAGTCGACTAAGTCAAGCAATGTGAGGGAAAATCAATCATGTAACCAAAAGAGCATGTCAAGCTATTCTCCTAGAGGTCTAACTAGCGTCAACTACGATAAACTCTAGCTAGGAAACATCACAAGACACCTCAATCGTGTAAATGCAAGCCACAAATCAATGGTCCGTATCAATGTGAACTTACAATGCAATCTAGTGCAATAATCAAAGTTAGCTACTCTCTAATTAATCACACACATGCACATGATCAATTAACCAAGTTTAATCACATCATCAACTCCATCAATTATCCCCAATTTACATCAATTCATTACATCATAAGTGTTTCGGGGTTTTTTGAGTCCCTCGGGAGAGTTACAACACTAAGTCTGATCGCTCCACTTGGATGCCTGTACCTGCAAAACAACGAGCCACCGAATGGTCGGTGGTCCGCCTCCGAAGCTTAAGTTAGTCAAAGTCCAGAGTTTAAGGTGCGGAACGTAAAGGATATCTGCTCGGGTTCCGAGCTCAAGTGTACTGTACCCTTGGGGGTGACAGTTCTAACAATGATTGACAATCACTGAGTGTAAAGTGTTAAACGTCAGAGTCAACGTCAACGGGTCAAAAGGTGTTTAAGTGTATCCGAAGTTCTGAATAATTGTGAACCCCCATAAATGAGGAGGTCATTTCCTACTTATAGGTTTCTCGAAAAGCGTGCACTGTACTAGGGTTTCGTGCAGCTTAGCAGACCTTGGGATTTGGGCCTAAAAGCCGCCAATCCCAGATCCTTTTATCTGTCTGCCACGTGTCATTTTCTGATTGGTCCATGGTGGCGCCCCTTTTAGTGACACGTGGCGGACTCTGAGTGGGCCAACTGGCCTTGGGTATTTTTACCCAAATCATTTGCCCCTCACAGGTAACACGCGCTTGCCACGTGCTGCCTGTGACAGGTGTCAGCATCCGATTGGTCGGATTCAAAAAAAAATACTGAGGGGGAAAATTTTAGGGTTTTTAACCTTTCTATAAATAGAAAGTTTTCACCCCCCTGGAAATGTTACACCGTTGCGAATCTTTTGAGAATCTCTGACTTTGACTTTAAGAATCTCAAAATTCCCCAAGTATTCATCTTCCAAGCATCCGACACTCGGCCTACTTGTCCGACCGTTCTTCAGTCGACCAAGCGTCTCTTTTACCCTTCTTCTAAAGGTAACGCCTGTTTCTTCTTTTATTTTTCATTTTTTCTTTGTTGTCGAAAAAATGGTTTCCCAATCGCATGCGGCACAGTATAGGATTGTGATCAGCCGGTCACCGGGGACGGCTGAATCTAGAACTTGCAGTGCCGACTGCTTGGCCAGCGACTGTACTTTGCGAACTTCTCCGAATCCGACTGGTTTCGTGTCTGTGCAGGACACAATGGCCAGAACAAAAAGAACAGCAAGATTATCCGACTCTGATAGATCTTTTTTCCCATCAGACGGATCAACTCTATATTCTGACGGCTCCATGAGGGTACCTCGAAGTGAGGTGTCAGAAAACCCTGATAGCCCTTCTTATCTTCCTCCTACCCCCACCTATTACCATTCGTCCACTTCAAGCGGTACTCCTAGTGATAGGATACTGGAGGAGGCGGATGAAACTTATGCAGCCGGGCCTTCTGGACAGGCGCCGGAAGAGAGTCTAAGGGAGGACCCTGTCGGCCCTATCTGGCAGTCCCTTAGCTCTGATGACAATTCTGATGACGGGTCGGCCTCGTCATCTTCTTCAGATAATGCTCCTGCCTCTTCAGGGGAGGCAAGGTCAAAATTACATGATGCCAGGGAATCCCTGGCAGCTGAGAAGGGGGAATCTTGGGCCGAGCCGAGCGCTTCCAGGCGCTTGGTGAAAGCCCCCTATTATCATCATGTTTCGCAGAGCAGGCGGAACACCATGGCAAACAGCCTTGCAAATTTTAGAAGCAAGGTTGTGCTGGGCCATGGCTTTACTTTGTGCGTCCCAAATAAGGACGACACTATTACTTGGCCGAGCATGGCCAGCTACCAAGACCGAGCATTCGGTTGTTATGAGGCGGCCTTTCAGGCTGGCTTGCGCTTCCCTCTCCATCCGGCTGTGGAGAGGATTTTGGATGGATACCAACTTGGTATCTGGCAACTTGTACCCAATTCCTGGATAAACATTCTGGGGTATGTTGCCGCCTGCGAGATGCTAGAGGTGGAGGCGAGCTTTGAAGCCTTCGCCCATATGCATTATCTTAGTAGGGCGCCTGCTAGGGGTGGCGAGGGCTGGTACACCTTGACTACTTGCAAGGGGTACATGATGGCTGTCGGCAAAGAGAACAAATGGAAAGACTGGAGAACTAAGTTCTTTATAGTCAAAGCTGCCGACTGCCGCCTGAACCAAAAGTATAACAGGTGGAACAAGGATCCTCCTCTCCTAGCAGGCAGGGGTGCATTGCCAGCTCTTCCTAGACGAGCAAAGGAGGAGATCATGGATGCGGGTTTGTTTACCGTATCTGTGAAGACGAATGATGTGGGGGACAAAATAGTCACCCCCCAAAGCTATCTCCCTTTGTACAAATGGTTTGAGGAAGGGACATTCTTGGCCGCTTGTGGGCTAAGCACTGAGATGCCGAGAGGTAGTCGGCCGTCTGTTTAGTATGCCGCCTGTTATTTTTCTTGTCTTCACGTCTCATGTTTCTAACACTTGATTCTTTTTGCAGATAAAGCAATGGAGAAACTCTCGGCCTCCAGGAAGCCGGCTGTATCTGCTGCTAGATACAGATCAAATGCCCTTAACAGGGCGGATGCCACCACTGCAAGGGTGGAAGGGCAGCAACCAGCCGGTACCCCAGGGGTGAGATTTTTCATACTCAGCACCCATCTTGATTAATGCCAAGTTTGTGCCGAATGTTATCTGACCTTGTTTTGTCTTCAATGATACAGGGTACCTCCTCTAAATCCCCGTCCAAACCATCCGACCCTAAGCTCCAAAAGACTAGGGCGGGTGATGTGAGCGCCTCCGGCCTGGGTGGCCGGAAGCACGTTGCTCAGAAGCCCAAGAGGCCCTCAGATGCCCCTGCTGGTGAGGCGAGGTTTTTGGGGGAAAACCCCCCTCTTCTGGTAAGGAGAGGTTTCTGGGGAAAAGACCCGCCTCTTCTGCTGGTCAGAAGAGGTCTCTGGGGGAAGAGGAGTTGGACGAGGGCGACGGTAAGATCATTCGTCCTCCCTTTCTTTTCTGTAGGTTATGCATAGTATTTTTTTCTAACTCTTTCATGTTGCAGTTCCTGTGCAGAGGCCGACTGTAGTTCAAATGGCCAAGTCCATGCTGAGGGCGGTTGATCCGGATGATAAAGCATCCGTCAGAGGAGTCGGCACCCTAGACCTTGATGGCATCCTAGGGAACCTTTGTGAGGTATAGACTTAGCTTTGAATCTCTTTTTTCATTCGGCTTTTTCTGTTATCCGTCTGGTTCTCAACCATTCGGCTTCATTTTTGCAGGCTATGCTGCGCGTCCAAGGACTTGGACGACCCCTCAAGGAGAAGTCCAAAGAGGTAAAAGCTGCTAAGGCTCAGGTCGAGTCCGCCTTGGATAGAGCTCAATTTGATATTGCTCAGAATGAATTACTGACGCTTGATATGATGTATTCGCAGTCGGAGGCCAACCTGCAGGTGAAGAAGGACCTGGACTCGGCCAAGCTTCAGATCTCCCACCTTAAGAAGGAGATTAAGTCTCTTAAGGAGGAGTTCGAGCCTCTCAAGGAAGCCAAGGACGAGGCCGAGAGAGCCAAGCAGATGGTGACCCGCCTGAAACAACGCCTCTCAAATCAGGAGCATCAGCTGAAGGCCAAGTATGAGTCCCTTGCTGAGCAAGAACGGTCTGACCTGGTCAAGCAAATGATCAGGGATAATGAGGTCGTCATGCGGGACACTTGGGCGGCTGTTCAGCCAGACTTGGATTATCAGGTTTGGAAATCCAAGTTTGAGGAGCTTAGCAAAGCTTTCGACGATCGCCTCCTTGAGGAGATGGAAGAAGCTTCCAAGGCTGATGCTGAGGCCGAGGCTGCTGAAGGCTCTGGGTCCGACTCTTCTGAGGAGTCGTCCTCTGGGGAGGAAGAGGAAGATCAGGCGGAGGAGCGAGAGAAAAATGCTGAAGAGCAGCCGAAGGGCAACAGTCCGGCTGCCAACAAAGAGGCTCTCCCCTGATCACTTAAGCTTTTTATTGTTGTTTCTGCGGCCGAATGGCCGAGTACTTGCTTTTCCGGCCTGTGTGCCGAGTATTTCTGTATTTTTACCGACCGAGGGGTCGGGTAATTTGACAATTTCCCTGGCTTTGCCAGATAACAATTTTTACCAATCGTCTGGTGGCGATTGGTCATTTTAATTTGAATCATTCGGCCATTTGGCTGATGTTTTTCATATTCTGCCTTTTGCCAAATCTTGAAATTTTTGCATGTTTTTTGACCAAGTATTATAACCTGTATACCATGCGAATGTTATTGCCCCTGGACGGATGTCGAGTGGTTTCGGTTTATGAGATTGATTGACTTGGAAATTATTGATACTTAGAAGAGTATTTATGGTTTCTAAGTCAATCAATCACTATGGTGATTGCCCCAAACCACGCGGCAGACGTCCATCTAGAGTTGAGTAACAGTAAGTGTTCATTCGGCCATTTGGCTGAACAGAACTCAAATTTCCAACTTAGCTGATTTGCTAAGGAAAAATCCCCGCCTGTTCTGCCCCATAGGCAAAAGCAGGCGCATCCGGCCATTGGCCTTATTGAGATTAAAGTGTAAGTCTTGGGACTTAACCTTTTATCGTTTAAAACAATTCATCCGCCTGTCTTGCCCCATAGGGTAGGATCAGGCGGCATCCGGCTAATAGCCTCAAATAATTGTCAAGTAATTAGTCTTAACGGACTTTATTAAATCGTTCCGCCTGTTTCACCCTTGAGCTAAAACAGGCGCATCCGGCTTGATGCCTCAGTTAGCCTCTACTTATGAAACAGTGACCATTTCTGAACTGTGTTTGAACAGATAGAAAATTTTGGCCTTTTAGATTCCACTTTCGATTAAAACAAACGACTGGGAGTGCTAAGTTAGCATTCGGTAAGGCCGCTTGATATATTCGTAGAGCAATGTACCACCCAAATGGGAGATGCTCTCCTCGACGAATGAATGTCGCCGGTTATCTGACTCATGTTGGAGCAGACGGCCATACTCATGTTGGAGCAGACTGTGACCTTTCGGTAGTAATATCCGGCCATTGGCCTCATGTCACTGGGACGTTAGTTTATCTACTAAGTTTCAAACTTAGTTCATTATCCGGCCATTGGCCTCAATAGCCTCTAATCACGAAACAGTAGCTGTTTTCCATTCGTACTAGAACAGTTGGAAAACTTATGCTTTTTAGATTTCATGTTTAGATTAAGTCAAACAACTGCGAGTGCTGCCTCAGCATTCGGTAGGGCTGTTTGATGTTTTAGTAGAGCAACGTGCCTCCCAAATGGGAGATGCTCTCCTCGACGAATTCGCCCGAATGGACGTCGCCGGTTATCTGACTCATGTTGGAGCAGACTGTGACCATTCGGTCTCTTTTTATCCGGCCTTAGGCCTCAATCTTTATCAAGTATAAACTTAACAAAGTTTTTCATAGGAACGACTGTTAAGAACAATCGGTTCCTTCAATTGGTTGGGACGTCTGCTGTTGAAACAGTCGCTTTACAAGTATATTGGCCGTCTGTAACCGGTACAGGCGGTCCGTAATAATAAATTTGAAAAAGGGAAGCTTGTTCTCATTAATAATTTGTAAATAACAAAATTTGGAGTATTTACATTCGTACTTAGAAGTAGTACTTTTTCAAGTTGTCTACATTCCAAGTTCTGGGCAGCCGCCTGCCGTCTGGTTCTTCCAGGCGGTAGGTGCCGTCTTTTATTTCTTCATAGATTCGGTAGGGGCCTTCCCAATTTGGGGTTAGCTTTCCCTGCTCATTCGCCCTACCGACTGCTTCCATTTTTCGTAGCACAAAGTCTCCCACTTTGAGAGGACGCTTGTGTACTCTTTTGTTGTAAGCCCGAGTCATTCTCAGACGGTATATCTCATGACGCAGGGCAGCATTGCCCCTGCGCTCTGGTAGAGAGTCCAATGCTAGGCGCATGGCCTCCCAGTTCACCTTCTCGTCATACAACATGATTCGAAGAGTCGGCTCATAGTGCTCAATGGGCAAAACAGCTTCTGCACCATAAACCATAAGAAATGGGGTTTCTCCAGTTGCCCCTTTAGCAGTCGTCCTGATGGACCAGAGGACGTGTGGTAATTCATCCGCCCAAAGGCCACCAGCTCGCTCAATTTTCTTTTTAATCCCTTCTGAGATTAACTTGTTAAAAGCCTCAACCTGGCCGTTTGCTTGGGGACGGCCGACTGATGCGAAGAAACTGGAGATCCCTTGGTCTCTTAGCCAAACCTTGAGCTGAGGTGTTTCGAATTGAGGACCATTGTCAAACACCATGGACATGGGCACCCCAAACCGAGTGATTATGTTTTTCCAAATGAAGGAAATGACATCTTTAGTCTTAATGTTTTTGACTGCCTCCGCCTCTACCCATTTAGTAAAGTAGTCAACAGTCACCAGTATGTAGCGCCTGCCGCCTGGTGCGGCTGTATAGGGCCCAAGAATGTCCATGCCCCATTTGGCAAAGGGTATTGGACTGTGAATGGCCGACAGGTCTGTAGCCGGACGATGAATGAGCTTGCCAAATTTCTGACACTTGTCGCATTTTTTCACCAATTCCATTGCATCCGACTCCAGTGTAGGCCAGAAGTAAAGCCGCCTGGCTTTGGCTGCAAGGGATCTGCCTCCTATATGAGAGGAGCAGAATCCTGCATGCAACTCTTCGAGGACTTCCTTACCCTTCTCAGGGGTAACACACTTCAACAGAGGCTTCAGAAAACCAGCCCTGAAAAGTTCTCCTTGTCGCAACTTGAAGTTAGCCGCTCGTTTTTTCAAAACAGCCGCCTCCTGTGGTGAATCAGGAAGCGTACCGTCTGTAAGGTAAGTCCGGATGCTGTCCATCCATGTTGAACTTCGATCAAGAACTCCAATGGGGTCTTCTTCAGAGATACTCCTCTTTTCCATGACTTCCCAGAAGACTGACCGAGGTGTTTTACAAGAGGCGGATGATGCCAGTTTGGACAGAGCATCCGCCTGATTGTTGGAAGCCCTGGGCACCTGACTTAGAGTAAACTCTTCAAGTGTCCCAACTTCAGTCTTGACCGCCTGCAGGTATTTTATCATGGCCGGATGTGTGGCCTCGTACGTTCCATTGACTTGGAGTACGACCAGTTGAGAGTCTGAGCAGGCGTCAACCTTCTTTGCCCCTGCTGCCTTACAGTACCGAATGCCAGCAAGCAGGGCTTCATATTCGGCCTCATTATAAGAGACCTGGAACTTGAAGCGTAGTGCATATTCATATTTATCCCCTTCAGGAGACTGACAGATAATCCCTGCACCACAGCCGTTCACAGTGGAGCTCCCGTCCACATACACTTTCCAAACCTGACCAGTATCATCCGGAGCAACCGGCCTTGTCATTTCCACAATAAAATCGGCGAATGCTTGCCCCTTTATTGCTTTTCTGGGTTCGTAAGTGATTTCCAGTCCTTGCATTTCAATTGCCCATTTGAGCATTCGGCCAGAAGACTCCAAGGCTGTCAGAGGCCGCTTGATCGGTTGGTCAGTATAGACCACTACCGCATGTGCCAAGAAGTAGGGTTTCAACTTTTTGATGGCCATGTAGAGAGCAAGACCACACTTTTCAACCATGGGATACCGAAGCTCAGCGTTCCTAAGAACATGACTGATGAAATAGACCGGGAGCTGAGTGCCGTCTCTTTCAGCTAAGAGAACAGCGCTGAGGGCATGATCGGAGACGACCAGATACATGAAGAGCGTCTCTTTGGGCAAAGGACTAACCAGCCTCGGCAAAGAGTGTAGGTGAGTTTTTAACTTTTGGAAGGCCGCCTCTGCATCATCACCCCATTCAAAGTTAGTCTTCTTCCTGATTGCTTGGAAAAAGTAGAGACACTTATCGCCTGACCGACTGAGGAATCTCCCCAAGGCCGCCAGACAACCTGTAAGCTTTTGAACCTCTTTCACAGTACGGGGCGACTGCATGTCGATGACCGCCTGTATTTTCTCCGGGTTGGCCTCTATTCCCCTTTGATCAATCAGGAATCCGAGAAACTTCCCAGACTCAACACCAAAGACACACTTTTTTGGATTTAGCATGACCTTGTGCCGCCTGAGTGTGGCGAATGTTTCTCGGAGATCAGCAAGGTGATCCGCCTGAAGTTTGGATTTGACTATCATGTCGTCAATGTATGCTTCCACATTTCTCCCAATCTGACGAATGAAAACTGTGTTAATCATTCGTTGGAAGGTAGCAGGCGCATTCTTCAAACCAAAGGGCATCACTGTATAGCAAAACAACCCTTGATCAGTGACGAAAGCCGTCTTCTCTTGATCTTTTTTCCACAAGGGTATCTGGTGGAAGCCTGAATAGGCGTCCATAAAGCTCATCAGGGCATGGCCGGCTGTTGAATCGACCAGACTGTCGATTTTTGGCAATGGATAACTATCCTTCGGACATGCCCTGTTCAAGTCGGTGTAGTCAACACACATTCGCCAAGTTCCATTCGGCTTTTTTACCAACACAACGTTGGCTACCCAATCAGGGAAATTACATGGCCGAATGAACTTAGCATTCAGCAGCTTTTGAACTTCAGCGGCTGCCGCCTGACTTCTTTCTTCGCCGTGATTTCTTTTCTTTTGCCGAATGGGCTTCTTTTTGGGATCCACGGCGAGTTTGTGAACAGCAAGATCCGGGCTTATGCCAGGCATCTCTTCTACTTCAAAGGCAAAGATGTCTTTGAATTCTCTCAGGAGCTGGTGCAAACTGTTACCTAGCTTGGAAAAAGTAATCGTCCCTACTTTAACAGTCCGCTCTGGCCGAGCGTCGTCTAGGGGGATATCGATGTGTTCACCAGCCGGCTGGGGACGGAGATCATCCGGCCGTTCCCCAGTCAGTGACTGCTATTGCCTTTCTTTTTTGACCGCCTCCAGCTGAGCCACTTTCCTCTTTTTCTCAGCTGGTGGGGCCGCCTTGTCTTCCCTGATATCATCAAGGTCGACTGTTTGTTTGCCCCGGAAGGTTGCTGCGACCGCGGGCTTAATGTCCGAGAGATAACATTCCCGGGCTGTCTTTTGGTCCCCATTAAGGGAGCCGACTGTGCCATCATCCCTTTCATACTTAACAAGCATGAGAGCAGGAATGATGACGGCCTTGCACTCGTTGAGGGTGGGTCGACCAAAGATGAGGTTGTAGGCAGAAAGCTCTTCAACCACGAGGAACCGGATGGTCATATGCCGACCGTTTCCTTTTTGCCCCAGCCGGATGGGCAGATCTATTCGGCCGACTGGGTGTACAAGTCCTCCCCCAAACCCTACAAGGGTGTGAGAAACCTCCATCATACTGTTCGGCTTGTACTTGAGATTTGACAAGCATTTGAGGCTGATGAGGTTAGAGGAACTGCCTGTGTCGATCAATATTCGACCAACCAGTTGGTTGGCCACTTTACATTCTATGACCACAGGGTCATCATGCGGCCGACGGACTTTGCCTCTGTCCTTTTCGGTGATGATGACTTCAGGGAAGGCGGATGTTTCTGCCGCCTCTCCCTCTTCAACAGAATGGATCATCTTTTTCAGATGATCCTTTGTGCCCCGAATGGTCGGGCCACCCCCGGCGAATCCGCCTGCTATAGTGTATACCGGCTCTTCATCGGTGTCGGTACTGACAGTCAGCTGGGGAGCTGTCTTTTTGGACTGCCCCTGCTTCGCCTTTGAAGTCACTTTGGACTTCACATAGGACTTTAGTTGTCCTTTGTCGGCCAGACGGTCAAGTTCTCGTTTGAGAGCGAAACAGTCGTTGGTGTCATGGCCGATGTCCTCATGAAAATGGCAGTGTTTATTTTTGTTCCGATGTTCAACGGAACCTCTCATTGGAGTAGGCTTCTCAAAAGTCAGCCGGTCCTTTATTTCCATGAAGACGGAACAACAGTCTTTGTGGAATTCGTACCTTGGGACATAAGGTTTCCACTCTTTCTTTTTCTTCTGGGCCGGCTGATCAGAGTTATCAACGACCCAGACTTGTTTTTTCTTTCTGCTTTCCTCTTTTTTGGGAGCCGACTGAGCAGGCCGACTCTCATGCTGTCGGTCGAACTTCTTAGAGTCCGACTGCTTGGTGGAGGAGCAGAGTTCGGTTGCCTGTATATAGGCGTCCGCCTCTTGCAGTGCTCCCTGCAGAGTGAAAATTTGCTTTCGGACCAGTTCATACTTGAAAGTAGAACCGTCCTTCAGACCCTTGAAAAAGTCTTTGAAGGCGACCTCGTCAGATAACCCATGGATCTGGATTCGTACCAGATTGAACCGCCTGACATAGGAACGCAAACCTTCCCTTTCTCCCTGCTGTACATTGCCAAGATCAAGGCTTGTCTTCTTGGCAGGGATATTCATGGAGAAGTTGGAAACAAACAAGAACGCAAGCGTCTTGAAGCTATTGACACAACCAGCCGGCAAGTTGCCGAACCACTGCTGGGCTATGCCCTTCAGGGTGGCTGGAAAGCAGCGACACCATGCGGCATCATCCAACCCTTGTAAATACATGAGGTGGGTGTATGCTAGCAGGTGGTCTTCAGGGTTGGTGGTCCCATCATAGGCTCCTACCAACACGTTTTTAACCTTGGCCGGCTGTTCGGCGTCGGTAATTTCCTTGGAGAAAGCAGTGGGTTGAACTCCAAGGTGCTGCAGCCTAAGCTGCCAGTCCATGGGCTGATAGCCGCATGCCGCCTGTCCTCCATAAAAGGCAGGCCGAATGTATGGTTGAGCTGGCGATTGGTACATTGGCTGAGCCATGTACTGGGCCGGCTGGATGACATGAGGTCCAACTTGAACCATGGGGCTGCTTATTGGAGTCTCATGCACAGATTGTGAATACCTTAATGAGGTATGCTGAGTGCTTTCATGATAAGTCGATGTTGAGGCCGACTCTGAAAGCTCATTTCTTTTCTGCTCGATGTAATGGCGAGCATCAGAGAATGTTTTCTTGTTACCATCCGGCTGAACATGCCGAATGGCTTTTCTTGCAACCGTTTCTGGGAAACGGAGTCTTGAAAGGTCAAACTGAGGCCGAGCCGTGTCCTTGGGATGAGGAGTCGGCTGTCGGTCCCTGATCGACTTGTGATTGCCCAATTGGGCTGACTTCTTGGCCGACTGCTCCTTGGCAGGAGTAGCCGACTTCTTGTTGGTGAGTTGTTTTATCTCACCACGAAGAGTGCTCACAAGCTTCATGAGCTCACACTAGTAGAAAAATTAAAAAATACAACGCTCATTGGCCACCGGTTTTTGAAAACCGGTGGCTTAATTAAGTGGCGGGATGAGGCAAAGAACAATGGCCACCGGTTCAACCAAACCCGTGGCAAAAATTGGAAAGGCCACCGGTTTTGAACCGGTGGCAATAACTAATTATATTTTTGTTAAAAAAAAAACTGCCCTTTTAATCCTTCCTATATAACCCTTCTTTTCCTAGCTAAACCCTAGCCCCATCAGATCACGTTCTCACTCCTCCCTCAATCTCTTCTCACATTCTCTCTCCTCCTCACTTCCTCTCTGATCTCACTCCCTCTCTTCTCTCGTCTTCTTCTCTCCTCTTCCTCTCTGATCTGACTCCTTCTTCCTCTCTTCTCTCGTCTTCCTATCTCCTCTTCCTCTCTGATCTCACTCCTTCCTCTCTTCTCTCGCGTCGTCTTCCTCTCTCCTCCTCCTCTTACCCTCTTTCGAGCACCACCGCCGCCGCCACTATTCAAGGCCGCCAAAAGTTTTCTTTTTTTGGTGGGATTTGAGGTAAGTTCTCTTTTTTTTTTCTTACTTTTATTTTATTTTTGAGATTTTTGGTGGAATTTGGTGGTTTGTGGTGGTTTTTGGTGGTGGATTTTTATGGTATTGGTCGGTTTGTGGTGGTTTTTGGTGTCGGATGGTTTGTGGTGGTGTTGGACTGTTGTGGTGGGTAGTTTTGGTGGGTAGGGTGATAGATCTGGGTTAGTTGGATGGTTTAAGGTGGGTGTTTTGTTAATTTAGCGAATTTTCTATGTTTAATCAAAACATGCATGCTGATTTCTGGGTTTTTTCGGGTTTTCTGGGTTGTTTTTTGAGGTTTTTTGTGTTTTGTGTTTTTTACTTTTTTATTTTGGGTTTTCTGGGTTTTCGGATTTTCTGGTTCGTATTAATTTTTCTTTTTTTTTTTTTTTTGTCAAGTAATTTTTTTTGTTTTAATTGATGCAGGTTAATTGATTTAGATCTTAATAACTCGAAGAATCAAGATGAGAATATAAGTTGAAGAATCAAGATGTTGTATTTTTTTGTATTATATTGAAATTTTTGACTGAATTTGGTTGGACTGTTTTTTGGTTTTGTTTTTTCAATTTTTGTTTGTTGGAATTCTGTAATTTAATTTATTCGTTATTTGTCATTTTCATGTTGTAATTTTTTTTTTATTATATATATGTTGTAATTTTTTCGATTATAATGAATAAAATTGGTCGATTATATTTAAATTTGATGTTAAATTTTTTTTTTTGAGTTCAATTATATTTAAAGTGAAAAAGAAAAAAAAAATTATATGTACCTACAATTGCCACCGGTTAACCGGTGGCAAATGTCTGCCAACCCAAAAAAAAAAAAACCGCCAAATATATTTGCCACCGGTTAACCGGTGGCAATTAATTATTTTGCCACCGGTTTTGAACCGGTGGCCTTTTGTTCTAGGATTTGCCACCCCCCCACTGACCACCGGTTCAAAACCGGTGGCATAGGGGGGTTTTGAACCGGTGGCCAACTAGTATTTTCGCCTAGTGTCATCTCTAGTTACTGGGTCTGACCCTTCCGCAGGAGTAGAATCAGATGGCTTTTTTGAATGTCCGACTGGTTTGCTCGGAGCATTCTGAGAGTGAGGGCGTTCCTGCTTTTCTTTGCTGCGGACACGCCTGGAGATGAGAGACCCATCTCTAGCAGTATAAGTTTCGATGTCACCATCGTCACCTGAATCATAGTCCGTCTGGACCAACACTTCGTCCAGGGACCGATTGGTCTCTGGTAGCTGTTTGGTCTCCGGAGGCCGATTGGTTTCCGGAGGCCGATTGGTTACATTAATTGGTACAGTTTCCGAAGTGACCATCTTAGAGGTACTCTCCCCACAGACGGCGCCAAATGTTTCGGGGTTTTTTGAGTCCCTCGGGAGAGTTACAACACTAAGTCTGATCGCTCCACTTGGATGCCTGTACCTGCAAAACAACGAGCCACCGAATGGTCGGTGGTCCGCCTCCGAAGCTTAAGTTAGTCAAAGTCCAGAGTTTAAGGTGCGGAACGTAAAGGATATCTGCTCGGGTTCCGAGCTCAAGTGTACTGTACCCTTGGGGGTGACAGTTCTAACAATGATTGACAATCACTGAGTGTAAAGTGTTAAACGTCAGAGTCAACGTCAACGGGTCAAAAGGTGTTTAAGTGTATCCGAAGTTCTGAATAATTGTGAACCCCCATAAATGAGGAGGTCAACTCCTACTTATAGGTTTCTCGAAAAGCGTGCACTGTACTAGGGTTTCGTGCAGCTTAGCAGACCTCGGGATTTGGGCCTAAAAGCCGCCAATCCCAGATCCTTTTATCTGTCTGCCACGTGTCATTTCCTGATTAGTCCATGGTGGCGCCCCTTTCAGTGACACGTGGCGGACTCTGAGTGGGCCAACTGGCCTTGGGTATTTTTACCCAAATCAATAAGCTTCACCAAATCCCTAACTAAACAACTACTCAAACATGATCATCAATTCTACCAATTCAAACATGAATATCCAAAATCAATCATTAATTCACCAAAATTCCAATCAAATCAATCAATCAAAACAATGAAAATTAAACAAAGCAATAAATGAGATAGAGTTTAGAAATGCTCATTGATGATAGAGTAAATCTTCAATACAATTGTCACATTTGAATCTTCAATCTCTCAATCACCATTGAAATTCCTCACTTTCTCTCTCTAAAATCTACTCCTAAAATTAACCCTAAACTAGAGAGAGAAGCTCTCAACTAAGCTAAGAAAAATGATCTAAAAATCTAATTGTAATTCTAATTCTAATTGTTTTTCTCTCTACCCAAAAATGGGTATTTATATTATACAAGGATTAAAGAAATAAAAGTAGAAAAGAAAATAAAAGGAAAAGGAAAAGAAAAGAAAAGAAAATAAAATAAAATAATAAAAGAAAAGGAAAGGAAAATTAAAAGAATAAAAAAGAAAATGAAAAATCAACGAAATAAAGAGGAAACAGATTCGATTTTTGCTGCTCCTCAAAAGGGGATTAATCTCCTGCTTCTCACCGTCCTCAAGCACATCATCACGCTGCTCACAGCCATTCATCATCATCAATCAACGGCCCAAAATCATACCCAACTGTGTGCGGCCGCATTCATAGAATGTGCGCCCGCACTCGTTGAGGTATGAATAAAGGCTGAGCTGCGGAGGGGATGATGTTGCTGATTAATTGCTGGTGGCGCAATAGGAGGTTGCGGAGGAAGGTAGGCAGTTTGCGGGAGTTGATTGGTGGCTAAATTGATGGCGCAATTGGAGGTAGCAGGTGGCGAAGGTGGCGCAAATGGTGGTGTAATTTGCCGCGGCAGAGAAGGGGCAGCAGGGAGGCTGGAGTTAATTGCGGGTTGCGGAGGTGAGGCGGAGCTGCTGCAATTGGTGGCTGGCTGGAGATGGAGCAGGGGCAGTGGCTGGTGTTGTTGCGGGGGCAGGGAGTTGCGTGGGCTGGTGCGTGGCTGCAGATGGTGGTGGCTGCGTGTGTGTTGTGTGTTGCGTGGTGGTGGAGATGGAGTTGATGTTGCTGTTGAATTTGATGTTGCTGTTGTGGTGTGCGTGAAGGGCAGGGGCTGGAACAGGGGAAGGCAGAGGAAGAAAAGGGAGGAGTTGCTGCCTCCTTTCATCACCATCACCATCATCTCACTATCATCACCATGATGGTGATGAAGGTCAAAGTATGCAGTAGCTATCATCAATTTGGACTTCGAACCAACACCTACAAACGCACAAAAAACCGAGGAATAAAAATAAAGTAAAGTAAAACTAAAACCGATAAATAAAAGTAAAAGAAATAAAATAAAAATAAAATAATAAAAGAAAGGAAAAATAAAATAAAATGAAAATAAAATAAAGTAAAGGAAAATGAAATAAAAATAAAAATCAAATAAAATAAAATAAAGATAAAACTAATTCTATAAAATCTAAAATAAAGAGAAAACAACTAAAATAACGAAAATAAAAGAAATAAAAGAGAAAATACTATAAAACCATAGAAATGCTCAAAAGCCGTAAAATAAGAGAACAAAGGTAGAAAAGAGAGAGAAAGCATAAAACCGAGCATTTATTGAGCAAGAAAGCAATGAAAAGAGGACAAAAAGGACCTAAATACTCATCAAATGTGTGCCATTTATGACACACATCAGTATCGTGACACGGTAAACTTCCCCGTCAGACGGGAGAGAATCCCGTGACACGGTGCACTTTTGTGTGACAAGGGATAATTTTTAGCACACGGGGGAAGAAAACGCGTTAGGGTTTACGCGGAAGGGACACCTACTGTACCCGTGTCACATCAGATCTCCCGTGACACGGGATTCTTTGCCGTCAGACGGGAAAGATTCCCGTGGCGCGGGATTTCTTGCCGTGATACGGGACAGTTTGTCCTTTTTTCCGTCTAAATTCATTTTTAACCCTAATTTCATTCAGCATTTTAGGTGCCGATTGATAATTTTGGGCCATTTTTCTGATTTATTAAAATTGGGCTAAAATAATTAAAAAGAAATAAATAAAAGCTATGGGCCAAAAATAAATAATAAAACAATAAAATAAAAAAGGGTTGGGGCTGGAATTAAAACTATGCTTTTTACTAAACACCAAGACTGATCCATGGACTATGTAGAAATACGAATTTAATTAAATATGATTTTTAAGCACTCTCGGGATTAAATACTGAACGCGACCAATAATGGCGGTGAAAGGTTGTTCATCATCGGGTTTGGTTTTGGGGAGACATTTTTAGGTGTCTACAATACTACTTCTAAGATTTGTAATTTTTGTAAACAAGAAGTAAATTAATGAGAAATTGCCTTTTGTTTTCACTTTTGTTTTGTTTGTCTTGTACTCTGTCTAAAGCTCAGACGGGTCACTTGTTTATTTCTCTAAGTTTGTCACTTGGAAAATGAATTAACGTCTGTCTGACGAGAGGCCAATGGCCAGATTATTAAGTTAAGCACAAAACCGCTTAGTGGCTATACAAGCGGTCTCAAACAAGACCAGAGGCCAATGGCCGGATGGCTGCTTTTCCCTTAAATTTGCATGTCCTAACATGGACCAAGGCGTCCGGCGATACCCCTCCGGGTGCAATCGTCGCAGAGAGAAGCCAACCTGCTTACTCTACGTACCAATTCAGGCGGCCACAATTGGACGGCTAAATCAGCCATCCATAGCCGTCTGACCTAAACCATCTAAGGAACGACCAAGTTTTGGAACCCGGATGTCCAATGACATCACTCGGCGACCGACTAAAGTTCTTACTTAGCGATTTTTCGTTTTAAATTGCATACATCCTTGTTTGGGGTAAAATAGTTGTGCAATGGCTATGCAATCTCTACCTAGACGGTCAACACCGTCTAGCTAGTGACTGGAACGCCTGTTAATGTACGACTATGTACTTGGTTTGGGGAAATCACTACTGTGATTGATTGACTTACAAACGTATCATGCTCTTTGCAGCATCAGACGTTCCCAAGTCAATCAACCAACTCCACTTGAAACTAACCACACAGCCGTCCAGGGGCAATGACAGCCGCATACTTTTGACAAGTTAGGCAGAGATCGCCGCATGCTTTTGATAAGTTAGGCAAAAATTGATTAAATTGAAAATACAAAAATTGAAGCGCAAACACAAGCGCAAAGTAATAAAAACTGACTCAGTCGGTGCATTCATTGAATTTCCACCCAGCCAAACGGCTGTGATGGATTAATTATTATCCGGACCCCGTCCGGGAAAGAGAAATTGTTTGATAAACACGGCTCCTTAGCCGGTAAAGATACACGTATACTCGGCACACAGGCCGAAAAAGCAAGTTGTTTGGCATACTGCCACAGATGAAAATAAAAAAAAAATAAAAAAAAATAAAAAAAAGAAGTTGGCACACAGCCGCCGAATTCACTGCCCCACAGACAGTCCTTCCTGGTCGTTCTCCCCTTGTTCTTCAATCTCGGGGGCTTCAGGCTCGAGGTGCTCAGTGTTGGCCCAGGCGAGGAAAGACACAGGCTCTGTGATAAGGGAATAATCGCGTCGTTAGACGACTACACCTAGATCAAATACAATTTATAACACTCTACTAACCTAATACAAGTATAGGGCAAATAGAGGGGTCGAACCACAGGGAACGATTAAACACCACCAAATGTTATCGACAATTAAGCTAGTCAGGAATAGGAGATAAATAAACTAAAGTCTAAATATGCTAAAACAAGAAATAAAACATTAAGGGAAATGGTTTAGGTATAGCATTCACTTGAACATAAACAAAGGCATAGAAATTGAATTAATTATGAACTAAACATGCTCAAATATCGAAATAATAAAGAGTCCAATCTAGCCACCTTCCGGGGTCAATTGGCTTCTCCCAACATAGCCTCTATGTTTCCACATTAGAACCATATACTAGGAGGTACTATTAAATAACAATCGATAATAATGAACCTTAACTAAGTCAACTTCCGTTCCTTGTTAGCAAAGATTCACCTTTAATCAACCAACAATGTGCACTTGCAAGAAGATTAAAGAATATCAAGCATATAAAGACTTTAATCACAAATAAATCAACTCTAAACCTAGAACATGCTCAAGATCCAACTACACCACAACCATCCCCTCAATGGGGAAATTACTCACTAATCATGATAATAACAAGATTAATCAACAAATAATCAAGAATCAACATGATCAACAAGCAATACCAACAACAAAAATAATAATCAAAATAAAGCAATAAAAATAGAGGAGAGAGAGTTAGAGATTCTCATTGATTGAAAATGAAAGTCTACAAACAAGATGATTAATCTTCTTCTTCAAAATCCAAGCTCAACAATGGTGAAACCCTCACTTTCTCTCTCTAAACTACTCTAATCCTAAGCTAAACCTAGAGAGAGAAGCTCTCCTAAAACTAATTAGAGAATTAGAATAATAGCTAAAATGTTCTCTCCTCTAATTGCCCCCAAAAATGGGTATTTATTTACAAGTTTAAAAGGAAAATAAAAGAAAGTTAAAAGAAAAGGAAAAGAAAGTAAAATAAATAAGAAATGAAAAGAAAGTAAAAGAAAAATAAAATTAAAGGAAACTAAAAGAAATTAAAAGAAAGAAAAATAAAAGAAAAACAAAACAAAAGTAAAAACAGGAAAACGAAGTTTAGACTACGTATTACGCTGCTCTTGTAAATGGGAAATAATCCCATGCTTCTCACCATCACAAACATCAACCATCACCGTTAGATTACCAAGATTAATCAACATCAACGACCCAATTTATACCCAGCTGTGCGCACGCACAAAGGGGTCTTCAAGCGCGCACCGAGAGTGAATTAGGCTGCTAGTCAGTGATGGCGGAAGTTGCTATTTGTGGGGCTGAACTGGAGGAATTGTTGCGGGACTGATGGCTGATTTGATTGTTGCTAGGTGTGGGTTGAGTGAGGAAGTGGCTGTGGTAGTGCTGGTGGCTGCGAACTAGTAGTTGGTGGTTGGTGATTGGTGCGGAGTGTGGGTTGGTTGTTGTTGCGGCTGGAGCAGGTGAAGGTTGTGTGAAGGTGGTGGTGAACGGTGATGGTTGATTGATAGGTGCGACAGTGATGGAAAATTGGTGGTTTCCGGTGACTAAGATTTATGCGGGCTGGTGGTGATTGGAGGTATATTGCGTGTTAATTGCAGGGGAAGTGCGTGTGGCTGCTGCCGAGTGTTTTGCTGCTGCTTTGTGTGAGCTGGTGGTATGAAGCGATGAGGCTCGTCTGCGCTCTCGAGCATCAAGCTCGTGTGATGCCCACGAACAAGGCAGCCCAAATTTCTCAAATTTGCGTGTTTATCACCAAAATCAACGAGAGCGCAATCATGAGAGCGCAACACCTTGAACTTGGAATATGGACTTGAAATACATATCTTGACCCCGAACAAACACCTACACAAAACACCAAACAATCCGAGACAAATAAAATAAAATAAAATAAATAAAATAGAAATAAATAAAATAAAATAGAAAATAAGAAACATAAAACTAAACTAATAAAAATAAACAAAAACTATACAAGCAAAGAAAATAAAATTAAATAACAAAATAAACATAAAGCTAATTAAAAGAAAGGAAATAAACTAAAATGCTCCAAAATTACTAAAATAAACTAGAAACTTTATTAAAGACAAAACAAGACAATAAAAGGAAACTAAGGGAAAATAAACACGGAAAAGACTCTAAAACTACTCCTTAGGAGTGACATAAATGTAACTCATCACTTTGGCTCACCTTTCTCTCTTAAGTATATCACCTCTTCAGCATATTTATGAGCCATAGCCCAGACGCCATAATACTTGTTTGGATACAAGGCAGCCCAGGCGATCTTCATCATAGCCTCGCTGTCGGTGGCCATCTCAACTACCAGGCGGTTTTAATCCGCCTGCAGAGTCGCTCGGAAGTTAACCTGAGCTTTGGCCGCCTCCTTCTCCAAGTTGGTAACCTTCCCCTTCAGATCAGTGTTCTGTTTCAAGATACACTGAAGCTTCTCCAGATCCTCCTGAGCCTTCTTAGATCCTCCCTGAGCTCGGGGAGGTCCTCCTCCGCCTGTTTCTGAGCCGTCTCAGCATCATCAGCCCGCAAGTCCGCCTCCAGCTCTCTTGGATCTTGGCCGCCGGTGTCATTTGGGTTACTTTAGTTTCAAGATCGTCAATGATACACGAGTATAAAGCAACATTATTGGCGTTTGAGGCAGACTACTTGGCCCGTCTTACCTCATCCCGCTTGCGGGTGTAAGGACTCTTGAGCCCGTCTACCCGCAGAAGAGCCTGCAAAAGCAAGCAGGGTTAGTACTGTAGGCGGAGAAAAACTTGGAGAAAAAGTTATTCAAAATTATTCAAGTGTCTTACCTCAGCTAGGAGGGACAGGATACGTTCAAGATTGAACGTCTCAATCCCCGGGATATCATCCTTATCCCGTTTGCTGACAGCCTCCAGCATGGCCTTGGCGTGCTTCTGGACGTCTGGCCAGCGGGGTGATTGATCTGCACCACAATCAGCATTAGAGTGTGAAACTAAAGCAGCACCAATCTAGTTCCGACCGTGTGAGGATGACGTCTGCTGGGAGTGTGATTTCACTCGCAACGGCCATCCCTGCTCAGGCGGGGATTCAAAAGGGTTCTTACCTGCAGAGCCGGCCAGGCGAGAGCCGCTGGAAGGCGTGGTAAACCCCCTAGTTGCAGATAGAGGGTTAGCAAGGTCAAGGCCTAGAGAGCCACTCTCCCTCTCCGTCCTTCCCCCTATCCGCATTTGAGTCTTCCCGCCTGGGGCGTTGGGAGTTGCGGTGGAAGCAGCCTTTTTGAGGACTTGTTGGGGTTAGAGGCGGTGGTCTCCTCCCTAGCCCGTTTGAGTTTTTTCTCAAACGTCTTGTCCACCTCTCCTCCCTGAGAAAATAAACAAGTTAATGTTAGCAGTCGAAGAAAGAAAACTTTGAAAACAAACTCAAGAAAGAGTCAGACGTTTACCTTGGCCCTGAGCTCTTTCGCCTGGGCTTCCGCCAAGTCTCGGCGGATCTGTGCTGAGGACCGTCTGGGGGTGTTCTCGTCTGGCAGCATGTTCAAAGCTTCTTCTGAAAAACAAAAATGGAATTGATTAGTCCATCATCAAAAACGATTCCGATACAAAAGTACTACAGACGAAAATGTATTCAGGTGCATACGTCTGGTGAACATGTGTCCTAGCCCGCAGGCGGCTAGGAAGCATTCTTCCCTGAGCCAGGCGCTCTTAGGGTTCCAGTTTTTAGGGACTTTTATTGTCTCCCCAGTTGACAATGTGGCGTCTATGAGGCCGAAGAAGTCAGCCTCAATTATTTTGTCGAAGTCCTCATCCGGGATCCGGGGAAGAAAACATTTCCGACCCAGAAGGTCAGGCTTCTTATTGTATTGGCGAAGCTCGCAGTTCTCCCGCCTGGTCGAGGCCGTCAACAGGTAGAAACTATGCTTCCAGCCATCAAATTTTGAGACCTTATCCAAGGTCATTATGTATAGAGGGAACGTAGTCAAACAATATGACGCTCTGTACCCACCTTAGTTGCGGCTAAGATAGTGCATCTTAGCAAAAGCTTCCCAGTCGGGGTGAATTCCTTGGAATTCACAAGCGGCAACATACCCTAGAATGTTTGCCCAAGAATGGGGGTAAGTTTCCAGACTCCGAGGTCGTAGCCTCTCAAGATTGCCTTCACCGCCTGGTGAAGGGGGAAGCGCAGACCAACCTTAAACGCCGCCTCGTAACAGCCGAAGTAGCCGTTGGCGTTTTGTTCAGTATCTTCCCAAGAGATGGTGCCGTCTGGAGGAGGAACTCTTATTTTCCACCCGTCTCCCATTGGGTGCACTTTCAAAAAAATTTCAAGGCTTCTTTCCATAAGGTCCCTGTCTTTGATGGAGACCTGGATCTTGTAGGGATCGTCCTTCTCGTTCCATTTCTTCCTCTCTTCTTCCTCGCTATCCTCAAGCGAGGGATGATCATCGCTGCTCTCAGAAGAGGAGACCGTAAATCCACTCCCCGTCTCCTCTCCAGATTGGGAGACAAAAGCTGAGGTGGCCTCCTCACCGCCTTGGTCGCACTCGTCCAAAAACGAGTCTAGAGGAGTTGGGGGGCCACGCGGAGGGGATCTCAACGGAGACGTCTAGTGTTCTGAGCCAAACGTCTCTCCCTCAGGCGTTTGGCCGCCTGAGCCTTCGCTCTTATAATTTGGATCCCGTACCGTCTGCATAGTCCGAGCCATTGTGTCCTGCACAGACGCGCAAATGGTCGAAATCCAAGCATGAGGGTGGTCCCAACACCCTAAGACGGCACTACCAGTCCTAGACTCAGCCGTCCCTGGTGAACGGCTGGATTCTAACCTAGGTTGTGCCATGTGTGTTGGTGATGAACCATTTATTACAAGAAATATGTACAAGCGGTAAAATGAAAGAGAGCTGAGAGAGTCAAAGACGGTACCTTTAGATTTGATATCTGAAGGTAGACAGGTCTGCCTAAGTTAAGAAGAAAGAGTTTTCTTAACTTGTGCTTGACTCAGACGGATGACTTCTGCTCTCACTTTCAAGATTCTCTCTAAGTTTTCTCTGAAAATTTTTGTGAAACGTACAAAAATAATGAGGGTAAACCGCTATATAAAGGGGGTAAATTAAGGGGTATTCCTGTAATTTACTCAGATGGTGAACTGTAAAGTTTTGGCGTTAAAATTACCACCAATCAGAGAGCGACGTGCGTCACAGATGCCACGTGGCGTGCGACGTCACATCTGTGAGGGGCAAATGTTTAGGGTAATTTTACCCCACCATGTGGACCAACCAGAGGGTAACGTGTCAGCCCCAGGGTGGTCCAAAGTGGATCTATCCCTGCTTGACACGTGTCATCCCAGATATTTGGAGGATGACGGCCTTCTGGCCCAAATACCGGGAAAGCCATAAAACGGCGCAGCCCACCACAGATTAGGGTTCGGTGACCTAATCAGGGGCACAATTCCCAAGGACCCTATAAATAGAGATATTCCCCTCTTTTGGAGGGCATGTTTTTCCATTTAATACAAACTCTCCCTTTGATAGAGACAACAGAGCTTGGAATCCGAGCAGATCCCCACCTAAATTTCCCACCTTTTTTCTCTCCTTTAAAGTTACTAACTTGACCGTCGGAGGCGGAGCACCTACCAACTGGTGTCTCCGTTTGACTTGCAGGTACAGGCCGCACCGGACCATTCTTCGATCTGTAACTCTCCCGAGGGACAAAAACACCCAAAACAGGTGGAACCATCAAATATGCCATTAAACAGTCAATTACCCGTCCCAAACTTGCACCGATATCGTGACCTCAAGCCTACCACGGACATTTATGGCAACATATAAGTGTCATATATGGTTTCAAAAGTCATTATATGATCATAAGATTTATCCCCTAGGGTCTCAAGACTTTTTTCCATCGGGCCCCGAAACCTCAAAATTCCTCTAAAAGCGTGTATAGCCTTCAATTTTGGAATTTTTTGACCTTTTTTCGCCCAGAAATAAAAATTGCCGAGATGACGAGATGTTTACCATGGTTCCTAATACCCTCCGGGAGTCCAATTGAGTGGGTGGAACCATCCAATATGCCTTTAAAAAGTCAATTTTACCAGTTCCAAACTTGCACTGATATCGTGACATCTAGCCTACCACGGACATTTATGGCAACATATAAGGGTCATATATGGTTCCAAACGTCATTATATGACCCTAAGATATATCCCATAGGGTCTCAAGACTTTTCTCCACCGGGCCCTGTAACCTCAAAATTTCTAAAAAAGCGTGGATTATATAGCCTTCAATTTTGGAATTTTTTTAACTTTATTCGCCCGGAAATAAAAATTATCGAGATGTTTACCAGGGTTTCTAATACCCTCCAGGAGTCCAATTGAGTGGGTGAAACCATCCAATATGCCTTTAAACAGTCAATTTACCCGTTCCAAACTTGCACCGATATCGTGTCCTCAAGCCTACCACGGATATTAATGACAACATATAAGGGTCATATATGGTTCCAAACGTCATTATATGACCTTAAGATGTATCCCCTAGGGTCTACAGAATTTTCGCCACCGGGCCCCGTAACCTCAAAATTCCTCAAAAAGCGTGGATTATGGCCTTCGATTTTTGAATTCTTGACCTTTTTCCGCCCGGAAATAAAAATTACTGAGATGTTTACCATGGTTCCTAATACCCTTTGGGGTTCAAATTGAGTGGGTGGAACCATCAAATATGCGTTTAAACAGTCAATTTACCCGTTCCAAACTTGCACCGATACCGTGACCTCAATTCTACCACAGACATTGGTGGCAACATATAAGGGTCATATATGGTTTCAAACGTCATTATATGACCCTATGATGTATCCCCTAGGGTCTCAAGACTTTTCGCCAACGAGCTTCGAAACCTCAAAATTCCACAAAAAGCGTGTATTAAGCCTTCAATGTAGGAATTTATTGACCTTTTTTCGTCCGAAAATAATAAATGCCGAGATGTTAACCATGGATCCTAATACCCTCTGGGTGTCCAATTGAGTGGATGGAACCATCCAATACACCTTTAAACAGTCAATTTACCATTCTAAAGTTGCACCAATATCGTGACCTCAAACCTACCACAGACATTTATGGCAACATATAATGGTCATATATTGTTATAAACGTCATTATATCACTCTAAAATGTATCCCCTTGGGTCTCAAGACTTTTCGCCTTCGGGCCCCGTAACCTCAAAATTCCACAAAAAGCGTGGATAGCATTCAATTTTGGAAGTTTTAACCTTTATTCGCCTGGAAATAAAAGCCTTCAATTTTGGAATTTTTTTACCCGTTTTCGCCCGGAAATAAAAATTGCCGAGATATTTACCATGGTTCCTAATACCCTCCGAGAGAATATTTAAGTGGGTGGAACAATCTAATATGCCTTTAAACAGTCAATTTACCAGTTCCAAACTTGCACCGATAATGTGACCTTAGGCCTACCACGGACATTTGTGGCAACATATAATGGTAATATATGAATCCAAACGTCATTATATGACCGTAAGATGTATCCCTTACGGTCTCACGACTTTTAGCCTTGTGGCCCCGTAACCTCAAATTCCTCAAAAAGCGTGGATTATCGCCTTCAAATTTGGAATTTTTTAATCTTTTTTCGCCTGGAAATAAAAATTGTCGAAACATTTACCATGGTTCCTAATACCCTCCCGGAATCCAATTGAGTGGGTGGAACCATCCAATATGCCATTAAAGAGTCAATTATCGCCTCCAAACGTCACGATATGACCATAAAATGTATCCCCTAGGGTTCTCAAGACTTTTCGCCACCGGGCCCGACAACCTTAAATTTCCTCAAAAATCGTGGAATATAGCCTTCAATTTTGGAATATTTTGACCTTTGTTCGCCCAGGAAAAAAAATGTCGAGATGTTTACCATGGTTCCTAATACCCTTCGGGAGTCTAATTGAGTGGGTGGAACCATCCAATATACCTTTAAACAGTCAATTTACCCGTTCCAAACTTGCATCGATATCTTGACCTCAAGCCTACCAGGGACATTTATGGCAACATTTAAGGGTCATATATGGTTCCACATGTCATTATATGACCCTAAGATGTATCCCCTAGGGTCTCAAGACTTTTCGCCACAGGGCCCCGTGATCTCAAAATTCCTCAAAAAGCATGGATTATAACCATCAATTTTGGGATTTTTTGACCTTTTTTCGCCTGGAAATAAAAATTGCCGAGATGTTTACCATGGATCCCAATACCCTCCGAGAGTCCAATTGAGTGGGTGGAACCATCCAATATGCCTTTTAACAGTCAATTTACCCGTTCCAAACTTGCACCGATATCGTGACATAAGGCCTACCACGGACATTTATGGCAACATATAAGGGTCATATATGGTTCCAAGCGTCATTATATGACCCTAAGATGTATCCCCTAGGATCTCAAGACTTTTCACCACAGGGCCCCGTAACCTCAAAATTCGTGAAAAAGCGTGGATTATAACCTTCAATTTTGGAATTTTCTGACCCTTTTTCGCCCGGAAATAAAAATTTCCGTGATGTTTACCCATGTTCCTAATACCCTCCAAGAGTCCAATTGAGTGGGTGGAACCATTCAATATACCATTACCAGTCCTTCTACCCATTCGATACTTGCACCGATATCGTGACCTCAAGCCTACAACGGACATTTATGGCATTATATAAGGGTCATATATAGTTCCAAATGTCATTATATGACCCTAAGATGTATCCTCTACGGTATCAAGACTTTTCGCTATCGGGCCTTGTAACCTCAAAATTCCTCAAAAAGCGTGGATTATAGCCTTCAATTTGGGAATTTTTGACTTTTTTTCGCCCAGAAATAAAAATTGCCGAGATATTTACCATGGTTCCTAATTTCCTCCGGGAGTCCAATTGAGTGGATGCAACCATCGAATATGCCTTTAATTAGTCAATTAACCCGTTCCACTCTTTCACCGATATCGTGACCTCAAGCCTACCATGGACATTTATGACAACCTATAAGGGTCATATATAATTTCAAACGTCATTATATGACCCTAAGATGTATCCCCTACGGTGTCAAGACTTTTCGTCACCGGGCCCCGTAACCTAAAAATTCTTCAAAAAGCGTGGATTACAACCTTCAATTTTGAAATTTTTTGACCTTTTTTCGCCCGGAAATAAAATTCACCGAGTTGTTTACCATGGTTCTTAATACCCTCCGGGTGTCCAATTCAGAAGGTGGAACCATCCAATATGCCTTTAAACAGTCAATTTACCCGTTCTAAACTTTCACCTATATCGGGACCTCAAGCCTACCTCGGACATTTATGGCAAGATATAAGGGTCCTATATGGTTCCATACGTCATTATAAGCCCTAAGATGTATCCCCTAGTGTCTCAAGACTTTTCGCCGTCGGGACCCGTAACCTAAAAATTCCTCTAAAATCGTGGATTATAGCCTTCAATTTAGGAATTTTTTGACCTTTTTTCGCCCGGAAATAAAATTTGCCGAGATGTTAACCGTGGTTCCTAATACCCACCGGGATTCCAATTGAGTGGGTGGAACCATCTAATATGCCTTTAAACAGTCAATTTACCCGTTCCAAACTTGCACCGATATCGTGACCTTAAGCCTACGATGGACATTTATGATAACATATAAGGGTCATATATGGTTCCAAACGTCATTATATGACCCTAAGATGTATCCACAAGGGTCTCAAGACATTTCTCCACCGGGCCCCGTAACCTCAAAATTCATCAAAAAGCGTGGATTATATCCTTTAATTTTGGAATTTTTTGACCTTTTTTCGCCTGGAAATACAAAATTGCCGAGATGTTTACCATGGTTCCTAATACCCTCCAGGAGTCTAATTGAGTGGGTGGAACCATCCAATATGCCTTTAAACAGTCAATTTACCCGTTCCAAACTTTCACCGATATCGTGACCTCAAGCCTACCATGGACATTTATGACAACATATAAGGGTCATATATGGTTCCAAACGTAATTATATGACCCTAAGATGTATCTTCTAGGGTCTCAAGACTTTTCGCTACCAGGCCCTGTAACCTCAAAATTCCTCAAAAAGCGTGGATTAGCCTTTAATTTTGGAATTTTTTGACCTTTTTTCGCCCGAAAATAAAATTCACCGAGTTGTTTACCATGGTTCTTAATACCCTCCGGGAGTCCAATTCAGAGGGTGGAACCATCCAATATGCCGTTAAACAGTCAATTTACCCGTTTTAAACTTTCACCTATATCGGGACCTCAAGCCTACCTCGGACATTTATGGCAACATATAAGGGTCCTATATGGTTCCATACGTCATTATAAGCCCTAAGATGTATCCCCTAGGGTCTCAAGACTTTTCGCCATCGGGACCCGTAACCTAAAAATTTCTCTAAAATCGTGGATTATAGCCTTCAATTTAGGAATTTTTTGACCTTTTTTCGCCCGGAAATAAAATTTGCCGAGATGTTTACCATGGTTCCTAATACCCACCGGGATTCCAATTGAGTGGGTGGAACCATCTAATATGCCTTTAAACAGTCAATTTACCCGTTCCAAACTTGCACCGATATCGTGACCTTAAGCCTACCATGGACATTTATGACAACATATAAGGGTCATATATGGTTCCAAACGTCATTATATGACCCTAAGATGTATCCCCTAGGGGTCGCAAGACTTTTCGCCTCCAGGCCCCGTAACTTCAAAATTCCTCAAAAAGCGTGGATTATAGCCTTCAATTTTTGAATTTTTTATCCTTTTTTCGCCCCGAAATAAAAATTGCCAATATGTTGACCATGGTTCCTAATACCCTCCGGGAGTCCAATTGAGTGGGTGGAACAATCCAATATGCCTTTTAACTGTCAATTTACCCGTTCCAAACTTGCACCGATATCGTGACCACAAGCCTACCACGAACATTTATGGCAACATATAAGGGTCATATATGGTATCAAACGTCATTATATGACCCTAAGATGTATCCCCTAAGGTCTCAAGACTTTTCTCCACCGGGACCCGTAACCTCAAAATTCCTCAAAAAGCGTGGATTATTGCCTTCAATTTTTGAATGTTTTCACCTTTTTCGCCAGGAAATAAAAATTGCCAAGATATTTACCATGGTTTCTAATACCCTCCGGGGGTCCAGTTGATTGGGTAGAACCATCCAATATGCCTTTAAACTGTCAATTTACCCATTCCAAACTTGCACCGATATCGTGACCTCAAGCCTACCATAGACATTTATGACATCCTATAAGGGTTATATATAATTCCAAACGTCATTATATGACCCTAAGATGTATCCCCTAGGGTGTCATGACTTTTCGTCACCGGACCCCGTAACCTAAAAATTCTTCAAAAAGCGTGGATTATAGCCTTCAATTTTGGAATTTTTGACCTTTTTTCACCAGGAAATAAAATTAGCCGAGATGTTTACCATGGTTCCTAATACCCTCCGGGAGTCCAATTGAGTGGATGGAACCATCCAATATGCCTTTAAACAGTCAATTTACCCGTTCCAAACTTTCACCGATATCGTGACCCCAAGCCTACCACGGACATTTATGACAACATATAAAGGTCATATATGGTTCCAAACGTCATTATATGACCCTGAGATGTATCTCCTAGGGTCTCAAGACTTTTCGCTACCCGGCCCTGTAACCTCAAAATTCCTCAAAAAGCGTGGATTATAACCTTTAATTTTGGAATATTTTGACTTTTTTTCGCCCGAAAATGCTCAGTTGTTTACCATTGTTCCTATCTAAATGAGTAGGTGGAACCATCCAATATGCCTTTAAACAGTCAATTTACCCGTTCCAAATTTTCACCGATATCGTGACCTAAAGCCTACCACGGACATTTATGGCAACATATAAGGGTCATATATGGTTCCAAACGTCATTATAAGCCCTAAGATGTATCCGATAGGGTCTCAAGACTTTTCGCCGTCGGTACCCGTAACCTAAATATTCCTCTAAAAGCGTGGATTATAGCCTTCAATTTAGGAATTTTTTGACCTTTTTTCGCCCGGAAATAAAATTTGCCGAGTTGTTTACAATGGTTCCTAATACCCACCAGGATTCCAATTGAGTGGGTGGAACCATCTAATATGCCTTTAAACAGTCAATTTACTCGTTCCAAACATGCACCGATATCGTGACCTTAAGCCTACCATGGACATTTATGACAATATATAAGGGTCATATATGGTTCCAAACATCATTATATGACCCTAAGATGTATCCCCTAGGGTCTCAAGACTTTTCTCCACCGGGCCCCGTAACCTCAAAATTCTTCAAAAAGCGTGGATTATATCCTTTAATTTTGGAATTTTTTGACCTTTTTTCGCCTGGAAATAAAAATTGCCGAGATGTTTACCATGGTTCCTAATACCCTCCGGGAGTCCAATTGAGTGGGTGGAACCATCCAATATGCCTTTAAACAGTCAATTTACCCGTTCCAAACTTTCATCGATATCGTTACCTCAAGCCTACCACGGACATTTATGGCAACATATAAGGGTCATATATGGTTCCAAAAGTCATTATATGACCCTAAGATGTATCCCCTAAGGTCTCAAGACGTTTCGCCACCGGGACCCGTAATCTCAAAATTCCTCAAAAAGCTTGGATTATTGCCTTCAATTTTTGAATGTTTTCCCCTTTTTTCGCCAGGAAATAAAAATTGTTAAGATATTTACCATGGTTTCTAATACCCTCCGGGGGTCAAGTTGATTGGGTGGAACCATCCAATATGCCTTTAAACAGTCAATTTATCCGTTCCAAACTTGCACCGATATCGTGACATCAAGCCTACCATGGACATTTATGACAACCTATATGGGTCATATATAATTCCAAACTTCATTAGATGACCCTAAGATGTATCCCCTAGGGTGTCAAGACTTTTCGTCACCGGACCCTGTAACCTAAAAATTCTTCAAAACGCGTGGATTATAGCCTTCAATTTTAGAATTTTTTGACCTTTTTTCGCCCGGAAATAAAATTTGCCGAGATGTTTACCATGTTTCCTAATACCCCCCGGGAGTCCAATTGAGTGGATGGAACCATCCAATATGCCTTTAAACAGTCAATTTACCCGTTCCAAACTTTCACCGATATCGTGACCTCAAGCCTAAATGGACATTTTTGACAACATATATGGGTCATATATAGTTCCAAACGTCATTGTATGACCCTAAGATGTATCTCCTAGGGTCTCAAGACTTTTCACTACCAGGCCCTGTAACCTCGAAATTCCTCAAAAAGCGTGGATTATAACCTATAATTTTGGAATTTTTTGACCTTTTTTCGCCCGAAAATAAAATTCGCCAAGTTGTTTACCATGGTTCCTAATTCCCTCCGGGAGTCTAAATGAGTCGGTGGAACCATCCAATATGCCTTTAAACAGTCAATTTACGCGATCCAAATTTTCACCAATATCGTGACCTAAAGCCTACCACGGACATCTATGGCAACATATAAGGGTCATATATGGTTCCAAACGTCATTATATGACCCTAAGATTTATCCCCTAGGGTCTCAAAACTTTTCGCCGTCGGGACCCGTAACCAAAAAAATTCCTCTAAAAGCATGGATTATAGCCTTCAATTTAGGAATTTTTTGACCTTTTTTCGCCCGGAAATAAAATTTGCCGAGATGTTTACCATTGTTCCTAATACCCACCGGGATTCCAATTGAGTGGGTGGAACCATCTAATATGCCTTTAAACAGTCAATTTACCCGTTTCAAACATGCGCCGATATCGTGACCTTAAGCCTACCATGGACATTTTTAACAACATATAAGGGTCATATATGGTTCCAAACGTCATTATATGACCCTAATATGTATCCCCTAGGGTCTCAAGACTTTTCTCCACCGGGCCCCGTAACCTCAAAATTCTTCAAAAAGTGTGGATTATATCATTTAACTTTGGAATTTTTTGACCTTTTTTCGCCTGGAAATAAAAATTGCCGAGAAGTTTACCATGGTTCCTAATACCCTCCGGGAGTCCAATTGAGTGGGTGGAACCATCCAATATGCCTTTAAACAGTCAATTTACCCGTTCCAAACTTTCACCGATATCGTGACCTCAAGCCTACCGCGGACATTTATGGCAACATATAAGGGTCATATATGGTATCAAACGTCATTATATGACCCTAAGATGTATCCCTTAGGGTCCCAAGACTTTTCGCCACCGGGCCCCATAACCTCAAAATTCCTCAAAAAGCGTGGATAGCCTTCAATTTTTGAATATTTTGACCTTTGTTCGCCCAGGAAAAAAAATGTCGAGATGTTTACCATGGTTCCTAATACCCACCGGGATTCCAATTGAGTGGGTGGAACCATCTAATATGCCTTTAAACAGTCAATTTACCTCTTCCAAACATGCACCGATATCGTGACCTTAAGCCTACCATGGACATTTATGACAACATATAAGGGTCATATATGGTTCCAAACGTCATTATATGACCCTAAGATGTATCCCTTAGGGTCTCAAGAATTTTCTCCACCGGGCCCCGTAACCTCAAAATTCTTCAAAAAGCGTGGATTATATCCTTTAACTTTGGAATTTTTTGACCTTTTTTCGCCTGGAAATAAAAATTGCCGAGAAGTTTACCAGGGTTCCTAATACCCTCCGAGAGTCCAATTGAGTGGGTGGAAACATCCAATATGCCTTTAAACAATCAATTTACTAGTTCAAAACTTTCATCGATATCGTGACCTCAAGCCTACCACGGACATTAATGGTCATTATATGACCCTAATATGTATCCCCTATGGTCTCAACACTTTTCGCCACCGGGCCCCGTAACCTCAAAATTCCTCAAAAAGCGTGGATTATAGGCTTCAATTTTGGAATTTTTTGACTTTTTTCGCCCTGTAATAAAAATTGCCAAGATGTTTACCATGGTTCCTAATACCCTCCGGGAGTCCAATTGAGTTGGTGGAACCATCCAATATGTCTTTAAACAGTCAATTTACCCATTCCAAACATTCAACGATATCGTGACCTCAAGCCTACCGCGGACATTTATGGCAACATATAAGTGTCATATATGGTTCCAAACATCAATATATGAACCTAAGATGCATCCCATATGGTCTAAAGACTTATCGCCACCGGGCCCCAAAACCTCAAAATTCCTCAAAAAGCATGGATTATAGCCTTTAATTTTGGAATTTTTTTACCTTTTTTCGCCCGGAAATAAAATTTGCCAAGATGTTTACCATGTTTCCTAATACCCTCCAGGAGTCCAATTGAGTTGGTGGAACCATCCAATATGCCTTTAAACACTCAATTTACCAGTTCCAAACTTTCACCGATATCGTGACCTCAAGCCTACCACAGACATTAATGGCAACATATAAGGGTCATATATGTTTCCCAAACGTCATTATACAACCCTAAGATGTATCCCCTAGGGTCTAAAGACTTTTCGCCACTGGGCGCCGTAACCTCAAAATTCCTCAAAAAGTGTGGATTATAGCCTTCAATTTTGGAATTTTTTAACCATTTTTCGCCCGGAAATAAAAGTTGCCGAGATTTTTACCATGGTTCCTATTACCCTCCGGAAGTCCAATTGAGTGGATGGAACCATCCATTATGCCTTTAAACAATCAATTTACCCGTTCCAAAGATACACCGATATCATGACCTCAAGCCTACCACAGACATTTATGGCAACATATAAGGGTCACATATGGTTCCAAACGTAATTATATGACCCTAAGATGTATCCCGGGGTATCAAGACTTTTCGCCACCGGGCCCCGTTACCTCAAAATTCCTCAAAAAGCGTGGATTATAGCCTTCAATTCTGGAATTTTTTGACTTTTTTCACCCTGGAATAAAAATTGCCGAGATGTTTACCATAGTTCCTAATACCCTTCGGGAGTCCAATTGAGTTGGTAGAACCATCCAATATGTCTTTAAACAGTCAATTTACCCGTTCCAAACTTTCAACGATATCGTGACCTCAAGCCTACCGCGGACATTTATGGCAACATATAAGTGTCATATATGGTTCCAAACATCATTATATAAACCTAAGATGCATCCCATATGGTCTCAAGACTTATCGCCACCGGGCCCCAAAACCTCAAAATTCCTCAAAAAGCGTGGATTATAGCCTTCAATTTTGGAATTTTTTTTAACCTTTTTTCGCCCGGAAATAAAAGTTTCCGAGAGGTTTACCATAGTTCCTATTACCCTCCGGGAGTCCAATTGAGTGGATGGAACCATCCATTATGCCTTTAAACAATCAATTTACCCGTTCCAAAGATACACCAGTATCATGACCTCAAGCCTACCACAGACATTAATGGCAACATATAAGGGTCACATATGGTTCCAAACGTAATTATATGACCCTAAGATGTATCCCCTAGGGTATCAAGACTTTTCGCCACCGGGCCACGTAACCTCAAAATTCCTCAAAAAGCGTGAATTAAGCCTTCAATTTTGGAATTTTAACCTTTTTTCGCCCGAAAAAAAAATTTGCCGAGATGTTTAACATGGAACCTAATACCCTTCACGAGTCCAATTGCGTTGGTGGAACCATCCAATATGCCTTTAAATAGTCAATTTACCCGTTCCAAACTTTCACTGATATCATGACCTCAAGCCTACCACGGACATATATGGTAACATATAAGGGTAATATATGGTTCCAAACGTCATTATATGACCCTAAGGTGTATCCCCTAGGGTCTTAAGTCTTTTCGCCACCGGGACCCGTAATCTAAAAATTTCTCAAAAAGCGTGGATTATAGACTTCAATTTTGGAATTTTTAGACCTTTTTTCGCCCGGAAATAAAATTTGCCGAGATGTTTACCATGGTTCCTAATACCCTCCAGGATTCCAATTGAGTGGGTGGAACCATCTAATATGCCTTTCAACAGTCAATATACCCGTTCCAAACTTGCACCGATTTCGTGACCTCAAGCCTAACACGGACATATAAGGCAACATAAAAGGGTCATATATAGTTCCAAACGTCATTATATGACCCTAAGATATATCCCTCTGGTCTAAAAACTTTTCGCTACAGGGCCCCGTAACCTCAAAATTCCTAAAAAAGCGTGGATTATAGCCTTCAATTTTGGAATTTTTTGACCTTTTTTCGCCCGGAAATAAAATACCGAGATGTTTACCATGGTTCCTAATACCCTCTAGGAGTCGAGTTGATTGGGTGGAACCATCCAATATGCCTTTAAACAATCAATTTACCCGTTCCAAACTTGCACCGATATCGTGAACTCAAGCCTACCACGGACATTTATTTCAATATATAAGGGTAATATATGGTTTCAAACGTCAGTATATAACACTAAGATGTATCCCCTAGCGTCTCAAGACTTTTCGCCACTAGGCCCCGTAACCTCAAAATTCCTCAAAAACCGTTGATTATAGCCTTCAATTGTGGAATTTTTTAACCTTTTTTCGCCCGGAAATAAAAATTGCCGAGATCTTTACCAAGGTTCCTAATACCCTTCGGGTGTCCAATTGAGTAGGTGGAACCATCCAATATGCCTAATAGTCATTTTACCCATTCCAAACTTGCACCGATATCGTGACCTCAAGCGTACCACGGACATTAATGGCAACATATAAGGGTCCTATATGGTTCCAAACGTTATTATATAACCCTAAGATGTGTCCCCTAGGTTTTCAAGACTTTTCGCCACCGGGCCCCTTTACCTCAAAATTCCTCGAAAAAGCGTGGATTATAGCCTTCAATTTTAGAATTTTTTGACCTTTTTCGCCCCGAAATAAAAATTGCCGAGATGTTTACCATGGTTCCTAATACCCTCGGGGAGTCCAATTGAGTGGGTGGAACCATCCAATATGCCTTTAAACAGTCAATTTACCAGTTCCAAACTTTCACTGATATCGTGACCTCAAGCCTACCACTAACATTAATGGAAACATATAAGGGTCATATACGGTTCCAAACGTCATTATATAACCCTAAGATGTATCCCCTAGGGTCTCAAGACTTTTCGCCACTGGGCCCCGTAACCTCAAAATTCCTTAAAAAGCGTGGATTATAGCCTTCAATTTTGGAATTTTTGGACCTTGATTCGACCGGAAATAAAAATTGCCGAGATGTTTACCATGGTTCCTAATACCCTCAGGGAGTCCAATTGAGTGGGTCGAACCATCCAATATGCCTTTAAACAGTCAATTTTCCAGTTCCAAACTTTCACCGATATCGTGACCTCAAGCATGTCACGGACATTAATGGCAACATATAAGGGTCATATATGGTTCCAAAAGTCATTATATGACCCTAATATGTATCCCCTAGGGTCTCAACACTTTTTGCCACCGAGCCTTGTAACCTCAAAATTCCACAAAAAGCGTGGATTATAGCCTTCAATTTTGGAATTTTTTGACCTTTTTTCGCCCTGAAGCAAAATTGCCGAGATGTTTACCATGGTTTCTAATACCCTCCGGGAGTGACATTGAGTGGGTTGAACCATCTAATATGTCTTTAAACAGTCAATTTACCCGTTCCAAACTTTCAACGATATCGTGACCTCAAGCCTACCGCGGACATTTACGGCAACATATAAGGGTCATATATGGTTCCAAACGTCATTATATGACCCTAAGATGTATCCCATATCGTCTCAAGACTTAGCGCCACCAGGCCCCATAACCTCAAAATTCCTCAACAAGCGTTGATTATAGCCTTCAATTTTGGAACTTTTTGACGTTTTTTCGCCCGAAAATAAAATTTGCTGAGATTGTTACCATGTTTCCTAAAACCTTTCGGGATTCCAATTGAGTGGGTGAAACCATCTAATATACCTTTAAATAGTCAATTTACCAGTTCCAAACTTGCACCGAAATCGTGACCTCAAGCCTACCACGGACATTTATGGCAAAATTTAAGGGTCATATATGGTTCCAAACGTAATTATATAACCTTAAGATATATCCCTAAGGGTCTCAAGAATTTTCGCCACCAGGCCCCGTAACCTCAAAATTCCTCTAAAAGCGTGGATTATAGCCTTCAATTTTGGAATTTTTGGATCTTGATTCGCCCGGAAATAAAAATTGACGAGATGTTTACCATGGTTCTTAATACCCTCATGGAGTCAAATTGAGTGGGTGGAACCATCCAATATGCCTTTAAACAGTCAATTTACCCGCTCCAAACTTTCACCGATATCGAGACCTCAAGCCTACCACGGACATTTAGGGCATTATATAAGGGTCATATATAGTTCCAAACGTCATTATATGACCCTAAGATGTATCCCCTAGGGTCTCAAGACTTTTTGCCACCGGGACCTGTAACCTCAAAATTCCTCAAAAAGCGTGGATTATAGCCTTCAATTTTGGAATTTTTTGACCTTTTTTCGCCCGGAAATAAAAGTTGCCGAGATGTTTACCATGGTTCCAAATACCCTCCGGGAGTCCAATTGAGTGGATGGAACCATCCAATATGCCTTTAAACAATCAATTTACCCGTTCCAAAGATGCGCCGATATCATGACCTCAAGCCTACCACACACATTTATGGCAACATATAAGGGTCATATATGGTTCCAAACGTAATTATATGACCCTAAGATGTATCCCCTATGGTATCAAGACTTTTCGGCACTGGGTCCTGTAACTTCAAAATTCCTCAAAAAGCATGAATTATAGCCTTCAATTTTGGAATTTTTTAACCTTTTTTCGCCTTGAAATAAAAATTGCCAAGATGTTTACCATGGTTCGGGAGTCACATTGACTGGGTGGAACCATCCACTATGTCTTTAAATAGTCAATTTACTCGTTCCAAACTTTCAACGATATCGTGACCTCAAGCCTACCGCGGACATTTACTGCAACATATAAGGGTCATATATGGTTCCAAACGTCATTATATGACCCTAAGATGTATCCCACATGGTCTCAAGACTTATCGCCACCAGGCCCCATAACCTCAAAATTCCTCAACAAGCGTTGATTATAGCCTTCAATTTTGGAATTTTTTGACCTTTTTTCGCCCATAAATAAAATTTGCCGAGATTGTTACCATGTTTCCTAATACCCTTCGGGATTCCAATTGAGTGGGTGGAACCATCTAATATGCCTTTAAATAGTCAATTTACCAGTTCCAAACTTGCACCGAAATCGTGACCTCAAGCCTACCACGGACATTTATGGCAACATATAAGAGTCATATATAGTTCCAAACGTAATTATATGACCCTAAGATGTATCCCCTAGGGTCTCAAGAAATTTCGCCACCGGGCCCCCTAACCTCAAAATTCCTCTAAAAGCGTGGATTATAGCCTTCAATTTTGGAATTTTTGGTCCTTGATTCGCCCGGAAATAAAAATTGACGAGATGTTTACCATGGTTCTTAATACCCTTAGGGAGTCCAATTGAGTGGGTGGCACCATCCAATATGCCTTTAAACAGTCAATTTACCCGCTCCAAACTTTCACCGATATCGAGACCTCAAGCCTACAACGGACATTTATGGCAACATATAAGGGTCATAAATAGTTCCTAACGTCATTATATGACCCTAAGATGTATCCCCTAGGGCCTCAAGACTTTTTGCCCCGGGACCCGTAACCTCAAAATTCCTCAAAAAGCGTGGATTATAGCCTTCAATTTGGAATTTGTTGACCTTTTTTCGCCCGGAAATAAAAGTTGCCGAGATGTTTACAATGGTTCCAAATACCCTCCGAGAGACCAATTGAGTGGATGGAACCATCCAATATGCCTTTAAACAATCAATTTAACCGTTCCAAAGATGCGCCGATATCATGACCTCAAGCCTACCACGGTCATTTATGGCAACATATAAGGGTCATATATGGTTCCAAACGTAATTATATGACCCTAAGATGTATCCCCTATGGTATCAAGATTTTTCGCCACTGGGCCCTGTAACCTCAAAATTCCTAAAAAAGCGTATAACCTTCAATTTTGGAATTTTTTAACCTTTTTTCGCCCTGAAATAAAAATTGTCTAGATGTTTACCATGGTTCCTAATACCCTCCGGGAGTCACATTGAGTGGGTCGAACCATCCAATATGTCTTCAAACAGTCAATTTACCCGTTCCAAACTTTCAACGATATCGTGACCTCAAGCCTACCGCGGACATTTACGGCAACATATAAGGGTCATATATGGTTCCAAACGTCATTATATGACCCTAAGATGTATCCCATATGGTCTCAAGACTTATCGCCACCGGGCCCCTTAACCTCAAAATTCCTCAACAAGCGTTGATTATAGCCTTCAATTTTGGAATTTTTTGACCTTTTTTCGCCCGTAAATAAAATTTGCCGAGATTGTTACGATGTTTCCTAATACCCTTCGGGATTCCAATTGAGTGGGTGGAACCATCTAATATGCCTTTAAATAGTCAATTTACCAGTTCCAAACTTGCACCGATATCGTGACCTCAATCCTACCACGAACATTTATGGCAACATATAAGGGTCATGTAAAGTTCCAAACGTAATTATATGACCCTAAGATGTATCCCCTAGGGTCTCAAGAATTTTCGCCACCGGGCCCCGTAACCTCAAAATTCCTCTAAAAGCGTGGATTATAGCCTTCAATTTTGGAATTTTTGGACCTTGATTCGCCCGGAAATAAAAATTGACGTGATGTTTAACATGGTTCTTAATACCCTCAGGGAGTCCAATTGAGTGGGTGGAACCATCCAATATACCTTTAAACAGTCAATATACCCGCTCCAAACTTTCACCGATATCGAGACCTCAAGCCTATTACAGACATTTATGGCAACATATAAGGGTCATATATAGTTCCAAACGTCATTATATGACCCTAAGATGTATCCCCTAGTGTCTCAAGACTTTTTGCCACCGGGACCCGTACCCTCAAAATTCCTCAAAAAGCGTGGATTATAGCCTTCAATTTTGGAATTTTTTGACCTTTTTTCGCCCGGAATTAAAAGTTGCTGAGATGTTTACCATGGTTCCTAATACCCTCCGGGAGTCCAATTGAGTGGATGGAACCATCCAATATGCCTTTAAACAATCAATTTACCCGTTCCAAAGATGCGCCAATATCATGACCTCAAGTCTACCACGGACATTTATGGCAACATATAAGGGTCATATATAGTTCCAAACGTAATTATATGACCCTAAGATGTATCCCCTATGGTATCAAGATTTTTCGCCACCGGGCCCCGTAACCTCAAAATTCCTTAAAAATCGTGGATTATAGCCTTCAATTTTTGAATTTTTTGACCTTTTTTCGCCCGGAAATAAAATTTGCTGAGATGTTTACCATGGTTCCTAATACCCTCCGGGATTCCAATTGATTGGTTGGAAACATCCAATATGCCTTTAAACAGTCAATTTACCAGTTTCGAACTTGCACCGATATCGTGACCTCAAGCCTACCACAGACATTTATGGCAACATATAAGGGTCATATATAGTTCCAAACGTCGTTATATGACCCTAAGTTTTATCCCCTAGGGTCACAAGACTTTTCGCCACCTGGCCCCGTAACCTCAAAATTCCTCAAAAAGCGTGGATTATAGCCTTCAATTTTAGAATTTTTTTAACTTTTTTCGCCAGGAAATAAAACTTGCCGAGATGTTTAAGATGGTTCCTAATACACTCCGCGAGTCCACTTGAGTGGGTGAAACCTCCCAATATGCCTTTAAACGGTCAATTTACCCGTTACAAACTTGCACCGATATCGTGACCTCAAGTCTACCACAGACATTTATGGCAACATATAATGGTCATATATGGTTCCAAACGTCGTTATATGACCCTAAGATGTATCCCCTAGGGTCTCAAGACTTTTCGCCACCGGACCCCGTAACCTCAAAATTCCTCAAAAAGTGTGGATTATAGCTTTTAATTTTGGAATCTTTTGACCTTTTTTCGCCCGAAAATAAAAATTGCCGAGATGTTTACCATGGTTCCAAATACCCTCCGGGAGTCCAATTGAGTGGATGGAACCATCCAATATGCCTTTAAACAATCAATTTACCCGTTCCAAAGATGCGCCGATATCATGACCTCAAGCCTACCACACACATTTATGGCAACATATAAGGGTCATATATGGTTCCAAACGTAATTATATGACCCTAAGATGTATCCCCTATGGTATCAAGACTTTTCGGCACTGGGTCCTGTAACCTCAAAATTCCTCAAAAAGCGTGAATTATAGCCTTCAATTTTGGAATTTTTTGACCTTTTTTCGCCTTGAAATAAAAATTGCCGAGATGTTTACCATGGTTCCTAATACCCTTCGGGAGTCACATTGACTGGGTGGAACCATCCACTATGTCTTTAAATAGTCAATTTACTCGTTCCAAACTTTCAACGATATCGTGACCTCAAGCCTACCGCGGACATTTACGGCAACATATAAGGGTCATATATGGTTCCAAACGTCATTATATGACCCTAAGATGTATCCCACATGGTCTCAAGACTTATCGCCACCAGGCCCCATAACCTCAAAATTCCTCAACAAGCGTTGATTATAGCCTTCAATTTTGGAATTTTTTGACCTTTTTTCGCCCATAAATAAAATTTGCCGAGATTGTTACCATGTTTCCTAATACCCTTCGGGATTCCAATTGAGTGGGTGGAACCATCTAATATGCCTTTAAATAGTCAATTTACCAGTTCCAAACTTGCACCGAAATCGTGACCTCAAGCCTACCATGGACATTTATGGCAACATATAAGAGTCATATATAGTTCCAAACGTAATTATATGACCCTAAGATGTATCCCCTAGGGTCTCAAGAATTTTCGCCACCGGGCCCCCTAACCTCAAAATTCCTCTAAAAGCGTGGATTATAGCCTTCAATTTTGGAATTTTTGGTCCTTGATTCGCCCGGAAATAAAAATTGACGAGATGTTTACCATGGTTCTTAATACCCTTAGGGAGTCCAATTGAGTGGGTGGCACCATCCAATATGCCTTTAAACAGTCAATTTACCCGCTCCAAACTTTCACCGATATCGAGACCTCAAGCCTACAACGGACATTTATGGCAACATATAAGGGTCATATATAGTTCCAAACGTCATTATATGACCCTAAGATGTATCCCCTAGGGCCTCAAGACTTTTTGCTCCGGGACCCGTAACCTCAAAATTCCTCAAAAAGCGTGGATTATAGCCTTCAATTTGGAATTTGTTGACCTTTTTTCGCCCGGAAATAAAAGTCGCCGAGATGTTTACCATGGTTCCAAATACCCTCCGGGAGACCAATTGAGCGGATGGAACCATCTAATATGCCTTTAAACAATCAATTTAACCGTTCCAAAGATGCGCCGATATCATGACCTCAAGCCTACCACGGTCATTTATGGCAACATATAAGGGTCATATATGGTTCCAAACGTAATTATATGACCCTAAGATGTATCCCCTATGGTATCAAGATTTTTCGCCACTGGGCCCTTTAACCTCAAAATTCCTAAAAAAGCGTATAACCTTCAATTTTGGAATTTTTTGACCTTTTTTCTCCCTGAAATAAAAATTTTCTAGATGTTTACCATGGTTCCTAATACCCTCCGGGAGTCACATTGAGTGGGTCGAACCATCCAATATGTCTTTAAACAGTCAATTTACCAGTTTCGAACTTGCACCGATATCGTGACCTCAAGCCTACCACGGACATTTATGGCAACATATAAGGGTCATATATAGTTCCAAACGTCGTTATATGACCCTAAGTTTTATCCCCTAGGGTCACAAGACTTTTCGCCACCAGGCCCCGTAACCTCAAAATTCCTCAATAAGCGTGGATTATAGCCTTCAATTTTAGAATTTTTTTACCTTTTTTTGCCAGGAAATAAAACTTTCCGAGATGTTTAAGATGGTTCCTAATACACTCCGGGAGTCCACTTGAGTGGGTGAAACCTCCCAATATGCCTTTAAACGGTCAATTTACCCGTTACAAACTTGCACCGATATCGTGACCTCAAGCCTACCACAGACATTTATGGCAACATATAATGGTCATATATGGTTCCAAACGTCGTTATATGACCCTAAGATGTATCCCCTAGGGTCTCAAGACTTTTCGCCACCGGACCCCGTAACCTCAAAATTCCTCAAAAAGTGTGGATTATAGCTTTTGATTTTGGAATCTTTTGACCTTTTTTCGCCCGGAAATAAAAATTGCCGAGATGTTGACCATGGTTCCTAATACCCTCCAGGAGTCCAATTGAGTGGGCGGAACCATCCAATATGCCTTAAAACGGTCAATTTACCCGTTCAAAATTTGCACTGATTTCGTAAACTGAAGCCTACCACTGCTATTTTGCTCAACGTATAAGGGTCATATATAGTTCCAAACGTCATTATATGTCCCTAAGATGTACCCCCTAAGGTATCAAGACTTTTCGCCTCCGGACCCCGTAACCTCAAAATTTTTCAAAAAGCGTGGATCATAGCCTTCAATTTTGGAATTTTTGGACCTTTTTTCGCCCGGAAATAAAAATGGCAAGATGCTTAACATGGACCCTAATACACCCACCGAGAGTCCGATTGAGTGGGTGGAACCATCCAATATGTCTTTAAACAGTCAATTTACCCGTTCCAAACATTCACCGATATCGAGACCTCAAGCCTACCACGGACATTTATGACAAGATATAATGGTCATATATGGTTCGAAAGGACATTATATGACCCTAAGATGTATCCCCTAGGGTCTCAAGACTTTTCGCCACCGGGCCTCGTAACCTCAAAAATCCTCAAAAAGCGTGGATTATAGCCTTCAATTTTAGAATTTTTTTACCTTTTTTCGCCAGTAAATAAAACTTGCCGAGATGTTTAAGATGGTTCCTAATACACTCCAGGAGTCCACTTGAGTGGGTGAAACCTCCCAATATGCCTTTAAACGGTCAATTTACCCGTTACAAACTTGCACCGATATCGTGACCTCAAGCCTACCACAGACATTTATGGCAACATATAATGGTCATATATGGTTCCAAACGTCGTTATATGACCCTAAGATGTATCCCCTAGGGTCTCAAGACTTTTCGCCACCGGACCCCGTAACTTCAAAATTCCTCAAAAAGTGTGGATTATAGCTTTTAATTTTGGAATCTTTTGACCTTTTTTCGCCCGGAAATAAAAATTTCCGAGATGTTGACCATGGTTCCTAATACCCTCCGGGAGTCCAATTGAGTGGGCGGAACCATCCAATATGCCTTAAAACGGTCAATTTACCCGTTCAAAATTTGAACTGATTTCGTAAACTGAAGCCTACCACTGCTATTTTGCTCAACGTATAAGGGTCATATATAGTTCCAAACGTCATTATATGTCCCTAAGATGTACCCCCTAAGGTATCAAGACTTTTCGCCTCCGGGCCCCGTAACCTCAAAATTTTTCAAAAAGCGTGGAAATAAAAATGGCAAGAGGCTTAACATGGACCCTAATACACCCACCGAGAGTCCAATTGAGTGGGTGGAACCATCCAATATGTCTTTAAACAGTCAATTTACCCGTTCCAAACATTCACCGATATCGAGACCTCAAGCCTACCACGGACATTTATGACAAGATATAATGGTCATATATGGTTCGAAAGGACATTATATGACCCTAAGATGTATCCCCTAGGGTCTCAAGACTTTTCGCCTCCGGGCCTCGTAACCTCAAAAATCCTCAAAAAGCGTGGATTATAACTTTCAATTTTGGAATTTTTTGACCTTATTTCGCACAGAAATAAAAATTGCCGAGATGTTGACCATGGTTCCTAATACCCTCCAAGAGTCCAATTGAGTGGGCGGAACCATCGATTATGCCTTAAAACGGTCAATTTACCCATTCCAAATTTGCACCGACTTCGTAAACTGAAGCCTACCACGGCTATTTTATACTACATATAAGGGTTAATGTGGTTCCAAACTTCATTATATGACCTTAAGATGTATCCCCTAGGGTCTCAAGACTTTTTGCCACCGGGCCCCGTAACCTTCAAATTGCTCAAAAAGCGTGGATTATAGCCTTCAATTTTGGATTTCGGCTATTTCACCAAATGCCACTGACAAATTTAAAAATTCATCAAATGCCATCGCACTTTTCAGAATTCACTAAATGCCACTCAGTTTTTTTAAAAAATTCACCGAGTGCCATTAATGACCAACGGCTGTTAACTCCGTTAGTCATTAGGGGTTAATCATGACACATGTCATGATATAATTGGTCTATTTATCTTAATTCATAAAAAAAATGAAAATATATAAAAAAATCAGATTATTAAAAAAAACCCCAAAATTATTTCAAAAACCCCGACCAGCCAAAACCCCCATCAGCCACAACCACCCTCCCCGCCGCCGTTCCCGTCGTCCCAGCTACCGGATTTTGTTTGTCCCACAGCACCGACGCCGCCCAAGAAGCTCTCCCGCAGCACCGACCACCTAGAAGCTCCCTCGCAGCGCCGACGCCGTTCCTCCCCCTCCTCCTCCCACGAAACTCCCTCCCCACCGCCACGAAACCCAGTCCTCAACCCTCAAAATCCTTTCTCTGTCTCGAACCCAGCCCCCTTCCCTTCCCCAATCCCTTTTCCAGCTACCTCCTTCAAACTTGGCGATTTTGGCCCTCCTCCTCTTCACAACCTTGATTTCGTTAATGGTTGTGGTGGGTAAAAAGGTAGGGGAGGGTTGGAAAGCAGCTCTGAGTTGGAGAACGGCGCGGCAAATCTGGCTGCTCTGGGTTTTGTCTGGGTGGTGGCAGGGGTGGCAAGGTGGTTGAGGTCGCGGTGGGGCTAGGGTCTGGGGTTAATTTTAGGTTTTATAGGGTCGGGGAAGTTTGTGTGGGTGGTTTTAAGGGTCGACGGTGGGTCAGGTGAGGCGCAAAAGGGCCGGTCGGTCGACTTTCGGTGGTTAAGGTGGTGGCCGGCCGTTTTCCGGCGATATAAGGGGAGGGGCTAGGGTTTGGCGGTGGTAGGGGTGGCTGGGAAAATTTTGGGGGTTTTTTTTTAAAAAATTTAATTTTCTGTTTTTTTTTTTAATAATTATTTTCTAATTATTTTCAGCTTTTTTTTTTAATTTTTATTAATAAAGATAAATGGACCAATAATATCATGACATGTGTCATGATCAAACCCTAATGACTAACGGAGTTAACGGCCGTTGGTCATTAATGGCACTCGGTGAATTTTTAAAAAACTGAGTGGCATTTGGTGAATTATGAAAAGTGCGATGGCATTTGATGAATTTTTAAATTTGTCAGTGGCATTTGGTGAAATAGCCGTTTTTTTACCATTTTTGCGAGAAAATAAAAATTGTCGAGATGTTTATAATGGTTCCTAATACCCTCTGGGAGTCCAATTGAGTGGATGGAACCATCCAATATGCCTTTAAACAGTCAATTTACCCGTTCTTAATTTTCACCGATGTCGTGACCTCAAGCTTACCATGGACAACATATAAGGGTCATATATGGTTCGAAACGTCATTTTATGACCCTAAGATGTATCCCCTAGGGTCTCAAGACTTTTCGCTACCGAGCCCTATAACCTCAAAATTCCTCAAAAAGCGTGGATTATAGCCTTTAATTTTGGAATTTTTTTACCTTTCTTCGCCCGAAAAATAAAATTCGCCGAGATGTTTCCCATGGTTCCTAATACCCTCCGGGTGTCTAATTGAGTGGGTGGAACCATCCAATATGCCTTTAAACAGTCAATTTACACGTTCTAAATTATCATTGATATCGTAACCTAAAGCCTACCACGGGCATTTAAGGCAACATATAAGGGTCATATATGGTTCCAAACGTCATTATATGACCCTAAGATGTATCCCCTTGGGTCTAAAGACTTTTCGCCGTTGGTAGCCGTAACCTTAAAATTCCTCTAAAAGCGTGGATTATAGCCTTCAATTTTGGAATTTTTTGATCTTTTTTCACCCGGAAATAAAATTTGCCGAGATGTTTACCATGGTTCCTAATACCCACCGGGATTCCAATTGAGTGGGTGGAACCATCCAATATGCCTTTAAACAGTCAATTTACCCGTTCCAAACTTGCACCGATATCGTGACCTTAAGCCTACCACGGACATTTATGACAACATATAAGGGTCATATATGGTTCCAAACGTCATTATATGACCCTAAGATGTATCCCATAGGGTCTCAAGTCTTTTCGCCACCGGGCCCCGTAACCACACAATTCCTCAAAAAGCGTGGATTATATCCTTTAATTTTGGAATATTTTGACCTTTTTTCGTTTGGAAATAAAAATTGCCGAGATGTTTACCATGGTTCCTAATACCCTCAGAGTGTCCAATTGATTGGGTGGAACTATCCAATATGCCTTTAAACAGTCAATTTACCAGTTCCAAACTTCACCGATATCGTGACCTCAAGCCTACCACGGACATTAATGGCAACATATAAGGGTCATATATGGTTCCAAAAGTCATTATATGACCCTAATATGTATCCCCTAGGGTCTCAACACTTTTTCTCCACCGGGCCTCGTAACCTCAAAATTCCTCAAAAAGCGTGGATTATAGCCTTCAATTTTGGAATTTTTTGACCTTTTTTCGCCCTGGAATAAAACTTGCCGAGATGTTTACCACGGTTCCTAATACCCTCCGGGAGTCCAATTGAGTGGGTGGAACCATCCAATATGTCTTTAAACAGTCAATTTACTCGTTTCAAACTTTCAACGATATCGTGACCTCAAGCCTACCGCGGACATTTATGGCAACATATCAGGGTCATATATGGTTCCAAACGTCATTATATGACCCTAAGATGTATCCCATATGGTCTCAAGACTTATCGCCACCGGGCCCCATAACCTCAAAATTCCTCAAAAAGCGTGGATTACAGCCTTCGATTTTGGAATTTTTTGACCTTTTTTCGCCCGGAAATAAAATTTGCCGAGTTGTTTACCATGTTTCCTAATACCCTCCGGGATTCCAATTGAGTGGGTTAAACCATCTAATATGCCCTTAAATAGTCAATTTACCCGTTTTAAACTTGCACCGATATCGTGACCTCAAGCCTACCACGGACATTTATGGAAACATGTAATGGTCATATATAGTTTTAAACGTCATTATATGACCCTAAGATGTATCCCCTAGGGTCTCAAGACTTTTCGCCACCGGGCCCCATAACCTTAAAATTCCTTTCAAAGCGTGGATTACAGCCTTCAATTTTGGAATTTTTTGACCTTTTTTCGCTCGGAAATAAAAATTGCAGAGATGTTTACCATGGATCCTATTACCCTCCGGTGGTCCAATTGAGTGGGTGGAACCTTTCAATATGCCTTTAAACAGTCAATTTACCAGTTCCAAACTTTCACCGATATCGTGACCTCAAGCCTACCACAGACATTAATGGCAACATATAAGGGTCATATATGGTTCCAAACGTCATTATATAACCCTAAGATGTATCCCCTAGGGTCTCAAGACTTTTCTCCATCGGGCCCCATATCCTCAAAATTCCTCAAAAAGCGTGGATTATAGGCTTTAATTTTGGAATTTTTTGACCTTTTTTCGCCCGGAAATATATATCGCCGAGACGTTTACCATGGTTCCTAATACTCTCCGGGAGTTTTATTGAGTGGGTGGAACCATCCAATATGCCTTTAAATAGTCAATTTACCCGTTCCGAACTTGCACCGATATCGTGACCTCAAGCCGACCACGGACATTTATGGCAACATATAAGGGTCATATATGGTTCCAAACGTCATTATATGACCCTAAGATGTATCCCCTAGGGACTCAAGACTTTTCAACACCGGGCCCTGTAACCTAAAAATTCCTCAAAATGCATGGATTATATATAGCCTTCGATTTTGGAATTTTTTGACCTTTTTTTGCCCGGAAATAAAAAATGCTAAGATGTTTACCATGGTTCCTAATACCCTCTGGGAGTTCAATTGAGTGGGTGGAACCATCCAATATGGCTTTAAATAGTCAATTTACCCGTTCCAAACTTGCACCGATATCGTGACCTCAAGCCTACCACGGACATTTATTTCAACATATAAGGGTCATATATGGTTCCAAATTTCATTATATGACCCTAAGATGTACCCCATAGGGTCTCATGAATTTTCGCCACCAGGCCCCGTAACCTTAAAATTCCTCAAAAAGCGTGGATTATAGCCTTTAATTTTGGAATTTTTTGACCTTTTTTCGCCCGGAAATAAAATTTGCCGAGATGATTACCATGGTTCTTTATACTCTCCGGGAATTCAATTGAGTGGGCGGAACCATCCTATATGTCTTTAAGCAGTCAATTTACCTGTTCCAACACTAGTGGAAAAAATCTCATTCGTAACAGGCTATTCGTAACGGGCAAAGCTATGCCCGTTACATTAAATATATTCGTAACAGGAAAAATAGTGTCCGTTACGAATAATTACTCATTCGTAACGGGCAAATTAGTGTCCGTTACAAATACTTAATTATTCGTAACAGACACGATTTTGCCCGTTACGAATACTTATTTAGTTGTAACCGTCATCATTTGCCCGATGCGGATATTATATTACATGTAACGGGCATATTGAGCCCGATACAACTGGTTGAGCGTGGCCCAAATGATGAGAGGAGCCCATTACTTGGCTTTGGCTTTTTATTAGGGTTTACCTAGCCATCAAACACCTCTTTTCTCTCATTTCACACTCAGTCACTCTCTCTCTCTCTCTTTCTCTCTCTCTCCCTTTCTCTCTCTCTCTCTCTCTTCCTCCTCATAGATCTGCTTCTTCAATGGCGAATTTTATTTTACATCATTCTCCTTACCTCCATCTTCTCTCTCCTACAACCATTGTTGAAGCTCCCTTTATTTTCACCTCCAATTGCCGCTCTCTTGTGTACAATTCTATGCCAAACTCAACGAAATTTTCATTAGAGAGCTTTGGTAATGGTGCTTAGCCGTATTTGGTAATTTCCCCTTTTTTCGATTTTTGATTTTATTTAGTTCTTTTTTATTTTTTGAGCTTTTACGATTTCATTTTAATTTTTTTTATTTTATTTTTTTTTTATTGTTTGGAGTTGATTAAATCTTGTTGTGAGTATGCAATTTTTCCAACATCTGGCAAATTGATACCAGAAATTCAAAGAAGTGCTGTAAATTATTTTCTGGGTTTTTGCCAAATGTTGTATTTTTATGGGTTTTAATTAATTTTTTTTGGGTTCATAATTTTGAGTACCTTTAATTAATTTTTCTTGGGTCATAATTGTTCCACTAGTATTGATTCATTTTTGGCATTTGGGGTGACATTGGGTATTTTTGATTTGCTTTATAGATCCAAGGGTTTATTAACGTGTTGTTGTGGGACGATGCCAGGAGATCGAACTTTCTGGTGGTCTTGTTAGGCAGAAGATGAAATCTTATGGCGTAATTAGCTTTAATTTTTGATTAATTTTGCTAGTATGATTGTAATTATTAAAAATTATGCTATGAATTACTTATGATTGTTGTTTCAGTAAGTTACAGGAAGAGGGAATCAGCATTTTCTCTTCAGTATGTTATCTTCATGTGCTTCTGTAAGTTTATTCTTGTTCATATCATTAATTTCTTGGTATTATTGCTAATTTTTCTTAAGCAATTGAATTAAGGTTTAGCTGCAAATTTTGTGATTTAATTTGGGTAGTGATCAAAATGCCGATACTAGTAGCTGGTTGAATGTTTAGGTATTCTAGTTAAAATGCACCCAATTGAAGAGAGATAATGATTTGATTAGTGATTTAATCTCAAATATTTGTGTTTTTATGATTGAAACTGTGGCAATCAATCATACTCCCTTTGTTATTTTAAGTGCTTATTTACTACCAAGATATAAATTTGATGCTAAAGAGGGAATTTGGCTCGTCTTTCTTTTGAATTAACAATGAGTGTCTTAACTAGCAGAGGAAAATAAAAGAAAAAGATCAGAAGGGGGAAGGCCTTTAAGGATCACCAAGCAATGTGAAAAATTGTTTTATTAAAGATTTTGTAAGCCTTGTAGATATTTTTAGTGATTTATGTAAATATATAGGGAATATCGAACCCTCTTAACCAAAGTAAAAGATGATGTAGCTTCTAAGATCCACAAATGACATTCAAATCGTAGAGCAAAAATTTCCATATATAAAATCATTGCACCACAGTAACTTTTTTCCCTAAAACCCCTCCCTGTCCCCAATGGCCAACATTGTATGAGATTTTCATTCCCCACTAATGCAATTACTTTTCCTCTAATGTTGTAGTGACGGATATGATTGCTTCTTAGAGTAGATGGTTGAAACCTTATGTCGCCATGTATCTGATGACTCTGCAACTATAAGGCGGCTTTGTCTTAGAGGACTCGTTCAGGTATCATAATAACTTTGATCCTCTTTGCTTATTTATATGTACATGTATTGTGTAAGAGAAGAATTACTGTCAGATGTCTGCCTTAGAGGACTTGACAAAACTGACATTGGTCTATTTTCACGCAAATATGATAATCAAACCTTATGATTAAACAATTCTTCCAAAAAAGAAAAAAACCTTATGATTAAATAACTATCTGAGGGGAAATAAAACCTTGAGATGAAACTTGATCCTCACTATATGCAACCAAAATGGATCTAAAATTCATTTTGAAGTTTCAATTCTATTACCTACTTTATATAGCTTCAGTTTTGATATTGAATTATTAATTTATTATCATATGTATGAGGATGGAAATAAAAATATTCAGGACTATTTTGAGTCTCGTGACAATTAAGCCAAATATTACTGATCTATTCTGAAAAAAAGGACAAAGCCTCAAACTTATCCTACATTAACCTGATAGTTTATTGCTCGATTCTGATTCAACTTGTATCTTATCCAACTTGCAAAATCTTAAACCTAAATTGAACATGAATGAGAATAAAATGTATTAAGTGTATAATATATACAATATCCCAACTTGGAACACCTAATGCCTAGGCTTCCTTGGTCCACGTGACTGTTACAAGAACTATTCTATTAAGTATATAATATATACAATATCCCATGTCATAAAATAAGTAGCATGTAATTGAAGTAGGTCTTATTGCCAAGTTTCTACCAACGAACATATAAACATGAATTAGCCAATAATCGGATCTTAGCATGAATTTTGGGTTTTCTGTTGGCTGAGTTTTAGATGCGGTTTTTGTGGATCTATTATAAAATTCATACATGATAGTAGCAAGAAATGTGGATTAATTAATTGAATTATTGATTCAATTTGTTATATAGGACCATGCTGCTGCTGCTAATTGCTAGGGACAGTGCTGCAGTATTCGCTTGGAAGGTGGTGATTGATGTTTGGAGACAACCAGTCACTCAGATAATCCATTGATGTTTGGAGACAATCAGTCACTCAAATGAAAAACAAGGTGAAAACAAGGTGAAGAAGAGTATACTGATACTTCTAAAGATGGAAACACTCGAGGAAGTTCAAGTGCGCGATAATGTTTCAGAAGATGTGATATTGAGGCTTTCTTTGGTGATCATTATCACTTCTTGGAGCCTTTAATTGGGTGATAACACTTCAATTTTGTAGCTAAATTTCATGATATCTTTAATCAAATTCATGATGTTCTAATGATGTCAAGTAGAACTTGCTGAGAATTTTAACAGGAAGTCATAAGTGTATATAAAAGAGTATAAAAAGCAAGTAGTAGTACAGCGTGTAATACCAGATTTATCTAGCATTTACATGATATTTTACTGCAAATATGCAGGTGTTATTAGTATTGTTGTTTGTCAAGGAATAATAAGTCTTTTAGAATATAATAATTTGGGTGGTAAATGGAAAGAAAAAAAGGGGTATTTGTAACTAGCACTTGAAATGCTAGTTACATATGCCCCTAATTTTTTGTTTTATTCGGAGATTATTCGTAACGGACATTGTAATTACCCGTTACAAATAACCAGTTATTCGTAACGGGCACTTACAATGTCCGTTACGAATAACTACTTATTTGTAACGGGCACTTACAATGTCCGTTACAAATAAGTACTTATTCGTAACGAGCACCTGAAACGCCCGTTAAGAATAACTACTTATTCGTAACGGACATTGTAAGTGCCCGTTACGAATAACTACTTATTCGTAACGGACATTGTAAGTGCCCGTTACGAATAACTACTTATTCATAACGGACGGTGCCCGTTACGAATAATAATGGCCATGCGTAACGGCCGCATACGTAACGGACGTTGCCCGTTACGGATAGGCCTTTTTTGCCAGTTACGGATGGCCTTTTTTCCACTAGTGCAAACATGCACCGATATCGTGACCTGAAGACTACCACCGACATTTATGACAACATATAAGGGTCATATATGGTTTCAAACGTCATTATATGACCCTAAGATGTATCCACTAGGGTCCCTATACTTTTCGCCACCGGGCCTCGTAATCTCAAAATTCCTCAAAAAGCGTGGATCTTCAATTTTGGAATTTTTTGACCTTTTTTCGCCCGGAAATAAAAATTGCCGAGATGTTGACCATGGTTCCTAATACCCTTCGTGAGTCCAATTGAGTGGGTGGAACCATCCAATATGCCGTTAAACAGTCAATTTACCCGTTCGAAATTAGCAGCGATATCGCGACGTCAAGCCTACCACAGACATTTTGTTTCAACATATAAGGGTCATATATGGTTCCAAACGTCATTATATGACCCTATGATTTATCCCCTAGGGTCTCAAGACTTTTTGCCACCGGGCCATGTAACCTCAAAATTCCTTAAAAAGCGTGGATTATAGCCTTCAATTGTGGAATTTTTTGACCTTTTTTCGCCCGGAAATAAAAATTGCCGAGATCTTTACCATGGTTCCTAATACCCTCCAGGAGTCCAATTGAGTGGGTGGAACCATCCAATATGCCTTTAAACAGTCAATTTACTCGTTCCAAACTTGCACCGATATCGTGACCTCAAGCATACCACGGACATTTATGGCAACATACAAGGGTCATATATAGTTCCAAACGTCATTATATGACCCTAAAATGTATCCCCTAGGTTCTCAAGACTTTTCGCCACCGGGCCCCGTAACCTCAAAATTCCTTAAAAAGCATGGATTATGCCTTCAATTTTAGAATTTCTTGACTTTTTTTCGCCTGGAAATTAAAAATGCCGAGATGTTTACCATGGTTCCTAATACACTTCGGGACTCCAATTGAGTGGGTGGAACCATCTAATATGCCTTTAAACAGTCAATTTACCCGTTCCAAACTTGCACCGATATCGTGACCTCAAGCCTACCACGGACATTTTGTACAACATATAAGGGTTATATATTGTTCCAAACGTCATTATATGACCCTAAGATGTATCCCCTAGGGCCTCAAGACTTTTCGCCACCGGGCCTCGTAACCTCAAAATTCCTTAAAAAGCGTTGATTATAGCGTGCAATTTTGGAATTTTTTTGACCATTTTTTGCCCGGAAATAAAAATTGCCGAGATGTTTACTATGGTTCCAAATACCTTCCGGGAGTCCAATTGAGTGGGTGGAGCCATCCAATATGTCTTTAAACAGTCAATTTACCCATTCCAAACTTTCACCGATATCATGACCTCAACCCTACCACGGACATTTATGGCAACATATAAGGGTCGAATATGGTTCCAAACGTCATTATACGACCCTAAGATATATCCCTTAGGTTCTCAAGACTTTTCGCCACCGGGCCCCGTAACCTCAAAATTCCTCAAAAAGCGTGGATTATGGCCTTCAATTTTGGAATTTTTTAACCTTTTTTCGCCCGAAAATAAAATTTGTCGAGATGTTTACCATGGTTCCTAATACCCTCCGGGAGTCCAATTGAGTGGGTGGAACCATCCAATATGCCTTTAAACAGTCAATTTACACGGTCCAAACTTGCACTGATATCGTGACCTCAAGCCTACTACGGATATTTTGTACAACATATAAGGGTCATATATTGTTTCAAATGTCATTATATGACCCTAAGATGTATCCCCTAGGGTCTCAAGACTTTTCGCCACCGGGCCCCGTAACCTCAAAATTCCTTAAAAAGCGTGGATTATAGCTTGCAATTTTGGAATTTTTTGACCGTTTTTTGCCTGAAAATAAAAATAGCCGAGATGTTTACCATGGTTCCTAATACCCTCCGGGAGTCCAATTGAGTGGATGGAACCATCCAATATGTCTTTAAACAGTCAATTTACCCGTTCCAAACTACCGATATCATGACCTCAAGCCTACCAAGGACATTTGTGGCAATATATAAGGGTCATATATGGTTCCAAACGTCATTATATGACCCTAAGATGTATCCCCTAGGGTCTCAAAACTTTTCGCCACCGAGCCCCGTAATCTCAAATTACCTCAAAAAGCGTGGATTGGCCTTCAAATTTGGAATTTTTTAACCTTTTTTCGCCCGGAAATAAAAATTGTCGAGATGTTCACCATGGTTCCAAATACCCTCCGGGAGTCCAATAGGGCCCGTTCCAAACTTGCACCGATATCGTGACCTCAAGCATACCACGGAAATTTATGGCAACATACAAGGGTCATATATAGTTCCAAACGTCATTATATGACCCTAAAATGTATCCCCTAGGTTCTCAAGACTTTTCGCCACCGGGCCCCGTAACCTCAAAATTCCTTAAAAAGCATGGATTATGCCTTCAATTTTAGAATTTCTTGACTTTTTTTCGCCTGGAAATTAAAAATGCCGAGATGTTTACCATGGTTCCTAATACACTTCGGGACTCCAATTGAGTGGGTGGAACCATCTAATATGCCTTTAAACAGTCAATTTACCCGTTCCAAACTTGCACCGATATCGTGACCTCAAGCCTACCACGGACATTTTGTACAACATATAAGGGTTATATATTGTTCCAAACGTCATTATATGACCCTAAGATGTATCCCCTAGGGCCTCAAGACTTTTCGCCACCGGGCCTCGTAACCTCAAAATTCCTTAAAAAGCGTTGATTATAGCCTGCAATTTTGGAATTTTTTTGACCTTTTTTTGCCCGGAAATAAAAATTGCCGAGATGTTTACTATGGTTCCAAATACCTTCCGGGAGTCCAATTGAGTGGGTGGAGCCATCCAATATGTCTTTAAACAGTCAATTTACCCATTCCAAACTTTCACCGATATCATGACCTCAACCCTACCACGGACATTTATGGCAACATATAAGGGTCGAATATGGTTCCAAACGTCATTATACGACCCTAAGATATATCCCTTAGGTTCTCAAGACTTTTCGCCACCGGGCCCCGTAACCTCAAAATTCCTCAAAAAGCGTGGATTATGGCCTTCAATTTTGGAATTTTTTAACCTTTTTTCGCCCGAAAATAAAATTTGTCGAGATGTTTACCATGGTTCCTAATACCCTCCGGGAGTCCAATTGAGTGGGTGGAACCATCCAATATGCCTTTAAACAGTCAATTTACACGTTCCAAACTTGCACTGATATCGTGACCTCAAGCCTACTACGGATATTTTGTACAACATATAAGGGTCATATATTGTTTCAAATGTCATTATATGACCCTAAGATGTATCCCCTAGGGTCTCAAGACTTTTCGCCACCGGGCCCCGTAACCTCAAAATTCCTTAAAAAGCGTGGATTATAGCTTGCAATTTTGGAATTTTTTGACCTTTTTTTGCCTGAAAATAAAAATAGCCGAGATGTTTACCATGGTTCCTAATACCCTCCGGGAGTCCAATTGAGTGGATGGAACCATCCAATATGTCTTTAAACAGTCAATTTACCCGTTCCAAACTACCGATATCATGACCTCAAGCCTACCAAGGACATTTGTGGCAATATATAAGGGTCATATATGGTTCCAAACGTCATTATATGACCCTAAGATGTATCCCCTAGGGTCTCAAAACTTTTCGCCACCGAGCCCCGTAATCTCAAATTACCTCAAAAAGCGTGGATTGGCCTTCAAATTTGGAATTTTTTAACCTTTTTTCGCCCGGAAATAAAAATTGTCGAGATGTTCACCATGGTTCCAAATACCCTCCGGGAGTCCAATTGAGTGGGTAGAACCATCCAATATGCCTTTAAACAGTCAATTTAACCGTTCCAAACTTGCACCGATATGGTGACCTCAAGCATACCACAGACATTTATGGCAACAGATAACGGTCATATATGGTTCCAAATGTCAGTATATGACCCTAAGATAAATCCCCTAGGGTCTCAAGACTTTTCGCCACCGGGGTCCGTCACCTCAAAATACCTTAAAAACCGGGGATTATAGTCTTCAATTTTGTAATTTTTTGACCTTTTTTCGCCCGGAAATAAAATTTGCCGAGATTCTTACCATGGTTCCTAATACCTCCGGATGTCCAATTGAGTGGGTGGAACCATCCAATATGCCTTTAAACAGTCAATTTACCCGTTCCAAACTTGCACCGATATCGTGACCTCAAGCCTACTACGGATATTTTGTACAACATATAAGGGTCATATATTGTTTCAAATGTCATTATATGACCCTAAGATGTATCCCCTAGGGTCTCAAGACTTTTCGCCACCGGACCCCGTAACTTAAAAATTCCTCAAAAAGCGTGGATATTCACTTTTGGAATTTTTTGAGCTTTTTTCGCCCGGAAATAAAATTTTTCGAGATATTTACCATGGTTCCTAATACCATTCGGGAGTCCAATTGAGTGGGTGGAACCATCCAATATGCCTTTAAACAGTCAATTTACCCGTTCTAAACTTGCAACGATATCGTGACATCAAACCTACCACGGACATTTATGGAAAAATTTAAGGGTCATGTATAGTTCCAAACGTCATTATATGACCCTAAGATATATCCCCTAGGGTCTCAAGAATTTTCGCCACCGGGACCCTCAACTTCCAAATTCCTCAAAAAGTGTGGATTATAGCCTTCAATTTTGGAATTTTATGACCTTTTTTGGCCTGGAAATAAAAAATGCCGAGATGTTTACCATGGTTCCTAATACCCTCCGGGAGTCAAGTTGAGTGGGTGGAACCATCCAATATGCCTTAATTAATACGATCAATTTACCCGTTCCAAATTTGCATTGATTTGTAAACTAAAGCCTACCACGGCTATTTTGTACAACATATAAGGGTCATATATGGTTCCAAACGTGATTATATGACCCTAAGATGTATCCCCTAAGGTCTCAAGAATTTTCGCCACCAGGCCCCGTAACCTCAAAATTCCTTAAAAAGCGTGGATTATAGCCTTCAATTTTGGAATTTTTTGACCTTTTTTCGCCTGGAAATAAAAAATGCCGAGATGCTTACCATGGACCCTAGTACATCCTGGGAGTCTATTTGGGTGGGTCCAACCATCCAATATGCCTTTTAATAGTCAATTTACCCGTTCCAAACTTGTACCGATATCGTGACCTCAAGCCTACCACGGACATTTTTGGCAACATATAATGGTCATATATGCTTCCAAACGTCATTATATATCCTTAATATGTATCCCCTAGGGTCTCAAGACTTTTCACAACCGGGACCCGTAAACTGAAAATTTCTCAAAAAGCGTGGATTATAGCCTTCATTTTAGGAACTTTTTGACCTTTTTTCACCTGGAAATAAAAATTGTCGAGATGTTTACCATGGTTCCTTGTACCCTTCGAGAGTCCAATTGAGTGGGTGGAACTATCCAATATGCCTTAAAACGGTCAATTTACCCGTTCCATATTTGCACCGATTTCGTAACCTGAAGCCTACCACGGCTATTTTGTACAACATATAAGGGTCATATATGGTTCCAAACTTAATTATATGACCCTATGATGTATCCTGTTGGGTCTCAAGACTTTTCGCCACCAGGCCCCGTAAACTGAAAATTCCTCAAAAAGCGTGGATTAAAGCCTTTAATTTTGGAATTTTTTGACCACTTTTTCGCCCGGAAATAAAAATTGCCGAGATGTTTACCATGGTCTTAATATCCTCCGGGTGTCGAATTGATTGGGTGGAACCATCCAATATGCCTCAAAACACTCAATTTACCCGTTCCAAATTTGCACCGATTTCGTAAACTGAAGGCTACCACGGCTATTTTGTACAATATATAAGGGTCATATATGGTTCCAAACGTCATTCTATGACCCTAAGATGTATCCCCTTGGGTCTCAAGACTTTTTGCCACCGGGCCCCGTAACCTCAAAATTCCTCAAAAAGCTTGGATTATAGCCTTCATTTTCGCCCGGTAAAATAAATTTTTTTGAGTTGTGTACCATGGTTCCTAATACCCTTCGGGAGTCCAATTGATTGGGTGGAACCATCCAATATTCCTTTGAACAGTCATATTACCCGTGCCAAACTTGCACCGATATCTTGACCTCAAGCCTACCACGGACATTTATGTCAACATATAATGGTCATATGTGATTCCAAACGTAATTATATGACCCTAAGATGGATCCCCTAGGGCCTCAAGACTTTTCGCCACCAGGCCCCTTAACCTCCAAATTTCTCAAAAAGCGTGGATTATAGCCTTCAATTTTGGATTTTTGTGACCTTTTTTCTCCCGGAAATTAAAAATTCCGAGATGTTTACCATGGTTCCTAATACCCTCTGGGAGTCTAATTGATTGGTCGGAACCATGCAATATGCCTTAAAACGGTCAATTTACCCGTTCCAAATTTGCACCGATTTCGTAAACTAAAGCCTACCACGGACATTTATGGCAACGTATAAGGGTCATATATGGTTCAAAACGTCATTATATGACCCTAATATGTATCCCCTAGGGTCTAAAACTTTTCGCCACCGGGCCCTGTAAACTCAAAATTCCTCAAAAAGCATGGATTATAACCTTTAATTTCGGAATATTTTTAACTTTTTTCTCCCGAAAACAAAAAATGCGAGATGTTTACCATGGTTCCTAATACCCTCCGGGAGTCCAATTTAGTGGGTGGAACCATCCAATATGCGATTAAACACTCAATTTACCCGTTCCAAACTTGCACCGACATCGTGACCTAAAGCCTACCACGGACATTTATCGCAACATATAAGGGTCATATATGGTTCCAAACGTCATTATATGACCCTAAGATGTATCCCCTAGGGTCTAAAACTTTTCGCCACCAATCCCCCTAACCTCAAAATTCCTCAAAAAGCATGGATATTCAATTTAGGAATTTTTTGACATTTTTTCGCCCGGAAATAAAAATTTCCGAGATGTATACCATGGTTCCTAATACCCTCCACGAGTCCAATTGAGTGGGTGGAACCATCCAATATGCCTTTAAACAGTCAATTTACCGTTTTAAACTTGCAGCGATATCGTGACCTCAAGCCTACCACGGACATTTATGGCAACATATAAGGGTCATATATGGTTCCAAATGTCATTATATGACCCTAAGATGTATATCCTAGGGTCTCAAGACTTTTCGCCACCAGGCCCCATAACCTCAAAATTCCTCAAAAAGGGTGGATTATATCCTTCAATTTTTGATTTTTTTGACCTTTTTTCGCCCGGAATAAAAATTGCCAAGATGTTTACCATGGTTCCTAATACCCTCCGGGAGTCGAATGGAGTGGGTGGAACCATCCAATATGCCTTTAAACAGTCAATTTACCCGTTCCAAACTTGCACCGATATCGTGACCTCAAGCCTACAACGGACATTTTTGGCAACATATAAGGGTCATATATGGTTCCAAACGTCATTATATTACCCTAAGATGTATCCCCTAGGGTCTCAAGACTTTTCGCCACCAGGCCTCGTAACCTCAAAATTCCACAAAAAGCGTCGATATTCAATTTTGAAATTTTTGACCTTTTTTCGCCAGGAAATAAAAATTTCCGAGATGTTTACCATGGTTCCTAATACCCTCCAGGAGTCCAATTGAGTGGGTGGAACCATCCTATATGCCTTTTAACAGTCAATTTACCCGTTCTAAATTTGCACCGATGTCGTGACCTCAAGCCTACCACGAACATTTATGGAACCATATAAGGGTCATATATGGTTCCAAACGTCATTAAATGACCCTAAGATGTATCCCCTAGGGTCTCAAGACTTTTCACCACCGGGCCCCGTAACCTCAAAATTCCTTAAAATGCGTGGATTATAGCCTTCTATTTTGGAATTTTTTGACATTTTTTAGACCGGAAATAAAAATTGCCGAGATATTTACCATGGTTCCTAATACCCTCTGAGAGTCCAATTGAGTGGGTGGAACCATCTAATATGCCTTAAAACGTTCAATTTACCCGTTCCAAATTTGCACTGATTTCGTAAACTGAAGCCTACCACGGCTATTTTGTACAACATATAAGGGTCATATATGGTTCCAAACGTCATTATATGACCCAAAGATGTATCCCCTAGGGTCTCAAGACTTTTCGCCACCGGGCCCCGTAGCCTCAAAATTCCTCAAAAAGCGTGGATGTTCAATTTTTGAATTTTTTGACCTTTTTTCGCTCGGAAATGAAAATTGCCGAGATGTGTACCATTGTTCCTAATACCCTCTGGGTGTCCAATTGGGTGGGTGGAACCATCAAATATGCCTTTAAACAATTAATTTACCCGTTCCAAACTTGCACCGATAATTTGTGGCAACATATAAGGGTCACATATGGTTCCAAACGTTATTATATGACCCTAAGATGTATCCCCTAGGATTTCAAGACTTTTCGCCACCGGGCCCTATAACCTCAAAATTCCTCAAAAAGCGTGGATTATAGCCTTCAATTTTGGAATTTTTTGAACTTTTTTCGACCGTAAATAAAAATTACTGAGATGTTTACCATGGTTCCTAATACCCTCTAGGAGTCCAATTGAGTGGGTGGAACCATCTAATATGCCTTTAAACAGTTAATTTACCCGTTCCAAACTTCCACTGATATCGTGACCTCAAGCCTACAACGGACATTTATGGCAACATATAAGGGTCATATATGGTTCCAAACATCATTATATGAACCTAAGATGTATCCCCAAGGGTCTCTAGACTTTTCGCCACCAGGCCTTGAAACCTCAAAATACCTCAAAAATCGTGGATTATAGCCTTCAATTTTGGAATTTTTTGAACTTTTTTCGCCCGGAAAATAAAATTGCCGAGATGTTTACCAAGGCTCTTAATAACCTCCGGGAGTCCAATTGAGTGGGTGGAACCATCCAATATGTCATAAAACGGTAAATTTACCCGTTCTAAATTTGCACCGATTTCGTTACATGAATCCTACCACGGCTATTTCGTACAATATATAAGGAACATATATGGTTTCAAACGTCATTATATGACCCTAAGATGTATCCCTAAGGTCTCAAGACTATTCTCCACCGGGCCCCGTAACCTCCAAAATTCCTCAAAATGCGTGGATTATAACCTTCAATTTTGGAATTTTTTTACATTTTTTCGTCCGAAAATAAAAAATACCAAATGTTTTTGACCCTATTACACGCTGGGAGTCTATTTGGGTGGGTCCAACCATCCAATATGCCTTTAAACAGTCAATTTATCCGTTCAAAACTTGCATCGATATCGTGACTTCAAGTTTACCAAGGACATTTATGGCAACATATAATGTACATATATCGTTCCAAACGTCATTATATGACCCTAAGATGTATCCCCTAGGGTCTCAAGACTTTTAGCCATCGGGCCCCGTAACCTCAAAATTCCTCAAAAAGCGTGGATTATGGCCTTCAGTTTCGGAATTTTTTGACCTTTTTTGGCTTGGAAATAAAAATTGCCGAGATGTTTACCATGGACCCTAATACATCCTGCGAGTCTATTTGGGTGTGTCCAACCATCCAATATGCCTTTAAACTTTCAATTTACCCGTTCCAAACTTGCACCGATATCGTGACCTCAAACCTACCACGGACATTTATGGCAACAAACAATGTTCATATATGCTTCCAAACGTCATTATATGACCCTAATATGTATCCCCTAGGGTCTCAAGACTTTTCGCCACTAGGATCCGTAAACTCAAAATTCCTCAATAAGCGTGGATTATAGCCTTCAATTTTGGAATTTTTGACCTTTTTTCACCCGAATATAAAAATTACCGAGATGTTAATCATGGTTCCTAATACCCTTCGAGAATCCAATTGAGTGGATGGAACCATCCAATATGCCTTAAAACGATCAACTTACCCGTTCCATATTTGCACCGATTTCGTAACCTGAAGCCTACCACGGCTATTTTGTACAACATATAAGGGTCTATATGGTTCCAAAAGTCATTATATGACCGTAAGATGTATCCCCTTGGGTCTCAAGACTTTTCCCCACCGGGCCCCGAAACCTCTAAATTTCTCAACAAGCGTGGATCATAGCCTTCAATTTTGGAATTTTTTTACCTCTTTTCGCCCGGAAATAAAAATTTCCGAGATGTTTACCATGGTTCCTAATACACTCCGGGAGTCCACTTGATTGGGTGGAACCATCCAATACGCCTTAAAACACTCAATTTACCCGTTCCAAATTTGCACCGATTTCGTAAACTGAAGCCTACCACGGCTATTTCGTACATCATATAAGTGTCATATATGGTTCCAAACGTCATTCTATGACCCTAAGATGTATCCCCTTGGGTTTCAAGACTTTTCGCCAACCAGGTCCCGTAACCTCAAAATTCCTCAAAAAGCGTGGATTATAGCCTTTTATTTTGGAATTTTTTTACCTTTTTTCGCCCGGAAATAAAAATTGCCGAGATGTTTACCATGGTTCCTAATACCCTCCGGAAGTCTAATTGAGTGGGTGGAACCATCCAATATGCCTTTAAACATTCAATTTAGCCGTTACAAACTTGCATCGATATCGTGATCTCAAGCCTACCACGGACATTTATGGCAACATATATGGTTCCAAACAACATTATATGACCCTAAGATGTATCTACTAGGGTCTCAAGACTTTCTGCCACCGGGCCCCCGTAACCACAATATTATTCCTCACAAAGCGTGGATTATAGCCTTCAATTTTGTAATATTTTTACCTTTTTTCGCCCGGAAATAAAAATGGTCGAGATGTTTACCATGGGTCCTAATATCCTCCGGGAGTCCAATTGTGTGGGTGGAACCATCCAATATGCCTCTAAACAGTCAATTTAGCCGTTCCAAATTTGCACCGATATCGTGATCTCAAGCCTACCACGGACATTTATGGAAACATCTAAGGGTCATATATGGTTCCAAACGTTATTATATTACCCTAAGATGTATCCCCTAGGCTCTCAAGACTTTTTGCCACCGGGCCCCTTAACCTTAAAATTCCTCAAAAAGCGTGGATTAGCCTTAAATTTAAGAATTTTTCGACATTTTTTTGCCCGGAAATAAAAATTGTCGAGATGATTACCAAGGTTCGTAATACCCTCCGGGTGTCCAATTGAGTGGGTGGAACCATCCAATATGCCTTAAAACGGTCAATTTACCCGTTCTAAATTTGCACCGATTTCGTAAACTGAAGCCTACCATGGCTATTTTGTTCAACATATAAGGGTCATAAATGATTCCAAACGTCGTTATATGACCCTAAGATGTATCCCCTAAGGTCTCAAGACTTTTCGCCACCGGGCCCCCGTAACCTCAAAATTCCTCATAAAGCGTGGATAATAGCCTTCAATTTTTGAATTTTCTGACCTTTTTTCGCCCGAAAATAGAAATTGCCGAGTTGTTTACCATGGTTCCTAATACCCTCCGGGAGTCCAATTAAGTGGTTGGAACCATCCAATATGCTTAAACGGTCAATTTACACGTTCCAAATTTGCACCGATTTCGTAAACTGAAGCCTACCACGGCTATTTTGTACAACATATAAGGTTCATATATGGTTCCAGACGTCATTATATGACCCTAAGATGTATCCCCTAGGGTCTCAAGACTATTCGCCTCCTGGCCCTGTAATCTCAAAATTCCTCAAAAAGCGTGGATTATAGCCTTCAATTTTGGAATTTTATGACCATTATACGCCCGGAAGTAAAAATTTCCTGGATGCTTACCATGGACCCTAATACACCCTGGGAGTCTATTTGCGTGGGTCCAACCATCTAATATGCCTTTAAAAAGTCAATTTACCCATTCCATACTTGCACCGATATCATGACCTTAAGCCTACCACAGACATTTATGGCAACATATAATGGTCATATATGGATCCAAACATCTTTATATGACCCTAAGATGTATTCCCTAGGGTCTCATGAATTTCGCCACCAGGCCCCAAAACCTCAATATTTCTCAAAAAGCGTAAATTATAGCCTTTAATTTTGGAATTTTTTGACCTTTTTTCACCTAGAAATAAAAATTGTCGAGATGTTAACAATGGTTCCTTATACCCTCTGGAAGTCTAACTGAGTGGGTGGAACCATCCAATATGCCTTGAATTGGTCAATTTACCCGTTCCAAATTTGCACCGATTTCGTAAACTGAAGCCTACCACGGCTATTTTGTACAACATATAAAGGTCATATATGGTTCCAAATGTCATTATATGACCCTAAGATGTATCCCCTATGGTCTCAAGACTTTTTGCCAACGGGCCCCGTAACCTCAAAATTCCTAAAAAAGCGTGGATTATGGCCTTGAATTTTTGAATTTTTTTACCTTTTTTCGCCCGGAAATAAAAATTGCCGAGATATTTACCATGGTTCCTAATACCCTCTGAGAGTCCAATTGAGTGGGTGGAACCATCTAATATGCCTTAAAACGTTCAATTTACCCGTTCCAAATTTGCACTGATTTCGTAAACTGAAGCCCACCACGGCTATTTGGTACAACATATAAGGGTCATATATGGTTCCAAACGTCATTATATGAACCTAAGATGTATCCCCTAAGGTCTCAAGACTTTTCGCCACCGGGCCCCGTAACCTCAAAATTCCTCGAAAAGCGTGGATTATGGCTTTCAATTTTGGAATTGGTTGACCTTTTTTCGCCTGAAAATAAAAATTGCCGAGATGTTTACCATGGTTCCTAATACCCTCCGGGAGTCCAATTGAGTGGGTGGAACCATCCAATATGCCTTTAAACAGTCAATTTACCCGTTCCAAACTTGCACCGATATCTTGACCTCAAGCCTACCACGGTCATTTATGGCAACATATAAGGGTCATATATGGTTCCAAACGTCATTATATGACCCTAAGATGTATCCCCTAGGGTCTCAAGACTTTTCGCCACCGGACCCCGTAACCTCAAAATTCCTTAAAAAGCGTGGATCTTACATTGTTTTTTATTTATTTACTTATTCTTTTGTTTTTCTTTTCGTTTTTTTTAACTTGCTTTTTGAATGTTACACAAATTGCACACCTTCCCATCCTATGGTTAGGTAAATTTGGGTTGAATAAATGAGGCCAAACGTTAGACGCGGCTCAAAGTGGTTGATGAATAAATGGTTATGTGATCAAATGAAAATGGTTTAAGGGGAATGATAGGGTTGCAAAGGTGCCTCAAATTATTGGTGTACCTTGTGTTTAAGGGGAATGATAGGGTTGCGAATGACATGATCGAATGCAAAGGAAATAGATGCTTATTGATGGAGGAACATGGCATAGAGACATAAGGATAAGGAGAACCTATGCTAGACTTATTAGGGAAAAAGGGTTGGAACAAAGAAAAAAAAGCATGAAATCTTGTATGGAAACTTGTCTTGTGCTTCGTCTTCATGGATGCTTATGAATTACTGATGCTTTGATTGGAAGAAAAGAAGGAAGGAATGATGTTCCCCTTATTCTTCCAACTCTTGCCTAGTGAATCTTGAACTCGAGTACTATGGAACAAAATGAGCTCACTTAATGCATTGACTCAATAATTCGGATTGGAAAGGAAGAGTGTATGAAAAAAAATTTAAAACCAATGTGAAATACTCTACTCATTCCTATTATGACGGAAAACGACGCATGCATGGTCCTAGTATACGATATTAAGCAATATAGTGCATTACTCGAAGAAAAAGTGTGTGCAACGAATCAACATGTGTGATTAGGTGAGTTTATTAAGACTCGTGGTATGATCGCATGGCTAGACATGAAGACGTAGTGAAAAAACGAAGGACGCAAGGACCAAATAGCATGGAAGACTAAAAGACAAACTAAATTGATTAATTTTGTCCAATTTTAATGTTTATGCTGTTTACTAGGTGAAAACGGTCCATTGGCAATCGTTAGTCATAAATAAAGATCAACAACAATCAAAGACAAAGAACACATGTTAAGATTAGCACAATAATCACAAGAAACTAGGAAGACGAGTGGAATTCTAGAAGAGTTAAGACTCATGGGTATAAATAAATAAATAAAAATCTATAATACCATGTTATACGAGTTGACATGGATAAAAGGACTTGGCTAAGACTAGCTTGATACGAAAAACAAATTAAAAAGAAAGAAAGTTGACACTAAAAAGACACCTAAAACTGGACGAACTGTAGTATATCGGTAATAAATTTTGTTTTGTAACTCTGATTGTGGCTAAACCAACGCCAAATAAAAGATAAAACTCGGGGCTACAGATCCATAGGTGGCACGACACGTAACTCTTTCTAGAAATCCGGCTATGAACAAAACAAGTTGACTCGTATGTAGGATACGGGAATAAAAATCCGGGTTGACTTAAAATTATATATAAAAAAAAAAAAAAAAAACTATGACTCGACTCTAATAAAAAAAAAGGTTTGATAAGATAAAAAAGAAGAGAAGAAAAAATAAAATAAAAAATATGCACACATAAGCACAATGTCATGAATGATGCAATGAAGTTCGCAACCTGAAGTTAAAATCTATGTTCTACTATGGTCAAGCTTATTGGGTGTCAAAGGGTACCATGGTTAAGAGTTTGGACGCGTTAGCAAGGCAACCTCCCTTGAGGGTGTATGCCAACGGGCGGCTCCGCGAGTTCGTGATGAAATTGAACTCGACTCCATGGTTTGGGTGGATTTAGAAACTCGGATGAACCCTTATTGCCATGAGCGTTTTTGGGTTGATAGAGCTTAAATCTCCCGGGCTATCCACATACGTAAAACACGTACTATTGAGGAAAAATAGGTGACCTAAAATGCATATGCATATGTGACAATGCCAATTAAATCGCAGGAATACAATTCAAGAATCTTTCATGTCTCATCCACTCATCTCAATTAAATACCGATCACTCAATTCGATAAATAACAAAGAATCCTCCCCAGCGGAGTCGCCAAATGTAGGCGTCGTTTGAAGTGCGCCCACGTAAAAGCATGTTGTGAATATGCTTGGTACTCTTAGGAAGTGGGAATTGACCTACGATTAGGGACAACGATTAGGGACAAAGCAAAGTAGGGAGCCGCCAACAAGTTATTAAGGAACTTGTAAACCATTCACGGATCATAAAAGACAACCACGAAAGGGACAACGAAAGGCAACAACGATTGACCCGTGAAAGTTACACCCCATTCATAATCCATGAGATTACTAACTCCATATGGTTCGGAACCACGAAAGGAGGATCGGGGATGATGGTGCGAAGTGAGTCATGGAGTCACATTCGCCCGTATTGGCCTCTACTTGATTCTTATTGTGAAAAAGTATTCCTATGATCTTAAAGGCATACAAACAAAATATTCAATTTGCTCCAAACTATTATTATGCTAAATTGGTTGAATATTAATGCAACATATAATTCTAAAATATTGTGATCACTTGATTAAACAACAAGATTAAAAAGGAACCTAAACCGGTTGTTCAAATTATCTTATTGAGCATTATTTCAATTACATATTCCCTTTAAACATGCAATATGGTGATCATAAATAATAATAATAATAGAATCAACATTAATATTGGAAGCAATTCAACAATAATAGCGTTAGTCCAAATCAAATAATAATAAAACCCTAATCATGATAACAGCAACAAGAAATAATAACAAGAGTAATTAAGTGATTAATTAATTACTCACTTTCTGCGTTTCCTTGTAATTACTACATCATGAATAAATTTTTAGTAACTTCAATAAAAATAGTAAATCAAATGTAAATTAAATTAAATAAAAAGTAGAGTTGATTTGGTCCAAACCCTCAGTTAATTCTACCTTTCACGCGTTGGTTTGAGTATAGAACTTCGGGTACTGTATGGACTCCTTAGAGTGCTTAAGGGATATAAAATGAGAGAATAGGGTGGCTAGAATTTAGGCTAGAGCAAGAGAAAGAGGAGAGAATATTTTTGGTGTAGGGAGATAGAATGACTTTTGGTGTAGAAGAGAGGAAGAGAGAACGATTTGATGATCAAGCTTGTTGATGATTGAAAAGGGGAGATATGACCTCTATTTATAGGAAAAAAGAGGGGGTCGAATAAAAAAAAGATAAGAATTCGAATTCGACTTTTGGTTTTTGTTTTTATCATATCTGTTTCGGGGTTTTTTGTGATTCCCTCGGATACTGGTCGCGCTCTGTTGACAAAGACTTGGACACCTGCAAAATAACGAATATTCCGATGATCGGAATATTCGCCTCCGACGCTCAAGTTAGTGAACGGAAACGGAAAAGGCTAGAGAGAGAAAGTAGAGAGAAGTTGGAGCGTTTTTAGAGCTCTTGTATTAATGTCACATCAAATTCCACCCCTCCCATCATAAATGATTGGGGTATTTATAGGGGTGGGAGCATGTGCCCCCTTAGGGTTTATGCCCTAAAATCTCGGGACGTGATTGGCTGCGCAATCAGAGGTTGCCACGTGTCGTGGGGGGCGCCGTTTTGCGGCTTTCTAGGCTTTCTCGGGATTTGGGCCTGATGTCATCAGAGCCCTTATCTCTTTCTGATTTGTAGCTTTAGGGTATTAGACATGGCTGACAAGTGTCACCATAACAAGGAGACACGTGTCTCACTCTCATAGGGCCACGTGTAACCTGGTTATTGGGCCATGTGTCACTATGAGATTGGGCCACGTACCTGGGGTATTTTTACCCTAAACATTTGCCCCTTAGAGGAGGTGGCTCGTACACTTACTGGCCGCCTCCTCTGATCTTGCACTGTGGACGTCCTGGTACCCTGGGTTGGATTTGCTTCCCACCTGCCGTGGACGTCCATATACTTTTGATTCAAGGCTCTTTTCGCTACGTGGACGTCCATACATCTTGCCTTGGACGTCCTCGTAGTCTAGGATGAGCTTGGCTTTTTGCTTATTTAGACGTCCATATTTTGTAATGGACGTTCTTATACTCGGAGAGAGGTTTACCCTCTGGATCCATGCGGTCGCCCGCTGGACGTCCTCACACTCTAGGAGGAGTTGATCTTCTACCTACCCAAAGCGGCCACATAGAAGGAACTGGACGTTCTGGTACTCTGGGAGGAGCTTATCTCCTAACTACCCAGAACGGCCACAGAAAAGAGACTGGACGTTCTGGTACTCTAGGAGGAGCTTATCTCTAAACTACCCAGAACGGCCGCAGAAATGAGACTGGACGTTCTGGTACTATGGGAGGAGCTTATCTCCTAACTACCCAGGACGGCCACAGAAAAGAGACTGGACGTTCTGGTACTCTGGGAGGAGCTTATCTCCTAACTACCCAGAACGGCCGCAGAAATGAGACTGGACGTTCTGGTACTTTGGGAGGAGCTTATCTTCTTACTACCCAGAACGACCACCTATTTTCTTTTGGGGTGAACTGGGCTTTCTTGATTTCAGACGTACTTTTTGACTTTCCCATCATGCTTCGTATGTCTGAATTCCCGTTTTGAACTTGTACGTCTGAAAACTGGGCGAACGCTTTTCAACTTAGATTTTTTCGTTGTGGAGACTAAGTGTTGAAGGTGTAAATTTCTCGAGTCTTCCACTTAACTCATTTCAATTCACTTTAACGTGCCGTTAATGGTCCGTCTGGTCTTTTTCACAAGTTAACAGAACCCTAACGTCGTCCACTTACTTCTTTCTAGTAATTTCTCAAGTAATTACTGTTTGAATGTTTAGGCGGGAAAAATGATTTTACCATTTTACCCCCATGAATTCTTTCTATAAATATGGGAGGTAAATTCTCATTTTCACACTTTACCCAATTGTGAATTCTAGAGAGAAGGCAGAGCATTCTAGTGAGAGAAAGTGGTTTTCCCCTAATCTTCAAGAGCGCCGCCGTGAGTTTGAGTTTTCCGTTGAGTTTTCCGGACATATTTGAGTTTTCCGGTCAATCTTCAAGAGCTTCACCACCACCTTCAATGTTTTCAGAACGTACAGAGGTAGGCCGTCTACATTTCTACTTTTTATTTTTCCTTTTCTTTTACTTCAATTCTGGATCCATACTCGGCTTCGTCCGACTCTTCTCATGAGGCCGGCCGTTCGCCTGGGACTGAGGAATCTAGAGTGGACGGAGAAGGGATGTCTCCTCCTTGGAGTGAGTCTATGTCTAATATGTACATACTCACCCCCACTTATTCTTCTTTGTCCCAACAGGCAATGGCAAGAACCATGCGTACGCGTGAGCGTCATGCGGCCAGGAACCCAGACGGCAGTCTGGTTCATCCCAGGGTCCCCTATGACCCTAGTAACCCGAGTACTATGGTGGAGACTAACTCCACCACTCAAACTACGACCGCCTCCACTGGCTCCCAACACTTGGCCGTGGAGGTCACTTCTTCTTTCGAGGAATGCCTTCAAGCTGAAGGCGCCTCGTCCGCTCCTGTCCCGGAACTCAGGTTCCCTCAATTCGCCAACTCGGTCATGGATGGGGCCGAGCTGGTAGCTTGCAGAGACAACCCTTCCAATCGTGGGTCGGACGCTGCTGGTTCGTCCGTCCCAACTTCTTCTTCTCGACCTCGGCCTCCTCTGGGTGGGGCGGACAGGCCCTTAACCGGAGTCTCCATCCGAGAACCGTCCGCCCTGCCTATTCGCAACGCCCCTCCTTCGGGAAATGAGGCGGACGCTGCCAAGGACAAAGGCAAGGGTCCAATGTTTGAAGAGGACGTTCCTTCTCCCATGGGCGTTCCTAGTTCAAGGGGCCGAAGCTCGGCCGAGGCAGCAGACCTGGATAGGGTGCTGTCTTCGGAGTTTGGGAATGCCCCTCCTCACCCAATGGAAGAAGAAGAAGTTGAGAAAGTGGCCGTGGGTGAGACGGCCGAAGGTGAGGCGGCGGCCGAGGAAGACGTCGCCAATGTGGACAACTTCAGGGACCCGTACGCTTGTTCAGTTGGGGAGACAGCCCTGAAGTTCTTGAGGAAGGACTTTGAGACGTACAAGGAGTCCCTCCATTTGGGGGAGGGATTCGAGATTATGGTCCCCAGGAAGCCCTTGGCCGTGGCTACCTGGGATGAGGAGAAGCCGCGCAGACGAGCATTCTGCGTTTATAGAGCCGCCTTGGACGTGGGGCTCCGCTTCCCTCTTCACCCGTTCGTCCGGACTCTCCTGGACGAGTACGACATCGGCCTCTTTTAACTGACGCCAAACAGTTGGTTGAACGTTTTTGGGTACTTGGTGACGTGCATCGCCAAAAAATTCACGCCAGACTTCGCGGTCTTCTGCGAGATGCACTCACTTACTCGGCTGGAGAAGGATGTGGACGGTTGGCTCATCTTGTGTTCAACCAGGGACTATATGGTCGTGGTCGACTGTGTCAGCAAATGGAGGGACTGGAAGCACCGTTTTTACCGCATCAAAACTCAAGATGCGGAGTTCAATCTTCGCATGAACAGGTGCCGTCCAGAGCCTATTCAACTCGGATGCGGAGACCACAAACCTGACAAGCCGCCCATCCACCCAAGCCACGAACACCAGCTTGAGTATTTCAAAGTCAAACGAGTCAAGCGGGGCAACAAAACTGAACGGGTCCCTAGCCATTGGGTTCCTCTTGCCAATTGGCTTAGGGACCCTGTCTTCATGTCTGCGTACGGCCTGTACCAGAACATGCCCCAAGGTGGACATTTAGAAATATAGACCCTTTTTGTATACATATAGAACTTTTTAGGAAAATTTTCTAACACTTTGCTTTTTCTTTTTACAGCGGAGGCGTACGCTATGCTTGACTCGGCCCAAAAATCTGAAGTGGAGATGTCCGAGGTGGACCTGGCTCGATACAAGGCTCGTTTCAAGATGTACGAGCAACTCAAAGAGGTAAACACTTAGATTATTTTTCGAGTTTTTCATCCCTTGATGTGGCCGTTCTGATATATTGGGAGGAACTCTCTTCCTGAGTTTGTACGGACACTTTATGTCCGTTCATGCATGCTGGGAAGGAGCTTCGTTCCCAAATTGCACGGACACCATTCTATGTTTTGACTTCAAAAATTTTTCTAACTTGGTATTTTTGCAGACCTCTTCTTCCTCTCCGAAGGCCAGGCGGAAGCAGCCGGCCACGTCTACTCCAGATGCGTCCGCAAACAAGCGGAGAAAGACGGTTGCTTCCAAGCCGTCTTCCAAGGCCGCGGCCACGGCAAAGCCGCAGACTGTTTCTACACAGTCTAAAGGAGAACAACCCCGGCTGACACAAAGCGGGGCCTCCAAGCCCGTGGAACCTGTTGCTGATCAGGTCCATGAGAAGTCCGTCCATTCGGACGGTGGGGATAGGTTAACCCCAGAACAAATGACCGGTCGCTGGATCGGGACGATGCTGGTCAACCCGCCGTCCAGCGACGCTGAAGGGAGCCGTCCGGAGGAGGGGGAAACTCCTCTGCCGCCTCCTCCCGCCAATCTTTCTCCTCCAACCTTCTCCACTGGTTAGCCATCTTTTTCTCACTTTTTATAAGTTCTTATTTACTTGTGATTTTTAGCTAACTTTTCTTACACGGTCGTCCGCAGATATATCAGAGGAGATGCAGTTGAAGGTGCCCGGCCAGTCACTGACTGGCGCGGACAGGAAGGCCATGCGCAAGGCCATGGTTCGCGCGGTCCCCCAAGCGCAGCGAGACAAGATGCGGGGGATCAACGAAGGCTTCCTCGGCCCCATGCTAAACTGCAGCGCCGAGGTATACTTCTATTCTCCTTATGTTTTTGCTTTCCAACACTTAGCCAATTTTTCCATATTTTTGACTAAGTTTCCTCCTTCTATCCGCAGCTCTTCCTCCGTTTGAACGCCTTCCTAGATTGGAAGGACAAGGAGAACGAACGACTGAAGAATGCTTGGCTCGAAATAAGAAAGGCCGAGGACGCTGTAACTGGGACGGCCGCCGTCCAAAGGGTGCACTTTGAGACCCAGATAACCGCGCTGTCCGACAAAGCGGCGCGGCAAACAGAGGACCTGGTCAAACTGGGCAAGGCACTCGAACAGGAGTCCTTGGCCAGGGAGGCCATGAGGGTTAAAAGGGACGAGGCCGTCCTGGAGAAGGAAAAATGGAAGTTGGGATTCGAGGCGTCCGAAGCCTAGAGGAGTGAGCTGAAGTTGGCCCAAGCCAACCTTAAGTCTGCGTTAGATGAAGCGGACGCACTGAAGGCCGAGGTGGAAACCTTGAAGAAGTCCCTTGCGGACTATGAGGAGAAACTTAAAGCTCCTCGGCCAATCAGTGTAGACGAGGTCATCCGCATCGAGCAGAACGCGGAAGACAGACTTAAGCTTACTTCTTTGACGCCTTCGACTTGATGGTAGACGAGGGAAGGGCCGCCTATTACGAGGAACGCTTTAAGAAGCGGCTTCAGTACGTCTGCCTTCGAGAAGAGGCAAAGAAGGTCGGCATGCCTCCTCTAGAGCTGGTAGTTACTTCCCCCGAGTCCGGAGAGGACGGGGATGAGGAGGAGGAGGAGGTCGAGGAAGTGGAGGAGCCTGCCAAAGACAATACGGCTAAGTAGAGCTCAGGTCCTCGTACTGCCGTCTACCCAGCTTCCCAACTTCTTTCCTTTTGCAACTTTTACTTAGCTTATTTTGTACTTCTCTCTTTTTTTTTGTTATTTTGAAGCCGCCTGTTAGAGCGGTTTTGTAAACATTTCGGCCGCCTTTTCGCGGTCTTAATTAATGAAATTCTGTCCGCCTGTTGAGCGGCTTTTACTTCTGTTCTATACTTAGTAATTTTTTGCAATTTTATACTTTTTGCAAGTTTTTCGTACGCCTCAATATTGTGTTTTTCGCACGCTTCTAGGGGTATGCCCCTTTATTCGGTGTTCCCCTAGTCCATTTTCACAATAGTTTGATTAACTTGATAGTTTTTATACGTTAAAAGGGGTATGACGACTAGTAAGTTAATCAAATCATAATAATGATTGCCCTTGGACTAGGCGAAGCACCGAATCAATTCAATCGGCCGTTTGGCTTTTATTGTACGAGTGGTCCGTTGAATCTATTGCTCGGACGCACCCTTAGAAAACCTAAGTATTATCTCAACTTAGAGACTCCTTGATCGGCCGGGCCAAACGCCTTGGTATGCCCTTGCCTTATTTGTAAGGGACACTTGCTTTCTACACAAGTTTGGAATACCATGCCTTAATCGTCCGCCTAAAATTGGGGCGGACACAAAATTTTTATTATTTTTTTTTTATTTTTTTTTACATGGCCGAATTGCTATATTGGGAGCAATCTTGCTTCCCTTTTTACCTCGGCCATTTAAAAAGAATGATAAGCCGTGTTACTATGTTGGAAGCAACTCAGTGAGTCATTTCACTCGGCCATTAATCATAAAAACAAGCAAATAAATATAAGTTAAACGACAAATAATTCAACAATGCCTGACTTTTCATTAATGTTGTCAAAAGTACATTGTTGTGGCCGTATGGCTTTAATTACAAGGCTCGGTCGATAGACCTAACTGTATAAACAGCTTTTTTGGCTAAGTACTTAGAGAAACAAAACTCAAACATAATACTTCTTCAAGTTATCAGTGTTCCACGTCCGTGGGATCTGACGGCCATCTATTGCCTCGAGGCGATATGTGCCGTCTCGGACTTCTTCCCTGATTCTGTACGGCCCTTCCCTGTTTGGAGTCAACTTGCCATCCTCATTGGCACGGCCAACAGCTTCCATTTTTCTCAATACCAGATCCCCCATTTTGAGCGGCCGCTTAGATACTCGGCGATTATATGCCCTTGTCATCCTTAAGCGATAAATTTCATGCCTGAGCACCGCATTGCCCCTAGCTTCTGGAAGGAAATCTAGGGCGGTCTTCATGGCCTCCCAATTGGCCGACTTATCATAAAGCATTACTCGCAAAGTGGGCTCGTACATTTCAATTGGGAGTACAGCCTCGGCTCCATAGACCAAAAAGAATGGAGTCTCTCCGGTAGAACTCTTTGCTGTTGTCCGTATGGACAAGAGTACATTAACCAACTCGTCTACCCATAGGCCGCCTGCTTTTTCAAGCTTGCGTTTAATCCCATTTGAGATCAACTTGTTATAGGCCTCAACTTGACCATTGGCTTGTGCTCGGCCGACTGAGGCAAAACAATGAGTAATGCCTTGGTCTCCCAACCACTCTTTGAGTTGACGCGTCTCAAACTAGGGTCCATTGTCGAACACCATTGACTGAGGTACTCCGTACCGAGTGATTATGCTTTTCCAGATGAGGCTGATACGTCTGTCCATTTAATGCCCCGGACGGCCTCAGCTTCAACCCATTTGGTGAAGTAATCTACTGCCACTAATACATATCGTCTCTGGCCGGATGCAGGAGTATACGGCCCCAAAATGTCCATGCCCCATTTGGCAAAGGGAAGCGGACTACTGATGGCTGGTAAACTATTTGCTGGACGATGAATGAGGGTTGAAAATCTCTGGCACTTGTCACATTTTTTCACCATTTTCATGGCGTCCGACTTCAGGCTCGGCCAGTAATAGCCCAAATGTGTTGCCTTTTCAGCTAAGGCTCGTCCTCCAATATGTGAACCACATTGGCCCTGATGAAGGTCATCCAACACATCATGCCCTCTTTCAGGAGTTATACATTTAAGGTAGGGCTTCACAAAAGCTCTTTTGAATAGCTCCCCATCCTTCATCTCAAACCAGGCCGCCTTCCTCTTCAATAGCCAACTCTCTTTTGGATTGTCCGGAAGTATTCCATCTCTTAAGTAGGAAATAATTCCGTCCATCCAGGTTGAACTTCTATCTATGATCTGAACAGGCTCGGCATCAATGCTCCTTTTTTCCTTTACTTCCCAAAACACTGATCTTGGTGTATCACATGATGCCGAGGAAGCCAATTTGGAAATGGCGTCCGCTTGATGATTTTCTGAACGAGGAACTTGCTTGAGAGAAAAAAGCTCTAGGCCCTCAGCCTCATCCTTCACTAGCTGCATGTACTTCATCATGGCCGGCTCCCTAGCCTCGAAGCCACCATTGATTTGGTGGACTATCAGCCGGGAGTCCGAGCATACTTCAATTTTGGTTGCCCCGGCCGCTTTACACATCCTTAGGCCGGCCAACAATGCTTCGTACTCAGCTTCATTGTTTGACGCTTGGAACTGAAATCTCAACGCGTACTCATACTTATCTCCCTCAGGAGATTCACATATAATACCAGCACCACACCCGGTCGCTGTTGCGCTACCATCCACAAACACTTTCCAGTCTTGGTCCCCGGCCGGCTGAAGATCAGGCCGTGTCATTTCAGCCAAAAAATCCGCAAAGGCTTGCCCCTTGATTGCCTTCCTTGGTTCAAACACAAGATCAAAACCTCTGAGCTCTAAGGCCCACTTAAGCATGCGGCCACTTGCCTGTAATGTTGAGAACGGCTTCTTCAAAGGTTGGTCTGTATAGACCACAATTGAATGAGCTAGAAAATATGGCCGCAGCTTCTTTGACGCCATATACAAGGCAAGGCCAAATTTTTCTACTGGGGGGTACTTCAGCTCGGCATTATGGAGCACATGACTGACAAAGTATATCGGGGCCTGATGGCCGTCCCTTTCAGCAAGAAGGACGGCACTTAGAGAGTGTTCGGAGATGGCAAGATAAATATATAACTTCTCATTCTTGAGTGGACTGACGAGGCGAGGCAATGTATGCAAGTGATTTTTCAACTGTACGAATGCTTCCTCGGCCTCCTCTGTCCACTCGAACATGGCTTTCTTCTTGATTGTTTGAAAGAAGTAACGGCACTTATCCCCTGACCTTGACAAAAATCTTCCAAGGGCTGCTAAACAGCAGGTCAGCCTTTGCACCTCCTTAATTGTTCTTGGAGACTTCATGTCAAGGACGGCTTGAATTTTTTCAGGGTTGGCCTCAATTCCACGTTGATCAATCAAAAATCCGAGAAACTTGCCGGACTCAACACCAAATACACACTTCTTTGGGTTTAACATCATCTTATGCCGCCTGAGTTCGGCGAACGTTTCTCGTAGGTCTTTGAGATGGTCGGCCGCCTCTTTTGACTTGACAATCATGTCATCAATATATGCCTCCATGTTCCGGCCGAGCTGATCTCTAAAGACCGTATTTACAAGCCTCTGAAATGTAGTAGGGGCATTCTTGAGGCCGAATGGCATAACCTTGTAACAGTACAACCCCTGCTCAGTCACAAACGCTGTTTTCTCTTGATCTTCTTCCCACAAAGGAATTTGATGGAATCCGGAGTATGCGTCCATGAAGCTCATAAGGGCGTGTCCGGCCGTAGAGTCAACCAGACGGTCAATCTTAGGCAAGGGGAAGCTATCCTTTGGACACGCCTTGTTCAAGTCCGTGTAATCCACGCACATCCTCCAAGTTCCATTCGGCTTTTTCACAAGGACTACATTGGCCACCCAATCTGGGTAAAAACATTGCCGAATGAAACCGGCGTCCAGCAGCTTTTTCACCTCTGCTGCGGCCGCCTGATTCCTCTCTTCTCCGTGATTTCTCTTCTTCTGACGGACAGACTTCATCAAAGGATTCACGGCCAGTTTGTGCACGGCCAGGTCAGGACTTATTCCTGGCATTTCACCAACTTCAAATGCAAACACATCTTTGAAATCCCTTAGCAGCTGAACCAACTCATCCCCAAGCAATTCCAGGGCTATAGTGTCGACACTCACTGTCCGTTCTGGGTAGTTGGAGTCAAGCACTATATCCTGGTGGCTGCCGGCCGGCTGGGGCCTCAACTCATCTGGCCGGCCGACAGTCATTAATTGCTAGGCTTCTTCTGCCCTGGTCGCCTTACGCTTCTGGCCGACCTGGTATGCTGGGAGTGAGGTTCCTTCTTCCTTAACCTCGGACAGTTTTGGGCCGCGTGCTGTTGGCTTCACGGCTAGCTGATTGCATTCCTTAGCCATTTTCTGGCTTCCTTGAATTGTTCTAATTTTTCCGTCCGACCTTTCAAACTTCAGCAACATCAAATGGGGCACTATGACCGCCTTGGCTGCATTGAGAGTAGGGCGGCCAAGGATTACATTGTACCCAGTCAACTCTTTTACAACAAGGAAACGGACGACCATGTCTCTTCCTTCACCCTTCTGTCCAAAACGGACGGGAAGATCAATCCGTCCAACTGGATGAATGATATTCCCCCCAAATCCTACCAAGGGGTGAGTTATATCTTGGAGAGCATCTTCTGAGAAGGTTAAATTCCTCAAGGCAGAGAGACTTATGATATCGGCCGAACTACCCGTATCAATCAATATCCGCCCCACCTTCAAATTTGCTATTTTCATCACAAAGACCATGGGATCATTGTGCAAAGCTCTGACCTCTCCTCGGTCAGCCTCACTTATGATCACTTCAGGAAATGGCTCGGCCTTAATAACGTCCGTTTGCATCACATTAGAAAAATTTCGAGCGTCCTGCTTGATTCCTTTCATGGTAGGGCCGCCTGAAGCAAAGCCTCCTGATATGACGGCCACAAAGCCGGAATTAGTGCTATTCCCATCATCTTCCTTGTCATTCTTTTCATTTTGTTGCTTTTTCTCGGACGTGTTGTCTGTCCGTTTGAAGGTGAATTTGGACTTGGTCACATAGGGTTTCAGCAGACCCTTGTCGGCCAACTTATCCAACAGTCTCTTCAAATTGATACACTCATTCGTATCATGACCCACATTCTTGTGGTAATGACAATACTTGTTTTTGTTTCTGTACTGGGCCGAGCCTCTCAAAGGCTGAGGCTTCTCAAACTCAAACTTGTCTTTTATCTCCATCAAAATGGAGTAGCCATCCTTGTTGAACTCATACTGAGGTTCGTACGTCTTGCTTTTCTTTGACTTGGGTTGCTTGTCATCAGCTACCCAGATTTCTTTTCTTTTGTTTCCTTCTCTCTTTCGGCCGGCCGAGTCTTGCTGAGAAGGTTACTTCTTCTCAGCCCCCTTGGCCGGCTGTTCAGATTTGGTGAGCGAACAAAAGTCCGCGGCCTCAATATAGGCTTCGGCTTCCCGCAATACACCTGCGTATGACCGAATCTTTTTTCTTACCAAATCAAACTTAAAACCATTATGCCTTAATCCCCGAAGAAATTCTGAGTAAGCCATTTCGTCCGGAAGATTATGAATTTGGGCTTTTTCTTGGTTAAACCTTTGGACGTACGAGCGTAGTCCTTCATTCTTTCCTTGGACAATTGTAGCCAAGTTGAGACTTGTCTTTCTTGGTGGGATGTTGTATGAGAAGTTTCCCACAAACAACAAACTGAGGGTGGTAAAGCAATTGATGCATCCGGCTGGAAGGCTGTTAAACCAATCCTGAGCTACCCCTTTGAGAGTGGCCGGGAAGCATCTACACCACGTAGCATCATCTACACTTTGCAAGTACATCAGATTTCTGTACGAGGTAACATGCTCTTCTGGGTTGCCCGTACCATCATAGGCACCCACTAGCACACTCTTCACTTTTGCTGGTTGAGGTGACGCTAATATGTCTTGCGAAAACGGAGGCGGCTTATCTCCCAAATTCAACAAACGCATCTGCCAATCAATGGGCTGAGGCTGAGCGGACGTTCCAGCCAAATATGGAGCCTGGCCGAGCATCTGGCCATACGGCCCATACTGCCCGAAAACTTGTGGAGTTGGTTGTACCAACCCATTGGGTACTTGAGGAGGCTGATATTGCAATGGCTGAATTAGACGGGGAGTAACAGTATGACTCTTGCTGGAAGCGGCCGTGTTGGTGTATTGGGAGAAAGATCGGTTGGAGGCCTCATCCAGCATGGTTGGGGTAGAGGCCGTGTCAGAGTATGCGGCCCTTTCCCTTTGCTTGTGCCGAATGTAATCCCTTGCATCCTTAAAACGCTGGGACGGCTCAGCCTCCACTCTTTTTGGCTGTCTGCCCCTCCCCCCAGCCGATTGTGTTTTCGCTAGCAGGCCAGAGAGATTGGTCCGTGGGACTCGGGGAGACCTTCCGTGCGGACGACGGAATGGGGTGTTACCAACATCAGTTGCATTGGTCTTGTTGTTGGCTTTCTTAGAGGTGCTTCCTCCCCCCTTTTGCTGGACAGCCGCTAACTCCTTGCGGAGCTTAGTCAGCTCGGCCATTAAGGCAGCTGGGGTAGGTTGTTCGGCCTCTTCAAATGAGGCAGTCAAAGGATTGCTTGAGTGTATGGTAGTACATATGTCCTCTACATATCCATCCTCGCCTGGACGAGGTCCAAGATTAGGTGTCTGACCATCTATTGCCATAACGGACGAGTATCCCCACAGACGGCGCCGAATGTTTCGGGGTTTTTTGTGATTCCCTCGGATACTGGTCGCGCTCTGTTGACAAAGACTTGGACACCTGCAAAATAAAGAATATTCCAGTGATCGGAATATTCGCCTCCGACGCTCACGTTAGTGAACGGAAACGGAAAAGGCTAGAGAGAGAAAGTAGAGAGAAGTTGGAGCGTTTTTAGAGCTCTTGTATTAATGTCACATCAAATTCCACCCCTCCCATCATAAATGATTGGGGTATTTATAGGGGTGGGAGCATGTGCCCCCTTAGGGTTTATGCCCTAAAATCTCGGGACGTGATTGGCTGCGCAATCAGAGGTCGCCACGTGTCGTGGGGGGCGCCGTTTTGCGGCTTTCTAGGCTTTCTCGGGATTTGGGCCTGATGTCATCAGAGCCCTTATCTCTTTCTGATTTGTAGCTTTAGGGTATTAGACATGGCTGACAAGTGTCACCATAACAAGGAGACACGTGTCTCACTCTCATAGGGCCACGTGTCACCTGTTTATTGGGCCACGTGTCACTATGAGATTGGGCCACGTACCTGGGGTATTTTTACCCTAAACAATATCTTTTGATCCAGAAATTGGAATAAGATGAATAAGATGTCGTTGGAAAGCTATTGATGTCTACTTTCTAACCCAATTGAAATCTGATTAAAATATTTAGTAGAATAAAAGATATAACCGAAATAGTGAGACGGTGTCAGTTTTGGATAGAGTTTCGTATTTCTTTTATATCTTTTTCATTATAGCTCGGAATTAATATTATAATATATCATTGGAAAGATAATTTCAAGAGCTATCAAACCATATAAAAATTAGATAAAAACTATGAAGCACAAAAATAATTTCTGACTATCTTTGAATGTCTTTCAATTTGAATCGAATTACTAGAGGAGTTTTATTCTATTTCAAACTCTTTAATCTTATCTTTTCAAAAAGGAAAATTAGGATCTTTTAGAAACTTATAGAAGCTTCCAATTAATCCTAATTGGATTAGGAATGAGATTAAATCCTTTGGACCCTCCACATGATCATTGGGTCGTAGGTAAGGTAGGCTTAGGTTCGGTTTAGATCCAGTTTAATGTTTTGACCATAACTTATTCGTTACAACTCGGAGTTAGGCTTATGATATACCGTTGGAAAGCTCTTTTAAAGCCCCATCCAAATATTTAATCATTGGACCTAGATTATGGATAAAAATAAACTGATCTAAACGTTTTTATAAAAAGAACACGAAATGAATGATTTTAAAAGACACGCACTAGGCGAAAATATGAATTGGCCACCAGTTCAAAACCCCCCTATGCCATTTGGGGGGTGGCAATAATCTTTTTAAAAAGCCACCGGTTCAAAACCGGTGGCAAAAATAAATATTTCCACCGGTTAACCGGTGGCAATAATGATTCCCGCAATTTTTTTTTATGATATTAACACCTATTGCCACCGGTTAACCGGTGGCAATAATGGCCATAAAAAACAAAATTTTTTTTTTTCATTTATTTCACTTAAATTGTAGCAGAAACTATATAAATATGTAAAATACATAAAAACACACATATTTTCACACTTCTGAAGAGTGAAAAAACTAAATTAATAACTACAACTCAATTACTTATACAACAATTCCAAGAACTAAATTAATCAAATTACACAAAACTAAAATTCCAACATTAAAATAAAAAAAAAATTACAACATTTAAATTAAAAAACAACCCATATAACATCTAAATCAATAATCCTGCATCTTTATTCTTCGATTTCACATCTACCTCTAAATCAATGTACCTGCATAAAAAAAAATAGATTAAATAAAATAGAAGCTACGAAAAAAAACACACAAAATAAACCCAGATCGGTTAATAAACCAAGAAAAACACACAACCCAGAAATCAAACAAAAAAACTCAGATAAATAACCTAGAAAAAAAAAACAAACCTAGAAAAAAAAAGACAAAATTCTGAGAAATAACCCAAAAAAATAAACTAGAAAAAAATAACCCAGAAAAACAAATAATGAGATTTCCCAAAAATTAGTAAAAACCCAGAAAAACAAAAAAATAAAAAACAAACCCAGAAAAAAAAATAAACAATCAAACAATTAAATAAAAACCCAATCAAATTACTAGACCATACTCGATCGTGCAGTGATTAATAAACAAATAAATAAACAAAACTGCGTAAAATTATCTTATCATAACAAAAGAAAAAAAATAGATCTAGAAAAAGGAAAACCCCAATTAAAATGAAGAAAAAATCAGAGAAGAAAGGGGGAAATTAAAAAGAGGGAAGATGAAATTACCTCATAAACAATGCGTCGACGGATCGAAAGAAGTGAGCGGGTTTCTGAGTATTTTCGAAGCTGTGAAGAAGAGAGAGAAAGATGAAATCGAATAACAAAAAACACTCAAAAAACTACAATAAAATCGAATAAAACCTAGAAGGAGATCGACTTAGAATCGATTAAAATCAATTAAAATCGATGAAAACACTCAAAAAATCCAAAATCGACTAATTAACAATTAATTAAACCCAACAAAATCCAAAAATCAATTAAAATCGATTAATTAAACACAAAATTAAACCTAACCTCTTGCATGTCTTCGTTGTTGTTGTTGCGGTGGTGGTTGAAATCACCGAGAAGGAGACGAGAAAGAGACGACCAGATCGAAGGAGAACGAAGATCGAAATGAAAGAAAGAGACGGACGAGCAGATTAGACGGACGAGCAGGAAAGAAAGAGAACGACGATCGGTGGTGGTTGAGACGGACGAGCAGGAAAGAGAAGAAGAGGAGATGAGATAAGATCGAACGAGGGAGATGAGCAGGAAAGAGGAAAGAGGAAAGAGAGGAGGAGAGGAGAGAGAGAGTGAGGGAGGCTAATGAGTGTTTTGGGAGTAGGGTTTGGGGTATTTTATATGGTGCGGTTTTTTTTTTATTTAATTGGATATTGCCACCGGTTCGAAACCGGTGGCCTTATAATTATAGCCACGGGTTTGGTTTGAACCGGTGGCAATACCGGTTTGGCTCATCCCGCCCATTAATTAAGCCACCGGTTTTCAAAAACCGGTGGCCAATTAGCGGTGCATTTTTCAATTTTTCTACTAGTGACGAAATGAATTATTTTGGGTTTAAAGGCACGAAATAAGGAAAATAAGTTATGGTTTGGTGAAATGGGTTAGGAATTGGGTAGGTTTATGAAATGTATTGGGAATGAACATGGATTTAAGCACTCTAAAGATTACATACTCAACCCGACCAATAATGGCAGTGAAAGGTTGTTCAACATCGGGTTTGGTTTTGGGGAGATATTTTTAGGTGTCTACAGCCACCAGGCCCCGTAACCTCAAAAATCCTCAAAAAGCGTGGATTATAGCCTTCAATTTTGGAATTTTTTGACCTTTTTTTGCCTGGAAATAAAAATTGCGGAGATGTTTACCATGGTTCCTAATACCCTCCGGGAGTCCAATTGAGTCGGTGGAACCATCCAATATGCCTTTAAATAGTCAATTTACCCGTTCCAAACTTGCACCGATATCGTGACCTCAAGCCTACCACGGACATTTATGGCAAAATATAAGGGTCATATATGGTTCCAAACGTCATTATATGACCCTACGATGTATCCCCTAGGGTCTCAAGTTTTTCGCCACTGGGCCCGGTAACCTTAAAATTCCTCAAAAAGCGTGGATTAAAGCCTTCAATTTTGGAATTTTTTATCCTTATTTCGCCCGGAAATAAAATTTTCCAAGATGTTTACCATGGTTCCTAATAACCTCCGGGAGTCCAATTGAGTGGGTGAAACCATCTAATATGCCTTTAAACAGTCAATTTACCCGTTGCAAACTTGCAGCGATATCGTGAGCTTAAGCCTACCACGGACATTTAAGGCAACATATGAGGGTCATATATAGTTCCAAACGTCATTATATGACCCTAAGATGTATCCCCTAGGGTCTCAAGACTTTTCCCTACCGGACCCCGTAACCTCAAAATTCCTCAAAAAGCATGGATGAAAGCCTTCAATTTTGGAATTTTTTGACCTTTTTCGCCTGGAAAAAAATATTGCCGAGATGTTTACCATGGTTCCTAATACCCTCCGGGATACCAATTGATTGCGTGGAACCATCCAATTTGCCTTTAAACAGTAAATGTAACCGTTCCAAACTTGCACCGATATCGTAACCTCAAGCCTACCGCGGACATTTATTGCAACATATAAGGGTCATATATGGTTCCAAACGTCGTTATATGACCCTAAGATGTATTCCCTAGGGTTTCAAGACTTTTCGCCACTAGGCCCCGTAACCTCAAAATTCCTCAAAAAGCATGGATTATAGCCTTCAATTTTGGAGATTTTTGACCTTTTTTCGCCCGAAAACAAAAATTGCCGAGATGTTTAACATGGTTCCTAATACTCTTCTGGAGTCCAATTGAGTCGGTTGGTCCATCCAATATGCCTTTAAACAGTCAATTTACCCTTTCCAAACTTGCACCGATATCGCGACCTGAAGCTTACCACAGACATCTATAGCAACATATAAGGGTCATATATGGTTCCAAACGTCATTATATGACCCTAAGATGTATCCCCTAGGGTCTGAAGACTTTTCGCCAATGGACTACGTAACCTCTAAATTCCTCAAAAAGCGTGGATTATTACCTTCAATTTTGGAATTTTTTGACCTTTTTTCGCCCGGAAATAAAAATTGCCGAGATGTTTACCATGGATCTTAATACCCTCCGAGAGTCCAATTGAGTGGGTGGAACCATCCAATATGCCTTTAAACAGTCAGTTTACCAGTTCTAAACTTTCACCGATATCGTGACCTCAACCTACACGGACATTTATGGCAACCTATAAGGGTCATATTTAGTTCCAAACGTCATTATATGACCCTAAGATTTATCCCCTAGGGTCTCAAGACATTTTCCCCACTTGGCCCCGTAACCTCCAAATTCCTCAAAAAGCGTGGATTATAGCCTTTAATTTTGGAATTTTTTGTCCTTTTTTTGCCCGGAAATATAAATTGCCGAGATGTTTACCATGGTTCCGAATACCCTCCGGGAGTCCAATTGGGTGGGTGGAACAATCCAATATGCCTTTAAAGAGTAAATTTCCCTTTCAAAACTTTCACTGATATCGTAACCTGAAGCCTACCCTGGACATTTATGGCAACATATAAGGGTCATATATGGTTCCAAACGTCATTATATTACCCTAAGATGTATCCCCTAGGGTCTCATGACTTTTCGCCACAAGGCCCCGTAACGTCAAAATTCCTCAAAAAGCGTGGATTATGGCCTTCAATTTTGGAATTTTTTTTACCTTTTTTCGCCTGGAAATAAAAATTTATGAGATTTTTACCATGGTTCCTTATACTTTTTGAGTGTCCAATTGAGTGGGTGGAACCATCCAATATGCGTTTAAACAGTCAATTTACCCGTTCCAAACTTGCACCGATATCGTGACCTGAAGCTTACCACTGACATCTATAGCAACATATAAGGGTCATATATGGTTCCAAACGTCATTATTTTACCCTAAGATGTATCCCGTAGGGTCTCAAGACTTTTCGCCACCGAGCTACGTAACCTCTAAATTCCTCAAAAAGCGTGGATTATAGCCTTCAATTTTGGAATTTTTTGACCTTTTTTCGCCCAAAAATAAAAATTGCCGGGATGTTTACCATGGATTCTAATATCCTCCGGGAGTCCAATTGAGTGGGTGGAACCATCCAATATGCCTTTAAACAGTCAATTTACCAGTTCCAAACTTTCACCAATATCGTGACCCCAAGCCTACCACGGACATTTATGGCAACATAAAAGGGTCATATATAGTTCCAAACGTCATTATATGACCCTAAGATGTATCCCTTGGGTCTCAAGACTTTTCGCTACCGGGCCCCGTAACCTTAAAATTCCTCAAAAAGCTTGGATTATAGCCTTCAATTTTGGGATTTTTTGACCTTTTTTCGCCCGGAAATAAAAATTGCCGAGATGTTTACCATGGTTCCTAATACCCTCCGGAAGTCCAATTGAGTAGGTGGAAACATCCAATATGCCTTTAAACAGCCAATTTACCCGTTCCAAACTTTCACCGATATTATGGCCTCATGCCTACCACGGACATTTATGGCATCATATAAGGGTCATATATGGTTCCAAACTTCATTACATGACCCTAAGATGTATCCCTTAGGGTCTCAAGACGTTTCGCCACTAGGCCCCATAACCTCAAAATTCATCAAAAAGCGTGGATTATAGTCTTCAATTGTGGAATATTTTAACCTTTTTTCTCCCGGAAATAAAAATTTCCGAGATGTTTACCATGGTTCCTAATACCCTCTGGGAGTCCAATTGAGTCGGTAAGCTTTGTTTGAATGTGTTTAACTTTCATTTGACTCAATTATCTTTATTGAATGTGTTTGACTTTCTTTTGACTCAATTAGCTTTGTTGAACGTGTTTAACTTTCGTTTGACTCAATTCGCATTGTGGAATGAAATTGACTTTCATTTGATTCAAAAAGCTTTGTTTAAATGTATTTGACTTTCATTTGATTCTTAAAGCTTTGTTGAAAGTGTTTGACTACCATTTGACTCAACTAGCTTTGTTTAATGCATTTGACTTTCATTTGATTCAAAAAGGTTTGAATGTATTTGACTTTCATTTTATTCTTAAAGCTTTGTTGAAAGTCTTTGACTTTCATTTGACTAAACTAGATTTGTTTAATGCATTTGACTTTCATTTGATTCAAAAAGCTTTGTTTTAATGTGTTTGACATTTATTTGACTCAATTAACTTTGTTGTATGTGTCTGACTTTCATTTGACTCAATTACCATTGTGGAATGCAATTGACTTTCATTTGATTCAAAAAAAACTTTGTTTGAATGTATTTGACTTTCATTTGATTCTAAAAGCTTTGTTGAAAGTGTTTGACTTTCATTTGACTCAAATAGCTTTGTTGAATGCATTTGACTTTCATTTGATTCAATAAGCTTTGTTTGAATGTGTTTGACTTTCATTTGATTCAATTAGCTTTGTTGAATGTGTTTGTCTTTCATTTGACTCAATTAGAATTGTAGAATGTAATTGACTTTCATTTGATTCAAAAAGTTTTGTTTGAATGTATTTGACTTTCATTTGATTCTAAAAGCTTTGTTGAAAGTGTTTAACTTTCATTTGACTCAAATAGCTTTGTTGAATGCATTTGACTTTAATTTGATTGAAAAAGCTTTGTTTGAATGTGTTTGACATTCATTTGATTCAATTAGCTTTGTTGAATGTGTTTGACTTTCATTTGACTCAATTAACATTGTGGAATGCAATTGACTTTCATTTGATTCAAAAAGCTTTGTTTGAATGTATTTGACTTTCATTTGATTCTAAAATCTATGTTGAAAGTGTTTGTCTTTCATTTGACTCAAATAGCTTTGTTTAATGCATTTGACTTTCATTTGATTCAAAAAGCTTTGTTTGAATGTGTTTGACTTTCATTTGACTCAATTAGCTTTGTTGAATGTGTTTGACTTTCATTTGACTTAATTAGCATTGTTGCATGCAAATGACTTTCATTTGATTTAAAAAACATTGTTTGAATGTGTTTGACTTTCATTTGACTCAAGTAGCTTTGTTGAATGTGTTGGACTTTCATTTGACTTAATTAGCATTGTTGAATGAAATTGACTTCATTTTATTAAAAAAGCTTTGTTTGAATGTATTTGACTTTCATTTGATTCAAAAAGTTTTGTTTGAATGTATTTGTCTTTCATTTTATTCTAAAAGCTTTGTTGAATGCATTTGACTTTCATTTGATTCAAAAAGCTTTGTTTGAATGTATTTGACTTTCATTTGACTCAATTAGCTTTTTTGAATGTGTTTGACTTTCATTTGACTCAATTAGCATTGTGGAATGCAATTGACTTTCATTTGATTCAAAAAGCTTTGTTTGAATGTATTTGACTTTCATTTGATTTTAAAAGCTTTGTTAAAGTGTTTGACTTTCATTTGACTCAATTAGCTTTGTTGAATGCAATTGACTTTCATTTGATTCACAATGCTTTGTTTGAATGTATTTAACTTTCATTTGATTCTAAAAGCTTTGTTGAAAGTGTTTGACTTTCATTTTACTCAATTAGCTTTGTTGAATGCATTTGACTTTTATTTGATTCAAAATGCTTTGTTTGAATGTGATTGACTTTCATTTGATTATAACTGCTTTGTTGAAAGTGTTTGACTTTCATCTGACTCAATTAGCTTTGTTGAATGCAACTGACTTTAATTTGATTCAAAAAGTATTTTTTGAATATGTTTGACTTTTATTTTACTCAATTAGCATTGTTGAATGTGTTTGACTTTCATTTGACTCAATTAGCATTGTTGAATGCAAATGACTTTAATTTGATTGAAAAAGCTTTGTTTGAATGTGTTTGACTTTCATTTGATTCAATTAGCTTTGTTGAATGTGTTTGACTTTCATTTGACTCAATTAACATTGTGGAATGCAATTGACTTTCATTTGATTCAAAAAGCTTTGTTTGAATGTATTTGACTTTCATTTGATTCTAAAATCTATGTTGAAAGTGTTTGTCTTTCATTTGACTCAAATAGCTTTGTTTAATGCATTTGACTTTCATTTGATTCAAAAAGCTTTGTTTGAATGTGTTTGACTTTCATTTGACTCAATTAGCTTTGTTGAATGTGTTTGACTTTCATTTGACTTAATTAGCATTGTTGCATGCAAATGACTTTCATTTGATTTAAAAAACATTGTTTGAATGTGTTTGACTTTCATTTGACTCAATTAGCTTTGTTGAATGTGTTGGACTTTCATTTGACTTAATTAGCATTGTGGAATGAAATTGACTTCATTTTATTAAAAAAGCTTTGTTTGAATGTATTTGACTTTCATTTGATTCAAAAAGTTTTGTTTGAATGTATTTGTCTTTCATTTGATTCTAAAAGCTTTGTTTAATGCATTTGACTTTCATTTGATTCAAAAAGCTTTGTTTGAATGTGTTTGACTTTCATTTGACTCAATTAGCTTTTTTGAATGTGTTTGACTTTCATTTGACTCAATTAGCATTGTGGAATGCAATTGACTTTCATTTGATTCAAAAAGCTTTGTTTGAATGTATTTGACTTTCATTTGATTCTAAAATCTTTGTTAAAGTTTGACTTTCATTTGATTCACAGTGCTTTGTTTGAATGTATTTAACTTTCATTTGATTCTAAAAGCTTTGTTGAAAGTGTTTGACTTTCATTTTACTCAATTAGCTTTGTTGAATGCATTTGACTTTCATTTGATTCAAAATGCTTTGTTTGAATGTGATTGACTTTAATTTGATTATAACTGCTTTGTTGAAAGTGTTTGACTTTTTTTTTTTGGTAAATGAGAGATTTTATTACCAAAGTAGAGCAAAAACAATACAAGAAAGCTACTGTGTTACAAAAGCTAACCAGTAGCAGCACCCTTACACCAAAGACCAAAGAAAAGGCCAGACAACCCCTAACTCAACCTAAAGCCAAACCTAGCCACCTTCTAGGAAGGGTTCTAAGCTGACCAAGGTTACCAATTGGACTCAAACAGCTGGCCACCTTCTAAGAAGGGTACCAGAGTAAGGACCAGACAAAGAAACCTAAACAAAAGAACCCCAAAGAAAACTTCTGCTAGCATTAAACAGTAAAAACACAAAAACAACACCAGAAAGCATAAAAAAGAAACCAGTTACAGCAGCAGCAAAGACCTATCAGCAGTAGAGCATCTGCAAGCCACTCTAAAAACAATATCTCTGTAGACAGTTTCTACAGGCAAGCAGCAGCCTGAAAAAATAGTATTGTTCCTCTGAATCCAAATAGCATAGACAGTTTCAGCAAGGAACATCAAATGTAATCTACCAACAGCTGTAGACTTCCTGCAGAATCTAATGCTCCATTTGACTTCTTGACAGAAAGGTTGGACAGTTTTCCTACAGTTCAAAAGCAAAAGAACCTTCTGCCAGATTTGTTTAGAGTATGAACATTCAAAAAACAAATGCTGAGTATTCTCAGTAGCATTTACACATAAAACACAAGTTGTATCACATTGAGAATTCCACAATACCACTCTGTCCTTAGTAACAAGCCTGTTATGCAAGGCTAACCAAAGAATGAAAACACTTTTTGGAGAAGCTGCATTGTTGCAAACAAGTCTTTTCCATTCAGTTTTAGGGGCTTGAGGTCTTAGAAGTCTGTAAAGTTTTTTGATCTGCATACCAGCTCCATGCTTCACCTTATCCCATCCCCCTATATCATCAATAACCTGTCTGCATTTTAGGATCTTTTTCAGAACCCAAGAGCATTTTTGAGGCACAGGAGCTTCCCAAACATCTTTCTTCTTAAAATAATAAATGTGAACCCATTTCACCCATAAAGAATCAGCTTTATGAGTAATATCCCATAATAGTTTAGCAATAGCAGAAATGTTCCACTCAGGAAGAGAGATTACATTCCACCCACCACTAACTCTAGGAAGACAAACTGTGTTCCAAGCAACTAAAGCTTTCCTTGAAGGATTTGAGTTTCCAGTCCAAAGAAAGGCTCTAAACCTAGCCTCAATCTCTTTCAGAATCTTCTTAGGCAAAACAAAGATCTGAGACCAATAAGTCTGAATCCCAAACAGGACACTCTTCACCAATTGGAGCCTACCAGCATAAGATAAATGCTTAGCAGTCCAACCTGTAATTCTAGCTGTAACCTTGTCAACTAAGGGTTTACACTGACTGATAGTGAGTTTCTTGGAGGAGAGTGGGACACCAAGGTACTTGAATGGAATAGTACCAAGAGTTACTCCAAGAACCTGTAATAAAGCAGTTTGAATATCAGCATTTACCCCACCAAAATAAACTTCACTCTTTTCCAAATTTGCAGACAACCCTGATGCCTCAGAGAACTTAGAGAAAGCCTTGAACAAAAGCTGAACAGAGGTCTCATCAGCTCTAGAGAATATGAGGAGATCATCAGCAAACATTAAGTGAGTAAGAAGCATCTTTTCACATCTGGGATGGTAATTAAAATCAGGAGTATCCTTCAATTCATGCAAACACCTTGACAGGTATTCCATTCCAATAGCAAAAAGGAAGGGAGAGATAGGATCTCCCTGCCTAAGCCCTTTTTTAGCAGAAAAAGGAGTAGCAGGCACCCCATTAATAAGAATAGAGAATGAAACTGTAGAGAGACAGCTCATAATCCAAGAAACAAAGATTCCAGGAAAGCCTAACTCTTCCATAATTGTCTTCAAAAAACTCCATTCAATGGAATCATAAGCCTTTTTCAAGTCCACTTTAACCATACACCTTGGAGTTATAAACTTATTTGTATAGCCCTTAATAAGCTCAGTTGCAAGCAAAATGTTATCACCAATATGCTTCCCAGGTATAAAACCAGCCTGAGCATCATCTACTACTTCCCCAATCACCTTAGCTAGCCTAGCTGTTAATATTTTAGAAACAATCTTGTAAAGGACAGTACAGCAAGCTATAGGCCTAAAGTCTTTAGCATAGGAAGGATTTTGCACCTTAGGAACAAGAGTGACAGTTGTGCAGTTCCACTCTTTCTGCATTACACCTGTCTCAAAAAAATCAATAACAGCAGCATATATATCATGTTTAACAATGTCCCAAGTTTCCTGGAAAAAGAAGGAGTTAAAACCATCAATCCCAGGAGCCTTTGAGGTATCAATTCCTTTTAAAGCTAAATCAACCTCTTCTAAAGAAATTGGAGCAGTAAGAGTATGATGAGCCTCTATGGATAACTGTTTCCCTTTCCTCAAGGTACCCAGGTCAACAGCTGGTAAGTAATTAGCACTAGCCCCCATAAGGTTTTTATAAAAACCAGTAATCTCAAGCTCAATCTCTTCTGGCTTCTTCAGCAATACATGATTTCCATCAAAGATGGAGTCAATCCTGTTCCTATTATTTCTAGTCTTCATAGCAGCAAAGAAGTAATGGCTGTTAGAATCTCCCAATTTTACCCAGTCAACTCTAGATTTCTGTTTGTAGATACTTTCTTGAACATTTCCCCAAAACTTAATCTGCTTAATACAATCAGCTTCCTTGGCAACCAAGGCAGGATCATGGTTATTAGCCAACAAGCTTTGAGTTTCAAGAAGAGAGGTATGAGCAGCATCAATTCTAGCCTCAATATTACTAAAATACTTGGTGTTGAGCTTCTTCATCTGAACTTTAACAAGCTTTAATTTTGCCCAAACACATTTCATAGCATTACCAGAAATATCAGCTTGCCAAGCATCCTTAACAGATTCCAGAAAAAGATCATGCTTAGCAATACAATTAAGAAATCTAAAAGGCCTAGCTTTACCAGGAGAAGATTGGAAAATTTCAAAAAGAAGAGGAGTGTGATCAGAAAGGGAAGGAGGAAGATAAATAGCTTCCACATGACCATACTGATCAATCCAAGCTTGATTAACCAAACCCCTATCAATCCTGGTGCAGGTTCTAGGCCCATCATGAGCCTTATTTGACCAAGAAAAAGGCAGCCCTTTACTCTTGATCTCTACAAATTCCATATCATCTATAAACTGCTGGAAATCTCTAACTTCATAATCAGTAACAACATTCCCATGGATCCTATCTTCAGAATGCAGAACAGAGTTGAAATCACCAGAACACAGCCAAGGCAGCCCAGGAGAAGTCAAACTCCTAATTCCATCCCAAAGAGCTTTCCTATCATGAATAGAGTGAAGACCATATACAAAAGTACAATTAATTTGGGTAGCCAAATCCTTAGTACTGATTAAACAATGAATAAATTGTTCATGGATAGTAAGCACATCCAAAGTAATCCTATCATTCTTCCAGCCAACCCAGATCCTGCCTTTGGAAGATTGAGACATATTAGTAATCCAAGACCAGCCAATACCCATCTTCCTCTGCACATTGACAACATTCTTCAATTTAACTTTAGTTTCAACAAGACCAATAATATCACAATTATTTTGATGCAGTAACTTCTTAACAGCAGTTACTTTATTGAGGTCATTAAGACCCCTAATATTCCAAGTGATAATAATCATGGCACCAGAGGGGGATTTCCATCACCCCCAATAGGATTTAGAGTGAACCCTCCAGCTCCATCCACCTCATCAATCATCAAAGCAGCATAGGCACTAGGAGAAGCACCAACTGTAGTTTTGGCTTTAATACCCTGAGTTCTTGTCTTCCTACCCACTACTCTCCACCCATCATTATGATTAGCAGGAGCAGCAGCAGGAGTTACATCTGCTCCATGAACTGTTTTGTCAAGAACAGGATCAGCAGCAGTAGGTTGAACAGGCTTAGTAACCCAGACCTGTTTAGCTACAGTATCTGGTTTCTTACCCTTGTTCTGCTTTGTATGTACAGTTTTAGTACAATCATGTCCCACCTTATTGCATACACAACAAAAAGTAGGTGTCCATTCATAGACCACTTTTAATTCCAGAAGTTCATTCAGAGGGCTTTTGACAAAAACAGTCTTAGGCAAAACCTTTGTCACATCAATCTCAATAAGCACTCTTGCAAAGGAGACCCTAAGCTGCCTCGTTGTGCACTCATCAGCACAGAGCGGTATTCCCAGAAGACTACCAATCCTACTAAGAGTTTCAGCTCCCCAACAATTCAGAGGTAAGTTAGGAAACTTAACCCAAATAGGAACAGTTCTTAAAATTTCAGCATTAAAATCAAACTTAGCATTCCATGGCTTCACAATTGCAGGTTTACCATAAAACATATGAGGTCCAGCACAAAGAACAGCATTCTTATCTTCAATTGAGCACAGATTAATAATAAAATATCCGTCATCATGCCAGAACACTTCTGGTTTTTGCACAAAACACCATTGTTGAGCAATATAGCGTTGAACAGCAACAATTGTAGGATAATAACCAACAACATAAAAGACTAAAGCATTTAGCCATTTCAAATTACCTGCAGAGAGCTCAGATTCCTGCAACTGAGCAATTTGTTTACCATCCTCTACTCTCGGAGCAACATAGGCCAGGGAAGCACCTTTAGCAGTCAGCTTTCCATTATATGATCCACCATCCCCATTTGATTTATCTTGTGCAACTCTAGGATCTGGAACAACAGGCTCAGCTTGACTCCCAGAAATCAATGGAACAGTAACCCTAGAAACCCGGGTTACTGTTTGATTGGATTCTGACGCTGTAGGTTGACCTAAATTCTCATATGACTGTGCAATAGTCTCTGCATCACTTCTCGGAATAGGCCCTACTGCCGGATTAACAAGAGCCGGTGCCGGAGTAACCAGCTCGTCAACTTCCTTAATCGGGGTTGGTTTAAAAGAAGTACCAGAGTTTCTCAGATTCTCCAGAATTTTATCAAAAGGTTCATGAGTAGTCGAAGATGATGCTTGCTGAGGTGTTGGAGTAGTTTGTCTTCTCTTTCTAGCCATTGTAGATCAAAATTGATGAGGAACAACCATCAAAATCGAAGAACAGGAAGAGGAGAGAGAACAGAGAAAAAAGTCAAAAAGTCAAGACCTCATTAATTCATTAATTCAAAGTGTTTGACTTTCATCAGACTCAATTAGCTTTGTTGAATGCAACTGACTTTCATTTGATTCAAAAAGTTTTGTTTGAATATGTTTGACTTTTATTTTACTCAATTAGCTTTGTTGAATGTGTTTGACTTTCATTTGACTCAATTAGCATTGTTGAATGCAAATGACTTTAATTTGATTGAAAAAGCTTTGTTTGAATGTGTTTGACTTTCATTTGATTCAATTAGCTTTGTTGAATGTGTTTGACTTTCATTTGACTCAATTAACATTGTGGAATGCAATTGACTTTCATTTGATTCAAAAAGCTTTGTTTGAATGTATTTGACTTTCATTTAATTCTAAAATCTATGTTGAAAGTGTTTGTGTTTCATTTGACTCAATTAGCTTTGTTTAATGCATTTGATTTTCATTTGATTCAATAAGCTTTGTTTGAATGTGTTTGACTTTCATTTGATTCAATTAGCTTTGTTGAATGTGTTTGACTTTTAATTGACTTAATTAGCATTGTCGAATGCAAACGACTTTAATTTGATTCAAAAAACTTTTGTCTGAATGTGTTTGATGAGTGACATTTATGTCACTCCTAGGATAGTGTTTATGCCTTGTTTTAGCTTGTCTTAGGGTGTTTTGTAGTTGTTGTGTTCAAATAATGCGTGCATACATGTCTCGATGTGATTTTAATGAAATCGCGTATATTCCTTAATGCTTGCCTTCATTGCGTGTTTGCACCGTTCCCTATACCTTATTGCTTCCCTTGGTGTTTGTGCTTAGGTATTTAAAGTCTTGGATTACAAAGAAGAAGCCAAGGAAGCATGAGAGAAGAATCGAAGAAAGGCCAGAGTGTGCGGGCGCGCAACCCTGTGAGAACCCGCGCAAAACTGGCAAAATTGCAGAATCAAGGCAGAAAGTTTTGCGCGGCCTGTGCGCGACATGTGCGCGGGCGCACAACGACACTGCGCGGGCGCGCAACCAGCAACGCGGGCGCACACACCAAAGCACAAGCCGCGCAACCCTCAAATGCGCGGGCGCGCAGCTGCCTTGCGCGGGCGCGCAGCTTCCTCGCGCGTGCGCGCAGCGAGTCCTGTTCAGCGTTTTTGCGCGATTCTTTATATATTGCGGGGCTTGTTTTGCACAAGGGACGTCTTCATTCTTTTAGATCTTTTTCCATAGTTTTAGGAGAGCTTCTCTCTCTAGGTTTAGCTTAGGATTAGTGTAGTTTAGAGAGAGAAAGTGAGGGCTTCACCATTGTTGATTGTAGCTTGGATTTTGAAGAAGAAGATTGATCATCTTGTTTGTAGACTTCCATCTTCAATCAATGAGAATCTCTAACTCTCTCTCCTCTATTTTTATTGCTTTATTTTTATTATTGTTTTAGTTGTTGGTATTGCTTATTAATCATGTTGATTCTTGGTTATTTGTTGATTAATCTTGTTTTTATCATGATTAGTGAGTAATTCCCCCATTAAGGGGATGGTTGTGGTGTAGTTGGATCTTGAGCATGTTCTAGGTTTAGAATTGATTTATTTGTGATTAAAGTCTTTATATGCTTGATATTCTTCAATCTCCTTGCAAAATGCATGTTGTTAGTTGATTGGGAGTGACTCTTTGCTAACATGAAACGGAAGTTGACTTAGTTAAGGTTCATTATTATCGATTGTTATTTGATAGTACCTCCTAGTATATGGTTCTAATGTGGAAGCATAGAGGCTATGTTAGGAGAAGCCAATTGACCCCGGAAGGTGGCTAGATTGGACTTTACTTCGATATTCAAGCATGTTTAGTTCATAATTAATCCAACTTCTATGCCTTTGTTTATGTTCAAGTGAATGCTATACCTAAACCATTTCCCATAATGTTTTATTTCTTGTTTTAGCATTTTTAGACTTTAGTTTACTTATCTCCTATTCCGGACTAGCTTAATTGTCGATAACATTTGGTGGTGTTTAACCGTTCTCTGTGGTTCGACCCCTATGCTTGCCTTATATTCGTATTAGGTTTGTTTAGGTGTATAAATTGTATTTGATCTAGGTGTAGTCGTTTGACGACGCGATTATTCCCTTGTCAAATTGGCGCCGTTGCCGGGGAACGGCTTCCATTACCGTTGTGTTATCTTATTGAGACTAGTCCATTGTGTATAATTTTCTTTTGGTTTGCTTCTCTTCTTGTTTTTGTTTTTGTTTGTGTATATTCTTGAGCTTTCTTGTTTGGTTGCTTGTTGTTTGTCTTCATTGAGTCATGGATCAATTTGTCCAAAATGAGATGTCTTGCTCCTCTTTGCCTCAATTTGAATATGAACCCTTTTGGGTCTACTTTAATAGGTTTGAAGACTTCTCTAATTTCCATGGTTGTTCCTTATGGGAGGCTTGTGAAGTTATTTATTGGGGTTTGAATGAGTATACTCGAGGGGTGATTGAAAACATGTGTAATGGTCAATTTCGAGCCAAATCTTTGGATGAGGCTTGGGATTTCTATATGTGGTTTGCCAAGGATGGTTATGAGCAAGAGAATGATGCTAATTCTTGCGATTTTTCTAGCTCTTGCATGCACTCTAATGATGAATCCTATGCTCCCCATGATGCAAATCCCTCCCCCTTGTGTGCTATTTATGATGAGATGCATCCTAATGTTGATAATGTTCATGCTCTTTCCCAATGTTTTTTAAATGCGTGCATGGATGTTGATGATGCTCCCCATACCCCTAATCCTCACTTGCATGATCTTCCCTTTACCTCTTCCTTTTCCAACATGATTCCAAATGAGTTTTCCCATGTATCTAGTGAACATTTTCGTGAGGGTAATTCAATGGGACATAGAGAGGAAGGAGAGTTGTTGGAGAAGCTCAACGAGATGATGGAGAAGGTTAATGAGATGAGGGAAAAGAAAGAAGAATATAACAAGGAGATGAAAGCTAGGCTAGAGGCACTTGAGAGCCAAATTTCCCACCTAGCTCAATCCCAAACAAATGTCCTTCCTTCTTCTTCCCCCTCCCATATGGTTGAACCTAATTGGGCTTTTGAGTGCATGGTTGAGGATGATTATGATGATGATGTTGAAAGCGATAGAGGGTGTATGGAAGATACTTCATTTGATGAAATTTTGAAAACCACCCCCTTTATCCAACTTGAACCTCAACACTCTTTGCAACCCATTGAAGATCCCATTTTGGTGGACCTAGAAACTAATTTGAGGTTGTTAAGAGAAAAGATGGGTTGTGGTGATGATGGGATACTCATGTTTGATCATGTTAAGTTGGGAAATGTTGAGAATGAAAACCATGCTCTTGTTGAGAGTGAAGAATCCCAATTGGTGGTTGAGGACATTTCCAAACTCTTTGAGGGTAGTGAAGATGTGTTAGAAGGGAATTCTTTGGAGGAAAAGGCTTGTGTTTCAATGCAAGGTGGTGTGATTGAAGTTGTGAGTGAGGTACCCATTCCAATTCTTTCAATCCCCACCCCCTTTTTAAGAAAGCTTACCAACCTTCCTTCTTGCCCTATCTCACTTCCATATATCCTCAAAGTTCCACCGATTGAGGGGCCCCTAATCTCTTTAGCTCCCCATTACCCTTCTTTTGGACTCAATGACGGAGTTTTACCTTCCAAAGAGCAACAAAATGAGTTTGTTCCTCCCTTTTCTCTTCCTAGTTCTAGTTTTGATTTTTCCAAGTCTTATTTTATTGATTTTTCTTTTGATTCTTTTACTTTTTCTTTTCCCCCTTCTCTCAAACATAAAGTCTCCTTGTACTTTATGTTTGCTTGTCATATGAGCATCGCGTATGCTCTATTTCTTGATATGTTTGCCGGTGCATATGACAAGCTTTTGCGTTCTTTGTCGGGTTATTTACTAGATTGGTCATGCTTGGACGTTAAGCAAGCCTTTGCGGGAAGTAACCCGTGTTTTATTGCTTTCATTTTCTTTTCTTTTTAGAATAGATTTTCTCTCATGGAAATGTTTGTGCGCCTTTTGCTAGGTACATGACTTGGTATACTTTGGTGCATTGATTTGGATCATGAATCAAAGAAGATTGGCACCGCAATTGCTAGCACATGGAGGGCGAGATTCGATACTAGAGGAATTTAGTCTTGAAAGGTTTATTTGGGTCATTTGCGGGTATTTACACCCACCTAATATCCGGTAACATCTTTCCTTGCTCTTTCTCTAATGGTTGATGCCTTGTTGGACATGTGTTGGTTTGTGGTTTTATCTCTTCCTTTTCCCCTCCCATGGATTATTTGGTCAATGTTTGAGTATGTTGCCTCATTCAAGCTTGGGGGAGGGTATTCTATCATGTTTGGTGGGATGTTGATTCATATATGTCATGCATTGAGTATATACATTTCCATGTTTTTCATGCTTTTGGAAAATCCAAAAGAATTTTTTTTGTTTACTTCAAGGCAAGTTTAGCAAAATGTGTTTTGTTTGTTCTTAATTGGACATTATATCTTTTGGATTTGTTTACTCTTGAATGCCTTTCTTCCTAAGTGGTTAATGTGTGCACGGTTTGAGAGTGTCATTGGTTGACTCTAGGATATTACATGCTAAGGTAGCCGGGTTAAGAACTTTTAGGGCGCCATGAAGCCTTAGTTCACGGGTATGTGGTAAGATGGTGTTGCTCTCTATAGTGGATTTGGCACCCTTAGTTGGTATTTACTTAGTTATAATCCCGTGTGAGGTAACATTGTTCTAGCCTTCATCACTTTGTTGTGTGGCGCATTTGGATCCTTAGCTATGCATGTCTTGATCCTTGTTTTGACTTATAGCTCCCAAGATCGTGACCGAAGCACTCTAGGGGAGGAAAAGGGCACTTCTTTCTCATTTTTCTTTATCTTCTTTTTATTTTGTTACAAATTTGATTTTCTATTTTGCATAAACCTACTTGCTAACCAATTTGAGCCTTATGTTTCCCGCTCTTGTTTAAACCAAGTTACAAACCTAATGACCTATGTTTACCAACCCTTTAGTTAGTGAAGCATTGGCATGTGAGGTTTGAAGTTTAGAGTTGTTGATCATAAACAAGAAGCACTTTGAGATTTGGTTAGAGTTGAGCTTGTAAAGAAATATGCAAATTTATGGAAATCAAATGAAGTTTCAAGAAAAAGCCGTCCAAAGTTAAAAAGGCAAGGACAATGAATAAAGTCAAAAAAAAAAAAAAAAATAAAAAAATTAGTTGGTTTCATTTTCTTCCTTAGTTTAAGCATTGAGGACAATGCTTTGTTTAAGCTTGGGGGGGATATTGTGTGTTTGTGTTGAATAAGCTTTGGGGAATGGCATTAGTGGTATATTTGCTTGATATTTAGTGAATTCTTGAGTTATTTTTTTTGAGTGTCGGCCGCACTTTTTGCTTCACTTAGGAAATATCACCAAATTTTAAATTTTTACCCCGCCTTAACCCTTAGCCTTACGTTTTAACCAATAAAAAGACCCTTAGACTCTAGTGGGTTAGGTCAAAAGAACGGTGGAGGGAGATAGACTTCAAACCTATGGAAAGAGTATGCATAGTTGAGACGTCGAGATTACCTTCTCAAAGTTTTTCACTTCTTTATATTTTTCCGGTTCCTTCGTGGAATCTTGAGAAGCTAGCTTAAGGGTTGATTTGAAGCTAGTGGAGAGAACGTGGCCCGATTGGTTGGGGCTAGGGTGGATTGAGTCCTAAGTAGTTCTCTATGCTTAGCATGTGTTATGTTTCAATCAACCATTGACATCTTGGAACGTGCATACATTTGTCCATTTAGAAAGGTTTGCATTCATTAGTACTTGTCCTTATCTCTTATCCATATATGAGCTTGTGTTTGCTTTTTCTCTTTGTGTTTCTTTTCCTTTTCCTTTTGTTGCCTTGCCTTAGTTTTTCTCAAGAGTTGTGGGGTAAGCTCTTAGGAAACCCTCACGAGACCTCACTCGTCCTCATAGGCGACTTTGGGGTTTTAAGGGCTTGTTGTAGCTAAAAACAACCGTGATTCCTACGACAGTGAGTTAGTGTACATTCTTTCTCCTTGTTTCTATTTTGTTTCTTTTGCTTTCAATAATTTCCTCTTGTTCTCTTTTGCTCTAGCTTTGCTCGAGGACGAGCAAAGGTTTAGCTTGGGGGAATTTGATGAGTGACATTTATGTCACTCCTAGGATAGTGTTTATGCCTTGTTTTAGCTTGTCTTAGGGTGTTTTGTAGTTGTTTTGTTCAAATAATGCGTGCATACATGTCTCGATGTGATTTTAATGAAATCGCGTATATTCCTTAATGCTTGCCTTCATTGCGTGTTTGCACCGTTCCCTATACCTTGTTGCTTTCCTTGGTGTTTGTGCTTAGGTATTTAAAGTCTTGGATTGCAAAGAAGAAGCCAAGGAAGCATGAGAGAAGAATCGAAGAAAGGCCAGAGTGTGCGGGCGCGCAGCCCTGTGAGAACCCGCGCAAAACTGGCAAAATTGCAGAATCAAGGCAGAAAGTTTTGCGCGGCCTGTGCGCGACATGTGCGCGGGCGCACAACGACACTGCGCGGGCGCGCAGCTACAGTGCGCGGGCGCGCAGCCAGCAACGCGGGCGCACACACCAAAGCACAAGCCGCGCAACCCTCAAATGCGCGGGCGCGCAGCTGCCTTGCGCGGGCGCGCAGCTTCCTCGCGCGGGCGCGCAGCGAGTCCTGTTCAGCGTTTTTGCGCGATTCTTTATATATTGCGGGGCTTGTTTTGCACAAGGGACGTCTTCATTCTTTTAGATCTTTTTCCATAGTTTTAGGAGAGCTTCTCTCTCTAGGTTTAGCTTAGGATTAGTGTAGTTTAGAGAGAGAAAGTGAGGGCTTCACCATTGTTGATTGTAGCTTGGATTTTGAAGAAGAAGATTGATCATCTTGTTTGTAGACTTCCATCTTCAATCAATGAGAATCTCTAACTCTCTCTCCTCTATTTTTATTGCTTTATTTTTATTATTGTTTTAGTTGTTGATATTGCTTATTAATCATGTTGATTCTTGATTATTTGTTGATTAATCTTGTTGTTATCATGATTAGTGAGTAATTCCCCCATTAAGGGGATGGTTGTGGTGTAGTTGGATCTTGAGCATGTTCTAGGTTTAGAATTGATTTATTTGTGATTAAAGTCTTTATATGCTTGATATTCTTCAATCTCCTTGCAAAATGCATGTTGTTAGTTGATTGGGAGTGACTCTTTGCTAACATGAAACGGAAGTTGACTTAGTTAAGGTTCATTATTATCGATTGTTATTTGATAGTACCTCCTAGTATATGGTTCTAATGTGGAAGCATAGAGGCTATGTTAGGAGAAGCCAATTGACCTCGGAAGGTGGCTAGATTGGACTTTACTTCGATATTCAAGCATGTTTAGTTCATAATTAATCCAACTTCTATGCCTTTGTTTATGTTCAAGTGAATGCTATACCTAAACCATTTCCCTTAATGTTTTATTTCTTGTTTTAGCATTTTTAGACTTTAGTTTACTTATCTCCTATTCCGGACTAGCTTAATTGTCAATAACATTTGGTGGTGTTTAACCGTTCTCTGTGGTTCGACCCCTATGCTTGCCTTATACTCGTATTAGGTTTGTTTAGGTGTATAAATTGTATTTGATCTAGGTGTAGTCGTTTGACGACGCGATTATTCCCTTGTCAGTGTTTGACTTTCATTTGACTCAATTAACTTTGTTGAATGTGTCTTACTTTCATTTGACTCAATTACCATTGTGGAATGCAATTGACTTTCATTTGATTCAAAAAGGTTTGTTTGAATGTATTTGACTTTCATTTGATTCTAAAAGCTTTGTTGAAAGTGTTTGACTTTCATTTGACTCAAATAGCTTTGTTGAATGCATTTGATGTTCATTTGATTCAATAAGCTTTGTTTGAATGTGTTTGACTTTCATTTGATTCAATTAGCTTTGTTGAATGTGTTTGACTTTCATTTGACTCAATTAGCATTGTAGAATGTAATTGACTTTCATTTGATTCAAAAAGTTTTGTTTGAATGTATTTGACTTTCATTTGATTCTAAAAGCTTTGTTGAATGCATTTGACTTTCATTTGATTAAAAATGCTTTGTTTGAATGTGTTTGACTTTCATTTGATTCTAAAAGCTTTGTTGAAAGTGTTTGACTTTAATTTGACTCAAATAGCTTTGTTTAATGCATTTCACTTTCATTTGATTCAAAAAGCTTTGTTTGAATGTGTTTGACGTTCATTTGACTCAATTAGCTTTCTTGAATGTGTTTGACTTTCATTTGACTTAATTAGCATTGTTGCATGCAAATGACTTTCATTTGATTTCAAAAACTTTGTTTGAATGTGTTTGACTTTCATTTGACTCAATTAGCGTTGTTGAATGTGTTTGACTTTTAGTTGACTTAATTAGCATTGTGTAATGTAATTGACTTCATTTTATTAAAAAAGCTTTGTTTGAATGTATTTGACTTTCATTTGATTCTTAAATCTTTGTTGAAAGTGTTTGACTTTCTTTTGACTCACTTAGCTTTGTTGAATGCATTTGACTTTCATTTGATTCAAAAAGCTTTGTTTGAATGTGTTTGACTTTCATTTGACTCAATTAGCTTTTTTGAATGTGTTTGACTTTCATTTGACTCAATTAGCATTGTGGAATGCAATTGACTTTCATTTGATTCAAAAAGCTTTGTTTGAATGTATTTGACTTTCATTTGATTCTAAAATCTTTGTTAAAGTGTTTGACATTCATTTAACTTAATTAGCTTTGTTGAATGCATTTGACTTTCATTTGATTCACAATGCTTTGTTTGAATGTATTTAACTTTCATTTGATTCGAAAAGCTTTGTTGAAAGTGTTTGACTTTCATTTTACTCAATTAGCTTTGTTGAATGCATTTGACTTTCATTTGATACAAAATGCTTTGTTTGAATGTGATTGACTTTGATTTGATTATAACTGCTTTGTTGAAAGTGTTTGACTTTCATCACACTCAATTAGCTTTGTTGAATGCAACTGACTTTCATTTGATTCAAAAAGTTTTGTTTGAATATGTTTGAATTTTTTTTGACTCAATTAGCTTTGTTGAATGTGTTTGACTTTCATTTGACTCAATTAGCATTGTTGAATGCAAATGACTTTAATTTGATTGAAAAAGCTTTGTTTGAATGTGTTTGACTTTCATTTAAATTAATTATCTTTGTTGAATGTGTTTGAGTTTCATTTGACTCAATTAACATCGTGGAATGCAATTGACTTTCATTTGATTCAAAAAGCTTTGTTTGAATGTATTTGACTTTCATTTGATTCTAAAAGCTTTGGTTGAAAGTGTTGGACTTTCATTTGACTCAATTAGCTTTGTTGAATTCATTTGACTTTCATTTGATTCTAAAAGCTTTGTTGAAAGTGTTTGACTTTCATTTGACATAATTAGCTTTGTTGAGTGCATTTGACTTTCATTTGATTCAAAATTCTTTGTTTGAATGTGTTTGACTTTCATTTGATTCTAAAAGCTTTGTTGAAAGTGTTTAACCTTCATTTGACTCAATTAGCTTTGTTGAATTCATTTGATTCTAAAAGCTTTGTTTGAATGTGTTTGACTTTCATTAGACTCAATTAGCTTTGTTGAATGTGTTTGACTTTTAATTGACTCAATTAGCATTGTTGAATGCAAACAACTTTAATTTGATTCAAAAAGCTTTTGTCTGAAGGTGTTTGACTTTCATTTGACTCAATAATCTTTTTTGAATGTGTCTTACTTTCATTTGACTCAATTACCATTGTGGAATGCAATTGACTTTCATTTGATTCAAAAAGGTTTGTTTGAATGTATATGACTTTCATTTGATTCTAAAAGCTTTGTTGAAAGTGTTTGACTTTCATTTGACTCAAATAGCTTTGTTGAATGCATTTGACTTTCATTTGATTCAATAAGCTTTGTTTGAATGTGTTTGACTTTCATTTGATTCAATTAGCTTTGTTGAATGTGTTTGACTTTCACTTGACTCAATTAGCTTTGTTAAATGTGTTTGACTTTCATTTGACTTAATTAGCATTGTTGCATACAAATGACTTTCATTTGATTTAAAAAACTTTGTGTGAATGTGTTTGACTTTCATTTGACTCAATTAGCTTTTTTGAATGTGTTTGACTTTCATTTGACTCAATTAGCATTGTGGAATGCAATTGACTTCATTTTATTCAAAAAACTTTGTTTGAATGTATTTGACTTTCATTTGATTCTTAAATCTTTGTTGAAAGTGTTTGACTTTCTTTTGACTCACTTAGCTTTGTTGAATGCATTCGACTTTCATTTGATTCAAAAATCTTTGTTTGAATGTGTTCGACTTTCATTTGACTAAATTAGCTTTTTTGAATGTGTTTGACTTTCATTTGACTCAATTAGCATTGTGGAATGCAATTGACTTTCATTTGATTTAAAAAGCTTTGTTTGAATGTATTTGACTTTAATTTGTCAATAAGCTTTGTTGAATGCTTTTGACTTTCATTTGATTCAAAAAGCTTTGTTTGAATGTGTTTGACTTTCATTTGACTCAATTAGCTTTGTTGAAAGTGTTTGACTTTCATTTGACTCAATTAGCTTTGTTTAATACATTTGACTTTCATTTTATTCAAAAAGCTTTGTTTGAATGTCTTTGGCATTCATTTGACTCAATTAGCTTTGTTGAATGTGTTTGACTTTCATTTGACTCAATTACCATTGTGGAATGCAATTGACTTTCATTTGATTTAAAAAGCTTTGTTTGAATGTATTTGACTTTAATTTGATTCTAAAAGCTATGTTGAAAGTGTTTGACTTACATTTGACTCAATTGGCTTTGTTGAATGTGTTCGACTTTCATTTGACTCAATTAGCATTGTAGAATGCAATTGACTTTCATTTGATTCAAAAATCTTTGCTTGAATGTATTTGACTTTCATTTGATTCTAAAAGCTTTGGTTGTAAGTGTTGGACTTTCATTTGACTCAATTAGCTTTGTTGAATTCATTTGACTTTCATTTGATTCTAAAAGCTTTGTTGAAAGTGTTTGACTTTCATTTGACATAATTAGCTTTGTTGAGTGCATTTGACTTTCATTTGATTCAAAATTCTTTGTTTGAATGTGTTTGACTTTCATTTGATTCTAAAAGCTTTGTTGAAAGTGTTTAACCTTCATTTGACTCAATTAGCTTTGTTGAATTCATTTGACTTTCATTTGATTCTAAAAGCTTTGTTTGAATGTGTTTGACTTTCATTAGACTCAATTAGCTTTGTTGAATGTGTTTGACTTTTAATTGACTCAATTAGCATTGTTGAATGCAAACAACTTTAATTTGATTCAAAAAGCTTTTGTCTGAAGGTGTTTGACTTTCATTTGACTCAATAATCTTTTTTGAATGTGTCTTACTTTCATTTGACTCAATTACCATTGTGGAATGCAATTGACTTTCATTTGATTCAAAAAGGTTTGTTTGAATGTATATGACTTTCATTTGATTCTAAAAGCTTTGTTGAAAGTGTTTGACTTTCATTTGACTCAAATAGCTTTGTTGAATGCATTTGACTTTCATTTGATTCAATAAGCTTTGTTTGAATGTGTTTGACTTTCATTTGATTCAATTAGCTTTGTTGAATGTGTTTGACTTTCACTTGACTCAATTAGCTTTGTTAAATGTGTTTGACTTTCATTTGACTTAATTAGCATTGTAGCATACAAATGACTTTCATTTGATTTAAAAAACTTTGTGTGAATGTGTTTGACTTTCATTTGACTCAATTAGCTTTGTTGAATGTGTTTGACTTTCATTTGACTCAATTAGCATTGTGGAATGCAATTGACTTCATTTTATTCAAAAAGCTTTGTTTGAATGTATTTGACTTTCATTTGATTCTTAAACCTTTGTTGAAAGTGTTTGACTTTCTTTTGACTCACTTAGCTTTGTTGAATGCATTCGACTTTCATTTGATTCAAAAACCTTTGTTTGAATGTGTTCGACTTTTATTTGACTAAATTAGCTTTTTTGAATGTGTTTGACTTTCATTTGACTCAATTAGCATTGTGGAATACAATTGACTTTCATTTGATTTAAAAAGCTTTGTTTGAATGTATTTGACTTTAATTTGATTCTAAAAGCTATGTTGAAAGTGTTTGACTTACATTTGACTCAATTAGCTTTGTTGAATGCATTTGACTTTCATTTGATTCAAAAAGCTTTGTTTGAATATGTTTGACTTTTATTTGACTCAATTAGCTTTGTTGAATGTGTTTGACTTTTATTTGACTCAATTAGCATTGTTGAATGCAAATGACTTTAATTTGATTCAAAAAGCTTTGTTTGAATGTGTTTGACTTTCATATGACTCAATTAGCTTTGTTTAATGTGTTTGACTTTCATTTGACTCAATTAACATTGTGGAATGCAATTGACTTTCATTTGATTCAATAAGCTTTGTTTGAATGTGTTTGACTTTCATTTGATTCAATTAGCTTTGTTGAATGTGTTTGACTTTCACTTGACTCAATTAGCTTTGTTAAATGTGTTTGACTTTCATTTGACTTAATTAGCATTGTTGCATACAAATGACTTTCATTTGATTTAAAAAACTTTGTGTGAATGTGTTTGACTTTCATTTGACTCAATTAGCTTTGTTGAATGTGTTTGACTTTCATTTGACTCAATTAGCATTGTGGAATGCAATTGACTTCATTTTATTCAAAAAGCTTTGTTTGAATGTATTTGACTTTCATTTGATTCTTAAATCTTTGTTGAAAGTGTTTGACTTTCTTTTGACTCACTTAGCTTTGTTGAATGCATTCGACTTTCATTTGATTCAAAAAGATTTGTTTGAATGTGTTCGACTTTCATTAGACTAAATTAGCTTTTTCGAATGTGTTTGACTTTCATTTGACTCAATTAGCATTGTGGAATGCAATTGACTTTCATTTGATTTAAAAAGCTTTGTTTGAATGTATTTGACTTTAATTTGATTCTAAAAGCTATGTTGAAAGTGTTTGACTTACATTTGACTCAATTAGCTTTGTTGAATGCATTTGACTTTCATTTGATTCAAAAAGCTTTGTTTGAATATGTTTGACTTTTATTTGACTCAATTAGCTTTGTTGAATGTGTTTGACTTTTATTTGACTCAATTAGCATTGTTGAATGCAAATGACTTTAATTTGATTCAAAAAGCTTTGTTTGAATGTGTTTGACTTTGATATGACTCAATTAGCTTTGTTTAATGTGTTTGACTTTCATTTGACTCAATTAACATTGTGGAATGCAATTGACTTTCATTTGATTCAAAAAGGTTTGTTTGAATGTATTTGACTTTCATTTGATTCTAAAATCTTTGTTGAAAGTGTTTGACTATCATTTGACTCAATTAGCTTTGTTCAATACATTTGACTTTCATTTGATTCAAAAAGCTTTGTTTGAATATGTTTGACTTTCATTTGACTCAATTAGCTTTGTTGAATGTGTTTGACGTTTAATGGACTCTATTAGCATTGTTGAATGCAAACGAATTTAATTACGAAGGAAGATTGTCGCTGCTCTCTGAGGAAGAGACGTCGAGACCACTTCCCGTCTCCTCCCTAGATAAGGATATGGATGCTGAGGCGGCCTCCTCACCGCCTTGGTCGTGGATCTCTTCCACGCTTTGGTCGCATTCCTCCAAAAAGGAATCTGGAGGAGTTGGGGGGCCACGCACTGGAGATCTCTCTGGAGTCGTTTGGTGTCAAGAGCCTGACGTCTCCCTTTCAGGCGTTTGGCCGCCTGAGGCATCACTCCTATAATATGGATCTCGTGCCGTCTGCATTGTCCGAGCCATTGTGTCCTGCACAGACGCGCAAATGGTCAGAATCCAAGCATGAGGGCGGTCCCAACACCCTTAAACGGCACTACCAGTCCTAGACTCAGCCGTCCTTGGAGACCGGCTGGATTCTACCCTAGGTTGTGCCTTGTGTGTTGGTGATAAATCCATTTATTGCAAGGAATATATACAAACGGAAAAATGAAAAAAGAGCTGAAAGAGTCAGAGACGGTACCTTTAGATTTGATATCTGAAGGTAGACGGGTCCGCCTGTGTTGATGCGACTAAATTCTTCGGAAAATATGCCTGACTCAGACGGATGACTTCTGCTCTCTCTTTCAAGAATCTCTCTAAGTTTACTCTGAAATTTTTGTGAAGCGTAAATGAAAATATGAGGGTAAACGGCTATATAAAGAGGGTAAATGAAGGGGTATTCCCGTAATTTACCCAGAAGTTGAAAAGTTAAAATTAGGCGGTAAAATTACCACCACTCAGAGAGTGACGCGTGTCACAGATGCCACGTGGCGTGCCACGTCACACCTGTGAGGGGCAAATGTTTAGAGTAATTTTACCCCTCCTCGTGGCCCAATCAGAGGGTGACACGTGTCAGCCCGAGGATTGTCCAAAGTGGACCTATCCCTGTGTGACACGTGTCATTCCGGATATTTGGGAGAATGTCGGCCTTCAGGCCCAAATCCCGAGAAAGCCGTAATACGGTGCAGCCCATCTCCGATTAGGGTTCTGTCACCTAATCAGGGGCACAAATCCCAATGACCCTATAAATAGGGAGATTCCCCTCTTTTGGAGGACACGTTCTTTCATTTACTAAAAACTGTCCCTTTGATAGTGACAACTGAGCTAGAAAACCTAGCAGATCTCCACCTAAATTTCCGCACCTTTTTCTCTCCTTCAAGTTGCTAACTTGAGCGTTGGAGGCGGAGCACCACCCAAACGGTGTCTCCGTTGATTTTGCAGGTACAGAAGCCCTCCGGACCAGTTTTCGAGTTGTAACTCTCCCAAGGGACAAAAACACCCAAAACAACTTTCATTTTATTCAAAAAGCTTTGTTTGAATGTCTTTGACATTCATTTGACTCAATTAGCTTTGTTGAATGTGTTTGACTTTCATTTGACTCAATTAGCATTGTGGAATGCAATTGACTTTCATTTGATTTAAAAAGCTTTGTTTGAATGTATTTGACTTTCATTTGATTCTAAAAGCTTTGTTGAAAGTGTTTGACTTTCATTTGACTCAATTAGCTTTGTTGAATGCATTTGACTTTTATTTGATTCAAAAAGTTTTTTTGAATGTGTTTGACTTTCATTTGACTCAATTAGCTTTGTTGAATGTGTTTGACTTTCATTTGACTCAATTAGCATTGTGGAATGCAATTGACTTTCATTTGATTCAAAAAGCTTTGTTTGAATGTATTTGACTTTCATTTGATTCTAAAAGCTTTGTTGAAAGTGTTTGACTTTCATTTGACTTAATTAGCTTTGTTGAGTGCATTTGACTTTCATTTGATTCAAAATGCTTTGTTTGAATGTGTCTTACTTTCATTTGATTCTAAAAGCTTTGTTGAAAGTGTTTGACCTTCATTTGACTCAATTAGCTTTGTTGAATTCTTTTGACTTTCATTTGATTCTAAAAGCTTTGTTTGAATGTGTTTGACTTTCATTAGACTCAATTAGCTTTGTTGAATGTGTTTGACTTTCATTTGACTCAATTAGCATTGTTGAATGCAAAGGACTTTCATTTGATTCAAAAAGCTTTGTTTTAATGTGTTTGATATTCAGTTGACTCAATTAGCTTTGTTGAATGTTATTGAGTTTCATTTGACTCAATTAGCATTGTGGAATGCAATTGACTTTCATTTGATTCAAAAAAAACTTTGTTTGAATGTATTTGACTTTCATTTGATTCTTAAAGCTTTTTTGAAAGTGTTTGTCTTTTATTTGACTCAATTAGCTTTGTTTAATGCATTTGACTTTCATTTGATTCAAAAAGCTTTGTTTGAATGTGTTTGACTTTCATTTGACTCAATTAGCTTTGTTGAATGTGTTTGACTTTCATTTGACTCAATTACCATTGTAGAATGCAATTGACTTTCATTTTATTCAAAAAGCTTTGTTTGAATGTATTTGACTTTAATTTGATTCTAAAAGCTATGTTGAAAGTGTTTGACTTTCATTTGACTCAATTAGCTTTGTTGAATGCATTTGACTTTCATTTGATTCAAAAAGCTTTGTTTGAATGTGTTTGACTTACATTTGACTCAATTAGCTTTGTTGAATGTGTTTGACTTTCATTTGACTCAATTAGCATTGTAGAATGCAATTGACTTTCATTTGATTAAAAAAGCTTTGTTTGAATGTATTTGACTTTCATTTGATTCTAAAAGCTTTGTTGAAAGTGTTTGACTTTCATTTGACTTAATTAGCTTAATTGAGTGCATTTGACTTTCATTTGATTTAAAATGCTTTGTTTGAATGTGTCTTACTTTCATTTGATTCTAAAAGCTTTGTTGAAAGTGTTTGACCTTCATTTGACTCAATTAGCTTTGTTGAATTCATTTGACTTTCATTTGATTCTAAAAGCTTTGTTTGAATGTGTTTGACTTTCATTAGACTCAATTAGCTTTGTTGAATGTGTTTGACTTTCATTTTACTCAATTAGCATTGTTGAATGCAAAGGACTTTCATTTGATTCAAAAAGCTTTGTTTTAATGTGTTTGATATTCAGTTGACTCAATTAGCTTTGTTGAATGTTATTGAGTTTCATTTGACTCAATTAGCATTGTGGAATGCAATTAACTTTCATTTGATTCAAAAAAAACTTTGTTTGAATTGATTTCACTTTCATTTGATTCTTAAAGCTTTGTTGAAAGTGTTTGACTTTTATTTGACTCAATTAGCTTTGTTTAATGCATTTTACTTTCATTTGATTCAAAAATCTTTGTTTGAATGTGTTTGACATTAATTTGACTCAATTATCTTTGTTGAATGTGTTTGACTTTCATTTGACTCAATTACCATTGTGGAATGCAATTGACTTTCATTTGATTCAAAAAGCGTTGTTTGAATGTATTTGACTTTAATTTGATTTTAAAAGCTATGTTGAAAGTGTTTGACTTTCATTTGACTCAATTAGCTTTGTTGAATGCATTTGACTTTCATTTGATTCAAAAAGCTTTGTTTGAATGTGTTTGACTTTCATTTGACTCAATTAGCTTTGTTGAATGTGTTTGACTTTCATTTGACTCAATTACCATTGTAAAATGCAATTTAGTTTCATTTGATTCAAAAAGCTTTGTATGAATGTATTTGACTTTCATTTGATTCTAAAACCTTTGTTAAAAGTGTTTGACTTTCATTTTACTCCATTAGCTTTGTTGAATGCATTTGACTTTCATTTGATTCAAAATGCTTTGTTTGAATGTGTTTGACTTTCATTTGACTCAATTAGCTTTGTTGAATTCATTTGACTTTCGTTTGATTCAAAAAGCTTTGTTTGAATGTGTTTAACTTTCATTTGACTCAATTAGCTTTGTTGAATGTGTTTGACTTTCATTTGACTCAATTACCATTGTGGAATGTAATTGACTTTCATTTGATTTAAAAAGCTTTGTTTGAATGTATTTGACTTTCATTTGATTCTAAAAGCTTTATTGAAAGTGTTTGACTTTCATTTGACTCAATTAGCTTTGTTGAATGCATTTGACTTTCATTTGATTCAAAAAGTTTTTTTGAATGTGTTTGACTTTCATTTGACTCAATTAGCTTTGTTGAATGTGTTTGACTTTCATTTGACTCAATTGGCATTGTGGAATGCAATCGACTTTCATTTGATTCAAAAAGCTTTGTTTGAATGTATTTGACTTTAATTTGATTCTAAAAGCTATGTTGAAAGTGTTTGACTTTCATTTGACTCAATTATCTTTGTTGAATGCATTTGACTTTCATTTGATTCAAAAAGCTTTGTTTGAATGTGTTTGACTTACATTTGACTCATTTAGCTTTGTTGAATGTGTTTGACTTTCATTTGACTCAATTAGCATTGTAGAATGCAATTGACTTTCATTTGATTATAAAAGCTTTGTTTGAATGTATTTGACTTTCATTTAATTCTAAAAGCTTTGTTGAAAGTGTTTGTCTTTCATTTGACTTATATAGCTTTGTTGAGTGCATTTGACTTTCATTTGATTCAAAAATGCTTTGTTTGAATGTGTCTTACTTTCATTTGATTCTAAAAGCTTTGTTGAAAGTGTTTGACCTTCATTTGACTCAATTAGCTTTGTTGAATTCATTTAACTTTCATTTGATTCTAAAAGCTTTGTTTGAATGTGTTTGACTTTCATTAGACTCAATTAGCTTTGTTGAATGTGTTTGACTTTCATTTTACTCAATTAGCATTGTTGAATGCAAAGGACTTTCAATTGATTCAAAAAGCTTTGTTTTAATGTGTTTGATATTCAGTTGACTCAATTAGCTTTGTTGAATGTTATTGAGTTTCATTTGACTCAATTAGCATTGTGGAATGCAATTGACTTTCATTTAATTCAAAAAAAACTTTGTTTGAATTGATTTGACTTTTATTTGATTCTTAGAGCTTTGTTGAAAGTGTTTGACTTTTATTTGACTCAATTAGCTTTGTTTAATGCATTTGACTTTCATTTGATTCAAAAAGCTTTGTTTGAATGTGTTTGACATTAATTTGACTCAATTATCTTTGTTGAATGTGTTTGACTTTCATTTGACTCAATTACCATTGTGGAATGCAATTGACTTTCATTTGATTCAAAAAGCGTTGTTTGAATGTATTTGACTTTAATTTGATTTTAAAAGTTATGTTGAAAGTGTTTGACTTTCATTTGACTCAATTAGCTTTGTTGAATGCATTTGACTTTCATTTGATTCAAAAAGCTTTGTTTGAATGTGTTTGACTTTCATTTGACTCAATTAGCTTTGTTGAATGTGTTTGACTTTCATTTGACTCAATTACCATTGTAGAATGCAATTGAGTTTCATTTGATTCAAAAAGCTTTGTTTGAATGTATTTGACTTTCATTTGATTCTAAAGGCTTTGTAAAAGTGTTTGACTTTCATTTGACTCCATTAGCTTTGTTGAATGCATTTGACCTTCATTTGATTCAAAATGCTTTGTTTGAATGTGTTTGACTTTCATTTGACTCAATTAGCTTTGTTGAATTCATTTGACTTTCGTTTGATTCAAAAAGCTTTGTTTGAATGTGTTTGACTTTCATTTGACTCAATTATCTTTGTTGAATGTGTTTGATTTTCATTTGACTCAATTACCATTGTGGAATGTAATTGACTTTCATTTGATTTAAAAAGCTTTGTTTGAATGTATTTGGCTTTCATTTGATTCTAAAAGCTTTGTTGAAAGTGTTTGACTTTCATTTGACTCAATTAGCTTTGTTGAATGCATTTGACTTTCATTTGATTCAAAAAGTTTTTTTGAATGTGTTTGACTTTCATTTGACTCAATTAGCTTTGTTGAATGTGTTTGACTTTCATTTGACTCAATTAGCATTGTGGAATGCAATCGACTTTCATTTGATTGAAAAAGCTTTGTTTGAATGTATTTGACTTTAATTTTATTCTAAAAGCTATGTTGAAAGTGTTTGACTTTCATTTGACTCAATTAGCTTTGTTGAATGCATTTGACTTTCATTTGATTCAAAAAGCTTTGTTTGAATGTGTTTGACTTACATTTGACTCAATTAGCTTTGTTGAATATGTTTGACTTTCATTTGACTCAATTGGCATTGTAGAATGCAATTGACTTTCATTTGATTCAAAAAGCTTTGTTTGAATGTATTTGACTTTCATTTGATTCTAAAAGCTTTGTTGAAAGTGTTTGACTTTCACTTGACTTAATTAGCTTTGTTGAGTGCATTTGACTATCATTTGATTCAAAATGCTTTGTTTGAATGTGTCTTACTTTCATTTGATTCTAAAAGCTTTGTTGAAAGTATTTGACCTTCATTTAACTCATTTAGCTTTGTTGAATTCATTTGACTTTCATTTGATTCTAAAAGCTTTATTTGAATGTGAGTGACTTTCATTAGACTCAATTAGCTTTGTTGAATGTGTTTGACTTTCATTTGACTCAATTAGCGTTGTTGAATGCAAGGGACTTTCATTTGATTCAAAAAGCTTTGTTTTAATGTGTTTGATATTCAGTTGACTTAATTAGCTTTGTTGAATGTTATTGAGTTTCATTTGACTCAATTAGCATTGTGGAATGCAATTGACTTTCATTTGATTCAAAAAAAACTTTGTTTGAATGTATTTGACTTTCATTTGATTCTTAAAGCTTTGTTGAAAGTGTTTGACTTTTATTTGACTCAATTAGCTTTGTTTAATGCATTTGACTTTCATTTGATTCAAAAAGCTTTGTTTGAATGTGTTTGACATTAATTGGACTCAATTATCTTTGTTGAATGTGTTTGACTTTCATTTGACTCAATTACCATTGTGGAATGCAATTGACTTTCATTTGATTCAAAAAGCGTTATTTGAATGTATTTGACTTTAATTTGATTTTAAAAAATATGTTGAAAGTGTTTGACTTTCATTTGACTCAATTAGCTTTGTTGAATGCATTTGACTTTCATTTGATTCAAAAAACTTTGTTTGAATGTGTTTGACTTTCATTTGACTCAATTAGATTTGTTGAATGTGTTTGACTTTCATTTGACTCAATTACCATTGTAGAATGCAATTGACTTTCATTTGATTCAAAAAGCTTTGTTTGAATGTATTTGACTTTCATTTGATTCTAAAAGCTTTGTTAAAAGTGTTTGACTTTCATTTGACTCCATTAGCTTTGTTGAATGCATTTGACTTTCATTTGATTCAAAATGCTTTGTTTGAATGTGTTTGACTTTCATTTGACTCAATTAGCTTTGTTCAATTCATTTGACTTTCGTTTGATTCAAAAAGCTTTGTTTGAATGTGTCTTACTTTCATTTGATTCTAAAAGCTTTGTTGAAAGTATTTGACCTTCATTTAACTCAATTAGCTTTGTTGAATTCATTTGACTTTCATTTGATTCTAAAAGCTTTATTTGAATGTGAGTGACTTTCATTAGACTCAATTAGCTTTGTTGAATGTGTTTGACTTTCATTTGACTCAATTAGCGTTGTTGAATGCAAAGGACTTTCATTTGATTCAAAAAGCTTTGTTTTAATGTGTTTGATATTCAGTTGACTTAATTAGCTTTGTTGAATGTTATTGAGTTTCATTTGACTCAATTAGCATTGTGGAATGCAATTGACTTTCATTTGATTCAAAAAAAACTTTGTTTGAATGTATTTGACTTTCATTTGATTCTTAAAGCTTTGTTGAAAGTGTTTGACTTTTATTTGACTCAATTAGCTTTGTCTAATGCATTTGACTTTCATTTGATTCAAAAAGCATTGTTTGAATGTGTTTGACATTAATTGGACTCAATTATCTTTGTTGAATGTGTTTGACTTTCATTTGACTCAATTACCATTGTGGAATGCAATTGACTTTCATTTGATTCAAAAAGCGTTATTTGAATGTATTTGACTTTAATTTGATTTTAAAAAATATGTTGAAAGTGTTTGACTTTCATTTGACTCAATTAGCTTTGTTGAATGCATTTGACTTTCATTTGATTCAAAAAACTTTGTTTGAATGTGTTTGACTTTCATTTGACTCAATTAGCTTTGTTGAATGTGTTTGACTTTCATTTGACTCAATTACCATTGTAGAATGCAATTGACTTTCATTTGATTCAAAAAGCTTTGTTTGAATGTATTTGACTTTCATTTGATTCTAAAAGCTTTGTTAAAAGTGTTTGACTTTCATTTGACTCCATTAGCTTTGTTGAATGCATTTGACTTTCATTTGATTCAAAATGCTTTGTTTGAATGTGTTTGACTTTCATTTGACTCAATTAGCTTTGTTGAATTCATTTGACTTTCGTTTGATTCAAAAAGCTTTGTTTGAATGTGTTTGACTTTCATTTGACTCAATTAGCTTTGTTGAATGTGTTTGACTTTCATTTGACTCAATTAGCATCGTTGAATGCAAATGACTTTCATTTGATTCAAAAAGTTTTGTTTGAATGTGTTTTCCATTCAGTTGACTCAATTAGCTTTAATTTGTTGAATGTATTTGACTTTCATTTTATCAATTAGCATTGTAGAATGCAATTGACTTTCATTTGATTCAAAAAGCTTTGTTTGAATGTATTTGACTTTCATTTGATTCTTAAAGCTTTGTAGAAAGTGTTTGACTTTCATTTGACTCAATTAGCATTGTTGAATGCAAATGACTTTCATTTGATTTAAAAAGCTTTGTTTGAATGTGTTTGACTTTTATTTGACTCAATTAGCTTTGTTGAATGTGTTTGACTTTCATTTGACTCAATTAGCATTGTGGAATGCAATTGACTTTCATTTGATTAAAAAGCTTTATTTGAATGTATTTGACTTTCGTTTGATTCTTAAATCTTTGTTGAAAGTCTTTGACTTTCATTTGACTCACTTACCTTTGTTGAATCCATTTGACTTTCATTTGATTCAGAAAGCTTTGTTTGAATGTGTTTGACTTTCATTTGACTCAATTAACTTTGTTAAATGTGTTTAACTTTCATTTGGCTCAATTAGCATTGTTGAATGCAAATGACTTTCATTTAATTCAAAAAGCTTTGTTTGATTGTGTTTAACTGTAATTTGACTCAGTAATCGTTGTTGAATGTGTTTGACTTTCATTTGACTCAATTAGCATTGTGGAATGCAATTAACTTTCATTTGATTCAAAAAACTTTGTTTGAATGTATTTGACTTTCATTTGATTATAAAAGCTTTGTTGAAAGTGTTTGACTTTCATTTGACTCAAATAGCTTTGTTGAATGCATTTGACTTTCATTTGATTCAAAAAGCTTTGTTTGAATGTATTTCACTTTAATTTGATTCTAAAAGCTATGTTGAAAGTGTTTGACTTTTATTTGACTCAATTAGTTTTGTGGAATGCATTTGACTTTCATTTGATTCAAAAAGCTTTGTTTGAATGTGTTTGACTTTCATTTGACTCAATTAGCTTTGTTGAATGTGTTTGACTTTCATTTGACTCAATTAGCATTGTAGAATGCAATTGACTTTCATTTTATCAAAAAGCTTTTTTTGAATGTATTTGACATTCATTTGATTCTAAAAGCTTTGTTAAAAGTGTTTGACTTTCATTTGACTCAATTAGCTTTGTTGAATGCATTTGACTTTCATTTGATTCAAAATCCTTTGTTTGAATGTGTTTGACTTTCATTAGATTCTAAAAGCTTTGTTGAAAGTGTTTAACTTTCTTTTGACTTAATTAGCTTTGTTGAATTCATTTGACTTTCATTTGATTTAAAAAGCTTTGTTTGAATGTGTTTGACTTTCATTTGACTCAATTAGCTTTGTTGAATGTGTTTGACTTTCATTTGACTCAATTAGCATTGTTGAATGCAAATGACTTTCATTTAATTCAAAAAGCTTTGTTTGAATGTGTTTGACTGTCATTTGACTCAATAATCTTTGTTGAATGTGTTTGACTTTCATTTGACTCAATTAGCATTGTGGAATGCAATTAACTTTCATTTGATTCAAAAAGTTTTGTTTGAATGTTGACAAGAGGAAAATGCATGTCGTTATCTACCCTTTCCCCAAGCCAAACTAAATTTATAAACACCTAACCAACCTTATATGAATATAGGGCAAGTTAAGGGTCGATCCCAAGGGAATGCAATGATGAAAACTAAAGTCTAAGTCAAGCTACCTCGGAGTCGAAAATGAGATTATGGTTGGTGCTAAAATGAACTAGATCAAATTCAACAAATAATCAAGGGTCTAAACACTAAGGATATGGGTTCCACATGCAAGATCAATGATAATGCTAGATTAAAGCTCAATCAGTTAATTCAAGTATTGCAATGGACAAACAATAGTAGCAATCAAGAGAGTTCAAATACTATCTCCTATAGGCCAATCTAGTGGTCACTATGAAAGGCAAACCAAGAAGAATCACAAGCAAACTCAATCAATTAGAGCAACCTTTAAATCAATTGGTCATGTCATTAAGAGTTGCAATGCAATCTAGATTAATCATAAAGGGTGATCAATCCTAATCTAATCAATCTCATGCAAAACTATGTCAACCAATTTAATTGCAACAAATCAACCAATCAAAGAGCATCAACTAGCATTTCCATTAATCAAACATGCTTCCCCCTTTCCCTAGCAACTAATCTACTGACTAATCATGGTGAGATTCAAAACCAAATAACTAGATATTGTATTGAGCATCATTCTATATCAAAATCTAATAGAAATCAAAGTATTCAATATTATCAAACTCAAATCCAAGAAAAACAAGCATCAAGCAAAAAGAATCAAATAGCAAGTAAGTAAAAGATGAAAGAAGGAAGAGATTCTCACTAATATTGATGATTGAAAATGAAGAAATCCAAACTCGATTGCTCAAATGTTGAAATACAAATCCAAAACCAAGAATTCCTCTCTAACTTCTCTCTCTAAAACTAAGCTAATGAAATATTATCAAAAAGTTGGATTCAAAAAGGAAATACAATTCTATTTATAAGCTAAGAAGAAATCGGCAGCTCCCGCACCCTCTCCCTATAGACCTGCGCCCGCGGAAAAATGGGTACGGAACCCCCGCGGGCTGTCTGGCCAGCACCTGCGCCCGCGGCATCAGGGGCCCGCACCCGCGGGGAAATGACCCGCGCCCGCGGCAAAATCCCCTGCTGCCAAAGGCTGATCAGGGGGCCGCGATCTCTTTGAGGGGAGAGACCTCTCCATTTTACCCGCGCCCGCGGGAAGCCCTCGGGGCAACTGTGGGGAGTTCCTGCCTCATTTTGACACTTTTTCTCGTCTTGGGCCCGCGCCCGCGGCAAGATGGCCCGCGCCTGCGGCCTGCTAGAGATACCTTGGGGACCTCTCCGAGGCCTCTCTAAGCCCTCTCTAGTCAAATGCTTCTTCCTTGCTTGATCATTGAGGTCCCGAATTGCATCCTTTGCCAAGGTGATCCTCACAATACCTACACAAGTAAACAAAGGAAGGAAATAAAAGGGAAAAAGAGCAAAATAAAGGAAAACACGATAAAAACACGAGAATCATAAAGAAAGAGGAAAAAGGAGAAACTAAAGGAAAAAGGACCAAAACTAAGAGAAGAAAGCAACAAAAAGGGAAAGAAATAACCTTAAAGACTACCCTATGAGTGCCATAAATGACACTCATCAAATTCCCCCAAGCTAGACTTTTGCTCGTCCCGAGCAAAACAAAGGCCAAGAAGGAATAAGGAGGGAAAAATAAAAAGAAAAAGAGGGCTAAGAATTTACACTAGGACTTACTGTCGTAGGAATCACGGTTGTTTTTAGCTACAACAAGCCATTTTGAACCCCTAGATCGCTCAAGAAGACGAGTAGTGATGCTCTCGTAAGGGTATCCTAAGAGTTTACCCATAACTCTCCACCAAGACCCCAAGAGGCAAACCAAAGAAAGAAAAGAAAGAGGAAAAAAGGAAACAAAATCCTTACGAAATGGACTTTACGAAGAGACTATAATTCAAATGAATAGCGACCTTTCTAAAGTGAATTATGGTATGCACGTTATAAGATACCTGTTATTTCGGATGATATACTACAAGAGGGGGGGGTGAATTGTAGTATGTTCCTAGTGCCTACTTTTCGCGGAATATAAAACTGATTGCTGTTAGGAACTTAGACAGTGCAAAGCGGATTTTACGAGGAAACCATCCAGGGCCCAACTGGAAGTAAAACCTCGACCCTACCATAGGGATTTCAAACACAAACCATTTCACTATAATAGGGCAAACACCAAGTTACAACCTATTATGCACAGACCTTTACTCACAAGTTCCTGCTCGGAAACTTGCTACTCGATAAGACTCTATCCTATCCAATCTAAGTCCCACACTTAGATTCACTCGTACTACCAAAGTACTACTCACTCGGCCTCTCACTAGAAGCTCAATCGGCTTCACCTTGAAGCTCACACATTGCACTCTTACAATATAATTATTACGAGAATCCTCACGAACTCTCACACCCCAATACATAAAACACTCAAAACCCTTTTTCCCAATTACAAGATCTCAAAGAATTACTCTAAATACATACCAATGAATAAAGAGATAAAACTAATATGCTGGACACTCAAGATCTGATCTGGAACTGTCTGGACGAACTGAAACCAAACCTGACTGGAGCTTCGACCTGGAAGTCTGACTTAGCTTCGTGGTGAAGGATGAAACCATTAAGCACGACCACTCAGCTTCGTCAACCTCAACTTTGAATGAATACATATGAGCATATTTATAGTACACCCAAATTATTCTTTTCGTAAAAGATAAGTTTTATTAAAAGATAGAAATAAAAGATATTTTCCAAAGATAAGTTTTCCATAATTATATCTTTTGTCAAGAATATATTTTGTCAATAATAATAAGATATAATTACCATAAAATCTGATTTTATCTAGATCATATATTTTCCAAATATACTAATATATCTTACCATATCTTTTTACAAAAGATATAATTACCATATCTTTTTACAAAAGATATACTTGCCATAAAATTAGATTTTATTTAAAACTTATTTTGCTGAAAATATTTTCCAAAAATAACTTATCTTTTTCAACAAGGATTTATTAGAAAATAAATATCTTTATTCTGTAAAACCAAATCCTTAAAAGATATGCACGTGGTAGATTAAATATATAATCATTAAATTCGACCTGCGATCTTTAACGACGTGCAGACGTAAGTTCCAATTAGGTTTTGGAACTCTGACAGTCTCTGAGTTCCTGACAAGTCAGTAACTCTAATTTCATTGACTATCATGAGTTCACCTTGGTTCTTTAGACTTGTTCCAGACTGACTTTTATGTCCAACATACTTACATGAATCCTAGAGCGATATACTTCGATTTCTCCGTCTTCATGTTGTTTCTTTGAAACTCTTGTTCTGGAATCTTGTAGTATTGATGTATTCTAGTTCTCGGGGCAACGTTCCACTTCTGGAACTAAGTTCCTGTTAGGGAACTCTTCATGTACCTGTTAGGGAACATGGAACTCTTCATGTACCTGTTAGGGAACATGCTCCGGCTCTCGTGGGAAAGCCTGCCGAAAGTTCCTTCTGGATCTTGTTAGAGAATACCTTCAGGTTCTTTCGTAGTTTAGTTCTCGTGGGAGAACTTGCTTTGGGTTTATTCATTCTCTCTTGTTCCTCTTGAAGTCTTCTATGTTCCAACCCATTGACTTCACCTAAGTCAGTTCCTGTCTTCACATAAACACTTAAGAGAAACATTAGATTGAAGTTTGTTTGTCATAAACAAACTTCAAGTGAGAGAACTAATTAAACTTAAAGCTTATGTAAATACTCCTACACATATACTACTCATGTATGCATAGTGTACTTACCTCATGAAGCTAACATATGCAAACACCTATTTACATAGTTACCTTCATGGTTCCTTAGCCATCATCATGCTTATCAACCATAACACTCATCATTGTTCTTGTTCTTCTATTGCTTATCATATATTGCTTAAGTTCCTTATATACTTGTCATTGCTCAGGTTCCTTGTATCCTGTTCCAAGTATAACTTGTTCTTTCTATGCACAACTTAACAAACACATTAGATAGATAATCATCATTAGTTTATAATCATCAAAACCTGATTACTCAACAATACCTAAGGTTGATTGAAACATAAATATGCTAAGCATAGGAACTAGTTATCACACTCCACCTTCATCCCAAACAGTCTTACCGCGTTCCCCCTACTAATCTCATATCTCCCCTTAGTGAGCATCTCATAGATTCCGCGAAGGAACCGGAAAAAGATCAAAGTTTTTAGGCTACTCGACATCTTGATTTCGCATCCCCTTTCCTTAGTCCACAACCTATGATTCCCTCCACCGATGAAAGACTCAACTTCTAGGTCCAAAGGTCTTCCCCAAGGTTGTAACATAAGGCAAGAAGGGTAAAGATAGGCTAAAAATTTAAAATTTGGTGGTTATCCTAAAATGTGAAGCAAAGACCGGCCAAATCTCAACACCAAACTTAAGTAATCACCAAACAAAAATGTATTAACACCCCCAAGCTTATTCAAAGCAATACTCTACTAAAATAAGACCAAAAGCGTGAAGACTTAACGCTTCCCCCCCCCCCCCCCCCAAAGCTAAAGGAAGCATTTTCCTCAATGCAAAGGGAGGTGAAAGACACTTGGTGTATTTTTTTATTTTATATTTTTATTTTTATTTTTATTTTTATTTTTTTATTTTTTTATTTTTTTTTGAAATTTCTCATACACCTTTAAAGCATTAGTCCTTGCCTCTTTCTCAATTCGGACGGCTTTTACAAAAGCATTTACCATTATTCACAAAAACGACTCAAATAAGTGTACCAAATCGAACCAAACCCCAACTTCATACACCGCAATCACCAAACATTGACCCTTGCTTCACAAAAACCAAAAAGATAGAGAATGAAACAAAAGGCACAAAATATCTAATTATGCGGCTTGAAAAGAGGGAAGAAGGCTCAAAGGGGTAACAAGTAGGTAAATGTATCCCAATTCCAAAAAAAAAAAAAAAAAAAAAAAAAAAACATAAAAGGGACTATCCTAAAAAAAAAAAAAAAAGAAAGATACCTCCCCGAAAAAACTGTCTTTGTCCTTCCTAGGTAGTTCGGTCACGGTCTTTTAGGAATCATATGCTAAGATTCTAGATTAGGTTTGCGAAAATCAAGGATCCATGCCGCTCATGCAAGAATTTGATGAAAGCTTGAACAATTATACATCTCGCATGGTTGTAGCAAAAAACTCACTAAGGTTGTCAAATCAAAGATAGGGAGCAACTACCTACATGCCACAAACGAGTAGAATCCGGCTTCATGATCCCCCTAGTTCTAGACAACTATCTTATCATGCTTTATCCTAGAATCAACCAAACGTAATCTCAAACCGTGCATACCATAATTACCTAGGAAGACTATTATTCAAAAGCAAGAGTCCATTGCATACAAGTCTGACATTCAAAAAGAGAAATAGTAAAAAGAAAGCCTCAAAAAGATATGCACGCCAACAAGAACAAAAGATAAAAAAAGAAAGAAAAAGATGGAAAACTAAGATATAAATAAGAAAGGGAAAGAGGAAAGAGCAATGATGCAATCATAACACGTTTATCCCAATCGACATACAATTGGTCTAATGGCCACATCGCCAAAGACCCCAAGCACACTAGGTGTTAAATTCATACATCCTCGAACCGTTCAACTTCCCCTAAGTCTAATCTTAATCTAAGCAACCAAGAAAACAAAGAAGCGAAAATAAAAAGGAGTAAAATAAGAAAGGCCTCACCAAGTGTCCGTGCTAGACTAAAGTACCCAAAGAGTAAGAACGAGCTTCTCCAAAGGGCTTCGCAATCCAAAGCATGAACTACGAACAAGGTGAGTAAAAGAAAAGAAAGCTATATATATACAAAATGAAATTGTTAGTAACTTCCAAACAAAAGCAAACAATAAAAAACACTTAAACACTAACTATATACAAAAACCTAGAAGAACCCATCATCATCCAAACCAAAAATTTATTTCTTTGTTTTTTTTTTATTTTAGAAAGTTCCCAAAAACCATCATCCGAAGAAATAATCAACAACAAGCAACAGAACATCGAGACCAATAGCCAAGATCAACCAAAAAAATCTTATAAAAAACTTCCCACCGAGCCCAAGGTGCCGCCCCCATGCAAACACATCCTTTTTGACCCTCCCCCCCTCACAAAATGAAAGCATCGACCCCGATGCCGACAAACATGCAAAAATAGGGAAAAAGAGATAACAAAAAAGGAGACAAATATGCAAAAAGGGAACTATTGGCCACCGGGGCCGGCACCATCATCACCTCCAAAACCATCACCCACATCCCAACCTCCGGTGAAACCGGGAGGAAATCCATAATGACCCTTAAATAGGTCTTGTTGGGATGGGGTCAATTGGTCAAAGGGCTCTTGTTGAACAAGGGGCTCGGGGTGACGGGGGTCAACATAATAATAAGCGGGGTCACCCCTGTAATCACTCGCCCCCGAGACCCTATAATCATAGGGCGGGAAGTTGCGCCTTGGCACATCGGGGGTCTCAACCCCTTGCCAATAAGGGTACGTAGGGAGGCCGTCACCACCCCGGGAAGGTACCGGCCCTTGTTGGGGCGGCACATAAGGATAGTTGACCGGGGGTGCGACCTCCCCCCTACGTACACTAGCGTCATACAAGGCGCTAGTTTGATAAGATAAAGTTTGGTGGTCAGAAAACATACCTTGTATGCTCAATTGCATGCGTTCCATGTGGGCTCTCATGGCCTCCATTTCCCGGAGATAAGCATCTCCTTGGAAGTCTTGTTGATGTTGTTCATGTTGATGTTGTTGTTGTCGTTGTTGTCTTCTCTCTCTTCTTCTTCCTTGAGCATCCTCCTGGAAATGCTCATGTTGTTCATGAAACGGTTGTTGTTGTTGTTGCTCCTCTTGTTCTTCTCCTCTTCCTTCCTCCTCCTCATGCACTCCCTCAGCAAAATTTGCATCCTCCTCCATCTCATCCTCATCAATCCTACCATTGTCCCTAGGGACCATCCAAACATTCCTAGCTTGGCGAAAAATGGAGGTAGCGGCCGGGTTAGGGAGAAGGCAATGGTGGGTATTCCTCACTAGCCAAGAGTAGGTACCGGCTCTCCTAGTACTAGTTATGAAACGGAGGGTGTTAACCTGCGTCAAACTAATCCAAATGTCTTCACTCCCTCCAACCGGAGTGCAAGACTCTAAGAACCGCTCTTGGTTAAAATACCGCACTAAACGGGTCACCATGCCCCCACAATGAATTTCCTCCGTCTTTCCCCATGCATGATCTCCTTGCAACCCTCCAAGAAAATGTACCCAAAGTTTATCCTAGATCCCAACTCCGGCTTAGTAGCCATCCACAAGACCATGATCTCCTCTCGAGACAACTTTCCCAAATCTTGCTTACTATAAACCGAGTACCCGAGAATTCTATGTAGGATGTTAAAGGCCGAATGAATGATCTCACTAGCAAGGGAAATTTTGGAGTTAAACTGTTTTTTGTGGGCTATGGTTCTCCACCAAGCGACCTCATTGTACTCACTTTGGGCAAGGGATATTAGGGGCTCGAAGATATCACCATTTGGGTTAAAACCTAGGGCAACATTAAACTCGGCTAGGTTCATGGTGTGCTTAACATTGAAGAGTTGGAAGGAGATGATGTAGTCGGTTTCCCCTACCCTATTGAATTCAAAGGTGGAGAAAAACTCAATTGAAGGCTCCAAGTAGGTTCGGGGGTTAGATTTCAAAAACTCACCCAAGCTTAGGTTTTCAAGGAGTACATCAAGGTCATTATCTATCCCTAGCTTGGCCATGTCATCACGAAAATAATGGCGGGGGGGTCTAAACTTTCGGTCTTTCATTTTGTTATAGATGGGCAATTGTTTAGACTGGTTCCACAATTTTAGAGGTGGTAGAGGAGGAGGGGCGTCATCTTGGTTTGGGGAATGTGTTTGGGATTGAGGGTTTGAGGATTGGCCTTGAGAAGATTGGCCGGGAGATTGGTTCGGGCGCTTTTTGCTACTCTTAACTTTTCTCAACAAATTCATTTTTTTACCACACAAGTTCACAAAAATTCACAAGAAATAATCCAACTCCCTCAAACAAGCAACAAACACCTCAAACACTCACAATCCTCCTTTCAAATCCAACCAAACCCCCAAAAACTACAAGGTACCTGTTTCAATCAACACAACAACCAAAATTCCAACAACAAATACCAATATTAACAATCATCCATCAAATATATGCAAGATTTATCAAGAAAAATCAATCATCACTCAAAAATACCAAATTTCACAAAAATAACCATGAAACACAAAAATCATGCTCAAAATCAAGATAAACCAACCAATGTAAAGAAATCAAGTGAAATTGACAAGAATAATACAAAGGTTAGAAGTATACCAAGATTGGAGACTCAAATCAAGCTTAGAGCACCACACACTACCGAAATTTGCCGAAAAACCACGAGAAACTTGAGTAGAAGTGATGAAAATGGAGAAATAAGGTAGATTTTGTGAAAATTTGATGGAAAATTTGAAGAAAGGAGTAAGGATTTGATGATTTGGGATTAGGGTTTGAGTGTATGTATATCAAAATCTAATAGAAATCAAAGTATTCAATATTATCGAACTCAAATCCAAGAAAAACAAGCATCAAGCAAAAAGAATCAAATAGCAAGTAAGTAAAAGATGAAAGAAGGAAGAGATTCTCACTAATATTGATGATTGAAAAAGAAGAAATCCAAACTTGATTGATCAAATGTTGAGTTACAAATCCAAAACCAAGAATTCCTCTCTAACTTCTCTCTAACTTCTCTCTCTAAAACTAAGCTAATCTAATATTATCAAAAAGTTGGATTCAAAAAGGAAATACAATTCTATTTATAAGCTAAGAAGAAATCGGCAGCTCTCGCGCCCGCGGAAAAATGGGTACGGAACCACCCGCGGGCTGTCTAGGCAGCACCCGCGCCCGCGGCATCAGGGCCCGCGCCCGCGGGGAAATGACCCACGCCCGCGGGAAAATCCCCTGCTCCCAAAGGCTGATCAGGGGGCCGCGGTCTCTCTGAGGGGAGAGACCTCTCCATTTTACCCGCGCCCGCGGGAAGCCCTCGGGGCAACCGCGGGGAGTTCCTGCCTCATTTTGACACTTTTGCTTGTCTTGGGCACGCGCCCGCGGCCTGCTTGAGATACCTTGGAGACCTCTCCGAGGCCTCTCCAAGGCCTCTCTAAGCCCTCTCTAGTCAAATGCTTCTTTCTTGTTTGATCATTGAGGCCCCGAATTGCATCCTTTGCCAAGGCGATCCTCACAATACCTACACAAGTAAACAAAGGAAGGAAATAAAAGGGAAAAAGAGCAAAATAAAGGAAAACACGATAAAAACACGAGAATCATAAAGAAAGAGGAAAAAGGAGAAACTAAAGGAAAAAGGACCAAAACCAAGAGAAGAAAGCAACAAAAAGGGAAAGAAATAACCTAAAAAGACTACCCTATGAGTGCCACAAATGACACTCATCAAATGTATTTGACTTTCATTTGATTTTAAAAGCTTTGTTGAAAGTGTTTGACTTTCATTTCACTCAAATAGCTTTGTTGAATGCATTTGACTTTCATTTGATTCAAAATGCTTTGTTTGAATGTGTTTGACTTTGATTTGATTATAAAAGCTTTGTTGAAAGTGATTGACTTTCATTTGACTCAATTAGCTTTGTTGAATTCATTTGACTTTCATTTGATTCAAAAAGCTTTGTTTGAATGTGTTTGACTTTCATTTGACTTAATTAGCATTGTAGAATGCAATTGACTTTCATTTGATTCAAAAAGCTTTGTTTGAATCTATTTGACTTTCATTTGATTCTTAAAGCTTTGTTGAAGGTGTTTGACTTTCATTTGATTCAAAATGCTTTGTTTGAATGTGTTTGACTTTGATTTGATTATAAAAGCTTTGTTGAAAGTGATTGACTTTCATTTGACTCAATTAGCTTTGTTGAATTCATTTGACTTTCATTTGATTCAAAAAGCTTTGTTTGAATGTGCTTGACTTTCATTTGACTTAATTAGCATTGTAGAATGCAATTGACTTTCATTTGATTCAAAAAGCTTTGTTTGAATCTATTTGACTTTCATTTGATTCTTAAAGCTTTGTTGAAGGTGTTTGACTTTCATTTGACTTAATTAGCTTTGTTGAATAAATTTGACTTTCATTTGATTCAAAATGCTTTGTTTGAATGTGTTTGACTTTCATTTGATTCTAAAAGCTTTGTTGAAAGTGTTTGACTTTCATTTGACTCAATTATCTTTGTTGAATGCATTTGACTTTCATTTGATTCAAAAACCTTTGTTTGAATGTGGGTTTGACATTCATTTGACTCAATAGCTTTGTTGAATGTGTTTGACTTTCATTTGACTCAATTACCATTGTGGAACGCAATTGACTTTCATTTGATTCAAAAAGCTTTGTTTGAATGTATTTGACTTTAATTTGATTCTAAAAGCTATGTTGAAAGTGTTTGACTTTTTTTTTACTCAATTAGCTTTGTTGAATGCATTTGGCTTTCATTTGATTCAAAAATCTTTGTTTGAATGCGTTTTACTTTCATTTGACTCAATTAGCTTTGTTGAATGTGTTTGACTTTCATTTGACTCAATTAGCATTGTAGAATGCAATTGACTTTCATTTGATTCAAAAAGCTTTTTTTGAACGTATTTGACATTCATTTGAATCTAAAAGCTTTGTTAAAAGTGTTTGACTTTCATTTGACTCAATTAGCTTTGTTGAATGCATTTGATTTTCATTTGATTCAAAATGCTTTGTTTAAATATGTTTGACTTTCATTTGATTCTAAAAGCTTTGTTGAAAGTGTTTGACTTTCATTTGACTCAATTAGCTTTTTTGAATTAATTTGCCTTTCATTTGATTTAAAAAGCTTTGTTTGAATGTGCTTGACTTTCATTTGACTCAATTAGCTTTGTTGAATGTGTTTGACTTTCATTTCACTCAATTAGCATTGTTGAATGCAAATGACTTTCATTTAATTCAAAAAGCTTTGTTTGAATGTGTTTGACTGTCATTTAACTCAATAATCTTTGTTGAATGTGTTTGACTTTCATTTGACTCAATTAGCATTGTGGAATGCAATTAAATTTCATTTGATTCAAAAAGGTTTGTTTGAATATATTTGACATTCATTTGATTCTAAAACCTTTGTTGAAAGTGTTTGACTTTCATTTGACTCAATTAGCTTTGTTGAATGCATTTGACTTACATTTGATTCAAAAAGCTTTGTTTGAATGTATTTGACTTTCATTTGATTCTAAAAGCTTTTTTGAAAGTGTTTGACTTTCATTTGACTCAATTAGCTTTGTTGAATGCATTTGACTTTCATTTGTTTAAAAAGCTTTGTTTGAATGTGTTTGACTTTCATTTGACTCAATTTTCTTTGTTAAATGTGTTTGACTTTCATTTGACTTAATTAGCATTGTGGAATGCAATTGACTTTGATTTGATTCAAAAAGCTTTGTTTGAATGTATTTGACTTTCATTTTATTCTAAAAGAATTGTTGAAAGTGTTTGACTTTCATTTGACTCTATTAGCATTTTTGAATGCATTTGACTTTCATTGATTCAGAAAGCTTTGTTAGAATGTGTTTGACTGTCATTTGACTCAATTAGCTTTCTTGAATGTGTTTGACTTTCATTTGACTCAATTAGCATTGTGGAATGCAATTGACTTTCATTTGATTCAAAAAGCTTTGTTTAAATGTATTTGACTTTTATTTCATTCTAAAAGCTTTGTTGAAAGTGTTTGACTTTCATTTGACTCAATTAGCATTTTTGAATGCATTTGACTTTCATTGATTCAGAAAGCTTTGTTAGAATGTGTTTGACTTTCAATTGACTCAATTACAATTGTGGAATGCAATTGACTTTCATTTGATTCAAAATGCTTTGTTTGAATGTGTTTGACTTTCATATGACTAGATTATCTTTGTTGAATGCATTTGACTTTCATTTGATTCTAATAGCTTTGTTGAAAGTGTTTGACTTTCATTTGACTCAATTAGCTTTGTTGATTGCATTTGACTTTCATTTGAATCAAAACGCTTTGTTTGAATGTGTTTGACTTTCATTTGACTCAATTAGCTTTGTTGAATGTGTTTGGCTTTCATTAAAGTCAATTAGCTTTGTTGAATGCATTTCACTTTCATTGATTCAAAATGCTTTATTAGAATGTGTTTGACTTTCATATGACTCAATTAGCTATGTTGAATGTGTTTGACTTTCATTTGACTCAATTAGCATTGTGGAATGCAATTGACTTTCATTTGATTCAAAAAGCTTTGTTTGAATGTATTTGACTTTCATTTGATTCTACAAGCTTTGTTGAAAGTGTTAGACTTTCAATTGATTCAATAAGCTTTGTTGAATGCATTTGACTTTAATTTGTTCAAAAAGCTTTGTTTGAATGTGTTTGACTTTCATTTGACTCAATTAGCTTTGTTGAATGTGTTTGACTTTCATTTGACTCAATTAGCTTTGTTGAATGCATTTGACTATCATTTGAATCAAAAAGTTTTGTTTGATAGTGTTTGACTTTCATTTGACTCAATTAGCTTTGTTGAATGTGTTTAACTTTCATCTGACTCAATTAGCATTGTGGAATGCCATTGACATTCATTTGATTCAAAAAGCTTTGTTTGAATGTTTTGGACTTTCATTTTATTCTTAAAGCTTTGTTAAAAGTGTTTGACTTTCATTTGATTCTTAAAGCTTTGTTGAATGCATTTGACTTTTATTCGACTCAATTAGCTTTGTTGAAAGTGTTTGACTTTTATTTGACTCAATTAGCTTTGTTGAATGCATTTGACTTTAATTGATTCAGAATGCTTTGTTAGAATGTGTTTGACTTTCATTTGACTCAATTAGCTTTGTTTGAAGGTGTTTGACTGTCATTTGACTCAATTAGCTTTCTTGAATGTGTTTGACTTTCATTTGACTCAATTAGCATTGTGGAATGCAATTAACTTTCATTTGATTCAAAAAGCTTTGTTTAAATGTATTTGACTTTCATTTCATTCTAAAAGCTTTGTTGAAAGTGTTTGACTTTCATTTGACTCAATTAGCATTGTTGAATGCATTTGACTTTCATTGATTCAGAAAGCTTTGTTAGAATGTGTTTGACTTTCATTTGAATTAATTAGCATTGTTGAATGCAATTGACTTTCATTTGATTCAAAAAGCTTTGTTTGAATGTGTTTGATTTTCATTTGATTCTAAAAGCTTTGTTAAAGGTGTTTGACTTTCATTTGACTCAATTAGCTTTGTTGAATGCATTTGACTTTCATTTTATTCAAAAAGCTTTGTTTGATATGTTTGACTTTCATTTGATTCTAAAAGATTGTTGAAAGCGTTTGACTTTTATTTGACTCAATTAGCTTTGTTGAATGCATTTGACTTTCATTTGATTCAAAAAGCTTTGTTTGAATGTGTTTCACTTTCATTTTACTCAATTAGCTTTGTTGAATGAGTTTAACTTTCATTTGATTCAAAAAGCTTTGTTTGAATGTATTTGACTTTCATTTTATTGTCAAAGCTTTGTTGAAAGTGTTTGACTTTCATTTGACATAATTAGCTTTGTTGAATGCATTTGACTTTCATTTGATTCAAAAAGCTTTATTTGAATGTGTTTGACTTTCATTTGACTCAATTAGCTTTCTTAAATGTGTTTGACATTCATTTGACTCAATTAGCTTTGTTGAATGCATTTGGCTTTCATTTGATTCAAAAAGCTTTGTTTGAATGTGTTTGACTTTCATTTGACTCAATTAGCTTTGTTGAATGTGTTTGATTTTCATTTGACTCAATAAGCATTGTGGAATGCAATTGACTTTCATTTGATTCAAAAAGCTGTGTTTGAATATATTTGACTTTCATTTGATTCTAAAAGGTTTGTTGAAAGTGTTTGACTTTCATTTGACTCAATTAGCTTTGTTTAATGCATTTGACTTTCATATTGATTCAAAAAGCTTTGTTTTAATGTGTTTGACTTTCATTTTACTCAATTAGCTTTATTGAATGTGTTTGACTTTCATTTGACTCAATTAGCTTTGTTGAATGCATTTGACTTTCACTGATTCAAAAAGCTTTGTTTGAATGTGTATGACTTTCATATGACTCAATTAGCTTTGTTGAATGTGTTAGGCTTTCATTTGACTCAATTACCATTGTGGAATGCAATTGACGTTCATATGATTCAATAAGCTTTGTTTAAATATATATGACTTTCATTTGATTCTAAAAGCTTTGTTGAAAGTGTTTGACTTTCATTTGACACAATTAGCTTTGTTGAATGCATTTGACTTTCATTTGATTCAAAAAGCTTTGTTTGAATGTGTTTCACTGTCATTTGACTCAATTAGCTTTGTTGAATGTGTTTGACTTTCATTTGACTTAATTAGCATTGTGGAATGCAATTGACTTTCATTTGATTCAAATAGCTTTGTTTGAATGTGTTTGACATTAATTTGATTCTAAAAGCTTTGTTAAAAGTGTTTGACTTTCATTTGACTCAATTACCTTTGTTGAATGCATTTGACTTTCATTTGATTCAAAAAGCTTTGTTTGAATGTGTTTCACTTTCATTTGACTCAATTAGCTTTGTTGAATGTGTTTGACTTTCATTTGACTTAATTAGCATTGTGGAATGCAATTGACTTTCATTTGAATCAAAAAGCTTTGTTTGAATGTATTTGACTTTCATTTGATTCTAAAAGCTTTGTTGAAAGTGTTTGACTTTTATTTGACTCAATTAGCTTTGTTGAATGTATTTGACATTCATTTGATTCTAAAAGCTTTGTTTGAATGTGTTTGACTTTCATTTGATTATAAAAGCTTTGTTTGAATGTGTTTTACTTTCATATGACTCAATTAGCTTTGTTGAATGTGTTTGGCTTTCATTTGACTCAATTAGCATTGTAGAATGCAATTGACTTTCATTTGATTCAAAAAGCTTTGTTTAAATATGTTTAACTTTCATTTGATTCTAAAAGGTTTGTTAAAAGTGTTTGACTTTCATTTGACTCAATTACCTTTGTTTAATGCATTTGACTTTCATTTGATTCAAAAAGCTTTGTTTGAATGTGTTTCACTTTCATATGACTCAATTAGCTTTGTTGAATGTGTTTGACTTTCATTTAACTCAATTAGTATTGTGGAATGCAATTGACTTTCATTTGAATCACAAACCTTTGTTTGAATGTATTTGACTTTCATTTGATTCTATTAGCTTTGTTGAAAGTGTTCGATTTTCATTTGACTCAATTACCTTTGTTCAATACATTTGACTTTCATTTGATTCAGAAAGCTTTGTTTGATATGTTTGACTTTCATTTGATTCAAAAAGCTTTATTGAAAGTGTTTGACTTTTATTTGACTCAATTAGCTTTGTTTAATTCATTTAACTTTCATTTGATTCAAAAAGCTTTGTTTGAATGTGTTTCACTTTCATTTGACTCAATTAGCTTTTTTGAATGTTTGACTTTCATTTGACTCAATTAGCATTGTTGAATGCAATTAACTTTCATTTGATTCAAAAAGCTTTGTTTGAATGTATTTGACTTTCATGTGATTCTAAAAGCTTTGTTGAAAGTGTTTGACTTTCATTTGACACAATTAGCTTTGTTAAATGCATTTGATTTTCATTTGATTCAAAAAGCTTTGTTTGAATGTGTTTGACTTTCATTTGACTCAACTAGCTTTCTTGAACGTGTTTAACATTCATTTGACTCAATTAGCTTTGTTGAATGCATTTGGCTTTCATTTGATTCAAAAAGCTTTGTTTGAATGTGTTTCACTTTTATTTGACTCAATTAGCTTTGTTGAATGTGTTTGACTTTCATTTGACTCGATAAGCATTGTGGAATGCAATTGACTTTCATTTGAGTCAAAAAGCTGTGTTTGAATATATTTGACTTTCATTTGATTCTAAAAGGTTTGTTGAATGTGTTTGACTTTCAATTGACTCAATTAGCTTTGTTTAATGCATTTGACTTTCATATTGATTCAAAAAGCTTTGTTTGAATGTGTTTGACTTTCATTTTACTGAATTAGCTTTATTGAATGTGTTTGACTTTCATTGGACTCAATTAGCTCTGTTGAATGAATTTGATTTTCACATATTCAAAAAGCTTTGTTGAAAGTGTTTGACTTTCATTTGACTCAATTCGCTTTGTTAAGTGCATTTGAATTTCATTTGAATCAAAAAGCATTGTTTGAATGTGTTTTAATTCATTTGAATCAATTAGCTTTGTTGAATGTGTTTGACTTTCATTTGAATCAATTAGCATTGTTGAATGCAATTGACTTTCATTTGATTCAAAAAGCTTTGTTTGAATGTGTTTGACTTTCATTTGATTCTAAAAGCTTTGTTTAAAGTGTTTGACTTTGATTTGACTCAATTAGCTTTGTTGAATGCATTTGACTTTCATTTTATTCAAAAATCTTTGTTTGATATGTTTGACTTTCATTTGATTCTAAAAGATTTGTTGAAAGCGTTTGACTTTTATTTGACTCAATTAGCTTTGTTGAATGCATTTGACTTTCATTTGATTCAAAAAGCTTTGTTTGAATGTGTTTCACTTTCATTTTACTCAATTAGTTTTGTTGAATGTGTTTAACTTTCATTTGATTCAAAAAGCTTTGTTTGAATGTATTTGACTTTCATTTGATTCTAAAAGCTTTGTTGAATGTGTTTGGCTTTCATTTGACTCAATTAGCATTGTGGAATGCAATTGACTTTCATTTGATTCAAAAAGCTTTGTTTAAATATATTTAACTTTCATTTGATTCTAAAAGGTTTGTTGAAAGTGTTTGACTTTCATTTGACTCAATTAGCTTTGTTTAATGCATTTGACTTTCATTTGATTCAAAAAGCTTTGTTTGAATGTGTTTCACTTTCATATGATTCAATTAGCTTTGTTGAATGTGTTTGACTTTCATTTAACTCAATTAGTATTGTGGAATGCAATTGACTTTCATTTGAATAAAAAACCTTTGTTTGAATGTATTTGACTTTCATTTGATTCTATTAGCTTTGTTGAAAGTGTTTGACTTTCATTTGACTCAATTACCTTTGTTCGATACATTTGACTTTCATTTGATTCAAAAAGCTTTGTTTGATATGTTTTACTTTCATTTGATTCAAAAAGCTTTGTTGAAAGTGTTTGACTTTTATTTGACTCAATTAGCTTTGTTTAATTCATTTAACTTTCATTTTATTCAAAAAGCTTTGTTTGAATGTGTTTCACTTTCATTTGACTCAATTAGCTTTGTTGAATGTTTGACTTTCATTTGACTCAATTAGCATTGTTGAATGCAATTAACTTCATTTGATTCAAAAAGCTTTGTTTGAATGTATTTGACATTCATTTCATTCTAAAAGCTTTGTTGAAAGTGTTTGACGTTCATTAGACACAATTAGCTTTGTTAAATGCATTTGATTTTCATTTGATTCAAAAAGCTTTGTTTAAATGTGTTTGACTTTCATTTGACTCAACTAGCTTTCTTGAACGTGTTTGACTCAATTAGCTTTATTGAATGCATTTGGCTTTCATTTGATTCAAAAAGCTTTGTTTGAATGTGTTTCACTTTTATTTGACTCAATTAGCTTTGTTGAATGTGTTTGACTTTCATTTGACTCAATAAGCATTGTGGAATGCAATTGACTTTCATTTGATTCAAAAAGCTGTGTTTGAATATGTTTGACTTTCATTTGATTCTAAAAGGTTTGTTGAATGTGTTTGAATTTCAGTTGACTCAATTAGGTTTGTTTAATGCATTTGACTTACATATTGATTCAAAAAGCATTGTTTGAATGTGTTTGACTTTCATTTTACTGAATTAGCTTTATTGAATGTGTTTGACTTTCATTGGACTCAATTAGCTCTTTTGAATGAATTTGATTTTCACAGATTCAAAAAGCTTTGTTTGAATGTGTTTGACTTTCATATGACTCAATTAGCTTTGTTAAATGTGTTTGACTTTCGTTTGACGAATAAATTAGCATTGTCGAATGCAATTGACTTTCATTTGATTCGAAAAGCTTTGTTTGAATGTATTTAACTTTCATTTGATTTAAAAGCTTTGTTGAAAGTGTTTGACTTTCATTTGACTCAATTAGCTTTGTTAAATGCATTTGAATTTCATTTGAATCAAAAAGCATTGTTTGAATGTATTTTATTTCATTTGAATCAATTAGCTTTGTTGAATGTGTTTCACTTTCATTTGAATCAATTAGCATTGTTGAATGCAATTGACTTTCATTTGATTCAAAAAGCTTTGTCTGAATGTGTTTGTCTTTCATTTGATTCTACAAGCTTTGTTTAAAGTGTTTGACTTTCATTTGACTTAATTAGCTTTGTTGAATGCATTTGACTTTCATTTTATTCAAAAAGCTTTGTTTGATATGTTTGACTTTTATTTGATTCTAAAACATTTGTTGAAAGCGTTTGACTTTTATTTGACTCAATTAGCTTTGTTGAATGCATTTGACTTTCATTTGATTCAAAAAGCTTTGTTTGAATGTGTTTCACTTTCATTTTACTCAATTAGCTTTGTTGAATGTGTTTAACTTTCATTTGATTCAAAAAGCTTTGTTTGAATGTATTTGACTTTCATTTGATTCTAAAAGCTTTGTTGAAAGTGTTTGACTTTCATTTGACTCAATTAGCTTTCTTGAATTTGTTTGACATTCATTTGACACAATTAGGTTTGTTGAATGCATTTGGCTTTCATTTGATTCAAAAAGCTTTGTTTGAATGTGTTTGACTTTCATTTGACTCAATAAGCATTGTGGAATGCAATTGACTTTCATTTGATTCAAAAAGCTGCGTTTGAATATATTTGACTTCCATTTGATTCTTAAAGGTTTGTTGAAAGTGTTTGACTTTCATTTGACTCAATTAGCTTTGTTTAATGCATTTGACTTTCATATTGATTCAAAAAGCTTTGTTTGAATGTGTTTGACTTTCATTTTACTGAATTAGCTTTATTGAATGTGTTAAACTTTCATTGGACTCAATTAGCTTTGTTGAATGAATTTGATTTTCACTGATTCAAAAAGCTTTGTTTAAATGTGTATGACTTTCATATGACTCAATTAGCTTTGTTGAATGTGTTAGGCTTTCATTTGACTCAATTACCATTGTGGAATGCAATTGACGTTCATGTGATTCAAAAAGCTTTGTTTGAATATATTTGACTTTCATTTGATTCCAAAAGCTTTGTTGAAAGTGTTTGACTTTCATTTGACACAATTAGCTTTGTTGAATGCATTTGACTTTCATTTGATTCAAAAAGCTTTGTTTGAATGTGTTTGACTTTCATTTGACTCAATTAGCTTTGTTGAATGTGTTTGACTTTCATTTGACTTAATTAGCATTGTGGAATGCAATTGACTTTCATTTGAATCAAAAAGCTTTGTTTGAATGTATTTTACTTTCATTTGATTCTAAAAGCTTTGTTGAAAGTGTTTGACTTTCATTTGACTCAATTAGCTTTGTTGAATGCATTTGACTTTCATTTGATTCTAAAAATTTTGTTTGAATGTGTTAGACTTTAATTTGATTCTAAAAGCTTTGTTAAAATGTGTTTGACTTTCATATGACTCAATTAGCTTTGTTGAATGTGTTTGGCTTTCATTTGACTCAATTAGCATTGTGGAATGCAATTGACTTTCATTTGATTCAAAAAGCTTTGTTTAAATATATTTAACTTTCATTTGATTCTAAAAGGTTTGTTGAAAGTGTTTGACTTTCATTTGACTCAATTAGCTTTGTTTAATGCATTTGACTTTCATTTGATTCAAAAAGCTTTGTTTGAATGTGTTTCACTTTCATATTACTCAATTAGCTTTGTTGAATGTGTTTGACTTTCATTTAACTCAATTAGTAATGTGGAATGCAATTGACTTTCATTTGAATAAAAAAACTTTGTTTGAATGTATTTGACTTTCATTTGATTCTATTAGCTTTGTTGAAAGTGTTTGACTTTTATTTGACTCAATTACCTTTGTTCAATACATTTGACTTTCATTTGAATCAAAAAGCTTTGTTTGATATGTTTGACTTTCATTTGATTCAAAAAGCTTTGTTGAAAGTGTTTGACTTTTATTTGACTCAATTAGCTTTGTTTAATTCATTTAACTTTCATTTGATTCAAAAAGCTTTGGTTGAATGTGTTTCACTTTCATTTGACTCAATTAGCTTTGTTGAATGTTTGACTTTCATTTGACTCAATTAGCATTGTTGAATGCAATTAACTTTCATTTGATTCAAAAAGCTTTGTTTGAATGTATTTGACTTTCATTTGATTCTAAAAGCTTTGTTGAAAGTGTTTGACTTTCATTTGACACAATTAGCTTTGTTAAATGCATTTTATTTTCATTTGATTCAAAAAGCTTTGTTTGAATGTGTTTGACTTTCATTTGACTCAACTAGCTTTCTTGAACGTGTTTGACATTCATTTGACTCAATTAGCTTTGTTGAATGCATTTGGATTTCATTCGATTCAAAAAGCTTTGTTTGAATGTGTTTGACTTTCATTTGACTCAATTAACTTTGTTGAATGCATTTGGATTTCATTCGATTCAAAAAGCTTTGTTTGAATGTGTTTGACTTTCATTTGACTCAATTAGCTTTGTTGAATGTGTTTGATTTTCATTTGATTCAATAAGCATTGTGGAATGCAATTGACTTTTATTTGATTCAAAAAGTTGTGTTTGAATATATTTGACTTTCATTTGATTCTAAAAGGTTTGTTGAAAGTGTTTGACTTTCATTTGACTCAATTAGCTTTGTTTAATGCATTTTACTTTCATATTGATTCAAAAAGATTTGTTTGAATGTGTTTGACTTTCATTTTACTCAATTAGCTTTATTAAATGTGTTTGACTTTCATTTGACTCAATTAGGTTCGTTGAATGCATTTGACTTTCACTGATTCAAAAAGCTTTGTTTGAATGTGTATGACTTTCATATGACTCAATTAGCTTTGTTGAATAAGTTAGGCTTTCATTTGACTCAATTACCATTGTGGAATGCAATTGACGTACATGTGATTCAAAAAGCTTTTTTTGAATATATTTGACTTTCATTTGATTCTAAAAGCTTTGTTGAAAGTGTTTGACTTTCATTTGTCACAATTAGCTTTGTTGAATGTATTTGACTTTCATTTGATTAAAAAAGCTTTGTTTGAATGTGTTTGACTTTCATTTGACTCAATTAGCTTTGTTTAATGTGTTTGACTTTCATTTGACTTAATTAGCATTGTGGAATGTAATTGACTTTCATTTGATTCAAAAAGCTTTGTTTGAATGTGTTTGACATTCATTTGATTCTAAAAGCTTTGTTAAAAGTGTTTGACTTTCATTTGACTCAATTAGCTTTGTTGAATGCATTTGACTTTCATTTGATTCAAAAAGCTTTGTTTGAATGTGTTTCACTTTCATTTGACTCAATTAGCTTTGTTGAATGTGTTTGACTTTCATTTGACTTAATTAGCATTGTGGAATGCAATCGACTTTCATTTGAATCAAAAAGCTTTGTTTGAATGTATTTGACTTTCATTTGATTCTAAAAGCTTTGTTGAATGTGTTTGACTTTCATTTGACTCAATTAGCTTTGTTGAATGCATTTGACTTTCATTTGATTCTAAAAGCTTTGTTTGAATGTGGTTGACTTTCATATGACTCAATTAGCTTTGTTGAATGTGTTTGGCTTTCATTTGACTCAATTAGCATTGTGGAATGCAATTGACTTTCATTTGATTCAAAAAGCTTTGTTTAAATATATTTAACTTTCATTTGATTCTAAAAGGTTTGTTGAAAGTGTTTGACTTTCATTTGACTCAATTAGCATTGTTTAATGCATTTGACTTTCATATTGATTCAAAAAGCTTTGTTTGAATGTGTTTGACTTTCATTTTACTCAATTAGCTTTATTGAATGTGTTTGACTTTCATTTTACTCAATTAGCTTTGTTGAATGCATTTGACTTTCACTGATTCATAAAGCTTTGTTTGAATGTGTATGACTTTCATATGGCTCAATTAGCTTTGTTGAATGTGTTAGGCTTTCATTTAACTCAATTACCATTGTGGAATGCAATTGACGTTCATGTGATTCAAAAAGCTTTGTTTGAATATATTTGACTTTCATTTGATTCTAAAAGCTTTGTTGAAAGTGTTTGACTTTCATTTGACACAATTAGCTTTGTTGAATGCATTTGACTTTCATTTGATTCAAAAAGCTTTGTTTGAATGTGTTTGACTTTCATATGACTCAATTAGCTTTGTTGAATGTGTTTGGCTTTCATTTGACTCAATTAGCATTGTGGAATGCAATTGACTTTCATTTGATTCAAAAAGCTTTGTTGAATGCATTTGACTTTCATTTGATTCTAAAAGCTTTGTTTGAATATGTTTGACTTTTATTTGATTTTAAAAGCTTTGTTTGAATGTGTTTGACTTTCATATGACTCAATTAGCTTTATTTGAATGTGTTTGACTTTCATTTGACTCAATTAGTTTTGTTTAATGCATTTGACTTTCATTTGATTCAAAAAGTTTTGTTTGAATGTGTTTCACTTTCATATGACTCAATTAGCTTTGTTGAATGTGTTTGACTTTCATTTAACTCAATTAGTATTGTGGAATGCAATTGACTTTCATTTGAATCAAAAACCTTTGTTTGAATGTATTTGACTTTCATTTGATTCTATTAGCTTTGTTGAAAGTGTTTGACTTTCATTTGACTCAATTACCTTTGTTCAATACATTTGAAATTCATTTGAATCAAAAAGCTTTGTTTGATATGTTTGACTTTCATTTGATTCAAAAAGCTTTGTTGAAAGTGTTTGACTTTTATTTGACTCAATTAGCTTTGTTGAATGCATTTGACTTTCATTTGACTTAATTAGCATTGTGGAATGCAATTGACTTTCATTTGAATTAAAAAGCTTTGTTTGAATGTATTTGACTTTCATTTGATTCTAAAAGCTTTGTTGAAAGTGTTTGACTTTCATTTGACTCAATTAGCTTTGTTGAATGCATTTGACTTTCATTTGATTCTAAAAGCTTTGTTTGAATGTGTTTGACTTTCATTTGATTATAAAAGCTTTGTTGAAAGTGTTTGACTTTTATTTGACTCAATTAGCTTTGTTGAATGGATTTGACTTTTCATTTGAATTAATTAGCATTGTGGAATGCAATTGACTTTCATTTGATTCAAAAAGCTTTGTTTGAATATATTTGACTTTCATTTGATTCTAAAAGGTTTGTTGAAAGTGTTTGACTTTCATTTGACTCAAGTAGCTTTTTTTAATGCATTTGACTTTCATTTTGATTTAAAAAGCTTTATTTGATTGTGTTTGACTTTCATATGACTCAATTAGCTTTGTTGGATGTGTTTGGCTTTCATTTGACTCAATTAGCATTGTCGAATGCAATTGACTTTCATTTGATTCAAAAAGCTTTGTTTGAATGTATTTGACTTCATCTGATTCTAAAAGCTTTATTGAAAGTTTTGACTTTCATTTGACATAATTAGCTTTGTTGAATGCATTTGACTTTCATTTGATTCAAAAAGCTTTGTTTGAATGTGTTTGACTTTCATTTGACTCAATTAGCTTTCTTGAATGTGTTTGACATTCATTTGACTCAATTAGCTTTGTTGAATGCATATGGCTTTCATTTGATTCAAAAAGCTTTGTTTGAATGTGGTTAACTTTCGTTTGATTCAATTAGCTTTGTTGAATGTGTTTGACTTTCATTTGACTCAATAAGCATTGTGGAATGCAATTGACTTTCATTTGATTAAAAAAGCTGTGTTTGAATATATTTGACTTTCATTTGATTCTAAAAGGTTTGTTGAAAGTGTTAGACTTTCATTTGACTCAATTAGCTTTGTTTAATGCATTTGACTTTCATATTAATTCAAAAAGCTTTGATTGTATGTTTTTGACTTTCATTTTGCTCAATTAGCTTTATTGAATGTGTTTGACTTTCATTGACTCAATTAGCTTTGTTGAATGTGTTTGGCTTTCATTTGACTCAATTACCATTGTGGAATGCAATTGACGTTCATATTATTCAAAAAGCTTTGTTTGAATGTATTTGACTTTCATTTCATTCTAAAAGCTTTGTTGAAAGTGTTTGACTTTCATTTGACTCAATTAGCTTTGTTGAATGCATTTGACTTTCATTTGATTCAAAAAGCTTTGTTTGATATGTTTGACTTTCATTTGATTCTAAAAGCTTTGTTGAAAGTGTTTGACATTTATTTGACTCAATTAGCTTTGTTGAATGCATTTGACTTTCATTTAATTCATAAAGCTTTGTTTGACTGTGTTTCACTTTCATTTGACTGAATTAGCTTTGTTGAATGAGTGTGAATTTCATTTGACTTAATAAGCTTTGTTGAATGCATTTGACCTTCATTTGATTCAAAAAGCTTTATGAATGTGTATGACTTTCATTTGACTCAATTAGCTTTGTTTAATGCATTTGACTTTCATATTTGATTCAAAAAGCTTTGTTTGATATTTTTGGCTATCTTTTGATTCTAAAAGCTTTGTTAAAAGTGTTTCACTTTCATTTGACTCAATTAGCTTTGTTGAATGCATTTGGCTTTCATTTTATTCAAAAAGCTTTGTTTGAATGTGTTTCACTATCATTTGACTCAATTAGCTTTGTTGAATGTGTTTGACTTTCATTTGACTCAATTAGCATTGTGGAATGCAATTGACTTTCATTTGATTAAAAAAGCTTTGTTTGAATATATTTAACTTTCATTTGATTCTAAAAGGTTTGTTGAAACTGTTTGACTTTCATTTGACTCAATTAGCTTTGTTTAATGCATTTGACTTTCATTTTGATTCAAAAAAGCTTTGCTTGAATGTGTTAGACTTTCATTTGACTCAATTAGCTTTGTTGAATGCATTTGACTTTCACTGATTCAAAAAGCTTTATTTGAATGCGTTTGACTTTCATATGACTCAATTAGCTTTGTTGAATGTGTTTGGCTTTCATTTGACTCAATTACCATTGTGGAATGCAATTGACGTTCATTTGATTCAAAAAGCTTTGTTTGAATGTATTTGACTTTCATTTCATTCTAAAAGCTTTGTTGAAAGTGTTTGATTTTCATTTCACTCAATTAGCTTTGTTGAATGCATTTGACTTTCATTTGATTCAAAAAGTTTTGTTTGAATGTGTTTGACTTTCATTTGACTCAATTAGCTTTGTTGAATGTGTTTGACTTTCATTTGACTCAATTAGCATTGTGGAATGCAATTGACTTTGATTTGATTCGAAAAGCTTTGGCTGAATGTATTTGACTTTCATTTGATTCTAAAAGCTTTGTTAAAAGTGTTTGACTTTCATTTGACTCAATTAGCTTTGTTGAATGCATTTGACTTTCATTTGATTCAAAAAGCTTTTTTTGATATGTTTGACTTTCATTTGGTTCTAAAAGCTTCGTTGAAAGTGTTTGACTTTTATTTGACTCAATTAGCTTTGTTGAATGCATTTGACTTTCATTTGATTCAAAAAGCTTTGTTTGAATGTGTATCACTTTCATTTGACTCAATTAGCTTTGTTGAATGTGTTTGACTTTCATTTGACTTAATTAGCATTGTGGAATGCAATTGACTTTCATTTGAATCAAAAAGCTTTGTTTGAATGTATTTGACTTTCATTTAATTCTAAATGCTTTTTTGAAAGTGTTTGACTTTCATTTGACACAATTAGCGTTGTTGAATGCATTTGACTTTCATTTGATTCAAAAAGCTTTGTTTGAATGTGTTTGACTTTCATTTGACTCAATTAGCTTTGTTGAATGCATTTGACTTTCATTTGATTTAAAAAGCTTTGTTTGAATGTGTTTGACTTTCATTTGATTCTAAAAGCTTTGTTGAAAGTGTTTGACTTTTACTTGACTCAATTAGCTTTGTTGAATACATTTGACTTTCATTTGATTCAAAAAGCTTTGTTTGAATGTGTTTCACTTTCATTTGACTTAATTAGCTTTGTTGAATGTGTTTGACTTTCATTTGACTTAATTAGCATTGTGGAATGGAATTGACTTTCATTTGAATCAAAAAGCTTTGATTGAATGTATTTGACTTTCATTTGATTCTAAATACTTTGTTGAAAGTGTTTGACTTTCATTTGACACAATAAGCTTTGTTGAATGCATTTGACTTTCATTTGATTCAAAAAGCTTTGTTTGAATGTGTTTGACTTTTATTTGACTCAACCAGCTTTCTTGAATGTGTTTGATGTGGCGGAGAATGGTAGGTCGTTGGGCTACCACCTCGCCCTATCAAACAATATTTATAGCTTAACCAACCCCTATTAGTGTAGCGGCAAGTCAAGGTCGAATCCCAAGGGAATGATGTTAAGTGCACAAAGTTTAGATCAAGCTATTTCGGAAACAAAAGGGGTTTGAAGTAGAACTAGGTCTAAACTAGGTATGCAAACTTGTATTTAATCGATCTAAAACACTAGGGCAATGGATCCACATACATTCACAATGGAATTGGTAATTTGGGAGGGCAAACCGACTAAGTCAATCGATATGAGGGAAAATTATCATGTATCCAAAAGAGCATGCTAAGGTGGTTCACCTAGAGGTCTAACTAGCGTCAACTACGCTAAACACTAACTAGGGAACAAAACAAAGCACCTCAATCGTGAAATTGCAAGTCTACTAATCAATTGTCCGTATCTTAGCAAGCTTACAATCCAATCTAGTGTATTAATCAAAGATGGCCAAACCTCAATTAATCACACACATGCACATGAAAAATCAACCAATTTAATCATATCATCAACTCCATCAATTATCCCCAAATTACACTATTCCATCATTCATGCATGCTTCACCATCTCCCTAGCTAGGGAACTACTCACTAGCCATAGAAATGGAGATCAAAACTACAACATTCATCAAATTCATCATCAACATGCTTGAATTCAAAGATTGAATCAACAATCAATCAAAATCATTCAAAATTCAATCAATAACCAAATCAATCATCAACAACATGAAAAACTAATGAAATCAACTAAAATCAAACTTGAATTGAGATTAAGAAGAAGATCCTTACAAAACTTTGATCAAAAGATCAAATACAATGATGAATTCTTGAACAAACACCAAAGATCATGAGTTTCTCTCTCTAGTTCTTGAGTTTCTCTCTCTAAAAATTCTTCAAAAACTAACTATCTAATTCAATCTAAAACTTCCTCTCTAAAAATAGGTAGAAATAACTATATATACAAGGAGGAGGTCGGTAATGACGCCCAAAAATAGACCCTCGTAAGTGCAGGCGCTCGGAGGAGGGAGAAAGGTGCGCACGGGACACACCCAGGCAGGTGCGCCCGCACGCACCTGGTGTGCGGCCGCACACGACCAATGTGCGGCCGCACACTCCCTGTGTGCGCCCGCACATAGCTAGGTTTCCTCCCCTTCTTCTCTTCGTCCTAGCTCAAGTGATGCACGCACCTAGGATGATGATGATGGAGGACAAGGTGGGCAGAAACTTTCTTGAACTTCTTGAAGAATGAAAGCCATGAATAAGGCATAAACAAAGCCTTGAAGCTTGCCCCTTGAATCCACCTTTGACTTGAAACTTCTTGCACCTTCTCTAGGCATAAAAGCAATGAAAAATTGTAGAGAGGAGGCTCGGGAATTCTTGGACAATCGATTACCACCTACAAGCAAAAGATAAAAAAAACAAGTAAAAGAGAAAAATAACAAATAAACTAGGAAAAGACGTGAAAAAGAGAAATAAACTACAAAAAGCATAAAATCAGGAAAACAAGAATAAAACCAAGGAAAACTAAAGAAAAGAGAGATAAAATGAAATAAAAATCATCCAAAAAGGAACCAAATGAGTGCCAAAAATGTCACTCATCAAATTCCCCCAAGCTAAACTTTTGCTCGTCCTCGAGCAAAACAAAGCAAGGAAAAGAGAGGATGAAAATTTTATTAAAAACGAAATAGAAAGACTCAAGATAAGAATATACACTAATACTCATTGTCATAGGAATCACGGTTGTTTTTAGCTACAACAAGCCCTTTAAACCCCAAAGTCGCCTATGAGGACGAGTGAGGTCTCGTAAGGGTATCCTAAGAGTTTGACCCATAACTCTCAACCAAACATCAATGAGGCAAACCAAAGAATTAAAAGAAAGAAAAATGAAAGAAAAAACAAACCTCTACGAAATGAATCAACATAAAGACTATAAAGCAAATGAATGACAATCTTTCTCAAGTAGTTAAGGTATGCACGTTTCAAGATATCCAAGGTTGATTGAAACATAGGGTATGCTAGGCATAGGAACTAGTTATCACAATTCACCTTCATCCCAAACAATCTTACCGCGTTCTTCCCACTAGTCTCAAATCTCCCTTTAGTGAGTGTCCCAATGATTCCTCGAAGGAACCGGAAAAAGAAATATTATTAGGCTACTCGACATCTTGACTATGCATCCCCTTTCCTTAGGCAATGACCCATGATGCCCTCCCCCGAATAGTGACTCAACTATCTAGGTCGAAAGGTCTTTCCCCAAGGTTGTAACGTAAGGCATAAAGGGTGAAGGTAGGCTAAAAATTTAAACGTTTGGTGATATTCCTAATAGTGAAGCAAAGATTGCGCATATCTTTACACCAAGACTAAGTTGTCACCAAACAAAAACAACACCCTCAAGCTTACTCGAAGCTATACTCACAAAAATATATACAAAAAGCGTGAGAACGCTTCTCCCCCAAGCTAAAATGGAGCATTGTCCTCAATGCTCAAAAAGGGAGAAAACTCACATCAAAATGTTTTTGAATTTTTCATTTTTCACATTTTTTTTTTGTTTTTTTTTAAAGTAATTGCAAAGTCCTTGCCTTTTTTAACTTTGGACGGCTTTTACAACTTTTGCACTTATTTGTCCATGCCTTTTATAACATAGGACAGCTTTTACTCAAACTCAAATGCCATTATTCACAAAGAAATCAAAACACAATCTTGCTTTCATAAAAACCAAAATTTCCAACTTAACCACCACAAATTTCATCTCAAATGATCATATTGCTTCACAAAAATCAAGAAAAGTAGAAAATGAAACAAAAGGTCAAATAACTAAAGATGTGGCTTGAAAAGAAGGGATTAGGCTCAAATGGTTGCAAGAAGGCAAATGTAAACCCAAAAATAAAAGAAAATAACAAAACATAGTAAAAATGAAAATACCACCCCGAAAAATGTGCCTTTGTCATTCCTAGATAGTTCGGTCTCGTATTTGAGAATCATACATCAAGCTTTATTAGATTAGGTTTGCATAGTCAAGGATCCACGCCGCTCATACAAGGAATGTTGAAGGCTAGAAAAACAAGTAACCTCACAAGGTTGTGGCAAAAACTCACCAATGGTGTCAAATCAACTATAGGAAGCAACTACCAACATACCACAAACAAGTAGAATCCGGCTTCATGATCCTCCTAGTTCAAACCAACTACCCTAGCATACACTATCCTAGAGTCAACCAAACATAGTCTCAAACCGTGCATACCTTTACAACCTAGGAAGAAAGTCATGCAAAAGACAAGTCCAATGTACAATGTTCATTTCAAAAGAAAAGAAATGAAAAACAATGCCTCAAAATCACATCAAAAATAAAAAGGAAAAATAAAAGAAAATAAAAGAAAAAGGTAAAGTAAAAGAAAGTAAAAGAAAAGAAAAATGGAGACATAGGAACGGAAAACATAGGAGAAAAGCATGCAAAGGTCTAGAAAGCATGTTAAACACATAAAAATCCCAATCGACAAACAAGTGACCGATAGACAACAAAGTCACCGATCCCAAACACATTACGTGTTAACAAGCATCCATCCTCGAACCATTCAACTTCTCCTAAACTAATCCTATTCTATGCAACCAAGGAAAATAAAGAGAAAAATAAGAAAGGTCTCACCGGGATTCCAAGCATAGCAAAAATAAACGAAGCAATAAGAAACCACTTCGTAGCATTCCATATCCATAAGCTCTTCAAGGAACCAAGTGAGAAAAAGAAATAAAAGATACTATGAACAAAGAAAATGGTTAGTAACTTCAAAACAAAGAAAAGAAAACAACAAATAAAAGAAAATAAACAAAGCAAGTAATATACACAACTAAAGGAAATAAAAGCAAACTAAACAACTAAACTAAACTACAAGATTTAGATCCAAGGGATTTTTGATGGTGAATGGTGAGTGAGGAGTGTGCACAAGTGAGGAGGGTTTTGAAAGGGGGAATGCTCGTGAGGAAGGAGATACATTGAGGAAATGAGGGGAAAAAGGAGGAAGAAGAAGTTATATGGCACGTCCAGCCATGTGCGGCCGCACAAGTTTGGTGTGCGCCCGCACACGCAGGCTGTGCGCCCGCACATGCCTCGTGTGCGGCCGCACATCCCTGTTCATGCCCCTTCCCTCCTTTTTCTCAAAAATTTGATACTTACTGCCTATTTTGGTGCGCACATGAATCATGATGGTGATGAGGAACAACATAGGCAGTAGCTAAAATCATTTCAAAGTCCTCAAAGTTGAAAATTAATGTGCACACCTCAAAAATTCACTAAGTATCAACTTCCTCCAACCTTTAAAACATGAAATTCCTATCTTACCTCTCTAAAATTCTTACCCCTTTTACCTCGAATTTCGATTGGAATCGAACAAAATATGATATGCGCCACGAACACCTTCCATTCACCATGCATTCTTGAAGAAATCCAATCTCGCAAAGTTCATCCTAAAAATCCAAACAAGTAGAAAAGTGAAAGCAAAGAAAAAGTAATAAAAGAAACAAAAATAAGAAAATTCAAAAATCAAAAGGAAAAGTTAGAATCTCCGGGTTGCCTCCCGAGAAGCGCTTGCTTAAGGTCCTAAGCTCGACCCTTCCTCCAAATCATGGAGGGTCAAAGAACACCACCTTCTTCAAGGTAGTAGAAAGAACAAATTCCTCTTCATCTTCTAGCAACTTTCCGTTGTTGCTTGATAAGCTTTCATGCAAAGACCGTTCGAATGCGAGCTTTTCTTTCCTCAACTTCATTCTCTTTCTCTTTTTCTAAGAAGCTCGTGCTCTTTTCTTTGCCTTGTTTTTCTTCGTAAATGGTCCTTCACCATCTAAACTCATAGAAAGATCACCTTCATCTTGAGGATGGAGTTAAAACCAATGAGGAATATCAACTTCCTCCTCGTCCATAAGCTTGGGAATCATCACTTTATCTTCACTATCCTTCTTGCTATCACAACTCAAAAGCACATTATCATAATTCTCAAGAAAATCGGTATGTGAAGAATCAATAGTGCATACATCATCAATAGGGCGAGGGGAATTAACACACATAATTCCTTTTACAAGGGACAAAGACTCATGTGTTGGTTTCAAATCAAAACTTTCCTCATTCTTACCAATTCTCAAGGTAATACGACCTCTCTTAACATCTATCAAGGCTCCCGAAGTGGCTAAGAAAGGCCTTCCTAAGATGATAGGGATATGGTCATCTTCCGCAATCTCAAGCACAATGAAATCAACGGGAATGGTAAACTCTCCTATCTTGAGAGGAACATCCTCAACTCTCCCCTTAGGAAACTTGATAGACCGATCGGCCAATTGAAGGGTCATTTTGGATGGAAGAAGTTTACCTAGCTTAAGTGTCTTAAAAACGGAATAAGGCATGATACTAACACTAGCACCAAGATCACAAAGAGCATTTTGAAACAATTTTCCTTTAATTTTGCAAGGTATGGAGAAATTTCCGGGATCCTTCAACTTTTGGGGTAGGTCACTTTGAAAAAAGGCACTAAAGCACTCCCCTAGATTCGCCGGTTCCACCAAATTTCAATCTCTCTTACCGCTCAAAATTTCCTTAAGAAACTTAGCATAGTTTGGCATTTGTTCTACAACATCGGTAAAAGGAAGAGTAAGATGAAGTTGCTTAAGCATGTCGATGAATTTCCCAAATTGCTCATCCAATTTATGCCTAGTGTGCTTTTGGGGGTAAGGAAGTCTAGGTTTGTAAACCTCATCTTGCTTCCGCTCTTTCTCCTTAGGCTTATCATTGGAATCCTCACTCATCTTGCTAGGCTCTTCATTCTTATTCTCTTCACTCAAATCATTCTCTTTTTCACTCTCCTTACTTTTCTTAGGAACACTCTCTTTAAGGACCTTACCACTCCTAGTGGTCATAGCACACATCGGTTCCCTAGAATCAACTTCTTGTGAGGGAAAAAGAGATGGACTAGCACAATCTTTCAAAGGGGTGGCTAGTTGAACAATTTGGTTCTCAAGCATCTTTCCATGAGTAAATAGGACCTCAAACATTTTGTTACAAGACAATGTGAATTCATTCAACATCCTAGATTGATCCATCATGAAATTTTCTAGCCTATTCAATTGGGATTGTTGAGTAAAGAAATCATCACCTTGGTTTTGAGTCCTTGGAGTAATTTGAGGTGGGGTATCTCTTTGAACATCATTTTGAAAATTTTCCCTACTTTGATTACTCCAATTACCCTTACCATGATTTTGGCCGGAATTTTGATTATGGTTACCATAACCTTGATCATGATCCCCATATTCTTGGCCATAGCTTTGATCATTACAACAAAAGTTGCTATGGTTACCACAAAATTCTTGGGTCACACGGTTACCATTGCCACTCTTTTGGTTGTAATTATCATAGCTCCCATTATTGTGATAATTCCTATTCCCAACAATCTTTTGAGCATTAAATCTAGGTCCAAAATCATTATTATCATCACAATTCACATGCACATTCTCATATCCATCACAAGGAACATTGGAGCAATTAGAAGCATCACGATCATTCTTTCCACACATATCACAAACCAAGCATTCTCTAATCACGCAACAAGAAGCAAAAGGAGGGTTAGAGTAGGAAGATGTACCTCTCCCCTTAAATTGGGAGGGAAGACTAGAACCTTGTGAAGGACTCTCGAGCTTGTTCTTGAGAGAATTCATCTCCTTTCCTAACTCCGAGACCATTGTGGACAATTCGTTGATGACATAAGATTGATCGGTTGAGCAACTTGTGCTTGCCGATTCCCTCTCTACATCATGCCAATCCATGTAATTCCTTACCACATCATCTATTACATCCACAACCTCTTCTTCCGTCTTGTTCATGATTGGCCCTCCGGCTCCGGCATCTAGGCTCGATCTACCTTGAAAGCTCAAACCTCTATAGAAGATTTGGATCACCTGATATGTTGGAATTCCGTGGTGAGGGCATTCCCTTTGGTAGTCCTTGTATCTCTCCCATGGTTCATAGAGATTCTCTCTAGGCAATTGCTTAAAACTTTGGATTAAGGCTCTAGCCTCCGCCGTCTTCTTTGGTGGGTAGAAACGGGACAAGAAAGCCTTTGTGACATCATCCCATGTCTTCAAGGAATTGGGCTTCACTTCTTTGTCTAGCCATTCCAAGGATCTTCCTATGAGAGAGAAAGGGAACAACTTAAGGCGGATAAACTCTTGAGAAACTCCATTGACATTGATAGTGTTGCAATATTTTTCAAACTCCTTAAGATGGTTCAATGGGCTCTCGTTCTTTGCCCCACCATATTGTCTCCTCTGAATTAGGGTGATCATTTCCGGCCTAATTTCAAAGTCATTCTCCGGTGATATAGGTGGAGCTATGGCGCTCTCATACCTATAAGCCCCGGGCACTCCAAGCTCCTTCAAGGTAACTCTTGAATTACTTCCCATGATTTGGGATCTACACACACAAAACTTAAAGACAATATTAGTAGCACGACTACAAGTGTAGCCTAAGTGTAAAATCTTTTTGTATTTTATCAAAATGAAATAGACTCAAAAACAACATACACTCAAGCACCATTCCCCGGCAACGGCGCCATTTTGATGTGGCGGAGAACGATAGGTCGTTGGGCTACCACCTCGCCCTATCAAACAATATTTATAGCTTAACCAACCCCTATTAGTCTAGCGGCAAGTCAAGGTCGAATCCCAAGGGAATGATGTTAAGTGCACGAAGTTTAGATCAAGCTATTTCGGAAACAAAAGGGGTTTGAAGTAGAACTAGGTCTAAACTAGGTATGCAAACTTGTATTTAATCGATCTAAAACACTAGGGCAATGGATCCACATACATTCACAATGGAATTGGTAATTTGGGAGGGCAAACCGACTAAGTCAATCGATATGAGGGAAAATTATCATGTATCCAAAAGAGCATGCTAAGGTGGTTCACCTAGAGGTCTAACTAGCGTCAACTACGCTAAACACTAACTAGGGAACATAACAAAGCACCTCAATCGTGAAATTGCAAGTCTACTAATCAATTGTCCGTATCTTAGCAAGCTTACAATGCAATCTAGTGTATTAATCAAAGATGGCCAAACCTCAATTAATCACACACATGCACATGAAAAATCAACCAATTTAATCATATCATCAACTCCATCAATTATCCCCAAATTACACTATTCCATCATTCAAGCATGCTTCACCATCTCCCTAGCTAGGGAACAACTCACTAGCCATAGAAATGGAGATCAAAACTACAACATTCATCAAATTCATCATCAACATGCTTGAATTCAAAGATTAAATCAACAATCAATCAAAATCAATCAAAATTCAATCAATAACCAAATCAATCATCAACAACATGAAAAACTAATGAAATCAACTAAAATCAAACTTGAATTGAGATTAAGAAGAAGATCCTTACAAAACTTTGATCAAAAGATCAAATACAATGATGAATTCTTGAACAAACACCAAAGATCATGAGTTTCTCTCTCTAGTTCTTGAGTTTCTCTCTCTAAAAATTCTTCAAAAACTAACTATCTAATTCAATCTTAAACTTCCTCTCTAAAAATAGGTAGAAATAACTATATATACAAGGAGGAGGTCGGTAATGACGCCCAAAAATAGACCCTCGTAAGTGCGGGCGCTCGGAGGAGGGAGAAAGGTGCGCACGGGACACACCCAGGCATGTGCGCCCGCACGCACCTGGTGTGCGGCCGTACACGACCAATGTGCGGCCGCACACTCCGTGTGTGCGCCCGCACATAGCTAGGTTTCCTCCCCTTCTTCTCTTCGTCCTAGCTCAAGTGATGCACGCACCTAGGATGATGATGATGGAGGACAAGGTGGGCAGAAACTTTCTTGAACTTCTTGAAGAATGAAAGCCATGAATAAGGCATAAACAAAGCCTTGAAGCTTGCCCCTTGAATCCACCTTTGACTTGAAACTTCTTGCACCTTCTCTAGGCATAAAAGCAATGAAAAATCGTAGAGAGGAGGCTCGGGAATTCTTGGACAATCGATTACCACCTACAAGCAAAAGATAAAAAAAACAAGTAAAAGAGAAAACTAACAAATAAACTAGAAAAAGACATGAAAAAGAGAAATAAACTACAAAAAGCATAAAATGAGGAAAACAAGAATAAAACCAAGGAAAACTAAAGAAAAGAGAGATAAAATGAAATAAAAATCATCCAAAAAGGAACCAAATGAGTGCCAAAAATGTCACTCATCAGTGTTTGACATTCATTTGACTCAATTAGCTTTGTTGAATGCATTTGGCTTTCATTTGATTCAAAAAGCTTTGTTTGAATGTGTTTCACTTTCATTTGACTCAATTAGCTTTGTTGAATGTGTTTGACTTTTATTTGACTCAATTAGCATTGTGGATTGCAATTGACTTTTATTTGATTCAAAAAGCTTTGTTTCAATATATTTGACTTTCATTTGATTCTAAAGGGTTTGTTGAAAGTGTTTGACTTTAATTTCACTCAATTAGCTTTGTTTAATGCATTTAACTTTCATTTTGATTTAAAAAGCTTTGTTTCAATGTGTTAGACTTTCATATGACTCAATTAGCTTTGTTGAATGTGTTTCGCTTTCATTTGACTAAATTACCATTGTGGAATGCAATTGACGTTCATATGATTCAAAAAGCTTTGTTTGAATGTATTTGACTTTCATTTCATTCTAAAACCTTTGTTGAAAGTGTTTGACTTTCATTTGACTCAATTAGCTTTGTTGAATGCATTTGACTTTCATTTGATTCAAAAAGCTTTGTTTGATATGTTTGACTTTCATTTGATTCTAAAAGCTTTGCTGAAAGTGTTTGACATTTATTTGACTCAATTAGCTTTGTTGAATGCATTTGACTTTCATTTAATTCATAAAGCTTTGTTTGAATGTGTTTCACTTTCATTTGACTCAATTAGCTTTGTTGAATGAGTTTGACTTTCATTTGACTTAATAAGCTTTGTTGAATGCATTTGACTTTCATTTGATTCAAAAAGCTTTGTTTGAATGTGTATGACTTTCATTTGACTAAATTAGCTTTATTTAATGCATTTGACATTCATATTTGATTCAAAAAGCTTTGTTTGATATGTTTAACTATCTTTTGATTCTAAAAGCTTTGTTAAAAGTGTTTCACTTTCATTTGACTCAATTAGCTTTGTAGAATGCATTTGGCTTTCATTTGATTCAAAAAGCTTTGTTTTAATGTGTTTCACTTTCATTTGACTCAATTAGCTTTGTTGAATGTGTTTAACTTTCATTTGACTCAATTAGCATTGTGGAATGCAATTGACTTTCATTTGATTCAAAAAGCTTTGTTTGAATATATTTAACTTTCATTTGATTTTAAAAGGTTTGTTGAAACTGTTTGAACTTCATTTGACCCAATTAGCTTTGTTTAATGCAGTTGGCTTTCATTTTGATTCAAAAAAGCTTTGCTTGAATGTGTTTGACTTTCATTTGACTCAATTAGCTTTGTTGAATGCATTTGACTTTCATTGATTCAAAAAGCTTTATTTGGATGTGTTTGACTTTCATATGACTGAATTAGCTTTGTTGAATGTGTTTAGCTTTCATTTGACTCAATTACCATTGTGGAATGCAATTGACGTTCATTTGATTCAAAAAGCTTTGTTTGAATGTATTTGACTTTCATTTCATTCTAAAAGCTTTGTTGAAAGTGTTTGACTTTCATTTCACTCAATTAGCTTTGTTGAATGCATTTGACTTTCATTTGATTCAAAAAGTTTTGTTTGAATGTGTTTGACTTTCATTTGACTCAATTAGCTTTGTTGAATGTGTTTGACTGTCATTTGACTCAATTAGCATTGTGGAATGCAATTGACTTTAATTTGATTCGAAAAGCTTTGTTTGAATGTATTTGACTTTCATTTGATTCTAAAAGGTTTGTTGAAAGTGTTAGACTTTCATTTGACTCAATTAGCTTTATTTAATGCATTTGACTTTCATTTTGATTCAAAAAGCTTTGTTTGAATGTGTTTGACTTTCATATGACCCAATTAGCTTTGTTGAATGTGTTTGGCTTTCATTTGACTCAATTAGCATTGTGGAATGCAATTGACTTTCATTTGATTCAAAAAGCTTTGTTTGAATGTATTTGACTTTCATCTGATTCTAAAAGCTTTATTGAAAGTGTTTGACTTTCATTTTACATAATTAGCTTTGTTGAATGCATTTGACTTTAATTTGATTCAAAAAGCTTTGTTTGAATGTGTTTGACTTTCATTTGACTCAATTAGCTTTCTTGAATGTGTTTGACATTCATTTGACTCAATTAGCTTTGTTGAATGCATTTGGATTTCATTTGATTTAAAAAGCTTTGTTTGAATGTGTTTAACTTTCATTTGATTCAATTAACTTTGTTGAATGTGTTATACTTTCATTTGACTCAGTAAGCATTGTGGAATGCAATTGACTTTCATTTGATTCAAAAAGCTGTGTTTGAATATATTTGACTTTCATTTGATTCTAAAACGTTTGTTGATAGTGTTAGACTTTCATTTGACTCAATTAGCTTTATTTAATGTATTTGACTTTCATATTGATTCAAAAAGCTTTGTTTGAATGTTTTTGACTTTCATTTTACTTAATTAGCTTTATTTAATGTGTTTGACTTTCATTTGACTCAACTAGCTTTGTTGAATGCATTTGACTTTCACTGATTCAAAAAGCTTTGTTTGAATGTGTTTGACTTTCATATGACTCAATTAGCTTTGTTGAATGTGTTTGGCTTTCATTTGACTCAATTACCATTGTAAAATGCAATTGACGTTCATATGATTCAAAAAGCTTTGTTTGAATGTATTTGACTTTCATTTCATTCTAAAAGCTTTGTTGAAAGTGTTTGAATTTCATTTGACTCAATTAGCTTTGTTGAATGCATTTGACTTTCATTTGATTCAAAAAGCTTTGTTTGATATGTTTGACTTTCATTTGATTCTAAAAGGTTTGTTAAAAGTGTTTGACATTTATTTGACTCAATTAGCTTTGTTGAATGCATTTGACTTTCATTTAATTCATAAAGCTTTGTTTGAACGTGTTTCACATTCTTTTGACTCAATTAGCTTTGTTGAATGAGTTTGAGTTTCATTTGACTTAATAAGCTTTGTTGAATGCATTTGACCTTCATCTGATTCAAAAAGCTTTATTTGAATGTGTATGACTTTCATTTGACTCAATTAGCTTTGTTTAATGCATTTGACTTTCATATTTGATTCAAAAAGCTTTGTTTGATATGTTTGACTATCTTTTGATTCTAAAAGCTTTGTTATAAGTATTTTACTTTCATTTGACTCAATTAGCTTTGTTGAATGCATTTGGCTTTCATTAAATTCAAAAAGCTTTGTTTGAATGTGCTTCACTTTCATTTGACTTAATTAGCTTTGTTGAATGTGTTTGACTTTCATTTGACTCAATTAGCATTGTGGAATGCAATTGACTTTCAGTTGATTCATAAAGCTTTGTTTGAATATATTTAACTTTCATTTGATTCTAAAAGGTTTGTTGAAACTGTTTGACTTTCATTTGACTCAATTAGCTTTGTTTAATGCATTTGACTTTCATTTTGATTCAAAAAAGCTTTGCTTGAATGTGTTTGACTTTCATTTGACTTAATTAGCTTTGTTGAATGCATTTGACTTTCACTGATTCAAAAAGCTTTATTTGAATGTGTTTGACTTTCATATGACTCAATTAGCTTTGTTAAATGTGTTTGGCTTTCATTTGACTCAATTACCATTGTGGAATGTAATTGATGTTCATTTGATTCAAAAAGCTTTGTTTGAATGTATTTGACTTTCATTTCATTCTAAAAGCTTTGTTGAAAGTGTTTGACTTTCATTTCACTCAATTAGCTTTGTTAAATGCATTTGACTTTCATTTGATTCAAAAAGTTTTGTTTGAATGTGTTTGACTTTCATTTGACTCAATTAGCTTAGTTGAATGTGTTTGACTTTCATTTGACTCAATTAGCATTGTGGAATGCAATTGAATTTCATTTGATTCGAAAAGCTTTGTTTGAAAGTATTTGACTTTCATTTGATTCTAAAAGCTTTGTTAAAAGTGTTAGACTTTCATTTGACTCAATTAGCTTTGTTGAATGCATTTGACTTTCATTTGATTCAAAAAGCTTTGTTTGATATGTTTGACTTTCATTTGGTTCTAAAAGCTTCATTGAAAGTGTTTAACTTTTATTTGACTTAATTAGCTTTGTTGAATGCATTTGACTTTCATTTGATTCAAAAAGCTTTGTTTGAATGTGTATCACTTTCATTTGACTCAATTAGCTTTGTTGAATGTGTTTGACTTTCATTTGACTTAATTAGCATTGTGGAATGCAATTGACTTTCATTTGAATCAAAAAGCTTTGTTTGAATGTATTTGACTTTCATTTGATTCTAAAAGCTTTGTTGAAAGTGTTTGACTTTCATTTGACACAATTAGCGTTGTTGAATGCATTTGACTTTCATTTGATTCAAAAAGCTTTGTTTGAATGTGTTTGACTTTCATTTGACTCAATTAGCTTTGTTGAATGTGTTTGACTTTCATTTGACTCAATTAGCATTGTGGAATGCAATTGACTTTCATTTGATTCATAAAGCTTTGTTTGAATATATTAACTTTTATTTGATTCTAAAAGGTTTGTTGAAACTGTTTGACTTTCATTTGACTCAATTAGCTTTGTTTAATGCATTTGACTTTCATTTTGATTCAAAAAAGCTTTGCTTGAATGTGTTTGACTTTCATTTGACTTAATTAGCTTTGTTGAATGCATTTGACTTTCACTGATTCAAAAAGCTTTATTTGAATGTGTTTGACTTTCATATGACTCAATTAGCTTTGTTGAATGTGTTTGGCTTTCATTTGACTCAATTACCATTGTGGAATGTAATTGACGTTCATTTGATTCAAAAAGCTTTGTTTGAATGTAGTTGACTTTCATTTCATTCTAAAAGCTTTGTTAAAAGTGTTTGACTTTCATTTCACTCAATTAGCTTTGTTGAATGCATTTGACTTTCATTTGATTCAAAAAGTTTTGTTTGAATGTGTTTGACTTTCATTTGACTCAATTAGCTTTGTTGAATGTGTTTGACTTTCATTTGACTCAATTAGCATTGTGGAATGCAATTGACTTTCATTTGATTCGAAAAGCTTTGTTTGAAAGTATTTGACTTTCATTTGATTCTAAAAGCTTTGTTAAAAGTGTTAGACTTTCATTTGACTCAATTAGCTTTGTTGAATGCATTTGACTTTCATTTGATTCAAAAAGCTTTGTTTGATATGTTTGACTTTCATTTGGTTCTAAAAGCTTCGTTGAAAGTGTTTGACTTTTATTTGACTTAATTAGCTTTGTTGAATGCATTTGACTTTCATTTGATTCAAAAAGCTTTGTTTGAATGTGTATCACTTTCATTTGACTCAATTAGCTTTGTTGAATGTGTTTGACTTTCATTTGACTTAATTAGCATTGTGGAATGCAATTGAATTTCATTTGACTCTATTAGCTTTGATGAATGTGTTTGACTTTCATTTGATTTAATTAGTATTGTGGAATGCATTTGACTTTCATTTGATTCTAAAAGCTTTGTTGAAAGTGTTTGACTTTCATTTGACACAATTAGCGTTGTTGAATGCATTTGACTTTCATTTGATTCAAAAAGCTTTGTTTGAATGTGTTTGACTTTCATTTGACTCAATTAGCTTTGTTGAATGCATTTGACTTTCATTTGATTCAAAAAGCTTTGTTTGAATGTGTTTTACTTTCATTTGATTCTAAAAGCTTTGTTGAAAGTGTTTGACTTTTATTTGACTCAATTAGCTTTGTTGAATACATTTGACTTTCATTTGATTCAAAAATCTTTGTTTGAATGTGTTTCACTTTCATTTGACTCAATTAGCTTTGTTGAATGTGTTTGACTTTCATTTGACTTAATTAGCATTGTGGAATGCAATTGACTTTCATTTGAATCAAAAAGCTTTGATTGAATGTATTTGACTTTCATTTGATTCTAAATGCTTTGTTGAAAGTGTTTGACTTTCATTTGACACAATATGCTTTGTTGAATGCATTTGACTTTCATTTGATTCAAAAACTTTGTTTGAATGTGTTAGACTTTCATTTGACTCAATTAGCTTTCTTGAAAGTGTTTGACATTCATTTGACTCAATTAGCTTTGTTGAATGCATTTGACTTTCATTTAATTCATAAAGCTTTGTTTGAATGTGTTTCACTTTCATTTGACTCAATTAGCTTTGTTGAATGAGTTTGACTTTCATTTGACTTAATAAGCTTTGTTGAATGCAATTGACTTTCATTTGATTCAAAAAGCTGTGTTTGAATATATTTGACTTTCATTTGATTCAATTAGCTTTGTTGAATGTGGTGACTTTCATTTGACTCAATAAGCATTGTAGAATGCAATTGACTTTCATTTGATTCAAAAAGTTGTGTTTGAATATATTTGACTTTCATTTGATTCTAAAAGGTTTGTTGAAAGTGTTTGACTTTCATTTGACTCAATTAGCTTTGTTGAATGCATTTGACTCTCATTTGATTCAAAAAGCTTTGTTTGAATGTGTTTCACTTTCATTTCACTGAATTAGCTTTATTGAATGTGTTTGACTTTCATTTGACTCAATTGGCTCTGTTGAATGAATTTGACTTTCACTTATTCAAAAAGCTTTGTTTGAATGTGTTTGACTTTCATATGACTCAATTAGCTTTGTTGAATGTGTTTGGCTTTCATTTGACTCAATTACCATTGTGGAATGCAATTGACGTTCATGTGATTTAAAAAGCTTTGTTTGAATGTATTTGACTTTCATTTCATTCTAAAAGCTTTGTTGAAAGTTTTTGACTTTCATTTGACTCAATTAGCTTTGTTGAATGCATTTGACTTTCATTTGATTCAAAAAGCTTTGTTTGATATATTTGACTTTCATTTGATTCTAAAAGCTTTGTTGAAAGTGTTTGACTTTTATTTGACTCAATTAGCTTTGTTGAATGCATTTGACTTTCATTTGATTCAAAAAGCTTTGATTGATATGTTTGACTTTCATTTGACTCAATAAGCTCTGTGGAATGCAATTAACTTTCATTTGATTCAAAAAGTTGTGTTTGAATATATTTGACTTTCATTTGATTCTAAAAGGTTTGTTGAAAGTGTTTGACTTTCATTTGACTCAATTAGCTTTGTTGAATGCATTTGACTCTCATTTAATTCAAAAAGCTTTGATTGAATGTGTTTAACTTTCATTTTACTGAATTAGCTTTATTGAATGTGTTTGACTTTCATTTGACTCAATTGGCTCTGTTGAATGAATTTGACTTTCACTGATTCAAAAAGCTTTGTTTGAATGTGTTTGACTTTCATATGACTCAATTAGCTTTGTTGAATGTGTTTGGCTTTCATTTGACACAATTACCATTGTGGAATGCAATTGACGTTCATGTGATTCAAAAAGCTTTGTTTGAATGTATTTGACTTTCATTTCATTCTAAAAGCTTTGTTGAAAGTGTTTGACTTTCATTTGACTCAATTAGCTTTGTTGAATGCATTTGACTTTCATTTGATTCAAAAAGCTTTGTTTGATATATTTGACTTTCATTTGATTCTAAAAGCTTTGTTGAAAGTGTTTGACTTTTATTTGACTCAATTAGCTTTGTTGAATGCATTTGACTTTAATTTAAGTTATAAAGCTTTGTTTGAATGTGTTTCACTTTCATTTGACTCAATTAGCTTTGTTGAAAGTGTTTGACTTTCATTTGAATCAATTAGCTTTGTTGAATGCATTTGACTTTCATTTGATTCAAAAAGCTTTGTTTGAATGTATTTGACTTTCATTTGACTCAATTAGCTTTGTTGAAAGTGTTTGACTTTCATTTGACTCAATTAGCTTTATTGAATGCATTTGACTTTCACTTGATTCAAAAAGCTTTGTTTGAATGTGTTTGACTTTCATTTAACTCAATTAGGTTTGTTGAATGTGTTTGACTTTCACTTGACTTAATTAGCAATGTGGAATGCATTTGACTTTCATTTGATTTGAAAAGCTTTGTTTGAAGGTGTTTGAATTTCATTTGACTCAATTAGCTTTCTTGAATATGTTTGGCTTTCATTTGACTCAATTACCATTGTGGAATGCATTTGGCTTTCATTTGATTCAAAAAACTTTGTTTGAATGTATTTAACTTTCATTTGATTCTAAAGGCTTTGTTGAAAGTGTTTACCTTTCATTTGACTCAATTAGCTTTGTTGAATGCATTTGACTTTCATTTGATTTGAAAAGCTTTGTTTGAATGTGTTTGACTTTCATTTGACTTAATTAGCATTGTGGAATGCAATTGACTTTCATTTGATTCGTAAAGCTTTGTTTGAATGTATTTTACTTTCATTTGATTTTAAAAGATTTGTTAAAAGTGATTGACTTTCATTTGATTCAATTATCTTTGTTGATTGCATTTGACTTGATTTGATTCGAAAATCTTTGTTTGATATGTTTGACTTTCATTTGATTCTAAAAGCTTTGTTGAAAGTCAAATGCATTCAACAAAGCTTTTTGAATAAAATGAAAGTCAAATGCATTCAACAAAGCTAAATGAGTTAAATGAAAGTCAAACACTTTCAAACAAAGCTTTTTGAATCAAATGAAAGTCAATTGCATTCCACAATACTAATTAAATCAAATGAAAGTCAAACACATTCATCAAAGCTAATAGAGTCAAATGAAATTCAAACACATTCAAACAAAGCTTTTGGAATCAAATGAAAGCCAAATGCATTCAACAAAGCTAATTGAGTCAAATGAAATTCAAACACTTTCAACAAAGCTTTTTGAATCAAATGAAAGTCAAATACATTCAAACAAAGCTTTTTGAATCAAATGAAAGTCAAATACATTCAAACAAAGCTTTTTGAATCAAATGAAAGTCAATTGCATTCCACAATGCTAATTGAGTCAAATGAAAGTCTAACACACTCAACAATGCTAATTGAGTCAAATGAAAGCCAAACACATTTAACAAAGCTAATTGAGTCAAATGAAAGTCAAACACATTCAAACTATGGTTTTTGAATCAAATGAAAGCCAAATGCATTCAACAAAGCTAATTGAGTCAAATGAATGTCAAACACATTCAAGAAAGCTAATTGAGTCAAATGAAAGTCAAACACCTTAAAACAATGCTTTTCGAATCAAATGAAACTCCATTGCATTCCACAATGCTAATTAAGTCAAATGAAAGTCAAACACATTCAACAAAGCTAATTAAGTCAAATGAAATTCAAACACATTCAAACAAAGCTTTTTGAATCAAATGAAAGGCAAATGCATTCAACAAAGCTAATTGAGTCAAATGAAAGTCAAACACATTCAAACAAAGCTTTTTGAATCAAAAGAAAGGCAAATGCATTCAACAAAGCTAATTGAGTTAAATGAAAGTCAAACACTTTCAACAAAGCTAATTGAGTCAAATGAAAGTCAAATACATTCAAACAAAGCTTTTTGAATCAAATGAAAGTCAAATGCATTCAACAAAGCTAATTGAGTCAAATGAAAGTCAAACACATTCAATAAAGCTAATTGAGTAAAATGAAAGTCAAACACATTAAAACAAAGCTTTTTGAATCAAAATGAAAGTCAAATGCATTAAACAAAGCTAATTTAGTCAAATGAAAGTCAAACTCTTTCAACAAAGCTTTTAGAATCAAATGAAAGTCAAATACATTCAAACAAAGCTTTTTGAATCAAATGAAATTCAAATGCATTCAACAAAGCTAATTGAGTCAAATGAAAGTCAAAGACATTCAATAAAGCTAATTGAGTAAAATGAAAGTCAAACACATTCAAACAAAGCTTTTTGAATCAAAATGAAAGTCAAATGCATTAAACAAAGCTAATTTAGTCAAATAAAAGTCAAACACATTCAACAAAGCTAATTGAGTCAAATGAAAGTCAAACACATTCAAACAAAGCTTTTTGAATCAGAAGAAAGTCAAATGCATTTAACAAAGCTAATTGAGTCAAATGAAATTCAAACACTTTCAACAAAGCTCATTTAGCTTTGTTGAATGCATTTGACTTTCAACAAAGCTTTTAGAATCAAATGAAAGTCAAACATATCAAACAAAGATTTTCGAATCAAATAAAAGTCAAATGCAATCAACAAAGATAATTGAATCAAATGAAAGTCAATCACTTTTAACAAATCTTTTAGAATCAAATGAAAGTAAAATACATTCAAACAAAGCTTTACGAATCAAATGAAAGTCAATTGCATTCCACAATGCTAATTAAGTCAAATGAAAGTCATACACATTCAAACAAAGGTTTTTGAATCAAATGAAAGTCAATTGCATTCCACAACGCTAATTGAGTCAAATGAAAGTCAAACACATTCAACAAAGTTAATAAAGTCAAATGAAAGACAAACACATTCAAAAAAAGCTTTTTGAATCAATTGAAAGTCAATTGCATTCCACAATTCTAATTGAGTCTAATGAAAGTCAAACACATTCAACAAAGCTAATTAAGTCAAATGAAAGTCAAACATATTCAAACAAAGCTTTTTGAATCAAATGAAAGTCAAATGCGTTCGACAAAGCTAATTGAGTCAAATGAAAGTCAAACACTTTCAACAAGGCTTTTAGAATCAAATGAAAGTCAAATACATTCAAACAAAGCTTTTCGAATCAATTGAAAGTCAATTGCATTCCACAATGGTAATTGAGTCAAATGAAAGCCAAACACATTCAACAAACCTAATTGAGTCAAATGAAAGGGAAACACATTTAACGAAGCTAATTGAGTCAAATGAAAGTCAAATGCATTCAACAAAGCTAATTGAGTCAAATGAAAGTTAAACACATTCAAACAAAGCATTTTGAATCTAATGAAAGTCAAAAGCATTCAACAAAGCTAATTGAGTCAAATGAAAGTCAAATACATTCAAACAAAGCTTTTTGAATCAAATGAAAGTCAAATGCATTCAACAAAGCTAATTGAGTCAAATGAAAGTCAAACACATTCAATAAAGCTAATTGAGTAAAATGAAAGTCAAACACATTAAAACAAAGCTTTTTGAATCAAAATGAAAGTCAAATGCATTAAACAAATCTAATTTAGTCAAATGAAAGTCAAACTCTTTCAACAAAGCTTTTAGAATCAAATGAAAGTCAAACTCTTTCAACAAAGCTTTTAGAATCAAATGAAAGTCAAATACATTCAAACAAAGCTTTTTAAATCAAATGAAATTCAAATGCATTCAACAAAGCTAATTGAGTCAAATGAAAGTCAAAGACATTCAATAAAGCTAATTGAGTAAAATGAAAGTCAAACACATTCAAACAAAGCTTTTTGAATCAAAATGAAAGTCAAATGCATTAAACAAAGCTAATTTAGTCAAATGAAAGTCAAACACATCCAACAAAGCTAATTGAGTCAAATGAAAGTCAAACACATTCAAACAAAGCTTTTTGAATCAGATGAAAGTCAAATGCATTTAACAAAGCTAATTGAGTCAAATGAAATTCAAACACTTTCAACAAAGCTCATTTAGCTTTGTTGAATGCATTTGACTTTCAACAAAGCTTTTAGAATCAAATGAAAGTCAAACATATCAAACAAAGATTTTCGATTCAAATAAAAGTCAAATGCAATCAACAAAGATAATTGAATCAAATGAAAGTCAATCACTTTTAACAAATCTTTTAGAATCAAATGAAAGTAAAATACATTCAAACAAAGCTTTACGAATCAAATGAAAGTCAATTGCATTCCACAATGCTAATTAAGTCAAATGAAAGTCATACACATTCAAACAAAGGTTTTCGAATCAAATGAAAGTCAAATGCATTCAACAAAGCTAATTGAGTCAAATGAAAGGTAAACACTTTCAACAAAGCTTTTAGAATGAAATGAAAGTCAAATACATTTAAACAAAGGTTTTTGAATCAAATGAACGTCAATTGCATTCCACAATGGTAATTGAGTCAAATGAAAGCCAAACACATTCAACAAAGCTGATTGAGTCATATGAAAGTCAAGCACATTCAAACAAAGCTTTTTGATTCAATGAAAGTCAAATGCATTAAACAAAGCTAATTTAGTCAAATGAAAGTCAAACACATCCAACAAAGCTAATTGAGTCAAATGAAAGTCAAACACATTCAAACAAAGCTTTTTGAATCAGATGAAAGTCAAATGCATTTAACAAAGCTAATTGAGTCAAATGAAATTCAAACACTTTCAACAAAGCTCATTTAGCTTTGTTGAATGCATTTGACTTTCAACAAAGCTTTTAGAATCAAATGAAAGTCAAACATATCAAACAAAGATTTTCGATTCAAATAAAAGTCAAATGCAATCAACAAAGATAATTGAATCAAATGAAAGTCAATCACTTTTAACAAATCTTTTAGAATCAAATGAAAGTAAAATACATTCAAACAAAGCTTTACGAATCAAATGAAAGTCAATTGCATTCCACAATGCTAATTAAGTCAAATGAAAGTCATACACATTCAAACAAAGGTTTTCGAATCAAATGAAAGTCAAATGCATTCAACAAAGCTAATTGAGTCAAATGAAAGGTAAACACTTTCAACAAAGCTTTTAGAATGAAATGAAAGTCAAATACATTTAAACAAAGGTTTTTGAATCAAATGAACGTCAATTGCATTCCACAATGGTAATTGAGTCAAATGAAAGCCAAACACATTCAACAAAGCTGATTGAGTCATATGAAAGTCAAGCACATTCAAACAAAGCTTTTTGATTCAATGAAAGTCAAATGCATTCAACAAAGCTAATTGAGGCAAATGAAAGTGAAACACATTCAATAAAGCTAATTGAGTAAAATGAAAGTCAAACACATTCAAACAAAGCTTTTTGAATCAAAATGAAACTCAAATGCATTCAACAAATCTAATTGAGTCAAATGAAAGTCAAACACTTTCAACAAAGCTTTTAGAATCAAATGAAATTCAAATACATTCAAACAAAGATTTTCGAATCAAATCAAAGTCAATTGCATTCCACAATGCTAATTATGTCAAATGAAAGTCAAACACATTTAACAAAGCTAATTGAGTCAAATGAAAGTCAAACAAATTCAAACAAAGCTTTTTGAATCAAATGAAAGTCAAATGCATTCAACAAAGCTAATTAAGTCAATTGAAAGTCAATCACTTTCAACAAAGCTTTTAGAATCAAATGAAAGTCTAATACGAAACAAACAAAGCTTTTTGAATGAAATGAAAGTCAATTGCATTCCACAATGCTAATTGAGTCAAATGAAAGTCCAACACATTCAACAAAGCTAATTGAGTCAAATGAAAGTCAAACACATTCAAACAAAGCTTTTTGATTCAAATGAAAGTCAAATGTATTCAACAAAGCTAATTGAGTCAAATGAAAGTCAAACACTTTCAACAAAGCTTTCAGAATCAAATGAAACTCAAACTCATTCAAACAAAGCTTTTTGAATCAAATGTAAGTGAAATGCATTCAACAAAGCTAATTGAGTCAAATGAAAGTCAAACAATTTCAACAAATCTTTTAGAATGAAATGAAATTTGAATACATTCAAACAAAGCTTTTTGAATCAAATGAACGTTAATTGCATTCCACAACGCTAATTGAGTCAAATGAAAGTCAAACACATTCTACAAAGTTAATAAAGTCAAATGAAAGACAAACACATTCAAAAAAAGCTTTTTGAATCAAACGAAAGTCAATTGCATTCCACAATTCTAATTGAGTCTAATGAAAGTCAAACACATTCAACAAAGCTAATTAAGTGAAATGAAAGTCAAACATATTCAAACAAAGCTTTTTGAATCAAATGAAAGTCAAATGCGTTCGACAAAGCTAATTGAGTCAAATGAAAGTCAAACACTTTCAACAAGGCTTTTAGAATCAAATGAAAGTCAAATACATTCAAACAAAGCTTTTTGAATCAATTGAAAGTCAATTGCATTCCACAATGGTAATTGAGTCAAATGAAAGCCAAACACATTCAACAAACCTAATTGAGTCAAATGAAAGTCAAATGCATTCAACAAAGCTAATTGAGTCAAATGAAAGTCAAACACATTCAAACAAAGCATTTTGAATCTAATGAAAGTCAAATGCATTCAACAAAGCTAATTGAGTCAAATGAAAGTCAAATACATTCAAACAAAGCTTTTTGAATCAAATGAAAGTCAAATGCATTCAACAAAGCTAATTGAGTCAAATGAAAGTCAAACACATTCAATAAAGCTAATTGAGTAAAATGAAAGTCAAACACATTAAAACAAAGCTTTTTGAATCAAAATGAAAGTCAAATGCATTAAACAAAGCTAATTTAGTCAAATGAAAGTCAAACTCTTTCAACAAAGCTAATAGAGTCAAATGAAAGTCAAATACATTCAAACAAAGCTTTTTGAATCAAATGAAATTCAAATGCATTCAACAAAGCTAATTGAGTCAAATGAAAGTCAAAGACATTCAATAAAGCTAATTGAGTAAAATGAAAGTCAAACACATTCAAACAAAGCTTTTTGAATCAAAATGAAAGTCAAATGCATTAAACAAAGCTAATTTAGTCAAATGAAAGTCAAACACATTCAACAAAGCTAATTGAGTCAAATGAAAGTCAAACACATTCAAACAAAGCTTTTTGAATCAGATGAAAGTCAAATGCATTTAACAAAGCTAATTGAGTCAAATGAAATTCAAACACTTTCAACAAAGCTCATTTAACTTTGTTGAATGCATTTGACTTTCAACAAAGCTTTTAGAATCAAATGAAAGTCAAACATATCAAACAAAGATTTTCGAATCAAATAAAAGTCAAATGCAATCAACAAAGATAATTGAATCAAATGAAAGTCAATCACTTTTAACAAATCTTTTAGAATCAAATGAAAGTAAAATACATTCAAACAAAGCTTTACGAATCAAATGAAAGTCAATTGCATTCCACAATGCTAATTAAGTCAAATGAAAGTCATACACATTCAAACAAAGGTTTTCGAATCAAATGAAAGTCAAATGCATTCAACAAAGCTAATTGAGTCAAATGAAAGGTAAACACTTTCAACAAAGCTTTTAGAATGAAATGAAAGTCAAATACATTTAAACAAATGTTTTTGAATCAAATGAACGTCAATTGCATTCCACAATGGTAATTGAGTCAAATGAAAGCCAAACACATTCAACAAAGCTGATTGAGTCATATGAAAGTCAAGCACATTCAAACAAAGCTTTTTGATTCAATGAAAGTCAAATGCATTCAACAAAGCTAATTGAGTCAAATGAAAGTGAAACACATTCAATAAAGCTAATTGAGTAAAATGAAAGTCAAACACATTCAAACAAAGCTTTTTGAATCAAAATGAAACTCAAATGCATTCAACAAATCTAATTGAGTCAAATGAAAGTCAAACACTTTCAACAAAGCTTTTAGAATCAAATGAAATTCAAATACATTCAAACAAAGATTTTCGAATCAAATCAAAGTCAATTGCATTCCACAATGCTAATTATGTCAAATGAAATTCAAACACATTTCACAAAGCTAATTGAGTCAAATGAAAGTCAAACAAATTCAAACAAAGCTTTTTGAATCAAATGAAAGTCAAATGCATTCAACAAAGCTAATTAAGTCAAATGAAAGTCAATCACTTTCAACAAAGCTTTTAGAATCAAATGAAAGTCTAATACGAAACAAACAAAGCTTTTTGAATGAAATGAAAGTCAATTGCATTCCACAATGCTAATTGAGTCAAATGAAAGTCCAACACATTCAACAAAGCTAATTGAGTCAAATGAAAGTCAAACACATTCAAACAAAGCTTTTTGATTCAAATGAAAGTCAAATGTATTCAACAAAGCTAATTGAGTCAAATGAAAGTCAAACACTTTCAACAAAGCTTTCAGAATCAAATGAAACTCAAACTCATTCAAACAAAGCTTTTTGAATCAAATGTAAGTGAAATGCATTCAACAAAGCTAATTGAGTCAAATGAAAGTCAAACACTTTCAACAAATCTTTTAGAATGAAATGAAATTTGAATACATTCAAACAAAGCTTTTTGAATCAAATGAACGTCAATTGCATTCCACAACGCTAATTGAGTCAAATGAAAGTCAAACACATTCAACAAAGTTAATAAAGTCAAATGAAAGACAAACACATTCAAAAAAAGCTTTTGGAATCAAATGAAAGTCAATTGCATTCCACAATTCTATTGAGTCTAATGAAAGTCAAACACATTCAACAAAGCTAATTAAGTCAAATGAAAGTCAAACATATTCAAACAAAGCTTTTTGAATCAAATGAAAGTCAAATGCGTTCGACAAAGCTAATTGAGTCAAATGAAAGTCAAACACTTTCAACAAGGCTTTTAGAATCAAATGAAAGTCAAATACATTCAAACAAAGCTTTTTGAATCAATTGAAAGTCAATTGCATTCCACAATGGTAATTGAGTCAAATGAAAGCCAAACACATTCAACAAACCTAATTGAGTCAAATGAAAGGGAAACACATTTAACGAAGCTAATTGAGTCAAATGAAAGTCAAATGCTTTCAACAAACCTAATTGAGTCAAATGAAAGTCAAACACATTCAAACAAAGCATTTTGAATCTAATGAAAGTCAAATGCATTCAACAAAGCTAAAAGAGTCAAATGAAAGTCAACCACATTCAAACAAAGCTTTTTGAATCAAATGAAAGTCAAATGCATTCAACAAAGCTAATTGAGTCAAATGAAAGTCAAACACATTCAATAAAGCTAATTGAGTAAAATGAAAGTCAAACACATTAAAACAAAGCTTTTTGAATCAAAATGAAAGTCAAATGCATTAAACAAAGCTAATTTAGTCAAATGAAAGTCAAACTCTTTCAACAAAGCTTTTAGAATCAAATGAAAGTCAAATACATTCAAACAAAGCTTTTTGAATCAAATGTAAGTCAATTGCATTCCACAATGGTAATTGAGTCAAATGAAAGCCAAACACATTCAACAAAGCTAATTGAGTCAAATGAAATTCAAACACATTCAAACAAAGCTTTTTGAATCAAATGAAATTCAAATGCATTTAACAAAGTTAATTGAGTCTAATGAAAGTCAAACACATTCAAACAAAGCTTTTTGAATCAAATGAAAGTCAAATGCACCCAACAAAGCTAATTGAGTCAAATGAAAGTCAAACACTTTCAACAAAGCTTTTAGAATCAAATGAAAGTCAAATACATTTAAACAAAGCTGTTTGAATTAAATGAAAGTCAAATGTATTCAACAAAGCTAATTGACTCAAATGAAAGTCAAACACATTCAAACAAAGCTAATTGACTCAAATGAAAGTCAAATGCATTCAACAAAGCTAATTGAGTCTAATGAAAGTCAAACACCATCAACAAAGCTTTTAGAATCAAGTGAAAGTCAAATACATTCAACAAAGCTAATTGAGTCTAATAAAAGTCAAACACATTCAAACAATGCTTTTTGAATCAAATGAAAGTCAAATCCATTCAACAAAGCTAATTAAGTCAAATAAAAGTCAAACACATTCAACAAATACATTCAAACACTTTCAAGAAAGCTTTTAGAATCAAATGAAAGTCAAATACATTCAAACAAAGCTTTTTGAATCAAATGAAAGTGAATTGCATTCCATAATGCTAATTGAGTCAACTAAAAGTCAAACACATTCAACAAAGATAATTTAGTCAAATGAAAGTCAAACACATTCAACAAAGCTAATTGAGTCACATGAAAGTCAAACACATTGTGACAAAGCTTTTTGAATCAAATGAAAGTCAAATGCATTCAACACAAAGCTTTTTGAATCAAATGAAAGTCAATTGCATTTCCTAATGTTATTTGAGTTAAATGAAAGTCAAATACATTCCACAAAGCTAATTGAGTCAAATAAATGACAAATAAATTCAAACAAAGCTTTATGAATCAAATTAAAGTCAAATGCATTCAATAAAGCTAGTTGTGGGAAATGATAGTCAAAACACTTTTAACAAAGCTTTTAGAATCAAATGAAAGACAAATAAATTCAAACAAAGCTTTTTGAAACAAATCAAAGTCCATTGCATTCCACAATGCTATTTGAGTCAAATGAAAGTCAAACACATTAAAACAATGCTTTTAGAATCAAATGAAAGTCAAATGCATACAACAAAGCTAATTGATTCAAATGAAATTCAAACAATTTCAACAAAGTTTTTCGAATCAAATGAAAGTCAAATACATCCAAACAAAGCTTTTTGAATCAAATGATAGTCAGTTGCTTTCCACAATGCTAATTGAGTCAAATGAAAGTCAAACACATTCAACAAAGCTAATTGAGTCAACTGAAAGTAAAATACATTCAAACAAAGTTTTTTGAATCAAGTGAAAGTCAAATGTATTCAACAAAGCTAATTGAGTCAAATGAAAGTCAAACACTATCAACAATGCTTTTAGAATCAAGTGAAAGTCAAATACATTCAAACAAAGCTTTTTGAATCAAATAAAAGTTTATTGCATTCCTGACGTGGGGAAAACTAGGTCGTTGGGCTAATCTTCCCTAAGCCAAACAAAATTTATAAACACTCAACAAACCTAAATACAAGTATAGAGGTAAGTTAAGGGTCGAACCCAAAGGAACGCTAATGCCTAAGTGCTTCCAATTATATGCCTAAGCTAGGTCGAAGACAAGAGATAAAAGGTGGCTTTCAACAACTACTAAAACGAGGAAACCAACCAAACATAAGAGCTAGGGATTAGGATCCGCAAATAATGGCAATGAACGATGCAAATTGGAATGGAAAGTCGACTAAGTCAAGCAATGTGAGGGAGAATCAATCATGCAACCAAAAGAGCATGTCAAGCTATTCTCCTAGAGGTCTAACTAGCGTCAACTACGATAAACTCTAGCTAGGAAACATCACAAGACACCTCAATCGTGTAAATGCAAGCCACAAATCAATGGTCCGTATCAATGTGAACTTACAATGCAATCTAGTGCAATAATAAAAGTTAGCTACTCTCTAATTAATCACACACATGCACATGATCAATCAACCAAGTTTAATCACATCATCTACTTAATCAATTATCCCCAATTTACATCAATTCATTACATCATAAGCTTCACCAAATCCCTAACTAAACAACTACTCAAACATTATCATCAATTCTACCAATACAAACATGAATATCTAAAATCAATCATCAAATCATCAAATTCCAATCAAATCAACAATCAAAACAATGAATATCAAACAAAGCAATAAATGAGATAGAGTTTAGAAATGCTCATTGATAATAGAGTAGATCTCCAATACAATTGTCACATTTGAATCTTCAATCTCTCAATCACCATTGAAATTCCTCACTTTCTCTCTCTAAAATCTACTCCTAAAATTAACCCTAAACTAGAGAGAGAAGCTCTCAACTAAGCTAGGAAAATGATCTAAAAATCTAAGCTTAATTCTAGTTCTAATTCTAATTGTTTCTCTCTCTACCCAAAAATGGGTATTTATAAAATACAAGGATTAAAAGAAAATAAAATATTAAAGAAAATAAAATGGAAAAGAAAATAAAAGGAAAAGGAAAAGAAAAGAAAAGAAAAATAAAATAAAACAAAAGAATGAAAAGGAAATATAAAAGAAAACTAAAATTAAAAAGAAAATAAAGAATAAAAAGAAATAAGAAGAATCGGAAATGCTGCTTCAATCAAAGGGAATTATCCCCTGCTTCTCACGCATCAAGCTCGCAACTCATCATCAACAAATCACACACATTACAACCATTCATCATCTCCAATCAACGGTCCAAGATTCTAGCTTCCTTCCCACGCATCTCCTTCATACCCAGCTGAGTGCGGCCGCACCTGTTGAGGTTCGAATTGATGGCGGTGCTGCCGGTGGTTGCGGGAATTGTTGGTGAATTGGGGTAGTTGCTGGTGTTTGCGGTGGTGGTTAATTGAGGGAGGAGAGGTGGAGCTGTTTCGCGAATTTGGAAGGGGAACAGGGGCAGCAAGGGCTGCTGTGCGTGGCTGCTTGTTTAATTGCGGTTGCTGGTGGTGTAATTGGAGGTGCGTTGTGGGTAGGTGCTGCTGCTGTTGGGTGGTGTATTGGTGGCTGATGTGCGGCAGTTAAGGGGGGCAGCAGCTGGTTGATGCTGCGGGTGGAATCGGAGCTGCTGCCGTGGGAGGTGCGGTGGTGAATTGGTGGCTGATATGACGGTGTGTTGGTGGCTGGCTGGAAGAGGTGCAAGGTGGAAGCAGCTATGAGGAGTTATAGTTGTTGTTGGAGTCGATGTTGTTGTTGTGAAGTGCTTTGCTGCTGCTGAAATATGGAGCAGGGGAAATAAGGGAGTTGAACAGGGGAAGGCAGGGGAGAGTTGTTGTAGTTTCTGGTTGCTTTAATCACCATCACCATCATCACCATGATGGTGATGACGATTCAACTACGCAGTAGCTAGCATCAATTTGGACTTGGAACCAACACCTACAAACACACATAAAACCGAGGAATAAAATAAAATAAAATAAAACTAAAACCGACAAATAAAAGTAAAAGAAATAAAATGAAAATGAAAATAATAAAGGAAAGAAAAAATATAAAAAAATGAAAATAAAATAAAGTAAAGGAAATGAAATGAAAATAAAATCAAATAAAACTAAAATAAAATAGAACTAAATCTATAAAATCTAAAATAAAGAGAAAACAACTAAAATAACGAAAATATAAGAAATAAAGGAGAAAATACTAGAAAACAATAGAAAGGTAGAAAAGAGAGAGAAAGCATAAAACCGAGCATTTATTGAGCAAGAAAGTAATAAAAAGAGGACAAAAAGGACCTAAATGCTCATCAAATGTCTGCCATTTATGACACACATCAATTCCACAATGCTAATTGAGTCAAATGAAAGTCAAACAAATTCAACAAAGCTAATTGAGTCTAATAAAAGTCAAACACATTCAAACAAAATCAAATGAAAGTCAAATGCATTCAACAAAGCTAATTAGGTCAAATGAAAGTCAAACACATTCAACAAATACATTTAAACACTTTCAAGAAAGCTTATAGAATCAAATGAAAGTCAAATACATTCAAACAATGCTTTTAGAATCAAATGAAAGTCAATTGCATTCCACAATGCTAATTGAGTCAACTAAAAGTCAAACACTTTCAACAAAGCTAATTTAGTCAAGTAAAATTCAAACACATTCAACAAAGCTAATTGAGTCACATGAAAGTCAAACACATTGAAACAAAGCTTTTTGAATCAAATGAATGTCAATTGCATTTCCCAATGTTATTTGAGTTAAATGAAAGTCAAATACATTCCACAAAGCTAATTGAGTCAAATAAATGACAAATACATTCAAACAAAGCTTTATGAATCAAATTAAAGTCAAATGCATTCAATAAAGCTAATTGTGTGAAATGATAATCAAAACACTTTTAACAAAGCTTTTAGAATCAAATGAAAGACAAATACATTCAAAAAAGCTTTTTGAAACAAATGAAAGTCCATTGCATTCCACAACGCTATTTGAGTCAAATGAAAGTCAAACACATTAAAACAATGCTTTTAGAATCAAATGAAAGTGAAATGCATTCAACAAAGCTAATTGATTCAAATTAAATTCAAACACTTTCAACAAAGTTTTTCGAATCAAATGAAAGTCAAATACATCCAAACAAAGCTTTTTGAATCAAATAAAAGTCAGTTGCTTTCCACAATGCTAATTGAGTCAACTAGAAGTAAAACAAATGAAAGTCAAATGCATTCAACAAAACTAATTAAGTAAAATGAAAGTCAAACACATTCAACAAAACTTTTAGAATCAAATGAAAGTCAAATACATTCAAACAAAGCTTTTTTAATCAAATGAAAGTCAAACACATTCAAACAAAGCTTTTTGAATCAAAGGAAAGTCAATTGCATTTCACAATGCTAATTGAGTCAAATGAAAGTGAAATACATTTAAACAATGGTAATTGAGTCAAATGAAAGTCAAACACATTCAACAAAGCTAATAGAGTCAAATGAAAGTCAAACACATTCAACAAAGCTAATTGAGTCAAATGAAAGTCAAACACATTCAAACAAAGCTTTTTGAATCAAATGAAAGTCAATTACATTCCACAATGCTAATTGAGTCAAATGAAAGTCAAACACATTAGCTTTTTGAATCAAATGAAAGTCAAAGGCATTCAACAAAGCTAATTGAGTCAAATGAAAGTAAAAGACTTTCAACAAAGCTTTTATAATCAAATGAAAGTCATATACCTTCAAACAATGCTTTTTGAATCATATGAAAGTCAATTGCATTCCACAATGCTAATTGAGTCAACTGAAAGTTAAACATATTCAACAAAGCTATTTGAGTCAAATGAAAGTCTAACACATTCAAACAAAGCTTTTTGAATCAAATGAGAGTCAAATGCATTCAACAAAGCTAATTGAGTCAAATGAAAGTCAAACACTTTCAACAAAGCTTTTAGAATCAAAAGAAAGTCAAATACATTCAAACAAAGCTTTTTGAATCAATGGAAAGTCAATTGCATTCCACAATGCTAATTGAGTCAAATGAAAGTCAAACACATTCAACAAAGCTAATTGAGTCAACTAGAAGTAAAACAAATGAAAGTCAAATGCATTCAACAAAACTAATTAAGTAAAATGAAAGTCAAACACATTCAACGAAACTTTTAGAATCAAATGAAAGTCAAATACATTCAAACAAAGCTTTTTTAATCAAATGAAAGTCAAACACATTCAAACAAAGCTTTTTGAATCAAATGAAAGGCAATTGCATTTCACAATGGTAATTAAGTCATATGAAAGTAAAAAACATTCCACAAAACTAATAGAGTCAAATGAAAGTCAAACACATTCAAACAAAGCTTTTTAATCAAATGAAAGTCTAATGCATTCAACAAAGCTAATTGAGTCAAATGAAAGTCAAACACTTTTAACGAAACTTTTAGAATCAAATAAAAGTCAAATACATTTAAAAAAAGCTTTTTAAATAAAATGAAAATCCATTACATTCCACAATGCTATTTGACTCAAATAAAAGTCAATCACATTCAACAAAGCTAATTGATTCAAATGTAAGTCAAACACATTGAAACAAATCTCTTTGAATAAAATGACAGTCAAATGCATTCAACAGAGTTAATTGAGTAAAATGAAAGTCAAACACATTCAACAAAGCTAATTGAGTCAAATGAAAGTCAAACACATTCAAACAAAGCTTTTTGAATCAAAGGAAAGTCAATTGCATTGCACAAAACTAATTGAGTCAAATGATAGTCAAACACATTCAATAAAGCTAATTGAGTCAAATGAAAGTCAAACACATTCAAACAAAGCTTTTGAATCAAATGAAAGTCAAATGCATTCAACAAAGCTAATTGAGTCAAATGAAAGTTAAACACTGTCAACAAAGCTTTTAGAATCAAATGAAAGTCAAATACATTCAAACAAAGCTTTTTGAATCAAATGAAAGTCAATTGCATTCCACAATGCTAATTAAGTCAAATGAAAGTCAAACACATTCAAACAAAGCTTTTTGAATCAAATGAAAATCAAATGAATTCAACGAAGCTAATTGAGTCAAATGAAAGTCAAACACTTTCATCAAAGCTTTTAGAATCAAATTAAAGTCAAATATATTCAAACAAAGCTTTTTGAATCAAATGAAAGTCAATTGCATTCCACAATGCTAATTGAATCAAATGAAAGTCAAACACATTCAACGAAGCTAATTGAGTCAAATGAAAGTCAAACACTTTCAAACAAAGCTTTTTGAATCAAATGAAAGTGAAATGCATTCAACAAAGCCAATTGAGTCAAATGAAAGTCAAACACATTCAAACAAAGCTTCTTGATTCAAATGAAAGTCAAATGCATACAACAAAGCTAATTGAGTCAAATGAAAGTCAAACACTTTCAACAAAGCGTTTAGAATCAAATGAAAGTCAAATACATTCAATCAAAGCTTTTTGAATCAAATGAAAGTCAATTGCATTCCACAATGCTAATTAAGTCACATGAAAGTCAAACACATTCAACAAAGCTAATTGAGTCAAAAGAAAGTAAAAACACATTCAAACAAAGCTTTTTGAATCAAATGGAAGTCAAATGCATTCAACAAAGCTAATTGAGTCAAATGAAAGTCATACACTTTCAACAAAGCGTTTAGAATCAAATGAAAGTCTAATACATTCAAACAAAGCTTTTTGAATCAAATGAAAGTCAATTGCATTCCACAATGCTAATTAAGTCACATGAAAGTCAAACACTTTCAACAAAGCTAATTGAGTCAAATAAAAGTCAAACACATTCAAACAAAGCTTTTTGATTCAAATGAAAGTCAAATGCATTCATGATGAGTGACATTTTTGGCACTCATTTGGTTCCTTTTTGGATGATTTTTATTTCATTTTATCTCTCTTTTCTTTAATTTTCCTTAGTTTTATTCTTGTTTTCCTCATTTTATGCTTTTTGTAGTTTATTTCTCTTTTTCATGTCTTTTTCTAGTTTACTTGTTATTTTTCTCTTTTACTTGCTTTTTATCTTTTGCTTGTAGGTGGTAATTGATTGTCCAAGAATTCCCGAGCCTCCTCTCTATGAGTTTTCATTGCTTTTATGCCTAAAGAAGGTGCAAGAAGTTTCAAGTCAAAGGTGGATCCAAGGGGCAAGCTTCAAGGCTTTGTTTACGCCTTATTCATGGTTTTTATTCTCAAGAAAGTCAAGAAAGTTTCTGCCCACTTTGTCCTCCATCATCATCATCCTGGATGCGTGCACCACTTGAGCTAGGACGAAGAGAAGAAGGGGAGGAAACCCAGCTATGTGCGGGCGCACAAAGGGAGTGTGCGGCCGCACATTGGTCGTGTGCGGCCGCACACCAGGTGCGTGCGGGCGCACATGCCTGGGTGTGTCCCGTGCGCGCCATTCTCCCTCCTCCGAGCGCCCGCACTTACGAGGGTCTATTTTTGGGCGTCATTACCGACCTCCTCCTTGTATATATAGTTATTTCTACCTATTTTTAGTAAGTAAGTTTTAGATTGAATTTGATAGTTAGTTTTTGGGAGAATTTTAGAGAGAGAAACTCAAGAACTAGAGAGAGAAACTCATGATCTTTGGTGTTTGTTCAAGAATTCATCATTGAATTTGATCTTTTGATCAAAGTTTTGTAAGGATCTTCTTCTTAATCTCAATTCAAGTTTGATTTTAGTTGATTTCATTAGTTTTTCATGTTGTTGATGATTGATTTGGTTATTGATTGAATTTTGATTGATTTTGATTGATTGTTGGTTTAATCTTTGAATTCAAGCATGTTGATGATGAATTTGATGAATGTTGTAGTTTTGATCTCCATTTCTATGGATAGTGAGTAGTTTCCTAGCTAGGGAGATGGTGAAGCATGTATGAATGATGGAATAGTGTAATTTGGGGATAATTGATGGAGTTGATGATATGATTAAATTGGTTGATCTTTCATGTGCATGTGTGTGATTAATTGAGGTTTGGCCATCTTTGATTAATACACTAGATTGCATTGTAAGTTTGCTATGATACGGACCATTGATTAGGAGACTTGCAATTTCACGATTGAGGTGCTTTGTGACGTTCCCTAGTTAGTGTTTAGCGTAGTTGACGCTAGTTAGACCTCTAGGTGAACCATAAATTATGATTTTCCTTCATACCGTTTGACTTAGTCAGTTTGTGATGTATGTCATAAATGGCACACATTTGACGAGCATTTAGGTCATTTCTATTCTCTTTTCATAGCTTTCATGCTTAATAAGTGCTTAGTTTTATGCTTTGTTGCTTAGTTTTACCTTTCTTCTCTTATTTTGTAGCTTTTGTGCTTTTCGTTGGTTTTCTAGCCTTTTTTTCTTTATTTGCTCTATTTTCGTGGTTGTAGGTATTGGAAGAGGTTTGGGTCTTGATTTTGGTGATCTGCTATGGTGGAAGAAGCTTTTGGATCAAGTTCATGGAGTTTGGGAAGCTCAAGATGCAAAGAAGTGGAAGTTCCAAGTCTTGGCTCTTCTCTTGTGCTCCCTTCAAAGGAAGTGTGTGCCCTCAATATTAAGCCTTAGCTTCTGCCTACCTTGTCCTCCATCACCATCATAAATCATGTGTGCACCCCTTGAGCTTGAAGAGTTGAAGATTCGAAGAAACCCAGCTGAGTGCGGCCGCACGCGCAGTATGTGCGGGCGCACACGAGGGATGTGCGGCCGCACACCATGGTTGTGCGGGCGCACATCCCCTGTTGTGTGGCCGCACCAACGTGGGTCTTTTCCGATCGGATTTTGACGATTTTCTCTCTCTTCTTATACCTATTTGAACCCAATTTTTGTAACAAGTGAGAGGAGAATTAGATCATATTCTTAGCTTAGTTGAGAGCTTCTCTCTCTAGATTTAGGGGTTAGTTTTAGGAGTAGATTTTAGAGAGAGAAAGTGAAGAATTTCAATGGTGATTGAGAGATTGAAGATCCAATGGTGACAATTGTATTGGAGATCTACTTTATTATCAATGAGCATTTCTAAACTCTATCTCATTTATTGTTTTGATTATTATTCATGTTTAGATTGTTGATTTTGATTGAGTTTTGATGATTTGATGATTAATGTTTGATTAGAGTAATTGTTCTTCTTTAATTGTTGAGTCTTTGATTGTAGATTGTTGATTTCTTTAGTTGTTGGTTGAATTGATGATGTTGCTAGAGTAGTTGTTTGGTTACGGATTTGGTGAAGCTTGTATAATGTAATGAATTGATGTAGATTGGGGATTTTGATAGAGTTGATGATGTGATTAAATTGGTTATTTGATTATGTGCATGTGTGTGTTTGATTTAGGCTTGATCACCCTTGTTATTCACACTAGATTGCATTGTAAGTTCACATTGATACGGACCATTGATTTGTGGCTTGCATTTACACGATTGAGGTGTCTTGTGATGTTTCCTAGCTAGAGTTTATCGTAGTTGACGCTAGTTAGACCTCTAGGAGAATAGCTCGACATGCTCTTTTGGTTGCATGATTGATTTTCCCTCACATTGCTTGACTTAGTCGACTTTCCATTCCAATTTGCTATGTTCATTGCTATTATAAGTGAATCCTAATCCCTAGCTCTTATATTTGTTTGGTTTCTTCATTTTAGTAGTTGTTAGAGTCACCTTTCCTCTCTTGTCTTCGACCTAGCTTAGGCATATAATTGGAAGCACTTAGGCATTACCGTTCCTTTGGGTTCGACCCTTGACTTACCTCTATACTTGTATTTAGGTTTGTTGAGTGTTTATAAATTTTGTTTGGCTTAGGGAAGATTAGCCCAACGACCTAGTTTTCCCCACGTCAGTTTGACTTCCCAAATTACCGATTCCATTATGATTGCATGTGGATCCATTTCCCTAGTGTCTTAGATTGATTTAATACAAGTTTGCATTACCTAGTTTAGCTTTAGTACTACTTCAAACCCCTTTTTGATTCCGAAATAGCTTGATCTAGACTTCGTGCACTTGATATCCATTCCCTTGGGTTCGACCTTGACTTGCCACTACGCTATATAGGGGTTAGTTAAGCTATAAATATTGTTTGATAGGGTGGGGTGGTAGCCCAACGACACATCAAAATGGCGCCGTTGCCGGGGAATGGTGCTTGAGTGTATGTTGTTTTGAGTTTATTTCATTTTGATAAAATACAAAAAGATTTTATTTCTCTAGGCTACATTTGTAGCCGTGCTACTAACATTTTTGTGTGAGTTTTGCATGCATAGAACCCGTGATCGTCCCCTTGTTCCCCTTGATCCGGAAATAGAAAGGACTATTTCAAGAAGAAGAGTGGATATTAGATCTTTGGCTTATAGCTCTTCGAGTGAAGAAGAAGTTCAAGAAGAACAAGGAATGGGTGAACATCCTAGAATAGCCTTGAAGGAGCTTGGAGTGCCCGGGGCATATAGATTTGAGAGTGGAATTGCTCCACCAACTACCCCGGCAAATGACTTCAAAATCGGTCCGGCAATGATCACCTTGATTGAGAGAAGGCAATATAGTGGGGCTAAGAATGAAAGCCCATTGAACCATTTGAAAGAATTTGAAAAATATTGCAACACTATCAAAGTCAATGGGGTCTCTCAAGAATTCATCCGCCTTAAGTTGTTCCCTTTCTCTCTAATAGGAAGATCTTTGGAGTGGCTAGACAAGGAGGTGAAGCCCAACTCCTTGAGAACTTGGGATGATGTTACAAAGGCTTTCTTGTCCCGTTTCTATCCCCAAAAGAAGACGGCGGAGGCAAGAGCCTTGATTCAAGGGTTCAAGCAAAGGCCAAATGAAAGTCTCTATGAAGCATGGGAGAGATTTAAAGAGTATCAAAGGGAGTGCCCTCATCATGGAATCCCCACATACCAAGTGATCCAAATCTTCTATGGCGGTTTAAGTCCCCAAGGCAACTCATGCCTTGATGGAGGGGCCGGGGGCCCTATCATGAACAAAACCGAGGAAGAAGTTGTGGACATCATTGAGGATGTGGTGACATATTATAGGGATTGGCAAGATGGGGAGAGAGACTCTTCAAGCAAACAATCTTCATTGTATTCAGTGGACCATCTCAATGCAATCAACAACCTTTCCTCTCAAATGACAAATTTAGGAAAGGAGGTCACCGCAATCAAAGCTAAGTTGGAGAGCACTTCTACCTCTTCTCAAGCTTCTAATCTTCCCTCCCAATTTAAGGGGAGAGGTACTCCTTCTAACTCTCAACCCCCTCCCTCTTCACATAATATGCCTTTGGGTTGCTTGTTTTGTGATGCATGTGGATCGTATGATCATGACTCTAGTGCTTGTCCTAATGAATGTGTTGATGAGTTTGACAATGAATGTGAACATGTCAATTTTGTGTCAAACAACAATGTTCAAAGGTTTTATAATCAAAAAGGCCAATGGAATAGGAATTACCAAAACCAAGGCAATTTTGACAACTATAATCATAATGGTGGTTATAGGAACCAAGGGAATCAAGGTTCTCGTAATTATAACCAAGGTTATAGTAGCCAAAATCAAGGCCAAAATTATGGTAATCAAAATCATAATTATGGTAATCAAAACCAAGGTTATGTGAATCATAACCAAGGTAATGGAAACCATAATCATGGTGGTGGTAACCATAATCAAGGTTATGGTTCAAATCAAAATAGGAGTAATTGGAACAACCAAGGAAGGGGAAATTTTCAAAACAATGCTCAAAGAGGTCCCCCACCCGGTTTTGCTCCAAAGACTCAAAATGAAAATTCCTATTCACAACCTTCTTCTCCTAAGACAACCTTGGAAGAGTTGATTGATAATCAAACTAAGATCATTAACACCTATATGGCGGTTAGTGATAAGAAATTCAATGAGATGATGACCCACAATAAGATGCTTGAGACTCAAATTACTCAATTAGCAAGCACTATTAAGGATTTTGCTAGTCCTTCATCTTTGCCTTCCCAAGGTGTTGAACCAAAGAAACCCGTGTACTCTATTGCCACTAGTGGTGGAGATGATTTTGATGAGGGAGTTTCTTGGTCAAAAGAGGGAAGGGATGAGTGTGGTGCTAAGGAGAATGAAGAGGAAAAAGTTGAGTCTAAGGAGATCTATTGTGAGGTAGACAAAAGAGAAGAGTGTGTTGATGAAAGGATGAGTGAGATAGAGAGAATTCTCGATCTTCCATATCCCCAAAAATACTTGAGATTCAAAATGGATGAGCAATTTGGGAAATTCCTTGAAGCTTTTAAGGATGTTCATGATTCTACACCCCCTACCGAACCAATTCCCGACATGCCTAAGTACTCCAAGTTTGTTAAGGAGATCTTAGAAGAGAAAGAGGATTTTGATGAGGGTAGTTCGGTGGAAGGAGGGAAGTGCTTTAGTGCTCTTATCCATGGTGAACTCCCAAGGAAGATGGAAGATCCGGGGAATTTTTCAATCCCTTGTCAAATTAAGAAAATGCTTTTTGAAAATGCTTTGTGTGACCTTGGTGCTAGTGTTAGCATTATGCCTTTCTCGGTTTTCAAGCGGCTTGATCTTGGTGAGCTTCAACCATCCAAGATAACACATCAATTGGCCGACCGTTCTATTAAGCTTCCTAAGGGAAGAATTGATGATGTCCCCTTAAGGATTGGAGAGTTTGTTTTTCCGGTGGATTTTGTTGTTCTAGAGATTGAAGAAGATGAACATATTCCAATCATCTTAGGGAGGCCTTTCTTAGCTACCTCGTGAGCTCTAATAGATGTCAAAGGAGGTCAAATTACTTTGAGGTGTGGGAATTTAGAAGAGAGTTTTAAGTTGAAACCAATGCATGAGTCTTTGTCTTGTGTCCAAGATATTGCATGTGCTAGTCTTTCTCGTTCCATTGATGATGTGTGCATGGTAGATTCTTCCACTAACAATGCTTTTGAGTTTGTTGATGATGTTTGTGCAAGTATTGATGTTGTTAGTGAAGAAGAATTTGAGATTCAAAAGCCAAAGGATGAGAAAGATATTGGTTTTCCAAATTGGTTCAAGCTTAATTCTCATGAGGAAGAGAAAGCTTCCATGACAAAGGATGTTGAAGTCAAGCCAAAGAAAAAGGCTCGTGACTCAAAGAAGGAAAGAAAAAGGAAGAAGTTGAGAAGTGATAAAGAAGATTTTGAAAAGAAGTTTGTGAGAGTTTCCTCAAGCAACAATGAGAAGTTGCCAAAGGTTGAAGAAAAATTTGCTCTATCAACCACCTTGAAGAAGGTGGTGTTCTTTGATCCTCCGTGATTAGGAGGAAGGGTCGAGCTTAGGACCTTAAGCAAGCGCTTCCCGGGAGGCAACCCGGAGTTTCTAACCTTTCTCTTTGATTTTTGAATTTTCTCATTTTTGTTTCTTTTATTACCTTGTCTTTTCTTTTACTTTTCTCCTTATTTGGATTTTTAGGATGTCCGTTTGTGGGATTGGAATTCAACAAGCATGCATGATGGATGGAAGGTGTTCATGGCACAAATCATATTTTGTTCGATTCTAATCGAAATTTGAGGTAAAATGGTAAGAATTTTTAGAGAGGTGAGATAGGAAATTCATATTTTGAATAATGGAGGAAATTGATACTTAGTGAATTTTTGAGGTGTGCACATGAATTTTCAACTTTGAGGACTTTGAAAATGATTTTAGCTACTGCCTATGTTGTTCCTCATCACCATCATGATTCATGTGCACACCCAAAAAGGCAGTAAGTATCAAATTTTTGAGAAAAAAAAAGAAGGAAGCAGCACGCACTGGATGTGCGGCCGCACACGAGGCATGTGCGGGCGCACAGCCTGCGTGTGCGGCCGCACATCAGCTCTGTGCGGCCGCACATGAGCTGATCGTGCCCCTTATTTTCTTCTTCCTCCTTCTTTCCCTTCATTCCCTCCATACTCCATCTTCAACCTCACGAGCATCCCTTTCAAACCCTCCTCTTGTGCGCACTCATACCTCCTCATTCACCATCTAAAATCACTCAAATCCTCACTAAAATCACTCCATTTTCACTCAAAATCACTCACAAATCTTTCTACACTACAAATTCCTCACAATTTGACCCAAATTTCACTCACTCTCTCTCCTACCCTTGGTGGCCAAAAATTGGGGGTTTTGTGTGGAGTTGGAATTGCTTGCTCAAACTTGGTTTATCTTGCTTCTTTTATGGTATAATCACTAATCCTTGCTTTAATTTTGTCAATTATATCATAAATTTGCATGAATTACAAATTTGTATGAGCATGAATAGTGTAGTATTGATTTTGTGATTTTTGATGCTTGTTCTTGATTTTGGTTGTGAATTAGTGATGTTTGTTGATTGATTTTGCATGACATTGTGTTGTTTGTTGATTTTGTAGCAATTTTCATCAATTTTGGTTGAATTCTTGTGAGTTGAAATTTTGGAAAGTTGGTAGTAAGTGGTGATTTTGGAATTGGCTTTGTGTTTGCTCTTGGATTGATTGAAAAGGAATTTTTCTTGGTACATTGGTATTGTTGATTGGTTTGGATTTGGTTTGGTTGAAAGAAATTGTGAAATTGGAGTTTGGTGATTTTGGTAGTAAGCGTTGAATTTGGGTGTGGTGCTCTTGGTTCTTTGGTTGGTTACTTGATTGGTTGTTGGTGATTTTATATACCTCTCACAATGTCTAAATACCTCAAGAAACTCACCAAAAAGCGAAAAACCGATGTTAGCATCGAGGAGCCTCCCCGCCCAAGTACCTCCTGTAGGCCTAGTACATCTTCTAGGCCTAGTACTTCCAACCCATCTTCCACTCAAACACGACCTCCAACCTCTCTTCCAAAAAAGAAAATTTTTACTGATAAACAAAAAGCCTTTTACCAAAATCTGAAAGATGAAAGAACCCTCAAACAAACCCGCCATTACTTTCAACCCGATATGTTGAAGTTGGGGATCGATTATGATGTGCGGTCATTGCTTTTGAATTTGAGATTGGGGACTTTCATCGCCGATGCCTACCGCACTTACAAGGAGCCTACTTTGGAATTCTTGGCTACCTTGGAGCTTGTACCCATTGGAGGGGTATATAGAGTGCGGTTCCAATTGTTCAACCACATTTTTGACCAATCTTTGGAGGAGTTCAACGCTGCTTTGGACTTTGATCCCCATGGGGATATTATTAACGTTGAACACTTCATCTTCCCGGATTATGATCAAGATTCTTGGTGGGAAGACATCTCCGGTGGTAGTGAGTTCATTGCCAACAAGGCCAAGATCTCGGACGTGTACCAACCTTGTCTTAGGGTTGTACACCGTCTATTGGGCTATGTCTTGTTCCCCAAGCAAGAGATGGAGAAATTGAGTCAATTGGAGCTCAAGGTCCTTTGGCTATCTACTCGCCCAGAGTTTGTGGGCCGGTTGAACTTAGGCTACATCTTTGCCCAATATTGTTTGGACCTTCGCAAAAGAAGGACGGGAGAGATCCCTTGTGGGGGTATGGTGACTAGGCTTGTGACTCGCCTTCGCCTCAATGATTATCTCCCATTTTGTAAGGAGATAGGGGATGCGGCTTCAATCTATCTTGATATGCAACAATTTGGCCAAATCCAATTTATCTCCAAGGGTTTTAGTGAAGGGAGATATGAGTGGCTAAGGAGCAACGAGCATTGGTGCTTCTTGCCTAACCCTAGCTTGACTTGTTTGGCTAGGATTGCCGACAATGTTTGGCATGTTCCAAGTTCCTTCCGGCATCCGAACTTTGATTCCGAGGAGGATGAAGAAGAAGAAGATGAGGAAGAACAACAAAATCAACAACAACAACAACATCAACAACAACAACATTTTTCTCCACAACAACAAGCTTCTCATGAGCAAGAGCAAGAGCAAGGGCAACATGCTTTTGCCAATGATGACTTGAGAGCTCTTAGTGAGCAAATGAGTGGATTGAAAATCCACATTGATGGCATGTACGATCAAGACTTTGGGGCACTCTATGACCAAATAAGAGGTATTCAAGAAGTGCAACAAGGTATGTTTTCACAACAACAACTCTATGATGCGGAAGTTAACCGTGGGAACATCACTCCCCCGGTTAACTATCCGTATTTCCCGCCCCAACAAGGTCCTCTACCTTCGTTTGGGCATCCTTATTGGTCGGGGCCTCCTAACCCCGACACCGAGCGTCACTATTACCCGGATGAGCATGGAAACTATGATTATAAGGCTCCGGGTGGTAGTGACTATAGGGGGGATCCTAACTACCCCCATGTCCATCCCAACCACCCTTTTGAACTCACTTTGCCCGATAACTACACCCCTCTTGCTCCTTGGCAACAAGATCTTTTCAAGGGGCATTATGGGTGGCCCGATGGGTACACCGGAGGATGGGAGCCTTACCCTCATCCCTTCGATGACCCCGAGCGCAACAGAGACCCCGATGGGGCCGGGCCTAGTAGGAGTGGTGGTGGTGATGGTAGTAGTTATTAGTTCCCTTTTACCTTCTCATGCTTTTTACCTCCATCCCTTATATTTTTGGTACTTGCTTTGTTTTGTTTGGGATGTTGAGATGTATTTTCTATCTAGCTTGGGGGAACTAGTAACTTGCTCGGTGACCATCATGTTGTTGTGTACATATCTTAGTTGCTTGCATGTTTATTTTCTTTCCTCTTTTTGGTTTCCTCATTTTCTTGATCTCTAGGCTACTTTCCTTGTAGCTAGCTTGTTTTCCCTATTCACTTGGATGTTTGTTGTTTGTGGAGATGTTTTGCTTGACATGTTGTTGTTGATGATCCCTTAAATCCAAATCCCTCAATCCAAATCCCTTAAATCCAAATCTTGTAGTTTAGAGTAGTTCTTTAGTTAGTCTAGATTTTATTTCTTTTATTCTTTATTTTCTTTGATTAGTTTAGCTTTTCTTTCCTTTAGTTGTATATATTACTTGCTTTGTTTATTTTCTTTTATTTGTTGTTTTCTTTTCTTTGTTTTGAAGTTACTAACCATTTTCTTTGTTCATAGTTTCTTTTATTTCTTTTTCTCACTTGGTTCCTTGAAGAGCTTATGGATATGGAATGCTACGAGGTGGTTTCTTATTGCTTCGTTTATTATTGCTATGCTTGGAATTCCGATGAGACCTTTCTTATTTTTCTCTTTATTTTCCTTGGTTGCATAGAATAGGATTAGTTTAGGAGAAGTTGAATGGTTCGAGGATGGATGCTTGTTAACACGTAATGTGTTTGGGATCGGTGACATTGTTGTCTATCGATCACTTGTTTGTCGATTGGGATTTTTATGTGTTTAACATGCTTTCTAGGCCTTTGCATGCTTTTCTCCTATGTTTTCCTTTCCTATGTCTCCATTTCTTTTCTTTTACTTTCTTTTATTTTACCTTTTTCTCTTATTTTCTTTGATTTTTCTTTTTATTTTTGATGGGATTTTAAGGCATTGTTTTTCATTTCTTTTCTTTTGAGATGAACCTTGTACATTGGACTTGTCTTTTGCATGACTTTCTTCCTAGGTTGTAAAGGTATGCACGGTTTGAGATTATGTTCGGTTGACTCTAGGATAGTGTATGCTAGGGTAGTTGGTTTGAACTAGGAGGATTATGAAGCCGGATTCTACTTGTTTGTGGTATGTTGGTAGTTGCTTCCTATAGTTGATTTGACACCATTAGTGAGTTTTTGCCACAACCTTGTGAGGTTACTTGTTTTTCTAGCCTTCAACATTCCTTGTATGAGCGGCGTGGATCCTTGACTATGCAAACCTAATCTAATAAAGCTTGATGTATGATTCTCAAACACGAGACCGAACTATCTAGGAAGGACAAAGGCACATTTTTCGAGGTGGTATTTTTCATTTTTTTACTATATTTTGTTATTTTCTTTTATTTTGGGTTTACATTTGCCTTCTTGCAACCATTTGAGCCTTATCCTTTCTTTTCAAGCCACATCTTTAGTTATTTGACCTTTTGTTTCATTTTCTACCTTTCTTGATTTTTGTGAAGCAATATGATCATTTGAGATGAAGTTTGTGGTGATTAAGTTGGAATTTTGGTTTTTATGAAAGCAAGATTGTGTTATGATTCCTTTGTGAATAATGGCAAATGAGTTTGAGTAAAAACCATCCCATATTATAAAAGGCATGGACAAATAAGTGCAAAAGTTGTAAAAGCCGTCCAAAGTTAAAAAAGGCAAGGACTTTGCGATTATTATATAAATACAAAAAAAAAAAGTAAAAAGTGAAAAAATTCAAAAATATTTTGATGTATTCTTTTCTCCTACTAAGCATTGAGGACAATGCTCCATTTTAGCTTGGGGGAGAAGCGTGTACGCTTTTTGTATATATTTTTGTGAGTATAGCTTCAAGTAAGCTTGAGGGTGTTGTTTTTGTTTGGTGACAACTTAGTCTTGGTGTAAAGATATGCGCAATCTTTGCTTCACTATTAGGAATATCACCAAACTTTTAAATTTTAGCCTACCTTCACCCTTTATGCCTTACGTTACAACCTTGGGGAAAGACCTTTCGACCTAGATAGTTGAGTCACTATTCGGGGGAGGGCATCATGGGTCATTGCCTAAGGAAAGGGGATGCATGACGTGGGGAAAACTATGTCGTTGAACTAATCCTCCCTACGGTCAAACAAATTTATAATCACTCAACTACCTAAATACAAGTATAGAGGTAAGTCAAGGGTCGAACCACTAGGAACGGTTATGTTCAAGTATTTCTAATTAACGCCTAAGCTAGGTCGAAGTCTAAGGTGAAAGGTGACACTATTCTACTTCCTAAATCAAGAAGCAAACAAATGAAACACTAGGGAGTGGGGATCAACATGCATTCATGATAACCAAGCTAATTAGGGAGTCAAGCAATCCAAGCAATGCAAAGACAAATAGTAGGAGCAATTAGGGGCATTCAACTAATCATCCTCACACTCTCTAACATAGATTTCTCTAGTGCTAAACAATATGAAGAAACATAATCAAATACTCAACTAATTATGATCAAATCGATATCAAGTGGTCATGTCAATCAATTCAATCATGCAATCAATGCTAGCAATCATGGTTAGCTACTCCAATCAAACTTATGCAACATGCAAACCTCTATGAATCAATTTAATCACAACACAAGAACTACTCAAATTCCCAAATCAATCTCAATCCATCAATCACACATGTTTACCCAAACCCTAGCAAGTAAACTACTCAAGAAACATGATCAAAACTACTATTTACTATAGAGAACAAGAATCAACAAAATATCAAGAACAATTACTCTAATCAAACATCAAATATCAAAATCAAACCAAACAAACATCAAATTAAACAAAGCAATTGAATGAGATAGAGTTTAGAAATGCTCATTGATAATTAGGAAGATCTCCAACACAATTGTCACACTTGCATCTTCAATCTCTCAATCACCATTGAAATTCTTCACTTTCTCTCTCTAAAACTACTCCTAAGCTAGCCTAATCTAGAGAGAGAAGCTTCTCAACCTAAGAGAGAGAAAACTATCCTAAAACTAAAGAATTACATGAATGAAGAATAAAGGAAACCAAAAACTATATAAACAAAAGGAGAAAAGAAGCTAAAAATCGTAAAAGACCCAGAAACCCGCGCCCGCGGAGAAATCGGCCGCGCCCGCGGAGAAGAACGGACACCCCGATAGCCGCGCCCGCGGCCCAAGCCCGCGCCCGCGGGGCCAAGGCCCGCGCCCTCGGGGAGCCCTCGGGACAACCGCGGGTGCTTACTGCCCAAAAACGGCAGTTTTGGAGCTGCAGCAACCCCGCGCCCGCGGGTACTGTAGCCCGCGCCCGCGGCAGAATTTCAGGGCTAACTTCGGAAGGCTGTAACTCTCAATCTATGAATCGTATGAGAGCGTGCGACCTATCATTGGAAAGCTCTCTAAGTCTAGTTTCTAACCCAACTTGAATCACATCAATCCGATTTGTAGAACTTGAGATATGGATGAAACAATGCACAAAGGTCCTATTTGATACTTTGCAATCCTTCGTTTTCCTTTGTTTCAAACTCAAATTCAATTTCGAAAAGTGCATATTGATGCTAGTGGGTGCTATTTTCAAATTCCATGCATATAGCCCGCAACGTACCTACAAAACAACACAAAAAAACATAGAAGCAAGAGAAATAGCCGAGAAATGAATAAAATGATAAGAAAACCATTAAAAGCATGCATTTCTCTAAACTAACACAAAAACACGCGAATCGAACATTATTCTCTATAAACACGACACAAACGACTAAAAACGAGCATAGAAATATAAAGAAAACATAGCCTAAAGGTGCCATAAATGGCACGGATCAAATTCCCCCAAGCTTAACTTTTGCTCGTCCTCGAGCAAAACAAAATCCAACCCAAGGGAAAAATGATGACATTATTCAAGCAAAGAAAGAAACGAGAAAACTAGAGAAGATGGGAATATATACTAACTCACTTTCGTAGGAATCACGGTCAATTTTAGCAACTAAAGACAAGCCATTTAAACCCCTAGATCGCCCTAGAGGACGAGTGATGCTCTCGTAAGGGTATCCTACGAGTTTACCCATAACTCTCATAATAATACAAACAAGGCAAAGCACGAAAAAGAAAACAAAATACAAGAAAAGCAAACAAATGTTCATGAGAGGACTTTTGCAAATGTACCACCACAAGTGAATGCAAATTTTTCTAAACAAGTAAGGGAGTGCACGCTATAAGATACCTAAGGTTGATTGAAACATAAATATGCTAAGCATATGAACTAGTTATCACACTCCACTTTCATCCCAAACGGTCTTACCGCGTTCCCCCTACTAATCTCATATCTCCCCTTAGTGAGCATCTCATAGATTCCGCAAAGGAACCGGAAAAAGATCAAAATTTTAGGCTACTCGACATCTTGACTTCGCATCCCCTTTCCTTAGGCAATGACCCATGATTCCCTCCCCCGAACAGTGACTCAACTTTCTAGGTCGAAAGGTCTTTCCCCAAGGTTGTAACGTAAGGCATAAAGGGTGAAGGTAGGCTAAAATTTTTAAAATTTGGCGGTTTTCCTAAAAAGTGAAGCAAAAGGGTGATCAATCCTTAACAACACGATCAAGAAATCACCAAACAAAAGCAACACCCCCAAGCTTATTTGAAGCTATACTCACAAGAAATATATACAAAAAGCGTAAACGCTTCTCCCCCAAGCTTAAATGAAGCATTGTCCTCAATGCTTAGAAGGAGAAAAGAATACATCAAAATATTTTTGAAGTATAGTGGTAAGTATTCCCGCCTGTCACGCGGGTGACCCGGGTTCGATCCCCGGCAACGGCGCCATTTTGACGTGGGGAAAACTATGTCGTTGAACTAATCCTCCCTACGGTCAAACAAATTTATAATCACTCAACTACCTAAATACAAGTATAGAGGTAAGTCAAGGGTCGAACCACTAGGAACGGTTATGTTCAAGTATTTCTAATTAACGCCTAAGCTAGGTCGAAGTCTAAGGTGAAAGGTGACACTATTCTACTTCCTAAATCAAGAAGCAAACAAATGAAACACTAGGGAGTGGGGATCAACATGCATTCATGATAACCAAGCTAATTAGGGAGTCAAGCAATCCAAGCAATGCAAAGACAAATAGTAGGAGCAATTAGGGGCATTCAACTAATCATCCTCACACTCTCTAACATAGATTTCTCTAGTGCTAAACAATATGAAGAAACATAATCAAATACTCAACTAATTATGATCAAATCGATATCAAGTGGTCATGTCAATCAATTCAATCATGCAATCAATGCTAGCAATCATGGTTAGCTACTCCAATCAAACTTATGCAACATGCAAACCTCTATGAATCAATTTAATCACAACACAAGAACTACTCAAATTCCCAAATCAATCTCAATCCATCAATCACACATGTTTACCCAAACCCTAGCAAGTAAACTACTCAAGAAACATGATCAAAACTACTATTTACTATAGAGAACAAGAATCAACAAAATATCAAGAACAATTACTCTAATCAAACATCAAATATCAAAATCAAACCAAACAAACATCAAATTAAACAAAGCAATTGAATGAGATAGAGTTTAGAAATGCTCATTGATAATTAGGAAGATCTCCAACACAATTGTCACACTTGCATCTTCAATCTCTCAATCACCATTGAAATTCTTCACTTTCTCTCTCTAAACAAAAGGAGAAAAGAAGCTAAAAATCGTAAAAGACCCAGAAACCCGCGCCCGCGGAGAAATCGGCCGCGCCCGCGGAGAAGAACGGACACCCCGATAGCCGCGCCCGCGGCCCAAGCCCGCGCCCGCGGGGCCAAGGCCCGCGCCCTCGGGACAACCGCGGGTGCTTACTGCCCAAAAACGGCAGTTTTGGAGCTGCAGCAACCCCGCGCCCGCGGGTACTGTAGCCCGCGCCCGCGGCAGAATTTCAGGGCTAACTTCGGAAGGCTGTAACTCTCAATCTATGAATGTATGAGGGCGTGCGACCTATCATTGGAAAGCTCTTTAAGTCTAGTTTCCAACCCAACTTGAATCACATCAATCCGATCTGCAGAACTTGAGATATGGATGAAACAATGCACAAAGGTCCTATTTGATACTTTGCAATCCTTCGTTTTCCTTTGTTTCAAACTCAAATTCAATTCCGAAAAGTGCATATTGATGCTAGTGGGTGCTATTTTCAAATTCCATGCATATAGCCCGCAACGTACCTACAAAACAACACAAAGAAACATAGAAGCAAGAGAAATAGCTGAGAAATGAATAAAATGATAAGAAAACCATTAAAAGCATGCATTTCTCTAAACTAACACAAAAACACGCGAATCGAACATTATTCTCTATAAACACGACACAAACGACTAAAAACGAGCATAGAAATATAAAGAAAACATAGCCTAAAGGTGCCATAAATGGCACGGATCAATGCATAGTCAAGATGTCGAGTAGCCTAAAAATATTTCTTTTTTCGGTTCCTTCGAGGAATCATTGGGACACTCACTAAGGGGAGATTTGAGACTAGTGGGAAGAACGTGGAAAGATTGTTTGGGATGAAAGTGAATTGTTATAACTAGTTCCTATGCCTAGCATACCCTATGTTTCAATCAACCTTGGATATCTTGAAACGTGCATACCTTAACTACTTGAGAAAGATTGTCATTCATTTGCTTTATAGTCTTTATGTTGATTCATTTCGTAAAGGTTTGTTTTTCTTTCTTTTTCTTCTTTGGTTTGCCTCATTGATGTTTGGTGGAGAGTTATGGGTCAAACTCTTAGGATACCCTTACGAGACCTCACTCGTCCTCATAGGCGACTTTGGGGTTTAAAGGGCTTGTTGTAGCTAAAAACAACCGTGATTCCTATGACAATGTGTTTTAGTGTATATTCTTATCTTGAGTCTTTCTTTTTCGTTTTTAATAAAATTTTCATCCTCTCTTTTCCTTGCTTTGTTTTGCTCGAGGACGAGCAAAAGTTTAGCTTGGGGGAATTTGATGAGTGACATTTTTGGCACTCATTTGGTTCCTTTTTGGATGATTTTTATTTCATTTTATCTCTCTTTTCTTTAATTTTCCTTAGTTTTATTCTTGTTTTCCTCATTTTATGCTTTTTGTATTTTATTTCACTTTTTCATGTCTTTTTCTAGTTTACTTGTTATTTTTCTCATTTACTTGCTTTTTATCTTTTGCTTGTAGGTGGTAATTGATTGTCCAAGAATTCCCGAGCCTCCTCTCTACGAGTTTTCATTGCTTTTATGCCTAAAGAAGGTGCAAGAAGTTTCAAGTCAAAGGTGGATCCAAGGGGCAAGCTTCAAGGCTTTGTTTATGCCTTATTCATGGTTTTTATTCTTCAAGAAAGTCAAGAAAGTTTCTGCCCACTTTGTCCTCCATCATCATCATCTTGGATGCGTGCACCACTTGAGCTAGGACAAAGAGAAGAAGGGGAGGAAACCCAGCTATGTGCGGGCGCACAAAGGGAGTGTGCGGCCGCACATTGGTCGTGTGCGGCCGCACACCAGGTGCGTGCGGGCGCACATGCCTGGGTGTGTCCCGTGCGCGCCATTCTCCCTCCTCCGAGCGCCCGCACTTACGAGGGTCTATTTTTGGGCGTCATTACCGACCTCCTCCTTGTATATATAGTTATTTCTACCTATTTTTAGTAAGTAAGTTTTAGATTGAATTTGATAGTTAGTTTTTGGGAGAATTTTAGAGAGAGAAACTCAAGAACTAGAGAGAGAAACTCATGATCTTTGGTGTTTGTTCAAGAATTCATCATTGAATTTGATCTTTTGATCAAAGTTTTGTAAGGATCTTCTTCTTAATCTCAATTCAAGTTTGATTTTAGTTGATTTCATTAGTTTTTCATGTTGTTGATGATTGATTTGGTTATTGATTGAATTTTGATTGATTTTGATTGATTGTTGGTTTAATCTTTGAATTCAAGCATGTTAATGATGAATTTGATGAATGTTGTAGTTTTGATCTCCGTTTCTATGGCTAGTGAGTAGTTTCCTAGCTAGGGAGATGGTGAAGCATGTATGAATGATGGAATAGTGTAATTTGGGGATAATTGATGGAGTTGATGATATGATTAAATTGGTTGATCTTTCATGTGCATGTGTGTGATTAATTGAGGTTTGGCCATCTTTGATTAATACACTAGATTGCATTGTAAGTTTGCTATGATACGGACCATTGATTAGGAGACTTGCAATTTCACGATTGAGGTGCTTTGTGACGTTCCCTAGTTAGTGTTTAGCGTAGTTGACGCTAGTTAGACCTCTAGGTGAACCACCTTAGTATGCTCTTTTGGATACATGATGATTTTCCTTCATACCGTTTGACTTAGTCGGTTTGACCTCCCAAATTACCTGATTTGTGTAAAAAAACCCTAGGCTAGTTGGCCCAATCAAAGTCCGCCACGTGTCACTGAAAGGGGCGCCACCTTGTACCTCTCAGGGAACGACACGTGGCAGGGAGATAAAAGAACCTGGGATTGGCGGCTTTCAGGCCCAAATCCCGAGGTCAGCAAAAGCTGTGTAAATATTCCCTAGGGCACGAAACCCTAGGGAGTGCACGTTTTTCGAGAAGCCTATAAATAGGAGATGACCTCCGCATTTATGGCTACGTTCTTTTTGACACTCTTTACGAGGAATATTTAGTGATTACTAATCATTGTCAGAACTTTCACTCTCAAGAGAACAGTACACCCGAGCTCGGAATCCGAGCAGATAACCCTTTACATTCCGCACCTTATTCTTCGAACTTAGACTAACTTAAGCTTCGGAGGCGGACCACCGACCATTCGGTGCTCTGTTGTTTTGCAGGTACAGGTATCCAACTGAGCATCCAGTCTTAGTGTTGTAACTCTCCCAAGGGACTCAAAAAACCCTAAAACATTTGGCGCCGTCTGTGGGGAGAGTACCTCTAAGATAGCCTCTTTGGAAACTTTACCACTTTCGGTAACTAATCGGCCTCCAGAAACCAATCGGCCACTGGAGACTAATCAACAACCAGAGACCAATCGGTCCCTAGATGAAGTGTTGGTTCAAACGGATCATGATTCAGGTGACGATGGCGACATCGAAACCTATACTGCTAGAGATGGGTCTCTCATCTCAAGGCGCGTCCGCAGCAAGGAAAAGCGGGAGCGCCCTCACTCTCAGAATGCTCCGGGCAAATCAGCCGGACATTCAAAGAAGCCGTCTAATTCTACCCATGCGGAAGGATCAGACCCAGTAACTAGAGATGAGCTCATGAAGCTTGTGAGCACTCTCCGTGGTGAAATTAAACAACTCACCAACAAGAAGTCGGCTACTCCTGCTAAGGAACAGTCGGCCAAGAAGTCAGCCCAAATGGGCAAGAATAAATCGGTCAGGGACCGACAGCCGACTCCTCATCCCAAGGAACCGGCTCGGCCTCAGTTTGACCTCTCCAGACTCCGGTTTCCAGAAACGGGTACAAGGAAAGCCATTCGGCATGTTCAGCCGGATGGCAACAAGAAAACATTCTCTGATGCTGGACACTACATCGAACAAAGGAGAAATGAGCTATCAGAGTCGGCCTGAACGTCGACCTACCATGATAGTTTCCAACATACCTCGTTGAGGTATTCACAATCTGCACATGAGACTCCAATAAGCAGCCCCAGGGTTCAAGTTGGACCTCATGTCATCCAGCAGGCTCAGTACATGGCTCAGCCATTGTACCAAACGTCCGCTCAACCTTACATCCAGCCTGCCTTCCTTGGAGGACAGGCGGCATGCGGCTATCAGCCCATGGACTGGCAGCTTAGGCTGCAGCACCTTGGAGATCAACCCTCTGCTTTCTCTAAGGAAATAACCGACGCCGAACAGCCGGCCAAGGTTAAAAATGTGTTGGTAGGAGCTTATGATGGGACCACCAACCCAGAAGACCACCTGCTAGCATACACCTACCTCATGTATTTACAGGGGCTGGATGATGCCGCATGGTGCCGCTGCTTCCCAGCCACGCTGAAGGGCATAGCCCAACAGTGGTTTGGCAACTTGCCGGCTGGTTGCATTAACAGCTTCAAGACGCTTGCGTTCTTGTTTGCCTCCAACTTCTCTATGAATATCCCTGCCAAGAAGACTGGCCTTGATCTTGGCAATGTACAGCAGGGGGACAGAGAAGGCTTGCGTTCCTACGTCAGGCGGTTCAATCTGGTCCGAATCCAGATCCATGGGCTATCTGACGAGGTTGCCTTCACAGACTTTTTCAAAGGTCTAAAGGACGGTTCTACGTTTAAGTATGAACTTGTCCGAAAGCAAATTTTCACTTTGCAGGGAGCGCTGCGAGAAGCGGAAGCCTATATACAGCCGACCGAGCTCTGTTCTTCCAACAAACAGTCGGACTCTAAAAGGTCCGACCGACAGAAGGAGAGTCGGCCTGCTCAGCCGGCTCCCAAGCCGGAAGAGAGCAAAAAGAAAAAGCAAGTCTGGGTCGTTGATAACTCTGATCAGCCGGCCCAGAAGAAGAAGAAAGATTGGAAACCGTACGTCCCAAGGTACGAGTTCCACAAGGACTGCTGCTCCATCTTTATGGAAGTAAAGGACCGGCTAACTCTTGAGAAGCCGGCTCCAATGAGAGGTTCCGTTGAAAATCGGAACAAAAATAAACATTGCCACTTCCATGAAGACATCGGTCATGACACCAACGACTGTTTCAGCCTCAAGCGAGAGCTTGACCGTCTGGCCGACAAAGGACAGCTAAAGTCCTATGTGAAGTCCAAAGTGACTTCAAAAGCGAATCCGGGGCAGTCCAAAAAGAAGGCTCCCCAGCCGACTGTTAGTACCGACACCGATGAAGATCCGGTATATACCATAGCAGGCGGATTCGCCGGGGGTGGCCTGACTATTCGGGGCACCAAGGATCATCTAAAAAAGATGATCCACTCTGTTGAAGAGGGAGAGGCGGCAAGCACATCTGCCTTCCCTGAAGTCATCATCACCGAAAAGGACAGAGGCAAAGTCCGTCGGCCACATGATGACCCGGTTGTCATTGAATGCAAAGTAGCCAACCAACTGGTTGGTCGAATCTTGATCGACACCGGTAGTTCCTCTGACCTCATCAGCCTCAAATGCATGTCAAACCTCAAGTACAAGCCAGACAACATGATGGAGGTCTCTCACACCCTTGTAGGGTTTGGGGGAGGACTCGTGCACCCAGTCGGACGAATATATTTGCCCATCCGGTTGGGGCAAAAGGGAAACGGTCGGCACATGACCATTCGTTTCCTTGTGGTTGAAGAGCTTACGGCCTACAACCTCATCTTTGGTCGACCCACTCTTAACGAGTGTAAGGCCGTCATCATTCCTGCCCTCATGCTCGTTAAGTATGAGTGATCCGTGCCATTTATGGCACCTTTAGGCTATGTTTTCTTTATATTTCTATGCTCCTTTGTAGTCGTTTATGTCGTGTTTTTAGAGAATAATGCTCGATTCGCGTGTTTTTGTGTTAGTTTAGAGAAATGCATGCTTTTAATGGTTTTCTTATCATTTTATTCATTTCTCGGCTATTTCTCTTGCTTCTATGTTTCTTTGTGTTGTTTTGTAGGTACGTCGCGGGCTATATGCATGGAATTTGAAAATAGCACCCACTAGCATCAATATGCACTTTTCGGAATTGAATTTGAGTTTGAAACAAAGGAAAACGAAGGATTGCAAAGTTTCAAATAGGACCTTTGTTCATTGTTTCAGCCATATCTCACGTTTTACAACTCGGATTGATGTGATTCAAGTTGGGTTGGAAACTAGACTTAAGGATCTTTCCAATGATAGGTTGCACGCCCTCATACGATTCATAGATTGAGAGTTACAGCCTTCCAAAGTTAGCCCTGAAATTCTGCCGCGGGCGCGGGCTACAGTACCCGCGGGCGCGGGGTTGCTGCAGCTCCAAAACTGCCGTTTTTGGGCAGTAAGCACCCGCGGTTGTCCCGAGGGCTCCCCGAGGGCGCGGGCCTTGGCCCCGCGGGCGCGGGCTTGGGCCGCGGGCGCGGCTATCGGGGTGTCCGTTCTTCTCCGCGGGCGCGGCCGATTTCTCCGCGGGCGCGGGTTTCTGGGTCTTTTACGATTTTAAGCCTCTTTTCTCCTTTTGTTTATATAGTTTTTTGTTTCCTTTTTTCTTGATTCATGTAATTCTTTAGTTTTAGAATTGAATAGTTTTCTCTCTCTTAGGTTGAGAGCTTCTCTCTCTAGATTAGGAGTAGTTTTAGAGAGAGAAAGTGAGGAATTTCAATGGTGATTGAGAGATTGAAGATGCAAGTGTGACAATTGTGTTGGAGATCTTCCTAATTATCAATGAGCATTTCTAAACTCTATCTCATTCAATTGGTTTGTTTAATTAGATGTTTGTTTGGTTTGATTTTGATATTTGATGTTTGATTAGAGTAATTGTTCTTGATATTTTGTTAATTCTTGTTCACTATAGTTGATAGTAGATTTGATGATCATGTTTCTTGAGTAGTTTACTTGCTAGGGTTTGGGTAAACATGTGTGATTGATGGATTGAGATTGATTTGGGAATTTGAGTAGTTCTTGTGTTGTGATTAAATTGATTCATAGAGGTTTGCATGTTGCATAAGTTTGATTGGAGTAGCTAACCATGATTGCTAGCATTGATTGCATGATTGAATTGATTGACATGACCACTTGATATCGATTTGATCATAATTAGTTGAGTATTTGATTATGTTTCTTCATATTGTTTAGCACTAGAGAAATCTATGTTAGAGAGTGTGAGGATGATTAGTTGAATGCCCCTAATTGCTCCTACTATTTGTCTTTGCATTGCTTGGATTGCTTGACTCCCTAATTAGCTTGGTTATCATGAATGCATGTTGATCCCCACTCCCTAGTGTTTCATTTGTTTGCTTCTTGATTTAGGAAGTAGAATAGTGTCACCTTTCACCTTAGACTTCGACCTAGCTTAGGCGTTAATTAGAAATACTTGAACATAACCGTTCCTAGTGGTTCGACCCTTGACTTACCTCTATACTTGTATTTAGGTAGTTGAGTGATTATAAATTTGTTTGACCGTAGGGAGGATTAGTTCAACGACATAGTTTTCCCCACGTCAAAGATGATCTTGGGACTAGTAAGGAGATGATTCTTCAATCTATGAGAGGTCAATTAGAGATAATGAAAAAGAATGAGGAGCGTCTTGAGGAGGGAAAGAGAAGAAAAGATGAGTTAGAAAGCCAATTGTCATCCTTGATGCTTGTTTGTGAAAAATCTCAATTTGATGTGTGTGTTGAGGATGATGATGATGATCATTTTGAACAACCAAGAGTGTGTGAGGATCCTATTGTTGAGCATAGGAGTGAAGGAAAGGGAGTTGAGAGTGATGATGATTATGATGATTTTGTGAGTCTAAACTCCTCTTCCTTGGTTGATTATGATGAGTCTCAAGTGTATGAATGTGACTCTTCTATACATGAGTGTTTGGACTTGTTTGAGGTTATGTCCAATGTGTTTATTGAGAGTCAAATGAAAACCCATAGCCTTCTAAGTGAGTTCATTGATGATGCTTCATGGGAGAGAGATGATTTTGAGTTATATTTGCATCCATTCATGCATGGTTTTGAGGACTTAGGTTTTGAGTTTGTGGAAGGAAAGGTTGTTTATTGTGGTGCAAAGAAGGATGACGTTGAGTCCTTTGGAGTTTTTGAGCTTGAGGGAGAAGTCGATTGTGAGAGGACTTCATTTGAGGACTCTATGATTGATTTTCATGCCCTCATTGGCGATGTGAGACCTTGTGTTGAGGAAGTCGCGAACCCTTTGCCTAATTCTCATACCCCTTTTTTCTCAAAGGTTTGACCACATCCCCTATTGCCCTATTTTTCTCCCTTCCTTTGTTGATAAGCCTATTGGGGACTCCCTTGTCTATGATGATCTTAATTTCCCTCATTCGTTTATTGTTGAGGAAAAGGGTGATGTTGCCACCCAAAAATATTTTAGTGAGGAGGTTTTGCCTTTTTCTTTTTCTTTCCATTCTTTTATTCCCCCTTCTTCTTCTTCTTCTTCTTCTTATTTTCTTGTTTTTCCTTTTGATCCTTCTTCTTCTTTTTTTTGGCACCTCCCTTCTCACTTGCGTGCAATGATCTTGTTGCACGTTTTTCTTCCATCATTTGCCTACATTCTCTCTTATGAAATGTGTAGTAGTGCATTTGACAAGCTCTTGCGTGCGTTGAATTATTATTTTACTAGAGCGCTCAAGCTTGGACCTTAAGCAAGCCTTTCTCGGGAAGTAACCCGTGTTTTAGATTAGATTTTCCTTTTCTTTTTAGAATAAATTTTCTCTCATGGAAATTTTTGTGTGCCTTTTTGCTAGGTACATGACTTGATATACTTCGGTGCTTCGATTTGAATCAAGAATCAAGGAAGGTTGACTCCTATTTTTGCTAGCATATGGAAACAAGGTTCAATTCTTGAGAAATTAGCTTTGAAAGGTTAAATTGGGTCATTTGCGGGTATTTACACCCACCTTATATCCGGTAATATCATTCCTTGCTCTTTCTCTAGTGGATGATGACTTGTTGGACATATGTTGGTTTGTTGGATTGATCTCCTTGTTTTCCCCTCCCATGCATTATATGATTTATGTTTGAGTGTAATGTCTCATTCAAGCTTGGGGGAGGGTATTCTATCATGTTTGGTGGGATGTTGATTCATGTATGCTATGCACCTTTGTATATGCTTTTCCATGTTTCTTATATTTTGAAAAACTCCAAAAAGATTTTTGTTTCTATCAAGGCAAATTTGCAATGTGTTTTGTTCTGTTCTTGCTTTGGACATAATAACATTTGGACTTGTATAATTGAATGCTTTTCTTCCTAAATGGTAGTGGTGTGCACGGTTTGAGATTACGTTTGGTTGATTCTAGGATAAAGCATGCTAAGGTAGTTTCTAGAACTAGGGGGATCATGAAACCGGATTCTACTTGTTTGTGGCATGTTTGGTAGTTGCTCCCTTTATTCGATTTGACAACCTTAGTGAGTTTTTGCTACAACCATGTGAGATTTATATTTGTTCAAGCTTTCATCATATTCTTGCATGAGCGGCATGGATCCTTGACTTTGCAAGCCTAATCTATAAAGCTTGATGTATGATTCTTAAACCCGAGACCGAGCTATCTAGGGAGGACAAAGGCACCTTTTTCGGGGTGGTATTTTTCATTTTTAGGTTAGTTTGTTTCATATTTGTTTTTGGGTTTCCATTTGCCTTCTTGCAACCATTTGAGCCTATTTCCTTCTTTTCAAGCCACATCTTTAGATCTTTGGCCTTTTGTTTCATTTTCTTTCTTTTCTTGTTTTTGTGAAGCAAATTGACCATATTTGATGGAGTTTGTTGTGGTGAAGTTGGATGTTTGGTTTTTATGAGTGCAAGATTGTTTTAAGTTTTCTTTGTGAATAATGACAAGTGTATATGAGTAAAAGCCGTCCTTAATCATAAAAGGCATGGACTAATAAATTGCATTATAGAAAAAGCCGTCCGAATTTAGCAAAAGGCGAGGACATTGCAAGTTTAAGTAAAAAAAAAAAGAAAAAAAAATTGATTGAAAAAGTGAAAATTCAAAAATATTTTGATGTATTCTTTTCTTCTTCTAAGCATTGAGGACAATGCTTCATTTAAGCTTGGGGGAGAAGCGTTTACGCTTTTTGTATATTTTTCTTGTGGGTATAGCTTCAAATAAGCTTGGGGGTGTTGCTTTTGTTTGGTGATTTCTTGATCGTGTTGTTAAGGATTGATCACCCTTTTGCTTCACTTTTTAGGAAAACCGCCAAATTTTAAAAATTTTAGCCTATCTTCACCCTTTATGCCTTACGTTACAACCTTGGGGAAAGACCTTTTGACCTAGAAAGTTGAGTCATTATTCGGGGGAGGGAATCATGGGTCATTGCCTAAGGAAAGGGGATGCGAAGTCAAGATGTCGAGTAGCCTAAAAATTTGATCTTTTTCCGGTTCCTTCGCGGAATCTATGAGATGCTCACTAAGGGGAGATATGAGATTAGTAGGGGGAACGCGGTAAGACCGTTTGGGATGAAAGTGGAGTGTGATAACTAGTTCCTATGCTTAGCATATTTATGTTTCTATCAACCTTAGGTATCTTATAACGTGCATACCATAATTCACTTTAGAAAGTTTGTTATTCATTTGAATTATAGTCTCTTTGTTAAGTCCATTTCGTAAAGATTTTGTTTCCTTTCTTTCTCTTTCTTTTCTTTCCTTGGTTTGCCTCTTGGGGTTTGGGTGGAGAGTTATGGGTAAACTCTTGGGATACCCTTACGAGAGCATCACTCGTCCTCTAGAGCGATCTAGAGGTTCAAAATGGCTTGTTGTAGCTAAAAACAACCGTGATTCCTACGAAAGTGAGTTAGTGTATATTCCCATCTTCTCTAGTTCTCTTGCTTCTTTATTTGCTTGAATAATGTCATCATTTTTCCCTTGGGTTGGATTTTGTTTTGCTCGAGGACGAGCAAAAGTTTAGCTTGGGGGAATTTGATCCGTGCCATTTATGTCACCTTTAGGCTATGTTTTCTTTATATTTCTATGCTCCTTTGTAGTCGTTTATGTCGTGTTTTTAGAGAATAATGCTCGATTCGCGTGTTTTTGTGTTAGTTTAGAGAAATGCATGCTTTTAATGGTTTTCTTATCATTTTATTCATTTCTCGGCTATTTCTCTTGCTTCTATGTTTCTTTGTGTTGTTTTGTAGGTACGTCGCGGGCTATATGCATGGAATTTGAAAACAGCACCCACTAGCATCAATATGCACTTTTCGGAATTGAATTTGAGTTTGAAACAAAGGAAAACGAAGGATTGCAAAGTTTCAAATAGGACCTTTGTTCATTGTTTCAGCCATATCTCAAGTTTTACAACTCGGATTGATGTGATTCAAGTTGGGTTGGAAACTAGACTTAAGGATCTTTCCAATGATAGGTCGCACGCCCTCATACGATTCATAGATTGAGAGTTACAGCCTTCCAAAGTTAGCCCTGAAATTCTGCCGCGGGCGCGGGCTACAGTACCCGCGGGCGCGGGGTTGCTGCAGCTCCAAAACTGCCGTTTTTGGGCAGTAAGCACCCGCGGTTGTCCCGAGGGCTCCCCGAGGGCGCGGGCCTTGGCCCCGCGGGCGCGGGCTTGGGCCGCGGGCGCGGCTATCGGGGTGTCCGTTCTTCTCCGCGGGCGCGGCCGATTTCTCCGCGGGCGCGGGTTTCTGGGTCTTTTACGATTTTAAGCCTCTTTTCTCCTTTTGTTTATATAGTTTTTTGTTTCCTTTTTTCTTGATTCATGTAATTCTTTAGTTTTAGAATTGAATAGTTTTCTCTCTCTTAGGTTGAGAGCTTCTCTCTCTAGATTAGGAGTAGTTTTAGAGAGAGAAAGTGAGGAATTTCAATGGTGATTGAGAGATTGAAGATGCAAGTGTGACAATTGTGTTGGAGATCTTCCTAATTATCAATGAGCATTTCTAAACTCTATCTCATTCAATTGGTTTGTTTAATTAGATGTTTGTTTGGTTTGATTTTGATATTTGATGTTTGATTAGAGTAATTGTTCTTGATATTTTGTTAATTCTTGTTCACTATAGTTGATAGTAGATTTGATGATCATGTTTCTTGAGTAGTTTACTTGCTAGGGTTTGGGTAAACATGTGTGATTGATGGATTGAGATTGATTTGGGAATTTGAGTAGTTCTTGTGTTGTGATTAAATTGATTCATAGAGGTTTGCATGTTGCATAAGTTTGATTGGAGTAGCTAACCATGATTGCTAGCATTGATTGCATGATTGAATTGATTGACATGACCACTTGATATCGATTTGATCATAATTAGTTGAGTATTTGATTATGTTTCTTCATATTGTTTAGCACTAGAGAAATCTATGTTAGAGAGTGTGAGGATGATTAGTTGAATGCCCCTAATTGCTCCTACTATTTGTCTTTGCATTGCTTGGATTGCTTGACTCCCTAATTAGCTTGGTTATCATGAATGCATGTTGATCCCCACTCCCTAGTGTTTCATTTGTTTGCTTCTTGATTTAGGAAGTAGAATAGTGTCACCTTTCACCTTAGACTTCGACCTAGCTTAGGCGTTAATTAGAAATACTTGAACATAACCGTTCCTAGTGGTTCGACCCTTGACTTACCTCTATACTTGTATTTAGGTAGTTGAGTGATTATAAATTTGTTTGACCGTAGGGAGGATTAGTTCAACGACATAGTTTTCCCCACGTCAATGAGAGGGATGATGGCACAGTCAGTTCCCTTAACGGGGATCAAAAGACAGCTCGGGAGTGCTATCTCTCGGATGTCAAGCCCGCGGCCGCAGCAGCCGTCCGGGGCAAACAAACGGTCGACCTTGATGATGACAAGGAAGACCAAGCGGCCCCACCAGCTGAGAAAAAGAGAAAAATTGATAAATCGGTGGTGGTCAAAAAAGAGAAAAAATAGCAATCACTGACCGGGGAACGGTCGGATGATCTACGTCCCCAGCCGACTGGTGAACATATTGATATCCCTCTGGACGACACTCGGCCGGAGCGGACTGTTAAGGTGGGGACGGTTGCATTTGCTAAGCTAGGTGACAGTCTGCACCAGCTTCTGAAGGAATTCAAAGACATCTTTGCCTTCGAAGTGGAAGAGATGCCTGGCATAAGTCCGGATCTCGCTGTTCACAAACTCGCCGTTGATCCTAAAAAGAAGCCCATTCGGCAGAAGAAAAGAAATCACGGTGAAGAAAGAAGTCAGGCGGCAGCAGCTGAAGTTAAAAAGCTGCTGGACGCCAAGTTCATTCGGCCATGTAACTTTCCTGACTGGGTAGCTAACGTTGTGTTAGTAAAAAAGGCGAATGGAACTTGGCGGATGTGTGTTGACTACACCGACCTGAACAAGACATGTCCGAAGGACAGTTATTCATTGCCTAAGATCGACAGCCTGGTTGATTCAACAGCCGGTCATGCCTTGATGAGTTTTATGGACGCCTATTCAGGTTTCCATCAGATTCCCCTGTGGAAGAAAGATCAAGAAAAGACGGCATTCGTCATTGATCAGGGGTTGTTCTGTTATACGGTGATGCCGTTTGGTTTGAAGAATGCGCCTGCTACTTTCCAACGAATGATTAACACAGTCTTCATTAATCAGATTGGAAGGAATGTAGAGGCATATATTGATGACATGATAGTCAAATCCAAACAACAAGCGGATCATCTTGCTGATCTCCGAGAAACATTCGCCACACTCAGGCGGCACAAGGTCATGCTAAATCCAAAGAAGTGTGTCTTTGGCGTTGAGTCTGGGAAGTTTCTCGGATTCCTGATTGATCAACGGGGAATAGAGGCCAACCCTGAGAAAATACAGGCGGTCATCGACATGCAGTCGCCCCGAACTGTGAAAGAAGTTCAAAAGCTTACAGGTTGTCTGGCGACCCTGGGGAGATTCCTCAGTCGGTCAGGTGATAAGTGTCTCTATTTTTTCCAGGCAATCAGGAAGAAGACTAATTTTGAATGGGGGATGATGCAGAAGCGGCTTTTCACAAGTTAAAAACTCACTTGCACTCTCTGCCGAGGCTTGTTAGCCCTTTGCCCAAAGAGACGCTCTTCATGTATCTGGCCGTCTCCGATCATGCCCTCAGCGCTGTCCTCTTAGCTGAAAGAGACGGCACTTAGCTCCCAGTCTATTTCATCAGACATGTTCTTAGGAACGCCGAGCTTCGGTACCCCATGGTTGAAAAGTTTGGGCTCGCCCTCTACATGGCCATCAAGAAATTGACACCTTACTTCTTGGCACATGCGGTAGTGGTCTACACTGACCAGCCGATTAAACGACCACTGACAACCTTGGTGTCTTCTGGACGAATGCTCAAATGGGCGATTGAAATGCAAGGACTAGAAATCAATTACGAGCCTAGGAAAGCAATAAAGGGGCAAGCATTTGCCGACTTTATTGTGGAAATGACAAGGCCGGTTGTTCCGGATGATACTAGTCAGGATTGGAAAGTGTATGTAGACGGGAGCTCTACTACGAATGGCTGTGGTGCAGGGATTATCTATCAGTCTCCTGAGGGGGACAAATTTGAATATGTACTACGGTTCAAGTTCCAGGTCTCCAACAACGAGGCCGAATATGAAGCCCTGCTTGCCGGCAATCGGTACTGTAAGGCAGCAGGGGCAAAGAAAATTGACGCCTGCTCAGACTCACAATTGGTCGTACTCCAAGTTAATGGAACGTACGAGGCCACTCATCCAGCCATGGTAAAATACTTGCAGGCGGTCAAGGCTGAAGTTGGGACACTTGAAGAATTTTCACTAAGTCAAGTGCCCAGATCTTCCAACAATCAAGCGGATGCTTTTTCCAAACTGGCATCATCTGCCTCCTGTGAAACGCCTCGGTCAGTCTTCTGGGAAGTCATGGAAAAAAGAAGCATCTCAAAAGAAGACCCCATTGGAGTTCTAGACCGAGCTCAACTTGGATGGACAGCATCCGGGCTTACCTTACAGACGGCACGCTCCCTGACTCACCATAGGAGGCGGCTGTTTTGAAAAAACGAGCGGCTAACTTCGAGCTGCGACAAGGGGAACTCTTCAGGGCTGGGTTTTTAAAACCTCTGTTGAAGTGTGTTACCCCGAGAAGGGTAAGGAAGTCCTCGAGGAATTGCATGCGGGATTCTGTGCCTCCCACATAGGGGGCAAATCCCTTGCTGCCAAAGCCAGGCGGCTTTATATCTGGCCTACACTGGAGTCGGATGCAATGGAATTGGTGAGAAAATATGACAAATGTCAAAAATTTGGCAAACTCATTCACCGTCCGGCCACAGACCTGACGGCCATCCACAGTCCAATACCCTTTGCCAAATGGGGCATGGATATTTTGGGGCCATATACAGCCGCACCAGGCGGCAAGCGCTACATATTGGTGGCTGTGGATTACTTTACTAAGTGGGTGGAGGCAGAGGCAGTCAAAAACATTAAGACCAAAGATGTTATTTCCTTCGTCTAGAGAAACATAATAACTCGTTTCGGGGTGCCCATGTCTATGGTTTTTGATAATGGTCCTCAATTTGAAACGCCTCAACTCAAGACTTGGCTGGGAGACCAAGGGATCTCTAGCTTTTTTGCATCAGTCGGCCAGCCTCAAGCAAACGGCCAGGTCGAGGCTTTTAACAAGTTAATCTCAGACGGGATTAAGAAGAAAATTGAACGGGCTGGCAGCCTTTGGGCGGATGAACTACCACACGTCCTTTGGTCCATTAGGACGACTGCTAAAGGGGCAACTGGAGAGACCCCATTCCTTATGGTATATGGAGCAGAAGCTGTCTTGCCCATTGAACACTATGAGCCGACTCTTCGAATCATGTTGTATGATGAGGAGGCGAATTGGGAGGTCATGCGCCTAGCATTGGACTCACTTCCAGAGCGCAGGGGCAATGCTGCCCTGCGCCATGAAATATACCGTCTGAGAATGACTCGGGCTTACAATAAAAGAGTACACAAGCGTCCTCTTAAAGTGGGAGACTTTGTACTACGAAAAATGGAAGCAATCGGTAGGGCGAATGAGCAGGGTAAGCTCACCCCAACCTGGGATGGTCCCTACCGAATCTATGAGGAAGTAAGAGACGGCACCTACCGCCTGGAAGAACCAGACGGCAGGCAGCTGCCTAGAACTTGGAATGTAGACAACTTGAAAAAGTACTACTTCTAAGTACGAATGTAATTACTTCAATTTTGTTATTTCAAAATTTTGCTAATGAGAATATGCTTCAATGTCCCAATTTGTTCCACTGTCTAAAATTTTTTAGTGCAGCTACAGACGGCCATTATGAAGACGTCTGTCCCAATAACAGAAGCCTCAAAATCCCTTTGAAGGAACCGACTCTTATAAATAGTTGTTCCTACGAAATTTTATTAAGTTTATACCAAAATTTACTTAATCGATTATGAGGCCTAAGGCCAGATAAAATAAAAAAGAGACCGAATGGTCACAGTCTGCTCCAACATGAGTACGACCGTCTGCTCCAACATGAGTCAGATAACCGGCGACGCCCATTCGGGTGAATTTGTCGAAGAGAAGCATCTCGCATTTGGGTGGCACATTGCTCTACGAATCTACAAGCGGCCCAACCGAATGCTAAGGCAGCACTCGCAGTCGTTTGTTTTAATCGAAAGTGAAATCTAAAAGGCCAAAATTTTTCTATCTGTTCTAGTACAGTTCGAAAATGGTCACTGTTTCATAAGTAGAGGCTAACCGAGGTATAAAGCCAGATGCGTCTGTTTAAGCTCAGGGGAAAAACAGGCGGAATAATTTTATAAAAATACGCTAAGTTAACTACTTAGCACTTAATTGAGGCTATCAGCCGGATGACGCCTGATCCTTACCTATGGGGCAAGACAGGCGGACGAGTTACTTTAAAAGAAAATTAGCTAAGTCTCAGACTTAGCACTTCAGTCTCAAGGAGGCCAAATGGCCGGATGCGCCTGTTTTTGCCTTAGGGGCAGAACAGGCGGAGATCATACCTTAGCAAAATAGATATGTTAGAAATTTGAGTTCTGTTCGAGCCAATGGCCGAATGAACACTTATATTTGCCAAAATCTGGATGGACGTCTGCCGCGTGGTTTGGGGCAATCACCATAGTGATTGATTGACTTAGAAATCATGAATACTCTTCTAAGTATCAATAATTTCCAAGTCAATCAATCTCATAAACCGAAACCACTCGACATCCGTCCAGGGGCAAGAACATTCGCATGGTACGCAGGTTATAATACTTAGCCAAAAAACATGAAAAAAATTTCAAACAATTCAAAGACAAAATATGAAAAACTTCACCCAAATGGCCGAATGATTTCAAATTAAAATGACCAATCGCCACCAGACGATTGGTTGAAATTGTTATCTGGCAAAGCCAGAGAAATTGTTAAATTACCCGACCCCTCGGCCGGTAAAAATACAGAAATACTCGGCACACAGGCCGGAAACACAAATACTTGGCCATTCGGCCGCAGATTAAGAAATAAAAAGCTAAAGTGATCAGGGGAGAGTCTCTTCATTGGCAGCCGGACTGTTTCCCTTCGGCTGCTCTTCATCATTTTTCTCCTGCTCCTCCGCCAGATCTTCCTCCTCCTCCCTAGAGGACGACTCCTCAGAAGAGTCGGACCCAGAGCCTTCGGCCACAGCATCAGCCTTGGAAGCTTCTTCCATCTCCTCAAGGAGGCGATCGTCGTAAGCTTTGCTGAGCTCGTCAAACTTGGACTTCCAAATTTGGTAGTCCGAGTCTGGCTGAACAGCCGCCCAAGTGTCCCGCATGATGGCCTCAATGTCCCTGATCATTTGCTTGACCAGTTCAGCTCTTTCTTGCTCGGCCCGGGACTCGAACTTGGTTTTTAGCTGCTGCTCCAGGTTGCTGAGCTTGTGCTGCAGGCGGCTCACCCTGTTCTGGGCCCTCTCGGCCTCATCCTTGGCATCTTGAAGGGGCTCGAGCTCCGCCTTAAGGGCCTTGACCTCCTTCTTGAGGTTGGAGATTTGAAGGCGGGCCGAGTCCAGGTCCTTCTTCACCTGCAGATTGGCCTCCGACCGCGAATACATCATATCAAGCGTCAGTAATTCATTCTGAGCAATGTCAAATTGAGCCCTATCCAAGGCGGACTCGGCCTGAGCCTTAGCAGCTTTTACCTCTTTGGTCTTCTCCTTAAGGGGTTTGCTGAGCCCTTGGACGCGCAGCATGGCCTGCAAAAAAGAAGCCGAATGGTTGAGAACCAGGCGGATATTAAAAAAAAAAAAAAAAAAAAAAAAAAGAAATGAATGTTAAAGCAAGGGTAAGTCTGTACCTCACAAAGGTTCCCTAGAATACCATCAAGGTCTAGGGTGCCGACTCCTCAGACAGATGCTTTATCATCCGGATCAATCGTCCTCAGCATGGACTTGGCCATTTGAACTACAGTCGGCCTCTGTATGGGGACTGCAAGAAAAAAAAAGGTTAGCAAAAATATTCAAGTATGGATAACTTGAAGAAAAGAAAAGAGGGACGAATGGTCCTTACCATCATCCTCATCCACCTCCTCTTCCCCCAGAAACCTCGTCGGACCGGATGAAGGGGTGGGCCTTTTCCCCAAGGACCTCTTGGGGTCGGATGAAGAGGGGGGCTTTTCCCCCAGAAACCTCTTCGGACCGGAAGACGAGGGGGGCTTTTCCCCCAAAATCCTCTCCTCACGGGGAGGGGCGTCTGAGGGCCTCTTTGGCTTATGAGCAATATGCTTCCGGCCGCCTCTGCCGGATGCGCTCACATCACCAGCCCTAGTTTTTTGGAGCTTGGGGTCGGATGGTTTGGACGGGGATTTGGAGGAGGTACCCTACATTGTTGAAAAGAATATAAGGTCAGTAAAACATTCGGCAAAAATTAGCATTAATCAGATGAATGCTAAGTATAGAGTCTCACCCCTGGGGTACTGGTTGGTTGCTGCTCTTCCACCCTTGTGGTGGCCTCTGTCCTGTTAAGGACGTTTGATCTGTATCTGGCAGCAGATACAGCCGGCTTCTTGGAGGCCGAGAGTTTTTCCATTGCTTTGTCTGCATAAAGAGTCAAGTGTTAGTCACATACAACCAAGTGAAGACAAGCAAAATAAAAGGGCATAAAAAACAGACGGCCGACTACCTCTTGGCATCTCAGTACTCAGCCCACAAGCGGCCAAGAAGGTCCCTTTCTCAAACCATTTATACAAAGGGAGATAGCTTTGAGGGGTGACTTCTTTGTCCCCTTCATCATTCGTCTTCACAGACACGGTGAACAAACCCGCGTCCATGATCTCCTCCTTTAATCGTCTAGGAAGAGCTGGCAATGCACTCCTGCCTGCTAGGAGAGGCGGATCCTTGTTCCACCTGTTATACTTCAGGTTCAGGCGGCTGTCGGCGGTTTTGACTATGTAGAACTTAGTTCTCCAGTCTTTCCACTTGGTCTCTTTGCCAACAGCCATCATGTACCCCTTGCAAGTAGTCAAGGTGTACCAGCCCTCGCCACCCCTAGTAGGCGCCCTGCTAAGATAATGCATGTGGGCGAAGGCTTCAAAACTCGCCTCCACCTGCAGCATCTCGCAGGCGGCAACGTACCCCAGAATGTTTATCCAAGAATTGGGTACAAGTTGCCAGATACCAAGTTGGTATCCATACAAAATCCTCTCCACAGCCGGATGGAGAGGGAAGCGCAAGCCAGCCTGGAAGGCCGCCTCATAACAGCCGAATGCTCGGTCCTGGTAGCTGGCCATGCTCGGCCAAGTGATGGTTTCGTCCTTATTGGGGACGCACAAAGTAAAGCCATGGTCCAGCACAACCTTGCCCCTAAAACTCGCAAGGTTGTTTTCCATGGTGTTCCGCCTTCTCTGCGGAACATGATGATAGTAGGGGGCTTTTTCCGAACGCCTGGAAGCGCTCGGCTCGGCCCAGGAATGCCTTTTCTCAACTGCCACGGACTCCCTGGCAGTATTTATTCTTGCTCTTGCCTCCCTTGAAGAGGCGGAGGCATTATCTGAAGAAGATGACGAGACCGACTCCTCATCAGAACTGTCATCAAAGCTAAGGGACTACCGACTGGTGCCAGCAGGGTCCTCCCCTAGACTCTCTTCCGGCGCCTGTCCAGAAGGCCCGGCTGCATAGGTTTCATCTGCCTCCTCCAGTATCCTATCACTAGGAGTACCGCTTGAAGAGGGCGAATGGTAATAAGTGGGGGTAGGAGGAAAATAAGAAGGGCTATCAGGGTGTTCCGACACCTCACTACGAGGCACCCTCATTGAGTCGTCAGAATAAATAACTGAACCATCCGACGGAAAAAAGATCCATCGGAGTTGGGTTTTCTTGCTGTTCTTTTTGTCCTGGCCATTGTGTCCTGCACAGACGCGAAACCATTCGGATTCGGAGAAGTTCGCAAAGCACAGTCGCTGGCCAAGCAGTCGGCACTGCAAGTTCTAGATTCAGCCGTCCCCGGTGACCGGCTGATCACTATCCTATACTGTGCCGCTTGCGATTGGGAAACCATTTTTTCGAAAACAAAGAAAAAATGAAAAGTAAAAGAAGAAATAGGCGTTATCTTTAGAAAGAAGGGTGAGAGACGCTTGGTTGGCTGGGAGCGGTCGGACAGCGAGCCGAGTGTCGGATGCTTGAGAATTAAGAAACACTTAGGGAATTTTTGAGATTCTTTAAAGTCAAAAGTCCAAGATTCTCCAAAGATTCGCAAAGGTGTAAAAAATCCGGAGGTGAAACTTTCTATTTATAGAGGGGTTAAAACCCTAAAATTTTCCCTCCACAGTAACTTTTCAAAATCCGACCAATCGGATGCCGACACCTGTCACAGGTAACACGTGGCAAGCGCGTGTCACCTGTGAGGGGCAAATGATTTGGGTTAAAAAACCCTAGGCCAGTTGGCCCAATCAAAGTCCGCCACCACTAGTAGAAAAATTCAAAGAAGCACCGCTCTATGGCCACCGGTTTTCGAAAACCAGTGGCTTAAAAAATGGGCGGGATAGGCTAATTTAAATTGCCACCGGTTCAAACCGAACCCGTGGCAAAAATGGTAAAGGCCACCGGTTTAAACCCGTGGCAATAATCAATTAAAAAAAAAACCGCCCCCTTTATAAACCCCAAACCCTACTCTCATTCCTCACATCAGCCGCTGCTCTCCCCTCTCCTCTTTCTCTCTCCTGCTCTCCCCTCTCTTCTTTCTCTTTCAATTCGTCCTCCTTTCTCTTTCAATCCGTCCTTCGTCCTCCGTCCTTCGAGCTCCTTCTTCTACCTCCTCCTTCTTCTATCTCCTCCTTCTCTTTCTCTTTCTCATCTCCTTCTTCGATCTCCTCCTTCTCTTGCTCGAAATCTTGAGAAAAAGAGTCTGAAAATCACCACCACCGCATCAACGAACTGATTTCTCGCTCATCTCGACCACCACCGAAACAATACACCACGAAGACATGCACAAGGTTTGTGTTTAATTAATCGATTTTTTGGGTTAATTAATCGGATTTTGTTGGGTTTAATTGATTATTTTTAATTTCTGGGTTTAATTAATCATTTTTGGAACTGTTTGAGTTTCTTAATCGATTTTAATTTGATTTTAAATCGATTATAATCAATTTTAGTTCTGGGTTTTTGGGATTTTGTTTATTTTTTTTCTGGGTTTTTTCTGAGTTATTTTTCTGGGTTTTGATTTAATATTTGGGTTTTGTTTTAATTTTTTAGTATTTTTTTCTGGGTTTAAAATCAATTTTAATCGATTTGTTTAAATCTATTTTGGGATTTTCTGGGATGGTTTTAATCGATTTGAAGTCGAATTTTTTTATTTTAATCGATTTGATTTCGATTTAAAATCTGGTTTTTTTTATCAGTTTTTGGTCATCAATTTCTGTTTTTTTTTTCTGGGTTTTTAACTTATATGTGGGTTTGATTTTATTGGATTAAAGGGTAGATGCAAATCATTCTTGTTTTTTTTTGTTTTTGTTTTTTTTGGTTTTTATTTTTTTTGCAGTTTATCAAGCTGATGAATCAAGACAACAAACTTCTTGATGAATCTTCTTGGTTTTTTAATTTTTTGCAATTTATTAATTTTAAATCTTCAATTTTTTTTTGCAGGGTAGAATTATTTTAATCAGAATCAAGCTGATGAATCAACATGCAAGAAGTTTGATTTTGATGTTGTAAATTTTTTTTTTTCATATTGTAAATTTTTTGACTAATATGTTGTAATTATTCGATTTTTTTTGGTAGGAAATACTTTTGATTTCATTGATCTGTATATTGTAATTTTTTTTTATTATATATTATAAATTTTCAATCATATTTATCGTTATTGTTTTATTTGGATTTTGATGTTCTAATTTTTTTTAGATTTAATTATTCTATTATTATGTTTCTTTTTGAAAAAGGAAAAAAAAAAAAAAAAACAGGTACATTGCCACCGGTTAACCGGTGGCAATACTTAATTTTGCCACCGGTTTTGAACTGGTGGCCTTTTGTTCTAGGATTTGCCACCCCCCCACTGGCCACCGGTTCAAAACCGGTGGCAAAGGGGGGTTTTGAACCGGTGGCCAATTAGGTTTTTCGCCTAGTGCACGTGTCACTGAAAGGGGCGCCACCTTGAACCTCTCAGGGAACGACACGTGGCAGGCAGATAAAAGAACCTGGGCTTGGCGACTTTCAGGCCTAAATCCCGAGGTCAGCAAAAGCTGTGTAAATATTCCCTAGGGCACGAAACCCTAGGGAGTGCACGTTTTTCGAGAAGCCTATAAATAGGAGATGACCTCCGCATTTATGGCTACGTTCTTTTTGACACTCTTTACGAGGAATATTCAGTGATTACTAATCATTGTCAGAACTGTCACTCTCAAGAGAACAGTACACCCGAGCTCGGAATCCGAGCAGATAACCCTTTATATTCCGCACCTTATTCTTCGAACTAAGACTGACTTAAGCTTCGGAGGCGGACCACCGACCATTCGATGCTCCGTTGTTTTGCAGGTACAGGTATCCAAGTGAGCATCCAGTCTTAGTGTTGTAACTCTCCCAAGAGACTCAAAAAACCCCAAAACATTACCGATTCCATTATGATTGCATGTGGATCCATTGCCCTAGTGTCTTAGATTGATTTAATACAAGTTTGCATTACCTAGTTTAGCTTTAGTACTACTTCAAACCCCTTTTTGATTCCGAAATAGCTTGATCTAGACTTCGTGCACTTGATATCCATTCCCTTGGGTTCGACCTTGACTTGCCACTACACTATATAGGGGTTAGTTAAGCTATAAATATTGTTTGATAGGGTGGGGTGGTAGCCCAACGACCTACCATTCTCCGCCACATCAATTCACCAAAGGTAATTGAGTCAAATGAAAGTCAAACACTTTCAATAAAGCTTTTAGAATCAAATGAAAGTCAAATACATTCAAACAAAGCTTTTTGAATCAAACGAAAATCAAATGAATTCAACAAAGCTAATTGCGTCTAATGAAAGTCAAACACTTTCATCAAAGCTTTTAGAATCAAATGAAAGTCAAATACATTCAAACAAAGCTTTTTAAATCAAATGGAAGTCGATTGCATTCCACAATGCTAATTGAGTCAAATGAAAGTCAAACACATTCAACGAAGCTAATGGAGTCAAATGAAAGTCAAACACATTCAAACAAAGCTTTTTGAATCAAATGAATGTCAAATGCATTCAACAAAGCCAATTGAGTCAAATCAAAGTCAAACACATTCAAATAATGCTTCTTGATTCAAATGACAGTCAAATGCATTCAACAAAGCTAGTTGTGTCAGATGAAAGTCAAACACTTTCAACTAAGCTTTTAGAATCAAATGAAAGTCAAACACATTCAAACAAAGCTTTTTGAATCAAATGAAAGTCAAATGCATTCAACAAAGCTAATTGAGTCAAATGAAAGTCAAACACTTTCAATAAAGCTAATTGAGTCAAATGAAAGTCAAACACATTCAAACAAAGCTTTTTGAATCAAATGAAAGTAAAATGCATTCAACAAAGCTAATTGAGTCAAATGAAAGTCAAACACTTTCGTCAAAGCTTTTAGAATCAAATTAAAGTCAAATATATTCAAACAAAGCTTTTTGAATCAAATGAAAGCCAATTGCATTCCACGATGCTAATTGAGTCAAATGAAGGTCAAACACATTCAACGAAGCTAATTGAGTCAAATGAAAGTCAAACACAGTCAAACAAAGCTTTTTCAATCTAATGAAAGTCAAATGCATTCAACAAATCCAATTGAGTCTAATGAAATTCAAACACATTCAAACAAAGCTTCTTGATTCAAATGAATGTCAAATGCATTCAACAAAGCTAATTGAGTCAAATGAAAGTCAAACACTGTCAACAAAGCGTTAAGAATCAAATGAAAGTCAAATACATTCAATCAAAGCTTTTTGAATCAAATAAAAGTCAATGGCATTCCACAATGCTAATTAAATCAAATGAAAGTCAAACACATTCAACAAAGCTAATTGAGTCAAAAGAAAGTGAAACACATTCAAACAAAGATTTTTGAATCAAATGAAAGTCAAATGCATTCAACAAAGCTAATTGAGTCAAATGAAAGTCAAACACTTTCAACAAAGCTTTTAGAATCAAATGAAAGTCAAACACATTCAAACAAAGCTTTTTGAATAAATGAAAATCAAATGAATTCAACAAAGCTAATTGAGTCAAATGAAAGTCAAACACTTTCATCAAAGCTTTTAGAATCAAATGAAAGTTAAATTACATTCAAACAAAGCTTTTTGAATCAAATGGAAGTCAATTGCATTCCACAATGCTAATTAAATCAAATGAAAGTCAAACACATTCAACAAAGCTAATTGAGTCAAAAGAAAGTGAAACACATTCAAACAAAGATTTTTGAATCAAATGAAAGTCAAATGCATTCAACAAAGCTAATTGAGTCAAATGAAAGTCAAACACTTTCAACAAAGCTAATTGAGTCAAATGAAAGTCAAACAAATTCAAACAAAGCTTTTTGATTCAAATGGATGTCAAATGCATTCAACAAAGCTAATTGAGTCAAATGAAAGTCAAACACTATCAACAAAGCGTTAAGAATCAAATGAAAGTCAAATACATTCAATCAAAGCTTTTTGAATCAAATGAAAGTCAATGGCATTCCACAATGCTAATTAAATCAAATGAAAGTCAAACACATTCAACAAAGCTAATTGAGTCAAAAGAAAGTGAAACACATTCAAACAAATATTTTTGAATCAAATGAAAGTCAAATGCATTCAACAAAGCTAATTGAGTCAAATGAAAGTCACACACTTTCAACAAAGCTAATTGAGTCAAATGAAAGTCAAACAAATTCAAACAAAGCTTTTTGATTCAAATGGAAGTCAAATGCATTCAACAAAGCTAATTGAGTTAAATGAAAGTCAAACACTTTCAACAAAGCTTTTAGAATCAAATGAAAGTCAAATACATTCAAACAAAGCTTTTTGAATCAAATGAAAGTCAATGGCATTCCACAATGCTAATTAAATCAAATGAAAGTCAAACACATTCAACAAAGCTAATTGAGTCAAAAGAAAGTGAAACACATTCAAACAAAGATTTTTGAATCAAATGAAAGTCAAATGCATTCAACAAAGCTAATTGAGTCAAATGAAAGTCAAACACTTTCAACAAAGCTAATTGAGTCAAATGAAAGTCAAACAAATTCAAACAAAGCTTTTTGATTCAAATGGATGTCAAATGCATTCAACAAAGCTAATTGAGTAAAATGAAAGTCAAACACTATCAACAAAGCGTTAAGAATCAAATGAAAGTCAAATACATTCAATCAAAGCTTTTTGAATCAAATGAAAGTCAATGGCATTCCACAATGCTAATTAAATCAAATGAAAGTCAAACACATTCAACAAAGCTAATTGAGTCAAAAGAAAGTGAAACACATTCAAACAAATATTTTTGAATCAAATGAAAGTCAAATGCATTCAACAAAGCTAATTGAGTCAAATGAAAGTCAAACACTTTCAACACAGCTAATTGAGTCAAATGAAAGTCAAACAAATTCAAACAAAGCTTTTTGATTCAAATGGAAGTCAAATGCATTCAACAAAGCTAATTGAGTTAAATAAAAGTCAAACACTTTCAACAAAGCTTTTAGAATCAAATGAAAGTCAAATACATTCAAACAAAGCTCTTTGAATCAAACGAAAATCAAATGAATTCAACAAAGCTAATTGAGTCAAATGAAAGTCAAACACTTTCAACAAAGCTTTTAGAATCAAATGAAAGTCAAACACATTCAAACAAAGCTTTTTGAATCAAATGAAAGTCAAATGCATTCAATAAAGCTAATTGAGTCAAATGAAAGTCAAACACTTTCAACAAAGCGTTTAGAATCAAATGAAAGTCAAATACATTCAATCAAAGCTTTTTGAATCAAATGAAAGTCAATTGCATTCCACAATGCTAATTAATTCAAATGAAAGTCAAACACATTCAACAAAGCTAATTGAGTCAAAAGAAAGTCAAACACATTCAAACAAAGCTTTTTGAATCAAATGAAAGTCAAATGCATTCAACAAAGCTAATTGAGTCAAATGAAAGTCAAACACTTTACATTAAACACTTTACATTCCTAGTGAGAGAAAGTTAGAGAGAGAAGCTCTGGTTTTTGGTCTGCGATTTTCATGGTGATTGGATCTGAAACTGGTTTTCTCATTCAGCTCTGATTTCCATGGCAAAGAAGAAGAAACAAGCTACTCCACACCCTCGATCCCCTGCTTTTGGATCTCTCACCCCTGCTGATTTGAACCGATTGAAGAACTTGAATGTGAACACTATTCCGGAGGTTGAAGATGGAAATGAGTTGGTTTCTCCACCAGCTCATCTTGTTCACCCATCAGGAGGTAGAGTCACTAGAGCTGAGTTGAAAATTCTCGAAGAATCGTTTGCTGCTACTCAGTTGCAGAAATCAAGTGAAGTGGTACCTAGGGTTTGCCCGGTTACTGTTCCATTGGCTGAAGCTGCGGCTGAGCATCCAACTGATGTGAGTCCGGTTGTTTCTGGGTCTGCTTGTCACCCTGAACACCCAGGATCATCAAATCAAGCCAAGAATTCTGAGAATTGGGCGAATTTGTTTCGAGGTAAACTTACTGCTAAGGGTGCTGCTCTGAATTTTGTGGCGCCTATTTTGAAGAGTGGCAAGCCTGTAGCTCAAATCCAGGCAGATGAAATTGCAGCAGGTAACTCCAAATGGTGCAATGCAATTATATTCTATGTTGTTGGTTTTTATCCTACAATTGCTGCTGTGCATAAATTCATTGCTCAAAACTGGAGTAATTTTGCTAAACCTGAGATATTTTGGCATGATGATGGTTATTTTATAATCAATCTGTGTTCAAATGATGATAAGAATGCTGTTCTGAGCTCAGGACCTCATATGTTTAATAATAAGCCTGCTATTGTTAAACCATGGACTGATAAGTTCAATTTTCAAGCTGAGATACTTAGAACAGTACCTCTATGGGTTAGATTTCCTAATCTGCCTTTGAATTGCTGGGGTACTGAAACGCTAAGCAGAATTGGTAGTACAATTGGAGTGCCTTTGTATGCTGATGAATGTACTACTAGACAACTCAGAGTTTCATTTGCTAGGGTTCTTATAGAAGTTGATATAACTAGACCTCTCCCAGCTAGTATTACTGTTGAAAGCCCTATGGGGGAAACACTTGAGTTGAAAGTGCTCTTTGAATGGTCCCCACCCTATTGTAAGAAGTGTGATAAAGTGGGACATGACTGTTCTGCTCCTAAAGTTAAGCCTAGACCTAAACAGGCTGTGTCTCAGCCAGCTAAACCACAAGAGAAGGTTTGGGTTCAGAAGCAGCCTGCTCCAGTTCCTGTTCCATCTGTGGCTCCTGCTCAGGTTCAAAGAAAGGACCAACATGATGCTCATCTTACCCCTGCTCATACTTCTTTTGCTGCTAACTCTAATGTTGATTGGAGAGTGGTAAGCAAAAAAGCTAGGTCCCATGTTGCTGATACTCATCAGAATTTACCTAGAACTAACAATGCTTATTCTGCTCTATTGGAAGATGAAATTGCTGAGGTAATTCCTATTGGGGGTGATGGTAATCCCCCTCTAGTGTCATGATTATTGCATCTTGGAACATAAGGGGTCTTAATGATCCCAATAAAGTGACTGTTGTTAAGCAGTTACTCAGAGATCACTCTATTGATGTTATGGCTATTCTTGAAACTAAAGTTAAACTCCAGAAATTTGAAGCTGTAAAAAAGAAATTTGGAAGAGCTTGGGAGTGGGTTTGCAACTATTCTTACTCTCCCAAGGGTAGGATCTGGGTTGGCTGGAAACCAGATGCTGTTGCTTTGGATATTATTGCTGTCACTGAACAGTTTATCCATGCTGTCATATCTACTAAGGATTTCCAGCATCAAGTTGCTTGTACCTTTGTCTATGGGCTGCACTCTATTCAACATAGAGTTCCCCTTTGGAATGGTATCAAAGGTTTGGGTAGTATCCAACTGCCTTGGCTTTGTATTGGGGATTTCAATTCTGTCTTGTATTCTCAAGATAGGCTTAATGGGAATCCAGTTACAGACTATGAGGTTAAGGATTTCCAGGAATTGATTCATGACTTGGATCTTGTTTAAATTAAAAGTAAGGGTCTCTTTTACTCTTGGAATAATAAAGGTCATGGGCTGGATAGAATTGCTACCAGGATTGATAGGGGTATGGTAAATGAGGCTTGGTTGATGGCTTATGGTCATACTGAGGCTATCTATCTATCTCCATCTCTGTCAGATCACAGTCCTATTTTGGTGGATTTGGTTCCTTCTGTTGCTGGCAAGGGTAAACCCTTTAGATTTTTGAATTGCCTTGCTTCTCATAAGGAGTTCCAGGAAGTTGTGGCTTCTTACTGGAATGTCAATGTTTCTGGTAACTCTATGATGCAAGTTTGGAAGAAATTGAAATCTGTTAAGTGTGGCCTTAAGATGTTAAACACTAACCATTTCACTAAAATCACTGACAGATTGGAAGCTGCTAAGTCTCATCTTGCTGAGGTTCAAACTCAGTTGGCTGCAGACTTTACTAATGTTGCTCTTCAGAATCAGGAAGCTGCTGGAATTGAAAAAGTAAAATATTGGATGGATACTTATGAAAGTATCTTAAAACAAAAGTCAAGGGTTGACTGGATCAAGCTTGGTGATTCTAACACTCATTATTTCTTTTCTATGCTTAAGCACAGACAGAGCAGGAACAGAATTGACTCTATCTATAATACTGCTGATGTGTTGTTGAAGGATCCAGATTTGGTTCAAGATGAAATTCTCAGATTTTATCAGAATCTTTTAGGTTCTGCTGCTGATACTCTTCCAGCTATTGATGTTGCTATTGTTAGGGCAGGGAAGCAGCTTGCTGCTGATGATATTGATGTTCTATCTGCTCCTGTTACCTATGCTGAAATTGACCAGGCTTTAGCTAACATTGGAGAGGACAAAGCTCCTGGAATTGATGGTTTTAATGCTGTTTTCTTCAAACAGGCTTGGAACAAGGTGAAATTTGATGTTTACAAGGCTGTTCTAGAATTCTTTGATACTGGTATTCTGGAGAAAGCATGGAGTTGTACAACTCTTACCTTGGTTCCAAAGGTTCATAATCCTTCTTATGCTAAGGAATACAGGCCTATTGCTTGCTGCACCCTAGTCTATAAACTGGTTGCTAAGGTTATAACTGCTAGGCTGGCAAGAGTGGTGGGTTCTGTTGTTAATGATGCTCAGGCTGGATTCATCCCTGGTAAACATATTGGAGACAATATTTTGCTTGCTACTGAGTTGATCAAGGGATATACTCACAAGTTTGTTACTCCTAGGTGTATGTTGAAAATTGATCTCAGGAAAGCTTATGACTCAGTTGAATGGGGGTTCCTTGAGACTATGCTTGGTGAGTTGGGTTTCCCCCACAGGGTAATAACTTGGATTATGGCTTGTATAACTTCTGTCTCTTATTCAGTCATGATTAATGGATACCCTTCAGTTCCTTTTCAAGCAAAGAAAGGTTTGAGACAAGGGGATCCTATGTCCCCCTTTCTTTTTGCCTTGTGTATGGAGTATTTGTCTAGATGTCTGCAGAATATGGTTAAGAATCCAGACTTTAATTTTCATCCTAGGTGTGAGAAACTTGGGATTACTCATTTGATGTTTGCAGATGACCTGCTGTTATTTGCTAGAGCTGACCTAGGCTCAGTGAAGCTTCTGTTTGAGGCTTTCCAGAAGTTTTCTAGAGCTTCTGGTTTAGCTGCAAATTTGGATAAAAGTGATGCTTATTTTGGGGGTATCTCTGATCATGATAGGTGTGAACTTCAGGGTGTTTTGGGAATGGCTAATGGAACTCTTCCTTTTAAATACCTTGGGGTGCCTCTCTCCTCCAAGAAGCTTACCATTGCTGATTGCAGGCCCTTGATTGACAAGATTACAGGCAGAATTGATACTTGGGCTGCTAAGCATCTATCTTATGCTGGTAGATTACATGTAATTAAAAGTGTTCTTTTTGGGGTGCAAGCTTTCTGGGCCCAGATCTTTGTTCTCCCAAAGAAAATAATTAGAGAAATGGATTCTAGGTTCAGATGTTTCTTATGGACTGGAAAAGGCAACCCCACAAAGAAAGCTCTTGTTGCTTGGAGCTTTATGTGCCTCCCCAATTCATGTGGAGGTTGGAATTTAGTTTCCTTAGTAGACTGGAACAAAGCAGCTATTACTAAGGTGCTTTGGGACCTTGCTAGCAAATCTGACACCCTATGGGTTAAATGGGTTCACACTTATTATTTTGCAGGCAAGTCTTTTTGGACTGCTGCTATTCCTAACAAGGCTTCTTGGATTTTGAAAAAGATCCTTGGATGTAGAGAGATTGTGAATAATATTGGTGGGTGGGATAATGTTACTGTCAATGGCAAGATGCAAATTAAGAGACTTTACAGTATCATTAAGCCTCAGGGTCCTAGAGTTCCCTGGAAGAGAATCATTTGCAACAATCAAGCTTCACCAAAGAGTATTTTCATCACCTGGCTTGCTATTCTGGGTAGACTGGTTACTAAGGACAGGCTTCTAATATGGCAGATTCCTTGTGACCCTTGCTGTTTCTTTTGTGCTGGTGCAAATGAAAATGTGAACCATTTGTTCTTTGAATGCAGTTACTCAAATGAAATCTGGATTTCAATGCTGCAAAAATTGGGTTTCTCTAGGCAGATTTCTAGCTTTGCTGGTGAGCTGCAATGGATTGCAAAGTGCTGCAGGAAAACTGATGTTAGGAGCAAACTTATTGTGATGTGTTTTTCTGAGACTGTCTATAATATATGGCTGCAGAGGAATGCTTTGATGTTTACAGGAAGCTGCAAATCATCTTCTGAGTTAGTTAAGGAAATTATATTTCTTGTTGCTTGCAGATGTAATAGCTCTGATAGATATATGTTGTATTCTGTTTAGTTTGTTGTCCTGGTCCTTGTACTTAGTACCCTTCCTAGAAGGTGCCTAAGTTCCTGAGTCCAGTAGGTGGTTATGGTTCTCCCTGGAACCCTTCCTAGAAGGTGGCTGGGCTTGAATTGTAACCTGTTTGCTTTTGCTGTGGTGTTGGTTTGGCCTTGGGTCTTGTGGTGTTTTGGGTGTTACAGCTTAGCTTTACTGTAAGTTGTAATTTTCTCTTTGGTAATAAACTCTTTTATTTACCAAAAAAAAAAAAAACAAAAAAAAAAAAAAAAAAAAATCAAACACTTTCAACAAAGCTAATTAAGTCAAATGAAAGTCAAACACATTTAAACAAAGCTTTTTGATTCAAATGAAAGTTCAATGCATTCAACAAAGCTAATTGATTCAAATGAAAGTCAAACACTTTCAACAAAGCTTTTAGAATCAAATAAAAGTCAAATACATTCAAACAAAGCTTTTAGAATCAAACGAAAATCAAATGAATTCAACAAAGCTAATTGAATCAAATGAAAGTCAAACACTTTCATCAAAGCTTTTAGAATAAAATGAAAGTCAAATACATTCAAACAAAGCTTTTTGAATCAAATGGAAGTCAATTGCATTCCACAATGCTAATTGAGTCAAATGAAAGTCAAACACATTCAACGAAGCTAATTGAGTCAAATGAAAGTCAAATACATTCAAACAAAGCTTTTTGAATCAAATGAAAGTCAAATGCATTCAACAAAGCCAATTGAGTCAAATGAAAGTCAAACACATTCAAATAAAGATTCTTAATTCAAATGAAAGTCAAATGCATTCAACAAAGCTAATTGAGTCAAATGAAAGTCAAACACTTTCAACAAAGCTAATTGAGTCAAAAGAAAGTCAAACACATTCAAACAAAGCTTTTTGAATAAAATGAAAGTCAAATGCATTCAACAAAGCTAATTGAGTCAAATGAAAGTCAAACACTTTCAACAAAGCGTTTAGAATTAAATGAAAGTCAAATACATTCAATCAAAGCTTTTTGAATCAAATGAAAGTCAATTCCATTCCACTATGCTAATTAATTCAAATGAAAGTCAAACACATTCAACAAAGCTAATTGAGTCAAAAGAAAGTCAAACACATTCAGACAAAGCTTTTTGAATCAAATGAAAGTCAAATGCATTCAACAAAGCTAATTTAGTCAAACGAAAGTCAAACACTTTCAACAAAGCTAATTGAGTCAAATAAAAGTCAAACACATTCAAACAAAGCTTTTTGATTCAAATGAAAGTCAAATGCATTCAACAAAGCTAATTGAGTCAAATAAAAGTCAAACACTTTCAACAAAGCTTTTAGAATCAAATGAAAGTCAAACACATTCAAACAAAGCTTTTTGAATCAAATGAAAGTAAAATGCATTCAACAAAGCTAATTGAGTCAAATGAAAGTCAAACACTTTCAACAAAGCTAATTGAGTCAAATAAAAGTCAAACACATTCAAACAAAGCTTTTTGATTTAAATGAAAGTCAAATGCATTCAACAAAGCTAATTGAGTCAAATGAAAGTCAAATCCTTTCAACAAAGCTTTTAGAATCAAATGAAAGTCAAACACATTCAAGCAAAGCTTTTTGAATAAAATGAAAATCAAATGAATTCAACACAGCTAATTGAGTCAAATGAAAGTCAAACACTTTCAACAAAGCGTTTAGAATCAAATGAAAGTCAAATACATTCAATCAAAGCTTTTTGAATCAAATGAAAGTCAATTGCATTCCACAATGCTAATTAAATCAAATGAAAGTCAAACACATTCAACAAAGCTAATTGAGTCAAAAGAAAGTCAGACACATTCAAACAAAGTTTTTTGAATCAAATGAAAGTCAAAGCATTCAACAAAGCTAATTCTGTCAAATGAAAGTCAAACACTTTCAACAAAGCTAATTGAGTCAAATGAAAGTCAAACACATTCAAAGAAAGCTTTTTTATTCAAATGAAAGTCAAATGCATTCAACAAAGCTAATTGAGTTAAATGAAAGTCAAACACTTTCAACAAAGGTTTTAGAATCAAATGAAAGTCAAATACATTCAAACAAAGCTTTTTGTATCAAACGAAAATCAAATGAATTCAACAAAGCTAATTGAGTCAAATAAAAGTCAAACACTTTAATCACAGGTTTTAGAATAAAATGAAAGTCAAATACATTTAAACAAAGCTTTTTGAATCAATTCGAAGTCAATTGCATTCCACAATGCTAATTGAGTCAAATAAAAGTCAAACACATTCAACGAAGCTAATTGAGTCAAATGAAAGTCAAACAAATTCAAACAAAGTTTTTTGAATCAAATGAAAATCAAATGCATTCAACAAAGCCAATTGAGTCAAATGAAAGTCAAACACATTCAAATAAAGCTTCTTGATTCAAATGAAAGTCAAAAGCATTCAACAAAGCTAATTCTGTCAAATGAAAGTCAAACACTTTGAACAAAGCTTTTAGAATCAAATGAAAGTCAAACACATTCAAACAAAGCTTTTTGAATCAAATGAAAGTCAAATGTATTCAACAACGCTAATAAAGTCAAATGAAAGTCAAACACATTCTATTTAATTGAGTCAAAAGAAAGTCAAACACATTCAGACAAAGCTTTTTGAATCAAATGAAAGTCAAATGCATTCAACAAAGCTAATTGAGTCAAACGAAAGTCAAACACTTTCAACAAAGCTAATTGAGTCAAATAAAAGTCAAACACATTCAAACAAAGCTTTTTGATTCAAAGGAAAGTCAAATGCATTCAACAAAGCTAATTGAGTCAAATGAAAGTCAAACACTTTCAACAAAGCTTTTAGAATCAAATGAAAGTCAAACACATTCAAACAAAGGTTTTTGAATAAATGAAAATCAAATGAATTCAACAAAGCTAATTGAGTCAAATGAAAGTCAAACACTTTCATCAAAGCTTTTAGAATCAAATGAAAGTTAAATTACATTCAAACAAAGCTTTTTGAATCAAATGGAAGTCAATTGCATTCCACAATACTAATTGAGTCAAATGAAAGTCAAACACATTCAACGAAGCTAATTGAGTCAAATGAAAGTGAAACACATTCAAACAAAGCTTTTTGAATCAAATGAAAGTCAAATGCATTCAACAAAGCCAATTGAGTCAAATGAAAGTCAAACACATTCAAATAAAGCTTCTTGATTCAAATGAAAGTCAAATGCATTCAACAGAGCTAATTGTGTCAAATGAAAGTCAAACACTTTCAACAAAGCTTTTAGAATCAAATGAAAGTCAAACACATTCAAACAAAGCTTTTTGAATCAAATGAAAGTCAATTGCATTCAATAAAGCTAATTGAGTCAAATGAAAGTCAAACACTTTCAACAAAGCGTTTAGAATCAAATAAAAGTCATATACATTCAATCAAAGCTTTTTGAATCAAATGAAAGTCAATTGCATTCCACAATGCTAATTGAGTCAAATGAAAGTCAAACATATTCAATAAAGCTAATTGAGTCAAAAGAAAGTCAAACACATTGAAACAAAGCTTTTTGAATCAAATGAAAGTAAAATGCATTCAACAAAGCTAATTGAGTCAAATGAAAGTCAAACACTTTCAACAAAGCGTTTAGAATCAAATGAAAGTCAAATACATTCAATCAAAGCTTTTTGAATCAAATGAAAGTCAATTGCATTCCACAATGCTAATTAATTCAAATGAAAGTCAAACACATTCAACAAAGCTAATTGAGTCAAAAGAAAGTCAAACACATTCAGACAAAGCTTTTTGAATCAAATGAAAGTCAAATGCATTCAACAAAGCTAATTGAGTCAAACGAAAGTCAAACACTTTCAACAAAGCTAATTGAGTCAAATAAAAGTCAAACACATTGAAACAAAGCTTTTTGAATCAAATGAAAGTAAAATGCATTCAACAAAGCTAATTGAGTCAAATGAAAGTCAAACACTTTCAACAAAGCGTTTAGAATCAAATGAAAGTCAAATACATTCAATCAAAGCTTTTTGAATCAAATGAAAGTCAATTCCATTCCACTATGCTAATTAATTCAAATGAAAGTCAAACACATTCAACAAAGCTAATTGAATCAAAAGAAAGTCAAACACATTCAGACAAAGCTTTTTGAATCAAATGAAAGTCAAATGCATTCAACAAAGCTAATTTAGTCAAACGAAAGTCAAACACGTTCAACAAAGCTAATTGAGTCAAATAAAAGTCAAACACATTCAAACAAAGCTTTTTGATTCAAATGAAAGTCAAATGCATTCAACAAAGCTAATTGAGTCAAATAAAAGTCAAACACTTTCAACAAAGCTTTTAGAATCAAATGAAAGTCAAACACATTCAAACAAAGCTTTTTGAATCAAATGAAAGTAAAATGCATTCAACAAAGCTAATTGAGTCAAATGAAAGTCAAACACTTTCAACAAAGCTAATTGAGTCAAATGAAAGTCAAACACATTCAAACAAAGCTTTTTGATTTAAATGAAAGTCAAATGCATTCAACAAAGCTAATTGAGTCAAATGAAAGTCAAATCCTTTCAACAAAGCTTTTAGAATCAAATGAAAGTCAAACACATTCAAACAAAGCTTTTTGAATAAAATGAAAATCAAATGAATTCAACACAGCTAATTGAGTCAAATGAAAGTCAAACACTTTCAACAAAGCGTTTAGAATCAAATGAAAGTCAAATACATTCAATCAAAGCTTTTTGAATCAAATGAAAGTCAATTGCATTCCACAATGCTAATTAAATCAAATGAAAGTCAAACACATTCAACAAAGCTAATTGAGTCAAAAGAAAGTCAGACACATTCAAACAAAGTTTTTTGAATCAAATGAAAGTCAAAGCATTCAACAAAGCTAATTGAGTCAAATGAAAGTCAAACACTTTCAACAAAGCTAATTGAGTCAAATGAAAGTCAAACACATTCAAAGAAAGCTTTTTTATTCAAATGAAAGTCAAATGCATTCAACAAAGCTAATTGAGTTAAATGAAAGTCAAACACTTTCAACAAAGGTTTTAGAATCAAATGAAAGTCAAATACATTCAAACAAAGCTTTTTGTATCAAACGAAAATCAAATGAATTCAACAAAGCTAATTGAGTCAAATAAAAGTCAAACACTTTAATCACAGGTTTTAGAATAAAATGAAAGTCAAATACATTTAAACAAAGCTTTTTGAATCAATTCGAAGTCAATTGCATTCCACAATGCTAATTGAGTCAAATAAAAGTCAAACACATTCAACGAAGCTAATTGAGTCAAATGAAAGTCAAACAAATTCAAACAAAGTTTTTTGAATCAAATGAAAATCAAATGCATTCAACAAAGCCAATTGAGTCAAATGAAAGTCAAACACATTCAAATAAAGCTTCTTGATTCAAATGAAAGTCAAAAGCATTCAACAAAGCTAATTCTGTCAAATGAAAGTCAAACACTTTGAACAAAGCTTTTAGAATCAAATGAAAGTCAAACACATTCAAACAAAGCTTTTTGAATCAAATGAAAGTCAAATGTATTCAACAACGCTAATAAAGTCAAATGAAAGTCAAACACATTCTATTTAATTGAGTCAAAAGAAAGTCAAACACATTCAGACAAAGCTTTTTGAATCAAATGAAAGTCAAATGCATTCAACAAAGCTAATTGAGTCAAACGAAAGTCAAACACTTTCAACAAAGCTAATTGAGTCAAATAAAAGTCAAACACATTCAAACAAAGCTTTTTGATTCAAAGGAAAGTCAAATGCATTCAACAAATTTAATTGAGTCAAATGAAAGTCAAACACTTTCAACAAAGCTTTTAGAATCAAATGAAAGTCAAACACATTCAAACAAAGCTTTTTGAATAAATGAAAATCAAATGAATTCAACAAAGCTAATTGAGTCAAATGAAAGTCAAACACTTTCATCAAAGCTTTTAGAATCAAATGAAAGTTAAATTACATTCAAACAAAGCTTTTTGAATCAAATGGAAGTCAATTGCATTCCACAATACTAATTGAGTCAAATGAAAGTCAAACACATTCAACGAAGCTAATTGAGTCAAATGAAAGTGAAACACATTCAAACAAAGCTTTTTGAATCAAATGAAAGTCAAATGCATTCAACAAAGCCAATTGAGTCAAATGAAAGTCAAACACATTCAAATAAAGCTTCTTGATTCAAATGAAAGTCAAATGCATTCAACAAAGCTAATTGTGTCAAATGAAAGTCAAACACTTTCAACAAAGCTTTTAGAATCAAATGAAAGTCAAACACATTCAAACAAAGCTTTTTGAATCAAATGAAAGTCAAATGCATTCAATAAAGCTAATTGAGTCAAATGAAAGTCAAACACTTTCAACAAAGCGTTTAGAATCAAATAAAAGTCATATACATTCAATCAAAGCTTTTTGAATCAAATGAAAGTCAATTGCATTCCACAATGCTAATTGAGTCAAATGAAAGTCAAACATATTCAATAAAGCTAATTGAGTCAAAAGAAAGTCAAACACATTGAAACAAAGCTTTTTGAATCAAATGAAAGTAAAATGCATTCAACAAAGCTAATTGAGTCAAATGAAAGTCAAACACTTTCAACAAAGCGTTTAGAATCAAATGAAAGTCAAATACATTCAATCAAAGCTTTTTGAATCAAATGAAAGTCAATTGCATTCCACAATGCTAATTAATTCAAATGAAAGTCAAACACATTCAACAAAGCTAATTGAGTCAAAAGAAAGTCAAACACATTCAGACAAAGCTTTTTGAATCAAATGAAAGTCAAATGCATTCAACAAAGCTAATTGAGTCAAACGAAAGTCAAACACTTTCAACAAAGCTAATTGAGTCAAATAAAAGTCAAACACATTGAAACAAAGCTTTTTGAATCAAATGAAAGTAAAATGCATTCAACAAAGCTAATTGAGTCAAATGAAAGTCAAACACTTTCAACAAAGCGTTTAGAATCAAATGAAAGTCAAATACATTCAATCAAAGCTTTTTGAATCAAATGAAAGTCAATTCCATTCCACTATGCTAATTAATTCAAATGAAAGTCAAACACATTCAACAAAGCTAATTGAATCAAAAGAAAGTCAAACACATTCAGACAAAGCTTTTTGAATCAAATGAAAGTCAAATGCATTCAACAAAGCTAATTTAGTCAAACGAAAGTCAAACACGTTCAACAAAGCTAATTGAGTCAAATAAAAGTCAAACACATTCAAACAAAGCTTTTTGATTCAAATGAAAGTCAAATGCATTCAACAAAGCTAATTGAGTCAAATAAAAGTCAAACACTTTCAACAAAGCTTTTAGAATCAAATGAAAGTCAAACACATTCAAACAAAGCTTTTTGAATCAAATGAAAGTAAAATGCATTCAACAAAGCTAATTGAGTCAAATGAAAGTCAAACACTTTCAACAAAGCTAATTGAGTCAAATGAAAGTCAAACACATTCAAACAAAGCTTTTTGATTTAAATGAAAGTCAAATGCATTCAACAAAGCTAATTGAGTCAAATGAAAGTCAAATCCTTTCAACAAAGCTTTTAGAATCAAATGAAAGTCAAACACATTCAAACAAAGCTTTTTGAATAAAATGAAAATCAAATGAATTCAACACAGCTAATTGAGTCAAATGAAAGTCAAACACTTTCAACAAAGCGTTTAGAATCAAATGAAAGTCAAATACATTCAATCAAAGCTTTTTGAATCAAATGAAAGTCAATTGCATTCCACAATGCTAATTAAATCAAATGAAAGTCAAACACATTCAACAAAGCTAATTGAGTCAAAAGAAAGTCAGACACATTCAAACAAAGTTTTTTGAATCAAATGAAAGTCAAAGCATTCAACAAAGCTAATTGAGTCAAATGAAAGTCAAACACTTTCAACAAAGCTAATTGAGTCAAATGAAAGTCAAACACATTCAAAGAAAGCTTTTTTATTCAAATGAAAGTCAAATGCATTCAACAAAGCTAATTGAGTTAAATGAAAGTCAAACACTTTCAACAAAGGTTTTAGAATCAAATGAAAGTCAAATACATTCAAACAAAGCTTTTTGTATCAAACGAAAATCAAATGAATTCAACAAAGCTAATTGAGTCAAATAAAAGTCAAACACTTTAATCACAGGTTTTAGAATAAAATGAAAGTCAAATACATTTAAACAAAGCTTTTTGAATCAATTCGAAGTCAATTGCATTCCACAATGCTAATTGAGTCAAATAAAAGTCAAACACATTCAACGAAGCTAATTGAGTCAAATGAAAGTCAAACAAATTCAAACAAAGTTTTTTGAATCAAATGAAAATCAAATGCATTCAACAAAGCCAATTGAGTCAAATGAAAGTCAAACACATTCAAATAAAGCTTCTTGATTCAAATGAAAGTCAAAAGCATTCAACAAAGCTAATTCTGTCAAATGAAAGTCAAACACTTTGAACAAAGCTTTTAGAATCAAATGAAAGTCAAACACATTCAAACAAAGCTTTTTGAATCAAATGAAAGTCAAATGTATTCAACAACGCTAATAAAGTCAAATGAAAGTCAAACACATTCTATTTAATTGAGTCAAAAGAAAGTCAAACACATTCAGACAAAGCTTTTTGAATCAAATGAAAGTCAAATGCATTCAACAAAGCTAATTGAGTCAAACGAAAGTCAAACACTTTCAACAAAGCTAATTGAGTCAAATAAAAGTCAAACACATTCAAACAAAGCTTTTTGATTCAAAGGAAAGTCAAATGCATTCAACAAATTTAATTGAGTCAAATGAAAGTCAAACACTTTCAACAAAGCTTTTAGAATCAAATGAAAGTCAAACACATTCAAACAAAGCTTTTTGAATAAATGAAAATCAAATGAATTCAACAAAGCTAATTGAGTCAAATGAAAGTCAAACACTTTCATCAAAGCTTTTAGAATCAAATGAAAGTTAAATTACATTCAAACAAAGCTTTTTGAATCAAATGGAAGTCAATTGCATTCCACAATACTAATTGAGTCAAATGAAAGTCAAACACATTCAACGAAGCTAATTGAGTCAAATGAAAGTGAAACACATTCAAACAAAGCTTTTTGAATCAAATGAAAGTCAAATGCATTCAACAAAGCCAATTGAGTCAAATGAAAGTCAAACACATTCAAATAAAGCTTCTTGATTCAAATGAAAGTCAAATGCATTCAACAAAGCTAATTGTGTCAAATGAAAGTCAAACACTTTCAACAAAGCTTTTAGAATCAAATGAAAGTCAAACACATTCAAACAAAGCTTTTTGAATCAAATGAAAGTCAAATGCATTCAATAAAGCTAATTGAGTCAAATGAAAGTCAAACACTTTCAACAAAGCGTTTAGAATCAAATAAAAGTCATATACATTCAATCAAAGCTTTTTGAATCAAATGAAAGTCAATTGCATTCCACAATGCTAATTGAGTCAAATGAAAGTCAAACATATTCAATAAAGCTAATTGAGTCAAAAGAAAGTCAAACACATTGAAACAAAGCTTTTTAAATCAAATGAAAGTAAAATGCATTCAACAAAGCTAATTGAGTCAAATGAAAGTCAAACACTTTCAACAAAGCGTTTAGAATCAAATGAAAGTCAAATACATTCAATCAAAGCTTTTTGAATCAAATGAAAGTCAATTGCATTCCACAATGCTAATTAATTCAAATGAAAGTCAAACACATTCAACAAAGCTAATTGAGTCAAAAGAAAGTCAAACACATTCAGACAAAGCTTTTTGAATCAAATGAAAGTCAAATGCATTCAACAAAGCTAATTGAGTCAAACGAAAGTCAAACACTTTCAACAAAGCTAATTGAGTCAAATAAAAGTCAAACACATTCAAACAAAGCTTTTTGATTCAAATGAAAGTCAAATGCATTCAACAAAGCTAATTGAGTCAAATGAAAGTCAAACACTTTCAACAAAGCTTTTAGAATCAAATGAAAGTCAAACACATTCTGACAAAGCTTTTTGAATCAAATGAAAGTCAAATGCATTCAACAAAGCTAATTGATTCAAACGAAAGTCAAACACTTTCAAAAAAGCTAATTGAGTCAAATAAAAGTCAAACTCATTCAAACAAAGCTTTTTGATTCAAATGAAAGTCAAATGCATTCAACAAAGCTATTTGACTCAAATGAAAGTCAAACACTTTCAACAAAGCTTTTAGAATCAAATGAAAGTCAAACACATTCAAACAAAGCTTTTTGAATCAAATGAAAATCAAATGAATTCAACAAAGCTAATTGAGTCAAATGAAAGTCAAACACTTTCGTCAAATCTTTTAGAATCAAATGAAAGTCAAATACATTCAAACAAAGCTTTTTGAATCAAATGGAAGTCAATTGCATTCCACAATGCTAATTGAGTCAAATGAAAGTCAAACACATTCAACGAAACTAATTGAGTCAAATGAAAGTGAAACACATTCAAACAAAGCTTTTTGAATCAAATGAAAGTCAAATACATTCAACAAAGCCAATTGAGTCAAATGAAAGTCAAACACATTCAAATAAAGCTTCTTCATTCAAATGAAAGTCAAATGCATTCAACAAAGCTAATTGTGTCAAATGAGAGTCAAACACTTTCAACAAAGCTTTTAGAATCAAATGAAAGTCAAACACATTCAAACATAGCTTTTTGAATCAAATGAAAGTCAAATGCATTCAATAAAGCTAATTGAGTCAAATAAAAGTCAAATACTTTCAACAAAGCGTTTAGAATCAAATGAAAGTCAAATACATTCAATCAAAGCTTTTTGAATCAAATGAAAGTCAATTGCATTCCACAATGCTAATTAATTCTAATGAAAGTCAAACACATTCAACAAAGCTAATTGAGTCAAAAGAAAGTCAAACACATTCAAACAAATTTTTTTGAATCAAATGAAAGTCAAATGCATTCAACAAATCTAATTGAGTCAAATGAAACTCAAAAACTTTCAACAAAGCTTTTAGAATCAAATGAAAGTCAAACACATTCAAACAAAGCTTTTTGAATCAAATGAAAATCAAATGAATTCAACAAAGCTAATTGAGTCAAATGAAAGTCAAACACTTTTGTCAAAGCTTTTAGAATCAAATTAAAGTCAAATATATTCAAACAAAGCTTTTTGAATAATATGAAAGTCAATTGCATTCCACAATGCTAATTGAGTCAAATGAAGGTCAAACACATTCAACGCAGCTAATTGAGTCAAATGAAAGTCAAATACATTCAAACAAAGCTTTTTGAATCAAATGAAAGTCAAATGCATTCAACAAAGCTAGTTGAGTCAAATGAAAGTCAAACACTTTCAACAAAGCGTTTAGAATCAAATGAAAATCAAATACATTCAATCAAAGCTTTTTGAATCAAATGAAAGTCAATTGCATTCCACAATGCTAATTAAATCAAATGAAAGTCAAACACATTCAACAAAGCTAATTGAGTCAAAAGAAAGTCAAACACATTCAAACAAATTTTTTTGAATCAAATGAAAGTCAAATGCATTAAACAAAGCTAATTGAGTCAAATGAAAGTCAAACACTTTCAACAAAGCTAATTGAGTCAAATGAAAGTCAAACACATTCAAAGAAAGCTTTTTTATTCAAATGAAAGTCAAATGCATTCAACAAAGCTAATTGAGTTAAATGAAAGTCAAACACTTTCAACAAAGGTTTTAGAATCAAATGAAAGTCAAATACATTCAAACAAAGCTTTTTGTATCGAACGAAAATCAAATGAATTCAACAAAGCTAATTGAGTCATATAAAAGTCAAACACTTTCATCACAGCTTTTAGAATAAAATGAAAGTCAAATACATTTAAACAAATCTTTTTGAATCAATTCGAAGTCAATTGTATTCCACAATGCTAATTGAGTCAAATGAAAGTCAAACACATTCAACGAATCTAATTAAGTCAAATGAAAGTCAAACACATTCAAACAAAGTTTTTTGAATCAAATGAAAGTCAAATGCATTCAACAAAGCCAATTGAGTCAAATGAAAGTCAAACACATTCAAATAAAGCTTCTTGATTCAAATGAAAGTCAAAAGCATTCAACAAAGCTAATTCTGTCAAATGAAAGTCAAACACTTTGAACAAAGCTTTTAGAATCAAATGAAAGTCAAACACATTCAAACAAAGCTTTTTGAATCAAATGAAAGTCAAATGTATTCAACAACGCTAATAAAGTCAAATGAAAGTCAAACACATTCTATTTAATTGAGTCAAAAGAAAGTCAAACACATTCAAACAAAGCTTTTTTAATCAAATGAAAGTAAAATGCATTCAACAAAGTTAATTGAGTCAAACGAAAGTCAAACACTTTTAACAAAGCTAATTTAGTCAAATAAAAGTCAAACACATTCAAACAAAGCTTTTTGATTCAAATGAAAGTCAAATGCATTCAACAAATCTAATTGAGTCAAATGAAACTCAAACACTTTCAACAAAGCTTTTAGAATCAAATGAAAGTCAAACACATTCAAACAAAGCTTTTTGAATCAAATGAAAATAAAATGAATTCAACAAAGCTAATTGAGTCAAATGAAAGTCAAACACTTTCGTCAAAGCTTTTAGAATCAAATAAAAGTCAAATACATTCAAACAAAGCTTTTTGAATCAAATGGAAGTCAATTGCATTCCACAATGCTAATTGAGTCAAATGAAAGTCAAACACATTCAACGAAGCTAATTGAGTCAAATGAAAGTGAAACACATTCAAACAAAGCTTTTTGAATCAAATGAAAGTCAAATGTATTCAACAAAGCTAGTTGAGTCAAATGAAAGTCAAACACTTTCAACAAAGCGTTTAGAATCAAATAAAAGTCAAATACATTCAATCAAAGCTTTTTGAATCAAATGAAAGTCAATTGCATTCCACAATGCTAATTAAATCAAATGAAAGTCAAACACATTCAACAAAGCTAATTGAGTCAAAAGAAAGTCAAACACATTCAAACAAAGTTTTTTGAATCAAATGAAAGTCAAATGCATTCAACAAAGCTAATTGAGTCAAATGAAAGTCAAACACTTTCAACAATGCTAATTGAGTCAAATGAAAGTCAAACACATTCAAAGAAAGTTTTTTGAATCAAATGAAAGTCAAATGCATTCAACAAAGCTAATTGAGTTAAATGAAAGTCAAACACTTTCAACAAAGGTTTTAGAATCAAATGAAAGTCAAATACATTCAAACAAAGCTTTTTGTATCAAACGAAAATCAAATGAATTCAACAAAGCTAATTGAGTCATATAAAAGTCAAACACTTTCATCACAGCTTTTAGAATAAAATGAAAATCAAATACATTTAAACAAATCTTTTTGAATCAATTCGAAGTCAATTGTATTCCACAATGCTAATTGAGTCAAATGAAAGTCAAACACATTCAACGAATCTAATTAAGTCAAATGAAAGTCAAACACATTCAAACAAAGTTTTTTGAATCAAATGAAAGTCAAATGCATTCAACAAAGCCAATTGAGTCAAATGAAAGTCAAACACATTCAAATAAAGCTTCTTGATTCAAATGAAAGTCAAAAGCATTCAACAAAGCTAATTCTGTCAAATGAAAGTCAAACACTTTGAACAAAGCTTTTAGAATCAAATGAAAGTCAAACACATTCAAACAAAGCTTTTTGAATCAAATGAAAGTCAAATGTATTCAACAACGCTAATAAAGTCAAATGAAAGTCAAACACATTCTATTTAATTGAGTCAAAAGAAAGTCAAACACATTCAAACAAAGCTTTTTGAATCAAATGAAAGTAAAATGCATTCAACAAAGCTAATTGAGTCAAACGAAAGTCAAACACTTTTAACAAAGCTAATTGAGTCAAATAAAAGTCAAACACATTCAAACAAAGCTTTTTGATTCAAATGAAAGTCAAATGCATTCAACAAATCTAATTGAGTCAAATGAAACTCAAACACTTTCAACAAAGCTTTTAGAATCAAATGAAAGTCAAACACATTCAAACAAAGCTTTTTGAATCAAATGAAAGTCAATTGCATTCCACAATGCTAATTAAATCAAATGAAAGTCAAACACATTCAACAAAGCTAATTGAGTCAAATGAAAGTGAAACACATTCAAACAAAGCTTTTTGAATCAAATGAAAGTCAAATGCATTCAACAAAGCTAGTTGAGTCAAATGAAAGTCAAACACTTTCAACAAAGCGTTTAGAATCAAATAAAAGTCAAATACATTCAATCAAAGCTTTTTGAATCAAATGAAAGTCAATTGCATTCCATGATGCTAATTAAATCAAATGAAAGTCAAACACATTCAACAAAGCTAATTGAGTCAAAAGAAAGTCAAACACATTCAAACAAAGTTTTTTGAATCAAATGAAAGTCAAATGCATTCAACAAAGCTAATTGAGTCAAATGAAAGTCAAACACTTTCAACAAAGCTAATTGAGTCAAATGAAAGTCAAACACATTCAAAGAAAGCTTTTTGATTCAAATGAAAGTCAAATGCATTCAACAAAGCTAATTGAGTTAAATGAAAGTCAAACACTTTCAACAAAGCTAATTGAGTCAAATAAAAGTCAAACACATTCAAACAAAGGTTTTTGATTCAAATGAAAGTCAAATGCATTCAACAAATCTAATTGAGTCAAATGAAACTCAAACACTTTCAACAAAGCTTTTAGAATCAAATGAAAGTCAAACACATTCAAACAAAGCTTTTTGAATCAAATGAAAATCAAATGAATTCAACAAAGCTAATTGAGTCAAATGAAAGTCAAACACTTTCGTCAAAGCTTTTAGAATCAAATAAAAGTCAAATACATTCAAACAATGCTTTTTGAATCAAATAGAAGTCAATTGCATTCCACAATGCTAATTGAGTCAAATGAAAGTCAAACACATTCAACGAAGCTAATTGAGTCAAATGAAAGTGAAACACATTCAAACAAAGCTTTTTGAATCAAATGAAAGTCAAATGCATTCAACAAAGCTAGTTGAGTCAAATGAAAGTCAAACACTTTCAACAAAGCGTTTAGAATCAAATGAAAGTCAAATACATTCAATCAAAGCTTTTTGAATCAAATGAAAGTCAATTGCATTCCACAATGCTAATTAAATCAAATGAAAGTCAAACACATTCAACAAAGCTAATTGAGTCAAAAGAAAGTCAAACACATTCAAACAAAGTTTTTTGAATCAAATGAAAGTCAAATCATTCAACAAAGCTAATTGAGTCAAATGAAAGTTAAACACTTTCAACAAAGCTAATTGAGTCAAATGAAAGTCAAACACATTCAAAGAAAGCTTTTTGATTCAAATGAAAGTCAAATGCATTCAACAAACCTAATTGAGTTAAATGAAAGTCAAACACTTTCAACAAAGGTTTTAGAATCAAATGAAAGTCAAATACATTCAAACAAAGCTTTTTGTATCAAACGAAAATCAAATGAATACAACAAAGCTAATTGAGTCAAATAAAAGTCAAATACTTTCATCACAGCTTTTAGAATAAAATGAAAGTCAAATACATTTAAACAAAGCTTTTTGAATCAATTCGAAGTCAATTGCATTCCACAATGCTAATTGAGTCAAATGAAAGTCAAACACATTCAACGAAGCTAATTGAGTCAAATGAAAGTCAAACACATTCAAACAAAGTTTTTTGAATCAAATGAAAGTCAAATGAATTCAACAAAGCCAATTGAGTCAAATGGAAGTCAAACACATTCAAATAAAGCTTCTTGATTCAAATGAAAGTCAAAAGCATTCAACAAAGCTAATTCTGTCAAATGAAAGTCAAACACTTTGAACAAAGCTTTTAGAATCAAATGAAAGTCAAACACATTCAAACAAAGCTTTTTGAATCAAATGAAAGTCAAATGTATTCAAGAACGCTAATAAAGTCAAATGAAAGTCAAACACATTCTATTTAATTGAGTTAAAAGAAAGTTAAACACATTCAAACAAAGCTTTTTGAATCAAATGAAAGTAAAATGCATTCAACAAAGCTAATTGATTCAAATGAAAGTCAAACACTTTCAACAAAGCTAATTGAGTCAAATGAAAGTCAAACACATTCAAACAAAGCTTTTTGATTCAAATGAAAGTCAAATGCATTCAACAAAGCTAATTGAGTCAAATGAAAGTCAAACACTTTCAACAAAGCTTTTAGAATCAAATGAAAGTCAAACACATTCAAACAAAGCTTTTTGAATAAAATGAAAATCAAATGAATTCAACAAAGCTAATTGAGTCAAATGAAAGTCAAACACTTTCATCAAAGCTTTTAGAATCAAATGAAAGTCAAATACATTCAAACAAAGCTTTTTGAATCAAATGGAAGTCAATTGCATTCCACAATGCTAATTGAGTCAAATGAAAGTCAAACACATTCAACGAAGCTAATTGAGTCAAATGAAAGTGAAACACATTCAAACAAAGCTTTTTGAATCAAATGAAAGTCAAATGCATTCAACAAAGCCAATTGAGTCAAATGAAAGTCAAACACATTCAAATAAAGCTTCTTGATTCAAATAAAAGTCAAATGCATTCAATAAAGCTAATTTAGTCAAATGAAAGTCAAACACTTTCAACAAAGCGTTTAGAATCAAATAAAAGTCATATACATTCAATCAAAGCTTTTTGAATCAAATGAAAGTCAATTGCATTCCACAATGCTAATTGAGTCAAATGAAAGTCAAACATAAATTTGAATTTTGGTACCTCGAATATAGGGGTAATTGAATTTTAGTACCCATCTAAAATTTTATTTTAAATTGATACCTCGAAAAGTGTAACTTTATAGGTTTTGGTACCTCCGTCCATGTTCCGTTAAGTTTTCCGTTAGTGGGGTCCATTATCTAATAATTTAATAATTTAAATTATTAAAAAAAAAGAAAAAACATTTTTAAAATTAAAAAACAAAAAAAACAACTAATAAAATAAAAAAAAATCAGTTTTCAAAAAAAAAAATAAAAAATAAAAATAAAAAATAACCACCAGCCACGGCAGCTGCGGCCGCGGCCAGGCACGAAGCCCAGCTGCGGCCGCGGCCAGGCACGAAGCCCAGCCACAGCTGCTGCCGCCGCGGCCAGGCACGAAGCCCAGCCCCGGCAGCTGCGGCCGCGTCCAGGCACAAGCCCGAACCCAGAAAACCCCACGAACCCCAAGAACCCACCACACCCCACCACCCACGAACCCCCGAAATCCACAACCCGACCACCCACGAACCCCTAAATCAACCACCCACAACCCACGAACCCAGAAACCCACCACCCTACCACCCACGAAGCCCGAAACCCACCACCCACAAACCAGAAATTTAAACCTAAAAATTGATTTGGGGGAAAGGGGAAAGGGGGAAGGGGTGATGTCGAGGCAGCCTGGGTGGGGGGATGGCGTCGGCGCAGGGCAGGAACGAGGAAGGGAGGGGGTTGCGCCGGTGCCGGGGAAGGGGAAAACAGGGAGGGAAAGGGAAAGGGAGGGTTGGGGTGTCGCGGCCAGGAACGAGGAAGGTAGGGAAGATGGTGGTGGTTGCGCCGGTGCCGGGGAAGGGGAAAACAGGGAGGGAAAGGGAAGGTGTAGCCGGCGCCGGTGCCAGAGGAATTCGGCCACCAACAGCCGGCGCTGGTGGCAGTGGCTGATTTCGTTATTTTTTTTTTTAAGTTTTTTTTTTATAAAATGTTTTTTCCTTTTTTTTTTAATAAATTAAATTATTAAATAATTAAAAATGGGCCCCCACTAACGGAAAACTTAACGGAACTGGACGGAGGTACTGAAACCTATAGTTTTGTCATTTTCGAGGTATCAATTTAAAATAAATTTTAGATGGGTACTAAAATTCAATTACCCCTATATTCGAGGTACCAAAATTCAAATTACCCTAAAGCTAATTGAGTCAAAAGAAAGTCAAACACATTGAAACAAAGCTTTTTGAATCAAATGAAAGTAAAATGCATTCAACAAAGCTAATTGAGTCAAATGAAAGTCAAACACTTTCAACAAAGCGTTTAGAATCAAATGAAAGTCACATACATTCAATCAAAGCTTTTTGAATCAAATGAAAGTCAATTGCATTCCAGAATGCTAATTGAGTCAAATGAAAGTCAGACACATTCAACAAAGCTAATTGAGTCAAAAGAAAGTCAAACACATTCAAACAAAGCTTTTTGAATCAAATGAAAGTAAAATGCATTCAACAAAGCCAATTGAGTCAAATGAAAGTCAAACACTTTCAACAAAGCTAATTGAGTCAAATGAAAGTAAAACACATTCAAACAAAGCTTTTTGATTCAAATGAAAGTCAAATGCATTCAACAAAGCTAATTGAGTCAAATGAAAGTCAAACACTTTCAACAAAGCTTTTAGAATCAAATGAAAGTAAAACACATTCAAATAAAGCTTTTTGAATCAAATGAATGTCAAATGTATTCAACAAAGCTAATTAAGTCAAATGAAAGGCACACTTTCGTCAAAGCTTATAGAATCAAATAAAAGACAAATACATTCAAACAAAGCTTTTTGAATCAAATGGAAGTCAATTGCATTCCACAATGCTAATTGAGTCAAATGAAAGTCAAACACATTCTACGAAGCTAATTGAGTCAAATGAAAGTGAAACACATTCAAACAAAGCTTTTTGAATCAAATGAAAGTCAAATGCGTTCAACAAAGCCAATTGAGTCAAATGAAAGTCAAACACATTCAAATAAAGCTTCTTGATTCAAATGAAAGTCAAATGCATTCAACAAAGTTAATTGTGTCAAATGAAAGTTAAACACTTTCAACAAAGCATTTAGAATCAAATGAAAGTCAACCACATTCAAACAAAGCTTTTTGAATCAAATGAAAGTCAAATGCATTCAATAAAGCTAATTGAGTCAAATGAAAGTCAAACACTTTCAACAAAGCGTTTAGAATCAAATAAAAGTCATATACATTCAATCAAAGCTTTTTGAATCAAATGAAAGTCAATTTCATTCCACAATGCTAATTGAGTCAAATGAAAGTCAAACATATTCAATAAAGCTAATTGAGTCAAAAGAAAGTCAAACACATTGACACAAAGCTTTTTGAATCAAATGAAAGTAAAATGCATTCAACAAAGCTAATTGAGTCAAATGAAAGTCAAAGACTTTCAACAAAGCGTTTAGAATCAAATGAAAGTCAAATACATTCAATCAAAGCTTTTTGAATCAAATGAAAGTCGATTGCATTCCACAATGCTAATTAATTCAAATAAAAGTCAAACACATTCAACAAAGCTAATTGAGTCAAAAGAAAGTCAAACACATTCAGATAAAGCTTTTTGAATCAAATGAAAGTCAAATGCATTCAACAAAGCTAATTGAGTCAAACGAAAGTCAAACACTTTCAACAAAGCTAATTGAGTCAAATAAAATTCAAACACATTCAAACAAAGCTTTTTGATTCAAATGAAAGTCAAATGCATTCAACAAAGCTAATTAAGTCAAATGAAAGTCAAACACTTAAGTCAAATGAAAGTCAAACACTTTCAACAAAGCTTTTAGAATCAAATGAAAGTCAAACACATTCAAACAAAGCTTTTTGAATCAAATGAAAATAAAATGAATTCAACAAAGCTAATTGAGTCAAATGAAAGTCAAACACTTTCGTCAAAGCTTTTAGAATCAAATATAATTAAAGTCAAATATATTCAAACAAAGCTTTTTGAATCAAATGAAAGTCAATTGCATTCCACAATGCTAATTGAGTCAAATGAAGGTCAAACACATTCAACGCAGCTAATTGAGTCAAATGAAAGTCAAACACATTCAAATAAAGCTTCTTGATTCAAATGAAAGTCAAAAGCATTCAACAAAGCTAATTCTGTCTAATGAAAGTCAAACACTTTGAACAAAGCTTTTAGAATCAAATGAAAGTCAAACACATTCAAACAAAGCTTTTTGAATCAAATGAAAGTCAAATGTATTCAAGAACGCTAATAAAGTCAAATGAAAGTCAAACACATTCTATTTAATTGAGTCAAAAGAAAGTCAAACACATTCAAACAAAGCTTTTTGAATCAAATGAAAGTAAAATGCATTCAACAAAGCTAATTGATTCAAATGAAAGTCAAACACTTTCAACAAAGCTAATTGAGTCAAATGAAAGTCAAACACATTCAAACAAAGCTTTTTGATTCAAATGAAAGTCAAATGCATTCAATAAAGCTAATTGAGTCAAATGAAAGTCAAACACTTTCAACAAAGCTTTTAGAATCAAATGAAAGTCAAACACATTCAAACAAAGCTTTTTGAATAAAATGAAAATCATATGAATTCAACAAAGCTAATTGAGTCAAATGAAAGTCAAACACTTTCATCAAAGCTTTTAGAATCAAATGAAAGTCAAATACATTCAAACAAAGCTTTTTGAATCAAATGGAAGTCAATTGCATTCCACAATGCTAATTGAGTCAAATGAAAGTCAAACACATTCAACGAAGCTAATTGAGTCAAATGAAAGTGAAACACATTCAAACAAAGCTTTTTGAATCAAATGAAAGTCAAATGCATTCAACAAAGCCAATTGAGTCAAATGAAAGTCAAACACATTAAAATAAAGCTTCTTGATTCAAATGAAAGTCAAATGCATTAAACAAAGCTAATTGTGTCAAATGAAAGTCAAACACTTTCAACAAAGCTTTTAGAATCAAATGAAAGTCAAACACATTCAAACAAAGCTTTTTGAATCAAATGAAAGTCAAATGCATTCAATAAAGCTAATTGAGTCAAATGAAAGTCAAACACGTTCAACAAAGCGTTTAGAATCAAATAAAAGTCATATACATTCAATCAAAGCTTTTTGAATCAAATGAAAGTCAATTGCATTCCACAATGCTAATTGAGTCAAATGAAAGTCAAACATATTCAATAAAGCTAATTGAGTCAAAAGAAAGTCAAACACATTGAAACAAAGCTTTTTGAATCAAATGAAAGTAAAATGCATTCAACAAAGCTAATTGAGTCAAATGAAAGTCAAACACTTTCAACAAAGCGTTTAGAATCAAATGAAAGTCAAATACATTCAATCAAAGCTTTTTGAATCAAATGAAAGTCAATTGCATTCCACAATGCTAATTAATTCAAATGAAAGTCAAACACATTCAACAAAGCTATTTGAGTCAAAAGAAAGTCAAACACATTCAGACAAAGCTTTTTGAATCAAATGAAAGTAAAATGCATTCAACAAAGCTAATTAAGTCAAATGAAAGTCAAACACTTTCAACAAAGCTTTTAGAATCAAATGAAAGTCAAACACATTCAAACAAAGCTTTTTGAATCAAATGAAAGTCAAATGCATTCAATAAAGCTAATTTAGTCAAATGAAAGTCAAACACTTTCAACAAAGCGTTTAGAATCAAATAAAAGTCATATACATTCAATCAAAGCTTTTTGAATCAAATTAAAGTCAATTGCATTCCACAATGCTAATTGAGTCAAATGAAAGTCAAACATAAATTTGAATTTTGGTACCTCGAATATAGGGGTAATTGAATTTTAGTACCCATCTAAAATTTTATTTTAAATTGATACCTCGAAAAGTGTAACTTTATAGGTTTTGGTACCTCCGTCCATGTTCCGTTAAGTTTTCCGTTAGTGGGGTCCATTATCTAATAATTTAATAATTTAAATTATTAAAAAAAAAAGAAAAAAAATTTTTAAAATTAAAAAACAAAAAAAACAACTAATAAAATAAAAAAAAAATCAGTTTTCAAAAAAAAAAATAAAAATAAAAAATAACCACCAGCCACGGCAGCTGCGGCCGCGGCCAGGCACGAAGCCCAGCCACGGCAGCTGCGGCCGCGGCCAGGCACGAAGCCCAGCCACAGCTGCTGCCGCCGCGGCCAGGCACGAAGCCCAGCCCCGGCATCTGCGGCCGCGTCCAGGCACAAGCCCGAACCCAGAAAACCCCACGAACCCCAAGAACCCACCACCCCACAAACCCCAAAACCCACCACACCCCACCACCCACGAACCCCCGAAATCCACAACCCGACCACCCACGAACCCCTAAATCAACCACCCACAACCCACGAACCCAGAAACCCACCACCCTACCACCCACGAAGCCCGAAACCCACCACCCACAAACCAGAAATTTAAACCTAAAAATTGATTTGGGGGAAAGGGGAAAGGGGGAAGGGGTGATGTCGAGGCAGCCTGGGTGGGGGGATGGCGTCGGCGCAGGGCAGGAACGAGGAAGGGAGGGGGTTGCGCCGGTGCCGGGGAAGGGGAAAACAGGGAGGGAAAGGGAAAGGGAGGGTTGGGGTGTCGCGACCAGTAACGAGGAAGGTAGGGAAGATGGTGGTGGTTGCGCCGGTGCCGGGGAAGGGGAAAACAGGGAGGGAAAGGGAAGGGGTAGCCAGCGCCGGTGCCAGAGGAATTCGGCCACCAACAGCCGGCGCTGGTGGCAGTGGCTGATTTCGTTATTTTTTTTTTTAAGTTTTTTTTTTATAAAATGTTTTTTCCTTTTTTTTTTAATAAATTAAATTATTAAATAATTAAAAATGGGCCCCCACTAACGGAAAACTTAACGGAACTGGACGGAGGTACTGAAACCTATAGTTTTGTCATTTTCGAGGTATCAATTTAAAATAAATTTTAGATGGGTACTAAAATTCAATTACCCCTATATTCGAGGTACCAAAATTCAAATTACCCTAAAGCTAATTGAGTCAAAAGAAAGTCAAACACATTGAAACAAAGCTTTTTGAATCAAATGAAAGTAAAATGCATTCAACAAAGCTAATTGAGTCAAATGAAAGTCAAACACTTTCAACAAAGCGTTTAGAATCAAATGAAAGTCAAATACATTCAATCAAAGCTTTTTGAATCAAATGAAAGTCAATTGCATTCCACAATGCTAATTAATTCAAATGAAAGTCAAACACATTCAACAAAGCTAATTGAGTCAAAAGAAAGTCAAACACATTCAGACAAAGCTTTTTGAATCAAATGAAAGTCAAATGCATTCAACAAAGCTAATTGAGTCAAACGAAAGTCAAACACTTTCAACAAAGCTAATTGAGTCAAATAAAAGTCAAACACATTCAAACAAAGCTTTTTGATTCAAATGAAAGTCAAATGCATTCAACAAAGCTAATTGAGTCAAATGAAAGTCAAACACTTTCAACAAACTTTTAGAATCAAATGAAAGTCAAACACATTCAAACAAAGCTTTTTGAATCAAATGAAAATCAAATTAATTAAACAAAGCTAATTGAGTCAAATGAAAGTCAAACACTTTCGTCAAAGCTTATAGAATCAAATAAAAGTCAAATACATTCAAACAAAGCTTTTTGAATCAAATGGAAGTCAATTGCATTCCACAATGCTAATTGAGTCAAATGAAAGTCAAACACATTCTACGAAGCTAATTGAGTCAAATGAAAGTGAAACACATTCAAACAAAGCTTTTTGAATCAAATGAAAGTCAAATGCGTTCAACAAAGCCAATTGAGTCAAATGAAAGTCAAACACATTCAAATAAAGCTTCTTGATTCAAATGAAAGTCAAATGCATTCAACAAAGTTAATTGTGTCAAATGAAAGTCAAACACTTTCAACAAAGCATTTAGAATCAAATGAAAGTCAAACACATTCAAACAAAGCTTTTTGAATCAAATGAAAGTCAAATGCATTCAATAAAGCTAATTGAGTCAAATGAAAGTCAAACACTTTCAACAAAGCGTTTAGAATCAAATAAAAGTCATATACATTCAATCAAAGCTTTTTGAATCAAATGAAAGTCAATTGCATTCCACAATGCTAATTGAGTCAAATGAAAGTCAAACATATTCAATAAAGCTAATTGAGTCAAAAGAAAGTCAAACACATTGAAACAAAGCTTTTTGAATCAAATGAAAGTAAAATGCATTCAACAAAGCTAATTGAGTCAAATGAAAGTCAAAGACTTTCAACAAAGCGTTTAGAATCAAATGAAAGTCAAATACATTCAATCAAAGCTTTTTGAATCAAATGAAAGTCGATTGCATTCCACAATGCTAATTAATTCTAATAAAAGTCAAACACATTCAACAAAGCTAATTGAGTCAAAAGAAATTCAAACACATTCAGATAAAGCTTTTTGAATCAAATGAAAGTCAAATGCATTTAACAAAGCTAATTGAGCCAAACGAAAGTCAAACACTTTCTACAAAGCTAATTGAGTCAAATAAAAGTCAAACACATTCAAACAAAGCTTTTTGATTCAAATGAAAGTCAAATGCATTCAACAAAGCTAATTAAGTCAAATGAAAGTCAAACACTTAAGTCAAATGAAAGTCAAACACTTTCAACAAAGCTTTTAGAATCAAATGAAAGTCAAACACATTCAAACAAAGCTTTTTGAATCAAATGAAAATAAAATGAATTCAACAAAGCTAATTGAGTCAAATGAAAGTCAAACACTTTCGTCAAAGCTTTTAGAATCAAATTAAAGTCAAATATATTCAAACAAAGCTTTTTGAATCAAATGAAAGTCAATTGCATTCCACAATGCTAATTGAGTCAAATGAAGGTCAAACACATTCAACGCAGCTAATTGAGTCAAATGAAAGTCAAACACATTCAAATAAAGCTTCTTGATTCAAATGAAAGTCAAAAGCATTCAACAAAGCTAATTCTGTCAAATGAAAGTCAAACACTTTGAACAAAGCTTTTAGAATCAAATGAAAGTCAAACACATTCAAACAAAGCTTTTTGAATCAAATGAAAGTCAAATGTATTCAAGAACGCTAATAAAGTCAAATGAAAGTCAAACACATTCTATTTAATTGAGTCAAAAGAAAGTCAAACACATTCAAACAAAGCTTTTTGAATCAAATGAAAGTAAAATGCATTCAACAAAGCTAATTGATTCAAATGAAAGTCAAACACTTTCAACAAAGGTAATTGAGTCAAATGAAAGTCAAACACATTCAAACAAAGCTTTTTGATTCAAATGAAAGTCAAATGCATTCAATAAAGCTAATTGAGTCAAATGAAAGTCAAACACTTTCAACAAAGCTTTTAGAATCAAATGAAAGTCAAACACATTCAAACAAAGCTTTTTGAATAAAATGAAAATCATATGAATTCAACAAAGCTAATTGAGTCAAATGAAAGTCAAACACTTTCATCAAAGCTTTTAGAATCAAATGAAAGTCAAATACATTCAAACAAAGCTTTTTGAATCAAATGGAAGTCAATTGCATTCCACAATGCTAATTGAGTCAAATGAAAGTCAAACACATTCAACGAAGCTAATTGAGTCAAATGAAAGTGAAACACATTCAAACAAAGCTTTTTGAATCAAATGAAAGTCAAATGCATTCAACAAAGCCAATTGAGTCAAATGAAAATCAAACACATTAAAATAAAGCTTCTTGATTCACATGAAAGTCAAATGCATTAAACAAAGCTAATTGTGTCAAATGAAAGTCAAACACTTTCAACAAAGCTTTTAGAATCAAATGAAAGTCAAACACATTCAAACAAAGCTTTTTGAATCAAATGAAAGTCAAATGCATTCAATAAAGCTAATTGAGTCAAATGAAAGTCAAACACGTTCAACAAAGCGTTTAGAATCAAATAAAAGTCATATACATTCAATCAAAGCTTTTTGAATCAAATGAAAGTCAATTGCATTCCACAATGCTAATTGAGTCAAATGAAAGTCAAACATATTCAATAAAGCTAATTGAGTCAAAAGAAAGTCAAACACATTGAAACGAAGCTTTTTAAATCAAATGAAAGTAAAATGCATTCAACAAAGCTAATTGAGTCAAATGAAAGTCAAACACTTTCAACAAAGCGTTTAGAATCAAATGAAAGTCAAATACATTCAATCAAAGCTTTTTGAATCAAATGAAAGTCAATTGCATTCCACAATGCTAATTAATTCAAATGAAAGTCAAACACATTCAACAAAGCTAATTGAGTCAAAAGAAAGTCAAACACATTCAGACAAAGCTTTTTGAATCAAATGAAAGTAAAATGCATTCAACAAAGCTAATTAAGTCAAATGAAAGTCAAACACTTTCAACAAAGCTTTTAGAATCAAATGAAAGTCAAACACATTCAAACAAAGCTTTTTGAATCAAATGAAAGTCAAATGCATTCAATAAAGCTAATTTAGTCAAATGAAAGTCAAACACTTTCAACAAAGCGTTTAGAATCAAATAAAAGTCATATACATTCAATCAAAGCTTTTTGAATCAAATTAAAGTCAATTGCATTCCACAATGCTAATTGAGTCAAATGAAAGTCAAATATAAATTTGAATTTTGGTACCTCGAATATAGGGGTAATTGAATTTTAGTACCCATCTAAAATTTTATTTTAAATTGATACCTCGAAAAGTGTAACTTCATAGGTTTTGGTACCTCCGTCCATGTTCCGTTAAGTTTTCCGTTAGTGGGGTCCATTATCTAATAATTTAAATATTTTTAATTATTAAAAAAAGAAGAAAAAACATTTTTAAAATTAAAAAACAAAAAAAACAACTAATAAAATAAAAAAAAAATCAGTTTTCAAAAAAAAAAATAAAAAAATAAAAATAAAAAATAACCACCAGCCACGGCAGCTGCGGCCGCGGCCAGGCACGAAGCCCAGCCACGGCAGCTGCGGCCGCGGCCAGGCACGAAGCCCAGCCACAGCTGCTGCCGCCGCGGCCAGGCACGAAGCCCAGCCCCGGCAGCTGCGGCCGCGTCCAGGCACAAGCCCGAACCCAGAAAACCCCACGAACCCCAAGAACCCACCACCCCACAAACCCCAAAACCCACCACACCCCACCACCCACGAACCCCCGAAATCCACAACCCGACCACCCACGAACCCCTAAATCAACCACCCACAACCCACGAACCCAGAAACCCACCACCCTATCACCCACGAAGCCCGAAACCCACCACCCACAAACCAGAAATTTAAACCTAAAAATTGATTTGGGGGAAAGGGGAAAGGGGGAAGGGGTGATGTCGAAGCAGCCTGGGTGGGGGGATGGCGTCGGCGCAGGGCAGGAACGAGGAAGGGAGGGGGTTGCGCCGGTGCCGGGGAAGGGGAAAACAGGGAGGGAAAGGGAAAGGGAGGGTTGGGGTGTCGCGGCCAGGAACGAGGAAGGTAGGGAAGATGGTGGTGGTTGCGCCGGTGCCGGGGAAGGGGAAAACAGGGAGGGAAAGGGAAGGGGTAGCCAGCGCCGGTGCCAGAGGAATTCGGCCACCAACAGCCGGCACTGGTGGCAGTGGCTGATTTCGTTATTTGTTTTTTAAGTTTTTTTTTTTATAAAATGTTTTTTCCTTTTTTTTTTAATAAATTAAATTATTAAATAATTAAAAATGGGCCCCCACTAACGGAAAACTTAACGGAACTGGATGGAGGTACTGAAACCTATAGTTTTGTCATTTTCGAGGTATCAAATTAAAATAAATTTTAGATGGGTACTAAAATTCAATTACCCCTATATTCGAGGTACCAAAATTCAAATTACCCTAAAGCTAATTGAGTCAAAAGAAAGTCAAACACATTGAAACAAAGCTTTTTGAATCAAATGAAAGTAAAATGCATTCAACAAAGCTAATTGAGTCAAATGAAAGTCAAACACTTTCAACAAAGCGTTTAGAATCAAATGAAAGTCAAATACATTCAATCAAAGCTTTTTGAATCAAATGAAAGTCAATTGCATTCCACAATGCTAATTAATTTAAATGAAAGTCAAACACATTCAACAAAGCTAATTGAGTCAAAAGAAAGTCAAACACATTCAGACAAAGCTTTTTGAATCAAATGAAAGTCAAATGCATTCAACAAAGCTAATTGAGTCAAACGAAAGTCAAACACTTTCATCAAAGCTAATTGAGTCAAATAAAAGTCAAACACATTCAAACAAAGCTTTTTGATTCAAATGAAAGTCAAATGCATTCAACAAAGCTAATTGAGTCAAATGAAAGTCAAACACTTTCAACAAACTTTTAGAATCAAATGAAAGTCAAACACATTCAAACAAAGCTTTTTGAATCAAATGAAAATCAAATGAATTCAACAAAGCTAATTGAGTCAAATGAAAGTCAAACACTTTCGTCAAAGCTTTTAGAATCAAATAAAAGTCAAATACATTCAAACAAAGCTTTTTGAATCAAATGGAAGTCAATTGCATTCCACAATGCTAATTGAGTCAAATGAAAGTCAAACACATTCAACGAAGCTAATTGAGTCAAATGAAAGTGAAACACATTCAAACAAAGCTTTTTGAATCAAATGAAAGTCAAATGCGTTCAACAAAGCCAATTGAGTCAAATGAAAGTCAAACACATTCAAATAAAGCTTCTTGATTCAAATGAAAGTCAAATGCATTCAACAAAGTTAATTGTGTCAAATGAAAGTCAAACACTTTCAACAAAGCATTTAGAATCAAATGAAAGTCAAACACATTCAAACAAAGCTTTTTGAATCAAATGAAAGTCAAATGCATTCAATAAAGCTAATTAAGTCAAATGAAAGTCAAACACTTTCAACAAAGCGTTTAGAATCAAATAAAAGTCATATACATTCAATCAAAGCTTTTTGAATCAAATGAAAGTCAATTGCATTCCACAATGCTAATTGAGTCAAATGAAAGTCAAACATATTCAATAAAGCTAATTGAGTCAAAAGAAAGTCAAACACATTGAAACAAATCTTTTTGAATCAAATGAAAGTAAAATGCATTCAACAAAGCTAATTGAGTCAAATGAAAGTCAAAGACTTTCAACAAAGCGTTTAGAATCAAATGAAAGTCAAATACATTCAATCAAAGCTTTTTGAATCAAATGAAAGTCGATTGCATTCCACAATGCTAATTAATTCAAATAAAAGTCAAACACTTTCAACAAAGCTAATTGAGTCAAATAAAAGTCAAACACATTCAAACAAAGCTTTTTGATTCAAATGAAAGTCAAATGCATTCAACAAAGCTAATTAAGTCAAATGAAAGTCAAACACTTAAGTCAAATGAAAGTCAAACACTTTCAACAAAGCTTTTAGAATCAAATGAAAGTCAAACACATTCAAACAAAGCTTTTTGAATCAAATGAAAATAAAATGAATTCAACAAAGCTAATTGAGTCAAATGAAAGTCAAACACTTTCGTCAAAGCTTTTAGAATCAAATTAAAGTCAAATATATTTTAACAAAGCTTTTTGAATCAAATGAAAGTCAATTGCATTCCACAATGCTAATTGAGTCAAATGAAGGTCAAACACATTCAACGCAGCTAATTGAGTCAAATGAAAGTCAAACACATTCAAATAAAGCTTCTTGATTCAAATGAAAGTCAAAAGCATTCAACAAAGCTAATTCTGTCCAATGAAAGTCAAACACTTTGAACAAAGCTTTTAGAATCAAATGAAAGTCAAACACATTCAAACAAAGCTTTTTGAATCCAATGAAAGTCAAATGTATTCAAGAACGCTAATAAAGTCAAATGAAAGTCAAACACATTCTATTTAATTGAGTCAAAAGAAAGTCAAACACATTCAAACAAAGCTTTTTTAATCAAATGAAAGTAAAATGCATTCAACAAAGCTAATTGATTCAAATGAAAGTCAAACACTTTCAACAAAGCTAATTGAGTCAAATGAAAGTCAAACACATTCAAACAAAGCTTTTTGATTCAAATGAAAGTCAAATGCATTCAACAAAGCTAATTGAGTCAAATGAAAGTCAAACACTTTCAACAAAGCTTTTAGAATCAAATGAAAGTCAAACACATTCAAACAAAGCTTTTTGAATAAAATGAAAATCATATGAATTCAACAAAGCTAATTGAGTCAAATGAAAGTCAAACACTTTCATCAAAGCTTTTAGAATCAAATGAAAGTCAAATACATTCAAACAAAGCTTTTTGAATCGAAAGTGAAACACATAATGAGGTCTTGACTTTTTGACTTTTTTCTCTGTTCTCTCTCCTCTTCCTGTTCTTCGATTTTGATGGTTGTTCCTCATCAATTTTGATCTACAATGGCTAGAAAGAGAAGACAAACTACTCCAACACCTCAGCAAGCATCATCTTCGACTACTCATGAACCTTTTGATAAAATTCTGGAGAATCTGAGAAACTCTGGTACTTCTTTTAAACCAACCCCGATTAAGGAAGTTGACGAGCTGGTTACTCCGGCACCGGCTCTTGTTAATCCGGCAGTAGGGCCTATTCCGAGAAGTGATGCAGAGACTATTGCACAGTCATATGAGAATTTAGGTCAACGTACAGCGTCAGAATCCAATCAAACAGTAACCCGGGTTTCTAGGGTTACTGTTCCATTGATTTCTGGGAGTCAAGCTGAGCCTGTTGTTCCAGATCCTAGAGTTGCACAAGATAAATCAAATGGGGATGGTGGATCATATAATGGAAAGCTGACTGCTAAAGGTGCTTCCCTGACCTATGTTGCTCCGAGAGTAGAGGATGGTAAACAAATTGCTCAGTTGCAGGAATCTGAGCTCTCTGCAGGTAATTTGAAATGGCTAAATGCTTTAGTCTTTTATGTTGTTGGTTATTATCCTACAATTGCTGCTGTTCAACGCTATATTGCTCAACAATGGTGTTTTGTGCAAAAACCAGAAGTGTTCTGGCATGATGACGGATATTTTATTATTAATCTGTGCTCAATTGAAGATAAGAATGCTGTTCTTTGTGCTGGACCTCATATGTTTTATGGTAAACCTGCAATTGTGAAGCCATGGAATGCTAAGTTTGATTTTAATGCTGAAATTTTAAGAACTGTTCCTATTTGGGTTAAGTTTCCTAACTTACCTCTGAATTGTTGGGGAGCTGAAACTCTTAGTAGGATTGGTAGTCTTCTGGGAATACCGCTCTGTGCTGATGAGTGCACAACGAGGCAGCTTAGGGTCTCCTTTGCAAGAGTGCTTATTGAGATTGATGTGACAAAGGTTTTGCCTAAGACTGTTTTTGTCAAAAGCCCTCTGAATGAACTTCTGGAATTAAAAGTGGTCTATGAATGGACACCTGCTTTTTGTTGTGTATGCAATAAGGTGGGACATGATTGTACTAAAACTGTACATACAAAGCAGAACAAGGGTAAGAAACCAGATACTGTAGCTAAACAGGTCTGGGTTACTAAGCCTGTTCAACCTACTGCTGCTGATCCTGTTCTTGACAAAACAGTTCATGGAGCAGATGTAACTCCTGCTGCTGCTCCTGCTAATCATAATGATGGGTGGAGAGTAGTGGGTAGGAAGACAAGAACTCAGGGTATTAAAGCCAAAACTACAGTTGGTGCTTCTCCTAGTGCCTATGCTGCTTTGATGATTGATGAGGTGGATGGAGCTGGAGGGTTCACTCTAAATCCTATTGGGGGTGATGGAAATCCCCCTCTGGTGCCATGATTATTATCACTTGGAATATTAGGGGTCTTAATGACCTCAATAAAGTAACTGCTGTTAAGAAGTTACTGCATTAAAATAATTGTGATATTATTGGTCTTGTTGAAACTAAAGTTAAATTGAAGAATGTTGTCAATGTGCAGAGGAAGATGGGTATTGGCTGGTCTTGGATTACTAATATGTCTCAATCTTCCAAAGGCAGGATCTGGGTTGGCTGGAAGAATGATAGGATTACTTTGGATGTGCTTACTATCCATGAACAATTTATTCATTGTTTAATCAGTACTAAGGATTTGGCTACCCAAATTAATTGTACTTTTGTATATGGTCTTCACTCTATTCATGATAGGAAAGCTCTTTGGGATGGAATTAGGAGTTTGACTTCTCCTGGGCTGCCTTGGCTGTGTTCTGGTGATTTCAACTCTGTTCTGCATTCTGAAGATAGGATCCATGGGAATGTTGTTACCGATTATGAAGTTAGAGATTTCCAGCAGTTTATAGATGATATGGAATTTGTAGAGATCAAGAGTAAAGGGCTGCCTTTTTCTTGGTCAAATAAGGCTCATGATGGGCCTAGAACCTGCACCAGGATTGATAGGGGTTTGGTTAATCAAGCTTGGATTGATCAGTATGGTCATGTGGAAGCTATTTATCTTCCTCCTTCCCTTTCTGATCACACTCCTCTTCTTTTTGAAATTTTCCAATCTTCTCCTGGTAAAGCTAGGCCTTTTAGATTTCTTAATTGTATTGCTAAGCATGATCTTTTTCTGGAATCTGTTAAGGATGCTTGGCAAGCTGATATTTCTGGTAATGCTATGAAATGTGTTTGGGCAAAATTAAAGCTTGTTAAAGTTCAGATGAAGAAGCTCAACACCAAGTATTTTAGTAATATTGAGGCTAGAATTGATGCTGCTCATACCTCTCTTCTTGAAACTCAAAGCTTGTTGGCTAATAACCATGATCCTGCCTTGGTTGCCAAGGAAGCTGATTGTATTAAGCAGATTAAGTTTTGGGGAAATGTTCAAGAAAGTATCTACAAACAGAAATCTAGAGTTGACTGGGTAAAATTGGGAGATTCTAACAGCCATTACTTCTTTGCTGCTATGAAGACTAGAAATAATAGGAACAGGATTGACTCCATCTTTGATGGAAATCATGTATTGCTGAAGAAGCCAGAAGAGATTGAGCTTGAGATTACTGGTTTTTATAAAAACCTTATGGGGGCTAGTGCTAATTACTTACCAGCTGTTGACCTGGGTACCTTGAGGAAAGGGAAACAATTATCCATAGAGGCTCATCATACTCTTACTGCTCCAATTTCTTTAGAAGAGGTTGATTTAGCTTTAAAAGGAATTGATACCTCAAAGGCTCCTGGGATTGATGGTTTTAACTCCTTCTTTTTCCAGGAAACTTGGGACATTGTTAAACATGATATATATGCTGCTGTTATTGATTTTTTTGAGACAGGTGTAATGCAGAAAGAGTGGAACTGCACAACTGTCACTCTTGTTCCTAAGGTGCAAAATCCTTCCTATGCTAAAGACTTTAGGCCTATAGCTTGCTGTACTGTCCTTTACAAGATTGTTTCTAAAATATTAACAGCTAGGCTAGCTAAGGTGATTGGGGAAGTAGTAGATGATGCTCAGGCTGGTTTTATACCTGGGAAGCATATTGGTGATAACATTTTGCTTGCAACTGAGCTTATTAAGGGCTATACAAATAAGTTTATAACTCCAAGGTGTATGGTTAAAGTGGACTTGAAAAAGGCTTATGATTCCATTGAATGGAGTTTTTTGAAGACAGTTATGGAAGAGTTAGGCTTTCCTGGAATCTTTGTTTCTTGGATTATGAGCTGTCTCTCTACAGTTTCATTCTCTATTCTTATTAATGGGGTGCCTGCTACTCCTTTTCCTGCTAAAAAAGGGCTTAGGCAGGGAGATCCTATCTCTCCCTTCCTTTTTGCTATTGGAATGGAATACCTGTCAAGGTGTTTGCATGAATTGAAGGATACTCCTGAGTTTAATTACCATCCCAGATGTGAAAAGATGCTTCTTACTCACTTAATGTTTGCTGATGATCTCCTCATATTCTCTAGAGCTGATGAGACCTCTGTTCAGCTTTTGTTCAAGGCTTTCTCTAAGTTCTCTGAGGCATCAGGGTTGTCTGCAAATTTGGAAAAGAGTGAAGTTTATTTTGGTGGGGTAAATGCTGATATTCAAACTGCTTTATTACAGGTTCTTGGAGTAACTCTTGGTACTATTCCATTCAAGTACCTTGGTGTCCCACTCTCCTCCAAGAAACTCACTATCAGTCAGTGTAAACCCTTAGTTGACAAGGTTACAGCTAGAATTACAGGTTGGACTGCTAAGCATTTATCTTATGCTGGTAGGCTCCAATTGGTGAAGAGTGTCCTGTTTGGGATTCAGACTTATTGGTCTCAGATCTTTGTTTTGCCTAAGAAGATTCTGAAAGAGATTGAGGCTAGGTTTAGAGCCTTTCTTTGGACTGGAAACTCAAATCCTTCAAGGAAAGCTTTAGTTGCTTGGAACACAGTTTGTCTTCCTAGAGTTAGTGGTGGGTGGAATGTAATCTCTCTTCCTGAGTGGAACATTTCTGCTATTGCTAAACTATTATGGGATATTACTCATAAAGCTGATTCTTTATGGGTGAAATGGGTTCACATTTATTATTTTAAGAAGAAAGATGTTTGGGAAGCTCCTGTGCCTCAAAAATGCTCTTGGGTTCTGAAAAAGATCCTAAAATGCAGACAGGTTATTGATGATATAGGGGGATGGGATAAGGTGAAGCATGGAGCTGGTATGCAGATCAAAAAACTTTACAGACTTCTAAGACCTCAAGCCCCTAAAACTGAATGGAAAAGACTTGTTTTCATTCTTTGGTTAGCCTTGCATAACAGGCTTGTTACTAAGGACAGAGTGGTATTGTGGAATTCTCAATGTGATACAACTTGTGTTTTATGTGTAAATGCTACTGAGAATACTCAGCATTTGTTTTTTGAATGTTCATACTCTAAACAAATCTGGCAGAAGGTTCTTTTGCTTTTGAACTGTAGGAAAACTGTCCAACCTTTCTGTCAAGAAGTCAAATGGAGCATTAGATTCTGCAGGAAGTCTACAGCTGTTGGTAGATTACATTTGATGTTCCTTGCTGAAACTGTCTATGCTATTTGGATTCAGAGGAACAATACTATTTTTTCAGGCTGCTGCTTGCCTGTAGAAACTGTCTATAGAGATATTGTTTTTAGAGTGGCTTGCAGATGCTCTACTGCTGATAGGTCTTTGCTGCTGCTGTAACTGGTTTCTTTTTTATGCTTTCTGGTGTTGTTTTTGTGTTTTTATTGTTTAATGCTAGCAGAAGTTTTCTTTGGGGTTCTTTTGTTTAGGTTTCTTTGTCTGGTCCTTACTCTGGTACCCTTCTTAGAAGGTGGCCAGCTGTTTGAGTCCAATTGGTAACCTTGGTCAGCTTAGAACCCTTCCTAGAAGGTGGCTAGGTTTGGCTTTAGGTTGAGTTAGGGGTTGTCTGGCCTTTTCTTTGGTCTTTGGTGTAAGGGTGCTGCTACTGGTTAGCTTTTGTAACACAGTAGCTTTCTTGTATTGTTTTTGCTCTACTTTGGTAATAAAATCTCTCATTTACCAAAAAAAAAAAAAGCTTTTTGAATCAAATGGAAGTCAATTGCATTCCACAATGCTAATTGAGTCAAATGAAAGTCAAACACATTCAACGAAGCTAATTGAGTCAAATGAAAGTGAAACACATTCAAACAAAGCTTTTTGAATCAAATGAAAGTCAAATGCATTCAACAAATCCAATTGAGTCAAATGAAAGTCAAACACATTAAAATAAAGCTTCTTGATTCAAATGAAAGTCAAACACTTTCAACAAAGCTTTTTGAATCAAATGAAAGTCAAATGCATTCAATAAAGCTAATTGAGTCAAATGAAAGTCAAACACGTTCAACAAAGCGTTTAGAATCAAATAAAAGTCATATACATTCAATCAAAGCTTTTTGAATCAAATGAAAGTCAATTGCATTCCACAATGCTAATTGAGTCAAATGAAAGTCAAAATATTCAATAAAGCTAATTGAGTCAAAAGAAAGTCAAACACATTGAAACAAAGCTTTTTGAATCAAATGAAAGTAAAATGCATTCAACAAAGCTAATTGAGTCAAATGAAAGTCAAAAACTTTCAACAAAGCGTTTAGAATCAAATGAAAGTCAAATACATTCAATCAAAGCTTTTTGAATCAAATGAAAGTCAATTGCATTCCACAATGCTAATTAATTCAAATGAAAGTCAAACACATTCAACAAAGCTAATTGAGTCAAAAGAAAGTCAAACACATTCAGACAAAGCTTTTTGAATCAAATGAAAGTAAAATGCATTCAACAAAGCTAATTAAGTCAAACGAAAGTCAAACACTTTCAACAAAGCTAATTGAGTCAAATAAAAGTCAAACACATTCAAACAAAGCTTTTTGATTCAAATGAAAGTCAAATGCATTCAACAAAGCTAATTAAGTCAAATGAAAGTCAAACACTTTCTACAAAGCTTTTAGAATCAAATGAAAGTCAAACACATTCAAACAAAGCTTTTTGAATCAAATGAAAATAAAATGAATTCAACAAAGCTAATTGAGTCAAATGAAAGTCAAACACTTTCGTCAAAGCTTTTAGAATCAAATTAAAGTCAAATATATTCAAACAAAGCTTTTTGAATCAAATGAAAGTCAATTGCATTCCACAATGCTAATTGAGTCAAATAAAGGTCAAACACATTCAACGCAGCTAATTGAGTCAAATGAAAGTCAAACACATTCAAACAAAGCTTTTTGAATCAAATGAAAGTCAAATGCATTCAACAAAGCTAGTTGAGTCAAATGAAAGTCAAACACTTTCAACAAAGCGTTTAGAATCAAATGAAAGTCAAATACATTCAATCAAAGCTTTTTGAATCAAATGAAAGTCAATTGCATTCCACAATGTTAATTAAATCAAATGAAAGTCAAACACATTCAACAAAGATAATTGAGTCAAAAGAAAGTCAAACACATTCAAACAAAGTTTTTTGAATCAAATGAAAGTCAAATGCATTCAACAAAGCTAATTGAGTCAAATGAAAGTCAAACACTTTCAACAAAGCTAATTGATTCAAAAGAAAGTCAAACACATTCAAAGAAAGCTTTTTGATTCAAATGAAAGTCAAATGCATTCAACAAAGCTAATTGAGTTAAATGAAAGTCAAACACTTTCAACAAAGGTTTTAGAATCAAATGAAAGTCAAATACATTCAAACAAAGCTTTTTGTATCAAACGAAAATCAAATGAATTCAACAAAGCTAATTGAGTCAAATAAAAGTCAAACACTTTCATCACAGCTTTTAGAATAAAATGAAAGTCAAATACATTTAAACAAAGCTTTTTGAATCAATTCGAAGTCAATTGCATTCCACAATGCTAATTGAGTCAAATGAAAGTCAAACACATTCAACGAAGCTAATCGAGTCAAATGAAAGTCAAACACATTCAAACAAAGTTTTTTGAATCAAATGAAAGTCAAATGCATTCAACAAAGCCAATTGAGTCAAATGAAAGTCAAACACATTCAAATAAAGCTTCTTGATTCAAATGAAAGTCAAAAGCATTCAACAAAGCTAATTCTGTCAAATTAAAGTTAAACACTTTGAACAAAGCTTTTAGAATCAAATGAAAGTCAAACACATTCAAACAAAGCTTTTTGAATCAAATGAAAGTCAAATGTATTCAACAACGCTAATAAAGTCAAATGAAAGTCAAACACATTCTATTTAATTGAGTCAAAAGAAAGTCAAACACATTCAAACAAAGCTTTTCGAATCAAATGAAAGTAAAGTGCATTCAACAAAGCTAATTGAGTCAAATGAAAGTCAAACACTTTCAACAAAGCTAATTGAGTCAAATGAAAGTCAAACACATTCAAACAAAGCTTTTTGATTCAAATGAAAGTCAAATGCATTCAACAAAGCTAATTGAGTCAAATGAAAGTCAAACACTTTCAACAAAGCTTTTACAATCAAATGAAAGTCAAACACATTCAAACAAAGCTTTTTGAATAAAATGAAAATCAAATGAATTCAACAAAGCTAATTGAGTCAAATGAAAGAAAAACACTTTCATCAAACCTTTTAGAATCAAATGAAAGTCAAATACATTCAAACAAAGCTTTTTGAATCAAATGGAAGTCAATTGCATTCCACAATGCTAATTGAGTCAAATGAAAGTCAAACACATTCAACGAAGCTAATTGAGTCAAATGAAAGTGAAACACATTCAAACAAAGCTTTTTGAATCAAATGAAAGTCAAATGCATTCAACAAAGCCAATTGAGTCAAATGAAAGTCAAACACATTCAAATAAAGCTTCTTGATTCAAATGAAAGTCAAATGCATTCAACAAAGCTAATTGTGTCAAATGAAAGTCAAACACTTTCAACAAAGCTTTTAGAATCAAATGAAAGTCAAACACATTCAAACAAAGCTTTTTGAATCAAATGAAAGTCAAATGCATTCAATAAAGCTAATTGAGTCAAATGAAAGTCAAACACTTTCAACAAAGCGTTTAGAATCAAATAAAAGTCATATACATTCAATCAAAGCTTTTTGAATCAAATGAAAGTCAATTGCATTCCACAATGCTAATTGAGTCAAATGAAAGTCAAACATATTCAATAAAGCTAATTGAGTCAAAAGAAAGTCAAACACATTGAAACAAAGCTTTTTGAATCAAATGAAAGTAAAATGCATTCAACAAAGCTAATTGAGTCAAATGAAAGTCAAACAATTTCAACAAAGCGTTTAGAATCAAATGAAAGTCAAATACATTCAATCAAAGCTTTTTGAATCAAATGAAAGTCAATTGCATTCCACAATGCTAATTAATTCAAATGAAAGTCAAACACATTCAACAAAGCTAATTGAGTCAAAAGAAAGTCAAACACATTCAGACAAAGCTTTTTGAATCAAATGAAAGTCAAATGCATTCAACAAAGCTAATTGAGTCAAACGAAAGTCAAACATTTTCAACAAAGCTAATTGAGTCAAATAAAAGTCAAACACATTCAAACAAAGCTTTTTGATTCAAATGAAAGTCAAATGCATTCAACAAAGCTAATTGAGTCAAATGAAAGTCAAACACTTTCAACAAAGCTTTTAGAATCAAATGAAAGTCAAACACATTCTGACAAAGCTTTTTGAATCAAATGAAAGTCAAATGCATTCAATAAAGCTAATTGATTCAAACGAAAGTCAAACACTTTCAAAAAAGCTAATTGAGTCAAATAAAAGTCAAACACATTCAAACAAAGCTTTTTGATTCAAATGAAAGTCAAATGCATTCAACAAAGCTATTTGACTCAAATGAAAGTCAAACACTTTCAACAAAGCTTTTAGAATCAAATGAAAGTCAAACACATTCAAACAAAGCTTTTTGAATCAAATGAAAATCAAATGAATTCAACAAAGCTAATTGAGTCAAATGAAAGTCAAACACTTTCGTCAAAGCTTTTAGAATCAAATGAAAGTCAAATACATTCAAACAAAGCTTTTTGAATCAAATGGAAGTCAATTGCATTCCACAATGCTAATTGAGTCAAATGAAAGTCAAACACATTCAACGAAGCTAATTGAGTCAAATGAAAGTGAAACACATTCAAACAAAGCTTTTTGAATCAAATGAAAGTCAAATGCATTCAACAAAGCCAATTGAGTCAAATGAAAGTCAAACACATTCAAATAAAGCTTCTTCATTCAAATGAAAGTCAAATGCATTCAACAAAGCTAATTGTGTCAAATGAGAGTCAAACACTTTCAACAAAGCTTTTAGAATCAAATGAAAGTCAAACACATTCAAACATAGCTTTTTGAATCAAATGAAAGTCAAATGCATTCAATAAAGCTAATTGAGTCAAATAAAAGTCAAATACTTTCAACAAAGCGTTTAGAATCAAATAAAAGTCATATACATTCAATCAAAGCTTTTTGAATCAAATGAAAGTCAATTGCATTCCACAATGCTAATTGAGTCAAATGAAAGTCAAACATATTCAATAAAGCTAATTGAGTCAAAAGAAAGTCAAACACATTGAAACAAAGCTTTTTGAATCAAATGAAAGTAAAATGCATTCAACAAAGCTAATTGAGTCAAATGAAAGTCCAACATTTTCAACAAAGCGTTTAGAATCAAATGAAAGTCAAATACATTCAATCAAAGCTTTTTGAATCAAATGAAAGTCAATTGCATTCCACAATGCTAATTAATTCAAATGAAAGTCAAACACATTCAACAAAGCTAATTGAGTCAAAAGAAAGTCAAACACATTCAGACAAAGCTTTTTGAATCAAATGAAAGTCAAATGCATTCAACAAAGCTAATTGAGTCAAACGAAAGTCAAACACTTTCAACTAAGCTAATTGAGTCAAATAAAAGTCAAACACATTCAAACAAAATTTTTTGATTCAAATGAAAGTCAAATGCATTCAACAAAGCTAATTGAGTCAAATGAAAGTTAAACACTTTCAACAAAGCTTTTAGAATAAAATGAAAGTCAAACACATTCAAATAAAGCTTCTTGATTCAAATGAAAGTCAAATGCATTCAACAAAGCTAATTTTGTCAAATGAGAGTCAAACACTTTCAACAAAGCTTTTAGAATCAACTGAAAGTCAAACACATTCAGACAAAGCTTTTTGAATCAAATGAAAGTAAAATGCATTCAACAAAGCTAATTAAGTCAAACGAAAGTCAAACACTTTCAACAAAGCTAATTGAGTCAAATAAAAGTCAAACACATTCAAACAAAGCTTTTTGATTCAAATGAAAGTCAAATGCATTCAACAAAGCTAATTAAGTCAAATGAAAGTCAAACACTTTCAACAAAGCTTTTAGAATCAAATGAAAGTCAAACACATTCAAACAAAGCTTTTTGAATCAAATGAAAATAAAATGAATTCAACAAAGCTAATTGAGTCAAATGAAAGTCAAACACTTTCGTCAAAGCTTTTAGAATCAAATTAAAGTCAAATATATTCAAACAAAGCTTTTTGAATCAAATGAAAGTCAATTGCATTCCACAATGCTAATTGAGTCAAATAAAGGTCAAACACATTCAACGCAGCTAATTGAGTCAAATGAAAGTCAAACACATTCAAACAAAGCTTTTTGAATCAAATGAAAGTCAAATGCATTCAACAAAGCTAGTTGAGTCAAATGAAAGTCAAACACTTTCAACAAAGCGTTTAGAATCAAATGAAAGTCAAATACATTCAATCAAAGCTTTTTGAATCAAATGAAAGTCAATTGCATTCCACAATGTTAATTAAATCAAATGAAAGTCAAACACATTCAACAAAGATAATTGAGTCAAAAGAAAGTCAAACACATTCAAACAAAGTTTTTTGAATCAAATGAAAGTCAAATGCATTCAACAAAGCTAATTGAGTCAAATGAAAGTCAAACACTTTCAACAAAGCTAATTGATTCAAAAGAAAGTCAAACACATTCAAAGAAAGCTTTTTGATTCAAATGAAAGTCAAATGCATTCAACAAAGCTAATTGAGTTAAATGAAAGTCAAACACTTTCAACAAAGGTTTTAGAATCAAATGAAAGTCAAATACATTCAAACAAAGCTTTTTGTATCAAACGAAAATCAAATGAATTCAACAAAGCTAATTGAGTCAAATAAAAGTCAAACACTTTCATCACAGCTTTTAGAATAAAATGAAAGTCAAATACATTTAAACAAAGCTTTTTGAATCAATTCGAAGTCAATTGCATTCCACAATGCTAATTGAGTCAAATGAAAGTCAAACACATTCAACGAAGCTAATCGAGTCAAATGAAAGTCAAACACATTCAAACAAATTTTTTTGAATCAAATGAAAGTCAAATGCATTCAACAAAGCCAATTGAGTCAAATGAAAGTCAAACACATTCAAATAAAGCTTCTTGATTCAAATGAAAGTCAAAAGCATTCAACAAAGCTAATTCTGTCAAATTAAAGTTAAACACTTTGAACAAAGCTTTTAGAATCAAATGAAAGTCAAACACATTCAAACAAAGCTTTTTGAATCAAATGAAAGTCAAATGTATTCAACAACGCTAATAAAGTCAAATGAAAGTCAAACACATTCTATTTAATTGAGTCAAAAGAAAGTCAAACACATTCAAACAAAGCTTTTCGAATCAAATGAAAGTAAAGTGCATTCAACAAAGCTAATTGAGTCAAATGAAAGTCAAACACTTTCAACAAAGCTAATTGAGTCAAATGAAAGTCAAACACATTCAAACAAAGCTTTTTGATTCAAATGAAAGTCAAATGCATTCAACAAAGCTAATTGAGTCAAATGAAAGTCAAACACTTTCAACAAAGCTTTTACAATCAAATGAAAGTCAAACACATTCAAACAAAGCTTTTTGAATAAAATGAAAATCAAATGAATTCAACAAAGCTAATTGAGTCAAATGAAAGAAAAACACTTTCATCAAACCTTTTAGAATCAAATGAAAGTCAAATACATTCAAACAAAGCTTTTTGAATCAAATGGAAGTCAATTGCATTCCACAATGCTAATTGAGTCAAATGAAAGTCAAACACATTCAACGAAGCTAATTGAGTCAAATGAAAGTGAAACACATTCAAACAAAGCTTTTTGAATCAAATGAAAGTCAAATGCATTCAACAAAGCCAATTGAGTCAAATAAAAGTCAAACACATTCAAATAAAGCTTCTTGATTCAAATGAAAGTCAAATGCATTCAACAAAGCTAATTGTGTCAAATGAAAGTCAAACACTTTCAACAAAGCTTTTAGAATCAAATGAAAGTCAAACACATTCAAACAAAGCTTTTTGAATCAAATGAAAGTCAAATGCATTCAATAAAGCTAATTGAGTCAAATGAAAGTCAAACACTTTCAACAAAGCGTTTAGAATCAAATAAAAGTCATATACATTCAATCAAAGCTTTTTGAATCAAATGAAAGTCAATTGCATTCCACAATGCTAATTGAGTCAAATGAAAGTCAAACATATTCAATAAAGCTAATTGAGTCAAAAGAAAGTCAAACACATTGAAACAAAGCTTTTTGAATCAAATGAAAGTAAAATGCATTCAACAAAGCTAATTGAGTCAAATGAAAGTCAAACAATTTCAACAAAGCGTTTAGAATCAAATGAAAGTCAAATACATTCAATCAAAGCTTTTTGAATCAAATGAAAGTCAATTGCATTCCACAATGCTAATTAATTCAAATGAAAGTCAAACACATTCAACAAAGCTAATTGAGTCAAAAGAAAGTCAAACACATTCAGACAAAGCTTTTTGAATCAAATGAAAGTCAAATGCATTCAACAAAGCTAATTGAGTCAAACGAAAGTCAAACACTTTCAACAAAGCTAATTGAGTCAAATAAAAGTCAAACACATTCAAACAAAGCTTTTTGATTCAAATGAAAGTCAAATGCATTCAACAAAGCTAATTGAGTCAAATGAAAGTCAAACACTTTCAACAAAGCTTTTAGAATCAAATGAAAGTCAAACACATTCTGACAAAGCTTTTTGAATCAAATGAAAGTCAAATGCATTCAATAAAGCTAATTGATTCAAACGAAAGTCAAACACTTTCAAAAAAGCTAATTGAGTCAAATAAAAGTCAAACACATTCAAACAAAGCTTTTTGATTCAAATGAAAGTCAAATGCATTCAACAAAGCTATTTGACTCAAATGAAAGTCAAACACTTTCAACAAAGCTTTTAGAATCAAATGAAAGTCAAACACATTCAAACAAAGCTTTTTGAATCAAATGAAAATCAAATGAATTCAACAAAGCTAATTGAGTCAAATGAAAGTCAAACACTTTCGTCAAAGCTTTTAGAATCAAATGAAAGTCAAATACATTCAAACAAAGCTTTTTGAATCAAATGGAAGTCAATTGCATTCCACAATGCTAATTGAGTCAAATGAAAGTCAAACACATTCAACGAAGCTAATTGAGTCAAATGAAAGTGAAACACATTCAAACAAAGCTTTTTGAATCAAATGAAAGTCAAATGCATTCAACAAAGCCAATTGAGTCAAATGAAAGTCAAACACATTCAAATAAAGCTTCTTCATTCAAATGAAAGTCAAATGCATTCAACAAAGCTAATTGTGTCAAATGAGAGTCAAACACTTTCAACAAAGCTTTTAGAATCAAATGAAAGTCAAACACATTCAAACATAGCTTTTTGAATCAAATGAAAGTCAAATGCATTCAATAAAGCTAATTGAGTCAAATAAAAGTCAAATACTTTCAACAAAGCGTTTAGAATCAAATAAAAGTCATATACATTCAATCAAAGCTTTTTGAATCAAATGAAAGTCAATTGCATTCCACAATGCTAATTGAGTCAAATGAAAGTCAAACATATTCAATAAAGCTAATTGAGTCAAAAGAAAGTCAAACACATTGAAACAAAGCTTTTTGAATCAAATGAAAGTAAAATGCATTCAACAAAGCTAATTGAGTCAAATGAAAGTCAAACATTTTCAACAAAGCGTTTAGAATCAAATGAAAGTCAAATACATTCAATCAAAGCTTTTTGAATCAAATGAAAGTCAATTGCATTCCACAATGCTAATTAATTCAAATGAAAGTCAAACACATTCAATAAAGCTAATTGAGTCAAAAGAAAGTCAAACACATTCAGACAAAGCTTTTTGAATCAAATGAAAGTCAAATGCATTCAACAAAGCTAATTGAGTCAAACGAAAGTCAAACACTTTCAACTAAGCTAATTGAGTCAAATAAAAGTCAAACACATTCAAACAAAATTTTTTGATTCAAATGAAAGTCAAATGCATTCAACAAAGCTAATTGAGTCAAATGAAAGTTAAACACTTTCAACAAAGCTTTTAGAATAAAATGAAAGTCAAACACATTCAAATAAAGCTTCTTGATTCAAATGAAAGTCAAATGCATTCAACAAAGCTAATTTTGTCAAATGAGAGTCAAACACTTTCAACAAAGCTTTTAGAATCAAATGAAAATCAAACACATTCAAACAAAGCTTTTTGAATCAAATGAAAGTCAAATGCATTCAATAAAGCTAATTGAGTCAAATGAAAGTCAAACACTTTCAACAAAGCGTTTAGAATCAAATAAAAGTCATATACATTCAATCAAAGCTTTTTGAATCAAATGAAAGTCAATTGCATTCCACAATGCTAATTGAGTCAAATGAAAGTCAAACATATTCAATAAAGCTAATTGAGTCAAAAGAAAGTCAAACACATTGAAACAAAGCTTTTTGAATCAAATGAAAGTAAAATGCATTCAACAAAGCTAATTGAGTCAAATGAAAGTCAAACACTTTCAACAAAGCTAATTGAGTCAAATGAAAGTCAAACACATTCAAACAAAGCTTTTTGGTTCAAATGAAAGTCAAATGCATTCAACAAAGCTAATTGAGTTAAATGAAAGTCAAACACTTTCAACAAAGGTTTTAGAATCAAATGAAAGTCAAATACATTCAAACAAAGCTTTTTATATAAAACGAAAATCAAATGAATTCAACAAAGCTAATTGAGTCAAATAAAAGTCAAACACTTTCATCACAGCTTTTAGAATAAAATAAAAGTCAAATACATTTAAACAAAGCTTTTTGAATCAATTCGAAGTCAATTGCATTCCACAATGCTAATTGAGTCAAATGAAAGTCAAACACATTTAACGAAGCTAATTGAGTCAAATGAAAGTGAAACACATTCAAACAAAGTTTTTTGAATCAAATGAAAGTCAAATGCATTCAACAAAGCCAATTGAGTCAAATGAAAGTCAAACACATTCAAATAAAGCTTCTTGATTCAAATGAAAGTCAAATGCATTCAACAAAGCTAATTATGTCAAATGAAAGTCAAACACTTTCAACAAAGCTTTTAGAATCAAATGAAAGTCAAACATATTCAAACAAAACTTTTTGAATCAAATGAAAGTCAAATGCATTCAATAAAGCTAATTGAGTCAAATGAAAGTCAAACACTTTCAACAAAGCGTTTAGAATCAAATAAAAGTCATATACATTCAATCAAAGCTTTTTGAATCAAATGAAATTCAATTGCATTCCACAATGCTAATTGAGTCAAATGAAAGTCAAACACATTCAACAAATCTATTTGAGTCAAAAGAAAGTCAAACACATTGAAACAAAGCTTTTTGAATCAAATGAAAGTAAAATGCATTCAACAAAGCTAATTGAGTCAAATGAAAGTCAAACACTTTTAACAAAGCTAATTGAGTCAAATGAAAGTCAAAAACATTCAAACAAAGCTTTTTGATTCAAATGAAAGTCAAATGCATTCAACAAAGCTAATTGAGTCAAATGAAAGTCAAACACTTTCAACAAAGCTATTAGAATCAAATTAAAGTCAAACACATTCAAAAAAGCTTTTTGAATCAAATGAAAATCAAATGAATTCAACAAAGCTAATAGAGTCAAATGAAAGTCAAACACTTTCAACAAAGCTTTAAGAATCAAATGAAAGTAAATCACATTCAAACAAAGCTTTTTGAATCAAATGAATGTCAAATGCATTCAACAAAGCGAATTGAGTCGAATGAAAGTCAAACACATTCAACAAAGCTAATTGAGTTAAAAGAAAGTCAAACACATTCAAACAAAGCTTTTTGAATCAAATGAAAGTCAAATGCATTCAACAAAGCCAATTGAGTCAAATGAAAGTCAAACACATTCAAATAAAGCTTCTTGATTCAAATGAAAGTCAAATGCATTCAACAAAGCTAATTGAGTCAAATGAAAGTCAAACACTTTCAACAAAGGTAATTGAGTCAAATGAAAGTCAAATATATTCAAACGAAGCTTTTTGAATCAAATGAAAGTCAAATGCATTCAACGAAGCTAATTGAGTCAAATGAAATTCAAACACTTTCAACAAAGCGTTTAGAATCAAATGAAAGTCAAATACATTCAATCAAAGCTTTGTTGAATCAAATGAAAGTCAATTGCATTCCACAATGCTAATTAAGTCAAATGAAAGTCAAACACATTCAGACAAAGCTTTTTGAATCAAATGAAAGTCAAATGCATTCAACAAAGCTAATTAAGTCAAACGAAAGTCAAACACTTTCAACCAAGCTAATTGAGTCAAATGAAAGTCAAAAAAATTCAAACAAAGCTTTTTGAATCAAATGAAAGTAAAATGCATTCAACAAAGCTAATTGAGTTAAAAGAAAGTCAAACACTTTCTACAAAGCTTTTAGAATAAAATGAAAGTCAAATACATTCAAACAAAGCTTTTAAAATCAAATGGAAGTTAATTGCATTCCACAATGCTAATTGAGTCAAATGAAAGTCAAACACATTCTACAAAGCTAATTGAGTCAAATGAAAGTCAAACACTTTCAACAAAGGTAATTGAGTCAAATGAAAGTCAAGCACATTCAAACAAAGCTTTTTGAATCAAATGAAAGTCAAATGCATTCAACAAAGCCAATTGAGTCAAATGAAAGTCAAACACATTCAAACATAGCTTCTTGATTCAAATGAAAGTCAAATGCATTCAACAAAGCTAGTTGAGTCAAATGAAAGTCAAACACTTTCAACAAAGCTTTTACAATTAAATGAAAGTAAAACACATTCAAACAAAGCTTTTTGAATCAAATGAAAGTCAAATGCATTCAACAAAGCTAATTGAGTCAAATGAAAGTCAAAAACTTTCAACAAAGCGTTTTGAATCAAATGAAAGTCAAATACATTCAAACAAAGCCTTTTAAATCAAATGGAAGTCAATTGCATTCCACAATGCTAATTGAGTCAAATGAAAGTCAAACATATTCAACAAAGCTAATTGAGTCAAAAGAAAGTTAAACACATTCAAACAAAGCTTTTTGATTCAAATGAAAGTCTAATGCATTCAACAAAGCTAATTGAGTCAAATGAAAGTCAAACAATTTCAACAAAGGTAATTGAGTCAAATGAAAGTCATACACATTCAAATAAAGCTTTTTGAATCAAATGAAAGTCAAATGCGTTCAACAAAGCTAATTGAGTTAAATGAAAGTCAAACACTTTCAACAAAGCGTTTTGAATCAATTGAAAATCAAATACAGTCAAACAAAGCTTTTTAAATCAAATGGAAGTCAATTGCATTCCACAATGCTAATTGAGTCAAATGAAAGTCAAACACATTCAACAAAGCTAATTAAAGTCAAAAGAAAGTCAAACACATTCAAACAAAGCTTTTTGAATCAAATGAAAGTCAAGTGCATTCAACAAAGCTAACTGAGTCAAATGAAAGTCAAACACTTTCAACAAAACTAATTGAGTCAAATGAAAGTCAAACACATTCAAACAAAGCTTTTTGAATCAAATGAAAGTCAAATGCATTCAACAAAGCTAATTGAGTTAAATGAAAGTCAAACACTTTCAACAAAGCTTTTAGAATCTTATGAAAGTCAAATACATTCAAACAAAGCTTTTTGAATTAAACGAAAATCAAATGAATTCAACAATGCGAATTGAGTCGAATGAAAGTCAAACACATTCAACAAAGCTAATTGAGTTAAAAGAAAGTCAAACACATTCAAACAAAGCTTTTTGAATCAAATGAAAGTCAATTGCATTCCACAATGCTAATTAAGTCAAATGAAAGTCAAACACATTCAGACAAAGCTTTTTGAATCAAATGAAAGTCAAATGCATTCAACAAAGCTAATTGAGTTAAAAGAAAGTCAAACACTTTCTACAAAGCTTTTAGAATAAAATGAAAGTCAAATACATTCAAACAAAGCTTTTTAAATCAAATGGAAGTCAATTGCATTCCACAATGCTAATTGAGTCAAATGAAAGTCAAACACATTCTACAAAGCTAATTGAGTCAAATGAAAGTCAAACACTTTCAACAAAGGTAATTGAGTCAAATGAAAGTCAAGCACATTCAAACAAAGCTTTTTGAATCAAATGAAAGTCAAATGCATTCAACAAAGCCAATTGAGTCAAATGAAAGTCAAACACATTCAAACATAGCTTCTTGATTCAAATGAAAGTCAAATGCATTCAACAAAGCTAGTTGAGTCAAATGAAAGTCAAACACTTTCAACAAAGCTTTTACAATTAAATGAAAGTAAAACACATTCAAACAAAGCTTTTTGAATCAAATGAAAGTCAAATGCATTCAACAAAGCTAATTGAGTCAAATGAAAGTCAAAAACTTTCAACAAAGCGTTTTGAATCAAATGAAAGTCAAATACATTCAAACAAAGCCTTTTAAATCAAATGGAAGTCAATTGCATTCCACAATGCTAATTGAGTCAAATGAAAGTCAAACATATTAAACAAAGCTAATTGAGTCAAAAGAAAGTTAAACACATTCAAACAAAGCTTTTTGATTCAAATGAAAGTCTAATGCATTCAACAAAGCTAATTGAGTCAAATGAAAGTCAAACAATTCAACAAAGGTAATTGAGTCAAATGAAAGTCAAACACATTCAAATAAAGCTTTTTGAATCAAATGAAAGTCAAATGCGTTCAACAAAGCTAATTGAGTTAAATGAAAGTCAAACACTTTAAATAAAGCGTTTTGAATCAATTGAAAGTCAAATACAGTCAAACAAAGCTTTTTAAATCAAATGGAAGTCAATTGCATTCCACAATGCTAATTGAGTCAAATGAAAGTCAAACACATTCAACAAAGCTAATTAAGTCAAAAGAAAGTCAAACACATTCAAACAAAGCTTTTTGAATCAAATGAAAGTCAAGTGCATTCAACAAAGCTAATTGAGTCAAATGAAAGTCAAACACTTTCAACAAAGCTAATTGAGTCAAATGAAAGTCAAACACATTCAAATAAAGCTTTTTGAATCAAATGAAAGTCAAATGCATTCAACAAAGCTAATTGAGTTAAATGAAAGTCAAACACTTTCAACAAAGCTTTTAGAATCTAATGAAAGTCAAATACATTCAAACAAAGCTTTTTGAATTAAACGAAAATCAAATGAATTCAACAAAGCTAATTGAGTCAAATGAAAGTCAAACACTTTCATCAAAGCTTTTAGAATCAAATGAAAGTCAAATCCATTCAAACAAAGCTTTTTGAATCAAATGAAAGTCAATTGCATTCCACAATGCTAATTGTGTCAAATGAAAGTCTAACACATTCAACGAAGCTAATTGAGTCAAATGAAAGTCAGACACATTCAAACAAAGCTTTTTGAATGAAATGAAACTCAAACACATTCAACAAAGCTAATTGAGTTAAAAGAAAGTCAAACACATTCAAACAAAGCTTTTTGAATCAAATGAAAGTCAATTGCATTCCACAATGCTAATTAAGTCAAATGAAAGTCAAACACATTCAGACAAAGCTTTTTGAATCAAATGAAAGTCAAATGCATTCAACAAAGCTAATTAAGTCAAACGAAAGTCAAACACTTTCAACAAAGCTAATTGAGTCAAATGAAAGTCAAAAAAATTCAAACAAAGCTTTTTGAATCAAATGAAAGTAAAATGCATTCAACAAAGCTAATTGAGTTAAATGAAAGTCAAAAACTTTCAACAAAGCGTTTTGAATCAAATGAAAGTCAAATACATTCAAACAAAGCCTTTTAAATCAAATGGAAGTCAATTGCATTCCACAATGCTAATTGAGTCAAATGAAAGTCAAACACATTCTACAAAGCTAATTGAGTCAAATGAAAGTCAAACACTTTCAACAAAGGTAATTGAGTCAAATGAAAGTCAAGCACATTCAAATAAAGCTTTTTGAATCAAATGAAAGTCAAATGCATTCAACAAAGCCAATTGAGTTAAATGAAAGTCAAACACATTCAAATAAAGCTTCTTGATTCAAATGAAAGTCAAATGCATTCAACAAAGCTAATTGAGTCAAATGAAAGTCAAACACTTTCAACAAAGGTAATTGAGTCAAATGAAAGTCAAACATATTCAAACAAAGCTTTTTGAATCAAATGAAAGTCAAATGCATTCAACAAAGCTAATTGAGTCAAATGAAATTCAAACACTTTCAACAAAGCGTTTAGAATCAAATGAAAGTCAAATACATTCAATCAAAGCTTTTTGAATCAAATGAAAGTCAATTGCATTCCACAATGCTAATTAAGTCAAATGAAAGTCAAACACATTCAAACAAAGCTTTTTGAATCAAATGAAAGTCAAATGCATTCAACAAAGCTAATTAAGTCAAACGAAAGTCAAACACTTTCAACAAAGCTAATTGAGTCAAATGAAAGTTAAAAAAATTCAAACAAAGCTTTTTGAATCAAATGAAAGTAAAATGCATTCAACAAAGCTAATTGAGTTAATTGAAAGTCAAACACTTTCTACAAAGCTTTTAGAATAAAATGAAAGTCAAATACATTCAAACAAAGCTTTTTAAATCAAATGGAAGTCAATTGCATTCCACAATGCTAATTGAGTCAAATGAAAGTCAAACACATTCTACAAAGCTAATTGAGTCAAATGAAAGTCAAACACTTTCAACAAAGGTAATTGAGTCAAATGAAAGTCAAGCACATTCAAACAAAGCTTTTTGAATCAAATGAAAGTCAAATGCATTCAACAAAGCCAATTGAGTCAAATGAAAGTCAAACACATTCAAACATAGCTTCTTGATTCAAATGAAAGTCAAATGCATTCAACAAAGCTAGTTGAGTCAAATGAAAGTCAAACACTTTCAACAAAGCTTTTACAATTAAATGAAAGTAAAACACATTCAAACAAAGCTTTTTGAATCAAATGAAAGTCAAATGCATTCAACAAAGCTAATTGAGTCAAATGAAAGTCAAAAACTTTCAACAAAGCGTTTTGAATCAAATGAAAGTCAAATACATTCAAACAAAGCCTTTTAAATCAAATGGAAGTCAATTGCATTCCACAATGCTAATTGAGTCAAATGAAAGTCAAACATATTCAACAAAGCTAATTGAGTCAAAAGAAAGTTAAACACATTCAAACAAAGCTTTTTGATTCAAATGAAAGTCTAATGCATTCAACAAAGCTAATTGAGTCAAATGAAAGTCAAACAATTTCAACAAAGGTAATTGAGTCAAATGAAAGTCATACACATTCAAATAAAGCTTTTTGAATCAAATGAAAGTCAAATGCGTTCAACAAAGCTAATTGAGTTAAATGAAAGTCAAACACTTTCAACAAAGCGTTTTGAATCAATTGAAAATCAAATACAGTCAAACAAAGCTTTTTAAATCAAATGGAAGTCAATTGCATTCCACAATGCTAATTGAGTCAAATGAAAGTCAAACACATTCAACAAAGCTAATTAAAGTCAAAAGAAAGTCAAACACATTCAAACAAAGCTTTTTGAATCAAATGAAAGTCAAGTGCATTCAACAAAGCTAACTGAGTCAAATGAAAGTCAAACACTTTCAACAAAACTAATTGAGTCAAATGAAAGTCAAACACATTCAAACAAAGCTTTTTGAATCAAATGAAAGTCAAATGCATTCAACAAAGCTAATTGAGTTAAATGAAAGTCAAACACTTTCAACAAAGCTTTTAGAATCTTATGAAAGTCAAATACATTCAAACAAAGCTTTTTGAATTAAACGAAAATCAAATGAATTCAACAATGCGAATTGAGTCGAATGAAAGTCAAACACATTCAACAAAGCTAATTGAGTTAAAAGAAAGTCAAACACATTCAAACAAAGCTTTTTGAATCAAATGAAAGTCAATTGCATTCCACAATGCTAATTAAGTCAAATGAAAGTCAAACACATTCAGACAAAGCTTTTTGAATCAAATGAAAGTCAAATGCATTCAACAAAGCTAATTGAGTTAAAAGAAAGTCAAACACTTTCTACAAAGCTTTTAGAATAAAATGAAAGTCAAATACATTCAAACAAAGCTTTTTAAATCAAATGGAAGTCAATTGCATTCCACAATGCTAATTGAGTCAAATGAAAGTCAAACACATTCTACAAAGCTAATTGAGTCAAATGAAAGTCAAACACTTTCAACAAAGGTAATTGAGTCAAATGAAAGTCAAGCACATTCAAACAAAGCTTTTTGAATCAAATGAAAGTCAAATGCATTCAACAAAGCCAATTGAGTCAAATGAAAGTCAAACACATTCAAACATAGCTTCTTGATTCAAATGAAAGTCAAATGCATTCAACAAAGCTAGTTGAGTCAAATGAAAGTCAAACACTTTCAACAAAGCTTTTACAATTAAATGAAAGTAAAACACATTCAAACAAAGCTTTTTGAATCAAATGAAAGTCAAATGCATTCAACAAAGCTAATTGAGTCAAATGAAAGTCAAAAACTTTCAACAAAGCGTTTTGAATCAAATGAAAGTCAAATACATTCAAACAAAGCCTTTTAAATCAAATGGAAGTCAATTGCATTCCACAATGCTAATTGAGTCAAATGAAAGTCAAACATATTAAACAAAGCTAATTGAGTCAAAAGAAAGTTAAACACATTCAAACAAAGCTTTTTGATTCAAATGAAAGTCTAATGCATTCAACAAAGCTAATTGAGTCAAATGAAAGTCAAACAATTCAACAAAGGTAATTGAGTCAAATGAAAGTCAAACACATTCAAATAAAGCTTTTTGAATCAAATGAAAGTCAAATGCGTTCAACAAAGCTAATTGAGTTAAATGAAAGTCAAACACTTTAAACAAAGCGTTTTGAATCAATTGAAAGTCAAATACAGTCAAACAAAGCTTTTTAAATCAAATGGAAGTCAATTGCATTCCACAATGCTAATTGAGTCAAATGAAAGTCAAACACATTCAACAAAGCTAATTAAGTCAAAAGAAAGTCAAACACATTCAAACAAAGCTTTTTGAATCAAATGAAAGTCAAGTGCATTCAACAAAGCTAATTGAGTCAAATGAAAGTCAAACACTTTCAACAAAGCTAATTGAGTCAAATGAAAGTCAAACACATTCAAATAAAGCTTTTTGAATCAAATGAAAGTCAAATGCATTCAACAAAGCTAATTGAGTTAAATGAAAGTCAAACACTTTCAACAAAGCTTTTAGAATCTAATGAAAGTCAAATACATTCAAACAAAGCTTTTTGAATTAAACGAAAATCAAATGAATTCAACAAAGCTAATTGAGTCAAATGAAAGTCAAACACTTTCATCAAAGCTTTTAGAATCAAATGAAAGTCAAATCCATTCAAACAAAGCTTTTTGAATCAAATGAAAGTCAATTGCATTCCACAATGCTAATTGTGTCAAATGAAAGTCTAACACATTCAACGAAGCTAATTGAGTCAAATGAAAGTCAGACACATTCAAACAAAGCTTTTTGAATGAAATGAAACTCAAACACATTCAACAAAGCTAATTGAGTTAAAAGAAAGTCAAACACATTCAAACAAAGCTTTTTGAATCAAATGAAAGTCAATTGCATTCCACAATGCTAATTAAGTCAAATGAAAGTCAAACACATTCAGACAAAGCTTTTTGAATCAAATGAAAGTCAAATGCATTCAACAAAGCTAATTAAGTCAAACGAAAGTCAAACACTTTCAACAAAGCTAATTGAGTCAAATGAAAGTCAAAAAAATTCAAACAAAGCTTTTTGAATCAAATGAAAGTAAAATGCATTCAACAAAGCTAATTGAGTTAAATGAAAGTCAAAAACTTTCAACAAAGCGTTTTGAATCAAATGAAAGTCAAATACATTCAAACAAAGCCTTTTAAATCAAATGGAAGTCAATTGCATTCCACAATGCTAATTGAGTCAAATGAAAGTCAAACACATTCTACAAAGCTAATTGAGTCAAATGAAAGTCAAACACTTTCAACAAAGGTAATTGAGTCAAATGAAAGTCAAGCACATTCAAATAAAGCTTTTTGAATCAAATGAAAGTCAAATGCATTCAACAAAGCCAATTGAGTTAAATGAAAGTCAAACACATTCAAATAAAGCTTCTTGATTCAAATGAAAGTCAAATGCATTCAACAAAGCTAATTGAGTCAAATGAAAGTCAAACACTTTCAACAAAGGTAATTGAGTCAAATGAAAGTCAAACATATTCAAACAAAGCTTTTTGAATCAAATGAAAGTCAAATGCATTCAACAAAGCTAATTGAGTCAAATGAAATTCAAACACTTTCAACAAAGCGTTTAGAATCAAATGAAAGTCAAATACATTCAATCAAAGCTTTTTGAATCAAATGAAAGTCAATTGCATTCCACAATGCTAATTAAGTCAAATGAAAGTCAAACACATTCAAACAAAGCTTTTTGAATCAAATGAAAGTCAAATGCATTCAACAAAGCTAATTAAGTCAAACGAAAGTCAAACACTTTCAACAAAGCTAATTGAGTCAAATGAAAGTTAAAAAAATTCAAACAAAGCTTTTTGAATCAAATGAAAGTAAAATGCATTCAACAAAGCTAATTGAGTTAATTGAAAGTCAAACACTTTCTACAAAGCTTTTAGAATAAAATGAAAGTCAAATACATTCAAACAAAGCTTTTTAAATCAAATGGAAGTCAATTGCATTCCACAATGCTAATTGAGTCAAATGAAAGTCAAACACATTCTACAAAGCTAATTGAGTCAAATGAAAGTCAAACACTTTCAACAAAGGTAATTGAGTCAAATGAAAGTCAAGCACATTCAAACAAAGCTTTTTGAATCAAATGAAAGTCAAATGCATTCAACAAAGCCAATTGAGTCAAATGAAAGTCAAACACATTCAAACATAGCTTCTTGATTCAAATGAAAGTCAAATGCATTCAACAAAGCTAGTTGAGTCAAATGAAAGTCAAACACTTTCAACAAAGCTTTTACAATTAAATGAAAGTAAAACACATTCAAACAAAGCTTTTTGAATCAAATGAAAGTCAAATGCATTCAACAAAGCTAATTGAGTCAAATGAAAGTCAAAAACTTTCAACAAAGCGTTTTGAATCAAATGAAAGTCAAATACATTCAAACAAAGCCTTTTAAATCAAATGGAAGTCAATTGCATTCCACAATGCTAATTGAGTCAAATGAAAGTCAAACACATTCTACAAAGCTAATTGAGTCAAATGAAAGTCAAACACTTTCAACAAAGGTAATTGAGTCAAATGAAAGTCAAGCACATTCAAACAAAGCTTTTTGAATCAAATGAAAGTCAAATGCATTCAACAAAGCCAATTGAGTCAAATGAAAGTCAAACACATTCAAATAAAGCTTCTTGATTCAAATGAAAGTCAAATGCATTCAACAAAGCTAATTGAGTCAAATGAAAGTCAAACACTTTCAACAAAGGTAATTGAGTCAAATGAAAGTCAAACATATTCAAACAAAGCTTTTTGAATCAAATGAAAGTCAAATGCATTCAACAAAGCTAATTGAGTCAAATGAAATTCAAACACTTTCAACAAAGCGTTTAGAATCAAATGAAAGTCAAATACATTCAATCAAAGCTTTTTGAATCAAATGAAAGTCAATTGCATTCCACAATGCTAATTAAGTCAAATGAAAGTCAAACACATTCAGACAAAGCTTTTTGAATCAAATGAAAGTCAAATGCATTCAACAAAGCTAATTAAGTCAAACGAAAGTCAAACACTTTCAACAAAGCTAATTGAGTCAAATGAAAGTTAAAAAAATTCAAACAAAGCTTTTTGAATCAAATGAAAGTAAAATGCATTCAACAAAGCTAATTGAGTTAATTGAGTTAAACACTTTCTACAAAGCTTTTAGAATAAAATGAAAGTCAAATACATTCAAACAAAGCTTTTTAAATCAAATGGAAGTCAATTGCATTCCACAATGCTAATTGAGTCATATGAAAGTCAAACACATTCTACAAAGCTAATTGAGTCAAATGAAAGTCAAACACTTTCAACAAAGGTAATTGAGTCAAATGAAAGTCAAGCACATTCAAACAAAGCTTTTTGAATCAAATGAAAGTCAAATGCATTCAACAAAGCCAATTGAGTCAAATGAAAGTCAAACACATTCAAACATAGCTTCTTGATTCAAATGAAAGTCAAATGCATTCAACAAAGCTAGTTGAGTCAAATGAAAGTCAAACACTTTCAACAAAGCTTTTACAATTAAATGAAAGTAAAACACATTCAAACAAAGCTTTTTGAATCAAATGAAAGTCAAATGCATTCAACAAAGCTAATTGAGTCAAATGAAAGTCAAAAACTTTCAACAAAGCGTTTTGAATCAAATGAAAGTCAAATACATTCAAACAAAGCCTTTTAAATCAAATGGAAGTCAATTGCATTCCACAATGCTAATTGAGTCAAATGAAAGTCAAACACATTCTACAAAGCTAATTGAGTCAAATGAAAGTCAAACACTTTCAACAAAGGTAATTGAGTCAAATGAAAGTCAAGCACATTCAAACAAAGCTTTTTGAATCAAATGAAAGTCAAATGCATTCAACAAAGCCAATTGAGTCAAATGAAAGTCAAACACATTCAAATAAAGCTTCTTGATTCAAATGAAAGTCAAATGCATTCAACAAAGCTAATTGAGTCAAATGAAAGTCAAACACTTTCAACAAAGGTAATTGAGTCAAATGAAAGTCAAACATATTCAAACAAAGCTTTTTGAATCAAATGAAAGTCAAATGCATTCAACAAAGCTAATTGAGTCAAATGAAATTCAAACACTTTCAACAAAGCGTTTAGAATCAAATGAAAGTCAAATACATTCAATCAAAGCTTTTTGAATCAAATGAAAGTCAATTGCATTCCACAATGCTAATTAAGTCAAATGAAAGTCAAACACATTCAGACAAAGCTTTTTGAATCAAATGAAAGTCAAATGCATTCAACAAAGCTAATTAAGTCAAACGAAAGTCAAACACTTTCAACAAAGCTAATTGAGTCAAATGAAAGTTAAAAAAATTCAAACAAAGCTTTTTGAATCAAATGAAAGTAAAATGCATTCAACAAAGCTAATTGAGTTAATTGAGTTAAACACTTTCTACAAAGCTTTTAGAATAAAATGAAAGTCAAATACATTCAAACAAAGCTTTTTAAATCAAATGGAAGTCAATTGCATTCCACAATGCTAATTGAGTCAAATGAAAGTCAAACACATTCTACAAAGCTAATTGAGTCAAATGAAAGTCAAACACTTTCAACAAAGGTAATTGAGTCAAATGAAAGTCAAGCACATTCAAACAAAGCTTTTTGAATCAAATGAAAGTCAAATGCATTCAACAAAGCCAATTGAGTCAAACGAAAGTCAAACACTTTCAACAAAGCTAATTGAGTCAAATGAAAGTCAAAAAAATTCAAACAAAGCTTTTTGAATCAAATGAAAGTAAAATGCATTCAACAAAGCTAATTGAGTTAAATGAAAGTCAAACACTTTCTACAAAGCTTTTAGAATAAAATGAAAGTCAAATACATTCAAACAAAGCTTTTTAAATCAAATGGAAGTCAATTGCATTCCACAATGCTAATTGAGTCAAATAAAAGTCAAACACATTCTACAAAGCTAATTGAGTCAAATGAAAGTCAAACACTTTCAACAAAGGTAATAGAGTCAAATGAAAGTCAAGCACATTCAAACAAAGCTTTTTGAATCAAATGAAAGTCAAATGCATTCAACAAAGCCAATTGAGTCAAATGAAAGTCAAACACATTCAAACATAGCTTCTTGATTCAAATGAAAGTCAAATGCATTCAACAAAGCTATTTGAGTCAAATGAAAGTCAAACACTTTCAACAAAGCTTTTATAATTAAATGAAAGTAAAACACATTCAAACAAAGCTTTTTGAATCAAATGAAAGTCAAATGCATTCAACAAAGCTAATTGAGTCAAATGAAAGTCAAAAACTTTTAACAAAGCGTTTTGAATCAAATGAAAGTCAAATACATTCAAACAAAGCCTTTTAAATCAAATGGAAGTCAATTGCATTCCACAATGCTAATTGAGTCAAATGAAAGTCAAACACATTCTACAAAGCTAATTGAGTCAAATGAAAGTCAAACACTTTCAACAAAGGTAATTGAGTCAAATGAAAGTCAAGCACATTCAAATAAAGCTTTTTGAATCAAATGAAAGTCAAATGCATTCAACAAAGCCAATTGAGTCAAATGAAAGTCAAACACATTCAAATAAAGCTTCTTGATTCAAATGAAAGTCAAATGCATTCAACAAAGCTATTTGAGTCAAATGAAAGTCAAACACTTTCAACAAAGGTAATTGAGTCAAATGAAAGTCAAACATATTCAAACAAAGCTTTTTGAATCAAATGAAAGTCAAATGCATTCAACAAAGCTAATTGAGTCAAATGAAATTCAAACACTTTCAACAAAGCGTTTAGAATCAAATGAAAGTCAAATACATTCAATCAAAGCTTTTTGAATCAAATGAAAGTCAATTGCATTCCACAATGCTAATTAAGTCAAATGAAAGTCAAACACATTGAAACAAAGCTTTTTGAATCAAATGAAAGTCAAATGCATTCAACAAAGCTAATTAAGTCAAACGAAAGTCAAACACTTTCAACAAAGCTAATTGAGTCAAATGAAAGTTAAAAAAATTCAAACAAAGCTTTTTGAATCAAATGAAAGTAAAATGCATTCAACAAAGCTAATTGAGTTAATTGAAAGTTAAACACTTTCTACAAAGCTTTTAGAATAAAATGAAAGTCAAATACATTCAAACAAAGCTTTTTAAATCAAATGGAAGTCAATTGCATTCAACAATGCTAATTGAGTCAAATGAAAGTCAAACACATTCTACAAAGCTAATTGAGTCAAATGAAAGTCAAACACTTTCAACAAAGGTAATTGAGTCAAATGAAAGTCAAGCACATTCAAACAAAGCTTTTTGAATCAAATGAAAGTCAAATGCATTCAACAAAGCCAATTGAGTCAAACGAAAGTCAAACACTTTCAACAAAGCTAATTGAGTCAAATGAAAGTCAAAAAAATTCAAACAAAGCTTTTTGAATCAAATGAAAGTAAAATGCATTCAACAAAGCTAATTGAGTTAAATGAAAGTCAAACACTTTCTACAAAGCTTTTAGAATAAAATGAAAGTCAAATACATTCAAACAAAGCTTTTTAAATCAAATGGAAGTCAATTGCATTCCACAATGCTAATTGAGTCAAATGAAAGTCAAACACATTCTACAAAGCTAATTGAGTCAAATGAAAGTCAAACACTTTCAACAAAGGTAATTGAGTCAAATGAAAGTCAAGCACATTCAAACAAAGCTTTTTGAATCAAATGAAAGTCAAATGCATTCAACAAAGCCAATTGAGTCAAATGAAAGTCAAACACATTCAAACATAGCTTCTTGATTCAAATGAAAGTCAAATGCATTCAACAAAGCTAGTTGAGTCAAATGAAAGTCAAACACTTTCAACAAAGCTTTTATAATTAAATGAAAGTAAAACACATTCAAACAAAGCTTTTTGAATCAAATGAAAGTCAAATGCATTCAACAAAGCTAATTGAGTCAAATGAAAGTCAAAAACTTTCAACAAAGCGTTTTGAATCAAATGAAAGTCAAATACATTCAAACAAAGCTTTTTAAATCAAATGGAAGTCAATTGCATTCCACAATGCTAATTGAGTCAAATGAAAGTCAAACACATTCTACAAAGCTAATTGAGTCAAATGAAAGTCAAACACTTTCAACAAAGGTAATTGAGTCAAATGAAAGTCAAGCACATTCAAATAAAGCTTTTTGAATCAAATGAAAGTCAAATGCATTCAACAAAGCCAATTGAGTCAAATGAAAGTCAAACACATTCAAATAAAGCTTCTTGATTCAAATGAAAGTCAAATGCATTCAACAAAGCTATTTGAGTCAAATGAAAGTCAAACACTTTCAACAAAGGTAATTGAGTCAAATGAAAGTCAAACATATTCAAACAAAGCTTTTTGAATCAAATGAAAGTCAAATGCATTCAACAAAGCTAATTGAGTCAAATGAAATTCAAACACTTTCAACAAAGCGTTTAGAATCAAATGAAAGTCAAATACATTCAATCAAAGCTTTTTGAATCAAATGAAAGTCAATTGCATTCCACAATGCTAATTAAGTCAAATGAAAGTCAAACACATTCAAACAAAGCTTTTTGAATCAAATGAAAGTCAAATGCATTCAACAAAGCTAATTAAGTCAAACGAAAGTCAAACACTTTCAACAAAGCTAATTGAGTCAAATGAAAGTTAAAAAAATTCAAACAAAGCTTTTTGAATCAAATGAAAGTAAAATGCATTCAACAAAGCTAATTGAGTTAATTGAAAGTCAAACACTTTCTACAAAGCTTTTAGAATAAAATGAAAGACAAATACATTCAAACAAAGCTTTTTAAATCAAATGGAAGTCAATTGCATTCCACAATGCTAATTGAGTCAAATGAAAGTCAAACACATTCTACAAAGCTAATTGAGTCAAATGAAAGTCAAACACTTTCAACAAAGGTAATTGAGTCAAATGAAAGTCAAGCACATTCAAACAAAGCTTTTTGAATCAAATGAAAGTCAAATGCATTCAACAAAGCCAATTGAGTCAAATGAAAGTCAAACACATTCAAACATAGCTTCTTGATTCAAATGAAAGTCAAATGCATTCAACAAAGCTAGTTGAGTCAAATGAAAGTCAAACACTTTCCACAAAGCTTTTACAATTAAATGAAAGTAAAACACATTCAAACAAAGCTTTTTGAATCAAATGAAAGTCAAATGCATTCAACAAAGCTAATTGAGTCAAATAAAAGTCAAAAACTTTCAACAAAGCGTTTTGAATCAAATGAAAGTCAAATACATTCAAACAAAGCCTTTTAAATCAAATGGAAGTCAATTGCATTCCACAATGCTAATTGAGTCAAATGAAAGTCAAACACATTCTACAAAGCTAATTGAGTCAAATGAAAGTCAAACACTTTCAACAAAGGTAATTGAGTCAAATGAAAGTCAAGCACATTCAAACAAAGCTTTTTGAATCAAATGAAAGTCAAATGCATTCAACAAAGCCAATTGAGTCAAATGAAAGTCAAACACATTCAAATAAAGCTTCTTGATTCAAATGAAAGTCAAATGCATTCAACAAAGCTAATTGAGTCAAATGAAAGTCAAACACTTTCAACAAAGGTAATTGAGTCAAATGAAAGTCAAACATATTCAAACAAAGCTTTTTGAATCAAATGAAAGTCAAATGCATTCAACAAAGCTAATTGAGTCAAATGAAATTCAAACACTTTCAACAAAGCGTTTAGAATCAAATGAAAGTCAAATACATTCAATCAAAACTTTTTGAATCAAATGAAAGTCAATTGCATTCCACAATGCTAATTAAGTCAAATGAAAGTCAAACACATTCAGACAAAGCTTTTTGAATCAAATGAAAGTCAAATGCATTCAACAAAGCTAATTAAGTCAAACGAAAGTCAAACACTTTCAACAAAGCTAATTGAGTCAAATGAAAGTTAAAAAAATTCAAACAAAGCTTTTTGAATCAAATAAAAGTAAAATGCATTCAACAAAGCTAATTGAGTTAATTGAAAGTTAAACACTTTCTACAAAGCTTTTAGAATAAAATGAAAGTCAAATACATTCAAACAAAGCTTTTTAAATCAAATGGAAGTCAATTGCATTCCACAATGCTAATTGAGTCAAATGAAAGTCAAACACATTCTACAAAGCTAATTGAGTCAAATGAAAGTCAAACACTTTCAACAAAGGTAATTGAGTCAAATGAAAGTCAAGCACATTCAAACAAAGCTTTTTGAATCAAATGAAAGTCAAATGCATTCAACAAAGCCAATTGAGTCAAACGAAAGTCAAACACTTTCAACAAAGCTAATTGAGTCAAATGAAAGTCAAAAAAATTCAAACAAAGCTTTTTGAATCAAATGAAAGTAAAATGCATTCAACAAAGCTAATTGAGTTAAATGAAAGTCAAACACTTTCTACAAAGCTTTTAGAATAAAATGAAAGTCAAATACATTCAAACAAAGCTTTTTAAATCAAATGGAAGTCAATTGCATTCCACAATGCTAATTGAGTCAAATGAAAGTCAAACACATTCTACAAAGCTAATTGAGTCAAATGAAAGTCAAACACTTTCAACAAAGGTAATTGAGTCAAATGAAAGTCAAGCACATTCAAACAAAGCTTTTTGAATCAAATGAAAGTCAAATGCATTCAACAAAGCCAATTGAGTCAAATGAGAGTCAAACACATTCAAACATAGCTTCTTGATTCAAATGAAAGTCAAATGCATTCAACAAAGCAAGTTGAGTCAAATGAAAGTCAAACACTTTCAACAAAGCTTTTATAATTAAATGAAAGTAAAACACATTCAAACAAAGCTTTTTGAATCAAATGAAAGTCAAATGCATTCAACAAAGCTATTTGAGTCAAATAAAAGTCAAAAACTTTCAACAAAGCGTTTTGAATCAAATGAAAGTCAAATACATTCAAACAAAGCCTTTTAAATCAAATGGAAGTCAATTGCATTCCACAATGCTAATTGAGTCAAATGAAAGTCAAACACATTCTACAAAGCTAATTGAGTCAAATGAAAGTCAAACACTTTCAACAAAGGTAATTGAGTCAAATGAAAGTCAAGCACATTCAAATAAAGCTTTTTGAATCAAATGAAAGTCAAATGCATTCAACAAAGCCAATTGAGTCAAATGAAAGTCAAACACATTCAAATAAAGCTTCTTGATTCAAATGAAAGTCAAATGCATTCAACAAAGCTAATTGAGTCAAATGAAAGTCAAACACTTTCAACAAAGGTAATTGAGTCAAATGAAAGTCAAACATATTCAAACAAAGCTTTTTGAATCAAATGAAAGTCAAATGCATTCAACAAAGCTAATTGAGTCAAATGAAATTCAAACACTTTCAACAAAGCGTTTAGAATCAAATGAAAGTCAAATACATTCAAACAAAGCCTTTTAAATCAAATGGAAGTCAATTGCATTCCACAATGCTAATTGAGTCAAATGAAAGTCAAACACATTCTACAAAGCTAATTGAGTCAAATGAAAGTCAAACACTTTCAACAAAGGTAATTGAGTCAAATGAAAGTCAAGCACATTCAAATAAAGCTTTTTGAATCAAATGAAAGTCAAATGCATTCAACAAAGCCAATTGAGTCAAATGAAAGTCAAACACATTCAAATAAAGCTTCTTGATTCAAATGAAAGTCAAATGCATTCAACAAAGCTAATTGAGTCAAATGAAAGTCAAACACTTTCAACAAAGGTAATTGAGTCAAATGAAAGTCAAACATATTCAAACAAAGCTTTTTGAATCAAATGAAAGTCAAATGCATTCAACAAAGCTAATTGAGTCAAATGAAATTCAAACACTTTCAACAAAGCGTTTAGAATCAAATGAAAGTCAAATACATTCAATCAAAGCTTTTTGAATCAAATGAAAGTCAATTGCATTCCACAATGCTAATTAAGTCAAATGAAAGTCAAACACATTCAAACAAAGCTTTTTGAATCAAATGAAAGTCAAATGCATTCAACAAAGCTAATTAAGTCAAACGAAAGTCAAACACTTTCAACAAAGCTAATTGAGTCAAATGAAAGTTAAAAAAATTCAAACAAAGCTTTTTGAATCAAATGAAAGTAAAATGCATTCAACAAAGCTAATTGAGTTAATTGAAAGTCAAACACTTTCTACAAAGCTTTTAGAATAAAATGAAAGTCAAATACATTCAAACAAAGCTTTTTAAATCAAATGGAAGTCAATTGCATTCCACAATGCTAATTGAGTCAAATGAAAGTCAAACACATTCTACAAAGCTAATTGAGTCAAATGAAAGTCAAACACTTTCAACAAAGGTAATTGAGTCAAATGAAAGTCAAGCACATTCAAACAAAGCTTTTTGAATCAAATGAAAGTCAAATGCATTCAACAAAGCCAATTGAGTCAAATGAAAGTCAAACACATTCAAACATAGCTTCTTGATTCAAATGAAAGTCAAATGCATTCAACAAAGCTAGTTGAGTCAAATGAAAGTCAAACACTTTCAACAAAGCTTTTACAATTAAATGAAAGTAAAACACATTCAAACAAATCTTTTTGAATCAAATGAAAGTCAAATGCATTCAACAAAGCTAATTGAGTCAAATGAAAGTCAAAAACTTTCAACAAAGCGTTTTGAATCAAATGAAAGTCAAATACATTCAAACAAAGCCTTTTAAATCAAATGGAAGTCAATTGCATTCCACAATGCTAATTGAGTCAAATGAAAGTCAAACACATTCTACAAAGCTAATTGAGTCAAATGAAAGTCAAACACTTTCAACAAAGGTAATTGAGTCAAATGAAAGTCAAGCACATTCAAACAAAGCTTTTTGAATCAAATGAAAGTCAAATGCATTCAACAAAGCCAATTGAGTCAAATGAAAGTCAAACACATTCAAATAAAGCTTCTTGATTCAAATGAAAGTCAAATGCATTCAACAAAGCTAATTGAGTCAAATGAAAGTCAAACACTTTCAACAAAGGTAATTGAGTCAAATGAAAGTCAAACATATTCAAACAAAGCTTTTTGAATTAAATGAAAGTCAAATGCATTCAACAAAGCTAATTGAGTCAAATGAAATTCAAACACTTTCAACAAAGCGTTTAGAATCAAATGAAAGTCAAATACATTCAATCAAAGCTTTTTGAATCAAATGAAAGTCAATTGCATTCTACAATGCTAATTAAGTCAAATGAAAGTCAAACACATTCAGACAAAGCTTTTTGAATCAAATGAAAGTCAAATGCATTCAACAAAGCTAATTAAGTCAAACGAAAGTCAAACACTTTCAACAAAGCTAATTGAGTCAAATGAAAGTTAAAAAAATTCAAACAAAGCTTTTTGAATCAAATGAAAGTAAAATGCATTCAACAAAGCTAATTGAGTTAATTGAAAGTTAAACACTTTCTACAAAGCTTTTAGAATAAAATGAAAGTCAAATACATTCAAACAAAGCTTTTTAAATCAAATGGAAGTCAATTGCATTCCACAATGCTAATTGAGTCAAATGAAAGTCAAACACATTCTACAAAGCTAATTGAGTCAAATGAAAGTCAAACACTTTCAACAAAGGTAATTGAGTCAAATGAAAGTCAAGCACATTCAAACAAAGCTTTTTGAATCAAATGAAAGTCAAATGCATTCAACAAAGCCAATTGAGTCAAATGAAAGTCAAACACATTCAAACATAGCTTCTTGATTCAAATGAAAGTCAAATGTATTCAACAAAGCTAATTGAGTCAAATGAAAGTCAAATACATTCAAACAAAGCCTTTTAAATCAAATGGAAGTCAATTGCATTCCACAATGCTAATTGAGTCAAATGAAAGTCAAACATATTCAACAAAGCTAATTGAGTCAAAAGAAAGTTAAACACATTCAAACAAAGCTTTTTGATTCAAATGAAAGTCTAATGCATTCAACAAAGCTAATTGAGTCAAATGAAAGTCAAACAATTTCAACAAAGGTAATTGAGTTAAATGAAAGTCATACACATTCAAATAAAGCTTTTTGAATCAAATGAAAGTCAAATGCGTTCAACAAAGCTAATTGAGTTAAATGAAAGTCAAACACTTTCAACAAAGCGTTTTGAATCAATTGAAAGTCAAATACAGTCAAACAAAGCTTTTTAAATCAAATGGAAGTCAATTGCATTCCACAATGCTAATTGAGTCAAATGAAAGTCAAAAACATTCAACAAAGCTAATTAAGTCAAAAGAAAGTCAAACACATTCAAACAAAGCTTTTTGAATCAAATGAAAGTCAAGTGCATTCAACAAAGCTAATTGAGTCAAATGAAAGTCAAACACTTTCAACAAAGCTAATTGAGTCAAATGAAAGTCAAACACATTCAAACAAAGCTTTTTGAATCAAATGAAAGTCAAATGCATTCAACAAAGCTAATTGAGTTAAATGAAAGTCAAACACTTTCAACAAAGCTTTTAGAATCTAATGAAAGTCAAATACATTCAAACAAAGCTTTTTGAATTAAACGAAAATCAAATGAATTCAACAAAGCTAATTGAGTCAAATGAAAGTCAAACACTTTCATCAAAGCTTTTAGAATCAAATGAAAGTCAAATCCATTCAAACAAAGCTTTTTGAATCAAATGAAAGTCAATTGCATTCCACAATGCTAATTGTGTCAAATGAAAGTCTAACACATTCAACGAAGCTAATTGAGTCAAATGAAAGTCAGACACATTCAAACAATGCTTTTTGAATGAAATGAAACTCAAACACATTCAACAAAGCTAATTGAGTTAAAAGAAAGTCAAACACATTCAAACAAAGCTTTTTGAATCAAATGAAAGTCAATTACATTCCACAATGCTAATTAAGTCAAATGAAAGTCAAACACATTCAGACAAAGCTTTTTGAATCAAATGAAAGTCAAATGCATTCAACAAAGCTAATTAAGTCAAACGAAAGTCAAACACTTTCAACAAAGCTAATTGAGTCAAATGAAAGTCAAAAAAATTCAAACAAAGCTTTTTGAATCAAATGAAAGTAAAATGCATTCAACAAAGCTAATTGAGTTAAATGAAAGTCAAACACTTTCTACAAAGCTTTTAGAATAAAATGAAAGTCAAATACATTCAAACAAAGCTTTTTAAATCAAATGGAAGTCAATTGCATTCCACAATGCTAATTGAGTCAAATGAAAGTCAAACACATTCTACAAAGCTAATTGAGTCAAATGAAAGTCAAACACTTTCAACAAAGGTAATTGAGTCAAATGAAAGTCAAGCACATTCAAACAAAGCTTTTTGAATCAAATGAAAGTCAAATGCATTCAACAAAGCCAATTGAGTCAAATGAAAGTCAAACACATTCAAACATAGCTTCTTGATTCAAATGAAAGTCAAATGCATTCAACAAAGCTAGTTGAGTCAAATGAAAGTCAAACACTTTCAACAAAGCTTTTACAATTAAATGAAAGTAAAACACATTCAAACAAAGCTTTTTGAATCAAATGAAAGTCAAATGCATTCAACAAAGCTAATTGAGTCAAATGAAAGTCAAAAACTTTCAACAAAGCGTTTTGAATCAAATGAAAGTCAAATACATTCAAACAAAGCCTTTTAAATCAAATGGAAGTCAATTGCATTCCACAATGCTAATTGAGTCAAATGAAAGTCAAACATATTCAACAAAGCTAATTGAGTCAAAACAAAGTTAAACACATTCAAACAAAGCTTTTTGATTCAAATGAAAGTCTAATGCATTCAACAAAGCTAATTGAGTCAAATGAAAGTCAAACAATTTCAACAAAGGTAATTGAGTCAAATGAAAGTCATACACATTCAAATAAAGCTTTTTGAATCAAATGAAAGTCAAATGCGTTCAACAAAGCTAATTGAGTTAAATGAAAGTCAAACACTTTCAACAAAGCGTTTTGAATCAATTGAAAGTCAAATACAGTCAAACAAAGCTTTTTAAATCAAATGGAAGTCAATTGCATTCCACAATGCTAATTGAGTCAAATGAAAGTCAAACACATTCAACAAAGCTAATTAAGTCAAAAGAAAGTCAAACACATTCAAACAAAGCTTTTTGAATCAAATGAAAGTCAAGTGCATTCAACAAAGCTAATTGAGTCAAATGAAAGTCAAACACTTTCAACAAAGCTAATTAAGTCAGATGAAAGTCAAACACATTCAAACAAAGCTTTTTGAATCAAATGAAAGTCAAATGCATTCAACAAAGCTAATTGAGTTAAATGAAAGTCAAACACTTTCAATAAAGCTTTTAGAATCAAATGAAAGTCAAATACATTCAAACAAAGCTAATTGAGTCAAATGAAAGTCAAAAAAATTCAAACAAAGCTTTTTGAATCAAATGAAAGTAAAATGCATTCAACAAAGCTAATTGAGTTAAATGAAAGTCAAACACTTTCTACAAAGCTTTTAGAATAAAATGAAAGTCAAATACATTCAAACAAAGCTTTTTAAATCAAATGGAAGTCAATTGCATTCCACAATGCTAATTGAGTCAAATGAAAGTCAAACACATTCTACAAAGCTAATTGAGTCAAATGAAAGTCAAACACTTTCAACAAAGGTAATTGAGTCAAATGAAAGTCAAGCACATTCAAACAAAGCTTTTTGAATCAAATGAAAGTCAAATGCATTCAACAAAGCCAATTGAGTCAAATGAGAGTCAAACACATTCAAACATAGCTTCTTGATTCAAATGAAAGTCAAATGCATTCAACAAAGCAAGTTGAGTCAAATGAAAGTCAAACACTTTCAACAAAGCTTTTATAATTAAATGAAAGTAAAACACATTCAAACAAAGCTTTTTGAATCAAATGAAAGTCAAATGCATTCAACAAAGCTATTTGAGTCAAATAAAAGTCAAAAACTTTCAACAAAGCGTTTTGAATCAAATGAAAGTCAAATACATTCAAACAAAGCCTTTTAAATCAAATGGAAGTCAATTGCATTCCACAATGCTAATTGAGTCAAATGAAAGTCAAACACATTCTACAAAGCTAATTGAGTCAAATGAAAGTCAAACACTTTCAACAAAGGTAATTGAGTCAAATGAAAGTCAAGCACATTCAAATAAAGCTTTTTGAATCAAATGAAAGTCAAATGCATTCAACAAAGCCAATTGAGTCAAATGAAAGTCAAACACATTCAAATAAAGCTTCTTGATTCAAATGAAAGTCAAATGCATTCAACAAAGCTAATTGAGTCAAATGAAAGTCAAACACTTTCAACAAAGGTAATTGAGTCAAATGAAAGTCAAACATATTCAAACAAAGCTTTTTGAATCAAATGAAAGTCAAATGCATTCAACAAAGCTAATTGAGTCAAATGAAATTCAAACACTTTCAACAAAGCGTTTAGAATCAAATGAAAGTCAAATACATTCAAACAAAGCCTTTTAAATCAAATGGAAGTCAATTGCATTCCACAATGCTAATTGAGTCAAATGAAAGTCAAACACATTCTACAAAGCTAATTGAGTCAAATGAAAGTCAAACACTTTCAACAAAGGTAATTGAGTCAAATGAAAGTCAAGCACATTCAAATAAAGCTTTTTGAATCAAATGAAAGTCAAATGCATTCAACAAAGCCAATTGAGTCAAATGAAAGTCAAACACATTCAAATAAAGCTTCTTGATTCAAATGAAAGTCAAATGCATTCAACAAAGCTAATTGAGTCAAATGAAAGTCAAACACTTTCAACAAAGGTAATTGAGTCAAATGAAAGTCAAACATATTCAAACAAAGCTTTTTGAATCAAATGAAAGTCAAATGCATTCAACAAAGCTAATTGAGTCAAATGAAATTCAAACACTTTCAACAAAGCGTTTAGAATCAAATGAAAGTCAAATACATTCAATCAAAGCTTTTTGAATCAAATGAAAGTCAATTGCATTCCACAATGCTAATTAAGTCAAATGAAAGTCAAACACATTCAAACAAAGCTTTTTGAATCAAATGAAAGTCAAATGCATTCAACAAAGCTAATTAAGTCAAACGAAAGTCAAACACTTTCAACAAAGCTAATTGAGTCAAATGAAAGTTAAAAAAATTCAAACAAAGCTTTTTGAATCAAATGAAAGTAAAATGCATTCAACAAAGCTAATTGAGTTAATTGAAAGTCAAACACTTTCTACAAAGCTTTTAGAATAAAATGAAAGTCAAATACATTCAAACAAAGCTTTTTAAATCAAATGGAAGTCAATTGCATTCCACAATGCTAATTGAGTCAAATGAAAGTCAAACACATTCTACAAAGCTAATTGAGTCAAATGAAAGTCAAACACTTTCAACAAAGGTAATTGAGTCAAATGAAAGTCAAGCACATTCAAACAAAGCTTTTTGAATCAAATGAAAGTCAAATGCATTCAACAAAGCCAATTGAGTCAAATGAAAGTCAAACACATTCAAACATAGCTTCTTGATTCAAATGAAAGTCAAATGCATTCAACAAAGCTAGTTGAGTCAAATGAAAGTCAAACACTTTCAACAAAGCTTTTACAATTAAATGAAAGTAAAACACATTCAAACAAATCTTTTTGAATCAAATGAAAGTCAAATGCATTCAACAAAGCTAATTGAGTCAAATGAAAGTCAAAAACTTTCAACAAAGCGTTTTGAATCAAATGAAAGTCAAATACATTCAAACAAAGCCTTTTAAATCAAATGGAAGTCAATTGCATTCCACAATGCTAATTGAGTCAAATGAAAGTCAAACACATTCTACAAAGCTAATTGAGTCAAATGAAAGTCAAACACTTTCAACAAAGGTAATTGAGTCAAATGAAAGTCAAGCACATTCAAACAAAGCTTTTTGAATCAAATGAAAGTCAAATGCATTCAACAAAGCCAATTGAGTCAAATGAAAGTCAAACACATTCAAATAAAGCTTCTTGATTCAAATGAAAGTCAAATGCATTCAACAAAGCTAATTGAGTCAAATGAAAGTCAAACACTTTCAACAAAGGTAATTGAGTCAAATGAAAGTCAAACATATTCAAACAAAGCTTTTTGAATTAAATGAAAGTCAAATGCATTCAACAAAGCTAATTGAGTCAAATGAAATTCAAACACTTTCAACAAAGCGTTTAGAATCAAATGAAAGTCAAATACATTCAATCAAAGCTTTTTGAATCAAATGAAAGTCAATTGCATTCCACAATGCTAATTAAGTCAAATGAAAGTCAAACACATTCAGACAAAGCTTTTTGAATCAAATGAAAGTCAAATGCATTCAACAAAGCTAATTAAGTCAAACGAAAGTCAAACACTTTCAACAAAGCTAATTGAGTCAAATGAAAGTTAAAAAAATTCAAACAAAGCTTTTTGAATCAAATGAAAGTAAAATGCATTCAACAAAGCTAATTGAGTTAATTGAAAGTTAAACACTTTCTACAAAGCTTTTAGAATAAAATGAAAGTCAAATACATTCAAACAAAGCTTTTTAAATCAAATGGAAGTCAATTGCATTCCACAATGCTAATTGAGTCAAATGAAAGTCAAACACATTCTACAAAGCTAATTGAGTCAAATGAAAGTCAAACACTTTCAACAAAGGTAATTGAGTCAAATGAAAGTCAAGCACATTCAAACAAAGCTTTTTGAATCAAATGAAAGTCAAATGCATTCAACAAAGCCAATTGAGTCAAATGAAAGTCAAACACATTCAAACATAGCTTCTTGATTCAAATGAAAGTCAAATGTATTCAACAAAGCTAATTGAGTCAAATGAAAGTCAAATACATTCAAACAAAGCCTTTTAAATCAAATGGAAGTCAATTGCATTCCACAATGCTAATTGAGTCAAATGAAAGTCAAACATATTCAACAAAGCTAATTGAGTCAAAAGAAAGTTAAACACATTCAAACAAAGCTTTTTGATTCAAATGAAAGTCTAATGCATTCAACAAAGCTAATTGAGTCAAATGAAAGTCAAACAATTTCAACAAAGGTAATTGAGTTAAATGAAAGTCATACACATTCAAATAAAGCTTTTTGAATCAAATGAAAGTCAAATGCGTTCAACAAAGCTAATTGAGTTAAATGAAAGTCAAACACTTTCAACAAAGCGTTTTGAATCAATTGAAAGTCAAATACAGTCAAACAAAGCTTTTTAAATCAAATGGAAGTCAATTGCATTCCACAATGCTAATTGAGTCAAATGAAAGTCAAAAACATTCAACAAAGCTAATTAAGTCAAAAGAAAGTCAAACACATTCAAACAAAGCTTTTTGAATCAAATGAAAGTCAAGTGCATTCAACAAAGCTAATTGAGTCAAATGAAAGTCAAACACTTTCAACAAAGCTAATTGAGTCAAATGAAAGTCAAACACATTCAAACAAAGCTTTTTGAATCAAATGAAAGTCAAATGCATTCAACAAAGCTAATTGAGTTAAATGAAAGTCAAACACTTTCAACAAAGCTTTTAGAATCTAATGAAAGTCAAATACATTCAAACAAAGCTTTTTGAATTAAACGAAAATCAAATGAATTCAACAAAGCTAATTGAGTCAAATGAAAGTCAAACACTTTCATCAAAGCTTTTAGAATCAAATGAAAGTCAAATCCATTCAAACAAAGCTTTTTGAATCAAATGAAAGTCAATTGCATTCCACAATGCTAATTGTGTCAAATGAAAGTCTAACACATTCAACGAAGCTAATTGAGTCAAATGAAAGTCAGACACATTCAAACAATGCTTTTTGAATGAAATGAAACTCAAACACATTCAACAAAGCTAATTGAGTTAAAAGAAAGTCAAACACATTCAAACAAAGCTTTTTGAATCAAATGAAAGTCAATTACATTCCACAATGCTAATTAAGTCAAATGAAAGTCAAACACATTCAGACAAAGCTTTTTGAATCAAATGAAAGTCAAATGCATTCAACAAAGCTAATTAAGTCAAACGAAAGTCAAACACTTTCAACAAAGCTAATTGAGTCAAATGAAAGTCAAAAAAATTCAAACAAAGCTTTTTGAATCAAATGAAAGTAAAATGCATTCAACAAAGCTAATTGAGTTAAATGAAAGTCAAACACTTTCTACAAAGCTTTTAGAATAAAATGAAAGTCAAATACATTCAAACAAAGCTTTTTAAATCAAATGGAAGTCAATTGCATTCCACAATGCTAATTGAGTCAAATGAAAGTCAAACACATTCTACAAAGCTAATTGAGTCAAATGAAAGTCAAACACTTTCAACAAAGGTAATTGAGTCAAATGAAAGTCAAGCACATTCAAACAAAGCTTTTTGAATCAAATGAAAGTCAAATGCATTCAACAAAGCCAATTGAGTCAAATGAAAGTCAAACACATTCAAATAAAGCTTCTTGATTCAAATGAAAGTCAAATGCATTCAACAAAGCTAATTGAGTCAAATGAAAGTCAAACACTTTCAACAAAGGTAATTGAGTCAAATGAAAGTCAAACATATTCAAACAAAGCTTTTTGAATTAAATGAAAGTCAAATGCATTCAACAAAGCTAATTGAGTCAAATGAAATTCAAACACTTTCAACAAAGCGTTTAGAATCAAATGAAAGTCAAATACATTCAATCAAAGCTTTTTGAATCAAATGAAAGTCAATTGCATTCCACAATGCTAATTAAGTCAAATGAAAGTCAAACACATTCAGACAAAGCTTTTTGAATCAAATGAAAGTCAAATGCATTCAACAAAGCTAATTAAGTCAAACGAAAGTCAAACACTTTCAACAAAGCTAATTGAGTCAAATGAAAGTTAAAAAAATTCAAACAAAGCTTTTTGAATCAAATGAAAGTAAAATGCATTCAACAAAGCTAATTGAGTTAATTGAAAGTTAAACACTTTCTACAAAGCTTTTAGAATAAAATGAAAGTCAAATACATTCAAACAAAGCTTTTTAAATCAAATGGAAGTCAATTGCATTCCACAATGCTAATTGAGTCAAATGAAAGTCAAACACATTCTACAAAGCTAATTGAGTCAAATGAAAGTCAAACACTTTCAACAAAGGTAATTGAGTCAAATGAAAGTCAAGCACATTCAAACAAAGCTTTTTGAATCAAATGAAAGTCAAATGCATTCAACAAAGCCAATTGAGTCAAATGAAAGTCAAACACATTCAAACATAGCTTCTTGATTCAAATGAAAGTCAAATGTATTCAACAAAGCTAATTGAGTCAAATGAAAGTCAAATACATTCAAACAAAGCCTTTTAAATCAAATGGAAGTCAATTGCATTCCACAATGCTAATTGAGTCAAATGAAAGTCAAACATATTCAACAAAGCTAATTGAGTCAAAAGAAAGTTAAACACATTCAAACAAAGCTTTTTGATTCAAATGAAAGTCTAATGCATTCAACAAAGCTAATTGAGTCAAATGAAAGTCAAACAATTTCAACAAAGGTAATTGAGTTAAATGAAAGTCATACACATTCAAATAAAGCTTTTTGAATCAAATGAAAGTCAAATGCGTTCAACAAAGCTAATTGAGTTAAATGAAAGTCAAACACTTTCAACAAAGCGTTTTGAATCAATTGAAAGTCAAATACAGTCAAACAAAGCTTTTTAAATCAAATGGAAGTCAATTGCATTCCACAATGCTAATTGAGTCAAATGAAAGTCAAAAACATTCAACAAAGCTAATTAAGTCAAAAGAAAGTCAAACACATTCAAACAAAGCTTTTTGAATCAAATGAAAGTCAAGTGCATTCAACAAAGCTAATTGAGTCAAATGAAAGTCAAACACTTTCAACAAAGCTAATTGAGTCAAATGAAAGTCAAACACATTCAAACAAAGCTTTTTGAATCAAATGAAAGTCAAATGCATTCAACAAAGCTAATTGAGTTAAATGAAAGTCAAACACTTTCAACAAAGCTTTTAGAATCTAATGAAAGTCAAATACATTCAAACAAAGCTTTTTGAATTAAACGAAAATCAAATGAATTCAACAAAGCTAATTGAGTCAAATGAAAGTCAAACACTTTCATCAAAGCTTTTAGAATCAAATGAAAGTCAAATCCATTCAAACAAAGCTTTTTGAATCAAATGAAAGTCAATTGCATTCCACAATGCTAATTGTGTCAAATGAAAGTCTAACACATTCAACGAAGCTAATTGAGTCAAATGAAAGTCAGACACATTCAAACAATGCTTTTTGAATGAAATGAAACTCAAACACATTCAACAAAGCTAATTGAGTTAAAAGAAAGTCAAACACATTCAAACAAAGCTTTTTGAATCAAATGAAAGTCAATTACATTCCACAATGCTAATTAAGTCAAATGAAAGTCAAACACATTCAGACAAAGCTTTTTGAATCAAATGAAAGTCAAATGCATTCAACAAAGCTAATTAAGTCAAACGAAAGTCAAACACTTTCAACAAAGCTAATTGAGTCAAATGAAAGTCAAAAAAATTCAAACAAAGCTTTTTGAATCAAATGAAAGTAAAATGCATTCAACAAAGCTAATTGAGTTAAATGAAAGTCAAACACTTTCTACAAAGCTTTTAGAATAAAATGAAAGTCAAATACATTCAAACAAAGCTTTTTAAATCAAATGGAAGTCAATTGCATTCCACAATGCTAATTGAGTCAAATGAAAGTCAAACACATTCTACAAAGCTAATTGAGTCAAATGAAAGTCAAACACTTTCAACAAAGGTAATTGAGTCAAATGAAAGTCAAGCACATTCAAACAAAGCTTTTTGAATCAAATGAAAGTCAAATGCATTCAACAAAGCCAATTGAGTCAAATGAAAGTCAAACACATTCAAACATAGCTTCTTGATTCAAATGAAAGTCAAATGCATTCAACAAAGCTAGTTGAGTCAAATGAAAGTCAAACACTTTCAACAAAGCTTTTACAATTAAATGAAAGTAAAACACATTCAAACAAAGCTTTTTGAATCAAATGAAAGTCAAATGCATTCAACAAAGCTAATTGAGTCAAATGAAAGTCAAAAACTTTCAACAAAGCGTTTTGAATCAAATGAAAGTCAAATACATTCAAACAAAGCCTTTTAAATCAAATGGAAGTCAATTGCATTCCACAATGCTAATTGAGTCAAATGAAAGTCAAACATATTCAACAAAGCTAATTGAGTCAAAACAAAGTTAAACACATTCAAACAAAGCTTTTTGATTCAAATGAAAGTCTAATGCATTCAACAAAGCTAATTGAGTCAAATGAAAGTCAAACAATTTCAACAAAGGTAATTGAGTCAAATGAAAGTCATACACATTCAAATAAAGCTTTTTGAATCAAATGAAAGTCAAATGCGTTCAACAAAGCTAATTGAGTTAAATGAAAGTCAAACACTTTCAACAAAGCGTTTTGAATCAATTGAAAGTCAAATACAGTCAAACAAAGCTTTTTAAATCAAATGGAAGTCAATTGCATTCCACAATGCTAATTGAGTCAAATGAAAGTCAAACACATTCAACAAAGCTAATTAAGTCAAAAGAAAGTCAAACACATTCAAACAAAGCTTTTTGAATCAAATGAAAGTCAAGTGCATTCAACAAAGCTAATTGAGTCAAATGAAAGTCAAACACTTTCAACAAAGCTAATTAAGTCAGATGAAAGTCAAACACATTCAAACAAAGCTTTTTGAATCAAATGAAAGTCAAATGCATTCAACAAAGCTAATTGAGTTAAATGAAAGTCAAACACTTTCAATAAAGCTTTTAGAATCAAATGAAAGTCAAATACATTCAAACAAAGCTTTTTGAATCAAATGAAAGTCAATTGCATTCCACAATGCTAATTGAGTCAAATGAAGGTCAAACACATTCAACGAAGCTAATTGAGTCAAATGAAAGTCAAACACATTCAAAGAAAGCTTCTTGATTCAAATGAAAGTCAAATGCATTCAACAAAGCTAGTTGAGTCAAATGAAAGTCAAACACTTTCAACAAAGCGTTTAGAATAAAATGAAAGTCAAATACATTCAATCAAAGCTTTTTGAATCAAATGAAAGTCAATTGCATTCCACAATGCTAATTAAATCAAATGAAAGTCAAACACATTCAACAAAGCTAAATGAGTCAAAAGAAAGTCAAACACAATCAAACAAAGCTTTTTGAATCAAATGAAAGTCAAACACATTCAACAAAGCTAATTGAGTCAAAAGAAAGTTAAACACATTCAAACAAAGCTTTTTGAATCAAATGAAAGTCAAATGCATTCAACAAAGCTAATTGAGTCAAATGAAAGTCAAACAATTTCAACAAAGCTAATTGAGTCAAATGAAAGTCATACACATTCAAATAAAGCTTTTTGAATCAAATGAAAGTCAAATGCGTTCAACAAAGCTAATTGAGTTAAATGAAAGTCAAACACTTTCTACAAAGCTTTTAGAATAAAATGAAAGTCAAATACATTCAAACAAAGCTTTTTAAATCAAATGGAAGTCAATTGCATTCCACAATGCTAATTGAGTCAAATGAAAGTCAAACACATTCTACAAAGCTAATTGAGTCAAATGAAAGTCAAACACTTTCAACAAAGGTAATTGAGTCAAATGAAAGTCAAGCACATTCAAACAAAGCTTTTTGAATCAAATGAAAGTCAAATGCATTCAACAAAGCCAATTGAGTCAAATGAAAGTCAAACACATTCAAACATAGCTTCTTGATTCAAATGAAAGTCAAATGCATTCAACAAAGCTAGTTGAGTCAAATGAAAGTCAAACACTTTCAACAAAGCTTTTACAATTAAATGAAAGTAAAACACATTCAAACAAAGCTTTTTGAATCAAATGAAAGTCAAATGCATTCAACAAAGCTAATTGAGTCAAATGAAAGTCAAAAACTTTCAACAAAGCGTTTTGAATCAAATGAAAGTCAAATACATTCAAACAAAGCCTTTTAAATCAAATGGAAGTCAATTGCATTCCACAATGCTAATTGAGTCAAATGAAAGTCAAACATATTCAACAAAGCTAATTGAGTCAAAACAAAGTTAAACACATTCAAACAAAGCTTTTTGATTCAAATGAAAGTCTAATGCATTCAACAAAGCTAATTGAGTCAAATGAAAGTCAAACAATTTCAACAAAGGTAATTGAGTCAAATGAAAGTCATACACATTCAAATAAAGCTTTTTGAATCAAATGAAAGTCAAATGCGTTCAACAAAGCTAATTGAGTTAAATGAAAGTCAAACACTTTCAACAAAGCGTTTTGAATCAATTGAAAGTCAAATACAGTCAAACAAAGCTTTTTAAATCAAATGGAAGTCAATTGCATTCCACAATGCTAATTGAGTCAAATGAAAGTCAAACACATTCAACAAAGCTAATTAAGTCAAAAGAAAGTCAAACACATTCAAACAAAGCTTTTTGAATCAAATGAAAGTCAAGTGCATTCAACAAAGCTAATTGAGTCAAATGAAAGTCAAACACTTTCAACAAAGCTAATTGAGTCAGATGAAAGTCAAACACATTCAAACAAAGCTTTTTGAATCAAATGAAAGTCAAATGCATTCAACAAAGCTAATTGAGTTAAATGAAAGTCAAACACTTTCAATAAAGCTTTTAGAATCAAATGAAAGTCAAATACATTCAAACAAAGCTTTTTGAATCAAATGAAAGTCAATTGCATTCCACAATGCTAATTGAGTCAAATGAAGGTCAAACACATTCAACGAAGCTAATTGAGTCAAATGAAAGTCAAACACATTCAAACAAAGCTTCTTGATTCAAATGAAAGTCAAATGCATTCAACAAAGCTAGTTGAGTCAAATGAAAGTCAAACACTTTTAACAAAGCGTTTAGAATAAAATGAAAGTCAAATACATTCAATCAAAGCTTTTTGAATCAAATGAAAGTCAATTGCATTCCACAATGCTAATTAAATCAAATGAAAGTCAAACACATTCAACAAAGCTAAATGAGTCAAAAGAAAGTCAAACACAATCAAACAAAGCTTTTTGAATCAAATGAAAGTCAAACACATTCAACAAAGCTAATTGAGTCAAAAGAAAGTTAAACACATTCAAACAAAGCTTTTTGAATCAAATGAAAGTCAAATGCATTCAACAAAGCTAATTGAGTCAAATGAAAGTCAAACAATTTCAACAAAGCTAATTGAGTCAAATGAAAGTCATACACATTCAAATAAAGCTTTTTGAATCAAATGAAAGTCAAATGCGTTCAACAAAGCTAATTGAGTTAAATGAAAGTCAAACACTTTCAACAAACCGTTTTGAATCAATTGAAAGTCAAATACATTCAAACAAAGCTTTTTAAATCAAATGGAAGTCAATGGCATTCCACAATGCTAATTGAGTCAAATGAAAGTCAAACACATTCAACAAAGCTAATTGAGTCAAAAGAAAGTCAAACACATTCAAACAAAGCTTTTTGAATCAAATGAAAGTCAAATGCATTCAACAAAGAGAATTCAGTCAAATGAAAGTCAAACACTTTCAACAAAGCTAATTGAGTCAAATGAAAGTCAAACACATTCAAACAAAGCTTTTTGAATCAAATGAAAGTCAAATGCATTCAACAAAGCTAATTGAGTACAATGAAAGTCAAACACTTTCAATAAAGCTTTTAGAATCAAATGAAAGTCAAATACATTCAAACAAAGCTTTTTGAATCAAATGAAAGTCAATTGCATTCCACAATGCTAATTGAGTCAAATGAAGGTCAAACACATTCAACGAAGCTAATTGAGTCAAATGAAAGTCAAACACATTCAAACAAAGCTTCTTGATTCAAATGAAAGTCAAATGCATTCAACAAAGCTAGTTGAGTCAAATGAAAGTCAAACACTTTCAACAAAGCGTTTAGAATAAAATGAAAGTCAAATACATTCAATCAAAGCTTTTTGAATCAAATGAAAGTCAATTGCATTCCACAATGCTAATTAAATCAAATGAAAGTCAAACACATTCAACAAAGCTAAATGAGTCAAAAGAAAGTCAAACACAATCAAACAAAGCTTTTTGAATCAAATGAAAGTCAAACACATTCAACAAAGCTAATTGAGTCAAAAGAAAGTTAAACACATTCAAACAAAGCTTTTTGAATCAAATGAAAGTCAAATTCATTCAACAAAGCTAATTGAGTCAAATGAAAGTCAAACAATTTCAACAAAGCTAATTGAGTCAAATGAAAGTCATACACATTCAAATAAAGCTTTTTGAATCAAATGAAAGTCAAATGCGTTCAACAAAGCTAATTGAGTTAAATGAAAGTCAAACACTTTCAACAAACCGTTTTGAATCAATTGAAAGTCAAATACATTCAAACAAAGCTTTTTAAATCAAATGGAAGTCAATGGCATTCCACAATGCTAATTGAGTCAAATGAAAGTCAAACACATTCAACAAAGCTAATTGAGTCAAAAGAAAGTCAAACACATTCAAACAAAGCTTTTTGAATCAAATGAAAGTCAAATGCATTCAACAAAGCGAATTCAGTCAAATGAAAGTCAAACACTTTCAACAAAGCTAATTGAGTCAAATGAAAGTCAAACACATTCAAACAAAGCTTTTTGAATCAAATGAAAGTCAAATGCATTCAACAAAGCTAATTGAGTTAAATGAAAGTCAAACAATTTCAATAAAGCTTTTAGAATCAAATGAAAGTCAAATACATTCAAACAAAGCTTTTTGAATCAAATGAAAGTCAATTGCATTCCACAATGCTAATTGAGTCAAATGAAGGTCAAACACATTCAACGAAGCTAATTGAGTCAAATGAAAGTCAAACACATTCAAACAAAGCTTCTTGATTCAAATGAAAGTCAAATGCATTCAACAAAGCTAGTTGAGTCAAATGAAAGTCAAACACTTTCAACAAAGCGTTTAGAATAAAATGAAAGTCAAATACATTCAATCAAAGCTTTTTGAATCAAATGAAAGTCTATTGCATTCCACAATGCTAATTAAATCAAATGAAAGTCAAACACATTCAACAAAGCTAAATGAGTCAAAAGAAAGTCAAACACATTCAAACAAAGCTTTTTGAATCAAATGAAAGTCAAATGCATTCAACAAAGCTAATTGAGTCAAATTTAAATCAAACACTTTCAACAAAGCTAATTGAGTCAAATGAAAGTCAAACACATTCAAACAAAGCTTTTTGATTCAAATGAAAGTCAAATGCGTTCAACAAAGCTAATTGAGTTAAATGAAAGTCAAACACTTTCATCAAAGCTTTTTGAATCAAATAAAAGTCAAATGCATTCAACAAAGCTAATTGAGTCAAATGAAAGTCAAACAATTTCAACAAAGCTAATTGAGTCAAATGAAAGTCATAGACATTCAAATAAAGCTTTTGAATCAAATGAAAGTCAAATGCGTTCAACAAAGCTAATTGAGTTAAATGAAAGTCAAATACATTCAACAAAGCTAATTGAGTCAAAAGAAAGTCAAACACATTCAAACAAAGCTTTTTGAATCAAATGAAAGTCAAATGCATTCAACAAAGCTAATTGAGTCAAATGAAATTCAAACACTTTCAACAAAGCTAATTGAGTCAAATGAAAGTCAAACACATTCAAACAAAGCTTTTTGAATCAAATGAAAGTCAAATGCATTCAACAAAGCTAATTGAGTTAAATGAAAGTCAAACACTTTCAACAAAGCTTCTTGAATCAAATGAAAGTCAAATACATTCAAACAATGCTTTTTGAATTAAACGAAAATCAAATGAATTCAACAAAGCTAATTGAGTCCAATGAAAGTCAAACACTTTCATCAAAGCTTTTAGATTCAAATGAAAGTTAAATACATTCAAACAAAGCTTTTTGAATCAAATGAAAGTCAATAGCATTCCACAATGCTAATTGTGTCAAATGAAATCTAACACATTCAACGAAGCTAATTGAGTCAAATAAAAGTCAAACACATTCAAACAAAGCTTTTTGAATCAAATGCATTCAACAAAGCCAATTGAGTCAAATGAAAGTCTAACACATTCAACAAAGCTTTTAGAATCAAATGAAAGTAAAACACATTCAAACAAAGCTTTTTGAATCAAATGAATGTCAAATGCATTCAACAAAGCTAATTGAGTGAAATGAAACTCAAACACATTCAACAAAGCTAATTGAGTTAAAAGAAAGTCAAACACATTCAAACAAATCTTTTTAAATCAAATGAAAGTCAAATGCATTCAACAAGCCAATTGAGTCAAATGAAAGTCAAACACATTCAAATAAAGCTTCTTGATTCAAATGAAAGTCAAATGCATTCAACAAAGCTAATTGAGTCAAATGAAAGTCAAACACTTTCAACAAAGCTTTAAGAATCAAATGAAAGTAAAACACATTCAAACAAAGCTTTTTGAATCAAATGAATTTCAAATGCATTCAACAAAGCTAATTGAGTGAAATGAAACTCAAACACATTCAACAAAGCTAATTGAGTTAAAAGAAAGTCAAACACATTCAAACAAAGCTTTTGGAATCAAATGAAAGTCAAATGCATTCAACAAAGCTAGTTGAGTCAAATGAAAGTCAAACACTTTCAACAAAGCTTTTTGAATCAAATGAAAGTCAAATACATTCAAACAAAGCTTTTTGAATCAAATGGAAGTCAATTGCATTCCACAATGCTAATTGAGTCATATGAAAGTCAAACACATTCAATGAAGCTAATTGAGTCAAATGAAAGTGAAACACATTCAAACAAAGCTTTTTGAATCAAATGAAAGTCAAATGCATTCAACAAAGCCAATTGAGTCAAATGAAAGTCAAATACATTAAAATAAAGCTTCTTGATTCAAATGAAAGTCAAATGCATTAAACAAAGCTAATTGTGTCAAATGAAGTCAAACACTTTCAACAAAGCTTTTAGAATCAAATGAAAGTCAAACACATTCAAACAAAGCTTTTTGAATCAAATGAAAGTCAAATGCATTCAATAAAGCTAATTGAGTCAAATGAAAGTCAAACACTTTCAACAAAGCGTTTAGAATCAAATAAAAGTCATATACATTCAATCAAAGCTTTTTGAATCAAATGAAAGTCAATTGCATTCCACAATGCTAATTGAGTCAAATGAAAGTCAAACATATTCAATAAAGCTAATTGAGTCAAAAGAAAGTAAAACACATTGAAACAAAGCTTTTTGAACCAAATGAAAGTAAAATGCATTCAACAAAGCTAATTGAGTCAAATGAAAGTCAAACACTTTCAACAAAGCGTTTAGAATCAAATAAAAGTCAAATACATTCAATCAAAGCTTTTTGAATCAAATGAAAGTCAATTGCATTCCACAATGCTAATTAATTCAAATGAAAGTCAAACACATTCAACAAAGCTAATTGAGTCAAAAGAAAGTCAATAACTTTCAGACAAAGCTTTTTGAATCAAATGAAAGTCAAATGCATTCAACAAAGCTAATTGAGTCAAACGAAAGTCAAACACTTTCAACAAAGCTAATTGAGTCAAATAAAAGTCAAACACATTCAAACAAAGCTTTTTGATTCAAATAAAAGTCAAATGCATTCAACAAAGCTAATTGAGTCAAATGAAAGTCAAACACTTTCAACAAAGCTTTTAGAATCAAATGAAAGTCAAACACATTCAAACAAAGCTTTTTGAATCAAATGAAAATCAAATGAATTCAACAAAGCTAATTGAGTCAAATGAAAGTCAAACACTTTCGTCAAAGCTTTTAGAATCAAATTAAAGTCAAATATATTCAAACAAAGTTTTTTGAATCAAATGAAAGTCAATTGCATTCCACAATGCTAATTGAGTCAAATGAAGGTCAAACACATTCAACGCAGCTAATTGAGTCAAATGAAAGTCAAACACATTCAAACAAAGCTTTTTGAATCAAATGAAAGTCAAATGCATTCAACAAAGCTAGTTAAGTCAAATGAAAGTCAAACACTTTCAACAAAGCGTTTAGAATCAAATGAAAGTCAAATACATTCAATCAAAGCTTTTTGAATCAAATGAAAGTCAATTGCATTCCACAATGTTAATTAAATCAAATGAAAGTCAAACACATTCAACAAAGCTAATTGAGTCAAAAGAAAGTCAAACACATTCAAACAAAGTTTTTTGAATCAAATGAAAGTCAAATACATTCAACAAAGCTAATTGAGTCAAATGAAAGTCAAACACTTTCAACAAAGCTAATTGAGTCAAATGAAAGTCAAACACATTCAAACAAAGCTTTTTGATTCAAATGAAAGTCAAATGCATTCAACAAAGCTAATTGAGTTAAATGAAAGTCAAACACTTTCAACAAAGGTTTTTGTATCAAATGAAAGTCAAATACATTCAAACAAAGCTTTTTGTATAAAACGAAAATCAAATGAATTCAACAAAGCTAATTGAGTCAAATAAAAGTCAAACACTTTCATCACAGCTTTTAGAATAAAATGAAAGTCAAATACATTTAAATTAAGCTTTTTAAATCAATTCGAAGTCAATTGCATTCCACAATGCTAATTGAGTCAAATGAAAGTCAAACACATTTAAGGAAGCTAATTGAGTCAAATGAAAGTGAAACACATTCAAACAAAGTTTTTTGAATCAAATGAGAGTCAAATGCATTCAACAAAGCCAATTGAGTCAAATGAAAGTCAAACACATTCAAATAAAGCTTCTTGATTCAAATGAAAGTCAAATGCATTCAACAAAGCTAATTCTGTCAAATGAAAGTCAAACACTTTCAACAAAGCTTTTAGAATCAAATGAAAGTCAAACACATTCAAACATAGCTTTTTGAATCAAATGAAAGTCAAATGTATTCAACAACGCTAACAAAGTTGAATGAAAGTCAAACACATTCTATTTAATTGAGTCAAAAGAAAGTCAAACACATTCAAACAAAGCTTTCTGAATCAAATGAAAGTAAAATGCATTCAAGAAAGCTAATTGAGTCAAATGAAAGTCAAACACTTTTAACAAAGCTAATTGAGTCAAATAAAAGTCAAACACATTCAAACAAAGCTTTTTGATTCAAATGAAAGTCAAATGCATTCAACAAAGCTAATTGAGTCAAATGAAAGTCAAACACTTTCAACAAAGCTTTTAGAATCAAATGAAAGTCAAACACATTCAAACAAAGCTTTTTGAATCAAATGAAAGTCAATTGCATTCCACAATGTTAATTAAATCAAATGAAAGTCAAACACTTTCATCAAAGCTAATTGAGTCAAATGAAAGTCAAACACTTTCATCAAAGCTTTTAGAATCAAATGAAAGTCAAATACATTCAAACAAAGCTTTTTGAATCAAATGGAAGTCAATTGCATTCCACAATGCTAATTGAGTCAAATGAAAGTCAAACACATTCAACGAAGCTAATTGAGTCAAATGAAAGTCAAACACATTCAAACAAAGCTTTTTGAATCAAATGAAAGTCAAATGCATTCAACAAAGCCAATTGAGTCAAATGAAAGTCAAACACATTCAAATAAAGTTTCTTGATTCAAATGAAAGTCAAATGCATTCAACAAAGCTAATTGTGTCAAATGAAAGACAAACACTTTCAACTAAGCTTTTAGAATCAAATGAAAGTCAAACACATTCAAACAAAAATTTTTGAATCAAATGAAAGTCAAATGCATTCAATAAAGCTAATTGAGTCAAACGAAAGTCAAACACTTTCAACAAAGCGTTTAGAATCAAATAAAAGTCAAATACATTCAAACAAAGCTTTTTGAATCAAATGAAAGTCAATTGCATTCCACAATGCTAATTGAGTCAAATGAAAGTCAAACACATTCAACGAAGCTAATTGAGTCAAATGAAAGTCAAATACATTCAAACAATGCTTTTTGAATCAAATGAAATTCAAATGCATTCAACAAAGCTAATTGAGTCAAATGAAAGTCAAACACTTTCAACAAAGCTAATTGAGTCAAATGAAAGTCAAAAACATTCAAACAAAGCTTTTTGATTCAAATGAAAGTCAAATGCATTCAACAAAGCTAAATGAGTCAAATGAAAGTCAAACACTTTCAACAAAGCGTTTAGAATCAAATGAAAGTCAAATACATTCAATCAAAGCTTTTTGAATCAAATGAAAGTCAATTGCATTCCACAATGCTAATTAAGTCAAATGAAAGTCAAACACATTCAACAAAGCTAATTGAGTCAAAAGAACGTCAAACACATTCAGACAAAGCTTTTTGAATGAAATGAAAGTCAAATGCATTCAAAAAAGCTAATTAAGTCAAACGAAAGTCAAACACTTTTTACAAAGCTAATTGAGTTAAATGAAGTCAAATGCATTCAACAAAGCTAATTGAGCTAAATGAAAGTCAAATGCATTCAACAAAGCTAATTGAGTCAAATGAAAGTCAAACACATTCAAACAAAGCTTTTTGATTCAAATGAAAGTCAATTGCATTCAACAAAGCTAATTGAGTTAAATGAAAGTCAACCACTTTCAATAAAGCTTTTAGAATCAAATGAAAGTCAAATACATTCAAACAAAGCTTTTTGAATTAAACGAAAATCAAATGAATTCAACAAAGCTAATTGAGTCAAATGAAAGTCAAACACTTTCATCAAAGCTTTTAGAATCAAATGAAAGTCAAATACATTTAAACAAAGCTTTTTGAATCTAATGAAAGTCAATTGCATTCCACAATGCTAATTGTGTCAAATGAAAGTCTAACACATTCAACGAAGCTAATTGAGTCAAATGAAAGTCAAACACATTCAAACAAAGCTTTTTGAATCAAATGAAAGTCAAATGCATTCAACAAAGCCAATTGAGTCAAATGAAAGTCAAACACATTAAAACATAGCTTTTTGATTCAAATGAAAGTCAAATGCATCAACAAAGCTAATTGAGTCAAATGAAAGTCAAACACTTTCAACAAAGCTTTTAGAATCAAATGAAAGTAAAACACATTTAAACAAAGCTTTTTGAATCAAATGAATGTCAAATTCATTCAACAAAGCTAATTGAGTCAAATGAAACTCAAACACATTCAACAAAGCTAATTAAGTTAAAAGAAAGTCAAACACTTTCAAACAAAGCTTTTTGAATCAAATGAAAGTCAAATGCATTCAACAAAGCCAATTGAGGCAAATGAAAGTCATACACATTCAATAATCATGATAAGAGCATGATAGGGCATAATAAAGCTTGATAATGATAGCAAGATCCTAGGCATGATACTAACAAGATTAATAACAAATCCTAGCATGTCACTAAGTAATAAAGATCAAAGCTTTAACCCTAACATGGTACTAACATGATAACATGACATTAGAAAAGAGTAAAGGCACCCTAAACATGATACTAGAAAGCATTAAAAACATCCTAACATGATACTAGGAATTATAAAATAATAATAAACATGCAATCTACATTGAAAGAGAGTAATAAGATTACAACTTTGAAGCCTCGTACCTCTTTCTAATAACCAAATACACAAGTTAGTAAACTTCAATGAAAATAATACGGAATAATTAAATAATTAAATTAAAATCAAGTTAAATAAAGTTTTGACTAGTTTTGGACCAACCCTCAGAAAATATCAAACCTTGCACGTCTAGGGCGAAGGCAACTTCGAACTTGGATAGGTGATTCTAAGTCTAATGTACGCGGAATATTGTATGTAAAAACTAGCTTAGAAAAGAGAGAGAGAAAGCATGAATTGCTCAAGAGAGAAAAGAATAAGAATTGATAATGATTGATGATTCTGAAAACAGGAGTTCGGACGCTATTTATAATGAAAATAATCCGGAAAATCACGGAATTTGATAAGGAATAAAACTCCACGCTGTCGCCAGGAATTAACTCTGTCGCGCGGCGACAGACTTGTCGTTTGGCGACAGCCTGTATAAGCGCGTTTTTCTTCACACGGAATCCGATCTTTAATCAACTTGATCTACGGAATCCGTACGGAAGATAAAATACATATTTTAAGATACCAAAATAATATTTTATTCCAAATAAAAAACCTTTAAAGATAATTAAATATTAATCCTATCAATATTAGAATTAAAAGGAACTTTCTAGAAACTTCAAGAAAACTATAATTAATCCTAATAATTTTAGGAATAGTAATTAATATTGGGCCCTCCTCTAGATCATTGGGCCGTATTTAAATAAAACACTGGGCCCAGTTTAGTATTTTGGCCATAACTTCCTCAATATTCATCGGAATTGGGCTTATAACATATCGTTGGAAAGGTCTTTTCGAGCTCCATCCAACTACACCATTATTGGACCCTTATCATGGACCAAAATAAACTGAAATGGACATTTTCAAATAAATAAAGTCATTTTCAAAAACAGAGAGAAAAGAAATTAATTAAAACTAAACCGCGACACTTGACTTTCGAATCATTTTCACCTAATTCGATAACAACACAACGCACAAGGCATTCATCACTGGGTTTGGTTTTGGGGAGACACAAATGGGTGTCTACAGAAGCCCCCACTTTGACTGAGTTTGGAGAAACTTATGTTTCAAAAACGAAAGTCAAAGTAGCGATAGGGACGGAGAATGATTCAAAATGTTCTGCAATTCCAAATCATTCTTATAACGCCGATACCTGCAAAACTAATCATTAGTTAAAACAGATAAAAGAGTTAAGAAACGCGTATCTTGCACCGTCGAGCACACGTCTCTGGACTAACTGTTTTGTTGTTGCTTCTTTTGTTGTTTGTGACAACCTCCACCGTGCCTCGTGAACGCCATCCTTGAAGATAACCATATGTCGTCGCCTTCAATATCCTTGGTGATAATCCTCCACAGTATTTCGGGAACATCATCGAAAATAACTGTATGTCGTCATCTCCTGGGTGTGGCCATACGTCGCCACAGCAGTATGTCGCCGCTATAGACAATCTCTTCTTTACCTTGAGGGATCGCCGAAGGTAACCTTGCTTCCCCATCTCCACCATTTGTGACACTACCTCGTCACGACCGTACTTCGCCGCTAAACAATTTCCCCTTATGTTGAGACATTGTTAAAGAATCACTTTACCTATTGACCCTTAATATCATTATTTATCATTGTTTTTATATTTGTGCCAGTACTTTGGTGCTTTTGCCTTTGTGAACCATTACTTTGGTGCGTTTATTGAACCTATATTTCGGTGCTTTGAACCATTATTTCGGTGCCTTGAACCATTATTTCGGTGCCTTATTTGTTGAACCATTATTTCGGTGCCTTATTATGAGCCAATACTTAGGCGCTTTAAGCTAAAGTGAGACGATCTTTCATCAAGTCGATCACTCAGTGCATTTGATCAAGCTGACTAAATCATGTCAATTACTTAAAGGGGCTAACTGGCGTACCAAGGAACCCAAATTACTAAACTGGACCCACAAAACCATAAGGAGAGGCCCGGCACTCTGTCACCGCTCCAGCGCTGACCAAAAGTTCCTGTCGCGAGCATTTGCATCTGTCGCCTCGCGACAATTCTATCGTTTGGCGACAGAATCGGGGTTTTAAAAACCCGTCTTCTTCTTCTTTCTCATTTCGCTGCTCTGTTGTTCATTGCTCGGTTTCGCTCCGAACTTTCAATTTGGTCGTTTCCTTACAACCAAATCTGCTCAATTCTTTTGCAAATTAAGGCTCTTCACATATGATTTACTGATCCATATAATTTTTGCTCAAACTCCTCTCATCTTGGAAGAATCTCATATATCTATATTCGCGGTTTTTCGAAAAAATCCGGGAATATTCTTGCTCGCTGGAATGTACCTGCATCTATATTTCAGACTATAGGACTTTGCTCATCTTTTATTATCTTAGGGTTGACCTAAGGCTTAGTGTTGCTTGACTCATTGATTTGACATGACTTAACTCAAATCGTTTGACACATGTGTTAGACTCAACTCGATGTGATATGACACAACATGACTCAATGTACATGACTCGAAAATGCAAAAGTGCAAAAATTTTCCGTCATTTTTGTGGAGGGTACCGACTTTCTCCCAAAAAAGAAAGACGCGAAAAAGAATCGAAGTGTTTAATGGTGCATGTTGAATGAGCTTAATCAAGTATATGCATTTGATACTATTCCTCAAGGTGCAAGGATTAATTCATCCTAAACTATTTTAATTGACTCGATTATGAAAATATTTAGGTAACTCAGGCATGGAGGCTAAGCACTTCATACTTTGATGCAATGATGATTATAAGCGATGAGTGATTTGTGATATGACAAAGCATGCTTCAACGTTATGTTAAGAATTCGTGACAAAGGGTTCCTAGTTGGAAGTCTATTTGGTCATGTATCTGTGATGTGTGTGAAAGTGACACTAAAGTCAGGCTGCAAAAGCTAAGTGTATGGAAAAGTATTATTTGCTAAGAGTCAAATAATGATGACTCTTAGGCTAGGTAGGCTAATGATGTAAGGATCAAGCCCCCAAGTCTAGCTCTAAGTAATTAAATAGGGATGAGCATTGGAGATCCCTTGATATGATCATGGTGTAAGTGTGTGAATGTGAAAATGAATGCATTTTTATTATGGTCGCACCTCAATATGAGGTTGCCTACGTATCCGTTAGGAATCAGGCCAAACGTAGCTCTAGCCGAACCTCACACAAGTGTGTGTATACCTCAAAAAGGTCTTTTTAAGGGTTGTAACGTGGTTAGGCTAAAGGTTAGAGAAGAAGGGGATAAAAGCTCAAGACCCTAAATAAGCCCCCCAAGGTGTGCAACCTTGCTTTTAATTTGAATCTTTGTATTTTTATGCTTGAGGTTTTTTCTCACTTTTGAGATTTCTTTCTTTTTTTTTTTTTTTTTTTTTTTGCTCTTTTCTTTTATTTTTGCTTTTGCATTTATTTTCATATTCGCATTTTTTCATTTTTAGTGTGGGCAATCTCGATCATGCGGTCTATCACTCACTTGGCATTCATGTTTCTCAGGCACGGTACCGAGCACTCGATAAGAAACGCAATTTGAGACATGTTCTTATCAAAGATATTTTCATATCAAAGACATTGGAACACTTGCCCTTTTGTACACTTTTATTATTTTTATTTTATTATTTTGAGATCACTCTAGCTTTTGTATTTAGAACTTGCATAAGTTGCACACCATCCCCTCCCAAGGTTAAGTAGATGTGGGTTGAAAAAAAATGAAAGGTCTATCGTTAGACGAGGCTCAAAGTGGTTTATCAAAAAAAAGATTGTATATAATTAAAGGGTGAAGACGATATGACATGGCTACAAGGGGTGCCTCAAATCATTGGTATACCTTGTGCTTAATTCGGCGATTTTTATTTATTTATTTATTATTTTTATTATTATTATTTTTTTTTTTTGAAAATGCAATGCAATGATCATATTCAAGGAAATAAAATGCTCATTTTATTAAAAGGGAAAAAAGAAAAAACTTACAAAGTAAATCTAAGGAAAATGCAAGGTGCCTATGCTAGACTTTATTGGGGAAAGTAAAGAAGGAAAAAAAAAAGAAATAGAAGAAAGAGGTCACGAAATCTTGTCGTTGAAGCTCGCCTCTTTTCTTATGCTTTATCATCACCCGGTCTTCTTGCCGACTGGAGGTATAGGAAGTTTGTTATTGTCGATCAAATATTGGATGGCCTCCTTTAGCTTCCAACAGCTCTCAGTAGTATGACCCCTACCTTGATGGTACTTACAATGTGCATCTGGATTCCAACTAGGCAATCTCTTTTCAGGTGTGGGATCTTGAATAGGTCCAATGGGAGTAATGAGCCCTTTAGTATGGAGTCGATCGAAGGCAATATCATAGCTCATCCCAATAGGAGTGAATTCTTTCCTTAATTCTTTCTTAGATTCTTGGTTATTCGTGGCTAAGACTTCATTGAGGTCATGATGAGTGACATTTTTGGCACTCATTTGGTTTCTTTTTGGATGATTTTTATTTCATTTTATCTCTCTTTTCTTTAGTTTTCCTTGGTTTTATTCTTGTTTTCCTCATTTTATGCTTTTTATAGTTTATTTCTCTTTTTCATGTCTTTTTCTAGTTTATTTGTTATTTTTCTCTTTTACTTGTTTTTTATCTTTTGCTTGTAGGTGGTAATCGATTGTCTTAGAATTCCCGAGCCTCCTCTCCACGATTTTTCATTTCTTTTATGCCTAGAGAAGGTGCAAGAAGTTTCAAGTCAAAGGTGGATCCAAGGGGCAAGCTTCAAGGCTTTGTTTGTGCCTTATTCATGGCTTTCATTATTCAAGAAGTTCAAGAAAGTTTCTGCCCACCTTGTCCTCCATCATCATCATCATAGGTGCGTGCATCACTTGAGCTAGGACGAAGAGAAGAAGGGGAGGAAACCCAGGAACGTGCGGGCGCACACAGGGAGTGTGCGGCCGCACAGTGGTCGTGTGCGGGCGCACACCAGGTACGTGCGGGCGCACATGCCTGGGTGTGTCCCGTGCGTGCCTTTCTCCCTCCTCCGAGCGCCCGCACTTACGAGGGTCTATTTTTGGGCGTCTTTACCGACCTCCTCCTTGTATATATAGTTATTTCTACCTATTTTTAGAGAGGAAATTTTTAGATTGAATTAGATAGTTAGTTTTTGGAGAATTTTAGAGAGAGAAATTCAAGAACTAGAGAGAGAAACTCATGATCTTTGGTGTTTGTTCAAGAATTCATCATTGTATTTGATCTTTTGATCAAAGTTTTGTAAGGATCTTCTTCTTAATCTCAATTCAATTTTGATTTTAGTTGATTTCATTAGTTTTTCATATTGTTGATGATTGATTTGGTTATTGATTGAATTTTGATTGATTTTGATTGATTGTTGGTTTAATCTTTGAATTCAAGCATGTTGATGATTAATTTGATGAATGTTGTAGTTTTGATCTTCATTTCTATGGCTAGTGAGTAGTTCTCTAGCTAGGGAGATGGTGAAGCATGCATGAATGATGGAATAGTGTAATTTGGGGATAATTGATGGAGTTGATGATATGATTAAATTGGTTGATTTTTCATGTGCATGTGTGTGATTAATTGAGGTTTGGCCATCTTTGATTAATACACTAGATTGCATTGTAAGTATGCTATGACACGGACAATTGATTAGTAGACTTGCAATTTCACGATTGAGGTGCTTTGTTATGTTCCCTAGTTAGTGTTTAGCATAGTTGACGCTAGTTAGACCTCTAGGTGGACCACCTTAGCATGCTCTTTTGGATACATGATAGTTTTCCCTCATATCGATTGACTTAGTCGGTTTGACCTCCCAAATTACCAATTCCATTGTGAATGTATGTGGATCCATTGACCTAGTGTTTTAGATCGATTAAATACAAGTTTGCATACCTAGTTTAGACCTAGTCCTACTTCAAACCCCTTTTGTTTCCGAAATAGCTTAATCTAGACTTCGTGCACTTAACATCATTCCCTTGGGATTCGACCTTGACTTGCCGCTAGACTATTAGGGGTTGGTTAAGCATATAAATATTGTTTGATAGGGCAAGGTGGTAGCCTAACGACCTACCATTCCTAGCCACATCAGGTCAAAGGCACTAACATTGTTAATAGAGTAGGTCTTTTCAGAAGAAGAAGGATCGTCGTTCCTCTTTCCTTTCCAGCCACTTTGGTTACTATTGTTAGTAGCTTTTTGTTTTGCAAGGTCATCTTCAATCCCAATGCCTATGTCATAGATGGCCTTGAAAGTGTTCAAATTGTGTTGGTATCTCAAATGTTTCGAATACTTCTCTTGTAGATTCTTGATAAACAACCTCGCAGCGTCCTTCTCAGTAGGGACATTAATCATATTAGCGGAAATTTCCCTCCACTTGTTGAAAAAGGAAGTGAAACTTTCATTTTCTTTTTGTCTTAGCATCTCAAGCTGTCTATGGTCAGTTTCAACTTGAATGTTACATTTATATCTATCGATGAAAGCATTTTTTATTTCTTCCCAATTGGAGATCTTCTCTTTGTCCAGAAAAAAGTACCATTGTTGACATATAGCTTCTAAAGACAAAGAAAATACAGAATGAAAGGCTTTCCTGTCTATCCCGCGACACTTGACTTTCGAATCACTTTCACCTAATTCGATAACAACACAACGCACAAGGCATTCATCACTAGGTTTGGTTTTGGGGAGACACAAATGGGTGTCTACAGAAAGTAAAACACATTCAAACAAAGCTTTTTGAATCAAATGAAAGTCAAATGCATTCAACAAAGCTAATTGAGTCAAATGAAAGTCAAACACTTTCAACAAAGCGTTTTGAATCAAATGAAAGTCAAATACATTCAAACAAAGCTTTTTAAATCAAATGGAAGTCAATTGCATTCCACAATCCTAATTGAGTCAAATGAAAGTCAAACACATTCAAAAAAGCTAATTGAGTCAAAAGAAAGTTAAACACATTCAAACAAAGCTTTTTGAATCAAATGAAAGTCAAATGCATTCTACAAAGCTAATTGAGTCAAATGAAAGTCAAACGATTTCAACAAAGCTAATTGAGTCAAATGAAAGTCATACACATTCAAATAAAGCTTTTTGAATCAAATGAAAGTCAAATGCGTTCAACAAAGCTAATTAAGTTAAATGAAAGTCAAACACTTTCAACAAAGCGTTTTGAATCAATTGAAAGTCAAATACATTCAAATAAAGCTTTTTAAATCAAATGGAAGTCAATTGCATTCCACAATGCTAATTGAGTCATATGAAAGTCAAACACATTCAACAAAGATAATTGAGTCAAAAGAAAGTCAAACACATTCAAACAAAGCTTTTTGAATCAAATAAAAGTCAAATGCATTCAACAAAGCTAATTGAGTCAAATGAAAGTCAAACACTTTCAACAAAGCTAATTGAGTCAAATGAAAGTCAAACACTTTCAACAAAGTTTTTTTATTCAAATGAAAGTCAAATGCATTCAACAAAGCTAATTGAGTCAAATGAAAGTCAAACACTTTCATCAAAGCTTTTAGAATCAAATGAAAGTCAAATACATTCAAACAAAGCTTTTTGAATCAAATGAAAGTCAATTGCATTCCACAATGCTAATTGTGTCAAATGAAAGTCTAACACATTCAACGAAGCTAATTGAGTCAAATAAAAGTCAAACACATTCAAACAAAGCTTTTTGAATCAAATGAAAGTTAAATGCATTCAACAAAGCCAATTGAGTCAAATGAAAGTGAAACACATTCAAACATAGCTTCTTAATTCAAATGAAAGTCAAATGCATTCAACAAAGCTAATTGAGTCAAATGAAAGTCAAACACTTTCAACAAAGCTTTTAGAATCAAATGAAAGTAAAACACATTCAAACAAAGCTTTTTGAATCAAATGAATGTCAAATGCATTCAACAAAGCTAATTGAATCAAATGAAACTCAAACACATTCAACAAAGCTAATTGAGTTAAAAGAAAGTCAAACACATTCAAACAAAGCTTTTTGAATCAAATGAAAGTCAAATGCATTCAACAAAGCCAATTGAGTCAAATGAAAGTCAAACACATTCAAATAAAGGTTCTTGATTCAAATGAAAGTCAAATGCATTTAACGAAGCTAATTGAGTCAAATGAAAGTCAAACACTTTCAACAAAGCTAATTGAGTCAAATGAAAGTCAAGCTCATTCAAATAAAGCTTTTTGAATCAAATTAAAGTCAAATGCATTCAACAACGCTAATTGAGTCAAATGAAAGTCAAACACATTCAAACATAGCTTCTTGATTCAAATGAAAGTCAAATGCATTCAACAAAGCTAATTGAGTCAAATGAAAGTCAAACACTTTCAACAAAGCTTTTAGAATCAAAAGAAAGTAAAATACATTCAAACAAAGCTTTTTGAATCAAACGAAAATCAAATGAATCAACAAATCTAATTGAGTCAAATGAAAGTCAAACACTTTCATCAAAGCTTTTAGAATAAAATGAAAGTCAAATACATTCAAACAAAGCTTTTTGAATCAAATCGAAGTCAATTGCATTCCACAATGCTAATTGAGTCAAATGAAAGTCAAACACATTCAACGAAGCTAATTGAGTCAAATGAAAGTCAAACACATTCAAACAAAGCTTGTTGAATCAAATGAAAGTCAAATGCATTCAACAAAGCCAATTGAGTCAAATGAAAGTCAAACACATTCAAACATAGCTTCTTGATTCAAATGAAAGTCAAATGCATTCAACAAAGCTAATTGAGTCAAATGAAAGTCAAACACTTTCAACAAAGCTTTTAGAATCAAATGAAAGTAAAACACATTCAAACAAATCTTTTTGAATCAAATGAATGTCAAATGCATTCAACAAACTAATTGAGTCAAATGAAACTCAAACACATTCAACAAAGCTAATTGAGTTAGAAGAAAGTCAAACACATTCAAACAAAGCTTTTTGAATCAAATGAAAGTCAAATGCATTCAACAAAGCCAATTGAGTCAAATGAATGTCAAACACATTCAAATAAAGCTTCTTGATTCAAATGAAAGTCAAATGCATTCAACGAAGCTAATTGAGTCAAATGAAAGTCAAACACTTTCAACAAAGCTAATTGAGTCAAATGAAAGTCAAGCACATTCAAACAAACCTTTTTGAATCAAATGAAAGTCAAATGCATTCAACAAAGCCAATTGAGTCAAATGAAAGTCAAACACATTCAAACATAGCTTTTTGATTCAAATGAAAGTCAAATGCATTCAACAAAGCTAATTGAGTCAAATGAAAGTCAAACACTTTCAACAAAGCTTTTAGAATCAAATGAAAGTAAAATACATTCAAACAAAGCTTTTTGAATCAAACGAAAATCAAATGAATTCAACAAAGCTAATTGAGTCAAATGAAAGTCAAACACTTTCATCAAAGCTTTTAGGATAAAATGAAAGTCAAATACATTCAAACAAAGCTTTTTGAATCAAATCGAAGTCAATTGCATTCCACAATGCTAATTGAGTAAAATGAAAGTCAAACACATTCAACGAAGCTAATTGTGTCAAATGAAAGTCAAACACATTCAAACAAAGCTTTTTGAATCAAATGAAAGTCAAATGCATTCAACAAAGCCAATTGAGTCAAATGAAAGTCAAACACATTCAAATAAAGCTTCTTGATTCAAATGAAAGTCAAATGCATTCAACAAAGCTAATTGAGTCAAATGAAAGTCAAACACATTCAAACAAAGCTTTTTGAATCAAATGAAAGTCAAATGCATTCAACAAAGCTAATTGAGTCAAATTAAAGTCAAACACTTTCAACAAAGCGTTTAGAATCAAATGAAAGTCAAATACATTTAATCAAAGCTTTTTGAATCAAATGAAAGTCAATTGCATTCCACAATGCTAATTGAGTCAAATGAAAGTCAAACACATTCAACAAAGATAATTGAGTCAAAATAAAGTCAAACACATTCAAACAAAGCTTTTTGAATCAAATGAAAGTAAAATGCATTGAACAAAGCTAATTGAGTCAAAAGAAAGTCAAACACATTCAAACAAAGCTTTTTGAATCAAATGAAAGTCAAATGCATTCAACAAAGCCAATTGAGTCAAATGAAAGTCAAACACATTAAAATAAAGCTTCTTGATTCAAATGAAAGTCAAATGCATTAAACAAAGCTAATTGTGTCAAATGAAAGTCAAACACTTTCAACAAAGCTTTTAGAATCAAATGAAAGTCAAACACATTCAAACAAAGCTTTTTGAATCAAATGAAAATCAAATGAATTCAACAAAGCGAACTGAGTCAAATGAAAGTCAAACATTTTCATCAAAGCTTTTAGAATCAAATGAAAGTCAAATACATTCAAACAAAGCTTTTTGAATCAAATGAAAGTCAATTACATTCCACAATGCTAATTGAGTCAAATGAAAGTCAAACACATTCAACGAAGCTAATTGAGTCAAAGTCAAACACATTCAAACAAAGCTTTTTGAATCAAATGAAAGTAAAATGCATTCAACAAAGCCAATTGAGTCAAATGAAAGTCAAACACATTCAAACATAGCTTCTTGATTCAAATAAAAGACAAACACATTCAAACAAAGCTTTTTGAATCAAATGGAAGTCATTTGCATTCCACAATGCTAATTCAGTCAAATGAAAGTCAAACACATTCAACGAAGCTAATTGTGTCAAATGAAAGTCAAACACATTCAAACAAAGCTTTTTGAATCAAATGAAAGTCAAATGCGTTCAACAAAGCTAATTAAGTTAAATGAAAGTCAAACACTTTCAACAAAGCGTTTTGAATCAATTGAAAGTCAAATACATTCAAATAAAGCTTTTTAAATCAAATGGAAGTCAATTGCATTCCACAATGCTAATTGAGTCATATGAAAGTCAAACACATTCAACAAAGATAATTGAGTCAAAAGAAAGTCAAACACATTCAAACAAAGCTTTTTGAATCAAATAAAAGTCAAATGCATTCAACAAAGCTAATTGAGTCAAATGAAAGTCAAACACTTTCAACAAAGCTAATTGAGTCAAATGAAAGTCAAACACTTTCAACAAAGTTTTTTTATTCAAATGAAAGTCAAATGCATTCAACAAAGCTAATTGAGTCAAATGAAAGTCAAACACTTTCATCAAAGCTTTTAGAATCAAATGAAAGTCAAATACATTCAAACAAAGCTTTTTGAATCAAATGAAAGTCAATTGCATTCCACAATGCTAATTGTGTCAAATGAAAGTCTAACACATTCAACGAAGCTAATTGAGTCAAATAAAAGTCAAACACATTCAAACAAAGCTTTTTGAATCAAATGAAAGTTAAATGCATTCAACAAAGCCAATTGAGTCAAATGAAAGTGAAACACATTCAAACATAGCTTCTTAATTCAAATGAAAGTCAAATGCATTCAACAAAGCTAATTGAGTCAAATGAAAGTCAAACACTTTCAACAAAGCTTTTAGAATCAAATGAAAGTAAAACACATTCAAACAAAGCTTTTTGAATCAAATGAATGTCAAATGCATTCAACAAAGCTAATTGAATCAAATGAAACTCAAACACATTCAACAAAGCTAATTGAGTTAAAAGAAAGTCAAACACATTCAAACAAAGCTTTTTGAATCAAATGAAAGTCAAATGCATTCAACAAAGCCAATTGAGTCAAATGAAAGTCAAACACATTCAAATAAAGGTTCTTGATTCAAATGAAAGTCAAATGCATTTAACGAAGCTAATTGAGTCAAATGAAAGTCAAACACTTTCAACAAAGCTAATTGAGTCAAATGAAAGTCAAGCTCATTCAAATAAAGCTTTTTGAATCAAATTAAAGTCAAATGCATTCAACAACGCTAATTGAGTCAAATGAAAGTCAAACACATTCAAACATAGCTTCTTGATTCAAATGAAAGTCAAATGCATTCAACAAAGCTAATTGAGTCAAATGAAAGTCAAACACTTTCAACAAAGCTTTTAGAATCAAAAGAAAGTAAAATACATTCAAACAAAGCTTTTTGAATCAAACGAAAATCAAATGAATCAACAAATCTAATTGAGTCAAATGAAAGTCAAACACTTTCATCAAAGCTTTTAGAATAAAATGAAAGTCAAATACATTCAAACAAAGCTTTTTGAATCAAATCGAAGTCAATTGCATTCCACAATGCTAATTGAGTCAAATGAAAGTCAAACACATTCAACGAAGCTAATTGAGTCAAATGAAAGTCAAACACATTCAAACAAAGCTTGTTGAATCAAATGAAAGTCAAATGCATTCAACAAAGCCAATTGAGTCAAATGAAAGTCAAACACATTCAAACATAGCTTCTTGATTCAAATGAAAGTCAAATGCATTCAACAAAGCTAATTGAGTCAAATGAAAGTCAAACACTTTCAACAAAGCTTTTAGAATCAAATGAAAGTAAAACACATTCAAACAAATCTTTTTGAATCAAATGAATGTCAAATGCATTCAACAAACTAATTGAGTCAAATGAAACTCAAACACATTCAACAAAGCTAATTGAGTTAGAAGAAAGTCAAACACATTCAAACAAAGCTTTTTGAATCAAATGAAAGTCAAATGCATTCAACAAAGCCAATTGAGTCAAATGAATGTCAAACACATTCAAATAAAGCTTCTTGATTCAAATGAAAGTCAAATGCATTCAACGAAGCTAATTGAGTCAAATGAAAGTCAAACACTTTCAACAAAGCTAATTGAGTCAAATGAAAGTCAAGCACATTCAAACAAACCTTTTTGAATCAAATGAAAGTCAAATGCATTCAACAAAGCCAATTGAGTCAAATGAAAGTCAAACACATTCAAACATAGCTTTTTGATTCAAATGAAAGTCAAATGCATTCAACAAAGCTAATTGAGTCAAATGAAAGTCAAACACTTTCAACAAAGCTTTTAGAATCAAATGAAAGTAAAATACATTCAAACAAAGCTTTTTGAATCAAACGAAAATCAAATGAATTCAACAAAGCTAATTGAGTCAAATGAAAGTCAAACACTTTCATCAAAGCTTTTAGGATAAAATGAAAGTCAAATACATTCAAACAAAGCTTTTTGAATCAAATCGAAGTCAATTGCATTCCACAATGCTAATTGAGTAAAATGAAAGTCAAACACATTCAACGAAGCTAATTGTGTCAAATGAAAGTCAAACACATTCAAACAAAGCTTTTTGAATCAAATGAAAGTCAAATGCATTCAACAAAGCCAATTGAGTCAAATGAAAGTCAAACACATTCAAATAAAGCTTCTTGATTCAAATGAAAGTCAAATGCATTCAACAAAGCTAATTGAGTCAAATGAAAGTCAAACACATTCAAACAAAGCTTTTTGAATCAAATGAAAGTCAAATGCATTCAACAAAGCTAATTGAGTCAAATTAAAGTCAAACACTTTCAACAAAGCGTTTAGAATCAAATGAAAGTCAAATACATTTAATCAAAGCTTTTTGAATCAAATGAAAGTCAATTGCATTCCACAATGCTAATTGAGTCAAATGAAAGTCAAACACATTCAACAAAGATAATTGAGTCAAAATAAAGTCAAACACATTCAAACAAAGCTTTTTGAATCAAATGAAAGTAAAATGCATTGAACAAAGCTAATTGAGTCAAAAGAAAGTCAAACACATTCAAACAAAGCTTTTTGAATCAAATGAAAGTCAAATGCATTCAACAAAGCCAATTGAGTCAAATGAAAGTCAAACACATTAAAATAAAGCTTCTTGATTCAAATGAAAGTCAAATGCATTAAACAAAGCTAATTGTGTCAAATGAAAGTCAAACACTTTCAACAAAGCTTTTAGAATCAAATGAAAGTCAAACACATTCAAACAAAGCTTTTTGAATCAAATGAAAATCAAATGAATTCAACAAAGCGAACTGAGTCAAATGAAAGTCAAACATTTTCATCAAAGCTTTTAGAATCAAATGAAAGTCAAATACATTCAAACAAAGCTTTTTGAATCAAATGAAAGTCAATTACATTCCACAATGCTAATTGAGTCAAATGAAAGTCAAACACATTCAACGAAGCTAATTGAGTCAAAGTCAAACACATTCAAACAAAGCTTTTTGAATCAAATGAAAGTAAAATGCATTCAACAAAGCCAATTGAGTCAAATGAAAGTCAAACACATTCAAACATAGCTTCTTGATTCAAATAAAAGACAAACACATTCAAACAAAGCTTTTTGAATCAAATGGAAGTCATTTGCATTCCACAATGCTAATTCAGTCAAATGAAAGTCAAACACATTCAACGAAGCTAATTGTGTCAAATGAAAGTCAAACACATTCAAACAAAGCTTTTTGAATCAAATGAAAGTCAAATGCATTCAACAAAGCTAATTGAGTCAAATGAAAGTCAAACCCTTTCAACAAAGCTTTTAGAATCAAATGAAAGTAAAACACATTCAAACAAAGCTTTTTGAATCAAATGAATGTCATATGCATTCAACAAAGCTAATTGAGTCAAATGAAAGTCAAACACATTCAACAAAGCTAATTGAGTTAAAAGAAAGTCAAACACATTCAAACAAAGCTTTTTGAATCAAATGAAAGTCAAATGCATTCAAAAAAGCCAATTGAGTCAAATGAAAGTCAAACACATTCAAATAAAGCTTTTTGAATCAAATTAAAGTCAAATGCATTCAACAAAGCTAATTCAGTCAAACGAAAATCAAACACTTTCAACAAAGCTAATTGAGTCAAATGAAAGTCAAACACATTCAAACAAAGCTTTTTGATTAAAATGAAAGTCAAATGCATTCAACAAAGCTAATTGAGTCAAATGAAAGTCAAACACTTTCAACAAAGCTTTTAGAATCAAATGAAAGTCAAACACATTCAAACAAAGCTTTTTGAATCAAATGAAAATCAAATGAATTCAACAAAGCTAATCGAGTCAAATGAAAGTTAAACACTTTCGTCAAAGCTTTTAGAATCAAACATAAAGTCAAATATATTCAAACAAAGCTTTTTGAATCAAATGAATGTCAATTGCATTCCACAATGCTAATTGAGTCAAATGAAGGTCAAACACATTCAACGAAGCTAATTGAGTCAAAGGAAAGTCAAACACATTCAAACAAATCTTTTAGAATCAAATGAAAGTCAAATGCATTCAACAAAGCCAATTGAGTCAAATGAAAGTCAAACACATTCAAACATATCTTCTCTATTCAAATGAAAGTCAAATGCATTCAACAAAGCTAATTGAGTCAAATGAAAGTCAAACACTTTCAACAAAGCTTTTAGAATCAAATGAAAGTAAAACATATGCAAACAAAGCTTTTTGAATCAAATGAATGTCAAATGCATTCAACAAAGCTAATTGAGTCAAATGAAACTCAAACACATTCAACAAAGCTAATTGAGTTAAAAGAAAGTCAAACACATTCAAACAAAGCTTTTTGAATCAAATGAAAGTCAAATGCATTCAACAAAGCCAATTGAGTCAAATGAAAGTCAAACACATTCAAATAAAGCTTTTTGAATCAAATTAAAGTCAAATGCATTCAACAAAGCTAATTGAGTCAAATCAAAGTCAAACACTTTCAACAAAGCTAATTGAGTCAAATGAAAGTCAAACACATTCAAACAAAGCTTTTTGATTAAAATGAAAGTCAAATGCATTCAACAAAGCTAATTGATTCAAATGAAAGTCAAACACTTTCAACAAAGCTTTTAGAATCAAATGAAAGTCAAACACATTCAAACAAAGCTTTTTGAATCAAATGAAAATCAAATGAATTCAACAAAGCTAATTGAGTCAAATGAAAGTCAAACACTTTCGTCAAAGCTTTTAGAATCAAACATAAAGTCAAATATATTTAAACAAAGCTTTTTGAATCAAATGAATGTCTATTGCATTCCACAATGCTAATTGAGTCAAATGAAGGTCAAACACATTCAACGAAGCTAATTGAGTCAAATGTAAGTCAAACACATTCAAACAAAGCTTGTTGAATCAAATGAAAGTCAAATGCATTCAACAAAGCCAATTGAGTCAAATGAAAGTCAAACACATTCAAACATAGCTTCTTGATTCAAATGAAAGTCAAATGCATTCAACAAAGCTAATTGAGTCAAATGAAAGTCAAACACTTTCAACAAAGCTTTCAGAATCAAATGAAAGTAAAACACATTCAAACAAAGCTTTTTGAATCAAATGAATGTCAAATGCATTCAACAAACTAATTGAGTCAAATGAAACTCAAACACATTCAACAAAGCTAATTGAGTTAAAAGAAAGTCAAACACATTCAAACAAAGCTTTTTGAATCAAATGAAAGTCAAATGCATTCAACAAAGCCAATTGAGTCAAATGAAAGTCAAACACATTCAAATAAAGCTTCTTGATTCAAATGAAAGTCAAATGCATTCAACGAAGCTAATTGAGTCAAATGAAAGTCAAACACTTTCAACAAAGCTAATTGAGTCAAATGAAAGTCAAGCACATTCAAACAAAGCTTTTTGAATCAAATGAAAGTCAAATGCATTCAACAAAGCCAATTGAGTCAAATGAAAGTCAAACACATTCAAACATAGCTTCTTGCTTCAAATGAGAGTCAAATGCATTCAAAAAAGCCAATTGAGTCAAATGAAAGTCAAACACATTCAAATAAAGCTTTTTGAATCAAATTAAAGTCAAATGCATTCAACAAAGCTAATTGAGTCAAACGAAAGTCAAACACTTTCAACAAAGCTAATTGAGTCAAATGAAAGTCAAACACATTCAAACAAAGCTTTTTGATTAAAATGAAAGTCAAATGCATTCAACAAAGCTAATTGAGTCAAATGAAAGTCAAACACTTTCAACAAAGCTTTTAGAATCAAATGAAAGTCAAACACATTCAAACAAAGCTTTTTGAATCAAATGAAAATCAAATGAATTCAACAAAGCTAATTGAGTCAAATGAAAGTCAAACACTTTCGTCAAAGCTTTTAGAATCAAACATAAAGTCAAATATATTCAAACAAAGCTTTTTGAATCAAATGAATGTCAATTGCATTCCACAAAGCCAATTGAGTCAAATGAAAGTCAAACACATTCAAACATATCTTCTCTATTCAAATGAAAGTCAAATGCATTCAACAAAGCTAATTGAGTCAAATGAAAGTCAAACTCTTTCAACAAAGCTTTTAGAATCAAATGAAAGTAAAACATATTCAAACAAAGCTTTTTGAATCAAATGAATGTCAAATGCATTCAACAAAGCTAATTGAGTCAAATGAAACTCAAACACATTCAACAAAGCTAATTGAGTTAAAAGAAAGTCAAACACATTCAAACAAAGCTTTTTGAATCAAATGAAAGTCAAATGCATTCAACAAAGCCAATTGAGTCAAATGAAAGTCAAACACTTTCAACAAAGCTAATTGAGTCAAATGAAATTCAAGCACATTCAAACAAAGCTTTTTGAATCAAATAAAAGTCAAATGCATTCAACAAAGCCAATTGAGTCAAATGAAAGTCAAAGACATTCAAATAAAGCTTCGTGATTCAAATGAAAGTCAAATGCATTCAACAAAACTAATTGAGTCAAATGAAAGTCAAACACTTTTAACAAAGCTAATTGAGTCAAATGAAAGTCAAGCACATTCAAACAAAGCTTTTTGAATCAAATGAAAGTCAAATGCATTCAACAAAGCCAATTGAGTCAAATGAAAGTCAAACACATTCAAACATAGCTTCTTGATTCAAATGAAAGTCAAATGCATTCAACAAAGCTAATTGAGTCAAATGAAAGTCAAACACTTTCAACAAAGCTTTTAGAATCAAATGAAAGTAAAACACATTCAAAAAAAAAGTGACAAGTATTGATAAGTTAATTATACGCTCCCTCGAAAGAAAGGGAAACCCTCCTTGAGAGAAAGACGATTCTTCGCCGCGAACGACTTTTCTCCGCCACGATCGGCTCTGCTCCGGCATCATGGCCGAGGACGACTTAATCTCAAAGTGTTCTGCTTTGAAAATTAATGATGAAGAAGGTAGTTTGATTGATTTAGGGGATGTTGATTGTGATGATAAGAATGATAACATAGACTTATTGCTAGTCGGGCGTCTTTGTACTTCTCGACCTTATAATGTTGAAGCCTTTAAACGGACGATGCTGAAATCCTGGGATCCAACGAATAATCTGGTGATAAGGGTTATTAGCCCTAATTTATATGCCTTCCAATTTTTCCATTGGAGGGACAAAGAGAAAGTTTTGATATGGAGACCTTGGTGTTGGGAGAACAATTTATTGATTTTGAATGAAATTGAGGGTGACGAACAGCCTGACAAAATTAATCTGACCAAATCCCCTTTCTGGATTAGAGTGATGAATTTACCGTTTAATTGTCGATCCGATGCCTATGTTAAAGCTTTAACAAAGAACATTGGAGAATTCATGGAATTGGAGGAAGACACTCTAGGACTTGGGCGATACAGAAGGATACGAATGATGCTTGATGTGGAGAAACCTTTACGAAGGTTTCAATGGATAAAAGACAGAAAGGGTGCTGAAATAAAGATTGAGTTTAAATATGAACGTTTGCCTTATTTCTGTTTTGCTTGTGGAGTGATAGGACATTCGGAGAAGGACTGTGTTGTTGTGTTGGAGGAGGAAAAATCAAAGAAGCTGGGCTGGGGTCTGTTTATGCGTGCATCTCCTAGAAAGGGAGTGCAAAAAAGTATTGATGAGCTTCAAAAAATTGTTCAGAGCAGGAAACAATTGTTTGTTACAAGAGAGAGTGATATATTGAACCTTGAAAAGGATCCTGTCTCAAATAGAGTAAGTGAGAGTTTGGAGCAGGACAAGCAAATGTCAGATGGTGTCTTTGATGTTGGAAGCAGCGGAGAGTTAGGGAGTAAGGCTCCCAAGGTTCTTATGTTGACTAGTGCGACTGAATCCCTATGTGAAAGCAACCCGAGTTTGAGTAAGGAGGGATTGGAGGAACAGCAGACAGGAAGTGAGAAGGAGAGGACAACAACTCCTTTTTTCTTTGAAGCAGGGGGGAGGCAGGGGAGTAAGAAGGGTTGGAAGAGGGTGGAGAGGAGCGTTGGGGAAGCTAGTATGGAGGTAGATGATGGAGTTAGGGGAGTTAAAATGGAGTTGAAGAAACGGGGTGTAGGAGAAGTGATTGAGCAGTTATCAGGTAGTGAAGATGGGGTTGGGAAACGAAGTAAAAGTAGTTCCGAATCACCTATAGCTCCTGTTTTTTCGACGGAGGTTGGAGAGTTCCAACCCCGTCGGCTCCAATGAGTATCCTAAGTTGGAACTGTCGGGGTTTGGGCAACCCTTGGATAGTTCGAAGACTCCGGAGGTGGAGTGTAGCTGTTTGCCCAAGTTTGGTTTTTGTCTCGGAAACCAAAATTAGTAAAGAAGCAGTGGAGGGACTTAGAGGGAGGTTAGTCTTTACAAATTCTTTTGGGGTTTCAAGTGTTGGGAAGGCAGGTGGTTTAGGCTTATTTTGGAGCCAGGATGCTATTGATTTCACTCTTATTTCTTATTCACAAAATCATATTTGTGGGGATGTGATGCAAGGGAGTGAGAAGTGGCGCTTTGTAGGAGTTTATGGATGGCCTGAAGCAGGGAACAAACATCGAACTTGGAGTTTGATTAGACACCTATGTGGTGAGACTAGTTTACCGATTGTTTTAGGTGGTGATTTTAATGAAATCTTAACTTATGATGAGAAAGAGGGAGGTGTGGACCGTGAAAGAAGGGATATGAAGGAATTTAGGGAAGCTATGGATGCGTGTGATCTTCGTGACTTAGGCTTTAAAGGCCAATGGTGGACTTGGGAGCGAGGACGGTCTGTTCATACACGAGTCAGAGAAAGGCTCGACAGATATCTAGTTTCATCTTCTTGGGCTAGTTTCTTCCCTCATGCTACTGTTGAACACCTCATGAAGCATCGCTCCGATCATGTGCCAATTGTATTGAGGTTAGCTGCCAGACCGAGAAAGAGAGGAAGACGGACCAAGAGTTTCAAATTCGAAACTGCTTGGCTACTTGATAATAGTTGTGAAACTGTTGTAAAGAAGGCGTGGGAAGAGGCAGGAGCATGTGATGTTTTAGGGAAATTTAAAGCCACGAGTAGTAGCTTGGTAGTATGGAGTAAGAAAAAGTTTGATGATCTGGGGCAGCAGATTGAAAAGGTGGAAAAAGCTCTCCATTTGGCTCAGCAAGAAAAATTTCTCTGGAGAGTTGTGAGCGTTGTACGAATCTTGAGAAGGAGTTAGATGTTCTCCATTGCAAGCATGAGGCCTATTGGTTCTTAAGGTCTAGGGTTTTAGAGGTTAAAGATGGCGATCGTAATACTAGCTATTATCATCATAAGGCATCTCAAAGGAAAAAGAAAAATTGTATTGAAGGCCTTTATGATGGGGATGGGGTTTGGCAGGAAGATGAGGACTTGTTTGAAGGTATTGTGAGTAATTATTATTCACAACTTTTTACCTCTTCGGATCCTACAAATGATGATATTCATGGTGTGCTGCAACATATGAAGGCTGTGATTTCACGAGATAATAATGCAGACCTGTTGAGACCGTACACTAAGGAAGAAGTTTTTTCAGCGTTACAACAGATGCACCCTTGCAAAGCTCCTGGGCCGGATGCTATGCATGCTATTTTCTATCAAAAATTCTGGCATATAATTGGGGATGATGTTTTTAATTTTGTTCATAGTGTTTTATGTGGCGTTTCTACTCTGGAGAATGTCAATAGCACTAATATTGCCTTAATTCCAAAAGTGAAGTCCCCGGTTAATATGTCTGAATTCCGGCTTATTAGTTTGTGTAATGTACTGTATAAGCTTGTTTCTAAGGTGATTATGCTTAGATTGAAGTCTATTTTACCGGAAGTTGTGTATGAGAATCAGAGAGCTTTTGTCCCTGGTAGACTTATAACTGATAATGCTCTCATCGCTCTAGAGGTTTTTCACACTATGAAGAAGAGAAATAAGAGTAAAAAGGGCACAATTGCTTTGAAACTTGACATGAGTAAAGCTTATGATAGAGTCGAATGGGGTTTTCTGAAAAAACTACTTCTCACAATGGGGTTTGATGGCAGATGGGTTAATTTGGTGATGCACTGTGTGACTTCAGTTTCTTATTCTTTCATTATTATTGGAAGGGTGTGTGGTGCTGTGAGGCCGACTCGGGGCCTTAGACAGGGAGATCCTTTATCTCCGTATTTGTTTATTTTGGTGGCTGATGCGTTTTCTCACATGTTGCATAATAAAGTTTCTACTAATATGCTACATGGGGCGAAAGCAAGTAGGAGTGGGCCTGCTATTTCTCACCTCTTGTTTGCAGATGACAGCTTACTTTTTGCTAGAGCGACACGACAGGAATGCGAAGTGATAGTTGAAGTTCTCAACCGCTATGAAGTAGCATCCGGGCAAAAAATTAACTATGAAAAGTCAGAAGTGTCGTTTAGTGGAGGGGTAAGCGTAGAGCAACAGGAAGAGTTGATTGGGATACTCAATATGAGACGTGTAGATCGACATGGTAAACACTTGGGTATTCCTACATTGGCAGGGAGATCAAAGAAGGCTATTTTTAGTGCTATTTTAGACAGAATATGGAAGAAGTTACAGGGTTGGAAGGAGAAGTTACTTTCGAGAGCCGGAAAAGAGGTGCTTCTAAAAGCTGTGATACAAGCAATTCCAACCTATCTTATGGGTGTCTACAGATTCCCTAGCTCGGTTATTCATGAAATTCGGTCAGCTATGGCAAGGTTTTTTTGGGGTAACTCGATTTCTCAACGGAAAATTCATTGGAAGTCATGGGATGTGATGTGTACTCCGAAATGTTTTGGAGGTATGGGTTTTAAGGATCTAGAAGTCTTCAACATGGACCTTCTTGGGAAACAAGCTTGGAGGCTTACTTCTCGGGAGGACTCTCTTTTAGGGAAGGTCATGAAGGCGAAATATTATCCGAATAGTACTTTCTTGGACTCTTACTTAGGAGTGTCGGGGAGCTATTCATGGCAGAGCATTTGGAGTGCTAAGGCCCTTGTAAAAGAAGGAATTATATGGAGAATTGGGTGCGGAGCGAACGTGAATATATGGAAAGACCCTTGGGTAGCTGATGAAAGTGGGCGTTTTATCACAACCCCGGAAGTTGAGGGATTGAGTATGGTGAGTGAGCTAGTGGACTTTGAAAAGATGGAATGGAATGATGAGCTTATCTCTGCCAAGTTCAATGAACGTGACAGGAAGTGTATCTTAGCTATCCCTTTAAGCCTAAGAGCTCCGAAAGATAGAATTACGTGGGCTTTTTCCAAGGATGGAAATTATTCGACTAAGACCTCATATATGCTTGGGAAGGGCTGCGATTTTGATCTGTTTCATCAAGTATGGGTGGAGCTCTGGAGCTTGGGAGTTTCGCCTAAAGTCAAGCATTTTCTGTGGAGAATGTGTACAAACACGCTGCCCACCAGGAAGCTACTGCAATCACGCCATTTGCTTGACTGTGCAGCGTGCCCATGGTGTGGGGTTGGTGAAGAAAGCATGTTTCATGCGATTTTTTTTGTGCAACCGTGTTTGGGACTTATGGGATGACTGTGGTTGTGCTGCTGCCAGACCACAACAAGGTGAGACCGTGTGTGAACTGCTAGTGAGATGGGGTCAGCTAGGGGAAAAAATCAATCAGAGAGCTGCATATCTTGCGTGGGTATGCTGGACAGAGAGGAATAACAAGGTTTATGCTGACACTGAAACTCCGAATGAGATATTGACTGCTCGAGCTCGCCGATTAGCTGAGGAATTCGGAACATATAGCAAGAGGATTTACTCAACTCCTTCTTGCAAGCCTCGATCTAGCCCAAAGAAGTGGACTGCTCCTCCTGCTGGAGTGGTGAAGGTGAACTCAGACGCCTCGCTGTGTGATGATGGATGGGTGGCAATGGGTGTGGTAGCTCGAGATTATGAAGGGAAGGTGTTGTTCTCAGCAACAAGACGGGTCAAAGCCTGGTGGCCTTCGGAGATAGCAGAAGGGAAGGCACTCCTTTTGGCTGTCAAGCTCGCACATAAGTTTGGCTACTCTCAAGTCATTCTTGAATCAGATTGTCAAGTGCTTGTGAACCGTCTTTCGAAGGAAGCTGTTTTCTTTACGGATTTTGATGGCGTATTAGAAGATATTCTGTCTTTGAGTTGTGATTTTATGAGTTTTTCTTGGTCTCATGTCAAAAGGGATGGGAATGCTGTAGCCCATCACCTTGCTAAGCTAATGCCGTTTGGTGTAGAACAAGTTTGGATTAACCATTGCCCTGAAATGGTTGATCCTTATGTACTCTCGGACACTTTGTCCCTTGATTAATAAATGCATTAGCTTGCTTGCCCTCAAAAAAAAAAAAAAAAAAAAATACATTCAAACAAAGCTTTTTGAACCAAATGAAAGTCAAATGCATTCAACAAAGCTAATTGAGTCAAATGAAAGTCAAACACTTTCAACAAAGCGTTTTGAATCAAATGAAAGTCAAATACATTCAAACAAAGCTTTTTAAATCAAATGGAAGTCAATTGCATTCCACAATGCTAATTGAGTCAAATGAAAGTCAAACACATTCAACAAAGCTAATTGAGTCAAAAGAAAGTCAAACACATTCAAACAAAGCTTTTTGAATCAAATGAAAGTCAAATGCATTCAGCAAAGTTAATTGAGTCAAATGAAAGTCAAACACTTTCAACAAAGCTAATTGAGTCAAATGAAAGTCAAACACATTCAAACAAAGCTTTTTGAATCAAATGAAAGTCAAATGCATTCAACAAAGCTAATTGAGTTAAATGAAAGTCAAACACTTTCAACAAAGCTTTTAGAATCAAATGAAAGTCAAATACATTCAAACAAGGATTTTTGAATTAAACGAAAATCAAATGAATTCAACAAAGCTAATTGAGTCAAATGAAAGTCAAACACTTTCATCAAAGCTTTTAGAATAAAATGAAAGTCAAATACATTCAAACAAAGCTTTTTGAAGCAAATCGAAGTCAATTGCATTCCACAATGCTAATTGAGTCAAATGAAAGTCAAACACATTCAACGAAGCTAATTGAGTCAAATGAAAGTCAAACACATTCAAACAAAGCTTTTTGAATCAAATGAAAGTCAAATGCATTGAACAAAGCCAATTGAGTCAAATGAAAGTCAAACACTTTCAACAAAGCTAATTGAGTCAAATGAAATTCAAGCACATTCAAACAAAGCTTTTTGAATCAAATAAAAGTCAAATGCATTCAACAAAGCCAATTGAGTCCAATTAAAGTCAAACACATTCAAATAAAGCTTCTTGATTCAAATGAAAGTCAAATGCATTCAACAAAGCCAATTGAGTCAAATTAAAGTCAAACACATTCAAATAAAGCTTCTTGATTCAAATGAAAGTCAAATGCATTCAACAAAGCCAATTGAGTCAAATGAAAGTCAAACACATTCAAATAAAGCTTCTTGATTCAAAAGAAAGTCAAATGTATTCAACAAAGCTAATTGAGTCAAATGAAAGTCAAACACATTCAAACAAAGCTTTTTGAATCAAATGAAAGTCAAATGCATTCAACAAAGCTAATTGAGTCAAATGAAAGTCAAACACTTTCAAAAAAGCGTTTAAAGTCAAATGAAAGTCAAATACATTCAATCAAAGCTTTTTGAATCAAATGAAAGTCAATTGCATTCCACAATGCTAATTGAGTCAAATGAAAGTCAAACACATTCAACGAAGCTAATTGAGTCAAAAGAAAGTCAAACACATTCAAACAAAGCTTCTTGAATCAAATGAAAGTCAAATGCATTCAACAAAGCTTATTCAGTCAAATGAAAGACAAACACTTTCAACAAAGCGTTTTGAATCAAATGAAAGTCAAATACATTCAAACAAAGCTTTTTAAATCAAATGGAAGTCAATTGCATTCCACAATGCTAATTGAGTCAAATGAAAGTCAAACACATTCAACAAAGCTAATTGAGTCAAAAGAAAGTCAAACACATTCAAACAAAGCTTTTTGAATCAAATGAAAGTCAAATGCATTCAACAAAGCTAATTGAGTCAAATGAAAGTCAAACACTTTCAACAAAGCTAATTGAGTCAAATGAAAGTCAAACACATTCAAACAAAGTTTTTGAATCAAATGAAAGTCAAATGCATTCAACAAAGCTAATTGAGTTAAATGAAAGTCAACCACTTTCAACAAAGCTTTTAGAATCAAATGAAAGTCAAATACATTCAAACAAGGCTTTTTGAATTAAACGAAAATCAAATGAATTCAACAAAGCTAATTGAGTCAAATGAAAGTCAAACACTTTCATCAAAGCTTTTAGAATAAAATGAAAGTGAAATACATTCAAACAAAGCTTTTTGAATCAAATCGAAGTCAATTGCGTTCCACAATGCTAATTGAGTCAAATGAAAGTCAAACACATTCAACGAAGCTAATTGAATCAAATGAAAGTCAAATACATTCAAACAAAGCTTTTTCAATCAAATGAAAGTCAAATGCATTCAACAAAGCCAATTGAGTCAAATAAAAGTCAAACACTTTCAACAAAGCTAATTGAGTCAAATGAAATTCAAGCACATTCAAACAAAGCTTTTTGAATCAAATAAAAGTCAAATGCATTCAACAAAGCCAATTGAGTCAAATTAAAGTCAAACACATTCAAATAAAGCTTCTTGATTCAAATGAAAGTGAAATGCATTCAACAAAGCCAATTGAGTCAAATGAAAGTCAAACACATTCAAATAAAGCTTCTTGATTCAAAAGAAAGTCAAATGCATTCAACAAAGCTAATTGAGTCAAATGAAAGTCAAACACATTCAAACAAAGCTTTTTGAATCAAATGAAAGTCAAATGCATTCAAAAAAGCTAATTGAGTCAAATGAAAGTCAAACACTTTCAAAAAAGCGTTTAGAATCAAATGAAAGTCAAATACATTCAATCAAAGCTTTTTGAATCAAATGAAAGTCAATTGCATTCCACAATGCTAATTGAGTCAAATGAAAGTCAAACACATTCAACGAAGCTAATTGAGTCAAAAGAAAGTCAAACACATTCAAACAAAGCTTCTTGAATCAAATGAAAGTCAAATGCATTCAACAAAGCTAATTGAGTCAAATGAAAGTCAAACACATTCAAACAAAGCTTCTTCATTCAAATGAAAGTCAAATGCATTCAACAAAGCTAATTGAGTCAAATGAAAGTCAAACACTTTCAACAAAGCTAATTGAGTCAAATGAAAGTCAAACACATTCAAACAAAGCTTTTTAAATCAAATGAAAGTCAAATGCATTCAACAAAGCTAATTGAGTAAAATGAAAGTCAAACACTTTCAACAAAGCTTTTAGAATCAAATGAAAGTCAAATACATTCAAACAAAGCTTTTTGAATTAAATGGAAGTCAATTGCATTCCACAATGCTAATTGAGTCAAATGAAAGTCAAACACATTTAACGAAGCTAATTGAGTCAAATGAAAGTCAAACACATTTAACGAAGCTAATTGAGTCAAATGAAAGTCAAACACATTCAAACAAAGTTTTTTGAATCAAATGAAAGTCAAATGCATTCAACAAAGCTAATTGAGTCAAATGAAAGTCAAACACTTTCAACAAAGCTTTTAGAATCAAATAAAAGTCAAATACATTAAACTAAGCTTTTTGATCAAATGAAAGTCAATTTCATTCCACAATGCTAATTGAGTCAAATGAAAGTCAAACACTTTCAACAAAGCTTTTAGAATCAAATAAAAGTCAAACACATTCAAACAAAGCTTTTTGAATCAAATGAAAATCAAATGAATTCAACAAAGCTAATTGAGTGAAATGAAAGTCAAACACATTCATCAAAGCTTTTAGAATCAAATGAAAGTCAAATACATTCAAACAAAGCTTTTTGAATTAAATGGAAGTGAATTGCATTCCACAATCCTAATTAAGTCAAATGAAAGTCAAACACATTCAACGAAGCTAATTGGGTCAAATGAACGTCAAACACATTCAAACAAAGTTTTTTTAATCAAATGAAAGTCAAATGCATTCAACAAAGCCACTTGAGGCTAATGAAAGTCAAACACATTCAAACAAAGCTTCTTCATTCAAATGAAAGTCAAATGCATTCAACAAAGCTAATTGAGTCAAATTAAAGTCAAACACTTTCAACAAAGCTTTTAGAATAAAATAAAAGTTAAATGCATTCAAACAAAACTTTTTGAATCAAATGAAAGTCAATTGCATTCCACAATGTTAATTGGGTCAAATGAAAGTCAAACACATTCAACAAATCTAATTGAGTCAAATGAAAGTTAAACACATTCAAACAAAGCTTCTTAATTCAAGTGAAAGTCAAATGCATTCCACAAAGCTAATTGAGTCAAATGAAAGTCAAACACTTTCAACAAAGCTTTTAGAATCTAATGAAAGTTAAACACATTTAAACAAAGCTTTTTGAATCAAATGAAAGTCAACTGCATTCAACAAAGCTAATTGAGTCAAATGAAAGTCAAACACTTTCAACAAAGCTTTTAGAATCAAATAAAAGTCAAATACATTAAACTAAGCTTTTTGATCAAATGAAAGTCAATTTCATTCCACAATGCTAATTAAGTCAAATGAAAGTCAAACACTTTCAACAAAGCTTTTAGAATCAAATGATAGTCAAATACATGCAAACAAAGCTTTTTAAATCAAACGAATGTCAATTGTATTCCACAATGCTAATTGAGTCAAAAGAAAGTCAAACACATTCAAACAAAGCTTTTTGAATCAAATGAAAGTCAAATGCATGCATTCAACAAAGCCAATTGAGTCAAATGAAAGTTTAACACTTTCAACAAATCTAATTGAGTAAAATGAAAGTCAAACACATTCTAACAAAGCTTTTTGATTCAAATGAAAGTCAACTGCATTCAACAAAGCTAATTGAGTCAAATGAAAGTCAAACACTTTCAACAAAGATTTTAGAATCAAAAGAAAGTGAAACACATTCAAACAAAGCTTTTTGAATTAAATGAAAATCAAATGAATACAACAAAGCTAATTAAGTCAAATGAAAGTCAAAAACTTTCATCAAAGCTTTTAGAATCAAATTAAAGTCAAATACATTCAAACAAAGCTTTTTGATCAAATGAAAGTCAATTGCATTCCACAATGCTAATGGAGTCAAATGAAAGTCAAACACATTCAACGAAGCTAATTGAGTCAAAAGAAAGTCAAACACATTCAAACAAAGCTTTTTGAATCAAATGAAAGTCAAATGCATTCAACAAAGCTAATTGAGTCAAATGAAAGTCAAACACTTTCAACAAAGCTAATTAATTGAGTCAAATGAAAGTCAAACACATTCAAACAAAGCTTTTTAAATCAAATGAAAGTCAAATGCATTCAACAAAGCTAATTGAGTAAAATGAATGTCAAACACTTTCAACAAAGCTTTTAGAATCAAATGAAAGTCAAATACATTCAAACAAAGCTTTTTGAATTAAATGGAAGTCAATTGCATTCCACAATGCTAATTGAGTCAAATGAAAGTCAAACACATTTAACGAAGCTAATTGAGTCAAATGAAAGTCAAACACATTCAAACAAAGTTTTTTGAATCAAATGAAAGTCAAATGCATTCAACAAAGCCAATTGAGTCAAATGAAAGTCAAACACATTCAAACAAAGCTTCTTCATTCAAATGAAAGTCAAATGCATTCAACAAAGCTAATTGAGTCAAATTAAAGTCAAACACTTTCAACAAAGCTTTTAGAATCAAATGAAAGTGAAACACATTCAAACAAAGCTTTTTTGAATTAAATGAAGGTCAATTGCATTCAACAAATCTAATTGAGTCAAATGAAAGTCAAACACTTTCAACAAAGCTTTTAGAATCAAATAAAAGTCAAATACATTAAACTAAGCTTTTTGATCAAATGAAAGTAAATTTCATTCCACAATGCTAATTGAGTCAATTGAAAGTCAAACACTTTCAACAAAGCTTTTAGAATCAAATGATAGTCAAATACATGCAAACAAAGCTTTTTAAATCAAACGAATGTCAATTGTATTCCACAATGCTAATTGAGTCAAAAGAAAGTCAAACACATTCAAACAAAGCTTTTTGAATCAAATGAAAGTCAAATGCATGCATTCAACAAAGCCAATTGAGTCAAATGAAAGTTAAACACTTTCAACAAATCTAATTGAGTAAAATGAAAGTCAAACACATTCTAACAAAGCTTTTTGATTCAAATGAAAGTCAACTGCATTCAACAAAGCTAATTGAGTCAAATGAAAGTCAAACACTTTCAACAAAGATTTTAGAATCAAATGAAAGTGAAACACATTCAAACAAAGCTTTTTGAATTAAATGAAAATCAAATGAATACAACAAAGCTAATTAAGTCAAATGAAAGTCAAACACTTTCATCAAAGCTTTTAGAATCAAATTAAAGTCAAATACATTCAAACAAAGCTTTTTGATCAAATGAAAGTCAATTGCATTCCACAATGCTAATTGAGTCAAATGAAAGTCAAACACATTCAACGAAGCTAATTGAGTCAAAAGAAAGTGAAACACATTCAAACAAAGCTTTTTGAATCAAATGAAAGTCAAATGCATTCAACAAAGCTAATTGAGTCAAATGAAAGTCAAACACTTTCAACAAAGCTAATTAATTGAGTCAAATGAAAGTCAAACACATTCAAACAAAGCTTTTTAAATCAAATGAAAGTCAAATGCATTCAACAAATCTAATTGAGTAAAATGAACGTCAAACACTTTCAACAAAGCTTTTAGAATCAAATGAAAGTCAAATACATTCAAACAAAGCTTTTTGAATTAAATGGAAGTCAATTGCATTCCACAATGCTAATTGAGTCAAATGAAAGTCAAACACATTTAACGAAGCTAATTGAGTCAAATGAAAGTCAAACACATTCAAACAAAGTTTTTTGAATCAAATGAAAGTCAAATGCATTCAACAAAGCCAATTGAGTCAAATGAAAGTCAAACACATTCAAACAAAGCTTCTTCATTCAAATGAAAGTCAAATGCATTCAACAAAGCTAATTGAGTCAAATTAAAGTCAAACACTTTCAACAAAGCTTTTAGAATCAAATGAAAGTGAAACACATTCAAACAAAGCTTTTTTGAATTAAATGAAGGTCAATTGCATTCAACAAATCTAATTGAGTCAAATGAAAGTCAAACACTTTCAACAAAGCTTTTAGAATCAAATAAAAGTCAAATACATTAAACTAAGCTTTTTGATCAAATGAAAGTAAATTTCATTCCACAATGCTAATTGAGTCAAATGAAAGTCAAACACTTTCAACAAAGCTTTTAGAATCAAATGATAGTCAAATACATGCAAACAAAGCTTTTTAAATCAAACGAATGTCAATTGTATTCCACAATGCTAATTGAGTCAAAAGAAAGTCAAACACATTCAAACAAAGCTTTTTGAATCAAATGAAAGTCAAATGCATGCATTCAACAAAGCCAATTGAGTCAAATGAAAGTTAAACACTTTCAACAAATCTAATTGAGTAAAATGAAAGTCAAACACATTCTAACAAAGCTTTTTGATTCAAATGAAAGTCAACTGCATTCAACAAAGCTAATTGAGTCAAATGAAAGTCAAACACTTTCAACAAAGATTTTAGAATCAAATGAAAGTGAAACACATTCAAACAAAGCTTTTTGAATTAAATGAAAATCAAATGAATACAACAAAGCTAATTAAGTCAAATGAAAGTCAAACACTTTCATCAAAGCTTTTAGAATCAAATTAAAGTCAAATACATTCAAACAAAGCTTTTTGATCAAATGAAAGTCAATTGCATTCCACAATGCTAATTGAGTCAAATGAAAGTCAAACACATTCAACGAAGCTAATTGAGTCAAAAGAAAGTGAAACACATTCAAACAAAGCTTTTTGAATCAAATGAAAGTCAAATGCATTCAACAAAGCTAATTGAGTCAAATGAAAGTCAAACACTTTCAACAAAGCTAATTAATTGAGTCAAATGAAAGTCAAACACATTCAAACAAAGCTTTTTAAATCAAATGAAAGTCAAATGCATTCAACAAATCTAATTGAGTAAAATGAACGTCAAACACTTTCAACAAAGCTTTTAGAATCAAATGAAAGTCAAATACATTCAAACAAAGCTTTTTGAATTAAATGGAAGTCAATTGCATTCCACAATGCTAATTGAGTCAAATGAAAGTCAAACACATTTAACGAAGCTAATTGAGTCAAATGAAAGTCAAACACATTCAAACAAAGTTTTTTGAATCAAATGAAAGTCAAATGCATTCAACAAAGCCAATTGAGTCAAATGAAAGTCAAACACATTCAAACAAAGCTTCTTCATTCAAATGAAAGTCAAATGCATTCAACAAAGCTAATTGAGTCAAATTAAAGTCAAACACTTTCAACAAAGCTTTTAGAATCAAATGAAAGTGAAACACATTCAAACAAAGCTTTTTTGAATTAAATGAAGGTCAATTGCATTCAACAAATCTAATTGAGTCAAATGAAAGTCAAACACTTTCAACAAAGCTTTTAGAATCAAATAAAAGTCAAATACATTAAACTAAGCTTTTTGATCAAATGAAAGTAAATTTCATTCCACAATGCTAATTGAGTCAAATGAAAGTCAAACACTTTCAACAAAGCTTTTAGAATCAAATGATAGTCAAATACATGCAAACAAAGCTTTTTAAATCAAACGAATGTCAATTGTATTCCACAATGCTAATTGAGTCAAAAGAAAGTCAAACACATTCAAACAAAGCTTTTTGAATCAAATGAAAGTCAAATGCATGCATTCAACAAAGCCAATTGAGTCAAATGAAAGTTAAACACTTTCAACAAATCTAATTGAGTAAAATGAAAGTCAAACACATTCTAACAAAGCTTTTTGATTCAAATGAAAGTCAACTGCATTCAACAAAGCTAATTGAGTCAAATGAAAGTCAAACACTTTCAACAAAGATTTTAGAATCAAATGAAAGTGAAACACATTCAAACAAAGCTTTTTGAATTAAATGAAAATCAAATGAATACAACAAAGCTAATTAAGTCAAATGAAAGTCAAACACTTTCATCAAAGCTTTTAGAATCAAATTAAAGTCAAATACATTCAAACAAAGCTTTTTGATCAAATGAAAGTCAATTGCATTCCACAATGCTAATTGAGTCAAATGAAAGTCAAACACATTCAACGAAGCTAATTGAGTCAAAAGAAAGTCAAACACATTCAAACAAAGCTTTTTGAATCAAATGAAAGTCAAATGCATTCAACAAAGCTAATTGAGTCAAATGAAAGTCAAACACTTTCAACAAAGCTAATTAATTGAGTCAAATGAAAGTCAAACACATTCAAACAAAGCTTTTTAAATCAAATGAAAGTCAAATGCATTCAACAAAGCTAATTGAGTAAAATGAATGTCAAACACTTTCAACAAAGCTTTTAGAATCAAATGAAAGTCAAATACATTCAAACAAAGCTTTTTGAATTAAATGGAAGTCAATTGCATTCCACAATGCTAATTGAGTCAAATGAAAGTCAAACACATTTAACGAAGCTAATTGAGTCAAATGAAAGTCAAACACATTCAAACAAAGTTTTTTGAATCAAATGAAAGTCAAATGCATTCAACAAAGCCAATTGAGTCAAATGAAAGTCAAACACATTCAAACAAAGCTTCTTCATTCAAATGAAAGTCAAATGCATTCAACAAAGCTAATTGAGTCAAATTAAAGTCAAACACTTTCAACAAAGCTTTTAGAATCAAATGAAAGTGAAACACATTCAAACAAAGCTTTTTTGAATTAAATGAAGGTCAATTGCATTCAACAAATCTAATTGAGTCAAATGAAAGTCAAACACTTTCAACAAAGCTTTTAGAATCAAATAAAAGTCAAATACATTAAACTAAGCTTTTTGATCAAATGAAAGTAAATTTCATTCCACAATGCTAATTGAGTCAAATGAAAGTCAAACACTTTCAACAAAGCTTTTAGAATCAAATGATAGTCAAATACATGCAAACAAAGCTTTTTAAATCAAACGAATGTCAATTGTATTCCACAATGCTAATTGAGTCAAAAGAAAGTCAAACACATTCAAACAAAGCTTTTTGAATCAAATGAAAGTCAAATGCATGCATTCAACAAAGCTAATTGAGTCAAATGAAAGTTAAACACTTTCAACAAATCTAATTGAGTAAAATGAAAGTCAAACACATTCTAACAAAGCTTTTTGATTCAAATGAAAGTCAACTGCATTCAACAAAGCTAATTGAGTCAAATGAAAGTCAAACACTTTCAACAAAGATTTTAGAATCAAATGAAAGTGAAACACATTCAAACAAAGCTTTTTGAATTAAATGAAAATCAAATGAATACAACAAAGCTAATTAAGTCAAATGAAAGTCAAACACTTTCATCAAAGCTTTTAGAATCAAATTAAAGTCAAATACATTCAAACAAAGCTTTTTGATCAAATGAAAGTCAATTGCATTCCACAATGCTAATTGAGTCAAATGAAAGTCAAACACATTCAACGAAGCTAATTGAGTCAAAAGAAAGTGAAACACATTCAAACAAAGCTTTTTGAATCAAATGAAAGTCAAATGCATTCAACAAAGCTAATTGAGTCAAATGAAAGTCAAACACTTTCAACAAAGCTAATTAATTGAGTCAAATGAAAGTCAAACACATTCAAACAAAGCTTTTTAAATCAAATGAAAGTCAAATGCATTCAACAAATCTAATTGAGTAAAATGAACGTCAAACACTTTCAACAAAGCTTTTAGAATCAAATGAAAGTCAAATACATTCAAACAAAGCTTTTTGAATTAAATGGAAGTCAATTGCATTCCACAATGCTAATTGAGTCAACTGAAAGTCAAACACATTTAACGAAGCTAATTGAGTCAAATGAAAGTCAAACACATTCAAACAAAGTTTTTTGAATCAAATGAAAGTCAAATGCATTCAACAAAGCCAATTGAGTCAAATGAAAGTCAAACACATTCAAACAAAGCTTTTTCATTCAAATGAAAGTCAAATGCATTCAACAAAGCTAATTGAGTCAAATTAAAGTCAAACACTTTCAACAAAGCTTTTAGAATCAAATGAAAGTGAAACACATTCAAACAAAGCTTTTTTGAATTAAATGAAGGTCAATTGCATTCAACAAAGCTAATTGAGTCAAATGAAAGTCAAACACTTTCAACAAAGCTTTTAGAATCAAATAAAAGTCAAATACATTAAACTAAGCTTTTTGATCAAATGAAAGTAAATTTCATTCCACAATGCTAATTGAGTCAAATGAAAGTCAAACACTTTCAACAAAGCTTTTAGAATCAAATGATAGTCAAATACATGCAAACAAAGCTTTTTAAATCAAACGAATGTCAATTGTATTCCACAATGCTAATTGAGTCAAAAGAAAGTCAAACACATTCAAACAAAGCTTTTTGAATCAAATGAAAGTCAAATGCATGCATTCAACAAAGCCAATTGAGTCAAATGAAAGTTAAACACTTTCAACAAATCTAATTGAGTAAAATGAAAGTCAAACACATTCTAACAAAGCTTTTTGATTCAAATGAAAGTCAACTGCATTCAACAAAGCTAATTGAGTCAAATGAAAGTCAAACACTTTCAACAAAGATTTTAGAATCAAATGAAAGTGAAACACATTCAAACAAAGCTTTTTGAATTAAATGAAAATCAAATGAATACAACAAAGCTAATTAAGTAAAATGAAAGTCAAACACTTTCATCAAAGCTTTTAGAATCAAATTAAAGTCAAATACATTCAAACAAAGCTTTTTGATCAAATGAAAGTCAATTGCATTCCACAATGCTAATTGAGTCAAATGAAAGTCAAACACATTCAACGAAGCTAATTGAGTCAAAAGAAAGTCAAACACATTCAAACAAAGCTTTTTGAATCAAATGAAAGTCAAATGCATTCAACAAAGCATATTGATTCAAATGAAAGTCAAACACTTTCAACAAAGCTAATTGAGTCAAATGAAAGTCCAACACATTCAAACAAAGCTTTTTAAAACAAATGAAAGTCAAATGCATTCAACAAAGCTAATTGAGTCAAATGAAAGTCAAACACTTTCAACAAAGCTTTTAGAATCAAATGAAAGTCAAGTACATTCAAACAAAGCTTTTTGAATTAAATGGAAGTCAATTGCATTCCACAATGCTAATTGAGTCAAATGAAAGTCAAACACATTTAACGAAGCTAATTGAGTCAAATGAAAGTCAAACACATTCAAACAAAGTTTTTTGAATCAAATGAAAGTCAAATGCATTCAACAAAGCCAATTGAGTCAAATGAAAGTCAAACACATTCAAACAAAGCTTCTTCATTCAAATGAAAGTCAAATGCATTCAACAAAGCTAATTGAGTCAAATTAAAGTCAAACACTTTCAACAAAGCTTTTAGAATCAAATGAAAGTGAAACACATTCAAACAAAGCTTTTTTGAATTAAATGAAGGTCAATTGCATTCAACAAAGCTAATTGAGTCAAATGAAAGTCAAACACTTTCAACAAAGCTTTTAGAATAAAATAAAAGTTAAATGCATTCAAACAAAACTTTTTGAATCAAATGAAAGTCAATTGCATTCCACAATGTTAATTGGGTCAAATGAAAGTCAAACACATTCAACAAAGCTAATTGAGTCAAATGAAAGTTAAACACATTCAAACAAAGCTTCTTAATTCAAGTGAAAGTCAAATGCATTCAACAAAGCTAATTGAGTCAAATGAAAGTCAAACACTTTCAACAAAGCTTTTAGAATCTAATGAAAGTTAAACACATTTAAACAAAGCTTTTTGAATCAAATGAAAGTCAAACGCATTCAACAAAGCTAATTGAGTCAAATGAAAGTCAAACACTTTCAACAAAGCTTTTAGAATCAAATGAAAGTCAAATACATTAAACTAAGCTTTTTGATCAAATGAAAGTCAATTTCATTCCACAATGCTAATTGAGTCAAATGAAAGTCAAACACTTTCAACAAAGCTTTTAGAATCAAATGATAGTCAAATACATTCAAACAAAGCTTTTTAAATCAAACGAATGTCAATTGTATTCCACAATGCTAATTGAGTCAAAAGAAAGTCAAACACATTCAAACAAAGCTTTTTGAATCAAATGAAAGTCAAATGCATGCATTCAACAAAGCCAATTGAGTCAAATGAAAGTTAAACACTTTCAACAAATCTAATTGAGTAAAATGAAAGTCAAACACATTCTAACAAAGCTTTTTGATTCAAATGAAAGTCAACTGCATTCAACAAAGCTAATTGAGTCAAATGAAAGTCAAACACTTTCAACAAAGATTTTAGAATCAAATGAAATTGAAACACATTCAAACAAAGCTTTTTGAATTAAATGAAAATCAAATGAATACAACAAAGCTAATTAAGTCAAATGAAAGTCAAACACTTTCATCAAAGCTTTTAGAATCAAATTAAAGTCAAATACATTCAAACAAAGCTTTTTGATCAAATGAAAGTCAATTGCATTCCACAATGCTAATTGAGTCAAATGAAAGTCAAACACATTCAACGAAGCTAATTGAGTCAAAAGAAAGTCAAACACATTCAAACAAAGCTTTTTGAATCAAATGAAAGTCAAATGCATTCAACAAAGCTAATTGAGTCAAATGAAAGTCAAACACTTTCAACAAAGCTAATTGAGTCAAATGAAAGTCAAACACATTCAAACAAAGCTTTTTAAATCAAATGAAAGTCAAATGCATTCAACAAAGCTAATTGAGTCAAATGAAAGTCAAACACTTTCAACAAAGCTTTTAGAATCAAATGAAAGTCAAACACATTCAAACAAAGCTTTTTGAATCGAATGAAAATCAAATGAATTCCACAAAGCTAATTGAGTGAAATGAGAGTCAAACACATTCATCAAAGCTTTTAGAATCAAATGAAAGTCAAATACATTCAAACAAAGCTTTTTGAATTAAATGGAAGTCAATTGCATTCCACAATGCTAATTGTGTCAAATGAAAGTCAAACACATTCAACGAAGCTAATTGAGTCAAATGAAAGTCAAACACATTCAAACAAAGTTTTTTGAATCAAATGAAAGTCAAATGCATTCAACAAAGCCAATTGAGTCAAATGAAAGTCAAACACATTCAAACAAAGCTTCTTCATTCAAATGAAAGTCAAATGCATTCAACAAAGCTAATTGAGTCAAATTAAAGTCAAACACTTTCAACAAAGCTTTTAGAATCAAATGAAAGTGAAACACTTTCAAACAAAGCTTTTTTGAATTAAATGAAGGTCAATTGCATTCAACAAAGCTAATTGAGTCAAATGAAAGTCAAACACTTTCAACAAAGCTTTTAGAATAAAATAAAAGTTAAATGCATTCAAACAAAACTTTTTGAATCAAATGAAAGTCAATTGCATTCCACAATGTTAATTGGGTCAAATGAAAGTCAAACACATTCAACAAAGCTAATTGAGTCAAATGAAAGTTAAACACATTCAAACAAAGCTTCTTAATTCAAGTGAAAGTCAAATGCATTCAACAAAGCTAATTGAGTCAAATGAAAGTCAAACACTTTCAACAAAGCTTTTAGAATCTAATGAAAGTTAAACAAATTTAAACAAAGCTTTTTGAATCAAATGAAAGTCAAACGCATTCAACAAAGCTAATTGAGTCAAATGAAAGTCAAACACTTTCAACAAAGCTTTTAGAATCAAATGAAAGTCAAATACATTAAACTAAGCTTTTTGATCAAATGAAAGTCAATTTCATTCCACAATGCTAATTGAGTCAAATGAAAGTCAAACACTTTCAACAAAGCTTTTAGAATCAAATGATAGTCAAATACATTCAAACAAAGCTTTTTAAATCAAACGAATGTCAATTGTATTCCACAATGCTAATTGAGTCAAAAGAAAGTCAAACACATTCAAACAAAGCTTTTTGAATCAAATGAAAGTCAAATGCATGCATTCAACAAAGCCAATTGAGTCAAATGAAAGTTAAACACTTTCAACAAATCTAATTGAGTAAAATGAAAGTCAAACACATTCTAACAAAGCTTTTTGATTCAAATGAAAGTCAACTGCATTCAACAAAGCTAATTGAGTCAAATGAAAGTCAAACACTTTCAACAAAGATTTTAGAATCAAATGAAAGTGAAACACATTCAAACAAAGCTTTTTGAATTAAATGAAAATCAAATGAATACAACAAAGCTAATTAAGTCAAATGAAAGTCAAACACTTTCATCAAAGCTTTTAGAATCAAATTAAAGTCAAATACATTCAAACAAAGCTTTTTGATCAAATGAAAGTCAATTGCATTCCACAATGCTAATTGAGTCAAATGAAAGTCAAACACATTCAACGAAGCTAATTGAGTCAAAAGAAAGTCAAACACATTCAAACAAAGCTTTTTGAATCAAATGAAAGTCAAATGCATTCAACAAAGCTAATTGAGTCAAATGAAAGTCAAACACTTTCAACAAAGCTAATTGAGTCAAATGAAAGTGAAACACATTCAAACAAAGCTTTTTAAATCAAATGAAAGTCAAATGCATTCAACAAAGCTAATTGAGTCAAATGAAAGTCAAACACTTTCAACAAAGCTTTTAGAATCAAATGAAAGTCAAACACATTCAAACAAAGCTTTTTGAATTGAATGAAAATCAAATGAATTCCACAAAGCTAATTGAGTGAAATGAAAGTCAAACACATTCATCAAAGCTTTTAGAATCAAATGAAAGTCAAATACATTCAAACAAAGCTTTTTGATCAAATGAAAGTCAATTGCATTCCACAATGCTAATTGAGTCAAATGAAAGTCAAACACATTCAACGAAGCTAATTGAGTCAAAAGAAAGTCAAACACATTCAAACAAAGCTTTTTGAATCAAATGAAAGTCAAATGCATTCAACAAAGCATATTGATTCAAATGAAAGTCAAACACTTTCAACAAAGCTAATTGAGTCAAATGAAAGTCAAACACATTCAAACAAAGCTTTTTAAAACAAATGAAAGTCAAATGCATTCAACAAAGCTAATTGAGTCAAATGAAAGTCAAACACTTTCAACAAAGCTTTTAGAATCAAATGAAAGTCAAGTACATTCAAACAAAGCTTTTTGAATTAAATGGAAGTCAATTGCATTCCACAATGCTAATTGAGTCAAATGAAAGTCAAACACATTTAACGAAGCTAATTGAGTCAAATGAAAGTCAAACACATTCAAACAAAGTTTTTTGAATCAAATGAAAGTCAAATGCATTCAACAAAGCCAATTGAGTCAAATGAAAGTCAAACACATTCAAACAAAGCTTCTTCATTCAAATGAAAGTCAAATGCATTCAACAAAGCTAATTGAGTCAAATTAAAGTCAAACACTTTCAACAAAGCTTTTAGAATCAAATGAAAGTGAAACACATTCAAACAAAGCTTTTTTGAATTAAATGAAGGTCAATTGCATTCAACAAAGCTAATTGAGTCAAATGAAAGTCAAACACTTTCAACAAAGCTTTTAGAATAAAATAAAAGTTAAATGCATTCAAACAAAACTTTTTGAATCAAATGAAAGTCAATTGCATTCCACAATGTTAATTGGGTCAAATGAAAGTCAAACACATTCAACAAAGCTAATTGAGTCAAATGAAAGTTAAACACATTCAAACAAAGCTTCTTAATTCAAGTGAAAGTCAAATGCATTCAACAAAGCTAATTGAGTCAAATGAAAGTCAAACACTTTCAACAAAGCTTTTAGAATCTAATGAAAGTTAAACACATTTAAACAAAGCTTTTTGAATCAAATGAAAGTCAAACGCATTCAACAAAGCTAATTGAGTCAAATGAAAGTCAAACACTTTCAACAAAGCTTTTAGAATCAAATGAAAGTCAAATACATTAAACTAAGCTTTTTGATCAAATGAAAGTCAATTTCATTCCACAATGCTAATTGAGTCAAATGAAAGTCAAACACTTTCAACAAAGCTTTTAGAATCAAATGATAGTCAAATACATTCAAACAAAGCTTTTTAAATCAAACGAATGTCAATTGTATTCCACAATGCTAATTGAGTCAAAAGAAAGTCAAACACATTCAAACAAAGCTTTTTGAATCAAATGAAAGTCAAATGCATGCATTCAACAAAGCCAATTGAGTCAAATGAAAGTTAAACACTTTCAACAAATCTAATTGAGTAAAATGAAAGTCAAACACATTCTAACAAAGCTTTTTGATTCAAATGAAAGTCAACTGCATTCAACAAAGCTAATTGAGTCAAATGAAAGTCAAACACTTTCAACAAAGATTTTAGAATCAAATGAAATTGAAACACATTCAAACAAAGCTTTTTGAATTAAATGAAAATCAAATGAATACAACAAAGCTAATTAAGTCAAATGAAAGTCAAACACTTTCATCAAAGCTTTTAGAATCAAATTAAAGTCAAATACATTCAAACAAAGCTTTTTGATCAAATGAAAGTCAATTGCATTCCACAATGCTAATTGAGTCAAATGAAAGTCAAACACATTCAACGAAGCTAATTGAGTCAAAAGAAAGTCAAACACATTCAAACAAAGCTTTTTGAATCAAATGAAAGTCAAATGCATTCAACAAAGCTAATTGAGTCAAATGAAAGTCAAACACTTTCAACAAAGCTAATTGAGTCAAATGAAAGTCAAACACATTCAAACAAAGCTTTTTAAATCAAATGAAAGTCAAATGCATTCAACAAAGCTAATTGAGTCAAATGAAAGTCAAACACTTTCAACAAAGCTTTTAGAATCAAATGAAAGTCAAACACATTCAAACAAAGCTTTTTGAATCGAATGAAAATCAAATGAATTCCACAAAGCTAATTGAGTGAAATGAGAGTCAAACACATTCATCAAAGCTTTTAGAATCAAATGAAAGTCAAATACATTCAAACAAAGCTTTTTGAATTAAATGGAAGTCAATTGCATTCCACAATGCTAATTGTGTCAAATGAAAGTCAAACACATTCAACGAAGCTAATTGAGTCAAATGAAAGTCAAACACATTCAAACAAAGTTTTTTGAATCAAATGAAAGTCAAATGCATTCAACAAAGCCAATTGAGTCAAATGAAAGTCAAACACATTCAAACAAAGCTTCTTCATTCAAATGAAAGTCAAATGCATTCAACAAAGCTAATTGAGTCAAATTAAAGTCAAACACTTTCAACAAAGCTTTTAGAATCAAATGAAAGTGAAACACTTTCAAACAAAGCTTTTTTGAATTAAATGAAGGTCAATTGCATTCAACAAAGCTAATTGAGTCAAATGAAAGTCAAACACTTTCAACAAAGCTTTTAGAATAAAATAAAAGTTAAATGCATTCAAACAAAACTTTTTGAATCAAATGAAAGTCAATTGCATTCCACAATGTTAATTGGGTCAAATGAAAGTCAAACACATTCAACAAAGCTAATTGAGTCAAATGAAAGTTAAACACATTCAAACAAAGCTTCTTAATTCAAGTGAAAGTCAAATGCATTCAACAAAGCTAATTGAGTCAAATGAAAGTCAAACACTTTCAACAAAGCTTTTAGAATCTAATGAAAGTTAAACAAATTTAAACAAAGCTTTTTGAATCAAATGAAAGTCAAACGCATTCAACAAAGCTAATTGAGTCAAATGAAAGTCAAACACTTTCAACAAAGCTTTTAGAATCAAATGAAAGTCAAATACATTAAACTAAGCTTTTTGATCAAATGAAAGTCAATTTCATTCCACAATGCTAATTGAGTCAAATGAAAGTCAAACACTTTCAACAAAGCTTTTAGAATCAAATGATAGTCAAATACATTCAAACAAAGCTTTTTAAATCAAACGAATGTCAATTGTATTCCACAATGCTAATTGAGTCAAAAGAAAGTCAAACACATTCAAACAAAGCTTTTTGAATCAAATGAAAGTCAAATGCATGCATTCAACAAAGCCAATTGAGTCAAATGAAAGTTAAACACTTTCAACAAATCTAATTGAGTAAAATGAAAGTCAAACACATTCTAACAAAGCTTTTTGATTCAAATGAAAGTCAACTGCATTCAACAAAGCTAATTGAGTCAAATGAAAGTCAAACACTTTCAACAAAGATTTTAGAATCAAATGAAAGTGAAACACATTCAAACAAAGCTTTTTGAATTAAATGAAAATCAAATGAATACAACAAAGCTAATTAAGTCAAATGAAAGTCAAACACTTTCATCAAAGCTTTTAGAATCAAATTAAAGTCAAATACATTCAAACAAAGCTTTTTGATCAAATGAAAGTCAATTGCATTCCACAATGCTAATTGAGTCAAATGAAAGTCAAACACATTCAACGAAGCTAATTGAGTCAAAAGAAAGTCAAACACATTCAAACAAAGCTTTTTGAATCAAATGAAAGTCAAATGCATTCAACAAAGCTAATTGAGTCAAATGAAAGTCAAACACTTTCAACAAAGCTAATTGAGTCAAATGAAAGTGAAACACATTCAAACAAAGCTTTTTAAATCAAATGAAAGTCAAATGCATTCAACAAAGCTAATTGAGTCAAATGAAAGTCAAACACTTTCAACAAAGCTTTTAGAATCAAATGAAAGTCAAACACATTCAAACAAAGCTTTTTGAATTGAATGAAAATCAAATGAATTCCACAAAGCTAATTGAGTGAAATGAAAGTCAAACACATTCATCAAAGCTTTTAGAATCAAATGAAAGTCAAATACATTCAAACAAAGCTTTTTGATCAAATGAAAGTCAATTGCATTCCACAATGCTAATTGAGTCAAATGAAAGTCAAACACATTCAACGAAGCTAATTGAGTCAAAAGAAAGTCAAACACATTCAAACAAAGCTTTTTGAATCAAATGAAAGTCAAATGCATTCAACAAAGCATATTGATTCAAATGAAAGTCAAACACTTTCAACAAAGCTAATTGAGTCAAATGAAAGTCAAACACATTCAAACAAAGCTTTTTAAAACAAATGAAAGTCAAATGCATTCAACAAAGCTAATTGAGTCAAATGAAAGTCAAACACTTTCAACAAAGCTTTTAGAATCAAATGAAAGTCAAATACATTCAAACAAAGCTTTTTGAATTAAATGGAAGTCAATTGCATTCCACAATGCTAATTGAGTCAAATGAAAGTCAAACACATTTAACGAAGCTAATTGAGTCAAATGAAAGTCAAACACATTCAAACAAAGTTTTTTGAATCAAATGAAAGTCAAATGCATTCAACAAAGCCAATTGAGTCAAATGAAAGTCAAACACATTCAAACAAAGCTTCTTCATTCAAATGAAAGTCAAATGCATTCAACAAAGCTAATTGAGTCAAATTAAAGTCAAACACTTTCAACAAAGCTTTTAGAATCAAATGAAAGTGAAACACATTCAAACAAAGCTTTTTTGAATTAAATGAAGGTCAATTGCATTCAACAAAGCTAATTGAGTCAAATGAAAGTCAAACACTTTCAACAAAAGCTTTTAGAATAAAATAAAAGTTAAATGCATTCAAACAAAACTTTTTGAATCAAATGAAAGTCAATTGCATTCCACAATGTTAATTGGGTCAAATGAAAGTCAAACACATTCAACAAAGCTAATTGAGTCAAATGAAAGTTAAACACATTCAAACAAAGCTTCTTAATTCAAGTGAAAGTCAAATGCATTCAACAAAGCTAATTGAGTCAAATGAAAGTCAAACACTTTCAACAAAGCTTTTAGAATCTAATGAAAGTTAAACACATTTAAACAAAGCTTTTTGAATCAAATGAAAGTCAAACGCATTCAACAAAGCTAATTGAGTCAAATGAAAGTCAAACACTTTCAACAAAGCTTTTAGAATCAAATGAAAGTCAAATACATTAAACTAAGCTTTTTGATCAAATGAAAGTCAATTTCATTCCACAATGCTAATTGAGTCAAATGAAAGTCAAACACTTTCAACAAAGCTTTTAGAATCAAATGATAGTCAAATACATTCAAACAAAGCTTTTTAAATCAAACGAATGTCAATTGTATTCCACAATGCTAATTGAGTCAAAAGAAAGTCAAACACATTCAAACAAAGCTTTTTGAATCAAATGAAAGTCAAATGCATGCATTCAACAAAGCCAATTGAGTCAAATGAAAGTTAAACACTTTCAACAAATCTAATTGAGTAAAATGAAAGTCAAACACATTCTAACAAAGCTTTTTGATTCAAATGAAAGTCAACTGCATTCAACAAAGCTAATTGAGTCAAATGAAAGTCAAACACTTTCAACAAAGATTTTAGAATCAAATGAAATTGAAACACATTCAAACAAAGCTTTTTGAATTAAATGAAAATCAAATGAATACAACAAAGCTAATTAAGTCAAATGAAAGTCAAACACTTTCATCAAAGCTTTTAGAATCAAATTAAAGTCAAATACATTCAAACAAAGCTTTTTGATCAAATGAAAGTCAATTGCATTCCACAATGCTAATTGAGTCAAATGAAAGCCAAACACATTCAACGAAGCTAATTGAGTCAAAAGAAAGTCAAACACATTCAAACAAAGCTTTTTGAATCAAATGAAAGTCAAATGCATTCAACAAAGCTAATTGAGTCAAATGAAAGTCAAACACTTTCAACAAAGCTAATTGAGTCAAATGAAAGTCAAACACATTCAAACAAAGCTTTTTAAATCAAATGAAAGTCAAATGCATTCAACAAAGCTAATTGAGTCAAATGAAAGTCAAACACTTTCAACAAAGCTTTTAGAATCAAATGAAAGTCAAACACATTCAAACAAAGCTTTTTGAATCGAATGAAAATCAAATGAATTCCACAAAGCTAATTGAGTGAAATGAAAGTCAAACACATTCATCAAAGCTTTTAGAATCAAATGAAAGTCAAATACATTCAAACAAAGCTTTTTGAATTAAATGGAAGTCAATTGCATTCCACAATGCTAATTGTGTCAAATGAAAGTCAAACACATTCAACGAAGCTAATTGAGTCAAATGAAAGTCAAACACATTCAAACAAAGTTTTTTGAATCAAATGAAAGTCAAATGCATTCAACAAAGCCAATTGAGTCAAATGAAAGTCAAACACATTCAAACAAAGCTTCTTCATTCAAATGAAAGTCAAATGCATTCAACAAAGCTAATTGAGTCAAATTAAAGTCAAACACTTTCAACAAAGCTTTTAGAATCAAATGAAAGTGAAACACTTTCAAACAAAGCTTTTTTGAATTAAATGAAGGTCAATTGCATTCAACAAAGCTAATTGAGTCAAATGAAAGTCAAACACTTTCAACAAAGCTTTTAGAATAAAATAAAAGTTAAATGCATTCAAACAAAACTTTTTGAATCAAATGAAAGTCAATTGCATTCCACAATGTTAATTGGGTCAAATGAAAGTCAAACACATTCAACAAAGCTAATTGAGTCAAATGAAAGTTAAACACATTCAAACAAAGCTTCTTAATTCAAGTGAAAGTCAAATGCATTCAACAAAGCTAATTGAGTCAAATGAAAGTCAAACACTTTCAACAAAGCTTTTAGAATCTAATGAAAGTTAAACACATTTAAACAAAGCTTTTTGAATCAAATGAAAGTCAAACGCATTCAACAAAGCTAATTGAGTCAAATGAAAGTCAAACACTTTCAACAAAGCTTTTAGAATCAAATGAAAGTCAAATACATTAAACTAAGCTTTTTGATCAAATGAAAGTCAATTTCATTCCACAATGCTAATTGAGTCAAATGAAAGTCAAACACTTTCAACAAAGCTTTTAGAATCAAATGATAGTCAAATACATTCAAACAAAGCTTTTTAAATCAAACGAATGTCAATTGTATTCCACAATGCTAATTGAGTCAAAAGAAAGTCAAACACATTCAAACAAAGCTTTTTGAATCAAATGAAAGTCAAATGCATGCATTCAACAAAGCCAATTGAGTCAAATGAAAGTTAAACACTTTCAACAAATCTAATTGAGTAAAATGAAAGTCAAACACATTCTAACAAAGCTTTTTGATTCAAATGAAAGTCAACTGCATTCAACAAAGCTAATTGAGTCAAATGAAAGTCAAACACTTTCAACAAAGATTTTAGAATCAAATGAAATTGAAACACATTCAAACAAAGCTTTTTGAATTAAATGAAAATCAAATGAATACAACAAAGCTAATTAAGTCAAATGAAAGTCAAACACTTTCATCAAAGCTTTTAGAATCAAATTAAAGTCAAATACATTCAAACAAAGCTTTTTGATCAAATGAAAGTCAATTGCATTCCACAATGCTAATTGAGTCAAATGAAAGCCAAACACATTCAACGAAGCTAATTGAGTCAAAAGAAAGTCAAACACATTCAAACAAAGCTTTTTGAATCAAATGAAAGTCAAATGCATTCAACAAAGCTAATTGAGTCAAATGAAAGTCAAACACTTTCAACAAAGCTAATTGAGTCAAATGAAAGTCAAACACATTCAAACAAAGCTTTTTAAATCAAATGAAAGTCAAATGCATTCAACAAAGCTAATTGAGTCAAATGAAAGTCAAACACTTTCAACAAAGCTTTTAGAATCAAATGAAAGTCAAACACATTCAAACAAAGCTTTTTGAATCGAATGAAAATCAAATGAATTCCACAAAGCTAATTGAGTGAAATGAAAGTCAAACACATTCATCAAAGCTTTTAGAATCAAATGAAAGTCAAATACATTCAAACAAAGCTTTTTGAATTAAATGGAAGTCAATTGCATTCCACAATGCTAATTGTGTCAAATGAAAGTCAAACACATTCAACGAAGCTAATTGAGTCAAATGAAAGTCAAACACATTCAAACAAAGTTTTTTGAATCAAATGAAAGTCAAATGCATTCAACAAAGCCAATTGAGTCAAATGAAAGTCAAACACATTCAAACAAAGCTTCTTCATTCAAATGAAAGTCAAATGCATTCAACAAAGCTAATTGAGTCAAATTAAAGTCAAACACTTTCAACAAAGCTTTTAGAATCAAATGAAAGTGAAACACTTTCAAACAAAGCTTTTTTGAATTAAATGAAGGTCAATTGCATTCAACAAAGCTAATTGAGTCAAATGAAAGTCAAACACTTTCAACAAAGCTTTTAGAATAAAATAAAAGTTAAATGCATTCAAACAAAACTTTTTGAATCAAATGAAAGTCAATTGCATTCCACAATGTTAATTGGGTCAAATGAAAGTCAAACACATTCAACAAAGCTAATTGAGTCAAATGAAAGTTAAACACATTCAAACAAAGCTTCTTAATTCAAGTGAAAGTCAAATGCATTCAACAAAGCTAATTGAGTCAAATGAAAGTCAAACACTTTCAACAAAGCTTTTAGAATCTAATGAAAGTTAAACAAATTTAAACAAAGCTTTTTGAATCAAATGAAAGTCAAACGCATTCAACAAAGCTAATTGAGTCAAATGAAAGTCAAACACTTTCAACAAAGCTTTTAAAATCAAATGAAAGTCAAATACATTAAACTAAGCTTTTTGATCAAATGAAAGTCAATTTCATTCCACAATGCTAATTGAGTCAAATGAAAGTCAAACACTTTCAACAAAGCTTTTAGAATCAAATGATAGTCAAATACATTCAAACAAAGCTTTTTAAATCAAACGAATGTCAATTGTATTCCACAATGCTAATTGAGTCAAAAGAAAGTCAAACACATTCAAACAAAGCTTTTTAAATCAAATGAAAGTCAAATGCATGCATTCAACAAAGCCAATTGAGTCAAATGAAAGTTAAACACTTTCAACAAATCTAATTGAGTAAAATGAAAGTCAAACACATTCTAACAAAGCTTTTTGATTCAAATGAAAGTCAACTGCATTCAACAAAGCTAATTGAGTCAAATGAAAGTCAAACACTTTCAACAAAGATTTTAGAATCAAATGAAAGTGAAACACATTCAAACAAAGCTTTTTGAATTAAATGAAAATCAAATGAATACAACAAAGCTAATTAAGTCAAATGAAAGTCAAACACTTTCATCAAAGCTTTTAGAATCAAATTAAAGTCAAATACATTCAAACAAAGCTTTTTGATCAAATGAAAGTCAATTGCATTCCACAATGCTAATTGAGTCAAATGAAAGTCAAACACATTCAACGAAGCTAATTGAGTCAAAAGAAAGTCAAACACATTCAAACAAAGCTTTTTGAATCAAATGAAAGTCAAATGCATTCAACAAAGCTAATTGAGTCAAATGAAAGTCAAACACTTTCAACAAAGCTAATTGAGTCAAATGAAAGTGAAACACATTCAAACAAAGCTTTTTAAATCAAATGAAAGTCAAATGCATTCAACAAAGCTAATTGAGTCAAATGAAAGTCAAACACTTTCAACAAAGCTTTTAGAATCAAATGAAAGTCAAACACATTCAAACAAAGCTTTTTGAATTGAATGAAAATCAAATGAATTCCACAAAGCTAATTGAGTGAAATGAAAGTCAAACACATTCATCAAAGCTTTTAGAATCAAATGAAAGTCAAATACATTCAAACAAAGCTTTTTGAATTAAATGGAAGTCAATTGCATTCCACAATGCTAATTGTGTCAAATGAAAGTCAAACACATTCAACGAAGCTAATTGAGTCAAATGAAAGTCAAACACATTCAAACAAAGTTTTTTTAATCAAATGAAAGTCAAATGCATTCAACAAAGCCAATTGAGTCAAATGAAAGTCAAACACATTCAAACAAAGCTTCTTCATTCAAATGAAAGTGAAATGCATTCAACAAAGCTAATTGAGTCAAATTAAAGTCAAACACTTTCAACAAAGCTTTTAGAATAAAATAAAAGTTAAATGCATTCAAACAAAACTTTTTGAATCAAATGAAAGTGAATTGCATTCCACAATGTTAATTGGGTCAAATGAAAGTCAAACACATTCAACAAAGCTAATTGAGTCAAATGAAAGTTAAACACATTCAAACAAAGCTTCTTAATTCAAGTGAAAGTCAAATGCATTCCACAAAGCTAATTGAGTCAAATGAAAGTTAAACACTTTCAACAAAGCTTTTAGAATCTAATGAAAGTTAAACACATTTAAACAAAGCTTTTTGAATCACATGAAAGTCAAACGCATTCAACAAAGCTAATTGAGTCAAATATAAGTCAAACACTTTCAACAAAGCTTTTAGAATCAAATAAAAGTCAAATACATTAAACTAAGCTTTTTGATCAAATGAAAGTCAATTTCATTCCACAATGCTAATTAAGTCAAATGAAAGTCAAACACTTTCAACAAAGCTTTTAGAATCAAATGATAGTCAAATACATGCAAACAAAGCTTTTTAAATCAAACGAATGTCAATTGTATTCCACAATGCTAATTGAGTCAAAAGAAAGTCAAACACATTCAAACAAAGCTTTTTGAATCAAATGAAAGTCAAATGCATGCATTCAACAAAGCCAATAGAGTCAAATGAAAGTTAAACACTTTCAACAAATCTAATTGAGTAAAATGAAAGTCAAACACATTCTAACAAAGCTTTTTGATTCAAATGAAAGTCAACTGCATTCAACAAAGCTAATTGAGTCAAATGAAAGTCAAACACTTTCAACAAAGATTTTAGAATCAAATGAAAGTGAAACATATTCAAACAAAGCTTTTTGAATTAAATGAAAATCAAATGAATACAACAAAGCTAATTAAGTCAAATGAAAGTCAAACACTTTCATCAAAGCTTTTAGAATCAAATTAAAGTCAAATACATTCAAACAAAGCTTTTTGATCAAATGAAAGTCAATTGCATTCCACAATGCTAATTGAGTCAAATGAAAGTCAAACACATTCAACGAAGCTAATTGAGTCAAAAGAAAGTCAAACACATTCAAACAAAGCTTTTTGAATCAAATGAAAGTCAAATGCATTCAACAAAGCTAATTGAGTGAAATGAAAGTCAAACACTTTCAACAAAGCTAATTGAGTCAAATGAAAGTCAAACACATTCAAACAAAGCTTTTTAAATCAAATGAAAGTCAAATGCATTCAACAAAGCAAATTGAGTCAAATGAAAGTCAAACACTTTTAACAAAGCTTTTAGAATCAAATGAAAGTCAAATACATTCAAACAAAGCTTTTTGAATTAAATGGAAGTCAATTGCATTCCACAATGCTAATTGAGTCAAATGAAAGTCAAACACATTCAAACAAAGCTTTTTGAATCAAATGAAAGTCAAATGCATGCATTCAACAAAGCCAATTGAGTCAAATGAAAGTTAAACACTTTCAACAAATCTAATTGAGTAAAATGAAAGTCAAACACATTCTAACAAAGCTTTTTGATTCAAATGAAAGTCAACTGCATTCAACAAAGCTAATTGAGTCAAATGAAAGTCAAACACTTTCAACAAAGATTTTAGAATCAAATGAAAGTGAAACACATTCAAACAAAGCTTTTTGAATTAAATGAAAATCAAATGAATACAACAAAGCTAATTAAGTCAAATGAAAGTCAAACACTTTCATCAAAGCTTTTAGAATCAAATTAAAGTCAAATACATTCAAACAAAGCTTTTTGATCAAATGAAAGTCAATTGCATTCCACAATGCTAATTGAGTCAAATGAAAGTCAAACACATTCAACGAAGCTAATTGAGTCAAAAGAAAGTCAAACACATTCAAACAAAGCTTTTTGAATCAAATGAAAGTCAAATGCATTCAACAAAGCTAATTGAGTCAAATGAAAGTCAAACACTTTCAACAAAGCTAATTGAGTCAAATGAAAGTCAAACACATTCAAACAAAGCTTTTTAAATCAAATGAAAGTCAAATGCATTCAACAAAGCAAATTGAGTCAAATGAAAGTCAAACACTTTCAACAAAGCTTTTAGAATCAAATGAAAGTCAAATACATTCAAACAAAGCTTTTTGAATTAAATGGAAGTCAATTGCATTCCACAATGCTAATTGAGTCAAATGAAAGTCAAACACATTTAACGAAGCTAATTGAGTCAAATGAAAGTCAAACACATTCAAACAAAGTTTTTTGAATCAAATGAAAGTCAAATGCATTCAACAAAGCCAATTGAGTCAAATGAAAGTCAAACACATTCAAACAAAGCTTCTTCATTCAAATGAAAGTCAAATGCGTTCAACAAAGCTAATTGAGTCAAATTAAAGTCAAACACTTTCAACAAAGCTTTTAGAATCAAATGAAAGTGAAACACATTCAAACAAAGCTTTTTTGAATTAAATGAAGGTCAATTGCATTCAACAAAGCTAATTGAGTCAAATGAAAGTCAAACACTTTCAACAAAGCTTTTAGAATAAAATAAAAGTTAAATGCATTCAAACAAAACTTTTTGAATCAAATGAAAGTCAATTGCATTCCACAATGTTAATTGGGTCAAATGAAAGTCAAACACATTCAACAAAGCTAATTGAGTCAAATGAAAGTTAAACACATTCAAACAAAGCTTCTTAATTCAAGTGAAAGTCAAATGCATTCAACAAAGCTAATTGAGTCAAATGAAAGTCAAACACTTTCAACAAAGCTTTTAGAATCTAATGAAAGTTAAACACATTTAAACAAAGCTTTTTGAATCAAATGAAAGTCAAACGCATTCAACAAAGCTAATTGAGTCAAATGAAAGTCAAACACTTTCAACAAAGCTTTTAGAATCAAATGAAAGTCAAATACATTAAACTAAGCTTTTTGATCAAGTGAAAGTCAATTTCATTCCACAATGCTAATTGAGTCAAATGAAAGTCAAACACTTTCAACAAAGCTTTTAGAATCAAATGATAGTCAAATACATTCAAACAAAGCTTTTTAAATCAAACGAATGTCAATTGTATTCCACAATGCTAATTGAGTCAAAAGAAAGTCAAACACATTCAAACAAAGCTTCTTCATTCAAATGAAAGTCAAATGCGTTCAACAAAGCTAATTGAGTCAAATGAAAGTCAAACACTTTCAACAAAGATTTTAGAATCAAATGAAAGTGAAACACATTCAAACAAAGCTTTTTGAATTAAATGAAAATCAAATGAATACAACAAAGCTAATTAAGTCAAATGAAAGACAAACACTTTCATCAAAGCTTTTAGAATCAAATTAAAGTCAAATACATTCAAACAAAGCTTTTTGATCAAATGAAAGTCAATTGCATTCCACAATGCTAATTGAGTCAAATGAAAGTCAAACACATTCAACGAAGCTAATTGAGTCAAAAGAAAGTCAAACACATTCAAACAAAGCTTTTTGAATCAAATGAAAGTCAAATGCATTCAACAAAGCTAATTGAGTCAAATGAAAGTCAAACACTTTCAACAAAGCTAATTGAGTCAAATGAAAGTCAAACACATTCAAACAAAGCTTTTTAAATCAAATGAAAGTCAAATGCATTCAACAAAGCTAATTGAGTCAAATGAAAGTCAAACACTTTCAACAAAGTTTTTAGAATCAAATGAAAGTCAAACACATTCAAACAAAGCTTTTTGAATCGAATGAAAATCAAATGAATTCCACAAAGCTAATTGAGTGAAATGAAACTCAAACACATTGATCAAAGCTTTTAGAATCAAATGAAAGTCAAATACATTCAAACAAAGCTTTTTGAATTAAATGGAAGTCAATTGCATTCCACAATGCTAATTGTGTCAAATGAAAGTCAAACACATTCAACGAAGCTAATTGAGTCAAATGAAAGTCAAACACATTCAAACAAAGTTTTTTTAATCAAATGAAAGTCAAATGCATTCAACAAAGCCAATTGAGTCAAATGAAAGTCAAACACATTCAAACAAAGCTTCTTCATTCAAATGAAAGTCAAATGCATTCAACAAAGCTAATTGAGTCAAATTAAAGTCAAACACTTTCAACAAAGCTTTAGAATCAAATGAAAGTCAAACACATTCAAACAAAGCTTTTTTGAATTAAATGAAGGTCAATTGCATTCAACAAAGCTAATTGAGTCAAATGAAAGTCAAACACTTTCAACAAAGCTTTTAGAATAAAATAAAAGTTAAATGCATTCAAACAAAACTTTTTGAATCAAATGAAAGTCAATTGCATTCCACAATGTTAATTGGGTCAAATGAAAGTCAAACACATTCAACAAAGCTAATTGAGTTAAATGAAAGTTAAACACATTCAAACAAAGCTTCTTAATTCAAGTGAAAGTCAAATGCATTCAACAAAGCTAATTGAGTCAAATGAAAGTCAAACACTTTCAACAAATATTTTAGAATCTAATGAAAGTTAAACACATTTAAACAAAGCTTTTTGAATCAAATGAAAGTCAAACGCATTCAACAAAGCTAATTGAGTTAAATGAAAGTCAAACACGTTCAACAAAGCTTTTAGAATCAAATGAAAGTCAAATACATTAAACTAAGCTTTTTGATCAAATGAAAGTCAATTTCATTCCATAATGCTAATTGAGTCAAATGAAAGTCAAACACTTTCAACAAAGCTTTTAGAATCAAATGATAGTCAAATACATTCAAACAAAGCTTTTTAAATCAAACGAATGTCAATTGTATTCCACAATGCTAATTGAGTCAAAAGAAAGTCAAACACATTCAAACAAAGCTTTTTGAATCAAATGAAAGTCAAATGCATGCATTCAACAAAGCCAATTGAGTCAAATGAAAGTTAAACACTTTCAACAAATCTAATTGAGTAAAATGAAAGTCAAACACATTCTAACAAAACTTTTTGATTCAAATGAAAGTCAACTGCATTCAACAAAGCTAATTGAGTCAAATGAAAGTCAAACACTTTCAACAAAGATTTTAGAATCAAATGAAAGTGAAACACATTCAAACAAAGCTTTTTGAATTAAATGAAAATCAAATGAATACAACAAAGCTAATTAAGTCAAATGAAAGTCAAACACTTTCATCAAAGCTTTTAGAATCAAATTAAAGTCAAATACATTCATACAAAGCTTTTTGATCAAATGAAAGTCAATTGCATTCCACAATGCTAATTGAGTCAAATGAAAGTCAAACACATTCAACGAAGCTAATTGAGTCAAAAGAAAGTCAAACACATTCAAACAAAGCTTTTTTAATCAAATGAAAGTCAAATGCATTCAACAAAGCTAATTGAGTCAAATGAAAGTCAAACACTTTCAACAAAGCTAATTGAGTCAAATGAAAGTCAAACACATTCAAACAAAGCTTTTTAAATCAAATGAAAGTCAAATGCATTCAACAAAGCTAATTGAGTCAAATGAAAGTCAAACACTTTCAACAAAGCTTTTAGAATCAAATGAAAGTCAAACACATTCAAACAAAGCTTTTTGAATCGAATGAAAATCAAATGAATTCCACAAAGCTAATTGAGTGAAATGAAAGTCAAACACATTCATCAAAGCTTTTAGAATCAAATGAAAGTCAAATACATTCAAACAAAGCTTTTTGAATTAAATGGAAGTCAATTGCATTCCACAATGCTAATTGTGTCAAATGAAAGTCAAACACATTCAACGAAGCTAATTGAGTCAAATGAAAGTCAAACACATTCAAACAAAGTTTTTTTAATCAAATGAAAGTCAAATGCATTCAACAAAGCCAATTGAGTCAAATGAAAGTCAAACACATTCAAACAAAGCTTCTTCATTCAAATGAAAGTCAAATGCATTCAACAAAGCTAATTGAGTCAAATTAAAGTCAAACACTTTCAACAAAGCTTTAGAATCAAATGAAAGTCAAACACATTCAAACAAAGCTTTTTTGAATTAAATGATGGTCAATTGCATTCAACAAAGCTAATTGAGTCAAATGAAAGTCAAACACTTTCAACCAAGCTTTTAGAATAAAATAAAAGTTAAATGCATTGAAACAAAGCTTTTTGAATCAAATGAAAGTCAATTGCATTCCACAATGTTAATTGGGTCAAATGAAAGTCAAACACATTCAACAAAGCTAATTGAGTCAAATGAAAGTTAAACACATTCAAACAAAGCTTCTTGATTCAAGTGAAAGTCAAATGCATTCAACAAAGCTAATTGAGTCAAATGAAAGTCAAACACTTTCAACAAAGCTTTGAGAATCTAATGAAAGTCAAACACATTAAAACAAAGCTTTTTGAATCAAATGAAAGTCAAATGCATTCAACAAAGCTAATTGGGTCAAATGAAAGTAAAACACTTTCAACAAAGCTTTTAGAATCAAATGAAAGTCAAATACATTAAACTAAGCTTTTTGATCACATGAAAGTCAATTGCATTCCACAATGCTAATTGAGTCAAATGAGAGTCAAACACTTTCAACAAAGCTTTTATAATCAAATGAAAGTCAAATACATTCAAACAAAGCTTTTTGAATCAAACGAATGTCAATTGTATTCCACAACGCTAATTGAATCAAATGAAAGTCAAACACATTCAACAAAGCTAATTGAGTCAAAAGAAAGTCAAACACATTCAAACAAAGCTTTTTGAATCAAATGAAAGTCAAATGCATTCAACAAAGCCAATTGAGTCAAATGAAAGTTAAACACTTTCAACAAATCTAATTGAGTCAAATGAAAGTCAAACACATTCTAACAAAGCTTTTTGATTCAAATGAAAGTCAACTGCATTCAACAAAGCTAATTGAGTCAAATGAAAGTCAAACACTTTCAACAAAGATTTTAGAATCAAATGAAATTGAAACACATTCAAACAAAGCTTTTTGAATCAAATGAAAATCAAATGAATTCAACAAAGCTAATTGAGTCAAATGAAAGTCAAACACTTTCATCAAAGCTTTTAGAATCAAATTAAAGTCAAATACATTCAAACAAAGCATTTTGAATCAAATGAAAGTCAATTGCATTCCATAATGCTAATTGAGTCAAATGAAAGTCAAACACATTCAACGAAGCTAATTGAGTCAAAAGAAAGTCAAACACATTCAAACAAAGCTTTTTGAATCAAATGAAAGTCAAATGCATTCAACAAAGCTAATTGAGTCAAATGAAAGTCAAACACTTTCAACAAAGCTTTTAGAATCAAATAAAAGTCAAATACATTCAAACAAAGCTTTTTGAATCAAATGAAAATCAAATGAATTCAACAAAGCTAATTGAGTCAAATGAAAGTCTAACACATTCATCAAAGCTTTTAGAATCAAATGAAAGTCAAATACATTCAAACAAAGCTTTTTGAATTAAATGGAAGTCAATTGCATTCCACAATGCTAATTGAGTCAAATGAAAGTCAAACACATTCAACGAAGCTAATTGAGTCAAATGAAAGTCAAACACATTCAAACAAAGCTTTTTGAATCAAATGAAAGTCAAAAGCATTCAACAAAGCCAATTGAGTCAAATGAAAGTCAAACACATTCAAACAAAGCTTCTTCATTCAAATGAAAGTCAAATGCATTCAACAAAGCTAATTGAGTCAAATTAAAGTTAAACACTTTCAACAAAGCTTTTAGAATCAAATGAAAGTGAAACACATTCAAACAAAGCTTTTTGATTCAAATGAAAGTCAAATGCATTCAACAAAGCTAATTGAGTCAAATTAAAGTCAAACACTTTCAACAAAGATTTTAGAATCAAATGAAAGTCAAAAACATTCAAACAAAGCTTTTTTCAATTAAATGAAGGTCAATTGCATTCAACAAAGCTAATTGAGTCAAATGAAAGTCAAACACTTTCAACAAAGCTTTTAGAATAAAATAAAAGTTAAATGCATTCAAACAAACTTTTTTGAATCAAATGAAAGTCAATTGCATTCCACAATGTTAATTGGGTCAAATGAAAGTCAAACACATTCAACAAAGCTAATTGAATCAAATGAAAGTTAAACACATTCAAACAAAGCTTCTTGATTCAAGTGAAAGTCAAATGCATTCAACAACGCTAATTGAGTCAAATGAAAGTCAAACACTTTCAACAAAGCTTTTAGAATCTAATGAAAGTCAAACACATTAAAGCATAGCTTTTTGGATCAAATGAAAGTCAAATGCATTCAACAAAGCTAATTGAGTCAAATTAAAGTCAAACACTTTCAACAAAGCTTTTAGAATCAAATGAAAGTCAAACACATTCAAACAAAGCTTTTTTGAATTAAATGAAGGTCAATTGCATTCAACAAAGCTAATTGAGTCAAATGAAAGTCAAACACTTTCAACAAAGCTTTTAGAATAAAATAAAAGTTAAATGCATTCAAACAAACTTTTTGAATCAAATGAAAGTCAATTGCATTCCACAATGTTAATTGGGTCAAATGAAAGTCAAACACATTCATCAAAGCTAATTGAATCAAATGAAAGTTAAACACATTCAAACAAAGCTTCTTGATTCAAGTGAAAGTCAAATGCATTCAACAACGCTAATTGAGTCAAATGAAAGTCAAACACTTTCAACAAAGCTTTTAGAATCTAATGAAAGTCAAACACATTAAAACATAGCTTTTTGGATCAAATGAAAGTCAAATGCATTCAACAAAGCTAATTGAGTCAAATGAAGGTCAAACACTTTCAACAAAGCTTTTTGAATCAAATGAAAGTCAAATACATTAAAGTAAGCTTTTTTATTACATGAAAGTCAATTGCATTCCACAATACTAATTGAGTCAAATGAAAGTCAAACACTTTCAACAAAGTTTTTATAATCAAATGAAAGTCAAATACATTCAAACAAAGTTTTTTAATCAAACGAATGTCAATTGTATTCCACAACGCTAATTCAGTCAAATGAAAGTCAAACACATTCAACAAAGCTAATTGAGTCAAAAGAAAGTCAAACACATTCAAACAAAGCTTTTTGAATTAAATGAAGTCAAATGCATTCAACAAAGCTAATTGAGTCAAATGAAAGTCAAACACTTTCAACAAAGCTAATTGAGTCAAATGAAAGTTAAACACATTCAAACAAAGCTTTTTGATTCAAATGAAAGTCAAATGCATTCAACAAAGCTAATTGAGTCAAATGAAAGTCAAACACTTTCAACAAAGCTTTTAGAATCAAATAAAAGTCAAATACATTCAAACAAAGCTTTTTGAATCGAATGAAAATCAAATGAATTCAACAAAGCTAATTGAGTCAAATGAAAGTCTAACACATTCATCAAAGCTTTTAGAATCAAATGAAAGTCAAATACATTCAAACAAAGCTTTTTGAATTAAATGGAAGTCAATTGCATTCCACAATGCTAATTGAGTCAAATGAAAGTCAAACACATTCAATGAAGCTAATTGAGTCAAATGAAAGTCAAACACGTTCAAACAAAGCTTTTTGAATCAAATGAAAGTCAAATGCATTCAACAAAGCCAATTGAGTCAAATGAAAGTCAAACACTTTCAACAAAGCTTTGAGAATCTAATGAAAGTCAAACACATTAAAACAAAGCTTTTTGAATCAAATGAAAGTCAAATGCATTCAACAAAGCTAATTGAGTCAAATGAAAGTAAAACACTTTCAACAAAGCTTTTAGAATCAAATGAAAGTCAAATACATTAAACTAAGCTTTTTGATCACATGAAAGTCAATTGCATTCCACAATGCTAATTGAGTCAAATGAGAGTCAAACACTTTCAACAAAGCTTTTATAATCAAATGAAAGTCAAATACATTCAAACAAAGCTTTTTGAATCAAACGAATGTCAATTGTATTCCACAACGCTAATTGAATCAAATGAAAGTCAAACACATTCAACAAAGCTAATTGAGTCAAAAGAAAGTCAAACACATTCAAACAAAGCTTTTTGAATCAAATGAAAGTCAAATGCATTCAACAAAGCCAATTGAGTCAAATGAAAGTTAAACACTTTCAACAAATCTAATTGAGTCAAATGAAAGTCAAACACATTCTAACAAAGCTTTTTGATTCAAATGAAAGTCAACTGCATTCAACAAAGCTAATTGAGTCAAATGAAAGTCAAACACTTTCAACAAAGATTTTAGAATCAAATGAAATTGAAACACATTCAAACAAAGCTTTTTGAATCAAATGAAAATCAAATGAATTCAACAAAGCTAATTGAGTCAAATGAAAGTCAAACACTTTCATCAAAGCTTTTAGAATCAAATTAAAGTCAAATACATTCAAACAAAGCATTTTGAATCAAATGAAAGTCAATTGCATTCCATAATGCTAATTGAGTCAAATGAAAGTCAAACACATTCAACGAAGCTAATTGAGTCAAAAGAAAGTCAAACACATTCAAACAAAGCTTTTTGAATCAAATGAAAGTCAAATGCATTCAACAAAGCTAATTGAGTCAAATGAAAGTCAAACACTTTCAACAAAGCTTTTAGAATCAAATAAAAGTCAAATACATTCAAACAAAGCTTTTTGAATCAAATGAAAATCAAATGAATTCAACAAAGCTAATTGAGTCAAATGAAAGTCTAACACATTCATCAAAGCTTTTAGAATCAAATGAAAGTCAAATACATTCAAACAAAGCTTTTTGAATTAAATGGAAGTCAATTGCATTCCACAATGCTAATTGAGTCAAATGAAAGTCAAACACATTCAACGAAGCTAATTGAGTCAAATGAAAGTCAAACACATTCAAACAAAGCTTTTTGAATCAAATGAAAGTCAAAAGCATTCAACAAAGCCAATTGAGTCAAATGAAAGTCAAACACATTCAAACAAAGCTTCTTCATTCAAATGAAAGTCAAATGCATTCAACAAAGCTAATTGAGTCAAATTAAAGTTAAACACTTTCAACAAAGCTTTTAGAATCAAATGAAAGTGAAACACATTCAAACAAAGCTTTTTGATTCAAATGAAAGTCAAATGCATTCAACAAAGCTAATTGAGTCAAATTAAAGTCAAACACTTTCAACAAAGATTTTAGAATCAAATGAAAGTCAAAAACATTCAAACAAAGCTTTTTTCAATTAAATGAAGGTCAATTGCATTCAACAAAGCTAATTGAGTCAAATGAAAGTCAAACACTTTCAACAAAGCTTTTAGAATAAAATAAAAGTTAAATGCATTCAAACAAACTTTTTTGAATCAAATGAAAGTCAATTGCATTCCACAATGTTAATTGGGTCAAATGAAAGTCAAACACATTCAACAAAGCTAATTGAATCAAATGAAAGTTAAACACATTCAAACAAAGCTTCTTGATTCAAGTGAAAGTCAAATGCATTCAACAACGCTAATTGAGTCAAATGAAAGTCAAACACTTTCAACAAAGCTTTTAGAATCTAATGAAAGTCAAACACATTAAAGCATAGCTTTTTGGATCAAATGAAAGTCAAATGCATTCAACAAAGCTAATTGAGTCAAATTAAAGTCAAACACTTTCAACAAAGCTTTTAGAATCAAATGAAAGTCAAACACATTCAAACAAAGCTTTTTTGAATTAAATGAAGGTCAATTGCATTCAACAAAGCTAATTGAGTCAAATGAAAGTCAAACACTTTCAACAAAGCTTTTAGAATAAAATAAAAGTTAAATGCATTCAAACAAACTTTTTGAATCAAATGAAAGTCAATTGCATTCCACAATGTTAATTGGGTCAAATGAAAGTCAAACACATTCATCAAAGCTAATTGAATCAAATGAAAGTTAAACACATTCAAACAAAGCTTCTTGATTCAAGTGAAAGTCAAATGCATTCAACAACGCTAATTGAGTCAAATGAAAGTCAAACACTTTCAACAAAGCTTTTAGAATCTAATGAAAGTCAAACACATTAAAACATAGCTTTTTGGATCAAATGAAAGTCAAATGCATTCAACAAAGCTAATTGAGTCAAATGAAGGTCAAACACTTTCAACAAAGCTTTTTGAATCAAATGAAAGTCAAATACATTAAAGTAAGCTTTTTTATTACATGAAAGTCAATTGCATTCCACAATACTAATTGAGTCAAATGAAAGTCAAACACTTTCAACAAAGTTTTTATAATCAAATGAAAGTCAAATACATTCAAACAAAGTTTTTTAATCAAACGAATGTCAATTGTATTCCACAACGCTAATTCAGTCAAATGAAAGTCAAACACATTCAACAAAGCTAATTGAGTCAAAAGAAAGTCAAACACATTCAAACAAAGCTTTTTGAATTAAATGAAGTCAAATGCATTCAACAAAGCTAATTGAGTCAAATGAAAGTCAAACACTTTCAACAAAGCTAATTGAGTCAAATGAAAGTTAAACACATTCAAACAAAGCTTTTTGATTCAAATGAAAGTCAAATGCATTCAACAAAGCTAATTGAGTCAAATGAAAGTCAAACACTTTCAACAAAGCTTTTAGAATCAAATAAAAGTCAAATACATTCAAACAAAGCTTTTTGAATCGAATGAAAATCAAATGAATTCAACAAAGCTAATTGAGTCAAATGAAAGTCTAACACATTCATCAAAGCTTTTAGAATCAAATGAAAGTCAAATACATTCAAACAAAGCTTTTTGAATTAAATGGAAGTCAATTGCATTCCACAATGCTAATTGAGTCAAATGAAAGTCAAACACATTCAATGAAGCTAATTGAGTCAAATGAAAGTCAAACACGTTCAAACAAAGCTTTTTGAATCAAATGAAAGTCAAATGCATTCAACAAAGCCAATTGAGTCAAATGAAAGTCAAACACATTCAAAGAAAGCTTCTTCATTCAAATGAAAGTCAAATGCATTCAACAAAGCTAATTGAGTCAAATTAAAGTCAAACACTTTCAACAAAGCTTTTAGAATCAAATGAAAGTGAAACACATTCAAACAAAGCTTTTTGATTCAAATGAAAGTCAAATGCATTCAACAAAGCTAATTGAGTCAAATTAAAGTCAAACACTTTCAACAAAGCTATTAGAATCAAATGAAAGTCAAACACATTCAAACAAAGCTTTTTTGAATTAAATGAAGGTCAATTGCATTCAACAAAGCTAATTGAGTCAAATGAAAGTCAAACACTTTCAACAAAGCTTTTAGAATAAAATAAAAGTTAAATGCATTCAAACAAACTTTTTAAATCAAATGAAAGTCAATTGCATTCCACAATGTTAATTGGGTCAAATGAAAGTCAAACACATTCAACAAAGCTAATTGAATCAAATGAAAGTTAAACACATTCAAACAAAGCTTCTTGATTCAAGTGAAAGTCAAATGCATTCAACAACGCTAATTGAGTCAAATGAAAGTCAAACACTTTCAACAAAGCTTTTAGAATCTAATGAAATTCAAACACATTAAAACATAGCTTTTTGGATCAAATGAAAGTCAAATGCATTCAACAAAGCTAATTGAGTCAAATGAAGGTCAAACACTTTCAACAAAGCTTTTTGAATCAAATGAAAGTCAAATACATTAAACTAAGCTTTTTGATCACATGAAAGTCAATTGCATTCCACAATGCTAATTGAGTCAAATGAAAGTCAAACACTTTCAACAAAGCTTTTATAATCAAATGAAAGTCAAATACATTCAAACAAAGTTTTTGAATCAAACGAATGTCAATTGTATTCCACAACGCTAATTCAGTCAAATGAAAGTCAAACACATTCAACAAAGCTAATTGAGTCAAAAGAAAGTCAAACACATTCAAACATAGCTTTTTGAATCAAATGAAAGTCAAATGCATTCAACAAAGCCAATTGAGTCAAATGAAAGTTAAACACTTTCAACAAATCTAATTGAGTCAAATGAAAGTCAAACACATTCTAACAAAGCTTTTTGATTCAAATGAAAGTCAACTGCATTCAACAAAGCTAATTGAGTCAAATGAAAGTCAAACACTTTCAACAAAGATTTTAGAATCAAATGAAATTGAAACACATTCAAACAAAGCTTTTTGAATCAAATGAAAATGAAATGAATTCAACAAAGCTAATTGAGTCAAATGAAAGTCAAACACTTTCATCAAAGCTTTTAGAATCAAATTAAAGTCAAATACATTCAAACAAAGCTTTTTGAATCAAATGAAAGTCACTTGCATTCCACAATGCTAATTGAGTCAAATGAAAGTCAAACAGATTCAACGAAGCTAATTGAGTTAAAAGAAAGTCAAACACATTCAAACAAAGCTTTTTGAATCAAATGAAAGTCAAACGCATTCAACAAAGCTAATTGATTCAAATGAAAGTCAAACACTTTCAACAAAGCTTTTAGAATCAAATGAAAGTCAAACACATTCAAACAAAGCTTTTTTGAATTAAATGAAGGTCAATTGCATTCAACAAAGCTAATTGAGTCAAATGAAAGTCAAACACTTTCAACCAAGCTTTTAGAATAAAATAAAAGTTAAATGCATTGAAACAAAGCTTTTTGAATCAAATGAAAGTCAATTGCATTCCACAATGTTAATTGGGTCAAATGAAAGTCAAACACATTCAACAAAGCTAATTGAGTCAAATGAAAGTTAAACACATTCAAACAAAGCTTCTTGATTCAAGTGAAAGTCAAATGCATTCAACAAAGCTAATTGAGTCAAATGAAAGTCAAACACTTTCAACAAAGCTTTGAGAATCTAATGAAAGTCAAACACATTAAAACAAAGCTTTTTAAATCAAATGAAAGTCAAATGCATTCAACAAAGCTAATTGAGTCAAATGAAAGTAAAACACTTTCAACAAAGCTTTTAGAATCAAATGAAAGTCAAATACATTAAACTAAGCTTTTTGATCACATGAAAGTCAATTGCATTCCACAATGCTAATTGAGTCAAATGAGAGTCAAACACTTTCAACAAAGCTTTTATAATCAAATGAAATTCAAATACATTCAAACAAAGCTTTTTGAATCAAACGAATGTCAATTGCATTCCACAACGCTAATTGAATCAAATGAAAGTCAAACACATTCAACAAAGCTAATTGAGTCAAAAGAAAGTCAAACACATTCAAACAAAGCTTTTTGAATCTAATGAAAGTCAAATGCATTCAACAAAGCCAATTGAGTCAAATGAAAGTTAAACACTTTCAACAAATCTAATTGAGTCAAATGAAAGTCAAACACATTCTAACAAAGCTTTTTGATTCAAATGAAAGTCAACTGCATTCAACAAAGCTAATTGAGTCAAATGAAAGTCAAACACTTTCAACAAAGATTTTAGAATCAAATGAAATTGAAACACATTCAAACAAAGCTTTTTGAATCAAATGAAAATCAAATGAATTCAACAAAGCTAATTGAGTCAAATGAAAGTCAAACACTTTCATCAAAGCTTTTAGAATCAAATTAAAGTCATATACATTCAAACAAAGCTTTTTGAATCAAATGAAAGTCAATTGCATTCCATAATGCTAATTGAGTCAAATGAAAGTCAAACACATTCAACGAAGCTAATTGAGTCAAAAGAAAGTCAAACACATTCAAACAAAGCTTTTTGAATCAAATGAAAGTCAAATGCATTCAACAAAGCCAATTGAGTCAAATGAAAGTCAAACACATTCAAACAAAGCTTCTTCATTCAAATGAAAGTCAAATGCATTCAACAAAGCTAATTGAGTCAAATTAAAGTGAAACACTTTCAACAAAGCTTTTAGAATCAAATGAAAGTGAAACACATTCAAACAAAGCTTTTTGATTCAAATGAAAGTCAAATGCATTCAACAAAGCTAATTGAGTCAAATTAAAGTCAAACACTTTCAACAAAGCTTTTAGAATCAAATGAAAGTCAAACACATTCAAACAAAGCTTTTTAGAATTAAATGAAGGTCAATTGCATTCAACTAAGCTAATTGAGTCAAATGAAAGTCAAACACTTTCAACAAAGCTTTTAGAATAAAATAAAAGTTAAATGCATTCAAACAAACTTTTTGAATCAAATGAAAGTCAATTGCATTCCGCAATGTTAATTGGGTCAAATGAAAGTCAAACACATTCAACAAAGCTAATTGAATCAAATGAAAGTTAAACACATTCAAACAAAGCTTCTTGATTCAAGTGAAAGTCAAATGCATTCAACAACGCTAATTGAGTCAAATGAAAGTCAAACACTTTCAACAAAGCTTTTAGAATCTAATGAAATTCAAACACATTAAACTAAGCTTTTTGATCACATGAAAGTCAATTGCATTCCACAATGCTAATTGAGTCAAATGAAAGTCAAACACTTTCAACAAATCTTTTATAATCAAATGAAAGTCAAATACATTCAAACAAAGTTTTTGAATCAAACGAATGTCAATTGTATTCCACAACGCTAATTCAGTCAAATGAAAGTCAAACACATTCAACAAAGCTAATTGAGTCAAAAGAAAGTCAAACACATTCAAACATAGCTTTTTGAATCAAATGAAAGTCAAATGCATTCAACAAAGCCAATTGAGTCAAATGAAAGTTAAACACTTTCAACAAATCTAATTGAGTCAAATGAAAGTCAAACACATTCTAACAAATCTTTTTGATTCAAATGAAAGTCAACTGCATTCAACAAAGCTAATTGAGTCAAATGAAAGTCAAACACTTTCAACAAAGATTTTAGAATCAAATGAAATTGAAACACATTCAAACAAAGCTTTTTGAATCAAATGAAAATCAAATGAATTCAACAAAGCTAATTGAGTCAAATGAAAGTCAAACACTTTCATCAAAGCTTTTAGAATCAAATTAAAGTCAAATACATTCAAACAAAGCTTTTTGAATCAAATGAAAGTCACTTGCATTCCACAATGCTAATTGAGTCAAATGAAAGTCAAACAGATTCAACGAAGCTAATTGAGTCAAAAGAAAGTCAAACACATTCAAACAAAGCTTTTTGAATCAAATGAAAGTCTAATGCATTCAACAAAGCTAATTGAGTCAAATGAAAGTCAAACACTTTCAACAAAGCTAATTAAGTCAAATGAAAGTTAAACACATTCAAACAAAGCTTTTTGATTCAAATGAAAGTCAAATGCATTCAACAAAGCTAATTGAGTCAAATGAAAGTCAAACACATTCAACAAAGCTTTTAGAATCAAAAGAAAGTCAAATACATTCAAACAAAGCTTTTTCAATCAAATGAAAATCAAATGAATTCAACAAAGCTAATTGAGTCATATGAAAGTCAAACACATTCATCAAAGCTTTTAGAATCAAATGAAAGTCAAATACATTCAAACAAAGCTTTTTGAATTAAATGGAAGTCAATTGCATTCCACAATGCTAATTGAGTCAAATGAAAGTCAAACACATTCAACGAAGCTAATTGAGTCAAACGAAAGTCAAACACATTCAAACAAAGTTTTTTGAATCAAATGAAAGTCAAATGCATTCAACAAAGCCAATTGAGTCAAATGAAAGTCAAACACATTCAAACAAAGCTTCTTCATTCAAATGAAAGTCAAATGCATTCAACAAAGCTAATTGAGTCAAATTAAAGTCAAACACTTTCAACAAAGCTTTTAGAATCAAATGATAGTGAAACACATTCAAACAAAGCTTTTTGATTCAAATGAAAGTCAAATGCATTCAACAAAGCTAATTGAGTCAAATTAAAGTCAAACACTTTCAACAAAGCTTTTAGAATCAAATGAAAGTCGAACACATTCAAACAAAGTTTTTTGAATTAAATGAAGGTCAATTGCATTCAACAAAGCTAATTGAGTCAAATGAAAGTCAAACACTTTCAACAAAGCTTTTAGAATAAAATAAAAGTTAAATGCATTGAAACAAAGCTTTTTGAATCAAATGAAAGTCAATTGCATTCCACAATGTTAATTGGGTCAAATGAAAGTCAAACACATTCAACAAAGCTAATTGAGTCAAATGAAAGTTAAACACATTCAAACAAAGCTTCTTGATTCAAGTGAAAGTCAAATGCATTCAACAAAGCTAATTTAGTCAAATGAAAGTCAAACACTTTCAACAAAGCTTTTAGAATCTAATGAAAGTCAAACACATTAAAACAACGCTTTTTGAATCAAATGAAAGTCAAATGCATTCAACAAAGCTAATTGAGTCAAATGAAAGTCAAACACTTTCAACAAAGCTTTTAGAATCAAATGAAAGTCAAATACATTAAACTAAGCTTTTTGATCACATGAAAGTCAATTGCATTCCACAATGCTAATTGAGTCAAATGAAAGTCAAACACTTTCAACAAAGCTTTTATAATCAAATGAAAGTCAAATACATTCAAACAAAGCTTTTTGAATCAAACGAATGTCAATTGTATTCCACAACGCTAATTGAGTCAAATGAAAGTTAAACACATTCAACAAAGCTAATTGAGTCAAAAGAAAGTCAAACACATTCAAACATAGCTTTTTGAATCAAATGAAAGTCAAATGCATTCAACAAAGCCAATTGAGTCAAATGAAAGTTAAACACTTTCAACAAATCTAATTGAGTCAAATGAAAGTCAAACACATTCTAACAAAGCTTTTTGATTCAAATGAAAGTCAACTACATTCAACAAAGCAAATTGAGTCAAATGAAAGTCAAACACTTTCAACAAAGATTTTAGAATCAAATGAAATTGAAACACATTCAAACAAAGCTTTTTGAATCAAATGAAAATCAAATGAATTCAACAAAGCTAATTGAGTCAAATGAAAGTCAAACACTTTCATCAAAGCTTTTAGAATAAAATAAAAGTTAAATGCATTCAAACAAACTTTTTGAATCAAATGAAAGTCAATTGCATTCCACAATGTTAATTGGGTCAAATGAAAGTCAAACACATTCAACAAAGCTAATTGAATCAAATGAAAGTTAAACACATTCAAACAAAGCTTCTTGATTCAAGTGAAAGTCAAATGCATTCAACAACGCTAATTGAGTCAAATGAAAGTCAAACACTTTCAACAAAGCTTTTAGAATCTAATGAAAGTCAAACACATTAAAACATAGCTTTTTGGATCAAATGAAAGTCAAATGCATTCAACAAAGCTAATTGAGTCAAATGAAGGTCAAACACTTTCAACAAAGCTTTTTGAATCAAATGAAAGTCAAATACATTAAACTAAGCTTTTTGATCACATGAAAGTCAATTGCATTCCACAATGCTAATTGAGTCAAATGAAAGTCAAACACTTTCAACAAAGCTTTTATAATCAAATGAAAGTCAAATACATTCAAACAAAGTTTTTGAATCAAACGAATGTCAATTGTATTCCACAACGCTTATTGAGTCAAATGAGTGTCAAACACATTAAACAAAGCTAATTGAGTCAAAAGAAAGTCAAACACATTCAAACATAGCTTTTTAAATCAAATGAAAGTTAAATGTATTCAACAAAGCCAATTGAGTCAAATGAAAGTTAAACACTTTCAACAAATCTAATTGAGTCAAATGAAAGTCAAACACATTCTAACAAAGCTTTTTGATTCAAATGAAAGTCAACTGCATTCAACAAAGCTAATTGAGTCAAATGAAAGTCAAACACTTTCAACAAAGATTTTAGAATCAAATGAAATTGAAACACATTCAAACAAAGCTTTTTGAATCAAATGAAAATCAAATGAATTCAACAAAGCTAATTGAGTCAAATGAAAGTCAAACACTTTCATCAAAGCTTTTAGAATCAAATTAAAGTCATATACATTCAAACAAAGCTTTTTGAATCAAATGAAAGTCACTTGCATTCCACAATGCTAATTGAGTCAAATGATAGTCAAACAGATTCAACGAAGCTAATTGAGTCAAAAGAAAGTCAAACACATTCAAACAAAGCTTTTAGAATCAAATGAAAGTCAAATACATTCAAACAAAGCTTTTTCAATCAAATGAAAATCAAATGAATTCAACAAAGCTAATTGAGTCATATGAAAGTCAAACACATTCATCAAAGCTTTTAGAATCAAATGAAAGTCAAATACATTCAAACAAAGCTTTTTGAATTAAATGGAAGTCAATTGCATTCCACAATGCTAATTGAGTCAAATGAAAGTCAAACACGTTCAACGAAGCTCATTGAGTCAAATGAAAGTCAAACACATTCAAACAAAGTTTTTTGAATCAAATGAAAGTCAAATGCATTCAACAAAGCTAATTGAGTCAAATGAAAGTCAAACACATTCAAACAAAGCTTCTTCATTCAAATGAATGTCAAATGCATTCAACAAAGCTAATTGAGTCAAATTAAAGTCAAACACTTTCAACAAAGCTTTTAGAATCAAATGATAGTGAAACACATTCAAACAAAGCTTTTTGATTCAAATGAAAGTCAAATGCATTCAACAAAGCTAATTGAGTCAAATTAAAGTCAAACACTTTCAACAAAGCTTTTAGAATCAAATGAAAGTCAAACACATTCAAACAAAGTTTTTTGAATTAAATGAAGGTCAATTGCATTCAACAAAGCTAATTGAGTCAAATGAAAGTCAAACCCTTTCAACAAAGCTTTTAGAATAAAATAAAAGTTAAATGCATTGAAACAAAGCTTTTTGAATCAAATGAAAGTCAATTGCATTCCACAATGTTAATTGGGTCAAATGAAAGTCAAACACATTCAACAAAGCTAATTGAGTCAAAAGAAAGTCAAACACATTCAAACATAGCTTTTTGAATCAAATGAAAGTCAAATGCATTCAACAAAGCCAATTGAGTCAAATGAAAGTTAAACACTTTCAACAAATCTAATTGAGTCAAATGAAAGTCAAACACATTCTAACAAAGCTTTTTGATTCAAATGAAAGTCAACTGCATTCAACAAAGCTAATTGAGTCAAATGAAAGTCAAACACTTTCAACAAAGATTTTAGAATCAAATGAAATTGAAACACATTCAAACAAAGCTTTTTGAATCAAATGAAAATCAAATGAATTCAACAAAGCTAATTGAGTCAAAAGAAAGTCAAACACTTTCATCAAAGCTTTTAGAATCAAATTAAAGTCAAATACATTCAAACAAAGCTTTTTGAATCAAATGAAAGTCACTTGCATTCCACAATGCTAATTAAGTCAAATGAAAGTCAAACAGATTCAACGAAGCTAATTGAGTCAAAAGAAAGTCAAACACATTCAAACAAAGCTTTTTGAATCAAATGAAAGTCAAATGCATTCAACAATGCTGAGTCAAATGAAAGTCAAACGCTTTCAACAAAGCTTTTAGAATCAAATGAAAGTCAAACACATTCAAACAAAGCTTTTTGAATCAAATGAAAATCAAATGAATTCAACAAAGCTAATTGAGTCAAATGAAAGTCAAACACTTTCATCATAGCTTTTAGAATCAAATTAAAGTCAAATACATTCAAACAAAGCTTTTTGAATCAAATGAAAGTCACTTGCATTCCACAATGCTAATTGAGTCAAATGAAAGTCAAACAGATTCAACGAAGCTAATTGAGTCAAAAGAAAGTCAAACACATTCAAACAAAGCTTTTTGAATCAAATGAAAGTCAAATGCATTCAACAAAGCTAATTGAGTCAAATGAAAGTCAAACACTTTCAACAAAGCTAATTGAGTCAAATGAAAGTTAAACATATTCAAACAAAGCTTTTTGATTCAAATGAAAGTCAAATGCATTCAACAAAGCTAATTGAGTCAAATGAAAGTCAAACACATTCAACAAAGCTTTTAGAATCAAATGAAAGTCAAATACATTCAAACAAAGCTTTTTCAATCAAATGAAAATCAAATGAATTCAACAAAGCTAATTGAGTCATATGAAAGTCAAACACATTCATCAAAGCTTTTAGAATCAAATGAAAGTCAAATACATTCAAACAAAGCTTTTTGAATTAAATGGAAGTCAATTGCATTCCACAATGCTAATTGAGTCAAATGAAAGTCAAACACGTTCAACGAAGCTAATTGAGTCAAATGAAAGTCAAACACATTCAAACAAAGTTTTTTGAATCAAATGAAAGTCAAATGCATTCAACAAAGCCAATTGAGTCAAATGAAAGTCAAACACATTCAAACAAAGCTTCTTCATTCAAATGAAAGTCAAATGCATTCAACAAAGCTAATTGAGTCAAATTAAAGTCAAACACTTTCAACAAAGCTTTTAGAATCAAATGATAGTGAAACACATTCAAACAAAGCTTTTTGATTCAAATGAAAGTCAAATGCATTCAACAAAGCTAATTGAGTCAAATTAAAGTCAAACACTTTCAACAAAGCTTTTAGAATCAAATGAAAGTCAAACACATTCAAACAAAGTTTTTTGAATTAAATGAAGGTCAATTGCATTCAACAAAGCTAATTGAGTCAAATGAAAGTCAAACACTTTCAACAAAGCTTTTAGAATAAAATAAAAGTTAAATGCATTGAAACAAAGCTTTTTGAATCAAATGAAAGTCAATTGCATTCCACAATGTTAATTGGGTCAAATGAAAGTCAAACACATTCACAAAGCTAATTGAGTCAAAAGAAAGTCAAACACATTCAAACATAGCTTTTTGAATCAAATGAAAGTCAAATGCATTCAACAAAGCCAATTGAGTCAAATGAAAGTTAAACACTTTCAACAAATCTAATTGAGTCAAATGAAAGTCAAACACATTCTAACAAAGCTTTTTGATTCAAATGAAAGTCAACTGCATTCAATAAAGCTAATTGAGTTAAATGAAAGTCAAACACTTTCAACAAAGATTTTAGAATCAAATGAAATTGAAACACATTCAAACAAAGCTTTTTGAATCAAATGAAAATCAAATGAATTCAACAAAGCTAATTGAGTCAAAGGAAAGTCAAACACTTTCATCAAAGCTTTTAGAATCAAATTAAAGTCAAATACATTCAAACAAAGCTTTTTGAATCAAATGAAAGTCACTTGCATTCCACAATGCTAATTGAGTCAAATGAAAGTCAAACAGATTCAACGAAGCTAATTGAGTCAAAAGAAAGTCAAACACATTCAAACAAAGCTTTTTGAATCAAATGAAAGTCAAATGCATTCAACAATGCGGAGTCAAATGAAAGTCAAACACTTTTAACAAAGCTAATTGAGTCAAATGAAAGTTAAACACATTCAAACAAAGCTTTTTGATTCAAATGAAAGTCAAATGCATTCAACAAAGCTAATTGAGTCAAATGAAAGTCAAACACATTCAACAAAGCTTTTAGAATCAAATGAAATTCAAATACATTCAAACAAAGCTTTTTCAATCAAATGAAAATCAAATGAATTCAACAAAGCTAATTGAGTCATATGAAAGTCAAACACATTCATCAAAGCTTTTAGAATCAAATGAAAGTCAAATACATTCAAACAAAGCTTTTTGAATTAAATGGAAGTCAATTGCATTCCACAATGCTAATTGAGTCAAATGAAAGTCAAACACATTCAACGAAGCTAATTGAGTCAAATGAAAGTCAAACACATTCAAACAAAGTTTTTTGAATCAAATGAAAGTCAAATGCATTCAACAAAGCCAATTGAGTCAAATGAAAGTCAAACACATTCAAACAAAGCTTCTTCATTCAAATGAAAGTCAAATGCATTCAACAAAGCTAATTGAGTCAAATTAAAGTCAAACACTTTCAACAAAGCTTTTAGAATCAAATGATAGTGAAACACATTCAAAAAAAGCTTTTTGATTCAAATGAAAGTCAAATGCATTCAACAAAGCTAATTGAGTCAAATTAAAGTCAAACACTTTCAACAAAGCTTTTAGAATCAAATGAAAGTCAAACACATTCAAACAAAGTTTTTTGAATTAAATGAAGGTCAATTGCATTCAACAAAGCTAATTGAGTCAAATGAAAGTCAAACACTTTCAACAAAGCTTTTAGAATAAAATAAAAGTTAAATGCATTGAAACAAAGCTTTTTGAATCAAATGAAAGTCAATTGCATTCCACAATGTTAATTGGGTCAAATGAAAGTCAAACACATTCAACAAATCTAATTGAGTCAAATGAAAGTTAAACACATTCAAACAAAGCTTCTTGATACAAGTGAAAGTCAAATGCATTCAACAAAGCTAATTGAGTCAAATGAAAGTCAAACACTTTCAACAAAACTTTTAGAATCTAATGAAAGTCAAACACATTAAAACAAAGCTTTTTGAATCAAATGAAAGTCAAATGCATTCAACAAAGCTAATTGAGTCAAATGAAAGTCAAACACTTTCAACAAAGCTTTTAGAATCAAATGAAAGTCAAATACATTAAACTAAGCTTTTTGATCACATGAAAGTCAATTGCATTCCACAATGCTAATTGAGTCAAATGAAAGTCAAACACTTTCAACAAAGCTTTTATAATCAAATGAAAGTCAAATACATTCAAACAAAGCTTTTTGAATCAAACGAATGTCAATTGTATTCCACAACGCTAATTGAGTCAAATGAAAGTCAAACACATTCAACAAAGCTAATTGAGTCAAAAGAAAGTCAAACACATTCAAACAAAGCTTTTTGAATCAAATGAAAGTCAATTGCATTCCACAATGTTAATTGGGTCAAATGAAAGTCAAACACATTCAACAAAGCTAATTGAGTCAAAAGAAAGTCAAACACATTCAAACATAGCTTTTTGAATCAAATGAAAGTCAAATGCATTCTGTTTGGGGTATTTTTACCCTTGGCAAGTGGACCAATGAGGAGGTGCCACGTGTCAGAGGCTGGCGGGTCACCCTTGACCAATCTCCAGCTGACATGTGGCCTCTCCAGATATTTCCTTAGAATTGCGGCCTTCAAGGGCCCAATTCCCCATAAATCCGCCCTTTGGCGGCGCAGCCCATCAATCCTAGGTTAAAATAACCTAGGAAGGGCACACTTCCCAAGGACCCTATAAATAGGGAGATATTCCCCCAAAATGGGGGACACACACACATTTATTATCATTTATTGCATCCTACTTTCTCTCTCATCAGAGAACACATGAGCTTGGAATCCAAGCAGATCCCCACCTAAATTTCCGCACTTTTTATTCTCCTTCAAGTTACTAACTTGAGCGTTGGAGGCGGAGCACCACCCAACCGGTGTCTTCGTTGTTTTTGCAGGTACAGAGTCGGTAGGACCAGTCTTCGAGTTGTAACTCTCCCGAGGGACAAAAATACCCAAAACACATTCAACAAAGCCAATTGAGTCAAATGAAAGTCAAACACATTCAACAAATCTAATTGAGTCAAATGAAAGTTAAACACATTCAAACAAAGCTTCTTGATACAAGTGAAAGTCAAATGCATTCAACAAAGCTAATTGAGTCAAATGAAAGTCAAACACTTTCAACAAAACTTTTAGAATCTAATGAAAGTCAAACACATTAAAACAAAGCTTTTTGAATCAAATGAAAGTCAAATGCATTCAACAAAGCTAATTGAGTCAAATGAAAGTCAAACACTTTCAACAAAGCTTTTAGAATCAAATGAAAGTCAAATACATTAAACTAAGCTTTTTGATCACATGAAAGTCAATTGCATTCCACAATGCTAATTGAGTCAAATGAATGTCAAACACTTTCAACAAAGCTTTTATAATCAAATGAAAGTCAAATACATTCAAACAAAGCTTTTTGAATCAAACGAATGTCAATTGTATTCCACAACGCTAATTGAGTCAAATGAAAGTCAAACACATTCAACAAAGCTAATTGAGTCAAAAGAAAGTCAAACACATTCAAACAAAGCTTTTTGAATCAAATGAAAGTCAATTGCATTCCACAATGTTAATTGGGTCAAATGAAAGTCAAACACATTCAACAAAGCTAATTGAGTCAAAAGAAAGTCAAACACATTCAAACATAGCTTTTTGAATCAAATGAAAGTCAAATGCATTCTGTTTGGGGTATTTTTACCCTTGGCAAGTGGACCAATGAGGAGGTGCCACGTGTCAGAGGCTGGCGGGTCACCCTTGACCAATCTCCAGCTGACATGTGGCCTCTCCAGATATTTCCTTAGAATTGCGGCCTTCAAGGGCCCAATTCCCCATAAATCCGCCCTTTGGCGGCGCAGCCCATCAATCCTAGGTTAAAATAACCTAGGAAGGGCACACTTCCCAAGGACCCTATAAATAGGGAGATATTCCCCCAAAATGGGGGACACACACACATTTATTATCATTTATTGCATCCTACTTTCTCTCTCATCAGAGAACACCTGAGCTTGGAATCCAAGCAGATCCCCACCTAAATTTCCGCACTTTTTATTCTCCTTCAAGTTACTAACTTGAGCGTTGGAGGCGGAGCACCACCCAACCGGTGTCTTCGTTGTTTTTGCAGGTACAGAGTCGGTAGGACCAGTCTTCGAGTTGTAACTCTCCCGAGGGACAAAAATACCCAAAACATTTGGCGCCGTCTGTGGGGAGAGTACCTCAAGATGGTTCAAAATTCTGTACCGATTCATGATTCTACTTCTCTGCGTCCGGGAACTCAGTCGGGTATTCCGGAAGGCATGCAACCGGTTATTCAGCCGGTGGGATTTGAAATCCCCCAGCCTCCATCTCAACCTCAGCCAGAGGTATTCACTGAGGAGGAGGATGAAGAAGAAGACAATGATGTTGAGACTTACATCTCTAGGGATGGTTCTCTCATCTCTAAATCCATCCGTTCCAGAGACCATCTGGAACGAAATTTGGGTCAGGCAGGCCCTAGCAGCCGGCCCGCTAGGAGGTCAGACGGGGAAACTCGGAAGACCAGAGAAGAAGCTCCAGTTACCCGGGGCGAGCTCATGAAATTCATGAACTCTTTCAAGGGTGAGATCAAAAAGATGATCAACAACAAGGCAGGCTCTTCCAAGAGTCAGCCGGCTAAAAAGACTCCCAATTCAGGGAAAAAGAAGAAGCCGGTCAAGGACAGGCAGCCAACTCCTCATCCAAAGGAGAAGGCAGCCGCAACACTTGACTGGTCTAAGATTCTGATGCCCCGGCGACCTCAGCCGGAGACACAAAATGCGTCTACCTTCGATGCAAGACAAGTCATCGATCGGAGGAGGCGGCAGCAGTCTGAGTCAGCTTCTACCTCGAGCTTTCCAGACAGCTTCAACCGAGCATCTGCAAGGAACTCTATGTCCTTGCATGAGAGTCGGACAGGCGGTAAAACCGTCAACACCGAACCTCAGCTAATGATAGGGTCTATGCCATACGCACCCCAGGCGCAGTATGGGCAATATGGCCTCCAATTCATGCAGCCACCTCCATTCGGAGGTCAGGCGGCATATGCTGATATCCAGCCTTTGGACTGGCAGCTCCGGCTGATGAGGCTAGGCGAACAGCCGTCTGCCTTTGCAGCCAATATAACCGAGGCGGCTCAGCCAGCCAAGGTTAAAAACATTTTGGTTGGTGCTTATGATGGCACCACCAACCCTGAAGATCACCTGATGGCATACACCAACCTAATGTGTTTACAAGGTTGGGATGACGCCACCTGGTGCCGCTGTTTTCCGGCTACATTGAAGGGCATTGCCCAGCAATGGTTTGGCAACTTGCCAGCCGGATCTGTTGATTGCTTCAAGAAGCTAGCCTTCTTGTTTGCCACCAACTTCTCAATGAACATCCCTGCTAAAAAGACAAGTTTAGACTTGAGCACTATTAAGCAGGGAGAGAGAGAAGGGCTACGCTCATATGTCAGGCGGTTCAACCTGGTCAGAATTCAGATCCAGGGACTGTCTGACGAGGTAGCATTTACAGACTTCTTCAAGGGTCTGAGAGACGGGTCGACCTTTAAGTTTGACCTTGTCAGAAAAGGAGCTTTTACTTTACAGGCGGCCCTGAGGGAGGCGGAAAGCTATATACAAGCAACCGACCTCTGTACGCCTGGTAACCATTCGGACTCCAAAAAGTCTGACAAACAAAAAGAAAGCCGGTCTGCTCAGCCGGCGAAGAAAAAAGAAGAGAGCAAGAAAAGAAAGGAAGTCTGGGCGGTCAGCGATTCTGAGCAGCCGTCCCAGAAAAAGAAAAAAGAGTTTAAACCGTACGTTCCCCGGTACGAGTTTAACAAGGATTGTAACTCCATCCTCATGGAGGTAAAGGACCGGCTGTCCATTGAGAAGCCGAATCCAATGAAGAGCTCTGTTCAGTCCCGGAACAAGAACAAATATTGTCAATTCCATGAGGAGGTTGGCCATGACACCAACGACTGCTTCAGTTTACAGCGGACGTTGGACCGTCTGGCTGACAAAGGACAGCTAAAGTCCTATATTTCTAAGTCCCCAGCCGGGGCAAAGAAGAAGAGCAAGGGTCAGTCCTCCAAGGCTGTCTCCCAGCCTGCAAGTAGTTCGGAAACCGACAAGGATCCGGTCTACACCATAGCAGGCGGATTTTCGTGTGGTGGCCCTACCATCCGGGGCACCAGAAGCCATCTTAGAAAGATGGATAAAGATGATGAGGGGCAGGCGTCTGCCGGCTCCACTTTTCCGGATGTCCTTATTACTGAAAAGGACTGGGGCAGCGTCCGCCGCCCGCATGACGATCCGGTTGTCATTGAATGCAAGGTCGCCAACCAGTTAGTTGGGCGCATCCTTATAGACACCGGCAGCTCGTCGGACATCATCAGTCTCCGGTGCTTGCAGAAGCTGAAATACAACTCTAGCAGCATGCATCCGGTTACCCACCCCTTGGTTGGTTTTGGGGGTGGGATGGTCTATCCAGCCGGTAGAATTGACTTACCAATCCGGGTGGGTGAGAAGGGCAAAGGACGACACATGGTGGTTAGGTTCTTGGTCGTTGAGGAACTGACCGCCTACAACATCATTTTAGGCCGGCCAACCCTCAACGAAGCCAAGGCTGTAATCATCCCTTCTCTCATGCTCATCAAGTATGAGAGGGATGATGGTTCTGTTGGTTCCCTGAACGGGGATTAGAAGACGGCGAGGGAATGTTACCTCTCAGCCGTCAAAGACACTATGGCCGCAGACGGCCAAGGGAAGGAACCAATAGACCTTGACAATGTCAAAGATGCTCCCTCACCCCCACCAGCAGCCGGAAAAAAGAGAAAAGCTGCAGAGCTGGTGGTGGTGAAGAAAGAAAAGAAATAGCAACCTCTGACCGGTGAACGGTCAGAGGAGCTCCGTCCCCAACCGGCTGGTGAAACAATTGACCTTGCTCTGGATGACAGTCGTCCGGAGCGAACTGTTAAGGTTGGGACGGTTGCTAATGCTGTTTTAGGTGCAGACTTGCACCTCCTGCTGAAAGAATTCAAAGACGTGTTTGCCTTTGAAGTGGAAGAGATGCCGGGCATCAGTCCGGATCTTGCTGTTCACAAACTCGCCGTGGATCCAAAGATGAAGCCCATCCGGCAAAAGAAGAGAAACCACGGTGAGGAAAGAAGTCAGGTGGCAGCTGCCGAAGTAAAAAAGCTGTTGGATGCCAGGTTCATTCGGCCTTGTAATTTCCCCGACTGGGTGGCAAACATTGTGCTTGTAAAGAAGCCGAATGGTACCTGGCGGATGTGTGTAGATTATACAGATCTCAACAAGGCATGCCCAAAGGATAGTTATATGGATTCAACAGCCGGACATGCCTTGATGAGTTTTATGGATGCCTATTCCGGCTTCCATCAGATACCCCTGTGGAAAAAAGATCAAGAAAAGACTGCCTTTGTCACTGATCAGGGGTTATTCTGCTATACTGTGATGCCGTTTGGCTTGAAGAATGCGCCGGCTACGTTCCAACGGATGATTAACACAGTCTTCATTAATCAAATTGGGAGGAATGTAGAGGCGTATATTGATGACATGATAGTCAAATCCAAGCAGCAGGCGGATCACCTTGCTGATCTCCGAGAAACCTTCACCACCCTCAGGCGGCATAAGGTCATGTTAAATCCCAAGAAGTGTGTCTTTGGTGTTGAGTCTGGGAAGTTTCTCGGATTCCTGATTGATCAAAGGGGGATAGAGGCTAACCCTGAGAAGATACAGGCGGTAATTGACATGAAGTCACCCCGCACTGTCAAGGAAGTTCAGAGACTCAACGGTTGCTTGGCCGCCTTGGGGAGGTTCCTCAGCCGGTCAGGTGACAAATGCCTTTACTTCTTCCAAGCAATCAGGAAGAAGACTAGATTTGAATGGGGGGATGATGCTGAGGCGGCATTTCAAAAGCTGAAAGAACACTTGCACTCTTTGCCAAGGCTTGTTAGTCCTTTGCCAAGAGAAAAGTTGTACGTGTACCTAGCCGTCTCAGACCATGCCCTCAGTGCCGTTCTCCTTGCTGAACGAGACGGTACGCAGCTCCCGGTCTATTTCATTAGCCATGTGTTAAAAAATGCTGAGCTCCGGTACCCCATGGTGGAAAAATTTGGCCTTGCTCTATATATGGCCTTCAAAAAGTTGAAGCCATACTTTCTGGCACATCCGGTGGTAATCTACACCGACCAGCCCCTCAAGCGGCCAATGTCCACTCTGGAGTCATCCGGTAGAATGCTGAAATGGGCTATTGAAATACAAAGCCTTGAGATCTCCTACGAACCAAGAAAAGCGGTGAAAGGTCAGGCGTTTGCCGACTTCATTGTTGAAATGACTCGTCCGGCTCTCCCGGATAATGTTGATCAGGTTTGGAAGGTGTATGTAGACGGAAGCTCTACTAGAAACGGCTGTGGTGCAGGCATTGTTTGTGAATCTCCAGAAGGAGATAGATATGAGTATGCACTACGGTTTAAGTTTCAAGCCTCAAATAATGAGGCGGAGTATGAAGCCTTGCTAGCCGGAATCCGCATGTGTAAGGCAGCAGGGGCAACAAAGATTGACGCCTACTCTGATTCTCAGTTGGTTGTTAGCCAGTATGAGGGCACTTATGAAGCGACCCATCCGGCAATGATCAAATATCTTCAGGTCGTCAAAAATGAGGCTGGGACACTTGAGGAATTCAGATTAAGTCAAGTGCCCCGGTCAGAAAACCATTCGGCGGATGCACTGTCAAAATTGGCATCGTCCGCCTGCCATGATACGCCCCGGTCAGTCTTTTGGGAAGTTCTTGAAAAACGAAGCATCTATGAAGAGCCCATTGGAATTCTGGATCGAAGTTCTACTTGGATGGATGGCATCCGGACGTATCTGGCAGACGGCACGCTCCCTGATTCACCTCAGGAAGCAGCCGTCATAAAAAAGAGAGCAGCAAACTTCGAGTTGAGAAACGGAGAGCTCTTCAAGGCTGGTTTTCTCAAGCCCTTGTTGAAATGTGTCACCCCAGAAAAGGGGAAGGAGGTACTTGAAGAGTTGCATGCGGGATTTTGCGCCTCCCATATAGGCGGCAAGTCCCTAGCCGTCAGAGCCAGGCGGCATTATTTTTGGCCTACCCTCGAGGCCAACGGCCAGATAAAAACTAAGTTTGAAGCTTAGTATATGGAAATAAAAATCCATATTGACAAGAGGCTAATAGCCGGATCCTAAAGCTAAGCACAAAACCGTTTAGCAGCTAGCAGCCGGTCTAACAGTTGGACCTGAGGTCAAAAGCCGGATGGCTGTCCATTTTCTCAGAATTCGTCTATGCCAATATGGCTATAGACGTCCGGCGACACCCCTCCGGGTGCAATCGTCGCAGAGAACAGCCACCTTGCTTGTTCTACGTACAATGCAGGCGGCAAAGATTGAGTGGCTAAAATAGCCACCTCATAGCCGTCTGACCGTGTTATTTTTGCTAAGTAATATTTGGTTGTAATTGCTCCGGCTGATTATCACCATCAGCCGGAGAACCATCATAAGTTTTTACTTAGTTAAATTTTCTTCAAATTGCGCACTCTTAGGGCAAACCCCTTATTTTTTGCGTAATGGCTATAAAGAAAACCCAGGCGGTTTGATACCGACTGGGGTAGAGGTTGTATGTCTGTCATTTGTCCGGCTATGTACTTGGTTTGGGGCAATCACTGTTGTGATTGATTGCCTTACAAACATCTCATACTCATTAAAGTATGAGAAGTTTCCAAGGCAACCAATCCTTTTTTGGATTAAACCAACCACACAGCCGTCCAGGGGCAAAGACAGGCAGCCGAAATTGAACTTGCCGCATGCTTTTCATAAGATAGGCAAACTCACAAGAAATATATCGAGTATATATGCAAGTAAAAAATTGAGTATATACGCAAATATAAGAAAACCGACTGGGTCGGTGTAATTCATAAAATAAACTGGCTCAAGGCCAGGAGTAAATGTTAGCCGGAATTACATCCGGAAAAGTTACATGAATACTCGGCGCACAGGCCGGAAAAGCAAGATAGGCATACTGCCGCAGAAGAAGAAGCCGGTCAAGGAACTACGCCGCTGGCTGTTCCGGCTGGGCTAGAGTTGTGGAAGGAACATCATCTGAAATCTCAACCTCTTCAGGCTGGTTTTCCTTGTTCACTTTCTCAATAATCTCATCAAGGTCCGGCTCCTCAGTGTCCGAAACCTCAGCGCCATTCTCCAAAGCCCATTCCTTGAAGGGAGCCGGAGCTTGATCCTGAAGCATCTTGGCATCATACGCCTCAGTGGCGTAGTTATACCTCAGCTTGTAGACCTCAAAGTCTACCTCCGGATAGAGAAGCCCCCAGGCATAACGGAGGCGGATCTCATTGTCCCGCTCATTCTCCTTGATGAGCCGGTTCTGCTCAGCCTGGAGCTCCTCAGCATGTTTTCCCTTCAAAGCGGCAAGATCCGCAATCAGCCGGGACTTGTCTGCTCTGAGGGCAGCATTCTCTTCATCGGCTCCCTCTAATGCCTTAAGGTTGGAGCCGGCTGTTTTCAGTTGTTGCTCCAGTTCTTGAATTTTGTTGTTGGCCTCATCATTTGCAGCCGTCAACGTCCTTACCAGCTCCTCCTGTTTCAACTCGAGGGCTTTAATCTCAACATCAAAATTTATATATGCATATTCAGCAGAGTTGAGATTAGCTTGAGCCCTTCTTTTGGCATCAGTTACCTCTTCCTGCTTCTTCCGGAAAGGTTGCCGGAGCCCGTCCACCCGGATCATAACCTGAGCAGGGTCATCCGGGAAATTATACACTAGGCAAAACTGAAAGATAGAAAGCAGTGAAAAGAAATGAAAAAAGACCAGGCGCAAGTTTCACTTACCTCCGCCAGCTGCCCCAGAATCTGGTCGAAATCCACTTCGTGGCGGTTGGGTATGGAGTTCTTCTCCGTCTGGGTGAGAGCCCTCACCATCCGTTTCCCAAACCCGGCCAGGTCCGGGGCAGAAGTAGCATCTGCAGCATAAGAAGGACTTGGTGAGAGACTAGCAGCATATTTGGCACTCATCCTCTGCCGGCTACTCACAGAGCCCCCGGAAGGGTCAGTCATAGTCTTGACGCGCATAAAATCAAGCGGCCAAGGGATTTCAATCTTACCTCTTGAAGAAGCCCTAGCCGGCTCTTCACCTGCGGCTGCAGCACCACCTGCAGCCTTGGATGGCTCGCCATCCTTCGATGCTCCCGGAGCATCCGGCTTTTTCCTTGACCGCTCTGAGTTTTCACTCAGAGTAGCCATGGCCTCGGGGCCCTTTCCCCCGGTTGTTGGAAAGCCTTTGGCATTAACGCCAGAAGTTGTTGAGGTGGCCTTCTTCCCGGACTTAGCAGCCGGTTTCTGAAGGTTATCATCCCTAGGTCTTTTCAAGACCTTCGTCATGGAACGGGGAAGAACGCCGGATGAGGCCTGCAAAATGCACTGAAAATGTCACTCATCCGGAAACGAAAGAACTTGGAAAATTGCAAGTAAAGATAAATTTTCTTACCCCTCCTTTCTTGGCCTCCTTGGCCTCTAGGCTGGCCTTCTTGGCCAGAATGTTCTCTTTGCGGAGCTGAGCCGCAGATTTCTGAGGGGTCTTAGCCGGATCGACCATCCTCCTTGCTTCCTCTGCAAAAGAACAGAAAAATGTTAGAACAAGATCAAAGTCAAAGCAACAAGTTTAAAAAGCAGACGGAAGACCGCCGGGTGGGTGAGTGAATCTACCCTTTGAGAACATGGGGCTCAACCCACAGGCGGACAAGAATCTCTCATCCGCAAAGAAATCCGGGTGGGGGATCCAGTTCTTTGGAACAACTATATGAGACCCATCCTCCAGGGACTCAGTTGTCTCTTGAAGAACCCCGGCTCTATTATTTGCTCCCGGGCTTTGGTGGTGAGAGCTGGGCGTACGCACTTCTGGCCCACCAAAGCCGGCTCTTTGTTGTAGCGCCGGAGAATCTTATTCATTCTCAGATTTGGGGAGGAGATCAGGTACCACTTGTCTTTCCATCCTCCCCACTTGGACACTTTGTCCAAGGTCATCAAGAACTCCGGGAGCGTGGAGATAGTGTACCACGCTCCATATCCGCCTGGGGCACTTTTGAGATAGTGCATATGGGCGAAAGCGGTGAAGCTGGGCTCAATGTCCTGGAGCTCGCAGGCGGCGATATAGCTCAGGATATTGACCCAAGAATTAGGCGTAAGTTGCCAAACTCCCAGATCATATCCCTTCAAGATTTTCCGGATGCCTCTGTGAAGAGGAAAGCGGAGTCCGGCCTCTATCACCGCCTCATAGCAGACGAAATAGTTGTCTGCATTTTCAATATCATCCCCCCAGGCAAGAACAGCATCAGCCGGTGGGACTATGATTTCCCAGTTCTCCCCAAAGGGGTGTAGCTGCTTGAAAGCTTCGAAGCTGCTCTGAAGGAGGGCCCTGTCGCCAGGCCTCATCCGGGTTTTGGTAGGATCCGGGTTTGTTTCTTTCTTTGCTGTTTGGCGATAAGCCTCAGCAAGTTTATCTCCCTCTGCCCCGGATCCTTCCTGCTCCTCAGCCGTTTCTTCAGCCGAGTTGTTCTGATCTGGGGAAGAGGCGGTCTCCTCACCGCCTCCCCTGGAGTCACTGCCGCTTGAGGAAGACGAGCTGTCCTCAGCTGAGTAGCTTTGCTCAGCCGCCTCATAATCTTCCTCCCTCACTACATCACTTGCGGGCACTTCCCTAGTGCGCCGCCTCCTGGGCTTGGTAGCCGTTTGTTTAGTTCTGGCCATTGTGTCCTGCACAGACACAGAGAGGGAAGAAGCCGGAGATGAGCAAAGTACTCCAGAAACTCCAGACAAGGCACCCCCGGTTCTAGACTCAGCCGTCCCTGCTGACCAGCTGAGCGTCCTAGGCAGTGCCGTGTGTGCAAATGGAGAGTTCATTTTATTTGAAAAAAGAAAAAATCAATGTATACACCCGGAATTCGACGTATACAGGATCAAGAAAAAAGACAGGAAAACTTAAAGAAGGGAACGGATGGTTACCTTGCTTTGAGTTCTGAAAAATCTGAAAACGGTGGAGCAACCGGTGACCGGGTGACTTCAAAGGAGCACTCGGAAATCTTGAACTTGCTTGAATGCAGCCGGAATCTGAGCGTCTCTCTCTTTCTCTCTCTAGAAAAGTCAAGATGTGAAAATGAGGGAGAAGGGGGGGGGGGGTAAATCCCTATTTATAGGGGGTAAAATGATGAGAAATCCAGTCATCACTGTCAAAATAGCCGTTTTTTACTGTTCATCTCTCATGGGGTGACGCGTGTCACAGGCCCCACGTGGCCTGCCACGTGGCACCTGTGAGGGGCAAATGTTTGGGGTATTTTTACCCTTGGCAAGTGGACCAATGAGGAGGTGCCACGTGTCAGAGGCTGGCGGGTCACCCTTGACCAATCTCCAGCTGACATGTGGCCTCTCCAGATATTTCCTTAGAATTGCGGCCTTCAAGGGCCCAATTCCCCATAAATCCGCCCTTTGGCGGCGCAGCCCATCAATCCTAGGTTAAAATAACCTAGGAAGGGCACACTTCCCAAGGACCCTATAAATAGGGAGATATTCCCCCAAAATGGGGGACACACACACATTTATTATCATTTATTGCATCCTACTTTCTCTCTCATCAGAGAACACCTGAGCTTGGAATCCAAGCAGATCCCCACCTAAATTTCCGCACTTTTTATTCTCATTCAAGTTACTAACTTGAGCGTTGGAGGCGGAGCACCACCCAACCGGTGTCTTCGTTGTTTTTGCAGGTACAGAGTCGGTAGGACCAGTCTTCGAGTTGTAACTCTCCCGAGGGACAAAAATACCCAAAACACATTCAACAAAGCCAATTGAGTCAAATGAAAGTTAAACACTTTCAACAAATCTAATTGAGTCAAATGAAAGTCAAACACATTCTAACAAAGCTTTTTGATTCAAATGAAAGTCAACTGCATTCAACAAAGCTAATTGAGTCAAATGAAAGTTAAACACTTTCAACAAAGATTTTAGAATCAAATGAAATTGAAACACATTCAAACAAAGCTTTTTGAATCAAATGAAAATCAAATGAATTCAACAAAGCTAATTGAGTCAAATGAAAGTCAAACACTTTCATCAAAGCTTTTAGAATCAAATTAAAGTCAAATACATTCAAACAAAGGTTTTTGAATTAAATGAAAGTCACTTGCATTCCACAATGCTAATTGAGTCAAATTAAAGTCAAACAGATTCAACGAAGCTAATTGAGTCAAAAGAAAGTCAAACACATTCAAACAAAGCTTTTTGAATCAAATGAAAGTCAAATGCATTCAACAAAGCTAATTGAGTCAAATGAAAGTCAAACACTTTCAACAAAGCTAATTGAGTCAAATGAAAGTTAAACACATTCAAACAAAGCTTTTTGATTCAAATGAAAGTTAAATGCATTCAACAAAGCTAATTGAGTCAAATGAAAGTCAAACACATTCAACAAAGCTTTTAGAATCAAATGAAAGTCAAATACATTCAAACAAAGCTTTTTCAATCAAATGAAAATCAAATGAATTCAACAAAGCTAATTGAGTCATATGAAAGTCAAACACATTCATCAAAGCTTTTAGAATCAAATGAAAGTCAAATACATTCAAACAAAGCTTTTTGAATTAAATGGAAGTCAATTGCATTCCACAATGCTAATTGAGTCAAATGAAAGTCAAACACATTCAACGAAGCTAATTGAGTCAAATGAAAGTCAAACACATTCAAACAAAGTTTTTTGAATCAAATGAAAGTCAAATGCATTCAACAAAGCCAATTGAGTCAAATGAAAGTCAAACACATTCAAACAAAGCTTTTTGAATCAAATGAAAGTCAAATGCATTCAACAAAGCTAATTGAGTCAAATGAAAGTCAAACACTTTCAACAAAGCTAATTGAGTCAAATGAAAGTTAAACACATTCAAACAAAGCTTTTTGATTCAAATGAAAGTTAAATGCATTCAACAAAGCTAATTGAGTCAAATGAAAGTCAAACACATTCAACAAAGCTTTTAGAATCAAATGAAAGTCAAATACATTCAAACAAAGCTTTTTCAATCAAATGAAAATCAAATGAATTCAACAAAGCTAATTGAGTCATATGAAAGTCAAACACATTCATCAAAGCTTTTAGAATCAAATGAAAGTCAAATACATTCAAACAAAGCTTTTTGAATTAAATGGAAGTCAATTGCATTCCACAATGCTAATTGAGTCAAATGAAAGTCAAACACATTCAACGAAGCTAATTGAGTCAAATGAAAGTCAAACACATTCAAACAAAGTTTTTTGAATCAAATGAAAGTCAAATGCATTCAACAAAGCCAATTGAGTCAAATGAAAGTCAAACACATTCAAACAAAGCTTTTTGAATCAAATGAAAGTCAAATGCATTCAACAAAGCTAATTGAGTCAAATGAAAGTCAAACACTTTCAACAAAGCTAATTGAGTCAAATGAAAGTTAAACACATTCAAACAAAGCTTTTTGATTCAAATGAAAGTTAAATGCATTCAACAAAGCTAATTGAGTCAAATGAAAGTCAAACACATTCAACAAAGCTTTTAGAATCAAATGAAAGTCAAATACATTCAAACAAAGCTTTTTCAATCAAATGAAAATCAAATGAATTCAACAAAGCTAATTGAGTCATATGAAAGTCAAACACATTCATCAAAGCTTTTAGAATCAAATGAAAGTCAAATACATTCAAACAAAGCTTTTTGAATTAAATGGAAGTCAATTGCATTCCACAATGCTAATTGAGTCAAATGAAAGTCAAACACATTCAACGAAGCTAATTGAGTCAAATGAAAGTCAAACACATTCAAACAAAGTTTTTTGAATCAAATGAAAGTCAAATGCATTCAACAAAGCCAATTGAGTCAAATGAAAGTCAAACACATTCAAACAAAGCTTCTTCATTAAAATGAAAGTCAAATGCATTCAACAAAGCTAATTGAGTCAAATTAAAGTCAAACACTTTCAACAAAGCTTTTAGAATCAAATGATAGTGAAACACATTCAAACAAAGCTTTTTGATTCAAATGAAAGTCAAATGCATTCAACAAACCTAATTGAGTCAAATTAAAGTCAAACACTTTTAACAAAGCTTTTAGAATCAAATGAAAGTCAAAAACATTCAAACAAAGTTTTTTGAATTAAATGAAGGTCAATTGCATTCAACAAAGCTAATTGAGTCAAATGAAAGTCAAACACTTTTAACAAAGCTTTTAGAATAAAATAAAAGTTAAATGCATTGAAAAAAAGCTTTTTGAATCAAATGAAAGTCAATTGCATTCCACAATGTTAATTGGGTCAAATGAATGTCAAACACATTCAACAAAGCTAATTGAGTCAAATGAAAGTTAAACACATTCAAACAAAGCTTCTTGATTCAAGTGAAAGTCAAATGCATTCAACAAAGCTAATTGAGTCAAATGAAAGTCAAACACTTTCAACAAAACTTTTAGAATCTAATGAAAGTCAAACACATTAAAACAAAGCTTTTTGAATCAAATGAAAGTCAAATGCATTCAACAAAGCTAATTGAGTCACATGAAAGTCAAACACTTTCAACAAAGCTTTTAGAATCAAATGAAAGTCAAATACATTAAACTAAGCTTTTTGATCACATGAAAGTTAATTGCATTCCACAATGCTAATTGAGTCAAATGAAAGTCAAACACTTTCAACAAAGCTTTTATAATAAAATGAAAGTCAAATACATTCAAACAAAGCTTTTTGAATCAAACGAATGTCAATTGTATTCCACAACGCTAATTGAGTCAAATGAAAGTCAAACACATTCAACAAAGCTAATTGAGTCAAAAGAAAGTCAAACACATTCAAACAAAGCTTTTTGAATCAAATGAAAGTCAAATGCATTCAACAAAGCTAATTGAGTCAAATGAAAGTCAAACACTTTCAACAAAGCTAATTGAGTCAAATGAAAGTTAAACACATTTAAACAAAGCTTTTTGATTCAAATGAAAGTCTAATGCATTCAACAAAGCTAATTGAGTCAAATGAAAGTCAAACACATTCAACAAAGCTTTTAGAATCAAATGAAAGTCAAATACATTCAAACAAAGCTTTTTCAATCAAATGAAAATCAAATGAATTCAACAAAGCTAATTGAGTCATATGAAAGTCAAACACATTCATCAAAGCTTTTAGAATCAAATGAAAGTCAAATACATTCAAACAAAGCTTTTTGAATTAAATGGAATTCAATTGCATTCCACAATGCTAATTGAGTCAAATGAAAGTCAAACACATTCAACGAAGCTAATTGAGTCAAATGAAAGTCAAACACATTCAAACAAAGTTTTTTGAATCAAATGAAAGTCAAATTCATTCAACAAAGCCAATTGAGTCAAATGAAAGTCAAACACATTCAAACAAAGCTTCTTCATTCAAATGAAAGTCAAATGCATTCAACAAAGCTAATTGAGTCAAATTAAAGTCAAACACTTTCAACAAAGCTTTTAGAATCAAATGATAGTGAAACACATTCAAACAAAGCTTTTTGATTCAAATGAAAGTCAAATGCATTCAACAAAGCTAATTGAGTCAAATTAAAGTCAATTACTTTCAACAAAGCTTTTAGAATCAAATGAAAGTCAAACACATTCAAACAAAGTTTTTTGAATTAAATGAAGGTCAATTGCATTCAACAAAGCTAATTGAGTTAAATGAAAGTCAAACACTTTCAACAAAGCTTTTAGAATAAAATAAAAGTTAAATGCATTGAAACAAAGATTTTTGAATCAATTGAAAGTCAATTGCATTCCACAATGTTAATTTGGTCAAATGAAAGTCAAACACATTCAACAAAGCTAATTGAGTCAAATGAAAGTTAAACACATTCAAACAAAGCTTCTTGATTCAAGTGAAAGTCAAATGCATTCAACAAAGCTAATTGAGTCAAATGAAAGTCAAACACTTTCAACAAAGCTTTTAGAATCTAATGAAAGTCAAACACATTAAAACAAAGCTTTTTGAATCAAATGAAAGTCAAATGCATTCAACAAAGCTAATTGAGTCAAATGAAAGTCAAACACTTTCAACAAAGCTTTTAGAATCAAATGAAAGTCAAATACATTAAACTAAGCTTTTTGATCACATGAAAATCAATTGCATTCCACAATGCTAATTGAGTCAAATGAAAGTCAAACACTTTCAACAAAGCTTTTATAGTCAAATGAAAGTCAAATACATTCAAACAAAGCTTTTTGAATCAAACGAATGTCAATTGTATTCCACAATGCTAATTGAGTCAAATGAAATTCAAACACATTCAACAAAGCTAATTGAGTCAAAAGAAAGTCAAACACATTCAAACATAGCTTTTTGAATCAAATGAAAGTCAAATGCATTCAACAAAGCCAATTGAGTCAAATGAAAGTTAAACACTTTCAACAAATTTAATTAAGTCAAATAAAAGTCAAACACATTCTAACAAAGCTTTTTGATTCAAATGAAAGTCAACTACATTCAACAAAGCAAATTGAGTCAAATGAAAGTCAAACACTTTCAACAGAGATTTTAGAATCAAATGAAATTGAAACACATTCAAAAAAAGCTTTTTGAATCAAATGAAAATCAAATGAATTCAACAACGCTAATTGAGTCAAATGAAAGTCAAACACTTTCATAAAAGCTTTTAGAATCAAATTAAAGTCAAATACATTCAAACAAAGCTTTTTAAATCAAATGAAAGTCAATTGCATTCCACAATGCTAATTGAGTCAAATGAAAGTCAAACACATTCAACGAAGCTAATTGAGTCAAAAGAAAGTCAAACACATTCAAACAAAGCTTTTTGAATCAAATGAAAGTCAAATGCATTCAACAAAGCTAATTGAGTCAAATGAAAGTCAAACACTTTCAACAAAGCTAATTGAGTCAAATGAAAGTTAAACACATTCAAACAAAGCTTTTTGATTCAAATGAAAGTCAAATGCATTCAACAAAGCTAATTGAGTCAAATTAAAGTCAAACACTTTCAACAAAGCTTTTAGAATCAAATGAAAGTCAAATACATTCAAACAAAGCTTTTTGAATCAAATGAAAATCAAATGAATTCAACAAAGTTAATTAAGTCAAATGAAAGTCAAACACATTCATCAAAGCTTTTAGAATCAAATGAAAGTCAAATACATTCAAACAAAGCTTTTTGAATTAAATGGAAGTCAATTGCATTCCACAATGCTAATTGAGTCAAATGAAAGTCAAACACATTCAACGAAGCTAATTGAGTCAAATGAAAGTCAAACACATTCAAACAAAGTTTTTTGAATCAAATGAAAGTCAAATGCATTCAACAAAGCAAATTGAGTCAAATGAAAGTCAAACACATTCAAACAAAGCTTCTTCATTCAAATGAAAGTCAAATGCATTCAACAAAGCTAATTGAGTCAAATTAAAGTCAAACACTTTCAACAAAGCTTTTAGAATCAAATGAAAGTGAAACACATTCAAACAAAGCTTTTTTGAATTAAATGAAGGTCAGTTGCATTCAACAAAGGTAATTGAGTCAAATGAAAGTCAAACACTTTCAACAAAGCTTTTAGAATAAAATAAAAGTTAAATGCATTCAAACAAAGCTTTTTGAATCAAATGAAAGTCAATTGCATTCCACAATGTTAATTGGGTCAAATGAAAGTCAAATACATTCAACAAAGCTAATTGAGTCAAATGAAAGTTAAACACATTCAAACAAAGCTTCGTAATTCAACTGAAAGTCAAATGTATTCAACAAAGCTAATTGAGTAAAATGAAAGTCAAACACTTTCAACAAAGCTTTTAGAATCTAATGAATGTCAAACACATTAAAACAAAGCTTTTTGTATCAAATGAAAGTCAAATGCATTCAACAAAGCTAATTGAGTCAAATGAAAGTCAAACACTTTCAACAAAGCTTTTAGAATCAAATGAAAGTCAAATACATTAAACTAAGCTTTTTGATCAAATGAAAGTCAATTGCATTCCACAATGCTAATTGAGTCAAATGAAAGTCAAACACTTTCAACAAAGCTTTTAGAATCAAATGAAAGTCTAATACATTCAAACAAAGCTTTTTGAATCAAACGAATGTCAATTGTATTCCACAATGCTAATTGAGTCAAAAGAAAGTCAAACACATTCAACCAAAGCATTTTGAAGCAAATGAAAGTCAAATGCATTCAACAAAGCCAATTGAGTCAAATGAAAGTTAAACACTTTCAACAAATCTAATTGAGTCAAATGAGAGTCAAACACATTCTAACAAAGCTTTTTGATTCAAATGAAAGTCAACTGCATTTAACAAAGCTAATTGAGTCAAATGAAAGTCAAACACTTTCAACAAAGATTTTAGAATCAAATGAAAGTGAAACACATTGAAACAAAGCTTTTTGAATTAAATGAAAATCAAATGAATACAACAAAGCTAATTGAGTCAAATGAAAGTCAAACGCTTTCATCAAAGCTTTTAGAATCAAATTAAAGTCAAATACATTCAAACAAAGCTTTTTGAATCAAATGAAAATCAATTGCATTCCACAATGCTAATTGAGTCAAAAGAAAGTCAAACACATTCAACGAAGCTAATTGAGTCAAAAGAAAGTCAAACACATTCAAACAAAGCTTTTTGAATCAAATGAAAGTCAAATGCATTCAACAAAGCTAATTGAGTCAAATGAAAGTCAACCACTTTCAACAAAGCTAATTGAGTCAAATGAATGTCAAACACATTCAAACAAAGCTTTTTGAATCAAATGAAAGTCAAATGCATTCAACAAAGCTAATTGAGTCAAATGAAAGTCAAACACTTTCAACAAAGCTTTTAGAATCAAATGAAAGTCAAATACATTAAACTAAACTTTTTGATCAAATGAAAGTCAATTGCATTCCATAATGCTAATTGAGTCAAATGAAAGTCAAACACTTTCAACAAAGCTTTTAGAATCAAATAAAAGTTAAATACATTCAAACAAAGCTTTTTGAATCAAACGAATGTCAATTGTATTCCACAATGCTAATTGAGTCAAAAGAAAGTCAAACACATTCAAACAAAGCTTTTTTAATCAAATGAATGTTAAATGCATTCAACAAAGCTAATTGAGTCAAATGAAAGTCAAACACTTTCAAAAAAGCTTTTAGAATAAAATGAAAGTCAAATACATTCAAACAAAGCTTTTTGAATCAAATGAATGTCAATTGTATTCCACAATGCTAATTGAGTCAAAAGTAAGTCAAACACATTCAAACAAAGCTTTTTGAATCAAATGAAAGTCAAATGCATTTAACAAAGCTAATTGAGTCAAATGAAAGTCAAACACTTTCAACAAAGCTTTTAGAATAAAATAAAAGTTAAATGCATTTAAACAAAGCTTTTTGAATCAAATGAAAGTCAATTGCATTCCACAATGTTAATTGGGTCAAATGAAAGTCAAACACATTCAACAAAGCTAATTGAGTCAAATGAAAGTTAAACACATTCAAACAAACCTTTTTGATTCAAATGAAAGTCAAATGCATTCAACAAAGCTAATTGAGTCAAATGAAAGTCAAACACTTTCAACAAAGCTTTTAGAATCAAATGAAAGTCAAATACATTCAAACAAAGCTTTTTGAATCAAATGAAATCAAATGAATTCAACATAGCTAATTGAGTCAAATGAAAGTCAAACACAATCATCAAAGCTTTTAGAATCAAATGAAAGTCAAATACATTCAAACAAAGCTTTTTGAATTAAATGGAAGTCAATTGCATTCCACAATGCTAATAAAGTCAAATGAAAGTCAAACACATTCAACGAAGCTAATTGAGTCAAATGAAAGTCAAACACATTCAAACAAAGTTTTTTGAATCAAATGAAAGTCAAATGCATTTAACAAAGCCAATTGAGTCAAATGAAAGTCAAACACATTCAAACAAAGCTTTTTCATTCAAATGAAAGTCAAATGCATTCAACAAAGCTAATTGAGTCAAATTAAAGTCAAACACTTTCAACAAAGCTTTTAGAATCAAAAGAAAGTGAAACAAATTTAAACAAAGCTTTTTTGAATTAAATGAAGGTCAATTGCATTCAACAAAGCTAATTGAGTCAAATGAAAGTCAAACACTTTCAACTAAGCTTTTAGAATAAAATAAAAATTAAATGCATTCAAACAAAGCTTTTTGAATCAAATGAAAGTCAATTGCATTCCACAATGTTAATTGGGTCAAATGAAAGTCAAACACATTCAACAAAGCTAATTGAGTCAAATGAAAGTTAAACACATTCAAACTAAGCTTCTTAATTCAAGTGAAAGTCAAATGCATTCAACAAAGCTAATTGAGTCAAATTAAAGTCAAACACTTTCAACAAAGCTTTTAGAATCAAAAGAAAGTGAAACAAATTTAAACAAAGCTTTTTTGAATTAAATGAAGGTCAATTGCATTCAACAAAGCTAATTGAGTCAAATGAAAGTCAAACACTTTCAACTAAGCTTTTAGAATAAAATAAAAATTAAATGCATTCAAACAAAGCTTTTTGAATCAAATGAAAGTCAATTGCATTCCACAATGTTAATTGGGTCAAATGAAAGTCAAACACATTCAACAAAGCTAATTGAGTCAAATGAAAGTTAAACACATTCAAACTAAGCTTCTTAATTCAAGTGAAAGTCAAATGCATTCAACAAAGCTAATTGAGTCAAATGAAAGTCAAACACTTTCAACAAAGCTTTTAGAATCTAATGAATGTCAAACACATTAAAACAAAGCTTTTTGAATCAAATGAAAGTCAAATGCATTCAACAAAGCTAATTGAGTCAAATGAAAGTCAAACACTTTCAACAAAGCTTTTAGAATCAAATGAAAGTCAAATACATTAAACTAAGATTTTTGATCAAATGAAAGTCAATTGCATTCCACAATGCTAATTGAGTCAAATGAAAGTCAAACACTTTCAACAAAGCTTTTAGAATCAAATGAAAGTCTAATACATTCAAACAAAGCTTTTTGAATCAAACGAATGTCAATTGTATTCCACAATGCTAATTGAGTCAAAAGAAAGTCAAACACATTCAAACAAAGCATTTTGAATCAAATGAAAGTCAAATGCATTCAACAAAGCCAATTGAGTCAAATGAAAGTTAAACATTTTCAACAAATCTAATTGAGTCAAATGAAAGCCAAACACATTCTAACAAAGCTTTTTGATTCAAATGAAAGTCAACTGCATTCAACAAAGCTAATTGAGTCAAATGAAAGTCAAACACTTTCAACAAAGATTTTAGAATCAAATGAAAGTGAAACACATTCAAACAAAGCTTTTTGAATTAAATGAAAATCAAATGAATACAACAAAGCTAATTGAGTCAAATGAAAGTCAAACGCTTTCATTAAAGCTTTTAGAATCAAATTAAAGTCAAATACATTCAAACAAAGCTTTTTGAATCAAATGAAAGTCAATTGCATTCCACAATGCTAATTGAGTCAAATGAAAGTCAAACACATTCAACGAAGCTAATTGAGTCAAAAGAAAGTCAAACACATTCAGACAAAGCTTTTTGAATCAAATGAAAGTCAAATGCATTCAACGAAGCTAATTAAGTCAAATGAAAGTCAAACACTTTCAACAAAGCTAATTGAGTCAAATGAAAGTCAAACACATTCAAACAAAGCTTTTTGAATCAAATGAAAGTCAAATGCATTCAACAAAGCTAATTGAGTCAAATGAAAGTCAAACACTTTCAACAAAGCTTTTAGAATCAAATGAAAGTCAAATACATTAAACTAAGATTTTTGATCAAATGAAAGTCAATTGCATTCCACAATGCTAATTGAGTCAAATGAAAGTCAAACACTTTCAACAAAGCTTTTAGAATCAAATGAAAGTCAAATACATTCAAACAAAGCTTTTTGAATCAAACGAATGTCAATTGTATTCCACAATGCTAATTGAGTCAAAAGAAAGTCAAACACATTCAAACAAAGCTTTTTGAATCAAATGAATGTTAAATGCATTCAACAAAGCTAATTGAGTCAAATGAAAGTCAAACACTTTCAACAAAGCTTTTAGAATAAAATGAAAGTCAAATACATTCAAACAAAGCTTTTTGAATCAAACGAATGTCAATTGTATTCCACAATGCTAATTGAGTCAAAAGAAAGTCAAACACATTCAAACAAAGCTTTTTGAATCAAATGAAAGTCAAATGCATTCAACAAAGCTAATTGAGTCAAATGAAAATCAAACACTTTCAACAAAGCTAATTGAGTCAAATGAAAGTCAAACACATTCTATTAAAGCTTTTTGAATCAAATGAAAGTCAAATGCATTCAACAAAGCTAATTGAGTCAAATGAAAGTCAAACACATTCAACGAAGCTAATTGAGTCAAATGAAAGTCAAACACATTCAAACAAAGCTTTTTGAATCAAATGAAAATCAAATGAATTCCACAAAGCTAGTTGAGTGAAATGAAAGTCAAACACTTTCAACAAAGATTTTAGAATCAAATGAAATTGAAACACATTCAAACAAAGCTTTTTGAATCAAATGAAAATCAAATGAATTCAACAAAGCTAATTGAGTCAAATGAAAGTCAAACACTTTCATCAAAGCTTTTAGAATCAAATTAAAGTCAAATACATTCAAACAAAGCTTTTTGAATCAAATGAAAGTCACTTGCATTCCACAATGCTAATTGAGTCAAATGAAAGTCAAACACATTCAACGAAGCTAATTGAGTCAAAAGAAAGTCAAACACATTCAAACAAAGCTTTTTGAATCAAATGAAAGTCAAATGCATTCAACAAAGCTAATTGAGTCTAATGAAAGTCAAACACTTTCAACAAAGCTAATTGAGTCAAATGAAAGTTAAACACATTCAAAAAAAGCTTTTTGATTCAAATGAAAGTCAAATGCATGTCGTTTACTACCCTTTCCCCTAGCCAAACTAAATTTTTAAACACCTAACCACCCTTATATGAATATAGGGTAAGTTAAGGGTCGATCCCAAGGGAATGCAATGATGAAAACTAAAGTTTAAGTCAAGCTACCTCGGAGTCAAAAATGAGATATCGGTTGGTACTAAATGAACTAGATCAAAGGTCTAAACACTAGGGATATGGGTTCCACATGCAAAACCAATGATAATGCTAGATTAAAACTCAATCAATTAGTTCAAGTATTGCAATGGACAAACAATAGTAGCAATCAAGAGAGTTCAAATACTATCTCCTATAGGCCAATCTAGTGGTCACTATGAAAGGCAAACCAAGAAGAATCATAAACAAACTCAATCAATTAGAGCAACTTTTAAATCAATTGGTCATGTCATTAAGAGTTGCAATGCAATCTAGATTAATCTTATAGGGTGATCAATCCTAATCTAATCAATCTCATGCAAAACCATGTCAACCAAATTAATTGCAACAAATCAACCAATCAAGAGCATCAACTAGCATTTCCATTAATCAAACATGCTTCCCCCTTTCCCTAGCAACTAATCTACTCACTAATCATGATGAAATTCAAGAACAAATAACTAGAAATTGCATTGATCATCATTCTATATCAAAATCTAATAGAAATCAAAGTATTCAATATTATCACAACTCAATTCCAAGAAAAACAAACATCAAGCAAAAGGATCAAATAACAAGTAAGTAAAGATGAAGGAAAAGAAGAAAATCTCACTAAAATTGATGAAGAAATCCAAACTTGATTGATCAAATGTTGAGTTACAAATCCAAAGCCAACAATTTCTCTCTATCTTCTCTCTAACTTCTCTCTCTAAAATTAAGCTAATGAAAATTATCAAAAAGTTGGATTCAAAAAGGAAATACAACTCTATTTATAAACAAAGAAGAAAACGGCATCTCCCGCGGTCTCTCCCAATAAACCCGCGCCCGCGGAAAAATGGGTACGGAACCCTCCGCAGGCTGTCTGGGCAGCACCCGCGCCCGCGGCATCATGGGCCCGCGCCCGCGGCATCAGGGGCCCGCGCCCGCAGGTAGATTACCCGCGCCCGCGGCAAGATCCCCTGCTCGCAAAGGCTGATCAGGGGGCCGCGGTCTCTCTGAGTGGAGAGGCCTCTCCATTTTGCCCGCGCCCGCGGAGAGACCGCGGGGCAACCGCGGCAAGTTCCTGCCAAAAATTGGCAGTTATGAACACCATAACCCCGCGCCCGCGACTTGATGATCCGCGCCCGCGGCCTGGTGAATTCCCTTAGAGACCTCTCCGAGGCCTCTCCAAAGCCTCTCTAAGCCCTCTCTAGCCCAATGCTTCTTCCTTGCTTGATCATTGAGGTCCCGAATTGTATCCTTGCCAAGGTGAATCTCGCAATACCTACACAAGTAAACAAAGGAAGGAAATAAAAGGGAAAAAGAGCAAAATAAAGGAAAACACGATAAAAACACGAGAAACATAAAGAAAAGAGGAAAAGGGGGAAACTAAAGGAAAAATGACCAAAACTAAGAGAAGAAAGCAACAAAGAGGGAAAGAAATAACCTAAAAGACTACCCTATGAGTGCCACAAATGACACTCATCAAATTCCCCCAAGCTAGACTTTTGCTCGTCCCGAGCAAAACAAAGGCCAAGAAGGAATAAGAAGGGACAAATAAAAAGAAAAAGAGGGGTAAGAATTTACACTAGGACTCACTGTCGTAGGAATCACGGTTGTTTTTAGCTACAACAAGCCATTTTGAACCCCTAGATCGCTCAAGAGGACGAGTGATGCTCTCGTAAGGGTTTCCTAAGAGTTTACCCATAACTCTCCACCGAACCCCCAAGAGGCAAACCAAGGAAAAAGCACAAAGAGGAAAAAGGAAATAAAATCTTTATGAAATGGACTTTACAAAGAGACTATAATACAAATGAATAACACCCTTTCTAAAGCGAATTATGGTATGCACGTTAAAAGATACCTAAGGTTGATTGAAACATAAATATGCTAAGCATAGGAACTAGTTATCACACTCCACCTTCATCCCAAACAATCTTACCGCGTTCCCCCTACTAATCTCATATCTCCCCTTAGTGAGCATCTCATGGATTCCGCGAAGGAACCGGAAAAAGATCAAAGTTTTAGGCTACTCGACATCTTGATTTCGCATCCCCTTTCCTTAGTCCACAACCTATGATTCCCTCCACCGATGAAAGACTCAACTCCTAGGTCCAAAGGTCTTTCCCCAAGGTTGTAACGTAGGGCAAGAAGGGTTAAGGTAGGCTAAAAATTTTAAAATTTGGTGGTTATCCTAAAATGTGAAGCAAAGACCGGCCAAATCTCAACACCAAACTTAAGTAATCACCAAACAAAAATGAATTAACACCCCCAAGCTTATTCAATGCTATACTCTACAAAAATAAGACCAAAAAGCGTGAAGGAATAACTCTTTTTGACATGAGGGACTCTTTTTTATTTTGCATTTTGTTGTCAAAATGGCGCCAACCGCCATATGACATTGAGCAAGATATGGCGGCTATGTGGGCGCAAATGGACCGCATGAGACTTTCCATGCATGGTATGTATTCCTACCACCAAACTCTTTCTTATCAAACTAGTGCCTTATATGATGCTAGTGTACGTAGGGGGGAGGTCGCACCCCCGGTCAACTACCCTTATGTGCCGCCCCAACAAGGGCCGGTACCTTCCCGGGGTGGAGATGGCCTCCCTACGTACCCTTATTGGCAAGGGGTTGAGACCCCCGATGTGCCAAGGCGCAACTTCCCGCCTTATGACTATAGGGCCCCAGGGGGGAGTGATTATAGGGGTGACCCCGCTTATTATTATGTTGACCCCCGTCACCCCGAGCCCCTCGTTCAACAACCGCCCTTCGACCAATTGACCCCATCCCAACAGGACCTATTTAAGGGTTATTACGGTTTTCCACCCGGTTTCACCGGAAGTTGGGATGGGGGCGATGGTTTTGGGGGTGATGATGGTGCCGGCCCGAGTGGCCATTAGTCTTTGTTTCCCTTTTGCTCTCCCCTTTTCCCTATTTTTGCATGGTTGTCGGCATCGGGGTCGATGCTTTCATTTTGTGAGGGGGGAGGGTCAAAAGGATGTGTTAGCATGGGGACGGCACCTTTGGCTTGGTGGGAAGTTTTAGATAAGGTTTTTGGTGGATTTTGGATATTGGTCTTGTTGTTGTGTTGTTTGTTGTTGATTATTTCTTTGGATGATGCTTTTGGGATCTTCTATAAAATTTTTGATGATGATGGGTTCTTCTAGGTTTTTGTATATAGTTAGTGTTTTCGTTTTCTTTATTGTTTGCTTTTGTTTGGAAGTTACTAACAATTTCACAGTGAGTCCTAGTGTAAATTCTTACCCCTCTTTTTATTTTTATTTGTCCCTTCTTATTCCTTCTTGGCCTTTGTTTTGCTCGGGACGAGCAAAAGTCTAGCTTGGGGGAATTTGATGAGTGTCATTTGTGGCACTCATAGGGTAGTCTTTTAGGTTATTTCTTTCCCTCTTTGTTGCTTTCTTCTCTTAGTTTTGGTCATTTTTCCTTTAGTTTCCCCCTTTTCCTCTTTTCTTTATGTTTCTCGTGTTTTTATCGTGTTTTCCTTTATTTTGCTCTTTTTCCCTTTTATTTCCTTCCTTTGTTTACTTGTGTAGGTATTGCGAGATTCACCTTGGCAAGGATACAATTCGGGACCTCAATGATCAAGCAAGGAAGAAGCATTGGGCTAGAGAGGGCTTAGAGAGGCTTTGGAGAGGCCTCGGAGAGGTCTCTAAGGGAATTCACCAGGCCGCGGGCGCGGATCATCAAGCCGCGGGCGCGGGGTTATGGTGCTCATAACTGCCAATTTTTGGCAGGAACTTGCCGCGGTTGCCCCGCGGTCTCTCCGCGGGCGCGGGCAAAATGGAGAGGCCTCTCCACTCAGAGAGACCGCGGCCCCCTGATCAGCCTTTGGGAGCAGGGGATCTTGCCGCGGGCGCGGGTCATCTACCCGCGGGCGCGGGTGCTGCCCAGACAGCCCGCGGAGGGTTCCGTACCCATTTTTCGGCGGGCGCGGGTTTATCGGGAGAGACCGCGGGAGATGCCGTTTTCTTCTTTGTTTATAAATAGAGTTGTATTTCCTTTTTGAATCCAACTTTTTGATAATTTTCATTAGCTTAATTTTAGAGAGAGAAGTTAGAGAGAAGATAGAGAGAAATTGTTGGCTTTGGATTTGTAACTCAACATTTGATCAATCAAGTTTGGATTTCTTCATCAATTTTAGTGAGATTTTCTTCTTTCCTTCATCTTTACTTACTTGTTATTTGATCCTTTTGCTTGATGTTTGTTTTTCTTGGAATTGAGTTGTGATAATATTGAATACTTTGATTTCTATTAGATTTTGATATAGAATGATGATCAATGCAATTTCTAGTTATTTGTTCTTGAATTTCATCATGATTAGTGAGTAGATTAGTTGCTAGGGAAAGGGGGAAGCATGTTTGATTAATGGAAATGCTAGTTGATGCTCTTGATTGGTTGATTTGTTGCAATTAATTTGGTTGACATGGTTTTGCATGAGATTGATTAGATTAGGATTGATCACCCTATAAGATTAATCTAGATTGCATTGCAACTCTTAATGACATAACCAATTGATATAAAAGTTGCTCTAATTGATTGAGTTTGTTTATGATTCTTCTTGGTTTGCCTTTCATAGTGACCACTAGATTGGCCTATAGGAGATAGTATTTGAACTCTCTTGATTGCTACTATTGTTTGTCCATTGCAATACTTGAACTAATTGATTGAGTTTTAATCTAGCATTATCATTGGTTTTGCATGTGGAACCCATATCCCTAGTGTTTAGACCTTTGATCTAGTTCATTTAGTACCAACCGATATCTCATTTTCGACTCCGAGGTAGCTTGACTTAGACTTTAGTTTTCATCATTGCATTCCCTTGGGATCGACCATTAACTTACCCTATATTCATATAAGGTTGGTTAGGTGTTTACAAATTTAGTTTGGCTAGGGGAAAGGGTAGGAAACGACATGCATTTTTCCTTTGTCAAAATGGCGCCGTTGCCGGGGAGTGCTTTTCGTGCTTAGCTTTTGTTGTTGAGTCTACTTCAATTAAGAAAAAAAAACAAAAAGATTTTGTTTCTTTAGGCTACACTTGTAGCCGTGCTACTAATATTCTTGTTTGAGTTTTTGCATGCACAGAACCCGTGATCGTCCCCTTCTTCCCCTTGATCCGGAAATAGAAAGGACTATTTCAAGAAGAAGAGTGGATATTAGATCCTTGGCTTATATCTCTTCAAGTGAGGAAGAAATTCAAGAAGAACAAGGAATGGGTGAACATCCCAGATTAGCCTTGAAGGAGCTTGGAGTGCCCGGGGTATATAGATTTGAAAGTGGGATAGCTCCTCCCACTACCCCGGCAAATGACTTCGAAATCCGTCCAGCAATGATCACCTTGATCGAGAGAAGGCAATATAGTGGGGCTAAGAATGAGAGCCCATTGAACCATTTGAAAGAATTTGAAAAATATTGCAATACCATTAAAGTCAATGGGGTTTCTCAAGAATTCATCCGCCTCAAGTTGTTCCCTTTCTCTCTAATCGGAAGATCCTTGGAGTGGCTAGACAAGGAGGTGAAGCCCAACTCCTTGAGAACTTGGGACGATGTCACAAAGGATTTCTTGTCCCGCTTCTACCCCCAAAAGAAGACGGCGGAGGCAAGAGCCTTGATTCAAGGGTTCAAGCAAAGGCCGAGTGAAAGCCTTTACGAAGCATGGGAGAGATTCAAAGAGTATCAAAGGGAGTGCCCTCATCATGGAATCCCCACATACCAAGTGATCCAAATCTTCTATGGCGGTTTAAGTCCCCAAGGCAAGTCATGCCTTGATGGAGGGGCCGGGGGCCCTATCATGAACATAACCGAAGAAGAAGTTGTGGACATCATTGAGGATGTGGTGACTTATTATAGGGATTGGCAAGATGGAGAGAGGGACTCTTCAAGCAAACAATCTTCATTGTATTCGGTGGACCATCTCAATGCAATCAACAACCTTTCCTCTCAAATGACAAATTTAGGGAAAGAGGTCACCGCAATCATGGCTAAGTTGGAGAGCACTTCTTCCTCTTCTCAAGCTTCTAATCTTCCCTCCCAATTTAAGGGGAGAGGTACTCCTTCTAACTCTCAACCCCCTCCCTCTTCGCATAATATGCCTTTGGGTTGTTTGTTTTGTGATGCATGTGGATCGTATGATCATGATTCTAGTGTTTGTCCTAATGAATGTGTTGATGAGTTTGATAACCACGAGAGTGAACATGTGAATTATGTGTCAAATAATAATGGTCAACGGTTTGATAATCAAAGGGGTCAATGGAATAGGAACTTCCAAGGCCAAGGCAATTTTGACAACTATAACCAAGGCGGTGGTTATAGAAACCAAGGGAACCAAGGTTCTCGTGGTAGCTATAATAGTCAAGGTTATAGTGGCCAAAATCAAGGCCAATATTATGGTAATCAAGGCCAAAATTATGGTACTCAAAACCAAGGTTATGGAAATCATAACCAAGGTAGTGGTAACCATAATCAAGGTGGTGGAAACCATAATCAAAATTATGGCCAAAATCAAAATAGGAGTAGTTGGAACAATCAAGGACGGGGCAATTTTCAAAATAATTCTCAAAGAGGTCCCCCACCCGGGTTTGTTCCAAAAACTCAAGGTGAAAGTTCCTATTCTCAACCTTCTTCACCTAGGACTAATTTGGAGGAGATAATTGAGAATCAAACCAAGTTGTTGAACACATACATGGCCGTGAGCGATAAAAAATTCAATGAAATGATGACCCACAATAAAATGCTTGAAAACCAAATCTCTCAACTTGCTAATGCCTTGAAAGATCATGCTAGCCCTTCTTCTTTACCTTCCCAAGGCCTTGACCCCAAGAAACCCGTGAATGCTATTGTTACTAGGAGTGGAAAGGTTCTTGAGGAGGTATTGCCTAGAAATGGTGTAGATAAGGAGATTCCTAGGGAGATTTTGGTTGAGGATGAGGAAAAAAGAGCATCATTGGATGAGGTAGTTGTTGAGACACCTAGAGAGGTGAGAGTAGAGAAAGAGATTGTAAGACCCAAACTCCCCTACCCACAAAAATTCATGAGACACAAATTGGATGAACAATTTGGGAGATTTATTGAAATGTTAAAACAACTTCCCCTTTCTCTACCTTTTACCGATGTGATCAACCAAATGCCAAACTATGCCAAATTCCTCAAGGACATTTTGAGTGGGAGAAGAACTTGTGAGGTTATGGAGACCATCAATTTGACCGAAAATTGTAGTGCTATCATCATGAACAAAATGCCACCCAAGTTGAAAGACCCCGGAAACTTCTCCATCCCTTGTGCAATCAACAAAATGCAAATTGATAATGCCTTATGTGACTTGGGAGCTAGTGTGAGCCTAATGCCATATTCGGTTTATCAAAGACTTGAATTAGGGGAACTTCTACCTTCTAACATTACCTTGCAATTAGCGGATAGGTCTATCAAATTTCCAAAAGGTAAAGTAGAAGATGTCCCTTTGAGGGTTGGGAAGTTTGTGTTTCCGGTAGATTTTGTTGTTCTTGAAATGGATGAGGATGCCACCATTCCAATCATTTTAGGAAGACCCTTTCTTGCTACCTCGGGAGCCATGATTGATGTGAGAAATGCTAAGATCTCCCTTAAGGTGGGAGAAGAGGTTATTGAATTTGATTTGAATGAAAGCATGAAATATCCATGTTCTTCTTTGGAAAATTGTATGATGATTGATTCACTTGATATTGTTGTGTCTTCCATGCATGAGCACTTGCTCACTTCTAACGATGCTCTTGAGAATGTATTGTTGAACAAAGACAAGGTAGGTGCTTCATGCAAGGAGATGAATTTCTATGAGGAATTACTTGATGGAAGTGTGGAGGATGTGGATGAGCAAACATGCTTTGGAATCTCAAGCAATGAAGCTTTGCAAGCAACCACATCACAAGAAGGTAATAGTGTGCCTATGGTAGAGCTCAAACCTCTACCATCACACCTTAGGTATGAACTCTTGGGCCCTTATTCTACTTACCCCGTGATAGTTAGTGCATCCTTGAGCAAAAGCCAAGCTCAAGTGTTATGTGGTGTTTTGAGAAAACACCAAAGTGCTTTGGGGTACACAATTGATGACCTTAAAGGTATAAGCCCCGCTTTGTGCCAACACCACATAACGCTTGAGGAAGGCGCCCTTCCTTCTATTGAACGACAACGGAAACTACGTCCCCAAATGGGAGAAGTAGTTAAGAAAGAGATCACCAAGCTTTTGAATGCGGGAATCATATTCCCCATCTCAAGCTCAAGGTGGGTTTCCCCGGTGCATGTCGTTCCTAAAAAGGGGGGTATGACCGTAGTTGAGAATGAGGAAGGTGAGCTCATTCCAACTAGAACGGTCACCGGTTGGAGGATGTGTATAGACTATAGACGTCTAAACACATCAACCAAAAAGGATCACTTCCCTCTCCCTTTTATTGACCAAATGCTTGAAAGGTTGACTAGGCACAAATTCTATTGCTTCCTTGATGGATATTCGGGATTCTTTCAAATTCCCATTCATCCCGAAGATCAAGAAAAGACAACCTTCACATGCCCCTATGGTACTTTTGCATATAAAAGAATGCCCTTTGGATTGTGTAATGCTCCGGCGACCTTTCAAAGGTGTATGATGAGCATTTTTGGGGACATGCTTGAAGAGGAAATGGAAGTTTTCATGGATGATTTTTCTGTGGGAGGTGTTTCATTTGAGGATTGCCTCAATAATCTTGAGAGATGCCTAGAAAGATGGGAAAAGGTCAATTTGGTGCTTAATTGGGAGAAGTGCCACTTCATGGTGGAGGAAGGGATAGTGCTTGGGCACAAGATTTCAAATAAGGGCATTGAGGTGGATAAGGCAAAGATTGATGTGATAGAAAAGCTTCCACCTCCGATAAATGTCAAGGGAGTGAGATCGTTCCTTGGTCATGCGGTTTTTTATAGGAGATTCATTAAGGACTTCCCACTCATTGCTAAGCCCCTAAATGACCTTCTTCAAAGAGATGTTGAGTTCAATTTTGATGACAAATGCTTGAAGGCATTTGATACATTGAAGAAGGCCCTAATCTCTACTCCTATTGTTCAAGGCCCAAGGTGGGATCTTCCTTTTGAGTTGATGTGTGATGCAAGTGATTGGGCAATTGGAGGTGTTTTGGGACAACGGGTAGACAAGAAACTTCATGTCATTTACTATATGTCCAAGACTCTCAATGGGGCTCAAAAGAACTACACAACAACGGAAAAGGAATTTTTGGCTATTGTGCACTCTTTTGAGAAATTCCGGTGTTACTTGTTGGGTTCCAAGACCATAGTCTTCACGGATCATGCGGCCCTCAAGTATCTCTTTTCTAAAAAAGAGTCCAAGCCAAGGTTGATTCGATGGGTACTTGAATTACAAGCTTTTGAGATTGAGATTAGGGACAAGAAGGGTGCGGAGAATGTAGTGGCGGACCATCTTTCTCGCCTTGAAGGGGATCAAATTCATGATGATGGTTTACCAATAGAAGATAAAATGCTTGATGATTTCTTATATGCCATAGAGGTGAAGGAACTCCCATGGTATGCCGATTTGGTCAATTTTCTAGCATGTGGGGAGTTTCCACCTTCTTTCTCCAAGAATCAAAAGAGGAAGATCAAAAGAGAAGCAAGGCACTATTTGTGGGATGAACCTATCTTATACAAACGTGGGGTTGATGGTTTACTTAGGCGTTGTGTTCCAAATGAAGAGGTGCCTAGTGTTTTAAAAATGTGCCACTTGGACCCTAGTGGTGGACACATGGGTGTTTCCAAGACCGCTACTAAAGTCCTTCAAAGTGGTTTTTGGTGGCCACATCTCTTCAAGGATTCATGGGGCTTTGTTAAATCATGTGACCAATGTCAACGAGTTGGGAACATTTCCAAGCGAAATGAGATGCCTCAACAACCTATCCTTGAATTGGAGGTGTTCGATGTGTGGGGAATTGACTTCATGGGACCATTTCCCTCCTCATATGGGAATCAATATATTCTTGTGGCAGTGGACTATGTTTCTAAGTGGGTTGAGGCCATCGCCTCTCCGACAAATGATCACAAGGTTGTATTGAAGTTATTCAAGAAGATCATCTTTCCAAGGTTTGGTGTCCCAAAGGCGGTGATAAGTGATAATGGATCCCATTTTGTCCATAATGCCTTTCAAAAGATGTTGAGGAAACATGGTGTGCATCAACGATTTGGGCTTCCCTATCAACCTCAAACGAGTGGCCAAGTTGAGGTTTCAAATCGTCAACTCAAGCTTATTCTTGAAAAGACGGTTGCTCGAAATAGAAAGGATTGGGCGGACAAATTGGATGATGCTCTATGGGCTTATAGGACGGCTTTCAAGACACCCATCGGTACCACTCCATATCGCCTTGTCTATGGAAAATCATGCCATCTCCCGGTTGAGCTTGAACATCGTGCCATGTGGGCCATCAAGAAGATAAATTTTGACTTAGCAAGTGCGGGAGAGAAGATGTTGTAGCCAAGCCTAACAACTTGGTTATGGACGTTTCTTTGGTCCAAGATGTAGCATCATGCATTGATGCTATGCGTTCTATCTATGTGCAACAAGATATTCAATCCTTTGAGTTTCTTGTTGTTCTTATTAACTAGTTCATTCTAGTTCTTTTTATGCTTTGAATAAATTGTAAACTTTAGTTCTTTTAAGTTTGCAAATTAGTTATATTTTTCTTACTTCTTTTTAGCTAATTTTAGTTCGAAAAATATTGTTACATTCACATAAAGTACAAGTACAAGATACACAAAAGAAGACAGCCATTTAAGCTTGGAAAACAACATAGAATCCGAAATTCTTTTGGAGGAATCTCAAGGCTTCAAAATGGGAGTTACAATCAGTTTTCAAAGAGGAATTACAAGCCATTACAAGCCTTAATTTCAGCCTTTAAGTGGCCGTTAATTTCAGTCAAACTTGGAGCATCTTAAGCCTTAATTTCGGCCTTCATTTGGCTGTTCAATTCGGTCAGCTTTTGGAGCAACTAAAGGGCGTCCAAATACACTTTAGTCCACATACATTCAAGCTACTTTCAAGGCTAGAATCAAGGGGAAATTACTCTTCTTTTGCTGTTTGAATTAGGCGTGAATTATGGGGCTGTTTTGCTTCTAATTTTCTGCTTTGTTGGGCGTAAATCAAGGGGAGTTTAAAGCCTTCACTTGCTGCTTTGTTGGGCGTAAATCAAGGGGAGTTTAAGCCTTCATTTGCTGCTTTGTTGGACGTGCATTAAGGGGGAGTTAAGCTCTCTTATTTTCTGATTTTTGGAGCATCTTTTGGAGGTTACAAACCGCCACTTTCTAAGCTTATGTACCTAGTTAAGTTTAGCTTCTTTAATTGATGTATCTAGACATTAAAAATCAGATTTTGATGCTTAGTTTAAGCATGTAACAAGTGAGCTAAAAAGTCACTTAAGTTAGCTTGTACTTATGATGTTTGTTTACTATAAATAACAAGCAAATGTGAATGAAAAATATAGAGAATATTTTGAACAAAAAATTGTGTTTTTACACTCGTTTCTTGGATTAGAAACAAACTTGAAATTCTTGGATTTGGAATTTCGTTTCCTTTGCTTAGTTAACTAGCTTAGACTACTAGTTTGCTTGTGATCTTAGGAACCCAAACTCGTTTCTTAGTGGTGTGTCTGTATCTAAGAAGCCTTTTTGGTTTTAGTCTTACTTATCCTTGGTTTATCCCTTGTGTATTTCGGGTTGATACTCCAAATATACAACATTTGGCGCTAGAAGGAGGGGGACTAGCAAAAAAAAAAAAAAAAAAAAAAAAAAAAATACTCGTCCCAAAACACATATCCCAAACACCTACCCCAAACACAAACCCAAACACAACCATGACAAACGTTCCACCACCTAATTGGCAAGAATATGTCAATAAGGTTGAGCAAGAGAAAGAAGATATGGAGCAACGAATGAAGTATATGCAAGATCAATTGAAAGATCTTACTATTAAGTTGCGCCATAATAGAGAAGGTTCACCCACCCATAGTGAAGATGACATGAGTGAGTCTACTTTCAATAACAATGAGAGACCTTTTAGTGAAAGAGAAAGGTCACGTTCTAACAATGACATAAAAGCAGACATTCCTGAATATGATGGCAAACTCGATGCTGATGAGTTTGTAGAATGGTTAAGAACGGTGGAGAGAGTGTTTGACTATAAGCAAACACCGGAAGAGAAAAAGGTGAAAATTGTGGCCTTGAAGCTACGAAAATATGCCTCAACTTGGTGGGCTAGTGTGTGCGCCAAGAGGGAAAGGCAAGACAAAGAAAAAGTGAGATCATGGGTTAAGATGAAGAAATTGTTGAAACAAAAGTTTCTTCCCACATACTATGTGCAAGAAAACTTTTCAAAATTCCATAACCTTAAGCAAGGTACGAAATCAGTAGAGGAATATGCTAGGGAGTTTGAAGGATTTGTTATGAAGTGTGGAGTAGAGGAAGATGAGCCTCAAACTTTGGTTCGGTTCCTAGGCGGACTTGACCCAAAAATAGCCAATGTGGCCGAACTACACCCTTACACCACCCTTGAAGAGCTCATTATCTTAGCACATAAGATTGAGCAGCAACAAAAAGCAAGAGGCAAAAGTGAATCATCACGTTTTGCATCTCAAACCTCATTTCCCCAAAGAAAGCAAACATCCAATTTCCCACCTTTCAAACCCACATCCAATCAGCCTACTTCTAAACCACCTTCACAAAACACCCAAAATTCCAACCCAAAACCAGCCCCAAGAAGATGCTTTAGGTGTCAAGGCCTTGGACATATGGCTAGTGATTGTCCAAATAAAAAAATTGTTACTTTGGTAGAGTATGAAGAGGAGAACGAATTAGAGGTTGAAGAGGACAGCAATCTTGAAGAGAATGATGAGTATGCGTGCCTAGGTCCGGATGAAGGAGAATGCTTGGTGGTTCGACGTACACTAAGCAATATGTTGGACCAAGAAGGGAGCTTGCAACGTGAGGCAATCTTTCGCACTCGTTGCACCATTGGAGGAAAGGTATGCACTTTGATTATTGATGGAGGTAGTTGTACCAATGTAGCTTCGCAAGTTATGATAGACAAGTTGAAAATGAAAACTATCCCTCATCCTACACCATATAAAATTCAATGGTTAAGTCATAGTAAAGGGATTTATGTCACACAACAAGTCTTGTTATCATTTAGCATTGGTAAAACTTATGAGGAAGAATTATGGTGTGATGTTGTACCTATGGATGCATGTCATGTTTTACTTGGTAGGCCTTGGTTATTTGATAGACGTGTGATGCATGATGGTTACAAAAACACCTACTCCTTTTCTAAGGATGGAAAGAAAATTGTCCTTACCTCTTTAATCCCCAAAAATGATCACTCCACATCCACGCTTCCCACTTCCCTCACCACTCTTTGCCTCTCAGAAAAAAATCACCCACTCCTTGCCTCTCTTCTCAAAACCTATGCTCATGTTTTCCCCAACGATATCCTTCATGGATTACCCCCAAAGCATATCAAGTATCGGTTTCCTATTCCAATATTGGTTGATAATGCTTACAAAGTTGCATTGCACGGAGAGTATGGTGTTTCTAGCATCTTTAATGTGGCTGATTTATCACTTTACTATGATGAGCTTGAAGAATTGCCGAGTTTGAGGGCAAACTCTTTTCAAGAAGGGGGGAATGTTGTAGCCAAGCCTAACAACTTGGTTATGGACGTTTCTTTGGTCCAAGATGTAGCATCATGCATTGATGCTATGCGTTCTATCTATGTGCAACAAGATATTCAATCCTTTGAGTTTCTTGTTGTTCTTATTAACTAGTTCATTCTAGTTCTTTTTATGCTTTGAATAAATTGTAAACTTTAGTTCTTTTAAGTTTGCAAATTAGTTATATTTTTCTTACTTCTTTTTAGCTAATTTTAGTTCGAAAAATATTGTTACATTCACATAAAGTACAAGTACAAGATACACAAAAGAAGACAGCCATTTAAGCTTGGAAAACAACATAGAATCCGAAATTCTTTTGGAGGAATCTCAAGGCTTCAAAATGGGAGTTACAATCAGTTTTCAAAGAGGAATTACAAGCCATTACAAGCCTTAATTTCAGCCTTTAAGTGGCCGTTAATTTCAGTCAAACTTGGAGCATCTTAAGCCTTAATTTCGGCCTTCATTTGGCTGTTCAATTCGGTCAGCTTTTGGAGCAACTAAAGGGCGTCCAAATACACTTTAGTCCACATACATTCAAGCTACTTTCAAGGCTAGAATCAAGGGGAAATTACTCTTCTTTTGCTGTTTGAATTAGGCGTGAATTATGGGGCTGTTTTGCTTCTAATTTTCTGCTTTGTTGGGCGTAAATCAAGGGGAGTTTAAAGCCTTCACTTGCTGCTTTGTTGGGCGTAAATCAAGGGGAGTTTAAGCCTTCATTTGCTGCTTTGTTGGACGTGCATTAAGGGGGAGTTAAGCTCTCTTATTTTCTGATTTTTGGAGCATCTTTTGGAGGTTACAAACCGCCACTTTCTAAGCTTATGTACCTAGTTAAGTTTAGCTTCTTTAATTGATGTATCTAGACATTAAAAATCAGATTTTGATGCTTAGTTTAAGCATGTAACAAGTGAGCTAAAAAGTCACTTAAGTTAGCTTGTACTTATGATGCTTGTTTACTATAAATAACAAGCAAATGTGAATGAAAAATATAGAGAATATTTTGAACAAAAAATTGTGTTTTTACACTCGTTTCTTGGATTAGAAACAAACTTGAAATTCTTGGATTTGGAATTTCGTTTCCTTTGCTTAGTTAACTAGCTTAGACTACTAGTTTGCTTGTGATCTTAGGAACCCAAACTCGTTTCTTAGTGGTGTGTCTGTATCTAAGAAGCCTTTTTGGTTTTAGTCTTACTTATCCTTGGTTTATCCCTTGTGTATTTCGGGTTGATACTCCAAATATACAACAGAAGAGGTGGTTGGACTTTCATGAATTAGAGGAACTTCGACTTGATGCTTACGATTGTGCTAGCACTTACAAAGCTCGATCCAAGGAGGTTCACGACAAGTTGATTGAGAAAAAGGAGTTTTGTGTAGGTGACAAAGTCCTCCTCTATAATTCTAGAATGAAGTTATTCCCCGGAAAACTCATGTCAAGATGGAGTGGTCCGTTCTTGGTAAAGGATGTTTTTGGTAATGGTGCCGTGGAAATTTCTCCTTTGGATTCCTCATCGACATTTAAGGTTAATGGTCATCGGCTCAAGAAGTACTTTGACAAAGTGTTTGTTGGTCTTGTCCACCATATGATTCTTTTCCAATCACCTTGAGTGGAGTGATGCACGTCGAGCTAACGACGTTAACCAAAAGCGCTTACGGGAGGCAACCCGGATTCTCATCTCTTTTTCTTTTCTTTTCCCTCCTTTTCATTTTCCTTGTCTAGTTTTGATCTTACTAAGTGTTGGTTTTGTGTTTGTTTTTTAGGTTACCCATTGTTATCTCTTGTTGAAAAGAAGGGGTTCTATGAAGTGTTTAGAGTGCAGGGGAGAGGGCTCTCCGAGGGCTTGGAGAGACCTCGGGGGCCTCTCCAGCTTTAACAAGAAAATCGAATCAGGAACTCCCCGCGGTTGCCCCGCGGTCTCTCCGCGGGCGCGGGGGAGTTTGGAGAGGTCTCGGCAAATTGGAGAGGGCGCAGCCCTTAAATCAGCCAAAAACAAGAAAATGGATCAGGAACTTCCCGCGGTTGCCCCGCGGTCTCTCCGCGGGCGCGGGAAGTTTTGGAGAGGGCGCGGCACCCATCAGGTAAGAAATGCGTAAAATTGGTCAGGAACTCCCCGCGGTTGCCCCGCGGTCTCACCGCGGGCGCGGGAGAGTTCCCGAGACCGCGACACTGTCGGGAGAGGGCGCGGGATTCTGGGTTTACATTACCCGGAAATCCCCTCCCCTTCTCTCTCCTCTCTTATTTTCTCATCTCCTCTCTAATTTTCCTCTTTCTCTCTCTACATACACTCAAACCCTAACCCCAAATCATCAAATCCTTACTCCTTTCTTCAATTTTTCCATCAAATTTTCACAAAAACTACCTTATTTCTCCATTTTCATCACTTCTACTCAAGTTTCTCGTGATTTTTCGGCAAATTCCGGTAGTGTGTGGTGTTCTTGGCTTGTTTTAAGTCTCCAATCTTGGTATACTTCTAACCTTTGTATTATTCTTGTCACTTTCAATTGATTTCTTTACATTGGTTGGTTTATCTTGATTTTGAGCATGATCTTTGTGTTTCATGATTATTTTTGTGAAGTTTGGTATTTTTGAGTGATGATTGATTTTTCTAGACAAATCTTGCATATATTTGATGGATGATTGTTAATATTGGTATTTGTTGTTGGAATTTTGGTTGTTGTGTTGATTGAAACAGGTACCTTGTAGTTTTTGGGGGTTTTGGTTGGATTTGAAGTAGGATTGTGAGTGTTTGAGGTGTTTGTTGTTTGATTGAGGGAGTTGGATTATTTCTTGTGCATTTTGTGTGAGCTTGTGTGAAAAAAAAAAAACAAAAAAATGAATTTGTTGAGGCGATCAAAGAGTAGCAAGAACCGCTCAACCCAATCTCCCGGCCAATCTTCTCAAGGCCATTCCTCTACCCCCTAACCCCCAAACACATTCTACTAACCAAGATGACTCCCCTCCTCCTCTCCCTCTTAAATTATGGAACCGGTCTAAGCAATTGCCCATTTACAACAAAATGAAAGACCGTAGGTTTAGACCCACCCGCCACTACTTCCGTGACGATTTGGCCAAGCTAGGGATAGATAATGATCTTGAGGTGCTTCTCAACAACCTTAGCTTAGGTGAATTCTTGAAGTTTAACCCCCGTACATACTTGGAACCCTCGATCGAGTTTTTCTCCACCTTCGAGTTCAATAGGGTTGGGGACACCGACTATATCATCTCCTTCCAACTCTTCAACATCAAACACACCATGAACCTAGCCGAGTTTAATATGGCCTTAGGTTTCAACCCCGATGGTTATATTTTCGAACCTCTTATCACCCTTGCCCAAAGTGAGTACAACGAGGTTGCTTGGTGGAGAACCATAGCCCACAAAAAGCATTTCGACTCTAAAACTTCCCTTGCTAGTGAGATCATTCATCCGGTCCTTAGGATCCTCCATAGAATTCTTGGGTACTCGGTCTATAGTAAGCAAGATTTGGGTAAGTTATCTCGGGAGGAGATAGTGGTTTTGTGGATGGCTACTAAGCCGGAATTGGGTTCTAGGATAAACTTTGGGTACATTTTCATGGAAGGGTGCAAGGAGATAATGCACGGGGTGAAGACGGGAGAGGTTCATTGTGGGGGCATGGTGACCCGCTTGGTGAGGTATTTCAACCAAGAGCGGTTCTTGGAGTCTTGCACTCCGGTTGGAGGGAGTGAGGACATTTGGATCAATTTGAGGCAAGTTAACACCCTCCGCTTCATTACTAGTACTAAGAGAGCCGGTACCTACTCTTGGTTAGTAAGGAATACCCACCACTGCCTTTTACCTAACCCGATCGCTACCTCCATTTTTCGCGAGGCTAGGAATGTATGGATGGTCCCTAGGGACAATGGTAGGGTTGATGAGGATGAGATGGAGGAAGATGTTAATTTTGTTGAGGGGGTCGGGTTAGAGGAAGTGCATGAGGAGGAGGAGGAAGGAAGAGGAGAAGAACAAGAGGAACAACAACAACAACCATTTCAACAACAACAACACCAAGGAAGAAGAAGAAGACAACAACGACAACAACAACAACAAGAACAACAACAACAACCGCCATATGACATTGAGCAAGATATGGCGGCTATGTGGGCGCAAATGGACCGCATGAGACTTTCCATGCATGGTATGTATTCCGACCACCAAACTCTTTCTTATCAAACTAGTGCCTTATATGATGCTAGTGTACGTAGGGGGGAGGTCGCACCCCCGGTCACCTACCCTTATGTGCCGCCCCAACAAGGGCCGGTACCTTCCCGGGGTAGAGATGGCCTCCCTACGTACCCTTATTGGCAAGGGGTTGAGACCCCCGATGTGCCAAGGCGCAAATTACCGCCTTATGACTATAGGGCCCCGGGGGGGAGTGATTATAGGGGTGACCCCGCTTATTATTATGTTGACCCCCGTCACCCCGAGCCCCTCGTTCAACAACTGCCCTTTGACCAATTGACCCCATCCCAACAGGACCTATTTAAGGGTTATTACGGTTTTCCACCCGGTTTCACCGGAGGTTGGGATGGGGGCGATGGTTTTGGGGGTGATGATGGTGCCGGCCCGAGTGGCCATTAGTCTTTTTATTTGCATATTTGTTTCCCTTTTGCTCTCCCCTTTTCCCTATTTTTGCATGGTTGTCGGCATCGGGGTCGATGCTTTCATTTTGTGAGGGGGGAGGGTCAAAAGGATGTGTTAGCATGGGGACGGCACCTTTGGCTCGGTGGGAAGTTTTAGATAAGGTTTTTGGTGGATTTTGGATATTGGTCTTGTTGTTGTGTTGTTTGTTGTTGATTATTTCTTTGGATGATGCTTTTGGGATCTTCTATAAAATTTTTGATGATGATGGGTTCTTCTAGGTTTTTGTATATAGTTAGTGTTTTCGTTTTCTTTATTGTTTGCTTTTGTTTGGAAGTTACTAACAATTTCACTTTGTATATATATATAGCTTTCTTTTCTTTTACTCACCTTGTTCGTAGCTCATGCTTTGGATTGCGGAGCCCTTTGGAGAAGCTTCTGCGAACTCTTTGGGTACTTTAGTCTAGCACGGACGCTTGGTGAGGCCTTTCTTATTTTACTTCTTTTTATTATTCACCTTTTTTTTATTTTTCTTGGTTACTTAGATTAAGATTAGACTTAGGGGAAGTTGAACGGTTTGAGGATGTATGAATTTAACACCTAGTGTGTTTGGGGTCTTTGGCGATGTGGCCATTAGACCACTTGTATGTCGATTGGGATAAATGTGTTATGATTGCATCTTTGCCTTTTCCTCTTTCCCTTTTCTTATCTTTGTCTTAGTTTTCCGTCTTTTCCTTTCTTTTCTTATCTCTTGTTCTTGTTGGTGTGCATATCTTTTTGAGGCTTTCCTTTTTACTATTTCTCTTTTTGAAAGTCGGACTTGTATGCAATGGACTTTTGCTCTTGAATAATAGTTTTCCTAGGTAATTATGGTAAGCACGGTTTGAGATTACGTTTGGTTGATTCTAGGATAAAGCATGCTAAGGTAGATGTCTAGAACTAGAGGGATCATGAAGCCGGATTCTACTTGTTTGTGGCATGTTTGGTAGTTGCTCCCTATCTTCGATTTGACAACCTTAGTGAGTTTTTGCTACAACCATGTGAGGTGTATATTTGTTCAAGCTTTCATCACATTCTTGCATGAGCGGCATGGATCCTTGATTTTCGCAAACCTAATCTAGAATCTTAGCATATGATTCCTGAGACCGCGACCGAACTTCCTAGGAAGGACAAAGGCACCTTTTTCGGGGTGGTATTTTCATTTTTAGGTTAGTTTGGTTCATATTTGTTTTTGGGTTTACATTTGCCTTCTTGCAACCATTTGAGCCTTATCCCTTCTTTTCAAACCACATCTTTAGATCTTTGGCCTTTTGTTTCATTTTCGTTCTTTCCTTGTTTTTGTGAAGCAAATTGATCATATTTGTTGGAGTTTGTGGTGGCAAAGTTGGATGTTGGGTTTCCATAAGTGCAAGATTGCGTCTTTGTGAATAATGGCAAGTGTTATTGTAAAAGCCGTCCTAATTCATAAAAGGCATGGACTAATAAATTGCATTATAGGAAAAGCCGTCCGAATTTAGCAAAAGGCAAGGACATTGCAAATTTAAGTATAAAAAAAAAAGAAAAAAATTGAAAAAATAAAGTAAAATTCAAAAAAATATTTTGTTAAATTCTTTCCTTCTTCTAAGCATTGAAGACAATGCTTCCTTTAGCTTGGGGGGGAAAGCGTTATTCCTTCACGCTTTTTGGTCTTATTTTTGTAGAGTATAGCGTTGAATAAGCTTGGGGGTGTTAATTCATTTTTGTTTGGTGATTACTTAAGTTTGGTGTTGAGATTTGGCCGGTCTTTGCTTCACATTTTAGGATAACCACCAAATTTTAAAATTTTTAGCCTACCTTAACCCTTCTTGCCCTACGTTACAACCTTCGGGAAAGACCTTTGGACCTAGGAGTTGAGTCTTTCATCGGTGGAGGGAATCATAGGTTGTGGACTAAGGAAAGGGGATGCGAAATCAAGATGTCGAGTAGCCTAAAACTTTGATCTTTTTCCGGTTCCTTCGCGGAATCCATGAGATGCTCACTAAGGGGAGATATGAGATTAGTAGGGGGAACGCGGTAAGATTGTTTGGGATGAAGGTGGAGTGTGATAACTAGTTCCTATGCTTAGCATATTTATGTTTCAATCAACCTTAGGTATCTTTTAACGTGCATACCATAATTCGCTTTAGAAAGGGTGTTATTCATTTGTATTATAGTCTCTTTGTAAAGTCCATTTCATAAAGATTTTATTTCCTTTTTCCTCTTTGTGCTTTTTCCTTGGTTTGCCTCTTGGGGGTTCGGTGGAGAGTTATGGGTAAACTCTTAGGAAACCCTTACGAGAGCATCACTCGTCCTCTTGAGCGATCTAGGGGTTCAAAATGGCTTGTTGTAGCTAAAAATAACCGTGATTCCTACGACAGTGAGTCCTAGTGTAAATTCTTACCCCTCTTTTTCTTTTTATTTGTCCCTTCTTATTCCTTCTTGGCCTTTGTTTTGCTCGGGACGAGCAAAAGTCTAGCTTGGGGGAATTTGATGAGTGTCATTTGTGGCACTCATAGGGTAGTCTTTTAGGTTATTTCTTTCCCTCTTTGTTGCTTTCTTCTCTTAGTTTTGGTCATTTTTCCTTTAGTTTCCCCCTTTTCCTCTTTTCTTTATGTTTCTCGTGTTTTTATCGTGTTTTCCTTTATTTTGCTCTTTTTCCCTTTTATTTCCTTTCTTTGTTTACTTGTGTAGGTATTGCGAGATTCACCTTGGCAAGGATACAATTCGGGACCTCAATGATCAAGCAAGGAAGAAGCATTGGGCTAGAGAGGGCTTAGAGAGGCTTTGGAGAGGCCTGGAAAAATGCATGTCGTTTCCTACCCTTTCCCCTAGCCAAACTAAATTTGTAAACACCTAACCAACCTTATATGAATATAGGGTAAGTTAATGGTCGATCCCAAGGGAATGCAATGATGAAAACTAAAGTCTAAGTCAAGCTACCTCGGAGTCGAAAATGAGATATCGGTTGGTACTAAATGAACTAGATCAAAGGTCTAAACACTAGGGATATGGGTTCCACATGCAAAACCAATGATAATGCTAGATTAAAACTCAATCAATTAGTTCAAGTATTGCAATGGACAAACAATAGTAGCAATCAAGAGAGTTCAAATACTATCTCCTATAGGCCAATCTAGTGGTCACTATGAAAGGCAAACCAAGAAGAATCATAAACAAACTCAATCAATTAGAGCAACTTTTAAATCAATTGGTCATGTCATTAAGAGTTGCAATGCAATCTAGATTAATCTTATAGGGTGATCAATCCTAATCTAATCAATCTCATGCAAAACCATGTCAACCAAATTAATTGCAACAAATCAACCAATCAAGAGCATCAACTAGCATTTCCATTAATCAAACATGCTTCCCCCTTTCCCTAGCAACTAATCTACTCACTAATTATGATGAAATTCAAGAACAAATAACTAGAAATTGCATTGATCATCATTCTATATCAAAATCTAATAGAAATCAAAGTATTCAATATTAACACAACTCAATTCAAAGAAAAACAAACATCAAGCAAAAGGATCAAATAACAAGTAAGTAAAGATGAAGGAAAGAAGAAAATCTCACTAAAATTGATGAAGAAATCCAAACTTGATTGATCAAATGTTGAGTTACAAATCCAAAGCCAACAATTTCTCTCTATCTTCTCTCTAACTTCTCTCTCTAAAATTAAGCTAATGAAAATTATCAAAAAGTTGGATTCAAAAAGGAAATACAACTCTATTTATAAACAAAGAAGAAAACGGCATCTCCCGCGGTCTCTCCCGATAAACCCGCGCCCGCGGAAAAATGGGTACGAAACCCTCCGCGGGCTGTCTGGGCAGCACCCGCGCCCGCGGCATCAGGGGCCCGCGCCCGCGGCATCAGGGGCCCGCGCCCGCGGGTAGATGACCCGCGCCCGCGGCAAGATCCCCTGCTCGCAAAGGCTGATCAGGGGGCCGCGGTCTCTCTGAGTGGAGAGGCCTCTCCATTTTGCCCGCGCCCGCGGAGAGACCGCGGGCCAACCGCGGCAAGTTCCTGCCAAAAATTGGCAGTTATGAGCACCATAACCCCGCGCCCGCGGCCTGGTGAATTCCCTTAGAGACCTCTCCGAGGCCTCTCCAAAGCCTCTCGAAGCCCTCTCTAGCCCAATGCTTCTTCCTTGCTTGATCATTGAGGTCCCGAATTGTATCCTTGCCAAGGTGAATCTCGCAATACCTACACAAGTAAACAAAGAAAGGAAATAAAAGGGAAAAAGAGCAAAATAAAGGAAAACACGATAAAAACACGAGAAACATAAAGAAAAGAGGAAAAGGGGGAAACTAAAGGAAAAATGACCAAAACTAAGAGAAGAAAGCAACAAAGAGGGAAAGAAATAACCTAAAAGACTACCCTATGAGTGCCACAAATGACACTCATCAAATTCCCCCAAGCTAGACTTTTGCTCGTCCCGAGCAAAACAAAGGCCAAGAAGGAATAAGAAGGGACAAATAAAAAGAAAAAGAGGGGTAAGAATTTACACTAGGACTCACTGTCGTAGGAATCACGGTTGTTTTTAGCTACAACAAGCCATTTTGAACCCCTAGATCGCTCAAGAGGATGAGTGATGCTCTCGTAAGGGTTTCCTAAGAGTTTACCCATAACTCTCCACCGAACCCCCAAGAGGCAAACCAAGGAAAAAGCACAAAGAGGAAAAAGGAAATAAAATCTTTATGAAATGGACTTTACAAAGAGACTATAATACAAATGAATAACACCCTTTCTAAAGCGAATTATGGTATGCACGTTAAAAGATACCTAAGGTTGATTGAAACATAAATATGCTAAGCATAAGAACTAGTTATCACACTCCACCTTCATCCCAAACAATCTTACCGCGTTCCCCCTACTAATCTCATATCTTCCCTTAGTGAGCATCTCATGGATTCCGCGAAGGAACCGGAAAAAGATCAAAGTTTTAGGCTACTCGACATCTTGATTTCGCATCCCCTTTCCTTAGTCCACAACCTATGATTCCCTCCACCGATGAAAGACTCAACTCCTAGGTCCAAAGGTCTTTCCCCAAGGTTGTAACGTAGGGCAAGAAGGGTTAAGGTAGGCTAAAAATTTTAAAATTTGGTGGTTATCCTAAAATGTGAAGCAAAGACCGGCCAAATCTCAACACCAAACTTAAGTAATCACCAAACAAAAATGAATTAACACCCCAAGCTTATTCAACGCTATACTCTACAAAAATAAGACCAAAAAGCGTGAAGGAATAACGCTTTCCCCCCCAAGCTAAAGGAAGAATTGTCTTCAATGCTTAGAAGAAGGAAAGAATTCAACAAAATATTTTTTTGAATTTTACTTTATTTTTTCAATTTTTTTCTTTTTTTTTTTATACTTAAACTTGCAATGTCCTTGCCTTTTGATAAATTCGGACGGCTTTTCCTATAATGCAATTTATTAGTCCATGCCTTTTATGAATTAGGACGGCTTTTACAATAACACTTGCCATTATTCACAAAGACGCAATCTTGCACTTATGGAAACCCAACATCCAACTTTGCCACCACAAACTCCAACAAATATGATCAATTTGCTTCACAAAAACAAGGAAAGAACGAAAATGAAACAAAAGGCCAAAGATCTAAAGATGTGGCTTGAAAAGAAGGGATAAGGCTCAAATGGTTGCAAGAAGGCAAATGTAAACCCAAAAACAAATATGAACCAAACTAACCTAAAAATGAAAATACCACCCCGAAAAAGGTGCCTTTGTCCTTCCTAGGAAGTTCGGTCGCGGTCTCAGGAATCATATGCTAAGATTCTAGATTAGGTTTGCGAAAATCAAGGATCCATGCCGCTCATGCAAGAATGTGATGAAAGCTTGAACAAATATACACCTCACATGGTTGTAGCAAAAACTCACTAAGGTTGTCAAATCGAAGATAGGGAGCAACTACCAAACATGCCACAAACAAGTAGAATCCGGCTTCATGATTCCTCTAGTTCTAGACATCTACCTTAGCATGCTTTATCCTAGAATCAACCAAACGTAATCTCAAACCGTGCTTACCATAATTACCTAGGAAAACTATTATTCAAGAGCAAAAGTCCATTGCATACAAGTCCGACTTTCAAAAAGAGAAATAGTAAAAAGGAAAGCCTCAAAAAGATATGCACACCAACAAGAACAAGAGATAAGAAAAGAAAGGAAAAGACGGAAAACTAAGACAAAGATAAGAAAAGGGAAAGAGGAAAAGGCAAAGATGCAATCATAACACATTTATCCCAATCGACATACAAGTGGTCTAATGGCCACATCGCCAAAGACCCCAAACACACTAGGTGTTAAATTCATACATCCTCGAACCGTTCAACTTCCCCTAAGTCTAATCTTAATCTAAGCAACCAAGAAAAATAAAAAAAAGGTGAATAATAAAAAGAAGTAAAATAAGAAAGGCCTCACCAAGCGTCCGTGCTAGACTAAAGTACCCAAAGAGTTCGCAGAAGCTTCTCCAAAGGGCTCCGCAATCCAAAGCATGAGCTACGAACAAGGTGAGTAAAAGAAAAGAAAGCTATATATATATACAAAGTGAAATTGTTAGTAACTTCCAAACAAAAGCAAACAATAAAGAAAACGAAAACACTAACTATATACAAAAACCTAGAAGAACCCATCATCATCAAAAATTTTATAGAAGATCCCAAAAGCATCATCCAAAGAAATAATCAACAACAAACAACACAACAACAAGACCAATATCCAAAATCCACCAAAAACCTTATCTAAAACTTCCCACCGAGCCAAAGGTGCCGTCCCCATGCTAACACATCCTTTTGACCCTCCCCCCTCACAAAATGAAAGCATCGACCCCGATGCCGACAACCATGCAAAAATAGGGAAAAGGGGAGAGCAAAAGGGAAACAAATATGCAAATAAAAAGACTAATGGCCACTCGGGCCGGCACCATCATCACCGCCAAAACCATCGCCCCCATCCCAACCTCCGGTGAAACCGGGTGGAAAACCGTAATAACCCTTAAATAGGTCCTGTTGGGATGGGGTCAATTGGTCAAAGGGCGGTTGTTGAACGAGGGGCTCGGGGTGACGGGGGTCAACATAATAATAAGCGGGGTCACCCCTATAATCACTCCCCCCCGGGGCCCTATAGTCATAAGGCGGGAAGTTGCGCCTTGGCACATCGGGGCTCTCAACCCCTTGCCAATAAGGGTACGTAGGGAGGCCATCTCCACCCCGGGAAGGTACCGACCCTTGTTGGGGCGGCACATAAGGGTAGTTGACCGGGGGTGCGACCTCCCCCCTACGTACACTAGCATCATATAAGGCACTAGTTTGATAAGAAAGAGTTTGGTGGTCGGAATACATACCATGCATGGAAAGTCTCATGCGGTCTATTTGCGCCCACATAGCCGCCATATCTTGCTCAATGTCATATGGCGGTTGTTGTTGTTGTTCTTGTTGTTGTTGTTGTCGTTGTTGTCTTCTTCTTCTTCCTTGGTGTTGTTGTTGTTGAAATGGTTGTTGTTGTTGTTCCTCTTGTTCTTCTCCTCTTCCTTCCTCCTCCTCCTCATGCACTTCCTCTAACCCGACCCCCTCAACAAAATTAACATCTTCCTCCATCTCATCCTCATCAACCCTACCATTGTCCCTAGGGACCATCCATACATTTCTAGCCTCGCGAAAAATGGAGGTAGCGATCGGGTTAGGTAAAAGGCAGTGGTGGGTATTCCTTACTAACCAAGAGTAGGTACCGGCTCTCTTAGTACTAGTAATGAAGCGGAGGGTGTTAACTTGCCTCAAATTGATCCAAATGTCCTCACTCCCTCCAACCGGAGTGCAAGACTCCAAGAACCGCTCTTGGTTGAAATACCTCACCAAGCGGGTCACCATGCCCCCACAATGAACCTCTCCCGTCTTCACCCCGTGCATTATCTCCTTGCACCCTTCCATGAAAATGTACCCAAAGTTTATCCTAGAACCCAATTCCGGCTTAGTAGCCTTCCACAAAACCACTATCTCCTCCCGAGATAACTTACCCAAATCTTGCTTACTATAGACCGAGTACCCAAGAATTCTATGGAGGATCCTAAGGACCGGATGAATGATCTCACTAGCAAGGGAAGTTTTAGAGTCGAAATGCTTTTTGTGGGCTATGGTTCTCCACCAAGCAACCTCGTTGTACTCACTTTGGGCAAGGGTGATAAGAGGTTCGAAAATATCACCATCGGGGTTGAAACCTAAGGCCATATTAAACTCGGCTAGGTTCATGGTGTGTTTGATGTTGAAGAGTTGGAAGGAGATGATATAGTCGGTGTCCCCAACCCTATTGAACTCGAAGGTGGAGAAAAACTCGATCGAGGGTTCCAAGTATGTACGGGGGTTAAACTTCAAGAATTCACCTAAGTTAAGGTTGTTGAGAAGCACCTCAAGATCATTATCTATCCCTAGCTTGGCCATATCGTCACGGAAGTAGTGGCGGGTGGGTCTAAACCTACGGTCTTTCATTTTGTTGTAAATGGGCAATTGCTTAGACCGGTTCCATAATTTAAGAGGAGGGAGAGGAGGAGGGGCGTCATCTTGGTTAGTAGAATGTGTTTGAGGGTTAGGGGTAGAGGAATGGCCTTGAGAAGATTGGCCAGGAGATTGGGTTGAGCGGTTCTTGCTTCTCTTTGATCGCCTCAACAAATTCATTTTTTTGTTTTTTTTTTTTTCACACAAGCTCACACAAAATGCACAAGAAATAATCCAACTCCCTCAATCAAACAACAAACACCTCAAACACTCACAATCCTCCTTCAAATCCAACCAAAACCCCCAAAAACTACAAGGTACCTGTTTCAATCAACACAACAACCAAAATTCCAACAACAAATACCAATATTAATAATCATCCATCAAATATATGCAAGATTTGTCTAGAAAAATCAATCATCACTCAAAAATACCAAACTTCACAAAAATAATCATGAAACACAAAGATCATGCTCAAAATCAAGATAAACCAACCAATGTAAAGAAATCAATTGAAAGTGACAAGAATAATACAAAGGTTAGAAGTATACCAAGATTGGAGACTTAAAACAAGCCAAGAACACCACACACTACCGGAATTTGCCGAAAAATCACGAGAAACTTGAGTAGAAGTGATGAAAATGGAGAAATAAGGTAGTTTTTGTGAAAATTTGATGGAAAAATTGAAGAAAGGAGTAAGGATTTGATGATTTGGGGTTAGGGTTTGAGTGTATGTAGAGAGAGAAAGAGGAAAATTAGAGAGGAGATGAGAAAATAAGAGAGGAGAGAGAAGGGGAGGGGATTTCCGGGTAATGTAAACCCAGAATCCCGCGCCCTCTCCCGATAGTGCCGCGGTCTCGGGAACTCTCCGGCGCCCGCGGTGAGACCGCAGGGCAACCGCGGGGAGTTCCTGACCAATTTTACGCATTTCTTACCTGATGGGTGCCGCGCCCTCTCCAAAACAGCCGCGCCCTCTCCAAAACTTCCCGCGCCCGCGGGGCAACCGCGGGAAGTTCCTGATCCATTTTCTTCTTTTTGGCTGATTTAAGGGCCGCGCCCTCTCCAATTTGCCGAGACCTCTCCAAACTCCCCCGCGCCCGCGGAGAGACCGCGGGGCAACCGCGGGGAGTTCCTGATTCAATTTTCTTGTTAAAGCTGGAGAGGCCCCCGAGGTCTCTCCAAGCCCTCGGGGAGCCCTCTCCCCTGCACTCTAAACACTTCATAGAACCCCTTCTTTTCAACAAGAGATAACAATGGGCAACCTACAAAACAAACACAAAACCAACACTTAGTAAGATCAAAACTAGACAAGGAAAATGAAACGGAGGGAAAAGAAAAGAAAAAGAGATGAGAATCCGGGTTGCCTCCCGTAAGCGCCTTTGGTTAACGTCGTTAGCTCGACGTGCATCACTCCACTCAAGGTGATTGGAAAAGAATCATATGGTGGACAAGACCAACAAACACTTTGTCAAAGTACTTCTTGAGCCGATGACCATTAACCTTAAATGTCGATGAGGAATCCAAAGGAGAAATTTCCACGGCACCATTACCAAAAACATCCTTTACCAAGAACGGACCACTCCATCTTCACATGAGTTTTCCGGTGAATAACTTCATTCTAGAATTATAGAGGAGGACTTTGTCACCTACACAAAACTCCTTTTTCTCAATCAACTTGTCGTGAACCTCCTTGGATCGAGCTTTGTAAGTGCTAGCACGATCGTAAGCATCAAGTCGAAGTTCCTCTAATTCATGAAGGTCCAACCACCTCTTCTCTCCCGCACTTGCTAAGTCAAAATTTATCTTCTTGATGGCCCACATGGCACGATGTTCAAGCTCAACCGGGAGATGGCATGATTTTCCATAGACAAGGCGATATGGAGTGGTACCGATGGGTGTCTTGAAAGCCGTCCTATAAGCCCATAGAGCATCATTTAATTTGTCCGCCCAATCCTTTCTATTTCGAGCAACCGTCTTTTCAAGAATAAGCTTGAGTTGACGATTTGAAACCTCAACTTGGCCACTCGTTTTAGGTTCATAGGGAAGCCCAAATCGTTGAAGCACACCATGTTTCCTCAACATCTTTTGAAAGGCATTATGGACAAAATGGGATCCATTATCACTTATCACCGCCTTTGGGACACCAAACCTTGGAAAGATGATCTTCTTGAATAACTTCAATACAACCTTGTGATCATTTGTCGGAGAGGCGATGGCCTCAACCCACTTAGAAACATAGTCCACTGCCACAAGAATATATTGATTCCCATATGAGGAGGGAAATGGTCCCATGAAGTCAATTCCCCACACATCGAACACCTCCAATTCAAGGATAGGTTGTTGAGGCATCTCATTTCGCTTGGAAATGTTCCCAACTCGTTGACATTGGTCACATGATTTAACAAAGCCCCATGAATCCTTGAAGAGATGTGGCCACCAAAAACCACTTTGAAGGACTTTAGTAGCGGTCTTGGAAACACCCATGTGTCCACCACTAGGGTCCGAGTGGCACATTTTTAAAACACTAGGCACCTCTTCATTTGGAACACAACGCCTAAGTAAACCATCAACCCCACGTTTGTATAAGATAGGTTCATCCCACAAATAGTGCCTTGCTTCTCTTTTGATCTTCCTCTTTTGATTCTTGGAGAAAGAAGGTGGAAACTCCCCACATGCTAGAAAATTGACCAAATCGGCATACCATGGGAGTTCCTTCACCTCTATGGCATATAAGAAATCATCAAGCATTTTATCTTCTATTGGTAAACCATCATCATGAATTTGATCCCCTTCAAGGCGAGAAAGATGGTCCGCCACTACATTCTCCGCACCCTTCTTGTCCCTAATCTCAATCTCAAAAGCTTGTAATTCAAGTACCCATCGAATCAACCTTGGCTTGGACTCTTTTTTAGAAAAGAGATACTTGAGGGCCGCATGATCCGTGAAGACTATGGTCTTGGAACCCAACAAGTAACACCGGAATTTCTCAAAAGAGTGCACAATAGCCAAAAATTCCTTTTCCGTTGTTGTGTAGTTCTTTTGAGCCCCATTGAGAGTCTTGGACATATAGTAAATGACATGAAGTTTCTTGTCTACCCGTTGTCCCAAAACACCTCCAATTGCCCAATCACTTGCATCACACATCAACTCAAAAGGAAGATCCCACCTTGGGCCTTGAACAATAGGAGTAGAGATTAGGGCCTTCTTCAATGTATCAAATGCCTTCAAGCATTTGTCATCAAAATTGAACTCAACATCTCTTTGAAGAAGGTCATTTAGGGGCTTAGCAATGAGTGAGAAGTCCTTAATGAATCTCCTATAAAAACCCGCATGACCAAGGAACGATCTCACTCCCTTGACATTTATCGGAGGTGGAAGCTTTTCTATCACATCAATCATTGCCTTATCCACGTCAATGCCCTTATTTGAAATCTTGTGCCCAAGCACTATCCCTTCCTCCACCATGAAGTGGCACTTCTCCCAATTAAGCACCAAATTGACCTTTTCCCATCTTTCTAGGCATCTCTCAAGATTATTGAGGCAATCCTCAAATGAAACACCTCCCACAGAAAAATCATCCATGAAAACTTCCATTTCCTCTTCAAGCATGTCCCCAAAAATGCTCATCATACACCTTTGAAAGGTCGCCGGAGCATTACACAATCCAAAGGGCATTCTTCTATATGCAAAAGTACCATAGGGGCATGTGAAGGTTGTCTTTTCTTGATCTTCGGGATGAATGGGAATCTGAAAGAATCCCGAATATCCATCAAGGAAGCAATAGAATTTGTGCCTAGTCAACCTTTCAAGCATTTGGTCAATAAAAGGGAGAGGGAAGTGATCCTTTTTGGTTGATGTGTTTAGACGTCTATAGTCTATACACATCCTCCAACCGGTGACCGTTCTAGTTGGAATGAGCTCACCTTTCTCATTCTCAACTACGGTCATACCCCCCTTTTTAGGAACGACATGCACGGGGGAAACCCACCTTGAGCTTGAGATGGGGAATATGATTCCCGCATTCAAAAGCTTGGTGATCTCTTTCTTAACTACTTCTCCCATTTGGGGATGTAGTTTCCGTTGTCGTTCAATAGAAGGAAGGGCGCCTTCCTCAAGCGTTATGTGGTGTTGGCACAAAGTGGGGCTTATACCTTTAAGGTCATCAATTGTGTACCCCAAAGCACTTTGGTGTTTTCTCAAAACACCACATAACGCTTGAGCTTGGCTTTTTCTCAAGGATGCACTAACTATCACGGGGTAAGTAGAATGAGGGCCCAAGAATTCATACCTAAGGTGTGATGGTAGAGGTTTGAGCTCTACCATAGGCACACCATTACCTTCTTGTGATGTGGTTGCTTGCAAAGCTTCATTGCTTGAGATTCCAAAGCATGTTTGCTCATCCACATCCTCCACACTTCCATCAAGTAATTCCTCATAGAAATTCATCTCCTTGCATGAAGCACCTACCTTGTCTTTGTTCAACAATACATTCTCAAGAGCATCGTTAGAAGTGAGCAAGTGCTCATGCATGGAAGACACAACAATATCAAGTGAATCAATCATCATACAATTTTCCAAAGAAGAACATGGATATTTCATGCTTTCATTCAAATCAAATTCAATAACCTCTTCTCACACCTTAAGGGAGATCTTAGCATTTCTCACATCAATCATGGCTCCCGAGGTAGCAAGAAAGGGTCTACCTAAAATGATTGGAATGGTGGCATCCTCATCCATTTCAAGAACAACAAAATCTACCGGAAACACAAACTTCCCAACCCTCAAAGGGACATCTTCTACTTTACCTTTTGGAAATTTGATAGACCTATCCGCTAATTGCAAGGTAATGTTAGAAGGTAGAAGTTCCCCTAATTCAAGTCTTTGATAAACCGAATATGGCATTAGGCTCACACTAGCTCCCAAGTCACATAAGGCATTATCAATTTGCATTTTGTTGATTGCACAAGGGATGGAGAAGTTTCCGGGGTCTTTCAACTTGGGTGGCATTTTGTTCATGATGATAGCACTACAATTTTCGGTCAAATTGATGGTCTCCACAACCTCACAAGTTCTTCTCCCACTCAAAATGTCCTTGAGGAATTTGGCATAGTTTGGCATTTGGTTGATCACATCGGTAAAAGGTAGAGAAAGGTGAAGTTGTTTTAACATTTCAATAAATCTCCCAAATTGTTCATCCAATTTGTGTCTCATGAATTTTTGTGGGTAGGGGAGTTTGGGTCTTACAATCTCTTTCTCTACTCTCACCTCTCTAGGTGTCTCAACAACTACCTCATCCAATGATGCTCTTTTTTCCTCATCCTCAACCAAAATCTCCCTAGGAATCTCCTTATCTACACCATTTCTAGGCAATACCTCCTCAAGAACCTTTCCACTCCTAGTAACAATAGCATTCACGGGTTTCTTGGGGTCAAGGCCTTGGGAAGGTAAAGAAGAAGGGCTAGCATGATCTTTCAAGGCATTAGCAAGTTGAGAGATTTGGTTTTCAAGCATTTTATTGTGGGTCATCATTTCATTGAATTTTTTATCGCTCACGGCCATGTATGTGTTCAACAACTTGGTTTGATTCTCAATTATCTCCTCCAAATTAGTCCTAGGTGAAGAAGGTTGAGAATAGGAACTTTCACCTTGAGTTTTTGGAACAAACCCGGGTGGGGGACCTCTTTGAGAATTATTTTGAAAATTGCCCCGTCCTTGATTGTTCCAACTACTCCTATTTTGATTTTGGCCATAATTTTGATTATGGTTTCCACCACCTTGATTATGGTTACCACTACCTTGGTTATGATTTCCATAACCTTGGTTTTGAGTACCATAATTTTGGCCTTGATTACCATAATATTGGCCTTGATTTTGGCCACTATAACCTTGACTATTATAGCTACCACGAGAACCTTGGTTCCCTTGGTTTCTATAACCACCGCCTTGGTTATAGTTGTCAAAATTGCCTTGGCCTTGGAAGTTCCTATTCCATTGACCCCTTTGATTATCAAACCGTTGACCATTATTATTTGACACATAATTCACATGTTCACTCTCGTGGTTATCAAACTCATCAACACATTCATTAGGACAAACACTAGAATCATGATCATACGATCCACATGCATCACAAAACAAACAACCCAAAGGCATATTATGCGAAGAGGGAGGGGGTTGAGAGTTAGAAGGAGTACCTCTCCCCTTAAATTGGGAGGGAAGATTAGAAGCTTGAGAAGAGGAAGAAGTGCTCTCCAACTTAGCCATGATTGCGGTGACCTCTTTCCCTAAATTTGTCATTTGAGAGGAAAGGTTGTTGATTGCATTGAGATGGTCCACCGAATACAATGAAGATTGTTTGCTTGAAGAGTCCCTCTCTCCATCTTGCCAATCCCTATAATAAGTCACCACATCCTCAATGATGTCCACAACTTCTTCTTCGGTTATGTTCATGATAGGGCCCCCGGCCCCTCCATCAAGGCATGACTTGCCTTGGGGACTTAAACCGCCATAGAAGATTTGGATCACTTGGTATGTGGGGATTCCATGATGAGGGCACTCCCTTTGATACTCTTTGAATCTCTCCCATGCTTCGTAAAGGCTTTCACTCGGCCTTTGCTTGAACCCTTGAATCAAGGCTCTTGCCTCCGCCGTCTTCTTTTGGGGGTAGAAGCGGGACAAGAAATCCTTTGTGACATCGTCCCAAGTTCTCAAGGAGTTGGGCTTCACCTCCTTGTCTAGCCACTCCAAGGATCTTCCGATTAGAGAGAAAGGGAACAACTTGAGGCGGATGAATTCTTGAGAAACCCCATTGACTTTAATGGTATTGCAATATTTTTCAAATTCTTTCAAATGGTTCAATGGGCTCTCATTCTTAGCCCCACTATATTGCCTTCTCTCGATCAAGGTGATCATTGCTGGACGGATTTCGAAGTCATTTGCCGGGGTAGTGGGAGGAGCTATCCCACTTTCAAATCTATATACCCCGGGCACTCCAAGCTCCTTCAAGGCTAATCTGGGATGTTCACCCATTCCTTGTTCTTCTTGAATTTCTTCCTCACTTGAAGAGATATAAGCCAAGGATCTAATATCCACTCTTCTTCTTGAAATAGTCCTTTCTATTTCCGGATCAAGGGGAAGAAGGGGACGATCACGGGTTCTGTGCATGCAAAAACTCAAACAAGAATATTAGTAGCACGGCTACAAGTGTAGCCTAAAGAAACAAAATCTTTTTGTTTTTTTTTCTTAATTGAAGTAGACTCAACAACAAAAGCTAAGCACGAAAAGCACTCCCCGGCAACGGCGCCATTTTGACAAAGGAAAAATGCATGTCGTTTCCTACCCTTTCCCCTAGCCAAACTAAATTTGTAAACACCTAACCAACCTTATATGAATATAGGGTAAGTTAATGGTCGATCCCAAGGGAATGCAATGATGAAAACTAAAGTCTAAGTCAAGCTACCTCGGAGTCGAAAATGAGATATCGGTTGGTACTAAATGAACTAGATCAAAGGTCTAAACACTAGGGATATGGGTTCCACATGCAAAACCAATGATAATGCTAGATTAAAACTCAATCAATTAGTTCAAGTATTGCAATGGACAAACAATAGTATCAATCAAGAGAGTTCAAATACTATCTCCTATAGGCCAATCTAGTGGTCACTATGAAAGGCAAACCAAGAAGAATCATAAACAAACTCAATCAATTAGAGCAACTTTTATATCAATTGGTTATGTCATTAAGAGTTGCAATGCAATCTAGATTAATCTTATAGGGTGATCAATCCTAATCTAATCAATCTCATGCAAAACCATGTCAACCAAATTAATTGCAACAAATCAACCAATCAAGAGCATCAACTAGCATTTCCATTAATCAAACATGCTTCCCCCTTTCCCTAGCAACTAATCTACTCACTAATCATGATGAAATTCAAGAACAAATAACTAGAAATTGCATTGATCATCATTCTATATCAAAATCTAATAGAAATCAAAGTATTCAATATTATCACAACTCAATTCCAAGAAAAACAAACATCAAGCAAAAGGATCAAATAATAAGTAAGTAAAGATGAAGGAAAAAAGAAAATCTCACTAAAATTGATGAAGAAATCCAAACTTGATTGATCAAATGTTGAGTTACAAATCCAAAGCCAACAATTTCTCTCTATCTTCTCTCTATCTTCTCTCTCTAAAATTAAGCTAATGAAAATTATCAAAAAGTTGGATTCAAAAAGGAAATACAACTCTATTTATAAACAAAGAAGAAAACGACATCTCCCGCGGTCTCTCCCGATAAACCCGCGCCCGCGGAAAAATGGGTACGGAACCCTCCGCGGGCTGTCTGGGCAGCACCCGCGCCCGCGGCATCAGGGGCCCGCGCCCGCGGGTAGATGACCCGCGCCCGCGGCAAGATCCCCTGCTCCCAAAGGCTGATCAGGGGGCCGCGGTCTCTCTGAGTGGAGAGGCCTCTCCATTTTGCCCGCGCCCGCGGAGAGACCGCGGGGCAACCGTGGCAAGTTCCTGCCAAAAATTGGAAGTTATGAGCACCATAACCCCGCGCCCGCGGCTTGATGATCCGCGCCCGCGGCCTGGTGAATTCCCTTAGAGACCTCTCCGAGGCCTCTCCAAAGCCTCTCTAAGCCCTCTCTAGCCCAATGCTTCTTCCTTGCTTGATAATTGAGGTCCCGAATTGTATCCTTGCCAAGGTGAATCTCGCAATACCTACACAAGTAAACAAAGGAAGGAAATAAAAGGGAAAAAGAGCAAAATAAAGGAAAACACGATAAAAACACGAGAAACATAAAGAAAAGAGGAAAAGGGGGAAACTAAAGGAAAAATGACCAAAACTAAGAGAAGAAAGCAACAAAGAGGGAAAGAAATAACCTAAAAGACTACCCTATGAGTGCCACAAATGACACTCATCAAATTCCCCCAAACTAGACTTTTGCTCGTCCCGAGCAAAACAAAGGCCAAGAAGGAATAAGAAGGGACAAATAAAAAGAAAAAGAGGGGTAAGATTTTACACTAGGACTCACTGTCGTAGGAATCACGGTTGTTTTTAGCTACAACAAGCCATTTTGAACCCCTAGATCGCTCAAGAGGACGAGTGATGCTCTCGTAAGGGTTTCCTAAGAGTTTACCCATAACTCTCCACCGAACCCCCAAGAGGCAAACCAAGGAAAAAGCACAAAGAGGAAAAAGGAAATAAAATCTTTATAAAATGGACTTTACAAAGAGACTATAATACAAATGAATAACACCCTTTCTAAAGCGAATTATGGTATGCACGTTAAAAGATACCTAAGGTTGATTGAAACATAAATATGCTAAGCATAGGAACTAGTTATCACACTCCACCTTCATCCCAAACAATCTTACCGCGTTCCCCCTACTAATCTCATATCTCCCCTTAGTGAGCATCTCATGGATTCCGCGAAGGAACCGGAAAAAGATCAAAGTTTTAGGCTACTCGACATCTTGATTTCGCATCCCCTTTCCTTAGTCCACAACCTATGATTCCCTCCACCGATGAAAGACTCAACTCCTAGGTCCAAAGGTCTTTCCCCAAGGTTGTAACGTAGGGCAAGAAGGGTTAAGGTAGGCTAAAAATTTTAAAATTTGGTGGTTATCCTAAAATGTGAAGCAAAGACCGGCCAAATCTCAACACCAAACTTAAGTAATCACCAAACAAAAATGAATTACCACCCCCAAGCTTATTCAACGCTATACTCTACAAAAATAAGACCAAAAAGCGTGAAGGAATAACGCTTTCCCCCCCAAGCTAAAGGAAGCATTGTCTTCAATGCTTAGAAGAAGGAAAGAATTCAACAAAATATTTTTTTGAATTTTACTTTATTTTTTCAATTTTTTTCTTTTTTTTTTTTATACTTAAACTTGCAATGTCCTAAATTCGGACGGCTTTTCCTATAATGCAATTTATTAGTCCATGCCTTTTATGAATTAGGACGGCTTTTACAATAACACTTGCCATTATTCACAAAGACGCAATCTTGCACTTATGGAAACCCAACATCCAACTTTGCCACCACAAACTCCAACAAATATGATCAATTTGCTTCACAAAAACAAGGAAAGAACGAAAATGAAACAAAAGGCCAAAGATCTAAAGATGTGGCTTGAAAAGAAGGGATAAGGCTCAAATGGTTGCAAGAAGGCAAATGTAAACCCAAAAACAAATATGAACCAAACTAACCTAAAAATGAAAATACCACCCCGAAAAAGGTGCCTTTGTCCTTCCTAGGAAGTTCGGTCGCGGTCTCAGGAATCATATGCTAAGATTCTAGATTAGGTTTGCGAAAATCAAGGATCCATGCCGCTCATGCAAGAATGTGATGAAAGCTTGAACAAATATACACCTCACATGGTTGTAGCAAAAACTCACTAAGGTTGTCAAATCGAAGATAGGGAGCAACTACCAAACATGCCACAAACAAGTAGAATCCGGCTTCATGATCCCTCTAGTTCTAGACATCTACCTTAGCATGCTTTATCCTAGAATCAACCAAACGTAATCTCAAACCGTGCTTTTTGGATGAAGGTGGAGTGTGATAACTAGTTCCTATGCTTAGCATATTTATGTTTCAATCAACCTTAGGTATCTTTTAACGTGCATACCATAATTCGCTTTAGAAAGGGTGTTATTCATTTGTATTATAGTCTCTTTGTAAAGTCCATTTCATAAAGATTTTATTTCCTTTTTCCTCTTTGTGCTTTTTCCTTGGTTTGCCTCTTGGGGGTTCGGTGGAGAGTTATGGGTAAACTCTTAGGAAACCCTTACGAGAGCATCACTCGTCCTCTTGAGCGATCTAGGGTTCAAAATAGCTTGTTGTAGCTAAAAACAACCGTGATTCCTACGACAGTGAGTCCTAGTGTAAATTCTTACCCCTCTTTTTCTTTTTATTTGTCCCTTCTTATTCCTTCTTGGCCTTTGTTTTGCTCGGGACGAGCAAAAGTCTAGCTTGGGGGAATTTGATGAGTGTCATTTGTGGCACTCATAGGGTAGTCTTTTAGGTTATTTCTTTCCCTCTTTGTTGCTTTCTTCTCTTAGTTTTGGTCATTTTTCCTTTAGTTTCCCCCTTTTCCTCTTTTCTTTATGTTTCTCGTGTTTTTATCGTGTTTTCCTTTATTTTGCTCTTTTTCCCTTTTATTTCCTTCCTTTGTTTACTTGTGTAGGTATTGCGAGATTCACCTTGGCAAGGATACAATTCGGGACCTCAATGATCAAGCAAGGAAGAAGCATTGGGCTAGAGAGGGCTTAGAGAGGCTTTGGAGAGGCCTCGGAGAGGTCTCTAAGGGAATTCACCAGGCCGCGGGCGCGGGGTTATGGTGCTCATAACTGCCAATTTTTGGCAGGAACTTGCCGCGGTTGCCCCGCGGCCTCTCCGTGGGCGCGGGCAAAATGGAGAGGCCTCTCCACTCAGAGAGACCGCGGCCCCCTGATCAGCCTTTGGGAGCAGGGGATCTTGCTGCGGGCGCGGGTCATCTACCCGCGGGCGTGGGCCCCTGATGCCGCGGGCGCGGGTGCTGCCTAGATTTTCTTCTTTCCTTCATCTTTACTTACTTGTTATTTGATCCTTTTGCTTGATGTTTGTTTTTCTTCACTAGACGAAAATATGAATTGGCCACCGGTTCAAAACCCCCCTATGCCACCGGTTTTGAACCGGTGGCCAGGTGGGGGGTGGCAATAATATTATTAAAAAGCCACCGGTTCAAAACCGGTGGCAAAAACAATTATTGCCACCGGTTAACCGGTGGCAATAATTGCTTCCCGCAATTTTTTTTTAATGGTATTAAAAGGTATTGCCACTGGTTAACCGGTGGCAATAATGGTCATAAAAAACAAAAAAAAATTTTTTTTTTTCATTTATTTCACTTCAATTGTAGCAGAAATTATACATATATGTAAATTATATGTAAAAACACATATATATTCATAGTATCTAATAATTGTACACTTTTTAAGAGTGATAAAACCAAATTAATAACTACAACTAAATTAATCAAATTACACAAAACTAAAATTCCAACATTCAAAACCAAAAAAACAAATTTACAATAAAAACCAAAAAAAATTACAACATTAAAATTAAAAAACAACCATATAACACCTAAATCAATAATCCTGCATCTTTTTTCTTCGATTTAACATCTACATCCAAATCAATACACCTGCATCAAAAAAAAATTCGATTAAATAAAAAAAATAAGATGCGAAAAACAGATAAAAACAACTGTATAAGCTGAGAACAAAAAAAAACCCATAAATTGATTTAAATAGGTTAAATAAACCCAGAAAAAACACACAAAATATAAACAAAACCCAGAAAATTAACCCAGAAAACTAAAACCCAGAAAAAAAAAAAAAAAAACCAGAAAAAAATTAAACAAAAATCCTAGGAATTAGTGAAAACCCGAGAGTTAAATCGAACTAAAAAAAAATCAAAATGATTTGCAAAACGAGAACTAAAAACAAAATGAGAATTAAATCGAACACAAAAAAAAATAAACTGATTTTCACGAACTAAAAAAAAAAAATGAAAAAACCCAGAATTAAATCGAATAGGACCCAAAAGGAGATCCACTTAGAATCGATTAAAATCAATTAAAAATCGATTTAAATCGACGAAAACACTAAAAAAAATAATCCAAAATCGACTAATTAACCCAAAAAAATCAATAACTAGTAATGAAACAAATACCCAAAACACAAACCCAGAATTAATTGATTAAAATTGAGTAAAAACCCAGAATTAATTGATTAAACAAAAACCCAGAATCAAAAAACAAAAACCCAGAATTTAAAATCAAAAACCAAGAATCAAAAATCAAAAACAAACCTCGTGCATGTCTTCGTTGTGCATGTCTTCGTTGTGGTCTTGATGATGGTGCACGAACTCAAAGAGGAGATCGAAGGAGAAGAAGAGATCGAAGGAGAAGAGGGAGAAGGAGACGAAGGAGATGAGAAGAGAAGGAGATGAGAAGGAGGAGATCGAAAGAGAAGGAAAGAGAAGGAGGAGATTAGATGAGAAAGAGAAGGTGGATCGGCTGAGAGTGAAAGAGAAAGAGAAATGAAAGAGAAAGAGAAAGAAGAGAGGGGGAGCAGGAGAGAGAAAGAGGAGAGGGACGGCTGAGAGTGTGAGGTAGGGTTTGGGGTATTTAAGGGAGGGTTTTTGTTTTTTTTTTTTTTTTTTAACTTGCTAATTGCCACGGGTTCAAACCGGTGGCATAAATAATAAAGGCCACCGGTTCGGTTTGAACCGGTGGCAATGTGAATTAGCCTAACCCGCCCATTTTTTAAGCCACCGGTTTTCAAAAACCGGTGGCCATAGAGCGTTGTTTTTTTGTATTTTTCTACTAGTGCTTGGAATTGAGTTGTGATAATATTGAATACTTTGATTTCTATTAGATTTTGATATAGAATGATGATCAATGCAATGTCTAGTTATTTGTTCTTGAATTTCATCATGATTAGTGAGTAGATTAGTTGCTAGGGAAAGGGGGAAGCATGTTTGATTAATGGAAATGCTAGTTGATGCTCTTGATTGGTTGATTTGTTGCAATTAATTTGGTTGACATGGTTTTGCATGAGATTGATTAGATTAGGATTGATCACCCTATAAGATTAATCTAGATTGCATTGCAACTCTTAATGAAATGACCAATTGATTTAAAAGTTGCTCTAATTGATTGAGTTTGTTTATGATTCTTCTTGGTTTGCCTTTCATAGTGACCACTAGATTGGCCTATAGGAGATAGTATTTGAACTCTCTTGATTGCTACTATTGTTTGTCTATTGCAATACTTGAACTAATTGATTGAGTTTTAATCTAGCATTATCATTGGTTTTGCATGTGGAACCCATATCCCTAGTGTTTAGACCTTTGATCTAGTTCATTTAGTACCAACCGATATCTCATTTTCGACTCCGAGGTAGCTTGACTTAGACTTTAGTTTTCATCATTGCATTCCCTTGGGATCGACCCTTAACTTACCCTATATTCATATAAGGTTGGTTAGGTGTTTACAAATTTAGTTTGGCTAGGGGAAAGGGTAGTAAACGACATGCATTTGACTTTCATTTGAATCAAAAAGCTTTGTTTGAATGTGCTTAACTTTCATTTGACTCAATTAGCTTTGTTGAAAGTGTTTGACTTTCATTTGATTCAATTAGCTTTGTTGAATGCATTTGACTTTCATTTGATTCAAAAAGCTTTGTTTGAATGTGTTTGACTTTCTTTTGACTCAATTAGCTTCGTTGAATGTGTTTGACTTTCATTTGACTCTATTAGCATTGTGGAATGCAAGTGACTTTCATTTGATTCAAAAAGCTTTGTTTGAATGTATTTGACTTTAATTTGATTCTAAAAGCTTTGATGAAAGTGTTTGACTTTCATTTGACTCAATTAGCTTTGTTGAATTCATTTGATTTTCATTTGATTCAAAAAGCTTTGTTTGAATGTGTTTCAATTTCACTTGATTCTAAAATCTTTGTTGAAAGTGTTTGACTTTCATTTTCACTCAATTAGCTTTGTGGAATTCATTTGATTTTCATTTGATTCAAAAAGCTTTGTTTGAATGTGTTTGACTTTCAATTGTTTCTAAAAGCTTTGTTGAAAGTGTTTGACTTTCATTTGACTCAATTAGCTTTGTTGAATGCATTTGACTTTCATTTGATTCAAAAAGCTTTGTTTGAATGTGTTTGACTTTCATTTGACTCAATTAGCTTTGTTGAAAGTGTTTGATTTTCATTTGACTCAATTAGCTTTGTTGAATGCATTTGACTTTCATTTGATTCAAAAAGCTTTGTTTGAATGTGTTTGACTTTCTTTTGACTCAATTAGCATTGTGGAATACAATTGACATTCGTTTGATTCAAAAAGCTTTGTTTGAATGTATTTGACTTTCATTTTATTCTAAAAGCTTTGTTGAAAGTGTTTGACTTTCATTTGACTCAATTAGCTTTGTTGAATGCATTTAACATTCATTTGATTCAAAAAGCTTTGTTTGAATGTGTTTGACTTTCTTTTGACTCAATTAGCATTGTGGAATACAATTGACATTCGTTTGATTCAAAAAGCTTTGTTTGAATGTATTTGACTTTCATTTGATTCTAAAAGCTTTGTTGAAAGTGTTTGACTTTCATTTGACTCAATTAGCATTTTGGAATGCAATTGACTTTCATTTGATCAAAAAGCTTATTTTAATGTATTTGACTTTCATTTGATTCTAAAAGCTTTGTTGAAAGTGTTTGACTTTCATTTGACTCAATTAGCTTTGTTGAATGCATTTGACTTTTTTTTGGTAAATAAAGATTTTATTACCAAAGAGAGAAAGTTACAACTTACAGGAGCTAAGTTATAACTACCACCAGAACACCACAAGACCTGAAAACAGGCAAACCCCACACCAAACCAGTTCTAGGTTCAACCTAGCCACCTTCTAGGAAGGGTTCTAGGAAGAGCCTAGAACAACCTGAACTCAGATTTCCAGCTACCTTCTAGGAAGGGCTCTGAAAACCAGGAACAGACACAAAACCTAAAACAGTTTTACAAAACAACCAGCTGCCAGAGTATTAGCAATACAAATATTTCCTATCAGAATCAATACACCTACAAGCTACAGTAAAGATAATATCCTTAAGAGCAGTATCTGCAGGCTTGTAATCTCCAGTGAACATCAAGGTATTTCTCTGTACCCAGATGCAATGAATAGTCTCTGTAAAACACATAAGCAGCAACCTTCCTTTAGCAGTAGCTCTTCTACCTTGCTGCAGCACCCACTGGACTTCAGAGTCAAACTTCTGTCCAATTCTGGAAAAACCAAGAAGTTGCAGAATCCTGTTCCAAATACTAGCAGAATAAGAACATTCAAAGAAAAGATGAGAAACATTTTCTGCAGCATCAGAGCAGAAAAAACACAAAGGGTCACAGACTATACTCCAGGTAGCAAGCCTATCTTTAGTAACAAGCCTGTTCCACATAGTCAGCCAAGTAATAAACAAACTCTTAGGAGAAGCTCTATTATTGCATATTATCCTCTTCCAAGGCACTTTCACAGCTTGAGGTCTGATCTGAATGTAGAGCTGCCTAATGCTCATTTTACCATTAACTGTAATGCTAGACCAGCCACCAACATTATCCACCAGAACTGTGCAATTCATAATCTTCTTTAACACCCATGAACATTTCTTAGGAACAGGAGAAGACCAAAAATCTTTGTGACTGAAATAATAAATATGAACCCATTTTACCCATAGGTTATCTGACTTATGAGCAATATCCCAAAGGACTTTGGTGATTGCTGCTTTATTCCAATCTTCAAGAGAGGTAAGGTTCCAACCTCCACAAGTCTTAGGTAAGCATAAAAAATTCCAAGAGACCAGAGCTTTCTTACTAGGATTAGACTTCCCAGTCCAAAGAAAACATCTAAATCTTGATTCCATTTCTCTCAAAATCTTTTTTGGTAAAATAAAAATCTGAGACCAATAAGCTTGTATACCAAAAAGCACACTTTTTATCAGCTGAAGTCTTCCTGCATAAGAGAGGTGCCTGGCTGCTGATGTGAATTATTGATCCGAAAATCAACAAACACAAGGGATATGTTTGAGTCTAATTCTATACAGGAAATCCACCAAGAATTAAACAAAAAACTAAGATTAATCAATTAAGAATCCACCTAATTAATCAATCCAAACGAATGTCTTAACTAAGACAAGCAAAACAGCAATTGATCGCAATCAACAAAAAAAACTCAAGTATGCAACTTAAGAAATAAATCTGACTAATAATCTGTATATATCTCTCAAAACTCACGAATTACATGATTATTTATAGACTTAAACTAAGTATTAGAAACCTAATAGGACTAGGAAAAATCCCTAGCCTTTAGCTCCAAGTAACCTAAGTGGAATAGGAATACTAAACCGACTTAGATAAGGAAACTAACCAAACCGACCTACTTCCAGCTTTGCGCGGTTTTAGTTTTTGTCTTCGTTGACTGACCAAATGAACTCCGATTCTCATGAAACCACCTTCATTGGCTAGCTGACTTCCTTGCGTTTCCAAAAACATATTATAAGACATATGTTTTCCTTGAGCTTCAAGTCCGTTTCTGCAGTTCTTTGGACCTCTTCAAAACTGCTACGAAACTACTAGAAAACCTAGTTCTAAACAAACTCTAACAAACTAATATCTTTCCTAATAACTAAGGACGTCTAACCAATCATAAAATAACAGAAAAATAAATCCTAATGTGCTTAAAACAAGAAAAACCCTTTCAAGTGAAAGGTAAAAACTTGTAAGCAAAATCTAAGTAAAGAAAGTAGACTAGACTCCAAGAAACGCTACTAAGCAAACCGTAGCTTTGCTTTGATATCCAAGAAAATGTCCATGCAATGCTTGGCTTGAATCAATGTTTAAGGACAAGATATCTTGATGCATGATAATCAAATCTTCGAAGTTCTCCATGCTTAGACTTGCATCATCCTCCTCTTCTTCGAAAGAATTTGTCCTCAAATCTCGAAGTTCTTCATCAGGGATGTACTTAGCCAAATCACCAACATTGAATGTAGCACTAACTCCATACTCTCCCGGAAGTTCCAACTTATAAGCATTGTCATTGATCTTCTCAACAATCTTGAAAGGACCTTCACTTATAGGCATCAACTTATTCTTGCGTTTTCCTGGAAATCTTTCCTTTCTTAAATGTAACCATACCAAGTCTCCAACATTGTAACCTTGTTGCTTTCTATGCTTGTTTGCTCTAGCTTTGTACATGTCATTTACTTTCTCAATTCGAATTTGATGATAACCACTCATAAGATCAATTTTTGAGGATAACTTTGAACCATGTAGTTCATCAAGTAGATCATCTAATCTTGGAATAGGAAATCGGTATTTGATAGTGATGTTATTCACACTCCTACTATCAATACACATGCGCCAACTCCCATCTTTCTTTGGGACAAGTAAAGTAGGCACGGCACAAGGGCTCATACTTTCCCTCACGTATCCTCTAGTCATAAGCTCTTCAATTTGCCTTTGCATCTCCTTTGTTTCTTCCGGATTACTTCTATAGGCTGCCTTATTAGGTAATGGTGCTCCCGGAATCAAGTCAATTTGATGCTCTATCCCGCGAATAGGAGGTAGTCCCGGAGGTAATTCCTTAGGAAAGACATCCTTGAATTCTTCTAAAACAGATTCCAATTCATACGACCTCTTTGCTTGCTTATTTTGATCAATTCGAATCTCATTAGAAACAAGTATATATACCACATTGTTGCTGCAAATCTCTTTTTCTAATTCCCTCTCACTAATCAAATAAGAACTCTTCGAATTAGAGGTAACATTAGAAGGCTTGTTGCTTATCAAAGGTTTTAAAGCAACCGGTCTCTCTTTTTCTCCTTTTCTCACAACATACACATTAGTCCTTCCATCAAACTTCACAAATCTATCATATTGCCAAGGACCGCCTAACAGTATATGACAAGCATCCATAGGACAAACATCACACAAAACTTTATCATGAAATTTACCAATTGAAAAGGAGATTAAGGCTTGTTTAGTTACCTTAACATCACTCGAATTATTAAGCCAATGAAGCTTATAAGGGCTTGGATGTTCAGTAGTTGGCCACTTCAATTTGTCTACCAAAGTAGTAGATACCACATTAGTGCAACTCCCGGTGTCTATGATCATATCACACAACCTATCTTCTACCTTGCACCTTGTAAGAAAGATTTTCTCCCTTTGATTGTTTTCCATAGGTACGGTTTTAGAGTGTAGTGCCCTTCTTAGAACCAAACTTTGACCATGAGTCTCGGGATCAATCTCTTCAACGTGCCCCTCCTCTTCTTCAAAGTTTTCCTCTTCGTTCTTTTCTTCATAGTCACTACCTTGCTCACACTTAGCTTGCTCTTGTTCCCACTCTTGTGCGGTCATTACCCTTTTAGTTGGACAATTGCTTGCAATATGGCCAACACTACCACACTTGAAGCATTTCCTTTCTTCCACAAACTTCTTAGTAGCTTCGAATTTAGGTTTAGTGTCCTTGTAATTCAAACTAGAACCACTTTTCTCCAAGCTGTTCTTCTCAAAAGGTTTAGTGAAATCTTTTACAAAGGACTTAGTGTACGTCCCTTTCTTCCCCTTTATCTGTTTTTCAACTTTCAAAGCTACCTTGCAAACATCCTCAAAGGACCAATATTGTTGCAATTCAACTTTTTCAGCAATATTATCAATCAACCCCGAAATAAATCTAGCAATCTTATGCTCAACAATTTCTTCTAAACCACATAGCATGCATAACTTTTCAAATTCAACAATGTAATTCTCAACAGTCATAGAATTTTGTTTAAAAGTTTGCATCTTAAGGTAAATATCTTGAACATAATCACTAGGTACGAACCTTTTTTTCATGTGCTTCTTGAGTTGTTCCCAAGTTGAGATTCTTGCACGCCCCTCCTTATGTCGCTTCTTCTTTAGATTATCATACCAAAGACTAGCATAACCGGTCAGTTTTAATTCAGCCAATTTGCATCTTTTCCTTTCATCATACTCCTTGTAATCAAAGAGTGTCTCGGCCCTTCTGATGTGTAAACAAGAGGAGAAACCTTGTTACAAAAGATGAGTTAAAGGGGGTCAAACGAATTTTAAGTATTATCTCTAAGATGATCAGTTTAGTTAGGGGAACACTCACCCTAAACTAAGGATATAGCAAAGAGGATTTCTCACTCAATTGCTTGGGGTAGTTTAGATAAGGGAACTCTCACCAAATCACAAACTACAAGTTTTAACTTTGGGAACTCTCACCAAAATTAACACTCTTCAAATTTAGACACTCAAATTTGGATAGCAAAGTGAACTGAACACAAGTCACTTTCATTAACAAAACTCACGTTTTTGGCAAATATTCTTGGATGGTTTTTCATTCATTCTATGTATGCTATATATAGCCTTTTACATCATTCATTACAACCCTTTCACTTGCCTAACTTAATTAACAAAATAAAATAAAAAGACAACAAAACTAAGGAGAATTAGGTGGCTAATATGCGTCCACATTCATCTCCATTACACACTTAATTAAGCTAATAAAATTATGCTAAGGACTAGGCTTGAACCAAGGAAGAATGGCCAGCCAAAATAGCATCCAAAGAGCATCTCCAATGGCCATAAACACACGCCCAAAACAGCCACTCTTCAAGCTTTGTAACTCCCATTTGAATGCCTTAATTCACGCCCCTTTATTCTAGCAACAACTCCAAAATTAAACACACATAACCCCCAAATAATGAGGTGCAATAATCAGCCAACAAACTCCATAATTCACGCCCAACAAGTGCCATGAAACACGCCTCTTTAAACAGCTCACAAAGTCTCCAAACGGCTAGCATGAAACACGCCCAAATCGCCACCAATTCAGCTTGTAACCGCCGCTCATTAAACGTGTATTTGAAGCTTGGAAAACCGCCACTTCTAGATACTTTCTACAAGGTTAATTACACTAAGTGAAGTGCAACCCCTTGTAAGAATAATAGGACCAAAACCGTGTAAAGGAGTAAAGAAAGACTTGGACAAAAATAATTCTTTATCACCTTGAACATGAACACCGTTTTGAACCTCTTCATCGTGGACTTGGACAATTGACCCTTGACTATCTTGAACATGATTATTAGAGTCTTGACCATATTGGTCATCCTCCTCTTCTTCAAAAGGAATTGCCCTCAATTCGTCATCATCAAAGTAAGGAGCAAGATCACCAACGTTGAATGTACTTGAGACACCAAATTGGCCTCCCAAATCAACTTTGTATGCATTGTCATTGACCTTCCCCACGATCTCAAATGGACCCTCGGCTCTTGGCATTAACTTGTTCTTTCTTTTGCTAGGAAATCTCTCTTTTCTCATGTAAATCCACACTAAGTCACCAACTTCGAATTGCTTCACATTTTTCACTTTCTTGTTGGCTCGTTTCTTGTAGACTTCATTTGCTTTCTCAATATTCTTCCTAACTTCCTTGTGGACCTTCAATATGAACTCGGCTTGCTCCTTAGCTCCACCATGAACGAACTTATCTTGTGGCAAAGCTATGAGATCAATAGGAACATAAGGATTGACACCATAGACCACCTCAAAAGGAGAGTACTTTGTAGTAGCACTAGGAGTCCTATTGTAAGCAAACTCGGCATGAGCTAGCTTGACATCCCAATCCTTAGTACTCTTACTAACCAAGGTCCTAAGCAAAGAACCAAGTATCCTATTCACCACTTCAGTTTGACCATCGGTTTGTGGATGGTGTGAAGTAGAAAACAGTAGCTTTGTTCCCATTAGGCGCCATATGGACTTCCAAAAATGACTAAGGAACTTTGTATCACGATCAGACACAATGGTGCGTGGCACCCCATGAAAACGAACCACTTCTTCAAAATATAACTTAGCCACATTCATGGCATCTTCAGTTTTATGGCAAGGAATGAAGTGAGCCATCTTTGAAAATCGATCAACAACCACCATGATTGAGTCTTTACCCCTTTGAGTCCTAGGTAAAGCCACAATGAAATCCATGCTTACATCTTCCCAAGGTCTTTCCGGGATTGGCAATGGCTTGTAAAGACCTTTGTGAAACACCATCTTGGCCCTTTGACAAGTAGAACAACGACTAACCACATGATGAACCGTGGCTAACATTTTTGGCCAATAAAAGTGAGCTTGAAGAAGCTCCATTGTTTTTTGAATCCCAACGTGACCAGCTAGACCTCCTCCATGAGCCTCATGAATCAACAAGCTTCTAATTGGACACTTAGGAATGCATAATCTATTTCCCTTAAAAAGAAAGCCATCATGTAAGGAAAATAAATCGTATACTCCATGAACACACTTCTCTAAGATGCCATTAAAATCGCCATCTTCCTTGTAGTATTCCTTGATCAAATCAAACCCAAGGACCTTTGCTTCAACAACTCCCAGCAAATTATGCCTCCTAGATAAGGCATCCGCAACAACATTAGCCTTTCCACTCTTGTATTTAGAGGAAAAGTTAAATGTTTGCAAGAATTCTACCCATTTAGCATGTCTTGAATTCAACTTCTTTTGACCATGAATAAATCTCAAGGACTCATGATCAGAATGCAATATGAACGGTTGTGGCCTCAAGTAATGTGACCAATGATCTAGAGCTCGTACCATAGCATAGAACTCTTTATCATAGGTGGAATAATTCAACTTGCCTTGACTCAACTTCTCACTGAAATATGCAATTGGACGCCCTTCTTGAATCAAAACTGCTCCAATCCCCTTCCCACTTGCATCACATTCAACTTCAAATGGCTTGGAAAAATCAGGGAGTGCAAGAATAGGAGTGTTGCACATTTTTTCCTTGACTTCTTCAAAGGCATTTTGAGCTTGCGGAGTCCATTCAAACGTCCCCTTTTTAGTACACTCAGTTATAGGAGCCATGAGTGTGCTAAAATTCTTGATGAATCTTCTATAGAAAGAAGCTAGGCCGTGGAAAGAACGGACCTCCGTGAGTGTTCTAGGACTCGGCCATGATTGAATAGCCTCAATCTTGCTAGGATCAACTTTTACGCCATCACCTGAAACTATGTAACCAAGAAAAGTGACCTCATTTAACATAAAATCACATTTTTCAAGCTTTCCATACAATTTTTGCTTTCTTAAAACAGAAAAAACTTGAAATAGATGATCTAAATGTTCATCCTCATTTTTAGAGTAAATAAGGATATCATCAAGGTACACCACCACGAACTTGCCAAGAAATGGCCTCAACACCTCGTTCATCAACCTCATGAAAGTGCTAGGTGCATTTGTAAGACCAAACGGCATCACGAGCCATTCATACAACCCATGCTTTGTCTTGAATGCAGTCTTCCATTCATCACCTTCCCTCATACGAATTTGATGGTAGCCACTTCTCAAATCAACCTTTGAGAATAATTTTGAACCGCTCAATTCGTCCAACATATCATCAAGTCTTGGAATTGGAAACCTGTACTTGATAGTAATATTGTTAACAGCTCTACTATCAATGCACATGCGCCAAGTACCATCCTTTTTAGGGACCAACAAAGCAGGAACCGCACATGGACTCATAGACTCACGCACATAACCCATACCCATCAATTCTTCAATTTGTCTTTGCAACTCCTTAGTTTCTAAAGGGTTACATCTATAGGCAGGTTTATTTGGTAGAGGTGCGCCTGGAATGAGATCAATTTGATGCTCAATTCCTCTCAAGGGTGGTAATCCCTTAGGTAACTCATCAGGAAAAACATCCTCAAACTCCTTAACCAATTTTGCAAGTTTAGGATTTTGACTCACAAATTTTTCATGGATTTCTTTAGAGTACAACATGAATATCTCTCCCTCACCTTCAAACTCCCTCTCAAATTCTTTACAAGACAACAAAGAAATTTGTGGTTTTTGTGGTTGTGAAAACCGTGGGGGTGGTAATGGGTGCAATTTTTTTTGTTTCCCTTGGTGAGTGATAGTGTAAGTGTTATGATACCCATCATGAATTGATTTTTTATCAGATTGCCATGGTCTACCAAGAAGAATGTGACAAGCATCCATTAAAACAACATCACACAATTGACTATCATGATATGAACCAATAGAGAAATTCACCATGCATTGCTTTCTAACCCCAGTACTAGCATTAGAATCTAACCAACTCAACTTGTAAGGGCGTGGATGATTAGTGGTGGTAAGACCAAGTCTAGACACTAAAGTCTTTGACACAGTATTAGCCTCACTACCCCCATCAATAATCAAATCACATACCTCGTCACCAATTTTACATTTGGTGATGAAAATGTGTTGTCTTTGTGGCGCCAAAGGTTCCTCCACACGAGCTTGCAATGCCCTTCTTACCACGAGGTTGGTCTTGTACTCCTTCTCAGGAAAGCAGTCACTATCTTCATCCTCTTCATTGGGAGTTTCGGCCTCCTCTTCTTCCGACTCAATTTCCTCCCAATTGATGTTTTGGGTGGCTATGAGTTTAACCTCTTCCATGGTTAAGGCTCTTGAATTAGGACAATCTTTTTTGTAATGTCCTCTACCTCCACACTTGTAACATACAATGTCACTAAGCTTGAAGTCTTTTGCGTTCTTCTTAGGTGGCTCATTAGGCTTGCTAAAAGAAGAACCCTCCTTCAAGGTGAAGGGTGGTTTACGCACCACTGAAGTAGTGGTAGGCGTTTTCTTCCTTTTCCTTTTAGCATCAAACTTTGTCACAAGTTTGCAAGCTTCCACAAACGTGAGGTTAGTGTAACCTTCAAGTTTGTCTTGTAATTCTTGATCCAACCCAGCTACAAAACGTCCCAACTTCAGCTCTTCATTTTCAGTCACCTCACACACAATGGCAAGCCGATCAAACTCTTTGATATAGTCTTCCACTGAGTCACCATTTTGTTGCAAAGTACTCCACTTCACGTATTGACTTTGCTTGTAATTGTGAGGGATGAAACGATCTCTCATTCTTCTCTTCAGTTTTTCCCAAGTGGAAATATGAGCCTTACCCCTAAGGGTACGTGCCCTTTGTTCTCCTTGCAACCAACTGTCACCATAGCCCTTCAGTTTGACTTTGGCTATCTTGTACTGTTGAACTGCCTCATGGATGTCCTTGTACTCAAAGTATCTTTCTAAGGATTTCTCCCACTCCAAGTACTTCTCAGGATCAAGTGAACCATCAAAGGATGGAACGTCCACTTTGAGACTCCTATCTTCCCTCCTAGGTGGAGGTTCTTCACCTTGTTCTCTTCTATCTTGCTCGTTCATGAGTCTTGCCATCAAGGCAGCAAGATTCCCTTGTAGATTGGCATTGGTTTCGGCCAACCTCTCTTGACTAGCAATGGATCGATTGAGAGCATCCAAAGCCAACCTCAAGTCTTGATTTTCCCCCATGGTATGTAGGTATTCGGCCCCTTTGGAAGAATTTGAGAAAACTCTCCCCCTACCTGACGCGCCAAATGATGTGTAAACAAGAGGAGAAACCTTGTTACAAAAGATGAGTTAAAGGGGGTCAAACGAATTTTAAGTATTATCTCTAAGATGATCAGTTTAGTTAGGGGAACACTCACCCTAAACTAAGGATATAGCAAAGAGGATTTCTCACTCAATTGCTTGGGGTAGTTTAGATAAGGGAACTCTCACCAAATCACAAACTACAAGTTTTAACTTTGGGAACTCTCACCAAAATTAACACTCTTCAAATTTAGACACTCAAATTTGGATAGCAAAGTGAACTGAACACAAGTCACTTTCATTAACAAAACTCACGTTTTTGGCAAATATTCTTGGATGGTTTTTCATTCATTCTATGTATGCTATATATAGCCTTTTACATCATTCATTACAACCCTTTCACTTGCCTAACTTAATTAACAAAATAAAATAAAAAGACAACAAAACTAAGGAGAATTAGGTGGCTAATATGCGTCCACATTCATCTCCATTACACACTTAATTAAGCTAATAAAATTATGCTAAGGACTAGGCTTGAACCAAGGAAGAATGGCCAGCCAAAATAGCATCCAAAGAGCATCTCCAATGGCCATAAACACACGCCCAAAACAGCCACTCTTCAAGCTTTGTAACTCCCATTTGAATGCCTTAATTCACGCCCCTTTATTCTAGCAACAACTCCAAAATTAAACACACATAACCCCCAAATAATGAGGTGCAATAATCAGCCAACAAACTCCATAATTCACGCCCAACAAGTGCCATGAAACACGCCTCTTTAAACAGCTCACAAAGTCTCCAAACGGCTAGCATGAAACACGCCCAAATCGCCACCAATTCAGCTTGTAACCGCCGCTCATTAAACGTGTATTTGAAGCTTGGAAAACCGCCACTTCTAGATACTTTCTACAAGGTTAATTACACTAAGTGAAGTGCAACCCCTTGTAAGAATAATAGGACCAAAACCGTGTAAAGGAGTAAAGAAAGACTTGGACAAAAATAATTCTTTATCACCTTGAACATGAACACCGTTTTGAACCTCTTCATCGTGGACTTGGACAATTGACCCTTGACTATCTTGAACATGATTATTAGAGTCTTGACCATATTGGTCACCTTCTAATCCACTCAAAGTATTTTTCAGGTTCATTCATACTCCCATTGAATTCGGGAAGATCTAATCTAAGGTTCCTATCATCTTCCTTTGGTCGGTCTCTTCTCCTAGGCCTTGGTGATTCATCACTTGAAGAATAATTATTTCGTGGCCTCCTTGGGTTCCTCCTTGGTTGTTCTTCCTCACTTGAACCAGAATTAGGGTTAGAATTCCCTTTCCTTGAAGAATCTCCAGCAAGAGTATCAAGCCTTTTTAACATCTCATCCATCCTTGCTGCCAACTCGTCAATTCGCCTATCTCTTCTAAGATTTTGAGCCTGTTCTAAGGTTAATCCCCTTGGAACCTGTGGAACCTCCTCGTCACTCATGATTCCTACACAAAACAAGTCAGTTCATGCAAAAATCTTGATTAAAAGATCGAATCTTGAAGGAAAATTAGGCAACACAAAAACCGGACTCCCAACCGCAAATCAGTGCACAAACACCAAACGTTTGAGGCTGTGTAGAACGCGTTACTCAACTAAAAATTATGAAATTTTATATGGTGATAGCAGGACGTTTTTAGAGTTCAATGCAAAAAGAATCACGTAAAAATTCCCAGCCAATTGTTCCCAGTTTAATTTTTCCCGAACCTCGCTCTGATACCAAGATGATGTGAATTATTGATCCGAAAATCAACAAACACAAGGGATATGTTTGAGTCTAATTCTATACAGGAAATCCACCAAGAATTAAACAAAAAACTAAGATTAATCAATTAAGAATCCACCTAATTAATCAATCCAAACGAATGTCTTAACTAAGACAAGCAAAACAGCAATTGATCGCAATCAACAAAAAAAACTCAAGTATGCAACTTAAGAAATAAATCTGACTAATAATCTGTATATATCTCTCAAAACTCACGAATTACATGATTATTTATAGACTTAAACTAAGTATTAGAAACCTAATAGGACTAGGAAAAATCCCTAGCCTTTAGCTCCAAGTAACCTAAGTGGAATAGGAATACTAAACCGACTTAGATAAGGAAACTAACCAAACCGACCTACTTCCAGCTTTGCGCGGTTTTAGTTTTTGTCTTCGTTGACTGACCAAATGAACTCCGATTCTCATGAAACCACCTTCATTGGCTAGCTGACTTCCTTGCGTTTCCAAAAACATATTATAAGACATATGTTTTCCTTGAGCTTCAAGTCCGTTTCTGCAGTTCTTTGGACCTCTTCAAAACTGCTACGAAACTACTAGAAAACCTAGTTCTAAACAAACTCTAACAAACTAATATCTTTCCTAATAACTAAGGACGTCTAACCAATCATAAAATAACAGAAAAATAAATCCTAATGTGCTTAAAACAAGAAAAACCCTTTCAAGTGAAAGGTAAAAACTTGTAAGCAAAATCTAAGTAAAGAAAGTAGACTAGACTCCAAGAAACGCTACTAAGCAAACCGTAGCTTTGCTTTGATATCCAAGAAAATGTCCATGCAATGCTTGGCTTGAATCAATGTTTAAGGACAAGATATCTTGATGCATGATAAGCAAATCTTCGAAGTTCTCCATGCTTAGACTTGCATCAGCTGCCCACCCTTCAATCCTAGCAGTAACCCTCTCAACTAAAGGCTTACATTGAGCAATAGTAAGCTTTTTAGAAGAAAGAGGCACTCCCAGATATCTAAAAGGCAAAGAACCCCTAGCAACCCCCAGAACAGACTGAAGATCAACTTGATCCTGCTCACTTATCCCCCCAAAATAAACATCACTCTTATCCAGATTAGCAGCCAAGCCAAAAGCACCAGAGAACTTCTGAAAAGCTTGAAAGATCAGCTGAATAGAGACAAGATCAGCTCTAGAGAAGAGAAGCAAATCATCTGCAAACATCATATGAGTAATCTCCAATTTTGCACATCTTGGATGAAAATTAAAATCAGGATTCAGAGTCATCACTTTTAAGCACCTTGACAGATATTCCATACAAATAGCAAAGAGAAAAGGGGACATAGGATCACCTTGCCTCAGACCCTTTTTAGCAGAAAATGGGGGAGAAGGATACCCATTAATCAAGATTGAAAAGGAGACAGTTGTAACACATCCCATAATCCAAGAAATAAATCTGTTAGGGAATCCTAATTCAGCAAGAATAACTTCCAAAAATTTCCACTCAACAGAATCATAGGCTTTCCTGAGATCAATCTTAAGTAAGCATCTAGGGGTAATGAATTTATGAGAATAACCTTTGATAAGCTCAGTAGCAAGAAGAATATGATCACCAATATGCTTACCAGGAATAAAGCCAGACTGAGCATCATTAACAACACCACCAATAACCTTTGAGAGCCTAGCTGTAATAATTTTAGATATAATCTTATAAACCAAAGTACAGCAAGCAATAGGTCTGTAATCCTTTGCATAAGAGGGGTTAGCAACTTTAGGGACAAGAGTAATGGTAGTACAATTCCATTGCCTAGCCATCTTACCATTAGAAAAGAACCCCAGAACAGCAGCATACACATCAGTTTTAACAATATCCCAAGATTGCTTGAAAAATACAGCATTGAAACCATCAATTCCAGGAGCTTTATCATTACCAATACCCTTTAGAGCAAGATCAATTTCACTGCAAGTAACATCAGCTAGAAGAAGATCCTTAGCACTTTGATCAACCTGAGGGCCAATTCTCATTACAGCTAAATCAACTCCAGGGAGAGAGGAAGAAGCAGAACCTAGGAGAGTCTTATAAAAGTCTAGGATTTCAGCAGCAATGAGACCAGGATCCCTAAGCAGAACCCCTTGACTATTATAAATAGAGTCAATTCTGTTCTTGTTCTGCCTCTGCTTCATCACAGAGAAAAAGAAATGAGAGCCAGCATCTCCAAGCTTGATCCAATCAATTCTGGATTTTTGCCTGTAAATACTACTTTGGATATGAATCCAATGCTTCACCTTGTCAATAGCAGTTTTCTCAAGAGCCTGAAACTGAGTATTAGTCCAATCTCCAGCCAACTGATTTTGAATATCAGTAAGATCCCTATAAGCTTGTTCCAAGTTTTCAGTGACATTAGCAAAATGTCTGATATTCAAAGCCTTCAAACCTAACTTGACAGCCTTTAATTTATTCCAGACAGATAGCATTGGGGAATCAAGTTGCCCACAAGAGTCCCAGGAATCCCTAACTGTCTTCTGAAAATCTTTATGATCAGCAAGGCAATTAAGAAATCTGAAAGGCCTACCCTTCCCTGGTTCAGCAGTAAAAATATCAACCAAAAGAGGACAATGATCAGAGAGGGAAGGAGGGAGATAAATGATTTCAGTTTGACCATAATCATTGATCCAAGCTTCATTAACAATTCCCCTATCAATTCTAGTAGCAGTTCTACTAGCACCTTCACCCTTATTAGACCAAGAATAAAAGGAGCCTTTACTCTTAATCTCAGTGAAGTCCATTGAGTCCATACAGTCCTTAAAGTCCTTCACTTCAGCATCAGTCACAGGATTACCATTATATCTGTCTTCAGAACAAAGGACAGAATTAAAATCTCCCATACAAATCCAGGGAACATGAGACATCCCAAAAGACTGCAAACCAAGCCACAAAGGTTTCCTATCATGAACAGAGTGCAGCCCATACACAAAAGTACACAGGAGAATATGATGCAAATCTTTAGAACTAATCTGAACATGAACAAATTGCTCATGATCAGCAAGAATATCAACATTAACCTTATCAGCTTTCCAACCAACCCAAATTCTTCCCTTCACAGAATGATTATAGTTACAGTGCCATGACCAGAATCTACCAAATTTCTTCTGAATAGAACTTTGATTATGAATTTTGACTTTAGTTTCTAGAATAGCAATGACATCCACATTATGATTCTTTAGAAGCTGCTTAACAGCAGCTACCTTATCAGGGTCATTAAGTCCCCTGATATTCCATGAAACCACAATCATTTAACCAGAGAGGGATTTCCATCACCCCCAATAGGATTCACTCCAATAATTTCATCTTCTAGGAGTGCAGAATAAACATTATTAGTTCTTGGGATATTCTGATTAGCATCAACAGTATGAGACCTAGCCCTTTTGCTTACCACCCTCCAATCAGCATCAGAATAAGTAGCAAAGGAGGTATGAGCAGGAGTAACCACAGGTTGAAGATCAGAACTCTTTCCCTGATCCTGTTCAGCACCAGCAACTTCAGGAATTACAACAGGTTGTCTCTGAACCCACACTTTCTTTGGTTGAGCTTTGACTGGCTGAGGATCTTGCTGAGTCTTAGGCTTAGCCTTTGGTTTAATAGCATTACAGTCATGTCCAACCCTATCACACTTCTTACAAAAAGGGGGAGCCCACTCAAATATCACTTTTAGCTCAAGCACTTCTCCCATAGGACTCTCAACAGTAACAGTAGTGGGTAGGGGCCTAGTTATATCAACTTCAATGAGCATTCTAGCAAAGGATACTCTCAGTTGTCTAGTTGTACATTCATCAGCAAACAGAGGCACCCCAATTGTGCTACCAATTCTGCTTAAAGTATCAGGACTCCAGCAATTGAGAGGCAAATTTGGCAATCTCACCCATAAAGGAACAGTTCTGAGGATTTCAGCTTGAAAATTAAACTTGTCACTCCAAGGTTTAACAATAGCAGGTTTATTATTGAACATATGAGGACCAGAGCTCAATACAATATCCTTCTCAGCAGATGAAGCCAAATTAATTATAAAATAACCATCATCATGCCAAAAAATCTCAGGTTTAGCAAAACTACTCCAGGTCTGAACAATATATTTGTGAATAGCAGCAATTGTAGGGTAAAAACCAACAACATAAAAGATAATAGCATTGCACCATTTAGAATTACCTTCCTTAAGATCTCTAGCCTGGATCTGAGCAACAGATTTCCCATCCTTAAGCACAGGAGCCACAAAGGAAAGAGCAGCGCCCTTAGCAGCCAGTTTGCCTCGAAATAGGTTTGCCCATTTCTCAGAATTAGGTGCTTGTTTCACAACCTCAGGTGGTTTAGGATGATCCTCAACCCCCGACACAACCGGAATAGAAGCAATTGAGTTACCAAGCACTGAGTTATCCAATGGAACAGTAACCGGGGAAACCCTAGGTACTGTTCCATTGATTTCCTGCACCTGAACAGCAGCAAATGAATCCTCTAAGGTCTTTAAATCAGCTCTAGAAATCTTACCTCCAGACGGATGAACAAGATGAGCTGGCGGAGAAACCAACTCAGTTTCACCTTCATCCTCTGGAATAGTACCGGGGTTCACATTCAGATTCAGATCAGAACGAGTGAGAGATCCAAAAGCAGGGGAACGAGGGAGTGGAGTAGCTTGTTTCTTCTTCTTAGCCATGAGGGCAGAGATGAGTGAGAAAAACCAGCTTCACCTCAAACGACCATGGAAACCACAAATTGCAAAACCAGAGCTTCTCTCTCTAACTTTCTCTCACTTGAATGAATGTATTTTGAATGAATGCATTTGACTTTCATTTGATTCAAAAAGCTTTGTTTGAATGTGTTTGACTTTCATTTGACTCAATTTGCTTTGTTGAATGTAGTTGACTTTCATTTGAATCAAAAAGCTTTGTTAGAATGTGTTTGACTTTCATTTGACTCAATTAGATTTGTTGAAAGTGTTTGACTTTCATTTGACTCAATTTGCTTTGTTGAATGTAGTTGACTTTCATTTGAATCAAAAAGCTTTGTTAGAATGTGTTTGACTTTCATTTGACTCAATTAGCTTTGTTGAAAGTGTTTGACTTTCATTTGACTCAATTAGCTTTGTTGAATGCAATTGACCTTCATTTAATTCAAAAAACTTTGTTTGAATGTGTTTGACTTTCATTTGATTCTAAAAGCTTTGTTGAAAGTGTTTGACTTTAATTTGACTCAATTAGCTTTGTTGAATGCATTTGACTTTCATTTGAATCAAAAAGCTTTGTTTGAATGTGTTTCACTATCATTTGATTCTAAAAGCTTTGTTGAAAGTGTTTGACTTTAATTTTACTCAATTAGCTTTGTTGAATGCATTTGACTTTCATTTGAATGAAGAAGCTTTGTTTGAATGTGTTTGACTTTCATTTGACTCAATTGGCTTTGTTGAATGCATTTGACTTTCATTTGATTCAAAAAACTTTGTTTAAATGTGTTTGACTTTCATTTGACTCAATTAGCTTCGTTGAATGTGTTTGACTTTCATTTGACTCAATTAGCATTGTGGAATGCAATTGACTTCCATTTAATTCAAAAAGCTTTGTTTGAATGTATTTGACTTTCATTTGATTCTAAAAGCTTTGATGAATGTGTTTGACTTTCATATGACTCAATTAGCTTTGTTGAATTCATTTGATTTTCATTTGATTGAAAAAGCTTTGTTTGAATGTATTTGACTTTCATTTGATTCTAAAAGCTTTGTTGAATGTGTTTGACTTTCATTTGACTCAATTAGCTTTGTTGAATTCATTTGATTTTCATTTGATTGAAAAAGCTTTGTTTGAATGTATTTGACTTTCATTTGATTCTAAAAGCTTTGTTGAATGTGTTTGACTTTCATTTGACTCAATTAGCTTTGTTGAATGCATTTGACTTTCATTTGAATCCAAAAGCTTTGTTTGAATGTGTTTAACTTTCATTTGACTCAATTAGCTTTGTTGAATGCATTTGACTTTCATTTGATTCAAAAAGCTTTGTTTGAATGTGTTTGACTTTCTTTTGACTCAATTAGCTTCGTTGAATCTGTTTGACTTTCATTTGACTCAATTAGCATTGTGGAATGCAAGTGACTTTCATTTGATTCAAAAATCTTTGTTTAATGTATTTGACATTCGTTTGATTCAAAAACTTTGTTTGAATGTATTTGACTTTCATTTGATTATAAAAGTTTTGTTGAAAGTGTTTGACTTTCATTTGACTCAATTAGCATTGTGGAATGCAATTGACTTTCATGTGATCAAAAAGCTTAGTTTAATGTATTTGACTTTCATTTGATTCAAAAAGCTTTGTTGAAAGTGTTTGACCTTCATTTGACTCAATTAGCTTTGTTGAATGCATTTGACTTTCATTTGATCCCAAAAGCTATGTTTTAATGTGTTTGACTTTCATTAGATTCAAAAAGCTTTGTTGAAAGTGTTTGACTTTCATTTGACTCAATTAGCGTTGTTAATGCATTTGACTTTCACTTGAATGAAGAAGCTTTGTTTGAATGTGTTTAACTTTCATTTGATTCAATTAGCTTTGTTGAATGTGTTTGACTTTTATTTGACCCAATTAACATTGTGGAATGCAATTGACTTTCATTTGATTCAAAAAGTTTGTTTGAATGCATTTAACTTTTATTTTATTCTAAAAGTTTTGTTGAAAGTGTTTGACTTTCATTTGACTCAATTAGCTTTGTTGAATGCAATTGACCTTCATTTAATTCAAAAAAGCTTTGTTTGAATGTGTTTGACTTTCATTTGATTCGAAAAGCTTTGTTGAAAGTGTTTGACTTTAATTTGACTCAATTAGCTTTGTTGAATGCATTTGACCTTCATTTGAATGAAGAAGCTTTGTTTGAATGTGTTTGACTTTCATTTGACTCAATTGGCTTTGTTGAATGCATTTGACTTTCATTTGATTCAAAAAGCTTTGTTTGAATGTGTTTGACTTTCATTTGACTCAATTAGCTTCGTTGAATGTGTTTTACTTTCATTTGACTCAATTAGCATTGTGGAATGCAATTGACTTCCATTTAATTCAAAAAGCTTTGTTTGAATGTATTTGACTTTCATTTGATTCTAAAAGCTTTGATGAATGTGTTAGACTTTCATTTGACTCAATTAGCTTTGTTGAATTCATTTGATTTTCATTTGATTCTAAAAGCTTTGTTTGAATGTATTTGACTTTTATTTGATTCTAAAAGCTTTGTTGAAAGTGTTTGACTTTCATTTGACTCAATTAGCTTTGTTGAATGCATTTGACTTTCATTTGAATCAAAAAGCTTTGTTTGAATGTGTTTAACTTTCATTTGACTCAATTAGCTTTGTTGAAAGTGTTTGACTTTCATTTAACTCAATTAGCTTTGTTGAATGCATTTGACTTTCATTTGATTCAAAAAGCTTTGTTTGAATGTGTTTGACTTTCTTTTGACTCAATTATCTTCGTTGAATGTGTTTGACTTTCATTTGACTCAATTAGCATTGTGGAATGCAATTGACTTTCATTTGATTCAAAAAGCTTTGTTCGAATGTATTTGACTTTAATTTGATTCTAAAAGCTTTGATGAAAGTGTTTGACTTTCATTTGACTCAATTAGCTTTGTTGAATTCATTTGATTTTCATTTGATTCAAAAAGCTTTTTTTGAATGTGTTTCAATTTCAGTTGATTTCAAAATCTTTGTTGAAAGTGTTTGACTTTCATTTGACTCAATTAGCTTTGTTGAATGCAGTTGACTTTCATTTGAATCAAAAATCTTTGTTAGAATGTGTTTCACTTTCATTTGACTCAATTAGATTTGTTGAAAGTGTTTAACTTTCATTTGACTCAATTGGCTTTGTTGAATGCATTTGACTTTCATTTGATTCAAAAAGATTTGTTTGAATGTGTTTGACTTTCTTTTGACTCAATTAGCTTTGTTGAATGTGTTTGACTTTCATTTGATTCAATTAGCGTTGTGGAATACAATTGACATTCGTTTGATTCAAAAAGCTTTGTTTGAATGTATTTGACTTTCATTTGATTATAAAAGCTTTGTTGAAAGTGTTTGACTTTCATTTGACTCAATTAGCATTGTGGAATTCAATTGACTTTCATGTGATCAAAAAGCTTAGTTTAATGTATTTTACTTTCATTTGATTCTAAAAGCTTTGTTGAAAGTGTTTTACTTTCATTTGACTCAATTAGCTTTGTTGAATGCATTTGACTTTCATTTGATTCAAAAAGCTTTGTTTTAATGTGTTTGACTTTCATTAGATTCTAAAACCTTTGTTGAAAGTGTTTGACTTTCATTTGACTTAATTAGCTTTGTTGAATGCATTTGACTTTCACTTGAATAAAGAAGCTTTGTTTGAATGTGTTTAACTTTCATTTGACTCAATTAGCTTTGTTGAATGTGTTTGACTTTCATTTGACCCAATTAACATTGTGGAATGCAATTGACTTTCATTTGATTCAAAAAGATTTGTTTGAATGCATTTAACTTTTATTTTATTCTAAAATCTTGGTTGAAAGTGTTTGACTTTCATTTGACTCAATTAGCTTTGTTGAATGCAATTAACCTTCATTTAATTCAAAAAAGCTTTGTTTGAATGTGTTTGACTTTCATTTGATTCTAAAGCTTTGTTGAAAGTGTTTGACTTTAATTTGACTCAATTAGCTTTGTTGAATGCATTTGACTTTCATTTTAATGAAGAAGCTTTGTTTGAATGTGTTTGACTTTCATTTGACTCAATTGGCTTTGTTGAATGCATTTGACTTTCATTTGATTAAAAAAATTTTGTTTGAATATGTTTAACTTTCATTTTACTCAATTAGCTTCGTTGAATGTGTTTGACTTTCATTTGACACAATTAGCATTGTGGAATGCAATTGACTTCCATTTAATTCAAAAAGCTTTGTTTGAATGTATTTGACTTTCATTTGATTCTAAAAGCTTTGATGAATGTGTTTGACTTTCATTTCACTCAATTAGCTTTGTGGAATTCATTTGATTTTCATTCGATTCAAAAAGCTTTGTTTGAATGTGTTTGACTTTCATTTGATTCTAATAGCTTTGTTGAAAGTGTTTGACTTTCATTTGACTCAATTAGCTTTGTTGAATGCATTTGACTTTCATTTGATTTAAAAAGCTTTGTTTGAATGTGTTTGACATTCATTTGACTCAATTAGCTTTGTTGAAAGTGTTTGACTTTCATTTGACTCAATTAGCTTTGTTAATTGCATTTGACTTTCATTTGATTCAAAAAGCTTTGTTTGAATGTGTTTGACTTTCTTTTGACTCAATTAGCTTCGTTGAATGTGTTTGACTTTCATTTGACTCAATTAGCATTGTGGAATGCAATTGACTTTCATTTGATCAAAAAGCTTTGTTTGAATGTATTTGACTTTAGTTTGATTCTAAAAGCTTTGATGAAAGTGTTTGACTTTCATTTGACTTAATTAGCTTTGTTGTATTCATTTGATTTTCATTTAATTCAAAAAGCTTTGTTTGAATGTGTTTCACTTTCATTTGATTCTAAAATCTTTGTTGAAAGTGTTTGACTTTCATTTGACCCAATTAGCTTTGTTGAATGCAGTTGACTTTCATTTGAATCAAAAAGCTTTGTTAGAATGTGTTTGACTTTCATTTTACTCAATTAGATTTGTTGAAAGTGTTTAACTTTCATTTGACTCAATTGGCTTTGTTGAATGCATGCATTTGACTTTCATTTGATTCAAAAAGCTTTGTTTGAATGTGTTTGACTTTCTTTTGACTCAATTAGCATTGTGGAATACAATTGACATTCGTTTGATTTAAAAAGCTTTGTTTGAATGTATTTGACTATCATTTGATTCTAAAAGCTTTGTTGAAAGTGTTTGACTTTCATTTGACTCAATTAGCATTGTGCAATGAAATTTACTTTCATTTGATCAAAAAGCTTAGTTTAATGTATTTGACTTTCATTTGATTCTAAAAGCTTTGTTGAAAGTGTTTGACTTTCATTTGACTCAATTAGCTTTGTTGAATGCGTTTGACTTTCATTTGATTCAAAAAGCTTTGTTTAAATGTGTTTAACTTTCATTAGATTCTAAAAGCTTTGTTGAAAGTGTTTGACTTACATTTGACTCAATTAGCTTTGTTGAATGCATTTGACTTTCACTTGAATTAAGAAGCTTTGTTTGAATGTGTTTAACTTTCATTTGACTCAATTAGCTTTGTTGAATGTGTTTGACTTTCATTTGACCCAATTAACATTGTGGAATGCAATTGACTTTCATTTGATTCAAAAAGTTTTGTTTGAATGCATTTAACTTTTATTTTATTCTAAAAGCTTTGTTGAAAGTGTTTGACTTTCATTTGACTCAATTAGCTTTGTTGAATGCAATTGACCTTCATTTAATTCAAAAAAGCTTTGTTTGAATGTGTTTCACTTTCATTTGATTCTAAAAGCTTTGTTGAAAGTGTTTGACTTTAATTTGACTCAATTAGCTTTGTTGAATGCATTTGACTTTCATTTGAATGAAGAAGCTTTGTTTGAATGTGTTTCACTTTCATTTGACTCAATTGGCTTTATTGAATGCATTTGACTTTCATTTGATTCAAAAAACTTTGTTTGAATGTGTTTGACTTTCATTTGACTCAATTAGCTTCGTTGAATGTGTTTGACTTTCATTTGACTCAATTAGCATTATGGAATGCAATTGACTTCCATTTAATTCAAAAAGCTTTGTTTGAATGTATTTGACTTTCATTTGATTCTAAAAGCTTTAATGAATGTGTTTGACTTTCATTTGACTCAATTAGCTTTGTTGAATTCATTTGATTTTCATTTGATTCAAAAAGCTTTGTTTGAATGTATTTGACTTTCATTTGATTCAAAAAGCTTTGTTGAAAGTGTTTGACTTTCATTTGACTCAATTAGCTTTGTTGAATGCATTTGACTTTCATTTGAATCAAAAAGCTTTGTTTGAATGTGTTTAACTTTCATTTGACTCAATTAGCTTTGTAGAAAGTGTTTGACTTTCATTTGACTCAATTAGCTTTGTTGAATGCATTTGACTTTCATTTGATTCAAAAAGCTTTGTTTAAATGTGTTTGACTTTCTTTTGACTCAATTAGCTTCGTTGAATGTGTTTGACTTTCATATGACTCAATTAGCATTGTGGAATGCAATTGACTTTCATTTGATTCAAAAAGCTTTATTTGAATGTATTTGACTTTTATTTGATTCTAAAAGCTTTGATGAAAGTGTTTGACTTTCATTTGACTCAATTAGCTTTGTTGAATTCATTTGATTTTCATTTGATTCAAAAAGCTTTGTTGAATGTGTTTCAATTTCATTTGATTCTAAAATCTTTGTTTTAAGTGTTTGAATTTCATTTGACTCAATTAGCTTTGTTGAATGCAGTTGACTTTCATTTGAATCAAAAAGCTTTGTTAGAATGTGTTTGACTTTCATTTGACTCAATTAGATTTGTTGAAAGTGTTTAACTTTCATTTGACTCAATTGGCTTTGTTGAATGCATTTGACTTTCATTTGATTCAAAAAGTTTTGTTTGAATGTGTTTGAGTTTCTTTTGACTCAATTAGCTTTGTTGAATGTGTTTTACTTTCATTTGACTTAATTAGCTTTGTGGAATACAATTGACATTCGTTTGATTCAAAAAGCTTTGTTTGAATGTATTTGACTTTCATTTGATTATAAAAGCTTTGTTGAAAGTGTTTGACTTTCATTTGACTCAATTAGCATTGTGGAATGCAATTGACTTTCATGTGATCAAAAAGCTTAGTTTAATGTATTTGACTTTCATTTGATTCTAAAAGCTTTGTTGAAAGTGTTTGACTTTCATTTGACTCAATTATCTTTGTTGAATGCATTTGACTTTCATTTGATTCAAAAAGCTTTGTTTTAATGTGTTTGACTTTCATTAGATTTTAAAAGCTTTGTTGAAAGTGTTTGACTTTCATTTGACTCAATTAGCTTTGTTGAATGCATTTGACTTTCACTTGAATCAAGAAGCTTTGTTTGAATGTGTTTAACTTTCATTTGACTCAATTAGCTTTGTTGAATGTGTTTGACTTTCATTTGACCCAATTAACATTGTGGAATGCCATTGACTTTCATTTGATTCAAAAAGCTTTGTTTTAATGCATTTAACTTTTATTTTATTCTAAAAGCTTTGTTGAAAGTGTTTGACTTTCATTTGACTAAATTAGCTTTGTTGAATGCAATTGACCTTCATTTCATTCAAAAAAGCTTTGTTTGAATGTGTTTGACTTTCATTTGATTTTAAAACCTTTGTTGAAAGTGTTTGACTTTAATTTGATTCAATTATCTTTGTTGAATGCATTTGACTTTCATTTGAATGAAGAAGCTTTGTTTGAATGTGTTTGACTTTCATTTGACTCAAGTGGTTTTGTTGAATGCATTTGACTTTCATTTGATTAAAAAAACTTTGTTTGAATGTGTTTGACGTTCATTTGACTCAATTAGCTTCGTTGAATGTGTTTGACTTTCATTCGACTCAATTAGCATTGTGGAATGCAATTCACTTCCATTTAATTCAAAAAGCTTTGTTTGAATGTATTTGACTTTCATTTGATTCTAAAAGCTTTGATGAATGTGTTTGACTTTCATTTCACTCAATTAGCTTTGTTGAATTCATTTGATTTTCATTTGATTCAAAAAGCTTTGTTTGAATGTGTTTGACTTTCATTTGATTCTAAAAGCTTTGTTGAAAGTGTTTGACTTTCATTTGACTCAATTAGCTTTGTTGAATGCATTTGACTTTCATTTGAATCAAGAAGCTTTATTTGAATGTGTTTGACTTTCATTTGACTCAATTGGCTTTGTTGAATGCATTTGACTTTCATTTGATTCAAAAAGCTTTGTTTGAATGTGTTTGACTTTCATTTGATTCTAAAAGCTTAGTTTGAATGTGTTTGACTTTCATTTGACTCAATTGGCTTTGTTGAATGCATTTGACTTTCATTTGATTCAAAAAACTTTGTTTGAATATGTTTAACTTTTATTTGACTCAATTAGCTTCGTTGAATGTGTTTAACTTTCATTTGACTCAATTAGCATTGTGGAAAGTGTTTAACTTTCATTTGACTCAATTGGCTTTGTTGAATGCATTTGACTTTCATTTGATTCAAAAAGCTTTGTTTGAATGTGTTTGACTTTCTTTTGACTCAATTAGCTTTGTTGAAAGTGTTTACTTTAATTTGACTCAATTAGCTTTGTTGAATGCAATTGACCTTCATTTAATTCAAAAAAGCTTTGTTTGAATGTGTTTGACTTTCATTTGATTCTAAAAGCATTATTTGAATGTGTTTGACTTTCATTTGACTCAATTGGCTTTGTTGAATGCATTTGACTTTCATTTGATTCAAAAAACTTTGTTTGAATGTGTTTAACTTTCATTTGACTCAATTAGCTTCGTTGAATGTGTTTGACTTTCATTTGACTCAATTAGCATTGTGGAAAGTGTTTAACTTTCATTTGACTCAATTGGCTTTGTTGAATGCATTTGACTTTCATTTGATCCAAAAAGCTTTGTTTGAATGTGTTTGACTTTCATTTGACTCAATTAGCTTTGTTGAAAGTGTTTGACTTTAATTTGACTCAATTAGCTTTGTTGAATGCATTTGACTTTCATTTGAATGAAGAAGCTTTGTTTGAATGTGTTTGACTTTCATTTGACTCAATTGGCTTTGTTGAATGCATTTGACTTTCATTTGATTCAAAAAGCTTTGTTTGAATGTGTTTGACTTTCATTTGATTCTAAAAGCTTTGTTTGAATGTGTTTGACTTTCATTTGACTCAATTGGCTTTGTTGAATGCATTTGACTTTCATTTGATTCAAAAAACTTTGTTTGAATGTGTTTAACTTTCATTTGACTCAATTAGCTTCGTTGAATGTGTTTAACTTTCATTTGACTCAATTAGCATTGTGGAAAGTGTTTAACTTTCATTTGACTCAATTGGCTTTGTTGAATGCATTTGACTTTCATTTGATTCAAAAAGCTTTGTTTGAATGTGTTTGACTTTCTTTTGACTCAATTAGCTTTGTTGAAAGTGTTTGACTTTCATTTGACTAAATTAGCTTTGTTGAATGCAATTGACCTTCATTTAATTCAAAAAAGCTTTGTTTGAATGTGTTTGACTTTCATTTGATTCTAAAAGCTTTATTTGAATGTGTTTGACTTTCATTTGACTCAATTGGCTTTGTTGAATGCATTTAACTTTCATTTGATTCAAAAAACTTTGTTTGAATGTGTTTAACTTTCATTTGACTCAATTAGCTTCGTTGAATGTGTTTGACTTTCATTTGACTCAATTAGCATTGTGGAAAGTGTTTAACTTTCATTTGACTCAATTGGCTTTGTTGAATGCATTTGACTTTCATTTGATTCAAAAAGCTTTGTTTGAATGTGTTTGACTTTCATTTGACTCAATTAGCTTTGTTGAAAGTGTTTGACTTTAATTTGACTCAATTAGCTTTGTTGAATGCATTTGACTTTCATTTGAATGAAGAAGCTTTGTTTGAATGTGTTTGAATGCATTTGACTTTCATTTGATTCAAAAAGCTTTGTTTGAATGTGTTTGACTTTCATTTGACTCAATTAGCTTCGTTGAATGTGTTTGACTTTCATTTGACTCAATTAGCATTGTGGAATGCAATTGACTTCCATTTAATTCAAAAAGCTTTGTTTGAATGTATTTTACTTTCATTTGATTCTAAAAGCTTTGATGAATGTGTTTGACTTTCATTTCACTAAATTAGCTTTGTTGAATTCATTTGATATTCATTTGATTCAAAAAGCTTTGTTTGAATGTGTGTGACTTTCATTTGATTCTAAAAGCTTTGTTGAAAGTGTTTGACTTTCATTTGACTCAATTAGCTTTGTTGAATGCATTTGACTTTCATTTGAATCAAAAAGCTTTGTTTGAATGTGTTTAACTTTCATTTGACTCAATTAGCTTTGTTGAAACTGTTTGACTTTCATTTGACTCAATTAGCTTTGTTGAATGCATTTGACTTTCACTTGATTCTAAAAGCTTTGTTTGAATATGTTTGACTTTCTTTTGACTCAATTAGCATCGTTGAATGTGTTTGACTTTTATTTGACTCAATTAGCATTGTGGAATGCAATTGACTTTCATTTGATTCAAAAAGCTTTGTTTGAATGTATTTGACTTTTATTTGATTTTAAAAGCTTTGATGAAAGTGTTTGACTTTCATTTGACTCAATTAGCTTTGTTGAATTCATTTGATTTTCATTTGATTCAAAAAGCTTTGTTTGAATGTGTTTCCATTTCATTTGATTCTAAAATCTTTGTTGAAAGTGTTTAACTTTCATTTTACTCAATTAGCTTTGTTGAATGCAGTTGACTTTCATTTGAATCAAAAAGCTTTGTTAGAATGTGTTTGACTTTCATTTGACTCAATTAGATTTGTTGAAAGTGTTGAATTTTCATTTGACTCAATTGGCTTTGTTGAATGCATTTGACTTTCATTTGATTCAAAAAGCTTTGTTTGAATGTGTTTGACTTTCTTTTGACTCAATTAGCTTTGTTGCATGTGTTTGACTTTCATTTGACTCAATTAGCGTTGTGGAATACAATTGACATTCATTTGATTCAAAAACCTTTGTTTGAATGTTTTTGACTTTCATTTGATTATGAAAGCTTTGTTGAAAGTGTTTGACTTTCATTTGACTCAATAAGCTTTGTTGAATGCATTTGACTTTCAGTTGAATCAAGAAGCTTTGTTTGAATGTGTTTAACTTTCATTTGACTCAATTAGCTTTGTTGAATGTGTTTGACTTTCATTTGACCCAATTAACATTGTGGAATGCCATTGACTTTCATTTGATTCAAAAAGCTTTGTTTGAATGCATTTAACTTTTATTTTATTCTAAAAGCTTTGTTGAAAGTGTTTGACTTTCATTTGACTAAATTAGCTTTGTTGAATGCAATTGACCTTCATTTAATTCAAAAAAGCTTTGTTTGAATGTGTTTGACTTTCATTTGATTCTAAAAACTTTGTTTGAATGTGTTTGACTTTCATTTGACTCAATTGGCTTTGTTGAATGCATTTGACTTTCATTTGATTCAAAAAGCTTTGTTTGAATGTGTTTGACTTTCATTTGATTCTAAAAGCTTTGTTTGAATGTGTTTGACTTTCATTTGACTCAATTGGCTTTGTTGAATGCATTTGACTTTCATTTGATTCAAAAAACTTTGTTTGAATGTGTTTAACTTTCATTTGACTCAATTAGCTTCGTTGAATGTGTTTAACTTTCATTTGACTCAATTAGCATTGTGGAAAGTGTTTAACTTTCATTTGACTCAATTGGCTTTGTTGAATGCATTTGACTTTCATTTGATTCAAAAAGCTTTGTTTGAATGTGTTTGACTTTCTTTTGACTCAATTAGCTTTGTTGAAAGTGTTTGACTTTCATTTGACTAAATTAGCTTTGTTGAATGCAATTGACCTTCATTTAATTCAAAAAAGCTTTGTTTGAATGTGTTTGACTTTCATTTGATTCTAAAAGCTTTATTTGAATGTGTTTGACTTTCATTTGACTCAATTGGCTTTGTTGAATGCATTTAACTTTCATTTGATTCAAAAAACTTTGTTTGAATGTGTTTAACTTTCATTTGACTCAATTAGCTTCGTTGAATGTGTTTGACTTTCATTTGACTCAATTAGCATTGTGGAAAGTGTTTAACTTTCATTTGACTCAATTGGCTTTGTTGAATGCATTTGACTTTCATTTGATTCAAAAAGCTTTGTTTGAATGTGTTTGACTTTCATTTGACTCAATTAGCTTTGTTGAAAGTGTTTGACTTTAATTTGACTCAATTAGCTTTGTTGAATGCATTTGACTTTCATTTGAATGAAGAAGCTTTGTTTGAATGTGTTTGAATGCATTTGACTTTCATTTGATTCAAAAAGCTTTGTTTGAATGTGTTTGACTTTCATTTGACTCAATTAGCTTCGTTGAATGTGTTTGACTTTCATTTGACTCAATTAGCATTGTGGAATGCAATTGACTTCCATTTAATTCAAAAAGCTTTGTTTGAATGTATTTTACTTTCATTTGATTCTAAAAGCTTTGATGAATGTGTTTGACTTTCATTTCACTAAATTAGCTTTGTTGAATTCATTTGATATTCATTTGATTCAAAAAGCTTTGTTTGAATGTGTGTGACTTTCATTTGATTCTAAAAGCTTTGTTGAAAGTGTTTGACTTTCATTTGACTCAATTAGCTTTGTTGAATGCATTTGACTTTCATTTGAATCAAAAAGCTTTGTTTGAATGTGTTTAACTTTCATTTGACTCAATTAGCTTTGTTGAAACTGTTTGACTTTCATTTGACTCAATTAGCTTTGTTGAATGCATTTGACTTTCACTTGATTCTAAAAGCTTTGTTTGAATATGTTTGACTTTCTTTTGACTCAATTAGCATCGTTGAATGTGTTTGACTTTTATTTGACTCAATTAGCATTGTGGAATGCAATTGACTTTCATTTGATTCAAAAAGCTTTGTTTGAATGTATTTGACTTTTATTTGATTTTAAAAGCTTTGATGAAAGTGTTTGACTTTCATTTGACTCAATTAGCTTTGTTGAATTCATTTGATTTTCATTTGATTCAAAAAGCTTTGTTTGAATGTGTTTCCATTTCATTTGATTCTAAAATCTTTGTTGAAAGTGTTTAACTTTCATTTTACTCAATTAGCTTTGTTGAATGCAGTTGACTTTCATTTGAATCAAAAAGCTTTGTTAGAATGTGTTTGACTTTCATTTGACTCAATTAGATTTGTTGAAAGTGTTGAATTTTCATTTGACTCAATTGGCTTTGTTGAATGCATTTGACTTTCATTTGATTCAAAAAGCTTTGTTTGAATGTGTTTGACTTTCTTTTGACTCAATTAGCTTTGTTGCATGTGTTTGACTTTCATTTGACTCAATTAGCGTTGTGGAATACAATTGACATTCATTTGATTCAAAAACCTTTGTTTGAATGTTTTTGACTTTCATTTGATTATGAAAGCTTTGTTGAAAGTGTTTGACTTTCATTTGACTCAATAAGCTTTGTTGAATGCATTTGACTTTCAGTTGAATCAAGAAGCTTTGTTTGAATGTGTTTAACTTTCATTTGACTCAATTAGCTTTGTTGAATGTGTTTGACTTTCATTTGACCCAATTAACATTGTGGAATGCCATTGACTTTCATTTGATTCAAAAAGCTTTGTTTGAATGCATTTAACTTTTATTTTATTCTAAAAGCTTTGTTGAAAGTGTTTGACTTTCATTTGACTAAATTAGCTTTGTTGAATGCAATTGACCTTCATTTAATTCAAAAAAGCTTTGTTTGAATGTGTTTGACTTTCATTTGATTCTAAAAACTTTGTTTGAATGTGTTTGACTTTCATTTGACTCAATTGGCTTTGTTGAATGCATTTGACTTTCATTTGATTCAAAAAACTTTGTTTGAATGTGTTTAACTTTCATTTGACTCAATTAGCTTCGTTGAATGTGTTTGACTTTCATTTGACTCAATTAGCATTGTGGAAAGTGTTTAACTTTCATTTGACTCAATTGGCTTTGTTGAATGCATTTGACTTTCATTTGATTCAAAAAGCTTTGTTTGAATGTGTTTGACTTTCTTTTGACTCAATTAGCTTTGTTGAATGTGTTTGACTTTCATTTGACTCAATTAGCTTTGTTAAAAGTGTTTGACTTTCATTTGACTCAATTAGCTTTGTTGAATGCATTTGACTTTCATTTGATTCAAGAAGCTTTGTTTGGATGTGTTCGACTTTCTCTTGACTCAATTAGCTTCGTTGAATGTGTTTGACTTTCATTTGACTCAATTAGCATTGTGGAATGCAATTGACTTTCATTTGATTCAAAAAGCTTTGATTGAATGTATTTGACTTTCATTTGATTCTAAACGCTGATTTGAAAGTGTTTGACTTTCATTTGACTCAATTAGCTTTGTTGAATGCATTTTACTTTCATTTAATTCAAAAAGCTTTGTTTGAATGTGTTTGACTTTCATTTGACTCAATTAGCTTTGTTAAAAGTGTTTGACTTTCATTTGACTCAATTAGCTTTGTTGAATGCATTTGACTTTCATTTGATTCAAAAAGCTTTGTTTGAATGTGTTTGACTTTCTTTTGACTCAATTAGCTTTGTTGAATGTGTTTGACTTTCATTTGACTCAATTAGCATTGTAGAATGCAATTGACTTCCATTTGATTTAAAAAGCTTTGTTTGAATGTATTTGACTTTCATTTGATTCAAAAGGCTTTGTTGAAAGTGTTTGACTTTCATTTGACTCAATTAGCTTTGTTAAATGCATTTGACTTTCATTTGATTCAAGAAGCTTTGTTTGAATGTGTTTGACTTTCTTTTGACTCAATTAGCTTCGTTGAATGTGTTTGACTTTCATTTGACTCAATAAGCATTGTGGAATGCAATTGACTTTCATTTAATTCAAAAAGCTTTGATTGAATGTATTTGACTTTCATTTGATTTTAAACTCTTTTTTGAAAGTGTTTGACTTTCATTTGACTCAATTAGCTTTGTTGAATGCATTTGACTTTCATTTGATTCAAAAAGCTTTGTTTGAATGTGTTTAACTTTCATTTGACTCAATTAGCTTCGTTGAATGTGTTTGACTTTCATTTGACTCAATTAGCATTGTGGAAAGTGTTTAACTTTCATTTGACTCAATTGGCTTTGTTGAATGCATTTGACTTTCATTTGAATCAAGAAGCTTTATTTGAATGTGTTTGACTTTAATTTGACTCAATTGGCTTTGTTGAATGCATTTGACTTTTATTTGATTCAAAAAGCTTTGTTTGAATGTGCTTGAATTTCATTTGACTCAATTAGCTTTGTTGAAAGTGTTTGACTTTCATTTGACTCAATTGGCTTTGTTGAATGCATTTGACTTTCATTTGATTCAAAAAGCTTTGTTTGAATGTGTTTGACTTTCATTTGACTCAATTAGCTTCGTTGAATGTGTTTGACTTTCATTTGACTCAATTAGCATTGTGGAATGCAATTGACTTCGATTTGATTCAAAAAGCTTTGTTTGAATGTATTTGACTTTCATTTTATTCTAAAAGCTTTGATGAAAGTGTTTGACTTTCATTTGACTCAATTAGCTTTGTTCAATTCATTTGATTTTCGTTTAATTCAAAAATCCTTGTTTAAATGTATTTGACTTTCATTTGATTCTAAAAGCTTTGTTGAAAGTGTTTGACTTTCATTTAACTCAATTAGCTTTGTTGAATGCATTTGACTTTCATTTCAATTCAAAAAGCTTTGTTTGAATGTGTTTGACTTTCATTTGACTCAATTAGCTTTGTTGAAAGTGTTTGACTTTCATTTGACTCAATTAGCTTTGTTGAATGCATTTGACTTTCATTTGATTCAAAAAGCTTTGTTTGAATGTGTTTGACTTTCTTTTGACTCAATTAGCTTCGTTTGAATGTGTTTGACTTTCATTGGACTCAATTAGCTTTGTTGAATGCATTTGACTTTCATTTGAATCAAGAAGCTTTATTTGAATGTGTTTGACTTTCATTTGACTCAATTAGCATTGTGGAATGCAATTGACTTCGGTTTGATTCAAATAGCTTTGTTTGAATGTATTTGACTTTCATTTTATTCTAAAAGCTTTGATGAAAGTGTTTGACTTTCATTTGACTCAATTAGCTTTGTTGAATTCATTTGATTTTCGTTTAATTCAAAAATCCTTGTTTGAATGTATTTGACTTTCATTTGACTCTAAAAGCTTTGTTGAAAGTGTTTGACTTTCATTTAACTCAATTAGCTTTGTTGAATGCATTTGACTTTCATTTGAATTCAAAAAGCTTTGTTTGAATGTGTTTGACTTTCATTTGACTCAATTAGCTTTGTTGAAAGTGTTTGACTTTCATTTGACTCAATTAGCTTTGTTGAATGCATTTGACTTTCATTTGATTCAAAAAGCTTTGTTTGAATGTGTTTGACTTTCTTTTGACTCAATTAGCTTTGTTGAATGTGTTTGACTTTCATTTGACTCAATTAGCATTGTGGAATGCAATTGACTTCCATTTGATTTAAAAAGCTTTGTTTGAATGTATTTGACTTTCATTTGATTCAAAACGCTTTGTTGAAAGTGTTTGACTTTCATTTGACTCAATTAGCTTTGTTGAATGCATTTGACTTTCATTTGGTTCAAAAAGCTTTGTTTGAATGTGTTTTTTTTTTTTTTTTTTTGAGGGCAAGCAAGCTAATGCATTTATTAATCAAGGGACAAAGTGTCCGAGAGTACATAAGGAGCAACCATTTCAGGGCAATGGTTAATCCAAACTTGCTCTACACCAAACGGCATTAGCTTAGCAAGGTGATGGGCTACATCATTCCCATCCCTTTTGATATGAGACCAAGAAAAACTCATAAAATCACAACTCAAAGACAGAATATCTTCTAATACGCCATCAAAATCCGTAAAGAAAACAGCTTCCTTCGAAAGACGGTTCACAAGCACTTGACAATCTGATTCAAGAATGACTTGAGAGTAGCCAAACTTATGTGCGAGCATGACAGCCAAAAGGAGTGCCTTCCCTTCTGCTATCTCCGGAGGCCACCAGGCTTTGACCCGTCTTGTTGCTGAGAACAACACCTTCCCTTCATAATCTCGAGCTACCACACCCATTCCCACCCATCCATCATCACACAGCGAGGCGTCTGAGTTCACCTTCACCACTCCAGCAGGAGGAGCAGTCCACTTCTTTGGGCTAGATCGAGGCTTGCAAGGAGGAGTTGAGTAAATCCTCTTGCTATATGTTCCAAATTCCTCAGCTAATCGGCGAGCTCGAGCAGTCAATATCTCATTCGGAGTTTCAGTGTCAGCATAAACCTTGTTATTCCTCTCTGTCCAGCATACCCACGCAAGATATGCAGCTCTCTGATTGATTTTTTCCCCTAGCTGACCCCATCTCACTAGCAGTTCACACACGGTCTCACCTTGTTGTGGTCTGGCAGCAGCACAACCACAGTCATCCCATAAGTCCCAAACACGGTTGCACAAAAAAATCGCATGAAACATGCTTTCTTCACCAACCCCACACCATGGGCACGCTGCACAGTCAAGCAAATGGCGTGATTGCAGTAGCTTCCTGGTGGGCAGCGTGTTTGTACACATTCTCCATAGAAAATGCTTGACTTTAGGAGAAACTCCCAAGCTCCACCCATACTTGATGAAACAGATCAAAATCGCAGCCCTTCCCAAGCATATATGAGGTCTTAGTCGAATAATTTCCATCCTTGGAAAAAGCCCACGTAATTCTATCTTTCGGAGCTCTTAGGCTTAAAGGGATAGCTAAGATACACTTCCTGTCACGTTCATTGAACTTGGAAGAGATAAGCTCATCATTCCATTCCATCTTTTCAAAGTCCACTAGCTCACTCACCATACTCAATCCCTCAACTTCCGGGGTTGTGATAAAACGCCCACTTTCATCAGCTACCCAAGGGTCTTTCCATATATTCACGTTCGCTCCGCACCCAATTCTCCATATAATTCCTTCTTTTACAAGGGCCTTAGCACTCCAAATGCTCTGCCATGAATAGCTCCTCGACACTCCTAAGGAAGAGTCCAAGAAAGTACTATTCGGATAATATTTCGCCTTCATGACCTTCCCTAAAAGAGAGTCCTCCCGAGAAGTAAGCCTCCAAGCTTGTTTCCCAAGAAGGGCCATGTTGAAGACTTCTAGATCCTTAAAACCCATACCTCCAAAACATTTCGGAGTACACATCACATCCCATGACTTCCAATGAATTTTCCGTTGAGAAATCGAGTTACCCCAAAAAAACCTTGCCATAGCTGATCGAATTTCATGAATAACCGAGCTAGGAAATCTGTAGACACCCATAAGATAGGTTGGAATTGCTTGTATCACAGCTTTTAGAAGCACCTCTTTTCCGGCTCTCGAAAGTAACTTCTCCTTCCAACCCTGTAACTTCTTCCATATTCTGTCTAAAATAACACTAAAAATAGCCTTCTTTGATCTCCCTTCCAATGTAGGAATACCCAAGTGTTTACCATGTCGATCCACACGTCTCATATTGAGTATCCCAATCAACTCTTCCTGTTGCTCTACGCTTACCCCTCCACTAAACGACACTTCTGACTTTTCATAGTTAATTTTTTGCCCGGATGCTACTTCATAGCGGTTGAGAACTTCAACTATCACTTCGCATTCCTGTCGTGTCGCTCTAGCAAAAAGTAAGCTGTCATCTGCAAACAAGAGGTGAGAAATAGCAGGCCCACTCCTACTTGCTTTCGCCCCATGTAGCATATTAGTAGAAACTTTATTATGCAACATGTGAGAAAACGCATCAGCCACCAAAATAAACAAATACAGAGATAAAGGATCTCCCTGTCTAAGGCCCCGAGTCGGCCTCACAGCACCACACACCCTTCCAATAATAATGAAAGAATAAGAAACTGAAGTCACACAGTGCATCACCAAATTAACCCATCTGCCATCAAACCCCATTGTGAGAAGTAGTTTTTTCAGAAAACCCCATTCGACTCTATCATAAGCTTTACTCATGTCAAGTTTCAAAGCAATTGTGCCCTTTTTACTCTTACTTCTCTTCTTCATAGTGTGAAAAACCTCTAGAGCGATGAGAGCATTATCAGTTATAAGTCTACTAGGGACAAAAGCACTCTGATTCTCAGACACAACTTCCGGTAAAATAGACTTCAATCTAAGCACAATCACCTTAGAAACAAGCTTATACAGTACATTACACAAACTAATAGGCCGGAATTCAGACATATTAACCGGGGACTTCACTTTTGGAATTAAGGCAATATTAGTGCTATTGACATTCTCCAGAGTAGAAACGCCACATAAAACACTACGAACAAAATTAAAAACATCATCCCCAATTATATGCCAGAATTTTTGATAGAAAATAGCATGCATACCATCCGGCCCAGGAGCTTTGCAAGGGTGCATCTGTTGTAACGCTGAAAAAACTTCTTCCTTAGTGTACGGTCTCAACAGCTCTGCATTATTATCTCGTGAAATCACAGCCTTCATATGTTGCAGCACACCATGAATATCATCATTTGTAGGATCCGAAGAGGTAAAAAGTTGTGAATAATAATTACTCACAATACCTTCAAACAAGTCCTCATCTTCCTGCCAAACCCCATCCCCATCATAAAGGCCTTCAATACAATTTTTCTTTTTCCTTTGAGATGCCTTATGATGATAATAGCTAGTATTACGATCGCCATCTTTAACCTCTAAAACCCTAGACCTTAAGAACCAATAGGCCTCATGCTTGCAATGGAGAACATCTAACTCCTTCTCAAGATTCGTACAGCGCTCACAACTCTCCAGAGAAATTTTTCTTGCTGAGCCAAATGGAGAGCTTTTTCCACCTTTTCAATCTGCTGCCCCAGATCATCAAACTTTTTCTTACTCCATACTACCAAGCTACTACTCGTGGCTTTAAATTTCCCTAAAACATCACATGCTCCTGCCTCTTCCCACGCCTTCTTTACAACAGTTTCACAACTATTATCAAGTAGCCAAGCAGTTTCGAATTTGAAACTCTTGGTCCGTCTTCCTCTCTTTCTCGGTCTGGCAGCTAACCTCAATACAATTGGCACATGATCGGAGCGATGCTTCATGAGGTGTTCAACAGTAGCATGAGGGAAGAAACTAGCCCAAGAAGATGAAACTAGATATCTGTCGAGCCTTTCTCTGACTCGTGTATGAACAGACCGTCCTCGCTCCCAAGTCCACCATTGGCCTTTAAAGCCTAAGTCACGAAGATCACACGCATCCATAGCTTCCCTAAATTCCTTCATATCCCTTCTTTCACGGTCCACACCTCCCTCTTTCTCATCATAAGTTAAGATTTCATTAAAATCACCACCTAAAACAATCGGTAAACTAGTCTCACCACATAGGTGTCTAATCAAACTCCAAGTTCGATGTTTGTTCCCTGCTTCAGGCCATCCATAAACTCCTACAAAGCGCCACTTCTCACTCCCTTGCATCACATCCCCACAAATATGATTTTGTGAATAAGAAATAAGAGTGAAATCAATAGCATCCTGGCTCCAAAATAAGCCTAAACCACCTGCCTTCCCAACACTTGAAACCCCAAAAGAATTTGTAAAGCCTAACCTCCCTCTAAGTCCCTCCACTGCTTCTTTACTAATTTTGGTTACCGAGACAAAAACCAAACTTGGGCAAACAGCTACACTCCACCTCCGGAGTCTTCGAACTGTCCAAGGGTTGCCCAAACCCCGACAGTTCCAACTTAGGATACTCATTGGAGCCGACGGGGTTGGAACTCTCCAACCTCCGTCGAAAAAATAGGAGTTATAGGTGATTCGGAACTACTTTTACTTCGTTTCCCAACCCCATCTTCACTACCTGATAACTGCTCAATCACTTCTCCTACACCCCGTTTCTTCAACTCCATTTTAACTCCCCTAACTCCATCATCTACCTCCATACTAGCTTCCCCAACGCTCCTCTCCACCCTCTTCCAACCCTTCTTACTCCCCTGCCTCCCCCCTGCTTCAAAGAAAAAAGGAGTTGTTGTCCTCTCCTTCTCACTTCTTGTCTGCTGTTCCTCCAATCCCTCCTTACTCAAACTCGGGTTTCTTTCACATAGGGATTCAGTCGCACTAGTCAACATAAGAACCTTGGGAGCCTTACTCCCTAACTCTCCGCTGCTTCCAACATCAAAGACACCATCTGACATTTGCTTGTCCTGCTCCAAACTCTCACTTACTCTATTTGAGACAGGATCCTTTTCAAGGTTCAATATATCACTCTCTCTTGTAACAAACAATTGTTTCCTGCTCTGAACAATTTTTTGAAGCTCATCAATACTTTTTTGCACTCCCTTTCTAGGAGATGCACGCATAAACAGACCCCAGCCCAGCTTCTTTGATTTTTCCTCCTCCGACACAACAACACAGTCCTTCTCCGAATGTCCTATCACTCCACAAGCAAAACAGAAATAAGGCAAACGTTCATATTTAAACTCAATTTTTATTTCAGCACCCTTTCTGTCTTTTATCCATTGAAACCTTCGTAAAGGTTTCTCCACATCAAGCATCATTCGTATCCTTCTGTATCGCCCAAGTCCTAGAGTGTCTTCCTCCAATTCCATGAATTCTCCAATGTTCTTTGTTAAAGCTTTAACATAGGCATCGGATCGACAATTAAACGGTAAATTCATCACTCTAATCCAGAAAGGGGATTTGGTCAGATTAATTTTGTCAGGCTGTTCGTCACCCTCAATTTCATTCAAAATCAATAAATTGTTCTCCCAACACCAAGGTCTCCCTCTCAAAACTTTCTCTTTGTCCCTCCAATGGAAAAATTGGAAGGCATATAAATTAGGGCTAATAACCCTTATCACCAGATTATTCGTTGGATCCCAGGATTTCAGCATCGTCCGTTTAAAGGCTTCAACATTATAAGGTCGAGAAGTACACAGACGCCCGACTAGCAATAAGTCTATGTTATCATTCTTATCATCACAATCAACATCCCCTAAATCAATCAAACTACCTTCTTCATCATTAATTTTCAAAGCAGAACACTTTGAGATTAAGTCGTCCTCGGCCATGATGCCGGAGCAGAGCCGATCGTGGCGGAGAAAAGTCGCTCGCGGCGAAGAATCGCCTTTCTCTCAAGGAGGGTTTCCCTTTCTTTCGAGGGAGCGTATAATTAACTTGTCAATACTTGTCACTTTTTTTTTTAATATGTTTTACTTTCATTTGATTCTAAAAGCTTTGTTGAAAGTGTTTGACTTTCATTTGACTCAATTAGCTTTGTTGAATGCATTTGACTTTCATTTGAATCAAGAAGCTATGTTTGAATGTGTTTGACTTTCCTTTGACTCAATTGGCTTTGTTGAATGCATTTGACTTTCGTTTGATTCAAAAAGCTTTGTTTGAATGTGCTTGACTTTCATTTGACTCAATTAGCTTTGTTAAAAGTGTTTGACTTTCATTTGACTCAATTAGTTTTGTTGAATGCATTTGACTTTCATTTGAATCAAGAAGCTTTATTTGAATGTCTTTGACTTTCATTTGACTCAATTGGCTTTGTTGAATGCATTTGACTTTTATTTGATTCAAAAAGCTTTGTTTGAATGTGCTTGAATTTCATTTGACTCAATTAGCTTTGTTGAAAGTGTTTGACTTTCATTTGACTCAATTGGCTTTGTTGAATGCATTTGACTTTCATTTGATTCAAAAAGCTTTGTTTGAATGTGTTTGACTTTCTTTTAACTAAATTAGCTCTGTTGAATGTGTTTGAGTTTCATTTGACTCAATTAGCTTTGTTGAATGCATTTGACATTCATTTGATTCAAAAAGCTTTGTTTGAATATGTTTTACTTTCATTTGATTCTAAAAGCTTTGTTGAAAGTGTTTGACTTTCATTTGACTCAACTAGCTTTGTTGAATGCATTAAACTTTCATATGAATAGAGAAGATATGTTTGAATGTGTTTGACTTTCATTTGACTCAATTGGCTTTGTTGAATGCATTTGACTTTCATTTGATTCTAAAAGCTTTGTTTGAATGTGTTTGACTTTCCTTTGACTCAATTAGCATCGTTGAATGTGTTTGACCTTCATTTGACTCAATTAGCATTGTGGAATGAAATTGACTTTCATTTGATCAAAAAGCTTAGTTTAATGTATTTGACTTTCATTTGATTCTAAAAGCTTTGTTGAAAGTGTTTGACTTTCATTTGACTCAATTAGCTTTGTTGAATGCATTTGACTTTCATTTTAATCAAAAAGCTTTGTTTGAATGTGTTTGACTTTCATTTGACTCAATTAGCTTTGTTGAAAGTGTTTGACTTTCGTTTGACTCAATTAGCTTTGTTGAATAAATTTGACTTTAATTTGATTCAAAAAGCTTTATTTGAATGTGTTTGACTTTCATTTGACTCAATTGGCTTTTTTGAATGCATTTGACTTTCATTTGAATCAAGAAGCTATGTTTGAATGTTTTTGACTTTCATTTGACTCAATTAGCTTTGTTGAATGCATTTGACTTTCATTTTAATCAAAAAGCTTTGTTTGAATGTGTTTGACTTTCATTTGACTCAATTAGCTTTGTTGAAAGTGTTTGACTTTCATTTGACTCAATTAGCTTCGTTGAATGCATTTGACTTTCATTTGAATCAAGAAGCTTTATTTGAATGTGTTTGACTTTCATTTGACTCAATTGGCTTTGTTGAATGCATTTGACTTTCATTTGATTCAAAAAGCTTTGTTTGAATGTGTTTGACTTTCTTTTAACTCAATTAGCTTTGTTGAATGTGTTTGAGTTTCATTTGACTCAATTAGTTTGTTGAATGCATTTGACATTCATTTGATTCAAAAAGCTTTGTTTGAATGTGATTTACTTTCATTTGATTCTAAAAGCTTTGTTGAAAGTGTTTGACTTTCATTTGACTCAATTAGCTTTGTTGAATGCATTTGACTTTCATTTGAATAGAGAAGATATGTTTGAATGTGTTTGACTTTCATTTGACTCAATTGGCTTTGTTGAATGCATTTGACTTTCATTTGATTCTAAAAGCTTTGTTTGAATGTGTTTGACTTTCCTTTGACTCAATTAGCTTCGTTGAATGTGTTTGACCTTCATTTGACTCAATTAGCATTGTGGAATGCAATTGACATTCATTTGATTCAAAAAGCTTTGTTCGAATATATTTGACTTTATGTTTGATTCTAAAAGCTTGACGAAAGTGTTTGACTTTCATTTGACTCAATTAGCTTTGTTGAATTCATTTGATTTTCATTTGATTCAAAAAGCTTTGTTTGAATGTGTTTGACTTTCATTTGATTCTAAAAGCTTAGTTGAAAGTGTTTGACTTTCATTTGACTCAATTAGCTTTGTTGAATGCATTTGACTTTCATTTTAATCAAAAATCTTTGTTTGAATGTGTTTGACTTTCATTTGACTCAATTAGCTTTGTTGAAAGTGTTTGACTTTTGTTTTACTCAATTAGCTTTGTTGAATGCATTTGACTTTAATTTGATTCAAAAAGCTTTATTTGAATGTGTTTGACTTTCATTTGACTCAATTGGCTTTGGTGAATGCATTTGACTTTCATTTGATTCAAAAAGCTTTGTTTGAATGTGTTTGACTTTCTTTTAACTCAATTAGCTTTGTTGAATGTGTTTGAGTTACATTTGACTCAATTAGCTTTGTTGAATGCATTTGACATTCATTTGATTCAAAAAGCTTTGTTTGAATATGTTTTACTTTCATTTGATTCTAAAAGCTTTGTTGAAAGTGTTTGACTTTCATTTGACTCAATTAGCTTTGTTGAATGCATTTGACTTTCATTTGAATAGAGAAGATATGTTTGAATGTGTTTGACTTTCATTTGACTCAATTGGCTTTGTTGAATGCATTTGACTTTCATTTGATTCTAAAAGCTTTGTTTGAATGTGTTTGACTTTCCTTTGACTCAATTAGCTTCGTTGAATGTGTTTGACCTTCATTTGACTCAATTAGCATTGTGGAATGCAATTGACATTCATTTGATTCAAAAAGCTTTGTTCGAATATATTTGACTTTATGTTTGATTCTAAAAGCTTGACGAAAGTGTTTGACTTTCATTTGACTCAATTAGCTTTGTTGAATTCATTTGATTTTCATTTGATTCAAAAAGCTTTGTTTGAATGTGTTTGACTTTCATTTGAATCTAAAAGCTTTGTTGAAAGTGTTTGACTTTCATTTGACTCAATTAGCTTTGTTGAATGCATTTGACTTTCATTTTAATCAAAAAGCTTTGTTTGAATGTGTTTGACTTTCATTTGACTCAATTAGCTTTGTTGAAAGTGTTTGACTTTCGTTTGACTCAATTAGCTTTGTTGAATGCATTTGACTTTAATTTGATTCAAAAAGCTTTATTTGAATGTGTTTGACTTTCATTTGACTCAATTGGCTTTTTTGAATGCATTTGACTTTCATTTGATTCAAAAAGCTTTGTTTGAATGTGTTTGACTTTCTTTTAACTCAATTAGCTTTGTTGAATGTGTTTGACTTTCATTTGACTTAATTAGCTTTGTTGAATGCATATGACATTCATTTGATTCAAAAAGCTTTGTTTGAATGTGTTTTACTTTCATTGATTCTAAAAGCTTTGTTGAAAGGGTTTGACTTTCATTTGACTCAATTGGCTTTGTTGAATGCATTTGACTTTCATTTGATTCAAAAAGCTTTGTTTGAATGTGTTTGACTTTCTTTTAACTCAATTAGCTTTGTTGAATGTGTTTGAGTTTCATTTGACTCAATTAGTTTGTTGAATGCATTTGACATTCACTTGATTCAAAAAGCTTTGTTTGAATGTGATTTACTTTCATTTGATTCTAAAAGATTTGTTGAAAGTGTTTGACTTTCATTTGACTCAATTAGCTTTGTTGAATGCATTTGACTTTCATTTGAATCAAGAAGCTATGTTTGAATGTGTTTGACTTTCATTTGACTCAATTGGCTTTGTTGAATGCATTTGACTTTCATTTGATTCTAAAAGCTTTGTTGAAAGTGTTTGACTTTCTTTTAACTCAATTAGCTTTGTTGAATGTGTTTGAGTTTCATTTGACTCAATTAGTTTGTTGAATGCATTTGACATTCACTTGATTCAAAAAGCTTTGTTTGAATGTGATTTACTTTCATTTGATTCTAAAAGATTTGTTGAAAGTGTTTGACTTTCATTTGACTCAATTAGCTTTGTTGAATGCATTTGACTTTCATTTGAATCAAGAAGCTATGTTTGAATGTGTTTGACTTTCATTTGACTCAATTAGCTTTGTTGAATGCATTTGACTTTCATTTGAATAGAGAAGATATGTTTGAATGTGTTTGACTTTCATTTGACTCAATTGGCTTTGTTGAATGCATTTGACTTTCATTTGATTCTAAAAGCTTTGTTTGAATGTGTTTGACTTTCCTTTGACTCAATTAGCTTCGTTGAATGTGTTTGACCTTCATTTGACTCAATTAGCATTGTGGAATGCAATTGACATTCATTTGATTCAAAAAGCTTTGTTCGAATATATTTGACTTTATGTTTGATTCTAAAAGCTTGACGAAAGTGTTTGACTTTCATTTGACTCAATTAGCTTTGTTGAATTCATTTGATTTTCATTTGATTCAAAAAGCTTTGTTTGAATGTGTTTGACTTTCATTTGATTCTAAAAGCTTTGTTGAAAGTGTTTGACTTTCATTTGACTCAATTAGCTTTGTTGAATGCATTTGACTTTCATTTTAATCAAAAAGCTTTGTTTGAATGTGTTTGACTTTCATTTGACTCAATTAGCTTTGTTGAAAGTGTTTGACTTTTGTTTGACTCAATTAGCTTTGTTGAATGCATTTGACTTTAATTTGATTCAAAAAGCTTTATTTGAATGTGTTTGACTTTCATTTGACTCAATTGGCTTTGTTGAATGCATTTGACTTTCATTTGATTCAAAAAGCTTTGTTTGAATGTGTTTGACTTTCTTTTAACTCAATTAGCTTTGTTGAATGTGTTTGAGTTTCATTTGACTCAATTAGCTTTGTTGAATGCATTTGACATTCATTTGATTCAAAAAGCTTTGTTTGAATATGTTTTACTTTCATTTGATTCTAAAAGCTTTGTTGAAAGTGTTTGACTTTCATTTGACTCAATTAGCTTTGTTGAATGCATTTGACTTTCATTTGAATAGAGAAGATATGTTTGAATGTGTTTGACTTTCATTTGACTCAATTGGCTTTGTTGAATGCATTTGACTTTCATTTGATTCTAAAAGCTTTGTTTGAATGTGTTTGACTTTCCTTTGACTCAATTAGCTTCGTTGAATGTGTTTGACCTTCATTTGACTCAATTAGCATTGTGGAATGCAATTGACATTCATTTGATTCAAAAAGCTTTGTTCGAATATATTTGACTTTATGTTTGATTCTAAAAGCTTGACGAAAGTGTTTGACTTTCATTTGACTCAATTAGCTTTGTTGAATTCATTTGATTTTCATTTGATTCAAAAAGCTTTGTTTGAATGTGTTTGACTTTCATTTGATTCTAAAAGCTTTGTTGAAAGTGTTTGACTTTCATTTGACTCAATTAGCTTTGTTGAATGCATTTGACTTTCATTTTAATCAAAAAGCTTTGTTTGAATGTGTTTGACTTTCATTTGACTCAATTAGCTTTGTTGAAAGTGTTTGACTTTTGTTTTACTCAATTAGCTTTGTTGAATGCATTTGACTTTAATTTGATTCAAAAAGCTTTATTTGAATGTGTTTGACTTTCATTTGACTCAATTGGCTTTGTTGAATGCATTTGACTTTCATTTGATTCAAAAAGCTTTGTTTGAATGTGTTTGACTTTCTTTTAACTCAATTAGCTTTGTTGAATGTGTTTGAGTTTCATTTGACTCAATTAACTTTGTTGAATGCATTTGACATTCATTTGATTCAAAAAGCTTTGTTTGAATATGTTTTACTTTCATTTGATTCTAAAAGCTTTGTTGAAAGTGTTTGACTTTCATTTGACTCAATTAGCTTTGTTGAATGCATTTGACTTTCATTTGAATAGAGAAGATATGTTTGAATGTGTTTGACTTTCATTTGACTCAATTGGCTTTGTTGAATGCATTTGACTTTCATTTGATTCTAAAAGCTTTGTTTGAATGTGTTTGACTTTCCTTTGACTCAATTAGCTTCGTTGAATGTGTTTGACCTTCATTTGACTCAATTAGCATTGTGGAATGCAATTGACATTCATTTGATTCAAAAAGCTTTGTTCGAATATATTTGACTTTATGTTTGATTCTAAAAGCTTGACGAAAGTGTTTGACTTTCATTTGACTCAATTAGCTTTGTTGAATTCATTTGATTTTCATTTGATTCAAAAAGCTTTGTTTGAATGTGTTTGACTTTCATTTGATTCTAAAAGCTTTGTTGAAAGTGTTTGACTTTCATTTGACTCAATTAGCTTTGTTGAATGCATTTGACTTCCATTTTAATCAAAAAGCTTTGTTTGAATGTGTTTGACTTTCATTTGACTCCATTAGCTTTGTTGAAAGTGTTTGACTTTCGTTTGACTCAATTAGCTTTGTTGAATGCATTTGACTTTAATTTGATTCAAAAAGCTTTATTTGAATGTGTTTGACTTTCATTTGACTCAATTGGCTTTGTTGAATGCATTTGACTTTCATTTGATTCAAAAAGCTTTGTTTGAATGCGTTTGACTTTCTTTTAACTCAATTAGCTTTGTTGAATGTGTTTGAGTTTCATTTGACTCAATTAGCTTTGTTGAATGCATTTGACATTCATTTGATTCAAAAAGCTTTGTTTGAATGTGTTTTACTTTCATTGATTCTAAAAGCTTTGTTGAAAGGGTTTGACTTTCATTTGACTCAATTAGCTTTGTTGAATGCATTTGACTTTCATTTGATTCAAAAAGCTTTGTTTGAATGTGTTTGACTTTCATTTGACACAATTAGCTTCGTTGAATGTGTTTGACTTTCATTTGACTGAATTAGCATTGTGGAATGCAAATGACTTCCATTTGATTCAAAAAGCTTTGTTTAAATGTGTTTGTCTTTTATTTGAATCAAGAAGCTATGTTTGAATGTGTTTGACTTTCATTTGACTCAATTGGCTTTGTTGAATACATTTGACTTTCATTTGATTCAAAAAGCTTTGTTTGAATGTGTTTGACTTTGACTCAATTAGCATCGTTGAATGTGTTTGACTTTCATTTGACTCAATTAGCATTGTGGAATGCAATTGACTTTCATTTGATTCAAAAAGCTTTGATTGAATGTATTTGACTTTCATTTTATTCTAAACGCTTTGTTGAAAGTGTTTGACTTTCATTTGACTCAATTAGCTTTGTTGAATGCATTTGACTTTCATTTGAATCAAGAAGCTTTATTTGAATGTGTTTGACTTTCATTTGACTCAATTGGCTTTGTTGAATGGATTTGACTTTCATTTGATTCAAAAAGCTTTGTTTGAATGTGTTTGACTTTCATTTGACTCAATTAGCTTCGTTGAATGTGTTTGACTTTCATTTGACTCAATTAGCATTGTGGAATGCAATTGACTTCGATTTGATTCAAAAAGCTTTGTTTGAATGTATTTGACTTTCATTTTATTCTAAAAGCTTTGATGAAAGTGTTTGACTTTCATTTGACTCAATTAGCTTTGTTGAATTCATTTGATTTTCGTTTGATTCAAAAAGCTTTGTTTGAATGTATTTTACTTTCATTTGATTCTAAAAGCTTTGTTGAAAGTGTTTGACTTTCATTTGACTCAATTAGCTTTGTTGAATGCATTTGACTTTCATTTGAATCAAGAAGCTATGTTTGAATGTGTTTGACTTTCATTTGACTCAATTGGCTTTGTTGAATGCATTTGACTTTCATTTGATTCAAAAAGCTTTGTTTGAATGTGCTTGACTTTCATTTGACTCAATTAGCTTTGTTGAAAGTGTTTGACTTTCATTTGACTCAATTAGCTTCGTTGAATGCATTTGACTTTCATTTGAATCAAGAAGCTTTATTTGAATGTGTTTGACTTTCATTTGACTCAATTGGCTTTGTTGAATGCATTTGACTTTCATTTGATTCAAAAAGCTTTGTTTGAATGTGTTTGACTTTCTTTTAACTCAATTAGCTTTGTTGAATGTGTTTGACTTTCATTTGACTCAATTAGCATTGTGGAATGCAATTGACTTTCATTTGATTCAAAAAGCTTTGATTGAATGTATTTGACTTTCATTTGATTCTAAACGCTTTGTTGAAAGTGTTTGACTTTCATTTGACTCAATTAGCTTTGTTGAATGCATTTGACTTTCATTTGAATCAAGAAGCTTTATTTGAATGTGTTTGACTTTCATTTGACTCAATTGGCTTTGTTGAATGCATTTGACTTTCATTTGATTCAAAAAGCTTTGTTTGAATGTGTTTGACTTTCATTTGACTCAATTAGCTTCGTTGAATGTGTTTGACTTTCATTTGACTCAATTAGCATTGTGGAATGCAATTGACTTCGATTTGATTCAAAAAGTTTGTTTGAATGTGTTTGACTTTCTTTTAACTCAATTAGCTTTGTTGAATGTGTTTGAGTTTCATTTGACTCAATTAGTTTGTTGAGTGCATTTGACATTCATTTGATTCAAAAAGCTTTGTTTGAATGTGTTTTACTTTCATTTGATTCTAAAAGCTTTGTTGAAAGTGTTTGACTTTCATTTGACTCAATTAGCTTTGTTGAATGCATTTGACTTTCATTTGAATCAAGAAGCTATGTTTGAATGTGTTTGACTTTCATTTGACTCAATTGGCTTTGTTGAATGCATTTGACTTTCATTTGATTCAACAAGCTTTGTTTGAATGTGTTTGACTTTCATTTGACTCAATTAGCTTCGTTGAATGTGTTTGACTTTCATTTGACTCAATTAGCTTTGTTGAATGCATTTGACTTTCATTTTAATCAAAAAGCTTTGTTTGAATGTGTTTGACTTTCATTTGACTCGATTAGCTTTGTTGAAAGTGTTTGACTTTTGTTTGACTCAATTAGCTTTGTTGAATGCATTTGACTTTAATTTGATTCAAAAAGCTTTATTTGAATGTGTTTGACTTTCATTTGACTCAATTGGCTTTGTTGAATGCATTTGACTTTCATTTGATTCAAAAAGCTTTGTTTGAATGTGTTTGACTTTCTTTTAACTCAATTAGCTTTGTTGAATGTGTTTGAGTTTCATTTGACTCAATTAGCTTTGTTGAATGCATTTGACATTCATTTGATTCAAAAAGCTTTGTTTGAATGTGTTTTACTTTCATTTGATTCTAAAAGCTTTGTTGAAAGTGTTTGACTTTAATTTGACTCAATTAGCTTTGTTGAATGCATTTGACTTTCATTTGAATAGAGAAGATATGTTTGAATGTGTTTGACTTTCATTTGACTCAATTGGCTTTGTTGAATGCATTTGACTTTCATTTGATTCTAAAAGCTTTGTTTGAATGTGTTTGACTTTCCTTTGACTCAATTAGCTTCGTTGAATGTGTTTGACCTTCATTTGACTCAATTAGCATTGTGGAATGCAATTGACATTCATTTGATTCAAAAAGCTTTGTTCGAATATATTTGACTTTATGTTTGATTCTAAAAGCTTGACGAAAGTGTTTGACTTTCATTTGACTCAATTAGCTTTGTTGAATTCATTTGATTTTCATTTGATTCAAAAAGCTTTGTTTGAATGTGTTTGACTTTCATTTGATTCTAAAAGCTTTGTTGAAAGTGTTTGACTTTCATTTGACTCAATTAGCTTTGTTGAATGCATTTGACTTTCATTTTAATCAAAAAGCTTTGTTTGAATGTGTTTGACTTTCATTTGACTCAATTAGCTTTGTTGAAAGTGTTTGACTTTTGTTTGACTCAATTAGCTTGGTTGAATGCATTTGACTTTAATTTGATTCAAAAAGCTTTATTTGAATGTGTTTGACTTTCATTTGACTCAATTGGCTTTGTTGAATGCATTTGACTTTCATTTGATTCAAAAAGCTTTGTTTGAATGTGTTTGACTTTCTTTTAACTCAATTAGCTTTGTTGAATGTGTTTGAGTTTCATTTGACTCAATTAGCTTTGTTGAATGCATTTGACATTCATTTGATTCAAAAAGCTTTGTTTGAATGTGTTTTACTTTCATTTGATTCTAAAAGCTTTGTTGAAAGTGTTTGACTTTCATTTGTCTCAATTAGCTTTGTTGAATGCATTTGACTTTCATTTGAATAGAGAAGATATGTTTGAATGTGTTTGACTTTCATTTGACTCAATTGGCTTTGTTGAATGCATTTGACTTTCATTTGATTCTAAAAGCTTTGTTTGAATGTGTTTGACTTTCCTTTGACTCAATTAGCTTCGTTGAATGTGTTTGACCTTCATTTGACTCAATTAGCATTGTGGAATGCAATTGACATTCATTTGATTCAAAAAGCTTTGTTCGAATATATTTGACTTTATGTTTGATTCTAAAAGCTTGACGAAAGTGTTTGACTTTCATTTGACTCAATTAGCTTTGTTGAATTCATTTGATTTTCATTTGATTCAAAAAGCTTTGTTTGAATGTGTTTGACTTTCATTTGATTCTAAAAGCTTTGTTGAAAGTGTTTGACTTTCATTTGACTCAATTAGCTTTGTTGAATGCATTTGACTTTCATTTTAATCAAAAAGCTTTGTTTGAATGTGTTTGACTTTCATTTGACTCAATTAGCTTTGTTGAAAGTGTTTGACTTTTGTTTGACTCAATTAGCTTTGTTGAATGCATTTGACTTTAATTTGATTCAAAAAGCTTTATTTGAATGTGTTTGACTTTCATTTGACTCAATTGGCTTTGTTGAATGCATTTGACTTTCATTTGATTCTAAAAGCTTTGTTTGAATGTGTTTGACTTTCCTTTGACTCAATTAGCTTCGTTGAATGTGTTTGACCTTCATTTGACTCAATTAGCATTGTGGAATGCAATTGACATTCATTTGATTCAAAAAGCTTTGTTCGAATATATTTGACTTTATGTGTGATTCTAAAAGCTTGACGAAAGTGTTTGACTTTCATTTCACTCAATTAGCTTTGTTGAATTCATTTGATTTTCATTTGATTCAAAAAGCTTTGTTTGAATGTGTTTGACTTTCATTTGATTCTAAAAGCTTTGTTGAAAGTGTTTGACTTTCATTTGACTCAATTAGCTTTGTTGAATGCATTTGACTTTCATTTTAATCAAAAAGCTTTGTTTGAATGTGTTTGACTTTCATTTGACTCAATTAGCTTTGTTGAAAGTGTTTGACTTTCGTTTGACTCAATTAGCTTTGTTGAATGCATTTGACTTTAATTTGATTCAAAAAGCTTTATTTGAATGTGTTTGACTTTCATTTGACTCAATTGGCTTTTTTGAATGCATTTGACTTTCATTTGATTCAAAAAGCTTTGTTTGAATGTGTTTGACTTTCTTTTAACTCAATTAGCTTTGTTGAATGTGTTTGACTTTCATTTGACTTAATTAGCTTTGTTGAATGCATATGACATTCATTTGATTCAAAAAGCTTTGTTTGAATGTGTTTTACTTTCATTGATTCTAAAAGCTTTGTTGAAAGGGTTTGACTTTCATTTGACTTAATTAGCTTTGTTGAATGCATTTGACTTTCATTTGATTCAAAAAGCTTTGTTTGAATGTGTTTGATTTTTTTTGACACAATTAGCTTCGTTGAATGTGTTTGACTTTCATTTGACTGAATTAGCATTGTGGAATGCAAATGACTTCCATTTGATTCAAAAAGCTTTGTTTGAATGTGTTTGTCTTTTATTTGAATCAAGAAGCTATGTTTGAATGTGTTTGACTTTCATTTGACTCAATTGGCTTTGTTGAATACATTTGACTTTCATTTGATTCAAAAAGCTTTGTTTGAATGTGTTTGACTTTGACTCAATTAGCTTCGTTGAATGTGTTTGACTTTCATTTGACTCAATTAGCATTGTGGAATGCAATTGACTTTCATTTGATTCAAAAAGCTTTGTTTGAATGTATTTGACTTTCATTTGATTCTAAAAGCTTTGATGAAAGTGTTTGACTTTCATTTAACTCAATTCGCTTTGTTGAATTCATTTGATTTTCATTTGATTCAAAAAGCTTTGTTTGAATGTGTTTGACTTTCATTTGATTCTAAAAGCTTTGTTGAAAGTGTTTGACTTTCATTTGACTCAATTAGCTTTGTTGAATGCATTTGACTTTCATTTGAATCAAAAAGCTTTGTTTGAATGTGTTTGACTTTTATTTGACTCAATTAGCTTTGTTGAAAGTGTTTGACTTTCATTTGACTCAATTAGCTTTGTTGAATGCATTTTACTTTCATTTGATTCAAAAAGCTTTGTTTGAATGTGTTTGACTTTATTTTGACTCAATTAGCTTTGTTGAATGTGTTTGACTTTCATTTAACTCAATTAGCATTGTGGAATGCAATTGACTTTCATTTGATTCAAAAAGCTTTGATTGAATGTATTTGACTTTCATTTGATTCCAAACGCTTTGTTGAAAGTGTTTGACTTTCATTTGACTCAATTAGCTTTGTTGAATGCATTTGACTTTCATTTGAATCAAGAAGCTTTATTTGAATGTGTTTGACTTTCATTTGACTCAATTGGCTTTGTTGAATGCATTTGACTTTCATTTGATTCAAAAAGCTTTGTTTGAATGTGTTTGACTTTCATTTGACTCAATTAGCTTCGTTGAATGTGTTTGACTTTCATTTGACTTAATTAGCATTGTGGAATGCAATTGACTTTGATTTGATTCAAAAAGCTTTGTTTGAATGTATTTGACTTTCATTTTAGTCTAAAAGCTTTGATGAAAGTGTTTGACTTTCATTTGACTCAATTAGCTTTGTTGAATTCATTTGATTTTCGTTTGATTCAAAAAGCTTTGTTTGAATGTATTTTACTTTCATTTGATTCTAAAAGCTTTGTTGAAAGTGTTTGACTTTCATTTGACTCAATTAGCTTTGTTGAATGCATTTGACTTTCATTTGAATCAAGAAGCTATGTTTGAATGTGTTTGACTTTCATTTGACTCAATTGGCTTTGTTGAATGCATTTGACTTTCATTTGATTCAACAAGCTTTGTTTGAATGTGTTTGACTTTCATTTGACTCAATTAGCTTCGTTGAACGTGTTTGACCTTCATTTGACTCAATTAGCATTGTGGAATGCAATTGACATTCATTTGATTCAAAAAGCTTTGTTTGAATATATTTGACTTTATGTTTGATTCTAAAAGCTTTGACGAAAGTGTTTGACTTTCATTTGACTCAATTAGCTTTGTTGAATTCATTTGATTTTCATTTGATTCAAAAAGCTTTGTTTGAATGTGTTTGACTTTCATTTGATTCTAAAAGCTTTGTTGAAAGTGTTTGACTTTCATTTAACTCAATTAGCTTTGTTGAATGCATTTGACTTTCATTTTAATCAAAAAGCTTTGTTTGAATGTGTTTGACTTTCATTTGACTCAATTAGCTTTGTTGAAAGTGTTTGACTTTTGTTTGACTCAATTAGCTTTGTTGAATGCATTTGACTTTAATTTGATTCAAAAAGCTTTATTTGAATGTGTTTGACTTTCATTTGACTCAATTGGCTTTGGTGAATGCATTTGACTTTCATTTGATTCAAAAAGCTTTGTTTGAATGTGTTTGACTTTCTTTTAACTCAATTAGCTTTGTTGAATGTGTTTGAGTTACATTTGACTCAATTAGCTTTGTTGAATGCATTTGACATTCATTTGATTCAAAAACCTTTGTTTGAATATGTTTTACTTTCATTTGATTCTAAAAGCTTTGTTGAAAGTGTTTGACTTTCATTTGACTCAATTAGCTTTGTTGAATGCATTTGACTTTCATTTGAATAGAGAAGATATGTTTGAATGTGTTTGACTTTCATTTGACTCAATTGGCTTTGTTGAATACATTTGACTTTCATTTGATTCTAAAAGCTTTGTTTGAATGTGTTTGACTTTCCTTTGACTCAATTAGCTTCGTTGAATGTGTTTGACCTTCATTTGACTCAATTAGCATTGTGGAATGCAATTGACATTCATTTGATTCAAAAAGCTTTGTTCGAATATATTTGACTTTATGTTTGATTCTAAAAGCTTGACGAAAGTGTTTGACTTTCATTTGACTCAATTAGGTTTGTTGAATTCATTTGATTTTCATTTGATTCAAAAAGCTTTGTTTAAATGTGTTTGACTTTCTTTTGATTCTAAAAGCTTTGTTGAAAGTGTTTGACTTTCATTTGACTCAATTAGCTTTGTTGAATGCATTTGACTTTCATTTTAATCAAAAAGCTTTGTTTGAATGTGTTTGACTTTCATTTGACTCAATTAGCTTTGTTGAAAGTGTTTGACTTTCGTTTGACTCAATTAGCTTTGTTGAATGCATTTGACTTTAATTTGATTCAAAAAGCTTTATTTGAATGTGTTTGACTTTCATTTGACTCAATTGGCTTTGTTGAATGCATTTGACTTTCATTTGATTCAAAAAGCTTTGTTTGAATGTGTTTGACTTTCATTTGACTCAATTAGCTTCGTTGAATGTGTTTGACTTTCATTTGACTCAATTAGCATTGTGGAATGCAATTGACTTTGATTTGATTCAAAAAGCTTTGTTTGAATGTATTTGACTTTCATTTTATTCTAAAAGCTTTGATGAAAGTGTTTGACTTTCATTTGACTCAATTAGCTTTGTTGAATTCATTTGATTTTCGTTTGATTCAAAAAGCTTTGTTTGAATGTATTTTACTTTCATTTGATTCTAAAAGCTTTGTTGAAAGTGTTTGACTTTCATTTGACTCAATTAGCTTTGTTGAATGCATTTGACTTTCATTTGAATCAAGAAGCTATGTTTGAATGTGTTTGACTTTCATTTGACTCAATTGGCTTTGTTGAATGCATTTGACTTTCATTTGATTCAAAAAGCTTTGTTAAAATGTGCTTGACTTTCATTTGACTCAATTAGCTTTGTTGAAAGTGTTTGACTTTCATTTGACTCAATTAGCTTTGTTGAATGCATTTGACTTTCATTTGAATCAAGAAGCTTTATTTGAATGTGTTTGACTTTCATTTGACTCAATTGGCTTTGTTGAATGCATTTGACTTTCATTTGATTCAAAAAGCTTTGTTTGAATGTGTTTGACTTTCTTTTAACTCAATTAGCTTTGTTGAATGTGTTTGAGTTTCATTTGACTCAATTAGTTTGTTGAGTGCATTTGACATTCATTTGATTCAAAAAGCTTTGTTTGAATGTGTTTTACTTTCATTTGATTCTAAAAGCTTTGTTGAAAGTGTTTGACTTTCATTTGACTCAATTAGCTTTGTTGAATGCATTTGACTTTCATTTGAATCAAGAAGCTATGTTTGAATGTGTTTGACTTTCATTTGACTCAATTGGCTTTGTTGAATGCATTTGACTTTCATTTGATTCAACAAGCTTTGTTTGAATGTGTTTGACTTTCATTTGACTCAATTAGCTTCGTTGAATGTGTTTGACCTTCATTTGACTCAATTAGCATTGTGGAATGCAATTGACATTCATTTGATTCAAAAAGCTTTGTTTGAATATATTTGACTTTATGTTTGATTCTAAAAGCTTTGACGAAAGTGTTTGACTTTCATTTGACTCAATTAGCTTTGTTGAATTCATTTGATTTTCATTTGATTCAAAAAGCTTTGTTTGAATGTGTTTGACTTTCATTTGATTCTAAAAGCTTTGTTGAAAGTGTTTGACTTTCATTTAACTCAATTAGCTTTGTTGAATGCATTTGACTTTCATTTTAATCAAAAAGCTTTGTTTGAATGTGTTTGACTTTCATTTGACTCAATTAGCTTTGTTGAAAGTGTTTGACTTTTGTTTGACTCAATTAGCTTTGTTGAATGCATTTGACTTTAATTTGATTCAAAAAGCTTTATTTGAATGTGTTTGACTTTCATTTGACTCAATTGGCTTTGGTGAATGCATTTGACTTTCATTTGATTCAAAAAGCTTTGTTTGAATGTGTTTGACTTTCTTTTAACTCAATTAGCTTTGTTGAATGTGTTTGAGTTACATTTGACTCAATTAGCTTTGTTGAATGCATTTGACATTCATTTGATTCAAAAAGCTTTGTTTGAATATGTTTTACTTTCATTTGATTCTAAAAGCTTTGTTGAAAGTGTTTGACTTTCATTTGACTCAATTAGCTTTGTTGAATGCATTTGACTTTCATTAGAATAGAGAAGATATGTTTGAATGTGTTTGACTTTCATTTGACTCAATTGGCTTTGTTGAATGCATTTGACTTTCATTTGATTCTAAAAGCTTTGTTTGAATGTGTTTGACTTTCCTTTGACTCAATTAGCTTCGTTGAATGTGTTTGACCTTCATTTGACTCAATTAGCATTGTGGAATGCAATTGACATTCATTTGATTCAAAAAGCTTTGTTCGAATATATTTGACTTTATGTTTGATTCTAAAAGCTTGACGAAAGTGTTTGTCTTTCATTTGACTCAATTAGGTTTGTTGAATTCATTTGATTTTCATTTGATTCAAAAAGCTTTGTTTGAATGTGTTTGACTTTCTTTTGATTCTAAAAGCTTTGTTGAAAGTGTTTGACTTTCATTTGACTCAATTAGCTTTGTTGAATGCATTTGACTTTCATTTTAATCAAAAAGCTTTGTTTGAATGTGTTTGACTTTCATTTGACTCAATTAGCTTTGTTGAAAGTGTTTGACTTTCGTTTGACTCAATTAGCTTTGTTGAATGCATTTGACTTTAATTTGATTCAAAAAGCTTTATTTGAATGTGTTTGACTTTCATTTGACTCAATTGGCTTTTTTGAATGCATTTGACTTTCATTTGATTCAAAAAGCTTTGTTTGAATCTGTTTGACTTTCTTTTAACTCAATTAGCGTTGTTGAATGTGTTTGACTTTCATTTGACTTAATTAGCTTTGTTGAATGCATATGACATTCATTTGATTCAAAAAGCTTTGTTTGAATGTGTTTTACTTTCATTTGATTCTAAAAGCTTTGTTGAAAGGGTTTGACTTTCATTTGACTCAATTAGCTTTGTTGAATGCATTTGACTTTCATTTGATTCAAAAAGCTTTGTTTGAATGTGTTTGACTTTCATTTGACACAATTAGCTTCGTTGAATGTGTTTGACTTTCATTTGACTGAATTAGCATTGTGGAATGCAAATGACTTCCATTTGATTCAAAAAGCTTTGTTTGAATGTGTTTGTCTTTTATTTGAATCAAGAAGCTATGTTTGAATGTGTTTGACTTTCATTTGACTCAATTAGCATTGTGGAATGCAATTGACTTTCATTTGATTCAAAAAGCTTTGTTTGAATGTATTTGACTTTCATTTGATTCTAAAAGCTTTGATGAAAGTGTTTGACTTTCATTTGACTCAATTCGCTTTGTTGAATTCATTTGATTTTCATTTGATTCAAAAAGCTTTGTTTGAATGTGTTTGACTTTCATTTGATTCTAAAAGCTTTGTTGAAAGTGTTTGACTTTCATTTGACTCAATTAGCTTTGTTGAATGCATTTGACTTTCATTTGAATCAAAAAGCTTTGTTTGAATGTGTTTGACTTTCATTTGACTCAATTAGCTTTGTTGAAAGTGTTTGACTTTCATTTGACTCAATTAACTTTGTTGAATGCATTTTACTTTCATTTGATTCAAAAAGCTTTGTTTGAATGTGTTTGACTTTATTTTGACTCAATTAGCTTTGTTGAATGTGTTTGACTTTCATTTAACTCAATTAGCATTGTGGAATGCAATTGACTTTCATTTGATTCAAAAAGCTTTGATTGAATCTATTTGACTTTTATTTGATTCTAAACGCTTTGTTGAAAGTGTTTGACTTTCATTTGACTCAATTAGCTTTGTTGAATGCATTTGACTTTCATTTGAATCAAGAAACTTTATTTGAATGTGTTTGACTTTCATTTGACTCAATTGGCTTTGTTGAATGCATTTGAATTTCATTTGATTCAAAAAGCTTTGTTTGAATGTGTTTGACTTTCATTTGACTCAATTAGCTTCGTTGAATGTGTTTGACTTTCATTTGACTCAATTAGCATTGTGGAATGCAATTGACTTCGATTTGATTCAAAAAGCTTTGTTTGAATGTATTTGACTTTCATTTTATTCTAAAAGCTTTGATGAAAGTGTTTGACTTTCATTTGACTCAATTAGCTTTGTTGAATTCATTTGATTTTCGTTTGATTCAAAAAGCTTTGTTTGAATGTATTTTACTTTCATTTGATTCTAAAAGCTTTGTTGAAAGTGTTTGACTTTCATTTGACTCAATTAGCTTTGTTGAATGCATTTGACTTTCATTTAAATCAAGAAGCTATGTTTGAATGTGTTTGACTTTCATTTGACTCAATTGGCTCTGTTGAATGCATTTGACTTTCATTTGATTCAAAAAGCTTTGTTTGAATGTGCTTGACTTTCATTTGACTCAATTAGCTTGGTTGAAAGTGTTTGACTTTCATTTGACTCAATTAGCTTCGTTGAATGCATTTGACTTTCATTTGTATCAAGAAGCTTTATTTAAATGTGTTTGACTTTCATTTGACTCAATTGGCTTTGTTGAATGCATTTGACTTTCATTTGATTCAAAAAGCTTTGTTTGAATGTGTTTGACTTTCTTTTAACTCAATTAGCTTTGTTGAATGTGTTTGAGTTTCATTTGACTCAATTAGTTTGTTGAGTGCATTTGACATTCATTTGATTCAAAAAGCTTTGTTTGAATGTGTTTTACTTTCATTTGATTCTAAAAGCTTTGTTGAAAGTGTTTGACTTTCATTTGACTCAATTAGCTTTGTTGAATGCATTTGACTTTCATTTGAATCAAGAAGCTATGTTTGAATGTGTTTGACTTTCATTTGACTCAATTGGCTTTGTTGAATGCATTTGACTTTCATTTGATTCAACAAGCTTTGTTTGAATGTGTTTGACTTTCATTTGACTCAATTAGCTTCGTTGAATGTGTTTGACTTTCATTTGACTCAATTGGCATTGTGGAATGCAATTGACTTCGATTTGATTCAAAAAGCTTTGTTTGAATGTATTTGACTATCATTTTATTCTAAAAGCTTTGATGAAAGTGTTTGACTTTCATTTGACTCAATTAGATTTGTTGATTCATTTGATTTTCGTTTGATTCAAAAAGCTTTGTTTGAATGTATTTTACTTTCTTTTGATTCTAAAAGCTTTGTTGAAAGTGTTTGACTTTCATTTGACTCAATTAGCTTTGTTGAATGCATTTGACTTTCATTTCAATCAAGAAGCTATGTTTGAATGTGTTTGACTTTCATTTGACTCAATTGGCGTTGTTGAATGCATTTGACTTTAATTTGATTCAAAAAGCTTTATTTGAATGAGCTTGACTTTCATTTGACTCAATTAGCTTTGTTGAAAGTGTTTGACTTTCATTTGACTCAATTAGCTTCGTTAAATGCATTTGACTTTCATTTGAATCAAGAACCTTTATTTGAATGTGTTTGACTTTCATTTGACTCAATTGGCTTTGTTGAATGCATTTGACTTTCATTTGATTCAAAAAGCTTTGTTTGAATGTGTTTGACTTTCTTTTAACTCAATTAGCTTTGTTGAATGTGTTTGAGTTTCATTTGATTCAATTAGCTTTGTTGAATGCATTTGACATTCATTTGATTCAAAAAGCTTTGTTTGAATGTTATACTTTCATTTGATTCTAAAAGCTTTGTTGAAAGTGTTTGACTTTCATTTGACTCAATTAGCTTTGTTGAATGCATTTGACTTTCATTTGAATCAAGAAGCTATGTTTGAATGTGTTTGACTTTCATTTGACTCAATTGGCTTTGTTGAATGCATTTGACTTTCATATGATTCAAAAAGCTTTGTTTGAATGTGTTTGACTTTCATTTGACTCAATTAGCTTCGTTGAATGTGTTAGACTTTCATTTGACACAATTAGCATTGTGGAATGCAATTGACTTTCATTTGATTCAAAAAGCTTTGTTTGAATGTATTTGACTTTCATTTGATTCTAAAAGCTTTGATGAAAGTGTTTGACTTTCATTTGACTCAATTAGCTTTATTGAATGCATTTGACTTTCATTTGAATCAAAAAACTTTGTTGAAAGTGTTTGACTTTCATTTGACTCAATTAGCTTTGTTGAAAGTGTTTGACTTTCATTTGACTCAATTAGCTTTGTTGAATGCATTTGACTTTCATTTGATTCAAAAAGCTTTGTTTGAATGTGTTAGACTTTCTTTTGACTCAATTATCTTTGTTGAATGTGTTTGACTTTCATATGACTCAATTAGCATTGTGGAATGCAATTGACTTCCATTTGATTTAAAAAGCTTTATTTGAATGTATTTGACTTTCAATTGATTCAAAACGCTTTGTTGAAAGTGTTTGACTTTCATTTAACTTAATTAGCTTTGTTGAACGCATTTGACTTTCATTTGATTCAAAAAGCTTTATTTGAATGTGTATGACTTTCATTTGACTCAATTAGCTTTGTTGAAATTGTTTGACTTTCATTTGACTCAATTAGCTTTGTTGAATGCATTTGACTTTCATTTGATTCAAAAAGCTTTGTTTGAATGTGTTTAACTTTCTTTTGACTCAATTAGCTTTGTTGAATGTGTTTGACTTTCATTTGACTCAATTAGGATTGTGGAATGCAATTGACTTCCATTTGATTTAAAAAGCTTTGTTTGAATGTATTTGACTTTCATTTGATTCAAAACGCTTTGTTGAAAGTGTTTGACTTTCATTTGACTCAATTAGCTTTGTTGAATGCATTTGACTTTCATTTGATTCAAAAAGCTTTGTTTGAATGTGTTTTACTTTCTGTAGACACCCATTTGTGTCTCCCCAAAACCAAACCCAGTGATGAATGCCTTGTGCGTTGTGTTGTTATCGAATTAGGTGAAAGTGATTCGAAAGTCAAGTGTCGCGGGATAGACAAGAAAGCCTTTCATTCTGTATTTTCTTTGTCTTTAGAAGCTATATGTCAACAATGGTACTTTTTTCTGGACAAAGAGAAGATCTCCAATTGGGAAGAAATAAAAAATGCTTTCATCGATAGATATAAATGTAACATTCAAGTTGAAACTGACCATAGACAGCTTGAGATGCTAAGACAAAAAGAAAATGAAAGTTTCACTTCCTTTTTCAACAAGTGGAGGGAAATTTCCGCTAATATGATTAATGTCCCTACTGAGAAGGAGGCTGCGAGGTTGTTTATCAAGAATCTACAAGAGAAGTATTCGAAACATTTGAGATACCAACACAATTTGAACACTTTCAAGGCCATCTATGACATAGGCATTGGGATTGAAGATGACCTTGCAAAACAAAAAGCTACTAACAATAGTAACCAAAGTGGCTGGAAAGGAAAGAGGAACGACGATCCTTCTTCTTCTGAAAACACCTACTCTAGTAACAATGTTAGTGCCTTTGACCTGATGTGGCTAGGAATGGTAAGTCAAGGTCGAATCCCAAGGGAATGATGTTAAGTGCACGAAGTCTAGATTAAGCTATTTCGGAAACAAAATGGGTTTGAAGTAGGACTAGGTCTAAACTAGGTATGCAAACTTGTATTTAATCGATCTAAAACACTAGGTCAATGGATCCACATACATTCACAATGGAATTGGTAATTTGGGAGGTCAAACCGACTAAGTCAATCGATATGAGGGAAAACTATCATGTATCCAAAAGAGCATGCTAAGGTGGTCCACCTAGAGGTCTAACTAGCGTCAACTATGCTAAACACTAACTAGGGAACATAACAAAGCACCTCAATCGTGAAATTGCAAGTCTACTAATAAATTGTCCGTGTCATAGCATACTTACAATGCAATCTAGTGTATTAATCAAAGATGGCCAAACCTCAATTAATCACACACATGCACATGAAAAATCAACCAATTTAATCATATCATCAACTCCATCAATTATCCCCAAATTACACTATTCCATCATTCATGCATGCTTCACCATCTCCCTAGCTAGAGAACTACTCACTAGCCATAGAAATGAAGATCAAAACTACAACATTCATCAAATTAATCATCAACATGCTTGAATTCAAAGATTAAACCAACAATCAATCAAAATCAATCAAAATTCAATCAATAACCAAATCAATCATCAACAATATGAAAAACTAATGAAATCAACTAAAATCAAAATTGAATTGAGATTAAGAAGAAGATCCTTACAAAACTTTGATCAAAAGATCAAATACAATGATGAATTCTTGAACAAACACCAAAGATCATGAGTTTCTCTCTCTAGTTCTTGAATTTCTCTCTCTAAAATTCTCCAAAAACTAACTATCTAATTCAATCTAAAAATTTCCTCTCTAAAAATAGGTAGAAATAACTATATATACAAGGAGGAGGTCGGTAAAGACGCCCAAAAATAGACCCTCGTAAGTGCGGGCGCTCGGAGGAGGGAGAAAGGCACGCACGGGACACACCCAGGCATGTGCGCCCGCACGTACCTGGTGTGCGCCCGCACACGACCACTGTGCGGCCGCACACTCCCTGTGTGCGCCCGCACGTTCCTGGGTTTCCTCCCCTTCTTCTCTTCGTCCTAGCTCAAGTGATGCACGCACCTATGATGATGATGATGGAGGACAAGGTGGGCAGAAACTTTCTTGAACTTCTTGAATAATGAAAGCCATGAATAAGGCACAAACAAAGCCTTGAAGCTTGCCCCTTGGATCCACCTTTGACTTGAAACTTCTTGCACCTTCTCTAGGCATAAAAGAAATGAAAAATCGTGGAGAGGAGGCTCGGGAATTCTAAGACAATCGATTACCACCTACAAGCAAAAGATAAAAAACAAGTAAAAGAGAAAAATAACAAATAAACTAGAAAAAGACATGAAAAAGAGAAATAAACTATAAAAAGCATAAAATGAGGAAAACAAGAATAAAACCAAGGAAAACTAAAGAAAAGAGAGATAAAATGAAATAAAAATCATCCAAAAAGAAACCAAATGAGTGCCAAAAATGTCACTCATCATGACCTCAATGAAGTCTTAGCCACGAATAACCAAGAATCTAAGAAAGAATTAAGGAAAGAATTCACTCCTATTGGGATGAGCTATGATATTGCCTTCGATCGACTCCATACTAAAGGGCTCATTACTCCCATTGGACCTATTCAAGATCCCACACCTGAAAAGAGATTGCCTAGTTGGAATCCAGATGCACATTGTAAGTACCATCAAGGTAGGGGTCATACTACTGAGAGCTGTTGGAAGCTAAAGGAGGCCATCCAATATTTGATCGACAATAACAAACTTCCTATACCTCCAGTCGGCAAGAAGACCGGGTGATGATAAAGCACAAGAAAAGAGGCGAGCTTCAACGACAAGATTTTGTGACCTCTTTCTTCTATTTCTTTTTTTTCCTTCTTTACTTTCCCCAATAAAGTCTAGCATAGGCACCTTGCATTTTCCTTAGATTTACTTTGTAAGTTTTTTCTTTTTTCCCTTTTAATAAAATGAGCATTTTATTTCCTTGAATATGATCATTGCATTGCATTTTCAAAAAAAAAATAATAATAATAAAAATAATAAATAAATAAATAAAAATCGCCGAATTAAGCACAAGGTATACCAATGATTTGAGGCACCCCTTGTAGCCATGTCATATCGTCTTCACCCTTTAATTATATATAATCTTTTTTCCATGTCATATCGTCTTCACCCTTTAATTATATATAATCTTTTTTTTGATAAACCACTTTGAGCCTCGTCTAACGATAGACCTTTCATTTTTTTTTCAACCCACATCTACTTAACCTTGGGAGGGGATGGTGTGCAACTTATGCAAGTTCTAAATACAAAAGCTAGAGTGATCTCAAAATAATAAAATAAAAATAATAAAAGTGTACAAAAGGGCAAGTGTTCCAATGTCTTTGATATGAAAATATCTTTGATAAGAACATGTCTCAGATTGCGTTTCTTATCGAGTGCTCGGTACCGTGCCTGAGAAACATGAATGCCAAGTGAGTGATAGACCGCATGATCGAGATTGCCCACACTAAAAATGAAAAAATGCGAATATGAAAATAAATGCAAAAGCAAAAATAAAAGAAAAGAGCAAAAAATAAAAAAAATAAAAAGAAAGAAAGCTCAAAAGTGAGAAAAAACCTCAAGCATAAAAATACAAAGATTCAAATTAAAAGCAAGGTTGCACACCTTGGGGGGCTTATTTAGGGTCTTGAGCTTTTATCCCCTTCTTCTCTAACCTTTAGCCTAACCACGTTACAACCCTTAAAAAGACCTTTTTGAGGTATACACACACTTGTGTGAGGTTCGGTTAGAGCTACGTTTGGCCTGATTCCTAACGGATACGTAGGCAACCTCATATTGAGGTGCGGCCATAATAAAAATGCATTCATTTTCACATTCACACACTTACACCATGATCATATCAAGGGATCTCCAATGCTCATCCCTATTTAATTACTTAGAGCTAGACTTGGGGGCTTGATCCTTACATCATTAGCCTACCTAGCCTAAGAGTCATCATTATTTGACTCTTAGCAAATAATACTTTTCCATACACTTAGCTTTTGCAGCTTGACTTTAGTGTCACTTTCACACACATCACAGATACATGACCAAATAGACTTCCAACTAGGAACCCTTTGTCACGAATTCTTAACATAACGTTGAAGCATGCTTTGTCATATCACAAATCACTCATCGCTTATAATCATCATTGCATCAAAGTATGAAGTGCTTAGCCTCCATGCCTAAGTTACCTAAATACTTTCATAATCGAGTCAATTAAAATAGTTTAGGATGAATTAATCCTTGCACCTTGAGGGATAGTATCAAATGCATATACTTGATTAAGCTCATTCAACATGCACCATTAAACACTTCGATTCTTTTTCGCGTCTTTCTTTTTTGGGAGAAAGTCGGTACCCTCCACAAAAATGACGGAAAATTTTTGCTTTTTTGCATTTTCGAGTCATGTACATTGAGTCATGTTGTGTCAAACGATTTGAGTTAAGTCATGTCAAATCAATGAGTCAAGCAACACTAAGCCTTAGGTCAACCCTAAGATAATAAAAGATGAGCAAAGTCCTATAGTCTGAAATATAGATGCAGGTACATTCCAGCGAGCAAGAATATTCCCGGATTTTTTCGAAAAACCGCGAATATAGATATATGAGATTCTTCCAAGATGAGAGGAGTTTGAGCAAAAATTATATGGATCAGTAAATCATAAGTGAAGAGCCTTAATTTGCAAAAGAATTGAGCAGATTTGGTTGTAAGGAAACGACCAAATTGAAAGTTCGGAGAGAAACCGAGCAATGAACAACAGAGCAGCGAAATGAGAAAGAAGAAGAAGAAGACGGGTTTTTAAAACCCCGATTCTGTCGCCAAATGATAGAATTGTCGCGAGGCGACAGATGCAAATGCTCGCGACAGGAACTTTTGGTCAGCGCTGGAGCGGCGACAGAGTGCCGGGCCTCTCCTTATGGTTTTGTGGGTCCATTTTAGTAATTTGGGTTCCTTGGTACGCCAGTTAGCCCCTTTAAGTAATTGACATGATTTAGTCAGCTTGATCAAATGCACTGAGTGATCGACTTGATGAAAGATCGTCTCACTTTAGCTTAAAGCGCCTAAGTATTGGCTCATAATAAGGCACCGAAATAATGGTTCAACAAATAAGGCGCCGAAATAATGGTTCAAGTCACCGAAATAATGGTTCAAAGCACCGAAATATAGGTTCAATAAACGCACCAAAGTAATGGTTCACAAAGGCAAAAGCACCAAAGTACTGGCACAAATATAAAAACAATGATAAATAATGATATTAAGGGTCAATAGGTAAAGTGATTCTTTAACAATGTCTCAACATAAGGGGAAATTGTTTAGCGGCGAAGTACGGTCGTGACGAGGTAGTGTCACAAATGGTGGAGATGGGGAAGCAAGGTTACCTTCGGCGATCCCTCAAGGTAAAGAAGAGATTGTCTATAGCGGCGACATACTGCTGTGGCGACGTATGGCCACACCCAGGAGATGACGACATACAGTTATTTTCGATGATGTTCCCGAAATACTGTGGAGGTTTATCACCAAGGATATTGAAGGCGACGACATATGGTTATCTTCAAGGATGGCGTTCACGAGGCACGGTGGAGGTTGTCACAAACAACAAAAGAAGCAACAACAAAACGGTTACTCCAGAGACGTGTGCTCGACGGTGCAAGATACGCGTTTCTTAACTCTTTTATCTGTTTTAACTAATGATTAGTTTTGCAGGTATCGGCGTTATAAGAATGATTTGGAATTGCAGAACATTTTGAATCATTCTCCGTCCCTATCGCTACTTTGACTTTCGTTTTTGAAACATAAGTTTCTCCAAACTCAGTCAAAGTGGGGGCTTCTGTAGACACCCATTTGTGTCTCCCCAAAACCAAACCCAGTGATGAATTCCTTGTGCGTTGTGTTGTTATCGAATTAGGTGAAAGTGATTCGAAAGTCAAGTGTCGCGGTTTAGTTTTAATTAATTTCTTTTGTCTCTGTTTTTGAAAATGACTTTATTTATTTGAAAATGTCCATTTCAGTTTATTTTGGTCCATGATAAGGGTCCAATAATGGTGTAGTTGGATGGAGCTCGAAAAGACCTTTCCAACGATATGTTATAAGCCCAATTCCGATGAATATTGAGGAAGTTATGGCCAAAATACTAAACTGGGCCCAGTGTTTTATTTAAATACGGCCCAATGATCTAGAGGAGGGCCCAATATTAATTACTATTCCTAAAATTATTAGGATTAATTATAGTTTTCTTGAAGTTTCTAGAAAGTTCCTTTTAATTCTAATATTGATAGGATTAATATTAAATTATCTTTAAAGGTTTTTTATTTGGAATAAAATATTATTTTGTTATCTTAAAATATGTATTTTATCTTCCGTACGGATTCCGTAGATCAAGTTGATTAAAGATCAGATTCCGTGTGAAGAAAAACGCGCTTATACAGGCTGTCGCCGCGCGACAGACATTGTCGCGTCGTGACAGAGTTAATTCCTGGCGACAGCGTGGAGTTTTATTCCTTATCAAATTCCGTGATTTTCCGGATTATTTTCATTATAAATAGCGTCCGAACTCCTGTTTTCAGAATCATCAATCACTATCAATTCTTATTCTTTTCTCTCTTGAGCAATTCATGCTTTCTTTCTCTCTTTTCTAAGCTAGTTTTTACATACAATATTCCGCATACATTAGACTTAGAATCACCTATCCAAGTTCGAAGTTGCCTTCGCCCTAGACGTGCAAGGTTTGATATTTTCTGAGGGTTTGGTCCAAAACTAGTCAAAACTTTATTTAACTTGATTTTAATTTAATTATTTAATTATTCCTTATTATTTTCATTGAAGTTTACTAACTTGTGTATTTTTTTATTAGAAAGAGGTACGAGGCTTCAAAGTATGTAATCTTATTACTCTCTTTCAATGTAGATTGCATGTTTATTATTGTTTTATAATTCCTAGTATCATGTTAGGATGTTTTTAATGCTTTCTAGTATCATGTTTAGGGTGCCTTTACTCTTTTCTAATGTCATGTTATCATGTTAGTACCATGTTAGGGTTAAAGCTTTGATCTTTATTACTTAGTGACATGCTAGGATTTGTTATTAATCTTGTTAGTATCATGCCTAGGATCTTGCTATCATTATCAAGCTTTATTATGCCCTATCATGCTATTATCATGATTATTGAATGTGTATGACTTTCATTTGCCTCAATTGGCTTTGTTGAATGCATTTGACTTTCATTTGATTCAAAAAGCTTTGTTTGAATGTGTTTGACTTTCTTTTAACTCAATTAGCTTTGTTGAATGTGTTTGAGTTTCATTTGACTCAATTAGCTTTGTTGAATGCATTTGACATTCATTTGATTCAAAAAGCTTTGTTTAAATGTGTTTTACTTTCATTTGATTCTAAAAGCTTTGTTGAAAGTGTTTGACTTTCATTTGACTCAATTAGCTTTGTTGAATGCATTTGACTTTCATTTGAATCAAAAAGCTATGTTTGAATGTGTTTGACTTTCATTTGACACAATTAGCATTGTGGAATGCAATTGACTTTCATTAGATTCAAAAAGCTTTGTTTGAATGTATTTGACTTTCATTTGATTCTAAAAGCTTTGATGAAAGTGTTTGACTTTCATTTGAGTCAATTAGCTTTGTTGAATTCATTTGATTTTCGTTTAATTCAAAAAGCTTTGTTTGAATGTATTTGACTTTCATTTGATTCTAAAAGCTTTGTTGAAAGTGGTTGACTTTCATTTAACTCAATTAGCTTTGTTGAATGCAATTGACTTTCATTTGAATCAAAAAGCTTTGTTTGAATGTGTTTGACTTTCATTTGACTCAATTAGCTTTGTTGAATGCATTTGACTTTCATTTAACTCAATTAGCTTTGTTGAATGCATTTGACTTTCATTTAACTCAATTAGCTTTGTTGAAAGTGTTTGACTTTCGTTTGACTTAATTAGCTTTGTTGAATGCATTTGACTTTCATTTGATTCAAAAAGCTTTGTCTGAATGTGTTTGACTTTCTTTTGACTCAATTAGCTTTGTTGACTGTGTTTGACTTTCATTTGACTTAATTAGCATTGTGGAATGCAATTGAATTTCATTTGATTCAAAAAGCTTTGATTGAATGTATTTGACTTTCATTTGATTCTAAACGCTTTGTTGAAAGTGTTTGACTTTCATTTGACTCATTTAGCTTTGTTGAATGCATTTGACTTTCATTTGAATCAAAAAGCTTTGTTTGAATGTTTTTGACTTTCATTTGACTCAATTAGCTTTGTTGAAAGTGTTTGATTTCATTTGACTCAATTAGCTTTGTTGAATGCATTTTACTTTCATTTGATTCAAAAAGCTTTGTTTCAATGTGTTTGACTTTCTTTTGACTCAATTAGCTTTGTTGAATGTGTTTGACTTTCATTTAACTCAATTAGCATTGTGGAATGCAATTGACTTTCATTTGATTCAAAAAGCTTTGATTGAATGTATATGACTTTTATTTGATTCTAAACGCTTTGTTGAAAGTGTTTGACTTTCATTTGACTCATTTAGCTTTATTGAATGCATTTGACTTTCATTTGATTCAAAAATTTTTGTTTGAATGTGTTTGACTTTCATTTGATTCTAAAAGCTTAGTTGAAAGTGTTTGTCTTTCATTTGACACAATTAGCTTTGTTGAATGCATTTGACTTTCATTTGAATCAAGAAACTTTATTTGAATGTGTTTGACTTTCATTTGACTCAATTGGCTTTGTTGAATGCATTTGACTTTCGTTTGATTCAAAAAGCTTTGTTTGAATGTGTTTGACTTTCATTTGACTCAATTAGCTTCGTTGAATGTGTTTGACTTTCATTTGACTCAATTAAATAGAATGTGTTTGACTTTCATTTAACTTAGTTAGCGTTGTTGAATACATTTGACTTTCATTTGATTCAAAAAGCTTTGTTTGAATGTGTTTGACTTTCATTTGATTCTAAAAGCTTTGTTGAAAGTGTTTGACTTTCATTTGACAGAATTAGCTTTGTTGAATGCATTTGACTTTCATTTGAATCAAGAAGCTTTATTTGAATGTGTTTGACTTTCATTTGACTCAATTGGCTTTGTTGAATGCATTTGACTTTCATTTGATTCAAAAAACTTTGTTTGAATGTGTTTCACTTTCATTTGACTCAATTAGCTTCGTTAAATGTGTTTGACTTTCATTTGACTCAATTAGCATTGTGGAATGCAATTGACTTCGAATTGATTCAAAAAGCTTAATTTAAATGTATTTGACTTTCATTTTATTCTAAAAGCTGTGATGAAAGTGTTTGACTTTTATTTGACTCAATTAGCTTTGTTGAATTCATTTGATTTTCGTTTTATACAAAAAGCTTTGTTTGAATGTATTTGACTTTCATTTGATACAAAAACCTTTGTTGAAAGTGTTTGACTTTCATTTAACTCAATTAGCTTTGTTGAATGCATTTGACTTTCATTTGAATCAAAAAGCTTTGTTTGAATGTGTTTGACTTTCATTTGACTCAATTAGCTTTGTTGAAAGTGTTTGATTTCATTTGACTCAATTAGCTTTGTTGAATGCATTTTACTTTCATTTGATTCAAAAAGCTTTGTTTCAATGTGTTTGACTTTCTTTTGACTCAATTAGCTTTGTTGAATGTGTTTGACTTTCATTTGACTCAATTAGCATTGTGGAATGCAATTGACTTTCATTTGATTCACAAAGCTTTGATTGAATGTATATGACTTTTATTTGATTCTAAACGCTTTGTTGAAAGTGTTTGACTTTCATTTGACTCAATTAGCTTTATTTGAATGCATTTGACTTTCATTTGATTCAAAAATTTTTGTTTGAATGTGTTTGACTTTCATTTGATTCTAAAAGCTTAGTTGAAAGTGTTTGTCTTTCATTTGACACAATTAGCTTTGTTGAATGCATTTGACTTTCATTTAAATCAAGAAACTTTATTTGAATGTGTTTGACTTTCATTTGACTCAATTGGCTTTGTTGAATGCATTTGACTTTCATTTGATTCAAAAGGCTTTGTTTGAATGTGTTTGACTTTCATTTGACTCAATTAGCTTCGTTGAATGTGTTTGACTTTCATTTGACTCAATTAGCATTGTGGAATGCAATGGACTTCCATTTGATTCAAAAAGCTTTGTTTGAATGTATTTAACTTTCATTTGATTCTAAAAGCTTTGATGAAAGTGTTTGACTTTCATTTGACTCAATTAGCTTTGTTGAAAGTGTTTGACTTTCATTTGACTCAATTAGCTTTGTTAAATTCATTTGATTTTCATTTTGATTCAAAAAGCTTTGTTTGAATGTGTTTGACTTTCATTTGATTCTAAAAGCTTTGTTGAAAGTGTTTGTCTTTCATTTGACACAATTAGCTTTGTTGAATGCATTTGACTTTCATTTGAATCAAGAAACTTTATTTGAATGTGTTTGACTTTCATTTGACTCAATTGGCTTTGTTGAATGCATTTGACTTTCGTTTGATTCAAAAAGCTTTGTTTGAATGTGTTTGACTTTCATTTGACTCAATTAGCTTCGTTGAATGTGTTTGACTTTCATTTGACTCAATTAAATAGAATGTGTTTGACTTTCATTTAACTTTGTTAGCGTTGTTGAATACATTTGACTTTCATTTGATTCAAAAAGCTTTGTTTGAATGTGTTTGACTTTCATTTGATTCTAAAAGCTTTGTTGAAAGTGTTTGACTTTCATTTGACAGAATTAGCTTTGTTGAATGCATTTGACTTTCATTTGAATCAAGAAGCTTTATTTGAATGTGTTTGACTTTCATTTGACTCAATTGGCTTTGTTGAATGCATTTGACTTTCATTTGATTCAAAAAACTTTGTTTGAATGTGTTTCACTTTCATTTGACTCAATTAGCTTCGTTAAATGTGTTTGACTTTCATTTGACTCAATTAGCATTGTGGAATGCAATTGACTTCGAATTGATTCAAAAAGCTTAATTTAAATGTATTTGACTTTCATTTTATTCTAAAAGCTGTGATGAAAGTGTTTGACTTTTATTTGACTCAATTAGCTTTGTTGAATTCATTTGATTTTCGTTTTATACAAAAAGCTTTGTTTGAATGTATTTGACTTTCATTTGATACAAAAATCTTTGTTGAAAGTGTTTGACTTTCATTTAACTCAATTAGCTTTGTTGAATGCATTTGACTTTCATTTGAATCAAAAAGCTTTGTTTGAATGTGTTTGACTTTCATTTGACTCAATTAGCTTTGTTGAAAGTGTTTGATTTCATTTGACTCAATTAGCTTTGTTGAATGCATTTTACTTTCATTTGATTCAAAAAGCTTTGTTTCAATGTGTTTGACTTTCTTTTGACTCAATTAGCTTTGTTGAATGTGTTTGACTTTCATTTGACTCAATTAGCATTGTGGAATGCAATTGACTTTCATTTGATTCACAAAGCTTTGATTGAATGTATATGACTTTTATTTGATTCTAAACGCTTTGTTGAAAGTGTTTGACTTTCATTTGACTCAATTAGCTTTATTTGAATGCATTTGACTTTCATTTGATTTAAAAATTTTTGTTTGAATGTGTTTGACTTTCATTTGATTCTAAAAGCTTAGTTGAAAGTGTTTGTCTTTCATTTGACACAATTAGCTTTGTTGAATGCATTTGACTTTCATTTAAATCAAGAAACTTTATTTGAATGTGTTTGACTTTCATTTGACTCAATTGGCTTTGTTGAATGCATTTGACTTTCATTTGATTCAAAAGGCTTTGTTTGAATGTGTTTGACTTTCATTTGACTCAATTAGCTTCGTTGAATGTGTTTGACTTTCATTTGACTCAATTAGCATTGTGGAATGCAATGGACTTCCATTTGATTCAAAAAGCTTTGTTTGAATGTATTTAACTTTCATTTGATTCTAAAAGCTTTGATGAAAGTGTTTGACTTTCATTTGACTCAATTAGCTTTGTTGGATTCATTTGATTTTCATTTTATACAAAAAGCTTTGTTTGAATGTGTTTGACTTTCATTTGATTCTAAAAGCTTTGTTGAAAGTGTTTGACTTTCATTTGACTCAATTAGCTTTGTTGAATGCATTTGACTTTCATTTGAATCAAAAAGCTTTGTTTGAATGTGTTTGACTTTCATTTGACTCAATTAGCTTTGTTGAAAGTGTTTGACTTTCATTTGACTCAATTAGCTTTGTTGAATGCATTTGACTTTCATTTGATTCAAAAAGCTTTGTCTGAATGTGTTTGACTTTCTTTTGACTCAATTAGCTTTGTTGAATGTGTTTGACTTTCATTTGAATTAATTAGCATTGTAGAATGCAATTGACTTTCATTTGATTCAAAAAGCTTTGATTGAATGTATTTGACTTTCATTTGATTCTAAACGCTTTGTTGAAAGTGTTTGACTTTCATTTGACTCAATTAGCTTTGTTGAATGCATTTGACTTTCATTTGATTCAAAAAGCTTTGTTTGAATGTGTTTGACTTTCTTTTGACTCAATTAGCTTTGTTGAAAGTGTTTGACTTTCATTTGACTCAATTAGCTTTGTTGAATGCATTTGACTTTCATTTGAATCAAGAAGCTTTATTTGAATGTGTTTGACTTTCATTTGACTCAATTGGCTTCGTTGAATGCATTTGACTTTCATTTGATTCAAAAAGCTTTGTTTAAATGTGTTTGACTTTCTTTTAACTTAATTAGCTTTGTTGAATGTGTTTGACTTTCATTTGACTAAATTAGCTTTGTTGATTGCACTTGACATTCATTTGATTCAAAAAGCTTTGTTTGAATGTGTTTTACTTTCATTTGATTCTTAAAGCTTTGTTGAAAGTGTTTGACTTTCATTTGACTCGATTAGCTTTGTTGAATGCATTTGACTTTCATTTGAATCAAGAAGCGTTGTTTGAATGTGTTTGACTTTCATTTGACTCAATTAACTTCGTTGAATGTGTTTGACTTTCATTTTACTCAATTAGCATTGTGGAATGCAATTGACTTTCATTTGATTCAAAAAGCATTGTTTGAATGTATTTGACTTTCATTTGATTCAAAAATCTTTGATGAAAGTGTTTGACTTTCATTTGACTCAATTAGCTTTGTTGAATTCATTTGATTTTCATTTGAATTAAGAAGCTTTGTTTGAATGTGTTTGACTTTGATTTGACTCAATTAACTTTGTTGAATGCATTTGACTTTCATTTGAATTAAGAAGCTATGTTTGAATGTGTTTGACTTTCATTTGACTCAATTGGCTTTGTTGAGTGCATTTGAATTTCATTTGATTCAAAAAGCTTTGTTTGAATGTATTTGACTTTCATTTGACTCAATTAGCTTCGTTGAATGTGTTTGACTTTCATTTGACTCAATTAGAATTGTGGAATGCAATTGACTTTCATTTGATTCAAAAAGCTTTGTTTGAATGTGTTTGACTTTCATTTGACTCAATTAGCTTTGTTGAAAGTGTTTGACTTTCATTTAACTCAATTAGCTTTGTTGACTGCATTTGACTTTCATTTGATTCAATTGGCTTTGTTGAATGCATTTGACTTTCATTTGATTCAAAAAACTTTGTTTGATTGTGTTTCACTTTCATTTGACTCAATTAGCTTCGTTAAATGTGTTTGACTTTCATTTGACTCAATTAGCATTGTGGAATGCAATTGACTTCGAATTGATTCAAAAAGCTTAATTTAAATGTATTTGACTTTCATTTTATTCTAAAAGCTGTGATGAAAGTGTTTGACTTTTATTTGACTCAATTAGCTTTGTTGAATTCATTTGATTTTCGTTTTATACAAAAAGCTTTGTTTGAATGTATTTGACTTTCATTTGATACAAAAACCTTTGTTGAAAGTGTTTGACTTTCATTTAACTCAATTAGCTTTGTTGAATGCATTTGACTTTCATTTGAATCAAAAAGCTTTGTTTGAATGTGTTTGACTTTCATTTGACTCAATAAGCTTTGTTGAAAGTGTTTGACTTTCATTTGACTCAATTAGCTTTGTTGAATGCATTTGACTTTCATTTGATTCAAAAAACTTTGTTTGAATGTGTTTGACTTTCTTTTGACTCAATTAGCTTTGTTGAATGTGTTTGACTTTCATTTGATTTAATTAACATTGTGGAATGCAATTGACTTTCATTTGATTCAAAAAGCTTTGATTGAATGTATTTGACTTTCATTTGATTCTAAACGCTTTGTTGAAAGTGTTTGACTTTCATTTGACTCAACTAGCTTTGTTGAATGCATTTGACTTTCATTTGATTCAAAAATCTTTGTTTGAATGTGTTTACCTGTCATTTGACTCAATTAGCTGCGTTGAATGTGTTTGACCTTCATTTGACTCAATTAGCATTGTGGAATGCAATTGACTTTCATTTGATTCAAAAAACTTTGTTTGAATATATTTGACTTTAATTAGATTCTAAAAGCTTTGACGAAAGTGTTTGACTTTCATTTGACTCAATTCTCTTTGTTGAATTCATTTGATTTTCATTTGATTCAAAAAGCTTTGTTTGAATGTGTTTGACTTTCATTTGATTCTAAAAGCTTTGTTGAAAGTGTTTGACTTTCATTTGACTCAATTAGCTTTGTTGAATGCATTTGACTTTCATTTGAATCAAAAAGCTTTGTTTGAATGTGTTTGACTTTTATTTGACTCAATTAGCTTTGTTGAAACTGTTTGACTTTCGTTTGACTCAATTAGCTTTGTTGAATGCATTTGACTTTCATTTGATTCAAAAAGCTTTGTCTGAATGTGTTTGACTTTCTTTTGACTCAATTAGCTTTGTTGAATGTGTTTGACTTTCATTTGAATTAATTAGCATTGTGGAATGCAATTGACTTTCATTTGATTCAAAAAGCTTTGATTGAATGTATTTGACTTTTATTTGATTCTAAACGCTTTGTTGAAAGTGTTTGACTTTCATTTGACTCAATTAGCTTTGTTGAATGCATTTTACTTTCATTTGGTTCAAAAAACTTTGTTTCAATGTGTTTGACTTTCTTTTGAATCAATTAGCTTTATTGAATATGTTTGACTTTCATTTGACTCAATTAGCATTGTGGAATGCAATTGACTTTCATTTGATTCAAAAAGCTTTGATTGAATGTATATGACTTTTATTTGATTCTAAACGCTTTGTTGAAAGTGTTTGACTTTCATTTGACTTAATTAGCTTTATTGAATGCATTTGACTTTCATTTGATTCAAAAAGCTTTGTTTGAATGTGTTTGACTTTCATTTGATTCTAAAAGCTTTGTTGAAAGTGTTTGACTTTCATTTGACACAATTAGCTTTGTTTAATGCATTTGACTTTCATTTGAATCAAGAAGCTTTTTTTTAATGTGTTTCACTTTCATTTGAATCAATTAGCTTCATTGAATGTGTTGGACTTTCATATGACTCAATAAGCATTGTGGAATGCAATTGACTTCCATTTGATTCAAAAAGCTTTGTTTGAATGTATTTGACTTTCATTTGATTCTAAAAGCTTTGATGAAAGTGTTTGACTTTCATTTGACTCAATTAGCTTTGTTGAATTCATTTGATTTTCATTTGATTCAAAAAGCTTTGTTTGAATGTGTTTGACTTTCATTTGATTCTAAAAGCTTTGTTGAAACTGTTTGACTTTCATTTTACTCAATTAGCTTTGTTGAATGCATTAGACTTTCATTTGAATCAAAAAGCTTTGTTTGAATGTGTTGGACTTTTATTTGACTCAATTAGCTTTGTTGAAAGTGTTTGACTTTCATTTGACTCAATTAGCATTGTGGAATGCAATTGACTTTCATTTGATTCAAAAAGCTTTGTTTGAATGTGTTTGACTTTCATTTGACTCAATTAGCTTTGTTGAAAGTGTTTGACTTTCATTTAACTCAATTAGCTTTGTTGAATGCATTTGACTTTCATTTGATTCAAAAAGCTTTGTTTGAATGTGTTTGACTTTCATTTGATTCTAAAAGTTTTGTTGAAAGTGTTTGACTTTCATTTGACACAATTTGCTTTGTCGAATGCATTTGACTTTCATTTGAATCAAGAAGCTTTATTTGAATGTGTTTGACTTTCATTTAACTCAATTGGCTTTGTTGAATGCATTTGACTTTCATTTGATTCAAAAAGCTTTGTTTGAATGTGTTTGACTTTCATTTGACTCAATTAGCTTCGTTGAATGTGTTTGACTTTCATTTGACTCAATTAGCATTGTGGAATGCAATTGACTTCCATTTGACTCAAAAAGCTTTGTTTGAATGTATTTGACTTTCATTTGATTCTAAAAGCTTTGATAAAAGTGTTTGACTTTCATTTGACTCAATTAGCTTTGTTGGATTCATTTGATTTTCATTTTATTCAAAAAGCTTTGTTTGAATGTGTTTGACTTTCATTTGATTCTAAAAGCTTTGTTGAAAGTGTTTAACTTTCATTTGACTCAATTAGCTTTGTTGAATGCATTTGACTTTCATTTGAATCAAAAAGCTTTGTTTGAATGTGTTTGACTTTCATTTGACTCAATTAGCTTTGTTGAAAGTGTTTGACTTTCATTTGACTCAATTAGCTTTCTTGAATGCATTTTACTTTCATTTGATTCAGAAAGATTTGTTTGAATGTGTTTGACTTTCTTTTGACTCAATTAAATAGGATGTGTTTGACTTTCATTCAACTTTGTTAGCGTTGTTGAATACATTTGACTTTCATTTGATTCAAAAAGCTATGTTTGAATGTGTTTGACTTTCATTTGATTCTAAAAGCTTTCTTGAAAGTGTTTGACTTTCATTTGACAGAATTAGCTTTGTTTAATGCATTTGACTTTCATTTGAATCAAGAAGCTTTATTTGAATGTGTTTGACTTTCATTTGACTCAATTGGCTTTGTTGAATGCATTTGACTTTCATTTGATTCAAAAAACTTTGTTTGAATGTGTTTCACTTTCATTTGACTCAATTAGCTTCGTTAAATGTGTTTGACTTTCATTTGACTCAATTAGCATTGTGGAATGCAATTGACTTCGAATTGATTCAAAAAGCTTAATTTAAATGTATTTGACTTTCATTTTATTCTAAAAGCTGTGATGAAAGTGTTTGACTTTTATTTGACTCAATTAGCTTTGTTGAATTCATTTGATTTTCGTTTTATACAAAAAGCTTTGTTTGAATGTATTTGAATTTCATTTGATACAAAAACCTTTGTTGAAAGTGTTTGACTTTCATTTAACTCAATTAGCTTTGTTGAATGCATTTGACTTTCATTTGAATCAAAAAGCTTTGTTTGAATGTGTTTGACTTTCATTTGACTCAATTAGCTTTGTTGAAAGTGTTTGACTTTCATTTGACTCAATTAGCTTTGTTGAATGCATTTGACTTTCATTTGATTCAAAAAACTTTGTTTGAATGTGTTTGACTTTCTTTTGACTCAATTAGCTTTGTTGAATGTGTTTGACTTTCATTTGATTTAATTAACATTGTGGAATGCAATTGACTTTCATTTGATTCAAAAAGCTTTGATTGAATGTATTTGACTTTCATTTGATTCTAAACGCTTTGATGAAAGTGTTTGACTTTCATTTGACTCAACTAGCTTTGTTGAATGCATTTGACTTTCATTTGATTCAAAAAGCTTTGTTTGAATGTGTTTGACTTTCATTTGACTCAATTAGCTGCGTTGAATGTGTTTGACCTTCATTTGACTCAATTAGCATTGTGGAATGCAATTGACTTTCGTTTGACTCAAAAAACTTTGTTTGAATATATTTGACTTTAATTTGATTCTAAAAGCTTTGACGAAAGTGTTTGACTTTCATTTGACTCAATTAGCTTTGTTGAATTCATTTGATTTTCATTTGATTCAAAAAGCTTTGTTTGAATGTGTTTGACTTTCATTTGATTCTAAAAGCTTTGTTGAAAGTGTTTGACTTTCATTTGACTCAATTAGCTTTGTTGAATGCATTTGACTTTCATTTGAATCAAAAAGCTTTGTTTGAATGTGTTTGACTTTTATTTGACTCAATTAGCTTTGTTGAAAGTGTTTGACTTTCGTTTGACTCAATTAGCTTTGTAGAATGCATTTGACTTTCATTTGATTCAAAAAGCTTTGTCTGAATGTGTTTGACTTTCTTTTGACTCAATTAGCTTTGTTGAATGTGTTTGACTTTCATTTGAATTAATTAGCATTGTGGAATGCAATTGACTTTCATTTGATTCAAAAAGCTTTGATTGAATGTATTTGACTTTTATTTGATTCTAAACGCTTTGTTGAAAGTGTTTGACTTTCATTTGACTGAATTAGCTTTGTTGAATGCATTTTACTTTCATTTGGTTCAAAAAGCTTTGTTTCAATGTGTTTGACTTTCTTTTGACTCAATTAGCTTTATTGAATATGTTTGACTTTCATTTAACTCAATTAGCATTGTGGAATGCAATTGACTTTCATTTGATTCAAAAAGCTTTGATTGAATGTATATGACTTTTATTTGATTCTAAACACTTTGTTGAAAGTGTTTGACTTTCATTTGACTCAATTAGCTTTATTGAATGCATTTGACTTTCATTTGATTCAAAAAGCTTTGTTTGAATGTGTTTGACTTTCATTTGATTCTAAAAGCTTTGTTGAAAGTGTTTGACTTTCATTTGACACAATTAGCTTTGTTTAATGCATTTGACTTTCATTTGAATCAGGAAGCTTTATTTTAATGTGTTTGACTTTCATTTGACTCAATTGGCTTTGTTGAATGCATTTGACTTTCATTTGATTCAAAAAGCTTTGTTTGAATGTGTTTCACTTTCATTTGACTCAATTAGCTTCATTGAATGTGTTTAACTTTCATATGACTCAATTAGCATTGTGGAATGCAATTGACTTCCATTTGATTCAAAAAGCTTTGTTTGAATGTATTTGACTTTCATTTGATTCTAAAAGCTTTGATGAAAGTGTTTGACTTTCATTTGACTCAATTAGCTTTGTTGAATTCATTTGATTTTCATTTGATTCAAAAAGCTTTGTTTGAATGTGTTTGACTTTCATTTGATTCTAAAAGCTTTGTTGAAACTGTTTGACTTTCATTTGACTCAATTAGCTTTGTTGAATGCATTAGACTTTCATTTGAATCAAAAAGCTTTGTTTGAATGTGTTGGACTTTTATTTAACTCAATTAGCTTTGTTGAAAGTCTTTGACTTTCGTTTAACTCAATTAGCTTTGTTGAATGCATTTGACTTTCATTTGATTCAAAAAGCTTTGTCTGAATGTGTTTGACTTTCTTTTGACTCAATTAGCTTTGTTGAATGTGTTTGACTTTCATTTGAATTAATTAGCATTGTGGAATGCAATTGACTTTCATTTGATTCAAAAAGCTTTGATTGAATGTATTTGACTTTCATTTGATTCTAAACGCTTTGTTGAAAGTGTTTGACTTTCATTTGACTCAATTAGCTTTGTTGAATGCATTTGACTTTCATTTGATTCAAAAAGCTTTGTTTGAATGTGTTTGACTTTCTTTTGACTCAATTAGCTTTGTTGAAAGTGTTTGACTTTCATTTGACTCAATTAGCTTTGTTGAATGCATTTGACTTTCATTTCAATCAAGAAGCTTTATTTGAATGTGTTTGACTTTCATTTGACTCAATTGGCTTCGTTGAATGCATTTGAATTTCATTTGATTCAAAAAGCTTTGTTTGAATGTGTTTGACTTTCTTTTAACTTAATTAGCTTTGTTGAATGTGTTTGACTTTCATTTGACTAAATTAGCTTTGTTGATTGCACTTGACATTCATTTGATTCAAAAAGCTTTGTTTGAATGTGTTTTACTTTCATTTGATTCTTAAAGCTTTGTTGAAAGTGTTTGACTTTCATTTGACTCGATTAGCTTTGTTGAATGCATTTGACTTTGATTTGAATCAAGAAGCTATGTTTGAATGTGTTTGACTTTCATTTGACTCAATTGGCTTTGTTGAATGCATTTGAATTTCATTTGATTCAAAAAGCGTTGTTTGAATGTGTTTGACTTTCATTTGACTCAATTAGCTTCGTTGAATGTGTTTGACTTTCATTTTACTCAATTAGCATTGTGGAATGCAATTGACTTTCATTTGATTCAAATAGCATTGTTTGAATGTATTTGACTTTCATTTGATTCAAAAATCTTTGATGAAAGTGTTTGACTTTCATTTGACTCAATTAGCTTTGTTGAATTCATTTGATTTTCATTTGAATCAAAAAGCTTTGTTTGAATGTGTTTGACTTTTATTTGACTTAATTAACTTTGTTGAATGCATTTGACTTTCATTTGAATTAAGAAGCTATGTTTGAATGTGTTTGACTTTCATTTGACTCAATTGGCTTTGTTGAATGCATTTGAATTTCATTTGATTCAAAAAGCTTTGTTTGAATGTATTTGACTTTCATTTGACTCAATTAGCTTCGTTGAATGTGTTTGACTTTCATTTGACTCAATTAGCATTGTGGAATGCAATTGACTTTCATTTGATTCAAAAAGCTTTGTTTGAATGTGTTTGACTTTCATTTGACTCAATTAGCTTTATTGAAAGTGTTTGACTTTCATTTAACTCAATTAGCTTTGTTGAATGCATTTGACTTTCATTTGATTCAAAAAACTTTGTTTGAATGTGTTTCACTTTCATTTGACTCAATTAGCTTCGTTAAATGTATTTGACTTTCATTTGACTCAATTAGCATTGTGGAATGCAATTGACTTCGAATTGATTCAAAAAGCTTAATTTAAATGTATTTGACTTTCATTTTATTCTAAAAGCTGTGATGAAAGTGTTTGACTTTTATTTGACTCAATTAGCTTTGTTGAATTCATTTGATTTTCGTTTTATACAAAAAGCTTTGTTTGAATGTATTTGACTTTCATTTGATACAAAAACCTTTGTTGAAAGTGTTTGACTTTCATTTAACTCAATTAGCTTTGTTGAATGCATTTGACTTTCATTTGAATCAAAAAGCTTTGTTTGAATGTGTTTGACTTTCATTTGACTCAATAAGCTTTGTTGAAAGTGTTTGACTTTCATTTGACTCAATTAGCTTTGTTGAATGCATTTGACTTTCATTTGATTCAAAAAACTTTGTTTGAATGTGTTTGACTTTCTTTTGACTCAATTAGCTTTTTTTAATGTGTTTGACTTTCATTTGATTTAATTAACATTGTGGAATGCAATTGACTTTCATTTGATTCAAAAAGCTTTGATTGAATGTATTTGACTTTCATTTGATTCTAAACGCTTTGTTGAAAGTGTTTGACTTTCATTTGACTCAACTAGCTTTGTTGAATGCATTTGACTTTCATTTGATTCAAAAAGCTTTGTTTGAATGTGTTTACCTGTCATTTGACTCAATTAGCTGCGTTGAATGTGTTTGACCTTCATTTGACTCAATTAGCATTGTGGAATGCAATTGACTTTCATTTGATTCAAAAAACTTTGTTTGAATATATTTGACTTTAATTAGATTCTAAAAGCTTTGACGAAAGTTTTTGACTTTCATTTGACTCAATTAGCTTTGTTGAATTCCTTTGATTTTCATTTGATTCAAAAAGCTTTGTTTGAATGTGTTTGACTTTCATTTGATTCTAAAAGCTTTGTTGAAAGTGTTTGGCTTTCATTTGACTCAATTAGCTTTGTTGAATGCATTTGACTTTCATTTGAATCAAAAAGCTTTGTTTGAATGTGTTTGACTTTTATTTGACTCAATTAGCTTTGTTGAAAGTGTTTGACTTTCGTTTGACTCAATTAGCTTTGTTGAATGCATTTGACTTTCATTTGATTCAAAAAGCTTTGTCTGAATGTGTTTGACTTTCTTTTGACTCAATTAGCTTTGTTGAATGTGTTTGACTTTCATTTGAATTAATTAGCATTGTGGAATGCAATTGACTTTCATTTGATTCAAAAAGCTTTGATTGAATGTATTTTACTTTTATTTGATTCTAAACGCTTTGTTGAAAGTGTTTGACTTTCATTTGACTCAATTAGCTTTGTTGAATGCATTTTACTTTCATTTGGTTCAAAAATCTTTGTTTCAATGTGTTTGACTTTCTTTTGACTCAATTAGCTTTATTGAATATGTTTGACTTTCATTTGACTCAATTAGCATTGTGGAATGCAATTGACTTTCATTTGATTCAAAAAGCTTTGATTGAATGTATATGACTTTTATTTGATTCTAAACGCTTTATTGAAAGTGTTTGACTTTCATTTGACTTAATTAGCTTTATTGAATGCATTTGACTTTCATTTGATTCAAAAAGCTTTGTTTGAATGTGTTTGACTTTCATTTGATTCTAAAAGCTTTGTTGAAAGTGTTTGACTTTCATTTGACACAATTAGCTTTGTTTAATGCATTTGACTTTCATTTGAATCAAGAAGCTTTATTTTAATGTGTTTGACTTTCATTTGACTCAATTGGCTTTGTTGAATGCATTTGACTTTCATTTGATTCAAAAAGCTTTGTTTGAATGTGTTTCACTTTCATTTGACTCAATTAGCTTCATTGAATGTGTTTGACTTTCATATGACTCAATTAGCATTGTGGAATGCAATTGACTTCCATTTGATTCAAAAAGCTTTGTTTGAATGTATTTGACTTTCATTTGATTCTAAAAGCTTTGATGAAAGTGTTTGACTTTCATTTGACTCAATTAGCTTTGTTGAATTCATTTGATTTTCATTTGATTCAAAAAGCTTTGTTTGAATGTGTTTGACTTTCATTTGATTCTAAAAGCTTTGTTGAAACTATTTGACTTTCATTTGACTCAATTAGCTTTGTTGAATGCATTAGACTTTCATTTGAATCAAAAAGCTTTGTTTGAATGTGTTGGACTTTTATTTGACTCAATTAGCTTTGTTGAAAGTGTTTGACTTTCATTTGACTCAATTAGCATTGTGGAATGCAATTGACTTTCATTTGATTCAAAAAGCTTTGTTTGAATGTGTTTGACTTTCATTTGACTCAATTAGCTTTGTTGAATGCATTTGACTTTCATTTGATTCAAAAAGCTTTGTTTGAATGTGTTTGACTTTCATTTGATTCTAAAAGTTTTGTTGAAAGTGTTTGACTTTCATTTGACACAATTAGCTTTGTTGAATGCATTTGACTTTCATTTGAATCAAGAAGCTTTATTTGAATGTGTTTGACTTTCATTTGACTCAATTGGCTTTGTTGAATGCATTTGACTTTCATTTGATTCAAAAAGCTTTATTTGAATGTGTTTGACTTTCATTTGAATCAATTAGCTTCGTTGAATGTGTTGGACTTTCATTTGACTCAATTAGCATTGTGGAATGCAATTGACTTCCATTTGATTCAAAAAGCTTTGTTTGAATGTATTTGACTTTCATTTGATTCTAAAAGCTTTGATAAAAGTGTTTGACTTTCATTTGACTCAATTAGCTTTGTTGGATTCATTTGATTTTCATTTTATTCAAAAAGCTTTGTTTGAATGTGTTTGACTTTCATTTGATTCTAAAAGCTTTGTTGAAAGTGTTTGACTTTCATTTGACTCAATTAGATTTGTTGAATGCATTTGACTTTCATTTGATTCAAAAAACTTTGTTTGAATGTGTTTGACTTTAATTTGACTCAATTAGCTTCGTTGAATGTGTTTGACTTTCATTTGACTCAATTAGCATTGTGGAATGCAATTGACTTCGAATTGATTCAAAAAGCTTTGTTTAAATGAATTTGACTTTCATTTTATTCTAAAAGCTGTGATGAAAGTGTTTGACTTTTATTTGACTCAATTAGCTTTGTTGAATTAATTTGATTTTCGTTGAATACAAAAAGCTTTGTTTGAATGTATTTGACTTTTATTTGATACAAAAACCTTTGTTGAAAGTGTTTGACTTTCATTTAACTCAATTAGCTTTGTTGAATGCATTTGACTTTCATTTGAATCAAAAAGCTTTGTTTGAATGTGTTTGACTTTAATTTGACTCAATTACCTTTGTTGAAAGTGTTTGACTTTCATTTGACTCAATTAGCTTTGTTGAATGCATTTGACTTTCATTTGATTCAAAAAACTTTGTTTGAATGTGTTTGACTTTCTTTTGACTCAATTAGCTTTGTTGAATGTGTTTGACTTTCATTTGACTTAATTAGCATTGTGGAATGCAATTGACTTTCATTTGATTCAGAAAGCTTTGATTGAATGTATTTGACTTTCATTTGATTCTAAACGCTTTGTTGAAAGTGTTTGACTTTCATTTGACTCAACTAGCTTTGTTGAATGCATTTGACTTTCATTTGATTCAAAAAGCTTTGTTTGAATGTGTTTGACTTTCATTTGACTCAATTAGCTGCGTTGAATGTGTTTGACCTTCATTTGACTCAATTAGCATTGTTGAATGCAATTGACTTTCATTTGATTCAAAAAGCTTTGTTTGAATATATTTGACTTTAATTTGATTCTAAAAGCTTTGACGAAAGTGTTTGACTTTCATTTGACTCAATTAGCTTTGTTGAATTCATTTGATTTTCATTTGATTAAAAAAGCTTTGTTTGAATGTGTTTGACTTTCATTTGATTCTAAAAGCTTTGTTGAAACTGTTTGACTTTCATTTGACTCAATTAGCTTTGTTGAATGCATTAGACTTTCATTTGAATCAAAAAGCTTTGTTTGAATGTGTTGGACTTTTATTTGACTCAATTAGCTTTGTTGAAAGTGTTTGACTTTCGTTTGACTCAATTAGCTTTGTTGAATGCATTTGACTTTCATTTGATTCAAAAAGCTTTGTCTGAATGTGTTTGACTTTCTTTTGACTCAATTAGCTTTGTTGAATGTGTTTGACTTTCATTTGAATTAATTAGCATTGTGGAATGCAATTGACTTTCATTTGATTCAAAAAGCTTTGATTGAATGTATTTGACTTTCATTTGATTCTAAACGCTTTGTTGAAAGTGTTTGACTTTCATTTGACTCAATTAGCTTTGTTGAATGCATTTGACTTTCATTTGATTCAAAAAGCTTTGTTTGAATGTGTTTGACTTTCTTTTGACTCAATTAGCTTTGTTGAAAGTGTTTGACTTTCATTTGATTCAACTAGCTTTGTTGAATGCATTTGACTTTCATTTGAATCAAGAAGCTATGTTTGAATGTGTTTGACTTTCATTTGACTCAATTGGCTTTGTTGAATGCATTTGACTTTCATTTGATTCAAAAAGCTTTGTTTGAATGTGCTTGACTTTCATTTGACTCAATTAGCTTTGTTGAAAGTGTTTGACTTTCATTTGACTCAATTAGCTTTGTTGAATTCATTTGACTTTCATTTGAATCAAGAAGCTTTATTTGAATGTGTTTGACTTTCATTTGACTAAATTGCCTTTGTTGAATGCATTTGACTTTCATTTGATTCAAAAAGCTTTGTTTGAATGTGTTTGACTTTCTTTAACTCAATTAGCTTTGTTGAATGTGTTTGAGTTTCATTTGACTCAATTAGCATTGTTGAATGCATTCGACATTCGTTTGATTCAAAAAGCTTTGTTTGAATGTGTTTTACTTTCATTTGATTCTAAAAGCTTAGTTAAAAGTGTTTGACTTTCATTTGACTCAACTAGCTTTGTTGAATGCTATTGACTTTCATTTGAATCAAGAAGCTATGTTTGAATGTGTTTGACTTTCATTTGACTCAATTAGCTTTGTTGAATGCATTTGACTTTCATTTGATTCAAAAAGCTTTGTTTGAATGTGTTTGACTTTCATTTGACTCAATTAGCTTTGTGGGAAGTGTTTGACTTTCATTTGACTCAATTAGCTTTGTTGAATGCACTTGACTTTCATTTGATTCTAAAACCTTTGTTGAAAGTGTTTGACTTTCATTTAACTCAATTAGCTTTGTTGAATGCATTTGACTTTCATTTGAATCAAAAAGCTTTGTTTGAATGTGTTTGACTTTCATTTGACTCAATTACCTTTGTTGAAATTGTTTGATTTAAATTTGACTCAATTGGCTTTGTTGAATGCATTTGACTTTCATTTGATTCAAAAAGCTTTGTTTGAATGTGTTTGACTTGCTTTTGACTCAATTAGCTTTGTTGAATGTGTTTGACTTTCATTTGATTTAATTAGCATTGTGGAATGCAATTGACTTTCATTTGATTCAAAAAGCTTTGATTGAATGTATTTGAATTTCATTTTATTCTAAACGCTTTGTTGAAAGTGTTAGACTTTCATTTGACTCAACTAGCTTTGTTGAATGCATTTGACTTTCATTGGAATCAAGAAGCTTTGTTTGAATGTGTTTGACTTTCATTTGACTTAATTGGATTTGTTGAATGCATTTGACTTTCATTTGATTCAAAAATCTTTGTTTGAATGTGTTTGACTTTCATTTGACTCAATTAGCTTCGTTGAATGTGTTTGACCTTCATTTGACTCAATTAGCATTGTGGAATGCAATTGACTTTCATTTGATTCAAAAAGCTTTGTTTGAATGTATTTGACTTTCATTTGATTCTAAAAGCTTTATTGAAAGTGTTTGACTTTCATTTAACTCAATTAGCTTTGTTGAATGCATTTGACTTTCATTTGATTCAAAAATCTTTGTTTGAATGTGTTTGACTTTCATTTGACTCAATTAGCTTTGTTGAAAGTGTTTGACTTTCATTTGACTCAATTCGCTTTGTTGAATGCATTTGACTTTCATTTGATTCAAAAAACTTTGTTTTAATGTGTTTGACTTTCTTTTGACTCAATTAGCTTTGTTGAATGTGTTTGACTTTCATTTGACTCAATTAGCATTGTGGAATGCAATTGACTTCCATTTGATTTAAAAAGCTTTGTTTGAATGTATTTGACTTTCAATTGATTCAAAACGCTTTGTTGAAAGTGTTTGACTTTCATTTAACTCAATTAGCTTTGTTGAACGCATTTGACTTTCATTTGATTCAAAAAGCTTTATTTGAATGTGTATGACTTTCATTTGACTCAATTAGCTTTGTTGGAATTGTTTGAATTTCATTTGACTCAATTAGCTTTGTTGAATGCATTTGACTTTCATTTGATTCAAAAAGCTTTGTTTGAATGTGTTTAACTTTCTTTTGACTCAATTAGCTTTGTTGAATATGTTTGACTTTCATTTAACTCAATTAGCATTTTGGAATGCAATTGACTTCCATTTGATTTAAAAAGCTTTGTTTGAATGTATTTGACTTTCATTTGATTCAAAACGCTTTGTTGAAAGTGTTTGACTTTCATTTGACTCAATTAGCTTTGTTGAATGCATTTGACTTTCATTTGATGCAAAAAGCTTTGTTTGAATGTGTTTTACTTTCATTTGATTCTAAAAGCTTTGTTGAAAGTGTTTGACTTTCATTTGACTCAATTAGCTTTGTTGAATGCATTTGACTTTCATTTGAATCAAGAAGCTATGTTTGAATGTGTTTGACTTTCATTTGACTCTATTGGCTTTTTTGAATGCATTTGACTTTCATTTGATTCAAAAAGCTTTGTTTGAATGTGCTTGACTTTCATTTGACTCAATTAGCTTTGTTGAAAGTGTTTGACTTTCATTTGACTCAATTAGCTTTGTTGAATGCATTTGACTTTCATTTGAATCAAGAAGCTTATTTGAATGCGTTTGACTTTCATTTGACTCAATAGGCTTTGTTGAATGCATTTGACTTTCATTTGATTTAAAAAGATTTGTTTGAATGTGTTTGACTTTCTTTTAACTCAATTAACTTTGTTGAATGTGTTTGAGTTTCATTTCACTCAATTAGCTTTGTTGAATGCATTTGACATTCATTTGATTCAAAAAGCTTTGTTTGAATGTGTTTTACTTTCATTTGATTCTATAAGCTTTGTTGAAAGTGTTTGACTTTCATTTGATTCTAAAAGCTTAGTTAAAAGTGTTTGACTTTCATTTGACTCAATTATCTTTGTTGAATGCATTTGACTTTCATTTGAATCAAGAAGCTATGTTTGAATGTGTTTGACTTTCATTTGACTCAATTATCTTTGTTGAATGCATTTGACTTTAATTTGATTCAAAAAGCTTTGTTTGAATGTGTTTGACTTTCATTTGACTCAATTAGCTTTGTGGAAAGTGTTTGACTTTCATTTGACTCAATTAGCTTTGTTGAATGCACTTGACTTTCATTTGATTCTAAAACCTTTGTTGAAAGTGTTTGACTTTCATTTAACTCAATTAGCTTTGTTGAATGCATTTGACTTTCATTTGAATCAAAAAGCTTTGTTTGAATGTGTTTGACTTTCATTTGACTCAATTACCTTTGTTGAAATTGTTTGATTTAAATTTGACTCAATTAGCTTTGTTGAATGCATTTGACTTTCATTTGATTCAAAAAGCTTTGTTTGAATGTGTTTGACTTTCTTTTGACTCAATTAGCTTTGTTGAATGTGTTTGACTTTCATTTGATTTAATTAGCATTGTGGAATGCAATTGACTTTCATTTGATTCAAAAAGCTTTGATTGAATGTATTTGAATTTCATTTTATTCTAAACGCTTTGTTGAAAGTGTTTGACTTTCATTTGACTCAACTAGCTTTGTTGAATGCATTTGACTTTCATTGGAATCAAGAAGCTTTGTTTGAATGTGTTTGACTTTCATTTGACTTAATTAGATTTGTTGAATGCATTTGACTTTCATTTGATTCAAAAATCTTTGTTTGAATGTGTTTGACTTTCATTTGACTCAATTAGCTTCGTTGAATGTGTTTGACCTTCATTTGACTCAATTCGCTTTGTTGAATGCATTTGACTTTCATTTGATTCAAAAAACTTTGTTTGAATGTGTTTGATTTTCTTTTGACTCAATTAGCTTTGTTGAATGTGTTTGACTTTCATTTGACTCAATTAGCATTGTGGAATGCAATTGTCTTCCATTTGATTTAAAAAGCTTTGTTTGAATGTATTTGACTTTCAATTGATTCAAAACGCTTTGTTGAAAGTGTTTGACTTTCATTTAACTCAATTAGTTTTGTTGAACGCATTTGACTTTCATTTGATTCAAAAAGATTTATTTGAATGTGTATGACTTTCATTTGACTCAATTAGCTTTGTTGGAATTGTTTGAATTTCATTTGACTCAATTAGCTTTGTTGAATGCATTTGACTTTCATTTGATTCAAAAATCTTTGTTTGAATGTGTTTAACTTTCTTTTGACTCAATTAGCTTTGTTGAATATGTTTGACTTTCATTTGACTCAATTAGCATTTTGAAATGCAATTGACTTCCATTTGATTTAAAAAGCTTTGTTTGAATGTATTTGACTTTCATTTGATTCAAAACGCTTTGTTGAAAGTGTTTGACTTTCATTTGACTCAATTAGCTTTGTTGAATGCATTTGACTTTCATTTGATGCAAAAAGCTTTGTTTGAATGTGTTTTACTTTCATTTGATTCTAAAAGCTTTGTTGAAAGTGTTTGACTTTCATTTGATTCTAAAAGCTTTGTTGAAACTGTTTGACTTTCATTTGACTTAATTAGCTTTGTTGAATGCATTTGACTTTCATTTGAATCAAGAAGCTATGTTTGAATGTGTTTGACTTTCATTTGACTCTATTGGCTTTTTTGAATGCATTTGACTTTCATTTGATTCAATTAGCTTTGTTGAAAGTGTTTGACTTTCATTTGACTCTATTGGCTTTTTTGAATGCATTTGACTTTCATTTGACTCAATTAGCTTTGTTGAAAGTGTTTGACTTTCATTTGACTCAATTAGATTTGTTGAATGCATTTGACTTTCATTTGAATCAAGAAGCTTTATTTGAATGCGTTTGACTTTCATTTGATTCAATAGGCTTTGTTGAATGCATTTGACTTTCATTTGATTTAAAAAGATTTGTTTGAATATGTTTGACTTTCTTTTAACTCAATTAGCTTTGTTGAATGTGTTTGAGTTTCATTTCACTCAATTAGCTTTGTTGAATGCATTTGACATTCATTTGATTCAAAAAGCTTTGTTTGAATGTGTTTTACTTTCACTTGATTCTATAAGCTTTGTTGAAAGTGTTTAACTTACATTTGACTCAATTAGCTTTGTTGAATGCATTTGACTTTCATTTGAATCAAGAAGCTTTATTTGAATGTGTTTGACTTTCATTTGACTCAATTGGCTTGTTGAATGCATTTGACTTTCATTTGATTTAAAAAGATTTGTTTGAATGTGTTTGACTTTCTTTTAACTCAATTAGCTTTGTTGAATGTGTTTGAGTTTCATTTCACTCAATTAGCTTTGTTGAATACATTTGACATTCATTTGATTCAAAAAGCTTTGTTTGAATGTGTTTTACTTTCATTTGATTCTAAATGCTTTGTTGAATGTGTTTGACTTTCATTTGACTCAATTAGCTTCGTTGAATGTGTTAGATTTCATTTGACACAATTAGCATTGTGGAATGCAATTGACTTTCATTTGATTCAAAAAGCTTTGTTTGAATGTATTTGACTTTCATTTGAATCTAAAAGCTTTAATGAAAGTGTTTGACTTTCATTTGACTCAATTAGCTTTGTTGAATTCATTTTATTTTCGTTTAATTCAAAAAGCATTGTTTGAATGTATTAGACATTCATTTGATTCTAGAAGCTTTGTTGAAAGTGTTTGACTTTCATTTAACTCAATTAGCTTTGTTGAATGCATTTGACTTTCATTTGATTCAAAAAGCTTTGTTTGAATGTGTTTGACTTTCATTTGACTCAATTAGCTTTGTTGAAAGTGTTTGAATTTCATTTGACTCAATTAGCTTTGTTGAATGCATTTGACTTTCATTTGATTCAAAAAGCTTTGTTTGAATGTGTTTGACTTTCTTTTGACTCAATTAGCTTTGTTGAATGTATTTGAGTTTCATTTGACTCAATTAGCATTGTGGAATGCAATTGACTTCCATTTGATTTAAAAGGCTTTGTTTGAATGTATTTGACTTTCAATTGATTTAAAACGCTTTGATGAAAGTGTTTGACTTTCATTTAACTCAATTAGCTTTGTTGAACGTATTAGACTTTCATTTGATTCAAAAGCTTTATTTGAATGTGTATGACTTCCATTTGACTCAATTAGCTTTGTTGAAATTGTTTGACTTTCATTTGACTCAATTAGCTTTGTTGAATGCATTTGACTTTCATTTGATTCAAAAAGCTTTGTTTGAATGTGTTTAACTTTCTTTTGACTCAATTAGCTTTGTTGAATGTGTTTGACTTTCATTTGACCCAATTAGCATTGTGGAATGCAATTGACTTTCATTTGATTTAAAAAGCTTTGTTTGAATGTATTTGACTTTTATTTGATTCAAAACGCTTTGTTGAAAGTGTTTGACTTGCATTTGACTCAATTAGCTTTGTTGAATGCATTTTACTTTTATTTGATTCAAAAAGCTTTGTTTGAATGTGTTTTACTTTCATTTGATTCTAAAAGCTTTGTTGAAAGTGTTTGACTTTCATTTGACTCAATTATCTTTGTTGAATGCATTTGACTTTCATTTGAATCAAGAAGCTATGTTTGAATGTGTTTGACTTTCATTTGACTCAATTGGATTTGTTGAATGCATTTGACTTTCATTTGATTCAAAAAGCTTTGTTTGAATGTGCTTGACTTTCATTTGACTCAATTAACTTTGTTGAAAGTGTTTGACTTTCATTTGACTCAATTAGCTTTGTTGAATTCATTTGACTTTCATTTGAATCAAAAAGCTTTATTTGAATGTGTTTGACTTTCATTTGACTCAATTGGCTTTGTTGAATGCATTTGACTTTCATTTGATTCAAAAAGATTTGTTTGAATGTGTTTGACTTTCTTTTAACTCAATTAGCTTTGTTGAATGTGTTTGAGTTTCATTTGAATCAATTAGCTTTGTTGAATGCATTTGACATTCATTTGATTTAAAAAGCTTTGTTTGAATGTGTTTTACTTTCATTTGATTCTAAAAGCTTTGTTGAATGCATTTGACTTTCATTTGAATCAATTAGCTTTGTTGAATGCATTTGACTTTCATTTGAATCAAGAAGCTATGTTTAAATGTGTTTGACTTTCATTTGACTCAATTGGCTTTGTTGAATGCATTTTACATTCATTTGATTCAAAAAGCTTTGTTTGAATGTGTTTGACTTTCATTTGACTCAATTAGCTTCGTTGAATATGGTAGACTTTTATTTGACACAATTAGCATTGTGGAATGCAATTGACTTTCATTAGATTCAAAAAGCTTTGTTTGAATGTATTTGACTTTCATTTGATTCTAAAAGCTTTGATGAAAGTGTTTGACTTTCATTTGACTCAATTAGCTTTGTTGAATTCATTTGATTTTCGTTTAATTCAAAAAGCTTTGTTTGAATGTATTTGACTTTAATTTGATTCTAAAAGCTTTGTTGAAAGTGTTTGACTTTCATTTAACTCAATTAGCTTTGTTGAATGCATTTGACTTTCATTTGATTCAAAAAGCTTTGTTTGAATGTGTTTGACTTTCATTTGACTCAATTAGCTTTGTTGAAAGTGTTTGACTTTTATTTGACTCAATTAGCTTTGTTGAATGCACTTGACTCTCATTTGATTCTAAAACCTTTGTTGAAAGTGTTTGACTTTCATTTAACTCAATTAGCTTTGTTGAATGCATTTGACTTTCATTTGAATCAAAAAGCTTTGTTTGAATGTGTTTGACTTCATTTGACTCAATTAGCTTTGTTGAAAGTGTTTGATTTAAATTTGACTCAATTAGCTTTGTTGAATGCATTTGGCTTTCATTTGATTCAAAAAGCTTTGTTTGAATGTGTTTGACTTTCTTTTGACTCATTTAGCTTTGTTGAATATGTTTGACTTTCATTTGGTTTAATTAGCATTGTGGAATGCAATTGACTTTCATTTGATTCAAAAAGCTTTGATTGAATGTATTTGACTTTCATTTTATTCTAAACGCTTCGTTGAAAGTGTTTGACTTTCATTTGACTCAACTAGCTTTGTTGAATGCATTTGACTTTCATTTGAATCAAGAAGCTTTGTTTGAATGTTTTTGACTTTCATTTGACTCAATTAGCTTCGTTGAATGTGTTTGACCTTCATTTGACTCAATTAGCATTGTGGAATGCAATTGACTTTCATTTGATTCAAAAAGCTTTGTTTGAATGTATTTGACTTTCATTTGATTCTAAAAGCTTTATTGAAAGTGTTTGACTTTCATTTAACTCAATTAGCTTTGTTGAATGCATTTGACTTTCATTTGATTCAAAAAGCTTTGTTTGAATGTGTTTGACTTTCATTTGACTCAATTAGCTTTGTTGAAAGTGTTTGACTTTCATTTGACTCAACTAGCTTTGTTGAATGCATTTGACTTTCATTTGATTCAAAAAGCTTTGTTTGAATGTGTTTGACTTTCATTTGACTCAATTAGCTGCGTTGAATGTGTTTGACCTTCATTTAACTCAATTAGCATTGTGGAATGCAATTGACTTTCATTTGATTCAAAAAGCTTTGTTTGAATATATTTGACTTTAATTTGATTCTAAAAGCTTTGACGAAAGTGTTTGACTTTCATTTGACTCAATTAGCTTTGTTGAATTCATTTTATTTTCATTTGATTCAAAAAGCTTTGTTTGAATGTGTTTGACTTTCATTTGATTCTAAAAGCTTTGTTGAAAGTGTTTGACTTTCATTTGACTCAATTAGCTTTGTTGAATGCATTTGACTTTCATTTGAATCAAAAAATTTTGTTTGAATGTGTTTGACTTTTATTTGACTCAATTAGCTTTGTTGAAAGTGTTTGACTTTCGTTTGACTCAATTAGCTTTGTTGAATGCATTTGACTTTCATTTGATTCAAAAAGCTTTGTTTGAATATGTTTGACTTTCTTTTGACTCAATTAGCTTTGTTGAAAGTGTTTGACTTTCATTTGACTCAATTAGCTTTGTTGAATGCATTTGTCTTTCATTTGAATCAAAAAGCTTTCTTTGAATGTTTTTAACTTTCATTTAACTCAATTAGCTTTGTTAAAAGTGTTTGACTTTCATTTGACTCAATTAGCTTTGTTGAATGCATTTTACTTTCATTTGATTCAAAAAGCTTTGTTTCAATGTGTTTGACTTTCTTTTGACTCAATTAGCTTTGTTGAATGTGTTTGACTTTCATTTGACTCAATTAGCTTTATTGAATGCATTTGACTTTCATTTGATTCAAAAAGCTTTGTTTGAATGTGTTTGGCTTTCATTTGATTCTAAAAGCTTTATTGAAAGTGTTTGACTTTCATTTGACACAATTAGCTTTGTTGAATGCATTTGACTTTCATTTGAATCAAGAAGCTTTATTTGAATGTGTTTGACTTTCATTTGACTCAATTGGCTTTGTTGAATGCATTTGACTTTCATTTGATTCAAAAAGCTTTGTTTGAATGTGTTTCACTTTCATTTCACTTAATTAGCTTCGTTGAATGTGTTTGACTTTCATTTGACTAAATTAGCATTGTGGAATGCAATTGACTTCCATTTGATTCAAAAAGCTTTGTTTGAATGTAATTTAACTTTCATTTTATTTTAAAAGCTTTGATGAAAGTGTTTAACTTTCATTTGACTCAATTAGCTTTGTTGAATTCATTTGATTTTCAATTGATTCAAAAAGCTTTGTTTGAATGTGTTTGACTTTCATTTGATTCTAAAAGCTTTGTTGAAAGTGTTTGACTTTCATTTGACTCAATTAGCTTTGTTGAATGCATTTGACTTTCCTTTGAATCAAAAAGCTTTGTTTGAATGTGTTTGACTTTTATTTGACTCAATTAGCTTTGTTGAAAGTGTTTGACTTTCGTTTGACTCAATTAGCTTTGTTGAATGCATTTGACTTTCATTTGATTCAAAAAGCTTTGTTTGAATATGTTTGACTTTCATTTGACTCAATTACCTTTGGTGAAAGTGTTTGACTTTCATTTGAATCAATTAGCTTTGTTGAATGCATTTGACTTTCATTTGAATCAAGAAGCTTTATTTGAATGTGTTTGACTTTCATTTGACTCAATTGGCTTTGTTGAATGCATTTGACTTTCATTTGATTTAAAAAGCTTTGTTTGAATGTGTTTGACTTTCTTTTAACTCAATTAGCTTTGTTGAATGTGTTTGACTTTCATTTGACTCAATTCGCTTTGTTGAATGCATTTGACATTCATTTGATTCAAAAAGCTTTGTTTGAATGTGTTTTACTTTCATTTGATTCTTAAAGCTTTGTTGAAAGTGTTTGACTTTCATTTGACTCAATTAGCTTTGTTGAATTCATTTGATTTTCATTTGATTCCAAAAGCTTTGTTTGAATGTGTTTGACTTTAATTTGATTCTAATAGCTTTGTTGAAAGTGTTTGACTTTCATTTGACTCAATTAGCTTTGTTGAATGCATTTGACTTTCATTTGAATCAAAAAGCTTTGTTTGAATGTTTTTTACTTTCATTTGACTCAATTAGCTTTGTTAAAAGTGTTTGACTTTCATTTGACTCAATTAGCTGTGTTGAATGCATTTTACTTTCATTTGATTCAAAAAGCTTTGTTTCAATGTGTTTGACTTTCTTTTGACTCAATTAGCTTTGTTGAATGTGTTTGACTTTCATTTGACTCAATTAGAATGGTGGAATGCAATTGACTTTCATTTGATTCAAAAAGCTTTGATTGAATGTATATGACTTTTATTTGATTCTAAACGCTTTGTTGAAAGTGTTTGACTTTCATTTGACTCAATTAGCTTTATTGAATGCATTTGACTTTCATTTGATTCAAAAAGCTTTGTTTGAATGTGTTTGACTTTCATTTAATTCTAAAAGCTTTGTTGAAAGTGTTTGACTTTCATTTGACACAATTAGCTTTGTTGAATGCATTTGACTTTCATTTGAATCAAGAAGCTTTATTTGAATGTGTTTGACTTTCATTTGACTCAACTAGCTTTGTTGAATGCATTTGACTTTCATTTGATTCAAAAAGCTTTGTTTGAATGTGTTTCACTTTCATTTGACTCAATTAGCTGCGTTGAATGTGTTTGACCTTCATTTAACTCAATTAGCATTGTGGAATGCAATTGACTTTCATTTGATTCAAAAAGCTTTGTTTGAATGTAATTTGACTTTAATTTGATTCTAAAAGCTTTGACGAAAGTGTTTGACTTTCATTTGACTCAATTAGCTTTGTTGAATTCATTTGATTTTCATTTGATTCAAAAAGCTTTGTTTGAATGTGTTTGACTTTCTTTTGACTCAATTAGCTTTGTTGAAAGTGTTTGACTTTCATTTGACTCAATTAGCTTTGTTGAAGGTGTTTGACTTTCGTTTGACTCAGTTAGCTTTGTTGAATGCATTTGACTTTCATTTGATTCAAAAAGCTTTGTCTGAATATGTTTGACTTTCTTTTGACTCAATTAGCTTTGTTGAAAGTGTTTGACTTTCATTTGACTCAATTAGCTTTGTTGAATGCATTTGACTTTCATTTGAATCAAAAAGCTTTGTTTGAATGTGTTTGACTTTTATTTGACTCAATTAGCTTTGTTGAAAGTGTTTGACTTTCGTTTGACTCAATTAGCTTTGTTGAATGCATTTGACTTTCATTTGATTCAAAAAGCTTTGTTTGAATATGTTTGACTTTCATTTGACTCAATTACCTTTGGTGAAAGTGTTTGACTTTCATTTGACTCAATTAGCTTTGTTGAATGCATTTGACTTTCATTTGAATCAAGAAGCTTTATTTGAATGTGTTTGACTTTCATTTGACTCAATTGGCTTTGTTGAATGCATTTGACTTTCATTTGATTTAAAAAGCTTTGTTTGAATGTGTTTGACTTTCTTTTAACTCAATTAGCTTTGTTGAATGTGTTTGACTTTCATTTGACTCAATTCGCTTTGTTGAATGCATTTGACATTCATTTGATTCAAAAAGCTTTGTTTGAATGTGTTTTACTTTCATTTGATTCTTAAAGCTTTGTTGAAAGTGTTTGACTTTCATTTGACTCAATTAGCTTTGTTGAATTCATTTGATTTTCATTTGATTCCAAAAGCTTTGTTTGAATGTGTTTGACTTTAATTTGATTCTAATAGCTTTGTTGAAAGTGTTTGACTTTCATTTGACTCAATTAGCTTTGTTGAATGCATTTGACTTTCATTTGAACCAAAAAGCTTTGTTTGAATGTTTTTTACTTTCATTTGACTCAATTAGCTTTGTTAAAAGTGTTTGACTTTCATTTGACTCAATTAGCTGTGTTGAATGCATTTTACTTTCATTTGATTCAAAAAGCTTTGTTTCAATGTGTTTGACTTTCTTTTGACTCAATTAGCTTTGTTGAATGTGTTTGACTTTCATTTGACTCAATTAGAATGGTGGAATGCAATTGACTTTCATTTGATTCAAAAAGCTTTGATTGAATGTATATGACTTTTATTTGATTCTAAACGCTTTGTTGAAAGTGTTTGACTTTCATTTGACTCAATTAGATTTATTGAATGCATTTGACTTTCATTTGATTCAAAAAGCTTTGTTTGAATGTGTTTGACTTTCATTTGATTCTAAAAGCTTTGTTGAAAGTGTTTGACTTTCATTTGACACAATTAGCTTTGTTGAATGCATTTGACTTTCATTTGAATCAAGAAGCTTTATTTGAATGTGTTTGACTTTCATTTGACTCAACTAGCTTTGTTGAATGCATTTGACTTTCATTTGATTCAAAAAGCTTTGTTTGAATGTGTTTCACTTTCATTTGACTCAATTAGCTGCGTTGAATGTGTTTGACCTTCATTTAACTCAATTAGCATTGTGGAATGCAATTGACTTTCATTTGATTCAAAAAGCTTTGTTTGAATGTAATTTGACTTTAATTTGATTCTAAAAGCTTTGACGAAAGTGTTTGACTTTCATTTGACTCAATTAGCTTTGTTGAATTCATTTGATTTTCATTTGATTCAAAAAGCTTTGTTTGAATGTGTTTGACTTTCTTTTGACTCAATTAGCTTTGTTGAAAGTGTTTGACTTTCATTTGACTCAATTAGCTTTGTTGAAGGTGTTTGACTTTCGTTTGACTCAGTTAGCTTTGTTGAATGCATTTGACTTTCATTTGATTCAAAAAGCTTTGTCTGAATATGTTTGACTTTCTTTTGACTCAATTAGCTTTGTTGAAAGTGTTTGACTTTCATTTGACTCAATTAGCTTTGTTGAATGCATTTGACTTTCATTTGAATCAAAAAGCTTTGTTTGAATGTGTTTGACTTTTATTTGACTCAATTAGCTTTGTTGAAAGTGTTTGACTTTCGTTTGACTCAATTAGCTTTGTTGAATGCATTTGACTTTCATTTGATTCAAAAAGCTTTGTTTGAATATGTTTGACTTTCATTTGACTCAATTACCTTTGGTGAAAGTGTTTGACTTTCATTTGACTCAATTAGCTTTGTTGAATGCATTTGACTTTCATTTGAATCAAGAAGCTTTATTTGAATGTGTTTGACTTTCATTTGACTCAATTGGCTTTGTTGAATGCATTTGACTTTCATTTGATTTAAAAAGCTTTGTTTGAATGTGTTTGACTTTCTTTTAACTCAATTAGCTTTGTTGAATGTGTTTGACTTTCATTTGACTCAATTCGCTTTGTTGAATGCATTTGACATTCATTTGATTCAAAAAGCTTTGTTTGAATGTGTTTTACTTTCATTTGATTCTTAAAGCTTTGTTGAAAGTGTTTGACTTTCATTTGACTCAATTAGCTTTGTTGAATTCATTTGATTTTCATTTGATTCCAAAAGCTTTGTTTGAATGTGTTTGACTTTAATTTGATTCTAATAGCTTTGTTGAAAGTGTTTGACTTTCATTTGACTCAATTAGCTTTGTTGAATGCATTTGACTTTCATTTGAACCAAAAAGCTTTGTTTGAATGTTTTTTACTTTCATTTGACTCAATTAGCTTTGTTAAAAGTGTTTGACTTTCATTTGACTCAATTAGCTGTGTTGAATGCATTTTACTTTCATTTGATTCAAAAAGCTTTGTTTCAATGTGTTTGACTTTCTTTTGACTCAATTAGCTTTGTTGAATGTGTTTGACTTTCATTTGACTCAATTAGAATGGTGGAATGCAATTGACTTTCATTTGATTCAAAAAGCTTTGATTGAATGTATATGACTTTTATTTGATTCTAAACGCTTTGTTGAAAGTGTTTGACTTTCATTTGACTCAATTAGATTTATTGAATGCATTTGACTTTCATTTGATTCAAAAAGCTTTGTTTGAATGTGTTTGACTTTCATTTGATTCTAAAAGCTTTGTTGAAAGTGTTTGACTTTCATTTGACACAATTAGCTTTGTTGAATGCATTTGACTTTCATTTGAATCAAGAAGCTTTATTTGAATGTGTTTGACTTTCATTTGACTCAACTAGCTTTGTTGAATGCATTTGACTTTCATTTGATTCAAAAAGCTTTGTTTGAATGTGTTTCACTTTCATTTGACTCAATTAGCTGCGTTGAATGTGTTTGACCTTCATTTAACTCAATTAGCATTGTGGAATGCAATTGACTTTCATTTGATTCAAAAAGCTTTGTTTGAATGTAATTTGACTTTAATTTGATTCTAAAAGCTTTGACGAAAGTGTTTGACTTTCATTTGACTCAATTAGCTTTGTTGAATTCATTTGATTTTCATTTGATTCAAAAAGCTTTGTTTGAATGTGTTTGACTTTCTTTTGACTCAATTAGCTTTGTTGAAAGTGTTTGACTTTCATTTGACTCAATTAGCTTTGTTGAAGGTGTTTGACTTTCGTTTGACTCAGTTAGCTTTGTTGAATGCATTTGACTTTCATTTGATTCAAAAAGCTTTGTCTGAATATGTTTGACTTTCTTTTGACTCAATTAGCTTTGTTGAAAGTGTTTGACTTTCATTTGACTCAATTAGCTTTGTTGAATGCATTTGACTTTCATTTGAATCAAAAAGCTTTGTTTGAATGTGTTTGACTTTTATTTGACTCAATTAGCTTTGTTGAAAGTGTTTGACTTTCGTTTGACTCAATTAGCTTTGTTGAATGCATTTGACTTTCATTTGATTCAAAAAGCTTTGTTTGAATATGTTTGACTTTCATTTGACTCAATTACCTTTGGTGAAAGTGTTTGACTTTCATTTGACTCAATTAGCTTTGTTGAATGCATTTGACTTTCATTTGAATCAAGAAGCTTTATTTGAATGTGTTTGACTTTCATTTGACTCAATTGGCTTTGTTGAATGCATTTGACTTTCATTTGATTTAAAAAGCTTTGTTTGAATGTGTTTGACTTTCTTTTAACTCAATTAGCTTTGTTGAATGTGTTTGACTTTCATTTGACTCAATTCGCTTTGTTGAATGCATTTGACATTCATTTGATTCAAAAAGCTTTGTTTGAATGTGTTTTACTTTCATTTGATTCTTAAAGCTTTGTTGAAAGTGTTTGACTTTCATTTGACTCAATTAGCTTTGTTGAATTCATTTGATTTTCATTTGATTCCAAAAGCTTTGTTTGAATGTGTTTGACTTTAATTTGATTCTAATAGCTTTGTTGAAAGTGTTTGACTTTCATTTGACTCAATTAGCTTTGTTGAATGCATTTGACTTTCATTTGAACCAAAAAGCTTTGTTTGAATGTTTTTTACTTTCATTTGACTCAATTAGCTTTGTTAAAAGTGTTTGACTTTCATTTGACTCAATTAGCTGTGTTGAATGCATTTTACTTTCATTTGATTCAAAAAGCTTTGTTTCAATGTGTTTGACTTTCTTTTGACTCAATTAGCTTTGTTGAATGTGTTTGACTTTCATTTGACTCAATTAGAATGGTGGAATGCAATTGACTTTCATTTGATTCAAAAAGCTTTGATTGAATGTATATGACTTTTATTTGATTCTAAACGCTTTGTTGAAAGTGTTTGACTTTCATTTGACTCAATTAGATTTATTGAATGCATTTGACTTTCATTTGATTCAAAAAGCTTTGTTTGAATGTGTTTGACTTTCATTTGATTCTAAAAGCTTTGTTGAAAGTGTTTGACTTTCATTTGACACAATTAGCTTTGTTGAATGCATTTGACTTTCATTTGAATCAAGAAGCTTTATTTGAATGTGTTTGACTTTCATTTGACTCAACTAGCTTTGTTGAATGCATTTGACTTTCATTTGATTCAAAAAGCTTTGTTTGAATGTGTTTCACTTTCATTTGACTCAATTAGCTGCGTTGAATGTGTTTGACCTTCATTTAACTCAATTAGCATTGTGGAATGCAATTGACTTTCATTTGATTCAAAAAGCTTTGTTTGAATGTAATTTGACTTTAATTTGATTCTAAAAGCTTTGACGAAAGTGTTTGACTTTCATTTGACTCAATTAGCTTTGTTGAATTCATTTGATTTTCATTTGATTCAAAAAGCTTTGTTTGAATGTGTTTGACTTTCTTTTGACTCAATTAGCTTTGTTGAAAGTGTTTGACTTTCATTTAACTCAATTAGCTTTGTTGAAAGTGTTTGACTTTCGTTTGACTCAGTTAGCTTTGTTGAATGCATTTGACTCTCATTTGATTCAAAAAGCTTTGTCTGAATATGTTTGACTTTCTTTTGACTCAATTAGCTTTGTTGAAAGTGTTTGACTTTCATTTGACTCAATTAGCTTTGTTGAATGCATTTGACTTTCATTTGAATCAAAAAGCTTTGTTTGAATGTTTTTAACTTTCATTTAACTCAATTAGCTTTGTTAAAAGTTTTTGACTTTCATTTGACTCAATTAGCTTTGTTGAATGCATTTGACTTTCATTTGAATCAAGAAGCTTTGTTTGAATGTGTTTGACTTTCATTTGACTCAATTAGCTTCGTTGAATGTGTTTGACCTTCATTTGACTCAATTAGCATTGTAGAATGCAATTGACTTTCATTTGATTCAAAAAGCTTTGTTTGGATGTATTTGACTTTCATTTGATTCTAAAAGCTTTATTGAAAGTGTTTGACTTTCATTTAACTCAATTAGCTTTGTTGAATGCATTTGACTTTCATTTGATTCAAAAAGCTTTGTTTGAATGTGTTTGACTTTCATTTGTCTCAATTAGCTTTGTTGAAAGTGTTTGACTTTCATTTGACTCAACTAGCTTTGTTGAATGCATTTGACTTTCATTTGATTCAAAAAGCTTTGTTTGAATGTGTTTGATTTTCGTTTGATTCTAAAAGCTTTGTTGAAAGTGTTTGACTCTCATTTGACACAAGTAGCTTTGTTGAATGCATTTGACTTTCATTTGAATCAAGAAGCTTTATTTGAATGTGTTTGACTTTCATTTGATTCTAAAAGCTTTGTTGAAAGTGTTTGACTTTCATTTGACTCAATTAGCTTTGTTGAATGCATTTGACTTTCATTTGAATCAAAAAATTTTGTTTGAATGTGTTTGACTTTTATTTGACTCAATTAGCTTTGTTGAAAGTGTTTGACTTTCGTTTGACTCAATTAGCTTTGTTGAATGCATTTGACTTTCATGTGATTCAAAAAGCTTTGTCTGAATGTGTTTGACTTTCTTTTGACTCAATTAGCTTTGTTGAATGTGTTTGACTTTCATTTGAATTAATTAGCATTGTGGAATGCAATTGACTTTCATTTGATTCAAAAAGCTTTGATTGAATGTATTTGACTTTCATTTGATTCTAAACGCTTTGTTGAAAGTGTTTGACTTTCATTTGACTCAATTAGCTTTGTTGAATGCATTTTACTTTCATTTGATTCAAAAAGCTTTGTTTCAATGTGCTTGACTTTCTTTTGACTCAATTAGCTTTATTGAATATGTTTGACTTTCAGTTGACACAATTAGCATTGTGGAATGCAATTGACTTTCATTTGATTCTAAACGCTTTGTTGAAAGTGTTTGACTTTCATTTGACTCAATTAGCTTTATTGAATGCATTTGACTTTCATTTGATTCAAAAAGCTTTATTTGAATGTGTTTGACTTTCATTTGATTCTAAAATCTTTGTTGAAAGCGTTTGACTGTCATTTGACATAATTAGCTTTGTTGAATGCATTTGACTTTCATTTGAATCAAGAAGCTTTATTTGAATGTGTTTGACTTTCATTTGACTCAATTGGCTTTGTTGAATGCATTTGACTTTCATTTGATTTAAAAAGCTTTGTTTGAATGTGTTTCACTTTCATTTGACTCAATTAGCTTCGTTGAATGTGTTTGACTTTCATTTGACTCAATTAGCATTGTGGAATGCAATTGACTTTCATTTGATTCAAAAAGCTTTGTTTGAATGTATTTGACTTTCATTTGATTCTAAAAGCTTTGACGAAAGTGTTTGACTTTCATTTGACTCAGTTAGCTTTGTTGAATTCATTTGATTTTCATTTGTTTCAAAAAGCTTTGTTTGAATGCGTTTGACTTTCATTTGATTCTAAAAGCTTTGTTGAAAGTGTTTGACTTTCATTTTACTCAATTAGCTTTGTTAAATGCATTTGACTTTCATTTGAATCAAAAAGCTTTGTTTGAATGTGTTTGACTTTTATTTGACTCAATTAGCTTTGTTGAAAGTGTTTGACTTTCGTTTGACTCAATTAGCTTTGTTGAATGCATTTGACTTTCATTTGATTCAAAAAGCATTGTCTGAATGTGTTTGACTTTCTTTTGACTCAATTAGCTTTGTTGAATGTGTTTGACTTTCATTTGAATTAATTAGCTTTGTGGAATGCAATTGACTTTCATTTGATTCAAAAAGCTTTGATTGGATGTATTTGACTTTCATTTGATTCTAAACGCTTTGTTGAAAGTGTTTGACTTTCATTTGACTCAATTCGCTTTGTTGAATGCATTTTACTTTCATTTGATTCAAAAAGCTTTGTTTTAATGTGTTTGACTTTCTTTTGACTCAATTAGCTTTATTGAATATGTTTGACTTTCATTTGACTCAATTAGCATTGTGGAATGCAATTGACTTTCATTTGATTCAAAAAGCTTTGATTGAATGTATATGACTTTTATTTGATTCTAAACGCTTTGTTGAAAGTGTTTGACTTTCATTTGACTCAATTAGCTTTATTGAATGCATTTGACTTTCATTTGATTCAAAAAGCTTTGTTTGAATGTGTTTGACTTTCATTTGATTCTAAAAGCTTTGTTGAAAGTGTTTGACTTTCATTTGACACAATTAGCTTTGTTGAATGAATTTGACTTTCATTTGAATCAAGAAGCTTTATTTGAATGTGTTTGATTTTCATTTGACTCAATTGGCTTTGTTGAATGCATTTGACTTTCATTTGATTCAAAAAGCTTTGTTTGAATGTGTTTCACTTTCATTTGACTCAATTAGCTTCGTTGAATGTGTTTGACTTTCATTTGACTCAATTAGCATTGTGGAATGCAATTGACTTCCATTTTATTCAAAAAGCTTTGTTTGAATGTATTTGACTTTCATTTGATTCTAAAAGCTTTGATGAAAGTGTTTGACTTTCATTTGACTCAATTAGCTTTGTTGAATTCATTTGATTTTCATTTTATTCAAAAAGCTTTGTTTGAATGTGTTTGACTTTCATTTGATTCTAAAAGCTTTGTTGAAAGTGTTTGACTTTCATTTGACTCAATTAGCTTTGTTGAATGCATTTGACATTCATTTGAATCAAAAAGCTTTGTTTGAATGTGTTTGACTTTCATTTGACTCAATTAGCTTTGTTGAAAGTGTTTGACTTTCATTTGACTCAATTAGCTTTGTTGAATTCATTTGATTTTCATTTGATTCAAAAAGCTTTGTTTGAATGTGTTTGACTTTCATTTGATTCTAAAAGCTTTGTTGAAAGTGTTTAACTTTCATTTGACTCAATTAGCTTTGTTGAATGCATTTGACTTTCATTTGAATCAAAAAGCTTTGTTTGAATGTGTTTGACTTTTATTTGACTCAATTAGCTTTGTTGAAAGTGTTTAACTTTCATTTGACTCAATTAGCTTTGTTGAATGCATTTGACTTTCATTTGATTCAAAAAGCTTTGTCTGAATGTGTTTGACTTTCTTTTGACTCAATTAGCTTTGTTGAATGTGTTTGACTTTCATTTGAATTAATTAGCATTGTGGATTGCAATTGACTTTCATTTGATTCAAAAAGCTTTGATTGAATGTATTTGACTTTCATTTGATTCTAAACGCTTTGTTGAAAGTGTTTGACTTTCATTTGACTCAATTAGCTTTGTTGAATGCATTTTACTTTCATTTGATTCAAAAAGCTTTATTTCAATGTGTTTGACTTTCTTTTGACTCAATTAGCTTTATTGAATATGTTTGACTTTCATTTGACTCAATTAGCATTGTGGAATGCAATTGACTTTCATTTGATTCAAAAAGCTTTGATTGAATGTATATGACTTTTATTTGATTGTAAACGCTTTGTTGAAAGTGTTTGACTTTCATTGACTCAATTAGCTTTATTGAATTCATTTGACTTTCATTTGATTCAAAAAGCTTTGTTTGAATGTGTTTGACTTTCATTTGATTCTAAAAGCTTTGTTAAAAGTGTTTGACTTTCATTTAACACAATTAGCTTTGTTGAATGCATTTGACTTTCATTTGAATCAAGAAGCTTTGTTTGAATGTGTTCCACTTTCATTTGACTCAATTAGCTTCGTTTGAATGTGTTTGACTTTCATTGGACTCAATTAGCTTTGTTGAATGCATTTGACTTTCATTTGAATCAAGAAGCTTTATTTGAATGTGTTTGACTTTCATTGGACTCAATTAGCTTTGTTGAATGCATTTGACTTTCATTTGAATCAAGAAGCTTTATTTGAATGTGTTTGACTTTCATTTGACTCAATTAGCTTTGTTGAATGTGTTTGACTTTCATTTGACTTAATTAGCTTTGTTGAATACATTTGACATTCATTTGATTCAAAAAGCTTTGTTTGAATGTGTTTTACTTTCATTTGATTCTAAAATCTTTGTTGAAAGTGTTTGACTTTCATTTGACTCAACTAGCTTTGTTGAATGCATTTGACTTTAATTTGATTCAAAAAGCTTTGTTTGAATGTGTTTGACTTTCATTTGATTCTAAAAGCTTTGTTGAAAGTGTTTGACTTTCATTTGACACAATTAGCATTGTTGAATGCATTTGACTTTCATTTGAATCAAGAAGCTTTATTTGAATGTGTTTGATTTTCATTTGACTCAATTGGCTTTGTTGAATGCATTTGACTTTCATTTGATTCAAAAAGCTTTGTTTGAATGTGTTTCACTTTCATTTGACTCAATTAGCTTCGTTGAATGTGTTTGACTTTCATTTGACTCAATTAGCATTGTGGAATGCAATTGACTTCCATTTGATTCAAAAAGCTTTGTTTGAATGTATTTGACTTTCATTTGATTCTAAAAGCTTTGTTCAAAGTGTTTGACTTTCTTTTGACTCAATTAGCTTTATTGAATATGTTTGACTTTCATTTAACTCAATTAGCATTGTGGAATGCAATTGACTTTCATTTGATTCAAAAAGCTTTGATTGAATGTATATGACTTTTATTTGATTCTAAACGCTTTGTTGAAAGTGTTTGACTTTCATTTGACTCAATTAGCTTTATTGAATGCATTTGACTTTCATTTGATTCAAAAAGCTTTGTTTGAATGTGTTTGACTTTCATTTGATTCTAAAAGCTTTGTTGAAAGTGTTTGACTTTCATTTGACACAATTAGCTTTGTTGAATGCATTTGACTTTCATTTGAATCAAGAAGCTTTATTTGAATGTGTTTGATTTTCATTTGACTCAATTGGCTTTGTTGAATGCATTTGACTTTCATTTGATTCAAAAAGCTTTGTTTAAATGTGTTTCACTTTCATTTGACTCAATTAGCTTCGTTGAATGTGTTTGACTTTCATTTGACTCAATTAGCATTGTGGAATGCAATTGACTTCCATTTGATTCAAAAACCTTTGTTTGAATGTATTTGACTTTCATTTGATTCTAAAAGCTTTGATGAAAGTGTTTTTCTTTCATTTGACTCAATTAGCTTTGTTGAATTCATTTGATTTTCATTTTATTCAAAAAGCTTTGTTTGAATGTGTTTGACTTTCATTTGATTCTAAAAGCTTTGTTGAAAGTGTTTGACTTTCATTTGACTCAATTAGCTTTGTTGAATGCATTTGACTTTCATTTGAATCAAAAAGCTTTGTTTGAATGTGTTTGACTTTCATTTGACTCAATACGCTTTGTTGAAAGTGTTTGACTTTCATTTGACTCAATTAGCTTTGTTGAATGCATTTCACTTTCATTTGAATCAAAAAGCTTTGTTTGAATGTGTTTGACTTTCATTTGACTCAATTAGCTTTGTTGAAAGTGTTTGACTTTCATTTGACTCAATTAGCTTTGTTGAATGCATTTTACTTTCATTTGATTCAAAAAGCTTTGTTTGAATGTGTTTGACTTTCTTTTGACTCAATTAAATAGAATGTGTTTGACTTTCATTTGACTTTATTAGCGTTGTTGAATACATTTGACTTTCATTTGATTCAAAAAGCTTTGTTTGAATGTGTTTGACTTTCATTTGATTCTAAAAGCTTTGTTCAAAGTGTTTGACTTTCATTTGACAGAATTAGTTTTGTTGAATGCTTTTGACTTTCATTTGAATCAAGAAGCTTTATTTGAATGTGTTTGACTTTCATTTGACTCAATTGGCTTTGTTGAATGCATTTGACTTTCATTTGATTCAAAAAACTTTGTTTGAATGTGTTTGACTTTAATTTGACTCAATTAGCTTCGTTGAATGTGTTTGACTTTCATTTGACTCAATTAGCATTGTGGAATGCAATTGACTTCGAATTGATTCAAAAAGCTTTGTTTAAATGTATTGGACTTTCATTTTATTCTAAAAGCTGTGATGAAAGTGTTTGACTTTTATTTGACTCAATTAGCTTTGTTGAATTCATTTGATTTTCGTTTGATACAAAAAGATTTATTTGAATGTATTTGACTTTCATTTGATTCTAAAACCTTTGTTGAAAGTGTTTGACTTTCATTTAACTCAATTAGCTTTGTTGAATGCATTTGACTTTCATTTGAATCAAAAAGCTTTCTTTGAATGTGTTTGACTTTCTTTTGACTCAATTAGCTTTGTTGAAAGTGTTTGACTTTCATTTGACTCAATTAGCTTTGTTGAATGCATTTTACTTTCATTTGATTCAAAAAACTTTGTTTGAATGTGTTTGACTTTCTTTTGACTTAATTAGCTTTGTTGAATGTGTTTGACTTTCATTTGATTTAATTAACATTGTGGAATGCAATTGACTTTCATTTGATTCTAAAAGCTTTGATTGAATGTATTTGACTTTCATTTGATTCTAAACGCTTTGTTGAAAGTGTTTGACTTTCATTTGACTCAACTAGCTTTGTTGAATGCATTTGACTTTCATTTGATTCAAAAAGCTTTGTTTGAATGTGTTTGACTTTCTTTTGACTCAATTAGCTTTGTTGAATGTGTTTGACTTTCATTTGAATTAATTAGCATTGTGGAATGCAATTGACTTTCATTTGATTCAAAAAGATTTGATTGAATGTATTTGACTTTCATTTGATTCTAAACGCTTTGTTGAAAGTGTTTGACTTTCATTTGACTCAATTAGCTTTGTTGAATGCATTTGACTTTCGTTTGATTCAAAAAGCTTTGTTTAAATGTGTTTCACTTTCATTTGACTCAATTAGCTTCGTTGAATGTGTTTGACTTTCATTTGACTCAATTAGCATTGTGGAATGCAATTGACTTCCATTTGATTCAAAAAGCTTTGTTTGAATGTATTTGACTTTCATTTGATTCTAAAAGCTTTAATGAAAGTGTTTTTCTTTCATTTGACTCAATTAGCTTTGTTGAATTCATTTGATTTTCATTTTATTCAAAAAGCTTTGTTTGAATGTGTTTGACTTTCATTTGATTCTAAAAGCTTTGTTGAAAGTGTTTCACTTTCATTTGACTCAATTAGCTTTGTTGAATGCATTTGACTTTCATTTGAATTAAAAAGCTTTGTTTGAATGTGTTTGACTTTCATTTGACTCAATACGCTTTGTTGAAAGTGTTTGACTTTCATTTGACTCAATTAGCTTTGTTGAATGCATTTGACTTTCATTTGAATCAAAAAGCTTTGTTTGAATGTGTTTGACTTTCATTTGACTCAATTAGCTTTGTTGAAAGTGTTTGACTTTCATTTGACTCAATTAGCTTTGTTGAATGCATTTTACTTTCATTTGGTTCAAAAAGCTTTGTTTGAATGTGTTTGACTTTCTTTTAACTCAATTAAATAGAATGTGTTTGACTTTCATTTGACTTTATTAGCGTTGTTGAATACATTTGACTTTCATTTGATTCAAAAAGCTTTGTTTGAATGTGTTTGACTTTCATTTGATTCTAAAAGCTTTGTTCAAAGTGTTTGACTTTCATTTGACAGAATTAGCTTTGTTGAATGCTTTTGACTTTCATTTGAATCAAGAAGCTTTATTAGAATGTGTTTGACTTTCATTTGACTCAATTGGCTTTGTTGAATGCATTTGACTTTCATTTGATTCAAAAAACTTTGTTTGAATGTGTTTGACTTTAATTTGACTCAATTAGCTTCGTTGAATGTGTTTGTCTTTCATTTGACTCAATTAGCATTGTGGAATGCAATTGACTTCGAATTGATTCAAAAAGCTTTGTTTAAATGTATTTGACTTTCATTTTATTCTAAAAGCTGTGATGAAAGTGTTTGACTTTTATTTGACTCAATTAGCTTTGTTGAATTCATTTGATTTTCGTTTTATACAAAAAGCTTTGTTTGAATGTATTTGACTTTCATTTGATTCTAAAACCTTTGTTGAAAGTGTTTGACTTTCATTTAACTCAATTAGCTTTGTTGAATGCATTTGGATTTCATTTGAATCAAAAAGCTTTCTTTGAATGTGTTTGACTTTCTTTTGACTCAATTAGCTTCGTTGAAAGTGTTTGACTTTCATTTGACTCAATTATCTTTGTTGAATGCATTTGACTTTCATTTGATTCAAAAAACTTTGTTTGAATGTGTTTGACTTTCTTTTGATTCAATTAGCTTTGTTGAATGTGTTTGACTTTCATTTGATTTAATTAACATTGTGGAATGCAATTGACTTTTATTTGATTCAAAAAGCTTTGATTGAATGTATTTGACTTTCATTTGATTCTAAACGCTTTGTTGAAAGTGTTTGACTTTCATTTGACTCAACTAGCTTTGTTAAATGCATTTGACTTTCATTTGATTCAAAAAGCTTTGTTTGAATGTGTTTGACTTTCTTTTGACTCAATAAGCTTTGTTGAATGTGTTTGACTTTCATTTGAATTAATTAGCATTGTGGAATGCAATTGACTTTCATTTGATTCAAAAAGATTTGATTGAATGTATTTGACTTTCATTTGATTCTAAACGCTTTGTTGAAAGTGTTTGACTTTCATTTGACTCAATTAGCTTTGTTGAATGCATTTTACTTTCATTTGATTCAAAAAGCTTTGTTTCTATGTGTTTGACTTTCTTTTGACTCAATTAGCTTTATTGAAAATGTTTGACTTTCATTTGACTCAATTAGCATTGTGGAATGCAATTGACTTCCATTTGATTCAAAAAGCTTTGTTTAAATGTATTTGACTTTCATTTGATTCTAAAAGCTTTGATGAAAGTGTTTGACTTTCATTTGACTCAATTAGCTTTGTTGAATTCATTTGATTTTCATTTGATTCAAAAAGCTTTGTTTGAATGTGTTTGACTTTCATTTGATTCTAAAAGCTTTGTTAAAAGTGTTTGACTTTCATTTGATTCAATTAGCTTTGTTGAATGCATTTGAGTTTCATTTGAATCAAAAAGCTTTGTTTGAATGTGTTTGACTTTCATTTGACTCAATTAGCTTTGTTGAAAGTGTTTGACTTTCATTTGACTCAATTAGCTTTGTTAAATTCATTTGATTTTCATTTGATTCAATAGCTTTGTTTGAATGTGTTTGACTTTCATTTGATTCTAAAAGCTTTGTTGAAAGTGTTTGACTTTCATTTGACTCAATTAGCTTTGTTGAATGCATTTGACTTTCATTTGAATCAAAAAGCTTTGTTTGAATGTGTTTGACTTTTATTTGACTCAATTAGCTTTGTTGAAAGTGTTTGACTTTCGTTTGACTCAATTAGCTTTGTTGAATGCATTTGACTTTCATTTGATTCAAAAAGCTTTGTCTGAATGTGTTTGACTTTCTTTTGACTCAATTAGCTTTGTTGAATGTGTTTGACTTTCATTTGAATTAATTAGCATTGTGGAATGCAATTGACTTTCATTTGATTCAAAAAGCTTTTTTTTTTTGGTAAATGAGAGATTTTATTACCAAAGTAGAGCAAAAACAATACAAGAAAGCTACTGTGTTACAAAAGCTAACCAGTAGCAGCACCCTTACACCAAAGACCAAAGAAAGGCCAGACAACCCCTAACTCAACCTAAAGCCAAACCTAGCCACCTTCTAGGAAGGGTTCTAAGCTGACAAAGGTTACCAACTAGACTCAAACAGCTGGCCACCTTCTAAGAAGGGTACCAGAGTAAGGACCAGACAAAGAAACCTAAACAAAAGAACCCCAAAGAAAACTTCTGCTAGCATTAAACAATAAAAACACAAAAACACACCAGAAAGCATAAAAAAGAAACCAGTTACAGCAGCAGCAAAGACCTATCAGCAGTAGAGCATCTGCAAGCCACTCTAAAAACAATATCTCTGTAGACAGTTTCTACAGGCAAGCAGCAGCCTGAAAAAACAGTGTTGTTCCTCTGAATCCAAATAGCATAGACAGTTTCAGCAAGGAACATCAAATGTAATCTACCAACAGCTCTAGACTTCCTGCAGAATCTAATGCTCCATTTGACTTCTTGACAGAAAGGTTGGACAGTTTTCCTACAGTTCAAAAGCAAAAGAACCTTCTGCCAGATTTGTTTAGAGTATGAACATTCAAAAAACAAATGCTGAGTATTCTCAGTAGCATTTACACATAAAACACAAGTTGTATCACATTGAGAATTCCACAATACCACTCTGTCCTTAGTAACAGATTCAAAAAGCTTTGATTGAATGTATTTGACTTTCATTTGATTCTAAACGCTTTGTTGAAAGTGTTTGACTTTCATTTGACTCAATTAGCTTTGTTGAATGCATTTTACTTTTATTTGATTCAAAAAGCTTTGTTTCAATGTGTTTGACTTTCTTTTTACTCAATTAGCTTTATTGAATATGTTTGACTTTCATTTAACTCAATTAGCATTGTGGAATGCAATTGACTTTCATTTGATTCAAAAAGCTTTGTTTGAATGTATTTGACTTTCATTTGATTCTAAAAGCTTTGATGAAAGTGTTTGACTTTCATTTGACTCAATTAGCTTTGTTGAATTCATTTGACTTTCATTTGATTCAAAAAGCTTTGTCTGAATGTGTTTGACTTTCTTTTGACTCAATTAGCTTTGTTGAATGTGTTTGACTTTCATTTGAATTAATTAGCATTGTGGAATGCAATTGACTTTCATTTGATTCAAAAAGCTTTGATTGAATGTATTTGACTTTCATTTGATTCTAAACGCTTTGTTGAAAGTGTTTGACTTTCATTTGACTCAATTAGCTTTGTTGAATGCATTTTACTTTTATTTGATTCAAAAAGCTTTGTTTCAATGTGTTTGACTTTCTTTTTACTCAATTAGCTTTATTGAATATGTTTGACTTTCATTTAACTCAATTAGCATTGTGGAATGCAATTGACTTTCATTTGATTCAATTAGCATTGTTGAAAGTGTTTGACTTTCATTTGACTCAATTAGCTTTGTTAAATTCATTTGATTTTCATTTGATTCAAAAAGCTTTGTTTGAATGTGTTTGACTTTCATTTGATTCTAAAAGCTTTGTTGAAAGTGTTTGACTTTCATTTGACTCAATTAGCTTTGTTGAATGCATTTGACTTTCATTTGAATCAAAAAGCTTTGTTTGAATGTGTTTGACTTTCATTTGACTCAATTAGCTTTGTTGAAAGTGTTTGACTTTCATTTGACTCAATTAGCTTTGTTAAATTCATTTGATTTTCATTTGATTCAAAAGCTTTGTTTGAATGTGTTTGACTTTCATTTGATTCTAAAAGCTTTGTTGAAAGTGTTTGACTTTCATTTGACTCAATTAGCTTTGTTGAATGCATTTGACTTTCATTTGAATCAAAAAGCTTTGTTTGAATGTGTTTGACTTTTATTTGACTCAATTAGCTTTGTTGAAAGTGTTTGACTTTCGTTTGACTCAATTAGCTTTGTTGAATGCATTTGACTTTCATTTGATTCAAAAAGCTTTGTCTGAATGTGTTTGACTTTCTTTTGACTCAATTAGCTTTGTTGAATGTGTTTGACTTTCATTTGAATTAATTAGCATTGTGGAATGCAATTGACTTTCATTTGATTCAAAAAGCTTTTTTTTTTTGGTAAATGAGAGATTTTATTACCAAAGTAGAGCAAAAACAATACAAGAAAGCTACTGTGTTACAAAAGCTAACCAGTAGCAGCACCCTTACACCAAAGACCAAAGAAAGGCCAGACAACCCCTAACTCAACCTAAAGCCAAACCTAGCCACCTTCTAGGAAGGGTTCTAAGCTGACCAAGGTTACCAACTGGACTCAAACAGCTGGCCACCTTCTAAGAAGGGTACCAGAGTAAGGACCAGACAAAGAAACCTAAACAAAAGAACCCCAAAGAAAACTTCTGCTAGCATTAAACAATAAAAACACAAAAACACACCAGAAAGCATAAAAAAGAAACCAGTTACAGCAGCAGCAAAGACCTATCAGCAGTAGAGCATCTGCAAGCCACTCTAAAAACAATATCTCTGTAGACAGTTTCTACAGGCAAGCAGCAGCCTGAAAAAACAGTGTTGTTCCTCTGAATCCAAATAGCATAGACAGTTTCAGCAAGGAACATCAAATGTAATCTACCAACAGCTCTAGACTTCCTGCAGAATCTAATGCTCCATTTGACTTCTTGACAGAAAGGTTGGACAGTTTTCCTACAGTTCAAAAGCAAAAGAACCTTCTGCCAGATTTGTTTAGAGTATGAACATTCAAAAAACAAATGCTGAGTATTCTCAGTAGCATTTACACATAAAACACAAGTTGTATCACATTGAGAATTCCACAATACCACTCTGTCCTTAGTAACAGATTCAAAAAGCTTTGATTGAATGTATTTGACTTTCATTTGATTCTAAACGCTTTGTTGAAAGTGTTTGACTTTCATTTGACTCAATTAGCTTTGTTGAATGCATTTTACTTTTATTTGATTCAAAAAGCTTTGTTTCAATGTGTTTGACTTTCTTTTTACTCAATTAGCTTTATTGAATATGTTTGACTTTCATTTAACTCAATTAGCATTGTGGAATGCAATTGACTTTCATTTGATTCAAAAAGCTTTGTTTGAATGTATTTGACTTTCATTTGATTCTAAAAGCTTTGATGAAAGTGTTTGACTTTCATTTGACTCAATTAGCTTTGTTGAATTCATTTGACTTTCATTTGATTCAAAAAGCTTTGTCTGAATGTGTTTGACTTTCTTTTGACTCAATTAGCTTTGTTGAATGTGTTTGACTTTCATTTGAATTAATTAGCATTGTGGAATGCAATTGACTTTCATTTGATTCAAAAAGCTTTGATTGAATGTATTTGACTTTCATTTGATTCTAAACGCTTTGTTGAAAGTGTTTGACTTTCATTTGACTCAATTAGCTTTGTTGAATGCATTTTACTTTTATTTGATTCAAAAAGCTTTGTTTCAATGTGTTTGACTTTCTTTTTACTCAATTAGCTTTATTGAATATGTTTGACTTTCATTTAACTCAATTAGCATTGTGGAATGCAATTGACTTTCATTTGATTCAATTAGCTTTGTTGAAAGTGTTTGACTTTCATTTGACTCAATTAGCTTTGTTAAATTCATTTGATTTTCATTTGATTCAAAAAGCTTTGTTTGAATGTGTTTGACTTTCATTTGATTCTAAAAGCTTTGTTGAAAGTGTTTGACTTTCATTTGACTCAATTAGCTTTGTTGAATGCATTTGACTTTCATTTGAATCAAAAAGCTTTGTTTAAATGTGTTTGACTTTTATTTGACTCAATTAGCTTTGTTGAAAGTGTTTGACTTTCGTTTGACTCAATTAACTTTGTTGAATGCAATTGACTTTCATTTGATTCAAAAAGCTTTGATTGAATGTATTTGACTTTCATTTGATTCTAAACGCTTTGTTGAAGTGTTTGACTTTCATTTGACTCAATTAGCTTTGTTGAATGCATTTTACTTTCATTTGATTCAAAAAGCTTTGTTTCAATGTGTTTGACTTTCTTTTGACTCAATTAGCTTTATTGAATATGTTTGACTTTCATTTAACTCAATTAGCATTGTGGAATGCAATTGACTTTCATTTGATTCAAAAAGCTTTGATTGAATGTATATGACTTTTATTTGATTCTAAACGCTTTGTTGAAAGTGTTTGACTTTCATTTGACTCAATTAGCTTTATTGAATGCATTTGACTTTCATTTGTTTCAAAAAGCTTTGTTTGAATGTGTTTGACTTTCATTTGATTCTAAAAGCTTTGTTGAAAGTGTTTGACTTTCATTTGACACAATTAGCTTTGTTGAATGCATTTGACTTTCATTTGAATCAAGAAGCTTTATTTGAATGTGTTTGATTTTCATTTGACTCAATTGGCTTTGTTGAATGCATTTGAATTTCATTTGATTCAAAAAGCTTTGTTTGAATGTGTTTCACTTTCATTTGACTCAATTAGCTTCGTTGAATGTGTTTGACTTTCATTTGACTCAATTAGCATTGTAGAATGCAATTGACTTCCATTTGATTCAAAAAGCTTTGTTTGAATGTATTTGACTTTCATTTGATTCTAAAAGCTTTGATGAAAGTGTTTGACTTTCATTTGACTCTATTAGCTTTGTTGAATTCATTTGATTTTCATTTGATTCAAAAAGCTTTGTTTGAATGTGTTTGACTTTCATTTGATTCTAAAAGCTTTGTTGAAAGTTTTTGACTTTCATTTGACTCAATTAGCTTTATTGAATGCATTTTACTTTCATTTGAATCAAAAAGCTTTGTTTGAATGTGTTTGACTTTCATTTGACTCAATTAGCTTTGTTGAAAGTGTTTGACTTTCATTTGACTCAATTAGCTTTGTTAAATTCATTTGATTTTCATTTGATTCAAAAAGCTTTGTTTGAATGTGTTTGACTTTCATTTGATTCTAAAAGCTTTGTTGAAAGTGTTTGACTTTCATTTGACTCAATTAGCTTTGTTGAATGCATTTGACTTTCATTTGAATCAAAAAGCTTTGTTTGAATGTGTTTGACTTTTATTTGACTCAATTAGCTTTGTTGAAAGTGTTTGACTTTCGTTTGACTCAATTAGCTTTGTTGAATGCATTTGACTTTCATTTGATTCAAAAAGCTTTGTCTGAATGTGTTTGACTTTCTTTTGACTCAATTAGCTTTGTTGAATGTGTTTGACTTTCATTTGAATTAATTAGCATTGTGGAATGCAATTGACTTTCATTTGATTCAAAAAGCTTTGATTGAATGTATTTGACTTTCATTTGATTCTAAACGCTTTGTTGAAAGTGTTTGACTTTCATTTGACTCAATTAGCTTTGTTGAATGCATTTTACTTTCATTTGATTCAAAAAGCTTTGTTTCAATGTGTTTGACTTTCTTTTGACTCAATTAGCTTTATTGAATATGTTTGACTTTCATTTAACTCAATTAGCATTGTGGAATGCAATTGACTTTCATTTGATTCAAAAAGCTTTGATTGAATGTATATGACTTTTATTTGATTCTAAACGCTTTGTTGAAAGTGTTTGACTTTCATTTGACTCAATTAGCTTTATTGAATGCATTTGACTTTCATTTGTTTCAAAACGCTTTGTTTGAATGTGTTTGACTTTCATTTGATTCTAAAAGCTTTGTTGAAAGTGTTTGACTTTCATTTGACACAATTAGCTTTGTTGAATGCATTTGAGTTTCATTTGAATCAAGAAGCTTTATTTGAATGTGTTTGATTTTCATTTGACTCAATTGGCTTTGTTGAATGCATTTGACTTTCATTTGATTCAAAAAGCTTTGTTTGAATGTGTTTGACTTTCATTTGACTCAATTAGCTTCGTTGAATGTGTTTGACTTTCATTTGACTCAATTAGCATTGTGGAATGCAATTGACTTCCATTTGATTCAAAAAGCTTTGTTTGAATGTATTTGACTTTCATTTGATTCTAAAAGCTTTGATGAAAGTGTTTGACTTTCATTTGACTCAATTAGCTTTGTTGAATTCATTTGATTTTCATTTGATTCAAAAAGCTTTGTTTGAATGTGTTTGACTTTCATTTGATTCTAAAAGCTTTGTTAAAAGTGTTTGACTTTCATTTGATTCAATTAGCTTTGTTGAATGCATTTGAGTTTCATTTGAATCAAAAAGCTTTGTTTGAATGTGTTTGACTTTCATTTGACTCAATTAGCTTTGTTGAAAGTGTTTGACTTTCATTTGACTCAATTAGCTTTGTTAAATTCATTTGATTTTCATTTGATTCAAAAGCTTTGTTTGAATGTGTTTGACTTTCATTTGATTCTAAAAGCTTTGTTGAAAGTGTTTGACTTTCATTTGACTCAATTAGCTTTGTTGAATGCATTTGACTTTCATTTGAATCAAAAAGCTTTGTTTGAATGTGTTTGACTTTTATTTGACTCAATTAGCTTTGTTGAAAGTGTTTGACTTTCGTTTGACTCAATTAGCTTTGTTGAATGCATTTGACTTTCATTTGATTCAAAAAGCTTTGTCTGAATGTGTTTGACTTTCTTTTGACTCAATTAGCTTTGTTGAATGTGTTTGACTTTCATTTGAATTAATTAGCATTGTGGAATGCAATTGACTTTCATTTGATTCAAAAAGCTTTGATTGAATGTATTTGACTTTCATTTGATTCTAAACGCTTTGTTGAAAGTGTTTGACTTTCATTTGACTCAATTAGCTTTGTTGAATGCATTTTACTTTTATTTGATTCAAAAAGCTTTGTTTCAATGTGTTTGACTTTCTTTTTACTCAATTAGCTTTATTGAATATGTTTGACTTTCATTTAACTCAATTAGCATTGTGGAATGCAATTGACTTTCATTTGATTCAAAAAGCTTTGTTTGAATGTATTTGACTTTCATTTGATTCTAAAAGCTTTGATGAAAGTGTTTGACTTTCATTTGACTCAATTAGCTTTGTTGAATTCATTTGATTTTCATTTGATTCAAAAAGCTTTGTTTGAATGTGTTTGACTTTCATTTGATTCTAAAAGCTTTGTTGAAAGTGTTTCACTTTCATTTGACTCAATTAGCTTTGTTGAATGCATTTGACTTTCATTTGAATCAAAAAGCGTTGTTTGAATGTGTTTGACTTTCATTTGACTCAATTAGCTTTGTTGAAAGTGTTTGACTTTCATTTGACTCAATTAGCTTTGTTAAATTCATTTGATTCAAAAAGCTTTGTTTGAATGTGTTTGACTTTCATTTGATTCTAAAAGCTTTGTTGAAAGTGTTTGACTTTCATTTGACTCAATTAGCTTTGTTGAATGCATTTGACTTTCATTTGAATCAAGAAGCTTTATTTGAATGTGTTTGATTTTCATTTGACTCAATTGGCTTTGTTGAATGCATTTGAATTTCATTTGATTCTAAAAGCTTTGTTTGAATGTGTTTCACTTTCATTTGACTCAATTAACTTCGTTGAATGTGTTTGACTTTCATTCGACTCAATTAGCATTGTGGAATGCAATTGACTTCCATTTGATTCAAAAAGCTTTGTTTGAATGTATTTGACTTTCATTTGATTCTAAAAGCTTTGATGAAAGTGTTTGACTTTCATTTGACTCAATTAGCTTTGTTGAATTCATTTGATTTTCATTTGATTCAAAAAGCTTTGTTTGAATGTGTTTGACTTTCATTTGATTCTAAAAGCTTTGTTGAAAGTGTTTGACTTTCATTTGACTCAATTAGCTTTGTTGAATGCATTTGACTTTCATTTGAATCAAAAAGCTTTGTTTGAATGTGTTTGACTTTCATTTGACTCAATTAGCTTTGTTGAAAGTGTTTGACTTTCATTTGACTCAATTAGCTTTGTTAAATTCTTTTGATTTTCATTTGATTCAAAAAGCTTTGTTTGAATGTGTTTGACTTTCATTTGATTCTAAAAGCTTTGTTGAAAGTGTTTGACTTTCATTTGACTCAATTAGCTTTGTTGAATGCATTTGACTTTCATTTGAATCAAAAAGATTTGTTTGAATGTGTTTGACTTTCATTTGACTCAATTAGCTTTGTTGAAAGTGTTTGACTTTCATTTGACTCAATTAGCTTTGTTAAATTCATTTGATTCAAAAAGCTTTGTTTGAATGTGTTTGACTTTCATTTGATTCTAAAAGCTTTGTTGAAAGTGTTTGACTTTCATTTGACTCAATTAGCTTTGTTGAATGCATTTGACTTTCATTTGAATCAAGAAGCTTTATTTGAATGTGTTTGATTTTCATTTGACTCAATTGGCTTTGTTGAATGCATTTGAATTTCATTTGATTCAAAAAGCTTTGTTTGAATGTGTTTCACTTTCATTTGACTCAATTAGCTTCGTTGAATGTGTTTGACTTTCATTTGACTCAATTAGCATTGTAGAATGCAATTGACTTCCATTTGATTCAAAAAGCTTTTTTTGAATGTATTTGACTTTCATTTGATTCTAAAAGCTTTGATGAAAGTGTTTGACTTTCATTTGACTCTATTAGCTTTGTTGAATTCATTTGATTTTCATTTGATTCAAAAAGCTTTGTTTGAATGTGTTTGACTTTCATTTGATTCTAAAAGCTTTGTTGAAAGTTTTTGACTTTCATTTGACTCAATTAGCTTTGTTGAATGCATTTGACTTTCATTTGAATCAAAAAGCTTTGTTTGAATGTGTTTGACTTTCATTTGACTCAATTAGCTTTGTTGAAAGTGTTTGACTTTCATTTGACTCAATTAGCTTTGTTAAATTCAATTGATTTTCATTTGATTCAAAAAGCTTTGTTTGAATGTGTTTGACTTTCATTTGATTCTAAAAGCTTTGTTGAAAGTGTTTGACTTTCATTTGACTCAATTAGCTTTGTTGAATGCATTTGACTTTCATTTGAATCAAAAAGCTTTGTTTGAATGTGTTTGACTTTTATTTGACTCAATTAGCTTTGTTGAAAGTGTTTGACTTTCATTTGACTCAATTAGCTTTGTTGAATGCAATTGACTTTCATTTGATTCAAAAAGCTCTGATTGAATGTATTTGACTTTCATTTGATTCTAAACGCTTTGTTGAAAGTGTTTGACTTTCTTTTGACTCAATTAGCTTTGTTGAATGCATTTTACTTTCATTTGATTCAAAAAGCTTTGTTTCAATGTGTTTGACTTTCTTTTGACTCAATTAGCTTTATTGAATATGTTTGACTTTCATTTAACTCAATTAGCATTGTGGAATGCAATTGACTTTCATTTGATTCAAAAAGCTTTGATTGAATGTATATGACTTTTATTTGATTCTAAACGCTTTGTTGAAAGTGTTTGACTTTCATTTGACTCAATTAGCTTTATTGAATGCATTTGACTTTCATTTGTTTCAAAAAGCTTTGTTTGAATGTGTTTGACTTTCATTTTATTCTAAAAGCTTTGTTGAAAGTGTTTAACTTTCATTTGACACAATTAGCTTTGTTGAATGCATTTGACTTTCATTTGAATCAAGAAGCTTTATTTGAATGTGTTTGATTTTCATTTGACTCAATTGGCTTTGTTGAATGCATTTGACTTTCATTTGATTCAAAAAGCTTTGTTTGAATGTGTTTGACTTTCATTTGACTCAATTAGCTTCGTTGAATGTGTTTGACTTTCATTTGACTCAATTAGCATTGTGGAATGCAATTGACTTCCATTTGATTCAAAAAGCTTTGCTTGAATGTATTTGACTTTCATTTGATTCTAAAAGCTTTGATGAAAGTGTTTTTCTTTCATTTGACTCAATTAGCTTTATTGAATTCATTTGATTTTCATTTTATTCAAAAAGCTTTGTTTGAATGTGTTTGACTTTCATTTGATTCTAAAAGCTTTGTTGAAAGTGTTTGACTTTCATTTGACTCAATTAGCTTTGTTGAATGCATTTGACTTTCATTTGAATCAAAAAGCTTTGTTTGAATGTGTTTGACTTTCATTTGACTCAATTAACTTTGTTGAAAGTGTTTGACTTTCATTTGACTCAATTAGCTTTGTTGAATGCATTTTACTTTCATTTGATTCAAAAAGCTTTCTTTGAATGTGTTTGACTTTCTTTTGACTCAATTAAATAGAATGTGTTTGACTTTCATTTGACTTTATTAGCGTTGTTGAATACATTTGACTTTCATTTGATTCAAAAAGCTTTGTTTGAATGTGTTTGACTTTCATTTGATTCTAAAAGCTTTGTTCAAAGTGTTTGACTTTCATTTGACAGAATTAGCTTTGTTGAATGCTTTTGACTTTCATTTAAATCAAGAAGCTTTATTTGAATGTGTTTGACTTTCATTTGACTCAATTGGCTTTGTTGAATGCATTTGACTTTCATTTGATTCAAAAAACTTTGTTTGAATGTGTTTGACTTTAATTTGACTCAATTAGCTTCGTTGAATGTGTTTGACTTTCATTTGACTCAATTAGCATTGTGGAATGCAATTTACTTCGAATTGATTCAAAAAGCTTTGTTTAAATGTATTTGACTTTCATTTTATTCTAAAAGCTGTGATGAAAGTGTTTTACTTTTATTTGACTCAATTAGCTTTGTTGAATTCATTTGATTTTCGTTTGATACAAAAAGCTTTGTTTGAATGTATTTGACTTTCATTTGATTCTAAAACCTTTGTTGAAAGTGTTTGACTTTCATTTAACTCAATTAGCTTTGTTGAATGCATTTGACTTTCATTTGAATCAAAAAGCTTTCTTTGAATGTGTTTGACTTTCTTTTGACTCAATTAGCTTTGTTGAAAGTGTTTGACTTTCATTTGACTCAATTAGCTTTGTTGAATGCATTTGACTTTCATTTGATTCAAAAAACTTTGTTTGAATGTGTTTGACTTTCTTTTGACTCAATTAGCTTTGTTGAATGTGTTTGACTTTCATTTGATTTAATTAACATTGTGGAATGCAATTGACTTTCATTTGATTCAAAAAGCTTTGATTGAATGTATTTGACTTTCATTTGATGCTAAACGCTTTGTTGAAAGTGTTTGACTTTCATTTGACTCAACTAGCTTTGTTGAATGCATTTGACTTTCATTTGATTCAAAAAGCTTTGTTTGAATGTGTTTGACTTTCATTTGACTCAATTAGCTGCGTTGAATGTGTTTGACCTTCATTTGACTCAATTAGCATTGTGGAATGCAATTGACTTTCATTTGTTTCAAAAAGCTTTGTTTGAATATATTTGACTTTAATTTGATTCTAAAAGCTTTGACGAAAGTGTTTGACTTTCATTTGACTCAATTAGCTTTGTTGAATTCATTTTATTTTCATTTGATTTAAAAAGCTTTGTTTGAATGTGTGTGACTTTCATTTGATTCTAAAAGCTTTGTTGAAAATGTTTGACTTTCATTTGACTCAATTAGCTTTGTTGAATGCATTTGACTTTCATTTGAATCAAAAAGCTTTGTTTGAATGTGTTTGACTTTTATTTGACTCAATTAGCTTTGTTGAAAGTGTTTGACTTTCGTTTGACTCAATTAGCTTTGTTGAATGCATTTGACTTTCATTTGATTCAAAAAGCTTTGTCTGAATGTGTTTGACTTTCTTTTGACTCAATTAGCTTTGTTGAATGTGTTTGACTTTCATTTGAATTAATTAGCATTGTGGAATGCAATTGACTTTCATTTGATTCAAAAAGCTTTGATTGAATGTATTTGACTTTCATTTGATTCTAAACGCTTTGTTGAAAGTGTTTGACTTTCATTTGACTCAATTAGCTTTGTTGAATGCATTTTACTTTCATTTGATTCAAAAAGCTTTGTTTCAATGTGTTTGACTTTCTTTTGACTCAATTAGCTTTATTGAATATGTTTGACTTTCATTTAACTCAATTAGCATTGTGGAATGCAATTGACTTTCATTTGATTCAAAAAGCTTTGATTGAATGTATATGACTTTTATTTGATTCTAAACGCTTTGTTGAAAGTGTTTGACTTTCATTTGACTCAATTAGCTTTATTGAATGCATTTGACTTTCATTTGATTCAAAAAGCTTTGTTTGAATGTGTTTGACTTTCATTTGATTCTTAAAGCTTTGTTGAAAGTGTTTGACTTTCATTTGACACAATTAGCTTTGTTGAATGCATTTGACTTTCATTTGAATCAAGAAGCTTTATTTGAATGTGTTTGATTTTCATTTGACTCAATTGGCTTTGTTGAATGCATTTGACTTTCATTTGATTCAAAAAGCTTTGTTTGAATGTGTTTGACTTTCATTTGACTCAATTAGCTTCGTTGAATGTGTTTGACTTTCATTTGACTCAATTAGCATTGTGGAATGCAATTGACTTCCATTTGATTCAAAAAGCTTTGTTTTAATGTATTTGACTTTCATTTGATTCTAAAAGCTTTGATGAAAGTGTTTTTCTTTCATTTGACTCAATTAGCTTTGTTGAATTCATTTGATTTTCATTTTATTCAAAAAGCTTTGTTTGAATGTGTTTGACTTTCATTTGATTCTAAAAGCTTTGTTGAAAGTGTTTGACTTTCATTTGACTCAATTAGCTTTGTTGAATGCATTTGACTTTCATTTGAATCAAAAAGCTTTGTTTGAATGTGTTTGACTTTCATTTGACTCAATTAGCTTTGTTGAAAGTGTTTGACTTTCATTTGACTCAATTAGCTTTGTTGAATGCATTTTACTTTCATTTGATTCAAAAAGCTAATTTGACTCAAAGAAAGCTTTGTTTGAATGTGTTTGACTTTCATTTGATTCTAAAAGCTTTGTTCAAAGTGTTTGACTTTCATTTGAAAGAATTAGCTTTGTTGAATGCTTTTGACTTTCATTTGAATCAAGAAGCTTTATTTGAATGTGTTTGACTTTCATTTGACTCAATTAGCTTTGTTGAAAGTGTTTGACTTTCATTTGACTCAATTAGCTTCGTTGAATGTGTTTGACTTTCATTTGACTCAATTAGCATTGTGGAATGCAATTGACTTCGAATTGATTCAAAAAGCTTTGTTTAAATGCATTTGACTTTCATTTTATTCTAAAAGCTGTGATGAAAGTGTTGGACTTTTATTTGACTCAATTAGCTTTGTTGAATTCATTTGATTTTCGTTTGATACAAAAAGCTTTGTTTGAATGTATTTGACTTTCATTTGATTCTAAAACCTTTGTTGAAAGTGTTTGACTTTCATTTAACTCAATTAGCTTTGTTGAATGCATTTGAATTTCATTTGAATCAAAAAGCTTTCTTTGAATGTGTTTGACTTTCATTTGACTCAATTAGCTTTGTTGAAAGTGTTTGACTTTCATTTGACTCAATTAGCTTTGTTGAATGCATTTGACTTTCATTTGATTCAAAAAACTTTGTTTGAATGTGTTTGACTTTCTTTTGACTCAATTAGCTTTGTTGAATGTGTTTGACTTTCATTTGATTTAATTAGCATTGTGGAATGCAATTGACTTTCATTTGATTCAAAAAGCTTTGATTGAATGTATTTGACTTTCATTTGATTCTAAACGCTTTGTTGAAAGTGTTTGACTTTCATTTGACTCAACTAGCTTTGTTGAATGCATTTGACTTTCATTTGATTCAAAAAGCTTTGTTTGAATGTGTTTCACTTTCATTTGATTCAATTTGCTTCGTTGAATGTGTTTGACTTTCATTTGACTCAATTAGCATTGTGGAATGCAATTGACTTCCATTTGATTCAAAAAGCTTTGTTTGAATGTATTTGACTTTTATTTGATTCTAAAAGCTTTGACGAAAGTGTTTGACTTTCATTTGACTCAATTAGCTTTGTTGAATTCATTTGATTTTCATTTGATTCAAAAAGCTTTGTTTGAATGTGTTTGACTTTCATTTGATTCTAAAAGCTTTGTTGAAAGTGTTTGAGTTTCATTTGACTCAATTAGATTTGTTGAATGCATTTGACTTTCATTTGAATCAAAAAGCTTTGTTTGAATGTGTTTGACTTTTTTTGACTCAATTAGCTTTGTTGAAAGGGTTTGACTTTCGTTTGACTCAATTAGCTTTGTTGAATGCATTTGACTTTCATTTGATTCAAAAAGCTTTGTCTGAATGTGTTTGACTTTCTTTTGACTCAATTAGCTTTGTTGAATGTGTTTGACTTTCATTTGAATTAATTAGCATTGTGGAATGCAATTGACTTTCATTTGATTCAAAAAGCTTTGATTGAATGTATTTGACTTTCATTTGATTCTAAACGCTTTGTTGAAAGTGTTTGACTTTCATTTGACTCAATTAGCTTTGTTGAATGCATTTTACTTTCATTTGATTCAAAAAGCTTTGTTTCAATGTGTTTGACTTTCTTTTGACTCAATTAGCTTTATTGAATATGTTTGACTTTCATTTGACTCAATTAGCATTGTGGAATGCAATTGACTTTCATTTGATTCAAAAAGCTTTGATTGAATGTATATGAATTTTATTTGATTCTAAACGCTTTGTTGAAAGTGTTTGACTTTCATTTGACTCAATTAGCTTTATTGAATGCATTTGACTTTCATTTAATTCAAGAAGCTTTGTTTGAATGTGTTTGACTTTCATTTGATTCTAAAAGCTTTGTTGAAAGTGTTTGACTTTCATTTGACACAATTAGCTTTGTTGAATGCATTTGACTTTCATTTGAATCAAGAAGCTTTATTTGAATGTGTTTGACTTTCATTTGACTTAATTGGCTTTGTTGAATGCATTTGACTTTCATTTGATTCAAAAAGCTTTGTTTGAATGTGTTTCACTTTCATTTCACTCAATTAGCTTCGTTGAATGTGTTTGACTTTCATTTGACTCAATTAGCATTGTGGAATGCAATTGACTTCCATTTGATTCAAAAAGCTTTGTATGAATGTAATTTAACTTTCATTTGATTCTAAAAGCTTTGATGAAAGTGTTTGACTTTCATTTGACTCAATTAGCTTTGTTGAATTCATTTGATTTTCATTTGATTCAAAAAGCTTTGTTTGAATGTGTTTGACTTTCATTTGATTCTAAAAGCTTTGTTGAAAGTGTTTGACTTTCATTTGACTTAATTAGCTTTGTTGAATGCATTTGACTTTCATTTGAATCAAAAAGCTTTGTTTGAATGTGTTTGACTTTTATTTGACTCAATTAGCTTTGTTGAAAGTGTTTGACTTTCGTTTGACTGAATTAGCTTTGTTGAATGCATTTGACTTTCATTTAATTCAAAAAGCTTTGTCTGAATGTGTTTGACTTTCTTTTGACTCAATAAGCTTTGTTGAATGTGTTTGACTTTCATTTGAATTAATTAGCATTGTGGAATGCAATTGACTTTCATTTGATTCAAAAAGCTTTGATTGAATGTATTTGACTTTTATTTGATTCTAAACGCTTTGTTGAAAGTGTTTGACTTTCATTTGACTCAATTAGCTTTGTTGAATGCATTTTACTTTCATTTGATTCAAAAAGCTTTGTTTCAATGTGTTTGACTTTCTTTTGACTCAATTAGCTTTATTGAATATGTTTGACTTTCATTTGACTCAATTAGCATTGTGGAATGCAATTGACTTTCATTTGATTCAAAAAGCTTTGATTGAATGTATATGACTTTTATTTGATTCTAAACGCTTTGTTGAAAGTGTTTGACTTTCATTTGACTCAATTAGCTTTATTGAATGCATTTGACTTTCATTTGATTCAAAAAGCTTTGTTTAAATGTGTTTGACTTTCATTTGATTCTAAAAGCTTTGTTGAAAGTGATTGACTTTCATTTGACACAATTAGCTTTGTTGAATGCATTTGACTTTCATTTGAATCAAGAAGCTTTATTTGAATGTGTTTGACTTTCATTTGACTCAATTGGCTTTGTTGAATGCATTTGACTTTCATTTGATTCAAAAAGCTTTGTTTGAATGTGTTTCACTTTCATTTCACTCAATTAGCTTCGATGAATGTGTTTGACTTTCATTTGACTCAATTAGCATTGTGGAATGCAATTGACTTCCATTTAATTCAAAAAGTTTTGTTTGAATGTAATTTAACTTTCATTTGATTCTAAAAGCTTTGATGAAAGTGTTTGACTTTCATTTGACTCAATTAGCTTTGTTGAATTCATTTGATTTTCATTTGATTCAAAAAGCTTTGTTTGAATGTGTTTGACTTTCATTTGATTCTAAAAGCTTTGTTGAAAGTGTTTGACTTTCATTTGACTCAATTAGCTTTGTTGAATGCATTTGACTTTCATTTGAATCAAAAAGCTTTGTTTGAATGTGTTTGACTTTTATTTGACTCAATTAGCTTTGTTGAAAGTGTTTGACTTTCGTTTGACTCAATTAGCTTTGTTGAATGCATTTGACTTTCATTTGATTCAAAAAGCTTTGTCTGAATGTGTTTGACTTTCTTTTGACTCAATTAGCTTTGTTGAATGTGTTTGACTTTCATTTGAATTAATTAGCATTGTGGAATGCAATTAACTTTCATTTGATTCAAAAAGCTTTGATTGAATGTATTTGACTTTCATTTGATTCTAAACGCTTTGTTGAAAGTGTTTGACTTTCATTTGACTCAATTAGCTTTGTTGAATGCATTTTACTTTCATTTGATTCAAAAAGCTTTGTTTCAATGTGTTTGACTTTCTTTTGACTCAATTAGCTTTATTGAATATGTTTGACTTTCATTTGACTCAATTAGCATTGTGGAATGCAATTGACTTTCATTTGATTCAAAAAGCTTTGATTGAATGTATATGACTTTTATTTGATTCTAAATGCTTTGTTGAAAGTGTTTGACTTTCATTTGACTCAATTAGCTTTATTGAATGCATTTGACTTTCATTTGATTCAAAAAGCTTTGTTTGAATGTGTTTGACTTTCATTTGATTCTAAAAGCTTTGTTGAAAGTGTTTGACTTTCATTTGACACAATTAGCTTTGTTGAATGCATTTGACTTTCATTTGAATCAAGAAGCTTTATTTGAATGTGTTTGACTTTCATTTGACTCAATTGGCTTTGTTGAATGCATTTGAATTTCATTTGATTCAAAAAGCTTTGTTTGAATGTGTTTCACTTTCATTTCACTCAATTAGCTTCGTTGAATGTGTTTGACTTTCATTTGACTCAATTAGCATTGTGGAATGCAATTGACTTCCATTTGATTCAAAAAGCTTTGTTTGAATGTAATTTAACTTTCATTTGATTCTAAAAGCTTTGATGAAAGTGTTTGACTTTGATTTGACTAAATTAGCTTTGTTGAATTTATTTGATTTTCATTTGATTCAAAAAGCTTTGTTTGAATGTGTTTGACTTTCATTTGATTCTAAAAGCTTTGTTGAAAGTGTTTGACTTTCATTTGACTCAATTAGCTTTGTTGAATGCATCTGACTTTCCTTTGAATCAAAAAGCTTTGTTTGAATGTGTTTGACTTTTATTTGACTCAATTAGCTTTGTTGAAAGTGTTTGACTTTCGTTTGACTCAATTAGCTTTGTTGAATGCATTTGACTTTCATTTGATTCAAAAAGCTTTGTCTGAATGTGTTTGACTTTCTTTTGACTCAATTAAATAGAATGTGTTTGACTTTCATTTGACTTTATTAGCGTTGTTGAATACATTTGACTTTCATTTGATTCAAAAAGCTTTGTTTAAATGTGTTTGACTTTCATTTGATTCTAAAAGCTTTGTTCAAAGTGTTTGACTTTCATTTGACAGAATTAGCTTTGTTGAATGCTTTTGACTTTCATTTGAATCAAGAAGCTTTATTTGAATGTGTTTGACTTTCATTTGACTCAATTGGCTTTGTTGAATGCATTTGACTTTCATTTGATTCAAAAAACTTTGTTTGAATGTGTTTGACTTTCATTTGACTCAATTAGCTTCGTTGAATGTGTTTGACTTTCATTTGACTCAATTAGCATTGTGGAATGCAATTGACTTCGAATTGATTCAAAAAGCTTTGTTTAAATGTATTTGACTTTCATTTTATTCTAAAAGCTGTGATGAAAGTGTTTGACTTTTATTTGACTCAATTAGCTTTGTTGAATTCATTTGATTTTCGTTTGATACAAAAAGCTTTTTTTTTTTTTTTTTTTGGTAACTGGAAATTATTATTACCAAAAGAAGAAAATTACAACTTTCAAAAACAAAGTTGTAACCCCAAACTGCACTAGCCTGAAACAGGCAAACAAACCCCAAGCTGTCCCTAAATCCCATAGTGCCACCTTCTAGGAAGTGTTCACCAGGGAAAAAGGGAGTAGGCCCTGCCAATACTTTCCCAGCCACCTTCTATGAAGGGTGCAAGAAAAAGCAGACAGAGAACAACAAACAACCCATCCTAGACTCAGTTTGCAGGACAAACCAAACAACTGGACTAGACAAAAGGCCAAAACAACAAAACCAAAGAAAATAGGCAATTAAAGCACAAGTAACTGTCTGTCAGAGACAGGACATCTACAGGCTACAGAAAAAATAACTTCTCTAAAAACACCAGCAATAGTCTTGCAGCTTCCTGTAAACATCACAGCATTTCTTTGCAGCCAAATCTGATACACAGCTTCAGCAAAACACATTCCCAGCAACCTGTTCTTAGGCCTAGGTTTCCTGCAGATCCTTGAAATCCATTCCAATTCACCATCAAAATGTTTGGCAGGTCTGTCATAGCCAAAGACATTAAGAACTTGTTCCCAAATACTTCTGCTGAAAGAGCACTCAAAGAAAAGGTGTTGCACTGATTCCCAACTCTGATTACACAAAAAGCAGACAGGATCACATTGAATGTTCCAGCTTTGCAATCTATCTTTAGTAACTAGTCTATTCCTGACAGCAAGCCAGGTAATAAACAAACTTCTTGGAGTAGCCATGTTATTGCAAATAATCCTTCTCCAAGCCACTTTTTGGACCTGACTGGTAATGCACTGGTAAATCTTCTTGATCTTAACCTTGCCACCATGCATAACAGAATCCCAATTACCAATATTATCAATAATATTCCTGCATTTGAGAATTCTTTTGAGAACCCAAGAACATTTCTTGGGAGCAGGCAAGCCCCACCAAGGCTTCTCTTTGAAATAATAAGTGTGAACCCATTTGACCCAAAGCCTGTCAGCTTTATGAGCCAAATCCCAGAGAAGCTTAGTAATAGCAGCAAGATTCCACTCAGGAAGGGAAATGACATTCCACCCTCCACAGACCTTAGAAAGAGAAACTTGAGACCAAGAGACTAAGGATTTCTTTGAGGGATTGGCTTTCCCAGTCCAAAGAAAGACCCTAAATCTTGATTCAATTTCTTTTAGAATCTTCTTGGGAAGAACAAAAATTTGAGCCCAATAGGTTTGAACACCAAAAAGAACACTTTTGATTAGTTGCAACCTACCAGCATAGGAGAGAAACCTTGCAGTCCACCCATTGATTCTAGCAGTCACCTTATCTATCAAGGGTTTACATTGGCCAATTGTGAGTTTCTTTGAAGATAGAGGAACCCCTAGGTATCTAAAGGGGATGACCCCAGGAGCAACACCCACCAAAGATCTGAGATAAGCTTGATCATCCTCAGCTAAACCACCAAAATAGATCTCACTCTTATCCAGATTTGCAGAAAGCCCTGAAGCTTCAGAGAATGATACAAAAAGCTTTGTTTGAATGTATTTGACTTTCATTTGATTCTAAAACATTTGTTGAAAGTGTTTGACTTTCATTTAACTCAATTAGCTTTGTTGAATGCATTTGACTTTCATTTGAATCAAAAAGCTTTCTTTGAATGTGTTTGACTTTCATTTGACTCAATTAGCTTTGTTGAAAGTGTTTGACTTTCATTTGACTCAATTAGCTTTGTTGAATGCATTTGACTTTCATTTGATTCAAAAAACATTGTTTGAATGTGTTTGACTTTCTTTTGACTCAATTAGCTTTGTTGAATGTGTTTGACTTTCATTTGATTTAATTAGCATCGTGGAATGCAATTGACTTTCATTTGATTCAAAAAGCTTTGATTGAATGTATTTGACTTTCATTTTATTCTAAACGCTTTGTTGAAAGTGTTTGACTTTCATTTGACTCAACTAGCTTTGTTGAATGCATTTGACTTTCATTTGATTCAAAAAGCTTTGTTTGAATGTGTTTCACTTTCATTTGACTCAATTAGCTTCGTTGAATGTGTTTGACTTTCATTTGACTCAATTAGCATTGTGGAATGCAATTGACTTTCATTTGATTCAAAAAGCTTTGATTGAATGTATATGACTTTTATTTGATTCTAAACGCTTTGTTGAAAGTATTTGACTTTCATTTGACTCAATTAGCTTTATTGAATGCATTTGACTTTCATTTGATTCAAAAAGCTTTGTTTGAATGTGTTTGACTTTCATTTGATTCTAAAACCTTTGTTGAAAGTGTTTGACTTTCATTTGACACAATTAGCTTTGTTGAATGCATTTTACTTTCATTTGAATCAAGAAGCTTTATTTGAATGTGTTTGACTTTCATTTGACTCAATTGGCTTTGTTGAATGCATTTGACTTTCATTTGATTCAAAAAGCTTTGTTTGAATGTGTTTCACTTTCATTTGACTCAATTAGCTTCATTGAATGTGTTTCACTTTCATTTGACACAATTAGCATTGTGGAATGCAATTGACTTCCATTTGATTCAAAAAGCTTTGTTTGAATGTATTTGACTTTTATTTGATTCTAAAAGCTTTGACGAAAGTGTTTGACTTTCATTTGACTTAATTAGCTTTGTTGAATTCATTTGATTTTCATTTGATTCAAAAAGCTTTGTTTGAATGTGTTTGACTTTCATTTGATTCTAAAAGCTTTGTTGAAAGTGTTTGACTTTCATTTGACTCAATTAGCTTTGTTGAATGCATTTGACTTTCATTTGAATCAAAAAGCTTTGTTTGAATGTGTTTGACTTTTATTTGACTCAATTAGCTTTGTTGAAAGTGTTTGACTTTCGTTTGACTCAATTAGCTTTGTTGAATGCATTTGACTTTCATTTGATTCAAAAAGCTTTGTCTGAATGTGTTTGACTTTCTTTTGACTCAATTAGCTTTGTTAAATGTGTTTCACTTTCATTTGAATTAATTAGCATTCTGGAATGCAATTGACTTTCATTTGATTCAAAAAGCTTTGATTGAATGTATTTGACTTTCATTTGATTCTAAACGCTTTGTTGAAAGTGTTTGACTTTCATTTGACTCAATTAGCTTTGTTGAATGCATTTTAATTTCATTTGATTCAAAAAGCTTTGTTTCAATGTGTTTGACTTTCTTTTGACTCAATTAGCTTTATTGAATATGTTTGACTTTCATTTGACTCAATTAGCATTGTGGAATGCCATTGACTTTCATTTGATTCACAAAGATTTGATTGAATGTATATGACTTTTATTTGATTCTAAACGCTTTGTTGAAAGTGTTTGACTTTCATTTGACTCAATTAGCTTTATTGAATGCATTTGACTTTCATTTGATCCAAAAAGCTTTGTTTGAATGTGTTTTACTTTCATTTGATTCTAAAAGCTTTGTTGAAAGTGTTTGACTTTCATTTGACACAATTAGCTTTGTTGAATGCATTTGACTTTCATTTGAATCAAGAAGCTTTATTTGAATGTGTTTGACTTTCATTTGATTCAAAAAGCTTTGATTGAATGTATTTGACTTTCATTTGATTCTTAATGCTTTGTTGAAAGTGTTTGACTTTCATTTGACTCAATTAGCTTTGTTGAATGCATTTGACATTCATTTGAATCAAGAAGCTTTGTTTGAATGTGTTTGACTTTCATTTGACTCAATTGGATTTGTTGAATGCATTTGATATTCATTTGAATCAAGAAGCTTTATTTGAATCTGTTTGACTTTCATTTGACTCAATTGGCTTTGTTGAATGCATTTGACTTTCATTTGATTCAAAAAGCTTTGTTTGAATGTGTTTGACTTTCATTTGACTCAAATTGCTTCGTTGAATGTGTTACACTTTCATTTGACTCAATTAGCATTGTGGACTGCAATTGACTTCGATTTGATTCAAAAAGCTTTGTTTGAATGTATTTGACTTTCATTTAATTCTAAAAGCTTTGATGAAAGTGTTTGACTTTCATTTGACTCAATTAGCTTTGTTGAATTCTTTTGATTTTCGTTTGATTCAAAGAGCTTTGTTTGAATGTATTTGACTTTCATTTGATTCTAAAAGCTTTGTTGAAAGTGTTTGACTTTCATTTCACTCAATTAGCTTTGTTGAATGCATTTGACTTCCATTTGAATCAAAAAGCTTTGTTTGATTTTGTTTGACTTTCATTTGACTCAATTAGCTTTGTTGAAAGTGTTTGACTTTCATTTGACTCAATTAGCTTTGTTGAATGCATTTGACTTTCATTTGATTCAAAAAACTTTGTTTGAATGTGTTTGACTTTCATTTGACTCAATTGGCTTTGTTGAATGCATTTGACTTTCATTTGATTTAATTAGCATTGTGGAATGCCATTGACTTTCATTTGATTCAAAAAGCTTTGATTGAATGTATTTGACTTTCATTTGATTCTTAACGCTTTGTTGAAAGTGTTTGACTTTCATTTGAATCAATTAGCTTTGTTGAATGCATTGAACTTTCATTTGAATCAAAAAGCTTTGTTTGAATGTGTTTGACTTTCATTTGACTCAATTAGCTTTGTTGAAAGTGTTTGACTTTCATTTGACTCAATTAGCTTTGTTGAATGCATTAGACTTTCATTTGAATCAAGAATCTTTATTTGAATGTGTTTGACTTTCATTTGACTCAATTGGCTTTGTTGAATGCATTTGACTTTCATTTGATTCAAAAAGCTTTGTTTGAATGTGTTTGACTTTCTTTTAACTCAATTAGCTTTGTTGAATGTGTTTGACTTTCATTTGACTAAATTAGCTTTGTTGATTGCACTTGACATTCATTTGATTCAAAAAGCTTTGTTTGAATGTGTTTTACTTTCATTTGATTCTTAAAGCTTTGTTGAAAGTGTTTGACTTTCATTTGACTCGATTAGCTTTGTTGAATGCATTTGACTTTCATTTGAATCAAGAAGCTATGTTTGAATGTGTTTGACTTTCATTTGACTCAATTGGCTTCGTTGAATGCATTTGAATTTCATTTTATTCAAAAAGCTTTGTTTGAATGTATTTGAATTTCATTTGACTCAATTAGCTTCGTTGAATGTGTTTGACTTTCATTTGACTCAATTAGCATTGTGGAATGCAATTGACTTCCATTTGATTCAAAAAGCTTTGTTTGAATGTATTTGACTTTCATTTTATTCTAAAAGCTTTGATGAAAGTGTTTGACTTTCATTTGATTCAATTAGCTTTGTTGAATTCATTTGATTTTCGTTTGATTCTAAAAGCTTTGTTTGAATGTATTTGACTTTCATTTGATTCTAAAAGCTTTGTTGAAAGTGTTTGACTTTCATTTGAATCAATTAGCTTTGTTGAATGCATTGAACTTTCATTTGAATCAAAAAGCTTTGTTTGAATGTGTTTGACTTTCATTTGACTCAATTAGCTTTGTTGAAAGTGTTTGACTTTCATTTGACTCAATTAGCTTTGTTGAATGCATTTGACTTTCATTTGATTCAAAAAGCTTTGTTTGAATGTGTTTGACTTTCTTTTGACTCAATTAGCTTTGTTGAATGTGTTTGACTTTCATTTGACTCAATTAGCATTGTGGAATGGAATTGACTTTCATTTGATTCAAAAAGCTTAGATTGAATGAATTTGACTTTCATTTGATTCAAAATGGTTTGTTGAAAGTGATTGACTTTCATTTGACTCAATTAGCTTTATTGAATGCATTTGACTTTCATTTGATTCAAAAAGCTTTGTTTGAATGTGTTTGACTTTCATTTGATTCTAAAAGCTTTGTTGAAAGTGTTTGACTTTCATTTGACTCAATTAGCTTTGTTGAATTCATTTGATTTTCGTTTGATTCAAAGAGCTTTGTTTGAATGTATTTGACTTTCATTTGATTCTAAAAGCTTTGTTGAAAGTGTTTGACTTTCATTTAACTCAATTAGCTTTGTTGAATGCATTTGACTTTCATTTGAATCAAAAAGCTTTGTTTGAATTTGTTTGACTTTCATTTGACTCAATTAGCTTTGTTGAAAGTGTTTGACTTTCATTTGACTCAATTAGCTTTGTTGAATGCATTTGACTTTCATTTGATTCAAAAATCTTTGTTTGAATGTGTTTCACTTTCTTTTGACTCAATTAGCTTTGTTGAATGTGTTTGACTTTCATTTGAATTAATTAGCATTGTGGAATGCAATTGACTTTCATTTGATTCAAAAAGCTTTGATTGAATGTATTTGACTTTCATTTGATTCTTAATGCTTTGTTGAAAGTGTTTGACTTTCATTTGACTCAATTAGCTTTGTTGAATGCATTTGACATTCATTTGATTCAAAAAGCTTTGTCTGAATGTGTTTGACTTTCTTTTGACTCAATTAGCTTTGTTGAATGTGTTTGACTTTCATTTGATTTAATTAGCATTGTGGAATGCCATTGACTTTCATTTGATTCAAAAAGCTTTGATTGAATGTATTTGACTTTCATTTGATTCTTATTGCTTTGTTGAAAGTGTTTGACTTTCATTTGACTCAATTAGCTTTGTTGAATGCATTTGACATTCATTTGAATCAAGAAGCTTTGTTTGAATGTGTTTGACTTTCATTTGACTCAATTGGATTTGTTGAATGCATTTGACATTCATTTGAATCAAGCAGCTTTATTTGAATCTGTTTGACTTTCATTTGACTCAATTGGCTTTGTTGAATGCATTTGACTTTCATTTGATTCAAAAAGCTTTGTTTGAATGTGTTTGACTTTCATTTGACTCAAATAGCTTCGTTGAATGTGTTTCACTTTCATTTGACTCAATTAGCATTGTGGACTGCAATTGACTTCGATTTGATTCAAAAAGCTTTGTTTGAATGTATTTGACTTTCGTTTTATTCTAAAAGCTTTGATGAAAGTGTTTGACTTTCATTTGACTCAATTAGCTTTGTTGAATTCTTTTGATTTTCGTTTGATTCAAAGAGCTTTGTTTGAATGTATTTGACTTTCATTTGATTCTAAAAGCTTTGTTGAAAGTGTTTGACTTTCATTTAACTCAATTAGCTTTGTTGAATGCATTTGACTTCCATTTGAATCAAAAAGCTTTGTTTGATTTTGTTTGACTTTCATTTGACTCAATTAGCTTTGTTGAAAGTGTTTGACTTTCATTTGACTCAATTAGCTTTGTTGAATGCATTTGACTTTCATTTGATTCAAAAAACTTTGTTTGAATGTGTTTGACTTTCTTTTGACTCAATTAGCTTTGTTGAATGTGTTTGACTTTCATTTGATTTAATTAGCATTGTTGAATGCCATTGACTTTCAATTGATTCAAAAAGCTTTGATTGAATGTCTTTGACTTTCATTTGATTCTTAACGCTTTGTTGATAGTGTTTGACTTTCATTTGACTCAATTAGCTTTGTTGAATGCATTTGACATTCATTTGAATCAAGAAGCTTTGTTTGAATGTGTTTTACTTTCATTTGATTCTTAAAGCTTTGTTGAAAGTGTTTGACTTTCATTTGACTCGATTAGCTTTGTTGAATGCATTTGACTTTCATTTGAATCAAGAAGCTATGTTTGAATGTGTTTGACTTTCATTTGACTCAATTGGCTTCGTTGAATGCATTTGAATTTCATTTTATTCAAAAAGCTTTGTTTGAATGTATTTGAATTTCATTTGACTCAATTAGCTTCGTTGAATGTGTTTGACTTTCATTTGACTCAATTAGCATTGTGGAATGCAATTGACTTCCATTTGATTCAAAAAGCTTTGTTTGAATGTATTTGACTTTCATTTTATTCTAAAAGCTTTGATGAAAGTGTTTGACTTTCATTTGATTCAATTAGCTTTGTTGAATTCATTTGATTTTCGTTTGATTCTTAAAGCTTTGTTTGAATGTATTTGACTTTCATTTGATTCTAAAAGCTTTGTTGAAAGTGTTTGACTTTCATTTGAATCAATTAGCTTTGTTGAATGCATTGAACTTTCATTTGAATCAAAAAGCTTTTTTTGAATGTGTTTGACTTTCATTTGACTCAATTAGCTTTGTTGAAAGTGTTTGACTTTCATTTGACTCAATTAGCTTTGTTGAATGCATTTGACTTTCATTTGATTCAAAAAGCTTTGTTTGAATGTGTTTGACTTTTATTTGACTCAATTAGCTTTGTTGAAAGTGTTTGACTTTCGTTTGACTCAATTAGCTTTGTTGAATGCATTTGACTTTCATTTGATTCAAAAAGCTTTGTCTGAATGTGTTTGACTTTCTTTTGACTCAATTAAATAGAATGTGTTTGACTTTCATTTGACTTTATTAGCGTTGTTGAATACATTTGACTTTCATTTGATTCAAAAAGCTTTGTTTAAATGTGTTTGACTTTCATTTGATTCTAAAAGCTTTGTTCAAAGTGTTTGACTTTCATTTGACAGAATTAGCTTTGTTGAATGCTTTTGACTTTCATTTGAATCAAGAAGCTTTATTTGAATGTGTTTGACTTTCATTTGACTCAATTGGCTTTGTTGAATGCATTTGACTTTCATTTGAATCAAAAAGCTTTCTTTGAATGTGTTTGACTTTCATTTGACTCAATTAGCTTTGTTGAATGCATTTGACTTTCATTTGATTCAAAAAACTTTGTTTGAATGTGTTTGACTTTCTTTTGACTCAATTAGCTTTGTTGAATGTGTTTGACTTTCATTTGATTTAATTAGCATTGTTGAATGCCATTGACTTTCAATTGATTCAAAAAGCTTTGATTGAATGTCTTTGACTTTCATTTGATTCTTAACGCTTTGTTGATAGTGTTTGACTTTCATTTGACTCAATTAGCTTTGTTGAATGCATTTGACATTCATTTGAATCAAGAAGCTTTGTTTGAATGTGTTTGAATTTCATTAGACTCAATTGGATTTGTTGAATGCATTTGACTTTCATTAGATTGAAAAAGCTTTGTTTGACTTTGTTTGACTTTCATTTGACTCAATTAGCTTCGTTGAATGTGTTTGACCTTCATTTGACTCAATTAGCATTGTGGCATGCAATTGTCTTTCATTTGATTCAAAAAGCTTTGTTTGAATATATTTGACTTTAATTTGATTCTAAAAGCTTTGACGAAAGTGTTTGACTTTCATTTGACTCAATTAGCTTTGTTGAATGCATTTTACTTTCATTTGATTCAAAAAGCTTTGTTTGAATGTGTTTGACTTTCATTTGATTTTAAAAGCTTAGTTGAAAGTGTTTGACTTTCATTTGACACAACTAGCTTTGTTGAATGAATTTGACTGTCATTTGAATCAAGAAGCATTATTTGAATGTGTTTGACTTTCATTTGACTCAATTGGCTTTGTTGAATGCATTTGACATTCATTTGATTCAAAAAGCTTTGTTTGAATGTGTTTGACTTTCATTTGACTCAATTAGCTTCGTTGAATGTGTTTCACTTTCATTTGACTCAATTAGCATTGTGGAATGCAATCGACTTCCATTTGATTTAAAAAGCTTTGTTTGAATGTATTTGACTTTAATTTGATTCTAAAAGCTGTGATGAAAGTGTTTGACTTTCATTAGACGCAATTAGCTTTGTTGAATTCATTTGATTTTCGTTTGATTCAAAAAGCTTTGTTTGAATGTATTTGACTTTCATTTGATTTCTAAAAGCTTTATTGAAAGTGTTTGACTTTCATTTGACTCAATTACCTTTGTTGAATTGATGTGGCGGAGAATGGTAGGTCGTTGGGCTACCACCCCACCCTATCAAACAATATTTATAGCTTAACTAACCCCTATATAGCGTAGTGGCAAGTCAAGGTCGAACCCAAGGGAATGGATATCAAGTGCACGAAGTCTAGATCAAGCTATTTCGGAATCTAAAAGGGGTTTGAAGTAGTACTAAAGCTAAACTAGGTAATGCAAACTTGTATTAAATCAATCTAAGACACTAGGGCAATGGATCCACATGCAATCATAATGGAATCGGTAATGTTTTGGGGTTTTTTGTGTCCCTTGGGAGAGTTACAACACTAAGACTGGATGCTCACTTGGATACCTGTACCTGCAAAACAACGGAGCATCGAATGGTCGGTGGTCCGCCTCCGAAGCTTAAGTCAGTCTTAGTTCGAAGAATAAGGTGCGGAATATAAAGGGTTATCTGCTCGGATTCCGAGCTCGGGTGTACTGTTCTCTTGAGAGTGACAGTTCTGACAATGATTAGTAATCACTGAATATTCCTCGTAAAGAGTGTCAAAAAGAACGTAGCCATAAATGCGGAGGTCATCTCCTATTTATAGGCTTCTCGAAAAACGTGCACTCCCTAGGGTTTCGTGCCCTAGGGAATATTTACACAGCTTTTGCTGACCTCGGGATTTAGGCCTGAAAGTCGCCAAGCCCAGGTTCTTTTATCTGCCTGCCACGTGTCGTTCCCTGAGAGGTCAAGGTGGCGCCCCTTTCAGTGACACGTGCACTAGGCGAAAAACCTAATTGGCCACCGGTTCAAAACCCCCCTTTGCCACCGGTTTTGATCCGGTGGCCAGTGGGGGGGTGGCAAATCCTAGAACAAAAGGCCACTAGTTCAAAACCGGTGGCAAAATTAAGTATTGCCACCGATTAACCGGTGGCAATGTACCTGTTTTTTTTTTTTTTTTCCTTTTTCAAAAAGAAACATAATAATAGAATAATTAATTAAAAAAAAAATTAGAACATCAAAATCCAAATAAAACAATAACGATAAATATGATTGAAAATTTATAATATATAATAAAAAAAATTACAATATACAGATCAATGAAATCAAAAGTATTTCCTACCAAAAAAAATCGAATAATTACAACATATTAGTCAAAAAATTTACAATATGAAAAAAAAAAAAAAATTTACAACATCAAAATCAAACTTCTTGCATGTTGATTCATCAGCTTGATTCTGATTAAAATAAATCTACCCTGCAAAAAAAAATTGAAGATTTAAAATTAATAAATTGCAAAAAATTAAAAAACCAAGAAGATTCATCAAGAAGTTTGTTGTCTTGATTCATCAGCTTGATAAACTGCAAAAAAAATAAAAACCAAAAAAAACAAAAACAAAAAAAAAACAAGAATGATTTGCATCTACCCTTTAATCCAATAAAATCAAACCCACATATAAGTTAAAAACCCAGAAAAAAAAAACAGAAATTGATGACCAAAAACTGATAAAAAAAACTAGATTTTAAATCGAAATCAAATCGATTAAAATAAAAAAATTCGACTTCAAATCGATTAAAACCATCCCAGAAAATCCCAAAATAGATTTAAACAAATCGATTAAAATCGATTTTAAACCTAGAAAAAAATACTAAAAAATTAAAACAAAACCCAAATATTAAATCAAAACCTAGAAAAATAACTCAGAAAAAACCCAGAAAATAAAATAAACAAAATCCCAAAAACCCAGAACTAAAATTTATTATAATCGATTTAAAATCAAATTAAAATCGATTAAGAAACTCAAACAGTTCCAAAAATGATTAATTAAACCCAGAAATTAAAAATAATCAATTAAACCCAACAAAATCCGATTAATTAACCCAAAAAATCGATTAATTAAATACAAACCTCGTGCATGTCTTCGTGGTGTATTGTTGCGGTGGTGGTCGAGATGAGCGAGAAACATCAGTTTGTGATGCGGTGGTGGTGATTTTCAGACTCTTTTTCTCAAGATTTCGAGCAAGAGAAGGAGGAGATCGAAGAAGGAGATGAGAAAGAGAAAGAGAAGGAGGAGATAGAAGAAGGAGGAGGTAGAAGAAGGAGCTCGAAGGACGGAGGACGAAGGACGGATTGAAAAAGAAAGGAGGACGAATTGAAAGAGAAAGAAGAGAGGGGAGAGCAGGAGAGAGAAAGAGGAGAGGGGAGAGCAGCGGCTGTTGTGAGGAATGAGAGTAGGGTTTGGGGTTTATAAGGGGGGCGGTTTTTTTTTTAATTGATTATTGCCACGGGTTTAAACCGGTGGCCTTTACCATTTTTGCCACGGGTTCGGTTTGAACCGGTGGCAATTTAAATTAGCCTATCCCGCCCATTTTTTAAGCCACTGGTTTTCGAAAACCGGTGGCCATAGAGCGGTGCTTCTTTGAATTTTTCTACTAGTGGTGGCGGACTTTGATTGGGCCAACTGGCCTAGGGTTTTTTAACCCAAATCATTTGCCCCTCACAGGTGACACGCGCTTGCCACGTGTTACCTGTGACAGGTGTCGGCATCCGATTGGTCGGATTTTGAAAAGTTACTGTGGAGGGAAAATTTTAGGGTTTTAACCCCTCTATAAATAGAAAGTTTCACCTCCGGATTTTTTACACCTTTGCGAATCTTTGGAGAATCTTGGACTTTTGACTTTAAAGAATCTCAAAAATTCCCTAAGTGTTTCTTAATTCTCAAGCATCCGACACTCGGCTCGCTGTCCGACCGCTCCCAGCCAACCAAGCGTCTCTCACCCTTCTTTGTAAAGGTAACGCCTGTTTCTTCTTTTACTTTTCATTTTTTCTTTGTTTTCGAAAAAATGGTTTCCCAATCGCAAGCGGCACAGTATAGGATAGTGAGCAGCCGGTCACCGGGGACGGCTGAATCTAGAACTTGCAGTGCCGACTGCTTGGCCAGCGACTGTGCTTTGCGAACTTCTCCGAATCCGACTGGTTTCGCGTCTGTGTAGGACACAATGGCCAAGACAAAAAGAACAGCAAGAAAACCCAACTTCGATGGATCTTTTTTCCGGTCGGATGGTTCAGTTATTTATTCTGACGACTCAATGAGGGTGCCTCGTAGTGAGGTGTCGGAACACCCTGATAGCCCTTCTTATCTTCCTCCTACCCCCACTTATTACCATTCTCCCTCTTCAAGCGGTACTCCTAGTGATAGGATACTGGAGGAGGCAGATGAAACCTATGCAGCCGGGCCTTCTGGACAGGCGCCGGAAGAGAGTCTAGGGGAGGACCCTGCTGGCACCAGTCGGTAGTCCCTTAGCTCTGATGACAGTTCTGATGACGAGTCGGTCTCGTCATCTTCTTCAGATAATGCCTCCGCCTCTTCAAGGGAGGCAAGAGCAAGAATAAATACTGTCAGGGAGTCCCTGGCAGTTGAGAAAGGGGATTCCTGGGCCGAGCCGAGCGCTTCCAGGCGTTCGGAAAAAGCCCCCTACTATCATCATGTTCCGCAGAGAAGGCGGAACACCATGGAAAACAACCTTGCGAGTTTTAGGGGCAAGGTTGTGCTGGGCCATGGCTTTACTTTGTGCGTCCCCAATAAGGACGACACCATCACTTGGCCGAGCATGGCCAGCTACCAGGACCGAGCATTCGGCTGTTATGAGGCGGCCTTCCAGGCTGGCTTGCGCTTCCCTCTCCATCCGGCTGTGGAGAGGATTTTGGATGGATACCAACTTGGTATCTGGCAACTTGTACCCAATTCTTGGATAAACATTCTGGGGTACGTTGCCGCCTGCGAGATGCTGCAGGTGGAGGCGAGTTTTGAAGCCTTCGCCCACATGCATTATCTTAGCAGGGCGCCTACTAGGGGTGGCGAGGGCTGGTACACCTTGACTACTTGCAAGGGGTACATGATGGTTGTTGGCAAAGAGACCAAGTGGAAAGACTGGAGAACTAAGTTCTACATAGTCAAAACCGCCGACAGCCGCCTGAACCTGAAGTATAACAGGTGGAACAAGGATCCGCCTCTCCTAGCAGGCAGGAGTGCATTGCCAGCTCTTCCTAGACGATTAAATGAGGAGATCATGGACGCGGGTTTGTTCACCGTGTCTGTGAAGACGAATGATGAAGGGGACAAAGAAGTCACCCCTCAAAGCTATCTCCCTTTGTATAAATGGTTTGAGGAAGGGACCTTCTTGGCCGCTTGTGGGCTGAGTACTGAGATGCCGAGAGGTAGTCGGCCGTCTGTTTTTTATGCCCTTTTATTTTGCTTGTCTTCACTTGGTTGTATGTGACTAACACTTGACTCTTTTTGCAGACAAAGCAATGGAAAAACTCTCGGCCTCCAAGAAGCCGGCTGTATCTGCTGCCAGATACAGATCAAACGTCCTTAACAGGACAGAGGCCACCACAAGGGTGGAAGAGCAGCAACCAACCAGTACCCCAGGGGTGAGACTCTATACTTAGCATTCATCTGATTAATGCTAATTTTTGCCGAATGTTTTACTGACCTTGTTTTCTTTTCAACAATGCAGGGTACCTCCTCCAAATCCCCGTCCAAACCATCCGACCCCAAGCTCCAAAAAACTAGGGCTGGTGATGTGAGCGCATCCGGCAGAGGCGGTCGGAAGCATATTGCTCATAAGCCAAAGAGGCCCTCAGACGCCCTTCCCCGTGAGGAGAGGATTTTGGGGGAAAAGCCCCCCTCGTCTTCCGGTCCGAAGAGGTTTCTGGGGGAAAAGCCCCCCTCTTCATCCGACCCCAAGAGGTCCTTGGGGAAAAGGCCCACCCCTTCATCCGGTCCGACGAGGTTTCTGGGGGAAGAGGAGGTGGATGAGGATGATGGTAAGGACCATTCGTCCCTCTTTTCTTTTCTTCAAGTTATCCATACTTGGATATTTTTGCTAACCTTTTTTTTTTCTTACAGTCCCCATACAGAGGCCGACTGTAGTTCAAATGGCCAAGTCCATGTTGAGGACGATTGATCCGGATGATAAAGCATCCGTCAGAGGAGTCGGCACCCTAGACCTTGATGGTATTCTAGGGAACCTTTGTGAGATACAGACTTACCCTTGCTTTAACATTCGTTTCTTTTCTTTTTTTTTTTTTTTTTTTAATATCCGCCTGGTTCTCAACCATTCGGCTTCTTTTTTGCAGGCCATGCTGCGCGTCCAAGGGCTCAGCAAACCCCTTAAGGAGAAGACCAAAGAGGTAAAAGCTGCTAAGGCTCAGGCCGAGTCCGCCTTGGATAGGGCTCAATTTGACATTGCTCAGAATGAATTACTGACGCTTGATATGATGTATTCGCGGTCGGAGGCCAATCTACAGGTGAAGAAGGACCTGGACTCGGCCCGCCTTCAAATCTCCAACCTCAAGAAGGAGGTCAAGGCCCTTAAGGCGGAGCTCGAGCCCCTTCAAGATGCCAAGGATGAGGCCGAGAGGGCCCAGAACAGGGTGAGCCGCCTGCAGCACAAGCTTAGCAACCAGGAGCAGCAGCTAAAAACCAAGTTCGAGTCCCGGGCCGAGCAAGAAAGAGCTGAACTGGTCAAGCAAATGATCAGGGACAATGAGGCCATCATGCGGGACACTTGGGCGGCTGTTCAGCCAGACTCGGACTACCAAATTTGGAAGTCCAAGTTTGACGAGCTCAGCAAAGCTTACGACGATCGCCTCCTTGAGGAGATGGAAGAAGCTTCCAAGGCTGATGCTGTGGCCGAAGGCTCTGGGTCCGACTCTTCTGAGGAGTCGTCCTCTAGGGAGGAGGAGGAAGATCAGGCGGAGGAGCAGGAGAAAAATGATGAAGAGCAGCCGAAGGGAAACAGTCCGGCTGCCAATGAAGAGACTCTCCCCTGATCACTTTAGTTTTTTATTTCTTAATCTGCGGCCGAATGGCCAAGTATTTGTGTTTCCGGCCTGTGTGCCGAGTATTTCTGTATTTTTACCGGCCGAGGGATCGGGTAATTTAACAATTTCTCTGGCTTTGCCAGATAACAATTTCAACCAATCGTCTGGTGGCGATTGGTCATTTTAATTTGAATTCATTCGGCCATTTGGGTGAAGTTTTTCATATTTTGTCTTTGAATTGTTTGAAAATTTTTGCATGTTTTTTGGCTAAGTATTATAACCTGCGTACCATGCGAATGTTCTTGCCCCTGGACGGATGTCGAGTGGTTTCGGTTTATGAGATTGATTGACTTGGAAATTATTGATACTTAGAAGAGTATTCATGATTTCTAAGTCAATCAATCACTATGGTGATTGCCCCAAACCACGCGGCAGACGTCCATCCAGATTTTGGCAAATATAAGTGTTCATTCGGCCATTGGCTCGAACAGAACTCAAATTTCTAACATATCTATTTTGCTAAGGTATGATCTCCGCCTGTTCTGCCCCTAAGGCAAAAACAGGCGCATCCGGCCATTTGGCCTCCTTGAGACTGAAGTGCTAAGTCTGAGACTTAGCTAATTTTCTTTTAAAGTAACTCGTCCGCCTGTCTTGCCCCATAGGTAAGGATCAGGCGTCATCCGGCTGATAGCCTCAATTATGTGCTAAGTAGTTAACTTAGCGTATTTTTATAAAATTATTCCGCCTGTTTTGCCCCTGAGCTCAAACAGACGCATCTGGCTTTATACCTCGGTTAGCCTCTACTTATGAAACAGTGACCATTTTCGAACCGTACTAGAACATAAAGAAAAATTTTGGCCTTTTAGATTTCACTTTTGATTAAAACAAACGATTGCGAGTGCTGCCTTAGCATTCGGTTGGGCCGCTTGTAGATTCGTAGAGCAATGTGCCACCCAAATGCGAGATGCTTCTCTTCGACGAATTCACCCGAATGGGCGTCGCCGGTTATCTGACTCATGTTGGAGCAGACGGTCGTACTCATGTTGGAGTAGACTGTGACCATTCGGTCTCTTTTTTATTTTATCTGGCCTTAGGCCTCATAATCGATTAAGTAAATGTTGGTATAAACTTAATAAAATTTCGTAGGAACAACTATTTATAAGAGTCGGTTCCTTCAAAGGGATTTTGAGGCGTCTGTTATTGGGACAGACGTCTTCATAATGGCCGTCTGTAGCTGGTACAGACGGCACTAAAAAATTTTAGACAGTGGAACAAATTGGGACATTGAAGCATATTCTCATTAGCAAAATTTTGAAATAACAAAATTGAAGTAATTACATTCGTACTTAGAAGTAGTACTTTTTCAAGTTGTCTACATTCCAAGTTCTAGGCAGCTGCCTACCGTCTGGTTCTTCCAGGCGGTAGGTGCCGTCTCTTACTTCCTCATAGATTCGGTAGGGACCATCCCAGGTTGGGGTGAGCTTACCCTGCTCATTCGCCCTACCGATTGCTTCCATTTTTCGTACTACAAAGTCTCCCACTTTAAGAGGACGCTTGTGTACTCTTTTGTTGTAAGCCCGAGTCATTCTCAGACGGTATATTTCATGGCGCAGGGCAGCATTGCCCCTGCGCTCTGGAAGTGAGTCCAATGCTAGGCGCATGGCCTCCCAATTCGCCTCCTCATCATACAACATGATTCGAAGAGTCGGCTCATAGTGTTCAATGGGCAAGACAGCTTCTGCTCCATATACCATAAGGAATGGGGTCTCTCCAGTTGCCCCTTTAGCAGTCGTCCTAATGGACCAAAGGACATGTTGTAGTTCATCCGCCCAAAGACCGCCAGCCCGTTCAATTTTCTTCTTAATCCCGTCTGAGATTAACTTGTTAAAAGCCTCGACCTGGCCGTTTGCTTGAGGCCGGCCGACTGATGCAAAAAAGCTAGAGATCCCTTGGTCTCCCAGCCAAGTCTTGAGTTGAGGCGTTTCAAATTGAGGACCATTTTCAAAAACCATAGACATGGGCACCCCGAAACGAGTTATTATGTTTCTCTAGACGAAGGAAATAACATCTTTGGTCTTAATGTTTTTGACTGCCTCTGCCTCCACCCACTTAGTAAAGTAATCCACAGCCACCAATATGTAGCGCTTGCCGCCTGGTGCGGCTGTATATGGCCCCAAAATATCCATGCCCCATTTGGCAAAGGGTATTGGACTGTGGATGGCCGTCAGGTCTGTGGCCGGACGGTGAATGAGTTTGCCAAATTTTTGACATTTGTCACATTTTCTCACCAATTCCATTGCATCCGACTCCAGTGTAGGCCAGAAATAAAGCCGCCTGGCTTTGGCAGCAAGGGATCTGCCCCCTATGTGGGAGGCACAGAATCCCACATGCAATTCCTCGAGGACTTCCTTACCCTTCTCGGGGGTAACACACTTCAACAGAGGTTTTAAAAACCCAGCCCTGAAGAGTTCCCCTTGTCGCAGCTCGAAGTTAGCCGCTCGTTTTTTCAAAACAGCCGCCTCCTATGGTGAGTCAGGGAGCGTGCCGTCTGTAAGGTAAGCCCGGATGCTGTCCATCCAAGTTGAGCTTCGGTCTAGAACTCCAATGGGGTCTTCTTTTGAGATGCTTCTTTTTTCCATGACTTCCCAGAAAACTGACCGAGGCGTTTCACAGGAGGCGGATGATGCCAGTTTGGACAAAGCATCCGCTTGATTGTTGGAAGATCTGGGCACTTGACTTAGTGAAAATTCTTCAAGTGTCCCAACTTCAGCCTTGAACGCCTGCAAGTATTTTACCATGGCTGGATGAGTGGCCTCGTACGTTCCATTAACTTGGAGTACGACCAATTGTGAGTCTGAGCAGGCGTCAATTTTCTTTGCCCCTGCTACCTTACAGTACCGATTGCCGGCAAGCAGGGCTTCATATTCGGCCTCGTTGTTGGAGACCTGGAACTTGAACCGTAGTGCATATTCAAATTTGTCCCCCTCATGAGACTGATAGATAATCCCTGCACCACAGCCATTCGTAGTAGAGCTCCCGTCTACATACACTTTCCAATCCTGACTAGTATCATCCGGAACAACCGGCCTTGTCATTTCCACAATAAAGTCGGCAAATGCTTGCCCCTTTATTGCTTTCCTGGGCTCGTAATTGATTTCTAGTCCTTGCATTTCAATCGCCCATTTGAGCATTTGTCCAGAAGAGACCAAGGTTGTCAGTGGTCGTTTAATCGGCTGGTCAGTGTAGACCACTACCGCATGTGCCAAGAAGTAAGGTGTCAATTTCTTGATGGCCATGTAGAGGGCGAGCCCAAACTTTTCAACCATGGGGTACCGAAGCTCGGCGTTCCTAAGAACATGTCTGATGAAATAGACTGGGAGCTAAGTGCCGTCTCTTTCAGCTAAGAGGACAGCGCTGAGGGCATGATCGGAGACGGCCAGATACATGAAGAGCGTCTCTTTGGGCAAAGGGCTAACAAGCCTCGGCAAAGAGTGCAAGTGAGTTTTTAACTTGTGAAAAGCCGCTTCTGCATCATCCCCCATTCAAAATTAGTCTTCTTCCTGATTGCCTGGAAAAAATAGAGACACTTATCACCTGACCGACTGAGGAATCTCCCCAGGGCCGCCAGACAACCTGTAAGCTTTTGAACTTCTTTCACAGTTCGGGTCGACTGCATGTCGATGACCGCCTGTATTTTCTCAGGGTTGGCCTCTATTCCCCGTTGATCAATCAGGAATCCGAGAAACTTCCCAGACTCAACGCCAAAGACACACTTCTTTGGATTTAGCATGACCTTGTGCCGCCTGAGTGTGGCGAATGTTTCTCGGAGATCAGCAAGATGATCCGCTTGTTGTTTGGATTTGACTATCATGTCATCAATATATGCCTCTACATTCCTTCCAATCTGATTAATGAATACTGTGTTAATCATTCGTTGGAAAGTAGCAAGCGCATTCTTCAAACCAAACGGCATCACCGTATAACAGAACAACCCCTGATCAATGACGAATGCCGTCTTTTCTTGATCTTTCTTCCACAGGGGAATCTGATGGAAACCTGAATAGGCGTCCATAAAACTCATCAAGGCATGACCGGCTGTTGAATCAACCAGGCTGTCGATCTTAGGCAATGAATAACTGTCCTTCGGACATGCCTTGTTCAGGTCGGTGTAGTCAACACACATCCGCCAAGTTCCATTCGCCTTTTTTACTAACACAACGTTAGCTACCCAGTCAGGAAAGTTACATGGCCGAATGAACTTGGCGTCCAGCAGCTTTTTAACTTCAGCTGCTGCCGCCTGACTTCTTTCTTCACCGTGATTTCTTTTCTTCTGCCGAATGGGCTTCTTTTTAGGATCAACGGCGAGTTTGTGAACAGCGAGATCCGGACTTATGCCAGGCATCTCTTCCACTTCGAAGGCAAAGATGTCTTTGAATTCCTTCAGAAGCTGGTGCAGACTGTCACCTAGCTTAGCAAATGCAACCGTCCCCACCTTAACAGTCCGCTCCGGCCGAGTGTCGTCCAGAGGGATATCAATATGTTCACCAGTCGGCTGGGGACGTAGATCATCCGACCGTTCCCCGGTCAGTGATTGCTATTTTTTCTCTTTTTTGACCACCACCGATTTATCAATTTTTCTCTTTTTCTCAGCTGGTGGGGCCGCTTGGTCTTCCTTGTCATCATCAAGGTCGACCGTTTGTTTGCCCCGGACGGCTGCTGCGGCCGCGGGCTTGACATCCGAGAGATAGCACTCCCGAGCTGTCTTCTGATCCCCGTTAAGGGAATCGACTGTGCCATCATCCCTCTCATACTTAACGAGCATGAGGGCAGGAATGATGACGGCCTTACACTCGTTAAGAGTGGGTCGACCAAAGATGAGGTTGTAGGCCGTAAGCTCTTCAACCACAAGGAAATGAATGGTCATGTGCCGACCGTTTCCCTTTTGCCCCAACCGGATGGGCAAATATATCCGTCCGACTGGGTGCACGAGTCCTCCCCCAAACCCTACAAGGGTGTGAGAGACCTCCATCATGTTGTCTGGCTTGTACTTGAGGTTTGACAGGCATTTGAGGCTGATGAGGTCAGAGGAACTACCGGTGTCGATCAAGATTCGACCAACCAGTTGGTTGGCTACTTTGCATTCAATGACAACCGGGTCATCATGCGGCCGACGGACTTTGCCTCTGTCCTTTTCGGTGATGATGACTTCAGGGAAGGCAGATGTGCTTGCCGCCTCTCCCTCTTCAACAGAATGGATCATCTTTTTTAGATGATCCTTGGTACCCCGAATAGTCAGGCCACCCCCGGCGAATCCGCCTGCTATGGTATATACCGGAACTTCATCGGTGTCGGTACTAACAGTCGGCTGGGGAGCCTTCTTTTTGGACTGCCCCGGATTCGCTTTTGAAGTCACTTTGGACTTCACATAGGACTTTAGCTGTCCAGTGTCGGCCAGACGGTCAAGCTCTCGCTTGAGGCTGAAACAGTCGTTGGTGTCATGACCGATGTCTTCATGGAAGTGGCAATGTTTATTTTTGTTCCGATTTTCAACGGAACCTCTCATTGGAGCCGGCTTCTCAAGAGTTAGCCGGTCCTTTACTTCCATAAAGATGGAGCAGCAGTCCTTGTGGAACTCGTACCTTGGGACGTACGGTTTCCAATCTTTCTTCTTCTTCTGGGCCGGCTGATCAGAGTTATCAACGACCCAGACTTGCTTTTTCTTTTTGCTCTCTTCCGGCTTGGGAGCCGGCTGAGCAGGCCGACTCTCCTTCTGTCGGTCGGACCTTTTAGAGTCCGACTGTTTGTTGGAAGAACAGAGCTCGGTCGCCTGTATATAGGCTTCCGCTTCTCGCAGCGCTCCCTGCAAAGTGAAAATTTGCTTTCGGACAAGTTCGTACTTAAACGTAGAACCATCCTTTAGACCTTTGAAAAAGTCTGTGAAGGCAACCTCGTCAGATAGCCCATGGATCTGGATTCGGACCAGATTGAACCGCCTGACGTAGGAACGCAAGCCTTCTCTGTCCCCTTGCTGTACATTGCCAAGATCAAGGCTAGTCTTCTTGGCAGGGATATTCATAGAGAAGTTGGAGGCAAACAAGAACACAAGCGTCTTGAAGCTGTTAATGCAACCAGCCGGCAAGTTGCCAAACCACTGTTGGGCTATGCCCTTCAGCGTGGCTGGGAAGCAGCGGCACCATGCGGCATCATCCAGCCCCTGTAAATACATGAGGTAGGTGTATGCTAGCATGTGGTCTTCTGGGTTGGTGGTCCCATCATAAGCTCCTACCAACACATTTTTAACCTTGGCCGGCTGTTCGGCGTCGGTTATTTCCTTAGAGAAAGCAGAGGGTTGATCTCCAAGGTGCTGCAGCCTAAGCTGCCAGTCCATGGGCTGATAGCCGCATGCCGCCTGTCCTCCAAGGAAGGCAGGCTGGATGTAAGGTTGAGCGGACGTTTGGTACAATGGCTGAGCCATGTACTGAGCCTGCTGGATGACATGAGGTCCAACTTGAACCCTGGGGCTGCTTATTGGACTCTCATGTGCAGATTGTGAATACCTCAACGAGGTATGTTGGAAACTATCATGGTAGGTCGACGTTGAGGCCGACTCTGATAGCTCATTTCTCCTTTGTTCGATGTAGTGTCGAGCATCAGAGAATGTTTTCTTGTTGCCATCCGGCTGAACATGCCGAATGGCTTTCCTTGTACCCGTTTCTGGAAACCGGAGTCCGGAGAGGTCAAACTGAGGCCGAGCCGGTTCCTTGGGATGAGGAGTCGGCTGTCGGTCCCTGACCGATTTATTCTTGCCCATTTGGGCTGACTTCTTGGCCGACTGTTCCTTAGCAGGAGTAGTCGACTTCTTGTTGGTGAGTTGTTTAATTTCACCACGGAGAGTGCTCACAAGCTTCATGAGCTCATCTCTAGTTACTGGGTCTGATCCTTCCGCATGGGTAGAATTAGACGGCTTCTTTGAATGTCCGGCTGATTTGCCCGGAGCATTCTGAGAGTGAGGGCGCTCCCGCTTTTCCTTGCTGCGGACGCGCCTTGAGATGAAAGACCCATCTCTAGCAGTATAGGTTTCGATGTCGCCATCGTCACCTGAATCATGATCCGTTTGAACCAACACTTCATCCAGGGACCAATTGGTCTCTGGTTGTTGATTAGTCTCCAGTAGCCGATTGGTTTCTGGAGGCCGATTAGTTACCGAAAGTGGTACATTTTCCAATGAGGCTATCTTAGAGGTACTCTCCCCACAGACGGCGCCAAATGTTTTAGGGTTTTTTGAGTCCCTTGGGAGAGTTACAACACTAAGACTGGATGCTCAGTTGGATACCTGTACCTGCAAAACAACAGAGCACCGAATGGTCGGTGGTCCGCCTCCGAAGCTTAAGTTAGTCTAAGTTCGAAGAATAAGGTGCGGAATGTAAAGGGTTATCTGCTCGGATTCCTAGCTCGGGTGTACTGTTCTCTGGAGAGTGAAAGTTCTGACAATGATTAGTAATCACTGAATATTCCTCGTAAAGAGTGTCAAAAAGAACGTAGCCATAAATGCGGAGTTCATCTCCTATTTATAGGCTTCACGAAAAACGTGCACTCCCTAGGGTTTCGTGCCCTAGGGAATATTTACACAGCTTTTGCTGACCTCGGGATTTGGGCCTGAAAGCCGCCAATCCCAGGTTCTTTTATCTCCCTGCCACGTGTCGTTCCCTGAGAGGTACAAGGTGGCGCCCCTTTCAGTGACACGTGGCGGACTTTGATTGGGCCAACTAGCCTAGGGTTTTTTTACACAAATCAGGTAATTTGGGAGGTCAAACCGACTAAGTCAAACGATATGAAGGAAAATCATCATGTATCCAAAAGAGCATACTAAGGTGGTTCACCTATTGGTCTAACTAGCGTCAACTACGCTAAACACTAACTAGGGAACGTCACAAAGCACCTCAATTGTGAAATTGCAAGTCTCCTAATCAATGGTCCGTATCATAGCAAACTTACAATGCAATCTAGTGTATTAATCAAAGATGGCCAAACCTCAATTAATCACACACATGCACATGAAAGATCAACCAATTTAATCATATCATCAACTCCATCAATTATCCCCAAATTACACTATTCCATCATTCATACATGCTTCACCATCTCCCTAGCTAGGAAACTACTCACTAGCCATAGAAATGGAGATCAAAACTACAACATTCATCAAATTCATCATCAACATGCTTGAATTCAAAGATTAAACCAACAATCAATCAAAATCAATCAAAAATTCAATCAATAACCAAATCAATCATCAACAACATGAAAAACTAATGAAATCAACTAAAATAAAACTTGAATTGAGATTAAGAAGAAGATCCTTACAAAACTTTGATCAAAAGATCAAATTCAATGATGAATTCTTGAACAAACACCAAAGATCATGAGTTTCTCTCTCTAGTTCATGAGTTTCTCTCTCTAAAATTCTCCCAAAAACTAACTATCAAATTCAATCTAAAACTTACTAAAAATAGGTAGAAATAACTATATATACAAGGAGGAGGTCGGTAATGACGCCCAAAAATAGACCCTCGTAAGTGCGGGCGCTCGGAGGAGGGAGAATGGCGCGCACGGGACACACCCAGGCATGTGCGCCCGCACGCACCTGGTGTGCGGCCGCACACGACCAATGTGCGGCCGCACACTCCCTTTGTGCGCCCGCACATAGCTGGGTTTCCTCCCCTTCTTCTCTTCGTCCTAGCTCAAGTGGTGCACGCATCCAAGATGATGATGATGGAGGACAAAGTGGGCAGAAACTTTCTTGACTTTCTTGAAGAATAAAAACCATGAATAAGGCATAAACAAAGCCTTGAAGCTTGCACCTTGGATCCACCTTTGACTTGAAACTTCTTGCACCTTCTTTAGGCATAAAAGCAATGAAAACTCGTAGAGAGGAGGCTCGGGAATTCTTGGACAATCAATTACCACCTACAAGCAAAAGATAAAAAGCAAGTAAAAGAGAAAAAAAACAAGTAAACTAGAAAAAGACATGAAAAACTGAAATAAAATACAAAAAGCATAAAATGAGGAAAACAAGAATAAAACTAAGGAAAATTAAAGAAAAGAGAGATAAAATGAAATAAAAATCATCCAAAAAGGAACCAAATGAGTGCCAAAAATGTCACTCATCAAATTCCCCCAAGCTAAACTTTTGCTCGTCCTCGAGCAAAACAAAGCAAGGAAAAGAGAGGATGAAAATTTTATTAAAAACGAAAAAGAAAGACTCAAGATAAGAATATACACTAAAACACATTGTCATAGGAATCACGGTTGTTTTTAGCTACAACAAGCCCTTTAAACCCCAAAGTCGCCTATGAGGACGAGTGAGGTCTCGTAAGGGTATCCTAAGAGTTTGACCCATAACTCTCCACCAAACATCAATGAGGCAAACCAAAGAAGAAAAAGAAAGAAAAACAAACCTTTACGAAATGAATCAACATAAAGACTATAAAGCAAATGAATGACAATCTTTCTCAAGTAGTTAAGGTATGCACGTTTCAAGATATCCAAGGTTGATTGAAACATAGGGTATGCTAGGCATAGGAACTAGTTATCACAATTCACTTTCATCCCAAACAATCTTACCGCGTTCTTCCCACTAGTCTCAAATCTCCCCTTAGTGAGTGTCCCAATGATTCCTCGAAGGAACCGGAAAAAGAAATATTTTTAGGCTACTCGACATCTTGACTATGCATCCCCTTTATTTAGGCAATGACCCATGATGCCCTCCCCCGAATAGTGACTCAACTATCTAGGTCGAAAGGTCTTTCCCCAAGGTTGTAACGTAAGGCATAAAGGGTGAAGGTAGGCTAAAATTTAAAAATTTAGTGATATTCCTAAAAAGTGAAGCAAGAGGGTGATCAATCCTTAACACCACAATCAAGAAATTACCAAACAAAAACAACACCCCCAAGCTTACTTGAAGCTATACTCACAAAAATATATACAAAAAGCGTACACGCTTCTCCCCCAAGCTAAAATGGAGCATTGTCCTCAATGCTTAGTAGGAGAAAAGAATACATCAAAATATTTTTGAATTTTTTTACTTTTTACTTTTTTTTTTGTATTTATATAATAATCGCAAAGTCCTTGCCTTTTTTAACTTTGGACGGCTTTTACAACTTTTGCACTTATTTGTCCATGCCTTTTATAATATGGGATGGCTTTTACTCAAACTCATTTGCCATTATTCACAAAGGAATCATAACACAATCTTGCTTTCATAAAAACCAAAATTCCAACTTAATCACCACAAACTTCATCTCAAATAATCATATTGCTTCACAAAAATCAAGAAAGGTAGAAAATGAAACAAAAGGTCAAATAACTAAAGATGTGGCTTGAAAAGAAAGGATAAGGCTCAAATGGTTGCAAGAAGGCAAATGTAAACCCAAAATAAAAGAAAATAACAAAATATAGTAAAAAAATGAAAAATACCACCCCGAAAAATGTGCCTTTGTCCTTCCTAGATAGTTCGGTCTCGTGTTTGAGAATCATACATCAAGCTTTATTAGATTAGGTTTGCATAGTCAAGGATCCACGCCGCTCATACAAGGAATGTTGAAGGCTAGAAAAACAAGTAACCTCACAAGGTTGTGGCAAAAACTCACTAATGGTGTCAAATCAACTATAGGAAGCAACTACCAACATACCACAAACAAGTAGAATCCGGCTTCATAATCCTCATAGTTCAAACCAACTACCCTAGCATACACTATCCTAGAGTCAACTGAACATAATCTCAAACCGTGCATACCTTTACAACCTAGGAAGAAAGTCATGCAAAAGACAAGTCCAATGTACAAGGTTCATCTCAAAAGAAAAGAAATGAAAAACAATGCCTTAAAATCACATCAAAAATAAAAAGAAAAATCAAAGAAAATAAGAGAAAAAGGTAAAATAAAAGAAAGTAAAAGAAAAGAAATGGAGACATAGGAAAGGAAAACATAGGAGAAAAGCATGCAAAGGCCTAGAAAGCATGTTAAACAAATAAAAATCCCAATCGACAAACAAGTGATCGATAGACAACAATGTCACCGATCCCAAACACATTACGTGTTAACAAGCATCCATCCTCGAACCATTCAACTTCTCCTAAACTAATCCTATTCTATGCAACCAAGGAAAATAAAGAGAAAAATAAGAAAGGTCTCATCGGAATTCCAAGCATAGCAATAATAAACGAAGAAATAAGAAACCACCTCGTAGCATTCCATATCCATAAGCTCTTCAAGGAACCAAGTGAGAAAAAGAAATAAAAGAAACTAAGAACAAAGAAAATGGTTAGTAACTTCAAAACAAAGTAAAGAAAACAACAAATAAAAGAAAATAAACAAAGCAAGTAATATATACAACTAAAGGAAAGAAAAGCTAAACTAATCAAAGAAAATAAAGAATAAAAGAAATAAAATCTAGACTAACTAAAGAACTACTCTAAACTACAAGATTTGGATTTAAGGGATTTGGATTGAGGGATTTGGATTTAAGGGATCATCAACAACAACATGTCAAGCAAAACATCTCCACAAACAACAAACATCCAAGCGAATAGGGAAAACAAGCTAGCTACAAGGAAAGTAGCCTAGAGATCAAGAAAATGAGGAAACCAAAAAGAGGAAAGAAAATAAACATGCAAACAACTAAGATATGTACACAACAACATGATGGTCACCGAGCAAGTTACTAGTTCCCCCAAGCTAGATAGAAAATACATCTCAACATCCCAAACAAAACAAAGCAAGTACCAAAAATATAAGGGATGGAGGTAAAAAGCATGAGAAGGTAAAAGGGAACTAATAACTACTACCATCACCACCACCACTCCCACTAGGCCCGGCCCCATTGGGGTCTCTGTTGCGCTCGGGGTCATCAAAGGGATGAGGGTAAGGCTCCCATCCTCCGGTGTACCCATCGGGCCACCCATAATGCCCCTTGAAAAGATCTTGTTGCCAAGGAGCAAGAGGGGTGTAATTATCGGGCAAAGTGAGTTCAAAAGGGTGGTTGGGATGGACATGGGGGTAGTTAGGATCCCCCCTATAGTCACTACCACCCGGAGCCTTATAATCATAGTTTCCATGCTCATCCGGGTAATAGTGACGCTCGGTGTCGGGGTTAGGAGGCCCCGACCAATAAGGATGCCCAAACGAAGGTAGAGGACCTTGTTGGGGCGGGAAATACGGATAGTTAACCGGGGGAGTGATGTTCCCACTGTTAACTTCCGCATCATAGAGTTGTTGTTGTTGTGAAAACATACCTTGCTGCACTTCTTGAATACCTCTTATTTGGTCATAGAGTGCCCCAAAGTCTTGATCGTACATGCCATCAATGTGGATTTTCAATCCACTCATTTGCTCACTAAGAGCTCTCAAGTTATCATTGGCAAAAGCATGTTGCCCTTGCTCTTGCTCTTGCTCATGAGAAGCTTGTTGTTGTGGAGAAAAATGTTGTTGTTGACGTTGTTGTTGTTGTTGTTGATTTTGTTGTTCTTCCTCATCTTCTTCTTCTTCATCCTCCTCGGAATCAAAGTTCGGATGCCGGAAGGACCTTGGAACATGCCAAACATTGTCGGCAATCCTAGCCAAAGAAGTCAAGCTAGGGTTAGGCAAGAAGCACCAATGCTCGTTGCTCCTTAGCCACTCATATCTCCCTTCACTAAAACCCTTGGAGATAAATTGGATTTGGCCAAATTGTTGCATATCAAGATAGATTGAAGCCGCATCCCCTATCTCCTTACAAAATGGGAGATAATCATTGAGGCAAAGGCGAGTCACAAGCCTAGTCACCATACCCCCACAAGGGATCTCTCCCGTCCTTCTTTTGCGAAGGTCCAAACAATATTGGGCAAAGATGTAGCCCAAGTTCAACCGGCCCACAAACTCCGGGCGAGTAGATAGCCAAAGGACCTTGAGCTCCAATTTACTCAATTTCTCCATCTCTTGCTTGGGGAACAAGACATAGCCCAATAGACGGTGTACAACCCTAAGACAAGGTTGGTACACGTCCGAGATCTTGGCCTTGTTGGCAATGAACTCACTACCACCGGAGATGTCTTCCCACCAAGAATCTTGATCATAATCCGGGAAGATGAAGTGTTCAACGTTAATAATATCCCCATGGGGATCAAAGTCCAAAGCAGCGTTGAACTCCTCCAAAGATTGGTCAAAAATGTTGTTGAACAATTGGAACCGCACTCTATATACCCCTCCAATGGGTACAAGCTCCAAGGTAGCCAAGAATTCCAAAGTAGGCTCCTTGTAAGTGGGTAGGCATCGGCGATGAAAGTCCCCAATCTCAAATTCAAAAGCAATGACCGCACATCATAATCGATCCCCAACTTCAACATATCGGGTTGAAAGTAATGGCGGGTTTGTTTGAGGGTTCTTTCATCTTTCAGATTTTGGTAAAAGGCTTTTTGTTTATCAGTAAAATTTTTCTTTTTTGGAAGAGAGGTTGGAGGTCGTGTTTGAGTGGAAGATGGGTTGGAAGTACTAGGCCTAGAAGATGTACTAGGCCTACAGGAGGTACTTGGGCGGGGAGGCTCCTCGATGCTAACATCGGCTTTTCGCTTTTTGGTGAGTTTCTTGAGGTATTTAGACATTGTGAGAGCTATATAAAATCACCAACAACCAATCAAGTAACCAACCAAAGAACCAAGAGCACCACACCCAAATTCAACGCTTACTACCAAAATCACCAAACTCTAATTTCACAATTTCTTTTAACCAAACCAAATCCAAACCAATCAACAATACCAATGTACCAAGAAAAATTCCTTTTCAATCAATCCAAGAGCAAACACAAAGCCAATTCCAAAATCACCACTTACTACCAACTTTCCAAAATTTCAACTCACAAGAATTCAACCAAAATTGATGAAAATTGCTACAAAATCAACAAACAACACAATGTCATGCAAAATCAATCAACAAACATCACTAATTCACAACCAAAATCAAGAACAAGCATCAAAAATCACAAAATCAATACTACATTATTCATGCTCATACAAATTTGTAATTCATGCAAATTTATGATATAATTGACAAAATTAAAGCAAGGATTAGTGATTATACCATAAAAGAAGCAAGATAAACCAAGTTTGAGCAAGGAATACCAACTCCACACAAAACCCCCAATTTTCGGCCACCAAGGGTAGGAGAGAGAGTGAGTGAAATTTGGGTCAAATTGTGAGGAATTTGTAGTGTAGAAAGATTTGTGAGTGATTTTGAGTGAAAATGGAGTGATTTTAGTGAGGATTTGAGTGATTTTAGATGGTGAATGAGGAGGTATGAGTGCGCACAAGAGGAGGGTTTGAAAGGGATGCTCGTGAGGTTGAAGATGGAGTATGGAGGAAATGAAGGGAAAGAAGGAGGAAGAAGAAAATAAGGGGCACGATCAGCTCATGTGCGGCCGCACAGAGCTGATGTGCGGCCGCACACGCAGGCTGTGCGCCCGCACATGCCTCGTGTGCGGCGGCACATCCAGTGCGTGCTGCTTCCTTTTTTTTCTCAAAAATTTGATACTTACTGCCTTTTTGGGTGTGCACATGAATCATGATGGTGATGAGGAACAACATAGGCAGTAGCTAAAATCATTTTCAAAGTCCTCAAAGTTGAAAATTCATGTGCACACCTCAAAAATTCACTAAGTATCAATTTCCTCCATTATTCAAAATATGAATTTCCTATCTCACCTCTCTAAAAATTCTTACCCTTTTACCTCAAATTTCGATTAGAATCGAACAAAATATGATTTGTGCCATGAACACCTTCCATCCATCATGCATGCTTGTTGAATTCCAATCCCACAAACGGACATCCTAAAAATCCAAATAAGGAGAAAAGTAAAAGAAAAGACAAGGTAATAAAAGAAACAAAAATGAGAAAATTCAAAAATCAAAGAGAAAGGTTAGAAACTCCGGGTTGCCTCCCGGGAAGCGCTTGCTTAAGGTCCTAAGCTCGACCCTTCCTCCTAATCACGGAGGATCAAAGAACACCATCTTCTTCAAGGTGGTTGATAGAGCAAATTTTTCTTCAACCTTTGGCAACTTCTCATTGTTGCTTGAGGAAACTCTCACAAACTTCTTTTCAAAATCTTCTTTATCACTTCTCAACTTCTTCCTTTTTCTTTCCTTCTTTGAGTCACGAGCCTTTTTCTTTGGCTTGACTTCAACATCCTTTGTCATGGAAGCTTTCTCTTCCTCATGAGAATTAAGCTTGAACCAATTTGGAAAACCAATATCTTTCTCATCCTTTGGCTTTTGAATCTCAAATTCTTCTTCACTAACAACATCAATACTTGCACAAACATCATCAACAAACTCAAAAGCATTGTTAGTGGAAGAATCTACCATGCACACATCATCAATGGAACGAGAAAGACTAGCACATGCAATATCTTGGACACAAGACAAAGACTCATGCATTGGTTTCAACTTAAAACTCTCTTCTAAATTCCCACACCTCAAAGTAATTTGACCTCCTTTGACATCTATTAGAGCTCCCGAGGTAGCTAAGAAAGGCCTCCCTAAGATGATTGGAATATGTTCATCTTCTTCAATCTCTAGAACAACAAAATCCACCGGAAAAACAAACTCTCCAATCCTTAAGGGGACATCATCAATTCTTCCCTTAGGAAGCTTAATAGAACGGTCGGCCAATTAATGTGTTATCTTGGATGGTTGAAGCTCACCAAGATCAAGACGCTTGAAAACCGAGAAAGGCATAATGCTAACACTAGCACCAAGGTCACACAAAGCATTTTCAAAAAGCATTTTCTTAATTTGACAAGGGATTGAAAAATTCCCCGGATCTTCCATCTTCCTTGGGAGTTCACCATGGATAAGAGCACTAAAGCACTTCCCTCCTTCCACCGAACTACCCTCATCAAAATCCTCTTTCTCTTCTAAGATCTCCTTAACAAACTTGGAGTACTTAGGCATGTCGGGAATTGGTTCGGTAGGGGGTGTAGAATCATGAACATCCTTAAAAGCTTCAAGGAATTTCCCAAATTGCTCATCCATTTTGAATCTCAAGTATTTTTGGGGATATGGAAGATCGGGAATTCTCTCTATCTCACTCATCCTTTCATCAACACACTCTTCTCTTTTGTCTACCTCACAATAGATCTCCTTAGACTCAACTTTTTCCTCTTCATTCTCCTTAGCACCACACTCATCCCTTCCCTCTTTTGACCAAGAAACTCCCTCATCAAAATCATCTCCACCACTAGTGGCAATAGAGTACACGGGTTTCTTTGGTTCAACACCTTGGGAAGGCAAAGATGAAGGACTAGCAAAATCCTTAATAGTGCTTGCTAATTGAGTAATTTGAGTCTCAAGCATCTTATTGTGGGTCATCATCTCATTGAATTTCTTATCACTAACCGCCATATAGGTGTTAATGATCTTAGTTTGATTATCAATCAACTCTTCCAAGGTTGTCTTAGGAGAAGAAGGTTGTGAATAGGAATTTTCATTTTGAGTCTTTGGAGCAAAACCGGGTGGGGGACCTCTTTGAGCATTGTTTTGAAAATTTCCCCTTCCTTGGTTGTTCCAATTACTCCTATTTTGATTTGAACCATAACCTTGATTATGGTTACCACCACCATGATTATGGTTTCCATTACCTTGGTTATGATTCACATAACCTTGGTTTTGATTACCATAATTATGATTTTGATTACCATAATTTTGGCCTTGATGTTGGCTACTATAACCTTGGTTATAATTACGAGAACCTTGATTCCCTTGGTTCCTATAACCACCATTATGATTATAGTTGTCAAAATTGCCTTGGTTTTGGTAATTCCTATTCCATTGGCCTTTTTTATTATAAAACCTTTGAACATTGTTGTTTGACATAAAATTGACATGTTCACATTCATTGTCAAACTCATCAACACATTCATTAGGACAAGCACTAGAGTCGGGGATCATACGATCCACATGCATCACAAAACAAGCAACCCAAAGGCATATTATGTGAAGAGGCAGGGGGTTGAGAGTTAGAAGGAGTACCTCTCCCCTTAAATTGGGAGGGAAGATTAGAAGCTTGAGAAGAGGTAGAAGTGCTCTCCAACTTAGCTTTGATTGCGGTGACCTCCTTTCCTAAATTTGTCATTTGAGAGGAAAGGTTGTTGATTGCATTGAGATGGTCCACCGAATACAATGAAGATTGTTTGCTTGAAGAGTCTCTCTCCCCATCTTGCCAATCCCTATAATATGTCACCACATCCTCAATGATGTCCACAACTTCTTCCTCGGTTTTGTTCATGATAGGGCCCCCGGCCCCTCCATCAAGGCATGACTTGCCTTGGGGACTTAAACCGCCATAGAAGATTTGGATCACTTGGTATGTGGGGATTCCATGATGAGGGCACTCCCTTTGATACTCTTTAAATCTCTCCCATGCTTCATAGAGACTTTCATTTGGCCTTTGCTTGAACCCTTGAATCAAGGCTCTTGCCTCCGCCGTCTTCTTTTGGGGATAGAAACGGGACAAGAAAGCCTTTGTAACATCATCCCAAGTTCTCAAGGAGTTGGGCTTCACCTCCTTGTCTAGCCACTCCAAAGATCTTCCTATTAGAGAGAAAGGGAACAACTTGAGGCGGATGAATTCTTGAGAGACCCCATTGACTTTGATAGTGTTGCAATATTTTTCAAATTCTTTCAAATGGTTCAATGGGCTTTCATTCTTAGCCCCACTATATTGCCTTCTCTCAATCAAGGTGATCATTGCCGGACCGATTTCGAAGTCATTTGTCGGGGTAGTTGGTGGAGCAATTCCACTCTCAAATCTATATGCCCCGGGCACTCCAAGCTCCTTCAAGGCTATTCTAGGATGATCACCCATTCCTTGTTCTTCTTGAACTTCTTCTTCACTCGAAGAGCTATAAGCCAAAGATCTAATATCCACTCTTCTTCTTGAAATAGTCCTTTCTATTTCCGGATCAAGGGGAACAAGGGGACGATCACGGGTTCTATGCATGCAAAACTCACACAAAAATGTTAGTAGCACGGCTACAAATGTAGCCTAGAGAAACAAAATCTTTTTGTATTTTATCAAAATGAAATAGACTCAAAACAACATACACTCAAGCACCATTCCCCGGCAACTAACGGCGCCATTTTGATGTGGCGGAGAATGGTAGGTCGTTGGGCTACCACCCCACCCTATCAAACAATATTTATAGCTTAACTAACCCCTATATAGCGTAGTGGCAAGTCAAGGTCGAACCCAAGGGAATGGATATCAAGTGCACGAAGTCTAGATCAAGCTATTTCGGAATCAAAAAGGGGTTTGAAGTAGTACTAAAGCTAAACTAGGTAATGCAAACTTGTAGTAAATCAATCTAAGACACCAGGGCAATGGATCCACATGCAATCATAATGGAATCGGTAATTTGGGAGGTCAAACTGACGTGGGGAAAACTAGGTCGTTGGGCTAATCTTCCCTAAGCCAAACAAAATTTATAAACACTCAACAAACCTAAATACAAGTATAGAGGTAAGTCAAGGGTCGAACCTAAAGGAACGGTAATGCCTAAGTGCTTCCAATTATATGCCTAAGCTAGGTCGAAGACAAGAGAGGAAAGGTGACTCTAACAACTACGAAAATGAAGAAACCAAACAAATATAAGAGCTAGGGATTAGGATTCACTTATAATAGCAATGAACATAGCAAATTGGAATGGAAAGTCGACTAAGTCAAGCAATGTGAGGGAAAATCAATCATGCAACCAAAAGAGCATGTCGAGCTATTCTCCTAGAGGTCTAACTAGCGTCAACTACGATAAACTCTAGCTAGGAAACATCACAAGACACCTCAATCGTGTAAATGCAAGCCACAAATCAATGGTCCGTATCAATGTGAACTTACAATGCAATCTAGTGTGAATAACAAGGGTGATCAAGCCTAAATCAAACACACACATGCACATAATCAATTAACCAATTTAATCACATCATCAACTCCATCAAAATCCCCAATCTACATCAATTCATTACATTATACAAGCTTCACCAAATCCCTAACCAAACAACTACTCTAGCAACATCATCAATTCAACCAACAACTAAAGAAATCAACAATCTACAATCAAAGACTCAACAATTAAAGAAGAACAATTACTCTAATCAAACATTAATCATCAAATCATCAAAACTCAATCAAAATCAACAATCTAAACATGAATAATAATCAAAACATTAAATGAGATAGAGTTTAGAAATGCTCATTGATAATAGAGTAGATCTCCAATACAATTGTCACCATTGGATCTTCAATCTCTCAATCACCATTGAAATTCTTCACTTTCTCTCTCTAAAATCTACTCCTAAAACTAACCCCTAAATCTAGAGAGAGAAGCTCTCAACTAAGCTAAGAATATGATCTAATTCTCCTCTCACTTGTTACAAAAATTGGGTTCAAATAGGTATAAGAAGAGAGAGAAAATCGTCAAAATCCGATCGGAAAAGACCCACGTTGGTGCGGCCACACAACAGGGGATGTGCGCCCGCACAACCATGGTGTGCGGCCGCACATCCCTCGTGTGCGCCCGCACATACTGCGCGTGCGGCTGCACTTAGCTGGGTTTCTTCGAATCTTCAACTCTTCAAGCTCAAGGGGTGCACGCATGATTTATGATGGTGATGGAGGACAAGGTAGGCAGAAGCTAAGGCTTAATATTGAGGGCACACACTTCCTTTGAAGGGAGCACAAGAGAAGAGCCAAGACTTGGAACTTCCACTTCTTTGCATCTTGAGCTTCCCAAACTCCATGAACTTGATCCAAAAGCTTCTTCCACCATAGCGGATCACCAAAATCAAGACCCGAACCTCTTCCAATACCTACAACCACGAAAATAGAGCAAATAAAGAAGAAAAGGCTAGAAAACCAACGAAAAGCACAAAAGCTACAAAATAAGAGAAGAAAGGTAAAACTAAGCAACAAAGCATAAAACTAAGCACTTATTAAGCATGAAAGCTATGAAAAGAGAATAGAAATGACCTAAATGCTCGTCAAATGTGTGCCATTTATGACATACATCACAAACTGACTAAGTCAAACGGTATGAAGGAAAATCATCATTTATCCAAAAGAGCATACTAAGGTGGTTCACCTAGAGGTCTAACTAGCGTCAACTACGCTAAACACTAACTAGGGAACGTCACAAAGCACCTCAATCGTGAAATTGCAAGTCTCCTAATCAATGGTCCGTATCATAGCAAACTTACAATGCAATCTAGTGAATTAATCAAAGATGGCCAAACCTCAATTAATCACACACATGCACATGAAAGATCAACCAATTTAATCATATCATCAACTCCATCAATTATCCCCAAATTACACTATTCCATCATTCATACATGCTTCACCATCTCCCTAGCTAGGAAACTACTCACTAGCCATAGAAATGGAGATCAAAACTACAACATTCATCAAATTCATCATCAACATGCTTGAATTCAAAGATTAAACCAACAATCAATCAAAATCAATCAAAATTCAATCAATAACCAAATCAATCATCAACAACATGAAAAACTAATGAAATCAACTAAAATAAAACTTGAATTGAGATTAAGAAGAAGATCCTTACAAAACTTTGATCAAAAGATCAAATTCAATGATGAATTCTTGAACAAACACCAAAGATCATGAGTTTCTCTCTCTAGTTCTTGAGTTTCTCTCCCTAAAATTCTCCCAAAAACTAACTATCAAATTTAATCTAAAACTTACTTACTAAAAATAGGTAGAAATAACTATATATACAAGGAGGAGGTCGGTAATGACGCCCAAAAATAGACCCTCGTAAGTGCGGGCGCTCGGAGGAGGGAGAATGGCGCGCACGGGACACACCCAGGCATGTGCGCCCGCACGCACCTGGTGTGCGGCCGCACACGACCAATGTGCGGCCGCACACTCCCTTTGTGCGCCCGCACATAGCTGGGTTTCCTCCCCTTCTTCTCTTCGTCCTAGCTCAAGTGGTGCACGCATCCAGGATGATGATGATGGAGGAAAAAGTGGGAAGAAACTTTCTTGACTTTCTTGAAGAATAAAAACCATGAATAAGGCATAAACAAAGCCTTGAAGCTTGCCCCTTGGATCCACCTTTGACTTGAAACTTCTTGCACCTTCTTTAGGCATAAAAGCAATGAAAACTCATAGAGAGGAGGCTCGGGAATTCTTGGACAATCAATTACCACCTACAAGCAAAAGATTAAAAAGCAAGTAAAAGAGAAAAATAACAAGTAAACTAGAAAAAGACATGAAAAAGAGAAATAAACTACAAAAAGCATAAAATGAGGAAAACAAGAATAAAACTAAGGAAAATTAAAGAAAAGAGAGATAAAATGAAATAAAAATCATCCAAAAAGGAACCAAATGAGTGCCAAAAATGTCACTCATCATGAATGCATTTGACTTTCATTTGAATCAAAAAGCTTTGTTTGAATGTGTTTGACTTTCATTTGACTCAATTAGCTTTGTTGAAAGTGTTTGACTTTCATGTGACTTAATTAGCATTGTGGAATGCAATTGACTTTGATTTGATTCAAAAAGCTTTGTTTGAATGTATTTGACTTTCATTTGATTCTAAACGCTTTGTTGAAAGTGTATGACTTTCATTTGACTCAATTAGCTTTGTATAATGCATTTGACTTCCATTTGATTCAAAAAGCTTTGTTTGAATGTGTTTGACTTTCTTTTGACTCAATTAGCTTTGTTGAATGTGTTTGACTTTCATGTGACTTAATTAGCATTGTGGAATGCAATTGACTTTCATTTGATTCAAAAAACTTTAATTGAATGTATTTGACTTTCATTTGATTCTAAACGCTTTGTTGAAAGTGTTTGACTTTCACTTGACTCAATTAGCTTTGTTGTATGCATTTGACTTTCATTTGAATCAAGAAGCTTTGTTTGAATGTGTTTGACTTTCATTTGACTCAATTGGCTTTGTTGAATGCATTTCACTTTCATTTGATTCAAAAAGCTTTGTTTGAATGTGTTTGACTTTCATTTGACTCAATTAGCTTCGTTGAATGTGTTTGACTTTCATTTGACTCAATTAGCATTGTGGAATGCAATTGACTTTCATTTGATTCAAAAAGCTTTGTTTGAATATATTTGACTTTAATTTGATTCTAAAAGCTTTGATGAAAGTGTTTGACTTTCATTTGACTCAATTAGCTTTGTTGAATTCATTTGATTTTCATTTGATTCAAAAAGCTTTGTTTGAATGTGTTTGACTTTCATTTGACTCAATTAGCTTTATTGAATGTGTTTGACTTTCATTTGACTTAATTAGCATTGTGGAATGCAATTTACTTTCATTTGATTCAAAAAGCTTTGTTTGAATGTATTTGACTTTCATTTGATTCTAAAAGCTTTGTTGACAGTGTTTAACTTTCATTTGACTCAATTAGCTTTGTTGAATGCATTTGACTTTCATTTGATTCAAAAAGCTTTGTTTAATGTGTTTGACTTTCATTTGACTCAATTAGCTTTATTGAATGTGTTTGACTATCATTTGACTCAATTAGTTTTGTGCAATGCAATTGACTTTCCTTTGATTCAAAAAGCTTTGTTTGAATGTGTTTGACTTTCATTTGACTCAATTAGCTTTGTTGAATGTGTTTCACTTTCATTTTACTCAATTAACTCTGTTGAATGCATTTGACTGTCATTTCATTCAAAGAGATTTGTTTGAATGTGTTTGACTTACATTTGAATCAATTTGCTTTGTTGAATGTGTTTGACTTTTATTTGAGTCAAATAGCATTGTGGAATGTAATTGATTTTCATTTTATTTAAAAAGCTTTTTTTAAATGTATTTGACTTTTATTTGATTCTAAAAGTTTCGTTAAAAGTGTTTGACTTTCATTTGACTCAATTAGCTTTGTTGAATGCATTTGACTTTCATTTGATTCAAAAAGCTTTGTTTGAATGTGTTTGACTTTCATTTGACTCTATTAGTTTTGTGGAATGTTTTTGACTTTCATATGACTTAATTACCATTGTGAAATGCAATTGCCTTTCATTTGATTCAAAAAGCTTTGTTTGAATGTGTTTGACTTTCATTTGATTAAAAAAGCTTTGTTTGAATGTATTTGACTTTCATTTGATTCTAAAAGTTTCGTTGAATGTGTTTGACTTTCATTTTACTTAATTAGTTTTGTTGAATGCATTTGACTTTCATTTGTTTTACTTCTAGTTGACTCAATTAGCTTTGTTGAATGTGTTTGACTTTCATTTGACTCAATTAGCATTGTGGAATGCAATTGACTTTCCATTGATTCAAAAAGCTTTGTTTGAATGGATTTGACTTTCATTTGATTCTAAAAGCTTTGTTGAAAGTGTTTGACTTTCATTTGACTCAATTAGCTTTGTTGAATGCATTTTACTTTCATTTGATTCAAAAAGCTTTGTTTGAATGTGTTAGACTTTCATTTGACTCAAATAGCTTTGTTGAATATGTTTAACTTTCAGTTGACTCAATTAGCATTGTGGAATGCAATTGACTTTCATATGATTCAAAAAGCATTGTTTGAAGGTATATGACTTTCATTTGATTATAAAAGCTTTGTTTAAAGTCTTTTACTTTCATTTGACTCAATTAGCTTTGTTGAATGCCTTTGACTTTCATTTGATTCAAAAAGCTAATGTGTTTGACTTTCATTTGACTCAATTAGCATTGTGGAATGCAATTGACTTTCATTTGATTCAAAAAGCTTTGTTTGAATGTGTTTGACTTTCATTGGACTCAATTAGCTTTGTTGAATGTGTTTGACTTTCATTTGACTCTATTAGCTTTGTTGAATGTGTTTGACTTTCATTTGAGTCAATTACCATTGTTTAAATGTATTTCACTTTCATTTGACTCAATTAGCATTGTGGAATGCAATTGACTTTCCTTTGATTCAAAAAGCTTTGTTTGAATGTGTTTGACTTTCATTTGATTAAAAAAGCTTTGTTTGAATGTATTTGACTTTCATTTGATTCTAAAAGTTTTGTTGAATGTGTTTGACTTTCATTTTACTTAATTAGTTTTGTTGAATGCATTTGACTTTCATTTGTTTTACTTCTAGTTGACTCAATTAGCTTTGTTGAATGTGTTTGACTTTCATTTGACTCAATTAGCATTGTGGAAAGCAACTGACTTTTATTTGATTCAAAAAGCTTTGTTTGGATGTATTTGACTTTCATTTGATTCGAAAAAATTTGTTGAAAGTGTTTGAATTTAATTTGAATCAATTAGCTTTGTTGAATGCATTTGACTTTCATTTGATTCTAAAAGCATTGTTTTAATGTGTTTGACTTTCATTTGACTCAAATAGCGTTGTGGAATGCAATGGACTTTCATTTGTTTCAAAAAGCTTTTTTGAATGTATTTGTCTTTCATTTGATTCTAAAAGCTTTGTTAAAAGTGTTTTGATTATCATTTCACACAATTAGCTTTATTGAATGCATTTGACTTTAATTTGATTCATAAAGCTTTGTTTGAATGTATTTGTTATTTATTTGACTCAATTAGCTTTGTGGAATGTATTTGACTTTCATTTAACTCAAATAACATTGGGAAATGCGATTGACATTCATTTGATTCAAAAAGCTTTGTTTCAATGTGTTTGACTTTCATGTGACTCAATTAGCTTTGTTGAATGTGTTTGACTTTCACATGACTAAATTAGCTTTGTTGAAAGTGTTTGACTTTTAGTTGACTCAATTAGCATTGTGGAATGCAATTGACTTTCATTTGATTCAAAAAGCATTGTTTGAATGTATTTGACTTTCATTTGATTCTATAAGCTTTCTTGAAAGTGTTTAAATGTATTTGTTGAATGTGTTTGACTTTCATTAAACTGAATTAGCTTTGTTGAATGCATTTGACTTTCATTTGATTTAAAAAGCATTGTTTGAATGTGTTTGACTTTTATTAGACTCAATTAGCTTTGTTGAATGTGTTTGACTTTCATTTGACTCAATTAGCATTGTGGAATTGATGTGTGTCATAAATGGCACACATTTGATGAGCATTTAGGTCCTTTTTGTCCTCTTTTTATTACTTTCTTGCTCAATAAATGCTCGGTTTTATGCTTTCTCTCTCTTTTCTACCTTTCTATTGTTTTCTAGTATTTTCTCCTTTATTTCTTATATTTTCGTTATTTTAGTTGTTTTCTCTTTATTTTAGATTTTATAGATTTAGTTCTATTTTATTTTAGTTTTATTTGATTTTATTTTCATTTCATTTCCTTTACTTTATTTTATTTTAATTTTTTTTATATTTTTTCTTTCCTTTATTATTTTCATTTTCATTTTATTTCTTTTACTTTTATTTGTCGGTTTTAGTTTGATTTTATTTTATTTTATTCCTCGGTTTTATGTGTGTTTGTAGGTGTTGGTTCCAAGTCCAAATTGATGCTAGCTACTGCATAGTTGAATCTTCATCACCATCATGGTGATGATGGTGATGGTGATTAAAGCAACCAGAAACTACAACAACTCTCCCCTGCCTTCCCCTGTTCAACTCCCTTATTTCCCCTGCTCCATATTTCAGCAGCAGCAAAGCACTTCACAACAGCAACATCGACTCCAACAACAACTATAACTCCTCATAGCTGCTTCCACCTTGCACCTCTTCCAGCCAGCCACCAACACACCGTCATATCAGCCACCAATTCACCACCGCACCTCCCACGGTAGCAGCTCCGATTCCACCCGCAACATCAACCAGCTGCTGCCCCCCTTAACTGCCGCACATCAGCCACCAATACACCACCCAACAGCAGCAACACCTACCCACAACGCACCTCCAATTACACCACCAGCAAATGCAATTAAACAAGCAGCCACGCACAGCAGCCCTTGCTGCCCCTGTTCCCCTTCCAAATTCACGAAACAGCTCCACCTCTCCTACCTCAATTAACCACCACCGCAAACACCACCAACTACCCCAATTCACCAACAATTCCCGCAACCACCGGCAGCACCGCCTTCAATTCGAACCTCAACAGGTGCGGCCGCACTCGCAGCCCCCGCGGCCGCACTCGCAGCCCCCGCGGCCGCACTCGCAACCCCCGCGGCCGCACTCAGCTGGGTATGAAGGAGATGCGTGGGAAGGAAGCTAGAATCTTGGACCGTTGATTGGAGATGATGAATGGTTGTGATGTGTGTGATTTGTTGATGATGAGTTGCGAGCTTGATGCGTGAGAAGCAGGGGATAATTCCCTTTGATTGAAGCAGCATTTCCGATTCTTCTTGATTCGGGTAAAAATACCCAAGGCCAGTTGGCCCACTCAGAGTCCGCCACGTGTCACTGAAAGGGGCGCCACCATGGACCAATCAGGGAATGACACGTGGCAGACAGATAAAAGGATCTGGGATTGACGGCTTTTAGGCCCAAATCCCGAGGTCTGCTAAGCTGCACGAAACCCTAGTAAGTGCACGTTTTTCGAGAAGCCTATAATTAGGGGTTGACCTCCTCATTTATGGGGTTCAGAACTTCGGATTTTACAGAACACACACATACTTTTTTACCCGTTGACGTTGACATTGACGTTTTACACTTTACACTCAGTGATTACCAATCATTGTTAGAACTGTCACCCCCAAGGGTACAATACACTTGAGCTCGGAATCCGAGCAGATATCCTTTACGTTCCGCACCTTATTCTTCGAACTTTGACTAACTTAAGCTTCAGAGGCGGACCACCGACCATTCGGTGCTCAGTTGTTTTGCAGGTACAGGCATCCAAGTGAGCGACCAGTCTTAGTGTTGTAACTCTCCCGAGGGACTCAAAAAACCCCGAAACATTTGGCGCCGTCTGTGGGGAGAGTACCTCTAAGATGGTCACTTCGGAAACTGTACCAATTGATGTAACCAATCGGCCTCCGGAAACCAATCGGCCTCCGGAGACCAAACAGCTACCAGAGACCAATCGGTCCCTGGACGAAGTGTTGGTCCAGACGGACCATGATTCAGGTGACGACGGTGACGTCGAAACTTATACTGCTAGAGATGGGTCTCTCATCTCCAGGCGCATCCGCAGCAAAGAAAAGCGGGAACGCCCTCACTCTCAGAATGCTCCGGGCAAACCAGTCGGACATTCAAAAAAGCCGTCTGATTCTACCCATGCGGAAGGGTCAGACCCAGTAACTAGAGATGAGCTCATGAAGCTTGTGAGCACTCTCCGTGGTGAGATAAAACAACTCACCAACAAGAAGTCGGCTACTCCTTCCAAGGAGCAGTCGGCCAAGAAGTCAGCCCAATTGGGCAAGCACAAGTCGATCAGGGACCGACAGCCGACTCCTCATCCCAAGGACACGGCTCGGCCTCAGTTTGACCTTTCGAGACTCCGTTTCCCAGAAACAGTTGCAAGAAAAGCCATTCGGCATGTTCAGCCGGATGGTAACAAGAAAACATTCTCTGATGCTCGGCATTACATCGAGCAGAAAAGAAATGAGCTTTCAGAGTCGGCCTCAACATCGACTTATCATGAAAGCACTCAGCATACCTCATTAAGGTATTCACAATCTGCGCATAAGACTCCAATAAGCAGCCCCCTGGTTCAAGTTGGACCTCATGTCATCCAGCCGGCCCAGTACATGGCTCAGCCAATGTACCAATCGCCAGCTCAACCATACATTCGGCCTGCCTTTTATGGAGGACAGGCGGCATGCGGCTATCAGCCCATGGACTGGCAGCTTAGGCTGCAGCACCTTGGAGTCCAACCCACTGCTTTCTCCAAGGAAATTACCGACGCCGAACAGCCGGCCAAGGTTAAAAATGTGTTGGTAGGAGCCTATGATGGGACCACCAACCCTGAAGAACACCTGCTAGCATACACCCACCTCATGTATTTACAAGGGTTGGATGATGCCGCATGGTGTCGCTGCTTTCCAGCCACCCTGAAGGGTATAGCCCAGCAGTGGTTCGGCAACTTGCCGGCTGGTTGCGTCAATAGCTTCAAGACGCTTGCGTTCTTGTTTGCTTCCAACTTCTCCATGAATATCCCTGCCAAAAAGACAAGCCTTGATCTTGGCAATGTACAACAGGGAGATAGAGAAGGTTTGCGTTCCTATGTCAGGCGATTCAATTTGGTACGAATCCAGATCCATGGACTATCTGACGAGGTCGCCTTCACATACTTTTTCAAGGGTCTGAAGGACGGTTCTACTTTCAAGTATGAACTTGTCCGAAAGCAAATTTTCACTCTGCAGGGAGCACTACAAGAGGCGGAAGCCTATATACAGGCAACCGAACTCTGCTCCACCACTAAGCAGTCGGACTCTAAGAAGTTCGACCGACAGCAGGAGAGTCGGCCTGCTCAGTCGGCTCCCAAGACAGAAGAAAGCAAAAAGAAAAAACAAGTCTGGGTCGTTGATAACTCTGATCAGCCGGCCCAGAAGAAAAAGAAAGAGTGGAAACCGTATGTTCCAAGGTACGAATTCCACAAAGACTGTTGTTCCGTCTTCATGGAAATAAAGGACCGGCTGAATTTTGAGAAGCCGACTCCCATGAGAGGTTCCGTTGAACATCGGAACAAAAATAAACACTGCCATTTTAATGAAGACATCGGCCATGACACCAACGACTGTTTCGCTCTCAAACGAGAACTTGACCGTTTGGCCGACAAAGGACAACTAAAGTCCTATGTGAAGTCCAAAGTGACTTCAAAGGCGAAGCAGGGGCAGTCCAAAAAGACGGCTCCCCAGCCGACTGTTAGTACCGACACCGATGAAGAGCCGGTATACACTATAGCAGGCGGATTTGCCGGGGGTGGCCCGACCATTCGGGGCACAAAGGATCATCTGAAAAAGATGATCCATTCTGTTGAAGAGGGAGAGGCGGCAGGAACATCCGCCTTCCCTGAAGTCATCATCACCGAAAAGGACAGAGGCAAAGTCCGTCGGCCGCATGATGACCCTGTGGTCATTGAATGTAAAGTGGCCAACCAACTGGTTGGTCGAATATTGATCGACACAGGCAGTTCCTCTGACCTCATCAGCCTCAAATGCTTGTCGAATCTCAAGTACAAGCCGGACAGTATGATGGAGGTTTCTCACACCCTTGTAGGGTTTGGGGGAGGACTTGTACACCTAGTCGGCCGAATAGATCTGCCCATCCGGCTGGGGCAAAAAGGAAACGGTCGGCATATGACCATCCGGTTCCTCGTGGTTGAAGAGCTTTCTGCCTACAACCTCATCTTTGGTCGACCCACTCTTAACGAGTGCAAGGCCGTCATCATCCCTGCTCTCATGCTTGTCAAGTATGAGAGGGATGATGGCACAGTCGGTTCCCTTAATGGGGACCAAAAAACAGCCCGGGAATGTTATCTCTCGGACATTAAGCCCGCGGTCGCAGCAACCTTCCGGGGCAAACAAACAGTCGACCTTGATGATATCAGGGAAGACAAGGCGGCCCCACCAGCTGAGAAAAAGAGGAAAGTGGCTCAGCTGGTGGCGGTCAAAAAAGAAAGGCAATAGCAGTCACTGACTGGGGAACGGCCGGATGATCTCCGTCCCCAGCCGGCTGGTGAACACATCGATATCCCCTTGGACGACGCTCGGCCAGAGCGGAATGTTAAAGTAGGGACGATTGCTTTTGCCAAGCTAGGTAACAGTTTGCACCAGCTCCTGAGAGAATTCAAAGACATCTTTGCCTTTGAAGTAGAAGAGATGCCTGGCATAAGCCCGGATCTTGCTGTTCACAAAGTCGCCGTGGATCCCAAAAAGAAGCCCATTCGGCAAAAGAAAAGAAATCACGGCGAAGAAAGAAGTCAGGCGGCAGCCGCTGAAGTTGAAAAGCTGCTGAATGCTAAGTTCATTCGGCCATGCAATTTCCCTGATTGGGTAGCCAACGTTGTGTTGGTAAAAAACCGAATGGTTCTTGGCGAATGTGTGTTGACTACACCGATCTGAACAAGGCATGTCCGAAGGATAGTTATTCATTACCAAAAATCGACAGTCTGGTCGATTCAACAGCCGGCCATGCCCTGATGAGCTTTATGGACGCCTATTCAGGCTTCCACCAGATACCCTTGTGGAAAAAAGATCAAGAGAAGACTGCTTTTGTCACTGATCAGGGGTTGTTTTGTTATACAGTGATGCCGTTTTGTTTGAAGAATGCGCCTGCTACCTTCCAACAAATGATTAACACGGTTTTCATTCGTCAGATTGGGAGAAATGTGGAAGCATACATTGACGACATGATAGTCAAATCCAAACTTCAGGCGGATCACCTTGCTGATCTCCCGAGTCTGGGAAGTTTCTCGGATTCTTGATTGATCAAAGAGGAATAGAGGCCAACCCGGAGAAAATACAGGCGGTCATCGACATGCAGTCGCCCCGTACTGTGAAAGAGGTTCAAAAGCTTACAGGTTGTCTGGCGGCCTTGGGGAGATTCCTCAGTCGGTCAGGCGATAAGTGTCTCTACTTTTTCCAAGCAATCAGGAAGAAGACTAACTTTGAATGGGGTGATGATGCAGAGGCGGCCTTCCAAAAGTTAAAAACTCACCTACACTCTTTGCCAAGGCTGGTTAGCCCTTTGCCCAAAGAGACGCTCTTCATGTATCTGGCCGTCTCCGATCATGCTCTCAGCGCCGTTCTCTTAGTTGAAAGAGACGGCACTCAGCTCCCGGTCTATTTCATCAGTCATGTTCTTAGGAACGCTGAGCTTCGGTATCCCATGGTTGAAAAGTGTGGTCTTGCTCTCTACATGGCCATCAAAAAGTTGAAACCTTACTTCTTGGCACATGCGGTAGTTGTCTATACTGACCAACCAATCAAGCGGCCTCTGACAACCTTGGAGTCTTCTGGCCGAATGCTCAAATGGGCAATTGAAATGCAAGGACTGGAAATCACTTACGAACCCAGAAAAGCAATAAAGGGGCAAGCATTCGCCGATTTTATTGTAGAAATGACAAGGCCGGTTGCTCCGGATGATACTAGTCAGGTTTGGAAAGTGTATGTGGACGGGAGCTCCACTGTGAACGGCCGTGGTGCAGGGATTATCTGTCAGTCTCCTGAAGGGGACAAATATGAATATGCACTACGCTTCAAGTTCCAGGTCTCTAATAATGAGGCCGAATATGAAGCCCTGCTTGCTGGCATTCGGTACTGTAAGGCAGCAGGGGCAAAGAAGGTTGACGCCTGCTCAGACTCTCAACTGGTCGTACTCCAAGTCAATGGAACGTACGAGGCCACACATCCGGCCATGATAAAATACCTGCAGGCGGTCAAGACTGAAGTTAGGACACTTGAAGAGTTTACTCTAAGTCAGGTGCCCAGGTCTTCCAACAATCAGGTGGATGCTCTGTCCAAACTGGCATCATCCGCCTCTTGTGAAACACCTCGGTCAGTCTTCTGGGAAGTCATGGAAAAGAGGAGTATCTCTGAAGAAGACCCCATTGGAGTTCTTGATCGAAGTTCAACCTGGATGGACAGCATCCGGACTTACCTTACAGACGGTACGCTTCCTGATTCACCACAGGAGGCGGCTGTTTTGAAAAAACGAGCGGCTAACTTCGAGTTACGACAAGGAGAACTCTTCAGGGCTGGTTTTCTGAAGCCTCTGTTGAAGTGTGTTACCCCTGAGAAGGGTAAGGAAGTCCTCGAAGAGTTGCATGCAGGATTCTGCGCCTCTCATATAGAGGGCAGATCCCTTGCAGCCAAAGCCAGGCGGCTTTACTTCTGGCCTACACTGGAGTAGGATGCAATGGAATTGGTGAAAAAATGCGACAAGTGTCAGAAATTTGGCAAGCTCATTCATCGTCCGGCTACAGACCTGTCGGCCATTCACAGCCCAATACCCTTTGCCAAATGGGACATGGACATTCTTGGGCCCTATACAGCCGCACCAGGCGGCAGGCGCTACATACTGGTGACTGTTGACTACTTTACTAAATGGGTAGAGGCGGAGGCAGTCAAAAACATTAAGACTAAAGATGTCATTTCCTTCATTTGGAAAAACATAATCACTCGGTTTGGGGTGCCCATGTCCATGGTGTTTGACAATGGTCCTCAATTCGAAACGCCTCAGCTCAAGGTTTGGCTGAGAGACCAAGGGATCTCCAGTTTCTTCGCATCAGTCGGCCGGCCCCAAGCAAACGGCCAGGTTGAGGCTTTTAACAAGTTAATCTCGGATGGGATTAAAAAGAAAATTGAGCGAGCTGGTGGCCTTTGGGCGGATGAACTACCACACGTCCTCTGGTCCATCAGGACGACTGCTAAAGGGGCAACTGGAGAAACCCCATTTCTTATGGTTTATGGTGCAGAAGCTGTTTTTCCCATTGAGCACTATGAGCCGACTCTTCGAATCATGTTGTATGACGAGAAGGTGAATTGGGAGGCCATGCGTCTAGCATTGGACTCACTACCAGAGCGCAGGGGCAATGCTGCCCTGCGCCATGAGATATACCGTCTGAGAATGACTCGGGCTTACAACAAAAGAGTACACAAGCGTCCTCTCAAAGTGGGGGACTTTGTGCTACGAAAAATGGAAGCAGTCGGTAGGGCGAATGAGCAGGGAAAGCTAACTCCAAATTGGGAAGGCCCCTACCGAATCTACGAAGAAATAAGAGACGGCACCTACCGCCTGGAAGAACCAGACGGCAGGCGGCTGCCCAGAACTTGGAATGTAGACAACTTGAAAAAGTACTACTTCTAAGTACGAGTGTAAATACTCCAAATTTTGTTATCTATAAATTATTAATGAGAAGATACTTCCCTCTTTCAAATTCATTATTTTCAGCACCGCCTATACCAGTTACAGACGGCCGACATATTTGTAAGGCGATTGTCTCAACAGCAGACGTCCCAACCAATTGAAGGATCCGATTGTTCTGAACAGTCGTTCCTATGAAAAACTTTGTTAAGTTTATACTTAATAAAGAATGAGGCCTAAGGCCAGATAAAAAGAGACCGAATGGTCACAGTCTGCTCCAACATGAGTCAGATAACCGGCGACGTCCATTCGGGCGAATTTGTCGAGGAGAGCATCCCCCATTTGGGAGGCACATTGCTCTACTAAAACATCAAACAGCCCTACCGAATGCTGAGACAGCACTCGCAGTTGTTTAACTTAATCTAAACATGAAATCTAAAAAACATAAGTTTTCCAACTGATTCTAGTACGAATGGAAAACAGCTACTGTTTCGTGATTAGAGGCTATCGAGGCCAATGGCCGGATAATGAACTAAGTTTGAAACTTAGTAGATAAACTAACGTCCCAGTGACGTGAGGCCAATGGCCGGATATTATTACCGAAAGATCACAGTCTGCTCCAACATGAGTATGGCCGTCTGCTCCAACATGAGTCAGATAACCGGCGACGTCCATTCGGGCGAATTCGTCGAGGAGGGCATCTCCCATTTGGGTGGTACATTGCTCTACGAATATATCAAGCGGCCCTACCGAATGCTATGATAGCACTCGCAGTCGTTTGTTTTAATCGAAAGTGGAATCTAAAAGGCCAAAATTTTCTATCTGTTCAAACACAGTTCAGAAATGGTCACTGTTTCATCAGTAGAGGCTAACTGAGGCATCAAGCCGGATGCGCCTGTTTTAGCTCAAGGGTAAAACAGGCGGAACGATTTAATAAAATCCGTTAAGCTAATTATTTTGCAACTATTTGAGGCTATTAGCCGGATGCCGCCTGATCCTACCCTATGAGGCAAGACAGGCGGATGAATTGTTTTAAACGATAAAAAGTAAAGTCCCAAGACTTACCACTTTAATCTCAATGAGACCAATGGTCGGATGCGCCTGCTTTTGACTATGGGGCAGAACAGGCGGGGATTTTTCCTTAGCAAATCAGCTAAGTTGGAAATTTAAGTTCTGTTCAGCCAAATGGCCGAATGAACACTTACTGTTGCTCAACTCTGGATGGACGTCTGCCGCGTGGTTTGGGGCAATCACCATAGTGATTGATTGACTCAGAAACTATAAATACTCTTCTAAGTATCAATAATTTCCAAGCCAATCAATCTCATAAACCGAAACCACTCGACATCCGTCCAGGGGCAAGAACATTCGCATGGTTTACAGGTTATAATACTTGGTCAACAAACATGCAAAAATTTCAAGATTTGACAAAAGGCAGGATATGAAGAACATCAGCCAAATGGCCGAATGATTCAAAATTAAAATGACCAACCGCCACCAGACGATTGGTTAAAATTGTTATCTGGCAAAGCCAGGGAAATTGTCAAATTACCCGACCCCTCGGTCGGTAAAAATACAAAAATACTCGGCACACAGGCCGGAAAAGCAAGTACTTGGCCATTCGGCCGCAGAAACAACAATAAAAAGCTTAAGTGATCAGGGGAGAGCCTCTTTGTTGGCAGCCGGACTGTTGCCCTTCGGCTGCTCTTTAGCATTTTTCTCTCGCTTCTCCGCCTGATCTTCCTCTTCCTCCCTAGAGGACGACTCCTCAGAAGAGTCGGACCCAGAGCCTTCAGCAGCCTCGGCCTCAGCATCAGCCTTGGAAGCTTCTTCCATCTCCTTAAGGAGGCGATCGTCAAAAGATTTGCTAAGCTCCTCAAACTTGGACTTCCAAACCTGATAGTCCGAGTCTGGCTGAACAGCCGCCCAAGTATCCCGCATGACGATCTCATTATCCCTGATCATTTGCTTGACCAGTTCAGATCGTTCTTGCTCGGCAAGGGACTCATACTTGGCCTTCAGCTGATGCTCCTGATTTGAGAGGCGCTGTTTCAGGCGGGTCACCATCTGCTTGGCTCTCTCGGCCTCGTCCTTGGCCCCCTGGAGAGGCTAGAACTCCTCCTTGAGAGACTTAATCTCCTTCTTAAGGTTGGAGATCTGCAGCTTGGCCGAGTCCAGGTCCTTCTTCACCTGCAGGTTGGCCTCCGACTGCGAATACATCATATCAAGCGTCAGTAATTCATTCTGGGCAATATCAAATTGAGCTCTATCCAAGGCGGACTCGGCCTGAGCCTTAGCAGCTTTTACCTCTTTGGACTTCTCCTTGAGGGGTCGTCCGAGTCCTTGGACGCGCAGCATGGCCTGCAGAAATGAAGCCGGATGGTTAAGAACCAGGCGGATAACAGAAAGAGCCGAATGAAAAAGAGATTCAAAGCTAAGTCTATACCTCACAAAGGTTCCCTAGAATGCCATCGAGGTCTAGGGTACCGACTCCTCTGACGGATGCTTTATCATCCGGATCAATCGCCCTCAGCATGGACTTGGCCATTTGAACTACCGTCGGCCTCTGCACAGGAACTGCAAGGTGAAAAAGTTAGAAAAAATACTATGCATAACCTGCAGAAAAGAAAGGGAGGACGAATGGTCTTACCGTCGCCCTCGTCCAACTCCTCTTCCCCCAGAGACCTCTTCTGACCAGCAGAAGAGGCGGGTCTTTTCCCCAGAAACCTCTCCTTACCAGAAGAGGAGGGGGGTTTTTCCCCCAAAAACCTCGCCTCACCAGCAGGGGCGTCTGAGGGCCTCTTGGGCTTATGAGCAACGTGCTTCCGGCCACCCAGGCCGGATGCGCTCACATCACCCGCCCTAGTCTTTTGGAGCTTAGGGTCGGATGGTTTGGACGGGGATTTAGAGGAGGTACCCTGTATCATTGAAGACAAAACAAGGTCAGAAAACATTCGGCACAAACTCGGCATTAATCAGATGGGTGCTGAGTATGCAAATCTCACCCCTGGGGTACCGGCTGGTTGCTGCCCTTCCACCCTTGCAGTGGTGGCATCCGCCCTGTTAAGGGCATTCGATCTGTATCTGGCAGCAGATACAGCCGGCTTCCTGGAGGCCGAGAGTTTCTCCATTGCTTTGTCTGCAAAAAAGAATCAAGTGTTAGAAACATGTAACAAGTGAAGACAAGAAAAACATGGCATACTAAACAGACGGCCGACTACCTCTCGGCATCTCAGTACTTAGCCCACAAGCGGCCAAGAATGTCCCTTCCTCAAACCATTTGTACAAAGGGAGATAGCTTTGGGGGGTGACTATTTTGTCCCCCACATCATTCGTCTTCACAGATACGGTAAACAAACCCGCATCCATGATCTCCTCCTTTGCTCGTCTAGGAAGAGCTGGCAATGCACTCCTGCCTGCTAGGAGAGGTGGATCCTTGTTCCACCTGTTATACTTTTGGTTCAGGCGGCAGTCGGCAGCTTTGACTATAAAGAACTTAGTTCTCCAGTCTTTCCACTTGTTCTCTTTGCCGACAGCCATCATGTACCCCTTGCAAGTAGTCAAGGTGTACCAGCCCTCGCCACCCCTAGCAGGCGCCCTGCTAAGATAATGCATATGGGCGAATGCTTCAAAGCTCGCCTCCACCTCTAGCATCTCGCAGGCGGCAACATACCCCAGAATGTTTATCCAGGAATTGGGTACAAGTTGCCAGATACCAAGTTGGTATCCATCCAAAATTCTCTCCACAGCCGGATGGAGAGGGAAGAGCAAGCCAGCCTGAAAGGCCGCCTCATAACAACCGAATGCTCGGTCTTGGTAGCTGGCCATGCTCGGCCAAGTAATAGTGTCGTCCTTATTTGGGACGCACAAAGTAAAGCCATGGCCCAGCACAACCTTGCGTCTAAAATTTGCAAGGCCGTTTGCCATGGTGTTCCGCCTGCTCTGCGGAACATGATGATAATAGAGGGCTTTCTCCAAGCGCCTGGAAGCGCTCGGCTTGGCCAAAGATTCCCCCTTCTCAGCTGCCAGGGATTCCCTGGCATCATTTAATTTTGACCTTGCCTCCCCTAAAGAGGCAGGAGCATTATCTGAAGAAGATGACGAGGCCGACTCGTCATCAGAGCTAAGGGACTGCCAAATAGGGCCGGCAGGGTCCTCCCTTAGACTCGCTTCCGGCGCCTGTCCAGAAGGCCCGGCTGCATAAGTTTCATCCGCCTCCTCCAGTATCCTATCACTAGGAGTACCGCTTAAAGTGGACGAATGGTAGTAGGTGGGGGTAGGGGGAAGATAAGAAGGGATATCAGGGTGTTCTGACACCTCACTTCGAGGCACCCTCATGGAGCCGTCAGAATAAAGAGTTGATCCGTCCGACGGGAAAAAAGATCTGTCGGAGTCAGATAATCTTGCTGTTCTTTTTGTTCTGGCCATTGTGTCCTGCACAGACACGAAACCAGTCGGATTCGGAGAAGTTCGCAAAGCACAGTCGCTGGCCAAGCAGTCGGCACTGCAAGTTCTAGATTCAGCCGTCCCCGGTGACCGGCTGATCACTATCCTATACTGTGCCGCATGCGATTGGGAAACCATTTTTTCGACAACAAAGAAAAAATGAAAAAAATAAAAGAAGAAACAGGCGTTACCTTTAGAAGAAGGGTAAAAGAGACGCTTGGTCGTCTGAAGAACGGTCGGACAAGTAGGCCGAGTGTCGGATGCTTGAAAGATGAATACTTGGGGAATTTTGAGATTCTTAAAGTCAAAAGTCAGAGATTCTCCAAAGATTCGCAACGGTGTAACAATTCCAGGGGGGTGAAAACTTTCTATTTATAGAAAGGTTAAAAACCCTAAAATTTTCCCTCCTCAGTAATTTTTTGAATCCGACCAACCGGATGCCGACACCTGTCACAGGCAGCACGTGGCAAGCGCGTGTTACCTGTGAGGGGCAAATGATTCGGGTAAAAATACCCAAGGCCAGTTGGCCCACTCAGAGTCCGCCACGTGTCACTGAAAGGGGCGCCACCATGGACCAATCAGGGAATGACACGTGGCAGACAGATAAAAGGATCTGGGATTGGCGGCTTTTAGGCCCAAATCCCGAGGTCTGCTAAGCTGCACGAAACCCTAGTAAGTGCACGTTTTTCGAGAAGCCTATAATTAGGGGTTGACCTCCTCATTTATGGGGTTCAGAACTTCGGATTTTACAGAACACACACATACTTTTTTACCCGTTGACGTTGACATTGACGTTTTACACTTTACACTCAGTGATTACCAATCATTGTTAGAACTGTCACCCCCAAGGGTACAGTACACTTGAGCTCGGAATCCGAGCAGATATCCTTTACGTTCCGCACCTTATTCTTCGAACTTTGACTAACTTAAGCTTCGGAGGCGGACCACCGACCATTCGGTGCTCCGTTGTTTTGCAGGTACAGGCATCCAAGTGAGCGACCAGTCTTAGTGTTGTAACTCTCCCGAGGGACTAAAAAAACCCCGAAACACTTCTTATTTCTTTTTATTCTTTATTTTCTTTTTAATTTTAGTTTTCTTTTATATTTCCTTTTCATTCTTTTGTTTTATTTTATTTTTCTTTTCTTTTCTTTTCTTTTCCTTTTCCTTTTGTTTCGGGGTTTTTTGAGTCCCTCGGGAGAGTTACAACACTAAGTCTGATTGCTCCACTTGGATGCCTGTACCTGCAAAACAACGAGCCACCGAATGGTCGGTGGTCTGCCTCCGAAGCTTAAGTTAGTCAAAGTCCAGAGTTTAAGGTGCGGAACGTAAAGGATATCTGCTCGGGTTCCGAGCTCAAGTGTACTGTACCCTTGGGGGTGACAGTTCTAACAATGATTGATAATCACTAAGTGTAAAACGTTAAACGTCAGAGTCAACGTCAACGGGTCAAAAGGTGTTTTGGTGTATCCGAAGTTCTGAATCATCCCCCCATAAATGAGGAGGTCAACTCCTACTTATAGGTTTCTCGAAAAGCGTGCACTTACTAGGGTTTCGTGCAGCTTAGCAGACCTCGGGATTTGGGCCTAAAAGCCGCCAATCCCAGATCCTTTTATCTGTCTGCCACGTGTCATTTCCTGATTGGTCCATGGTGGCGCCCCTTTCAGTGACACGTGGCGGACTCTGAGTGGGCCAACTGGCCTTGGGTATTTTTACCCAAATCATTTGCCCCTCACAGGTAACACGCGCTTGCCACGTGCTGCCTGTGACAGGTGTCGTCATCCGGTTGGTCGGATTCAAAAAATTACTGAGAGGGAAAATTTTTAGGGTTTTTAACCTTTCTATAAATAGAAAGTTTTCACCCTCCTGGAAATGTTACACCGTTGCGAATCTTTGGAGAATCTCTGACTTTTGACGTTAAGAATCTCAAAATTCCCCAAGTATTCATCTTCCAAGCATCCGACACTCGGCCTATCTGTCCGACCGTTCTTCAGTCGACCAAACGTCTCTTTTACCCTTCTTCTAAAGGTAACGCCTGTTTCTTCTTTTATTTTTCATTTTTTCTTTGTTGTCGAAAAAATGGTTTCCCAATCGCATGCGGCACAGTATAGGATAGTGATCAGCCGGTCACCGGGGACGGCTGAATTTAGAACTTGCAGTGCCGACTGCTTGGCCAGCGACTGTACTTTGCGAACTTCTCCGAATCCGACTGGTTTCGTGTCTGTGCAGGACACAATGGCCAGAACAAAAAGAACAGCAAGATTATCCGACTCTGACAGATCTTTTTTCCCGTCAGACGGATCAACTCTATATTCTGACGGCTCCATGAGGGTACCTCGAAGTGAGGTGTCAGAAAACCCTGATAGCCCTTCTTATCTCCCTCCTACCCCCACCTATTACCATTCGTCCACTTTAAGCGGTACTCCTAGTGATAGGATACTGGAGGAGGCGGATGAAACTTATGCAGCCGGGCCTTCTGGACAGGCGCCGGAAGAGAGTCTAAGGGAGGACCCTGTCGGCCCTATCTGGCAGTCCCTTAGCTCTGATGACAATTCTGATGACGGGTCGGCCTCGTCATCTTCTTCAGATAATGCCCCTGCCTCTTCAGGGGAGGCAAGGTCTAAATTACATGATGCCAGGGAATCCCTGGCAGCTGAGAAGGGGGAATCTTGGGCCGAGCCGAGGCGCTTGGAGAAAGCCCCCTATTATCATCATGTTTCGCAGAGCAGGCGGAACACCATGGCGAACAGCCTTGCAAATTTTAGACGCAAGGTTGTGCTGGGCCATGGCTTTACTTTGTGCGTCCCAAATAAGGACGACACTATTACTTGGCCGAGCATGGCCAGCTACCAAGACCGAGCATTCGGTTGTTATGAGGCGGCCTTTCAGGCTGGCTTGCTCTTCCCTCTCCATCCGGCTGTGGAGAGAATTTTGGATGGATACCAACTTGGTATCTGGCAACTTGTACCCAATTCCTGGATAAACATTCTGGGGTATGTTGCCGCCTGCGAGATGCTAGAGGTGGAGGCGAGCTTTGAAGCATTCGCCCATATGCATTATCTTAGCAGGGCGCCTGCTAGGGGTGGCGAGGGCTGGTACACCTTGACTACTTGCAAGGGGTACATGATGGCTGTCGGCAAAGAGAACAAGTGGAAAGACTGGAGAACTAAGTTCTTTATAGTCAAAGCTGCCGACTGCCGCCTGAACCAAAAGTATAACAGGTGGAACAAGGATCCACCTCTCCTAGCAGGCAGGGGTGCATTGCCAGCTCTTCCTAGACGAGCAAAGGAGGAGATCATGGATGCGGGTTTGTTTACCGTATCTGTGAAGACGAATGATGTGGGGGACAAAATAGTCACCCCCCAAAGCTATCTCCCTTTGTACAAATGGTTTGAGGAAGGGACATTCTTGGCCGCTTGTGGGCTAAGCACTGAGATGCCGAGAGGTAGTCGGCCGTCTGTTTAGTATGCCGCATGTTATTTTTCTTGTCTTCACGTCTCATGTTTCTAACACTTGATTCTTTTTGCAGATAAAGCAATGGAGAAACTCTCGGCCTCCAGGAAGCCGGCTGTATCTGCTGCCAGATACAGATCAAATGCCCTTAACAGGGCGGATGCCACCACTGCAAGGGTGGAAGGGCAGCAACCAGCCGGTACCCCAGGGGTGAGATTTTGCATACTCAGCACCCATCTTGATTAATGCCAAGTTTGTGCCGAATGTTATCTGACCTTGTTTTGTCTTCAATGATACAGGGTACCTCCTCTAAATCCCCGTCCAAACCATCCGACCCTAAGCTCCAAAAGACTAGGGCGGGTGATGTGAGCGCCTCCGGCCTGGGTGGCCGGAAGCACGTTGCTCAGAAGCCCAAGAGGCCCTCAGATGCCCCTGCTGGTGAGGCGAGGTTTTTGGGGGAAAAACCCCCCTCTTCTGGTAAGGAGAGGTTTCTGGGGAAAAGACCCGCCTCTTCTGCTGGTCAGAAGAGGTCTCTGGGGGAAGAGGAGTTGGACGAGGGCGACGGTAAGATCATTCGTCCTCCCTTTCTTTTCTGTAGGTTATGCATAGTATTTTTTCTAACTCTTTCATGTTGCAGTTCCTGTGCAGAGGCCGACTGTAGTTCAAATGGCCAAGTCCATGCTGAGGGCGGTTGATCCGGGTGATAAAGCATCCGTCAGAGGAGTCGGCACCCTAGACCTTGATGGCATCCTAGGGAACCTTTGTGAGGTATAGACTTAGCTTTGAATCTCTTTTTTCATTCGGCTTTTTCTGTTATCCGTCTGGTTCTCAACCATCCGGCTTCATTTTTGCAGGCTATGCTGCGCGTCCAAGGACTTGGACGACCCCTCAAGGAGAAGTCCAAAGAGGTAAAAGCTGCTAAGGCTCAGGCCGAGTCCGCCTTGGATAGAGCTCAATTTGATATTGCTCAGAATGAATTACTGACGCTTGATATGATGTATTCGCAGTCGGAGGCCAACCTGCAGGTGAAGAAGGACCTGGACTCGGCCAAGCTTCAGATCTCCCACCTTAAGAAGGAGATTAAGTCTCTTAAGGAGGAGTTCGAGCCTCTCAAGGAAGCCAAGGACGAGGCCGAGAGAGCCAAGCAGATGGTGACCCGCCTGAAACAACGCCTCTCAAATCAGGAGCAACAGCTGAAGGCCAAGTATAAGTCCCTTGCTGAGCAAGAACGGTCTGACCTGGTCAAGCAAATGATCAGGGATAATGAGGTCGTCATGCGGGACACTTGGGCGGCTGTTCAGCCAGACTTGGATTATCAGGTTTGGAAATCCAAGTTTGAGGAGCTTAGCAAAGCTTTCAACGATCGCCTCCTTGAGGAGATGGAAGAAGCTTCCAAGGCTGATGCTGAGGCCGAGGCTGCTGAAGGCTTTGGGTCCGACTCTTCTGAGGAGTCGTCCTCTGGGGAGGAAGAGGAAGATCAGGCGGAGGAGCGAGAGAAAAATGTTGAAGAGCAGCCGAAGGGCAACAGTCCGGCTGCCAACAAAGAGGCTCTCCCCTGATCACTTAAGCTTTTTATTGTTGTTTCTGCGGCCGAATGGCCAAGTACTTGCTTTTCCGGCCTGTGTGCCGAGTATTTCTGTATTTTTACCGACCGAGGGGTCGGGTAATTTGACAATTTCCCTGGCTTTGCCAGATAACAATTTTTACCAATCGTCTGGTGGCGATTGGTCATTTTAATTTGAATCATTCGGCCATTTGGCTGATGTTCTTCATATTCCGCCTTTTGCCAAATCTTTGAATTTTTGCATGTTTTTTGACCAAGTATTATAACATGTATAGTATCCGAATGTTCTTGCCCCTGGACGGATGTCGAGTGGTTTCGGTTTATGAGATTGATTGACTTGGAAATTATTGATACTTAGAAGAGTATTTATGGTTTCTAAGTCAATCAATCACTATGGTGATTGCCCCAAACCACGCGGCAGACGTCCATCCAGAGTTGAGCAAGAGTAAGTGTTCATTCGGCCCGTTGGCTGAACAGAACTCAAATTTCCAACTTAGCTGATTTGCTAAGGAAAAATCCCCGCCTGTTCTGCCCCATAGGCAAAAGCAGGCGCATCCGGCCATTGGCCTCATTGAGATTAAAATGGTAAGTCTTGGGACTTATCTTTTTATCGTTTAAAACAATTCATCCGCCTGTTTTGCCCCATAGGGTAGGGTCAGGCGGCATTCGGCTAATAGCCTTAAATAATTGCCAAGTAATTAGTCTTAACGGACTTTATTAAATCGTTCCGCCTGTTTCACCCTTGAGCTAAAACAGGCGCATCCGGCTTGATGCCTCAGTTAGCCTCTACTTGTGAAACAGTGACCATTTCTGAACTGTGTTTGAACAGAGAAAATTTTGGCCTTTTAGATTCCACTTTCGATTAAAACAAACGACTGCGAGTGCTAAGTTAGCATTCGGTAGGGCCGCTTGATATATTCGTAGAGCAATGTACCACCCAAATGGGAGATGCTCTCCTCGACGAATGAATGTCGCCGGTTATCTGACTCATGTTGGAGCAGACGGCCATACTCATGTTGGAGCAGACTATGACCTTTCGGTAGTAATATCCGGCCATTGGCCTCATGTCACTGGGACGTTAGTTTATCTACTAAGTTTCAAACTTAGTTCATTATCCGGCCATTGGCCTCAATAGCCTCTAATCACGAAACAGTAGCTGTTTTCCATTCGTACTAGAATAGTTGGAAAACTTATGCTTTTTAGATTTCATGTTTAGATTAAGTCAAACAACTGCGAGTGCTGCCTCAGCATTCGGTAGGGCTGTTTGATGTTTTAGTAGAGCAACGTGTTTCCCAAATGGGAGATGCTCTCTTCGACGAATTCGCCCGAATGGACGTCGCCGGTTATCTGACTCATGTTGGAGCAGACTGTGACCATTCGGTCTCTTTTTATCCGGCCTTAGGCCTCATTCTTTATCAAGTATAAACTTAACAAAGTTTTTCGTAGGAACGACTGTTAAGAACAATCGGATCCTTCAATTGGTTGGGACGTCTGCTGTTGAGACAGTCGCCTTACAAGTATATTGGCCGTCTGTAACCGGTACAGGCGGTCCTTAAAATAATAAATTTTAAAAAGGGAAGCATGTTCTCATTAATAATTTGTAGATAACAAAATTTGGAGTATTTACACTTGTACTTAGAAGTAGTACTTTTTCAAGTTGTCTACATTCCAAGTTCTGGGCAGCCGCCTGCCGTCTGGTTCTTCCAAGCGGTAGGTGCCGTCTCTTATTTCTTCATAGATTCGGTAGGGGCCTTCCCAATTTGGGGTTAGCTTTCCCTGCTCATTCGCTCTACCGACTGCTTCCATTTTTCGTAGCACAAAGTCTCCCACTTTGAGAGGACGCTTGTGTACTCTTTTGTTGTAAGCCCGAGTCATTCTCAGACGGTATATCTCATGACGCAGGGCAGCATTGCCCCTGCGCTCTGGTAGGGAGTCCAATGCTAGGCGCATGGCCTCCCAGTTTACCTTCTCGTCATACAACATGATTCGAAGAGTCGGCTCATAGTGCTCAATGGGCAAAACAGCTTCTGCACCATAAACCATAAGAAATGGGGTTTCTCCAGTTGCCCCTTTAGCAGTCGTCCTGATGGACCAGAGGACGTGTGGTAATTCATCCGCCCAAAGGCCACCAGCTCGCTCAACTTTCTTTTTAATCCCTTCTGAGATTAACTTGTTAAATGCCTCAACCTGGCCGTTTGCTTGGGGCCGGCCGACTGATGCGAAGAAACTGGAGATCCCTTGGTCTCTCAGCCAAACCTTGAGCTGAGGTGTTTCGAATTGAGGACCATTGTCAAACACCATGGACATGGGCACCCCAAACCAAGTGATTATGTTTTTCCAAATGAAGGAAATGACATCTTTAGTCTTGATGTTTTTGACTGCCTCCGCCTCTACCCATTTAGTAAAGTAGTCAACAGTCACCAGTATGTAGCGCCTGCCGCCTGGTGCGGCTGTATAGGGCCCAAGAATGTCCATGCCCCATTTGGCAAAGGGTATTGGACTGTGAATGGCCGACAGGTCTGTAGCCGGACGATGAATGAGCTTGCCAAATTTCTGACACTTGTCGCATTTTTTCACCAATTCCATTGCATCCGACTCCAGTGTAGGCCAGAAGTAAAGCCGCCTGGCTTTGGCTGCAAGGGATCTGCCCCCTATATGAGAGGCGCAGAATCCTGCATGCAATTCTTCGAGGACTTCCTTACCCTTCTCAGGGGTAACACACTTCAACAGAGGCTTCAGAAAACCAGCCCTGAAGAGTTCTCCCTGTCGTAACTCGAAGTTAGCCGCTCGTTTTTTCAAAACAGCCGCCTCCTGTGGTGAATCAGGAAGCGTACCGTCTGTAAGGTAAGTCCGGATGCTGTCCATCCAGGTTGAGCTTCGATCAAGAACTCCAATGGGGTCTTCTTCAGAGATACTCCTCTTTTCCATGACTTCCCAGAAGACTGACCGAGGTGTTTCACAAGAGGCGGATGATGCCAATTTGGACAGAGCATCCGCCTGATTGTTGGAAGACCTGGGCACCTGACTTAGAGTAAACTCTTCAAGTGTCCCAACTTCAGTCTTGACCGCCTGCAGGTATTTTATCATGGCCGGATGTGTGGCCTCGTACGTTCCATTGACTTGGAGTACGACCAGTTGAGAGTCTGAGCAGGCGTCAACCTTCTTTGCCCCTGCTGCCTTACAGTACCGAATGCCAGCAAGCAGGGCTTCATATTCGGCCTCATTATTAGAGACCTGGAACTTGAAGCGTAGTGCATATTCATATTTGTCCCCTTCAGGAGACTGACAGATAATCCCTGCACCACAGCCGTTCACAGTGGAGCTCCCGTCCACATACACTTTCCAAACCTGACCAGTATCATCCGGAGCAACCAGCCTTGTCATTTCCACAATAAAATCGGCGAATGCTTGCCCCTTTATTGCTTTTCTGGGTTCGTAAGTGATTTCCAGTCCTTGCATTTCAATTGCCCATTTGAGCATTCGGCCAGAAGACTCCAAGGCTGTCAGAGGCCGCTTGATTGGTTGGTCAGTATAGACCACTACCGCATGTGCCAAGAAGTAGGGTTTCAACTTTTTGATGGCCATGTAGAGAGCAAGACCACACTTTTCAACCATGGGATACCGAAGCTCAGCGTTCCTAAGAACATGACTGATGAAATAGACCGGGAGCTGAGTGCCGTCTCTTTCAGCTAAGAGAACAGCGCTGAGGGCATGATCGGAGACGGCCAGATACATGAAGAGCGTCTCTTTGGGCAAAGGACTAACCAGCCTCAGCAAAGAGTGTAGGTGAGTTTTTAACTTTTGGAAGGCCGCCTCTGCATCATCACCCCATTCAAAGTTAGTCTTCTTCCTGATTGCTTGGAAAAAGTAGAGACACTTATCGCCTGACCGACTGAGGAATCTCCCCAAGGCCGCCAGACAACCTGTAAGCTTTTGAACCTCTTTCACAGTACGGGGCGACTGCATGTCGATGACCGCCTGTATTTTCTCCGGGTTGGCCTCTATTCCCCTTTGATCAATCAGGAATCCGAGAAACTTCCCAGACTCAACACCAAAGACACACTTTTTTGGATTTAGCATGACCTTGTGCCGCCTGAGTGTGGCGAATGTTTCTCGGAGATCGGCAAGGTGATCCGCCTGAAGTTTGGATTTGACTATCATGTCGTCAATGTATGCTTCCACATTTCTCCCAATCTGACGAATGAGAACGGTGTTAATCATTCGTTGGAAGGTAGCAGGCGCATTCTTCAAACCAAAGGGCATCACTGTATAGCAAAACAACCCTTGATCAGTGACGAAAGCCGTCTTCTCTTGATCTTTTTTCCACAAGGGTATCTGGTGGAAGCCTGAATAGGCGTCCATAAAGCTCATCAGGGCATGGCCGGCTGTTGAATCGACCAGACTGTCGATTTTTGGCAATGGATAACTATCCTTCGGACATGCCCTGTTCAAGTCGGTGTAGTCAACACACATTCGCCAAGTTCCATTCGGCTTTTTTACCAACACAACGTTGGCTACCCAATCAGGGAAATTACATGGCCGAATGAACTTAGCATTCAGCAGCTTTTGAACTTCAGCGGCTGCCGCCTGACTTCTTTCTTCGCCGTGATTTCTTTTCTTTTGCCGAATGGGCTTCTTTTTGGGATCCACGGCGAGTTTGTGAACAGCAAGATCCGGGCTTATGCCAGGCATCTCTTCTACTTCAAAGGCAAAGATGTCTTTGAATTCTCTCAGGAGCTGGTGCAAACTGTTACCTAGCTTGGCAAAAGTAATCGTCCCTACTTTAACAGTCCGCTCTGGCCGAGCGTCGTCTAGGGGGATATCGATGTGTTCACCAGCCGGCTGGGGACGGAGATCATCCGGCCGTTCCCCAGTCAGTGACTGCTATTGCCTTTCTTTTTTGACCGCCTCCAGCTGAGCCACTTTCCTCTTTTTCTCAGCTGGTGGGGCCGCCTTGTCTTCCCTGATATCATAAAAGTTGACTGTTTGTTTGCCCCGGAAGGTTGCTGCAACTGCGGGCTTAATGTCCGAGAGATAACATTCCCGGGCTGTTTTTTGGTCCCCATTAAGGGAGCCGACTGTGCCATCATCCCTCTCATACTTAACAAGCATGAGAGCAGGGATGATGACGGCCTTGCACTCGTTGAGGGTGGGTCGACCAAAGATGAGGTTGTAGGCAGAGAGCTCTTCAACCACGAGGAACCGGATGGTCATATGCCGACCGTTTCCTTTTTGCCCCAGCCGGATGGGCAGATCTATTCGGCCGACTGGGTGTACAAGTCCTCCCCCAAACCCTACAAGGGTGTGAGAAACCTCCATCATACTGTCCGGCTTGTACTTGAGATTTGACAAGCATTTGAGGCTGATGAGGTCAGAGGAACTGCCTGTGTCGATCAATATTCGACCAACCAGTTGGTTGGCCACTTTACATTCAATGACCACAGGGTCATCATGCGGCCGACGGACTTTGCCTCTGTCTTTTTCGGTGATGATGACTTCAGGGAAGGCGGATGTTTCTGGCGCCTCTCCCTCTTCAACAGAATGGATCATCTTTTTCAGATGATCCTTTGTGCCCCGAATGGTCGGGCCACCCCCGGCGAATCCGCCTGCTATAGTGTATACCGGCTCTTCATCGGTGTCGGTACTAACAGTCGGCTGGGGAGTTGTCTTTTTGGACTGCCCCTGCTTCGCCTTTGAAGTCACTTTGGACTTCACATAGGACTTTAGTTGTCCTTTGTCTGCCAGACGGTCAAGTTCTCGTTTGAGAGCGAAACAGTCGTTGGTGTCATGGCCGATGTCCTCATGAAAATGGCAGTGTTTATTTTTGTTCCGATGTTCAACGGAACCTCTCATTGGAGTCGGCTTCTCAAAAGTCAGCCGGTCCTTTATTTCCATGAAGACGGAACAACAGTCTTTGTGGAATTCGTACCTTGGAACATACGGTTTCCACTCTTTCTTTTTCTTCTGGGCCGGCTGATCAGAGTTATCAACGACCCAGACTTGTTTTTTCTTTCTGCTTTCTTCTGTTTTGGGAGCCGACTGAACAGGCCGACTCTCATGTTGTCGGTCGAACTTCTTAGAGTCCGACTGTTTGGTGGAGGAGCAGAGTTCGGTTGCCTGTATATAGGCGTCCGCCTCTTGCAGTGCTCCCTGCAGAGTGAAAATTTGCTTTCGGACCAGTTCATACTTGAAAGTAGAACCGTCCTTCAAACCCTTGAAAAAGTCTGTGAAGGCGACCTCGTCAGATAACCCATGGATCTGGATTCGTACCAGATTGAACCGCCTGACATAGGAACGCAAACCTTCCCTTTCTCCCTGCTGTACATTGCCAAGATCAAGGCTTGTCTTCTTGGCAGGGATATTCATGGAGAAGTTGGAAACAAACAAGAACGCAAGCGTCTTGAAGCTATTGACACAACCAGCCGGCAAGTTGCCGAACCACTGCTGGGCTATGCCCTTCAGGGTGGCTGGAAAGCAGCGACACCATGCGGCATCATCCAACCCTTGTAAATACATGAGGTGGGTGTATGCTAGCAGGTGGTCTTCAGGGTTGGTGGTCCCATCATAGGCTCCTACCAACACGTTTTTAACCTTGGCCGGCTGTTCGGCGTCGGTAATTTCCTTGGAGAAAGCAGTGGGTTGAACTCCAAGGTGCTGCAGCCTAAGCTGCCAGTCCATGGGCTGATAGCCGCATGCCGCCTGTCCTCCATAAAAGGCAGGCCGAATGTATGGTTGAGCTGGCGATTGGTACATTGGCTGAGCCATGTACTGGGCCGGCTGGATGACATGAGGTCCAACTTGAACCATGGGGCTGCTTATTGGAGTCTCATGCACAGATTGTGAATACCTTAATGAGGTATGCTTAGTGCTTTCATGATAAGTCGATGTTGAGGCCGACTCTGAAAGCTCATTTCTTTTCTGCTCGATGTAACGCCGAGCATCAGAGAATGTTTTCTTGTTACCATCCGGCTGAACATGCCGAATGGCTTTTCTTGCAACCGTTTCTGGGAAACGGAGTCTTGAAAGGTCAAACTGAGGCCGAGCCGTGTCCTTGGGATGAGGAGTCGGCTGTCGGTCCCTGATCGACTTGTGATTGCCCAATTGGGCTGACTTCTTGGCCGACTGCTCCTTGGCAGGAGTAGCCGACTTCTTGTTGGTGAGTTGTTTTATCTCACCACGAAGAGTGCTCACAAGCTTCATGAGCTCATCTCTAGTTATTGGGTCTGACCCTTCCGCAGGAGTAGAATCAGACGGCTTTTTTGAATGTCCGACTGGTTTGCTCGGAGCATTCTGAGAGTGAGGGCGTTCCCGCTTTTCTTTGCTGCGGACACGCCTGGAGATGAGAGACCCATCTCTAGCAGTATAAGTTTCGATGTCACCATCGTCACCTGAATGATAGTCCGTCTGGACCAACACTTCGTCCAGGGACCGATTCGTCTCTGGTAGCTGTTTGGTCTCCGGAGGCCGATTGGTTTCCGGAGGCCGATTGGTTACATTAATTGGTACAGTTTCCGAAGTGACCATCTTAGAGGTACTCTCCCCACAGACGGCGCCAAATGTTTCGGGGTTTTTTGAGTCCCTCGGGAGAGTTACAACACTAAGTCTGATCGCTCCACTTGGATGCCTGTACCTGCAAAACAACGAGCCACCGAATGGTCGGTGGTCCGCCTCCGAAGCTTAAGTTAGTCAAAGTCCAGAGTTTAAGGTGCGGAACGTAAAGGATATCTGCTCGGGTTCCGAGCTCAAGTGTACTGTACCCTTGGGGGTGACAGTTCTAACAATGATTGATAATCACTGAGTGTAAAACGTTAAACGTCAGAGTCAACGTCAACGGGTCAAAAGGTGTTTTGGTGTATCCGAAGTTCTGAATCATCCCCCCATAAATGAGGAGGTCAACTCCTACTTATAGGTTTCTCGAAAAGCGTGCACTTACTAGGGTTTCGTGCAGCTTAGCAGACCTCGGGATTTGGGCCTAAAAGCCGCCAATCCCAGATCCTTTTATCTGTCTGCCACGTGTCATTTCCTTATTGGTCCATGGTGGCGCCCCTTTCAGTGACACGTGGCGGACTCTGAGTGGGCCAACTGGCCTTGGGTATTTTTACCCAAATCACCTTTTATTTTCTTTTCCATTTTATTTTCTTTTATATTTTATTTTCTTTGAATCCTTGTATTTTATAAATACCCATTTTTAGGTAGAGAGAGAAACAATTAGAATTAGAACTAGAATTAAGCTTAGATTTTTAGATCATTTTCCTAGCTTAGTTGAGAGCTTCTCTCTCTAGTTTAGGGTTAATTTTAGGAGTAGATTTTAGAGAGAGAAAGTGAGGAATTTCAATGGTGATTGAGAGATTGAAGATTCAAATGTGACAATTGTATTGGAGATCTACTCTATTATCAATGAGCATTTCTAAACTCTATCTCATTTATTGCTTTGTTTGATATTCATTGTTTTGATTGTTGATTTGATTGGAATTTGATGATTTGATGATTGATTTTAGATATTCATGTTTGTATTGGTAGAATTGATGATAATGTTTGAGTAGTTGTTTAGTTAGGGATTTGGTGAAGCTTATGATGTAATGAATTGATGTAAATTGGGGATAATTGATGGAGTTGATGATGTGATTAAACTTGGTTGATTGATCATGTGCATGTGTGTGATTAATTAGAGAGTAGCTAACTTTGATTATTGCACTAGATTGCATTGTAAGTTCACATTGATACGGACCATTGATTTGTGGCTTGCATTTACACGATTGAGGTGTCTTGTGATGTTTCCTAGCTAGAGTTTATCGTAGTTGACGCTAGTTAGACCTCTAGGAGAATAGCTTGACATGCTCTTTTGGTTGCATGATTGATTCTCCCTCACATTGCTTGACTTAGTCGACTTTCCATTCCAATTTGCATCGTTCATTGCCATTATTTGCGGATCCTAATCCCTAGCTCTTATGTTTGGTTGGTTTCCTCGTTTTAGTAGTTGTTGAAAGCCACCTTTTATCTCTTGTCTTCGACCTAGCTTAGGCATATAATTGGAAGCACTTAGGCATTACCGTTCCTTTGGGTTCGACCCTTAACTTACCTCTACACTTGTATTTAGGTTTGTTGAGTGTTTATAAATTTTGTTTGGGTTAGGGAAGATTAGCCCAACGACCTAGTTTTCCCCACGTCAGGAATGCAATTAACTTTTATTTGATTCAAAAAGCTTTGTTTGAATGTATTTGACCTTCACTTGATTCTAAAAGCATTGTTGATAGTGTTTGACTTTCATTTGACTCAATTAGCTTTGTTGAATACATTTGACTTTCACTTGATTCAAAAAACTTTGTTTGAATGTATTTTACTTTCAGTTGACTCAATTAGCTTTGTTGAATGTGTTTGACTTTCATTTGACTCCATTAGCATTGTGGAAAGCAACTGACTATCATTTGATTCAAAAAGCTTTGTTTGGATGTATTTGACTTTCATTTGATTCGAAAAACTTTGTTGAAAGTGTTTGAATTTCATTTGAATCAATTAGCTTTGTTGTATGCATTTGACTTTCATATGATTCTAAAAGCATTGTTTTAATGTGTTTGACTTTCATTTGACTCAAATAGCATTGTGGAATGCAATGGACTTTCATTTGTTTCAAAAAGCTTTGTTTGAATTTATTTGTCTTTCATTTGATTCTAAAAGCTTTGTTAAAAGTGTTTTGACTATTATTTCCCACAATTAGCTTTATTGAATGCATTTGACTTTAATTTGATTCATAAAGCTTTGTTTGAATTTATTTGTCATTTATTTAACTCAATTAGCTTTGTGGAATGTATTTGACTTTCATTTAACTCAAATAACATTAGGAAATGCAATTGACTTTCATTTGATTCAAAAAGCTTTGTGTTGAATGCATTTAACTTTCATTTGATTCAAAAAGCTTTGTCACAATGTGTTTGACTTTCATGTGACTCAATTAGCTTTGTTGAATGTGTTTGACTTTCATTTGACTAAATTACCTTTGTTGAATGTGTTTGACTTTTAGTTGACTCAATTAGCATTGTGGAATGCAATTGACTTTCATTTGATTCAAAAAGCTTTGTTTGAATGTATTTGACTTTCATTTGATTCTAAAAGCTTTCTTGAAAGTGTTTGAATGTATTTGTTGAATGTGTTTGACTTTTATTTGACTTAATTAGCTTTGTTGAATGGATTTGACTTTCATTTGATTCAAAAAGCATTGTTTGAATGTGTTTGACTTTTATTAGACTCAATTAGCTTTGTTGAATGTATTTGACTTTCACTTGATTCTAAAAGCTTTGTTGATAGTGTTTGACTTTCATTAGACTCAATTAGCTTTGTTGAATGCATTTGACTTTCATTTGAGTCAATTAGCTTTGTTTGAATGTGTTTGACTTTCATTTGACTTTCATTTGAGTCAATTAGCTTTGTTGAATACATTTGACTTTCATTTAATTCAAACAGCTTTGTTTAAATGTATTTGACTTTCATTTGATTCTAAAAGCTTTGTTGAAAGTGTTTGACTTTCATTTGACTCAATTAGCTTTGTTGGGTGCATTTGACTTTCATTTGATTTAAAAAGCTTTGTTTGAATGTGTTTGACTTTCATTAGACTCAATTAACTTTGTTAAATGCATTTGAATTTCATTTGATTCAAAAAGCTTTGTTTGAATGTGTTTGATTTTCATTTGACTCAATTAGCTTTGTTGAATGTGTTTGGCTTTCATTTGACATAATTACCATTGTGAAATGCAATTGACTTACATTTGATTCAAAAAGCTTTGTTTGAATGTATTTGACTTTCATTTGATTCTAAAAGCTTTGTTGAAAGTGTTTGACTATCATTTGACTCAATTAGCTTTGTTTAATGCATTTTACTTTCTTTTTAATTCAAAAAGCTTTGTTTGAATGTGTTTGACTTTCATTTGACTCAATTAGCTTTGTAGAATGCATTTGACTTTCATTGATTCAAAAACCTTTGTTTGAATGTGTTTGACTTTCACATGACTCAATTAGCTTTGTTGAATGTGTTTGGCTTTCATTTAACTCAATTACCATTGTGGAATGCAATTGACGTTCATTTGATTCACAAAGCTTTGTTTGAATGTATTTGACTTTCATTTGATTCTAAAAGCCTTGTTGAAAGTATTTGACTTTCATTTGACTCAATTACCTTGTTTGATTCAGAAAGCTTTGTTTCAAAGTGTATGACTTTCATTTATTCAAAAAGCTTTGTTTGAATATGTTTGACTTTCATTTGACTCAATTAGTTTTGTTGAATTTGTTTGGCTTTCATTTGACTCAATTACCATTGTGGAATGCAATTGTTTTTCATTTGATTCAAAAAGCTTTGTTTGAATGTATTTGAATTTCATTTGATTCAAAAAGCTTTGTTTGAATGTGGTTGACTTTCATTTGACTCTATTAGCTATGTTGAATGCATTTGACTTTCATTAGATTCAAAATGCTTTGTTTGAATGTGTTTGACTTTCATTTGACTCAATTAGCTTTGTTGAATGCATTTGACTTTCATTTGACTCAATTAGCTTCGTTAAATGTGTTTCCATTTCATTTGACTCAATTAGGTTTGTTGAATGTGTTTGGCTTTCATTTGATACCATTGTGGAATTCAATTGACTTTCAATTGATTCAAAAAACTTTGTTTGAATGTATTTGACTTTCATTTGATTCTAAAAGCCTTGTTGAAAGTGTTTGACTTTCATTTGACACAATTAGCTTTGTCGAACGCATTTGACTTTCATTTGATTCAAAAAGCTTTGTTTGAATATGTTTGACTTTCATTTGACTTAATTAGCTTTGTTGAATGTGTTTGACTTTCATTAGACTCAATTAGAATTGTGGAATGCAATTGACTTTCATTTGATTCAAAAAGCTTTTTTTGAATGTGTTTGTCTTTCATTTGACTTTATTAACTTTGTTGAATGTGTTTGACTTTCATTTGACTCAATTAGAGTTGTGGAATGCAATTGACGTTCATTTGATTCAAAAAGCTTTGTTTGAATGTATTCAAATTTCATTTCATTCTAAAAGATTTGTTGAAAGTGTTTGACTTTCATTTGACTCAATTAGCTTTGTTGAATGCATTTCACTTACATTTGATTCAAAAAGCTTTGTTTGAATGAGTTTGAGTTTCATTTGATTCTGAAAGCTTTGTTGAAAGTGTTTGACTTTCATTTGACTCAATTAGCTTTGTTGAATACATTTGACTTTCATTTGAATCAAAAAGCTTTGTTTGAATGTGTTTGACTTTCATTTGACTCAATTAGCTTTGTTGAATGTGTTGGACTTTCATTTGACTCAATTAGCATTGTGGAATGCAATTGACTTTCATTTCATTCAAAAAGCTTTGTTTGTTTCGTATTAGACTTTCATTTGATTCTAAAAGCTTTGTTGAAAGTGATTGACTTTCATTTGACTTAATTAGCTTTGTTGAATGCATTTGACTTTCATTTGATTCAAAAAGCTTTGTTTGAATTTGTTTGACTTTCATTTGACTCAATTAGCTTTGTTAAATGTGTTTGACTTTCATTTGACATAATTAGCATTGTGGAATGCAATTGACTTTGATTTGATTCGAAAATCTTTGTTTGAATGTATTTGACTTTCATTTGATTCTAAAAGCTTTGTTGAAAGTGTTTGACTTTCATTTGACTCAATTAGATTTGTTGAATGCATTTGAGTTTCATTTTGATTCAAAAAGCTTTGTTTGAATGTGTTTGACTTTCATTTTACTCAATTAGCTTTATTGAATGTGTTTCACTTTCATTTGACTCAATTAGCTTTGTTGAATGCATTTGACTTTCATTGAATCAAAAAGCTTTGTTTGAATGTGCTTGACTTTCATATGACTCAATCAGCTTTGTTGAATGTGTTTGGCTTTCATTTGACTCAATTACCATTGTGGAATGCAATTGACGTTCATTTGATTCAAAAACCTTTATTTAAATGTATTTGACTTTCATTTCATTCTAAAAGCTTTGTTGAAAGTGTTTACCTTTCACTTGACTCAATTAGCTTTGTTGAATGCATTTGACTTTCATTTGATTAGAAAACCTTTGTTTGAATGTGTTTGACTTTCATTTGACTTAATTAGCATTGTGGAATGCAATTGACTTTCATTTGATTCGTAAAGCTTTGTTTGAATGTATTTTACTTTCATTTGATTCTAAAAGATTTGTTAAAAGTGATTCACTTTCATTTGATTCAATTATCTTTGTTGATTGCATTTGACTTTTATTTGATTCGAAAATCTTTGTTTGATATGTTTGACTTTCATTTGATTCTAAAAGCTTTGTTGAAAGTCAAATGCATTCAACAAAGCTAAATGAGCTTTGTTGAAAGTGTTTGAATTTCATTTGACTTAATTAGCTTTGTTAAATGCATTTGACTTTCATCTAATTCAAAAAGCTTTGTTTGAATGTGTTTGACTTTCATTTGACTCAATTAGCTTTGTTGAATGTGTTTGACTTTCATTTGACTAAATTAGCTTTGTTTAATGCATTTGACTTTCATTTTGATTCAAAAAGCTTTGTTTGAATGTGTTTGACTTTCATTTTACTCAATTAGCTTTATTGAATGTGTTTGACTTTCATTTGACTAAATTAGCTTTGTTGAATGCATTTGACTTTCATTTGATTCAAAAAGCTTTGTTTGAATGTATTTGACTTTCATTTGACTCAATTAGCTTTGTTGAAAGTGTTTGACTTTCATTTGACTCAATTAGCTTTGTTGAATGCATTTGGCTTTCATTTGATTCAAAAACCATAGTTTGAATGTGTTTGACTTTCATTTGACTCAATTAGCTTTGTTAAATGTGTTTGGCTTTCATTTGACTCAATTAGCATTGTTGAGTGTGTTAGACTTTCATTTGACTCAATTAGCATTGTGGAATGCAATTGACTTTCATTTGATTGAAAAAGATTTGTTTGAATGTATTTGACTTTCATTTGATTCAAAAAGCTTTGTTTGAATGTATTTGACTTTCATTTGATTCAAAAAGCTTTGTTGAAAGTGTTTGAATTTCATTTGACTCAATTAGCTTTGTTGAATGCATTTGGCTTTCATTTGATTCCAAAAGCTTTGTTTGAATGTGTTTGACTTTCATTTGACTCTATTAGCTTTGATGAATGTGTTTGACTTTCATTTGATTTAATTAGTATTGTGGAATGCAATTGACTTTCATTTGATTCAAAAAACTTTGTTTGAAAGTGTTTGACTTTCATTTGACTCATTTAGCTTTGTTTGAATGCATTTGACTTTCAACAAAGCTTTTAGAATCAAATGAAAGTCAAACATATCAAACAAAGATTTTCGAATCAAATCAAGTCAAATGCAATCAACAAAGATAATTGAATCAAATGAAAGTCAATCACTTTTAACAAATCTTTTAGAATCAAATGAAAGTAAAATACATTCAAACAAAGCTTTACGAATCAAATGAAAGTCAATTGCATTCCACAATGCTAATTAAGTCAAATGAAAGTCATACACATTCAAACAAAGCTTTTCAAATCAAATGAAAGTCGAATGCATTCAACAAAGCTAATTGAGTCAAATGAAAGGTAAACACTTTCAACAAAGCCTTTAGAATCAAATGAAAGTTAAATACATTCAAACAAAGCTTTTTGAATCAAATGAAAGCCAAATGCATTCCACAATAGTAATTGAGTCAAATGAAAGCCAAACATATTCAAGAAAGCTAATTGAGTCAAATGAAATTCAAACACCTTCAAACAAAGCTTTTCATATCAAATGAAAGTCAAATGCATTCCACATTGCTAATTAAGTCAAATGAAAGTCAAACACATTCAACAAACCTAATTGAGTCAAATGAAAGTCAAACACATTCAAACAAAGCTTTTTGAATCAAGTGAAAGTCAAATGCATTCAACAAAGCTAATTGAGTCAAATGAAAGTCAAACACTTTCAACAAAGCTAATTGAGTCAAATGAAAGTCAAATACATTCAAACAAAGCTTTTTGAATCAAATGAAAGTCAAATGCATTCAACAAAGTTAATTGATTCAAATGAAAGTCAAACACTTTCAACAAAGCTAATTGAGTCAAATGAAAGTGAAACACATTCAAACAAAGCTTTATGAATTAAATGAAAGTCAAATGCATTCAACAAAGCTAATTGAGTCAAATGAAAGTCAAAAACTTTCAACAAAGCTTTTAGAATGAAATGAAAGTCAAATACATTCAAACAAAGCTTTTTGAATCACATGAACGTCAATTGCATTCCACAATGGTAATTGTCTCAAATGAAAGCCAAACACATTCAACAAAGCTAATTGAGTCATATGAAAGTCAAACACATTCAAACAAAGCTTTTTATATCAGTGAAAGTCAAATTCATTCAACAGAGCCAATTGAGTCAAATGAAAGTCAAACACATTCAATAAAGCTAATTCAGTAAAATGAAAGTTAAACACATTCAATCAAAGCTTTTTGAATCAAATGAGAGTCAAATGCATTCTACAAAGCTAATTGAGTCAAATGAAAGTCAAACACTTTCAACAAACCTTTTAGAATCAAATGAAAGTCAAATATATTCAAACACAGCTTTTTGAATCAAATGAAAGTCAATTGCATTCCACAATGCTTATTGAGTCAAATGAAAGTCAAACATATCAATCAAAGCTTTTCGAATCAAATGAAAGTCCAATGCATTCAACAAAGCTAATTGAGTCAAATAAAAGTCAAACACTTTCAACAAAGCTTTTAGAATCAAATGAAAGTCAAATATATCAAACAAAGCTTTTTGAATCAAATGAAAGTCAAATGCATTCAACAAAGCTAATTGTGTGAAATGAAAGTCAAACACTTTCAACAAAGCTTTTAGAATGAAATGAAAGTCAAATATATCAAACAAAGCTTTTTGAATCAAATGAAAGTCAAATGCATTCAACAAAGCTAATTGAGTCAAATGAAAGTCAAACACTTTCAACAAAGCTTTTAGAATGAGATGAAAGTCAAATACATTCAAACAAAGCTTTTTAAATCACATGAACGTCAATTGCAATCCACTATGGTAATTGAGTCAAATGAAAGCCAAACACATTCAACAAAGCTAATTGAGTCATATAAAAGTCAAACACATTCAAACAAAGCTTTTTGAATCAGTGAAAGTCAAATTCATTCAACAGAGCCAATTGAGTCAAATGAAAGTCAAACACATTCAATAAAGCTAATTCAGTAAAATGAAAGTGAAACACATTCAAACAAAGCTTTTTGAATCAAATGAGAGTCAAATGCATTCAACAAAGCTAATTGAGTCAAATAAAAGTCAAACACTTTCAACAAAGCTTTTAGAATCAAATGAAAGTCAAATATATCAAACAAAGCTTTTTGAATCAAATGAAAGTCAAATGCATTCAACAAAGCTAATTGAGTCAAATGAAAGTCAAACACTTTCAACAAAGCTTTTAGAATGAGATGAAAGTCAAATACATTCAAACAAAGCTTTTTAAATCACATGAACGTCAATTGCAATCCACTATGGTAATTGAGTCAAATGAAAGCCAAACACATTCAACAAAGCTAATTGAGTCATATAAAAGTCAAACACATTCAAACAAAGCTTTTTGAATCAGTGAAAGTCAAATTCATTCAACAGAGCCAATTGAGTCAAATGAAAGTCAAACACATTCAATAAAGCTAATTCAGTAAAATGAAAGTGAAACACATTCAAACAAAGCTTTTTGAATCAAATGAGAGTCAAATGCATTCAACAAAGCTAATTGAGTCAAATGAAAGTCAAACACTTTCAACAAACCTTTTAGAATCAAATGAAAGTCAAATATATTCAAACACAGCTTTTTGAATCAAATGAAAGTCAATTGCATTCCACAATGCTTATTGAGTCAAATGAAAGTCAAACACATTCAACAAAGCTAATTGAATCAAATGAAAGTCAAATATATTCAAACACAGCTTTTTGAATCAAAAGAAAGTCAATTGTATTCAACAAAGCTTATTAAGTCAAATGAAAGTCAAACTCATTCAACAAAGCTAATTGAGTCAAATGAAAGTGAAACACATTCAAACAAAGCTTTATGAATTAAATGAAAGTCAAATGCATTCAACAAAGCTAATTGAGTCAAATGAATGTCAAACACTTTCAAGAAAGCTAATTGAGTCAAATGAAAGTCAAACACATTCAAACAAAGTTTTTGAATCAAATGAAAGTCAAATGCATTCAACAAAGCTTATTGTGTCAAATGAAAGTCAAACACTTTCAACAAAGCATTTAGAATCAAATGAAAGTCAAATATATTCAATCAAAGCTTTTTGATTCAAATGAAAGTCAATTGCATTCCACAATGCTAATTAAGTCAAATGAAAGTCAAACACATTCAACAAAGCTAATTGAGTCAAATGAAAGTGAAACACATTCAAACAAAGCTTTTTGAATCAAATGAAAGTCAAATGTATTCAACAAAGCTAATTGAGTCAAATAAAAGTCAAACACTTTCAACAAAGCATTTAGAATCAAATGAAAGTAAAACACATTCAAACAAAGCTTTTTGAATCAAATGAAAGTCAAATGCATTCAACAAAGCTAATTGAGTCAAATGAAAGTCAAACACATTCAAACAAAGCTTTTTGAATCAAATGACAGTCAAATGCATTCAACAACGCTAATTGTGTCAAATGAAAGTCAAACACTTTCAACAAATCTTTTAGAATCAAATGAAAGTCAAATAATTCAAACAAAGCTTTTTGATTCAAATGAAAGTCAATTGCATTCCACAATGCTAATTAAGTCAAATGAAAGTCAAACACATTCAACAAAGCTAATTGAGTCAAATGAAAGTGAAACACATTCGAACAAAGCTTTATGAATTAAATGAAAGTCAAATGCATTCAACAGAGCCAATTGAGTCAAATGAATGTCAAACACTTTCAAGAAAGCTAATTGAGTCAAATGAAAGTCAAACACATTCAAACAAAGTTTTTGAATCAAATGAAAGTCAAATGCATTCAACAAAGCTTATTGTGTCAAATGAAAGTCAAACACTTTCAACAAAGCATTTAGAATCAAATGAAAGTCAAATATATTCAATCAAAGCTTTTTGATTCAAATGAAAGTCAATTGCATTCCACAATGCTAATTAAGTCAAATGAAAGTCAAACACATTCAACAAAGCTAATTGAGTCAAATGAAAGTGAAACACATTCAAACAAAGCTTTTTGAATCAAATGAAAGTCAAATGTATTCAACAAAGCTAATTGAGTCAAATAAAAGTCAAACACTTTCAACAAAGCATTTAGAATCAAATGAAAGTAAAACACATTCAAACAAAGCTTTTTGAATCAAATGAAAGTCAAACACATTCAACAAAGCTAATTGAGTCAAATGAAAGTCAAACACATTCAAACAAAACTTTTTGAATCAAATGAAAGTCAAATGCATTCAACAAAGCTAATTGTGTGAAATGAAAGTCAAACACTTTCAACAAAGCTTTTAGAATGAAATGAAAGTCAAATACATTCAAACAAAGCTTTTTGAATCAAATGAACGTCAATTACATTCCACAATGGTAATTGAGTCAAATGAAAGCCAAACACATTCAACAAAGCTAATTGAGTCATATGAAAGTCAAACACATTCAAATAAAGCTTTTTGAATCAGTGAAAGTCAAATGCATTCAACAAAGCTAATTAAGTCAAATGAAAGTCAAACACATTCAAGCAAAGCTTTTTTGAATCAAAATGAAAGTCAAATGCATTAAACAAAGCTAATTGAGTCAAATGAAAGTCAAACAGTTTCAACAAACCTTTTAGAATCAAATGAAAGTTAAATATATTCAAACAAAGCTTTATGAATCAAATGAAAGTCAATTGCATTCCACAATGCTAATTGAGTCAAATGAAAGTCAAACAGATTCAACAAAGCTAATTGAGTCAAATGAAAGTGAAACACATTCAAACAAAGCTTTTTGAATTTAATGAAAGCCAAATGCATTCAACAAAGCTAATTGAGTCAAATGAAAGTGAAACACTTTTAACAAAGCTTTTAGAATCAAAAGATAGTCAAACATATCAAACAAAGCTTTTTGAATCAAATATGAAAGTCAAATGCATTAAACAAAGCTAATTAAGTCAAATGAAAGTCATACACATTCAAATAAAGCTTTTTGAATCAGATGAAGGTCAAATGCATTCAACAAAGCTTATTAAGTCAAATGAAACTCAAACTCATTCAACAAAGCTAATTGAGTCAAATGAAAGTGAAACACATTCAAACAAAGCTTTATGAATTAAATGAAAGTCAAATGCATTCAACAAAGCTAATTGAGTCAAATAAATGTCAAACACTTTTAACAAACCTTTTAGAATCAAATGAAAGTCAAACATATCAAACAAAGATTTTTGAATCAAATGAAAGTCAAATTCATTCAACAAAGCTAATTGACTCAAATGAAAGTCAAACACTTTCAATAAAGCTTTTAGAATGAAATGAAAGTCAAATACATTCAAACAAAGCTTTTTGAATCATATGAACGTCAATTGCATTCCACAATGGTAATTGAGTCAAATGAAAGCCAAACACATTCAACAAAGCTAATTGAGTCATATGAAAGTCAAACACATTCAAACAAAGCTTTTTGAATAAGTGAAAGTCAAATTCATTCAACAGAGCCAATTGAGTCAAATGAAAGTCAAACACATTCAATAAAGCTAATTCAGTAAAATGAAAGTTAAACACATTCAATCAAAGCTTTTTGAATCAAATGAGAGTCAAATGCATTCAACAAAGCTAATTGAGTCAAATGAAAGTCAAACACTTTCAACAAACCTTTTAGAATCAAATGAAAGTCAAATATATTCAAACACAGCTTTTTGAATCAAATGAAAGTCAATTGCATTCCACAATGCTTATTGAGTCAAATGAAAGTCAAACATATCAATCAAAGCTTTTTGAATCAAATGAAAGTCCAATGCATTCAACAAAGCTAATTGAGTCAAATAAAAGTCAAACACTTTCAACAAAGCTTTTAGAATCAAATGAAAGTCAAATATATCAAACAAAGCTTTTTGAATCAAATGAAAGTCAAATGCATTCAACAAAGCTAATTGAGTCAAATGAAGGTCAAACACTTTCAACAAAGCTTTTAGAATGAAATGAAAGTCAAATACATTCAAACAAAGCTTTTTAAATCACATGAACGTCAATTGCATTCCACTATGGTAATTGAGTCAAATGAAAGCCAAACACATTCAACAAAGCTAATTGAGTCATATGAAAGTCAAACACATTCAAACAAAGCTTTTTGAATCAGTGAAAGTCAAATTCATTCAACAGAGCCAATTGAGTCAAATGAAAGTCAAACACATTGAATAAAGCTAATTCAGTAAAATGAAAGTGAAACACATTCAAACAAAGCTTTTTTAATCAAATGAGAGTCAAATGCATTCAACAAAGCTAATTGAGTCAAATGAAAGTCAAACACTTTCAACAAACCTTTTAGAATCAAATGAAAGTCAAATATATTCAAACACAGCTTTTTGAATCAAATGAAAGTCAATTGCATTCCACAATGCTTATTGAGTCAAATGAAAGTCAAACACATTCAACAAAGCTAATTGAATCAAATGAAAGTAAAATATATTCAAACACAGCTTTTTGAATCAAATGAAAGTCAATTGTATTCAACAAAGCTTATTAAGTCAAATGAAAGTCAAACTCATTCAACAAAGCTAATTGAGTCAAATGAAAGTGAAACACATTCAAACAAAGCTTTATGAATAAAATGAAAGTCAAATGCATTCAACAAAGCTAATTGAGTCAAATGAATGTCAAACACTTTCAAGAAAGCTAATTGAGTCAAATGAAAGTCAAACACATTCAAACAAAGTTTTTGAATCAAATGAAAGTCAAATGCATTCAACAAAGCTTATTGTGTCAAATGAAAGTCAAACACTTTCAACAAAGCATTTAGAATCAAATGAAAGTCAAATATATTCAATCAAAGCTTTTTGATTCAAATGAAAGTCAATTGCATTCCACAATGCTAATTAAGTCAAATGAAAGTCAAACACATTCAACAAAGCTCATTGAGTCAAATGAAAGTGAAACACATTCAAACAAAGCTTTTTGAATCAAATGAAAGTCAAATGTATTCAACAAAGCTAATTGAGTCAAATAAAAGTCAAACACTTTCAACAAAGCATTTAGAATCAAATGAAAGTAAAACACATTCAAACAAAGCTTTTTGAATCAAATGAAAGTCAAATGCATTCAACAAAGCTAATTGAGTCAAATGAAAGTCAAACACATTCAAACAAAGCTTTTTGAATCAAATGACAGTCAAATGCATTCAACAACGCTAATTGTGTCAAATGAAAGTCAAACACTTTCAACAAATCTTTTAGAATCAAATGAAAGTCAAATAATTCAAACAAAGCTTTTTGATTCAAATGAAAGTCAATTGCATTCCACAATGCTAATTAAGTCAAATGAAAGTCAAACACATTCAACAAAGCTAATTGAGTCAAATGAAAGTGATACACATTCAAACAAAGCTTTTTGAATCAAATGAAAGTCAAATGCATTCAACAAAGCTAATTAAGTCAAATAAAAGTCAAACACTTTCAACGAAGCTTTTAGAACCAAATGAAAGTCAAACATATCAAACAAAGCTTTTTGAATTAAATGAAAGTCAAATGCATTCAACAAAGCTAATTGAGTCAAATGAAAGTCTAACACTTTTAACAAAGCTTTTAGAATCAAATGAAAGTCAAATACTTTCAAACAAAGCTTTTCGAATCAAATGGAAGTTAATTGCATTCCACAATGCTAATTGAGTCAAATGAAAGTCAAACACATTCAACAAAGCTAATTGAGTCAAATGAAAGTCAAACACATTCAAACAAAACTTTTTGAATCAAATGAAAGTCAAATGCATTCAACAAAGCTAATTGAGTGAAATGAAAGTCAAACACTTTCAACAAAGCTTTTAGAATGAAATGAAAGTCAAATACATTCAAACAAAGCTTTTTGAATCAAATGAACGTCAATTACATTCCACAATGGTAATTGAGTCAAATGAAAGCCAAACACATTCAACAAAGCTAATTGAGTCATATGAAAGTCAAACACATTCAAATAAAGCTTTTTGAATCAGTGAAAGTCAAATGCATTCAACAAAGCTAATTAAGTCAAATGAAAGTCAAACTCATTCAAGCAAAGCTTTTTTGAATCAAAATGAAAGTCAAATGCATTCCACAAAGCTAATTGAGTCAAATGAAAGTCAAACACATTCAACGAAGCTAATTGAGTCAAATGAAAGTGAAACACATTCAAAAAAAGTTTTTTGAATCAAATGAAAGTCAAATGCATTCAACAAAGCCATTTGAGTCAAATGAAAGTCAAACACATTCAAATAAAGCTTCTTGATTCAAATGAAAGTCAAATGCATTCAACAAAGCTAATTCAGTCAAATGAAAGTCAAACACTTTCAACAAAGCTTTTAGAATCAAATCAAAGTCAAACACATTCAAACATAGCTTTTTGAATCAAATGAAAGTCAAATGTATTCAACAACGCTAACAAAGTTGAATGAAAGTCAAACACATTCTATTTAATTGAGTCAAAAGAAAGTCAAACACATTCAAACAAATCTTTCTGAATCAAATGAAAGTAAAATGCATTCAAGAATGCTAATTGAGTCAAATGAAAGTCAAACACTTTCAACAAAGCTAATTGAGTCAAATGAAAGTCAAACACATTCAAACAAAGCTTTTTGATTCAAATGAAAGTCAAATGCATTCAACAAATCTAATTGAGTCAAATGAAAGTCAAACACTTTCAACAAAGCTTTTAGAATCAAATGAAAGTGAAACACATTCAAACAAAGCTTTTTGAATCAATATGAAAGTCAAATGCATTAAATAAAGCTAATTGAGTCAAATGAAAGTCAAACACTTTCAACAAACCTATTAGAATCAAATGAAAGTCAAATACATTCAAACAAAGCTTTTCGAATCAAATGAAAGTCAATTGCATTCCACAATGCTAATTGAGTCAAATGAAAATCAAACACATTCAACAAAGCTAATTGAGTCAAATGAAAGTCAAACACATTCAAACAAAACTTTTTGAATCAAATGAAAGTCAAATGCATTCAACAAAGCTAATTGAGTGAAATGAAAGTCAAACACTTTCAACAAAGCTTTTAGAACGAAATGAAAGTCAAATACATTCAAACAAAGCTTTTTGAATCAAATGAACGTCAATTGCATTCCACAATGGTAATTGAGTCAAATGAAAGCCAAACACATTCAACAAAGCTAATTGAGTCATATGAAAGTCAAACACATTTAAATAAAGCTTTTTGAATCAGTGAAAGTCAAATGTATTTTACAAAGCTAATTAAGTCAAATAAAAGTCAAACACATTCAAGCAAAGCTTTTTTGAATCAAAATGAAAGTCAAATGTATTAAACAAAGCTAATTGAGTCAAATGAAAGTCAAATAGTTTCAACAAACCTTTTAGAATCAAATGAAAGTTAAATATATTCAAACAAAGCTTTATGAATCAAATGAAAGTCAATTGCATTTCACAATGCTAATTGAGTCAAATGAAAGTCAAACACATTCAACAAAGCTAATTGAGTCAAATGAATGTCAAACACATTCAAGAAAGCTAATTGAGTCAAATGAAAGTCAAACACATTCAAACAAAGCTTTTTGAATCAAATGAAAGTCAAATGCATTCAACAAAGCCAATTATGTCAAATGAAAGTCAAACACTTTCAATAAAGCTTTTAGAATTAGATGAAAGTCAAATACATTCAAACAAAGCTTTTTGAATCAAATGAAAGTCAATTGCATTCCACAATGCTAATTGAGTCAAATGAAAGCAAAACACATTCAACAAAGCTAATTGAGTCATATGAAAGTCAAACACATTCAAACAAAGCTTTTTGAATCAAAATGAAAGTCAAATGCATTAAATAAAGCTAATTGAGTCAAATGAAAGTCAAACACTTTCAACAAAGCTTTTAGAATGAAATGAAAGTCAAATACATTCAAACAAAGCTTTTTGAATCAAATGAACGTCAATTGCATTCCACAATGGTAATTGAGTCAAATGAAAGCCAAACACATTCAACAAAGCTAATTGAGTCATATGAAAGTCAAACACATTTAAATAAAGCTTTTTGAATCAGTGAAAGTCAAATGTATTTTACAAAGCTAATTAAGTCAAATAAAAGTCAAACACATTCAAGCAAAGCTTTTTTGAATCAAAATGAAAGTCAAATGCATTAAACAAAGCTAATTGAGTCAAATGAAAGTCAAATAGTTTCTACAAACCTTTTAGAATCAAATGAAAGTTAAATATATTCAAACAAAGCTTTATGAATCAAATGAAAGTCAATTGCATTTCACAATGCTAATTGAGTCAAATGAAAGTCAAACACATTCACCAAAGCTAATTGAGTCAAATGAAAGTGAAACACATTCAAACAAAGCTTTTTGAATCAAATGAAAGCCAAATGCATTCAACAAGCTAATTGAGTCAAATGAAAGTGAAACACTTTTAACAAAGCTTTTAGAATCAAAAGATAGTCAAACATATCAAACAAAGCTTTTTGAATCAAATATGAAAGTTAAATGCATTAAACAAAGCTAATTGAGTCAAATGAAAGTCATACACATTCAAATAAAGCTTTTTGAATCAGATGAAGGTCAAATGCATTCAACAAAGCTTATTAAGTCAAATGAAATTCAAACTCATTCAACAAAGCTAATTGAGTCAAATGAAAGTGAAACACATTCAAACAAAGCTTTATGAATTAAATGAAAGTCAAATGCATTCAACAAAGCTAATTGAGTCAAATAAATGTCAAACACTTTTAACAAAGCTTTTAGAATCAAATGAAAGTCAAACATATCAAACAAAGCTTTTTGAATCAAATGAAATTCAAATACATTCAACAAAGCTAATTGAGTGAAATGAAAGTCAAACACTTTCAACAAAGGTTTTAGAATGAAATGAAAGTCAAATACATTCAAACAAAGCTTTTTGAATCATATGAACGTCAATTGCATTCCACAATGGTAATTGAGTCAAATGAAAGCCAAACACATTCAACAAAGCTAATTGAGTCATATGAAAGTCAAATACATTCAAACAAAGCTTTTTGAATCAGTGAAAGTCAAATGCATTCAACAAAGCTAGTTGAGTCAAATGAAAGTCAAACACATTAAATAAAGCTAATTGAGTAAAGTGAAAGTCAAAAACATTCAAACAAAGCTTTTTGAATCCATATGAAAGTCAAATGCATTAAATAAAGCTAATTGAGTCAAATGAAAGTCTAACACTTTCAACAAACCTTTTAGAATCAAATGAAAGTCAAATATATTCAAACACAGCTTTTTGAATCAAATGAAAGTCAATTGCATTCCACAATGCTTATTGAGTCAAATGAAAGTCAAACACATTCAACAAAGTTAATTGAATCAAATGAAAGTTAAACACATTCAAACAAAGCTTTTTGAATCAAATGAAATCCAAATGCATTCAACAAAGCTAATTGAGTCAAATGAATGTCAAACACATTCAAGAAAGCTAATTGAGTCAAATGAAAGTCAAACACATTCAAACAAAGCTTTTTGAATCAAAATGAAAGTCAAATGCATTAAATAAAGCTAATTGAGTCAAATGAAAGTCAAACACTTTCAACAAACCTTTTAGAATCAAATGAAAGTCAAATACATTCAAACAAAGCTTTTCGAATCAAATGAAAGTCAATTGCATTCCACAATGCTAATTGAGTCAAATGAAAGTCAAACACATTCGACAAAGCTAATTGAGTCAAATGAAAGTCAAACACATTCAAACAAATCTTTTTGAATCAAATGAAAGTCAAATGCATTCAACAAAGCTAATTGAGTGAAATGAAAGTCAAACACTTTCAACAAAGCTTTTAGAATGAAATGAAAGTCAAATACATTCAAACAAAGCTTTTTGAATCAAATGAACGTCAATTGCATTCCACAATGGTAATTGAGTCAAATGAAAGCCAAACACATTCAACAAAGCTAATTGAGTCATATGAAAGTCAAACACATTCAAACAAAGCTTTTTGAATCAGTGAAAGTCAAATGCATTCAACAAAGCTAATTGAGTCAATTGAAAGTTAAACACATTCAATAAAGCTAATTGAGTAAAATGAAAGTCAAAAACATTCAAAAAAAGCTTTTTGAATCAATATGAAAGTCAAATGCATTAAATAAAGCTAATTGAGTCAAATGAAAGTCTAACACCTTCAACAAACCTTTTAGAATCAAATGAAAGTCAAATATATTCAAACACAACTTTTTGAATCAAATGAAAGTCAATTACATTCCACAATGCTTATTGAGTCAAATGAAAGTCAAACACATTCAACAAAGTTAATTAAATCAAATTAAAGTTAAACACATTTAAACAAAGCTTTTTGAATCAAATGAAAGCCAAATGCATTCAACAAAGCTAATTAAGTCAAATGAATGTCAAACACATTCAAGAAAGCTAATTGAGTCAAATGAAAGTCAAACACATTCAAACAAAGCTTTTTGAATCAAATAAAAGTCAAATGCATTCAACAAAGCCAATTATGTCAAATGAAAGTCAAACACTTTCAATAAAGCTTTTAGAATCAGATGAAAGTCAAATACATTCAAACAAAGCTTTTTTAATTAAATGAAAGTCAATTGCATTCCACAATGCTAATTGAGTCATATGAAAGCCAAACACATTCAACAAAGCTAATTGAGTCATATGAAAGTCAAACACATTCAAACAAAGCTTTTTGAATCAAAATGAAAGTCAAATGCATTAAATAAAGCTAATTGAGTCAAATGAAAGTCAAACACTTTCAACAAACCTTTTAGAATCAAATGAAAGTCAAATACATTCAAACAAAGCTTTTCGAATCAAATGAAAGTCAATTGCATTCCACAATGCTAATTGAGTCAAATGAAAGTCAAACACATTCAACAAAGCTAATTGAGTCAAATGAAAGTCAAACACATTCAAACAAAACTTTTTGAATCAAATGAAAGTCAAATGCATTCAACAAAGCTAATTGAGTGAAATGAAAGTCAAACACTTTCAACAAAGCTTTTAGAATGAAATGAAAGTCAAATACATTCAAACAAAGCTTTTTGAATCAAATGAACGTCAATTGCATTCCACAATGGTAATTGAGTCAAATGAAAGCCAAACACATTGAACAAAGCTAATTGAGTCATATGAAAGTCAAACACATTCAAACAAAGCTTTTTGAATCAGTGAAAGTCAAATGCATTCAACAAAGCTAATTGAGTCAATTGAAAGTTAAACACATTCAATAAAGCTAATTGAGTAAAATGAAAGTCAAAAACATTCAAACAAAGCTTTTTGAATCAATATGAAAGTCAAATGCATTAAATAAAGCTAATTGAGTCAAATGAAAGTCTAACACTTTCAACAAACCTTTTAGAATCAAATGAAAGTCAAATATATTCAAACACAGCTTTTTGAATCAAATGAAAGTCAATTACATTCCACAATGCTTATTGAGTAAAATGAAAGTCAAACACATTCAACAAAGTTAATTGAATCAAATGAAAGTTAAACACATTTAAACAAAGCTTTTTGAATCAAATGAAAGCCAAATGCATTCAACAAAGCTAATTAAGTCAAATGAAAGTCAAACACTTTCAATAAAGCTTTTAGAATCAGATGAAAGTCAAATACATTCAAACAAAGCTTTTTGAATCAAATGAAAGTCAATTGCATTCCACAATGCTAATTGAGTCAAATGAAAGCCAAACACATTCAACAAAGCTAATTGAGTCATATGAAAGTCAAACACATTCAAACAAAGCTTTTTGAATCAAAATGAAAGTCAAATGCATTAAATAAAGCTAATTGAGTCAAATGAAAGTCAAACACTTTCAACAAACCTTTTAGAATCAAATGAAAGTCAAATACATTCAAACAAAGCTTTTCAAATCAAATGAAAGTCAATTGCATTCCACAATGCTAATTGAGTCAAATGAAAGTCAAACACATTCAACAAAGCTAATTGAGTCTAATGAAAGTCAAACACATTCAAACAAAACTTTTTGAATCAAATGAAAGTCAAATGCATTCAACAAAGCTAATTGAGTGAAAGGAAAGTCAAACACTTTCAACAAAGCTTTTAGAATGAATTGAAAGTCAAATACATTCAAACAAAGCTTTTTGAATCAAATGAACGTCAATTGCATTCCACAATGCTAATTGAGTCAAATGAAAGCCAAACACATTCAACAAAGCTAATTGAGTCATATGAAAGTCAAACACATTTAAATAAAGCTTTTTGAATCAGTGAAAGTCAAATGTATTCAACAAAGCTAATTAAGTCAAATAAAAGTCAAACACATTCAAGCAAAGCTTTTTTGAATCAAAATGAAAGTCAAATGCATTAAACAAAGCTAATTGAGTCAAATGAAAGTCAAATAGTTTCAACAAACCTTTTAGAATCAAATGAAAGTTAAATATATTCAAACAAAGCTTTATGAATCAAATGAAAGTCAATTGCATTTCACAATGCTAATTGAGTCAAATGAAAGTCAAACACATTTAACAAAGCTAATTGAGTCAAATGAAAGTGAAACACATTCAAACAAAGCTTTTTGAATCAAATGAAAGCCAAATGCATTCAACAAAGCTAATTGAGTCAAATGAAAGTGAAACACTTTTAACAAAGCTTTTAGAATCAAAAGATAGTCAAACATATCAAACAAAGCTTTTTGAATCAAATATGAAAGTCAAATGCATTAAACAAAGCTAATTGAGTCAAATGAAAGTCATACACATTCAAATAAAGCTTTTTGAATCAGATGAAGGTCAAATGCATTCAACAAAGCTTATTAAGTCAAATGAAATTCAAACTCATTCAACAAAGCTAATTGAGTCAAATGAAAGTGAAACACATTCAAAAGTCAAACACATTAAAAAGCTTTTAGAGAGAGAAAGTTAAAGAGAGAAGCTCTGGTTTTTGGTCTGCGATTTTCATGGTGATTGGATCTGAAACTGGTTTTCTCATTCAGCTCTGATTTCCATGGCAAAAAAGAAGAAACAAGCTACTCCACACCCTCGATCCCCTGCTTTTGGATCTCTCACCCCTGCTGATTTTAACCGATTGAAGAACTTGAATGTGAACACTATCCCGGAGGTTGAAGATTGAAATGAGTTGGTTTCTCCACCAGCTCATCTTGTTCACCCATCAGGAGGTAGAGTCACTAGAGCTAAGTTGAAAATTCTCGAAGAATCGTTTGCTGCTACTCAGTTGCAGAAATCAAGTGAAGTGGTACCTAGGGTTTTCCCGGTTACTGTTCCATTGGCTGAAGCTGCGGCTGAGCATCCAAATGATGTGAGTCCGGTTGTTTCTGGGTCTGCTTGTCACCCTGAACACCCAGGATCATCAAATCAAGCCAAGAATTCTGAGAATTGGGCGAATTTGTTTCGAGGTAAACTTACTGCTAAGGGTGCTGCTCTGAATTTTGTGGCGCCTATTTTGAAGAGTGGCAAGCCTGTAGCTCAGATCCAGGCAGATGAAATTGCAGCAGGTAACTCCAAATGGTGCAATGCAATTATATTCTATGTTGTTGGTTTTTATCCTACAATTGCTGCTGTGCATAAATTCATTGCTCAAAACTGGAGTAATTTTGCTAAACCTGAGATATTTTGGCATGATGATGGTTATTTTATAATCAATCTGTGTTCAAATGATGATAAGAATGCTGTTCTGAGCTCAGGACCTCATATGTTTAATAATAAGCCTGCTATTGTTAAACCATGGACTGATAAGTTCAATTTTCAAGCTGAGATACTTAGAACAGTACCTCTATGGGTTAGATTTCCTAATTTGCCTTTGAATTGCTGGGGTACTGAAACGCTAAGCAGAATTGGTAGTACAATTGGAGTGCCTTTGTATGCTGATGAATGTACTACTAGACAACTCAGAGTTTCATTTGCTAGGGTGCTTATAGAAGTTGATATAACTAGACCTCTCCCAGCTAGTATTACTGTTGAAAGCCCTATGGGGGAAACACTTGATTTGAAAGTGTTCTTTGAATGGTCCCCACCCTATTGTAAGAAGTGTGATAAAGTGGGACATGACTGTTCTGCTCCTAAAGTTAAGCTTAGACCTAAACAGGCTATGTCTCAGCCAGCTAAACCACAAGAGAAGGTTTGGGTTCAGAAGCAGCCTGCTCCAGTTCCTGTTCCATCTGTAGCTCCTGCTCAGGTTCAAAGAAAGGACCAACATGATGCTCAGCTTACCCCTGCTCATACCTCTTTTGCTGCTAACTCTGATGCTGATTGGAGAGTGGTAAGCAAAAGAGCTAGGTCTCATGTTGCTGATACTCATCAGAATTTACCTAGAACTAACAATGCTTATTCTACTCTATTGGAAGATGAAATTGCTGAGGCAATTCCTATTGGGGGTGATGGTAATCCCCCTCTGGTGTCATGATTATTGCATCTTGGAACATAAGGGGTCTTAATGATCCCAATATAGTGACTGTTGTTAAGCAGTTACTCAGAGATCACTCTATTGATGTTATGGCTATTTTGAAACTAAAGTTAAACTCCAGAAATTTGAAGCTATAAAAAAGAAATTTGGAAGAGCTTGGGAGTGGGTTTGCAATTATTCTTACTCTCCCAAGGGTAGGATCTGGGTTGGCTGGAAACCAGATGTTGTTGCTTTGGATGTTATTGCTGTTACTGAACAGTTTATCCATGCTGTCATATCTACTAAGGATTTCCAGCATCAAATTGCTTGTACCTTTGTCTATGGGCTGCACTCTATTCAACATAGAGTTCCCCTTTGGAATGGTATCAAAGGTTTGGGTAGTATCCAACTGCCTTGGCTTTGTATTGGGGATTTCAATTCTGTCTTGTATTCTCAAGATAGGCTTAATGGGAATCCAGTTACAGACTATGAGGTTAAGGATTTCCAGGAATTGATTCATGACTTGGATCTTGTTGAAATTAAAAGTAAGGGTCTCTTTTACTCTTGGAATAATAAAGGTCATGGGCTGGATAGAATTGCTACCAGGATTGATAGGGGTATGGTAAATGAGGCTTGGTTGATGGTTTATGGTCATACTGAGGATATCTATCTATCTCCATCTCTGTCAGATCACAGTCCTATTTTGGTGGATTTGGTTCCTTCTGTTGCTGGCAAGGGTAAACCCTTTAGATTTTTGAATTGCCTTGCTTCTCATAAGGATTTCCAGGAAGTTGTGGCTTCTTACTGGAATGTCAATGTTTCTGGTAACTCTATGATGCAAGTTTGGAAGAAATTGAAATTTGTTAAGTGTGGCCTTAAGATGTTAAACACTAACCATTTCACTAAAATCACTGACAGATTGGAAGCTGCTAAGTCTCATCTTGCTGAGGTTCAAACTCAGTTGGCTGCAGACTTTACTAATGTTGCTCTTCAGAATCAAGAAGCTGCTGGAATTGAAAAAGTGAAGTATTGGATGGATACTTATGAAAGTATCTTAAAGCAAAAGTCAAGGGTTGACTGGATCAAGCTTGGTGATTCTAACACTCATTATTTCTTTTCTATGCTTAAGCACAGACAGAGCAGGAACAGAATTGACTCTATCTATAATACTGCTGATGTTTTGTTGAAGGATCCAGATTTGGTTCAAGGTGAAATTCTCAAATTCTATCAGAATCTTTTAGGTTCTGCTGCTGATACTCTTCCAGCTGTTGATGTTGCTATTGTTAGGGCAGGGAAGCAGCTTGCTGCTGATGATATTGATGTTCTATCTGCTCCTGTTACCTATGCTGAAATTGACCAGGCTTTAGCCAATATTGGAGAGGACAAAGCTCCTGGAATTGATGGATTTAATGCTGTTTTCTTCAAACAGGCTTGGAACAAGGTGAAATTTGATGTTTACAAGGCTGTTATAGAATTCTTTGATACTGGTATTCTGGAGAAAGCATGGAGTTGTACAACTCTTACTTTGGTTCCAAAGGTTCATAATCCTTCTTATGTTAAGGAATACAGGCCTATTGCTTGCTGCACCCTAGTCTATAAACTGATTGCTAAGGTTATAACTGCTAGGCTGGCAAGAGTGGTGGGTTCTGTTGTTAATGATGCTCAGGCTGGGTTCATCCCTGGTAAACATATTGGAGACAACATTTTGCTTGCTACTGAGTTGATCAAGGGGTATACTCACAAGTTTGTTACTCCTAGGTGTATGTTGAAAATTGATCTCAGGAAAGCTTATGACTCAATTGAATGGGGGTTCCTTGAGACTATGCTTGGTGAGTTGGGTTTCCCCCACAGGGTAATAACTTGGATTATGGCTTGTATAACTTCTGTCTCTTATTCAGTCATGATTAATGGATACCCTTCAGTTCCTTTTCAAGCAAAGAAAGGATTGAGACAAGGGGATCCTATGTCTCCCTTTCTTTTTGCCTTGTGTATGGAGTATCTGTCTAGATGTCTGCAGAATATGGTTAAGAATCCAGACTTTAATTTTCATCCTAGGTGTGAGAAACTTGGGATTACTCATTTGATGTTTGCAGATGACCTGCTATTATTTGCTAGAGCTGACTTAGGCTCAGTGAAGCTTTTGTTTGAGGCTTTCCAGAAGTTTTCTAGAGCTTCTGGTTTAGCTGCAAATTTGGATAAGAGTGATGCTTATTTTGGGGGTATCTCTGATCATGATAGGTGTGAACTTCAGGGTATTTTGGGAATGGCTAATGGAACTCTTCCTTTTAAATACCTTGGTGTGCCTCTCTCCTCCAAGAAGCTTACCATTGCTGATTGCAGGCCCTTGATTGACAAGATTACAGGCAGAATTGACACTTGGGCTGCTAAGCATCTATCTTATGCTGGTAGATTACAGGTAATTAAAAGTATTCTTTTTGGGGTTCAAGCTTTCTGGGCCCAGATCTTTGTTCTCCCAAAGAAAATCATTAGAGAAATGGATTCTAGGTTCAGATGTTTCTTATGGACTGGAAAAGGCAACCCCACAAAGAAAGCTCTTGTTGCTTGGAGCTTTATGTGCCTCCCCAATTCATGTGGAGGTTGGAATTTAGTTTCCTTAGCAGACTGGAACAAAGCAGCTATTACTAAGGTGCTTTGAGACCTTGCTAGCAAATCTGACACCCTATGGGTTAAATGGGTTCACACTTATTATTTTGCAGGCAAGTCTTTTTGGACTGCTGCTATTCCTAACAAGGCTTCTTGGATTTTGAAAAAGATCCTTGGAAGTAGAGATATTGTGAATAATATTGGTGGGTGGGATAATGTTACTGTCAATGGCAAGATGCAAATTAAGAGACTTTACAGTATCATTAAGCCTCAGGGTCCTAGAGTTCCCTGGAAGAGAATCACTTGCAACAATCAAGCTTCACCAAAGAGTATTTTCATCACCTGGCTTGCTATTCTGGGTAGACTGGTTACTAAGGACAGGCTTTTAGTATGGCAGATTCCTTGTGACCCTTGCTGTTTCTTTTGTGCTGGTGCAAATGAAAATGTGAACCATTTATTCTTTGAATGCAGTTACTCAAATGAAATCTGGATTTCAATGCTGCAAAAATTGGGTTTCTCTAGGCAGATTTCTAGTTTTGCTGGTGAGCTGCAATGGATTGCAAAGTGCTGCAGGAAAACTGATGTTAGGAGCAAACTTATTGTGATGTGCTTTTCTGAGACTGTCTATAATATATGGCTGCAGAGGAATGCTTTGATGTTTACAGGAAGCTGCAAGTCATCTTCTGATTTAGTTAAGGAAATTATATTTCTTGTTGCTTGCAGATGTAATAGCTCTGACAGATATATGCTGTATTCTGTTTAGTTTGTTGTCCTGGTCCTTGTACTTAGTACCCTTCCTAGAAGGTGCCTAAGTTCCTGAGTCCAGTAGGTGGTTATGGTTCTCCCTGGAACCCTTCCTAGAAGGTGGCTGGGCTTGAACTGTAACCTGTTTGCTTTTGCTGTGGTATTGGTTTGGCCTTGGGTCATGTGGTGTTTTGGGTGTTACAGCTTAGCTCTACTGTAAGTTGTAATTTTCTCTTTGGTAATAAACTCTTTTATTTATCAAAAAAAAAAGTGAAACACATTCAAACAAAGCTTTATGAATTAAATGAAAGTCAAATGCATTCAACAAAGCTAATTGAGTCAAATAAATGTCAAACACTTTTAACAAAGCTTTTAGAATCAAATGAAAGTCAAACATATCAAACAAAGCTTTTTCAATCAAATGAAATTCAAATACATTCAACAAAGCTAATTGAGTGAAATGAAAGTCAAACACTTTCAACAAAGGTTTTAGAATGAAATGAAAGTCAAATACATTCAAACAAAGTTTTTTGAATCATATGAGCGTCAATTGCATTCCACAATGGTAACTGAGTCAAATGAAAGCCAAACACATTCAACAAAGCTAATTGAGTCATATGAAAGTCAAACACATTCAAACAAAGCTTTTTGAATCAGTGAAAGTCAAATGCATTCAACAAAGCTAGTTGAGTCAAATGAAAGTCAAACACATTAAATAAAGCTAATTGAGTAAAATGAAAGTCAAAAACATTCAAACAAAGCTTTTTGAATCAATATGAAAGTCAAATGCATTAAATAAAGCTAATTGAGTCAAATGAAAGTCTAACACTTTCAACAAACCTTTTAGAATCAAATGAAAGTCAAATATATTCAAACACAGCTTTTTGAATCAAATGAAAGTCAATTGCATTCCACAATGCTTATTGAGTCAAATGAAAGTCAAACACATTCAACAAAGTTAACTGAATCAAATGAAAGTTAAACACATTCAAACAAAGCTTTTTGAATCAAATGAAATCCAAATGCATTCAACAAAGCTAATTGAGTCAAATGAATGTCAAACACATTCAAGAAAGCTAATTGAGTCAAATGAAAGTCAAACACATTCAAACAAAGCTTTTTGAATCAAATGAAAGTCAAATGCATTCAACAAAGCTAATTATGTCAAATGAAAGTCAAACACTTTCAATAAAGCTTTTAGAATCAGATGAAAGTCAAATACATTCAAACAAAGCTTTTAGAATCAAATGAAAGTCAATTGCATTCCACAATGCTAATTGAGTCAAATGAAAGCCAAACACATTCAACAAAGCTAATTGGGTCATATGAAAGTCAAACACATTCAAACAAAGCTTTTTGAATCAAAATGAAAGTCAAATGCATTAAATAAAGCTAATTGAGTCAAATGAAAGTCAAACACTTTCAACAAACCTTTTAGAATCAAATGAAAGTCAAATACATTCAAACAAAGCTTTTCGAATCAAATTAAAGTCAATTGCATTCCACAATGCTAATTGAGTCAAATGACAGTCAAACACATTCAACAAAGCTAATTGAGTCAAATGAAAGTCAAACACATTCAAACAAAACTTGTTGAATCAAATGAAAGTCAAACGCATTCAACAAAGCTAATTGAGTGAAATGAAAGTCAAACACTTTCAACAAATCTTTTAGAATGAAATGAAAGTGAAATACATTCAAACAAAGCTTTTTGAATCAAATGAACGTCATTTGCATTCCACAATGGTAATTGAGTTAAATGAAAGCTAAACACATTCAACAAAGCTTATTGAGTCATATGAAAGTCAAACACATTCAAATAAAGCTTTTTGAATCAGTGAAAGTGAAATGCATTCAACAAAGCTAATTGAGTCAAATGAAAGTTAAACACATTCAAGCAAAGCTTTTTTGAATCAAAATGAAAGCCAACTGAATTAAACAAAGCTAATTGAGTCAAATGAAGTTCAAACAGTTTCAACAAACCTTTTAAAATCAAATGAAAGTTAAATATATTCAAACAAAGCTTTTTGAATCAAATGAAAGTCAATTGCATTCAACAAAGCTTATTAAGTCAAATGAAAGTCAAACTCATTCAACAAAGCTAATTGAGTCAAATGAAAGTGAAACACATTCAAACAAAGCTTTATGAATTAAATGAAAGTCATATGCATTCAACAAAGCTAATTGAGTCAAATAAATGTCAAACACTTTCAGCAAAGCTTTTAGAATTAAATGAAAGTCAAACATATAAAACAAAGCTTTTTGAATCAAATGAAAGTCAAATGCATTCAACAAAGCTAATTGAGTCAAATGAAAGTCAAACACTTTCAACGAAGGTTTTAGAATGAAATGAAAGTCAAATACATTCAAACAAAGCTTTTTGAATCATATGAACGTCAATTGCATTCCACAATGGTAATTTAGTCAAATGAAAGCCAAACACATTCAACAAAGCTAATTGAGTCATATGAAAGTCTAACACATTCAAACAAATCTTTTTAAATCAAAATGAAAGTTAAATGCATTAAACAAAGCTAATTGAGTCAAATTAAAGTCAAACACTTTCAACAAACCTTTTAGAATCAAATGAAAGTCAAATATATTGAAACAAAGCTTTTTGAATCAAATAAAAGTCAATTGCAATCCACAATGCTAATTGAGTCAAATAAAAGTCAAACACATTCAACAAAGCTAATTGAGTCAAATGAAAGTGAAACACATTCAAACAAAGCTTTTTGAATCAAATGAAAGCCAAATGCATTCAACAAAGCTAATTGAGTCAAATGAATGTCAAACACTGATGAGTGACATTTTTGGTACTCATTTGGTTCCTTTTTGGATGATTTTTATTTCATTTTATCTCTCTTATCTTTAGTTTTCCTTGGTTTTATTCTTGTTTTCCTCATTTTATGCTTTTTGTAGTTTATTTCTCTTTTTCATGTCTTTTTCTAGTTTATTTGTTATTTTTCTCTTTTACTTGTTTTTTTTATCTTTTGCTTGTAGGTGGTAATCGATTGTCCAAGAATTCCCGAGCCTCCTCTCTACGATTTTTCATTGCTTTTATGCCTAGAGAAGGTGCAAGAAGTTTCAAGTCAAAGGTGGATTCAAGGGGCAAGCTTCAAGGCTTTGTTTATGCCTTATTCATGGCTTTCATTCTTCAAGAAGTTCAAGAAAGTTTCTACCCACCTTGTCCTCCATCATCATCATCCTAGGTGCGTGCATCACTTGAGCTAGGACGAAGAGAAGAAGGGGAGGAAACCTAGCTATGTGGGGGCGCACACAGGGAGTGTGCGGCCGCACATTGGTCGTGTGCGGCCGCACACCAGGTGCGTGCGGGCGCACATGCCTGGGTGTGTCCCGTGCGCACCTTTCTCCCTTCTCCGAGCGCCCGCACTTACGAGGGTCTATTTTTGGGCGTCATCACCGACCTCCTCCTTGTATATATAGTTATTTCTACCTATTTTTAGAGAGGAAGTTTTAGATTGAATTAGATAGTTAGTTTTTGAAGAATTTTTAGAGAGAGAAACTCAATAACTAGAGAGAGAAACTCATGATCTTTGGTGTTTGTTCAAGAATTCATCATTGTATTTGATCTTTTGATCAAAGTTTTGTAAGGATCTTCTTCTTAATCTCAATTCAAGTTTGATTTTAGTTGATTTCATTAGTTTTTCATGTTGTTGATGATTGATTTGGTTATTGATTGAATTTTGATTGATTTTGATTGATTGTTGATTTAATCTTTGAATTCAAGCATGTTGATGATGAATTTGATGAATGTTGTAGTTTTGATCTCCATTTCTATGGCTAGTGAGTAGTTCCCTAGCTAGGGAGATGGTGAAGCACGCTTGAATGATGGAATAGTGTAATTTGGGGATAATTGATGGAGTTGATGATATGATTAAATTGGTTGATTTTTCATGTGCATGTGTGTGATTAATTGAGGTTTGGCCATCTTTGATTAATACACTAGATTGCATTGTAAGCTTGCTAAGATACGGACAATTGATTAGTAGACTTGCAATTTCACGATTGAGGTGCTTTGTTATGTTCCCTAGTTAGTGTTTAGCGTAGTTGACGCTAGTTAGACCTCTAGGTGAACCACCTTAGCATGCTCTTTTGGATACATGATAATTTTCCCTCATATCGATTGACTTAGTCGGTTTGCCCTCCCAAATTACCAATTCCATTGTGAATGTATGTGGATCCATTGCCCTAGTGTTTTAGATCGATTAAATACAAGTTTGCATACCTAGTTTAGACCTAGTTCTACTTCAAACCCCTTTTGTTTCCGAAATAGCTTGATCTAAACTTCGTGCACTTAACATCATTCCCTTGGGATTCGACCTTGACTTGCCGCTACACTAATAGGGGTTGGTTAAGCTATAAATATTGTTTGATAGGGCGAGGTGGTAGCCCAACGACCTACCGTTCTCCGCCACATCAAAATGGCGCCGTTGCCGGGGAATGGTGCTTGAGTGTATGTTGTTTTTGAGTCTATTTCATTTTGATAAAATACAAAAAGATTTTACACTTAGGCTACACTTGTAGCCGTGCTACTAATATTGTCTTTAAGTTTTGTGTGTGTAGATCCCAAATCATGGGAAGTAATTCAAGAGTTACCTTGAAGGAGCTTGGAGTGCCCGGGGCTGATAGGTATGAGAGCGCCATAGCTCCACCTATATCACCGGAGAATGACTTTGAAATTAGGCCGGAAATGATCACCCTAATTCAGAGGAGACAATATGGTGGGGCAAAGAACGAGAGCCCATTGAACCATCTTAAGGAGTTTGAAAAATATTGCAACACTATCAATGTCAATGGAGTTTCTCAAGAGTTTATCCGCCTTAAGTTGTTCCCTTTCTCTCTCATAGGAAGATCCTTGGAATGGCTAGACAAATAAGTGAAGCCCAATTCCTTGAAGACATGGGATGATGTCACAAAGGCTTTCTTGTCCCGTTTCTACCCACCAAAGAAGACGGCGGAGGCTAGAGCCTTAATCCAAAGTTTTAAGCAATTGCCTAGAGAGAATCTCTATGAACCATGGGAGAGATACAAGGACTACCAAAGGGAATGCCCTCACCACGGAATTCCAACATATCAGGTGATCCAAATCTTCTATAGAGGTTTGAGCTTTCAAGGTAGATCGAGCCTAGATGCCGGAGCCGGAGGGCCAATCATGAACAAGATGGAAGAAGAGGTTGTGGATGTAATAGATGATGTGGTAAGGAATTACATGGATTGGCATGATGTAGAGAGGGAATCGGCAAGCACAAGTTGCTCAACCGATCAATCTTATGTCATCAACGAATTGTCCACAATGGTCTCGGAGTTAGGAAAGGAGATGAATTCTCTCAAGAACAAGCTCGAGAGTCCTTCACAAGGTTCTAGTCTTCCCTCCCAATTTAAGGGGAGAGGTACATCTTCCTACTCTAACCCTCCTTTTGCTTCTTGTTGCGTGATTAGAGAATGCTTGGTTTGTGATATGTGTGGAAAGAATGATCATGATGCTTCTAATTGCTCCAATGTTCCTTGTGATAGATATGATGGATATGAGAATGTGCATGTGAATTGTGATGATAATAATGATTTTGGACCTAGATTTAATGCTCAAAAGATTGTTGGGAATAGGAATTATCACAATAATGGGAGCTATGATAATTACAACCAAAAGAGTGGCAATGGTAACCGTGTGACCCAAGCATTTTGTGGTAACCATAGCAACTTTTGTTGTAATGATCAAAGCTATGGCCAAGAATATGGGGATCATGATCAAGGTTATGGTAACCATAATCAAAATTCCGGCCAAAATCATGGTAAGGGTAATAGGAGTAATCAAAGTAGGGAAAATTTTCAAAATGATGTTCAAAGAGATACCCCACCTCAAATTACTCCAAGGACTCAAAACCAAGGTGATGATTTCTTTACTCAACAATCCCAATTGAATAGGCTAGAAAATTTCATTATGGATCAATCTAGGATGTTGAATGAATTCACATTGTCTTGTAACAAAATGTTTGAGGTCCTATTTACTCATGGAAAGATGCTTGAGAACCAAATTGTTCAACTAGCCACCCCTTTGAAAGATTGTGCTAGTCCATCTCTTTTTCCCTCACAAGAAGTTGATTCTAGGGAACCGATGTGTGCTATGACCACTAGGAGTGGTAAGGTCCTTAAAGAGAGTGTTCCTAAGAAAAGTAAGGAGAGTGAAAAAGAGAATGATTTGAGTGAAGAGAATAAGAATGAAGAGCCTAGCAAGATGAGTGAGGATTCCAATGATAAGCCTAAGGAGAAAGAGCGGAAGCAAGATGAGGTTTACAAACCTAGACTTCCTTACCCCCAAAAGCACACTAGGCATAAATTGGATGAGCAATTTGGGAAATTCATCGACATGCTTAAGCAACTTCATCTTACTCTTCCTTTTACCGATGTTGTAGAACAAATGCCAAACTATGCTAAGTTTCTTAAGGAAATTTTGAGCAGTAAGAGAGATTGAAATTTGGTGGAACCGGCGAATCTAGGGGAGTGCTTTAGTGCCTTTTTTCAAAGTGACCTACCCCAAAAGTTGAAGGATCCCGGAAATTTCTCCATACCTTGCAAAATTAAAGGAAAATTGTTTCAAAATGCTCTTTGTGATCTTGGTGCTAGTGTTAGTATCATGCCTTATTCCGTTTTTAAGAAACTTAAGCTAGGTGAACTTCTTCCATCCAAAATGACCCTTCAATTGGCCGATCGGTCTATCAAGTTTCCTAAGGGGAGAGTTGAGGATGTTCCTCTCAAGATAGGAGAGTTTACCATTCCCGTTGATTTCATTGTGCTTGAGATTGCGGAAGATGACCATATCCCTATCATCTTAGGAAGGCCTTTCTTAGACACTTCGGGAGCCTTGATAGATGTTAAGAGAGGTCGTATTACCTTAAGAATTGGTAAGAATGAGGAAAGTTTTGATTTGAAACCAACACATGAGTCTTTGTCCCTTGTAAAAGGAATTATGTGTGTTAATTCCCCTCGCCCTATTGATGATGTATGCACTATTGATTCTTCACATACCGATTTTCTTGAGAATTATGATAATGTGCTTTTGAGTTGTGATAGCAAGAAGGTTAGTGAAGATAAAGTGATGATTCCCAAGCTTATGGACGAGGAGGAAGTTGATATTCCTCATTGGTTTGAACTCCATCCTCAAGATGAAGGTGATCTTTCTATGAGTTTAGATGGTGAAGGACCATTTACGAAGAAAAACAAGGCAAAGAAAAGAGCACGAGCTTCTTAGAAAAAGAGAAAGAGAATGAAGTTGAGGAAAGAAAAGCTCGCATTCGAACGGTCTTTGCATGAAAGCTTATCAAGCAACAACGGAAAGTTGCTAGAAGATGAAGAGGAATTTGTTCTTTCTACTACCTTGAAGAAGGTGGTGTTCTTTGACCCTCCATGATTTGGAGGAAGGGTCGAGCTTAGGACCTTAAGCAAGCGCTTCTCGGGAGGCAACCCGGAGATTCTAACTTTTCCTTTTGATTTTTGAATTTTCTTATTTTTGTTTCTTTTATTACTTTTTCTTTGCTTTCACTTTTCTACTTGTTTGGATTTTTAGGATGAACTTTGCGAGATTGGATTTCTTCAAGAATGCATGGTGAATGGAAGGTGTTCGTGGCGCATATCATATTTTGTTCGATTCCAATCGAAATTCGAGGTAAAAGGGGTAAGAATTTTAGAGAGGTAAGATAGGAATTTCATGTTTTAAAGGTTGGAGGAAGTTGATACTTAGTGAATTTTTGAGGTGTGCACATTAATTTTCAACTTTGAGGACTTTGAAAATGATTTTAGCTACTGCCTATGTTGTTCCTCATCACCATCATGATTCATGTGCGCACCAAAATAGGCAGTAAGTATCAAATTTTTGAGAAAAAGGAGGGAAGGGGCATGAACAGGGATGTGCGGCCGCACACGAGGCATGTGCGGGCGCACAGCCTGCGTGTGCGGGCGCACACCAGTCTTGTGCGGCCGCACATGGCTGGACGTGCCATATAACTTCTTCTTCCTCCTTTTTCCCCTCATTTCCTCATTGCATCTCCTTCCTCACGAGCATTCCCCCTTTCAAAACCCTCCTCACTTGTGCACACTCCTCACTCACCATTCACCATCAAAAATCCCTTGGATCCAAATCTTGTAGTTTAGTTTAGTTGTTTAGTTTGCTTTTATTTCCTTTAGTTGTGTATATTACTTGCTTTGTTTATTTTCTTTTATTTGTTGTTTTCTTTTCTTTGTTTTGAAGTTACTAACCATTTTCTTTGTTCATAGTGTCTTTTATTTCTTTTTCTCACTTGGTTCCTTGAAGAGCTTATGGATATGGAATGCTACGAAGTGGTTTCTTATTGCTTCGTTTATTTTTGCTATGCTTGGAATCCCGGTGAGACCTTTCTTATTTTTCTCTTTATTTTCCTTGGTTGCATAGAATAGGATTAGTTTAGGAGAAGTTGAATGGTTCGAGGATGGATGCTTGTTAACACGTAATGTGTTTGGGATCGGTGACTTTGTTGTCTATCGATCACTTGTTTGTCGATTGGGATTTTTATGTGTTTAACATTCTTTCTAGACCTTTGCATGCTTTTCTCCTATGTTTTCCGTTCCTATGTCTCCATTTTTCTTTTCTTTTACTTTCTTTTACTTTACCTTTTTCTTTTATTTTCTTTTATTTTTCCTTTTTATTTTTGATGTGATTTTGAGGCATTGTTTTTCATTTCTTTTCTTTTGAAATGAACATTGTACATTGGACTTGTCTTTTGCATGACTTTCTTCCTAGGTTGTAAAGGTATGCACGGTTTGAGACTATGTTTGGTTAACTCTAGGATAGTGTATGCTAGGGTAGTTGGTTTGAACTAGGAGGATCATGAAGCCGGATTCTACTTGTTTGTGGTATGTTGGTAGTTGCTTCCTATAGTTGATTTGACACCATTGGTGAGTTTTTGCCACAACCTTGTGAGGTTACTTGTTTTTCTAGCCTTCAACATTCCTTGTATGAGCGGCGTGGATCCTTGACTATGCAAACCTAATCTAATAAAGCTTGATGTATGATTCTCAAACACGAGACCGAACTATCTAGGAAGGACAAAGGCACATTTTTCGGGGTGGTACTTTCATTTTTACTATGTTTTGTTATTTTCTTTTATTTTTGGGTTTACATTTGCCTTCTTGCAACCATTTGAGCCTAATCCCTTCTTTTCAAGCCACATCTTTAGTTATTTGACCTTTTGTTTCATTTTCTACTTTTCTTGATTTTTGTGAAGCAATATGATCATTTGAGATGAAATTTGTGGTGGTTAAGTTGGAAATTTTGGTTTTTATGAAAGCAAGATTATGTTTTGATTTCTTTGTGAATAATGGCATTTGAGTTTGAGTAAAAGCTGTCCTATGTTATAAAAGGCATGGACAAATAAGTGCAAAAGTTGTAAAAGCCGTCCAAAGTTAAAAAAGGAAAGGACTTTGCAATTACTTTAAAAAAACAAAAAAAAATGTGAAAAAAGAAAAATTCAAAAACATTTTGATGTGAGTTTTCTCCCTTTTTGAGCATTGAGGACAATGCTCCATTTTAGCTTGGGGGAGAAGCGTTCTCACGCTTTTTGTATATATTTTTGTGTGTATAGCTTCGAGTAAGCTTGAGGGTGTTGTTTTTGTTTGGTGACAACTTAGTCTTGGTGTAAAGATATGCGCAATCTTTGCTTCACTATTAGGAATATCACCAAACTTTTAAATTTTTAGCCTACCTTCACCCTTTATGCCTTACGTTACAACCTTGGGGAAAGACCTTTCGACCTAGATAGTTGAGTCACTATTCGGGGGAGGGCATCATGGGTCATTGCCTAAGGAAAGGGGATGCATAGTCAAGATGTCGAGTAGCCTAATAATATTTCTTTTTCCGGTTCCTTCGAGGAATCATTGGGACACTCACTAAAGGGAGATTTGAGACTAGTGGGAAGAACGCGGTAAGATTGTTTGGGATGAAGGTGAATTGTGATAACTAGTTCCTATGCCTAGCATACCCTATGTTTCAATCAACCTTGGATATCTTGAAACGTGCATACCTTAACTACTTGAGAAAGATTGTCATTCATTTGCTTTATAGTTTTTATGTTGATTCATTTCGTAGAGGTTTGTTTTTTTCTTTTATTTTTCTTTCTTTTAATTCTTTGGTTTGCCTCATTGATGTTTGGTTGAGAGTTATGGGTCAAACTCTTAGGATACCCTTACGAGACCTCACTCGTCCTCATAGGCGACTTTGGGGTTTAAAGGGCTTGTTGTAGCTAAAAACAACCGTGATTCCTACGACAATGAGTATTAGTGTATATTCTTATCTTGAGTCTTTCTTTTTCGTTTTTAATAAAATTTTCATCCTCTCTTTTCCTTGCTTTGTTTTGCTCGAGGACGAGAAAAAGTTTAGCTTGGGGGAATTTGATGAGTGACATTTTTGGCACTCATTTGGTTCCTTTTTGGATGATTTTTATTTCATTTTATCTCTCTTTTCTTTAGTTTTCCTTGGTTTTATTCTTGTTTTCCTCATTTTATGCTTTTTGTAGTTTATTTCTCTTTTTCACGTCTTTTCCTAGTTTATTTGTTATTTTTCTCTTTTACTTGTTTTTTTTATCTTTTGCTTGTAGGTGGTAATCGATTGTCCAAGAATTCCCGAGCCTCCTCTCTACGATTTTTCATTGCTTTTATGCCTGGAGAAGGTGCAAGAAGTTTCGAGTCAAAGGTGGATTCAAGGGGCAAGCTTCAAGGCTTTGTTTATGCCTTATTCATGGCTTTCATTCTTCAAGAAGTTCAAGAAAGTTTCTGCCCACCTTGTCCTCCATCATCATCATCCTAGGTGCGTGCATCACTTGAGCTAGGACGAAGAGAAGAAGGGGAGGAAACCTAGCTATGTGCGGGCGCACACAGGGAGTGTGCGGCCGCACATTGGTCGTGTGCGGCCGCACACCAGGTGCGTGCGGGTGCACATTCCTGGGTGTGTCCCGTGCGCACCTTTCTCCCTCCTCCGAGCGCCCGCACTTACGAGGGTCTATTTTTGGGCGTCATCACCGACCTCCTCCTTGTATATATAGTTATTTCTACCTATTTTTAGAGAGGAAGTTTTAGATTGAATTAGATAGTTAGTTTTTGAAGAATTTTTAGAGAGAGAAACTCAAGAACTAGAGAGAGAAACTCATGATCTTTGGTGTTTGTTCAAGAATTCATCATTGTATTTGATCTTTTGATCAAAGTTTTGTAAGGATCTTCTTCTTAATCTCAATTCAAGTTTGATTTTAGTTGATTTCATTAGTTTTTCATGTTGTTGATGATTGATTTGGTTATTGATTGAATTTTTATTGATTTTGATTGATTGTTGATTCAATCTTTGAATTCAAGCATGTTGATGATGAATTTGATGAATGTTGTAGTTTTGATCTCCATTTCTATGGCTAGTGAGTAGTTCCCTAGCTAGGGAGATGGTGAAGCATGCTTGAATGATGGAATAGTGTAATTTGGGGATAATTGATGGAGTTGATGATATGATTAAATTGGTTGATTTTTCATGTGCATGTGTGTGATTAATTGAGGTTTGGCCATCTTTGATTAATACACTAGATTGCATTGTAAGCTTGCTAAGATACGGACAATTGATTTGTAGACTTGCAATTTCACGATTGAGGTGCTTTGTTATGTTCCCTAGTTAGTGTTTAGCGTAGTTGACGCTAGTTAGACCTCTAGGTGAACCACCTTAGCATGCTCTTTTGGATACATGATAATTTTCCCTCATATCGATTGACTTAGTCGGTTTGCCCTCCCAAATTACCAATTCCATTGTGAATGTATGTGGATCCATTGCCCTAGTGTTTTAGATCGATTAAATTCAAGTTTGCATACCTAGTTTAGACCTAGTTCTACTTCAAACCCCTTTTGTTTCCAAAATAGCTTGATCTAAACTTCGTGCACTTAACATCATTCCCTTGGGATTCGACCTTGACTTCCCGCTACACTAATAGGGGTTGGTTAAGCTATAAATATTGTTTGATAGGGCGAGGTGGTAGCCCAACGACCTACCATTCTCTGCCACATCAAACACATTCAAGAAAGCTGGTTGAGTCAAATAAAAGTCAAACACATTCAAACAAAGCTTTTTGAATCAAATGAAAGTCAAATGCATTCAACAAAGCTTATTGTGTCAAATGAAAGTCAAACACTTTCAACAAAGTATTTAGAATCAAATGAAAGTCAAATACATTCAATCAAAGCTTTTTGATTCAAATGAAAGTCAATTGCATTCCACAATGCTAATTAAGTCAAATGAAAGTCAAACACATTCAACAAAGCTAATTAAGTCAAATGAAAGTGAAACACATTCAAACAAAGCTTTTTGAATCAAATGAAAGTCAAATGTATTCAACAAAGCTAATTGAGTCAAGTAAAAGTCAAACACTTTCAACAAAGCTTTTAGAATCAAATGAAAGTCAAACACATTCAAACAAAGCTTTTTAAATCAAATGAAAGTCAAATGCATTCAACAAAGCTAATTGAGTCAAATGAAAGTCAAACACATTCAAACAAAGCTTTTTGAATCAAATGAAAGTCAAATGCATTCAACAACGCTAATTGTGTCAAATGAAAGTCAAACACTTTCAACAAAGCTTTTAGAATTAAATGAAAGTCAAATACATTCAAACAAAGCTTTTTGATTCAAATGAAAGTCAATTGCATTCCACAATGCTAATTAAGTCAAATGAAAGTTAAACACATTCAACAAAGCTAATTGAGTCAAATGAAAGTGATACACATTCAAACAAAGCTTTTTGAATCAAATGAAAGTCAAATGCATTCAACAAAGCTAATTGAATCAAAAAAAAGTCAAACACTTTCAACGAAGCTTTTTAGAACCAAATGAAAGTCAAACATATCAAAAAAAGCTTTTTCAATCAAATGAAAGTCAAATGCATTCAACAAAGCTAATTGAGTCAAATGAAAGTCAAACACTTTTAACAAAGCTTTTAGAATCAAATGAAAGTCAAATACATTCAGCCAAAGCTTTTCGAATCAAATCAAAGTCAATTGCATTCCACAATGCTAATTGAGTCAAATGAAAGTCAAACACATTCAACAAAGCTAATTGAGTCAAATGAAAGTCAAACACATTCAAACAAAACTTTTTGTATCAAATGAAAGTCAAATGCATTCAACAAAGCTAATTGAGTGAAATGAAAGTCAAACACTTTCAACAAAGCTTTTAGAATGAAATGAAAGTCAAATACATTCAAACAAAGCTTTTTGAATCAAATGAATGTCAATTGCATTCCACAATGGTAATTGAGTCAAATGAAAGCCAAACACATTCAACAAAGCTAATTGAGTCATATGAAAGTCAAACGCATTCAAATAAAGCTTTTTGAATCAGTGAAAGTCAAATGCATTCAACAAGGCTAATTGAGTCAAATGAAAGTCAAACACATTCAAGCAAAGCTTTTTTGAATCAAAATGAAAGTCAAATGCATTAAACAAAGCTAATTGAGTCAAATGAAAGTCAAACAGTTTCAACAAACCTTTTAGAATCAAATGAAAGTTAAATATATTCAAACAAAGCTTTTTGAATCGAATGAAAGTCAATTGCATTCCACAATGCTAATTGAGTCAAATGAAAGTCAAACACATTCAACAAAGCTAATTGAGTCAAATGGTAGTGAAACACATTCAAACAAAGCTTTTTGAATAAAATGAAAGCCAAATGCATTCAACAAAGCTAATTGAGTCAAATGAAAGTGAAACACTTTTAACAAAGCGTTTAGAATCAAAAGATAGCCAAAAATATCAAACAAAGCTTTTTGAATCAAATATGAAAGTCAAATGCATTAAACAAAGCTAATTGAGTCAAATGAAAGTCATACACATTCAAATAAAGCTTATTGAATCAAATGAAGGTCAAATGCATTCAACAAAGCTTATTAAGTCAAATGAAATTCACACTCATTCAACAAAGCTAATTCAGTCAAATGAAAGTGAAACACAATTAAACAAAGCTTTATGAATTAAATGAAAGTCAAATGCATTCAACAAAGCTAATTGAGTCAAATAAATGTCAAACACTTTCAACAAAGCTTTTAGAATCAAATGAAAGTCAAACATATCAAACAAAGCTTTTTGAATCAAATGAAAGTCAAATGCATTCAACAAAGCTTATTGAGTCAAATGAAAGTCAAACACTTTCAACAAAGCTTTTAGAATGAAATGAAAGTCAAATACATTCAAACAAAGCTTTTTGAATAATATGAACGTCAATTGCATTCCACAATGGTAATTGAGTCAAATGAAAGCCAAACACATTCAACAAAGCTAATTGAGTCAAATGAAAGTCAAACACATTCAATAAAGCTAATTGAGCAAAATGAAAGTCAAAAACATACAATCAAAGCTTTTTGAATCAATATGAAAGTCAAATGCATTAAACAAAGCTAATTGAGTCAAATGAAAGTCTAACACTTTCAACAAACCTTTTAGAATCAAATGAAAGTCAAATATATTCAAACACAGCTTTTTTAATCAAATGAAAGTCAATTGCATTCCACAATGCTTATTGAGTCAAATGAAAGTCAAACACATTCAACAAAGCTAATTGAATCAAACGAAAGTTAAACACATTCAAACAAAGCTTTTTGAATCAAATGAAAGCCATATGCATTCAACAAAGCTAATTGAGTCAAATGAATGTCAAACACATTCAAGAAAGCTAATTGAGTCAAATGAAAGTCAAACACATTCAAACAAAGCTTTTTGAATCAAATGAAAGTCAAATGCATTCAACAAAGCTAATTATGTCAAATGAAAGTCAAACACTTTCAATAAAGCTTTTAGAATCAGATGAAGGTCAAATACATTCAAACAAAGCTTTTTGAATCAAATGAAAGTCAATTGCATTCCACAATGCTATTTGAGTCAAATGAAAGCCAAACACATCCAACAAAGCTAATTGAGTCATATGAAAGTCAAACACATTCAAATAAAGCTTTTTAAATCAAAATGAAAGTCAAATGCATTAAAAAAAGCTACTTGAGTCAAATGAAAGTCCAACACTTTCAACAAACCTTTTAGAATCAAATGATTTTCAAATATATTCAAACAAAGCTTTTTGAATCAAATGAAAGTCAATTGCATTCCACAATGCTAATTAAGTCAAATGAAAAGTCAAATGCATTCAACAAAGCTAATTGAGTCAAATAAAAGTCAAACACTTTCAACAAAGCTTTTAGAATCAAATGAAAGTAAAACACATTCAAACAAAGCTTTTAGAATCAAATGAAAGTCAAATGCATTCAACAAAGCTAATTGAGTCAAATGAAAGTCAAACACTTTCAACAAAGCTTTTTGAATCAAATGAAAGTCAAGTGCATTCAACAACGCTAATTGTGTCAAATGAAAGTCAAACACTTTCAACAAAGCTTTTAGAATTAAATGAAAGTCAAATACATTCAAACAAAGCTTTTTGAATCAAATGAAAGTCAAATGTATTCAACAAAGCTAATTGAGTCAAGTAAAAGTCAAACACTTTCAACAAAGCTTTTAGAATCAAATGAAAGTCAAACACATTCAAACAAAGCTTTTTAAATCAAATGAAAGTCAAATGCATTCAACAAAGCTAATTGAGTCAAATGGAAGTCAAATACATTCAAACAAAGCTTTTTGAATCAAATGAAAGTTAAATGCATTCAACAACGCTAATTGTGTCAAATGAAAGTCAAACACTTTCAACAAAGCTTTTAGAATTAAATGAAAGTCAAATACATTCAAACAAAGCTTTTTGATTCAAATGAAAGTCAATTGCATTCCACAATGCTAATTAAGTCAAATGAAAGTTAAACACATTCAACAAAGCTAATTGAGTCAAATGAAAGTGATACACATTCAAACAAAGCTTTTTGAATCAAATGAAAGTCAAATGCATTCAACAAAGCTAATTGAGTCAAATAAAAGTCAAACACTTTCAACGAAGCTTTTAGAACCAAATGAAAGTCAAACATATCAAAAAAAGCTTTTTCAATCAAATGAAAGTCAAATGCATTCAACAAAGCTAATTGAGTCAAATGAAAGTCAAACACTTTTAACAAAGCTTTTAGAATCAAATGAAAGTCAAATACATTCAGCCAAAGCTTTTCGAATCAAATCAAAGTCAATTGCATTCCATAATGCTAATTGAGTCAAATGAAAGTCAAACACATTCAACAAAGCTTTTAGAATCAAATGAAAGTCAAACATATCAAACAAAGCTTTTTGAATCAAATGAAAGTCAAATGCATTCAACAAAGCTTATTGAGTCAAATGAAAGTCAAACACTTTCAACAAAGCTTTTAGAATAAAATGAAAGTCAAATACATTCAAACAAAGCTTTTTGAATAATATGAACGTCAATTGCATTCCACAATGGTAATTGAGTCAAATGAAAGCCAAACACATTCAACAAAGCTAATTGAGTCAAATGAAAGTCAAACACATTCAATAAAGCTAATTGAGCAAAATGAAAGTCAAAAACATACAATCAAAGCTTTTTGAATCAATATGAAAGTCAAATGCATTAAACAAAGCTAATTGAGTCAAATGAAAGTCTAACACTTTCAACAAACCTTTTAGAATCAAATGAAAGTCAAATATATTCAAACACAACTTTTTTAATCAAATGAAAGTCAATTGCATTCCACAATGCTTATTGAGTCAAATGAAAGTCAAACACATTCAACAAAGCTAATTGAATCAAACGAAAGTTAAACACATTCAAACAAATCTTTTTGAATCAAATGAAAGCCATATGCATTCAACAAAGCTAATTGAGTCAAATGAATGTCAAACACATTCAAGAAAGCTAATTGAGTCAAATGAAAGTCAAACACATTCAAACAAAGCTTTTTGAATCAAATGAAAGTCAAATGCATTCAACAAAGCTAATTATGTCAAATGAAAGTCAAACACTTTCAATAAAGCTTTTAGAATCAGATGAAGGTCAAATACATTCAAACAAAGCTTTTTGAATCAAATGAAAGTCAATTGCATTCCACAATGCTAATTGAGTCAAATGAAAGCCAAACACATCCAACAAAGCTAATTGAGTCATATGAAAGTCAAACACATTCAAATAAATCTTTTTAAATCAAAATGAAAGTCAAATGCATTAAAAAAAGCTACTTGAGTCAAATGAAAGTCAAACACTTTCAACAAACCTTTTAGAATCAAATGAAAGTCAAATATATTCAAACAAAGCTTTTTGAATCAAATGAAAGTCAATTGCATTCCACAATGCTAATTAATTCAAATGAAAAGTCAAATGCATTCAACAAAGCTAATTGAGTCAAATAAAAGTCAAACACTTTCAACAAAGCTTTTAGAATCAAATGAAAGTCAAACACATTCAAACAAAGCTTTTAGAATCAAATGAAAGTCAAATGCATTCAACAAAGCTAATTGAGTCAAATGAAAGTCAAACACTTTCAACAAAGCTTTTAGAATCAAATGAAAGTCAAATACATTCAAACAAAGCTTTTTGATTCAAATGAAAGTCAATTGCATTCTACAATGCTAATTAAGTCAAATGAAAGTCAAATGCATTCAACAAAGCTAATTGAGTCAAATAAAAGTCAAACACTTTCAACAAAGCTTTTTGAATCAAATGAAAGTCAAACATATCAAACAAAGCTTTTTGATTCAAATGAATTTCAAATGTATTGAACAAAGGTAATTGAGTCAAATGAAAGTCAAACACTTTCAACAAAGCTAATAGAATCAAATGAAAGTCAAATACATTCAAACAAAGGTTTTTGATTCAAATGAACGTCAATTGCATTCCACAATACTAATTGAGTTAAATGAAAGTCAAACACATTCAACAAAGCTAATTGAGTCATATGAAAGTGAAACACATTCAAACAAAGCTTTTTGAATCAAATGAAAGTCAAATGCATTAAACAAAGCTAATTGAGTCAAATGAAAGTCAAACACATTCAAGTAAAGCTAATTGAGTCATATGAAAGTCAAACTCATTCAAACAAAGCCTTTAGAATCAAATAAAAGTCAAACACATTCAAACAAAGCTTTTAGAATCAAATGAAAGTCAAATGCATTCAACAAAGATTTTTGAATCAAATGAAAGTCAATTGCATTCCACAATGCTAATTGAGTCAAATGAAAGCCAAACACATTCAACAAAGCTAATTGAGTCATATGAAAGTCAAACACATTCAACATTTGATCAATCAAGTTTGGATTTCTTCTTTTTCAATCATCAATATTAGTGAGAATCTCTTCCTTCTTTCATCTTTTACTTACTTGCTATTTGATTCTTTTTGCTTGATGCTTGTTTTTCTTGGATTTGAGTTCGATAATATTGAATACTTTGATTTCTATTAGATTTTGATATACATACACTCAAACCCTAATCCCAAATCATCAAATCCTTACTCCTTTCTTCAAATTTTCCATCAAATTTTCACAAAATCTACCTTATTTCTCCATTTTCATCACTTCTACTCAAGTTTCTCGTGGTTTTTCGGCAAATTTCGGTAGTGTGTGGTGCTCTAAGCTTGATTTGAGTCTCCAATCTTGGTATACTTCTAACCTTTGTATTATTCTTGTCAATTTCACTTGATTTCTTTACATTGGTTGGTTTATCTTGATTTTGAGCATGATTTTTGTGTTTCATGGTTATTTTTGTGAAATTTGGTATTTTTGAGTGATGATTGATTTGTCTTGATAAATCTTGCATATATTTGATGGATGATTGTTAATATTGGTATTTGTTGTTGGAATTTTGGTTGTTGTGTTGATTGAAACAGGTACCTTTTAGTTTTTGGGGGTTTGGTTGGATTTGAAAGGAGGATTGTGAGTGTTTAAGGTGTTTGTTGCTTGTTTGAGGGAGTTGGATTATTTCTTGTGAATTTTTGTGAACTTGTGTGGTAAAAAAATGAATTTGTTGAGAAAAGTTAAGAGTAGCAAAAAGCGCCCGAACCAATCTCCCGGCCAATCTTCTCAAGGCCAATCCTCAAACCCTCAATCCCAAACACATTCCCCAAACCAAGATGACGCCCCTCCTCCTCTACCACCTCTAAAATTGTGGAACCAGTCTAAACAATTGCCCATGTATAACAAAATGAAAGACCGAAAGTTTAGACCCCCCGCCATTATTTTCGTGATGACATGGCCAAGCTAGGGATTGATAATGACCTTGATGTACTCCTCGAAAACCTAAGCTTGGGTGAGTTTTTGAAATCTAACCCCCGAACCTACTTGGAGCCTTCAATTGAGTTTTTCTCCACCTTTGAATTCAATAGGGTAGGGGAAACCGACTACATCATCTCCTTCCAACTCTTCAATGTTAAGCACACCATGAACCTAGCCGAGTTTAATGTTGCCCTAGGTTTTAACCCAAATGGTGATATCTTCGAGCCCCTAATATCCCTTGCCCAAAGTGAGTACAATGAGGTCGCTTGGTGGAGAACCATAGCCCACAAAAAACATTTTAACTCCAAAATTTCCCTTGCTAGTGAGATCATTCATTCGGCCCTTAGCATCCTACATAAAATTCTCGAGTACTCGGTTTATAGTAAGCAAGATTTGGGAAAGTTGTCTCGAGAGGAGATCATGGTCTTGTGGATGGCTACTAAGCCGGAGTTGGGATCTAGGATAAACTTAGGGTACATTTTCTTGGAGGGTTGCAAGGAGATCATGCATGGGGAAAGACGGGGGAAATTCATTGTGGGGGCATGGTGACCCGTTTAGTGCGGTATTTTAACCAAGAGCGGTTCTTAGAGTCTTGCACTCCGGTTGGAGGGAGTGAAGACATTTGGATTAGTTTGACGCAGGTTAACACCCTCCGTTTCATAACTAGTACTAGGGGAGCCGGTACCTACTCTTGGCTAGTGAGGAATACCCACCATTGCCTTCTCCCTAACCCGACCGCTACCTCCATTTTTCGCCAAGCTAGGAATGTTTGGATGGTCCCTAGGGACAATGGTAGGATTGATGAGGATGAGATGGAGGAGGATGCAAATTTTGCTGAGGGAGTGCATGAGGAGGAGGAAGGAAGAGGAGAAGAACAAGAGGAGAAACAACAACAACAACCGTTTCATGAACAACATGAGCATTTCCAGGAGGATGCTCAAGGAAGAAGAAGAGAGAGAAGACAACAACGACAACAACAACATCAACATGAACAACATCAACAAGACTTCCAAGGAGATGCTTATCTCCGGGAAATGGAGGCCATGAGAGCCCACATGGAACGCATGCAATTGAGCATACAAGGTATGTTTTCTGACCACCAAACTTTATCTTATCAAACTAGCGCCTTGTATGACGCTAGTGTACGTAGGGGGGAGGTCGCACCCCCGGTCAACTATCCTTATGTGCCGCCCCAACAAGGGCCGGTACCTTCCCGGGGTGGTGACGGCCTCCCTACGTACCCTTATTGGCAAGGGGTTGAGACCCCCGATGTGCCAAGGCGCAACTTCCCGCCCTATGATTATAGGGTCTCGGGGGCGAGTGATTACAAGGGTGACCCCGCTTATTATTATGTTGACTCCCGTCACCCCGAGACCCTTGTTCAACAAGAGCCCTTTGACCAATTGACCCCATCCCAACAAGACCTATTTAAGGGTCATTATGGATTTCCTCCCGGTTTCACCGGAGGTTGGGATGTGGGTGATGGTTTTGGAGGTGATGATGGTGCCGGCCCCGGTGGCCAATAGTTCCCTTTTTGCATATTTGTCTCCTTTTTTGTTATCTCCTTTTCCCTATTTTTGCATGTTTGTCGGCATCGGGGTCGATGCTTTCATTTTGTGAGGGGGGAGGGTCAAAAAGGATGTGTTTGCATGGGGGCGGCACCTTGGGCTCGGTGGGAAGTTTTTTATAAGGTTTTTGGTGGATCTTGGCTATTGGTCTCGATGTTCTGTTGCTTGTTGTTGATTATTTCTTCGGATGATGGTTTTTGGGAACTTTCTAAAATAAAAAAAAAAACAAAGAAATAAATTTTTGGTTTGGATGATGATGGGTTCTTCTAGGTTTTTGTATATAGTTAGTGTTTAAGTGTTTTTTATTGTTTTCTTTTGTTTGGAAGTTACTAACAATTTCATTTTGTATATATATAGCTTTCTTTTCTTTTACTCACCTTGTTCGTAGCTCATGCTTTGGATTGCGAAGCCCTTTGGAGAAGCTCGTTCTTACTCTTTGGGTACTTTAGTCTAGCACGGACACTTGGTGAGGCCTTTCTTATTTTACTCCTTTTTATTTTTGCTTCTTTGTTTTCTTGGTTGCTTAGATTAAGATTAGACTTAGGGGAAGTTGAACGGTTCGAGGATGTATGAATTTAACACCTAGTGTGCTTGGGGTCTTTGGCGATGTGGCCATTAGACCACTTGTATGTCGATTGGGATAAACGTGTTATGATTGCATCTTTGCTCTTTCCTCTTTCCCTTTCTTATTTATATCTTAGTTTTCCATATTTTTCTTTCTTTTCTTATCTTTTGTTCTTGTTGGCGTGCATATCTTTTTGAGGCTTTTTTTTTTCTATTTCTCTTTTTGAATGTCGGACTTGTATGCAATGGACTCTGGCTTTTGAATAATAGTCTTCCTAGGTAATTATGGTATGCACGGTTTGAGATTACGTTTGGTTGATTCTAGGATAAAGCATGATAAGATAGTTGTCTAGAACTAGGGGGATCATGAAGCCGGATTCTACTCGTTTGTGGCATGTAGGTAGTTGCTCCCTATCTTTGATTTGACAACCTTAGTGAGTTTTTGCTACAACCATGCGAGATGTATAATTGTTCAAGCTTTCATCAAATTCTTGCATGAGCGGCATGGATCCTTGATTTTCGCAAACCTAATCTAGAATCTTAGCATATGATTCCTAAGACCGTGACCGAACTACCTAGGAAGGACAAAGGCAGCTTTTTCGGGGAGGTATCTTTCTTTTTTTTTTTTTTTTTAGGATAGTCCCTTTTATGTTTTTTTTTTTTTTTTTTTTTTTTGGAATTGGGATACATTTACCTACTTGTTACCCCTTTGAGCCTTCTTCCCTCTTTTCAAGCCGCATAATTAGATATTTTGAGCCTTTTGTTTCATTCTCTATCTTTTTGGTTTTTGTGAAACAAGGGTCAATGTTTGGTGATTGCGGTGTATGAAGTTGGGGTTTGGTTCGATTTGGTACACTTATTTGAGTCGTTTTTGTGAATAATGGTAAATGCTTTTGTAAAAGCCGTCCGAATTGAGAAAGAGGCAAGGACTAATGCTTTAAAGGTGTATGAGAAATTTAAAAAAATAATAAAAAAATAAAAAAATAAAAATAAAAATAAAAATAAAAATATAAAATAAAAAAATACACCAAGTGTCTTTCACCTCTCTTTGCATTGAGGAAAATGCTTCCTTTAGCTTTGGGGGGGGGGGAAGCATTAAGTCTTCACGCTTTTGGTCTTAATTTAGTAGAGTATTGCTTTGAATAAGCTTGGGGGTGTTAATACATTTTTGTTTGGTGATTACTTAAGTTTGGTGTTGAGATTTGGCCGGTCTTTGCTTCACATTTTAGGATAACCACCAAATTTTAAATTTTTAGCCTATCTTTACCCTTCTTGCCTTATGTTACAACCTTGGGGAAGACCTTTGGACCTAGAAGTTGAGTCTTTCATCGGTGGAGGGAATCATAGGTTGTGGACTAAGGAAAGGGGATGCGAAATCAAGATGTCGAGTAGCCTAAAAACTTTGATCTTTTTCCGGTTCCTTCGCGGAATCTATGAGATGCTCACTAAGGGGAGATATGAGATTAGTAGGGGGAACGCGGTAAGACTGTTTGGGATGAAGGTGGAGTGTGATAACTAGTTCCTATGCTTAGCATTTTTATGTTTCAATCAACCTTAGGTATCTTATAACGTGCATACCATAATTCACTTTAGAAAGGTCGCTATTCATTTGAATTATAGTCTCTTCGTAAAGTCCATTTCGTAAGGATTTTGTTTCCTTTTTTCCTCTTTCTTTTCTTTCTTTGGTTTGCCTCTTGGGGTCTTGGTGGAGAGTTATGGGTAATGTTTAGGGTAATTTTACCCCGCCATGTGGCCTAATCAGAGGGCGACACGTGTCAGCCCAAGGATAGTCCAAAGTGGACCTATCCCCGCTCGACACGTGTCATCCCAGATATTTGGGAAAATGTCGGCCTTCAGGCCCAAATCCCGAGAAAGCCGTAAAACGGCGCAGCCCACCAATGATTAGGGTTCGATACCCTAATCAGGGGCACAATTCCCAAGGACCCTATAAATAGGGAGATTCCCCTCTTTTGGAGGGCAGGTCCTTTTTGATACAAGGTTCTTTAATACACATTCTGATATACACTGAAAACTGTCCCTTTGATAGAGACAACCGAGCTTGGAATCCAAGCAGATCCCCACCTTAATTTTCGCACCTTTTACTCTCCTTCAAGTTACTAACTTGAGCGTTGGAGGCGGAGCACCACCCAACTGGTGTCTCCGCTGATTTTGCAGGTACAGAGCCAGCCGTACCAGTCTTCGAGTTGTAACTCTCCCGAGGGACAAAAAACCCCAAAACATTTGGCGCCGTCTGTGGGGAGAGTACCTCAAGATTGTTCAGAACTCTGTACCGATTCTCGATTCTACCTCTCTACGTCCGGGTACCCAGGCGGGTAACTTGGATAACTTGCAACCGGTTATTCAGCCGGTCGGGTTCGAAATCCCCCAGCCTCCGCCTCAGCCTCAGCCAGAGGTATTCACTGAGGAGGAGGATGAGGAAGAAGACAATGATGTTGAGACTTACATCTCTAGGGATGGTTCTCTCATCTCTAAATCTATTCGTTCCGGGGATCAACTGGAGCGAAATGAAGACCAAGCGGGCCCAAGCAGGCGCCCACCTGGAAGGCCAGAAGGGGAAACCCAGAAGGCCAAAGGTCAAGCCCCAGTCACCCGAGATGAGCTCATGAGATTCATGACCTCTTTCAAAGGTGAAATCAAGGCTATGATCAATAAAAACAAGGCAGGCTCTAGCAAGAGTCAACCGGCTAAAAAGACTCCCAATTCTGGGAAGAAGAAGAAGCCGGTCAAGGACAGGCAGCCAACTCCTCATCCAAAGGAGAAGGCAGCCGCAACACTTGACTGGTCTAAGATTCTGATGCCCCGGCGACCCCAGCCGGAGGCACAAAATGCGTCTACCTTCGATGCACGACAAGTCATCAATCGGAGGAGGCAGCAGCAGTCAGAGTCAGCTTCTACCTCGAGCTTTCCAGACAGCTTCAAGCAAGTTTCTGCAAGGAACTCTATGTCCTTGCATGAGAGTCGGACAGGCGGTAAAACCGTCAACACCGAACCTCAGCTGATGATAGGGTCCATGCCATACGCACCTCAGGCGCAGTATGGGCAATATGGCCTCCAGTTCATGCAGCCACCTCCTTTTGGAGGTCAGGCGGCATATATTCCTGCCCAGCCTCTGGACTGGCAGCTTCGGCTGATGAGGCTAGGCGAACAGCCGTCTGCCTTTGCAGCCAATATAACCGAGGCGGCTCAGCCGGCCAAGGTTAAGAATGTGTTGGTAGGCACCTATGATGGAACCACCAACCCAGAAGACCACCTGATGGCATATACCAACCTCATGTGCTTACAGGGGTGGGACGATGCCACCTGGTGTCGTTGTTTCCCGGCTACACTAAAGGGCATTGCCCAGCAGTGGTTTGGCAACTTGCCAGCCGGTTCTATTGATAGCTTCAAGAGGCTAGCCTTCTTGTTTGCTACCAACTTCTCAATGAACATCCCTGCCAAGAAAACGAGCCTTGATTTGAGCACCGTTAGGCAGGGTGAGAGAGAAGGGCTACGCGCCTATGTCAGGCGGTTCAACCTGGTTAGAATACAGATCCAGGGGCTGTCTGACGAGGTAGCGTTCACAGACTTTTTCAAGGGTCTGAGAGACGGGTCGGCTTTTAAGTTCGACCTTGTCAGAAAAGGGACATTTACGCTACAGGCGGCCCTGAGGGAGGCGGAAAGCTATATACAGGCTACCGACCTCTGCACGCCTGGTAGCCAGTCAAACTCCAAGAAGTCTGACAAACAGAGAGACAGCCGTCCAGCTCAGCCGGGTAATAAAAAAGAAAAGAGCGGAAAGAGAAAAGAAGTCTGGGCGGTCAGCGATTCTGAGCAGCCGTCCCAGAAGAAGAAGAAAGAGTTTAAACCGTACGTCCCCAAGTACGAGTTTAACAAAGACTGCAACTCCATCCTCATGGAGGTAAAGGACCGGCTGTCCATTGAGAAGCCGAATCCAATAAAGAGTTCCGTCCAGTCACGGAACAAAAATAAATATTGCCAGTGAAAGGAATGGTGTCCTTCGAACAAGTGTACTATTCCGTTAGCGGGTTCAGAATTATTAGAAAGCTAATATATTCAGTAAGGTCAAGTGATCGGAATGCCTGGGTGGAGGCCGCTTCCGATCAGTAATATTAATGGATAATTAATGTTACAGCTTAATCTTGACTGAACCCTTCGGGTCACACCCAAGCATTCAACAAACCGAAACGACGAATTAATTCGGAAGGAATTAATGAGTCGACCGAGTAATATTTATTTAGACGTCGGAAATTCGAGCTTAGAGCGTCGAAACCGAGCGTCGGAAGTCGAGTCGAAAAATAGTGAAAGACGAGACGAGTAATAGTAATAAATCAACAAAAGACCAAAATACCCCTAGCATCGGAATGCCCTAGCAAACCGAGTGCTAAGGGCGTATGGCCTAGCATGGTGGCTAGCATGCGCACCAAGCCGAGCCTAGGCTGGCTGGTGCGTGCTAGAGCACTCATGCTAGCATCGCAAGGCTAGGCGCAGCCTAGTGCGTGCTAGCATGCTAGGCGCAGCCTTGTGCTCGCAATGGCTAGCAAGCCATGCCGCAACAAGCTGCTGGAGCTAGCACGCTAGGCGCGCCAGCTCGTCACAGCTAGCAGCAGCATGGCTAGGCCATTGCTTGCTGCCTAGCAGCGCTGGCCGAGGCACAAGGCCAGCAGCAGCAGCCTGCACAAGCATGCTGGGCGTGCTGGCCAGCAGCAGCAGCAGCCTGCATGCAAGTGCTGGGCTTGCTGGGCTTGCTGGGCGTGGCTGCCACGGACAGCAGCACATGGCAGCCCACCTTGGCTGCCTTGGTGCCCAAGGGTGGGTGCCATGTGGCTTGTGGTCCTTGAGTGTGTGGGGAGTGAGTTGACCGGTTATGGGAGAGGGAGTGGGGAGCAAGTTTGGTCCCCCCCTTCTCCAAATGGTCCTCACCTAACCACTCACATGAGCTTGCCACTTGTTGATTTATTACTAGCTTGATTATTGATTTTATTTTAGCTTTAAAATAAAATGGAAAAATCATACTATCCCACATTGATGGGAGAGTAAATGATACTCCCATCATTTCCTATAAATACCCAAGTATGGGCATTTGGAAAGATGCTTGAGTAAGAGTTGGAAAAGGCATCACAATTAGTGAAAACCTTTGAACTCAATATTATTACTCGGGTTTTGTTGGTCGGGTCTTGCTAACTCCAAGACATTGGATCTAGTCGGTTTTGTTGGTGCGGGTGGACTTCGTTGGAGGTCTCCGTGCGAGCGGGACTTGAAGCTTTCAAGTAAGAGCTCATTTGGAGCGAAGCACGCGTCAAGGGTAATTAACTTATCTTAATCTTGTGATTAATTTAATTATGTTTATGGTTTTATTTATTGCGAGTGCGGTCTTGGTTTTGGGTTTGTTTCCGCGGTGAGTCGGACTCACCAAAACCCAACAGCGGTATCGGAGCCTCGCTCGTTTATTTTAAAATCATAATATTTTCAAGGTGTTATTATGGCTTATTTTTCTGGTTTTAAGTTGCTAATTATATTAGTAACTCGTTTTTCAAATTTTACCTCGTTTTAGAGCTATCTTCAGCCCCGAACCCAGAATTCGACCCAAAAATAGTGAATTTTGGGTGGAAAAGGTGTTCTGGAAATGGTTTTACCCTTCAGGGCTCGGTTTTTAGCCAGAAAACGACCAGAAATGCATTTTTCGAGGGATTTTTCGTTTTGACGAAAAATTTTAAGTCTTTCTAACCTTGAAAATTGATTGCATATTTATGGTGGTTATGTAAATGGTTCTTTCCTTATTTTATATGCAATTTTTAGACCACTTTAAGCATGATTACTTGGTAGTAATTGGTGCTTGAAAGTTTGGTTTTATTTTTCACATAATTGCAAATTAATTGCATTGAGTGTGAAATAGTTGTTCTTTGATGCTTCCAAGTATTAAAGATTCAATCTTTACTTATGATAAGTGATTGAAACTTTGAGTTACTAAATTCCATGAATTTTGGTTAAACTTTGTTGATTTAATCATTTTTTAGTTGATTGGAATCATAAAGTTTAAAACTTGTGATAGAAATTGGTTTATCTTCATATTGGAAGATATAATTTTTCATGGAGTCACAAGTATTAAAGTTGGAGTCTTTATTGAACTTATGTTCATTTTTCCAACTCCCTTTTATTTTGTCAAAATCTCAAGATTAATTTAAAGTGATTAAATTAATAGTGAGAAATGCCCTAATTTATTTTGTTACACCAAGTTAAACCAATTTTATTAAAGAATGATTCTTGGTAATAAATTTGGTTAATTGCTTTGGATGAATTATTTAAGTTGGACTTGTTATTTTTCATTTTTCCTCAAAATTGATTCTAAAATTAATTTAGAATTGATTTATAATGTCACACACAAAATTCGATAATTTTCGAAGCATTAGCACGCAACACGAGGCCTAAGAGCCCTCGGCCAGCTGGGCTGCTCACGCAACCCATATGTGGCTGCCGAGGCTGCTGGGTGCTTCGTGCTTAGGTGCGTGGTGCTGTGCGACTGTGTGTGCGAGGAAGGGCGTGGGCTGCTGCTTGCTGCCAGCCACATAGCGCACCAGCCAGCAACAAGCAGCAGCATGGCGCAGCAGCAGCATAGTGCTGTGCGCGCTGTGCGTGCTGCTACGCTTGGCTTGGCTGGGCGTGGCGTGGGCGAGCACAAGCAGCCCATGGGCATGCTTGGTGTTGCGGGGGTGCGAGTGGGTATGTTACGAGCTTGTTGTACGGTACGTACGATCCCATAATTGGCACAATAACCCCGGGTTGTTAAGGCGATGTTATTTTAAAGTTAATTTTAGCATTGCTTAATATGTAAATAAGGGCAATTTTGGGTTCCAAGTCTTAGTGCTAGGCACTTAGACATTATGGAATTCGTAATTTTGCTTAGATTGTCGTTTTAATTATTTTAATTATTTTGTTTATTTAATTAAAATTTTGGAGGCTAGGCCTCGGGTTTTTTTAACGACATTTGCAAATTTAATTTTGACAAATATTTGGGTTCACCGACTTAATTAATTGGATTAGTTAAGATTGGATGCGGAATTTAGTGGGAGCGTCTCTTAGTTATTACCATAACCGGTTAAAACAACTTTGACTAGTTTAATTAGGCGTGTTAATTGAATTAACCACCTAGATTAATTACTAGTTCCCGCGCGGTTTTATGCATTGTTACCTGTTTGATCGTGGTAAAATGCATGGGCCATTCACAGATAGTGAATGGATGAATGGAATGTAAAATTCTCTCACAGGTTTTATGAAATGGCAACTAGTGGGGCCCGATTAGGATAGAAAATACGGACTGTGATCCGTGATGTATTTTTGTAAATCTAAATACGGTCTGCGAACCGTTGAGTATTTTTGTACCTTAATATTTAGATTAGTCCTAATCGTAGATACTAGCAATTATATTATTTGGTCAAGTCTTGAAGACGGAGTTCTTAGAAGACGAAGCCATGAAGTTGCAAAAGAAGACCTTTTGAAGACTTGAAGATCTCAAGGGGTCATGCTAGTTGCCAAATGCATCTCTATTTATGTTTTCGATATATATTTATGTTTATATATTTGAATTATATGCTAGATGCATGGTTAGGATTTCGAATGTTGAGATGATTAATTAAGTTCACTTAAATCAACCAACATAGAAACCCTAGGTCCCTTTAAAATTGAGTAAAACTTGCCATTCCAAAACACACTTACCAACCAAACGAGGGTAGTGATGGGCTACGCCAAAGCGAGGCATCACTACTTCTCCAAGGAACGTAAGGCATACTAGGTATGCAAGTGGTTTTGGTTATACTCAACGATATGAGTGATGGAGTCCTAACATATCGTGGCAAAGTGAATAAATTGTTTAGAGAGCATTGGATGCGACGATTTATTCAACCAAGAGTGGCTTGGAGCCATTAGCAAAGCGTTGCTTACCTTAGGAGATTGAGTGTTAAGACAAGCCAAAGCATGCTTAACCACTCTTTGTTTCTTTGGATCTTGGAATCGACTTATTCTCACCAAAATTGGGGACAATCTTTAATGTGTGAATAAGACGTTTTAAATAAGTTTGATTAAAATGCATGATTTCAATCTTATTTAAGTATAATGAATGGTTTTTCATTTTAAATTCTTTCAATTGTAGAATCATGTCTTCAAATAACTCGAACAACCAATTCTCGTTACGCTCAATTCTCGACAAGGAGAAACTGAGTGGGCCAAATTTTCTTGATTGGCAAAGGAATTTGCGAATTGTTCTCATGCAAGAGCAAAAGGAATATGTCCTTGATGAGGAAATGCCCGAGACTCCCAATGAGGAGGTAACTCAAGCTGCCCTAAATCGATGGCAAAGTGCCAATCGAGATGTCAAATGTATCATGTTGGCCACAATGTCTCCTGAGCTTCAAAAGACTTTCTTTGAAAAGGAGACGGCTTTTGAGATCATTTCTGAATTGCAGAATATGTTCCAAGAGCAGGCCCGAACTGAAAGGTTTGAAACCCACAGGCAGATCCTTGAGAGCAAGCTCAAGAAAGGAGAGCCAGTCAGCCCACATGTACTCAAAATGATTGGATTGTTTGAAAACATGGGAAGGCTTGATGCGGGGTATTCAACCAAGATGGCAATTGACATCATTCTCCACTCGCTGCACAAAGGCTATGATCAGTTCAAGATGAACTATAATATGCACAACATGGAGAAAACCCTCACCGAGCTTCATGGTATGTTGAAGCAAGCTGAGCAAACGCTCAAGGATGAGGGAAAGCATGATATGCTCATGATTAAAAAGGGCAAGCCGTTCAAATTTTCGGGCAAGAAGAAGAAAGGCTTTAAGGGGAAAGGTAAGAAGAAAACTTTTCCGCCTAAGTCTAAAGCTACCAAGGATAAGAGGGTAGCGTCTTCTAAATCTGATTCCGAATGTTTCTACTGTAAGAAGAAGGGACATTGGAAGAGAGATTGCCTCAAGTTCAAGGAAGATAAGAAGAACGGAACCGTTGCTTCTGAATCAGGTATATTCGTTATAGACTTTAACTTCACTAGCTTAACATCATGGGTATTAGATACCGGATGTGGCTCACACCTTTGTTCCAACTCTCAGGGACTAAGGAACGCTAGAAGGCTAGAGAAGGGAGAGATTGAACTCCGGGTCGGCAATGGAGCCAGAATTGGTGCCGTATCCGTAGGAACTCTCAGTTTGTCTTTGCCCACCGGGCTAGTTTTGGAACTCGATAATGTTTATTATGTTCCTAACATTACCAAAAACATTATTTCAATTTCGGCGTTGGACGCCAAAGGTTTTGAATTTCGAGTAAAGAACAAAGAATGTTCATTTTATCTCGATAATGTTTTATATGGTATTGCACATTCTGAAAATGGTCTTTATGTGCTTTCATCAGACAAACAAGTTTATAATGTGAATAATGATACCAAAAGAGCTAAGACCATGGAGTCAAATCAGACTTACTTGTGGCATTGTCGTCTTGGCCACATTAACATCAAACGCATAAAGAAACGTCTACAAGAAGGTGTTCTTGACTCTTTCGATTTAGAATCGTTTGAGAATTGCGAAGGATGTCTATTAGGCAAGATGATTAAACAGCCATTCTCCAAGTTGGGAGAAAGGGCAAGTGACTTATTGGGTCTTATACACACCGATGTATGTGGACCAATGAGCTCAACCACAAGAAATGGACATCGATATTTCATCACTTTCACAGACGACTATAGTAGATATGGCTATGTCTACCTCATGTCGCACAAATCTGAATCATTTGAAAAGTTCAAAGAATTTCAGAGTGAAGTTGAAAATCAGCTTGGCAAGAAAATCAAAGCCCTTCGATCGGATCGAGGCGGTGAATACTTGAGCCAAGAATTCGATGACCATCTGAAAGAAAAGGGTATACTTTTAGAATTGACACCTCCAGGAACTCCACAATGGAACGGAGTATCCGAAAGGACAAATCGGACCTTGTTAGACATGGTACGATCAACAATGGGTCTTAGTGATCTTCCTATCTCTTTCTGGGGACACGCACTTCTAACTGCGGCACTAACACTGAACCGTGCTCCATCAAAAGCTGTAGAAAAGACTCCATATGAATTATGGATGAAGAAACCTCCTAGGTTATCTTTTCTAAAGATATGGGGATGCGAAGCATATGTCAAGAAATTAGTCTCTGACAAACTTCATCCCAAATCTGACAAGGTTTACTTTGTGGGCTACCCAAAAGAAACCAAAGGGTATTACTTCTACAACAAATCGGAGAACAAAGTGTTTGTTGCTCGCGATGGTGTCTTTTTGGAGAAGGAGCACCTTTCCAAAATGACAAGTGGGAGGAAAATCGAACTCGACGAAGTTCGTGAGGATGAGCAACAAAATCATAATGACAGTCAGAGTGCTCAAACAGCATCTGTTGACGCAGGTCAAAATGATCAAAATGTGCAAAGTCGAACCGACAATGCAAATGCTCAATCCATTACCCTACGTAGGTCTCTGAGGCCGAGATCTCAACCTGATAGATATCTTGGTTTAGTATTAACCGAGAATCAGGACATCCTGATTATGGATGGAGATGAACCGGCAACCTACAAGCAAGCGATGGCAAGCACCGACTCTGCTAAATGGCAAGAGGCCATGAGATCTGAAATGGATTCCATGTTTGATAATCAAGTCTGGGACTTGGTTGACTTACCCGAAGGTTATACACCGATCGGATGTAAGTGGATTTTCAAGTTGAAAACCGACAAAGATGGAAATGTATTCATTTACAAAGCTAGATTGGTGGCAAAAGGTTACAGACAAGTTCATGGTATTGATTACGATGAAACCTTTTCACCAGTTGCAATGCTTAAATCCGTTCGGATCCTCCTAGCGATTGCTGCATATTACGACTATGAAATATGGCAGATGGACGTCAAAACCGCCTTCCTTAATGGTTATTTGGAAGAAACTGTGTATATGACACAGCCTGAAGGTTTTGTCGACCAGAACAATGCTGGGAAGGTTTGTAAGCTTAAGAAGTCCATTTATGGATTAAAGCAAGCAAGCAGAAGTTGGAATCTGCGTTTTGATGAAGCCATCAGTAAGTTTGGTTTTATCAAGAATCCAGATGAATCTTGTGTTTACAAGAAGGTCAGTGGGAGTGACATCGCCTTCCTAGTCTTATATGTCGATGACATATTGCTCATTGGAAGCAGCATTCCGTTGTTAGAGTCTGTAAAGGCCTGGCTTTGAAAGTGCTTCTCAATGAAAGACTTGGGAGAGGCTCAGTACATACTAGGCATCAAGATCTATAGGGATAGATCGAAAAGGATGATTGGATTGAGTCAAAGTACTTATATTGATAAGGTACTTGCTCGATTTGGCATGGAGGAGGCCAAAAGAGGTCACCTGCCAATGTCACATGGCATAACCCTAAGCAAGAAGCAGTGTCCACAGACACCTGATGAGCGGGTAAGAATGAATCAGATTCCATATGCTTCGCTTATTGGATCTATCATGTATGCCATGATATGTACTAGGCCAGATGTGTCGTATGCCTTGAGTGCTACGAGCCGTTACCAATCAGACCCAGGAGAGGCGCATTGGACTACGGCCAAAAATATCCTAAAGTACCTGAAAAGGAACAAGGATAAATTCCTGGTGTATGGTGGTACAAAGGATTTGGTTGTGGAAGGTTATACCGACGCAAGCTTCCAGACAGACAGAGACGATTTCAAATCGCAATCTGGATATGTGTTCTGTCTAAATGGAGGGGCGTTTAGTTGGAAGAGCGCAAAGCAGAGTACAACTGCAGATTCTACAACTGAAGCCGAATACTTGGCAGCTGCTGAAGCAGCTAAGGAGGCTGTTTGGATTCGTAAGTTCGTTGGCGAACTTGATGTTGTACCCTCTATAAAGGGTCCAATAGCCCTCTATTGTGATAACAATGGAGCTATTGCTCAGGCCAGAGAGCCTAGAGAACATCAGAAGGTCAAACATGTCAAGCGGCGATTTCACATGATTCGAGAATGGAAATCAGAGGGTGAAATCAGAATTTGCAAAGTTGGAACGGATGACAATGTAGCCGATCCACTTACTAAACCTTTACCTCAAGTGAAGCACAACAAGCACGTTGAGGCAATGGGAATCAAGCATGTAGGAGACTGGCTTTGATTTCCTTGTTTAGTGTTTTAGTTAATTTTGAGAAAAGTTAATGTAAGACACTAAGGAAAACCATTCATGTTTTGGAGTAATATAAAATTTCATGCAACATTTTATTACTCCATTATGCTATTTAATTGTGGTTTAGGATTAAATAATGAGTCCATTCGATTCTGAGAATATTCAAAATAGGGTATCAAGACCAGTCTTGGTAAGGAAACACCTATTAAGTGAACATTGAATATTATAATCGAAAATTATCCCTAATCAAGGTCATTTAAACGATGGACGATTAATGACCAATTGAGATTAGTGTGTAGTCTGATTTATAGCACCGTTTCATGTGCTACGAGGACATGATTGTCGTAAATCATTTGCACAGGTATTGGTTTAGAACCATACTGGATCGACCTATGAGAATACTTTAAGAAATTAAAAATTTGTCATAAGTATACTTCTCATTATGGCTATCGGAACCTATTTCCTCGACCATGAGTAGTGTGAGTTCTCTTGTTTGAGTACTAGTTCGCTTTGATGTTGTCAAACGTCTGCCGTAATAGGGGATTATAACGGCAACACTCGGGCGGCTAGGTCCTCTCAGTAAGAGGAGCTACATTACAAGACTGGGAATGTCCCCCTAGTAAAATAGGGAAGATGTCTTTGTTGTATACAAGGCCTCTCGTAGAGCGAGACTGTAAAATGCATGGCCGTGCTAGGATGGATTTTAGAAATCATCTGTTTATTGACAGTCGGACTCGGAATCGGGAAACACTTCTGGACGTAATAAGGATGACAAAATAAATCTTACCTTATAGTTCATGAAGAGACATTAAGCGACATAGGAAAGGGCTGTACACAAAATGAGCACTTGTCCGGAAGGACAAGTGGGAGATTGAAAGGAATGGTGTCCTTCGAACAAGTGTACTATTCCGTTAGCGGGTTCAGAATTATTAGAAAGCTAATATATTCAGTAAGGTCAAGTGATCGGAATGCCTGGGTGGAGGCCGCTTCCGATCAGTAATATTAATGGATAATTAATGTTACAGCTTAATCTTGACTGAACCCTTCGGGTCACACCCAAGCATTCAACAAACCGAAACGACGAATTAATTCGGAAGGAATTAATGAGTCGACCGAGTAATATTTATTTAGACGTCGGAAATTCGAGCTTAGAGCGTCGAAACCGAGCGTCGGAAGTCGAGTCGAAAAATAGTGAAAGACGAGACGAGTAATAGTAATAAATCAACAAAAGACCAAAATACCCCTAGCATCGGAATGCCCTAGCAAACCGAGTGCTAAGGGCGTATGGCCTAGCATGGTGGCTAGCATGCGCACCAAGCCGAGCCTAGGCTGGCTGGTGCGTGCTAGCGCACTCATACTAGCATCGCAAGGCTAGGCGCAGCCTAGTGCGTGCTAGCATGCTAGGCGCAGCCTTGTGCGCGCAATGGCTAGCAAGCCATGCCGCAACAAGCTGCTGGAGCTAGCACGCTAGGCGCGCCAGCTCGCCACAGCTAGCAGCAGCATGGCTAGGCCATTGCTTGCTGCCTAGCAGCGCTGGCCGAGGCACAAGGCCAGTAGCAGCAGCCCGCACAAGCATGCTGGGCGTGCTGGCCAGCAGCAGCAGCAGCCCGCATGCAAGTGCTGGGCTTGCTGGGCGTGGCTGCCACGGACAGCAGCACATGGCAGCCCACCTTGGCTGCCTTGGTGCCCAAGGGTGGGTGCCATGTGGCTTGTGGTCCTTGAGTGTGTGGGGAGTGAGTTGGCCGGTTATGGGAGAGGGAGTGGGGAGCAAGTTTGGTCCCCCCCTTCTCCAAATGGTCCTCACCTAACCACTCACATGAGCTTGCCACTTGTTGATTTATTACTAGCTTGATTATTGATTTTATTTTAGCTTTAAAATAAAATGGAAAAATCATACTATCCCACATTGATGGGAGAGTAAATGATACTCCCATCATTTCCTATAAATACCCAAGTATGGGCATTGGGAAAGATGCTTGAGTAAGAGTTGGAAAAGGCATCACAATTAGTGAAAACCTTTGAACTCAATATTATTACTCGGGTTTTGTTGGTCGGGTCTTGCTAACTCCAAGACATTGGATCTAGTCGGTTTTGTTGGTGCGGGTGGACTTCGTTGGAGGTCTCCGTGCGAGCGGGACTTGAAGCTTTCAAGTAAGAGCTCATTTGGAGCGAAGCACGCGTCAAGGGTAATTAACTTATCTTAATCTTGTGATTAATTTAATTATGTTTATGGTTTTATTTATTGCGAGTGCGGTCTTGGTTTTGGGTTTGTTTCCGCGGTGAGTCGGACTCACCAAAACCCAACAGCCAGTTCCATGAGGAGGTTGGCCATGACACCAACGACTGCTTCAGTTTGCAGCGGACGTTGGACCGTCTGGCTGACAAAGGGCTTCTAAAGTCCTCCATCTCTAAGTCCCCAGTCGGGGCAAAGAAGAAGAACAAGGGTCAGTCCTCCAAGGCTACCCAGCCGGCTAGTAGTTCGGATACAGATAAGGATCCGGTCTACACTATAGCAGGCGGATTTTCATGTGGTGGCCCTACCATCCGGGGCACCAAGAGCCATCTTCGAAAGATGGACAAGGATGATGATGAGCAGGCGTCTGCCTCCTCCACCTTCCCAGACGTCCTCATAACTGAGAAGGACAGGGGCAGCGTCTGCCGTCCGCATGACGACCCGGTCGTCATTGAATGTAAGGTTGCCAACCAGCTGGTTGGACGGATCCTTATTAACACCGGCAGCTCGTCGGACATCATCAGCCTCCGGTGCTTGCAGAAGCTGAAGTACAACTCCAGCAGCATGCATCCGATCACCCACCCCTTGGTTGGTTTTGGGGGTGGGATGGTCTACCCAGCCGGCAGAATTGATTTGCCCGTCCGGCTGGGAGAAAAAGGCCAAGGACGGCATGTTGTCGTCGGGTTCTTGGTCGTGGAGGAGTTGACCGCCTACAATATCATCCTTGGTAGGCCAACCCTCAACGAAACCAAGGCGGTGATCATCCCGTCTCTCATGCTTGTTAAGTATGAGCGGGATGATGGCTCTGTTGGTTCCCTGAACGGGGATCAGAAGACGGCTCGGGAGTGTTACCTCTCAGCCGTTAAAGATACTGTGGCCTCAGACGGCCAAGGGAAGGAACCAATAGACCTTGACGCTGTCAAGGATGCCAACCCTGCCCCACCAGCCGTTGGTAAGAAGAGAAAAGCGCCTCTGCTGGTGGAGGTGAAAAAAGAGAAAAAATAGCAATCACTGGCCGGTGAACGGTCAGACGAGCTCCGTCCCCAACCGGCTGGAGAACACATTGATCTCGTTCTGAACGACAGCCGTCCAGAGCGGACGGTGAAGGTTGGGACGACTGCTAATGCTGCTCTGGGTGCAGACTTGCACCTTCTGCTGAAAGAATTCAAATACATTTTTGCCTTTGAAGTGGAAGAGATCCCAGGCGTCAGCCCGGATTTCGCTGTCCACAAGCTCGCCGTGGATCCCAAAAAGAAGCCCATCCGGCAAAAGAAAAGAAACCATGGCGAGGAAAGAAGCCAGGCGGCAGCTGCCGAAGTCAAAAAGCTGCTAGACGCCAGGTTCATTCGGCCCTGCAATTTCCCCGACTGGGTGGCCAATGTGGTCCTTGTTAAGAAACCGAATGGGACCTGGCGCATGTGTGTGATTACACAGACCTCAACAAGGCGTGTCCAAAGGACAGTTACCCGCTTCCAAAGATCGACAGTCTGGTCGACTCTACAGCCGGTCACGCCTTGATGAGCTTCATGGATGCCTACTCCGGCTTCCATCAGATACCCCTCTGGAAAAAAGATCAAGAGAAGACGGCCTTCGTCACTGATTTGGGGTTATTCTGTTATACTATGATGCTGTTTGGCTTGAAGAATGCGCCTGCCACCTTCCAACGGATGATTAATACGGTCTTCATCAATCAACTTGGGAAGAATGTGGAGGCGTACATTGATGACATGATAGTCAAATCCAAGCAACAGGCGGATCACCTTGCTGATCTTCGAGAAACATTCACCACCCTCAGGCGGCATAAGGTCATGTTAAACCCTAAGAAATGCGTCTTTGGTGTTGAGTCTGGGAAGTTTCTCGGATTCCTGATTGATCAAAGGAGAATAGAGGCTAACCCCGAAAAGATACAGGCGGTGATTGACATGAAGTCACCCCGTTCTGTCAAGGAAGTCCAGAGGCTGACTGGTTGCCTGGCCGCCTTGGGGAGGTTCCTCAGCCGGTCAGGTGACAAATGCCTTTACTTCTTCCAAGCAATCAGGAAGAAGACCAGGTTTGAATGGGGAGACGATGCTGAGACGGCATTCCAGAAGCTAAAAGAGCATCTGCACTCTCTGCCTAGGTTGGTCAGTCCTCTACCTAGGGAGACGTTGTATATGTATTTGGCCGTCTCAGATCATGCTCTCAGTGCCGTTCTCCTTGCTGAGCGAGACGGCGTCCAGCTCCCGGTTTACTTCATTAGCCATGTTCTTAAAAATGCTGAACTCCGGTACCCCATGGTTGAGAAATTTGGCCTTGCTCTGTACATGGCATTCAAAAAATTGAAGCCTTACTTTCTGGCTCATCCGGTGGTGATTTACACCGACCAGCCACTCAAGCGGCCATTGTCTACCTTGGACTCATCCGGCAGAATGTTGAAATGGGCTATTGAAATGCAAAGTCTTGAAATCACTTACGAACCAAGAAAGGCAGTGAAGGGTCAGGCGTTTGCCGACTTCATTGTGGAAATGACCCGTCCGGTGGCTCCGGATAATCTTGATCTGGTTTGGAAAGTGTATGTAGACGGGAGTTCCACAAAGAACGGCTGTGGTGCAGGCGTAATTTATGAGTCTCCTGAAGGGGACAGATATGAGTATGCACTACGGTTCAATTTTCAGGCCTCAAACAATGAGGCGGAATACGAAGCCCTGTTAGCCGGAATCCGTATGTGTAAGGCGGCAGGAGCAACAAAAATTGACGCCTACTCAGATTCGCAGTTGGTCGTTAGCCAATATCAGGGAACATATGAGGCAACTCACCCGGCTATGATCAAATATCTTCAGGCGGTCAAAAAAGAGGCTGGGTCACTTGAGGAGTTCCGGCTGAATCAAGTGCCCAGGTCCGACAATAACCAGGCGGATGCGCTGTCAAAGCTTGCATCTTCCGCCTGCCATGATACGCCTCGGTCAGTCTTCTGGGAAGTACTTGAAAAAAGAAGCATCTTTGAAGATCCCATTGGAGTCCTAGACCGAAGCTCCACCTGGATGGATGGCATCCGGGCGTACCTCTCAGACGGCACGCTCCCCGATTCGCCACAGGAGGCAGCCGTTCTGAAAAAGCGAGCCGCAAGCTTTGAGTTGAGAAATGGAGAACTCTTCAAGGCGGGGTTTCTTAAGCCTCTATTGAAGTGTGTAACCCCAGAGAAGGGGAAGGAAGTTCTCGAAGACTTGCACTCGGGGTTCTGCGCCTCCCACATAGGCGGCAGATCCCTAGCCGTCAGAGCCAGACAGCAATACTTTTGGCCTACTCTAGAGGCAGACGCCAAGGAATTGGTGAGAAAATGTGACAAGTGCCAGAAATTTGGCAAACTTATTCACCGTCCGGCTACTGATCTGACGGCCATCCACAGCCCAATCCCGTTTGCAAAATGGGGCATGGACATTTTAGGTCCTTACACGCCTGCACCAGGCGGTAAGCGTTATATCTTGGTGGCTGTGGATTACTTTACCAAGTGGGTAGAGGCTGAGGCGGTAAAGAATATCAAGACATCAGACGTCATTTCCTTCATCTGGAAGAATGTCATCACCCGGTATGGGGTACCTATGTCCATGGTGTTTGATAATGGCCCTCAGTTTGAGACGCCTCAGCTAAAAACTTGGTTGGGAGATCAAGGGATCTCAACCTGTTTTGCATCAGTCGGCCGTCCCCAAGCAAACGGCCAAGTTGAAGCCTTCAACAAGCTGATCTCAGACGGCATAAAGAAGAAAATTGAAAGAGCCGGTGGCTTATGGGCTGAGGAATTAATCCATGTCCTATGGGCCATCCGGACAACAGTAAAGGGGTCAACCGGTGAAATCCCATTTCTCATGGTTTACGGTGCTGAAGCCGTCTTGCCCATTGAACACTATGAGCAGACTCTCAGAGTCATGTTATATGATGAAGAGGCAAACTGGGAGGCAATGCGCCTGGCATTGGATTCACTTCCAGAACGCAGGGGCAATGCCGCCTTGCGTCATGAGATTTACCGTCTGAGAATGACAAGAGCCTACAACAAGAGAGTACACAGGCGTCCTTTGAAACTGGACGACCTAGTGCTACGGAAAATGGAGGCAACCGGTAGGGCTAATGAGCTTGGAAAGCTAACCCCTAATTGGGAAGGCCCCTACCGGATTTATGAAGAAGTAAGAGACGGCACCTACCGCCTGGAAACTCCAGATGGCAGGCGCCTGCCTAGAACTTGGAATGTAGATAATTTGAAAAAATACTACTTCTGAGATTTTGTAAATTTTGTAAACAAGAAGTACATTAATGAGAAGTTGCTTTTTGTTATCATATTTTGTTTCCCGTCTGAACCCAGACGGGTCACTTGTTTGTTTTTTTGAGTTTGACACTTGGAAATTGAATTAACGTCTGATTGACGAAGAGGCCAATGGCCAGATAAGTAAGCTAAGCACAAAAGCGCTTAGCGGCTATACAGCCGGTCTATAACAAGACCAGAGGCCAATGGCGGGATGGCTACTTCGACCTAAATTCGCCTGTCCCAACATGGACAATGGCGTCCGGCGACACCCCTCCGGGTGCAATCGTCGCAGAGAGAAGCCAACCTGCTTACTCTACGTACCTAGGCAGGCGGCCACAATTGGATGGGTGAATCAGCCATCCATAGCCGTCTGACCTGAGCAATCTAAGGAACGACCAAGTTTCGACCACCGGATGTCCAAAGGACATCAGCCGGTGACCGATTGAAGTTCCTACTTAGATTACTTTTTGAAATTATACAAGTCCTCCCAATGGGGTAAAAGGACATTGAAAGTATAATTGGATTACAAACACCCCAGGCGGCATTTGCCTTCCTGCACCATGAAGGGTCAGGCGGCCGTTTGCCCCCTGCCCCCAGGCGGCATTTGCCTTCCTGCTCCATGAAGGGTCAGGCGGCCATTTGCTTCCTGCTCCCAGGCGGCATTTGCCTTCCTGCCCCATGATGGGTCAGGCGGCATTTGCCTTCCTGCTCCATGAAGGGTCAGGCGGCCCTATTTGCCTCCCTACCCTATCAATGCAAACGGCCACGATTGGACGGCTGAATCAGCCATCCATAGCCGGATGTATAAGGACATCAGTCGGAGACCGGCTGCATTTCTTACTTAGCGTTTTTATTTTTAAATTGTACACATCCTCATTCGGGGCAAAAGAGTTGTACAATGGCTATATGAATTCTACTTAGACGGAAAACACCGTCTAGCTAGACGCGGAAACGCCTGTTAATGTACGGATGTGTACTTGGTTTGGGGCAATCACTACTGTGATTGATTGACTTACAGACGTATCATGCTCTTTGCAGCATCAGACGTCCCCAAATCAATCAACCAACTCCACTTGAAACCAACCACACAGCCGTCCAGGGGCAAGGTCAGCCGCATACTTTTGATAAGTAAGTCAGCCGCATACTTTTGATAAGTTAGGCAAAGAAAATTACAAATGCAAAAATTTTTAAGTGCAAACACATGCGCAAAGTAATAAAACCGACTCAGTCGGTGCATTCATTGAAACTTCCACCCAGCCAAACGGCTGTGATGGATCAACTGTTTGATAAACTCGGCTCCTCAGCCGGTAAAATACAAGTATACTCGGCACGCAGGCCGGAAAAGCAATAGTTTGGCATACATCCGCAGAAAAAAAATAAAAAAAGAAGACTTGGCACTCAGCCGCTGAATTCATTGGCCTGCAGGCGGCCCTTCCTGGTTCCCCTCGCCATCCTCCATGATTTCAACCTCTGGAGCCTCTGGATCTTCAGGCTCAGGTTGTTCCGTCTCAGCCCAGGCGAGGAAGGACTCCGGCTCTGGCTCACCTTTCTCTCTCAAGTAGACGACCTCGGTTGCATACTTGTGAGCCAGGGCCCAGACGCCATAATCCTTTCCAGGATTCAAGGCATCCCAGGCGATCTTCATCATAGCCTCATTATCGGCGGCCATCTCAGCAACCAGACGGTTTTGCTCCGCCTGGAGGGTTGCTCGAAATTTCTCTTGAGCTTTGGCCGCCGCCTCCTCCATCTTGGCCACTTTGCTCTTCAGATCAGCATTCTCTGAAGAGACTCCTTGAAGAGCCTGGAGGCTTTCTTGGGCCTTCTGGAGGTCCTCCCTAAGTTTAGGGAGATCCACCTCCGCCTGCTTCTGGGCCGCCTCTGCAGCCTCAGCCCTCTCCTTGGCCGCCTGCAGCTCTGCCTCCAGCTCTTGAATCTTAGCCGCCTGTGTCATTTGGGTTGCTTTAGTTTCAAGTTCGTTAAGTATGGAGGAATGCATATACACATCATTGGCAACTGAGGCGGACTGCTTGGCCCGTCTTACCTCTTCCCGTTTGCGGGTGTAAGGACGCTTGAGCCCGTCTACCCGCAGCAAGGCCTGCAAAAATAAACAAGGTTAAGGATGCAGGCGGGGTAGAAAACAGAAGCTATTGAAAATGGTTAAGTATATTACCTCAGCCAGAAGGGATAGGATACGTTCAAGATTGAACGTCTCAATCCCAGGGATAGCATCCTTATCCCGTTTGCCTACAGCGTCTAGCATGGCCCTGGCATGCTTCTGGACGTCTGGCCAGCGAGGCGATTGATCTGCATCACAATCAGCGTCAGACTGAGTTACTAAAGCAGCGCCTATCTGGTTCCGACCGTCTGAGGATGACGTTTGCTGGGAGTGTGATTTCACTCGCAGCGGCCATCCCAGCTCAGGCGGGGATTCAAAGGGGTTCTTACCTGCAGAGCCGGCCAGGCGGGAGCCGCTGGCAGCCGTTGAGAGCCCCCCGGTTGCAGGAAGAGGGTGGGCCATGTCAAGGCCAATGGAGCCTGACACTTGCTCCTTCCTTCCTCCAATCCTCATTTGCCTCCCAGGCGGGGCAGTAGGAGTAGCAGAGGAGGCGGCCTTCTTGGAGGACTTGCTGGGGTTAGAGACGGGGGTCTCCTCCCTAGCCCGTTTGAGGTTCCTCTCAAACGTCTTGTCCACCTTGCCTCCCTGAAAAAATGACAAACTTAATGTCAGCAGACGGAATGAGGAAACTTTAAAAGTTAACTCGCAAAGTAGGTCAGGCGTTACCTTGGCCCTGAGGTCTCGCGCCTGGGCCTCCGCCAAGTCACGGCGTATCTGCGCTGAAGACCGTCTGGGTGTCTTCTCTTCAGGCAACATGTTTAATGCTTCTTCTGCAAGATCAGACGGGAAAGCAGTTAGAACATTATCAAGAAATTCATTTCCGACACAAAAGTACTACAGACGGAAGTGAGTCAGGCGCATACGTCTATCAAACATGTGCCCTAGCCCGCAGGCGGCTAGGAAGCACTCGTCCCTGAGCCAGGCGCTCTTGGGGATCCAGTTCTTCGGAACTTTTATTGTTTCCCCGGTTGACAGGGTTGCGTCTGTGAGGCCGAAGAGATCAGCCTCAATTATCTTTTCAAAATCCTCATCCGGGATTCGAGGAAGACAGCACTTCCGACCCATAAGATCGGGCTTCTTATTGTACAGGCGGAGCTCATAGTTCTCCCGCCTGGTAGGAGCCGTGCACAGGTAGAACCTGTGCTTCCAGCCGTCAAATTTGGAGACCTTATCCAAGGTCATCATGTATTGGGGAAACGTGGTCAGAGTGTACCACGCTCTATACCCGCCTGGGTTGCGACTGAGATAATGCATCTTGGCGAATGCTTCCCAGCCGGGGTGAACCCCTTGGAATTCGCAGGCGGCAACATACCCCATAATATTTGCCCAAGAGTTGGGGGTAAGTTGCCAGACTCCGAGGCCATAGCCTCTCAAGATTGCCTTCACCGCCTGGTGAAGGGGGAAGCGAAGACCCGCCTTGAACGTCGCTTCATAACAGCCGAAGTAGCCGTTTGCATTGCGTTCAGAGTCTTCCCAGGAAATGGTGCTGTCTGGGGGAGGCACCCTTATTTTCCACCCGTCTCCCATTGGGTGGGCTTTCAAGAAATTTTTGAGACCCTTCTCCATAAGGTCAATATCTTTTGAGGAGACGTGGATTCTAAAGGGGTCATCTTTCTCTTTCCACGTCTTCCTCTCTTCTTCCTCACTATTGTCAAGCGGGGGAAGATCATCACTGCTTTCAGAAGAGGAGACGTTAAGAATATCTCTCGCCTCCTCCCCTGACAAAGAAATAGAAGCTGAGGCGGCCTCCTCACCGCCTTGGTTATTGTCCTCTTCCCCGCTTTGGTCACACTCCTCCAAAAAGGAATCAGGAGGAGTTGGGGGGCCACGCGGAGGGGATCTCTCCGGAGCCGTCTGGTGTCCAGAGCCAGACGTCTCCCCCTCAGACGTTTGAACGCCTGAGTCATCGCTTCTGTAATTTGGATCTCGTGCCGTCTGCTTAATCCGAGCCATTGTGTCCTGCACAGACGCGCAGATGGTCGGAATCCAAGCATGAGGGTGGTCCCAACACCCAGAGACGGCACTACCAGTCCTAGACTCAGCCGTCCCTGGTGAACGGCTGGATTCTACCCTAGGTTGTGCCGTGTGTGTTGGTGATGAATCCATTTATTGCAAGGAATATATATAAACGGAAAAATGAAAAAAGAGCTGAAAGAGTCAGAGACGGTACCTTTAGAATTGATATCTGAAGGTAGACGGGTCCGCCTGTGTTGGTGCAGCTGAGTTTCTTCGAGTTTGCGCCTGACTCAGACGGATGACTTCTGTTCTCTCTTTCAAGATTCTAAGTTAACTCTGAAATTTTTGCAAGGCGTAGCAAAATTATGAGGGTAAAACGGCTATATAAAGAGGGTAAATGAAGGGGTATTCCCGTAATTTACCCAGAAGGTGAACAGTAATTTTTGGCGGTAAAATTACCACCATTCAGCGAGTGACACGTGTCACAGATGCCACGCGGCGTGCCACGTCACATCTGTGAGGGGCAAATGTTTAGGGTAATTTTACCCCGCCATGTGGCCTAATCAGAGGGCGACACGTCTCAGCCCAAGGATAGTCCAAAGTGGACCTATCCCCGCTCGACACGTGTCATCCCAGATATTTGGGAAAATGTCGGCCTTCAGGCCCAAATCCCGAGAAAGCCGTAAAACGGCGCAGCCCACCAATGATTAGGGTTCGATACCCTAATCAGGGGCACAATTCCCAAGGACCCTATAAATAGGGAGATTCCCCTCTTTTGGAGGGCAGGTCCTTTTTGATACAAGGTTCTTTAATACACATTCTGATATACACTGAAAACTGTCCCTTTGATAGAGACAACCGAGCTTGGAATCCAAGCAGATCCCCACCTTAATTTCCGCACCTTTTACTCTCCTTCAAGTTACTAACTTGAGCATTGGAGGCGGAGCACCACCCAATTGGTGTCTCCGTTGATTTTGCAGGTACAGAGCCAGCCGGACCAGTCTTCGAGTTGTAACTCTCCCGAGGGACAAAAAACCCCAAAACAGGTAAACTCTTAGGATACCCTTACGAGAGCATCACTACTCGTCCTCTTGAGCGATCTAGGGGTTCAAAATGGCTTGTTGTAGCTAAAAACAACCGTGATTCCTACGACAGTAAGTCCTAGTGTAAATTCTTAGCCCTCTTTTTCTTTTTATTTGTCCCTCCTTATTCCTTCTTGGCCTTTGTTTTGCTCGGGCCGAGCAAAAGTCTAGCTTGGGGGAATTTGATGAGTGTCATTTATGGCACTCATAGGGTAGTCTTTAAGGTTACTTCTTTCCCTTTTTGTTGCTTTCTTCTCTTAGTTTTGGTCCTTTTTCCTTTAGTTTCTCCTTTTTCCTCTTTCTTTATGATTCTCGTGTTTTTATCGTGTTTTCCTTTATTTTGCTCTTTTTCCCTTTTATTTCCTTCCTTTGTTTACTTGTGTAGGTATTGTGAGGATCACCTTGGCAAAGGATGCAATTCGGGACCTCAATGATCAAGCAAGGAAGAAGCATTTGACTAGAGAGGGCTTAGAGAGGCCTTGGAGAGGCCTCGGAGAGGTCCCCAAGGTATCTCTAGCAGGCCGCAGGCGCGGGCCATCTTGCCGCGGGCGCGGGCCCAAGACGAGCAAAAGTGTCAAAATGAGGCAGGAACTCCCCACAGTTGCCCCGAGGGCTTCCCGCGGGCGCGGGTAAAATGGAGAGGTCTCTCCCCTCAGAGAGACCGCGGCCCCCTGATCAGCCTTTGGCAGCAGGGGATTTTGCCGCGGGCGCGGGTCATTTCCCCGCGGGTGCGGGCCCCTGATGCCGCGGGCGCAGGTGCTGGCCAGACAGCCCGCGGGGGTTCCGTACCCATTTTTCCGCGGGCGCAGGTCTTTAAGGAGAGGGTGCGGGAGCTGCCGATTTCTTCTTAGCTTATAAATAGAATTGTATTTCCTTTTTGAATCCAACTTTTTGATAATATTTCATTAGCTTAGTTTTAGAGAGAGAAGTTAGAGAGGAATTCTTGGTTTTGGATTTGTAACTCAACATTTGATCAATCGAGTTTGGATTTCTTCATTTTCAATCATCAATATTAGTGAGAATCTCTTCCTTCTTTCATCTTTTACTTACTTGCTATTTGATTCTTTTTGCTTGATGCTTGTTTTTCTTGGATTTGAGTTTGATAATATTGAATACTTTGATTTCTATTAGATTTTGATATAGAATGATGCTCAATACAATATCTAGTTATTTGGTTTTGAATCTCACCATGATTAGTCAGTAGGTTAGTTGCTAGGGAAAGGGGGAAGCATGTTTGATTAATGGAAACGCTAGTTGATGCTCTTTGATTGGTTGATTACTTGCAATTAAATTGGTTGACATAGTTTTGCATGAGATTGATTAGATTAGGATTGATCACCCTTTATGATTAATCTAGATTGCATTGCAACTCTTAATGACATGACCAATTGATTTAAAGGTTGCTCTAATTGATTGAGTTTGCTTGTGATTCTTCTTGGTTTGCCTTTCATAGTGACCACTAGATTGGCCTATAGGAGATAGTATTTGAACTCTCTTGATTGCTACTATTGTTTGTCCATTGCAATACTTGAATTAATTGATTGAGCTTTAATCTAGCATTATCATTGATCTTGCATGTGGAACCCATATCCCTAGTGTTTAGACCCTTGATTATTTGTTGAATTTGATCTAGTTCATTTTAGCACCAACCATAATCTCATTTTCGACTCCGAGGTAGCTTGACTTAGACTTTAGTTTTCATCATTGCATTCCATTGGGATCGACCCTTAACTTGCCCTATATTCATATAAGGTTGGTTAGGTGTTTATAAATTTAGTTTGGCTTGGGGAAAGGGTAGATAACGACATGAATTTTCCTCTTGTCAACATTCAAACAAACCTTTTTGAATCAAATGAAAGTTAATTGCATTCCACAATGCTAATTGAGTCAAATGAAAGTCAAACACATTCAACAAAGGTTATTGAGTCAAATGACAGTCAAACACATTCAAACAAAGCTTTTTGAATTAAATGAAAGTCATTTGCATTCAACAATGCTAATTGAGTCAAATGAAAATCAAACACATTCAACAAAGCTAATTGAGTCAAATGAAATTCAAACACATTCAAACAAAGCTTTTTGAATCAAATGAAAGTCAAATGAATTCAACAAAGCTAATTAAGTCAAAAGAAAGTTAAACACTTTCAACAAAGCTTTTAGAATCTAATGAAAGTCAAACACATTCAAACAAAGGATTTTGAATCAAATGAAAGTCAAATGCATTCAACAAAGCTAATTGAGTCAAATGAAAGTCAAACACTTTTAACAAAGCTTTTAGAATCAAATGAATGTCAAATACATTCAAAAAAAGCTTTTTGAATAAAATGAAAGTCAATTGCATTCTACAATGCTAATTGAGTCAAATGAAAGTCAAACACATTCAACAAAGCTAATTGAGTCAAATGAAAGTCAAACACATTCAAACAAAGCTTTTTGAATCAAATGAAAGTCAAATGCATTCCACAAAACTAATTGAGTCAAATAAAAGTCAAACACTTTCAACATAGCTTTTAGAATCAAATTAAAGTGAAATACATTCAACAAAGCTATTTGAGTCAAATGAAAGTCAAACACTTTCAACAAAGCTTTTATAATCAAATGAAAGTCAAATACATTCAAACAAAGCTTTTTGAATCAAATGAAAGTGAATTGCATTCCACAATGCTAATTGGGTCAAATGAAAGTCAAACACATTCAACAAAGATTACTGAGTCAAATGACAGTTAAACACAATCAAATAAAGCTTTTTGAATTAAATGAAAGTCATTTGCATTCAACAATGCTAATTGAGTCAAATGAAAGTTAAACACATTTAACAAAGTTAATTGAGTCAAATGAAAGTCAAACACATTCAAACAAAGCTTTCTGAATCAAACGAAAGTCAAATGGATTCAACAAAGGTAAGTGAGTCAAATGAAAGTCAAAGACTTTCAACAAAGATTTAAGAATCAAACGAAAGTCAAATACATTCAAATAAAGCTTTTTAATCAAATGAAATTCAATTGCATTCCACAATGCTAATTGAATCAAATGAAAGTCAAACACATTCAACAAAGCTAATTGAGTCAAATAAAAGTCAAACACATTCAAACAAAGCTTTTTAAATCAAATGAAAGTCATTTGCATTCAACAATGCTAATTGAGTCAAATGAAAGTCAAACACATTCAACAAAACTAAATGAGTCAAGTGAAAGTCAAACACATTCAAACAAAGCTTTTAGAATCAAATGAAAGTCAAATGCACTCAACAAAGCTAATTAAGTCAAATGAAAGACAAACACTTTCAACAAAGCTTTTAGAATTAAATGAAAGTCAAATACATTCAAACAAAGCTTTTTTAATCAAATGAAAGTCAATTGCATTCTACAATGCTAATTGAGTCAAATGAAAGTCAAACACATTCAACAAAGCTAATTGAGTCAAATGTAAGTCAAACACATTCAAACAAAGCTTTTTGAATCAAATGAAAGTCAAATGCATTCAACAAAGCTAATTGAGTCAAATGAAAGTCAAACACTTTCAACATAGCTTTTAGAATCAAATGAAAGTCAAATACATTCAAACAAAGCTTTTTGAATCAAATGAAAGTTGATTGCATTCCACAATGCTAATTGAGTCAAATGAAAGTCAAACACATTCAACAAAGCTAATTGAGTCAAATGAAATCAAACACATTCAAAAAAACTTTTTGAATCAAATGAAAGTCAAATGCATTCAACAAAGCTAATTGAGTCAAATGAAAGTCAAACACTTTCAACAAAGCTTTTAGAATCAAATGAAAATCAAATACATTCAAACAAAGGTTTTTGAATCAAATGAAAGTCAATTACATTCCACTATGGTAATTGAGTCAAATGAAAGTCAAACACATTCAACAAAGCTAATTGAGTCAAATGAATGTCAAACACATTCAAACAACGCTTTTTAAATAAAATGAAAGTCAATTGCATTAAACCAAGCTAATTAAGTTAAATGAAAGTCAAACACTTTCTACAAAGCTTTAAGAAACAAATGAAAGTCAAATACATTCAAACAAAGCTTTTTGAATCAAATGAAAGTCAATTGCATTCTACAATGCTAATTTATAAAATGAAAATCAAATACATTCAACAAATTAAAGCTAATTGAGTCAACTGAATGTAAAACACATTCAAACAAAGCTTTTTGAATCAAATGAAAGTCATTTGCATTCAACGATGCTAATTGAGTCAAATGAAAGTCAAACACATTCAACAAAGCTAATTGAGTCAAATGAAAGTCAAACACATTCAAACAAAGCTTTTTGAATCAAACGAAAGTCAAATGAATTCAACAAAGCTAATTGAGTCAAATGAAAGTCAAACACATTCAAACAAAGCATTTTGAATCAAATGAAAGTCAAATGCATTCAACAAAGCTAATGGAGTCAAATGAAAGTCAAACACTTTTAACAAAGCTTTTAGAATCAAATGAAAGTCAAATACATTCAAACAAAGCTTTTTGAATCAAATGAAAGTCAATTGCATTCTACAATGGTAATTGAGTCAAATGAAAGTCAAACACATTCAACAAAGCTAATTGAGTCAAATGAAAGTCAAACACATTCAAACAAAGTTTTTTGAATCAAATGAAAGTCAAATGCATTCAACAAAGCTAATTAAGTCAAATGAAAGTCAAACACTTTCAACATATTTTTTAAAATCAAATTAAAGTCAAATACATTCAAATAACGCTTTTTGAATCAAATGAAAGTCAATTGCATTCCACAATGGTAATTGAGTCAAATGAAAGTCAAACTCATTCAACAAAGATAATTGAGTCCAATTAATGTCAAACACATTCAAACAAAGCTTTTTGAATCAAATGAAAGTCAAATGCATTAAACAAAGCTAATTGAGTCAAATAAAAGTCAAACACTTTCAACAAAGCTTTAAGAATCAAATGAAAGTCAAATACATTCAAACAAAGTTTTTTTTGAATCAAATGAAAGTCAATTGCATTCCACAATGCTAATTGAGTTAAATGAGACTCAATAACATTCAACAAAGCTAATTAAGTCAACTGAATATCAAACACATTAAAACAAAGCTTTTTGAATCAAATGAAAGTCCTTTGCATTCAACAACGCTAATTGAGTCAAATGAAAGTCAAACACATTCAACAAAGCTAATTGAGTCTAATGAAAGTCTAACACATTCAAACAAAGCTTTTAGAATCAAATGAAAGTCAAATGAATTCAACAAAGCTAATTGAGTCAAATGAAGGTCAAACACTTTCAACAAAGCTTTTAGAATCAAATGAAAGTAAGACACATTCAAACAAAGCATTTTGAATCAAATGAAAGTCAAATGCACTCAACAAAGCTAATTAAGTCAAGTGAAAGTCAAACACTTTCAACAAAGCTTTTAGAATCAAATGAAAGTCAAATACATTCAAACAAAGCTTTTTGAATCAAATGAAAGTCAATTGCATTCTACAATGCCAATTGAGTCAAATGAAAGTCAAACACATTCAACAAAGCTAATTGAGTCAAATGTAAGTCAAACACATTCAAACAAAGCTTTTTGAATCAAATGAAAGTCAAATGCATTCAACAAAGCTAATTGAGTCAAATGAAAGTCAAACACTTTCAACATAGCTTTTAGAATCAAATTAAAGTCAAATACATTCAAACAAAGCTTTTTGAATCAAATGAAAATCGATTGCATTCCACAATGCTAATTGAGTCAAATGAAAGTCAAACACATTCAACAAAGCTAAATGAGTCAAATGAAAGTCAAACACATTCAAAAAAACTTTTTGAATCAAATGAAAGTCAAATGCATTCAACAAAGCTAATTGAGTCAAATGAAAGTCAAACACTTTCAACAAAGCTTTTAGAATCAAATGAAAGCCAAATACATTCAAACAAAGCTTTTTAAATCAAATGAAAGTCAATTACATTCCACAATGGTAATTGAGTCAAATGAAAGTCAAACACATTCAACAAATATAATTGAGTCAAATTAATGTCAAACACATTCAAACAAAGCTTTTTGAATCAAATGAAAGTCAAATGCATTAAACAAAGCTAATTGAGTCAAATCAAAGTCAAACACTTTCAACAAAGCTTTAAGAATCAAATAAAAGTCAAATCAATTCAAACAAAGTTTTTTTTGAATCAAATGAAAGTCAATTGCATTCCACAATGCTAATTGAGTCAAATGAAACTCAATAACATTCAACAAAGCTAATTGAGTCAACTGAATATCAAACACATTAAAACAAAGCTTTTTGAATCAAATGAAAGTCAATTACATTCCACAATGGTAATTGAGTCAAATGAAAGTCAAACACATTCAACAAAGCTAATTGAGTCAAATGAAAGTCAAACACATTCAAACAAAGCTTTTTAAATCAAACGAAAGTCAAATGAATTCAACAAAGCTAATTGAGTCAAATGAAAGTCAAACACATTCAAACAAAGCATTTTGAATCAAATGAAAGTCAAATGCATTCAACAAAGCTAATGGAGTCAAATGAAAGTCAAACACTTTTAACAAAGCCTTTAGAATCAAATGAAAGTCAAATACATTCAAACAAAGCTAATTGAGTCAAATGAAAGTCAAACACATTCAAACAAAGCTTTTTGAATCAAATGAAAGTCAAATGCATTCAACAAAGCTAATTGAGTCAAATGAAAGTCAAACACTTTCAACATAACTTTTAAAATCAAATTAAAGTCAAATACATTCAAACAACGCTTTTTGAATCAAATGAAAGTCAATTGCATTCCACAATGGTAATTGAGTCAAATGAAAGTCAAACACATTCAACAAAGATATTTGAGTCAAATTAATGTCAAACACATTCAAACAAAGCTTTTTGAATCAAATGAAAGTCAAATGCATTAAACAAAGCTAATTGAGTCAAATAAAAGTCAAACACTTTCAACAAAGCTTTAAGAATCAAATAAAAGTCAAATCAATTCAAACAAAGTTTTTTTTGAATCAAATGAAAGTCAATTGCATTCCACAATGCTAATTGAGTCAAATGAAACTCAATAACATTCAACAAAGCTAATTGAGTCAACTGAATATCAAACACATTAAAACAAAGCTTTTTGAATCAAATGAAAGTCCTTTGCATTCAACAATGCTAATTGAGTCAAATGAAAGTCAAACACATTCAACAAAGCTAATTGAGTCTAATGAAAGTCAAACACATTCAAACAAAGCTTTTAGAATCAAATGAAAGTCAAATGAATTCAACAATGCTAATTGAGTCAAATGAAAGTCAAACACATTCAACAAAGCTAATTGAGTCTAATGAAAGTCAAACACATTCAAACAAAGCTTTTAGAATCAAATGAAAGTCAAATGAATTCAACAAAGCTAATTTGAGTCAAATGAAGGTCAAACACTTTCAACAAAGCTTTAAGAATCAAATGAAAGTAAGACACATTCAAACAAAGCATTTTGAATCAAATGAAATTCAAATGCACTCAACAAAGCTAATTAAGTCAAATGAAAGACAAACACTTTCAATAAAGCTTTTAGAATTAAATGAAAGTCAAATACATTCAAACAAAGCTTTTTTAATCAAATGAAAGTCCATTGCATTCTACAATGGTAATTGAGTCAAATGAAAGTCAAACACATTCAACAAAGCTAATTGAGTCAAATGTAAGTCAAACACATTCAAACAAAGCTTTTTGAATCAAATGAAAGTCAAATGCATTCAACAAAGCTAATTGAGTCAAATGAAAGTCAAACACTTTCAACATAGCTTTTAGAATCAAATTAAAGTCAAATACATTCAAACAAAGCTTTTTGAATCAAATGAAAGTCAATTGCATTCCACAATGCTAATTGAGTCAAATGAAACTCAATAACATTCAACAAAGCTAATTGAGTCAACTGAATATCAAACACATTAAAACAAAGCTTTTTGAATCAAAAGAAAGTCCTTTGCATTCAACAATGCTAATTGAGTCAAATGAAAGTCAAACACATTCAACAAAGCTAATTGAGTCTAATGAAAGTCAAACACATTCAAACAAAGCTTTTAGAATCAAATGAAAGTCAAATGAATTCAACAATGCTAATTGAGTCAAATGAAAGTCAAACACATTCAACAAAGCTAATTGAGTCTAATGAAAGTCAAACACATTCAAACAAAGCTTTTAGAATCAAATGAAAGTCAAATGAATTCAACAAAGCTAATTTGAGTCAAATGAAGGTCAAACACTTTCAACAAAGCTTTTAGAATCAAATGAAAGTAAGACACATTCAAACAAAGCATTTTGAATCAAATGAAATTCAAATGCACTCAACAAAGCTAATTAAGTCAAATGAAAGACAAACACTTTCAACAAAGCTTTTAGAATTAAATGAAAGTCAAATACATTCAAACAAAGCTTTTTTAATCAAATGAAAGTCAATTGCATTCTACAATGCTAATTGAGTCAAATGAAAGTCAAACACATTCAACAAAGCTAATTGAGTCAAATGTAAGTCAAACACATTCAAACAAAGCTTTTTGAATCAAATGAAAGTCAAATGCATTCAACAAAGCTAATTGAGTCAAATGAAAGTCAAACACTTTCAACATAGCTTTTAGAATCAAATTAAAGTCAAATACATTCAAACAAAGCTTTTTGAATCAAATGAAAGTCGATTGCATTCCACAATGCTAATTGAGTCAAATGAAAGTCAAACACATTCAACAAAGCTAATTGAGTCAAATGAAAGTCAAACACATTCAAAAAAACTTTTTGAATCAAATGAAAGTCAAATGCATTCAACAAAGCTAATTGAGTCAAATGAAAGTCAAACACTTTCAACAAAGCTTTTAGAATCAAATGAAAGTCAAATACATTTTAACAAAGCTTTTTAAATCAAATGAAAGTCAATTACATTCCACAATGGTAATTGAGTCAAATGAAAGTCAAACACATTCAACAAAGCTAATTGAGTCAAATGAAAGTTAAACACATTCAAACAAAGCTTTTTGAATCAAACGAAAGTAAAATGAATTCAACAAAGCTAATTGAGTCAAATGAAAGTCAAACACATTCAAACAAAGCATTTTGAATCAAATGAAAGTCAAATGCATTCAACAAAGCTAATGGAGTCAAATGAAAGTCAAACACTTTTAACAAAGCTTTTAGAATCAAATGAAAGTCAAATACATTCAAACAAAGCTTTTTGAATCAAATGAAACTCAATTGCATTCTACAATGGTAATTGAGTCAAATGAAAGTCAAACACATTCAACAAAGCTAATTGAGTCAAATGAAAGTCAAACACATTCAAACAAAGCTTTTTGAATCAAATGAAAGTCAAATGCATTCAACAAAGCTAATTGAGTCAAATGAAAGTCAAACACTTTCAACATAGCTTTTAAAATCAAATTAATGTCAAACACATTAAAACAAAGCTTTTTGAATCAAATGAAAGTCAAATGAATTAAACAAAGCTAATTGAGTCAAATAAAAGTCAAACACTTTCAACAAAGCTTTAAGAATCAAATAAAAGTCAAATCAATTCAAACAAAGTTTTTTTTGAATCAAATGAAAGTCAATTGCATTCCACAATGCTAATTGAGTCAAATGAAACTCAATAACATTCAACAAAGCTAATTGAGTCAACTGAATATCAAACACATTAAAACAAAGCTTTTTGAATCAAATGAAAGTCCTTTGCATTCAACAATGCTAATTGAGTCAAATGAAAGTCAAACACATTCAACAAAGCTAATTGAGTCTAATGAAAGTCAAACACATTCAAACAAAGCTTTTAGAATCAAATGAAAGTCAAATGAATTCAACAATGCTAATTGAGTCAAATGAAAGTCAAACACATTCAACAAAGCTAATTGAGTCTAATGAAAGTCAAACACATTCAAACAAAGCTTTTAGAATCAAATGAAAGTCAAATGAATTCAACAAAGCTAATTTGAGTCAAATGAAGGTCAAACACTTTCAACAAAGCTTTAAGAATCAAATGAAAGTAAGACACATTCAAACAAAGCATTTTGAATCAAATGAAATTCAAATGCACTCAACAAAGCTAATTAAGTCAAATGAAAGACAAACACTTTCAATAAAGCTTTTAGAATTAAATGAAAGTCAAATACATTCAAACAAAGCTTTTTTAATCAAATGAAAGTCCATTGCATTCTACAATGGTAATTGAGTCAAATGAAAGTCAAACACATTCAACAAAGCTAATTGAGTCAAATGTAAGTCAAACACATTCAAACAAAGCTTTTTGAATCAAATGAAAGTCAAATGCATTCAACAAAGCTAATTGAGTCAAATGAAAGTCAAACACTTTCAACATAGCTTTTAGAATCAAATTAAAGTCAAATACATTCAAACAAAGCTTTTTGAATCAAATGAAAGTCAATTGCATTCCACAATGCTAATTGAGTCAAATGAAACTCAATAACATTCAACAAAGCTAATTGAGTCAACTGAATATCAAACACATTAAAACAAAGCTTTTTGAATCAAAAGAAAGTCCTTTGCATTCAACAATGCTAATTGAGTCAAATGAAAGTCAAACACATTCAACAAAGCTAATTGAGTCTAATGAAAGTCAAACACATTCAAACAAAGCTTTTAGAATCAAATGAAAGTCAAATGAATTCAACAATGCTAATTGAGTCAAATGAAAGTCAAACACATTCAACAAAGCTAATTGAGTCTAATGAAAGTCAAACACATTCAAACAAAGCTTTTAGAATCAAATGAAAGTCAAATGAATTCAACAAAGCTAATTTGAGTCAAATGAAGGTCAAACACTTTCAACAAAGCTTTTAGAATCAAATGAAAGTAAGACACATTCAAACAAAGCATTTTGAATCAAATGAAATTCAAATGCACTCAACAAAGCTAATTAAGTCAAATGAAAGACAAACACTTTCAACAAAGCTTTTAGAATTAAATGAAAGTCAAATACATTCAAACAAAGCTTTTTTAATCAAATGAAAGTCAATTGCATTCTACAATGCTAATTGAGTCAAATGAAAGTCAAACACATTCAACAAAGCTAATTGAGTCAAATGTAAGTCAAACACATTCAAACAAAGCTTTTTGAATCAAATGAAAGTCAAATGCATTCAACAAAGCTAATTGAGTCAAATGAAAGTCAAACACTTTCAACATAGCTTTTAGAATCAAATTAAAGTCAAATACATTCAAACAAAGCTTTTTGAATCAAATGAAAGTCGATTGCATTCCACAATGCTAATTGAGTCAAATGAAAGTCAAACACATTCAACAAAGCTAATTGAGTCAAATGAAAGTCAAACACATTCAAAAAAACTTTTTGAATCAAATGAAAGTCAAATGCATTCAACAAAGCTAATTGAGTCAAATGAAAGTCAAACACTTTCAACAAAGCTTTTAGAATCAAATGAAAGTCAAATACATTTTAACAAAGCTTTTTAAATCAAATGAAAGTCAATTACATTCCACAATGGTAATTGAGTCAAATGAAAGTCAAACACATTCAACAAAGCTAATTGAGTCAAATGAAAGTTAAACACATTCAAACAAAGCTTTTTGAATCAAACGAAAGTAAAATGAATTCAACAAAGCTAATTGAGTCAAATGAAAGTCAAACACATTCAAACAAAGCATTTTGAATCAAATGAAAGTCAAATGCATTCAACAAAGCTAATGGAGTCAAATGAAAGTCAAACACTTTTAACAAAGCTTTTAGAATCAAATGAAAGTCAAATACATTCAAACAAAGCTTTTTGAATCAAATGAAACTCAATTGCATTCTACAATGGTAATTGAGTCAAATGAAAGTCAAACACATTCAACAAAGCTAATTGAGTCAAATGAAAGTCAAACACATTCAAACAAAGCTTTTTGAATCAAATGAAAGTCAAATGCATTCAACAAAGCTAATTGAGTCAAATGAAAGTCAAACACTTTCAACATAGCTTTTAAAATCAAATTAATGTCAAACACATTAAAACAAAGCTTTTTGAATCAAATGAAAGTCAAATGAATTAAACAAAGCTAATTGAGTCAAATAAAAGTCAAACACTTTCAACAAAGCTTTAAGAATCAAATAAAAGTCAAATCAATTCAAACAAAGTTTTTTTTGATTCAAATGAAAGTCAATTGCATTCCACAATGCTAATTGAGTCAAATGAAACTCAATAACATTCAACAAAGCTAATTGAGTCAACTGAATATCAAACACATTAAAACAAAGCTTTTTGAATCAAATGAAAGTCCTTTGCATTCAACAATGCTAATTGAGTCAAATGAAAGTCAAACACATTCAACAAAGCTAATTGAGTCTAATGAAAGTCAAACACATTCAAACAAAGCTTTTAGAATCAAATGAAAGTCAAATGAATTCAACAATGCTAATTGAGTCAAATGAAAGTCAAACACATTCAACAAAGCTAATTGAGTCTAATGAAAGTCAAACACATTCAAACAAAGCTTTTAGAATCAAATGAAAGTCAAATGAATTCAACAAAGCTAATTTGAGTCAAATGAAGGTCAAACACTTTCAACAAAGCTTTTAGAATCAAATGAAAGTAAGACACATTCAAACAAAGCATTTTGAATCAAATGAAATTCAAATGCACTCAACAAAGCTAATTAAGTCAAATGAAAGACAAAGAATTTCAACAAAGCTTTTAGAATTAAATGAAAGTCAAATACATTCAAACAAAGCTTTTTTAATCAAATGAAAGTCAATTGCATTCTACAATGCTAATTGAGTCAAATGAAAGTCAAACACATTCAACAAAGCTAATTGAGTCAAATGTAAGTCAAACACATTCAAACAAAGCTTTTTGAATCAAATGAAAGTCAAATGCATTCAACAAAGCTAATTGAGTCAAATGAAAGTCAAACACTTTCAACATAGCTTTTAGAATCAAATTAAAGTCAAATACATTCAAACAAAGCTTTTTGAATCAAATGAAAGTCGATTGCATTCCACAATGCTAATTGAGTCAAATGAAAGTCAAACACATTCAACAAAGCTAATTGAGTCAAATGAAAGTCAAACACATTCAAAAAAACTTTTTGAATCAAATGAAAGTCAAATGCATTCAACAAAGCTAATTGAGTCAAATGAAAGTCAAACACTTTCAACAAAGCTTTTAGAATCAAATGAAAGTCAAATACATTTTAACAAAGCTTTTTAAATCAAATGAAAGTCAATTACATTCCACAATGGTAATTGAGTCAAATGAAAGTCAAACACATTCAACAAAGCTAATTGAGTCAAATGAAAGTTAAACACATTCAAACAAAGCTTTTTGAATCAAACGAAAGTAAAATGAATTCAACAAAGCTAATTGAGTCAAATGAAAGTCAAACACATTCAAACAAAGCATTTTGAATCAAATGAAAGTCAAATGCATTCAACAAAGCTAATGGAGTCAAATGAAAGTCAAACACTTTTAACAAAGCTTTTAGAATCAAATGAAAGTCAAATGAATTAAACAAAGCTAATTGAGTCAAATAAAAGTCAAACACTTTCAACAAAGCTTTAAGAATCAAATAAAAGTCAAATCAATTCAAACAAAGTTTTTTTGATTCAAATGAAAGTCAATTGCATTCCACAATGCTAATTGAGTCAAATGAAACTCAATAACATTCAACAAAGCTAATTGAGTCAACTGAATATCAAACACATTAAAACAAAGCTTTTTGAATCAAATGAAAGTCCTTTGCATTCAACAATGCTAATTGAGTCAAATGAAAGTCAAACACATTCAACAAAGCTAATTGAGTCTAATGAAAGTCAAACACATTCAAACAAAGCTTTTAGAATCAAATGAAAGTCAAATGAATTCAACAATGCTAATTGAGTCAAATGAAAGTCAAACACATTCAACAAAGCTAATTGAGTCTAATGAAAGTCAAACACATTCAAACAAAGCTTTTAGAATCAAATGAAAGTCAAATGAATTCAGCAAAGCTAATTTGAGTCAAATGAAGGTCAAACACTTTCAACAAAGCTTTTAGAATCAAATGAAAGTAAGACACATTCAAACAAAGCATTTTGAATCAAATGAAATTCAAATGCACTCAACAAAGCTAATTAAGTCAAATGAAAGACAAACACTTTCAACAAAGCTTTTAGAATTAAATGAAAGTCAAATACATTCAAACAAAGCTTTTTTAATCAAATGAAAGTCAATTGCATTCTACAATGCTAATTGAGTCAAATGAAAGTCAAACACATTCAACAAAGCTAATTGAGTCAAATGTAAGTCAAACACATTCAAACAAAGCTTTTTGAATCAAATGAAAGTCAAATGCATTCAACAAAGCTAATTGAGTCAAATGAAAGTCAAACACTTTCAACATAGCTTTTAGAATCAAATTAAAGTCAAATACATTCAAACAAAGCTTTTTGAATCAAATGAAAGTCGATTGCATTCTACAATGCTAATTGAGTCAAATGAAAGTCAAACACATTCAACAAAGCTAATTGAGTCAAATGAAAGTCAAACACATTCAAAAAAACTTTTTGAATCAAATGAAAGTCAAATGCATTCAACAAAGCTAATTGAGTCAAATGAAAGTCAAACACTTTCAACAAAGCTTTTAGAATCAAATGAAAGTCAAATACATTTTAACAAAGCTTTTTAAATCAAATGAAAGTCAATTACATTCCACAATGGTAATTGAGTCAAATGAAAGTCAAACACATTCAACAAAGCTAATTGAGTCAAATGAAAGTTAAACACATTCAAACAAAGCTTTTTGAATCAAACGAAAGTAAAATGAATTCAACAAAGCTAATTGAGTCAAATGAAAGTCAAACACATTCAAACAAAGCATTTTGAATCAAATGAAAGTCAAATGCATTCAACAAAGCTAATGGAGTCAAATGAAAGTCAAACACTTTTAACAAAGCTTTTAGAATCAAATGAAAGTCAAATACATTCAAACAAAGCTTTTTGAATCGAATGAAACTCAATTGCATTCTACAATGGTAATTGAGTCAAATGAAAGTCAAACACATTCAACAAAGCTAATTCAGTCAAATGAAAGTCAAACACATTCAAAAAAAAGCTTTTTGAATCAAATGAAAGTCAAATGCATTCAACAAAGCTAATTGAGTCAAATGAAAGTCAAACACTTTCAACATAGCTTTTAAAATCAAATTAATGTCAAACACATTCAAACAAAGATTTTTGAATCAAATGAAAGTCAAATGCATTAAACAAAGCTAATTGAGTCAAATAAAAGTCAAACACTTTCAACAAAGCTTTAAGAATCAAATAAAAGTCAAATCAATTCAAACAAAGTTTTTTTTTATTCAAATGAAAGTCAATTGCATTCCACAATGCTAATTGAGTCAAATGAAACTCAATAACATTTAACAAAGCTAATTGAGTCAACTGAATATCAAACACATTAAAACAAAGCTTTTTGAATCAAATGAAAGTCCTTTGCATTCAACAATGCTAATTGAGTCAAATGAAAGTCAAACACATTCAACAAAGCTAATTGAGTCTAATTAAAGTCAAACACATTCAAAGAAAGCTTTTAGAATCAAATGAAAGTCAAATGAATTCAACAAAGCTAATTGAGTCAAATGAAGGTCAAACACTTTCAACAAAGCTTTTAGAATCAAATGAAAGTAAGACACATTCAAACAAAGCATTTTGAATCAAATGAAAGTCAAATGCACTCAACAAAGCTAATTAAGTCAAATGAAAGACAAACACTTTCAACAAAGCTTTTAGAATTAAATGAAAGTCAAATACATTCAAACAAAGCTTTTTTAATCAAATGAAAGTCAATTGCATTCTACAATGCTAATTGAGTCAAATGAAAGTCAAACACATTCAACAAAGCTAATTGAGTCAAATGTAAGTCAAACACATTCAAACAAAGCTTTTTGAATCAAATGAAAGTCAAATGCATTCAACAAAGCTAATTGAGTCAAATGAAAGTCAAAAACTTTCAACATAGCTTTTAGAATCAAATTAAAGTCAAATACATTCAAACAAAGCTTTTTGAATCAAATGAAAGTCGATTGCATTCCACAATGCTAATTGAGTCAAATGAAAGTCAAACACATTCAACAAAGCTAATTGAGTCAAATGAAAGTCAAACACATTCAAAAAAACTTTTTGAATCAAATGAAAGTCAAATGCATTCAACAAAGCTAATTGAGTCAAATGAAAGTGAAACACTTTCAACAAAGCTTTTAGAATCAAATGAAAGTCAAATACATTTTAACAAAGCTTTTTAAATCAAATGAAAGTCAATTACATTCCACAATGGTAATTGAGTCAAATGAAAGTCAAACACATTCAACAAAGCTAATTGAGTCAAATGAAAGTTAAACACATTCAAACAAAGCTTTTTGAATCAAACGAAAGTAAAATGAATTCAACAAAGCTAATTGAGTCAAATGAAAGTCAAACACATTCAAACAAAGCATTTTGAATCAAATGAAAGTCAAATGCATTCAACAAAGCTAATGGAGTCAAATGAAAGTCAAACACTTTTAACAAAGCTTTTAGAATCAAATGAAAGTCAAATACATTCAAACAAAGCTTTTTGAATCAAATGAAACTCAATTGCATTCTACAATGGTAATTGAGTCAAATGAAAGTCAAACACATTCAACAAAGCTAATTGAGTCAAATGAAAGTCAAACACATTCAAACAAAGCTTTTTGAGTCAAATGAAAGTCAAATGCATTCAACAAAGCTAATTGAGTCAAATGAAAGTCAAACACTTTCAACATAACTTTTAAAATCAAATTAAAGTCAAATACATTCAAACAACGCTTTTTGAATCAAATGAAAGTCAATTGCATTCCACAATGGTAATTGAGTCAAATGAAAGTCAAACACATTCAACAAAGATATTTGAGTCAAATTAATGTCAAACACATTCAAACAAAGCTTTTTGAATCAAATGAAAGTCAAATGCATTAAACAAAGCTAATTGAGTCAAATAAAAGTCAAACACTTTCAACAAAGCTTTAAGAATCAAATAAAAGTCAAATCAATTCAAACAAAGTTTTTTTTGAATCAAATGAAAGTCAATTGCATTCCACAATGCTAATTGAGTCAAATGAAACTCAATAACATTCAACAAAGCTAATTGAGTCAACTGAATATTTAACACATTAAAACAAAGCTTTTTGAATCAAATGAAAGTCAATTACATTCCACAATGGTAATTGAGTCAAATGAAAGTCAAACACATTCAACAAAGCTAATTGAGTCAAATGAAAGTCAAACACATTCAAACAAAGCTTTTTAAATCAAACGAAATTCAAATGAATTCAACAAAGCTAATTGAGTCAAATGAAAGTCAAACACATTCAAACAAAGCATTTTGAATCAAATGAAAGTCAAATGCATTCAACAAAGCTAGTGGAGTCAAATGAAAGTCAAACACTTTTAACAAAGCCTTTAGAATCAAATGAAAGTCAAATACATTCAAACAAAGCTTTTTGAATCAAATGAAACTCAATTGCATTCTACAATGGTAATTGAGTCAAATGAAAGTCAAACACATTCAACAAAGCTAATTGAGTCAAATGAAAGTCAAACACATTCAAACAAAGCTTTTTGAATCAAATGAAAGTCAAATGCATTCAACAAAGCTAATTGAGTCAAATGAAAGTCAAACACTTTCAACATAACTTTTAAAATCAAATTAAAGTCAAATACATTCAAACAACGCTTTTTGAATCAAATGAAAGTCAATTGCATTCCACAATGGTAATTGAGTCAAATGAAAGTCAAACACATTCAACAAAGATATTTGAGTCAAATTAATGTCAAACACATTCAAACAAAGCTTTTTGAATCAAATGAAAGTCAAATGCATTAAACAAAGCTAATTGAGTCAAATAAAAGTCAAACACTTTCAACAAAGCTTTAAGAATCAAATAAAAGTCAAATCAATTCAAACAAAGTTTTTTTTGAATCAAATGAAAGTCAATTGCATTCCACAATGCTAATTGAGTCAAATGAAACTCAATAACATTCAACAAAGCTAATTGAGTCAACTGAATATCAAACACATTAAAACAAAGCTTTTTGAATCAAATGAAAGTCCTTTGCATTCAACAATGCTAATTGAGTCAAATGAAAGTCAAACACATTCAACAAAGCTAATTGAGTCTAATGAAAGTCAAACACATTCAAACAAAGCTTTTAGAATCAAATGAAAGTCAAATGAATTCAACAATGCTAATTGAGTCAAATGAAAGTCAAACACATTCAACAAAGCTAATTGAGTCTAATGAAAGTCAAACACATTCAAACAAAGCTTTTAGAATCAAATGAAAGTCAAATGAATTCAACAAAGCTAATTTGAGTCAAATGAAGGTCAAACACTTTCAACAAAGCTTTTAGAATCAAATGAAAGTAAGACACATTCAAACAAAGCATTTTGAATCAAATGAAATTCAAATGCACTCAACAAAGCTAATTAAGTCAAATGAAAGACAAAGAATTTCAACAAAGCTTTTAGAATTAAATGAAAGTCAAATACATTCAAACAAAGCTTTTTTAATCAAATGAAAGTCAATTGCATTCTACAATGCTAATTGAGTCAAATGAAAGTCAAACACATTCAACAAAGCTAATTGAGTCAAATGTAAGTCAAACACATTCAAACAAAGCTTTTTGAATCAAATGAAAGTCAAATGCATTCAACAAAGCTAATTGAGTCAAATGAAAGTCAAACACTTTCAACATAGCTTTTAGAATCAAATTAAAGTCAAATACATTCAAACAAAGCTTTTTGAATCAAATGAAAGTCGATTGCATTCCACAATGCTAATTGAGTCAAATGAAAGTCAAACACATTCAACAAAGCTAATTGAGTCAAATGAAAGTCAAACACATTCAAAAAAACTTTTTGAATCAAATGAAAGTCAAATGCATTCAACAAAGCTAATTGAGTCAAATGAAAGTCAAACACTTTCAACAAAGCTTTTAGAATCAAATGAAAGTCAAATACATTTTAACAAAGCTTTTTAAATCAAATGAAAGTCAATTACATTCCACAATGGTAATTGAGTCAAATGAAAGTCAAACACATTCAACAAAGCTAATTGAGTCAAATGAAAGTTAAACACATTCAAACAAAGCTTTTTGAATCAAACGAAAGTAAAATGAATTCAACAAAGCTAATTGAGTCAAATGAAAGTCAAACACATTCAAACAAAGCATTTTGAATCAAATGAAAGTCAAATGCATTCAACAAAGCTAATGGAGTCAAATGAAAGTCAAACACTTTTAACAAAGCTTTTAGAATCAAATGAAAGTCAAATACATTCAAACAAAGCTTTTTGAATCAAATGAAACTCAATTGCATTCTACAATGGTAATTGAGTCAAATGAAAGTCAAACACATTCAACAAAGCTAATTGAGTCAAATGAAAGTCAAACACATTCAAACAAAGCTTTTTGAGTCAAATGAAAGTCAAATGCATTCAACAAAGCTAATTGAGTCAAATGAAAGTCAAACACTTTCAACATAACTTTTAAAATCAAATTAAAGTCAAATACATTCAAACAACGCTTTTTGAATCAAATGAAAGTCAATTGCATTCCACAATGGTAATTGAGTCAAATGAAAGTCAAACACATTCAACAAAGATATTTGAGTCAAATTAATGTCAAACACATTCAAACAAAGCTTTTTGAATCAAATGAAAGTCAAATGCATTAAACAAAGCTAATTGAGTCAAATAAAAGTCAAACACTTTCAACAAAGCTTTAAGAATCAAATAAAAGTCAAATCAATTCAAACAAAGTTTTTTTTGAATCAAATGAAAGTCAATTGCATTCCACAATGCTAATTGAGTCAAATGAAACTCAATAACATTCAACAAAGCTAATTGAGTCAACTGAATATTTAACACATTAAAACAAAGCTTTTTGAATCAAATGAAAGTCAATTACATTCCACAATGGTAATTGAGTCAAATGAAAATCAAACACATTCAACAAAGCTAATTGAGTCAAATGAAAGTCAAACACATTCAAACAAAGCTTTTTAAATCAAACGAAATTCAAATGAATTCAACAAAGCTAATTGAGTCAAATGAAAGTCAAACACATTCAAACAAAGCATTTTGAATCAAATGAAAGTCAAATGCATTCAACAAAGCTAATGGAGTCAAATGAAAGTCAAACACTTTTAACAAAGCCTTTAGAATCAAATGAAAGTCAAATACATTCAAACAAAGCTTTTTGAATCAAATGAAACTCAATTGCATTCTACAATGGTAATTGAGTCAAATGAAAGTCAAACACATTCAACAAAGCTAATTGAGTCAAATGAAAGTCAAACACATTCAAACAAAGCTTTTTGAATCAAATGAAAGTCAAACACATTCAACAAAGCTAATTGAGTCTAATGAAAGTCTAACACATTCAAACAAAGCTTTTAGAATCAAATGAAAGTCAAATGAATTCAACAAAGCTAATTGAGTCAAATGAAGGTCAAACACTTTCAACAAAGCTTTTAGAATCAAATGAAAGTAAGACACATTCAAACAAAGCATTTTGAATCAAATGAAAGTCAAATGCACTCAACAAAGCTAATTAAGTCAAGTGAAAGTCAAACACTTTCAACAAAGCTTTTAGAATCAAATGAAAGTCAAATACATTCAAACAAAGCTTTTTGAATCAAATGAAACTCAATTGCATTCTACAATGGTAATTGAGTCAAATGAAAGTCAAACACATTCAACAAAGCTAATTGAGTCAAATGAAAGTCAAACACATTCAAACAAAGCTTTTTGAATCAAATGAAAGTCAAATGCATTCAACAAAGCTAATTGAGTCAAATGAAAGTCAAACACTTTCAACATAGCTTTTAAAATCAAATTAATGTCAAACACATTCAAACAAAGCTTTTTGAATCAAATGAAAGTCAAATGCATTAAACAAAGCTAATTGAGTCAAATAAAAGTCAAACACTTTCAACAAAGCTTTAAGAATCAAATAAAAGTCAAATCAATTCAAACAAAGTTTTTTTTGAATCAAATGAAAGTCAATTGCATTCCACAATGCTAATTGAGTCAAATGAAACTCAATAACATTCAACAAAGCTAATTGAGTCAACTGAATATCAAACACATTAAAACAAAGCTTTTTGAATCAAATGAAAGTCCTTTGCATTCAACAATGCTAATTGAGTCAAATGAAAGTCAAACACATTCAACAAAGCTAATTGAGTCTAATGAAAGTCAAACACATTCAAACAAAGCTTTTAGAATCAAATGAAAGTCAAATGAATTCAACAAAGCTAATTGAGTCAAATGAAGGTCAAACACTTTCAACAAAGCTTTTAGAATCAAATGAAAGTAAGACACATTCAAACAAAGCATTTTGAATCAAATGAAAGTCAAATGCACTCAACAAAGCTAATTAAGTCAAATGAAAGACAAACACTTTCAACAAAGCTTTTAGAATTAAATGAAAGTTAAATACATTCAAACAAAGCTTTTTTAATCAAATGAAAGTCAATTGCATTCTACAATGCTAATTGAGTCAAATGAAAGTCAAACACATTCAACAAAGCTAATTGAGTCAAATGTAAGTCAAACACATTCAAACAAAGCTTTTAGAATCAAATGAAAGTCAAATGAATTCAACAAAGCTAATTGAGTCAAATGAAGGTCAAACACTTTCAACAAAGCTTTTAGAATCAAATGAAAGTAAGACACATTCAAACAAAGCATTTTGAATCAAATGAAAGTCAAATGCACTCAAAAAAGCTAATTAAGTCAAATGAAAGACAAACACTTTCAACAAAGCTTTTAGAATTAAATGAAAGTCAAATACATTCAAACAAAGCTTTTTTAATCAAATGAAAGTCAATTGCATTCTACAATGCTAATTGAGTCAAATGAAAGTCAAACACATTCAACAAAGCTATTTGAGTCAAATGTAAGTCAAACACATTCAAACAAAGCTTTTTGAATCAAATGAAAGTCAAATGCATTCAACAAAGCTAATTGAGTCAAATGAAAGTCAAACACTTTCAACATAGCTTTTAGAATCAAATTAAAGTCAAATACATTCAAACAAAGCTTTTTGAATCAAATGAAAGTTGATTGCATTCCACAATGCTAATTGAGTCAAATGAAAGTCAAACACATTCAACAAAGCTAATTGAGTCAAATGAAATCAAACACATTCAAAAAAACTTTTTGAATCAAATGAAAGTCAAATGCATTCAACAAAGCTAATTGAGTCAAATGAAAGTCAAACACTTTCAACAAAGCTTTTAGAATCAAATGAAAGTCAAATACATTTTAACAAAGCTTTTTAAATCAAATGAAAGTCAATTACATTCCACAATGGTAATTGAGTCAAATGAAAGTCAAACACATTCAACAAAGCTAATTGAGTCAAATGAAAGTTAAACACATTCAAACAAAGCTTTTTGAATCAAACGAAAGTAAAATGAATTCAACAAAGCAAATTGAGTCAAATGAAAGTCTAACACATTCTAACAAAGCATTTTGAATCAAATGAAAGTCAAATGCATTCAACAAAGCTAATGGAGTCAAATGAAAGTCAAACACTTTAAACAAAGCTTTTAGAATCAAATGAAAGTCAAATACATTCAAACAAAGCTTTTTAAATCAAATGAAACTCAATTGCATTCTACAATGGTAATTGAGTCAAATGAAAGTCAAACACATTCAACAAAGCTAATTGAGTCAAATGAAAGTCAAACACATTCAAACAAAGCTTTTTGAATCAAATGAAAGTCAAATGCATTCAACAAAGCTAATTGAGTCAAACGAAAGTCAAACACTTTCAACATAGCTTTTAAAATCAAATTAAAGTCAAATACATTCAAACAACGCTTTTTGAATCAAATGAAAGTCAATTGCATTCCACAATGGTAATTGAGTCAAATGAATGTCAAACACATTCAACAAAGATAATTGAGTCAAATTAATGTCAAACACATTCAAACAAAGCTTTTTGAATCAAATGAAAGTCAAATGCATTAAACAAAGCTAATTGAGTCAAATAAAAGTCAAACACTTTCAACAAAGCTTTAAGAATCAAATAAAAGTCAAATCAATTCAAACAAAGTTTTTTTGAATCAAATGAAAGTCAATTGCATTCCACAATGCTAATTGAGTCAAATGAAACTCAATAACATTCAACAAAGCTAATTGAGTCAACTGAATATCAAACACATTAAAACAAAGCTTTTTGAATCAAATGAAAGTCCTTTGCATTCAACAATGCTAATTGAGTCAAATGAAAGTCAAACACATTCAACAAAGCTAATTGAGTCTAATGAAAGTCAAACACATTCAAAGAAAGCATTTAGAATCAAATGAAAGTCAAATGAATTCAACAAAGCTAATTGAGTCAAATGAAGGTCAAACACTTTCAACAAAGCTTTTAGAATCAAATGAAAGTAAGACACATTCAAACAAAGCATTTTGAATCAAATGAAAGTCAAATGCACTCAACAAAGCTAATTAAGTCAAATGAAAGACAAACACTTTCAACAAAGCTTTTAGAATTAAATGAAAGTCAAATACATTCAAACAAAGCTTTTTTAATCAAATGAAAGTCAATTGCATTCTACAATGCTAATTGAGTCAAATGAAAGTCAAACACATTCAACAAAGCTAATTGAGTCAAATGAAAGTCAAACACATTCAACAAAGCTAATTAAGTCAAATGAAATTCAAACACATTCAAACAAAGCTTTTTGAATCAAATGAAAGTCAAATGCATTCAACAAAGCTAATTGAGTCAAACGAAAGTCAAACACTTTCAACATAGCTTTTAAAATCAAATTAAAGTCAAATACATTCAAACAACGCTTTTTGAATCAAATGAAAGTCAATTGCATTCCACAATGGTAATTGAGTCAAATGAATGTCAAACACATTCAACAAAGATAATTGAGTCAAATTAATGTCAAACACATTCAAACAAAGCTTTTTGAATCAAATGAAAGTCAAATGCATTAAACAAAGCTAATTGAGTCAAATAAAAGTCAAACACTTTCAACAAAGCTTTAAGAATCAAATAAAAGTCAAATCAATTCAAACAAAGTTTTTTTTGAATCAAATGAAAGTCAATTGCATTCCACAATGCTAATTGAGTCAAATGAAACTCAATAACATTCAACAAAGCTAATTGAGTCAACTGAATATCAAACACATTAAAACAAAGCTTTTTGAATCAAATGAAAGTCCTTTGCATTCAACAATGCTAATTGAGTCAAATGAAAGTCAAACACATTCAACAAAGCTAATTGAGTCTAATGAAAGTCAAACACATTCAAAGAAAGCTTTTAGAATCAAATGAAAGTCAAATGAATTCAACAAAGCTAATTGAGTCAAATGAAGGTCAAACACTTTCAACAAAGCTTTTAGAATCAAATGAAAGTAAGACACATTCAAACAAAGCATTTTGAATCAAATGAAAGTCAAATGCACTCAACTAAGCTAATTAAGTCAAATGAAAGTCAAACACTTTCAACAAAGCTTTTAGAATCAAATGCATTCAACAAAGCTAATTGAGTCAAATGAAAGTCAAACACTTTCAACAAAGCTTTTAGAATCAAATGAAAGTCAAATACATTCAAACAAAGCTTTTTAAATCAAATGAAAGTCAATTACATTCCACAATGGTAATTGAGTCAAATGAAAGTCAAACACATTCAACAAAGCTAATTGAGTCAAATGAAAGTTAAACACATTCAAACAAAGCTTTTTGAATCAAACGAAAGTCAAATGAATTCAACAAAGCTAATTGAGTCAAATGAAAGTCAAACACATTCAAACAAAGCATTTTGAATCAAATGAAAGTCAAATGCATTCAACAAAGCTAATTGAGTCAAATAAAAGTCAAACACTTTCAACATAGCTTTTAGAATCAAATAAAAGTCAAATCAATTCAAACAAAGTTTTTTTTGAATCAAATGAAAGTCAATTGCATTCCACAATGCTAATTGAGTCAAATGAAACTCAATAACATTCAACAAAGCTAATTGAGTCAACTGAATATCAAACACATTAAAACAAAGCTTTTTGAATCAAATGAAAGTCCTTTGCATTCAACAATGCTAATTGAGTCAAATGAAAGTCAAACACATTCAACAAAGCTAATTGAGTCTAATGAAAGTCAAACACATTCAAAGAAAGCTTTTAGAATCAAACGAAAGTCAAATGAATTCAACAAAGCTAATTGAGTCAAATGAAAGTCAAACACATTCAAACAAAGCATTTTGAATCAAATGAAAGTCAAATGCATTCAACAAAGCTAATGGAGTCAAATGAAAGTCAAACACTTTTAACAAAGCTTTTAGAATCAAATGAAAGTCAAATACATTTAAACAAAGCTTTTTGAATCAAATGAAACTCAATTGCATTCTACAATGGTAATTGAGTCAAATGAAAGTCAAACACATTCAACAAAGCTAATTGAGTCAAATGAAAATCAAACACATTCAAACAAAGATTTTTGAATCAAATGAAAGTCAAATGCATTCAACAAAGCTAATTGAGTCAAATGAAAGTCAAACACTTTCAACATAGCTTTTAAAATCAAATTAAAGTCAAATACATTCAAACAACGCTTTTTGAATCAAATGAAAGTCAATTGCATTCCACAATGGTAATTGAGTCAAATGAAAGTCAAACACATTCAACAAAGATAATTGAGTCAAATTAATGTCAAACACATTCAAACAAAGATTTTTGAATCAAATGAAAGTCAAATGCATTAAACAAAGCTAATTGAGTCAAATAAAAGTCAAACACTTTCAACAAAGCTTTAAGAATCAAATGAAAGTCAAATCAATTCAAACAAAGTTTTTTTTGAATCAAATGAAAGTCAATTGCATTCCACAATGCTAATTGAGTCAAATAAAACTCAATAACATTCAACAAAGCTAATTGAGTCAACTGAATATCAAACACATTAAAACAAAGCTTTTTGAATCAAATGAAAGTCCTTTGCATTCAACAATGCTAATTGAGTCAAATGAAAGTCAAACACATTCAACAAAGCTAATTGAGTCTAATGAAAGTCAAACACATTCAAACAAAGCTTTTAGAATCAAATGAAAGTCAAATGAATTCAACAAAGCTAATTGAGTCAAATGAAGGTCAAACACTTTCAACAAAGCTTTTAGAATCAAATGAAAGTAAGACACATTCAAACAAAGCATTTTGAATCAAATGAAAGTCAAATGCACTCAACTAACCTAATTAAGTCAAATGAAAGTCAAACACTTTCAACAAAGCTTTTAGAATCAAATGAAAGTCAAATACATTCAAACAAAGCTTTTTTAATTAAATGAAAGTCAATTGCATTCTACAATGCTAGTTGAGTCAAATGAAAGTCAAACACATTCAACAAAGCTAATTGAGTCAAATGAAAGTCAAACACATTCAAACAAAGCTTTTTGAATCAAATGAAAGTCAAATGCATTCAACAAAGCTAATTGAGTCAAATGAAAGTCAAACACTTTCAACATACCTTTTAGAATCAAATTAAAGTCAAATACATTCAAACAAAGCTTTTTGAATCAAATGAAAGTCGATTGCATTCCTCAATGCTAATTGAGTCAAATGAAAGTCAAACACATTCAACAAAGCTAATTGAGTCAAATGTAAGTCAAACACATTCAAACAAAGCTTTTTGAATCAAATGAAAGTAAAATGCATTCAACAAAGCTAATTGAGTCAATGAAAGTCAAACACTTTCAACATAGCTTTTAGAATCAAATTAAAGTCAAATACATTCAAACAAAGCTTTTTGAATCAAATGAAAGTCAATTGCATTCCACAATGCTAATTGAGTCAAATGAAAGTCAAACACATTCAACAAAGCTAATTGAGTCAAATGAAAGTCAAACACATTCAAAAAAACTTTTTGAATCAAATGAAAGTCAAATGCATTAAACAAAGCTAATTGAGTCAAATGAAAGTCAAACACTTTCAACAAAGCTTTTAAAATCAAATGAAAGTCAAATACATTCAAACAAAGCTTTTTAAATCAAATGAAAGTCAATTACATTCCACAATGGTAATTGAGTCAAATGAAAGTCAAACACATTCAACAACGCTAATTGAGTCAAATTAATGTCAAACACATTCAAACAAAGCTTTTTGAATCAAATGAAAGTCAAATGCATTAAACAAAGCTAATTGAGTCAAATAAAAGACAAACACTTTCAAAAAAGCTTTAAGAATCAAACGAAAGTCAAATACATTCAAACAAAGTTTTTTTTTTAATCAAATGAAAGTCAATTGCATTCCACAATGCTAATTGAGTCAAATGAAAGTCAATAACATTCAACAAAGCTAATTGAGTCAACTGAATATAAAACACATTAAAACAAAGCTTTTTGAATCAAATGAAAGTCATTTGTATTCAACAATGCTAATTGAGTCTAATGAAAGTCAAACACATTCAACAAAGCTAATTGAGTCTAATGAAAGTCAAACACATTCAAACAAAGCTTTTAGAATCAAATGATAGTCAAATGAATTCAACAAAGGTAATTGAGTCAAATGAAGGTCCAACACTTTCAACAAAGCTTTTAGAATCAAATGAAAGTAAGACACATTCAAACAAAGCATTTTGAATCAAATGAAAGTCAATTGCATTCCACAATGCTAATTGAGTCAAATGAAAGTCAAACACATTCAACAAAGCTAATTGAGTCAAATGAAAGTCAAACACATTCAAAAAAACTTTTTGAATCAAATAAAAGTCAAATGCATTCAACAAAGCTAATTGAGTCAAATGAAAGTCAAACACTTTCAACAAAGCTTTTAGAATCAAATGAAAGTCAAATACATTCAAACAAAGCTTTTTAAATCAAATGAAAGTCAATTACATTCCACAATGGTAATTGAGTCAAATGAAAGTCAAACACATTCAACAAAGCTAATTGAGTCAAATGAAAGTCAAACACATTCAAACAAAGCTTTTTGAATCAAACGAAAGTCAAATGAATTCAACAAAGCTAATTGAGTCAAATGAAAGTCAAACACATTCAAACAAAGCATTTTGAATCAAATGAAAGTCAAATGCATTCAACAAAGCTAATGGAGTCAAATGATAGTCAAACACTTTTAACAAAGCTTTTAGAATCAAATGAAAGTCAAATACATTCAAACAAAGCTTTTTGAATCAAATGAAAGTCAATTGCATTCCACAATGCTAATTGAGTCAAATGAAAGTCAAACACATTCAACAAAGCTAATTGAGTCAAATGAATGTCAAAGACATTCAAACAAAGCTTTTTGAATAAAATGAAAGTTGTTTTGGGTGTTTTTGTCCCTTGGGAGAGTTACAACTCGAAAACTGGTCCGGAGGGCTTCTGTACCTGCAAAATCAACGGAGACACCGTTTGGGTGGTGCTCCGCCTCCAACGCTCAAGTTAGCAACTTGAAGGAGAGAAAAAGGTGCGGAAATTTAGGTGGAGATCTGCTAGGTTTTCTAGCTCAGTTGTCACTACCAAAGGGACAGTTTTTAGTAAATGAAAGAACGTGTCCTCCAAAAGAGGGTCATTGGGATTTGTGCCCCTGATTAGGTGACAGAACCCTAATCGGAGATGGGCTGCGCCGTATTACGGCTTTCTTGGGATTTGGGCCTGAAGGGCGACATTCTCCCAAATATCCGGAATGACACGTGTCACACAAGGATAGGTCCACTTTGGACAATCCTCGGGCTGACACGTGTCACCCTCTGATTGGGCCACGAGGAGGGGTAAAATTACTCTAAACATTTGCCCCTCACAGGTGTGACGTGGCACACCACGTGGCATCTGTGACACGCGTCACTCTCTGAGTGGTGGTAATTTTACCGCCTAATTTTAACTTTTCAACTTCTGGGTAAATTACGGGAATACCCCTTCATTTACCCTCTTTATATAGCCGTTTACCCTCATATTTTCATTTACGCTTCACAAAAATTTCAGAGTAAACTTAGAGAGATTCTTGAAAGAGAGAGCAGAAGTCATCCGTCTGAGTCAGGCATATTTTCTGAAGAATTTAGTCGCATCAACACAGGCGGACCCGTCTACCTTCAGATATCAAATCTAAAGGTACCGTCTCTGACTCTTTCACCTCTTTTTTCATTTTTCCGTTTGTATATATTCCTTGCAATAAATGGATTTATCACCAACACACAAGGCACAACCTAGGGTAGAATCCAGCCGGTCTCCAAGGACGGCTGAGTCTAGGACTGGTAGTGCCGTTTAAGGGTGTTGGGACCGCCCTCATGCTTGGATTCTGACCATTTGCGCGTCTGTGCAGGACACAATGGCTCGGACAATGCAGACGGCACGAGATCCATATTATAGGAGTGATGCCTCAGGCGGCCAAACGCCTGAAAGGGAGACGTCAGGCTCTGGACACCAAACGGCTCCAGAGAGATCTCCACTGCGTAGCCCCCCAACTCCTCCAGATTCCTTTTTGGAGGAATGCGACCAAAGCGTGGAAGAGATCCACGACCAAGGCGGTGAGGAGGCCGCCTCAGCATCCATATCCTTATCTGGGGAGGAGACTGGAAGTGGTCTCGACGTCTCTTCCTCAGAGAGCAGCGACGATCTTCCTTCGTAATTAAATTCGTTTGCATTCAACAATGCTAATAGAGTCAATTAAACGTCAAACACATTCAACAAAGCTAATTGAGTCAAATGAAAGTCAAACATATTCAAACAAAGCTTTTTGAATCAAATGAAAGTCAAATGTATTGAACAAAGCTAATTGAGTCAAATGATAGTCAAACACTTTCAACAAAGATTTTAGAATCAAATGAACGTCAAATACATTCAAACAAACCTTTTTGAATCAAATGAAAGTCAATTGCATTCCACAATGTTAATTGAGTCAAATGAAAGTCAAACACATTAAACAAAGCTAATTGAGTCATATGAAAGTCAAACACATTCAAACAAAGCTTTTTGAATCAAATTAAAGTCATTTGCATTCAACAATGCTAATTGAGTCAAATAAAAGTCAAACACATTCAACAAAGCTAATTGAGTCAAATAAAAGTCAAACATATTCAAACAAAGCTTTTTGAATCAAATGAAAGTCAAATGCATTCAACAAAGCTAATTGAGTAAAATGAAAGTCAAACACTTTCAACAAAGCTTTTAGAATCAAATGAAAGTCAAATACATTAAAACAAAGCTTTTTGAATCCAATGAAAGTCAATTGCATTCCACAATGCTAATTGAGTCAAATGAAAGTCACACACATTCAAAAAAGCTAATTTAGTCAAATGAAAGTCAAACACATTCAAACAAAGCTTTTTGAATCAAATGAAAGTGAAATTCATTCAACAAAGCTAAGTGAGTTAAAAGAAAGTCAAACACTTTCAACAAAGATTTAAGAATCAAAGGAAAGTCAAATACATTCAAACAAAGCTTTTTGAATAAAATGAAGTCAATTGCATTCCACAATGCTAATTGAGTCAAATGAAAGTCAAACACATTCAACAAAGCTAATTGAGTCAAATGAAAGTCAAACACATTCAAACAAAGTTTTTTAAATCAAATGAAAGTCATTTGCATGCAACAATGCTAATTAAGTCAAATGAAAGTCAAACACATTTAACAAACCTAATTGAGTCAAATGAAAGTCCAACACATTCAAACAAAGCTTTTTGAATCAAATGAAAGTCAAATGCATTCAACAAAGCTATTTGAGTCAAATGAAAGTCAAACACTTTTAACAAAGCTTTTAGAATCAAATGAAAGTCAAACACATTCAAACAAAGCATTTTGAATCTAATGAAAGTCAAATGCATTCAACAAAGCTTTTAGAATAAAATGAAAGTCAAATACATTCAAACAATGCTTTTTGAATCAAATGAATGTCAAACACATTCAAACAATGCTTATTGAATCAAATGAAAGACACATGTATTCAACAAAGCTATTTGAGTCAAATAAAAGTCTAACACTTTCAACAAAGCTTTTAGAATCAAATGAAAGTCTAACACATTCAAATAAACCTTTTTGAATCAAATGAAAGTCAATTGCATTCCACAATGGTAATTGAGTCAAATGAAAGTCAAACACATTCAACAAAGTTAATTGAGTCAAATGAATGTCAAACACATTCAAACAAAGCTTTTTGAATCAAATGAAAGTCAAATGCATTAAACAAAGCTAGTTGAGTCAAATGAAAGTTAAAGACTTTCAACAAAGCTAAATGAGTCTAATGAAAGTCAAACACATTCCAACAAAGAATTTTGAATCAAATGAAAGTCAATTGCACTCAACAAAGCTAATTATGTCAAATGAAAGTCAAACACTTTCAACGAAGCTTTTAGAATCAAATGAAAGTTAAATGAATTCAACAAAGCTAATTGAGTCAAATGAAAGTCCAACACTTTCAACCAAAGCTTTTAGAATCAAATGAAAGTCAAATACATTCAAGCAAAGATTTTTGAATCAAATGAAAGTCAATTGCATTCTACAATGCTAATTGAGTCAAATGAAAGTCAAACACATTCAACAAAGCTAATTGAGTCAAATGTAAGTCAAACACTTTCAACATAGCTTTTAGAATCAAATTAAAGTCAAATACATTCAAACAAAGCTTTTTAAATCAAATGAAAGTCAATTACATTCCACAATGGTAATTGAGTCAAATGAAAGTCAAACACATTCAACAAAGCTAATTGAGTCAAATGAATGCCAAAGACATTCAAACAAAGCTTTTTGAATAAAATGAAAGTCAAATGCATTAAACAAAGCTAATTGAGTCAAATGAAAGTCAAACACTTTCAACAAAGCTAATTGAGTCAAATGAAAGTCAAACACATTCAAATAAAGCTTTTTGAATCAAATGAAAGTCAAAAGCATTCAATAAAGCTTATTGACAAATTAAAGTCAAATACATTCAAACAAAGCTTTTTAAATCAAATGAAATTCAATTGCATTCCACAATGCTAATTGAGTCAAATGAAAGTCAAACACATTCAAAAAAGCTAATTTAGTCAAATGAAAGTCGAACACATTCAAACAAAGCTTTTTGAATCAAATGAAAGTCGAATGCAATCAACAAAGCTAAGTGAGTCAAAAGAAAGTCAAACACTTGCAACAAAGATTTAAGAATCAAATGAAAGTCAAATACATTCAAACAAAGCTTTTTGAATAAAATGAAGTCAATTGCATTCCATAATGCTAATTGAGTCAAATGAAAGTCAAACACATTCAACAAAGCTAATTGAGTCAAATGAAAGTCAAACACATTCACACAAAGTTTTTTAAATCAAATGAAAGTCATTTGTATGCAACAATGCTAATTAAGTCAAATGAAAGTCAAACACATTTAACAAAGCTAATTGAGTCAAGTGAAAGTAAAACACATTCAACAAAGCTAATTGAATCAAATGAAAGTCAAACACATTCAAACAAATCTTATTGAATCAAATGAAAGTCAAATGCATTCAACAAAGCTATTTGAGTCAAATGAAAGTCAAACACTTTCAACAAAGCTTTTAGAATCAAATGAAAGTCATATAAATTCAAACAAACCTTTTTGAATCAAATGAAAGTCAATTGCATTCCACAATGGTAATTGAGTTAAATGAAAGTAAGACACATTCAAAAAAGATTATTGAGTCAAATGAAAGTCAAACACCTTCAGACAAAAGCTTTTTGAATCAAATTAAAGTTGTTTGCATTCAACAATGCTAATTGAGTCAATTAAAAGTCAAACACATTCAACAAAGCTGATTGAGTCTAATGAAAGTCAAACACATTCAAATAAAGCTTTTAGAATCAAATGAAAGTCAAATGAATTCAACAAAGCTAATTGAGTCAAATGAAGGTTAAACACTTTCAACAAAGCTTTTAGAATCAAATGAAAGTCAAACACATTCAAACAAAGAATTTTGAATCAAATGAAAGTCAAATGCACTCAACAAAGCTAATTATGTCAAATGAAAGTCAAACACTTTCAACAAAGCTTTTAGAATCAAATGAAAGTCAAATGAATTCAACAAAGCTAATTGAGTCGAATGAAAGTCCGACACTTTCAACCAAAGCTTTTAGAATCAAATGAAAGTCAAATACATTCAAGCAAAGATTTTTGAATCAAATGAAAGTCAATTGCATTCTACAATGCTAATTGAGTCAAATGAAAGTCAAACACATTCAACAAAGCTAATTGAGTCAAATGTAAGTCAAACACTTTCAACATAGCTTTTAGAATCAAATTAAAGTCAAATACATTCAAACAAAGCTTTTTAAATCAAATGAAAGTCAATTACATTCCACAATGGTAATTGAGTCAAATGAAAGTCAAACACATTCAACAAAGCTAATTGAGTCAAATGAATGCCAAAGACATTCAAACAAAGCTTTTTGAATAAAATGAAAGTCCAATGCATTAAACAAAGCTAATTGAGTCAAATGAAAGTCAAACACTTTCAACAAAGCTAATTGAGTCAAATGAAAGTCAAACACATTCAAACAAAGCTTTTTGAATCAAATGAAAGTCAAAAGCATTCAACAAAGCTTATTGACAAATTAAAGTCAAATACATTCAAACAAAGCTTTTTAAATCAAATGAAAGTCAATTGCATTCCACAATGCTAATTGAGTCAAATGAAAGTCAAACACATTCAAAAAAGCTAATTTAGTCAAATGAAAGTCGAACACATTCAAACAAAGCTTTTTGAATCAAATGAAAGTCGAATGCATTCAACAAAGCTAAGTGAGTCAAAAGAAAGTCAAAAACTTTCATCAAAGATTTAAGAATCAAATGAAAGTCAAATACATTCAAACAAAGCTTTTTGAATAAAATGAAGTCAATTGCATTCCACAATGCTAATTGAGTTAAATGAAAGTCAAACACATTCAACAAAGCTAATTGAGTCAAACGAAAGTCAAACACATTCACACAAAGTTTTTTAAATCAAATGAAAGTCATTTGTATGCAACAATGCTAATTAAGTCAAATGAAAGTCAAACACATTTAACAAAGCTAATTGAGTCAAGTGAAAGTCAAACACATTCAACAAAGCTAATTGAATCAAATGAAAGTCAAACACATTCAAACAAAGATTATTGAATCAAATGAAAGTCAAATGCATTCAACAAAGCTATTTGAGTCAAATGAAAGTCAAACACTTTCAACAAAGCTTTTAGAATCAAATGAAAGTCATATACATTCAAACAAACCTTTTTGAATCAAATGAAAGTCAATTGCATTCCACAATGGTAATTGAGTCAAATGAAAGTAAGACACATTCAAAAAAGATTATTGAGTCAAATGAAAGTCAAACACATTCAGACAAAAGTTTTTTGAATCAAATTAAAGTCAAACACATTCAACAAAGCTAATTGAATCAAATGAAAGTCAAACACATTCAAACAAAGCTTTTTCAATCAAATTAAAGTCAAATGCATTCAACAAAGCTAATTGAGTCAAATGACAGTCAAACACTTTCAACATAGATTTTAGATTCAAATGAAAGTCAAATACATTCAAACAAAGCTTTTTGAATCAAATGAAAGTCAATTGCATTCCACAATGTTAATTGAGTCAAATGAAAGTCAAACACATTCAAACAAAGCTTTTTGAATCAAATGAAAGTCAAATACATTCAAGCAAAGATTTTTGAATCAAATGAAAGTCAATTGCATTCTACAATGCTAATTGAGTCAAATGAAAGTCAAACACATTCAACAAAGCTAATTGAGTCAAATGTAAGTCAAACACTTTCAACATAGCTTTTAGAATCAAATTAAAGTCAAATACATTCAAACAAAGCTTTTTAAATCAAATGAAAGTCAATTACATTCCACAATGGTAATTGAGTCAAATGAAAGTCAAACACATTCAACAAAGCTAATTGAGTCAAATGAATGCCAAAGACATTCAAACAAAGCTTTTTGAATAAAATGAAAGTCCAATGCATTAAACAAAGCTAATTGAGTCAAATGAAAGTCAAACACTTTCAACAAAGCTAATTGAGTCAAATGAAAGTCAAACACATTCAAACAAAGCTTTTTGAATCAAATGAAAGTCAAAAGCATTCAACAAAGCTTATTGACAAATTAAAGTCAAATACATTCAAACAAAGCTTTTTAAATCAAATGAAAGTCAATTGCATTCCACAATGCTAATTGAGTCAAATGAAAGTCAAACACATTCAAAAAAGCTAATTTAGTCAAATGAAAGTCGAACACATTCAAACAAAGCTTTTTGAATCAAATGAAAGTCGAATGCATTCAACAAAGCTAAGTGAGTCAAAAGAAAGTCAAAAACTTTCATCAAAGATTTAAGAATCAAATGAAAGTCAAATACATTCAAACAAAGCTTTTTGAATAAAATGAAGTCAATTGCATTCCACAATGCTAATTGAGTTAAATGAAAGTCAAACACATTCAACAAAGCTAATTGAGTCAAACGAAAGTCAAACACATTCACACAAAGTTTTTTAAATCAAATGAAAGTCATTTGTATGCAACAATGCTAATTAAGTCAAATGAAAGTCAAACACATTTAACAAAGCTAATTGAGTCAAGTGAAAGTCAAACACATTCAACAAAGCTAATTGAATCAAATGAAAGTCAAACACATTCAAACAAAGATTATTGAATCAAATGAAAGTCAAATGCATTCAACAAAGCTATTTGAGTCAAATGAAAGTCAAACACTTTCAACAAAGCTTTTAGAATCAAATGAAAGTCATATACATTCAAACAAACCTTTTTGAATCAAATGAAAGTCAATTGCATTCCACAATGGTAATTGAGTCAAATGAAAGTAAGACACATTCAAAAAAGATTATTGAGTCAAATGAAAGTCAAACACATTCAGACAAAAGTTTTTTGAATCAAATTAAAGTCAAACACATTCAACAAAGCTAATTGAATCAAATGAAAGTCAAACACATTCAAACAAAGCTTTTTCAATCAAATTAAAGTCAAATGCATTCAACAAAGCTAATTGAGTCAAATGACAGTCAAACACTTTCAACATAGATTTTAGATTCAAATGAAAGTCAAATACATTCAAACAAAGCTTTTTGAATCAAATGAAAGTCAATTGCATTCCACAATGTTAATTGAGTCAAATGAAAGTCAAACACATTCAACAAAGCTAATTGAATCAAATGAAAGTCAAACACATTCAAACAAAGCTTTTTCAATCAAATTAAAGTCATTTGCATTCAACAATGCTAATTGAGTCAAATGAAAGTCAAACACATTCAACAAAGGTAATTGAGTAAAATAAAAGTCAAACATATTCAAACAAAACTTTTTGAATCAAATGAAAGTCAGTTGCATTCAACAAAGCTAATTGAGTCAGATGAAAGTCAAACACTTTCAACAAAGCAGTTATAATCAAATGAAAGTCAATCACATTCAAACAAATCATTTTGAATCAAATGAAAGTCAAATGCATTCAACAAAGGTAATTGAGTAAAATAAAAGTCAAACACTTTCAACAAAGCTTTTAGAATCAAATGAGAGTTAAATACATTCAAACAAAGCATTGTGAATCAAATGAAAGTCAAATGCATTCAACAAAGCTAATTGAGTCAAATGAAAGTCAAACACTTTAACAAAGCTTTTAAAATCAAATGAAAGTCAAATACATTCAAACAAAGCTTTTTGAATCAAATGAAAGTCAATTGCATTCCACAATGCTAATTGAGTCAAATGAAAGTCAAACACATTCAAAAAAGCTAATTGAGTCAAATGAAAGTCAAACACATTCAAACAAAGCTTTTTGAATCAAATGAAAGTCAAATGCATTCAACAAAGCTTTTAGAATCAAATGAAAGACAAATACATTCAAACAAAACTTTTTGAATCAAATGAAAGTCAAATACATTCAAACAAAGCTTTTTTAATAAAATGAAGTCAATTTCATTCCACAATGCTAATTAAGTCAAATGAAAGTCCAACACATTCAACAAAGCTAATTGAGTCAAATGAAAGTCAAATGCATTAAACAAAGCTATTTGAGTCAAATGAAAGACAAACACTTTCAACATAGATTTTAGAATCAAATGAAAGTCAAATACATTCAAACAAAGCTTTTTGAATCAAATGAAAGTCAATTGCATTACACAATGTTAATTGAGTCAAATGAAAGTCAAACACATTCAACAAAGCTAATTGAATCAAATGAAAGTCAAACACATTCAAACAAAGCTTTTACAATCAAATTAAAGTCAAATGCATTCAACAAAGCTATTTGAGTCAAATGAAAGTTAAACACTTTCAACAAATCTTTTAGAATCAAATGAAAGTCAAATACATTCAAACAAAACTTTTTGAATCAAATGAAAGTCAATTGCATTCAACAAAGCTTTTAGAATAAAATGAAAGTCAAATACATTCAAACAAAACTTTTTGAATCAAATGAAAGTCAATTACATTCTACAATTCTAATTGAGTCAAATGAAAGACAAACACATTCAACAAAGCTAATTGAATCAAATGAAAGTCAAACACATTCAAACAAAGCTTATTGAATCAAATGAAAGTCAAATGCATTCAACAAAGCTATTTGAGTCAAATGAAAGTCAAACACTTTCAACAAAGCTTTTAGAATCAAATGAATGTCAAATACATTCAAACAAACCTTTTTGAATCAAATGAAAGTCAATTGCATTCCACAATGGTAATTGAGTCAAATGAAAGTCAGACACATACAACAAAGTTAATTGAGTCAAATAAATGTCAAACACATTAAAACAAAGCTTTTTGAATCAAATGAAAGTCAAATGCATTAAACAAATCTAGTTTAGTCAAATGAAAGTCAAAGACTTTCAACAAAGCTTTAAGAATCAAATGAAAGTCAAATACATTCAAACCTTTTTGAATCAAATGAAAGTCAAATGCATTAAACAAAGCTAGTTGAGTCAAATGGTAGTCAAACACTTTCAACAAAGCTTTAAGAATCAAATGAAAGTCAAATACATTCAAACAAAGCTTTTTGAATCAAATGAAAGTCAATTTCATTCCACAATGCGAATTGAGTCAAACGAAAGTTAAACACGTTCAACAAAGCTAATTGAGTCAAAAGAAAATCAAACACATTCAATAAAGCTAATTGAGTCAAATGAAAGTTAAACACATTCAAACAAAGCTTACCGACTCAATTGGACTCCGAGAGGGTATTAGGAACCATGGTAAACATCTCAGAATTTTTTATTTCCGGGAGAAAAAAGGTTAAAATATTCCAAAATTGAAGGCTATAATCCACGCTTTTTGAGGAATTTAGAGGTTACGTAGCTCGGTGGCGAAAAGTCTTGAGACCCTACGGGATACATCTTAGGGTAAAATAATGACGTTTGGAACCATATATGACCCTTATATGTTGCTATAGATGTCAGTGGTAAGCTTCAGGTCACGATATCGGTGAAAGTTTGGAACGGGTAAATTGACTGTTTAAACGCATATTGGATGGTTCCACCCACTCAATTGGACTCTCGAAAAGTATAAGGAACCATGGTAAAAATCTCATAAATTTTTATTTCCGGGCGAAAAAAGGTAAAAAAAAATTACAAAATTGAAGGCTATAATCCACGCTTTTTGAGGTATTTTGACGTTACGGGGCCTTGTGGCGAAAAGTCTTGAGACCCTAGGGGATACATCTTAGGGTAATATAATGACGTTTGGAACCATATATGACCCTTATATGTTGCCATAAATGTCCAGGGTAGGCTTCAGGTCACGATATCAGTGAAAGTCTTGAAAGGGAAATTGACTCTTTAAAGGCATATTGGATTGTTCCACCCACCCAATTGGACTCCCGGAGGGTATTCGGAACCATGGTAAACATCTCGGCAATTTATATTTCCGGGCAAAAAAAGGACAAAAAATTCCAAAATTAAAGGCTATAATCCACGCTTTTTGAGGAATTTGGAGGTTACGGGGCCAAGTGGGGAAAATGTCTTGAGACCCTAGAGGATAAATCTTAGGGTCATATAATGACGTTTGGAACTAAATATGACCCTTATAGGTTGCCATAAATGTCCGTGTAGGTTGAGGTCACGATATTGGTGAAAGTTTAGAACTGGTAAACTGACTGTTTAAAGGCATATTGGATGGTTCCACCCACTCAATTGGACTCTCGGAGGGTATTAGGATCCATGGTAAAAATCTCGGCAATTTTTATTTCCGGGCGAAAAAAGGTCAAAAAATTCCAAAATTGAAGGTAATAATCCACGCTTTTTGAGGAATTTAGAGGTTACGTAGTCCATTGGCGAAAAGTCTTCAGACCATAGGGGATACATCTTAGGGTCATATAATGACGTTTGGAACCATATATGACCCTTATATGTTGCTATAGATGTCTGTGGTAAGCTTCAGGTCGCGATATCGGTGCAAGTTTGGAAAGGGTAAATTGACTGTTTAAAGGCATATTGGATGGACCAACCGACTCAATTGGACTCCCGAATAGTATTAGGAACCATGTTAAACATCTCGGCAATTTTTATTTTCGGGCGAAAAAAGGTCAAAAAACTCCAAAATTGAAGGCTATAATCCATGCTTTTTGAGGAATTTTGAGGTTACGGGGCTTAGTGGCGAAAAGTCTTGAAACCCTAGGGAATACATCTTAGGGTCATATAACGACGTTTGGATCCATATATGACCCTTATATGTTGCCATAAATGTCCGGGGTAGGCTTGAGGTTACGATATCGGTGCAAGTTTGGAACGGTTAAATTTACTGTTTAAAGGCAAATTGGATGGTTCCACGCAATCAATTGGTATCCCGGAGGGTATTAGGAACCATGGTAAAAATCTCGGCAATATTTTTTTCCAGGCGAAAAAGGTCAAAAAATTCCAAAATTGAAGGCTTTCATCCATGCTTTTTGAGGAATTTTGAGGTTACGGGGTCCGGTAGGGAAAAGTCTTGAGACCCTAGGGGATACATCTTAGGGTCATATAATGACGTTTGGAACTATATATGACCCTCATATGTTGCCTTAAATGTCCGTGGTAGGCTTAAGCTCACGATATCGCTGCAAGTTTGCAACGGGTAAATTGACTGTTTAAAGGCATATTAGATGGTTTCACCCACTCAATTGGACTCCCGGAGGTTATTAGGAACCATGGTAAACATCTTGGCAAATTTTATTTCCGGGCGAAATAAGGATAAAAAATTCCAAAATTGAAGGCTTTAATCCACGCTTTTTGAGGAATTTTAAGGTTACCGGGCCCAGTGGCGAAAAACTTGAGACCCTAGGGGATACATCGTAGGGTCATATAATGACGTTTGGAACCATATATGACCCTTATATTTTGCCATAAATGTCCGTGGTAGGCTTGAGGTCACGATATCGGTGCAAGTTTGGAACGGGTAAATTGACTATTTAAAGGCATATTGGATGGTTCCACCGACTCAATTGGACTCCCGGAGGGTATTAGGAACCATGGTAAACATCTCCGCAATTTTTATTTCCAGGCAAAAAAAGGTCAAAAAATTCCAAAATTGAAGGCTATAGTCCACGCTTTTTGAGGATTTTTGAGGTTACGGGGCCTGGTGGCTGTAGACACCTAAAAATATCTCCCCAAAACCAAACCCGATGATGAACAACCTTTCACTGCCATTATTGGTTGGGTTGAGTATGTAATCTTTAGAGTGCTTAAATCCATGTTCATTCCCAATACATTTCATAAACCTACCCAATTCCTAACCCATTTCACCAAACCATAACTTATTTTCCTTATTTCGTGCCTTTAAACCCAAAATAATTCATTTCGTCACTAGTAGAAAAATTGAAAAATGCACCGCTAATTGGCCACCGGTTTTTGAAAACCGGTGGCTTAATTAATGGGCGGGATGAGCCAAACCGGTATTCCCACCGGTTCAAACCAAACCCGTGGCTATAATTATAAGGCCACCGGTTTCGAACCGGTGGCAATATCCAATTAAATAAAAAAAAAACCGCACCATATAAAATACCCCAAACCCTACTCCCAAAACACTCATTAGCCTCCCTCACTCTCTCTCTCCTCTCCTCCTCTCTTTCCTCTTTCCTCTTTCCTGCTCATCTCCCTCATTCGATCTTATCTCATCTCCTCTTCTTCTCTTTCCTGCTCGTCTGTCTCAACCACCACCGATCGTCGTTCTCTTTCTTTCCTGCTCGTCCGTCTAATCTGCTCGTCCTTCTCTTTCTTTCATTTCGATCTTCGTTCTCCTTCGATCTGGTCGTCTCTTTCTCGTCTCCTTCTCGGTGATTTCAACCACCACCGCAACAACAACAACGAAGACATGCAAGAGGTTAGGTTTAATTTTGTGTTTAATTAATCGATTTTAATTGATTTTTGGATTTTGTTGGGTTTAATTAATTGTTAATTAGTCGATTTTGGATTTTTTGAGTGTTTTCATCGATTTTAATTGATTTTAATCGATTCTAAGTCGATCTCCTTCTAGGTTTTATTCGATTTTATTGTTGTTTTTTGAGTGTTTTTTTTATTCGATTTCATCTTTCTCTCTCTTCTTCACAGCTCCGAAAATACTCAGAAACTCGCTCACTTCTTTCGATCAGTCGACGCATTGTTTATGAGGTAATTTCATCTTCCCTCTTTTTAATTTCCCCCTTTATTCTCTGATTTTTTCTTCATTTTAATTGGGGTTTTCCTTTTTCTAAATCTATTTTTTTTCTTTTGTTATTATAAGATAATTTTACGCAGTTTTGTTTATTTATTTGTTTATTAATCACTGCACGATCGAGTATGGTCTAGTAATTTGATTGGGTTTTTATTTAATTGTTTGATTGTTTATTTTTTTTTCTGGGTTTGTTTTTTATTTTTTTGTTTTTCTGGGTTTTTACTAATTTCTGAGAAATCTCATTATTTTTTTTTCTGGGTTATTTTTTTCTAGTTTATTTTTTTGGGTTATTTCTCAGAATTTTGTCTTTTTTTTTCTAGGTTTGTTTTTTTTTTCTAGGTTATTTATCTGAGTTTTTTTGTTTGATTTCTGGGTTGTGTGTTTTTCTTGGTTTATTAACCGATCTGGGTTTATTTTGTGTGTTTTTTTTCGTAGCTTCTATTTTATTTAATCTATTTTTTTTATGCAGGTACATTGATTTAGAGGTAGATGTGAAATCGAAGAATAAAGATGCAGGATTATTGATTTAGATGTTATATGGGTTGTTTTTTAATTTAAATGTTGTAATTTTTTTTTTTTTCATGTTGGAATTTTAGTTTTGTGTAATTTGATTAATTTAGTTCTTGGAATTGTTGTATAAGTAATTGAGTTGTAGTTATTAATTTAGTTTTTTCACTCTTCAGAAGTGTGAAAATATGTGTGTTTTTATGTATTTTACATATTTATATAGTTTCTGCTACAATTTAAGTGAAATAAATGAAAAAAAAAAAATTTGTTTTTTATGGCCATTATTGCCACCGGTTAACCGGTGGCAATAGGTGTTAATATCATAAAAAAAAAATTGCGGGAATCATTATTGCCACCGGTTAACCGGTGGCAATATTTATTTTTGCCACCGGTTTTGAACCGGTGGCTTTTTAAAAAGATTATTGCCACTCCCCAAATGGCATAGGGGGGTTTTGAACCGGTGGCCAATTCATATTTTCGCCTAGTGCGTGTCTTTTAAAATCATTCATTTCGTGTTCTTTTTATAAAAACGTTTAGATCAGTTTATTTTTATCCATAATCTAGGTCCAATGATTAAATATTTGGATGGGGCTTTAAAAGAGCTTTCCAACGGTATATCATAAGCCTAACTCCGAGTTGTAACGAATAAGTTATGGTCAAAACATTAAACTGGATCTAAACCGAACCTAAGCCTACCTTACCTACGACCCAATGATCATGTGGAGGGTCCAAAGGATTTAATTTCATTCCTAATCCAATTAGGATTAATTGGAAGCTTCTATAAGTTTCTAAAAGATCCTAATTTTCCTTTTTGAAAAGATAAGATTAAAGAGTTTGAAATAGAATAAAACTCCTCTAGTAATTCGATTCAAATTGAAAGACATTCAAAGATAGTCAGAAATTATTTTTGTGCTTCATAGTTTTTATCTAATTTTTATATAGTTTGATAGCTCTTGAAATTATCTTTCCAATGATATATTATAATATTAATTCCGAGCTATAATGAAAAAGATATAAAAGAAATACGAAACTCTATCCAAAACTGACACCGTCTCACTATTTCGGTTATATCTTTTATTCTACTAAATATTTTAATCAGATTTCAATTGGGTTAGAAAGTAGACATCAATAGCTTTCCAACGACATCTTATTCATCTTATTCCAATTTCTGGATCAAAAGATATTGTTTAGGGTAAAAATACCCCAGGTACGTGGCCCAATCTCATAGTGACACGTGGCCCAATAAACAGGTGACACGTGGCCCTATGAGAGTGAGACACGTGTCTCCTTGTTATGGTGACACTTGTCAGCCATGTCTAATACCCTAAAGCTACAAATCAGAAAGAGATAAGGGCTCTGATGACATCAGGCCCAAATCCCGAGAAAGCCTAGAAAGCCGCAAAACGGCGCCCCCCACGACACGTGGCGACCTCTGATTGCGCAGCCAATCCCGTCCCGAGATTTTAGGGCATAAACCCTAAGGGGGCACATGCTCCCACCCCTATAAATACCCCAATCATTTATGATGGGAGGGGTGGAATTTGATGTGACATTAATACAAGAGCTCTAAAAACGCTCCAACTTCTCTCTACTTTCTCTCTCTAGCCTTTTCCGTTTCCGTTCACTAACGTGAGCGTCGGAGGCGAATATTCCGATCACTGGAATATTCGTTATTTTGCAGGTGTCCAAGTCTTTGTCAACAGAGCGCGACTAGTATCCGAGAGAATCACAAAAAACCCCGAAACATTCGGCGCCGTCTGTGGGGATACTCGTCCGTTATGGCAATAGATGGTCAGACACCTAATCTTGGACCTCGTCCAGGCGAGGATGGATATGTAGAGGACATATGTACTACCATACACTCAAGCAATCCTTTGACTGCCTCATTTGAAGAGGCCGAACAACCTACCCCAGCTGCCTTAATGGCCGAGCTGACTAAGCTCCGCAAGGAGTTAGCGGCTGTCCAGCAAAAGGGGGGAGGAAGCACCTCTAAGAAAGCCAACAACAAGACCAATGCAACTGATGCTGGTAACACCCCATTCCGTCGTCCCAGTTACAGCGTCCTCGGCCTTTCTTATTTCGAGCCAAGCATTCTTCAGTCGTTCGTTCTCCTTGTCCTTCCAATCTAGGAAGGCGTTCAAACGGAGGAAGAGCTGCGGACAGAAGGAGGAAACTTAGTCAAAAATATGGAAAAATTGGCTAAGTGTTGGAAAGCAAAAACATAAGGAGAATAGAAGTATACCTCGGCGCTGCAGTTTAGCATGGGGCCGAGGAAGCCTTCGTTGATCCCCCGCATCTTGTCTCGCTGCGCTTGGGGGACCGCGCGAACCATGGCCTCGCGCATGGCCTTCCTGTCCGCGCCAGTCAGTGACTGGCCGGGCACCTTCAACTGCATCTCCTCTGATATATCTGCGGACGACCGTGTAAGAAAAGTTAGCTAAAAATCACAAGTAAATAAGAACTTATAAAAAGTGAGAAAAAGATGGCTAACCAGTGGAGAAGGTTGGAGGAGAAAGATTGGTAGGAGGCGGCAGAGGAGTTTCCCCCTCCTCCGGACGGCTCCCTTCAGCGTCGCTGGACGGCGGGTTGACCAGCATCGTCCCGATCCAGCGACCGGTTATTTGTTCTGGGGTTAACCTATCCCCACCGTCCGAATGGACGGACTTCTCATGGACCTGATCAGCAACAGGTTCCACGGGCTTGGAGGCCCCGCTTTGTGTCAGCCGGGGTTGTTCTCCTTTAGATTGTGTAGAAACAGTCTGCGGCTTTGCCGTGGCCGCGGCCTTGGAAGACGGCTTGGAAGCAACCGTCTTTCTCCGCTTGTTTGCGGACGCATCTGGAGTAGACGTGGCCGGCTGCTTCCGCCTGGCCTTCGGAGAGGAAGAAGAGGTCTGCAAAAATACCAAGTTAGAAAAATTTTTGAAGTCAAAACATAGAATGGTGTCCGTGCAATTTGGGAAAGAAGCTCCTTCCCAGCATGCATGAACGGACATAAAGTGTCCGTACAAACTCAGGAAGAGAGTTCCTCCCAATATATCAGAACGGCCACATCAAGGGATGAAAAACTCGAAAACTAATCTAAGTGTTTACCTCTTTGAGTTGCTCGTACATCTTGAAACGAGCCTTGTATCGAGCCAGGTCCACCTCGGACATCTCCACTTCAGCTTTTTGGGCCGAGTCAAGCATAGCGTACGCCTCCGCTGCAAAAACAAAAAGCAAAGTGTTAGAAAATTTTCCTAAAAAGTTCTATATGTATACAAAAAGGGTCTATATTTCTAAATGTCCACCTTGGGGCATGTTCTGGTACAGGCCGTACGCAGACATGAAGTTAGGGTCCCTAAGCCAATTGGCAAGAGGAACCCAATGGCTAGGGACCCGTTCAGTTTTGTTGCCCCGCTTGACTCGTTTGACTTTGAAATACTCAAGCTGGTGTTCGTGGCTTGGGTGGATGGGCGGCTTGTCAGGTTTGTGGTCTCCGCTTCCGAGTTGAATAGGCTCTGGACGGCACCTGTTCATGCGAAGATTGAACTCCGCATCTTGAGTTTTGATGCGGTAAAAACGGTGCTTCCAGTCCCTCCATTTGCTGACACGGTCGACCACGACCATATAGTCCCTGGTTGAACACAAGATGAGCCAACCATCCACATCCTTCTCCAGCCGAGTAAGTGAGTGCATCTCGCAGAAGACCGCGAAGTCTGGCGTGAATTTTTTGGCGATGCACGTCACCAAGTACCCAAAAACGTTCAACCAACTGTTTGGCGTCAGTTAAAAGAGGCCGATGTCGTACTCGTCCAGGAGAGTCCGGACGAACGGGTGAAGAGGGAAGCGGAGCCCCACGTCCAAGGCGGTTCTATAAACGCAGAATGCTCGTCTGCGCGGCTTCTCCTCATCCCAGGTAGCCACGGCCAAGGGCTTCTTGGGGACCATAATCTCGAATCCCTCCCCCAAATGGAGGGACTCCTTGTACGTCTCTAAGTCCTTCCTCAAGAACTTCAGGGCTGTCTCCCCAACTGAACAAGCGTACGGGTCCCTGAAGTTGTCCACATTGGCGACGTCTTCCTCGGCCGCCGCCTCACCTTCGGCCGTCTCACCCACGGCCACTTTCTCAACTTCTTCTTCTTCCATTGGGTGAGGAGGGGCATTCCCAAACTCCGAAGACAGCACCCTATCCAGGTCTGCTGCCTCGGACGAGCTTTGGCCCCTTGAACTAGGAACGCCCATGGGAGAAGGAACGTCCTCTTCAAACATTAAACCCTTGCCTTTGTCCTTGGCAGCGTCCGCCTCATTTCCCGAAGGAGGGGCGTTGCGAATAGGCAGGGCGGACGGTTCTCGGATGGAGACTCCGGTTAAGGGCCTGTCCGCCCCACCCAGAGGAGGCCGAGGTCGAGAAGAAGAAGTTGGGACGGACGAACCAGCAGCGTCCGACCCACGATTGGAAGGGTTGTCTCTGCAAGCTACCAGCTCGGCCCCATCCATGACCGAGTTGGCGAATTGAGGGAACCTGAGTTCCGGGACAGGAGCGGACGAGGCGCCTTCAGCTTGAAGGCATTCCTCGAAAGAAGAAGTGACCTCCACGGCCAAGTGTTGGGAGCCAGTGGAGGCGGTCGTAGTTTGAGTGGTGGAGTTAGTCTCCACCATAGTACTCGGGTTACTAGGGTCATAGGGGACCCTGGGATGAATCAGACTGCCGTCTGGGTTCCTGGCCGCATGACGCTCACGCGTACGCATGGTTCTTGCCATTGCCTGTTGGGACAAAGAAGAATAAGTGGGGGTGAGTATGTACATATTAGACATAGACTCACTCCAAGGAGGAGACATCCCTTCTCCGTCCACTCTAGATTCCTCAGGGCCAGGCGAACGGCCGGCCTCATGAGAAGAGTCGGACGAAGCCGAGTATGGATCCAGAATTGAAGTAAAAGAAAAGGAAAAAACAAGGAAAAATAAAAAGTAGAAATGTAGACGGCCTACCTCTGTACGTTCTGAAAACATTGAAGGTGGTGGTGAAGCTCTTGAAGATTGACCGAAAAACTCAAATATGTCCGGAAAACTCAACGGAAAACTCAAACTCACGGCGGCGCTCTTGAAGATTAGGGGAAAACCACTTTCTCTCACTAGAATGCTCTGCCTTCTCTCTAGAATTCACAATTGGGTAAAGTGTGAAAATGAGAATTTACCTCCCATATTTATAGAAAGAATTCATGGGGGTAAAATGGTAAAATCATTTTTCCCGCCTAAACATTCAAACAGTAATTCCTTGAGAAATTACTAGAAAGAAGTAAGTGGACGACGTTAGGGTTCTGTTAACTTGTGAAAAAGACCAGACGGACCATTAACTGCACGTTAAAGTGAATTGAAATGAGTTAAGTGGAAGACTCGAGAATTTTACACCTTCAACACTTAGTCTCCACAACGAAAAAATCTAAGTTGAAAAGCGTTCGCCCAGTTTTCAGATGTACAAGTTCAAAACGGGAATTCAGACATACGAAGCATGATGGGAAAGTCAAAAAGTACGTCTGAAATCAAGAAAGCCCAGGTCACCCCAAAAGAAAATAGGTGGCCGTTCTGGGTACCAAAGTACCAGAACGTCCAGTCTCATTTCTGCGGCCGTTCTGGGTAGTTAGGAGATAAGCTCCTCCCAGAGTACCAGAACGTCCAGTCTCTTTTCTGTGGCCGTTCTGGGTAGTTAGGAGATAAGCTCCTCCCAGAGTACCAGAACGTCCAGTCTCATTTCTGCGGCCGTTCTGGGTAGTTTAGAGATAAGCTCCTCCCAGAGTACCAGAACGTCCAGTCTCTTTTCTGTGGCCGTTCTGGGTAGTTAGGAGATAAGCTCCTCCCAGAGTACCAGAACGTCCAGTTCCTTCTATGTGGCCGCTTTGGGTAGGTAGAAGATCAACTCCTCCTAGAGTGTGAGGACGTCCAGCGGGCGATCGCATGGATCCAAAGGGTAAACCTCTCTCCGAGTATGAGAACGTCCATTACAAAATATGGACGTCTAAATAAGCAAAAAGCCAAGCTCATCCTAGACTACGAGGACGTCCAGGGCAAGATGTATGGACGTCCACGTAGCGAAAAGAGCCTTGAATCAAAAGTATATGGACGTCCAGGGCAGGTGGGAAGCAAATCCAACCCAGGGTACCAGGACGTCCACAATGCAAGATCAGAGGAGGCGACCAGTAAGTGTACGAGCCACCTCCTCTGAGGGGCAAATGTTTAGGGTAAAAATACCCCAGGTACGTGGCCCAATCTCATAGTGACACATGGCCCAATAAACAGGTGACACGTGGCCCTATGAGAGTGAGACACGTGTCTCCTTGTTATGGTGACATTTGTCAGCCATGTCTAATACCCTAAAGCTACAAATCCCGAGAGTAAGATAAGGGCTCTGATGACATCAGGCCCAAATCCCGAGAAAGCCTAGAAAGCCGCAAAACGGCGCCCCCCACGACACGTGGCGACCTCTGATTGCGCAGCCAATCACGTCCCGAGATTTTAGGGCATAAACCCTAAGGGGGCACATGCTCCCACCCCTATAAATACCCCAATCATTTATGATGGGAGGGGTGGAATTTGATGTGACATTAATACAAGAGCTCTAAAAACGCTCCAACTTCTCTCTACTTTCTCTCTCTAGCCTTTTCCGTTTCCATTCACTAACTTGAGCGTCGGAGGCGAATATTCCGATCACCGGAATATTCGTTATTTTGCAGGTGTCCAAGTCTTTGTCAACAGAGCGCGACCAGTATCCGAGGGAATCACAAAAAACCCCGAAACAGATATGATAAAAACAAAAACCAAAAGTCGAATTCGAATTCTTATCTTTTTTTTATTCGACCCCCTCTTTTTTCCTATAAATAGAGGTCATATCTCCCCTTTTCAATCATCAACAAGCTTGATCATCAAATCGTTCTCTCTTCCTCTCTTCTACACCAAAAGTCATTCTATCTCCCTACACCAAAAATATTCTCTCCTCTTTCTCTTGCTCTAGCCTAAATTCTAGCCACCCTATTCTCTCATTTTATATCCCTTAAGCACTCTAAGGAGTCCATACAGTACCCGAAGTTCTATACTCAAACCAACGCGTGAAAGGTAGAATTAACTGAGGGTTTGGACCAAATCAACTCTACTTTTTATTTAATTTAATTTACATTTGATTTACTATTTTTATTGAAGTTACTAAAAATTTATTCATGATGTAGTAATTACAAGGAAACGCGGAAAGTGAGTAATTAATCACTTAATTACTCTTGTTATTATTTCTTGTTGCTGTTATCATGATTAGGGTTTTATTATTATTTGATTTGGACTAACGCTATTATTGTTGAATTGCTTCCAATATTAATGTTGATTCTATTATTATTATTTATGATCACCATATTGCATGTTTAAAGGGAATATGTAATTGAAATAATGCTCAATAAGATAATTTGAACAACCGGTTTAGGTTCCTTTTTAATCTTGTTGTTTAATCAAGTGATCACAATATTTTAGAATTATATGTTGCATTAATATTCAACCAATTTAGCATAATAATAGTTTGGAGCAAATTGAATATTTTGTTTGTATGCCTTTAAGATCATAGGAATACTTTTTCACAGTAAGAATCAAGTAGAGCCCAATACGGGCGAATGTGACTCCATGACTCACTTCGCACCATCATCCCCGATCCTCCTTTCGTGGTTCCGAACCATATGGAGTTAGTAATCTCATGGATTATGAATGGGGTGTAACTTTCACGGGTCAATCGTTGTTGCCTTTCGTTGTCCCTTTTCGTGGTTGCCTTTTATGATCCGTGAATGGTTTACAAGTTCCTTAATAACTTGTTGGCGGCTCCCTACTTTGCTTTGTCCCTAATCGTTGTCCCTAATCGTAGGTCAATTCCCACTTCCTAAGAGTACCAAGCATATTCACAACATGCTTTTACGTGGGCGCACTTCAAACGACGCCTACATTTGGCGACTCCGCTGGGGAGGATTCTTTGTTATTTATCGAATTGAGTGATCGGTATTTAATTGAGATGAGTGGATGAGACATGAAAGATTCTTGAATTGTATTCCTGCGATTTAATTGGCATTGTCACATATGCATATGCATTTTAGGTCACCTATTTTTCCTCAATAGTACGTGTTTTACGTATGTGGATAGCCCGGGAGATTTAAGCTCTATCAACCCAAAAACGCTCATGGCAATAAGGGTTCATCCGAGTTTCTAAATCCACCCAAACCATGGAGTCGAGTTCAATTTCATCACGAACTCGCGGAGCCGCCCGTTGGCATACACCCTCAAGGGAGGTTGCCTTGCTAACGCGTCCAAACTCTTAACCATGGTACCCTTTGACACCCAATAAGCTTGACCATAGCAGAACATAGATTTTAACTTTAGGTTGCGAACTTCATTGCATCATTCATGACATTGTGCTTATGTGTGCATATTTTTTATTTTATTTTTTCTTCTCTTCTTTTTTATCTTATCAAACCTTTTTTTTATTAGAGTCGAGTCATAGTTTTTTTTTTTTTTTTTTATATATAATTTTAAGTCAACCCGGATTTTTATTCCCGTATCCTACATACGAGTCAACTTGTTTTGTTCATAACCGGATTTCTAGAAAGAGTTACGTGTCGTGCCACCTATGGATCTGTAGCCCCGAGTTTTATCTTTTATTTGGCGTTGGCTTAGCCACAATCAGAGTTACAAAACAAAAGTTATTACCGATATACTACAGTTCGTCCAGTTTTAGGTGTCTTTTTAGTGTCAACTTTCTTTCTTTTTAATTTTTTTTTCGTATCAAGCTAGTCTTAGCCAAGTCCTTTTATCCATGTAAACTCGTATAACATGGTATTATAGATTTTTATATATTTATTTATACCCATGAGTCTTAACTCTTCTAGAATTCCACTCGTCTTCCTAGTTTCTTGTGATTATTGTGCTAATCTTAACATGTGTTCTTTGTCTTTGATTGTTGTTGATCTTTATTTATGACTAACGATTGCCAATGGACCGTTTTCACCTAGTAAACAGCATAAACATTAAAATTGGACAAAATTAATCAATTTAGTTTGTCTTTTAGTCTTCCATGCTATTTGGTCCTTGCGTCCTTCGTTTTTTCACTACGTCTTCATGTCTAGCCATGCGATCATACCACGAGTCTTAATAAACTCACCTAATCACACATGTTGATTCGTTGCACACACTTTTTCTTCAAGTAATGCACTATATTGCTTAATATCGTATACTAGGACCATGCATGCGTCGTTTTCCGTCATAATAGGAATGAGTAGAGTATTTCACATTGGTTTTAAATTTTTTTTCATACACTCTTCCTTTCCAATCCGAATTATTGAGTCAATGCATTAAGTGAGCTCATTTTGTTCCATAGTACTTGTAGGGAATATTTCAAGCATTATGATAACCCCAAACTTGAACCCCACTTTGATCATACACTAAAGTACGGTGGCGTTCCAAAGGGAAAGACAAAGAGCTAAAACGAGTCGCCAACAAGTTTTAAGGAACTTGTACCCAAAAGATAATCCAAGAGGACCATCAACTACTCCATAAGGTCTTGAACCAAATAGGGTCCGGGGATGAAGGTATGAATCCAATCTACAAAAGAAAGGACCCGCCCTATAAAATAGGCCTCTACTTTGTTCTGCTCGTATTCATGCGCGCTTTTCGAATAACATACAAACATTATGTTAAACCTAACCTGTTTATCTATGTTGGTTGAAATTAATGCACAAATAATACTATTATTGGCGATCACTTGAATTAAAATCACATTAGCCTAAATCAAAATTATTAATTATCTTATTAAGCATGATTTCAAGTACAAATTCCCTTTAAACCTGCATAAAAGGCGTGATCAAGCAATAACAAAATATAATCAAGCAACATAATAATAAACAATAAATAAATAATAACGACGATAATAGCATGATAAGGCATAATAAAGCTTGATAATAATAGCAAGATCCTAGGCATGATACTAACAAGATTAATAACAAACCCTAGCATGTCACTAAACAATAAAGATCAAAGCTTTAAACCTAACATGGTACTAACATGATATTAGAAAGGATAAAGGCACCCTAAACATGATTCTAGAAAGCATAAAATAACATCCTAACATGATACTAGAAAGCATTAAAAGCATCCTAACATAATACTAGGAATTATAAACAATAATAAGCATGCAATCTACATTGTGAAAGAAATAGGGAGTAAGCTAATCTACTTACTTTGAAGCCTCGTACCTCTTTCTAATAACAAAATACACAAGTTAGTAACTTCAATGAAAATAATAAACAATAATTAAAGAATTAAATTGAAATCAAATTAAATAAAGTTTAGACTAGTTTTGGACCAAACCCTCAGAAATTATCAACCTTTCACGTCTAGGGCGAAGGCAACTTCGAACTTGGCTAAGAGACTCTAAGTCTTGTGAATGCGGAATATTGTATTTTGTAAAAGGGTAGTTTAGAAAGAGAGAGAAAAATAAGAATTAAGGAAGAGAGTTGATGATTGTGAATTGATGAAAGTTGATTGTTTGTAGATGATTGTAGATTATTGATTTTGGATGATTTTGAAAACAGGGATTCGGACGCTATTTATAATGAAAATAATCCGGAAAAACATAGAATTTGATAAGGAATAAAACTCCACGCTGTCGCCAGGACTGGACTCTGTCGCGACGCGACAGGGTCTGTCGCGCGGCGACAGACTTGTCGTCTGGCGACAGCCTGTATAAGTGTGTTTTTCTTCACACGGAATCCGATCTTTAATCAACTTGATCTACGGAATCCGTACAAAAGATGAAATACATATTTAAGATAATAAAATAATATTTTATTCCAAATAAAAAACCTTTAAAGATAATTAATTATTAATCCTATCAATATTAGAATTAAAAGGAACTTTCTAGAAACTTCTAGAAAACTATAATTAATCCTAATAATTTTAGGAATAACAATTTATATCGGGTCCTCCTCTAGATCATTGCGCCGTATTAAAATAAATAACCGGGCCCAGTTTAGTATTTTGGCCATAACTTCCTCAATATTCATCGGAATCGGGCCTATAATATATCGTTGGAAAGGTCTTTTCAAGCCCCATCCATCTACACTATTATTGGACCCTTATCATGGACCAAAATAAACTGAAATGGACGTTTTCAAATAAATAAGGTCATTTTCAAAAACAGAAAGAAAAGAAATTAATTAAAACTAAACCGCGACACTTGACTTTCGAACCACTTTCACCTAATTCGATAATAACACAACGTGCAAGGCATTCATCACTGGGTTTGGTTTTGGGGAGACACAAATGGGTGTCTACAGAAGCCCCCACTTTGACTGAGTTTGGAGAAACTTATGTTTCGAAAACGAAAGTCAAAGTATCGATAGGGACGGAGAATGATTCAAAACGTTCTGCGATTCCAAATCATTCTTATAACGCCGATACCTGCAAACTAATCATTAGTTAAACAGATAAAAGAGTTAAGAAACGCGTATCTTGCACCGTCGAGCACACGTCTCTGAACGTAACCATTTTGTTGTTGCTGTATTTCATTTGTTGTTTGTGACAACCTTCACTGTGCCTCGTGAACGCCATCGTAGAAGATAACCATATGTCGTCGTCTTCAATATTCTTGATCCTCCACAGTATTTCGGGAACATCATCGAAAATAACTGTATGTCGTCATCTCCTGGGTGTGGCCATATGTCGCCACAGCAGTATGTCGCCGCTATAGACAATCTCTTCTTTACCTTGAGGGACCGCCGAAGGTGGCCTTACTTCGCCATCTCCAAGATTTTTGACAACTCTCCACATCCTAGGGAACGCTGTCTATCATTGCTGCTACATCTCGAGCTTTTCCTTGAATCATGGTGACAACTTTCACAATCTTAGCGAATGTCGTCAAAGACCGCCTCATCACGAACCGCTCTTCTCAAATCTAGGTGACAACCTCCACAATCTTAGCGAATGTTGCCGAAGACCGCCTCATCACGAACCGCTCTTCTCAAATATAGGTGACAACTTCAACAATCTTAGTGAATGTCGTCGTAGATCGCCCATCTCGTGCTATCTTCTCAAATCTTGATGACAACTTCCACAATCTTAGCGAAGGTCGTCGAAGATCGCCCATCTCGTGCTATCTTCTCAAATCTTGATGACAACTTCCACAATCTTAGCGGGCGTTGTCGAAGATTGCCCATCTCGTTCTATCTTCTCAAATCAATTGATAACCTTCACAATCTTAGCGAAAGCTATCAAAGAACGCTTCATCTTGAATTGTTCTTCTCAAATCTAATAATAACCTCCCCAATCATAGTGAAAGCTATTGAAGGTCGCTTCATCTCAAATCGTCCTTCTTAAATCCAAGCAATAGACTCTTTTTAATCTTAAAGCCCCCTGTTGAAGGCTTCGTCATCTCGAATCTTCAAATCTTCTTCCATCTTAGGAATTGAAATCGTTGTGAACCGTTACTTTGGTGCTTGCGATGAGCCAATGCTTAGGCGCTTTAAGCTAAAGTGAGACGATCTTTCATCAAGTCGATCACTCAGTGCATTTTGATTAAGCTGACTAAATCATGTCAATTGCTCAAAGGGGCTAACTGGCGTACCAAGGAACCCAAACTACTAAAATAGACCCACAAAGTCATTATGTGGGGCCCAGCATCTTGTCGCCGCTCCAGCGTTGGCCGGAGACACCTGTCGCGAGCATTTTCATCTGTCGCCTCGCGACAATTCTGTCGTTTGGCGACAGAATCGGGGTTTTAAAACCCGTCTTCTTCTTCTTTCTCATTTCTACCGCTGCTGCTGATGTTCATTGCTCGGTTTCGTTCCGAACTTTCAATTTGGTCGTTTCCTTACAACCAAATCTGCTCAAATCTTTTGCAAATCAAGGCTCTTCATCTCCATATAATTTTGCTCAAACTTCTCTCATCTTGAAAGAATCTCATATATCTATATTCACGGTTTTTCGAAAAAATCCGGAAACATTCTTGCTCGCCGGAATGTACCTGCATCTATATTTTAGACTATAGGACTTTGCTCATCTTTTATTATCTTAGGGTTGACCTAAGGCTTAGTGTTGCTTGACTCATTGACTTGTCATGACTCGACTCAAATCGTTTGACACATGTGTTAGACTCCACTCGATGTGATATGACACAATATGACTCAATGTACATGACTCATGTGTAAAGTGCGACTTGAAAATGCAAAAAAGCAAAAATTTTCCGTCATTTTTGTGGAGGGTACCGACTTTCTCCCGAAAAAGAAAGACGCGAAAAAGAATCGAAGTGTTTGATGGTGCATGTTGAATGAGCTTAGTCAAGTATATGCATTTGATATTATTCCTCAAGGTATAAGGAGTAACCCATCCTAAACTATCTTAGTTGACTCGATTATGAAAGTATTTGGGTAACTTAGGCGCGGAGGCTAAGTACTTCATACTTTGATACAATGATGATTATAAGTGATGAGTGATGTGTGATATGACAAAGCATGCTTCAACGTTACGTTAAGATTTCATGACAAAGGGTTCCTAATTGGAAGTCTATTTTGTCATGTATCTATGCAGTGTGTGAAAGTGACACTAAAGTTAGGCTACAAAGGCTAAGTGTATGGAGAAGTATTATTTGATAAGAGTCAAATAATGATGACTCTTAGGCTAGGTAGGCTAATGATGTAAGGATCAAGCCCCCAAGTCTAGCTCTAAGTGAATAGGGATGAGCATTGGAAATCCCTTGATATGATCATGGTGTAAGTGTGTGAATGTGAAAATGAATGCATTTTTATTATGGTCGCACCCCAATATGAGGTTGCCTACGTATCCGTTAAGAATCAGGCCAAACGTAGCTCTAGCCAAACCTCGCACAAGTGTGTGTATACCTCAAAAAGGTCTTTTTAAGGGTTGTAACGTGGTTAGGCTAAAGGTTAGAGAAGAAAGGGATAAAGGCTCAAGACCCTAGATAAGCCCCCAAGGTGTGCAACCTGCTTTTGAATCTTTTTTTATTTTTATGCTTGAGGTTTTCTCTCTTTTGAGCTTTTTTCTTTTTTTGTTTGCTCTTCGTTTTTTTGCTTCATTTTTTTTATATTCGCATTTTTTTTATAAGTGTGGGAAATCTCGATCATGCGGTCTATCACTCACTTGGCATTCATGTTTCTCAGGCACGGTACCGAGCACTCGATAAGAAACGCAATCTGAGACATGTTCTTATCAAAGATATTTTTATATCCAGACATTGGAACACTTGCCCTTTTGTACACTTTTATTTATTTTTGCTTATTTTTATTTTATTTTTTTGAGATCACTCAAGCTTTCATATTTGGAACTTGCATAAGTTACACACCATCCCATCCCAAGGTTAGGTAAATGTAGGTTGAAAAAAGAAAGGTCTATCGTTAGACGAGGCTCAAAGTGGTTTATCAAGAAAAGGATTATATATTTAAAGGGTGAGAGATATGATATGGCTACGAGGGGTGCCTCAAATCATTGGTATACCTTGTGCTTAATTCGGCGTTGATTTTTTTTTTTAATAATGCAATGATCATATGCAAGAAATTAAAATGCTCATTTTATTAAAAGGGAAAAAGGAAAAACCTATGTAATAAATCTAAGGTAGACAAAGGGTGCCTATGCTAGACTTATGGGGGAAAGGTTTGAAAAAAGAAGAAGAAGAAAGCATGAAATCTTAGTGAGAAGCTTGCCTTGTATTTTGTCTCATCATTACTCCTTTTTTTATTATTATTATTGTCAATCACATGACTCAAACTCGATTCAACATGCATAGATGGGAAGAGATCATGAAAGAATGAAAGAAATAATATGTGTGGAGAAAGTATGTGGAGTGTAGGAAGATGATGTAGATGAAGAAATATGAAAGAAAGTATGTGGAGAATAGGAAGAAGATGTAGATGAAGAAATATTGAAGAATTAGGAATAGAATGGACCTCCACTCAAATGACGGAAAAATCGACTCATGCATGAACCTAAGACATGGTCATGGTAACATGTACAAAGTGTGTGCTAAGACTAATGAGTGTAGGTGACATGTTAAGACTTGTGTCACGACCATGTGGCTAGACTATGTGACTAGACTTAAGCAAAGACTAAATTAAGACTTCACGTATGTGCATTAAACTGGACAGGCTGTGGTAATTTGGTCATAACTTTTAATCTGTGACTCTGATTGTAACGGAACCAACGTCAAATTAAAGATAAAACTCTGGGCTACAGATCCATATGTTATACGACTCGTGGTTCTTCCTAGAACTCCGGCTATGACCAAAACAAGTTGACGCATGTGCAGTATACGGGAATAAAAAATCCGGGTTGACTTAATGGAACTATGACTCGAATTTAGGCTTGTTCATTAGTTCAAATTAATTAATTAATTAATTAAACAAAGTCTTTGACTCTTAGTGTATGACCATTGGACTTTAAGTGCCTAAACTCAATTAAAGACTTAAACGTGGTTTGAACCATTAATAAACTGATTAACCGATTAGTAGACTGTGAATTAAACTCGTCGTGATGACTCGAGCAAAAGAACTGGACTGTCGCTAAAAACAACAGGACTGTCGCTACGGTTTAGATCCTGTCGCCAGACGACAAAATTGTCGCCAGGCGACAGACACTAAATTGCAGCGCCACAGTCCAAACTCCTGCGCCATTGCTGGAACATTAATCTGGACTCTTTCCAGTAATTTTACTCTAAATGGACATGCCTAAACTCGTACTAAGTCGAATTGATTGATTTATTAGCCTTGAATTAATTCAAAATTAATTAATTAGACAAAGTCCTTTTAGTCATTAGTCAATTTATTTAGTTTTTAACACAAGTCAAACAAACGGTTAGCACATATATAATAAATACAAGCAAGGGTGCACAAGTAGTTCACATAGTCACAAGATGAGTTTGCAACCTAACCATGGCTCTAGTTCTCTAAAGTTCGAGGATATGGGTTAAGTCAAAAAAGGTCCATGGTTAAGAATCCATATGCATTGCACACAAGCCTACCGGGAGGGTTGGAGCGAATGGACAAGATTCCGCGAGTGCGATAGGAGATCGGACTCGACGCCATGGTTGGATGGATTCACAAAACTTACACGTCCCCAAATCAGAGCTTTGCACAAAATAGTGGAATACTCCATTGGGCAGGCGAAGCAGGAACCCCCAGAGGGTTATATCCATATGTAGAACACATATGGGTTTCAGAAAAGTGAGAAAACGACTCAATCAATAAGCAAAATCGAGCCAACAACACTAGAAAAGGTCAAAGCAAGAAGACAGAACCCTGGCTCGGTATTGGAAGAACTTGGCGCCAGACTACAGGGACTGTCGCCGAAAAAAAGTCCCTGTCGCCAAGCGACAGAACTGTCGCCAGGCGACAGAAACTTTTTACGGGCGACAAGCCCTGTTTTCTAGACGCTAGTTCCTACATGCCTTGGCAAGTCACTGTGTTCTTCGAATTTTCCAGATTTCGCATCATCTTTTCGATTCTAGTCATGAAAGATATTTCTCAAATTTCCTACGTGTAAAATTCCTATGGATTGACTCATGGGGTGCTCCCATGAGGACCTTTTAATGCATATGACAATAATGTTAATCAAATCACGCACATGAAACACTTAGAATTTTTCGAGTCTCATCCGCTCATTCTAAATAATTGCCAAAATTAAATAAATTTCAGGAATATAAATAGAAATCCTCCCCAGTGAAGTCGCCAAAAACTGTAGGGAATATTTCAAGCATTATGATAACCCCAAACTTGAACCCCACTGTGATCATACACTAAAGTACGGTGGCGTTCAAAAGGGAAAGACAAAGAGCTAAAACGAGTCGCCAACAAGTTTTAAGGAACTTGTACCCAAAAGATAATCCAAGAGGACCATCAACTACTCCATAAGGTCTTGAACCAAATAGGGTCCGGGGATGAAGGTACGAATCCAATCTACAAAAGAAAGGACCCGCCCTATAAAATAGGCCTCTACTTTGTTCTGCTCGTATTCATGCGCGCTTTTCGAATAACATACAAACATTATGTTAAACCTAACCTGTTTATCTATGTTGGTTGAAATTAATGCACAAATAATACTATTATTGGCGATCACTTGAATTAAAATCACATTAGCCTAAATCAAAATTATTAATTATCTTATTAAGCGTGATTTCAAGTACAAATTCCCTTTAAACCTGCATAAAAGGCGTGATCAAGCAATAACAAAATATAATCAAGCAACATAATAATAAACAATAAATAAATAATAACGACGATAATAGCATGATAAGGCATAATAAAGCTTGATAATAATAGCAAGATCCTAGGCATGATACTAACAAGATTAATAACAAACCCTAGCATGTCACTAAACAATAAAGATCAAAGCTTTAAACCTAACATGGTACTAACATGATATTAGAAAGGATAAAGGCACCCTAAACATGATTCTAGAAAGCATAAAATAACATCCTAACATGATACTAGAAAGCATTAAAAGCATCCTAACATAATACTAGGAATTATAAACAATAATAAGCATGCAATCTACATTGTGAAAGAAATAGGGAGTAAGCTAATCTACTTACTTTGAAGCCTCGTACCTCTTTCTAATAACAAAATACACAAGTTAGTAACTTCAATGAAAATAATAAACAATAATTAAAGAATTAAATTGAAATCAAATTAAATAAAGTTTAGACTAGTTTTGGACCAAACCCTCAGAAATTATCAACCTTTCACGTCTAGGGCGAAGGCAACTTCGAACTTGGCTAAGAGACTCTAAGTCTTATGAATGCGGAATATTGTATTTTGTAAAAGGGTAGTTTAGAAAGAGAGAGAAAAATAAGAATTAAGGAAGAGAGTTGATGATTGTGAATTGATGAAAGTTGATTGTTTGTAGATGATTGTAGATTATTGATTGTGGATGATTTTGAAAACAGGGATTCGGACGCTATTTATAATGAAAATAATCCGGAAAAACATAGAATTTGATAAGGAATAAAACTCCACGCTGTCGCCAGGACTGGACTCTGTCGCGACGCGACACGGTCTGTCGCGCGGCGACAGGGTCTGTCGCGCGGCGACAGACTTGTCGTCTGGCGACAGCCTGTGTAAGCGCGTTTTTCTTCACACGGAATCCGATCTTTAATCAACTTGATCTACGGAATCCGTACAAAAGATGAAATACATATTTAAGATAATAAAATAATATTTTATTCCAAATAAAAAACCTTTAAAGATAATTAATTATTAATCCTATCAATATTAGAATTAAAAGGAACTTTCTAGAAACTTCTAGAAAACTATAATTAATCCTAATAATTTTAGGAATAACAATTAATATCGGGCCCTCCTCTAGATCATTGGGCCGTATTAAAATAAATAACCGGGCCCAGTTTAGTATTTTGGCCATAACTTCCTCAATATTCATCGGAATCGGGCTTATAATATATCGTTGGAAAGGTCTTTTCAAGCCCCATCCATCTACACTATTATTGGACCCTTATCATGGACCAAAATAAACTGAAATGGACGTTTTCAAATAAATAAGGTCATTTTCAAAAACAGAAAGAAAGATTTTTAATTAAAACTAAACCGCGACACTTGACTTTCGAATCACTTTCACCTAATTCGATTATGTTCCGACGTACAAGGCATTCATCACTGGGTTTGGTTTTGGGGAGACACAAATGGGTGTCTACAGAAGCCCCCACTTTGACTGAGTTTGAAGAAACTTATGTTTCGAAAACGAAAGTCAAAGTATCGATGGGGACGGAGAATGATTCAAAATGTTCTGCAATTCCAAATCATTCTTATAACGCCGATACCTGCAAACTAATCATTAGTTAAACAGATAAAAGAGTTAAGAAACGCGTATCTTGCACCGTCGAGCACACGTCTCTGAACGTAACCATCTTGTTGTTGCTTCTTTTGTTTGTGACAACCTTCACTGTGCCTCGTGAACGCCATCGTAGAAGATAACCATATGTCGTCGTCTTCAATATTCTTGATCCTCCACAGTATTTCGGGAACATCATCGAAAATAACTGTATGTCGTCATCTCCTAGGTGTGGACATATGTCGCCACAGCAGTATTTCGCCGCTATAGACAATCTCTTCTTTACCTTGAGGGACCGCCGAAGGTGACCTTACTTCGCCATCTCCAAGATTTTTGACAACTCTCCACATCCTAGGGAACGCTGTCTATCATTGCTGCTACATCTCGAGCTTTTCCTTGAATCATGGTGACAACTTTCACAATCTTAGCGAATGTCGTCAAAGACCGCCTCATCACGAACCGCTCTTCTCAAATCTAGGTGACAACCTCCACAATCTTAGTGAATGTTGTCGAAGATCGCTCATCTCGAACCGCTCTTCTCAAATACAGGTGACAACTTCCACAATCTTAGCGAAGGTTGTCGAAGATTGCCCATCTCGTGCTATCTTCTCAAATCTTGGTGACAACTTCCACAATCTTAGCGAAGGTCGTCGAAGATCGCCCATCTGGTGCTATCTTCTCAAATCTTGGTGACAACTTCCACAATCTTAGCGAAGGTCGTCGAAGATCGCCCATCTCGTGCTATCTTCTCAAATCTTGGTGACAACTTCCACAATCTTAGCGAACGTCGTCAAAGATAGCCCATCTCGTGCTATCTTCTCAAATCTTGGGATAACCTTCACAATCTTAGCGAAAGCTATCAAAGACCGCTTCATCTTGAATCGTTCTTCTCAAATCTAATAATAACCTCCCCAATCATAGTGAAAGCTATTGAAGGTCGCTTCATCTTGAACCGTCCTTCTCAAATCCAAGCAATAGACTCTTTTTAATCTTAAAGCCCCCTGTTGAAGGCTTCGTCATCTCGAATCTTCAAATATTCTTCCATCCTAGGAAATCGTTGTGAACCGTTACTTTGGTGCTTTTTGCCTTTGTAAACCATTATTTCGGTGCCTCTATTGAACCATTATTTCGGTGTCTTGCTATGAGCCAATACTTAGCTGCTTTAAGTTAAGTGAGACGATCTTCATCAGGTCGATCACTTAATGCATTGCAATCAAGCTGACTAAATCATGTCAATTTTGCTTATAGGGGCTAACTGGCGTACCAAGGAACCCAAACTACTAAAATAGGCCCACCAAGTCATAATGTGGGACCCAGAATCCTGTCGCCGCTCCAGCGCTGGCCAGAGGCAACTGTCGCGAGCATTTTCATCTGTCGCCTCGCGACAATTCTGTCGTTTGGCGACAGAATCGGGGTTTTAAAACCCGTCTTCTTCTTCTTTCTCATTTCTACCGCTGCTGCTGATGTTCATTGCTCGGTTTCGTTGCGAACTTTCAATTTGGTCGTTTCCTTACAACCAAATCTGCTCAAATCTTTTGCAAATCAAGGCTCTTCATTTCCATATAATTTTGCTCAAACTTCTCTCATCTTGAAAGAATCTCATATATCTATATTCACGGTTTTTCGAAAAAATCCGGAAATATTCTTGCTCGCTGGAATGTACCTGCATCTATATTTATGACTATAGGACTTTGCTCATCTTTTATTTTATTATATTAGGGTTGACCTAAGGCTTAGTGTTGCTTGACTCATTGACTTGACATGACTTAACTCAAATCGTTTGACACATGTGGCTTGACATGACTCAATGTGAACTTTGACTTAATGATGACTCACTATGTGTGACTCGTGTGTGCACTGGACTTGATGTGTACATGACTCAAAAACAAAATTTTCCGTCATTTTTGTGGAGGGTACCGACTTTCCCGAAAAAGAAATAAGTGAAAAAGAATCGAAGTATTTGATGGTGCATGTTGAATGAGCTTAGTCAAGTATATGCATTTGATACTATCCCTCAAGGTTCAAGGATTAATTCCTCCTACGCTATCTCAATTATTGACTCAATGATGAAAGTATTAAGGTAACTTAGGCGCGGAGGCTAAGCATTTCATACTTTGATACAATGATGATTATAAGTGATGAGTGATGTGATTTTGATAAAGCTGCTTCAACGCTATGTTAAGAATTCATGACAAAGGGTTCCTAATTGGAAGTCTATTTGGTCATGTATCTGTGATGTGTGTGAAAGTGACACTAAAGTTAAGCTGCAAAGGCTAAGTGTTGGAAAAGTATTATTTGATAAGAGTCAAATAATGATGACTCTTAGGCTAGGTAGGCTAATGATGTAAGGATCAAGCCCCCAAGTCTAGTTCTAAGTAAATAGGGATGAGCATTGGAGATCCCTTGATATGATCATGGTGTAAGTGTGTGAATGTGAAAATGAATGCATTTTTATTATGGCCGCACCTCAATATGAGGTTGCCTACGTATCCGTTAGGAATCAGGCCAAACGTAGCTCTAGCCAAACCTCGCACAAGTGTGTGTATACCTCAAGAAGGTCTTTTTAAGGGTTGTAACGTGGTTAGGCTAAAGGTTAGAGAAGAAGGGGATAAAGGCTCAAGACCCTAAATAAGCCCCCAAGGTGTGCAACCTTGCTTTTGAATCTTTTTTTATTTTTATGCTTGAGGTTTTCTCTCTTTTGAGCTTTTTGTTTTTTGTTTGCTCTTCTTTTTTTTGCTTCATTTTTTTTATATTCGCATTTTTTTTTATAAGTGTGGGCAATCTCGATCATGCGGTCTATCACTCACTTGGCATTCATGTTTCTCAGGCACGGTACCGAGCACTCGATAAGAAACGCAATCTGAGACATGTTCTTATCAAAGATATTTTTATATCCAAGACATTGGAACACTTGCCCTTTTGTACACTTTTATTCATTTACTTATTTTTATTTTATTTTTTTGAGATCACTCAAGCTTTCATATTTGGAACTTGCATAAGTTACATACCATCCCATCCCAAGGTTAGTAGATGTGGGTTGAAGAAAAAAGAGGTTTATCGTTAGACGAGGGTCAAAGTGGTTTATCAAGAAAAGGATTATATATTTAAAGGGTGAAGATGATATGATATGGCTACAAGAGGTGCCTCCCATCATTGGTATACCTTGTGCTTAAGTCGACCTTGATTTTTTTAATTTTTTTTTTTTTTTTTTTTGACAATGCAATGCAACGATCATATGCAAGAAATTAAAATGCTCATTATATTAAAGGGGAACAAAATAAAAAACCTATGTAATAAATCTAAGGTAGACAAAGGGTGCCTATGCTAGACTTATGGGGGAAAGGTTTGAAAAAAGAAGAAGAAGAAAGCATGAAATCTTAGTGAGAATCTTGCCTTGTGTTTTGTCTCATCAGTACTCCTTTTTTTTTATTATTATTATTGTCAATCACATGACTCGAACTCGATTCAACATGCATAGATGGGAAGAGATCATGAAAGAATGAAGGGAATGATATGTGTGGAGAAAGTATGTGGAGATGGAGAAATATGGAAGAATTAAGAATAGAATGGACCCCCAGCTCAAATGACGGAAGAACGACTCATGCATGGACCTAAGACATGGTCACGGCAACATGTACAAAGTGTGTGCTAAGACTAATGAGTGTAGGTGACATGTTAAGACTTGTGTCATGACCATGTGGCTAGACTATGTAACTAGACTTAAGCAAAGACTAAATTAAGACTTCACGTATGTGCATTAAACTGGACAGGCTGTGGTATTTTAGTCATAACTTTTAATCTGTGACTCTGATTGTAACGGAACCAACGTCAAATTAAAGATAACACTCGGGGCTACAGATCCATAGGTTATACGACTCGTGGTTCTTCCTAGAACTCCGGCTATGACCAAAACAAGTTGACGCATGTGCAGTATACGGGAATAAAAATCCGGGTTGACTAAAAGGAACTATGACTCGACTTTAGGCTTGTTCATTAGTTCAAATTAATTAATTAATTAATTAAACAAGGTCTTTGACTCTTAGTGTATGACCATTGGACTTTAAGTGCCTAAACTCAATTAAAGACTTAAACGTGGTTTGAACCATTAATAAATCGATAAACTGATTAGTAGACTGTGAATTGGACTCATCGTGATGACTCGAGCAAGAAAACTGGACTGTCGCTAAAACAACAGGACTGTCGCTACTGTTTAGAGCCTGTCGCCAGGCGACAGACACTAAACCGCAGCGCCACAGTCCAAACTTCTGCGCCATTGCTGGAACATTAATCTGGACTGTTTCCAGTAATTTTACTCTAAATGGACATACCTAAAGTCGTACTAAGTCGAATTGATTAAATTATTAGCCTTTAAGTAATTCAAGATTAATTAATTAATTAATTAGACAAAGTCCTTTTAGTCATTAGTTAATTCATTAGTCTTGAACACAAGTCAAACAAACGGTTAGCACATATATAATAAATACAAGCAAGGGTGCACAAGTAGTTCACATAGTCACAATATGATGAGTTTGCAACCTAACCATGGCTCTAGTTCTCTAAAGTTCGAGGATATGGGTTAAGTCAAAAAGGTCCATGGTTAAGAATCCACATGCATTGCACACAAGCCTGCCAAGAGGGTTGGAGCGAATGGACAAGATTCCGCGAGTGCGATAGGAGATCGGACTCGACGCCATGGTTGGATGGATTCACAAAACTTACACGTCCCCAAATCTGAGCTTTGCACAAAATAGTGGAATACTCCATTGGGCAGGCGAAGCAGGAACCCCCGGAGGGTTATATCCATATGTAGAACACATATGGGTTTCAGAAAAGTGAGAAAACGACTCAATCAATAAGCAAAATCGAGCCAACAACACTAGAAAAGGTCAAAGCAAGAAGACAGAACCCTGGCTCGGTATTGGAAGAACTTGGCGCCAGACTACAGGGACTGTCGCCGCAAAAAAGTCCCTGTCGCCAAGCGACAGAACTGTCGCCAGGCGACAGAAACTTTTTACGGGCGACAAGCCCTGTTTTCTAGACGCTAGTTCCTACATGCCTTGGCAAGTCTCTCTGTTCTTCGAATTTTCCAGATTTCGCATCATCTTTTCGATTCTAGTCATGAAAGATATTTCTCAAATTTCCTACGTGTAAAATTCCTATGGATTGACTCATGGGGTGCTCCCATGAGGACCTTTTAATGTATATGACAATAATGTTAATCAAATCACGCACATGAAATACTTAGAATTTTTCGAGTCTCATCCGCTCATTCTAAATAATTGCCAAAATTAAATAAATTTCAGGAATATAAATAGAAATCCTCCCCAGTGGAGTCACCAAAAACTGTAGGGAATATTTCAAGCATTATGATAACCCCAAACTTGAACCCCACTGTGATCATACACTAAAGTACGGTGGCGTTCCAAAGGGAAAGACAAAGAGCAAAAAGAGTCGCCAACAAGTTTTAGGAACTTGTAAACCCAAAAGATAATCCAAAAGGACCATCAACTACTCCATAAGGTCTTGAACCAAATAGGGTCCGGGGATGAAGGTACGAATCCAATCTACAAAAGAAAGGACCCGCCCTATAAAATAGGCCTCTACTTTGTTCTGCTCGTATTCATGCGCGCTTTTCGAATAACATACAAACATTATGTTAAACCTACCCTGTTTATCTATGTTGGTTGAATATTAATGCACAAATAATACTATTATTGGCGATCACTTGTATTAAAATCACATTAGCCTAAACCAAATTAATAATTATCTTATTAAGCGTGATTTCAAGTACAAATTCCCTTTAAACCTGCATAAAAGGCGTGATCAAGCAATAACAATAAAACATAAAATAAATATCAAGCAACATAATAATAAACAATAAATAATAATGACGATAATAGCATGATAAGGCATAATAAAGCTTAAACGTAATAGCAAGATCCTAGGCATGATACTAACAAGATTAATAACAAATCCTAGCATGTCACTAAGCCATAAAGATCAAAGCTTTAAACCTAACATGGTACTAACATGATATTAGAAAGAGTAAAGGCACCCTAAACATGATACTAGAAAGCATAAAATAACATCCTAACATGATACTAGAAAGCATTAAAAGCATCCTAACATAATACTAGGAATTAACAATAATAAGCATGCAATCTACATTGTGAAAGAAATAGGGAGTAAGCTAATCTACTTACTTTGAAGCCTCGTACCTCTTTCTAATAACAAAATACACAAGTTAGTAAACTTCAATGAAAATAATAAAGAACAATTAAAGAATTAAATTGAAATCAAATTAAATAAAGTTTTGACTAGTTTTGGACCAAACCCTCAGAAATTATCAACCTTTCACGTCTAGGGCAAAGGCAACTTCGAACTTGGCTAAGAGACTCTAAGTCTTGTGAATGCGGAATATTGTATTTTGTAAAAGGGTAGTTTAGAAAGAGAGGGAAAGAAAGCATATATTGCTCAAGAGAGAAAAGAGAGAATTAAGGAAGAGTTAATGAGAATTGATGAAAGTTGATTGTTTGTAGATGATTGTAGATTGTTGATTGTGGATGATTTTGAAAACAGGGATTCGGACGCTATTTATAATGAAAATAATCCGGAAAAACATAGAATTTGATAAGGAATAAAACTCCACGCTGTCGCCAGGACTGGACTCTGTCGCGCGGCGACAGGGTCTGTCGCGCGGCGACAGGGTCTGTCGCGCTGCGACAGACTTGTCGTCTGGCGACAGCCTGTATAAGCGCGTTTTTCTTCACACGGAATCCGATCTTTAATCAACTTGATCTACAGAATCCGTACAGAAGATAAAATATATTTTTAAGATAATAAAATAATATTTTATTCCAAATAAAAAACCTTTAAAGATAATTAATTATTAATCCTATCAATATTAGAATTAAAAGGAACTTTCTAGAAACTTCTAGAAAACTATAATTAATCCTAATAATTTTAGGAATAACAATTAATATTGGGCCCTCCTCTAGATCATTGGGCCGTATTAAAATAAATAACCGGGCCCAGTTTAGTATTTTGGCCATAACTTCCTCATTATTCATCGGAATCGGGCCTATAATATATCGTTGGAAAGGTCTTTTCAAGCCCCATCCATCTACACTATTATTGGACCCTTATCATGGACCAAAATAAACTGAAATGGACGTTTTCAAATAAATAAGGTCATTTTCAAAAACAGAAAGAAAGATTTTTAATTAAAACTAAACCGCGACACTTGACTTTCGAATCACTTTCACCTAATTCGATTATGTTCCGACGTACAAGGCATTCATCACTGGGTTTGGTTTTGGGGAGACACAAATGGGTCTCTACAGAAGCCCCCACTTTGACTGAGTTTGAAGAAACTTATGTTTCGAAAACGAAAGTCAAAGTATCGATAGGGACGGAGAATGATTCAAAATGTTCTGCAATTCCAAATCATTCTTATAACGCCGTGAAAGGAATGGTGTCCTTCGAACAAGTGTACTATTCCGTTAGCGGGTTCAGAATTATTAGAAAGCTAATATATTCAGTAAGGTCAAGTGATCGGAATGCCTGGGTGGAGGCCGCTTCCGATCAGTAATATTAATGGATAATTAATGTTACAGCTTAATCTTGACTGAACCCTTCGGGTCACACCCAAGCATTCAACAAACCGAATCGACGAATTAATTCAGAAGGAATTAATGAGTCAACCGAGTAATATTTATTTAGACGTCGGAAATTCGAGCTTAGAGCGTCGAAACCGAGCGTCGGAAGTCGAGTCGAAAAATAGTGAAAGACGAGACGAGAAATAGTAATAAATCAACAAAAGACCAAAATACCCCTAGCATCAGAATGCCCTAGCAAACCGAGTGCTAAGGGCGTATGGCCTAGCATGGTGGCTAGCATGCGCACCAAGCCGAGCCAAGGCTGGGTGGTGCGTGCTAGCGCACTCATGCTAGCATCGCAAGGCTAGGCGCTGCCTAGTGCGTGCTGGCATGCTAGGCGCAGCCTTGTGCGCGCAATGGCTAGCAAGCCATGCCGCAACAGCTAGCAGCAGCATGGCTAGGCCATTGCTTGCTGCCTAGCAGCGCTGGCCGAGGCACAAGGCCAGCAGCAGCAGCCCGCACAAGCATGCTGGGCGTGCTGGCCAGCAGCAGCAGCAGCCCGCATGCAAGTACTGGGCTTGCTGGGCTTGCTGGGCGTGGCTGCCACGGACAGCAGCACATGGCAGCCCACCTTGGCTGCCTTGGTGCCCAAGGGTGGGTGCCATGTGGCTTGTGGTCCTTGAGTGTGTGGGGAGTGAGGTGGCCGGTTATGGGAGAGGGAGTGGGGAGCAAGTTTGGTCCCCCCCTTCTCCAAATGGTCCTCACCTAACCACTCACATGAGCTTGCCACTTGTTGATTTATTACTAGCTTGATTATTGATTTTATTTTAGCTTTAAAATAAAATGGAAAAATCATACTATCCCACATTGATGGGAGAGTAAATGATACTCCCATCATTTCCTATAAATACCCAAGTATGGGCATTGGGAAAGATGCTTGAGTAAGAGTTGGAAAAGGCATCACAATTAGTGAAAACCTTTGAACTCAATATTATTACTCGGGTTTTGTTGGTCGGGTCTTGCTAACTCCAAGACATTGGACCTAGTCGGTTTTGTTGGTGCGGGTGGACTTCGTTGGAGGTCTCCGTGCGAGCGGGACTTGAAGCTTTCAAGTAAGAGCTCATTTGGAGCGAAGCACGCGTCAAGGGTAATTAGCTTATCTTAATCTTGTGATTAATTTAATTATGTTTATGGTTTTATTTATTGCGAGTGCGGTCTTGGTTTTGGGTTTGTTTCCGCGGTGAGTCGGACTCACCAAACCCCAACAGCAGTATCGGAGCCTCGCTCGTTTATTTTAAAATCATAATATTTTCAAGGTGTTATTATGGCTTTTTTTTTTTCTGGTTTTAAGTTGCTAATTAAATTAGTAACTCGTTTTTCAAATTTTACCTCGTTTTAGAGCTATCTTCAGCCCCGAACCCAGATTTCGACCCAAAAATAGTGAATTTTGGGTGGAAAAGGTGTTCTGGAAATGGTTTTACCCTTTTAGGGCTCAGTTTTTAGCCAGAAAACGACCAGAAATGCATTTTTCGAGGGATTTTTCGTTTTGACGAAAAATTTTAAGTCTTTCTAACCTTGAAAATTGATTGCATATTTATGGTGGTTATGTAAATGGTTCTTTCCTTATTTTATATGCAATTTTAGACCTTTTTAAGCATGATTACTTGGTAGTAATTGGTGCTTGAAAGTTTGGTTTTATTTTTCACATAATTGCAAATTAATTGCATTGAGTGTGAAATAGTTGTTCTTTGATGCTTCCAAGTATTAAAGATTCAATCTTTACTTATGATAAGTGATTGAAACTTTGAGTTACTAAATTCCATGAATTTTGGTTAAACTTTGTTGATTTAATCATTTTTTAGTTGATTGGAATCATAAAGTTTAAAACTTGTGATAGAAATTGGTTTATCTTCATATTGGAAGATATAATTTTTCATGAAGTCACAAGTATTAAAGTTGGAGTCTTTATTGAACTTATGTTCATTTTTCCAACTCCCTTTTATTTTGTCAAAATCTCAAGATTAATTTAAAGTGATTAAATTAATAGTGAGAAATGCCCTAATTTATTTTGTTACACCAAGTTAAACCAATTTTATTAAAGAATGATTCTTGGTAATAAATTTGGTTAATTGCTTTGGATGAATTATTTAAGTTGGACTTGTTATTTTTCATTTTTCCTCAAAATTGATTCTAAAATTAATTTAGAATTGATTTATAATGTCACACACAAAATTCGATAATTTTCGAAGCATTAGCACGCAACACGAGGCCTAAGAGCCCCGAGCTAGCTCTCGGCCAGCTGGGCTGCTCACGCAACCCATATGTGGCTGCCGAGGCTGCTGGGTGCTTCGTGCTTAGGTGCGTGGTGCTGTGCGACTGTGTGTGCGAGGAAGGGCGTGGGCTGCTGCTCGCTGCCAGCCACATAGCGCACCAGCCAGCAACAAGCAGCAGCATGGCGCAGCAGCAGCATAGTGCTGTGCGCGCTGTGCATGCTGCTACGCTTGGCTTGGCTGGGCGTGGCGTGGACGAGCACAAGCAGCCCATGGGCATGCTTGGTGTTGCGGGGGTGCGAATGGGTATGTTACGAGCTTGTTGTACGGTACGTACGATCCCATAATTGGCACAATAACCCCGGGTTATTAAGGCGATGCTATTTTAAGTTAATTTTAGCATTGCTTAATATGTAAATAAGGGCAATTTTGGGTTCCAAGTCTTAGTGCTAGGCACTTAGACATTATGGAATTCGTAATTTTGCTTAGATTGTCGTTTTAATTATTTTAATTATTTTGTTTATTTAATTAAAATTTCGGAGGCTAGGCCTCGGGTTTTTTGAACGACATTTGCAAAATTAATTTTGACAAATATTTGGGTTCACCGACTTAATTAATTGGATTAGTTAAGATTGGATGCGGAATTTAGTGGGAGCGTCTCTTAGTTATTACCATAACCGGTTAAAACAACTTTGACTAGTTTAATTAGGCGTGTTAATTGAATTAACCACCTAGATTAATTACTAGTTCCCGCGCGGTTTTATGCATTGTTACTTGTTTGATCGTTGTAAAATGCATGGGCCATTCACAGATAGTGAATGGATGAATGAATGTAAAATTCTCTCACAGGTTTTATGAAATGGCAACTAGTGGGGCCCGATTAGGATAGAAAATACGGACTGTGATCCGTGATGTATTTTTGTAAATCTAAATACGGTCTGCGAACCGTTGAGTATTTTTGTACCTTAATATTTAGATTAGTCCTAATCGTAGTAACTAGCAATTATATTATTTGGTCAAGTCTTGAAGACGGGGTTCTTAGAAGACGAAGCCATGAAGTTGCAAAAGAAGACCTTTTGAAGACTTGAAGATCTCAAGGGGTCATGCTAGTTGCCAAATGCATCTCTATTTATGTTTTCGATATATATTTATGTTTTCGATATATATTTATGTTTATATATTTGAATTATATGTTAGATGCATGGTTAGGATTTCGAATGTTGAGATGATTAATTAAGTTCACTTAAATCAACCAACATAGAAACCCTAGGTCCCTTTAAAATTGAGTAAAACTTGCCATTCCAAAACACACTTACCAACCGAACGAGGGTAGTGATGGGCTACGCCAAAGCGAGGCATCACTACTTCTCCAAGGAACGTAAGGCATACTAGGTATGCAAGTGGTTTTGGTGATACTCAACGATATGAGTGATGGAGTCCTAACATGTCGTGGCAAAGTGAATAAATTGTTTAGAGAGCATTGGATGCGACGATTTATTCAACCAAGAGTGGCTTGGAGCCATTAGCAAAGCGTTGCTTACCTTAGGAGATTGAGTGTTAAGACAAGCCAAAGCATGCTTAACCACTCTTTGTTTCTTTGGATCTTGGAATCGACTTATTCTCACCAAAATTGGGGACAATCTTTAATGTGTGAATAAGACGTTTTAAATAAGTTTGATTAAAATGCATGATTTCAATCTTATTTAAGTATAATGAATGGTTTTTCATTTATAAATTCTTTCAATTGTAGAATCATGTCTTCAAATAACTCGAACAACCAATTCTCGTTACGCTCAATTCTCGACAAGGAGAAACTGAGTGGGCCAAATTTTCTTGATTGGCAAAGGAATTTGCGAATTGTTCTCATGCAAGAGCAAAAGGAATATGTCCTTAATGAGGAAATGCCCGAGACTCCCAATGAGGAGGTAACTCAAGCTGCCCTAAATCGATGGCAAAGTGCCAATCGAGATGTCAAATGTATCATGTTGGCCACAATGTCTCCTGAGCTTCAAAAGACTTTCTTTGAAAAGGAGACGGCTTTTGAGATCATTTCTGAATTGCAGAATATGTTCCAAGAGCAGGCCCGAACTGAAAGGTTTGAAACCCACAGGCAGATCCTTGAGAGCAAGCTCAAGAAAGGAGAGCCAGTCAGCCCACATGTACTCAAAATGATTGGATTGTTTGAAAACATGGGAAGGCTTGATGCGGGGTATTCAACCGAGATGGCAATTGACATCATTCTCCACTCGCTGCACAAAGGCTATGATCAGTTCAAGATGAACTATAATATGCACAGCATGGAGAAAACCCTCACTGAGCTTCATGGTATGTTGAAGCAAGCTGAGCAAACGCTCAAGGATGAGGGAAAGCATGATATGCTCATGATTAAAAAGGGCAAGCCGTTCAAATTTTCGGGCAAGAAGAAGAAAGGCTTTAAGGGGAAAGGTAAGAAGAAAACTTTTCCGCCTAAGTCTAAAGCTATCAAGGATAAGAGGGTAGCGTCTTCTAAATCTGATTCCGAATGTTTCTACTGTAAGAAGAAGGAACATTGGAAGAGAGATTGCCTCAAGTTCAAGGAAGATAAGAAGAACGGAACCGTTGCTTCTGAATCAGGTATATTCGTTATAGACTTTAACTTCACTAGCTTAACATCATGGGTATTAGATACCGGATGTGGCTCACACCTTTGTTCCAACTCTCAGGGACTAAGGAACGCTAGAAGGCTAGAGAAGGGAGAGATTGAACTCCGGGTCGGCAATGGAGCCGGAATTGGTGCCGTATCCGTAGGAACTCTCAGTTTGTCTTTGCCCACCGGGCTAGTTTTGGAACTCGATAATGTTTATTATGTTCCTAACATTACCAAAAACATTATTTCAATTTCGGCGTTGGACGCCAAAGGTTTTGAATTTCGAGTAAAGAACAAAGAATGTTCATTTTATCTCGATAATGTTTTATATGGTATTGCACATTCTGAAAATGGTCTTTATGTGCTTTCATCAGACAAACAAGTTTATAATGTGAATAATGATACCAAAAGAGCTAAGACCATGGAGTCAAATCAGACTTACTTGTGGCATTGTCGTCTGGGCCACATTAACATCAAACGCATCAAGAAACTTCTACAAGAAGGTGTTCTTGACTCTTTCGATTTAGAATCGTTTGAGAATTGCGAAGAATGTCTATTAGGCAAGATGATTAAACAGCCATTCTCCAAGTTGGGAGAAAGGGCAAGTGACTTATTGGGTCTTATACACACCGATGTATGTGGACCAATGAGCTCAACCACAAGAAATGGACATCGATATTTCATCACTTTCACAGACGACTATAGTAGATATGGCTATGTCTACCTCATATCGCACAAATCTGAATCATTTGAAAAGTTCAAAGAATTTCAGAGTGAAGTTGAAAATCAGCTTGGCAAGAAAATCAAAGCCCTTCGATCGGATCGAGGTGGTGAATACTTGAGCCAAGAATTCGATGACCATCTGAAAGAAAACGGTATACTTTCAGAATTGACACCTCCAGGAACTCCACAATGGAACGGAGTATCCGAAAGGAGAAATCGGACCTTGTTAGACATGGTACGATCAACAATGGGTCTTAGTGATCTTCCTATCTCTTTCTGGGGACACGCACTTCTAACTGCGGCACTAACACTGAACCGTGCTCCATCAAAAGCTGTAGAAAAGACTCCATATGAATTATGGACGAAGAAACCTCCTAGGTTATCTTTTCTAAAGATATGGGGATGCGAAGCATATGTCAAGAAATTGATCTCTGACAAACTTCATCCCAAATCTGACAAGGTTTACTTTGTGGGCTACCCAAAAGAAACCAAAGGGTATTAATTCTACAACAAATCGGAGAACAAAGTGTTTGTTGCTCGCGATGGTGTCTTTTTGGAGAAGGAGCACCTTTCCAAAATGACAAGTGGGAGGAAAATCGAACTCGACGAAGTTCGTGAGGATGAGCAACAAAATCATAATGACAGTCAGAGTGCTCAAACAGCATCTGTTGACGCAGGTCAAAATGATCAAAATGTGCAAAGTCGAACCGACAATGCAAATGCTCAATCCATTACCCTACGTAGGTCTCTGAGGCCGAGATCTCAACCTGATAGATATCTTGGTTTAGTATTAACCGAGAATCAGGACATCCTGATTATGGATGGAGATGAACCGGCAACCTACAAGCAAGCGATGGCAAGCACCGACTCTGCTAAATGGCAAGAGGCCATGAGATCTGAAATGGATTCCATGTTTGATAATCAAGTCTGGGACTTGGTTGACTTACCCGAAGGTTATACACCGATCGGATGTAAGTGGATTTTCAAGTTGAAAACCGACAAAGATGGAAATGTATTCATTTACAAAGCTAGATTGGTGGCAAAAGGTTACAGACAAGTTCATGGTATTGATTACGATGAAACCTTTTCACCAGTTGCAATGCTTAAATCCGTTCGGATCCTCCTAGCGATTGCTGCATATTACGACTATGAAATATGGCAGATGGACGTCAAAACCGCCTTCCTTAATGGTTATTTGGAAGAAACTGTGTATATGACACAGCCTGAAGGTTTTGTCGACCAGAACAATGCTGGGAAGGTTTGTAAGCTTAAGAAGTCCATTTATGGATTAAAGCAAGCAAGCAGAAGTTGGAATCTGCGTTTTGATGAAGCCATCAGTAAGTTTGGTTTTATCAAGAATCCAGATGAATCTTGTGTTTACAAGAAGGTCAGTGGGAGTGACATCGCCTTCCTAGTCTTATATGTCGATGACATATTGCTCATTGGAAGCAGCATTCCGTTGTTAGAGTCTGTAAAGGCCTGGCTTTGAAAGTGCTTCTCAATGAAAGACTTGGGAGAGGCTCAGTACATACTAGGCATCAAGATCTATAGGGATAGATCGAAAAGGATGATTGGATTGAGTCAAAGTACTTATATTGATAAGGTACTTGCTCGATTTGGCATGGAGGAGGCCAAAAGAGGTCACCTGCCAATGTCACATGGCATAACCCTAAGCAAGAAGCAGTGTCCACAGACACCTGATGAGCGGGTAAGAATGAATCAGATTCCATATGCTTCGCTTATTGGATCTATCATGTATGCCATGATATGTACTAGGCCAGATGTGTCGTATGCCTTGAGTGCTACGAGCCGTTACCAATCAGACCCAGGAGAGGCGCATTGGACTGCGGCCAAAAATATCCTAAAGTACCTGAAAAGGAACAAGGATAAATTCCTGGTGTATGGTGGTACAAAGGATTTGGTTGTGGAAGGTTATACCGACGCAAGCTTCCAGACAGACAGAGACGATTTCAAATCGCAATCTGGATATGTGTTCTGTCTAAATGGAGGGGCGTTTAGTTGGAAGAGCGCAAAGCAGAGTACAACTGCAGATTCTACAACTGAAGCCGAATACTTGGCAGCTGCTGAAGCAGCTAAGGAGGCTGTTTGGATTCGTAAGTTCGTTGGCGAACTTGATGTTGTACCCTCTATAAAGGGTCCAATAGCCCTCTATTGTGACAACAATGGAGCTATTGCTCAGGCCAGAGAGCCTAGAGAACATCAGAAGGTCAAACATGTCAAGCGGCGATTTCACATGATTCGAGAATGGAAATCAGAGGGTGAAATCAGAATTTGCAAAGTTGGAACGGATGACAATGTAGCCGATCCACTTACTAAACCTTTGCCTCAAGTGAAGCACAACAAGCACGTTGAGGCAATGGGAATCAAGCATGTAGAAGAGTGGCTTTGATTTCCTTGTTTAGTGTTTTAGTTAATTTTGAGAAAAGTTAATGTAAGACACTAAGGAAAACCATTCATGTTTTGGAGTAATATAAAATTTCATGCAACATTTTATTACTCCATTATGCTATTTAATTGTGGTTTAGGATTAAATAATGAGTCCATTCGATTCTGAGAATATTCAAAATAGGGTATCAAGACCAGTCTTGGTAAGGAAACACCTATTAAGTGAACATTGAATATTATAATCGAAAATTATCCCTAATCAAGGTCATTTAAACGATGGACGATTAATGACCAATTGAGATTAGTGTGTAGTCTGATTTATAGCACCGTTTCATGTGCTACGAGGACATGATTGTCGTAAATCATTTGCACAGGTATTGGTTTAGAACCATACTGGATCGACCTATGAGAATACTTTAAGAAATTAAAAATTTGTCATAAGTATACTTCTCATTATGGCTATCGGAACCTATTTCCTCGACCATGAGTACTGTGAGTTCTCTTGTTTGAGTACTAGTTCGCTTTGATGTTGTCAAACGTCTGCCGTAATAGGGGATTATAACGGCAACACTCGGGCGGCTAGGTCCTCTCAGTAAGAGGAGCTACATTACAAGACTGGGAATGTCCCCCTAGTAAAATAGGGAAGATGTCTTTGTTGTATACAAGGCCTCTCGTAGAGCGAGACTGTAAAATGCATGGCCGTGCTCGGATGGATTTTAGAAATCATCTGTTTATTGACAGTCGGACTCGGAATCGGGAAACACTTCTGGACGTAATAAGGATGACAAAAATAAATCTTACCTTATAGTTCATGAAGAGACATTAAGCGACATAGGAAAGGGCTGTACACAAAATGAGCACTTGTCCGGAAGGACAAGTGGGAGATTGAAAGGAATGGTGTCCTTCGAACAAGTGTACTATTCCGTTAGCGGGTTCAGAATTATTAGAAAGCTAATATATTCATTAAGGTCAAGTGATCGGAATGCCTGGGTGGAGGCCGCTTCCGATCAGTAATATTAATGGATAATTAATGTTACAGCTTAATCTTGACTGAACCCTTCGGGTCACACCCAAGCATTCAACAAACCGAATCGACGAATTAATTCAGAAGTAATTAATGAGTCAACCGAGTAATATTTATTTAGACGTCGGAAATTCGAGCTTAGAGCGTCGAAACCGAGCGTCGGAAGTCGAGTCGAAAAATAGTGAAAGACGAGACGAGAAATAGTAATAAATCAACAAAAGACCAAAATACCCCTAGCATCGGAATGCCCTAGCAAACCGAGTGCTAAGGGCGTATGGCCTAGCATGGTGGCTAGCATGCGCACCAAGCCGAGCCTAGGCTGGGTGGTGCGTGCTAGCGCACTCATGCTAGCATCGCAAGGCTAGGCGCTGCCTAGTGCGTGCTAGCATGCTAGGCGCAGCCTTGTGCGCGCAATGGCTAGCAAGCCATGCCGCAACAAGCTGCTGGAGCTAGCACGCTAGGCGCGCCAGCCCGCAACAGCTAGCAGCAGCATGGCTAGGCCATTGCTTGCTGCCTAGCAGCGCTGGCCGAGGCACAAGGCCAGCAGCAGCAGCCCGCACAAGCATGCTGGGCGTGCTGGCCAACAGCAGCAGCAGCCCGCATGCAAGTGCTGGGCTTGCTGGGCTTGCTGGGCGTGGCTGCCACGGACAGCAGCACATGGCAGCCCACCTTGGCTGCCTTGGTGCCCAAGGGTGGGTGCCATGTGGCTTGTGGTCCTTGAGTGTGTGGGGAGTGAGGTGGCCGGTTATGGGAGAGGGAGTGGGGAGCAAGTTTGGTCCCCCCCTTCTCCAAATGGTCCTCACCTAACCACTCACATGAGCTTGCCACTTGTTGATTTATTACTAGCTTGATTATTGATTTTATTTTAGCTTTAAAATAAAATGGAAAAATCATACTATCCCACATTGATGGGAGAGTAAATGATACTCCCATCATTTCCTATAAATACCCAAGTATGGGCATTGGGAAAGATGCTTGAGTAAGAGTTGGAAAAGGCATCACAATTAGTGAAAACCTTTGAACTCAATATTATTACTCGGGTTTTGTTGGTCGGGTCTTGCTAACTCCAAGACATTGGACCTAGTCGGTTTTGTTGGTGCGGGTGGACTTCGTTGGAGGTCTCCGTGCGAGCGGGACTTGAAGCTTTCAAGTAAGAGCTCATTTGGAGCGAAGCATGCGTCAAGGGTAATTAGCTTATCTTAATCTTGTGATTAATTTAATTATGTTTATGGTTTTATTTATTGCGAGTGCGGTCTTGGTTTTGGGTTTGTTTCCGCGGTGAGTCGGACTCACCAAACCCTAACACGCCGATACCTGCAAACTAATCATTAGTTAAACAGATAAAAGAGTTAAGAAACGCGTATCTTGCACCGTCGAGCACACGTCTCTGAACGTAACCATCTTGTTGTTGCTTCTTTTGTTTGTGACAACCTTCACTGTGCCTCGTGAACGCCATCGTAGAAGATAACCATATGTCGTCGTCTTCAATATTCTTGATCCTCCACAGTATTTCGGGAACATCATCGAAAATAACTGTATGTCGTCATCTCCTGGGTGTGGACATATGTCGCCACAGCCGCGTGGCGACAGACTTGTCGTCTGGCGACAGCCTGTATAAGCGCGTTTTTCTTCACTAGGAATCCGATCTTTAATCAACTTGATCTACGGAATCCGTACAAAAGATGAAATACATATTTAAAATAATAAAATAATATTTTATTCCAAATAAAAAACCTTTAAAGATAATTAATTATTAATCCTATCAATATTAGAATTAAAAGGAACTTTCTAGAAACTTCTAGAAAACTATAATTAATCCTAATAATTTTAGGAATAACAATTAATATCGGGCCCTCCTCTAGATCATTGGGCCGTATTAAAATAAATAACCGGCCCAGTTTAGTATTTTGGCCATAACTTCCTCAATATTCATCGGAATCGGGCTTATAATATATCGTTGGAAAGGTCTTTTCAAGCCCCATCCATCTACACTATTATTGGACCCTTATCATGGACCAAAATAAACTGAAATGGAGTATTCAAATAAATAAAGTCATTTTCAAAAACAGAAAGAAAAGAAATTAATTAAAACTAAACCGCGACACTTGACTTTCGAACCACTTTCACCTAATTCGATAATAACACAACGTGCAAGGCATTCATCACTGGGTTTGGTTTTGGGGAGACACAAATGGGTGTCTACAGTACTCGAGTTCAAGATACACTAGGCAAGAGTTGGAAGAATAAGGGGAACATCATTCCTTCCTTCTTTTCTTCCAATCAAAGCATCAGTAATTCATAAGCATCCATGAAGACGAAGCACAAGACAAGTTTCCATACAAGATTTCATGCTTTTTTTTCTTTGTTCCAACCCTTTTTCCCTAATAAGTCTAGCATAGGTTCTCCTTATCCTTATGTCTCTATGCCATGTTCCTCCATCAATAAGCATCTATTTCCTTTGCATTCGATCATGTCATTCGCAACCCTATCATTCCCCTTAAACACAAGGTACACCAATAATTTGAGGCACCTTTGCAACCCTATCATTCCCCTTAAACCATTTTCATTTGATCACATAACCATTTATTCATCAACCACTTTGAGCTGCGTCTAACGTTTGGCCTCATTTATTCAACCCAAATTTACCTAACCATGGGATGGGAAGGTGTGCAATTTGTGTAACATTCAAAAAGCAAGTTAAAAAAAACGAAAAGAAAAACAAAAGAATAAGTAAATAAATAAAAAACAATGTAAGATCCACGCTTTTTAAGGAATTTTGAGGTTACGGGGTCCGGTGGCGAAAAGTCTTGAGACCCTAGGGGATACATCTTAGGGTCATATAATGACGTTTGGAACCATATATGACCCTTATATGTTGCCATAAATGTCCGTGGTAGGCTTGAGGTCACGATATCGGTGCAAGTTTGGAACGGGTAAATTGACTGTTTAAAGGCATATTGGATGGTTCCACCCACTCAATTGGACTCCCGGAGGGTATTAGGAACCATGGTAAACATCTCGGCAATTTTTATTTTCAGGCGAAAAAAGGTCAACCAATTCAAAAATTGAAAGCCATAATCCACGCTTTTTGAGGAATTTTGAGGTTACGGGGCCCGGTGGCGAAAAGTCTTGAGACCTTAGGGGATACATCTTAGGTTCATATAATGACGTTTGGAACCATATATGACCCTTATATGTTGTACAAAATAGCCGTGGTAGGCTTCAGTTTACGAAATCAGTGCAAATTTGGAACGGGTAAATTGAACGTTTTAAGGCATATTAGATGGTTCCACCCACTCAATTGGACTCTCAGAGGGTATTAGGAACCATGGTAAATATCTCGGCAATTTTTATTTTCGGGCGAAAAAAGGTAAAAAAATTCAAAAATTCAAGGCCATAATCCACGCTTTTTTAGGAATTTTGAGGTTACGGGGCCCGTTGGCAAAAAGTCTTTAGACCATAGGGGATACATCTTAGGGTCATATAATGACATTTGGAACCATATATGACCTTTATATGTTGTACAAAATAGCCGTGGTAGGCTTCAGTTTACGAAATCGGTGCAAATTTGGAACGGGTAAATTGACCAATTTAAGGCATATTGGATGGTTCCACCCACTCAGTTAGACTTCCAGAGGGTATAAGGAACCATGGTAAACATCTCGACAATTTTTATTTCTAGGTGAAAAAAGGTCAAAAAATTCCAAAATTAAAGGCTATAATTTACGCTTTTTGAGAAATATTGAGGTTTTGGGGCCTGGTGGCGAAATTCATGAGACCTTAGGGAATACATCTTAGGGTCATATAAAGATGTTTGGATCCATATATGACCATTATATGTTGCCATAAATGTCCGTGGTAGGCTTAAGGTCATGATATCGGTGCAAGTATGGAATGGGTAAATTGACTTTTTAAAGGCATATTAGATGGTTGGACCCACGCAAATAGACTCCCAGGGTGTATTAGGGTCCATGGTAAGCATCTAGGAAATTTTTACTTCCGGGCGTATAATGGTCATAAAATTCCAAAATTGAAGGCTATAATCCACGCTTTTTGAGAAATTTTGAGGTTACGGGGCCCGGAGGCGAATAGTCTTGAGACTTTAGGGGATACATCTTAGGGTCATATAATGACGTCTGGAACCATATATGACCCTTATATGTTGTACAAAATAGCCGTGGTAGGCTTCAGTTTACGAAATCGGTTCAAATTTGGAACGGGTAAATTGACCGTTATAGCATATTGGATGGTTCCACCCACTTAATTGGACTCTCGGAGGGTATTAGGAACCGTGGTAAACAACTCGGCAATTTCTATTTCCGGGCGAAAAAAGGTCAGAAAATTCCAAAATTGAAGGCTATTATCCACGCTTTTTGAGGAATTTTGAGATTACAGGGCTCGGTGGCGAAAAGTCTTGAGACCCTAGGGGATACATCTTAGGGTCATATAATGACGTTTAAAACCATATATGAACCTTATATGTTGTACAAAATAGCCAAGGTAGGCTTTAGTTTACGAAATCGGTGCAAATTTGGAACGGGTAAATTGACCGTTTAAGCATATTGGATGGTTCCAACCACTTAATTGGACTCCCGGAGGGTATTAGGAACCATGGTAAACAACTCGGCAATTTTTATTTCCGGGCGAAAAAAGGTCAAAAAATTCCGAAATTGAAGGCTATTATCCACGCTTTATGAGGAATTTTGAGGTTACGGGGGCCCGGTGGCGAAAAGTCTTGAGACCTTAGGGGATACATCTTAGGGTCATATAACGACGTTTGGAATCATATATGACCCTTATATGTTGAACAAAATAGCCATGGTAGGGTTCAGTTTACGAAATCGGTGCAAATTTAGAACGGGTAAATTGACCGTTTTAAGGCATATTGGATGGTTCCACCCACTCAATTGGACACCCGGAGGGTATTACGAACCTTGGTAATCATCTCGACAATTTTTATTTCCGGGCAAAAAAATGTCGAAAAATTCTTAAATTTAAGCTAATCCACGTTTTTTGAGGAATTTTAAGGTTAAGGGGCCCGGTGGCAAAAAGTCTTGAGAGCCTAGGGGATACATCTTAGGGTAATATAATAACGTTTGGAACCATATATGACCCTTAGATGTTGCCATAAATGTCCGTGGTAGGCTTGAGATCACGATATCAGTGCAAATTTGGAACGGCTAAATTGACTGTTTAGAGGCATATTGGATGGTTCCACCCAGACAATTGGACTCCCGGAGGATATTACAAAACCATGGTAAACATCTCGGCCATTTTTATTTCCGGGCGAAAAAAGGTAAAAATATTACAAAATTGAAGGCTATCCACGCTTTGTGAGGAATAATATTGTGGTTACGGGGGCCCGGTGGCAGAAATTCTTGAGACCCTAGGAGATACATCTTAGGGTCATATAATGTTGTTTGGAACCATATATGTTGCCATAAATGTCCGTGGTAGGCTTGAGATCACGATATCGATGCAAGTTTGGAACGGCTAAATTGACTGTTTAAAGGCATATTGGATGGTTCCACCCACTCAATTAGACTCCCGGAGGGTATAAGGAATCATGGTAAACATCTCGGCAATTTTTATTTCCGGGCGAAAAAAGGTAAAAAAATTCCAAAATTAAAGGCTATAATCCACGCTTTTTGAGGAATTTTGAGGTTACGGGACCTGGTTGTGAAAAGTCTTGAGACCCTAGGGGATACATCTTTGTGTCATATAATGTTGTTTGGAACCATATATGACACTTATATGTTGCCATAAATGTCCGTGGTAGGCTTGAGGTCACGATATTGGTTAAAGTTTGGAACGGGTAAATTGACTGTTTAAAGGCATATTGGATGGTGCCATCCACTCAATTGGACTCCTGGAGGGTATTAGGAACCATGGTAAACAACTCGTTAATTTTTATTTCCGGGCAAAAAAAGGTCAAAAAATTCAAAAATTGAAGACTATAATCCACGCTTTTTTAGGAATTTTGAGGTTACGGGGCCCGTTGGCGAAAAGTCTTGAAACCCAAGGGGATACATCTTAGGGTCATAGAATGACGTTTGGAACCATATATGACACTTATATGATGTACGAAATAGTCGTGGTAGGCTTCAGTTTACGAAATCGGTGCAAATTTGGAACGGGTAAATTGAGTGTTTTAAGGCGTATTGGATGGTTCCACCCAATCAAGTGGACTCTCGGAGTGTATTAGGAACCATGGTAAACATCTCGGAAATTTTTATTTCCGGGCGAAAAGAGGTAAAAAAATTCCAAAATTGAAAGCTATGATCCACGCTTGTTGAGAAATTTAGAGGTTTCGGGGCCCGGTGGCGAAAAGTCTTGAGACCCAAGGGGATACATCTTACGGTCATATAATGACTTTTGGAACCATATAGACCCTTATATGTTGTACAAAATAGCCGTGGTAGGCTTCAGGTTAAGAAATCGGTGCAAATATGGAACGGGTAAGTTGATCGTTTTAAGGCATATTGGATGGTTTCATCCACTCAGTTGGATTCTCGAAGGGTATTAGGAACCATGAAAAACATCTCGGCAATTTTTATATTCGGGTGAAAAAAGGTCAAAAATTCCAAAATTGAAGGCTATAATCCATGCTTATTGAGGAATTTTGAGTTTACGGATCCTAGTGGCGAAAAGTCTTGAGACCCTAGGGGATACATATTAGGGTCATATAATGACGTTTGGAAGCATATATGAACATTATTTGTTGCCATAAATGTCCGTGGTAGGTTTGAGGTCACGATATCGGTGCAAGTTTGGAACGGGTAAATTGAAAGTTTAAAGGCATATTGGATGGTTGGACACATCCAAATAGACTCGCAGGATGTATTAGGGTCCATGGTAAACATCTCAGCAATTTTTATTTCCAAGCCAAAAAAGGTCAAAAAATTCCAAAATTGAAGGCCATAATCCACGCTTTTTGAGAAATTTTGAGGTTACGAGGCCCGGTGGCTAAAAGTCTTGAGACCCTAGGGGATACATCTTAGGATCATATAATGACGTTTGGAACGATATATGTACATTATATGTTGCCATAAATGTCCTTGGTAAACTTGAAGTCACGATATCGATGCAAGTTTTGAACGGATAAATTGACTGTTTAAAGGCATATTGGATGGTTGGACCCACCCAAATAGACTCCCAGCGTGTAATAGGGTCAAAAACATTTGGTATTTTTTATTTTCGGACGAAAAAAGGTAAAAAAATTCCAAAATTGAAGATTATAATCCACGCATTTTGAGGAATTTTGGAGGTTACGGGGCCCGGTGGAGAATAGTCTTGAGACCTTAGGGATACATCTTAGGGTCATATAATGACGTTTGAAACCATATATGTTCCTTATATATTGTACGAAATAGCCGTGGTAGGATTCATGTAACGAAATCGGTGCAAATTTAGAACGGGTAAATTTACCGTTTTATGACATATTGGATGGTTCCACCCACTCAATTGGACTCCCGGAGGATATTAAGAGCCTTGGTAAACATCTCGGCAATTTTATTTTCCGGGCGAAAAAAGTTCAAAAAATTCCAAAATTGAAGGCTATAATCCACGATTTTTGAGGAATTTTGAGGTTTCGAGGCCTAGTGGCGAAAAGTCTAGAGACCCTTGGGGATACATCTTAGGTTCATATAATGATTTTTGGAACCATATATGACCCTTATATGTTGCCATAAATGTCCGTTGTAGGCTTGAGGTCACGATATCACTGGAAGTTTGGAACGGGTAAATTAACTGTTTAAAGGCATATTAGATGGTTCCACCCACTCAATTGGACTCCTAGAGGGTATTAGGAACCATGGTAAACATCTCAGTAATTTTTATTTCCGGTCGAAAAAAGTTCAAAAAATTCCAAAATTGAAGGCTATAATCCACGCTTTTTGAGGAATTTTGAGGTTATAGGGCCCGGTGGCGAAAAGTCTTGAAATCCTAGGGGATACATCTTAGGGTCATATAATAACGTTTGGAACCATATGTGACCCTTATATGTTGCCACAAATTATCGGTGCAAGTTTGGAACGGGCAAATTAATTGTAAAGGCATATTTGATGGTTCCACCCACCCAATTGGACACCCAGAGGGTATTAGGATCAATGGTACACATCTCGGCAATTTTCATTTCCAAGCGAAAAAAGTTCAAAAAATTCAAAAATTGAACATCCACGCTTTTTGAGGAATTTTGAGGCTACGGGGCCCGGTGGCGAAAAGTCTTGAGACCCTAAGGGATACATCTTTGGGTCATATAATGACATTTGGAACCATATATGACCATTATATGTAGCCATAAATGTCCGTGGTAGGCTTGAGGTCACGATATCGGTGCTAGTTTGGAACTGGTAAATTGACTGTTTAAAGGCATATTGGATGGTTCCACCCACTCAATTGGACTCCCGAAGGGTATTAGGAACCATGGTAAACATCTCGACAATTTTTATTTCCGGGCAAAAAAATGTCAAAAAATTCCAAAATAGAAGGCTATAATCCACGCATTTTAAGGAATTTTGAGGTTACGGGGCCCGGTGGTGAAAAGTCTTGAGACCCTAGGGGATACATCTTAGGGTCATTTAATGACGTTTGGAACCATATATGACCCTTATATGGTTCCATAAATGTTTGTGGTAGGCTTGAGGTCACGACATCGGTGCAAATTTAGAACGGGTAAATTGACTGTTAAAAGGCATATAGGATGGTTCCACCCACTCAATTGGACTCCGGGAGGGTATTAGGAACCATGGTAATCATCTCGGAAATTTTTATTTCCTGGCGAAAAAAGGTCAAAAATTTCAAAATTGAATATCGACACTTTTTGAGGAATTTTGAGGTTACGAGGCCCGGTGGCGAAAAGTCTTGAGACCCTAGGGGATACATCTTAGGGTAATATAATGACGTTTGGAACCATATATGACCCTTATATGTTGCCAAAAATGTCCGTTGTAGGCTTGAGGTCACGATATCGGTGTAAGTTTGGAACGGGTAAATTGACTGTTTAAAGGCATATTGGATGGTTCCACCCACTCCATTCGACTCCCGGAGGGTATTAGGAACCATGGTAAACATCTTGGCAATTTTTATTTCCGGGCGAAAAAAGGTCAAAAAAATCAAAAATTGAAGGATATAATCCACCCTTTTTGAGGAATTTTGAGGTTATGGGGCCTGGTGGCGAAAAATCTTGAGACCCTAGGAGATACATCTTAGGGTCATATAATAACATTTGGAACCATATATGACCCTTATATGTTGCCATAAATGTCCGTGGTAGGCTTGAGGTCACGATATCGCTGCAAGTTTAAAACGGTAAATTGACTGTTTAAAGGCATATTGGATGGTTCCACCCACTCAATTGGACTCGTGGAGGGTATTAGGAACAATGGTATACATCTCGGAAATTTTTATTTCCGGGCGAAAAAATGTCAAAAAATTCCTAAATTGAATATCCATGCTTTTTGAGGAATTTTGAGGTTAGGGGGATTGGTGGCGAAAAGTTTTAGACCCTAGGGGATACAACTTAGGGTCATATAATGACGTTTGGAACCATATATGACCCTTATATGTTGCGATAAATGTCCGTGGTAGGCTTTAGGTCACGATGTCGGTGCAAGTTTGGAACGGGTAAATTGAGTGTTTAAATGCATATTAGATGGTTCCACCCACTAAATTGGACTCCCGGAGGGTATTAGGAACCATGGTAAACATCACGGCAATTTTTGTTTTCGGGCGAAAAAAGTTAAAAATATTCCGAAATTAAAGGTTATAATCCATGCTTTTTGAGCAATTTTGAGTTTACAGGGCCCGGTGGCGAAAAGTTTTAGACCCTAGGGGATACATGTTAGGGTCATATAATGACGTTTTGAACCATATATGACCCTTATACGTTGCCATAAATGTCTGTGGTAGGCTTTAGTTTACGAAATCGGTGCAAATTTGGAACAGGTAAATTGACCGTTTTAAGGCATATTGCATGGTTCCGACCAATCAATTAGACTCCCAGAGGGTATTAGGAACCATGGTAAACATCTCGGAATTTTTAATTTCCGGGAGAAAAAAGGTCACAAAAATCCAAAATTGAAGGCTATATTCCACGCTTTTTGAGAAATTTGGAGGTTAAGGGGCCTGGTGGCGAAAAGTCTTGAGGCCCTAGGGGATCCATCTTAGGGTCATATAATTACGTTTGGAATCACATATGACCATTATATGTTGACATAAATGTCCGTGGTAGGCTTGAGGTCACGATATCGGTGCAAGTTTGGCACGGGTAATATGATTGTTCAAAGGAATATTGGATGTTCCACCCAATCAATTGGACTCCCGAAGGGTATTAGGAACCATGGTACACAACTCAAAAAATTTTATTTTACCGGGCGAAAAAAGGTCAAAAAATCCAAAAATGAAGGCTATAATCCAAGCTTTTTGAGGAATTTTGAGGTTACGGGGCCCGGTGGCAAAAAGTCTTGAGACCCAAGGGGATACATCTTAGGGTCATAGAATGACGTTTGGAACCATATATGACCCTTATATATTGTACAAAATAGTCGTGGTAGCCTTCAGTTTACGAAATCGGTGCAAATTTGGAACGGGTAAATTGAGTGTTTTGAGGCATATTGGATGGTTCCACCCAATCAATTCGACACCCGGAGGATATTAGGAACCATGGTAAACATCTCGGCAATTTTTATTTCCGGGCGAAAAGAGGTCAAAAAATTCCAAAATTAAAGGCTTTAATCCACGCTTTTTGAGGAATTTTCAGTTTACGGGGCCTGGTGGCGAAAAGTCTTGAGACCCAACAGGATACATCATAGGGTCATATAATTACGCTTGGAACCATATATGACCCTTATATGTTGTACAAAATAGCCGTGGTAGGCTTCAGGTTACGAAATCGGTGCAAATATGGAACGGGTAAATTGACCGTTTTAAGGGATATTGGATAGTTCCACCCACTCAATTGGACTCTCGAAGGGTACAAGGAACCATGGTAAACATATCGACAATTTTTATTTCCAGGTGAAAAAAGGTCAAAAAGTTCCTAAAATGAAGGCTATAATCCACGCTTTTTGAGGAATTTTCAGTTTACGGGTCCCGGTTGTGAAAAGTCTTGAGACCCTAGGGGATACATATTAAGGTTATATAATGACGTTTGGAAGCATATATGACCATTATATGTTGCCATAAATGTTCGTGGTAGGCTTGAGGTCACGATATCGGTACAAGTTTGGAACGGGTAAATTGACTATTAAAAGGCATATTGGATGGTTGGACCCACCCAAATAGACTCCCAGGATGTATTAGGGTCCATGGTAAGCATCTCGGCATTTTTTATTTCCGGGCGAAAAAAGGTCAAAAAGTTCCAAAATTGAAGGCTATAATCCACGCTTTTTAAGGAATTTTGAGGTTACGGGGCCTGGTGGCGAAAATTCTTGAGACCTTAGGGGATACATCTTAGGGTCATATAATCACGTTTGGAACCATATATGACCCTTATATGTTGTACAAAATAGCTGTGGTAGGCTTTAGTTTACAAATCAATGCAAATTTGGAACGGGTAAATTGACCGTATTAATTAAGGCATATTGGATGGTTCCACCCACTCAACTGGACTCCCGGAGGGTATTAGGAACCATGGTAAACATCTCGGCATTTTTTATTTCCAGGCCAAAAAAGGTCATAAAATTCCAAAATTGAAGGCTATAATCCACACTTTTTGAGGAATTTGGAAGTTGAGGGTCCCGGTGGCGAAAAGTCTTGAGACCCTAGGGGATATATCTTAGGGTCATATAATGACGTTTGGAATTATACATGACCCTTAAATTTTTCCATAAATGTCCGTGGTAGGTTTGATGTCACGATATCGTTGCAAGTTTAGAACGGGTAAATTGACTGTTTAAAGACATATTGGATGGTTCCACCCACTCAATTGGACTCCCGAATGGTATTAGGAACCATGGTAAATATCTCGAAAAATTTTATTTCCGGGCGAAAAAAGCTCAAAAAATTCCAAAAGTGAATATCCACGCTTTTTGAGGAATTTTTAAGTTACGGGGCCCGGTGGCGAAAAGTCTTGAGACCCTAGGGGATACATCTTAGGGTCATATAATGACATTTGAAACAATATATGACCCTTATTGATAAGTGATTTTTATGTCACTTGTAGGGGTAGTATTTAGGTTATTTTCGTGTTTATTTTTCCCTTATTTTTCCTTTTATTCTCTTGTTTTCTCTTTAATAAAGTTTCTAGTTTATTTTGGTAATTTTGAAGTGTTTTAGTTTATTTTCTTTATTTTATTAGCTTTAGTTTATTTCCGTATTTTATTTTACTTTATTTGTTTGTTAAGTTTTTGTTTTATTTTTATTAGTTTAGTTTTATGCCTCTTATTTTCCTATTTTATTTTATTTATTTCTATTTTATTTATTTTATTTTATTTGTCTTAGTTTTATTTTATTTCGTCCTTTTTTTATTTTCATTTTTATTTATTTATTTATATTTTATTTATCTTATTTTATGTCCCGATCCTCTCCTCGGTTTTCTTTGTGTGTAGGTTTGCAATCGTATTAAGGTTCAAAGCTCAAGTGTCCGAGTTTCAAAGTCATATTCGCGTTCGGGTCCCAAGTTGAGTCAAATGCCAAACGAGCACAATTCACAAGCTTTCAACATCAAGCCCCTGCTGCACTCTTATCCTACACCACACCTTTCCTTATCCTACACCACACCAAAACACCAAACTTCCCTCAATTCACCATCTCCCCTGCTCCAAACTCCAACTGCCAAAACCACCAGCCATCAACAATAATCACCACCTCACAACACCAGCAACAAACCCCTCAGCCACCATAAAGCCCCAGCAGCGTCGGCACCAACAACACCACGCACCACCAGCTCCACCAATCACAGCCACCACTACCCCCTGTTCTCACGCACACCACAAACCAAAACCCCCTGCTCCAATTCACTCACCTGTCGCCACCTTCAATCAAACCACCAACTACACCAGCAGCAACAACAACGAACACAACCCACAACGTAACCAACACCACAGCCACCGCCAAAACCGCCAACAATCATCACCAAACCACCTCCGATCACACTAATTTCCAGCCACGCATTCCCACAAATTAACCCCTACTTCACCAATCACCCCCGCAACAACCACCAATTACCACCATTCCCTCGCATCACCACCAAGCAAAGCCGCCGCACACAGCAGCAGCCCCAAATCAGAGCAGCCCGCAACCCATAGCTCCAATTCATCTCAATTCGCAATACCCTTCAGAGCGGACGCTCACTCCTCTGAAGCGGCCGCTCCTTTCTTGGTTCAATTTCACCAATTTGAGGCAGAAGATCAGAGCGGACGCTCCGATGAGTATGAGCGGCCGCTCCGAGTTTCGCGTGTGAGATTGTACGGATTAATGAATTTGAGCGGCTGCGATTCCTTCCATTAATCGAACGGTGGCGATTAAGTGATGATTGCTGATGATGATGTTGATGAACGGTGGTGATGATGGCTGAAGATGCGTGATGTGCTTCAAAGGAATTCAGAGCAGCTAAAGAACGAAGAAGAAGAGGGTCTGATGTTTTGTTTTGGGGGATTTGGGGTTTTTATTAATTTCTTTTCTTTTTTTTATTTTTATTTCCTTTTTCCTTTCCTTTTGTTATTTCTTTCTTTTATTTTATTTTCTTTATTTTCTTTTATTTTCTTTATCTCTTTTATTTTATTAAGTTAGTATAAATACCCTTCTTGGGTTATTTTCTCTTAACTTTCAATCACCAATAATTTTATTCTACTCTCTAATTAGTTTTTAGGAGAGCTTCTCTCTCTAGGTTTAGCTTAGGGTTAGGGTAGTTTAGAGAGAGAAAGTGAGGGTTTCACCATTGTTGAGCTTGGATTTTGAAGAAGAAGATTGATCATCTTGTTTGTAGACTTTCATTTTCAATCAATGAGAATCTCTAACTCTCTCTCCTCTATTTTTATTGCTTTATTTTTATTATTATTTTATTTGTTGGTATTACTTGTTAATCATGTTGATTCTTGGTTATTTGTTAATTAATCTCGTTATTATCATGATTAGTGAGTAATTTCCCCATTGAGGGGATGGTTGTGGTGTAGTTGGATCTTGAGCATGTTCTAGGTTTAGAGTTGATTTATTTGTGATTAAAGTCTTTATATGCTTGATATTCTTTAATCTACTTGCAAAATGCATGTTGTTAGTTGATTAAAGGTGAAGCTTTGCTAACAAGGAACGGAAGTTGACTTAGTTAAGGTTCATTAGTATCGATTGTTATTTAATAGTACCTCCTAGTATATGGTTCTAATGTGGAAACATAGAGGCTATGTTAGGAGAAGCCAATTGACCCCGGAAGGCGGCTAGATTGGATCTTTTATTTCGATATTTGAGCATGTTTAGTTCATAATTAATTCAACTTCTATGCTTTTGTTTATGTTCAAGTGAATGCTATACCTAAACCATTTCCCTTAATGTTTTATCTCTAGTTTTAGTTTGTTTAGACCTTTAGTTTACCTTCCCTTATTCCGGACTAGCTTAATTGTTGATAGCATTTGGTAGTGTTTAATCGTTCTCTGTGGTTCGACCCCTATGCTTGCCTTATACTCGTATTATGTTTGTTTAGGTTGTATAAATTGTATTTGATCTAGGTGTAGTCGTTTGACGACGCGATTATTCCCTTGTCAAATTGGCGCCGTTGCCGGGGAACGGCTTCCATTACCGTTGTGTTATCTTGTTGAGACTAGTCCATTGTATATATTTTGCCTTTGATTTATTTTTGTTCTCTTTGTTTTGTTTTTGTTGTTGAAAAATGGCTTGTATTTCTATTCCTCAATTTGATAATGAACCGTTTTGGGTGTATTTTAATAGACTTGAGGATTTCTTGGATGGTGTTAAGGGTTTTACCAAGGGTGATTATTGTGAAATCATTAATTTGGGATTAAATGAGCATTTTAGAGGAGTGGTTGATAATATGCTAAATGGTGATCTTGAAACTATGTCTTCGGATGAAGCTTGGGATTTCTATTCATGGTTAGCTAGGGATAATTATGATTGGGAGAGGGCCAATCATGAGACTTATGTTCGGGATTCTCATGCTTTTAATGTTGATGCTAATTGTCATGATTTGTCTAATATGAATTCCCATGATGTGCTTGATGCTCCCCATAGTGACCATGTAATGCATGATTTCAACTCCCCTCCCTCTATAGCTCAATGTAATGAGGTACATTCTAATGATGATGAAGTGCATGTTCTTTCTCATATTGCATCAAATTTTTGCATGAATTCTAAAGGTGTGTCCCATAGTTCCCTAGATGATTCCAATGAGCAAGCTTTTGATTCGTCTATCCACGATGATTTGGACTCATTTGAGATTATGGCCCAAATATTTCTTGCATTTCAAACGAAAGCCCATAACCTTTTGAGTGAGTTCATTGATAATGCTTCATTAGAAAGAGATGAGTTTGAGAGGAATTTGCCCCCATTCACTCTTGGATTTGAGATGGTAGGACTTGAGAAATGTATGGGAGATGTTGTTCAAGATGATGAAGAGGAGGTTGAGGTTGAATCATTTGGAGTTTTTGAGCTTGAGGGAGATGTAGATCGTGAGGGTTCTTCATTTGAGGATTCCATGATTGATTTCCATGCCCTCATTAGTGATGTGAGACCTTGTGGTGAGGGAGTAGCTACCCCTTTTCCCCTTTCTCATACACCTTTCTCTCAAAGGTTTAACCATATCCCCTACTATCCTATGTTCCTCCCTTCTTTTCTCAAAGAACCGCTTAGGAATCCTCCTCCTATCCATGCTTTCGAAGCCCCCAACTCTTTTATTGTTGATGAGGAAAGGAGTTATAATGCCAATCAAAAAGATTTTTGTGAGGATAGTTTGCCTCCCTATCTTTCTTTTTCTTCTTATTTTGTTGATTTTTCTTTTGATTCTTTTACTTTTTCTTTTCCCCCTTCTCTCAAACATAAAGTCTCCTTGTACTTTATGTTTGCTTGTCATATGAGCATCGCGTATGCTCTATTTCTTGATATGTTTGCCGGTGCATATGACAAGCTTTTGCGTTCTTTGTCGGGATATTTACTAGATTGGTCTCGCTTGGACGTTAAACAAGCCTTTGCGGGAAGTAACCCGTGTTTTATTGCTTTCATTTTCTTTTGTTTTTAGCTTAGATTTTCTCTCATGGACGTGTTTGTGTTCCTTGCTAGGTACACAACTTGATATACTCTTGCGCATTGGTGATGATCAAGAATCAAGGAAATGTGCCTCAACTTACCTATCATGTGGAATTCAAGCCTTATTTGTAGAGATTGTGGCTCATATGAGGTTATTTCGGGTTTTTTGTGTGATTTTGCATTTATCCCATATCCGGTAATATCCTTCTTTTCCCTCTCTCTCTTACTTATTGTGACTTGAAGATCATGTGTTGGTAATGTTGGATTAATTTGTCCTTGTTTTCCCCTCCTTGGTTTCATTGTTTATGATTTGAGAGCTTGGTTTCATTCAAGCTTGGGGGAGGGTATTCTATCATGTTTGGTGGGATGTTGATTCATGTATGCCATTCACGTGAGTATATGCATTTCCATGTTTTTCATGCTTTTGGAAAATCCAAAAATATTTTTGTTTACTTCAAGGCAAGTTTAGCAAATTGTGTTTTGTTTGTTCTTATTTTGGACATTATATCTTTTGGATTTGTTTACTCTTGAATGCCTTTCTTCCTAAGTGGTTAATGTGTGCACGGTTTGAGAGTGTCATTGGTTGACTCTAGGATATTACATGCTAAGGTAGCCGGGTTAAGAACTTTTAGGGCGCCATGAAGCCTTAGTTCACGGGTATGTGGTAAGATGGTGTTGCTCTCTATAGTGGATTTGGCACCCTTAGTTGGTATTTGCTTAGTTATAATCCCGTGTGAGGTAACATTGTTCTAGCCTTCATCACTTTGTTGTGTGGCACATTTGGATCCTTAGCTATGCATGTCTTGATCCTTGTTTTGACTTATAGCTCCCAAGATCGTGACCGAAGCACTCTAGGGGAGGAAAAGGGCACTTCTTTCTCATTTTTCTTTATCTTCTTTTTATTTTGTTACAAATTTGATTTTCTATTTTGCATAAACCTACTTGCTAACCAATTTGAGCCTTATGTTTCCCGCTCTTGTTTAAACCACATTACAAACCTAATGGCCTACGTTTACCAACTTTTTAGTTAGTGAAGCATTGGCATGTGAGGTTTGAAGTTTTGAGTTGTTGATCATAAACAAGAAGCACTTTGAGATTTGGTTAGAGTTGAGCTTGTAAAGAAATATGCAAATTTATGAAAGTCAAGTGAAGTTTCAAGAAAAAGCCGTCCAAAGTTTAAAAGGCAAGGACAATGAATAAAGTTGAAAAAAAAGAAAAAAAAAAATTGAACAAAACAAAAACAACAAAAATATTTTAGATGGTTTCATTTTCTTCCTTAGTTTAAGCATTGAGGACAATGCTTTGTTCAAGCTTGGGGGGAATATTGTGTTTGTGTTGAATAAGCTTTGGGGAATGGCATTATTGGTATTTTTGTTTGATATTTAGTGAATTCTTGAGTGTTTTTGAGTGTCGGCCGCACTTTTTGCTTCACTTAGGAAATATCACCAAATTTTAAATTTTTACCTCGCCTTAACCCTTAGCCTTACGTTACAACCAATAAAAGACCCTTAGACTCTAGTGGGTTAGGTCAAAAGAACGGTGGAGGGAGATAGACTTCAAACCTATGGAAAGAGTATGCATAGTTGAGACGTCGGGATTACCTTCTCAAAGTCTTTCATTTCTTTATCTTTTTCCGGTTCCTTCGTGGAATCTTGAGAAGCTAGCTTAAGGGTTGATTTGAAGCTAGTGGAGAGAACGTGGCCCGATTGGTTGGGGCTAGGGTGGATTGAGTCCTAAGTAGTTCTCTATGCTTAGCATGTGTTATGTTTCAATCAACCATTGACATCTTGGAACGTGCATACATTTGTCCATTTAGAAAGGTTTGCATTCATTAGTACTTGTCCTTATCTCTTGTCCATATATGAGCTTGTGTTTTGCTTTTTCTTTTCGTGTTTCTTTTTCTTTACCTTTGGTTTTGTTGCCTTGCCTTGGTTTTTGTCAAGAGTTGTGGGTTAAGCTCTTGGGAAACCCTCACGAGACCTCACTCGTCCTCATAGGCGACTTTGGGGTTTTAAGGGCTTGTTGTAGCTAAAAACAACCGTGATTCCTACGACAGTGAGTTAGTGTACATTCTTTTTCTTTGTTTCTATTTTTGTTTCTTTTGGTTTCAATAATTCCATCTTGTTCTCTTTTGCCTTAGCTTTGCTCGAGGACGAGCAAAGGTTTAGCTTGGGGGAATTTGATAAGTGATTTTTATGTCACTTGTAGGGGTAGTATTTAGGTTATTTTCGTGTTTATTTTTCCCTTATTTTTCCTTTTATTCTCTTGTTTTCTCTTTAATAAAGTTTCTAGTTTATTTTGGTAATTTTGAAGTGTTTTAGTTTATTTTCTTTATTTTATTAGCTTTAGTTTATTTCCGTATTTTATTTTACTTTATTTGTTTGTTAAGTTTTTGTTTTATTTTTATTAGTTTAGTTTTATGCCTCTTATTTTCCTATTTTATTTTATTTATTTCTATTTTATTTATTTTATTTTATTTGTCTTAGTTTTATTTTATTTCGTCCTTTTTTTATTTTCATTTTTATTTATTTATTTATATTTTATTTATCTTATTTTATGTCCCGATCCTCTCCTCGGTTTTCTTTGTGTGTAGGTTTGCAATCGTATTAAGGTTCAAAGCTCAAGTGTCCGAGTTTCAAAGTCATATTCGCGTTCGGGTCCCAAGTTGAGTCAAATGCCAAACGAGCACAATTCACAAGCTTTCAACATCAAGCCCCTGCTGCACTCTTATCCTACACCACACCTTTCCTTATCCTACACCACACCAAAACACCAAACTTCCCTCAATTCACCATCTCCCCTGCTCCAAACTCCAACTGCCAAAACCACCAGCCATCAACAATAATCACCACCTCACAACACCAGCAACAAACCCCTCAGCCACCATAAAGCCCCAGCAGCGTCGGCACCAACAACACCACGCACCACCAGCTCCACCAATCACAGCCACCACTACCCCCTGTTCTCACGCACACCACAAACCAAAACCCCCTGCTCCAATTCACTCACCTGTCGCCACCTTCAATCAAACCACCAACTACACCAGCAGCAACAACAACGAACACAACCCACAACGTAACCAACACCACAGCCACCGCCAAAACCGCCAACAATCATCACCAAACCACCTCCGATCACACTAATTTCCAGCCACGCATTCCCACAAATTAACCCCTACTTCACCAATCACCCCCGCAACAACCACCAATTACCACCATTCCCTCGCATCACCACCAAGCAAAGCCGCCGCACACAGCAGCAGCCCCAAATCAGAGCAGCCCGCAACCCATAGCTCCAATTCATCTCAATTCGCAATACCCTTCAGAGCGGACGCTCACTCCTCTGAAGCGGCCGCTCCTTTCTTGGTTCAATTTCACCAATTTGAGGCAGAAGATCAGAGCGGACGCTCCGATGAGTATGAGCGGCCGCTCCGAGTTTCGCGTGTGAGATTGTACGGATTAATGAATTTGAGCGGCTGCGATTCCTTCCATTAATCGAACGGTGGCGATTAAGTGATGATTGCTGATGATGATGTTGATGAACGGTGGTGATGATGGCTGAAGATGCGTGATGTGCTTCAAAGGAATTCAGAGCAGCTAAAGAACGAAGAAGAAGAGGGTCTGATGTTTTGTTTTGGGGGATTTGGGGTTTTTATTAATTTCTTTTCTTTTTTTTATTTTTATTTCCTTTTTCCTTTCCTTTTGTTATTTCTTTCTTTTATTTTATTTTCTTTATTTTCTTTTATTTTCTTTATCTCTTTTATTTTATTAAGTTAGTATAAATACCCTTCTTGGGTTATTTTCTCTTAACTTTCAATCACCAATAATTTTATTCTACTCTCTAATTAGTTTTTAGGAGAGCTTCTCTCTCTAGGTTTAGCTTAGGGTTAGGGTAGTTTAGAGAGAGAAAGTGAGGGTTTCACCATTGTTGAGCTTGGATTTTGAAGAAGAAGATTGATCATCTTGTTTGTAGACTTTCATTTTCAATCAATGAGAATCTCTAACTCTCTCTCCTCTATTTTTATTGCTTTATTTTTATTATTATTTTATTTGTTGGTATTACTTGTTAATCATGTTGATTCTTGGTTATTTGTTAATTAATCTCGTTATTATCATGATTAGTGAGTAATTTCCCCATTGAGGGGATGGTTGTGGTGTAGTTGGATCTTGAGCATGTTCTAGGTTTAGAGTTGATTTATTTGTGATTAAAGTCTTTATATGCTTGATATTCTTTAATCTACTTGCAAAATGCATGTTGTTAGTTGATTAAAGGTGAAGCTTTGCTAACAAGGAACGGAAGTTGACTTAGTTAAGGTTCATTAGTATCGATTGTTATTTAATAGTACCTCCTAGTATATGGTTCTAATGTGGAAACATAGAGGCTATGTTAGGAGAAGCCAATTGACCCCGGAAGGCGGCTAGATTGGATCTTTTATTTCGATATTTGAGCATGTTTAGTTCATAATTAATTCAACTTCTATGCTTTTGTTTATGTTCAAGTGAATGCTATACCTAAACCATTTCCCTTAATGTTTTATCTCTAGTTTTAGTTTGTTTAGACCTTTAGTTTACCTTCCCTTATTCCGGACTAGCTTAATTGTTGATAGCATTTGGTAGTGTTTAATCGTTCTCTGTGGTTCGACCCCTATGCTTGCCTTATACTCGTATTAGGTTTGTTTAGGTTGTATAAATTGTATTTGATCTAGGTGTAGTCGTTTGACGACGCGATTATTCCCTTGTCACTTATATGTTGTACAAAATATCCGTAGTAGGCTTGAGGTCACGATATCGGTGCAAGTTTGGAACGGGTAAATTGACTGTTTAAAGGCATATTGAATGGTTCCACCCACTCAATTGGACTCCCGGAGGGTATTAGGAACCACGGTAAACATCTCGACAAATTTTATTTTCGGGCGAAAAAAGGTTAAAAAATTCCAAAATTGAAGGCCATAATCCACGCTTTTTGAGGAATTTTGAGGTTACGGGGCCCGGTGGCGAAAAGTCTTGAGACCCTAAGGGATATATCTTAGGGTCGTATAATGACGTTTGGAACCATATTCGACCCTTATATGTTGCCATAAATGTCCGTGGTAGGGTTGAGGTCATGATATCGGTGAAAGTTTGGAATGGGTAAATTGACTGTTTAAAGACATATTGGATGGCTCCACCCACTCAATTGGACTCCCGGAGGGTATTTGGAACCATAGTAAACATCTCGGCAATTTTTATTTCCGGGCAAAAAAAGGTCAAAAAAATTCCAAAATTGCAGGCTATAATCCACGCTTTTTAAGGAATTTTGAGGTTACAAGGCCCGGTGGCGAAAAGTCTTGAGGCCCTAGGGGATACATCTTAGGGTCATATAATGACGTTTGGAACAATATATAACCCTTATATGTTGTACAAAATGTCCGTGGTAGGCTTGAGGTCACGATATCGGTGCAAGTTTGGAACGGGTAAATTGACTGTTTAAAGGCATATTAGATGGTTCCACCCACTCAATTGGAGTCCCGAAGTGTATTAGGAACCATGGTAAACATCTCGGCATTTTTAATTTCCGGGCGAAAAAAAGTCAAGAAATCCTAAAATTGAAGGCATAATCCATGCTTTTTAAGGAATTTTGAGGTTACGGGGCCCGGTGGCGAAAAGTCTTGAGAACCTAGGGGATACATTTTAGGGTCATATAATGATGTTTGGAACTATATATGACCCTTGTATGTTGCCATAAATGTCCGTGGTATGCTTGAGGTCACGATATCGGTGCAAGTTTGGAACGGGTAAATTGACTGTATGAAGGCATATTGTATGGTTCCACCCACTCTATTGGACTCTCAGAGGGTACTAGGAACCATGGTAAACATATCCGTTATTTTTATCTCCGGGCGTAAAAAGGTTAAATAATTCCAAAATTGAAGGCCATAATCCACGCTTTTTGAGAAATTTTTAGGTTACGGGGCCCGGTGGCGAAAAGTATTGAGACCCTACGGGATACATCTTAGGGTCATATAATGACGTCTGGTACCATATATGACCCTTTATGTTGCCACAAATGTCCGTGGTAGGCTTGAGGTCATGATATCGGTAGTTTAGAACGGGTAAATTGACTGTTTAAAGACATATTGGATGGTTCCATCCACTCAATTGGAATCCCGGAGGGTATTAGGAACCATGGTAAACATCTCGGCAATTTTTATTTCCGGGCGAAAAAAGGTCAAAAAAACTCCAAAATTGAAGGCTATAATCCACGCGTTTTAAGGGATTTTGAGGTTACGGGGCCCGGTGGCGAAAAATCTTGAGACCCTAGGGGATACATCCTAGGGTCATATAATGACGTGTGGAACCATATATGACCCCTTATATTTTGCCATAAATGTCCGTGGTAGGGTTGAGGTCACGATATCGGTGTAAGTTTAGAACGGGTAAATCGACTGTTTTTAGGCATATTGGATGGTTCCACCCACTCAATTGGACTCGCAGAGGGTATTAGGAACCATGGTAATTATCTCGGCAATTTTTCTTTCTGGGCGATAAAAGGTCAAAAAATCCAAAATTGAAGGCTCTAATCCACGCTTTTTGAGGAATTTTGAGGTTACGGGGCCCAGTGGCGAAAAGTCTTGAGACCCTAGGGGATACATCTTGGGGTCATATAATGACGTTTGGAACCATATATGACGCTTATATGTGTTGAAAATTCTTGATGAAAAAACAAGAAAAGAGTGGTATTGATGTGAGGTACATGTCCCACATTAAAAGAACCTAGACACTTGGTTGAACGAACGTAGACACCTTTGTGTTTGTAACGATTTCAGTCACTTGGCTAAATGAACCTAGACGCCTTTGTGTTTGTGATGTATCTAGTCATCTGGCTGAATGAACCTGGACACATTTATATGATTACCATGAGTTGTTTTCCCTATAAATACCCTTGCTCTTATCAGTCATAAAAATATTAATAACCATCACTTTCTCTCTTCTCAAAATTGTTAAACACGAGTTTAATCATTTCTGCTTTCTGGGCAAGTATTCTGAGTTCCAGTCGGGTTTGTGAGTGCACACAAATTCCGGCGTCGTGCTTATCCTGGAGGGCGACCGCTAGATGTCTACTGCACCGGGGTAGCGCGGAATCGTCTTTTAGGTCAGTGGTTTACCACGACGCGGCAACTGTCAATTGGTCTACACAACATTAAGATAAGTATTTTCGTTTAATTTGCTTATCTACTAACAATCTAAAAGACCTTACTTATTGATTCTAAATATCTAATTATTAACATGTGGAATTTAGAATGTTTTCTTATACTTGGAGCAATTTTTATGTTGTGTATGTCATTGGTCTTGTTACCAATTTAATGAATGATTAATTTTATGGAATCGGTGGTACAGTTAGTGCTCATAGTCCAATTCGTTTGTGTTCCTAGCCGAGAGTTGTTTTTTATGCCATCTTCAAATGTTTTATTATGTATGGAGTATATTGCTCTTGTAATTAATAGTGTTTAATAAGCAATTACGTTTGTGATAGTATTGCATATATGAGTTATGTTATATTCATGTTATATATGTTTAATTATATAATTTCCAATGGCTAATATAATTATGTTAATTATTATATAATGTGTATTTTAATTCATTAAATTGATGGTTGTTCCTTACTGTGAGAAGGGCTATTATGTGAATGTGTTATGAAAAGTTTGGTTTTGATTTTGCCGTCTCCACTTTTCTGAAAGAATTTTTCCTTGAATTCTTTCCTTTGCTTATTGGATACTTAATCTAGGAAATGAGTTATCCTATGCTATAAACTAGGAACTGATATATATATGTAGTACTATTTATCAAACTTTGTTTTACATATACTTCTTAATCTTTTCATATTGATTGATGGTTGGATTGATTTTGTTTACATATGGTTATAGTGTGAACAAAGTTTTGATATGCAAGAGGTTTTAACAATAAACTTGATATTTTCTTATGCATTTGCAAATATTCTTGAGCTTTTAGGACTTGTTGTTATTCGCGGATTTTCGGGAGCAGTCCCAAAGATGACCCCCGATCAAAGGTCATCCTTGGTCGGTTTGGGCTGAAATTTTAGGAGCATGTTTGGGACACATGAGGCTTATTTTTCAACGGTTGGATTCTCACTGGCTGCTAAAATTAGTGAGTTATGATGACATCTTGAGGCCCTTATGTACAACAAAGACGGTTGGACATCTCATAGAGGTCTCACACATGTTACTTGATTTAATTTAAGGGAGGTTCATTCTAAACCAAGTCTCATGATATTATGTTTATCATTTGGATTCATTCCTAGTAATCATCTTGGCGAAATATGCTTTTGTAGATGTTGACAAAGTATGTTGAATGTTGATTTTATCAATTAATTATTTGTTGAATGATTAATAGAAAGTAAAAGTTATAATGTCGATATTTTATGAGCATGACATTATTTGCATAAAATCAGTTACCTTTAATTTGTTGAATCTACATTTTGTGGATTAACTTGTTATTCAGTAGGATGCTTTGAGCAATGTTTTTTAACATGTTTTTGAAGTGCATATATGTACTCCAATTAAAGTACTACTTTTATCATGATTCATGTATGTGTTGAGTATGGAGTTGAGATGTATTATGTCAATTTCTTGAATCCATGATATGCAATACTCGTATTGAGAAGCTTTGTTCATAAATCAATATGATTGATTTCATTACTTTATTATTCTCGGTTTAACATGCATGTGTGAAATTTTTATAGTGGTTTATTGTTACTGCCTATAACTCTTTATTGTGTTAGTTATAAATTCTTTATGAATAAAGCATGACTGAATTTCACATGTTGGCATGAGAATTAATATTTTGAAGTATTGTTGAATTGTTATATATCTTTGATTAATTTAATGTTTCAAAGATCTATCTTTAATTTATTCCCCTGTCCACCTTATATATTACACCCAAGTCCTATGACATAGTTATGAGTTTTTCCTCAATCATGTATTTGACTATGTTTTATTTTGGGATTCGGACCTTGTGTTTCCATGTGGGGGTTATAAGTTTTAGAACTTATAAAATTTCTAAATAAGGAGTTTATGTCATTACAGACCCCATATGAATTTTGGAGGGAGTTTCATTCATTGAGAATGTTGGTTTTAGGCGCACTGCTAAGGGCTTTGATCTGAATCGGACTTTGTTGTCCAATGTGGGGGAAGTAATAAAGAATTAGTGTTGGACTCAAAGTCTAGGCTCAGGTTTTGCTTGGTAATTGCATTTTAGTTCATAACTTTTTATGCGAGTCTTGGAGTAATTTTATCCTGAGCCTGATTGATCCTTTATATAGATAATTTGTCTTTGAGTATAATTGAGTGTTAATTACTAATATGTTTCAAGTGGTTGGATATTCACAATGGGAAACTAATTAAGTCTTTCTTTCTATTTTTGTTAGTGGTGGATATTTGAATATAGTAGGAATGAGAGGCATTAATGTTGGAATTTTCTATTGCTTAATGCAAAGCCTGAAAGTGATTAATAGTACTTAAGACGGTTTTTGATGATGTTTGCCTTACAAATTTGTTTTTGTATCTCTATGTCTTTAGAGTATCTACTTTAAATCAATGGAATATCATGAGTGATTGTTTCCATGGAAGAAGTCATTGAATATTAGTTAGATATTATGTCTAACCATGTGTAGAATATTACAATTTTTTTCTTGGGATTGCTTATTATGTAAGTGGATTAAGCAGGTATACTCTTAACTAGAGCAATGATTATTAGATCGATGTGAGGAGGTTGCATAGATACTTGAAAAGTACACAAGATTAGAGTTTGCACAATGCATGTTTCCATGTATCTTGGAGTTCGACGATGAGTTCAAACTCAAGCGGTTATGTCTACTCCACTAAGTGGTGGAGTTATGTTGTTGAAATTGTGCAACGCAACGTTGTTTTGCTATGTTTGTTTCGGAATAATCTAAATTTATTGCTTTTGAATTGACAGATTATGAGGCAAGATGGTCAAGGGTATATGGTTCTTATGAGCACATGTGCTTGCAAATGTTCCATTGAAGGAGAATTCCTTGTGATTTGCAAGTCGTGGTTACTTTTGATTGAACCATTCCTATAATGGTTGATGTCAAAGATGACTTGTCGAATGGGGTGATATCACTAGACTACATAAAGTCTAAAAGAAATGTTACGGATCCGTTAACTAAAGGCCTTGTACAAAACTAGTTTTGGTAACATCGGAAGGGATGGGACTAAAAGCCCAAAGTATGAATTATAAGTAATCAACTCCTACTCATTATGAGTTCAAAGGGGAACGTTATGAAATAATTCGGAAGCACAAAATTTTATTTTTGTCCATCCCTAGATGTTTGATGTGTGCTTGCTACAAATGGAAAGAGGATGAGAAAATGGCTCTTAATGAACCCATATCCATATTTTTGGTGGTGTGATGTAGCTCACACTTGATGGGATTCACCTACTTAGGTGTGGAAGTGTGGCCGCTTCCTATGAGTATTGGGTGGGCTAATACTCTATAGCACCTATGAGAATCCAGGCTGGACGTATGGCAAGTATAATGCGTCACCTTTATTCGCGGAATTTCATAATATTATACATGTTCAATTGTGTGGCTCAAAGTGACGGGTCCGTAACTCCCTATTAAGTTCAAGACGAAGGTCACTTGGTAGGTGAGGGGTCATAGCTTGATGTCCACTATGTGTTAATTCAAGTCGCGAGACATTGACACTTATGCAATTGTTTTGTTTTGCCCAAAAATCATAATTTCTTCTTTTCTTTTTCCTTATCTTCAAATCTGTGGGGGATTGTTATAAATTCTTGATGAAAAAACATGAAAAGAGTGGTATTGAGGTGAGGTACATGTCCCACATTAAAAGAACCTAAACACTTGGTTGAACGAACATAGACACCTTTGTGTTTGTAACGTATTCAGTCACTTGGCTAAATGAACCTAGACGCCTTTGTGTTTGTGATGTATCTAGTCATCTGGCTGAATGAACCTAGACACATTCATATGATTACCATGAGTTGTTTTCCCTATAAATACCCTTGCTTTTATCAGTCATAAAAAAAATAATAACCATCACTTTCCCTCTTCTCAAAATTGTTAAACACGAGTTTAATAATTTCTGTTTTCTAGGCAAGTATTCTGAGTTCCAGTCGGGTTTGTGAGTGCACACAAATTCCGGCTCCGTGCTTATCCGGGAGGGCGACCGCTAGATGTCTACTGCACCGGGGTAGCGCGGAATCGTCTTTTAGGTCAGTGGTTTACCACGACGCGGCAATTGTCAATTAGTCTACTCAACATTAAGATAAGTATTTTCGTTTAATTTGCTTATCTACTAACAATATGTTGCCATAAATGTCCGTGGTAGGCTTGAGGTCACGATATCGGTGCAAGTTTGGAACGAGTAAATTGACTGTTTAAAGGCATATTGGATGGTTCCACCCACTCAATTGGACTCCCGGAGGGTATTAGGAACCATGGTAAAGATCTCGGCAATTTTTATTTCCGGGCGAAAAAAGGTCAAAAAATTCCACAATTGAAGGCTATAATCCACGCTTTTAAGGAATTTTGAGGTTACATGGCCCGGTGGCAAAAAGTCTTGAGACCCTAGGGGATAAATCATAGGGTCATATAATGACGTTTGGAACCATATATGACCCTTATATGTTGAAACAAAATGTCTGTGGTAGGCTTGACGTCGCGATATTGCTGCTAGTTTCGAACGGGTAAATTGACTGTTTAACGGCATATTGGATGGTTCCACCCACTCAATTGGACTCACGAAGGGTATTAGGAACCATGGTCAACATCTCGGCAATTTTTATTTCCGGGCGAAAAAAGGTCAAAAAATTCCAAAATTGAAGATCCACGCTTTTTGAGGAATTTTGAGATTACGAGGCCCGGTGGCGAAAAGTATAGGGACCCTAGGGGATACATCTTAGGGTCATATAATGACGTTTGAAACCATATATGACCCTTATATGTTTTCATAAATGTCGGTGGTAGTCTTCAGGTCACGATATCGGTGCATGTTTACACTAGTGGAAAAAAGGCCATCCGTAACTGGCAAAAAAGGCCTATCCGTAACGGGCAACGTCCGTTACGTATGCGGCCGTTACGCATGGCCATTATTATTCGTAACGGGCACCGTCCGTTACGAATAAGTAGTTATTCGTAACGGGCACTTACAATGTCCGTTACGAATAAGTAGTTATTCGTAACGGGCACTTACAATGTCCGTTACGAATAAGTAGTTATTCGTAACGGGCGTTTCAGGTGCTCGTTACGAATAAGTACTTATTTGTAATGGACATTGTAAGTGCCCGTTACAAATAAGTAGTTATTCGTAACGGACATTGTAAGTGCCCGTTACGAATAACTAATTATTTGTAACGGGTAATTACAATGTCCGTTACGAATAATCTCCGAATAAAACAAAAAATTAGGGGCATATGTAACTAGCATTTCAAGTGCTAGTTACAAATACCCCTTTTCTTCTTTCCATTTACAACCCAAATTATTATATTCTAAAAGACTTATTATTCCTTGACAAACAACAATACTAATAACACCTGCATATTTGCAGTAAAATATCATGTAAATGCTAGATAAATCTGGTATTACACGCTGTACTACTACTTGCTTTTTATACTCTTTTATATACACTTATGACTTCCTGTTAAAATTCTCAGCAAGTTCTACTTGACATCATTAGAACATCATGAATTTGATTAAAGATATCATGAAATTTAGCTACAAAATTGAAGTGTTATCACCCAATTAAAGGCTCCAAGAAGTGATAATGATCACCAAAGAAAGCCTCAATATCACATCTTCTGAAACATTATCGCGCACTTGAACTTCCTCGAGTGTTTCCATCTTTAGAAGTATCAGTATACTCTTCTTCACCTTGTTTTCACCTTGTTTTTCATTTGAGTGACTGATTGTCTCCAAACATCAATGGATTATCTGAGTGACTGGTTGTCTCCAAACATCAATCACCACCTTCCAAGCGAATACTGCAGCACTGTCCCTAGCAATTAGCAGCAGCAGCATGGTCCTATATAACAAATTGAATCAATAATTCAATTAATTAATCCACATTTCTTGCTAATATCATGTATGAATTTTATAATAGATCCACAAAAACCGCATCTAAAACTCAGCCAACAGAAAACCCAAAATTCATGCTAAGATCCGATTATTGGCTAATTCATGTTTATATGTTCGTTGGTAGAAACTTGGCAATAAGACCTACTTCAATTACATGCTACTTATTTTATGACATGGGATATTGTATATATTATATACTTAATAGAATAGTTCTTGTAACAGTCACGTGGACCAAGGAAGCCTAGGCATTAGGTGTTCCAAGTTGGGATATTGTATATATTATACACTTAATACATTTTATTCTCATTCATGTTCAATTTAGGTTTAAGATTTTGCAAGTTGGATAAGATACAAGTTGAATCAGAATCGAGCAATAAACTATCAAGTTAATGTAGGATAAGTTTGAGGCTTTGTCCTTTTTTTCAGAATAGATCAGTAATATTTGGCTTAATTGTCACGAGACTCAAAATAGTCCTGAATATTTTTATTTCCATCCTCATACATATGATAATAAATTAATAATTCAATATCAAAACTGAAGCTATATAAAGTAGGTAATAGAATTGAAACTTCAAAATGAATTTTAGATCCATTTTGGTTGCATATAGTGAGGATCAAGTTTCATCTCAAGGTTTTATTTCCCCTCAGATAGTTATTTAATCATAAGGTTTTTTTCTTTTTTGGAAGAATTGTTTAATCATAAGGTTTGATTATCATATTTGCGTGAAAATAGACCAATGTCAGTTTTGTCAAGTCCTCTAAGGCAAACATCTGACAGTAATTCTTCTCTTACACAATACATGTACATATAAATAAGCAAAGAGGATCAAAGTTATTATGATACCTGAACGAGTCCTCTAAGACAAAGCCGCCTTATAGTTGCAGAGTCATCAGATACATGGCGACATAAGGTTTCAACCATCTACTCTAAGAAGCAATCATATCCGTCACTACAACATTAGAGGAAAAGTAATTGCATTAGTGGGGAATGAAAATCTCATACAATGTTGGCCATTGGGGACAGGGAGGGGTTTTAGGGAAAAAAGTTACTGTGGTGCAATGATTTTATATATGGAAATTTTTGCTCTACGATTTGAATGTCATTTGTGGATCTTAGAAGCTACATCATCTTTTACTTTGGTTAAGAGGGTTCGATATTCCCTATATATTTACATAAATCACTAAAAATATCTACAAGGCTTACAAAATCTTTAATAAAACAATTTTTCACATTGCTTGGTGATCCTTAAAGGCCTTCCCCCTTATGATCTTTTTCTTTTATTTTCCTCTGCTAGTTAAGACACTCATTGTTAATTCAAAAGAAAGACGAGCCAAATTCCCTCTTTAGCATCAAATTTATATCTTGGTAGTAAGTAAGCACTTAAAATAACAAAGGGAGTATGATTGATTGCCACAGTTTCAATCATAAAAACACAAATATTTGAGATTAAATCACTAATCAAATCATTATCTCTCTTCAATTGGGTGCATTTTAACTAGAATACCTAAACATTCAACCAGCTACTAATATCGGCATTTTGATCACTACCCAAATTAAATCACAAAATTTGCAGCTAAACCTTAATTCAATTGCTTAAGAAAAATTAGCAATAATACCAAGAAATTAATGATATGAACAAGAATAAACTTACAGAAGCACATGAAGATAACGTGCTGAAGAGAAAATGCTGATTCCCTCTTCCTGTAACTTACTGAAACAACAATCATAAGTAATTCATAGCATAGTTTTTAATAATTACAATCATACTAGCAAAATTAATCAAAAATTAAAGCTAATTACGCCATAAGATTTCATCTTCTGCCTAACAAGACCACCAGAAAGTTCGATCTCCTGGCATCGTCCCACAACAACACGTTAATAAACCCTTGGATCTATAAAGCAAATCAAAAATACCCAATGTCACCCCAAATGCCAAAAATGAATCAATACTAGTGGAACAATTATGACCCAAGAAAAATTAATTAAAGGTACTCAAAATTATGAACCCAAAAAAAATTAATTAAAACCCATAAAAATACAACATTTGGCAAAAACCCAGAAAATAATTTACAGCACTTCTTTGAATTTCTGGTATCAATTTGCCAGATGTTGGCAAAATTGCATACTCACAACAAGATTTAATCAACTCCAAACAATAAAAAAAATAAAATAAAAAAAGAATTAAAATGAAATCGTAAAAGCTCAAAAAATAAAAAAGAACTAAATAAAATCAAAAATCGAAAAAAGGGGAAATTACCAAATACGGCTAAGCACCATTACCAAAGCTCTCTAATGAAAATTTCGTTGAGTTTGGCATAGAATTGTACACAAGAGAGCGGCAATTGGAGGTGAAAATAAAGGGAGCTTCAACAATGGTTGTAGGAGAGAGAAGATGGAGGTAAGGAGAGTGATGTAAAATAAAATTCGCCATTGAAGAAGCAGATCTATGAGGAGGAAGAGAGAGAGAGAGAGAAAGGGAGAGAGAGAGAAAGAGAGAAAGGGAGAGAGAGAGAAAGAGAGAGAGAGAGAGAGAGAGAGAGAGAGAGAGTGACTGAGTGTGAAATGAGAGAAAAGAGGTGTTTGATGGCTAGGTAAACCCTAATAAAAAGCCAAAGCCAAGTAATGGGCTCCTCTCATCATTTGTGCCACGCTCAACCAGTTGTATCGGGCTCAATATGCCCGTTACATGTAATATATTATCCGCATCGGGCAAATGATGACGGTTACAACTAAATAAGTATTCGTAACGGGCAAAATAGTGTCTGTTACGAATAATTAAGTATTTGTAACGGACACTAATTTGCCCGTTACGAATGAGTAATTATTCGTAACGGACACTATTTTGCCTGTTACGAATATATTTAATGTAACGGGCATAGCTTTGCCCGTTACGAATAGCCTGTTACGAATGAGATTTTTTCCACTAGTGTTGGAACAGGTAAATTGACTGTTTAAAGACATATAGGATGGTTCCGCCCACTCAATTGAATTCCCGGAGGGTATAAAGAACCATGGTAAACATCTCGGCAAATTTTATTTCCGGGCGAAAAAAGGTCAAAAAATTCCAAAATTAAAGGCTATAATCCACGCTTTTTGAGGAATTTTAAGGTTACGGGGCCTGGTGGCGAAAATTCATGAGACCCTATGGGGTACATCTTAGGGTCATATAATGAAATTTGGAACCATATATGACCCTTATATGTTGAAATAAATGTCCGTGGTAGGCTTGAGGTCACGATATCGGTGCAAGTTTGGAACGGGTAAATTGACTATTTAAAGCCATATTGGATGGTTCCACCCACTCAATTGAACTCCCAGAGGGTATTAGGAACCATGGTAAACATCTTAGCATTTTTTATTTTCGGGCAAAAAAAGGTCAAAAAATTCCAAAATCGAAGGCTATATATAATCCATGCATTTTGAGGAATTTTTAGGTTACAGGGCCCGGTGTTGAAAAGTCTTGAGCCCCTAGGAAATACATCTTAGGGTCATATAATGACGTTTGGAACCATATATGACCCTTATATGTTGCCATAAATGTCCGTGGTCGGCTTGAGGTCACGATATCGGTGCAAGTTCGGAACGGGTAAATTGACTATTTAAAGGCATATTGGATGGTTCCACCCACTCAATAAAACTCCCAGAGAGTATTAGGAACCATGGTAAACGTCTCGGCGATATATATTTCCGGGCGAAAAAAGGTCAAAAAATTCCAAAATTAAAGCCTATAATCCACGCTTTTTGAGGAATTTTGAGGATATGGGGCCCGATGGAGAAGAGTCTTGAGACCCTAGGGGATACATCTTAGGGTTATATAATGACGTTTGGAACCATATATGACCCTTATATGTTGCCATTAATGTCTGTGGTAGGCTTGAGGTCACGATATCGGTGAAAGTTTGGAACTGGTAAATTGACTGTTTAAAGGCATATTGAAAGGTTCCACCCACTCAATTGGACCACCGGAGGGTAATAGGATCCATGGTAAACATCTCTGCAATTTTTATTTCCGAGCGAAAAAAGGTCAAAAAATTCCAAAATTAAAGGCTGTAATCCACGCTTTTAGAGGAATTTTAAGGTTATGGGGCCCGGTGGCGAAAAGTCTTGAGACCCTAGGGGATACATCTTAGGGTCATATAATGACGTTTGAAACTATATATGACCATTACATGTTTCCATAAATGTCTGTGGTAGGCTTGAGGTCACGATATCGGTGCAAGTTTAAAACGGGTAAATCGACTATTTAAGGGCATATTAGATGGTTTAACCCACTCAATTGGAATCCCGGAGGGTATTAAAAAACATGGTAAACAACTCGGCAAATTTTATTTCCGGGCGAAAAAAGGTCAAAAAATTCCAAAATTAAAGGCTGTAATCCACGCTTTTTGAGGAATTTTGAGGTTATGGGGCCCGGTGGCGATAAGTCTTGAGACCATATGGGATACATCTTAGGGTCATATAATGACGTTTGGAACCATATATGACCCTGATATGTTGCCATAAATGTCCGCGGTAGGCTTGAGGTCACGATATCGTTGAAAGTTTGAAACGAGTAAATTGACTGTTTAAAGACATATTGGATGGTTCCACCCACTCAATTGGACTCCCGGAGGGTATTAGGAACCGTGGTAAACATCTCGGCAAGTTTTATTCCAGGGCGAAAAAAGGTCAAAAAATTCCAAAATTGAAGGCTATAATCCACGCTTTTTGAGGAATTTTAAGGTTACGAGGCCCGGTGGAGAAAAAGTGTTGAGACCCTAGGGGATACATATTAGGGTCATATAATGACTTTTGGAACCATATATGGCCCTTATATGTTGCCATTAATGTCCGTGGTAGGCTTGAGGTCATGATATCGGTGAAGTTTGGAACTGGTAAATTGACTGTTTAAAGGCATATTGGATGGTTCCACCCAATCAATTGGACTCTCTGAGGGTATTAGGAACCATGTTAAACATCTCGGCAATTTTTATTTCCGGGCGAATCAAGGTCAAAAAATTCCAAAATTGAAGGCTATAATCCACGCTTTTTGAGGAATTTTAAGGTTATGGGGCCTAGTGGCGAAAAGTCTTGAGACCCTAGGAGATATATCTTAGGGTTATATAATGACGTTTGGAACCATATATGACCCTTATATGTTGCCATTAATGTCTGTGGTAGGCTTGAGGTCACGATATCGGTGAAAGTTTGAAACTGGTAAATTTACTGTTTAAAGGCATATTGTATGGTTCCACCCACTCAATTGGACTCCCGGAGGGTATTAGGATCCATGGTAAACATCTCGGCAATTAATTTCCGGGCGAAAAAAAGGTCAAAAAATTCCAAAATTGAAGGCTACAATCCACGCTTTTAGAGGAATTTTGAGGTTACAAGCCTGGTGGCGAAAAGACTTCAGACCCTAGGGGATACATCTTAGGGTCGTATAATGACGTTTGGAATCATATATGACCCTTATATGTTGCCATTAGTGTCCGTGGTAGGCTTGAGGTCACAATATCGGTGAAAGTTTGGAGCGTGTAAATTGACTGTTTAAAGGCATATTGGATGGTTCCACCCACTCAATTGGACTCCCGGAGCGTATTAGGAACCATGTTAAATATCTCGGCAATTTTTATTTCTGGGCAAAAAAAGGTGAAGAAATTCAAAAATTGAAGGATTAATCCACGCGTTTTGTGGAATTTTGAGGTTACGGGGCCCTGTTGCAAAAAGACTTCAGACCCTAAGGGATACATCTTAGGGTCATATAATGACGTTTGAAACCATATATGACCCTTATATGTTGCCATAAATGTCCGTGGTAGGCTTAAGGTCTTGATATTAGTGAAAGTTTGGAACGGGTAAATTGAGTGTTTAAAGGCATATTCGATGGTTCCACCCACTCAATTGGACTCCCGGAGGGTATTAGGAACCATGGTAAACATCTCGGCAATTTTTATTTCCGGGCGAAAAAGGTCAAAAAAATTCCAAAATTGAAAGCTATAATCCACGCATTTTGAGGAATTTGGAGGTTACGGAGCCCGGTGGCGAAAAGTCTTGACACCCTAGAGGATAAATCTTAGGGTCATATAATGTCTTTTGGACCCATATATGACCCTTATATGTTGCCATTAATGTCCGTGGTAGGCTTGAGGTCACTATATCGGTGAAAGTTTTGAACTAGTAAATTGACTGTTTAAAGACATATTGGATGGTTCCACCCACTCAATTGGACTTCCGGAGGGTATTAGGAACCATGGTAAACATCTCGGCAATTGTTATTGCTGGGCGAAAAAAGGTTAAAAAATTCCAAAATTGAAGGCCATAATCCACGCTTTTTGAGGAATTTTGAGGTTACGGGGCCCGGTGGCGAAAAGTCTTGAGACCCTAAGGGATGTATCTTAGGGTCGTATAATGACGTTTGATACCAAATATGACCCTTATATGTTGCCATAAATGTCCGTGGTAGGCTTGAGGTCACGATATCGGTGAATGTTTGGAACGTGTAAATTGACTGTTTAAAGGCATATTGGATGGTTCCACCCACTCAATTGGATTCCCGGAGGGTATGAGGAACCATGGTAACCATCTCGACAATTTTTATTTCCGGGCAAAAAAAGGTCAAAAAATTCCAAAATTGAAGACTATAATCCACGCGTTTTGAGGAATTTTGAGGTTACGCGGCCCGGTGGCGAAAACTCTTGAGACCCTTGGGGAAACGTCTTAGGGTCATATAATGACGTTTGGAACCATATATGACCCTTTTATTTTTCCATAAATGTCCGTGGTAGGCTTGAGGTCTTGATATCGGTGAAAGTTTGGAACGGGTAAATTGACTTTTTAAAGGCATATTGGGTGGTTCCACCCACTCAATTGGACTCCCGGAGGGTATTAGGAACCATGTTAAACATCTCGGCAATTTTTATTTCCTGACGAAAAAAGGTCAAAATATTCCAAAATTAAAGGATATAATTCACGCTTTTTGAGGAATTTTGTGGTTACGGGGCCCGGTGGCGAAAAGTCTTGAGACCCTAGGGGATACATCTTAGGGTCATATAATGACGTTTGGAACTATATATGACCCTTATATGTTGTCATAAATGTCTGTGGTAGGCTTAAGGTCACGATATCGGTGCAAGTTTGGAGCGGGTAAATTGACTGTTTAAAGGCATATTGGATGGTTCCACCCACTCAATTGGACTCCCGGAGCGTAATTGGAGCCATGTTAAATATCTCGGCAATTTTTATTTTTGGGCAAAAAAAGGTGAAAAAATTCAAAAATTGAAGGATTAATCCACCCGTTTTGTGGAATTTTGAGGTTACGGGGCCCTGTTGCAAAAAGACTTGAGACCCTAAGGGATACATCTTAGGGTCATATAATGACATTTGAAACCATATATGACCCTTATATGTTGCCATAAATGTCCGTGGTAGGCTTAAGGTCTTGATATTAGTGAAAGTTTGGAACGGGTAAATTGACTGTTTAAAGGCATATTCGATAGTTCCACCCACTCAATTGAACTCCCGGAGGGTATTAGGAACCATGGTAAACATCTCGGCAATTTTTATTTCCGGGCGAAAAAGGTCAAAAAAATTCCAAAATTGAAAGCTATAATCCACGCATTTTGAGGAATTTGGATGTTACGGAGCCCGGTGGCGAAAAGTCTTGACACCCTAGAGGATAAATCTTAGGGTCATATAATGACTTTTGGACCCCTATATGACCCTTATATGTTGCCATTAATGTCCGTGGTAGGCTTGAGGTCACTATATCGGTGAAAGTTTTGAACTAGTAAATTGACTGTTTAAAGGCATATTGGATGGTTCCACCCACTCAATTGGATTCCCGGAGGGTATTAGGAACCATGGTAAACATCTCGGAAATTTTTATTTTCGGGCAAAAAAAGGTCAAAAAATTCCAAAATTGAAGGCTATAATCCACGCGTTTTGAGGAATTTTGAGGTTACGCGGCCCGGTGGCGAAAAGTCTTGAGACCCTAGGGGATACATCTTAGGGTCATATAATGACGTTTGGAACCATATATGATCCTTATATTTTTCCATAAATGTCCGTGGCAGGCTAAAGGTCTTGATATCGGTGAAAGTTTGGAACGGGTAAATTGACTGTTTAAAGGTATATTGGATGGTTCCACCCACTCAATTGGACTCCCGAAGGGTATTAGGAACCATGGTAAACATCTCAGCAATTTTTATTTCCAGACGAAAAAAGGTCAAAATATTCCAAAATTAAAGGATATAATCCACGTTTTTTGAGGAATTGTGTGGTTACAAGGCCCGGTGGCGAAAAGACTTGAGACCCTAGGGGATACATCTTAGGGTCTTATAATTACGTTTGGAATCATATATGACCCTTATATGTTGCCATTAGTGTCCGTGGTAGGCTTGAGGTCACAATATCGGTGAAAGTTTGGAGCGGGTAAATTGACTGTTTAAAGGCATATTGGATGGTTCCACCCACTCAATTGGACTCCCGGAGCGTATTAGGAACCATGTTAAATATCTCGGCAATTTTTATTTCTGGGCAAAAAAAGGTGAAGAAATTCAAAAATTGAAGGATTAATCCACGCGTTTTGTGGAATTTTGAGGTTACGGGGCCCTGTTGCAAAAAGACTTTAGACCCTAAGGGATACATCTTAGGGTCATATAATAACGTTTGAAACCATATATGACCCTTATATGTTGCCATAAATGTCCGTGGTAGGCTTAAGGTCTTGATATTAGTGAAAGTTTGGAACGGGTAAATTGAGTGTTTAAAGGCATATTCGATGGTTCCACCCACTCAATTGGACTGCCGGAGTGTATTAGGAACCATGGTAAACATCTCGACAATTTTTATTTCCGGGCGAAAAAGGTCAAAAAAATTCCAAAATTGAAAGCTATAATCCACGCATTTTGAGGAATTTGGAGGTTACGGAGCCCGGTGGCGAAAAGTCTTGACACCCTAGAGGATAAATCTTAGGGTCATATAATGTCTTTTGGACCCATATATGACCCTTATATGTTGCCATTAATGTCCGTGGTAGGCTTGAGGTCACTATATCGGTGAAAGTTTTGAACTAGTAAATTGACTGTTTAAAGACATATTGGATGGTTCCACCCACTCAATTGGACTTCCGGAGGGTATTAGGAACCATGGTAAACATCTCGGCAATTGTTATTGCTGGGCGAAAAAAGGTTAAAAAATTCCAAAATTGAAGGCCATAATCCACGCTTTTTGAGGAATTTTGAGGTTACGGGGCCCAGTGGCGAAAAGTCTTGAGACCCTAAGGGATATATCTTAGGGTCGTATAATGACGTTTGATACCAAATATAACCCTTATATGTTGCCATAAATGTCCGTGGTAGGCTTGAGGTCATGATATCGGTGAATGTTTGGAACGTGTAAATTGACTGTTTAAAGGCATATTGGATGGTTCCACCCACTCAATTGGATTCCTGGAGGGTATGAGGAACCATGGTAACCATCTTGACAATTTTTATTTCCGGGCAAAAAAAGGTCAAAAAATTCCAAAATTGAAGACTATAATCCACGCGTTTTGAGGAATTTTGAGGTTACGCGGCCCGGTGGCGAAAACTCTTGAGACCCTTGGGGAAACGTCTTAGGGTCATATAATGACGTTTGGAACCATATATGACCCTTTTATTTTTCCATAAATGTCCGTGATAGGCTTGAGGTCTTGATATCGGTGAAAGTTTGGAACGGGTAAATTGACTTTTTAAAGGCATATTGGGTGGTTCCACCCACTCAATTGGACTCCCGGAGGGTATTAGGAACCATGTTAAACATCTCGGCAATTTTTATTTCCTGACGAAAAAAGGTCAAAATATTCCAAAATTAAAGGATATAATTCACGCTTTTTGAGGAATTTTGTGGTTACGGGGCCCGGTGGCGGAAAGTCTTGAGACCCTAAGGGATACATCTTAGGGTCATATAATGACCTTTGAAACCATATATGACCCTTATATGTTGTCATAAATGTCCATGGTAGGCTTAAGGTCACGATATCGGTGCAAGTTTGGAACGGGTAAATTGACTGTTTAAAGGCATATTGGATGGTTCCACCCACTCAATTGGAATCCCGGTGGGTATTAGGAACCATGGTAAATATCTCGGCAAATTTTATTTCCGGGCGAAAAAAGATCAAAAAATTCCAAAATTGAAGGCTATAATCCACGCTTTTAGAGGAATTTTAAGGTTACGGCTACCAACGGCGAAAAGTCTTTAGACCCAAGGGGATACATCTTAGGGTCATATAATGACGTTTGGAACCATATATGACCCTTATATGTTGCCTTAAATGCCCGTGGTAGGCTTTAGGTCACGATATCAATGATAATTTAGAACGGGTAAATTGACTGTTTAAAGGCATATTGGATGGTTCCACCCACTCAATTAGACTCCCGGAGGGTATTAGGAACCATGGGAAACATCTCGGCGAATTTAATTTTTCGGGCGAAGAAAGGTAAAAAAATTCCAAAATTAAAGGCTATAATCCACGCTTTTTGAGGAATTTTGAGGTTATAGGACCCGGTAGCGAAAAGTCTTGAGACCCTAGGGGATACATCTTAGGGTCATAAAATGACGTTTCGAACCATATATGACCCTTATATGTTGTCCATGGTAAGCTTGAGGTCACGACATCGGTGAAAATTCAGAACGGGTAAATTGACTGTTTAAAGGCATATTGGATGGTTCCATCCACTCAATTGGACTCCCGAAGGGTATTAGGAACCATGGTAAACATCTAGGCGAATTTTATTTCCGGGCGAAAAAAGATCAAAAAATGCCAAAATTAAAGTCTATAATCCACGCTTTTTGAGGAATTTTGAGGTTACGGGGCCCGATGACGAAAAGTCTTGAGACCCTAGGGGATACATCTTAGGGTTATATAATGAAGTTTAGAACCATTTATGACCCTTATAGGTTGTCATAATTGTCCATTGTAGGCTTGAGGTCACGATATCGGTGAAAGTTTGGAACGGGTTAATTGACTGTTTAAAGGCATATTAGATGGTTCCATCCACTCAATTGGACTCCCGGAGGGTATTAGCAACCATGGTAAACATCTCGGCAATTTTTATTTCTGGGCGAAAAAAGGTCAAAAAATTCCCGAATTGAAGACTATAATCCACGCTTTTTGAGGAATTTTGAGGTTACAGGGCCCGGTAGCGAGAAGTCTTGATACCGTAGGGGATACATATTAGGGTCATATAATGATATTTGGAACCATATATGACCCTTATATGTTGTCATAAATGTCCATGTTAGGCTTGAGGTCACGATATTGGTGAAAGTTTGAAACGGGTAAATTGAGTTTTTAAAGGCATATTGGATTGTTCCACCCACTCAATTGGACTCCCGGAGGGTATTAGGAACCATGGTAAACATCTCGGCAATTTTTATTTCCGGGCGAAAAAAGGTCAAAAAATTCAAAAATTGAAGGCTATAATCCACGCTTTTGAGTTATTTTGAGGTTACGGGGCCTGGTGGCGAAAAGTCTTGAAACCCTAGGGGATACATCTTAGGTTCATATAATGACGTTTGGAACCATATATGACCCTTATATGTTGCAATAAATGTCCGTGGTAGGTTTCAGGTCACGATATCGATGTAAGTTTGGAACGGGTAAATTAACTGTTTAAAGGCATATTGGATGGTTCCAACCACTCAATTGGATTTCCGAAGGGTATTAGGAACCATGGTAAACATCTCGACAATTTTTATTTCAGGGCGAAAAAAAGTCAAAAAATTCCAAAATTGAAGGCTATAATCCGTGCTTTTTCGTGGTAGGCTTCAGTTTACGAAATCGGTGCAAATTTGGAACGGGTAAATTGACCGTTTTAAGGCATATTGGATGGTTCCACCCACTCAATTGGACTCCCAGAGGGTATTAAGAACCATTATAAACATCTCGACAATTTTTATTTTCGCGCAAAAAAGGTAAAAAAACGGCTATTTCACCAAATGCCACTGACAAATTTAAAAATTCATCAAATGCCATCGCACTTTTCAGAATTCACCAAATGCCACTCAGTTTTTTAAAAATTCACCGAGTGCCATTAATGACCAACGGCCGTTAACTCCGTTAGTCATTAGGGGTTAATCATGACACATGTCATGATATTATTGGTCCATTTATCTTTATTAATAAAAATTAAAAAAAAAGCTGAAAATAATTAGAAAATAATTATTAAAAAAAAAAACAGAAAATTAAAAATTTTAAAAAAAAACCCCCAAAATTTTCCCAGCCACCCCTACCACCGCCAAACCCTAGCCCCACCCCTCATATCGCCGGAAAACGGCCGGCCACCACCTTAACCACCGAAAGTCGACCGACCGGCCCTTTTGCGCCTCACCTGACCCACCGTCGACCCTTAAAACCACCCACACAAACTTCCCCGACCCTATAAAACCTAAAATTAATCCCAGACCCTAGCCCCACCGCGACCTCAACCACCTTGCCACCCCTGCCACCAACCAGACAAAACCCAGAGCAGCCAGATTTGCCGCGCCGTTCTCCAACTCAGAGCTGCTTTCCAACCCTCCCCTACCTTTTTACCCACCACAACCATTAACGAAATCAAGGTTGTGAAGAGGAGGAGGGCCAAAATCGCCAAGTTTGAAGGAGGTAGCCGGAAAAGGGATTGGGGAAGGGAAGGGGGCTGGGTTCGAGACAGAGAAAGGATTTTGAGGGTTGAGGACTGGGTTTCGTGGCGGTGGAGAGGGAGTTTCGTGGGAGGAGGAGGGGGAGGAACGACGTCGGCGCTGCGAGGGAGCTTCTAGGTGGTCGGCGCTGCGGGAGAGCTTCTTGGGCGGCGTCGGTGCTGTGGGACAAACAAAATCCGGTAGCTGGGACGACGGGAACGGCGGCGGGGAGGGTGGTTATGGCTGATGGGGGTTTTGGCTGGTCGGGGTTTTTGAAATAATTTTGGGGTTTTTTTTAATAATCTGATTTTTTTTTATATTTTCAATTTTTTTATGAATTAAGATTAATAGACCAATTATATCATGACATGTGTCATGATTAACCCCTAATGACTAACGGAGTTAACAGCCGTTGGTCATTAATGGCACTCGGTGAATTTTTTAAAAACTGAGTGGCATTTAGTGAATTTTGAAAAGTGCGATGGCATTTGATGAATTTTTAAATTTGTCAGTGGCATTTGGTGAAATAGCCGAAATCCAAAATTGAAGGCTATAATCCACGCTTTTTGAGCAATTTGAAGGTTACGGGGCCCGGTGGCAAAAAGTCTTGAGACCCTAGGGGATACATCTTAAGGTCATATAATGAAGTTTGGAACCACATTAACCCTTATATGTTGTATAAAATAGCCGTGGTAGGCTTCAGTTTACGAAGTCGGTGCAAATTTGGAATGGGTAAATTGACCGTTTTAAGGCATAATCGATGGTTCCGCCCACTCAATTGGACTCTTGGAGGGTATTAAGAACCATGGTCAACATCTCGGCAATTTTTATTTCTGTGCGAAATAAGGTCAAAAAATTCCAAAATTGAAAGTTATAATCCACGCTTTTTGAGGATTTTTGAGGTTAAGAGGCCCGGTGGCGAAAAGTCTTGAGACCCTTGGGGATACATCTTAGGGTCATATAATGTCCTTTCGAACCATATATGACCATTATATCTTGTCATAAATGTCCGTGGTAGACTTGAGGTCTCGATATCGGTGAATGTTTGGAACGGGTAAATTGACTGTTTAAAGACATATTGGATGGTTCCACCCACTCAATCGGACTCTCGGTGGGTGTATTAGGGTCCATGTTAAGCATCTTGCCATTTTTATTTCTGGGCGAAAAAAGGTCCAAAAATTCCAAAATTGAAGGCTATGATCCACGCTTTATGAAAAATTTTGAGGTTACGGGGCCCGGAGGCGAAAAGTCTTGATACCTTAGGAGGTACATCTTAGGGACATATAATGACGTTTGGAACTATATATGACCCTTATACGTTGAGCAAAATAGCAGTGGTAGGCTTCAGTTTACGAAATCAGTGCAAATTTTGAACGGGTAAATTGACCGTTTTAAGGAATATTGGATGGTTCCGCCCACTCAATTGGACTCCCGGAGGGTATTAGGAACCATGGTCAACATCTCGGCAATTTTTATTTCCGGGCGAAAAAAGGTCAAAAGATTCAAAAATTAAAAGCTATAATCCACACTTTTTGAGGAATTTTGAGGTTACGGGGTCCGGTGGCGAAAAGTCTTGAGACCCTAGGGGATACATCTTAGGGTCAAATAACGACGTTTGGAACTATATATGACCATTATATGTTGCCATAAATGTCTGTGGTAGGCTTGAGGTCACGATATCGGTGCAAGTTTGTAACGGGTAAATTGACCGTTTAAAGGCATATTGGGAGGTTTCACCCACTCAAGTGGACTCCCGGAGTGTATTAGGAACCATCTTAAACATCTCGGCAAGTTTTATTTCCTGGCGAAAAAAGGTAAAAAAATTCTAAAATTGACGGCTATAATCCACGCTTTTTGAGGAATTTTGAGGTTACGGGGCCTGGTGGCGAAAAGTCTTGTGACCCTAGGGGATAATACTTAGGATCATATAACGACGTTTGGAACCATATATGACCCTTATATGTTGCCATAAATGTCCGTGGTAGGCTTGAGGTCACGATATCGGTGCAAGTTCGGAACTGGTAAATTGACTGTTTAAAGGCATATTGGATGTTTCTAACCAATCAATTGGAATCCCGGAGGGTATTAGGAACCATGATAAACATCTCAGCAAATTTTATTTCCGGGCGAAAAAAGGTCAAAAAATTCCAAAATTGAAGGCTATAATCCACGCTTTTTTGAGGAATTTTGAAGTTCGGGGCCTGGTGGGGAAAAGTCTTAAGACCTTAGGGGACATCTTAGGGTCATGACGTTTGGAACCATATATGACCCTTATATGTTGTACAAAATAGCCGTGATAAGCTTCAGTTTACGAAATCGGTGCAAATTTGGAACGGGTAAATTGACCGTTTTAAGTCATATTGGATGATTCCACAAACTCAATTTGACTCCCGGAGGGTATTAGGAACAATTGTAAACCTCTCGGCATTTTTTATTTCCGGGCGAAAAAAGGTCAAAAAATTCCAAAATTGAAGGCTATAATCCACGATTTTTAAGGAATTTTGAGGTTACGGGGCCCAGTGGCGAAAAGTCTTGAGACCTTAGGGGATACATCTTAGGGTCATATAATGACGTTTGGAACCATATATGACCCTTATATATAGTACAAAATAGCCGTGGTAGGCTTCAGTTTACGAAATCGGTGCAAATTTAGAACGGGTAAATTGACCGTTTTAAGGCATATTGGATGGTTCCACCCACTCAATTGGACTCCCGGAGGGTATTATGAACTATGGTAAACATCTCGGCAATTTTTATTTCTGGGTGAAAAAAGGTCAAAAAATTCCAAAATTGAAGGCAATCAACGCTTTTTGAGCAATTTTGAGGTTACGGGGCCCGGAGGCGAAAAGTCTTGATACCATAGGGGATACATCTTAGGGTCATATAATTACGTTTGGAACTATATATGACCCTTATATGTTGCCATAAATGTCCGTGGTAGGCTTGAGGTCATGGTATTGGCGCATCTTTGGAACGGGTAAATTGATTGTTTAAAGGCATATTGGATGGTTCCATCCACTCAATTGGACTCCCGGAGGGTATTAGGATCCATGGTAAACATCTCAGCAACTTTTAATTCCGGGCGAAAAATGGTCAAAAAATTCCAAAATTGAAGGCTATAATCCACGCTTTTTGAGGAATTTTGAGGGTACGGGTTCCGGTGGCAAAAAGTCTTGAGACACTAGGGGATACATCTTAGGGTCATATAATGATGTTTGGAACTATATATGACCCTTATATGTTGCCATAAATGTTTGTGGTAGGCTTGAGGTCTCGATATCGGTGAAAGTTTGGAGCGGGTATATTGACTGTTTAAAGGCATATTGGATGGTTCTACCCACTCAATTGGACTCCCTGAGGGTATTAAGAACCATGGTAAACATCACGTCAATTTTTATTTCCGGGCGAATCAAGGTCCAAAAATTCCAAAATTGAAGGCTATAATCCACGCTTTTAGAGGAATTTTGAGGTTACGGGACCCGGTGGCGAAAATTCTTGAGACCCTAGGGGATACATCTTAGGGTCATATAATTACGTTTGGAACTATACATGACCCTTATATGTTGCCATAAATGTCCGTGGTAGGCTTGAGGTCACGATATCGGTGCAAGTTTGGAACTGGTAAATTGACTATTTAAAGGCATATTAGATGGTTCCACCCACTCAATTGGAATCCCGAAGGGTATTAGGAAACATCGTAACAATCTCGGAAAATTTTATTAACGGGCGAAAAAAGGTCAAAAAATTCCAAAATTGAAGGCTATAATCAACGCTTGTTGAGGAATTTTGAGGTTAAGGGGCCCGGTGGCGATAAGTCTTGAGACCATATGGGATACATCTTAGGGTCATATAATGACATTTGGAACCATATATGACCCTTATATGTTGCCGTAAATGTCCGCGGTAGGCTTGAGGTCTCGATATCGTTGAAAGTTTGGAACGGGTAAATTGACTGTTTAAAGACATATTGGATGGTTCGACCCACTCAATGTGACTCTCGGAGGGTATTAGGAACCATGGTAAACATCTAGACAATTTTTATTTCAAGGCGAAAAAAGGTCAAAAAATTCCAAAATTGAAGGTTATACGCTTTTTTAGGAATTTTGAGGTTACAGGGTCCAGTAGCGAAAAATCTTGATACCATAGGGGATACATCTTAGGGTCATATAATTACGTTTGGAACCATATATGACCCTTATATGTTGCCATAAATGACCGTGGTAGGCTTGAGGTCATGATATCGGCGCATCTTTGGAACGGTTAAATTGATTGTTTAAAGGCATATTGGATGGTTCCATCCACTCAATTGGACTCCCGGAGGGTATTTGGAACCATGGTAAACATCTCGGCAACTTTTATTTCCAGGCGAAAAAAGGTCAACAAATTCCAAATTGAAGGCTATAATCCACGCTTTTTGAGGAATTTTGAGGTTACGGGTCCCGGGGCAAAAAGTCTTGAGGCCCTAGGGGATACATCTTAGGGTCATATAATGACGTTTGGAACTATATATGACACTTATATGTTGCCATAAATGTCCGTGGTAGGCTTGAGGTCTCGATATCGGTGAAAGTTTGGAGCGGGTAAATTGACTTTTTAAAGGCATATTGGATGGTTCCACCCACTCAATTTGACTCCATGAGGGTATTAAGAACCATGGTAAACATCTCGTCAATTTTTATTTCCGGGCGGATCAAGATCCAAAAATTCCAAAATTGAAGGCTATAATCCACGCTTTTAGAGGAATTTTGAGGTTACGGGGCCCGGTGGCGAAAATTCTTGAGACCCTAAGGGATATATCTTAGGGTTATATAATTACGTTTGGAACCATATATGACCCTTAAATGTTGCCATAAATGTCCGTGGTAGGCTTGAGGTCACGATTTCGGTGCAAGTTTGGAACTGGTAAATTGACTATTTAAAGGTATATTAGATGGTTCCACCCACTCAATTGGAATCCCGAAAGGTTTTAGGAAACATGGTAACAATCTCGGCAAATTTTATTTTCGGGCGAAAAAACGTCAAAAAGTTCCAAAATTGAAGGCTATAATCAACGCTTGTTGAGGAATTTTGAGGTTATGGGGCCTGGTGGCGCTAAGTCTTGAGACGATATGGGATACATCTTAGGGTCATATAATGACGTTTGGAACCATATATGACCCTTATATGTTGCCGTAAATGTCCGCGGTAGGCTTGAGGTCACGATATCGTTGAAAGTTTGGAACGGGTAAGTTGACTGTTTAAAGACATATTAGATGGTTCAACCCACTCAATGTCACTCCCGGAGGGTATTAGAAACCATGGTAAACATCTCGGCAATTTTACTTCAGGGCGAAAAAAGGTCAAAAAATTCCAAAATTGAAGGCTATAATCCACGCTTTTTGTGGAATTTTGAGGTTACAAGGCTCGGTGGCGAAAAGTGTTGAGACCCTAGGGGATACATATTAGGGTCATATAATGACTTTTGGAACCATATATGACCCTTATATGTTGCCATTAATGTCCGTGACATGTATGAGGTCACGATATCGGTGAAAGTTTGGAACTGGAAAATTGACTGTTTAAAGGCATATTGGATGGTTCGACCCACTCAATTGGACTCCCTGAGGGTATTAGGAACCATGGTAAACATCTCGGCAATTTTTATTTCCGGTCGAATCAAGGTCCAAAAATTCCAAAATTGAAGGCTATAATCCACGCTTTTTAAGGAATTTTGAGGTTACGGGGTCCAGTGGCGAAAAGTCTTGAGACCCTAGGGGATACATCTTAGGGTTATATAATGACGTTTGGAACCATATATGACCCTTATATGTTTCCATTAATGTTAGTGGTAGGCTTGAGGTCACGATATCGGTGAAAGTTTGGAACAGGTAAACTGACTGTTTAAAGGCATATTGGATGGTTCCACCCACTCAATTGGACTCCCCGAGGGTATTAGGAACCATGGTAAACATCTCGGCAATTTTTATTTCGGGGCAAAAAAGGTCAAAAAATTCTAAAATTGAAGGCTATAATCCTCGCTTTTTCGAGGAATTTTGAGGTTAAGGGGCCCGGTGGCGAAAAGTCTTGAAAGCCTAGGGGACACATCTTAGGGTTATATAATAACGTTTGGAACCATATAGGACCCTTATATGTTGCCATTAATGTCCGTGGTACGCTTGAGGTCACGATATCGGTGCAAGTTTGGAATGGGTAAAATGACTAATAGGCATATTGGATGGTTCCACCTACTCAATTGGACACCCGGAGGGTATTAGGAACCTTGGTAAAGATCTCGGCAATTTTTATTTCCGGGCGAAAAAAGGTCAAAAAATTCCACAATTGAAGGCTATAATCAACGATTTTTGAGGAATTTTGAGGTTACGGGGCCTAGTGGCGAAAAGTCTTGAGACGCTAGGGGATACATCTTAGTGTTATATACTGACGTTTGAAACCATATATTACCCTTATATATTGAAATAAATGTCTGTGGTAGGCTTGAGTTCACGATATCGGTGCAAGTTTGGAACGGGTAAATTGATTGTTTAAAGGCATATTGGATGGTTCCACCCAATCAACTCGACTCCTAGAGGGTATTAGGAACCATGGTAAACATCTCGGTATTTTATTTCCGGGCGAAAAAAGGTCAAAAAATTCCAAAATTGAAGGCTATAATCCACGCTTTTTTAGGAATTTTGAGGTTATGGGGCCTAGTGGCGAAGAGTCTTTAGAGCGTATGGGATACATCTAAGGGTCATATAGTGACGTTTGGGACCATATATGACCCTTGTATGTTGCCATTAATGTCCGTGGTAGGCTTGAGATCACGATATCGGTGAAAGTTTGGAACGGGTAAATAAACTGTTTAAAGGCATATTGGATGGTTCCATCTACTCAATTGGACTCCCGGAGGGTAATAGGAACTATGGTAAACATCTCGGCAACTTTTATTTCCGGGCGAAAAAAGGTTAAAAAAATTCCAAAATTGAAGGCTATATCCACGCTTTTTGAGGAATTTTGAGGTTACGGGGCCCAGTGGCGAAAATTCTTGAGACCCTAGGGGATACATCTTAGGGTTGTATAATGACGTTTGGAACCATATATGACCCTTATATGTTGCCATTAATGTCTGTGGTAGGCTTGAGGTCACGATATCGGTGAAAGTTTCGAACTGGTAAATTGAGTGTTTAAAGGCATATTGGATGGTTCCACCCACTCAATTGGACTCCTGGAGGGTATTAGGAAACATGGTAAACATCTCGGCAAATTTTATTTTCGGGCGAATAAAGGTAAAAAAATTCTAAAACTGAAGGCTATAATCCATGCTTTTTTTGAGGAATTTTGAGGTTTTGGGGCCCGGTGGCGATAAGTCTTGAGACCATATGGGATGCATCTTAGGTTTATATAATGATGTTTGGAACCATATATGACACTTATATGTTTCCATAAATGTCCGCGGTAGGCTTGAGGTCACGATATCGTTGAAAGTTTGGAACGGGTAAATTGACTGTTTAAAGACATATTGGATGGTTCTACCAACTCAATTTGACTCCCGGAGGGTAATAGGAACCATGGTAAACATCTCGGCAACTTTTATTTCCGGGCGAAAAATGGTTAAAAAATTCCAAAATTGAAGGCTATAATCCACACTTTTTGAGGAATTTTGAGGTTACGGCGCCGAGTGGCGAAAAGACTTTAGACCCTAGGGGATACATCTTAGGTTTGTATAATGACGTTTAAAAACATATATGACCCTTATATGTTGCCATTAATGTCTGTGGTAGCCTTGAGGTCACGATATCGGTGAAAGTTTGGAACTGGCAAATTGAGTGTTTAAAGGCATATTGGATGGTTCCACCCACTCAATTGGACTCCTGGAGGGTATTAGGAAACATGGTAAACATCTTGGCAAATTTTATTTCCGGGCGAAAAAAGGTAAAAAAATTCAAAAATTAAAGGTTATAATCCATGCTTTTTGAGGAATTTTGAGGTTTTGGGGCCCGGTGGCGATAAGTCTTTAGACCATATGGGATGCATCTTAGGTTCATATATTGATGTTTGGAACCATATATGACACTTATATGTTGCCATAAATGTCCGCGGTAGACTTGAGGTCACGATATCGTTGAATGTTTGGAATGGGTAAATTGACTGTTTAAAGACATATTGGATGGTTCCACCAACTCAATTGGACTCCCAGAGGATATTAGGAACCATGGTAAACATCTTGGCAATTTTTATTACAGGGCGAAAAAAGTCAAAAAATTCCAAAATTGAAGCCTATAATCCACGCTTTTTGAGGAATTTTGAGGTTACGGGGCCTGGTGGCGAAAAGTGTTGAGACCATAGGGGATACATATTAGGGTCATATAATGACCATTAATGTCCGTGGTAGGCTTGAGGTCACGATATCGATGAAAGTTTTGAACTAGTAAATTGATTGTTTAAAGGCATATTGGATGTTTCCACCCACTCAATTGGACTCTCGGAGGGTATTAGGAACCATGGTAAACTTCTCGGCAATTTTTATTTCCAGGCGAAAAAAGGTCAAAAAATTCCAAAGTTAAAGGATATAATCCACGCTTTTTGAAGAATTTTGAGGTTACGGGGCCCGGTGGAGAAAATTCTTGAGACCCTAGGGGATACATCTTAGGGTCATATAATGACGTTTGGAACCATATATGACCCTTATATGTTGTCATAAATGTCCATGGTAGGCTTAAGGTCACGATATCGGTGCATGTTTGGAACGGGTAAATTGACTGTTCAAAGGCATATTAGATGGTTCCACCCACTCAATTAGAATCCCGGTGGGTATTAGGAACCATGGTAAACATCTCGACATTTTTTTTCCTGGGCGAACAAAGGTCAAAATATTCCAAAATTGAAGGCTATCCACGCTTTTTGAGGAATTTTGAGGTTATGGGGCCCGGTGGCGAAAAGTCTTGGGACCCTAAGGGATACATCTTAGGGTCATATAATGACATTTGATACCATATATGACCCTTATATGTTGCCATAAATGTCCGTGGTAGGCTTGAGGTCACGATATCGGTGAAAGTTTGGAACGGGTAAATTGACTGTTTAAAGGCATATTGGATGGTTCCACCCACTCAATTGGACTCCTGGAGGGTATTAGGAACCATGGTAAACTTCTCGGCAATTTTTATTTCCAGGCGAAAAAAGGTCAAAAAATTCCAAAGTTAAATGATATAATCCACACTTTTTGAAGAATTTTGAGGTTACGGGGCCCGGTGGAGAAAAGTCTTGAGACCCTAGGGGATACATATTAGGGTCATATAATGACGTTTGGAACCATATATGACCCTTATATGTTGTTATATATGTCCATGGTAGGCTTAAGGTCACGATATCGGTGCATGTTTGGAACGGGTAAATTGACTGTTTAAAGGCATATTAGATGGTTCCACCCACTCAATTGGAATCCCGGTGGGTATTAGGAACCATGGTAAACATCTAGGCAAATTTTATTTCCGGGCGAAAAAAGGTCAAAAAATTCCTAAATTGAAGGCTATAATCCACGCTTTTAGAGGAATTTTTTTGGTTACGGATCCCGACGGCGAAAAGTTTTGAGACCCTAGGGGATACATCTTAGGGTCATATAATGACGTTTGGAACCATATATGACCCTTATATGTTGCCATAGATGTCCGTGGTAGGCTTTAGGTCACGATATTGGTGAAAATTCGGATCGCGTAAATTGACTGTTTAAAGGCATATTGGATGGTTCCACCGACTCATTTAGACTCCCGAAGGGAATTAGGAACCATGGTAAACAACTCGGCGAATTTTATTTTCGGGCGAAAAAAGGTCAAAAAATTCCAAAATTGTAGGTTATAATCCACGCTTTTTGAGGAATTTCGAGGTTACAGGGCTTGGTAGCGAAAAGTCTTGAGACCCTAGGAGATACATCTTAGGGTCATATAATGACGTTTGGAACTATATATGACCCATATATGTTGTCAGAAATTTCCATGGTAGGCTTGAGGTCACGATATCGGTGAAAGTTTGGAACGGGTAAATTGACTGTTTAAAGGCATATTGGATGGTTCCATCCACTCAATTGGACTCCCGGGGGGTATTAGGAACCATGGTAAACATCTCGGCTAATTTTATTTCCGGGCGAAAAAAGGTCAAAAAATTCCAAAATTGAAGGCTATAATCCACGCGTTTTGAAGAATTTTTAGGTTACAGGGTCCGGTGACAAAAAGTCTTGACACCCTAGGGGATACATCTTAGGGTCATCTAATGACGTTTGGAATTATATATGACCCATATAGGTTGTCATAAATGTCCATGGTAGGCTTGATGTCACGATATCGGTGCAAGTTTGGAACGGATAAATTGACTGTTTAAAGGCATATTGGATGGTTCCACCCAATCAACTTGACCCCCGGAGGGTATTAGAAACCATGGTAAATATCTTAACAATTTTTATTTCCTGGCGAAAAAAGGTGAAAACATTCAAAAATTGAAGGCAATAATCCACGCTTTTTGAGGAATTTTGAGGTTACGGGTCCCGGTGGCGAAACGTCTTGAGACCTTAGGGGATACATCTTAGGGTCATATAATGACTTTTGGAACCATATATGACCCTTATATGTTGCCATAAATGTCCGTGGTAGGCTTGAGGTAACGATATCGATGAAAGTTTGGAACGGGTAAATTGACTGTTTAAAGGCATATTGGATGGTTCCACCCACTCAATTGGACTCCCGGAGGATATTAGGAACCATGGTAAACATCTCGGCAATTTTTATTTCCAGGCGAAAAAAGGTCAAAAAATTCCAAAATTAAAGGATATAATCCACACTTTTTGAAGAATTTTGAGGTTATGGGGCCCGGTGGAGAAAAGTCTTGAGACCCTAGGGGATACATCTTAGGGTCATATAATGACGTTTGGAACCATATATGACCCTTATATGTTGTCATAAATGTCCATAGGAGGCTTAAGGTCACGATATCGGTGCATGTTTGGAACGTGTAAATTGACTGTTTAAAGGCATATTAGATGGTTCCACCCTTTCAATTGGAATCCTGGTAGGTATTAGGAACCATTGTAAACATCTCGGCAAATTTTATTTCCGGGCGAAAAAAGGTCAAAAAATTCCTAAATTGAAGGCTATAATCCACGCTTTTAGAGGAATTTTTAGGGTACGGGTCCCGACGGCGAAAAGTCTTGAGACCCTAGCGGATACATCTTAGGGCTTATAATGACGTTTGGAACCATATATGACCCTTATATGTTGCCATAAATGTCCGTGGTAGGCTTTAGGTCGCGATATCGGTGAAAATTTGGAACGGGTAAATTGACTGTTTAAAGGCATATTGGATGGTTCCACCCACTCATTTAGATAGGAACAATGGTAAACAACTGAGCATTTTCGGGCGAAAAAAAAGTCAAAAAATTCCAAAATTAAAGGTTATAATCCACGCTTTTTGAGGAATTTTGAGGTTACAGGGCCGGGTAGCGAAAAGTCTTGAGACCCTAGGAGATACATCTCAGGGTCATATAATGACGTTTGGAACCATATATGACCCTTATATGTTGTCATAAATGTCCGTGGTAAGCTTGGGGTCACGATATCGGTGAAAGTTTGGAACGGGTAAATTGACTGTTTAAAGGCATATTGGATGGTTCCATCCACTCAATTGAACTCCCGGAGGGTATTAGGAACCATGGTAAACATCTCGGCTTATTTTATTTCCGGGTGAAAAAAGGTCAAAAATTCCAAAATTGAAGGCTATAATCCACGCTTTTTGAAGAATTTTTAGGTTACGGGGTCCAGTGACGAAAAGTCTTGACACCCTAGGGGATACATCTTAGGGTCATATAATGACGTTTGGAATTATATATGACCCTTATAGGATGTCATAAATGTCCATGGTAGGCTTGAGGTCACGATATCGGTGCAAGTTTGGAACGGGTAAATTGACAGTTTAAAGGCATATTGGATGGTTCCACCCAATCAACTGGACCCCCGGAGGGTATTAGAAACCATGGTAAATATCTTGGCAATTTTTATTTCCTGGCGAAAAAAGGTGAAAACATTCAAAAATTGAAGGCAATAATCCACGCTTTTTGAGCAATTTTGAGGTTACGGGTCCCGGTGGAGAAAAGTCTTGAGACCTTAGGGGATACATCTTAGGGTCATATAATGACGTTTGATACCATATATGACCCTTATATGTTGCCATAAATGTTCGTGGTAGGCTTGTGGTCACGATATCGGTGCAAGTTTGGAACGGGTAAATTGATAGTTAAAAGGCATATTGGATTGTTCCACCCACTCAATTGGACTCCCGGAGGGTATTAGGAACCATGGTCAACATATTGGCAATTTTTTATTTCGGGGCGAAAAAAGGAAAAAAAATTTAAAAATTGAAGGCTATAATCCACGCTTTTTGAGGAATTTTGAAGTTACGGGGCCTGGAGGCGAAAAGTCTTGCGACCCCTAGGGGATATATCTTAGGGTCATATAATGACGTTTGGAACCATATATGACCCTTATATGTTGTCATAAATGTCCATGGTAGGCTTAAGGTCACGATATAGGTGCAAGTTTGGAACGGGTAAATTGACTGTTTAAAGGCATATTAGATGGTTACACCCACTCAATTGGAATCCCGGTGGGTATTAGGAACCATGGTAAACATTTCGGCAAATTTTATTTCCGGGCGAAAAAAGGTCAAAAAATTCCTAAATTGAAGGCTATAATCCACGATTTTAGAGAAATTTTTAGGTTATGGGTCCCGACGGCGAAAAGTCTTGAGACCCTAGGGGATACATCTTAGGGCTTATAATGACGTATGGAACCATATAGGACCCTTATATGTTGCCATAAATGTCCGAGGTAGGCTTGAGGTCCCGATATAGGTGAAAGTTTAAAACGGGTAAATTGACTGTTTAACGGCATATTGGATGGTTCCACCCTCTGAATTGGACTCCCGGAGGGTATTAAGAACCATGGTAAACAACTAGGTGAATTTTATTCTCGGGCGAAAAAAGGTCAAAAAATTCCAAAATTAAAGGCTATAATCCACGCTTTTTAAGGAATTTTGAGGTTACAGGTCCTGGTAGCGAAAAGTCTTGAGACCCTAGAAGATACATCTTAGGGTCATATAATTACGTTTGGAACCATATATGACCCTTATATGTTGTCATAAATGTCCATGGTAGGCTTGAGGTCACGATATCGGTGAAATTTTGGAACGGGTAAATTGACTGTTTAAAGGCATATTGGATGGTTCCACCCACTCAATTAGACTCCTGGAAGGTATTAGGAACCATGGTAAACATCTCGGCAATTTTTATTTCCAGGCGAAAAAAGGTCAAAAAATTCCAAAATTAAAGGATATAATCCACGCTTTTTGATGAATTTTGAGGTTACGGGGCCCGGTGGAGAAATGTCTTGAGACCCTAGTGGATACATCTTAGGGTCATATAATGACGTTTGGAACCATATATGACCCTTATATGTTATCATAAATGTCCATGGTAGGCTTAAGGTCACGATATCGGTGCAAGTTTGGAACGGGTAAATTGACTGTTTAAAGGCATATTAGATGGTTCCACCCACTCAATTGGAATCCCGGTGGGTATTAGGAACCAAGGTTAACATCTCGGCAAATTTTATTTCTGGGCGAAAAAAGGTCAAAAAATTCCTAAATTGAAAGCTATAATCCACGATTTTAGAGGAATTTTTAGGTTACGGTTCCCGACGGCGAAAAGTCTTGAGACACTAGGGGATACATCTTAGGGCTTATAATGACGTATGGAACCATATAGGACCCTTATATGTTGCCATAAATGTCCGAGGTAGGCTTGAGGTCCCGATATAGGTGAAAGTTTAGAACGGGTAAATTGACTGTTTAAAAGCATATTGGATGGTTCCACCCTCTGAATTGGACACCCGGAGGGTATTAATAACCATGGTAAACAACTCGGTGAATTTTATTTTCGGGCGAAAAAAGGTCAAAAAATTCCAAAATTAAAGGCTATAAAATCCACGCTTTTTGGGGAATTTTGAGGTTACAGGGCCTGGTAGCGAAAAGTCTTGAGACCCTAGGAGATACATCTTAGGGTCATATAATTACGTTTGGAACCATATATGACCCTTATATGTTGTCATAAATGTCCATGGTAGGCTTGAGGTCACGATATCGGTGAAAGTTTGGAACGGGTAAATTTTCTGTTTAAAGACATATTGGATGGTTCCATCCACTCAATTGGACTCCTGGAGGGTATTAGGTACCATGGTAAACATCTCGGCTAATTTTATTTCCGGGTGAAAAAAGGTCAAAAAATTTCAAAATTGAAGGTTGTAATCCACGCTTTTTGAAGAATTTTTAGGTTACGGGGCCCGGTGACGAAAAGTCTTGACACCGTAGGGGATACATCTTAGGGTCATATAATGACGTTTGGAATTATATATGACCCTTATAGGTTGTCATAAATGTCCATGGTAGGCTTGAGGTCACGATATTGGTGAAAGAGTGGAACGGGTTAATTGACTATTTAAAGGCATATTTGATGGTTGCATCCACTCAATTGGACTCCCGGAGGAAATTAGGAACCATGGTAAATATCTCGGCAATTTTTATTTCTGGGCGAAAAAAAGTCAAAAATTCCCAAATTGAAGGCTATAATCCACGCTTTTTGAGGAATTTTGAGGTTACAAGGCCCGATAGCGAAAAGTCTTGATACCGTAGAGGATACATCTTAGGGTCATATAATGACATTAGGAACTATATATGACCCTTATATGTTGCCATAAATGTCCGTGGTAGGCTTGAGGTCACGATATCGGTGCAAGTATCGAATGGGTAGATTGACTGGTAATGGTATATTGGATGGTTCCACCCACTCAATTGGACTCCTGGAGGGTATTAGGAACATGGGTAAACATCACGGCAATTTTTATTTCCGGTCGAAAAAGGGTCAGAAAATTCCAAAATTGAAGGTTATAATCCATGCTTTTTGAGGTTACGGGGCCATGTGGTGAAAAGTCTTGAGACCCTAGGGGATACATCTTAGGGTCATATAATGACGCTTGGAACCATATATGACCCTTATATGTTGCCATAAATGTCCGTGGTAGGCTTGATGTCACGATATCGGTGCAAGTTTGGAACGGGTAAATTGACTGTTAAAAGGCATATTGGATGGTTCCACCCACTCAATTGGACTCCCGGAGGGTATTGGGATCCATGGTAAACATCTCGGCAATTTTTATTTCCGGGCGAAAAAAGGTCAAAAAATCCCAAAATTGAAGGTTATAATCCATGCTTTTTGAGGAATTTTGAGATCACGGGGCCCTGTGGCGAAAAGTCTTGAGACCCTAGGGGATACATCTTAGGGTCATATAATGACATGTGGAACCATATATGACCCTTAAATGTTGCCATAAATGTCCCTGGTAGGTTTGAGGTCAAGATATCGATGCAAGTTTGGAACGGGTAAATTGACTGTTTAAAGGCATATTGGATGGTTCCACCCACTCAATTAGACTCCCGGAGGGTATTAGGAACCATGGTAAACATCTCGACATTTTTTTTCCTGGGCGAACAAAGGTCAAAATATTCCAAAATTGAAGGCTATATTCCACGATTTTTGAGGAAATTTAAGGTTGTCGGGCCCGGTGGCGAAAAGTCTTGAGAACCCTAGGGGATACATTTTATGGTCATATCGTGACGTTTGGAGGCGATAATTGACTCTTTAATGGCATATTGGATGGTTCCACCCACTCAATTGGACTCCGGGAGGGTATTAGGAACCATGGTAAATGTTTCGACAATTTTTATTTCCAGGCGAAAAAAGATTAAAAAATTCCAAATTTGAAGGCAATAATCCACGCTTTTTGAGGAATTTGAGGTTACGGGGCCACAAGGCTAAAAGTCGTGAGACCGTAAAGGATACATCTTACGGTCATATAATGACGTTTGGATTCATATATTACCATTATATGATGCCACAAATGTCCGTGGTAGGCCTAAGGTCACATTATCGGTGCAAGTTTAGAACTGGTAAATTGACTGTTTAAAGGCATATTAGATTGTTCCACCCACTCAAATATTCTCTCGGAGGGTATTAGGAACCATGGTAAATATCTCGGCAATTTTTATTTCCGGGCGAAAACGGGTAAAAAAATTCCAAAATTGAAGGCTTTTATTTCCAGGCAAATAAAGGTTAAAACTTCCAAAATTGAATGCTATCCACGCTTTTTGTGGAATTTTGAGGTTACGGGGCCCGAAGGCGAAAAGTCTTGAGACCCAAGGGGATACATTTTAGAGTGATATAATGACGTTTGGAACAATATATGACCATTATATGTTGCCATAAATGTCCGTGGTAGGTTTGAGGTCACGATATTGGTGCAACTTTAGAATGGTAAATTGACTGTTTAAAGGTGTATTGGATGGTTCCACCCACTCAATTGGACACCCAGAGGGTATTAGGATCCATGGTTAACATCTCGGCATTTATTATTTTCGGACGAAAAAAGGTCAATAAATTCCTACATTGAAGGCTTAATACACGCTTTTTGTGGAATTTTGAGGTTTCGAAGCTCGTTGGCGAAAAGTCTTGAGACCCTAGGGGATACATCATAGGGTCATATAATGACGTTTGAAACCATATATGACCCTTATATGTTGCCACAAATGTCTGTGGTAGAATTGAGGTCACGGTATCGGTGCAAGTTTGGAACGGGTAAATTGACTATTTAAACGCATATTTGATGGTTCCACCCACTCAATTTGAACCCCAAAGGGTATTAGGAACCATGGTAAACATCTCACTAATTTTTATTTCCGGGCGGAAAAAGGTCAAGAATTCAAAAATCGAAGGCCATAATCCACGCTTTTTGAGGAATTTTGAGGTTACGGGGCCCGGTGGCGAAAATTCTGTAGACCCTAGGGGATACATCTTAAGGTCATATAATGACGTTTAGAACCATATATGACCCTATATGTTGTCATAAATATCCGTGGTAGGCTTGAGGACACGATATCGGTGCAAGTTTGGAACGGGTAAATTGACTTTTTAAAGGCATATTGGATGGTTTCACCCACTCAATTGGACTCCTGGAGGGTATTAGGAACCCTGGTAAACATCTCGACAATTTTTATTTCCGGGCGAAAAAAGTTAAAAAAATTCCAAAATTGAAGGCTATATAATCAACGCTTTTTTAGAAATTTTGAGGTTACGGGGCCCGGTGGCGAAAAGTCTTGAGACCCTAGGGGATATATCTTAGGGTCATATAATGACGTTTGGAACCATATATGACCCTTATATGTTGCCATAAATGTCCGTGTTAGGCTAGATGTCACGATATCGGTGCAAGTTTGGAACTGGTAAATTGACTTTTTAAAGGCATATTGGATGGTTCCACCCACTCAATTGGACTCCCGGAGGGTATTGGGAACCATGGTAAACATCTCGTCATCTCGGCAATTTTTATTTCTGGGCGAAAAAAGGTCAAAAAATTCCAAAATTGAAGGCTATAATACACGCTTTTAGAGGAATTTTGAGGTTTCGGGGCCCGATGGAAAAAAGTCTTGAGACCCTAGGGGATAAATCTTATGGTCATATAATGACTTTTGAAACCATATATGACACTTATATGTTGCCATAAATGTCCGTGGTAGGCTTGAGGTCACGATATCGGTGCAAGTTTGGAACGGGTAATTGACTGTTTAATGGCATATTTGATGGGTCCACCTGTTTTGGGTGTTTTTGTCCCTCGGGAGAGTTACAGATCGAAGAATGGTCCGGTGCGGCCTGTACCTGCAAGTCAAACGGAGACACCAGTTGGTAGGTGCTCCGCCTCCGACGGTCAAGTTAGTAACTTTAAAGGAGAGAAAAAAGGTGGGAAATTTAGGTGGGGATCTGCTCGGATTCCAAGCTCTGTTGTCTCTATCAAAGGGAGAGTTTGTATTAAATGGAAAAACATGCCCTCCAAAAGAGGGGAATATCTCTATTTATAGGGTCCTTGGGAATTGTGCCTCTGATTAGGTCACCGAACCCTAATCTGTGGTGGGCTGCACCGTTTTATGGCTTTCCCGGTATTTGGGCCAGAAGGCCGTCATCCTCCAAATATCTGGGATGACACGTGTCAAGCAGGGATAGATCCACTTTGGACCACCCTAGGGCTGACACGTTACCCTCTGGTTGGTCCACATGGTGGGGTAAAATTACCCTAAACATTTTCCCCTCACAAATGTGACGTCGCGCGCCACGTGGCATCTGTGACGCACGTCGCTCTCTGATTGGTGGTAATTTTAACGCCAAAACTTTACAGTTCACCATCTGAGTAAATTACAGGAATACCCCTTAATTTACCCCCTTTATATAGCGGTTTACCCTCATTATTTTTGTACGTTTCACAAAAATTTTTAGAGAAAACTTAGAGAGAATCTTGAAAGTGAGAGCAGAAGTCATCCGTCTGAGTCAAGCGCAAGTTAAGAAAACTCTTTCTTCTTAACTTAGGCAGACCTGTCTACCTTCAGATATCAAATCTAAAGGTACCGTCTTTGACTCTCTCAGCTCTCTTTCATTTTACCGCTTGTACATATTTCTTGTAATAAATGGTTCATCACCAACACACATGGCACAACCTAGGTTAGAATCCAGCCGTTCACCAGGGACGGCTGAGTCTAGGACTGGTAGTGCCGTCTTAAGGTGTTGGGACCACCCTCATGCTTGGATTTCGACCATTTGCGCGTCTGTGCAGGACACAATGGCTCGGACTATGCAGACGGTACGGGATCCAAATTATAAGAGCGAAGGCTCAGGCGGCCAAACGCCTGAGGGAGAGACGTTTGGCTCAGAACACTAGACGTCTCCGTTGAGATCCCCTCCGCGTGGCCCCCCAACTCCTCTAGACTCGTTTTTGGACGAGTGCGACCAAGGCGGTGAGGAGGCCACCTCAGCTTTTGTCTCCCAATCTGGAGAGGAGACGGGGAGTGGATTTACGGTCTCCTCTTCTGAGAGCAGCGATGATCATCCCTCGCTAAAGGATAGCGAGGAAGAAGAGAGGAAGAAATGGAACGAGAAAGACGATCCCTACAAGATCCAGGTCTCCATCAAAGACAGGGACCTTATGGAAAGAAGCCTTGAAATTTTTTTGAAAGTGCACCCAATGGGAGACGGGTGGAAAATAAGAGTTCCTCCTCCAGACGGCACCATCTCTTGGGAAGATACTGAACAAAACGCCAACGGCTACTTCGGCTGTTACGAGGCGGCGTTTAAGGCTGGTCTGCGCTTCCCCCTTCACTAGGCGGTGAAGGCAATCTTGAGAGGCTACGGCCTCGGAGTCTGGAAACTTACCCCCAATTCTTGGGCAAACATTCTAGGGTATGTTGCCGCTTGTGAATTAACAGGCGTTCCAGTCACTAGCTAGACGGTGTTGACCGTCTAGGTACATAGTCGTACATTAACAGGCGTTCCAGTCACTAGCTAGACGGTGTTGACCGTCTAGGTAGAGATTGCATAGCCATTGCACAACTATTTTACCCCAAACAAGGATGTATGCAATTTAAAACGAAAAATTGCTAAGTAAGAACTTTAGTCGGTCGCCGAGTGATGTCATTGGACATCCGGGTTCCAAAACTTGGTCGTTCCTTAGATGGTTTAGGTCAGACGGCTATGGATGGCTGATTTAGCCGTCCAATTGTGGCCGCCTGAATTGGTACGTAGAGTAAGCAGGTTGGCTTCTCTCTGCGACGATTGCACCCGGAGGGGTATCGCCGGACGCCTTGGTCCATGTTAGGACAGGCAAATTTAAGGGAAAAGCAGCCATCCGGCCATTGGCCTCTGGTCTTGTTTGAGACCGCTTGTATAGCCACTAAGCGGTTTTGTGCTTAACTTAATAATCTGGCCATTGGCCTCTCGTTAGACAGACGTTAATTCATTTTCCAAGTGACAAACTTAGAGAAATAAACAAGTGACCCGTCTGAGCTTTAGACAGAGTACAAGACAAACAAAACAAAAGTGAAAACAAAAGGCAATTTCTCATTAATTTACTTCTTGTTTACAAAAATTACAAATCTTAGAAGTAGTACTGTAGACACCTAAAAATGTCTCCCCAAAACCAAACCCGATGATGAACAACCTTTCACCGCCATTATTGGTCGGGTTCAGTATTTAATCCCGAGAGTGCTTAAAAATCATATTTAATTAAATTCGTATTTCTACATAGTCCATGGATCAGTCTTGGTGTTTAGTAAAAAGCATAGTTTAAATTCCAGCCCAAACCCTTTTTTATTTTATTGTTTTATTATTTATTTTTGGCCCATAGCTTTTATTTATTTCTTTTTAATTATTTTAGCCCAATTTTAATAAATCAGAAAAATGGCCCGAAATTATCAATCGGCACCTAAAATGCTGAATGAAATTAGGGTTAAAAATGAATTTAGACGGAAAAAAGGACAAACTGTCCCGTGTCACGGCAAGAAATCCCGCGCCACGGGAATCTTTCCCGTCTGACGGCAAAGAATCCCGTGTCACGGGAGATCTGATGTGACACGGGTACAGTAGGTGTCCCTTCCGCGTAAACCCTAACGCGTTTTCTTCCCCCGTGTGCTAAAAATTATCCCGTGTCACACAAAAGTGCATCGTGTCACGGGATTCTCTCCCGTCTGACGGGGAAGTTTACCGTGTCACGGTACTGATGTGTGTCATAAATGGCACACATTTGATGAGTATTTAGGTCCTTTTTGTCCTCTTTTCATTGCTTTCTTGCTCTATAAATGCTCGGTTTTATGCTTTCTCTCTCTTTTCTACCTTTGTTCTCTTATTTTACGGCTTTTGAGCATTTCTATGGTTTTATAGTATTTTCTCTTTTATTTCTTTTATTTTCGTTATTTTAATTGTTTTCTCTTTATTTTAGATTTTATAGAATTAGTTTTATCTTTATTTTATTTTATTTGATTTTTATTTTTATTTCATTTTCCTTTACTTTATTTTATTTTCATTTTATTTTATTTTTCCTTTCTTTTATTATTTTATTTTTATTTTACTTCTTTTACTTTTATTTATCGGTTTTAGTTTTACTTTACTTTATTTTTATTCCTCGGTTTTTTGTGCGTTTGTAGGTGTTGGTTCGAAGTCCAAATTGATGATAGCTACTGCATACTTTGACCTTCATCACCATCATGGTGATGATAGTGAGATGATGGTGATGGTGATGAAAGGAGGCAGCAACTCCTCCCTTTTCTTCCTCTGCCTTCCCCTGTTCCAGCCCCTGCCCTTCACGCACACCACAACAGCAACAGCAACATCAAATTCAACAGCAACATCAACTCCATCTCCATCTCCACCACCACGCAACACACAACACACACGCAGCCACCACCATCTGCAGCCACGCACCAGCCCACGCAACTCCCTGCCCCCGCAACAACACCAGCCACTGCCCCTGCTCCATCTCCAGCCAGCCACTAATTGCAGCAGCTCCGCCTCACCTCCGCAACCCGCAATTAACTCCAGCCTCCCTGCTGCCCCTTCTCTGCCGCGGCAAATTACACCACCATTTGCGCCACCTTCGCCATCTGCTACCTCGAATTGCGCCATCAATTTAGCCACCAATCAACTCCCGCAAACTGCCTACCTTCCTCCGCAACCTCCTATTGCGCCACCAGCAATTAATCAGCAACATCATCCCCTTCGCAGCTCAGCCTTTATTCATACCTCAACGAGTGCGGGCGCACATTCTATGAATGCGGCCGCACACAGCTGGATATGATTTTGGGCCGTTGATTGATGATGATGAATGGTTGTGAGCAGCGTGATGATGTGCTTGAGGACGGTGAGAAGCAGGAGATTAATCCCCTTTTGAGGAGCAGCAAAAATCGAATCTGTTTCCTCTTTATTTCGTTGATTTTTCATTTTCTTTTTTATTCTTTTAATTTTCCTTTCCTTTTCTTTTATTATTTTATTTTATTTTCTTTTCTTTTCTTTTCCTTTTCCTTTTATTTTCTTTTCTACTTTTACTTCTTTAATCCTTGTATAATATAAATACCCATTTTTGGGTAGAGAGAAAAACAATTAGAATTAGAATTACAATTAGATTTTTAGATCATTTTTCTTAGCTTAGTTGAGAGCTTCTCTCTCTAGTTTAGGGTTAATTTTAGGAGTAGATTTTAGAGAGAGAAAGTGAGGAATTTCAATGGTGATTGAGAGATTGAAGATTCAAATGTGACAATTGTATTGAAGATTTACTCTATCATCAATGAGCATTTCTAAACTCTATCTCATTTATTGCTTTGTTTAATTTTCATTGTTTTGATTGATTGATTTGATTGGAATTTTGGTGAATTGATGATTGATTTTGGATATTCATGTTTGAATTGGTAGAATTGATGATCATGTTTGAGTAGTTGTTTAGTTAGGGATTTGGTGAAGCTTATGATGTAATGAATTGATGTAAATTGGGGATAATTGATGGAGTTGATGATGTGATTAAACTTGGTTAATTGATCATGTGCATGTGTGTGATTAATTAGAGAGTAGCTAACTTTGATTATTGCACTAGATTGCATTGTAAGTTCACATTGATACGGACCATTGATTTGTGGCTTGCATTTACACGATTGAGGTGTCTTGTGATGTTTCCTAGCTAGAGTTTATCGTAGTTGACGCTAGTTAGACCTCTAGGAGAATAGCTTGACATGCTCTTTTGGTTACATGATTGATTTTCCCTCACATTGCTTGACTTAGTCGACTTTCCATTCCAATTTGCATTGTTCATTGCTATTTAAGTGAATCCTAATCCCTAGCTCTTATATTTGTTTGGTTTCCTTGTTTTAGTAGTTGTTAGAGCCACCTTTTATCTCTAGTCTTCGACCTAGCTTAGGCATATAATTGGAAGCACTTAGGCATTACCGTTCCTTTGGGTTCGACCCTTGACTTACCTCTATACTTGTATTTAGGTTTGTTGAGTGTTTATAAATTTTGTTTGGCTTAGGGAAGATTAGCCCAACGACCTTGTTTTCCCCACGTCAAAATGGCGCCGTTGCCGGGGAACGGTGTCTATGTTTGAGTGTTTTTGATTGCTTGAGTCTAGGTCTTTGTGTATAATTTTCTTTTATTTGATTTTTGCTTGTTTTGTATAAAAATGGAAAATACCTCGTTTCCTCAATTTGAGAATGAGTCATTTTGGGTGTACTTTAATAGACTAGAGGACTTCATTAGTTACCATGGTTATGATCTTTGGGAGGCTTGTGAGATTTGTTATCATAATTTGACTAAGCAAACTAGAGACATTGTTGAAAGCATGTTTAATGGTAGATTTCGGGCATTGTCAATTGATGATGCTTGGGATTTTTATGTATGGTTTGCTAGAGATAGTTATAATCGTGGTCATGGTTGTTCAAATGCTTCTATTGATGATTGTTATGGTTCATGTTCCATGAATAATGAATCTTGCATGCCTTCTTGTGCCCCCATCCCCCATGTTAATGATGCCACTCATATCTCTAGTGTTGATCCTCATCACATGCTTGCTCATAATTCTTTTCCTCATAATGCTCCTCAACTCTCTTCACCTTTGAAAACCTTGGAGCCTAACATTGAGTCTTCTTATAATCAAATTGGTGGTTCTTTGAGAAAATTGGAGATGAATTCTAATTTGGAACCAAATGAGATGAGACATTTGGAGATTTTAAGAAGCCAAATGGAATTGTTGAAAAAGTTGGAAGAGAGCAATGAGGTTGTTTCTAGAAGGAATGAGGAGATGGAAAATCAATTGTCATCAATATTGAATGTAAATGAAGTTTCTACTACTTTGGTAGATGTGGAGAAAGATGATGATGATTGTTTTGAGAGGCCTAAGGTGTGTGAGGAGGACATTAGAGAGCCTATGAGTGAGGAAAAGGGTGTAGAGATGGATGTTCCAAAAGAGAGTTTGCATTTTGAACCTCCTTCCCAACTTGAATTTTATTCCATTGACCCTTTACATGGAGTTGAAGAGAAGCTAAAATGGTTGACTTCTCCTAATTTTGAGGACACATTAATTCAAGTTAAGAAGGATGGGACATTGCAATTTTTGAAGCGTGTGGAAGTTGTGAGGAGAGAGAGTGAGGATGAGAAGGATGAAGTAGTCTCCATGGGAGATTGGATGTTTGAGGGTGATGAGAACCAAGAGGTTTTGAGTGTTGAAAAACCAATTGAAGAGTCCATTTCCCCACCCACCTCCCTTGATTGCAATTTCATCCCCCCATTCCTCAATTTTGAAGACCAACCTTCTTCCACCCCATCTCCTTTGCATGATGACCATGGTTTCTTTGAGGGTGAGGCCTTGGCTTAGATGATTTTGATGAAGAAGAGGTGCCATGTGATAAGGTTGAGGAGGTAGAGCCTACTGTAGATGATTGTGAAGATGAGAGTGAAGTGTTTGGTGAGGTTGAATCTCCAACTCCTATCTCAAATTTTCAACCATTGCCCTTCTTTTTCACCTTTGATGACCCTTTTTCTTCTACATTTTCCACCATTGAGATGGATGAGGCCTTTTTAGAGGGAGATGGTACTTCTCATGATTATTTTGAGCTACCTCCCAAGTTTGACCCTCAACCCTTTGATGAGCTTCCTTTGAACCTCTATCATGATTTAAAGCTCTTGAGAGCTCTCTTAGGGTGTGAAGTTTGTGAGGAGGATGTGATTGAGAATGAGCTTGATTTGAATGATGATGAGTTGGAGGAGAGCCCTTTGGATGTGAGTTCATTGGATGAGAGAGCTTGTGTTTCAATGGATAGTGGTGTAAGTGAGCAATCAATTCCTATTCCTTCACCTTACACCTCATTTTCAAGAAAGCTTGATCTTGTTCCCTCTTACCCCATGTCATTACCTTCTTTTCTCATATCCCCTCCTCTTGAAAAGCCTTTAGTCCCCCAAGTGCCTCATTTGATGACTTTTGAGGATGATGGTGGGATTTTCAACCAAAAATATTTTGTTGGGAAGAGTATGCCTTCTTCTTTTTCTTTAATTTCTCTTCCTTTTTCTTATATTCTTGTTTTTCCCTTCTCTCCTTCTTCTTCTTGGCATACTTCTTCTCAACTCCAAAGGTGTGCATTATACTTGTTGCATGCCTTATTTTTGTCTTGTGCATACTTGCTCTCATATGAAATGTGTAGTAGTGCATTTGACAAGCTCTTGCGATCGTTGCAATATTATTTTACTAGAGCGGTCAAGCTTGGACCTTAAGCAAGCCTTTCTCGGGAAGTAACCCGTGTTTAGATTAGATTTTCCTTTTTTTTTTAGAATAGATTTTTCTCACATGGAAATTTTTGTGTGCCTTTTGCTAGGTACATGACTTGATATACTTTGGTGCTTCGATTTGGATCAAGAATCAAGGAAGGTTGACTCCTATCTTTGCGAGCATATGGAGACAAGGTTTAATTCTTGAGAAATTAGCTTTGAAAGGTTTAAATTGGGTCATTTGCGGGTATTTACACCCACCTCAAATCCGGTAATATCTTTCTTTGCTCTTTCTCTAGTGGATGATGACTTGTTGGACATATGTTGGTTTGTTGGATTGATCTCCTTGTTTTCCCCTCCCATGGATTATATGATTTATGTTTGAGTGTATTGTCTCATTCAAGCTTGGGGGAGGGTATTCTATCATGTTTGGTGGGATTTTGATTCATATGTGCTTTGCACCTTTGTATATGCTTTTCCATGTTTCTCTTATATTTTGAAAAACTTCAAAAAGATTTTTGTTTCTACCAAGGCAAATTTGCAATGTGTTTTGTTTTGTTCTTGCTTTGGACATAATAACATTTGGACTTGTATAATTGAATGCATTTCTTCCTAAATGGTAATGGTGTGCACGGTTTGAGAGTACGCTTGGTTGATTCTAGGATAAAGCATGCTAAGGTAGTTGGTTAGAACTAGTGGGAACATGAAGCCGGATTCTACTTGATTGTGGCATGTTTGGTAGTTGCTTCCTATAGTCGATTTGACGCCAATAGTGAGTTTTTGCTACATCCGTGTGAGTTCTTTGTTTTTCAAGCCTTCTACCTTACTTGTATGAGCGGCATGGATCCTTGACTTCTTGCAAACCTAATCTTGAAACTTGACTCATAGATCTTGAATCCGAGACCGAACCATTTAGGGAGGATAAAGGCACCTTTTTCGGGTTGGTATTTTTCTATTTTTAGGATAGTTTTATTCTTTTTTGTTATTTTTGGGTTTACATTTGCCTTCTTGCAACCATTTGAGCCTTATACCTTCTTATCAAGCCACATCTTTAGATCTTTGGCCTTTTGTTTCATTTTTCTACTTTTCTTGGTTTTTGTGAAGCAATTGATCATTCTTGATGGAGTTTGTGGTGGAGAAGTTGAAATGTTTGGTTCTTATGAAAGCAAGTTTGTGTTTTATCTTCTTTGTGAATAATGGCAAATGAGTTTGAGTAAAAGCCGTCCTACATTACAAAAGGCATGGACAAATAAGTGCAAAATCGAAAAAGCCGTCCAATGTTAAAAGAGGCAAGGACAAAGCATTATAAAAAAAAGAAAAAAAAAAGTGAAAAATGAAAAATTCAAAAATATTTTGATGTGAGTTTTCTCCCTTTTTGAGCATTGAGGACAATGCTCCATTTAAGCTTGGGGGGAAGCGTTCTCACGCTTTTTGTGTATATGTTTGTGGTTTATAGCTTTGAATAAGCTTGGGGGTGTGAGTATTTTTGTTTGTATTGGTGATTACTTGATTGTGTTTCTAAAGAAAGGCACCCTCTTTGCTTCACTTTTAGGAAAACCACCAAATTTCAAATTTTTAGCCTACCTTCACCCTTATTGCCTTACGTTACAACCTTGGGGAAAGACCTTTTGACCTAAATGGTTGAGTCATTCATCGGTGGAGAGGAATGTGAGTTTTAGGAATAGAGAGAGGGAATGCAAAAGACAAGATGTCGAGTAGCCTAAAAATTCTCTTTTTCCGGTTCCTTCGTGGAATCATTGGGATGCTCATTTGAGGTCGATTTGAAGCTATTAGGAAGAACGCGGTAAGATTGCTTGGGATGAAAGTGGATTGTGAAAGCTAGTTCCTATGCTTAGCATATTTATGTTTCAATCAACCTTGGGTATCTTGGAACGTGCACTCCCTTACTTGTTTAGAAAGATTTGCATCCACTTGTGCTTGTACATTTGCAAAAGTCCTTTCATGAACATTTGTTTGCTTTTCGTGTATTTTGTTTTCTTTTTCATGCTTTGCCTTGTTTGTATTACTATGAGAGTTATGGGTCAAACTCTTAGGATACCCTTACGAGACCTCACTCGTCCTCAAAGGCGACTTTGGGGTTTAAAGGGCTTGTTGTAGCTAAAAACAACCGTGATTCCTACGACAGTGAGTTAGTGTATATTCTCATCTCGTCTCTTGTTTAGTTTGTTTCAATAAGCTCGTCATTTTCACTCCCTTGGTTTTGTTTTGCTCGAGGACGAGCAAAAGGTAAGCTTGGGAGTATTTGATGTGTGTCATAAATGGCACACATTTGATGAGTATTTAGGTCCTTTTTGTCCTCTTTTCATTGCTTTCTTGCTCAATAAATGCTCGGTTTTATGCTTTCTCTCTCTTTTCTACCTTTGTTCTCTTATTTTACGGCTTTTGAGCATTTCTATGGTTTTATAGTATTTTCTCTTTTATTTCTTTTATTTTCGTTATTTTAGTTGTTTTCTCTTTATTTTAGATTTTATAAAATTAGTTTTATCTTTATTTTATTTTATTAGATTTTTATTTTTATTTCATTTTCCTTTACTTTATTTTATTTTCATTTTATTTTATTTTTCCTTTCTTTTATTATTTTATTTTTATTTTATTTCTTTTACTTTTATTTATCGGTTTTAGTTTTACTTTACTTTATTTTTATTCCTCGGTTTTTTGTGCGTTTGTAGGTGTTGGTTCGAAGTCCAAATTGATGATAGCTACTGCATACTTTGACCTTCATCACCATCATGGTGATGATAGTGAGATGATGGTGATGGTGATGAAAGGAGGCAGCAACTCCTCCCTTTTCTTCCTCTGCCTTCCCCTGTTCCAGCCCCTGCCCTTCACGCACACCACAACAACAACATCAAATTCAACAGCAACATCAACTCCATCTCCACCACCACGCAACACACAACACACACGCAGCCACCACCATCTGCAGCCACGCACCAGCCCACGCAACTCCCTGCCCCCGCAACAACACCAGCCACTGCCCCTGCTCCATCTCCAGCCAGCCACCAATTGCAGCAGATCCGCCTCACCTCCGCAACCCGCAATTAACTCCAGCCTCCCTGCTGCCCCTTCTCTGCCGCGGCAAATTACACCACCATTTGCGCCACCTTCGCCACCTGCTACCTCCAATTGCGCCATCAATTTAGCCACCAATCAACTCCCGCAAACTACCTACCTTCCTCCGCAACCTCCTATTGCGCCACCAGCAATTAATCAGCAACATCATCCCCTCCGCAGCTCAGCCTTTATTCATACCTCAACGAGTGCGGGCGCACATTCTATGAATGCGGCCGCACACAAATGGGTATGATTTTGGGCCGTTGATTGATGATGATGAATGGCTGTGAGCAGCGTGATGATGTGCTTGAGGACGGTGAGAAGCAGGAGATTAATCCCCTTTTGAGGAGCAGCAAAAATCGAATCTGTTTCCTCTTTATTTCGTTGATTTTTCATTTTCTTTTTTATTCTTTTAATTTTCCTTTCCTTTTCTTTTATTATTTTATTTTATTTTCTTTTCTTTTCTTTTCCTTTTCCTTTTATTTTCTTTTCTACTTTTACTTCTTTAATCCTTGTATAATATAAATACCCATTTTTGGGTAGAGAGAAAAACAATTAGAATTAGAATTACAATTAGATTTTTAGATCATTTTTCTTAGCTTAGTTGAGAGCTTCTCTCTCTAGTTTAGGGTTAATTTTAGGAGTAGATTTTAGAGAGAGAAAGTGAGGAATTTCAATGGTGATTGAGAGATTGAAGATTCAAATGTGACAATTGTATTGAAGATTTACTCTATCATCAATGAGCATTTCTAAACTCTATCTCATTTATTGCTTTGTTTAATTTTCATTGTTTTGATTGATTGATTTGATTGGAATTTTGGTGAATTGATGATTGATTTTGGATATTCATGTTTGAATTGGTAGAATTGATGATCATGTTTGAGTAGTTGTTTAGTTAGGGATTTGGTGAAGCTTATGATGTAATGAATTGATGTAAATTGGGGATAATTGATGGAGTTGATGATGTGATTAAACTTGGTTAATTGATCATGTGCATGTGTGTGATTAATTAGAGAGTAGCTAACTTTGATTATTGCACTAGATTGCATTGTAAGTTCACATTGATACGGACCATTGATTTGTGGCTTGCATTTACACGATTGAGGTGTCTTGTGATGTTTCCTAGCTAGAGTTTATCGTAGTTGACGCTAGTTAGACCTCTAGGAGAATAGCTTGACATGCTCTTTTGGTTACATGATTGATTTTCCCTCACATTGCTTGACTTAGTCGACTTTCCATTCCAATTTGCATTGTTCATTGCTATTTAAGTGAATCCTAATCCCTAGCTCTTATATTTGTTTGGTTTCCTTGTTTTAGTAGTTGTTAGAGCCACCTTTTATCTCTAGTCTTCGACCTAGCTTAGGCATATAATTGGAAGCACTTAGGCATTACCGTTCCTTTGGGTTCGACCCTTGACTTACCTCTATACTTGTATTTAGGTTTGTTGAGTGTTTATAAATTTTGTTTGGCTTAGGGAAGATTAGCCCAACGACCTAGTTTTCCCCACGTCAAAATGGCGCCTGTGTACCTTCTTGTTTTAGGCTCTTGTCATTCTCAGATGGTAAATCTCATGACGCAAGGTGGCGTTGCTCCTGCGTTCTAAGAGTGAGTCCAATGCTAGGCGCATGGCCTCCCAATTTGCCTCTTCATCATAAAGCATGACTCTGAGAGTCGGCTCATAGTGCTCAATGGGCAAGATGGCTTCAGCAACGTAAACAATGAGAAATGGGGTTTCACCGGTTGCCCCTTTTGCTGTTGTCCGGATGGCCCGTAGGACATGGATTAATTCCTCAGCCCATAAGCCACCGGCTCTTTCAATTTTCTTCTTAATGCCATCTGAGATCAGTTTGTTGAAGGCTTCAACTTGCCCGTTTGCTTGGGGTCGGCTGACTGATGCAAAACAACTTGAGATCCCTTGATCTCCCAACTAAGTTTTTAGCTGAGGCGTCTCAAACTGAGGACCATTATCAAACACCATGGACATAGGAACCCCATATCTAGTGATAACATTCTTCCAGATGAAGGAGATGACGTCTGATGTCTTGATATTCTTTACCGCCTCAGCCTCTACCCACTTGGTAAAGTAATCCACAGCCACCAAGATGAAACGCTTTCCGCCTGATGCAGGCGTGTAAGGTCCTAAGATGTCCATGCCCCATTTTGCAAACGGGATTGGACTGTGGATGGTCGTTAGATCAGTAGCCGAACGGTGAATAAGTTTGCCAAATTTCTGGCACTTGTCACATTTCTTCACCAACTCCTTGGCGTCTGCCTCTAGAGTGGGCCAAAAGTAATGTCGTCTGGCTCTGACGGCAAGGGATCTCCCGAGTGCAAGTCTTTAAGAACTTCTTTCCCCTTTTCTAGGGTTACACACTTCAAAAGAGGCTTAAGAAACCCCGCCTTGAAGAGTTCTCCATTTCTAAATTCGAAGCTTGCGGCTCGCTATTTCAGAACGGCTGCCTGCTTTGGTGAGTCAGGAAGTTTACCGTCTGAGAGGTATGCCTGGATGCCATCCGATCCATCCAGGTAGAGCTTCGGTCCAGGACTCCAATGGGATCTTCATAGATGCTTTTTTTTTCAGGAACTTTCCAAAAGACTGACCGAGGCGTATCATGGCAAGCGGAGGATGCAAGTTTTGACAGTGCATCCGCCCGGTTGTTATCAGACCTGGGTACTTGATTCAAATGAAACTCCTCAAGTGACCTAGCCTCCTCTTTGACCGCCTGAAGATATTTGATCATAGCCGAGTGAGCTGCCTCAAATTTTCCCTCACATTAGCTAACGACCAACTGTGAATCAGAGTAGGCGTCAATTTTTGTTGCCCCTGCCGCCTTACACATGCGGATTCCGGCTAGCAGGGCTTCATATTCCGCCAAACCTGATCAAGATTATCCGGAGCCACCGGACGGGTCATTTCAACAATGAAGTCGGCAAACGCCTAATGTTTCACTGCCTTCATTGGTTCGTAAGTGATTTCAAGGCTTTGCATTTTCATAGCCCATTTCAACATTCTGCCGGCTGACTCCAAAGTAGACATTGGCCGCTTGAGTGGCTGGTTGGTGTAAATCACCACCGGATGAGCCAGAAAATAAGGCTTCAGTTTTTTGAATGCCATGTACAAAGCGAGGCCAAATTTTTCAACCACGGGGTACCGGAGTTCAGCATTTTTTAGAACATGGCTAATGAAGTACACCGGGAGCTGAACGTCGTCTCGCTCAGCAAGGAGAACGGCACTGAGAGCATGATCTAAGACGGCCAAATACAAGTACAACGTCTCCCTAGGCAGAGGAATAACCAGCCTAGGCAGAGAATGCAAGTGCTCTTTTAGCTTCTGGAATGCCGTCTCAGCATCGTCTCCCCATTCAAACCTGGTCTTCTTCCTGATTGCTTGTAAGAAGTAAAGGCATTTGTCGCCTGATCGGCTGAGGAACCTTCCCAAGGCGGCTAGGCAACCAGTTAGTCTCTAAACTTCCTTCACAGAACGGGGTGACTTCATGTCAATTACAGCCTGTATCTTTTCGGGGTTAGCCTCTATCCCCCTTTGATCAATCAGGATTCCGAGAAACTTCCCAGACTCAACACCAAAGACGCATTTCTTGGGGTTTAACATGACCTTATGCCGCCTAAGGGTGGTGAATGTTTCTCGGAGATTAGCAAGATGATCTGTCTGTTGCTTGGATTTGACTATCATGTCATCGATGTACACCTCCACATTCCTTCCAATTTGATTAATGAAGACCGTATTAATCATCAGTTGGAAGGTGGCAGGCGCATTCTTCAAGCCAAACGGCATCACAGTATAACAGAATAACCCCAAATCAGTGACGAAGGCCGTCTTCTCTTGATCTTTCTTCCAGAGAGGTATCTGATGGAAGCCGGAGTAGGCATCCATGATGCTCATCAAGGCGTGACCGGCTGTTGAATTAACCAACTGTCGATCTTTGGAAGCGGGTAACTATCCTTTGGACATGCCTTGTTGAGGTCTGTGTAACCAACACACATGCGCCAGGTCCCATTCGATGTCTTAACCAGGAGCACATTGGCCACCCAGTCGGGGAAATTACAAGGCCGAATGAACCTGGCGTCTAGCAGCGTTTTTCACTTCGGCAGTTGCCGCCTGAATTCTTTCCTCGCCATGGTTTCTTTTCTTTTGCCGGATCGGCTTCTTTTTAGGATCAACGACGAGTTTGTGGAGAGCGAGATCCGGGCTGACACCTGGCATCTCTTCCACTTCAAAGGCAAAGATATCTTTGAATTCTTTCAACAGAAGGTGCAAGCTTGCACCTAAAGTAGCATAAGCAACCGTCCCAACCTTCACAATACGCTCTGGACGGCTGTCGTGCAGAGTGAGATCAATGTTTTCACCAGCCGGTTAGGGACGGAGCTCGTCTGACCGTTCCCCGGTCAGTGATTGCTATTTTTTCTCTTTCTTCACCTCTACCAGCAGAGGCGCTTTTATTTTCTTACCAATGGCTGGTGGGGCAGGATTGGCATCCTTGACATCGTCAAGGTCTATTTGTTCCTTCTCTTGGTCGTCTGAGGCCACAGTGTCTTTAACGGCTGAAAGGTAGCACTCCCGAGCCGTCTTCTGATCCCCGTTCAGGGAACCAACAGAGCCATAATCCCGCTCATACTTGATGAGCATGAGAGACGGGATGATTACCGCCTTGACTTCGTTGAGGGTTGGCCTACCAAGGATGATATTATAGGCGGTCAACTCCTCAAGTACCAAGAATTTGACGACAATATGTCGTCCCTGGCCTTTTTTCTCCCAGCTAGATGGGCAAGTCAATTCTTCCGGCTGGGTAGACCATTCCACCCCCAAAACCAACCAAGGGCTGGGTGACCGGATGCATGCAGCTGACATTGTATTTCTGCTTCTGCAGGCACTAGAGGCTGATAATGTCCGACGAGCTGCCGGTGTCAATAAGGATCCTTCCAACCTGCTGGTTAGCAACCTTACATTCAATGACGACCGGGTCGTCATGCGGACGGAGGACGCTGCCCCTGTCCTTCTCAGTTATGAGGACGTCTGGGAAGGTGGAACTGGCAGACGTCTGCTCATCATCATCCGTGTCCATCTTTCAAAGATGGCTCTTGGTGCCCCGGATGGTAGGGCCACCACATGAAAATCCGCCTGCTATAGTGTAGGCCGGATCCTTGTCGATATCCGAGCTATTAGTAGGCTGCTGGGTATTCTTGGGGGACTTTAGAAGCCCTTTGTCAGCCAGACGGTCCAACGTCTATTGTAGACTGAAGCAGTCGTTGGTGTCATGGCCAACCTCCTCATGGAACTGGCAAAATTTATTTTTGTTCCGTGACTGGACGGAACTCTTCATTGGATTCGGCTTCTCAATGGACAGCTGGTCCTTTACCTCCATGAGGATGGAGTTGCAGACTTTGTAAAACTTGTACTTAGGACGTACGGTTTAAACTCTCTCTTTTTCTTCTGGGACGGCGGGTCAGAATCACTAACCGCCTGGACTTCTTTTCTCTTTTTGCTCTCTTCTTTTTTGTTACCCGGCTGAGCAGACTGGCTTTCTTTTTTTTGTCAGACTTCTTAGAGTCTAACTGACTACTAGGCGTGTAGAGGTCGGTAGCTTAAATGTAGCTCTCCGCCTCCCTCGGGGCCGCCGGTAGCGTAAATACCCCTTTTCTAACAAGGTCGAACTTAAAAGCCGACCCGTCTCTTAGACCCTTGAAAAAGTCTGTAAAAGCTACCTCGTCAAACAGTCCCTGGACCAGGATTCTGACCAGGTTGAACCACCTGACATATGAACGTAGCCCTTCCTTCTCACCCTGCTTAACGGAGCTCAAATCGAGGCTCGTTTTCTTAGCAGGGATGTTTATTGAGAAGTTGGTGGAAAACAAGAAGGCTAGCTTCTTGAAGCAATCAATTGAGCCGACTAGCAAGTTGCCAAACCACTGTTAGGCAATGCCCTTCAGTGTAGCCGGGAAACATCGACACCAGGTGGCATCGCCCCAACCCTGTAAGCACATGAGGTTGGTGTATGCTATTAGGTGGTCTTCTGGGTTGGTGGTACTATCATAGGTGCCCACTAACACATTCTTAACCTTGGACGGCTGAGCCGCCTCGGTTATATTCTAGGCAAATGCAGAGGGTTGTTCACCAAGTTTGAGCAGCTGGAGCTGCCAGTCCAGAGGCTGGACGGGGTTGTATGTCCCCTGTCCTCCAAAAGGAGGAGGCTGCATGAACTGTAGGCCATATTGCCCATACTGCGCTTGAGGCGCATATGGGACAGACCAAATCATAAGTTGAGGCTCGCTATTGATGGTTTTGTTGCCTGTCCGACTCTCAAGTAAGGAATGTGAGTTCCTTACAGAAGTTTCTTTGAAGCTGTCTGGAAAGCTCGAAGTAGAGGATGACTCAGACAGCTGCTGGTTTCTTCTCCGCTCGATGATATGTCGAGCGTCGGAGGCTGTTTTCTTGCTGGTCCCCGGATGTTCTTGCCGAGGCTGCCTCTAAGGATTAGTAGGCAGTAGAATTTTCGACCAGTCAAGTTTGGAGGCCATCCTCTCCTTCTCCCTTTCTTTTTCTTTGGGATGGGGAGTTGGACACCTGTCCTTGACGGGCTTTTTCTTCCCAGGAGTGGGAGACTTCTTAGCCGGCGGACTCTTGCTAGAGCCTTCCTTGTTTTTGTTGATCATGGCTTTGATTTCACCCTTGAAAGAGTTCATGAATTTCATGAGCTCATCCCGGGTGAATGGGGCTTGACCTCTGGCCTTTTGGGTTTCCCCTCTGGCCTCTCAGAGGGGCGCCTGCTTGGGCCCGCCTGGTCAAGTTTGCGCTCCAATTTATCTTTGGAACGCTTGTACTTGGACACGAAGGACCCATCCTTTGTGATATAGGTTTCTACGTCATCATCATCTTCATCATAAGCTTCATCCTCAATGACGACCTCAGGCGGAGGCCGAGGGAACGACTGAGGGATTCTAGAACCTCCCGGCTGAAATGCCGGTTGAGGGTTTTCTTGGTTCTCCGGTTGTATAACCGGTTGTAAGTGTGTAAGATCAGGAATGGGTACAGACTCTCCAACCATCTTCGAGGTACTCTCCCCATAGACGACGCCAAATGTTTTGGGTGTTTTTGTCCCTCGGGAGAGTTAAAGCTCGAAGACTGGTCCGATGCGGCCTGTACCTACAAGTCAAACGGAGACACTAGTTGGTAGGTGCTCCGCCTCCGACGGTCAAGTTAGTAACTTGAAAGGAGAGAAAAAAGGTGCGGAAATTTAGGTGGGTATCTGCTCGGATTCCAAGCTCAGTTGTCTATATCAAAGGGACAGTTTGTAATAAATGGAAAAACGTGCCCTCCAAAAGAGGGGAATCACCCTATTTATAGGGTCCTTGGGAATTGTGCCCCTAATTAGGTCACAGAACCCTAATCAGTGGTGGGCTGCGCCGTTTTATGGTTTTCTCGGGATTTGGGCCTGAAGGCCGTCTACCTCCAAATATCTAGGATGACACGTGTCAAGCAGGGATAGGTCCACTTTAGACCACCCTGGGGCTGACACGTGTTACCCTCTGCTTGATCTACATGGCGGGGTAAAATTACCCTAAACACCACCCACTCAATGGGACTCCCGGAGGGTATTAGGAACCATGGTAAGCATCTCGGAAATTTTTATTTCCAGGCGAAAAAAGGTCAAAAAAATTCCAAAATTGAAGGCTATAATACACGCTTTTTGTAAAATTTTGAGGTTACAGGGCCCGATGGCGAAAAGTCTTGAGACCCTTGAGGATACATCTTAGGGTCATATAATGACGTTTGGAAGCATATATGACCCTTATATGTTGCCATAAATGTCCGTGGTGGGCTTGTGGTCACGATATCTGTGCAAGTTTGGAACGGGTAAATTGACTGTTTAAACGCATATTTGATGGTTCCACCCACTCAATTGGACTCCTGGAGGGTATAAGGAACCACGGTAAACATATTGGCAATTATTTCCAGGCGAAAAAAGGTCAAAAAATTCCAAAATTGAAGGCTATAATCCACGTTTTTTGAGGAATTATGAGGTTACGGGGCCCTGTGGCGAAAAGTTTTGAGACCCTAGGGGATACATGTTTGGTTCATATAATGACGTTTATAACCATGTATGACCCTTATATGTTGCCATAAATGTTCGTGGTAGGCTTGAGGTCACAATATTGGTGCAAGTTTGGAACGGGTAAATTGACTATTTAAAGGCATATTGGATGGTTCCACCCTCTCAATTGGAATCCCGAAGGGTATTAGGAACCATGGTAAACATCTCGGCAATTTTTCTTTTTGGGTGAAAAAAGTTCAAAAATTTCCAAAAAAGAAGGCTATAATCCACGCTTTTTGTGGAATTTTGAGGTTTCGGGGCCCGGTGGGAAAAGTCTTGTGACCCTAGAGGATACATCTTAGGGTCATATAATTACCATTGGAACCATATATGACCCATATATGGTTTCATACATGTCCGTGGTAGGCTTGAAGTAACGATATCAGTGCAAGTTTGGAACGGGTAAATTGACTGTTTAAGGGCATATTGGATGGTTCCACCCACTCAATTGGACTCCCGGAGCATATTCGCAACCATGGTAAAAATCTCGGCAATTTTTATTTCCGGGCGAAAAAAGGTCAAAAAATTCCAAAATTGAAGTCTATAATCCACGTTTTTTGAGGAATTTTGAGGTTTACGGGGCCCGGTGGCGAAAAGTCTTGAGACCCTAGGGGATGAATCTTAGGGTCATATAATGACGTTTGGAATGATATATGACCATTATATGTTTCCATAAATGTCCGTGGAAGGCTTGAGGTCACGATATAGATACAAGTTTGGAACGGGTAAATTGACTGTTTAAAGGCATATTGGATGGTTCCACCCACTCAATAGGACTTATATAATGACGTTTGGAACCATATATGACCCTTATATGTGGCCTTAAATGTCTGTGGTAGGCTTGAGGTCACGATATCGGTGCAAGTTTTGAACGGGTAAATTGACTGTTTAAAGGCATATTGGATGGTTCCACCCACTCCATTATACTTCCGGAGGGTATTAGGAACCATGTTTAAACATCTCGACAATTTTTATTTCCGGGCGAAAAAAGGTAAAAAAATTCCAAAATTGAAGGCTATAATCCACGCTTTTTGAGGAATTTTGAGGTTACGGGGCTCGGTGGCGAAAAGCGTTGAGACCCTAGGGGATACATCTTAGTGTCATAAAATGACGTTTGGAACCATATATGACCCATATATGTTGTATAAAATAGCCGTGGTAGGCTTCAGGTTACAAAATCAATGCAAATTTGGAACGGGTAAATTGACTGTTAAACGGCATATTGGATGGTTCAACCCACTCAATTGGACTCCCGGAGGGTATTATGAACTATGATAAACTTCTTAGCCATTTTTATTTCCGGGCGAAAAAAGGTCAAAAAATTCCAAAATTGAAGGCAATAATCCACGCTTTTTGAGGAATTATGAGGTTACAGGGCCCGGTGGTGAAAAGTCTTGAGACCCTAGGTGATACATCTTAGAGTCATATAATGACGTTTGGAACCATATATGACCCTTATATGTGGCCATAAATGTCCGTGGTAAGCTTTAGTTTACAAAATCAGTGAAAATTTGAAACGCGTAAATTGACCGTTTTAAGGCATATTGGATGGTTCCACCCATTCAATTGGATTGCCGGAGGGTATTGGGAACCATGGTAAACATCTTGGCAATTTTTATTTCCGGGCAAAAAATGGTAAAAAAAATTCCAAAATTGAAGGCTATAATCCACGCTTTTTGAGGAATTTTGAGGTTACGGGGCCTGGTGGTGAAAAGTCTTGAGATCCTAGGTGATACATCTTAGGGTCATATAATAACGTTTGGAACCATATATGACAATTATATGTTGCCATAAATGTCTGTGGTAGGCTTGAGGTCACGATATCGGTGCAAGTTTTGAACGGGAAATTGACTGTTTAAAGGCGTATTGGCTGGTTCCACCCACTCAATTGGACTTCCAGAGGGTATTAAGAACTATGGTGAACATCTCGGCAATTTTTATTTCCGGGCGAAAAAAGGTAAAAAATTCTAAAATTGAAGGCTATAATCCACGCTTTTTAAGAAATTTTGAGGTTACTGCGCCCGGTGGCGAAAAGTGTTAAGACCCTAGGGGTTACATCTTAGGGTCAAATAATGACGTTTAGAACCATATATGACCCTTATATGTTGTACAAAATAGCCGTGGTAGGCTTCAGTTTACGAAATCGGCGCAAATTTGGAACGGGTAAATTGATCGTTTTAAGGCATATTGGATGGTCCAGCCACTCAATTGGGTTCCCGGAGGGTATTAGGAACCATGGTAAACATCTCGGTAATTTTTATTCACGAGCGAAAAAAGGTCAAAAAATTCCAAAATTGAAGCCTATAATCCACGCTTTTTGAGGAATTTTGAGGTTACTGGGCCCGGTGGCGAAAAGTCTTGAGACCCTAGGGGATACATCTTAGGGTCATATAATGACGTTTAGAACCATATATGATCCTTATATGTTTTACAAAATAGCCGTGGTAGGCTTCAGGTTACAAAATCGTTGCAAATTTGGAACGGGTAAATTGACCGTTTTAAGACATATTGGATGGTTCCACTCACTCAATTGGACTCCCAGAGGGTATTAGGAACTACGATAAACATCTCAGCAATTTTTATTTCCGGGCGAAAAAAGGTCAAAAAATTCCAAAATTGAAGGCTATAATCCACGCTTATTGAGGAATTTTGAGGTTACGGGGCTCGGTGGCGAAAAGCGTTGAGACCCTAGGGGATACATCTTAGTGTCATAAAATGATGTTTGGAACCATATATGACCCATATATGTTGTACAAAATAGCCGTGGTAGGCTTCAGGTTACAAAATCAATGCAAATTTGGAACGGGTAAATTGACTGTTAAACGGCATATTGGATGGTTCAACCCACTCAATTGGACTCCCGGAGGGTATTATGAACTATGATAAACTTCTTAGCCATTTTTATTTCCGGGCGAAAAAAGGTCAAAAAATTCCAAAATTGAAGGCAATAATCCACGCTTTTTGAGGAATTATGAGGTTACAGGGCCCGGTGGTGAAAAGTCTTGAGACCCTAGGTGATACATCTTAGAGTCATATAATGACGTTTGGAACCATATATGACCCTTATATGTGGCCATAAATGTCCGTGGTAAGCTTTAGTTTACAAAATCAGTGAAAATTTGAAACGCGTAAATTGACCGTTTTAAGGCATATTGGATGGTTCCACCCATTCAATTGGATTGCCGGAGGGTATTGGGAACCATGGTAAACATCTTGGCAATTTTTATTTCCGGGCAAAAAATGGTAAAAAAAATTCCAAAATTGAAGGCTATAATCCACGCTTTTTGAGGAATTTTGAGGTTACGGGGCCTGGTGGTGAAAAGTCTTGAGATCCTAGGTGATACATCTTAGGGTCATATAATAACGTTTGGAACCATATATGACAATTATATGTTGCCATAAATGTCTGTGGTAGGCTTGAGGTCACGATATCGGTGCAAGTTTTGAACGGGAAATTGACTGTTTAAAGGCGTATTGGCTGGTTCCACCCACTCAATTGGACTTCCAGAGGGTATTAAGAACTATGGTGAACATCTCGGCAATTTTTATTTCCGGGCGAAAAAAGGTAAAAAATTCTAAAATTGAAGGCTATAATCCACGCTTTTTAAGAAATTTTGAGGTTACTGCGCCCGGTGGCGAAAAGTGTTAAGACCCTAGGGGTTACATCTTAGGGTCAAATAATGACGTTTAGAACCATATATGACCCTTATATGTTGTACAAAATAGCCGTGGTAGGCTTCAGTTTACGAAATCGGCGCAAATTTGGAACGGGTAAATTGATCGTTTTAAGGCATATTGGATGGTCCAGCCACTCAATTGGGTTCCCGGAGGGTATTAGGAACCATGGTAAACATCTCGGTAATTTTTATTCACGAGCGAAAAAAGGTCAAAAAATTCCAAAATTGAAGCCTATAATCCACGCTTTTTGAGGAATTTTGAGGTTACTGGGCCCGGTGGCGAAAAGTCTTGAGACCCTAGGGGATACATCTTAGGGTCATATAATGACGTTTAGAACCATATATGATCCTTATATGTTTTACAAAATAGCCGTGGTAGGCTTCAGGTTACAAAATCGTTGCAAATTTGGAACGGGTAAATTGACCGTTTTAAGACATATTGGATGGTTCCACTCACTCAATTGGACTCCCAGAGGGTATTAGGAACTACGATAAACATCTCAGCAATTTTTATTTCCGGGCGAAAAAAGGTCAAAAAATTCCAAAATTGAAGGCTATAATCCACGCTTATTGAGGAATTTTGAGGTTACGGGGCTCGGTGGCGAAAAGCGTTGAGACCCTAGGGGATACATCTTAGTGTCATAAAATGATGTTTGGAACCATATATGACCCATATATGTTGTACAAAATAGCCGTGGTAGGCTTCAGGTTACAAAATCAATGCAAATTTGGAACGGGTAAATTGACTGTTAAACGGCATATTGGATGGTTCAACCCACTCAATTGGACTCCCGGAGGGTATTAGGAACTATGATAAACTTCTCAGCCATTTTTATTTCCGGGCGAAAAAAGGTCAAAAAATTCCAAAATTGAAGGCAATAATCCACGCTTTTTGAGGAATTATGAGGTTACAGGGCCTGGTGGTGAAAGGTCTTGAGACCCTTGGTGATACATCTTAGAGTCATATAATGACGTTTGGAACCATATATGACCCTTATATGTGGCCATAAATGTCTGTGGTAGGCTTTAGTTTACGAAATCAGTGAAAATTTGAAACACGTAAATTGACCGTTTTAAGGCATATTGGATGGTTCCACCCATTCAATTGGACTGTCGGAGGGTATTGGGAACCGTGGTAAACATCTTGGCAATTTTTATTTCCGGGCAAAAAATGGTAAAAAAAATTCCAAAATTGAAGGCAATAATCCACGCTTTTTGAGGAATTTTGAGGTTACTGCGCCCGGTGGCGAAAAGTGTTAAGACCCTAGGGGTTACATCTTAGGGTCATATAATAACGTTTGGAACCATATATGACCCTTATATGTTGTACAAAATAGCCGTGGTAGGCTTCAGTTTACGAAATCGGCGCAAATTTGGAACGGGTAAATTGATCGTTTTAAGGCATATTGGATGGTCCAGCCACTCAATTGGGTTCCTGGAGGGTATTAGGAACCATGGTAAACATCAAGGTAATTTTTATTTCCGAGCGAAAAAAGGTCAAAAAATTCCAAAATTGAAGCCTATAATCCACGCTATTTGAGGAATTTTGAGGTTACGGGGCCCGGTGGCGAAAAGTCTTGAGACCCTAGGGGATACATCTTAGGGTCATATAATGACGTTTGGAACCATATATGATCCTTATATGTTTTACAAAATAGCCGTGGTAGGCTTCAGGTTACAAAATCGTTGCAAATTTGGAACGGGTAAATTGACCGTTTTAAGACATATTGGATGGTTCCACTCACTCAATTGGACTCCCAGAGGGTATTAGGAACTATGATAAACATCTCAGCAATTTTTATTTCCGGGCGAAAAAAGGTCAAAAAATTCCAAAATTGAAGGCAATAATCCACGCTTTTTGAGGAATTATGAGGTTACAGGGCCTGGTGGTGAAAAGTCTTGAGACCCTTGGTGATACATCTTAGAGTCATATAATGACGTTTGGAACCATATATGACCCTTATATGTGGCCATAAATGTCTGTGGTAGGCTTTAGTTTACGAAATCAGTGAAAATTTGAAACACGTAAATTGACCGTTTTAAGGCATATTGGATGGTTCCACCCATTCAATTGGACTGCCGGAGGGTATTGGGAACCGTGGTAAACATCTTGGCAATTTTTATTTCTGGGCAAAAAATGGTAAAAAAAATTCCAAAATTGAAGGCTATAATCCACGCTTTTTGAGGAATTTTGAGGTTACTGCGCCCGGTGGCGAAAAGTGTTAAGACCCTAGGGGTTACATCTTAGGGTCAAATAATGACGTTTAGAACCATATATGACCCTTATATGTTGTATAAAATAGCCGTGGTAGGCTTCAGTTTACGAAATCGGCGCAAATTTGGAACGGGTAAATTGATCGTTTTAAGGCATATTGGATGGTCCAGCCACTCAATTGGGTTCCTGGAGGGTATTAGGAACCATGGTAAACATCAAGGTAATTTTTATTTCCGAGCGAAAAAAGGTCAAAAAATTCCAAAATTGAAGCCTATAATCCACGCTTTTTGAGGAATTTTGAGGTTACTGGGCCCGGTGGCGAAAAGTCTTGAGACCCTAGGGGATACATCTTAGGGTCATATAATGACGTTTAGAACCATATATGATCCTTATATGTTTTACAAAATAGCCGTGGTAGGCTTCAGGTTACAAAATCGTTGCAAATTTGGAACGGGTAAATTGACCGTTTTAAGACATATTGGATGGTTCCACTCACTCAATTGGACTCCCAGAGGGTATTAGGAACTATGATAAACATCTCAGCAATTTTTATTTCCGGGCGAAAAAAGGTCAAAAAATTCCAAAATTGAAGGCTATAATCCACGCTTTTTGAGGAATTTTGAGGTTACGGGGCCCGGTGGCGAAAAGTCTTGAGACCCTAGGGGATACATCTTAGGGTCATATAATGATGTTTGGAACCATATATGACCCTTATATCCTGCCATAAATGTCCGTGGTAGGCTTGAGGTCACGATATCGGTGCAAGTTTGGAACGGGAAAATTAACTGTTTAAAGGCATATTGGATGGTCCAACCCACTCAATTCAAATCCCGGAAGGTATTAGAAACCATGGTAAACATCTCGACAATTTATATTTCCGGACGAAAAAAGGTCAAAAAATTCCAAAATTGAAGGCTATAATCCACGCTTTTTGAGGAATTTTGAGGTTACGGGGCACGGTTGCGAAAAGTCTTTAGTCCCAAGGGGATACATCTTAGGATCATATTATGACGTTAGGAACTATATATGGCCCTTATATGTTGCCATAAATGTTCGGGGTAGGATTGAGGTCCCGATATCGGTGCTAATTTAGAACAGTTAAATTTACCGTTTAAAGGCATATTGGGTGATTCCACCCACTTAATTGGACTCTCGGACGGTATTATGAACCATGGTAAACATCTCGGCAATTTTTATTTCCGGGCGAAAAAAGGTCAAAAAATTCCAAAATTGAAGGCTATAATCCACGCTTTTTCAGGATTTTTGAGGTTACGAGGCCCGGTGGCGAAAAGTCTTGAGACCCTATGGGATACATCTTAGGGTCATATAATGATGTTGGGAACCATATATGACAATTATATGTTGCCATAACGGCTATTTCACCAAATGCCACTAACAAATTTAAAAATTCATCATATGCCATCGCACTTTTCAGAATTCACCAAATGCAACTCACAAACAGTAATATTTCATGCCGTGCCATTAACGAGGTCTGGACGTTAATAGTCCGTTATTACAATTCTTAATTCACAAATGCTACTGAGAAATTATTAATTTTCATGAAATGCCATTACTTTTGTAAATTATTTCACAGTAACCCTCTAATCAAATGAGTACTAACGGCTAGTTTGTTTGAACATTTTTGAATTTTTTTGGGGTAAAAATCTGTTGCACCCTTTTTCTTGTATAAATATGAGACTTAGAACACACATTGCATCCCTCTACATGCATAATCATGAGTTTGTTATCAAACACATCGTCCTCCACACACGAGTATGCAAATGTAAGAATTCCAAACAAGATTTGCGGTTGTGGTTGGAAATACGCAATTAGAAGTTCGAAGTCAACACCAAATCCTCAAAGGCTTTATTACAAGTGCGACTCATGTAATAGTTTAAAATGGTGTAAAGTTCTCAAGCCGGAAGAAGGTCAAAGTAAGGGAAATTGTTATGATAGGAATGGATCGATACATAGCGATCTGCATGATGAATTGAAGCAATTGAAGAAGAAAGTGAGGCAGCAGCAAAAAGTTTTCAATTTTATTATAAAAGTAGGAGTTGTTATGTGTGTAATAGTTGTGATTGTAATGATGAAGTGAACAACAATGTAATTGCACTGAAATTAAATAAAGTGTTAATTTAAATATTTCTAGTATAATTCTTCATGTTGCAATCATTTTCATCCAAAAAATTATGGAAATTGTTCACTATTCATCCCAAAATTAAACCCCCTTACTTGCTGTAGAGTATTTTGCTCAGGCTCAAGCTGAGATTGCCCAGGGAAGACCTCATCAGCTATTGGAGTGTCAAAATCTCTTACATACTCATCCTCACCCCATCAACATTAGCAACAAGAACCTCAACTGCAACTTTAAATTGTTGTTGTTCCTCAAAGGGCCTTTTCAGCTTCCAATCTAGCCTTCTCAGCCAAGGCCTTAATCCTTTTTTGCCAATTAGCCTCGGCATCCTTAAACACTTGCCCAGTACTTTCTTTTTCCTCAAAGTATATTACTATTGTTTCCTTATGTTGAAAAACTCCCACATTTTCAGCATATCCCTATCAGCACATAACTCCAACTTCCTATTAGTTCTAGGTGGCAATACATACAAACTAAAGCTTTTGGGAAGAATCACATTTTTCTTAACAGCATCCTCAAACATAAACTCATACAAGTCCATTAGACTTGTCCTGTTAGTGTCATCAACCAACACATCAAAGCCACCATCTCTGTAATGGACATCAAGCCACACTCTACTCATCTTATCATCAATAAATTACACATTACATAAACACACATCATTCAAATTCACAACCACATACCAACACATCATTTATATCAAAAACCACATGCCAACACATCAGACATTGCCAACATTCATGTTCAAGCACTTCACAATCACAAATCATATCAATGCCAAATCAATACCCCACAAATTACAATCTTTAACATGATTTTTAACATTAAATCACTCAGGTCAAGTCAAATAAGCGTATAAAACTGATCATTTCACATAACCCTAACCCTAACTCAATTTCCGATAAAAAAGCAGAATCAAAACACGAAATGTAGATCGAAAGTGCAAATAATACCTTGATTGCTATTTTAAGGACCCCGAATAAAATTCAAATCAAGCATTTTCCTTCTAGTACCTCCAGTAGAATCACCGATTTTCTAGTTCCCAAAAGTTCAACAAAGAATAAAGCTTCAATTATGTGGCACCTTTCGTTCAGGTTTAGTCAGAGAGCTTCTTCCTTCTTTATGGATTTCAGGGTTTGAGTGTTGAATGAAAGCTCTAAGAACAGAGGAAGGTTTAGGAAGAAGAATGAGGAGTATTTTTTTTTTATCTAAAATGAAGAAGTTAGAGAGTCAATGCACTTTAGGGCGCCATTAAAGTAATGGCATTTCATGAAAATTAATAATTTCTCAGTGGCATTTTGTGAGTTAAGAATCCTAGTAACGGACTGTTAACGTCCAAACCTCATTAATGGCACGACATGAAATATTACTATTTGTGAGTGGCATTTCGTGAATTCTAAGTAGTGCAATGGCATTTGATGAATTTTTAAATTTGTCAGTGACATTTGGTGAAATAGCCGTTGCCATAAATGTTCGTGGTAGGCTAGAGGACACGATGTCGGTGCAAGTTTGGAACGGGTATATTGACTGTTTAAAGGCATATTGGATGGTTGCACCCACTCAATTGGACTCCCGAAGGGTATTAGGAACCATGGTAAACATCTCGGAATTTTTTTTGTCGGGCGAAAAAAGGTCAAAAAATTCCAAAGTTGATGGCTATAATCCACGCTTTTTGAGGAATTTTAAGGTTACGGGGCCTGGTGGCGAAAAGTCTTGAGACCCTAGGGGATACATATTAGGGTCATACAATGACGTTTGGAACCAAATATGACCATTATATGCTGCCATAAATGTCCGTGGTAGGCATGAGGTCACGATATCGATGCAAGTTTGGAATGGGTAAATTGACTGTTCAAAAGCATATTGGATGGTTGGACCCACCCAAATAGACTCCAAGGGTGTATTAGGGTCCTTGGTAAGCATCTCGGCATTTTTTATTTCCGGGCGTAAAAAGGTCAAAAAATTCCAAAATTGAAGGCTATAATCCACGCTTTTTGAGGAATTTTGAGGTTACGGGGCCCGATGGCGAAAAGTCTTGAGACCCTAGGGAATAAATATTAGGATCATATAATGACATTTGGAACCATATATGACTCAAATATGTTTCCAAAAATGTCCGTGGAAGGCTTGAGGTCACGATATCGGTTCAAGTTCGGAACAGGTAAATTGACTGTTTAAAGGCATATTGGATGATTCCACCCACTTAATTAGACTCCCAGAGGTTATTAGGAACCATGTTAAACATCTCGGAAATTTTTATTTCCGGGCGAAAAAAGGTCAAAAAATTCCGATAATCCACGCTTTTTCAGGAATTTTGAGGTTACGGGGTCTGATGGCGAAAAGTCGTGAGACCCTAGGGGATACATCTTATGGTCATATAATGACGTTTGGAACCGTATTGACCCTTATATGTTGCCATAAATGTTCATGGGAGGCTTGAGGTCATGATATCCGTGCAAGTTTGGAACGGGTAAATTGACTATTTAAAGGCATATTGGATGGTACCACCCACTCAATTCGACTCTCGGAGGGTATTAGGAAGCATGGTAAACATCTCGGCAAATTTTATTTCCGGGCGAAAAAAGGTCAAAAAATTCCAATATTCCACACTTTTTGAAGAATTTTGAGGTTACGGGGACCGGTGGCGAAAAGTCTTGAGACCGTTAGGGATACATCTAAGGGTCATATAATGACGTTTGGAAGCATATATGACCCTTATATGTTTCCATAAATGTTCGTGGTAGGCTTGAGGTCACGATATCGGTGCAAGTTTGGAACGGGTAAATTGACAGGTGAAAGGCATATTGGATGGTTTCACGCACTCAATTGGACTCCCGGAGGATATTAGGAACCATGGTAAACATATCGGCAATTTTTATTTCCGGGAGAAAAAGGTCAAAAAATTCCAAAATTGAAGGCTATAATCCACGCTTTTTGAGGAATTTTGTGGTTACGGGCCTGGTGTCGAAATGTCTTGAGACCATAGGGGATACATCTTAAGGTCATATAATGACGTTTGGAACCATATATAACAATTATATGTTGCCATAAATGTCCGTGGTAGGCTTGAGGTCACGATATCGGTGCAAGTTTGGAACTGGTAAATTGACTGTTTAAAGGCATATTGGATGGTTCCACCCACTCAATTGGACTACCGGACGGTGGTAGGAACCATGGTAAACATCTCGATAATTTTTATTTCCAAGCGAAAAAAGGTCAAAAAATTCCAAAATTGAGGGCTATAATCCACGCTTTTTGAGGAATTTTGAGGTTACGGGGACTGGTGGCGAAAAGTCTTGAGACTTTAGGAGATATATCTTAGGGTCATATAATGACGTTTAGAACCATATACGACAATTATATGTTGCCATAAATGTCCGTTGTAGGCTTGAGGTCACAATATCGGTGCAAGTTTGGAACGGGTAAATTGACTGTTTAAAGGCATATTGGATAGTTCCACCCACTCAATTGGACTACTGGACGGTATTAGGAAACATGGTAGACATCTCGGCAATTTTTATTTCCAAGCGAAAAAAGGTCAAAAAATTCCAAAATTGAAGGCTATAATCCACGCTTTTTGAGGAATTTTGAAGTTACGGGGCCTTGTGGCGAAAAGTCTAGAGACCCTAGGGGATACATCTTAGGGTCATATAATGATGTTTGGAACCATATATGACCCTTATATGTTGTAAAAAATAGCTGTGGAAGGCTTTAGTTTACGAAATCTGTGCAAATTTGGAATAGGTAAATTGACCGTTTTAAGACATATTGGATGGTTCCACCCACTCACTTGCACCCCCGGAGGGTATTAGGATCCATGGTAAACATCTCGGAAATTTTTATTTCCGGGCGAAAAAAGGTCAAAAAATTCCAAAAATAAAGGCTATACTCCACGCTTTTTGAGGAATTTTGAGGTTACGGGGCCCGGTGGCGAAAAGTCTTGAGACTCTAGGGGATTCATCTTAGGGTCATATAATGACGTTTGGAACCATATATGACCCTTATATGTTGTACAGAATAGCCGTGGTAGGCTTCAGTTTACGAAATAGGTGCAAGTTTGGAACGGGTAAATTGACCGTTTTAAGGCATATTTGATGGTTCCACCCACTCCATTGGACTCCCGGAGGGTATTAGGAACCATGGTAAACATCTCGGCAATTTTTATTTCCAGACGAAAAAAGTTTAAAAAATTCTAAAATTGAAGGCTATAATCCACGCTTTTTAAGGAATTTTGAGGTTACGGGGCCCGGTGGCGAAAAGTCTTGAGACCCTAGGGGATACATCTTAGGGTAATATAATGACGTTTGGAACCATATGTGACAATTATATGTTGCCATAAATGTTCGTGGTAGGCTTAAGGTCACGATATCGGTGCAAGTTTGGAACGGGTGAATTGATTGTTTAAAGGCATATTGGATGGTTCTACCTACTCAATTGGACTCCTGGAGGGTATTAGGAACCATGGTAAACATCTCGGCAATTTTTATTTTCGAGCTAAAAAAAGTCAAACAATTCCAAAACTGAAGGCTATAATCCACGTTTTTTGAGGAATTTTTATGTTACGGGGCCTGGTGGCGAAAAGTCTTGAGACCCTAGGGGATACATCTTAGGGTCATATAATGACGTTTGGAACCATATATGACCATTATATGTTGCCATTAATGTCTGTGGTAGGCTTGAGGTCACGATATCAGTGCAAGTTTGGAATTGGTAAATAGACTGTTTAAAAGCATATTGGATGGTTGGACCCACCCAAATAGACGCCCAGGGTGTATTAGGGTCCATAGTAAGCATCTCGACATTTATTATTTCCGGGCGAAAAAAGGTCAAAAAATTCAAAAATTGAAGGCTATAATCCACGCTTTTTAAGGAATTTTGAGGTTTCGGGGACTAGTGGAGAATAGTTTTGAGACCCTAGAGGATACATCTTAGGGTCATGTTATGACGTTTGGAACCATATATGACCATTATATGTTGCCATAAATGTCCGTGGTAAGCTTGAGGTCACGATATCGGTGCAAGTTTGGAACAGGTAAATTGACTGTTTAAAGGCTAATTGGATGGTTGGACCCACCCAAATATACTCCCAGGGTTTATTAGGGTCCATGGTTAGCATCTGGGCATTTTTATTTTCAGGGCGAAAAAAGATCAAAAAATTCCAAAATTAAAGGCTATAATCCACGCTTTTTAAGGAATTTTGAGGCTACGGGGACGGTGGCGAAAAGTCTTGAGACCTTAGGGGATACATCTTAGGGTCATATAATGATGTTTGGAACCAATAATGACCATTAAATGTTACAATAAATGTCCGTAGTAGGCTTGAGGTCACTATATCGGTGCAAGTTTGGAACAGGTAAATTGACTGTTTAAAGGCATATTGGATGGTTGGACCCACCCAAATATACTCCCTGGGTTTATTAGGGTCCATGGTTAGCATCTACGCATTTTTATTTTCCGGGCGAAAAAAGGTCAAAAAATTCAAAAATTAAAGGCTATAATCCACGTTTTTTGAGGAATTTTGAGGTTACGGGGACGGTGGCGAAAAGTCTTGAGACCTTAAGGGATACGTCTTAGGGTCATATAATGATGTTTGGAACCATATATGACCATTAAATGTTGCCATAATGTCCGTAGTAGGCTTGAGGTCACGATATCGGTGCAAGTTTGAAACGGGTAAATTGACTGTTTAAAGGCATATTGCATGGTTGGACCCACTCAAATAGACTCCCAAGGTGTATTGGGGTCCATGGTAAGCATCTAGGAATTTTTTATTTCCGAGCGAAAAGAGGTCAAAAAATTCCAAAATTGAAGGCTATAATCCATGCTTTTTAGGGAATTTTGAGGTTATGGGGCCTGTGGCCAAAAGTCTTGAGACCTTAGGGGATACATCTTAGGGTCATATGATGACGTTTGGAACCATATATGACCCTTATATGTTGTACAAAATAGCCGCGGTAGGCTTCAGTTTACGAAATCAGTGCAAATTTGAAACGCGTAAATTGACTGTTTTAAGGCATATTGGATGGTTCCACTTATTCAATTGGACTCCCGAAGGGTATTAGGAACCATGGTAAAAAACTCGGCAATTTTTATTTTCGAGCGAAAAAAGGTTATAAAATTCCAAAATTGAAGGGTATAATCCACGCTTTTTGAGAAATTTTGAGGTTACGGGGCCGGGTGGCGAAAAGTCTTGAGACCCTAGGGGTTACATCTTAGAGTCATATAATAACGTTTGGAACCATATATGACCATTAAATGTTGCCATAAATGTCCGTGGTAGGCTTTAGGTCACGATATCGGTGCAAGTTAGGAACTGGTAAATTGATAGTTTAAAGGGATATTGGATGGTTGGACCCTTGCACATAGACTCTCAGGATGTATTAGGGTCCATGGTAAGCATCTCAGCATTTTTTATTTCCGAGCGAAAAGAGGTCAAAAAATTCCAAAATTGAAGGCTATAATCCATGCTTTTTAGGGAATTTTAAGGTTACGGGGCCGGTGGCCAAAAGTCTTGAGACTGTAGGGGATACATCTTAGGGTCATATAATGACGTTTGGAACCATATATGACCCTTATACGTTATACAAAATAGCCGTGGTAGGCTTCAGTTTATGAAATAGGTGCAAATTTGAAACGCGTAAATTGTTTGTTTTAAGGCATATTGGATGGTTCCACCCATTCAATTGGACTCCCGGAGTTGATTAGGAACCATGGTAAATATCTCGGCAATTTTTATATCCGGGCGAAAAAAGGTCAAACAATTCCAAAATTGAAGGCTATAATCCACGCTTTTTGAGGAATTTTGATGTTATGGGGCCTGGTGGTTAAAAGTCTTGAGACCCTACGGGATACATATTAGGGTCATATAATGATGTTTGGAACCATATATGACCATTAAATGTTGCCCTAAATGTCCGTGGAAGGCTTCAGGTCACGATATTGGTGCAAGTTTGGAACGGGTAAATTGACTGTTTAAAAGCATATTGGATGGTTGGACCTACCTAAATAAACTTCCAGGGTGTATTAGGGTCCATAGTAAGCATCTCGGCGTTTATTATTTCTGGGAGTAAAAAGGTCAAAAAATTCCAAAATTGAAGGCTATAATCCACGCTTTTTGGGGAATTTTGAGGTTACGGGGCCCGGTGGCCAAAAGTCTTGAGACCTTAGGGGATACATCTTAGTGTAATATAATGACGTTTGTAACCATATATGACCCATATATGTTGTACAAAATAGCCGTGGTAGGCTTCAGTTTACGAAATCGGTGCAAATTTGGAACGGGTAGATTGACCATTTTAAGGCATATTGGATGGTTTATCCCACTCAATTGGAATCCCCGAGGGTATTAGGAACCATTGTAAACATCTCGATATTTTTTATTTTCGGGCAAAAAAAGGTAAAAAAATTCCAAAATTCAAGACTATAATCCACGCTTTTTAAAGAATTTTGAGGTTTCGGGGACTGGTGGCGAATAGTCTTGAGACTCTAGAGAATACATCTTAGGGTCATGTAATGACGTTTGGAACCATATATGACCATTATATGTTGCCATAAATGTCCGTGGTAAGGTTATGGTCACGATATCGGTGCAAGTTTGGAATGGGTAAATTGACTGTTTAAAGGCATAATGGATGGTTGGACCCACCCAAATAGACTCCCAGGGTGTATTAGGGTCCATGGTTAGCATCTAGGCATTTTTTATTTCCGGGAGAAAAAAGGTCAAAAAATTCCAAAATTGAAAGCTATAATCCACGCTTTTTGAGGAATTTTGATGTTACGGGGCCCGGTGGCAAAAAGTCTTGAGACCCTAGGGGATACATGTTAGGGTTATATAATGACGTTTTGAACCATATGAGACCATTAAATTATGCCATAAATGTGCGTGGTAAGCTTGAGGTCACGATATCAGTGCACGTTTGAATCGGGGGTAAATTGACTGTTTAAAGGCATATTGGATGGTTGGACCCACCCAAATAGACTCCCAGGGTGTATTAGGGTCCATGGTAAGCATCTTGGCATTTTTTATTTCCGAGCGAAAAGAGGTCAAAAGTTCCAAAATTGAAGGACATAATCCATGCTTTTTAGGGAATTTTGAGGTTACGGGGCTGGTGGCCAATAGTCTTGAGACTTTAGGGGATACATCTTAGGGTCATATAATGACGTTTGGAACCATATATGACCCTTATATGTTGTACAAAATAACCGTGGTAGGCTTTAGTTTACGAAATCAGTGCAAATTTGAAACGCGTAAATTGACTGTTTTGAGGCATATTGGATGGTTCCACCCATTCAATTGGACTCCCGGAGGGTATTAGGAACCATGGTAAAATCTCGGCAATTTTTATTTCCGGGCAAAAAATGGTAAAAAAATTCCAAAATTGAAGGTTATAATCCACGCTTTTTAAGGAATTTTGAGGTTACGGGGCCTGGTGGAGAAAAGTCTAGAGACCCTATGGAATACATCATAGGGTTATACAATGACGTTTGGCACCATATATGACCATTACATGTTGCCATAAATGTCCGTGGTAGGCTTGAGGTCACGATATCGGTGCAAGTTTGGAACTGGTAAATTGACTGTTTCAAGGCAAATTGGATGGTTGGACCCACCCAAATAGATTCCAAGGGTGTATTAGGGTCCATGGTAAGCATCTCGGCATTTTTTTATTTCTGGGCGAAAAGAGGTCGAAAAATTCCGAAATTGGAGGCTATAAGCCATGCTTTTTGTGGAATTTTGAGGTTACGGGGCCCGGTGGCCAAAAGTTTGGAGACCTTAGGGGATACATCTTAGGGTCATATAATGAGGTTTGGAACCATATATGACCCTTATATATTGTTCTAAATAGTCGTGGTAGGCTTTACTTTACGAAATCGGTGCAAATTTGGAACCCGTAAATTGACCGTTTTAAGGCATATTGGATGGTTCCATCCAGTCAATTAAACTCCCAAAGGGTATTAGAAACTACGGTAAACATCTCGGCAATTTTTTTTTCCGGGCAAAAAAAGGTCAAAAAATTCCAAAATTGAAAGCTATAATCCACGCTTTTTGAGGAATTTTGAGGTTACGAGGCCGGGTGGCGAAAAGTCTTGAGACCCTAGGGGTTACATCTTAGGGTCATATAATGACGTTTGGAACCATTTATGACCCTTATATGTTGCCATAAATGTCCGTGGTAGGCTTGAGGTCACGATATCGGTGCAAGTTTGGAATGGGTAAATTGACTGTTTAGAGGAATATTGGATGGTTCCACCCACTCTATTAGACTCCCGGAGGGTATAAGGAACCATGGTAAACATCTCAGCAATTTTTGAGGTCATAAGGAACCATTCAATTGGACTCTTGGAGAGTATTTGGAACCATGGTAAACATATCGGCAATTTAAGTTCAGGGCGAAAAAAGGTCAAAAAATTCCAAAATTGAAGGCTATAATCCGCTCTTTTAGAGGAATTTTGAGGTTATGGGGCCCGTGGCGAAAAATCTTGAGACCCTAGGGGATACATCTTAGGGTCGTATAATGACGTTTGAAACCATATATGACCCTTATATAGTGCCATAAATGTCCGTGGTAGGCTTGAGGTCACGATATCGGTTCAAGTTTGGAATGGGTAAATTGACTGTTTAAAGGCATATTAGATGGTTCCACCCACTCAATTGGACTCACAGAGGGTATTTGGAACCATGGTAAACATCTCAGCAATTTTTATTTTTGGGCGAAAAATTGTCAAAAAATTCCAAAATTGATGGCTATAATCCACGCTTTTTGAGGAATTTTGAGGTTACGGGGCCTGGTGGCAAAAATTCTTGAGACCCTAGGGTATACATCTTAGGGTCATATAATGACGTTTGAAACCATATATGACCCTTATATGTTGCCATAAATGTCCGTGGTAGGCTTGAGGTCACGATATCGGTGCATGTTTGGAACGAGTAAATTGACTGTTTAAAGGTATATTGGATGGTTCCACCCACTCTATTGGACTACCGTAGGGTATTAGGAACCACGGTAAACATGTCGGTAAATTTTATTTCCGAGCGAAAAAGGTCAAAAAATACCAAAATTGAAGGCTATAATCCACGCTTTTTGAGGAATTTTGATGTTACGGGGCCTGGTTGCGAAAAGTCTTGAGACCCTAGGGGATACATATTAGGGTCATATAATGACGTTTGGAACCATATATGTGTTGGGGTTTGGTGAGTCCGTCTCACTGCGGAACCAACCCCTCTCGAGTCTTACCCTCGAAGCGAGTTTCTCCTAAAACCCGGGGCTCTTACTTGAAAGCTACGAGCACGTCAAGCGCCGCGCCTCCGACGGTATGCACCCACAAAAGGGCGAACACAACTTTAAGGTCTACTACCTTAGGGTTAGCAAGGTCCGAACAAAACCCGAGTGTCTATCCTAACTCTACTATCCCTTACATGCCCATAATATACCATACTCTAATATTCCAACCCCTAATATCATAACCCTACGATCTAACCCCTATTAAATAAACATGAACCCCTACTATCTGACCCCCCATTAATCAATACAAAATCCTACTATCTGACCCCCCCGTTAAATCTTTATGAATCCCTACTATTTAACCCCCCGTTAAATCAATATGAACCCTACTATCTAACCCCCCCGGTTAAATCAAATGAACCCCTGCTATCTAACCCCCCCCCCCCCCCCCCGCCGTTAAATCAAAATAAGCTCTACTATTTAACCCCCCGTTAATTCTATAAGAACCCTTACTATCTAACCCCCGTTAAATCTGTATGAACCCTTACTATCTGAACACCCGTTAAATCAAGATGAACATGCACTATCTGACCCCCCTGTTAAATCAACATGAACCCCTACTATCTGACCCCGTTAAATCAATATGAACCCTCTATCTTACCCCCGTTAAATCAATTTGAAGCCCTAGTATCTGATCCCGCGTAAAATCAATATGAACCCCTACTATCTGACCCCCCGTAAAATCAATATGAACCCCTACTATCTGACCCCCCGTAAAATCAATATGAACCCCCCGTGTTAAACCAATATGAAACCCTACTATCTGACCCCCCCCCCCCCCCCCGTTTAATCAATATGAAACCCTACTATTTGACCCCCCCTCCCCCCGTTTAATCAATATAAACCCTACTATCTGACCTCCTGTTTAATTAATATGAAATATATGAGTTTAAGAGTTTTTCGAAAAATTATGGAATGCTCTTTTTAACTCCTACTCAAGCATCATTCCCAATGCCTATACTAGTATACTTGGTTATTTATAGGAAATGATGGGAGTATCATTTACTCTCCCATCATTGTGGGATAGTATGATTTTTTCCATTTTATTTTAAAGCTAAAATAAAATAAATAATCAAGCTAGTAATAAATCAACAAGTGGCAAGCTCATGTGAGTGGTTAGGTGAGGACCACTTGGAAGAGGGGGGGACCAAACTTGCTCCCCACTCCCTCTCCCTTAGCCGTCCACCTCACACCACACACACTCAAGGACTACAAGCCACATGGAACCCACCCTTGGGCACCAAGGCAGCCAAGGTGGGCTTCCATGTGCTGCTGTCCGTGGCACCCACGAGCACGCAAGCCCAGCAGGCCCAGCACTCGCATGCGGGCTGCTAGGTGCTGCTGCCCAGCATGCTCGTGCGGGCTGCTGTGGCTTTGTGCCTTGGCCTCGCTGCTAGCAAGCAATGGCCCTCCCCATGATGCTGCTAGCTGTGGCTAGCTGGCGCGCCTAGCGTGCTAGCTACTGCAGCTTGTCGCAGCATGGCTTGCCAGCCAATGCGCGCACAAGGCCGTGCCTAGCATGCTAGCACGCACTAGGCAGCGCCTAGCTTTGCGATGCTAGCATGGGTGCGCTACCACGCACCAGCCAGCCTAGGCTCGGTTTGGTGCGCATGCTAGCCACCATACTAGGCCATACGCCCTTAGCACTCGGTTTGCTAGCGCATTCCGATGCTAGGGGTATTTTGGTCTTTTGTTGATTTATTACTATTTCTCGTCTCGTCTTTCACTATTTTTCGACTCGACTTCCGACGCTCGGTTTCGACGCTCTAAGCTCGAATTACCGACGTCTAAATATTTAACACTCAGGCAACGAATTAATTTTATTCGAATTAATTCGTCGAGTTGGTTCGCATATATTTGCTTGGGTGTGACCGAAGGGTTCAGTCAAGATTAAGCTATAATATTAATTATATTAATATTACTGATCGGAAGCGGCCTCCACCTAGTTATTCTGATCCCTTGACCTTACTGAATATATTAGCTTTCTAATAATTCTGAACCCGCTATCAGAATAATACACTTGTTCGAAGGACACCATTCCTTTCAATATCCCACTTGTCCTTCCGGACAAGTGTGCATTTAGTGTATAGCCCTTATCCTATGTCTCTTCATGAACTACAGAGTAAGATTACTAGTCATCTCTGTTACGTCCAGAAGTTTTTTTCAAAATCCGAGTTTGATTGTCAAGAAGCAGATGATTTCTAAAATCCATCTGAGTACGGCCATGCATTTTTCACAGTCTCGCTCTTCGAGAGGCCTTGTAAACAACAAGAATTGTTCCCTATAGTTAGTAGGGGGACATTTCCAGTCTTGTAATGTAGCTTCTCTTACTAAGAGGACTCACCCGCCTGATATCTATCTTTATAATCCCCAATTACGGCAGACGTTTGGCGGATACTAAAGTGGACCAGTACTCAAACAAGAGATCTCCCACTACTCATGGTCAAAGGAAAAGAGTTCCGATAGTAATAATGAGAAAATACTTATGACGATTTTCAAATCTCTTAAAGTATCCTCATAGGTCGATCCAGTATGGTTCTAAACTTATACCTGTGCAAATGATTTGTTCCCTCATGCCACAATAAATGGTGCTACAAATCATACTACACACTAATCTCTGATAGGGATAATTTTCGATTAAAATATTCAATTTTCACTTAATAGGTGTTTCTTTATCCAAGCCATTGACTTGATACCCTATTTTGAATATTTATTAAAATCGAATGGACTCATTATTTAATTCTAAACCACAATTAAATAGAGACGGAGTGATTTAAATTGCATGAAAATTTTAATTACTCCAAAAACTGAATGGTTCATCATGGTGCTTTACATCAACTTTGTTCAAAATTTGATTAAAACACTATAAAGTGGAATTCAAAGCCAGTTCGCAACATGCTTGATTCCTATTGCCTCAATGTGTTTGTTGTGCTTCACTTAAGACAGGGGTTTAGTTAGTGGATCGGCTACATTGTCATCCATCCCAACTTTGCAAATTCTGATTTCACCTTCTGACTTCCATTCCCGAATCATATGAAATCACCTCTGGACATGTTTGACCTTCTGATGTTCTCGTGGCTCTCTAGCCTGAGCAATAGCTCCATTGTTGTCACAATAGAGGTCTATTGGACCCTTGATCGAGGGTACAACACCAAGTTCATCAATGAACTTGCGAATCCAAACTGCCTCCTTGGCTGCCTCAGATGCTGCCAAGTACTCGGCTTCAGTTGTAGAATAAGCGGTTGTGCTTTGTTTTGCACTCTTCCAACTAAACGCTCCTTCATTGAGACATAATATGTATCCTGATTGTGACTTGAAGTCGTCTCTGTCTATCTGGAAGCTTGCGTCGGTATATCCCTCAACAACTAATTCATCTTTACCAACATACACCAGGAATTTATCCTTGTTCCTTTTTGGGTACTTAAGAATATTCTTGGCCGCAGTCCAATGCGCCTCTCCTGGGTCTGATTGGTATCGGCTCGTAGCACTTAAGGCATACGATACATCCGGCCTAGTACATATCATGGCATACATGATCGATCCAATAAGCAAAGCATACGGAATTCGACTCATCCTTTCTCGCTCATCATGTGTCTTTGTACACTACTTCTTGCTTAAGGTTTTGCCATGTGACATGGGTAGGTGCCCTCTCTTGGCTCCTTCCATTTGGAATCGAGCCAGTACCTTATCGATGTAAGTACTCTGACTCATTCCAATCATCCTTTTTGATCTACTCCTATAGATCTTGATGCCTAATATGTACTAAGCCTCTCCCAAGTCTTTCATTGAAAAAAATTTCCCGAGCCAAGCCTTTACAAACTCCAGCAATGGAATGCTATTTCCAATGAGAAAAATTTCATCGACATATAAGACTAGGAAGGCGATGTCACTCCCACTGACCTTCTTGTAGACACAAGACTCATCTGGATTCTTGATAAAACCAAACTTACGGATGGCTTCATCAAATCGCAAATTCCAACTTTTGCTTGCTTGCTTTAATCCATAAATGGACTTCTTAAGCTTGCATACCTTCTTAGGATTATTTAGGTCGACAAAACCTTCAGGCTGTGTCATATACACAGTTTCTTCCAAAATTCCATTGAGGAAGGCGGTTTGGACATCCATCTGCCATATTTCATAATTGTAATATGCAGCAATCGCTAGAAGAATTCGAACGGACTTAAGCATAGCAACTGGAGAAAAGGTTTCATCATAATCAACGCCGGGAATTTGCCTATAACCTTTTGCTACCAGCCTCGCTTTGTAAATACATTTCCATCTTTGTCGGTTTTCATCTTGAAAATCTATTTACATCCGATAGGTGTGTAACCTGCGAGTAAATCAACCAAGTCCCATACTTGATTTTCAAACATGGAGTCCATTTCGGATTTCATGGCCTCTTGCCCTTTTTCAGAGTCAGGGCTTGTCATAGCTTGCTTGTAGGTTGCCGGCTCAACTCCATCCACTACTAGGATGTCCTGATCTTCGGTTAATACAACACCGAGATATCTGTCAGGTTGAGATCTTGGTCGAGTCGACCTACGTAGGGTAATGGACTTAGCATTTGCATTGTCGGTTTGACTTTGCATACTTTGACTTTGACCAACGTCAACAGCTGCTTGGTAAGCACTTTGATTGTCAACTTGTCTTTGTTGCTCGTCCTCTCGAACTTCGTCGAGTTCGATTTTCCTCCCACTTGTCATTTTAGAGAGATGCTCCTTCTCCAAAAAGACACCATCACGAGCAACAAACACTTTGTTCTCGGATTTGTTGTAGAAGTAATACCCTTTCGTTTCTTTTGGATAACCCACAATGTAACCCTTATCAGATTTTGGATGAAGTTTATCAGAAATGAGTTTCTTGACATATGATTCGCATCCCCAAATCTTGAGAAAAGACAACCTTGGTGGTTTATTAGTCCATAATTCATATGGAGTCTTTTCCACTGCTTTTGACGGAGCACGATTCAGTGTGAGTGCCGCAGTTAAAAGTGCATGTCCCCAGAAAGAGATTGGAAGTTCAATAAGACCCATTGTCGATCGGACCATGTCTAACAGGGTTCGATTCCTCCTTTCAGATACTCCATTCCACTGAGGAGTTCCCGAAGGTGTTAACTCTGAAAGTATTCCATGTTCTTTCAGATGGTCATCAGACTCTTGGCTCAAATATTCGCCACCTCGATCCGATCGAAATGCTTTGATTTTCTTGCCGAGTTGGTTTTCAACTTCTTTCTGAAATTCTTTGAATTTATCAACCGATTCAGATTTGTGCGACATTAGATCAACAAAACCATATCTACTAAAGTCGTCCGTGAAGGTTATAAAATACCGATAACCACTTCTTGCGGGTGTACTCATTGGTCCACATACATCGGTGTGTATAAGTCCTAACAAGTCACCAGCCCTTTCTCCTTACTTGGAGAACGGTTGCTTTATCATCTTGCCTAATAAACTTCCTTCGCAATTCTCAAAGGATTCTAAATCAAATGAGTCAAGAATACCTTCTTGTAGAAGTTTCTTGATACGTTTGATGTTAATGTGGCCAAGGCGACAATGCCACAAGTAAGTTTAACTAGACTGTGTAGTCTTAGCTTTCTTTGTATTGGTATCAAATATTTGTCTAACAACACATGAAAGTGTCATTCCATAATATGTTCATGACATCAAAACAAAAGGTCTCGATTTGATGAAAATGATGTCCAACGTCGGAAATACATCAAAAGTATGGTAGATAAAACTAAATAAGTTCTACTTCTTTAGACAAAACATGAGATTACCAGTTTCTCTTGGATATATCACTTCAATCCAACTTGTGAACTCGATTCCTCTTGAAAAAGCACCGCTCACTTGGTTCCTGAAAAAGGAGTGTGTTGTGAGTCAATTTTCCGGTATCTAATACCTTTCAAAAATTGCTTATATTCAAGTGTATAAGATGATACGTGAGGTTGAGGTTACTTTTCCTTTCGCCTCATCATCCAGATACATGCCGCATTCTCTTTTGTAGTGTCCAGGATTACCACAATAGAAGCAGCGCATCTTCCTCTTGTCTTTGAACTCCTTCTTCCTTGGTCTAAGGGCAAAGTTATCCTTCTTGCAAGAATAGGTCTTTTGGAGCTCTTGGATGACTTCCCTTAAGGACAGTGTATCCCTATTGGCGGTGAGACGCATCTTAAGTCCCACATACCCTGAGTGAAGAGAGCTAAGAAGCATGTGAGCCGCTTGCTCGTCTTCCACTGGTTTGCCAATTAGCTCTAGATGGTTGAATAACCTTGTCCTGTTAATTACATGAGCTTGAAGTGGCATTCCGGGCCTAAGTCTCGCATTGTAGACTTTTCCCCATACCTCTTGTATTTCTTTCGAGAGACCACCTTCTTGTGGTGGCTTGATCCTCATTTTGGAGAGTGACCTTGTCACATCCTCCACATGACCATCATAATTTCCCCTAGCACTCTTGACGACCCTCATATTGACTACATCTTCAAGAGCTTTGAGCATCATGTCCGGAAAATAGCCGGAGAAAACCCCTCTCCATTGATCCGGGATGGAGTTTGCCATGAGTTTGGAAACTCTCTTGCAATCTATACTCCATTATTCATGAGCTTCATCACTCATTATCCCTTTTGAGTAGAAACTCGGGATCGAAGTGTCCAAGATATGCTCTAGGTAGCAATTTCTGGGTGTCTTTCGGAGTTCATCTTCCCATTCCTTGAAGTTCACCAAATTGAGCAAAAATGGTAACTTCTCGGGAAGTTCCGGGTACATAAGGTTGTTGTCATTAGTTGAAGACATGATTCTACAATTGAAAGAATTTTAATGAAAAACCATTCAAAAATACTTAAATAAGATTGAATTTTATTCATGCAAATTTTCAATACTTATTTTACGTCTTATTTACACGTAAAAATTGTCCCTATTTTGTGAAAATAAGGCGATTCCAAGATCCGAAGAAACAAAGAGTGGTTAAGCATGCTTTGGCTTGTCTTAAATACTCAATCTTCTAGGGTAAGCAATGCCTTGCTAATGGCTCTAAGCCACTCTTGGTTAGACAATCGTCGCATCTAATGCATCTTTGACGATGTATCTCTTTTGCCACAGTATGTAAGGGCTCCTCACTCATACCGATGAGTTAAACCAAAACCAACGTGCACACCCGGTGTGCCTTATGCCCCTTAGAGAAGTGATGGCACCTTGCTTTGGCGTAGCCTACCATCACCATCGTCCGGTTAGTAAGTGTTGTTTTGGAAAGGCAAATTTTACTCAATATTATTAGGGACCTAGGATTTCTATGTTTATTGATTTACTCAATATAATCCATGCTTTTTGAGGAATTTTGAGGTTACGGAGCTGTAGGGAATATTTCAAGCATTATGATCCCAAACTTGAACCCCATTGTTATCATACACTAAAGTACGGTGGCGTTCCAAAGGGAAAGACAAAGAGCAAAAAGAGTCGTCAACAAGTTTTAGGAACTTGTAAACCCAAAAGACAATCCAAAAGTACCATCAACTACTCCATAAAGGTCTTGAACCAAACAGGGTCCGGGGATGAGGGTACGAATCCAATCTACAAAAGAAAGGACCCGCCCTATAAAATAGGCTTTTACTTTGTTCTGCTCGTATTCATGCGCGCTTTTTGAATAACATACAAACATTATATTGAACTTACCCTGTTTATCTATGTTGGTTGAATATTAACGCACAAATAAAACTATTATTGGCGATCACTTGAGTTAAAATCACATTAACCTAAACCAAATTATTAATTATCTTATTAAGCGTGATTTCAAGTACAAATTCCCTTTAACAATCATAAAAGGTGTGATCAAGCAATAACAATAAAATATATCAAGCAACATAAGGATAAAGAATAATAATAATGATGATAATAGCAAGATAAGGCATAATAAAGCTCAAATATAATAGCAAGATCCTAGGCATGATACTAACAACATTAATAACAAATCCTAGCATGTCACTAAACATTAAAGATCAAAGCTTTAAATCTAACATGGTACTAACATGATATTAGAAAAGATTAAAGGCACCCTAAATATGATTCTAGAAAGCATAAAATAACATCCTAACATGATACTAGGAATTAAACACATCCTAATATGATACTAGGAATATTAAACAATAATAAGCATGCTTTCTACATTGTGAAAGAAATAGAGAGTAAGCTAATCTACTTACTTTGAAGCCTCGTATCTCTTTCTAATAAAAAAATACACAAGTTAGTAAAATTCAATGAAAATCAACAACGAATAATTAAAGAATCAAATTGAAATCAAATGAAATAAAGTTTTGACTAGTTTTGGACCAAACCCTCAGAAAATATCAACCTTGCACGTCTAGGGCGAAGGCAACTTCGCACTTGGCTAAGAGACTCAAAGTCTTGCGAAAACGGAATATTGGGTTTAAAAAGCTAGTTTAGAAAGAGAGAGAGAAAGAATAAGCTATATTGCTCAAGAGAGAAAAGAGAGAATTAAGGAAGAATTGATGGGAATTGATGATTGTTGATGATTAGTATTGATTGAGAGAATTGATGAATAAAAACAGAGGTTCGGACCCTATTTATAAGAAAACAGTCCGAAAAATCATAAAATTTGATAAGGAATAAAACTCCACTCTGTCGCTAATCAAACCGACGTTGTCGACAGGAAATTATCTTGTCGCCAGGCGACAGAGTCTGTCGCGAGGCGACAAACCTGTCGTTTGGCGACAGAGACAGTTTTTGCGGATTTTGTTTTTATCATATCTTTTGATCCAGAAGTCTAACTAAGTCATATAATATGTCGTTGGAAAGCTCTTAAAGTCTACTTTCTAATGAAATTAGAATCAGATTAAAACCTTTTGTAGATAAAAAGATATGGACGAAATAGGGAAAGGGTGTCAGTTTTGGATAGAGTTTCGTATATCTTTAATATCTTTTTCGTTATAGCTCGGATTTATTATTATAATATATCATTGGAAAGATAATTTCAATATCTATCCAACCATATCAAATTTCGATAAAAAATATGAGGCACGAAAATAATATCTGACTATCTTTGGACATCTTCAAATCCGAATAGAATTAGGAAAGTTTTAAAAAAGGAAAGTTTATATTTAAATCAAATTCCATGATCTTATCTTTTCAAAAAAGGATAATTAAGATATTTTAGAAACTTATAGAAGATTATAATAAATCCTATTTAGTTTAGGAATAGGATTAAACCTTTGGACCCTCCTCATGATCATTGGGTCGTAGGTAAAATCCAGTTTGGGCCCAGTTTAGTATTTTGGCCATAACTTCCTCATTATTCATCGGAATTGGGCTTATAATATATCGTTGGAAATATCTTTTCAAGACCCATACAACTACACCATTATTTGACCCTGATCATGAACCAAAAAATTGAATTGGACGTTTTCATAAAATAGAAATGGTTTTCGTAAACAAAAAGAAGGATTTTAATAAAAACTAACCGCAACACTTGAATTTTCACACTTTTACCTCATTCGATTATGGTTTGACGCAAAAGGTATTCATCACTGGGTTTGGTTTTGGGGAGACACAAATGGGTGTCTACAAAAGCCCCCACTTTGACTGAGTTGGGAGAAACTTATGTTTCGAAAACGAAAGTCAAAGTATCAATAGGGACGGAGAATGATTCAAAATGTTCTGCAATTCCAAATCATTCTTATAACGCCGATACCTGTAAAACAACCATTAGTTAAACAGATAAAAGAGTTAAGAAACGCGTATCTTGCACCGTCGAGCACACGTCTCTGAGCGTAACCGTTTTGATGTTGCTTTTGTTGCTTGTGACAACCTCCACAGTGCCTCGTGAACGCCATCATTGAAGATAAACGTATGTCGTCGCCTTCAATATTCTTGGTGACAATCCTCCACAGTTTTTCAGGAACATCGTCGAAAATAACTGTATGTCGTCATCTTCTAGGTTGTGGCCGTACATCGCCACGGCAGTGCATCGCCGCTATAGATAATCTCTTCTTTACCTCTAGGGACCGTCGAAGGTGACCTTTCTATCATTGCCATCTCCATGATTTGTGACATTTCTCCACATCCTAGGGAAAGCTATCTATCATTGCTGCTACATCTCGAGCTTTTCCTTGAATCATGGTGACAACTTTCACAATCTTAGCGAATGTCGTCGAAGACTGCCTCATCAAGAACCGCTCTTCTCAAATATAGGTGACAACTTCCACAATCATAGTGAATGTCATCGAAGACCGCCCATCTCGTGCTATCTTCTCAAATCTTGATGACAACTTCCACAGTCTTAGCGAAGGTCGTCGAAGATCGCCCATCTCGTGCTATCTTCTCAAATCTTGATGACAACTTCCACAATCTTAGCGGGCGTTGTCGAAGATTGCTCATCTCGTGCTATCTTCTCAAATCAAGTGATAACCTTCACAATCTTAGCGAAAGCTATCAAAGATCGCTTCATCTTGAATCGTTCTTCTCAATAATAACCTCCCCAATTATAGTGAAAGCTATTGAAGGTCGCTTCATCTCAAACCGTCCTTTTTAAATCCAAGTAATAGACTCTTTTCAATCTAAAAGCCCCCTGTTGAAGGCTCCGTCATCTCGAATCTTCAAATCTTCTTCCATCCTAGGAATTGAAAACGTTGTGAACCGTTATTTTGGTGCTTGCGATGAGCCAATACTTAGGCGCTTTACGCTAAGTGAGACGATCTTTTGTCAGGTCGATCACTCATTGCGATTGTAATCGATCCGACTACTAAATCATGTCAAATTGCTTAGAGGGGCTAACTGGCGTACCAAGGAACCCAAACTGCTAAAATAGGTTCATAAAGTCATTATGTGGGGCCCAGCATTTTGTCGCCGCTCTGGCGCTAGCCAGAGATAACTGTCGACGCGATATCGTTCTGTCGCCAGGCGACAGACCTTGTCATTTGGGGACAGATTTCTTTTTCATTTCTACCCCTGCTGCTGCTGTTCATTGCTCGGTTTCGCTCCGAACTTTCAATTTGGTCGTTTCCTTACGATCAAATCTGCTCAGATCTTTTGGAAATTAAAGCTCTTCATAATTTTGCTCAAACTTCTCTTATCTTGGAAGAATCTCATATATCTATATTCGCGGTTTTTTTTCGAAAAAATCCGGGAATATTCTTTCTCGTTGGAATGTACCTGCATTTATATTTCAGACTATAGGACTTTGCTCATCTTTTATTATCTTAGGGTTGACCTAAGGCTTAGTGTTTCTTGACTCATTGAGTTGTCATGACTCGACTTAAAGTGTTTGACACATGTGTTAGACTCAACTCGATGTGAACTTTGACTTAATGATGACTCACTATGTGTGACTCGTGTGTGAACTGGACTTGATGTTAACATGACTCAAAAACAAAAAATTCCCGTCATTTTTGTGGAGGGTACCGACTTTATCCCGAAAAAGAAAGACTCGAAAAAGAATCGAAGTGTTTGATGGTGCATGTTGAATGAGCTTAACCAAGTATATGCGTTCAATGTTGTCCCTCAAGGTGCAAGGATTAATTCCTCCTAAACTATCTTAGTTGACTTGATGATGAAAGTATTTAGGTAACTTAGGCATGGAGGCTAAGTATTTCATACTTTGATACAATGATGATTATAAGTGATGAGTGATGTGTGATTTTGACAAGGCATGCTTCAACGTTATGCTAAGACTTCATGACAAAGGGTTCCTAATTGGAAGTCTATTTGGTCATGTATCTGTGATATGTGTGAAAGTGACACTAAAGTTAAGCTGCAAAGGCTAACGGTGTGGAAAAGTATTATTTGATAAGAGTCAAATAATGATGACTCTTAGGCTAGGTAAGCTAATGATGTAAGGATCAAGCCCCCAAGTCTATCTCTAAGTAAATAGGGATGAGCATTGGAGATCCCTTGATATGATCGTGGTGTAAGTGTATGAATGTGAAAATGAATGCATTTTTATTATGGTGGCTGTAGACACCCATTTGTGTCTCCCCAAAACCAAACCCAGTGATGAATACCTGTCACGTCGAACCATAATCGAATGAGGTGAAAGTGTGAAAAGTCAAGTGTCGCGGTTTAGTTTTAATTAATTCTCTTCTTTCTGTTTTTGAAAACCCACTCTATTTTATAAAAACGTCCATTTCAGTTTATTTTGGTCCATGATAAGAGTCCAATAATGGTGTAGATGGATGGGGATTTAAAAGACCTTTCCAACGATATATTATAAGCCCAATTCCGATGAATAATGAGGAAGTTATGGCCAAAATACTAAAATGGGCCCAAACCGGATTTTACCTACGACCCAATGATCATGAGGAGGGTCCAAAGGTTTAATCCTATTCCTAAACTAATTAGGATTGATTAGAATCTTCTATAAGTTTCTAAAATATCTTAATTATCCTTTTTTGAAAAGATAAGATCATAGAATTTGATTTGAATATAAACTTTCCTTTTTTAAAACTTTCCTAATTCTATTCGGATTTAAAGATGTTCAAAGATAGTCAGATATTATTTTCGTGCCTCATATATTTTATCCAAATTTTATATGGTTGGATAGATCTTGAAATTATCTTTCCAATGATGTATTATAATAATAAATCCGAGCTATAACGAAAAAGATATTAAAGATATACGAAACTCTATCCAAAACTGACACCCTTTAACTATTTCGGCCATATCTTTTTATCTACAAAAGATTTTAATCCGCATTAGAAAGTAGACTTCAAGAGCTTTCCAACGACATATTATATGACTTATTTGGACTTCTAGATCATAAGATAGGATAGAAACAAAATCCGCAAAAACTGTTTCTGTCGCCAAACGACAGGTTTGTCGCCTCGCGACAGACTCTGTCGCCTGGCGACAGGATAAATTTCTGGCGACAAGGTCGGTTTGATTAGCGACAGCGTGTAGTTTTATTCCTTATCAAATTCTATGATTTTCCGGACTTTTTCCTTATAAATGGGGTCCGAACCTCTGTTTTTATTCATCATCAACTATCAACTTTCATTCATCAACTTTCATCAATCAACTCTCTTCCTTAATTCTCTCTTTTCTCTCTTGAGCAATATATGCTTTTTTTTCTCCCTCTCTTTCTAAACTAGCTTTTCAAATACAATATTCCGCATTCACAAGACTTAGAGTCTCTTAGCCAAGTTCGGAGTTGCCTTCGCCCTAGACGTGAAAGGTTGATAATTTCTGAGGGTTTGGTCCAAAACTAGTCTAAACTTTGTTTAATTTGATTTTGATTTAACTCTTTAATTCTTTAATTATTCTTTATTATTTTCATTGAAGTTTACTAACTTGTGTATTTTGTTATTAGAAAGAGGTACGAGGCTTCAAAGTAAGTAGATTAGCTTACTCCCTATTTCTTTCACAATGTAGATTGCATGCTTATTATTGTTTATAATTCCTAGTATCATGTTAGGATGCTTTTAATGCTTTCTAGTATCATGTTAGGATATTATTTATTGCTTTCTAGTATCATGTTTAGGGTGCTTTTAATTCTTTCTAAGATCATGTTAGTACCATGTTAGGTTTAAAGCTTTGATCTTTATTGCTTAGTGACATGCTAGGATTTGTTATTAATCTTATTAGTGTCATGCCTAGGATCTTGCTATTATTATCAAGCTTTATTATGCCTTATCATGCTATTATCATCGTTATTATGATTATTATTGTTTATTATTATGTTGCTTGATTATATTATTGTTATTGCTTGATCACGCCTTTTATGCAGGTTTAAAGGGAATTTGTACTTGAAATCACGCTTAATAAGATAATTAATAATTTGGTTTAGGCTAATGTGATTTTAACTCAAGTGATCGCCAATAATAGTATTATTTGTGCATTAATATTCAACCAACATAGATTAAACAGGTTAGGTTTAACATAATGTTTGTATGTTATTCGAAAAGCGCGCATGAATACGAGCAGAACAAAGTAGAGGCCTATTTTATAGGGCGGGTCCTTTCTTTTGTAGATTGGATTCGTACCTTCATCCCCGGACCCTGTTTGGTTCAAGACCTTATGGAGTAGTTGACGGTCCTTTGGATTGTCTTTTGGGTACAAGTTCCTAAAACTTGTTGGCGACTCTTTTTGCTCTTTGTCTTTCCCTTTGGAACGCCACCGTACTTTAGTGTATGATCACAGTGGGGTTCAAGTTTGGGGTTATCATAATGCTTGAAATGTTCCCTACAGTTTTTGGCGACTCCACTGGGGAGGATTTCTATTTATATTCCTGAAATTTATTAAATTTTGGCAATTATTTAGAATGAGCGGATGAGACTCGAAAAATTCTAAGTATTTCATGTGCGTGATTTGATTAACATTATTGTCATATGCATTAAAAGGTCCTCATGGGAGCACCCCATGAGTCAATCCATAGGAAATTTACACGTAGGAAATTTGGGAAATATCTTTCATGACTAGAATCGAAAAGATAATACGAAATCTGGAAAATTCGAAGAACACAGAAACTTGCCAAGGCATGTAGGAACTAGCGTCTAGAAAACAGGGCTTGTCGCCCGTAAAAAGTTTCTGTCGCCTGGCGACAGGAGCTTTTTTGCGGCGACAGTCCCTGTAGTCTGGCGCCAAGTTCTTCCAATACCGAGCCAGGGGTCTGTCTTCTTGCTTTGACCATTTCTAGTGTTGTTGGCTCGATTTTGCTTATTGATTGAGTCATTTTCTCACTTTTCTGAAACCCATATGTGTTCTACATATGGATATAACCCTCTGGGGGTTCCTGCTTCGCCGGCCCAATGGAGTATTCCACTATTTTGTGCAAAGCTCAGATTTGGGGACGTGTAAGTTTTGTGAATCCATCCAACCATGGCGTCGAGTCCGATCTCCTATCGCACTCGCGGAATCTTGTCCATTCGCTCCAACCCTCTTGGCAGGCTTGTGTGCAATGCATGTGGATTCTTAACCATGGACCTTTTTGACTTAACCCATATCCTCGAACTTTAGAGAACTAGAGCCATGGTTAGGTTGCAAACTCATCTTGTGACTATGTGAACTACTTGTGCACCCTTGCTTGTATTTATTATATATGTGCTAACCGTTTGTTTGACTTGTGTTAAAAACTAAATAAATTGACTAATGACTAAAAGGACTTTGTCTAATTAATTAATTTTGAATTAATTCAAGGCTAATAAATCAATCAATTCGACTTAGTACGACTTTAGGCATGTCCATTTAGAGTAAAATTACTGGAAACAGTCCAGATTAATGTTCCAGCAATGGCGCAGGAGTTTTGACTGTGGCGCTGCAATTTAGTGTCTGTCGCCTGGCGACAATTTTGTCGTCTGGCGACAGGCTCTAAACCGTAGCGACAGTCCTGTTGTTTTTAGCGACAGTCCAGTTCTTTTGCTCGAGTCATCACGACGAGTTTAATTCACAGTCTACTAATCGGTTAATCAGTTTATTAATGGTTCAAACCACGTTTAAGTCTTTAATTGAGTTTAGGCACTTAAAGTCCAATGGTCATACACTAAGGGTCAAAGACTTTGTTTAATTAATTAATTAATTAATTTGAACTAATAAAATTCCCTTAAGTCGAGTCATAGTTCCTTTAAGTCAACCCGGATTTTTATTCCCGTATACTGCACATGCGTCAACTTATTTTGGTCATAGCCGGAGTTCTAGGAAGAACCACGAGTCGTATAACCTATGGATCTGTAGCCCCGAGTTTTATCTTTAATTTGGCGTTGGTTTCGTCTTAATCAGAGTCACAGATTAAAAGTTATGACTAAAATACCACAGCCTGTCCAGTTTAATGCACATACGTGAAGTCTTAATTTAGTCTTTGCTTAAGTCTAGTCACATAGTCTAGCCACATGGTCGTGACACAAGTCTTAACATGTCACCTAAACTCATTAGTATTAGCACACACTTTGCATATGTCGCCATGACCATGTCTTAGGTTCATGCATGAGTCGTTTTTCCGTCATTTGAGTTGGGGGTCCATTCTTTTTCCAATTCTTCCATATTTCTTCATCTACATCTTCTTCCTACTCTCCACATACTTTCTTCCATATTTCTCCATCCACATCATCTTTCCACTCTCCACATACTTTCTCCATACATATCATTCCCTTCATTCTTCCATGATCTTTCTCCATCTATGCATGTTGAATCGAATTTGAGTCATGTGATTGACAATAATAATTATAAAAAAAGGAGTAATGATGAGACAAAATACAAGGCAAGCTTCTCACTAAGATTTCATGCCTTCTTCTTCTTCTTTTTTTCAAACCTTTCCCCCATAAGTCTAGCATAGGCACCCTTTGTCTACCTTAGATTTATTACATAGGTTTTTTATTTTGTTCCCCTTTAATATAATGAGCATTTTAATTCCTTGCATATGATCATTGCACTTTTTCAAAAAAAAAAAAAAAAATTAAAAAAAATCAAGGTCGAATTAAGCACAAGGTATACCAATGATTTGAGGCACCCCTTGTAGCCATATCATATCTCTCACCCTTTAAATATATAATCCTTTTCTTGATAAACCACTTTGAGCCTCGTCTAACGATAGACCTTTCTTTTTTCAACCTACATTTACCTAACCTTGGGATGGGATGGTGTGTAACTTATGCAAGTTTCAAATATGAAAAGCTTGAGTGATCTCAAAATAAAAAGATGATACAAAAATATATGAATAAAAGTGTACAAAAGGGCAAGTGTTCCAATGTCTGGATATAAAAATATCTTTGATAAGAACATGTCTCAGATTGCGTTTCTTATCGAGTGCTCGGTACCGTGCCTGAGAAACATGAATGCCAAGTGAGTGATAGACCGCATGATCGAGATTGCCCACACTTATAAAAATAAAAAAAATGCAAAAGCAAAAAAGAAGAGCAAAAATAAAAAAAATAAAAAAAAGAGCTCAAAAATGAGAAACCTCAAGCATAAAAAAATAATAAGATTCAAAAGCAAGGTTGCACACCTTGGGGGCTTATCTAGGGTGTTGAGCCTTTATCCCTTTCTTCTTCAACCTTTAGCCTAACCACGTTACAACCCTTAAAAGACCTTTTTGAGGTATACACACACTTGTGCGAGGTTCGGCTAGAGCTACGTTTGGCCTGATTCCTAACGGATACGTAGGCAACCTCATATTGAGGTGCGGCCATAATAAAAATGCATTCATTTTCACATTCACACACTTACACCATGATCATATCAAGGGATTTCCAATGCTCATCCCTATTTACTTAGAGCTAGACTTGGGGGTTTGATCCTTACATCATTAGCCTACCTAGCCTAAGAGTCATCATTATTTGACTCTTATCAAATAATACTTCTCCATACACCGTTAGCCTTTGCAGTCTAACTTTAGTGTCACTTTCACACACTGCACAGATACATGACTAAATAGACTTCCAATTAGGAACCCTTTGTCATGAAATCTTAGCATAACGTTGAAGCATGCTTTGTCATATCACACATCACTCATCACTTATAATCATCATTGTATCAAGAAGTATGAAGTGCTTAGCCTCCATGCCTAAGTTACCTAAATACTTTCATAATCGAGTCAACTAAGATAGTTTAGGAAGAATTAATCCTTGCACCTTGAGGGATAGTATCAAATGCATATACTTGATTAAGCTCATTCAACATGCACCATCAAACACTTCGATTCTTTTTCGCGTCTTTCTTTTTCGGGAGAAAGTCGGTACCCTCCACAAAAATGACGGAAATTTTTTGCTTTTTTGCATTTTTCAAGTCGCACTTTACACATGAGTCATGTACATTGAGTCATATTGTGTCATATCACATCGAGTGGAGTCTAACACATGTTGTCAAACGATTTGAGTCGAGTCATGACAAGTCAATGAGTCAAGCAACACTAAGCCTTAGGTCAACCCTAAGATAATAAAAGATGAGCAAAGTCCTATAGTCTAAAATATAGATGCAAGTACATTCCAGCGAGCAAGAATATTTCCGGATTTTTTCGAAAAAAACCGCGAATATAGATATATGAGATTCTTTCAAGATGAGAGAAGTTTGAGCAAAATTATATGGAAGTGAAGAGCCTTAATTTCCAAAAGATTTGAGCAGATTTGGTTGTAAGGAAACGACCAAATTGAAAGTTCGGAGCGAAACCGAGCAATGAACAGCAGAGCAGCGAAATAGAAATGAAGAAGAAGACGGGTTTAAAACCCCGATTCTGTCGCCAAACGACAGACTCTGTCGCGTGGCGACAGATGCAAAAGCTCGCGACAGGCACTTCTGGTCAGCACTGGAGCGGCGACAGAATGCTGGGCCCCTCTTTATGGTTTTGTGGGTCCATTTTAGTAATTTGGGTTCCTTGGTACGCCAGTTATCCCCTTTGAGCAATTGACATGATTTAGTCAGCTTGATCAAAATGCACTGAGTGATCGACTTGATGAAAGATCGTCTCACTTTAGCTTAAAGCGCCTAAGCATTGGCTCATCGCAAGCACCAAAGTAACGGTTCACAACGATTTCAATTTCTAGGATGGAAGAAGATTTGAAGATTCGAGATGACGAAGCCTTCAACAGGGGGCTTTAAGATTAAAAAGAGTCTATTGCTTGGATTTAAGAAGGACGATTTGAGATGAAGCGACCTTCAATAGCTTTCACTATGATTGGGGAGGTTATTATTAGATTTGAGAAGAACAATTCAAGATGAAGCGTTCTTTGATAGCTTTCGCTAAGATTGTGAAGGTTATCACTTGATTTGAGAAGATAGCACGAGATGAGCGATCTTCGACGACCCCCGCTAAGATTGTGGAAGTTGTCATCAAGATTTGAGAAGATAGCACGAGATGGGCGATCTTCGACGACCTTCGCTAAGATTGTGGAAGTTGTCATCAAGATTTGAGAAGATAGCACAAGATGGGCAGTCTTCGACAACATTCGCTAAGATTGTGGAAGTTGTCACCTAGATTTGAGAAGAGCGGTTCGTGATGAGGTGGTCTTCGATGACATTCACTAAGATTGTGGAGGTTGTCACCTAGATTTGAGAAGAGCGGTTTGTGATGAGGCGGTCTTTGACGACATTCGCTAAGATTGTGAAAGTTGTCACCATGATTCAAGGAAAAGCTCGAGATGTAGCAGCAATGATAGACAGCGTTCCCTAGGATGTGGAGAGTTGTCACAAATCTTGGAGATGGCGAAGCAAGGCCACCTTCGGCGGTCCCTCAAGGTAAAGAAGAGATTGTCTATAGCGGCGACATACTGCTGTGGCGACATATGGCCACACCCAGGAGATGACGACATACAGTTATTTTCGATGATGTTCCCGAAATACTGTGGAGGATCAAGAATATTGAAGACGACGACATATGGTTATCTTCTACGATGGCGTTCACGAGGCACGGTGGAGGTTGTCACAAACAAAAAATGCAACAGCAAAACGGTTACTTTCAGAGACGTGTGCTCGACGGTGCAAGATACGCGTTTCTTAACTCTTTTATCTGTTTTAACTAATGATTAGTTTGCAGGTATCGGCGTTATAAGAATGATTTGGAATTGCAGAACATTTTGAATCATTCTCCGTCCCTATCGATACTTTGACTCTCGTTTTTTGAAACTTAAGTTTCTCCAAACTCAGTCAAAGTGGGGGCTTCTGTAGACACTCATTTGTGTCTCCCCAAAACCAAACCCAGTGATGAATACCTGTCACGTCAAACCATAATCGAATGAGGTGAAAGTGTGAAAAGTCAAGTGTCGCGGTTTAGTTTTAATTAATTCTCTTCTTTCTGTTTTTGAAAACCCACTCTATTTTATAAAAACGTCCATTTCAGTTTATTTTGGTCCATGATAAGGGTCCAATAATGGTGTAGATGGATGGGGCTTTAAAAGACCTTTCCAACGATATATTATAAGCCCAATTCCGATGAATAATGAGGAAGTTATGGCCAAAATACTAAAATGGGCCCAAACCGAATTTTACCTACGACCCAATGATCATGAGGAGGGTCCAAAGGTTTAATCCTATTCCTAAACTAATTAGGATTGATTAGAATCTTCTATAAGTTTCTAAAATATCTTAATTATCCTTTTTTGAAAAGATAAGATCATAGAATTTGATTTGAATATAAACTTTCCTTTTTTAAAACTTTCCTAATTCTATTCGGATTTAAAGATGTTCAAAGATAGTCAGATATAATTTTCGTGCCTCACATATTTTATCCAAATTTTATATGGTTGAATAGATCTTGAAATTATCTTTCCAATGATGTATTATAATAATAAATCCGAGCTATAACGAAAAAGATATTAAAGATATACGAAACTCTATCCAAAACTGACACCCTTTCACTATTTCGTCCATATCTTTTTATATACAAAAGATTTTAATCTGATTCCAATTGCATTAGAAAGTAGACTTCAAGAGCTTTCCAACGACATATTTTATGACTTATTTGGACTTCTAGATCAAAAGATATGATAGAAACAAAATCCGCAAAAACTGTTTCTGTCGCCAAACGACAGGTTTGTCGCCTCGCGACAGACTCTGTCGCCTGGCGACAGGATAAATTTCTGGCGACAAGGTCGGTTTGATTAGCGACAGCGTGGAGTTTTATTCCTTATCAAATTTTATGATTTTCCGGACTTTTTCCTTATAAATGGGGTCCGAACCTCTGTTTTTATTCATCATCAACTATCAACTTTCATTCATCAACTTTCATCAATCAACTCTCTTCCTTAATTCACTAGACGAAAAATACAATTGGCCACCGGTTCAAAACCCCCTTATGCCACCGGTTTTGAACCGGTGGTCAGTTGGGGGGTGGCAATAATATATTTAAAAAGCCACCGGTTCAAAACCGGTGGCAAAAACGAGAATTGCCACCGGTTAACCGGTGGCAATAAATTAATTGGCGCTTTTTTTTTTTTGGGGTATTTATTAGTTTTGCCACCGGTTAACCGGTGGCAATATGAGGTGAATTTTTTTTTTTTTTTTTTCACTTGAAAAATAGTCAGAGTTGCTTGTTCATATTTTTGGTTTGCTTATTTCACTTGAAATATGAGTAACTCAACATCAAATTCAACTAAACTTGTAAATGAAATATATAATCAGAAATAAATTTATCATTAAATTTTTATTGTACAATACCCAAAAAAAATAAAAATAAAAAATTACAACATCAATATACAAAAAAATTACAACATCAATATCTTCTTGATTCTTCTATGTGGAGTCATAAACTAGTACCTGCATAATTAAAAAATTTACAACATCAATATAAAAAAAATTTACAACATCAATAAAAAAAAAAAAAACATAAAACCGTCACTTAACCACCTACAACCACGACTTTACCACCTACAACCACCCACCACCCACGACTTTACCACCTTACCCACCACCCACTTAACCCAAACCCTCACCGAACCCCCTCACCGAACCTCACCGAACCCTCACCGAACCCCACCAAACCCTCACCGAACCCCACCAAACCCAGATCTACTCACCTAAACACCGAACCACCGAACCCACACTCCAACCCACCCACCTAAAACCCTCAACACGTAACACCACCACCAACATCACCGAACCGACACTCCAACCCACCCACCTAAAACCCTCAACACGTAACACCACCACCACCAACACCACCGAACCGACAATCAAACCAACCTAAAACCGTCCAAAAATTAAATAAAAAAATCAAAAACAAAAATAAAAACATTAAAACGTACCTTTAAAGTAAAAAAGCTTCGAAATTCCCTCACACTTGGTTAAATGCTCAAATTCGACTATGAAAACGTGACAAGGGAGGATGTTGTTGTTGATGTTTGAGGGGAAAGAAGAGGAGGGTGACGAGAGAGAAGGAGAGAAGGAGATGAGAGACGCATGCACGAGAGGAGAGAGAAGGTGGAGAGGAGATGAGAGAGAAAGAGACAGGAGAGAGGAGGAGATTGCTGAGGGAGAGGGGAGAGTGAAGGAAAATGAAAGAAAGAGAAGAAGAGGGACGACGGCGCAGGAAAGAGAAGAAGAGGAGAGGAGAGGAGAGAGAGAATGAGGGAGTAGGGTTTGGGTTTGGGGTTTATATATGGGACGCTTTTTTTTTTTTTTATTTAATTGGATATTGCCATCGGTTCAAAACCGGTGGCCTTTTAATTATTGCCACGGGTTTGGTTTGAACCGGTGGTAAAACCGGTTTGGCTCATCCCGCCTATTAATTAAGCCACCGGTTTTCAAAAATCGGTGGCCAATTAGCGGTGCATTTTACAATTTTTCTACTAGTGATTCTCTCTTTTCTCTCTTGAGCAATATATGCTTTTTTTCTCCCTCTCTTTCTAAACTAGCTTTTCAAATACAATATTCCGCATTCACAAGACTTAGAGTCTCTTAGCCAAGTTCGGAGTTGCCTTCGCCCTAGACGTGAAAGGTTGATAATTTCTGAGGGTTTGGTCCAAAACTAGTCTAAACTTTGTTTAATTTGATTTTGATTTAACTCTTTAATTCTTTAATTATTCTTTATTATTTTCATTGAAGTTTACTAACTTGTGTATTTTGTTATTAGGAAGAGGTACGAGGCTTCAAAGTAAGTAGATTAGCTTACTCCCTATTTCTTTCACAATGTAGATTGCATGCTTATTATTGTTTATAATTCCTAGTATCATGTTAGGATGCTTTTAATGCTTTCTAGTATCATGTTAGGATATTATTTATTGCTTTCTAGTATCATGTTTAGGGTGCTTTTAATTCTTTCTAAGATCATGTTAGTACCATGTTAGGTTTAAAGCTTTGATCTTTATTGCTTAGTGACATGCTAGGATTTGTTATTAATCTTATTAGTGTCATGCCTAGGATCTTGCTATTATTATCAAGCTTTATTATGCCTTATCATGCTATTATCATCGTTATTATGATTATTATTGTTTATTATTATGTTGCTTGATTATATTATTGTTATTGCTTGATCACGCCTTTTATGCAGGTTTAAAGGGAATTTGTACTTGAAATCACGCTTAATAAGATAATTAATAATTTGGTTTAGGCTAATGTGATTTTAACTCAAGTGATCGCCAATAATAGTATTATTTGTGCATTAATATTCAACCAACATAGATTAAACAGGTTAGGTTTAACATAATGTTTGTATGTTATTCGAAAAGCGCGCATGAATACGAGCAGAACAAAGTAGAGGCCTATTTTATAGGGCGGGTCCTTTCTTTTGTAGATTGGATTCGTACCTTCATCCCCGGACCCTGTTTGGTTCAAGACCTTATGGAGTAGTTGACGGTCCTTTGGATTGACTTTTGGGTACAAGTTCCTAAAACATGTTGGCGACTCTTTTTGCTCTTTGACTTTCCCTTTGGAACGCCACCGTACTTTAGTGTATGATCACAGTGGGGTTCAAGTTTGGGGTTATCATAATGCTTGAAATATTCCCTACAGTGGCACCTCATTGTGAGGTTGCCTACGTATCCGTTAGGAATCAGGCCAAATGTAACTCTAGCCGAACCTCGCACAAGTGTATGTATACCTCAAAAAGGTCTTTTAAGGGTTGTAACGTGGTTAGGCTAAAGGTTAGAGAAGAAAGGGGATAAAGGCTCAACACCCTAGATAAGCCCCCGAGGTGTGCAACCTTGCTTTTGAATCTTTTTTAATTTTTTATGCTTGAGTTTTCTCATTTTTGAGCTCTCTCTTTTTTTTTTTTTTTTGCTCTTCTTTTTTTCTTTTGCATTTTTTCATATTCGCATTTTTTTTATAAGTGTGGGCAATCTCGATCATGCGGTCTATCACTCACTTGGCATTCATGTTTCTCAGGCACGGTACCGAGCACTCGATATGAAACGCAATCTGAGACATGTTCTTATCAAAGATATTTTTATATCAAAGACATTGGAACACTTGCCCTTTTGTAAAGTTTTATTTATTTTTGCTATTTCTATTTTATTCTTTTGAGATCACTCAAGCTTTTCATATTTGTGAATTGCATAAGTTACACACCATACCATCCCAAGGTTAGGTAGATATGGGTTGAAAAATGAAAGGTCTATCGTTAGACGAGGCTCAAAGTGTTTTATCAAAAAGGGTTTACATATTTAAAGGGTGACAGATATGATATGGCTACAAGAGGTGCCTCTAATCATGGGTATACCTTGTGCATAATTCGGCGTTTTTTTTTTTTTGGAAATGCAATGATCATATGTAAGAAAATAAAATGCTCATTTTATTAAAAGGAAAAAAGTAAATGAAAGTCCTACAAAGTAAAAACTAGGGGAAAACGAAAGGTGCCTATGCTAGACTTTATTGGGGAAAGGTTTGAAAAAAAGAAGAAGAAAGCATGAAATCTTGGTGAGAAGCTGGCCTTGTATTTTGTCTCATCATTACTTTTTTTTTATTATTGTCAATCACATGACTCAAACTCGATTCAACATGCATAGATGGGAAGAGATCATGAAAGAATGAAGGGAATAATATGTGTGGAGAAAGTATGTGGAGAGTGGGAAGAAGATGTAGATGGAAGAATTATTGAAGAAATAGGAATAGAATGGACCCCCAACTCAAATGACGGAAAAACGACTCATGCATGAACCTAAGTGTAGACACCCATTTGTGTCTCCCCAAAACCAAACCCAGTGATGAATGCCTTGCACGTTGTGTTATTATCAAATTAGGTGAAAGTAATTTGAAAGCCAAGTGTTGCGGTTTAGTTTTAATTAAATTCTTTTCTATCTGTTTTTGAAAATTACTTTATTTATTTTAAAACTTCCAATTCAGTTTATTTTGGTCCATGATAAGGGTCCAATAATGGTGTAGTTGGATGGGGCTCGAAGAGACCTTTCCAACGATATATTATAAGCCCAATTCCGATGAATATTGAGGAAGTTATGGCCAAAATACTAAACTGGGCCCGGTTATTTATTTTAATACTGCCCAATGATCTAGAGGAGGGCCCAATATTAATTATTATTCCTAAAATTATTAGGATTAATTATAGTTTTCTAGAAGTTTCTAGAAAGTTCCTTTTAATTCTAATATTGTTAGATTTAATAATTAATTATCTTTAAAAGATTTTTATTTGGAATATAATATTGTTTTGTTATCTTAAGAATACGTATTTTATCTTCTGTACAAATTTCGTAGATCAAGTTGATTAAAGATCGGATTCCGCGTGAAGAAAAACACACTAATCCAGGTTGTCGCCAAACGACAAGTCTGTCGCCGCGCGACAGACCCTGTCGCGTCGCGACAGAGTGGAGTTTTATTCCTTATCAAATTCTATGATTTTCCGGAGTATTTTCATTATAAATAGCGTCTGAATTCCTGTTTTCAGAATAATCAATTCTCATTAACTCTTCCTTAACTCTCTCTTTTCTCTCTTGAGCAATAAATGCTCTCTTTCTCCCTCTTTTTCTAAACTAGCTTTTTTACATACAATATTCCGCATTCATTAGACTTAGAGTCATCTAGCCAAGTTCGAAGTTGCCTTCGCCCTAGACGTGCAAGGTTGATAATTTCTGAGGGTTTGGTCCAAAATTAGTCTAAACTTTATTTAATTTGATTTCAATTTAATTCTTTAATTGTTGTTTATTATTTTCATTGAAGTTTACTAACTTGTGTATTTTGTTATTAGAAAGAGGTACGAGGCTTCAAAGTAAGTAGATTAGCTTACTCCCTATTTATTTCACAATGCAGATTGCATGCTTATTATTGCTTATGATTCCTAGTGTCATGTTAGGATGTTTATGATTCCTAGTGTCATGTTAGGATGCTTTTAATGCTTTTTAGTATCATGTTAGGATTTTATTTTATGCTTTCTAGTATCATGTTTAGGATGCCTTTACTCTTTTCTAATATCATGTTAGTACCATGTTAGGTTAAAGCTTTGATCTTTATTGTTTAGTGACATGCTAGGATTTGTTATTAATCTTGTTAGTATCATGCCTAGGATCTTGCTATTATATTTAAGCTTTATTATGCTTTAACATGATTTTGACTATTATTATTGTTATTATTATTATGAATATTATGATTATTAATATTGTTTATTATTATGTTGCTTGATTTATATTTCATTGTTATTGCTTGATCACACCTTTTATGCAGGTTTAAAGGGAATTTGTACTTGAAATCACGCTTAATAAGATAATTAATAATTTGGTTTAGGCTAATGTGATTTTAACTCAAGTGATCGCCAATAATAGTCTTATTTGTGCATTAAATTTCAACCAACATAGATAAACAGGGTATGATTAATATAATGTTTGTATGTTATTCGAAAAGCGCGCATGAATACGAGCAGAACAAAGTAGAGGCCTATTTTATAGGGCGGGTCCTTTCTTTTGTAGATTGGATTCGTACCCTCATCCCCGGACCCTGTTTGGTTCAAGAACTTATGGAGTAGTTGATGGTCCTTTTGGATTGTCTTTTGGGTTTACAAGTTCCTAAAACTTGTTGGCGACTGTTTTTGCTCTTTGTCTTTCCCTTTGGAACGCCACCGTACTTTAGTGTATGATCACAGTGGGGTTCAAGTTTGGGGTTATCATAATGCTTGAAATATTCCCTACAATTTTTGGCGACTCCACTGGGGAGGATTTCTATTTATATTCCTGAAATTTATTTAAATTTTGGCAATTTTTTAGAATGAGCGGATGAGACTCGAAAAATTCTAAGTATTTCATGTGCGTGATTTTATTAACATTATTGTCATATGCATTAAAAGGTCCTCATTGGAGTACCCCATGAGTCAATCCATAGGAATTTTACACGTAGGAAATTTGAGAAATATCTTTCATGACTAGAATCGAAAAGATGATGCGAAATCTGGAAAATTCGAAGAACACAGAAGAATCGAAAAGATAATACGAAATCTGGAAAATTCGAAGAACACAGAAACTTGCCAAGGCATGTAGGAACTAGCGTCTAGAAAACAGGGCTTGTCGCCCGTAAAAAGTTTCTGTCGCCTGGCGACAGTTCTGTCGCTTGGCGACAGGAGCTTTTTTGCGGCGACAGTCCCTGTAGTCTGGCGCCAAGTTCTTCCAATACCGAGCCAGGGGTCTGCCTTCTTGCTTTGACCATTTCTAGTGTTGTTGGCTGGATTTTGCTTATTGATTGAGTCATTTTCTCACTTTTCTAAACCCATATGTGTTCTACATATGGAAATAACCCTCTGGGGGTTCCTGCTTCACCTGCCCAATGGAATATTCCACTATCATGTGCAAAGTTCAGATTTGGGTACGTGTAATGTTTGTGAATCCACCAAACCATGGCGTCGAGTTCGATTTCATCACGAACTCGCGGAATCCTGTCCATTCGCTCCAACCCTCCCGGTAGGCTTGTGTGCAATGCATATGGATTCTTAACCATGGACCTTTTTGACTTAACCCATATCCTCGAACTTTAGAGAACTTGAGCCATGGTTAGGTTGCAAACTCATCATATTGTGACTATGTTAACTACTTGTTTACCTTGTTTGTATATATTATATGTGTGTTAACCGTTTGTTTGACTTGTGTTTTAACGACTAAATAAATTGACTAATGACTAAAAGGACTTTGTCTAATTAATTAATTAATTAATTTCGAATTAATTAAAGGCTAATAAATTAATCAATTCGACTTAGTACGATTTTAGGCATGTCCATTTAGAGTAAAATTACTGGAAACAGTCCAGATTAATGTTCCAGCAATGGCGCAGGAATTTGGACTGTGGCGCCGCAGTCTAGTGTCTGTCGCCTGGTGATAGTTTTGTCGTCTGGCGACAGGCTTTAAACGGTGGCGACAGTCCTGTTGTTTTAGCGACAGTCCAGTTTTCTTGCTTGAGTCACCACGACGAGTCTAATTATCAGTCTACTAATCGGATTAATCAGTTCGTTGATATTTCAAACCATGTTTAAGTCTTTAATTGTGTTTAGGCACTTAAAAGTCCCATGGTCATACACTAGTAGTCAAAGCATGTCACTCACATACACATAAAGCACACACATAACATGTTTGTCACATTATGACCATGTCTAGAGAGTCTTGAATGCGTGTTTTCCGTCATTTTTTTGGGGGGGTAAGTCGGATATTAATCCTCCAATTTTCAATTTCCCTTAAAATACATGCCCCATTTTTTATTTTTCTTTTATTCTTTTAAACATAAAGTCAAGTCAATTAGAGTCAAATATTAAAACAAATATGGTTTAAATTACAGCGCGTGGTCAAGAAAGGAAGGGCGGTTAATCAAGGACAACACTTTTGTTCAAGTTTTACTTTTTGACAAACCAATCGGTAGGAAAAGGAAAGCTAAGAAGGCAATGGCTAGTCAAGAAGAACTTAATGAAGTCAAGGGACAGGTAGCCAACTTGGTTGAGATGTTGCAAAACCTATCGTTGCAAATAAGTAATCCTGAAAAACAAAAACAAATGGACCTAATCCAGAAAAGCTTGGGCAAACTGTCCAACGATTTCAGATTTCAAGAGATTAGCTCCCAAGGGATCTCGGTGGATAAGGACCTTCTTCCACAAAAGTTCAATCCCAATGACATCCCTAAGTTCAAGGCTATGGATAATCCCTATTTTCATTTAAGAGCTTTTGAAATTGTAATGAGTATTAAGGGGATAGATAGAAAAACATTTCATTCTGTATTTTCATTATCCTTAGAAGCTGTATGTCAACAGTGGTACTTTTCACTTGATAAAGAAAAGACCTCTAGTTGGGAATCTATTGTGAGCGCTTTCATTGAAAGGTATAAATGCAATATACAAGTTGAAACCGATCATAGAGAATTAGAAATGCTAAAACAAAAAGAAAATGAGGGTTTCACCTCCTTCTTCAATAAATGGAGGGAAACTACTGCAAAAATGGTTGAAGTTCCTAGTGAAAAGGAATCCGTTAGGATGTTCATTAAGAACCTCCAAGAAAAATACTCTAAGCACCTTAAATACCAAAGCAACTTAAACAATTTCAAAGCTGTATATGATATTGGAATTAATATTGAAGATGACCTTGCTAAACAGAAAGTTGCTAATAACAACTCAAGTAGTGGCTGGAAAAATAAGAAGAACGACAATCCTTCTTCATCCAAATCTACCCACTCAAATAATGTTAGCACTTTTCTTCATAATGAAGTATTGGCAATGAATAATAATCAAGGACAAAAGAAACCATTTAGGAAGAATTATACTCCTATTGGTATGAGTTATGACACCGCATTTGATCGCTTACATGCAAAAGGTCTTATAACTCCTATTGGACCATTTGGGGACCCACCTGTCGAAAGGAGAACGGCTAGCTGGAACCCAAATGCACATTGTAAATATCACCAAGGTAGGGGGTCGTCCTACAGAAAATTGTTGGAGATTAAAGGAAGCCATTCAAGATTTGATCGATAGTAACAAGCTCCCATTACCTCCTGCAAGTAAGAAGCCAAGTATCAATACTGCACCGCTATCAGATTCTTTGGCTATTTCCGACGAAGAAAACCAAGAGGATCCGTCTAGTCTTATGGAGTCTATCGAGACCATTGAAGAAGAAGTCTTCGAAGATGCTCTCGAATTCTCTGGTCAGGAACCTGCAACTAAGCAAGAAGTATTGGCATTGACATTAGTATTGTCGGAATTGAAAAAGCTAATCTCACAAACCTTCGAGGCCATAAAAGAGAAAAATGAGTTACTTAAAAGTAAACCCCCACTTAAGCAAAAGAAACCTTTTTCTCTCCAAGTAATTGACACTCCCAAAAAGAATAAAAGGAAATATACTCCAATTGGGACATCATACACAAATATATTCAAGATGCTCTTCGAGAATGGAAAAATTCAACCTCTCGAACCAAGACCATTTGAATCGCTGAAAAGAACAGACAAATATTATTGTGCATATCATCAATCAGGGGGACATACAATAGAGTAATGCTTCAAGTTTAAGGACTTGGTTCAACGTTTGATTGATGAGAAGAAATTAGTTCAACTTCCACAAGATGCCATGATTAATGGAGTATGGGACAGTGATGATGAGGATGTTTACCTTAAAGACATTGAAGAAACTCCTCTATCAACAATATACCCAGTAAGTGACATTTGGGATGAGGAGGATTCGCCCATAGATGTCCTCACTAGGTCCGGGAGAATACAACCTCCCATTTCAACACAACCCATACCTTCTATTCAGCAAATTCTCGTGCCTATGATAGAAGACAACGATGTTGTCAAACAGTTAAAAAAGACTAAAGTTGAAATGAATGTATGGAAACTCTTAGCCACATCTCGAGAACATAGAGTTGCAATCATGGATGCACTGGCTAAAGTAGGCATAGATTCGGATACCACTCCTGAGGGACTTGCAAACTTCCTCACGAGCAACTTCCCAAGTCCAATTAATTTAGTCACTTTTTCGGATAAAGATCTACCACCGGAAGGTGACAAACACAATAAAGATCTAAACCTCACAATCATATGCAAAAGAGTGAATGTCCCTATGACTCTTGTGGATAACGGTTCAGCAATTAATGTGTGCCCACTTAGAACCGCAAGAATGTTGGGAATAAGAGATGAGGATTTATCCCCGTCAACCTAGGGCATAAGAGCTTATGATAATTCGCGTCGTCAAGCATTAGGGACGATTACCATGAATATAACGGCGGGCGCAATTGAGCATGCTACTACATTTCAAGTAGTAGATATCAAGGCATCTTTTAACTTTGGGAAGCCCTTGGCTTCATGATTTAAAGGTCGTCCCTTCGTCTCTTCATCAACAAGTAAAGGCTATAGTTGGAGGCATTCCAATTACCATTGATGCTTCATCTATGAGGATTAAAACAGTAGAAAATCCACTAATTAATGTGGAACACGATGAAAATGATGAAGATTTGTGGGGCTTTAGCGAAGAGGTCTCCTTAATAGAGGAAGATGAAAGGACCCCTCTCCATTATGACCTCCACTCAAACATGATAACGAATGCTATCCTAAGAAAACAAGGACACTTTCCTGGAATGACTCTAGGAAAGAAGAAAGGAGTAGCTAAACACATGGGCTTACCTGGCCTCCCTAAATTGGATACTTTCGGACTTGGTTTTGAACCAACTCGCGAAGACCTTAAACGGGCCCAGGAAAAATCGAAAGCACGAAGAAATGCCCGCACACAAAAAAAGGAAATACCCATGGATCAATATCCTCTCACCTTAAATGGACAATTTATAAGAGAAGGAGAGGACTATCCTTGTCTTGAATTTCCTGAACCCTTTGTTGTGAATGGTATAAGGCAGCCTGGGTTCGAAATCTTTTTGGATTGTTGTTTCCTAGACGAGATCCCATCTCCAATATATAAGGAAAAGGCACCTCCTCGTTTCGACTTTAATGTCATGGGACTCCTCTTTTGAAGGGAAAAGAACGAATCAAGATACACGGAGGATAATTCTTCACTTATCCAAGCGGTTCTCCAAAGTGAAAATTTTGACCCCTCCGAACTTATCACTCCAATAGAAGATCAAGAGCGTGGATGGCGCAAGACAGTGAAGATAATCACTACGAATGGAAAGAAGATTTCAGTAACTACAGGGCAAGGACCAATATTCGAAGAATCGTCTGAGTCAGAGTCTGAGTTAGAGTCTTCCCTTATCGAGTCTTCTATGTCTTTAGTTGTAGCACCCTCACCTTCTATTTCTACTCCTAGGATAGTTAGCAATCAAGTCCCGACGGACATTTCTTTGTTTGATGTAATGATTTCTGAATTTAATAATATGTCTTCTTCCCCGTATTCCTCTTGGTTTTCTTTATCTAAAGATGACGAGCATTGCTTAACTAATGATGAAAATGATAAAGAAATAATTAAAGCAATGGAAACACTTGAAAATAAGACACCAACAATTGAGGATACAGAAACGGTTGATATCTCAAAAGATCCAACCATTAAGAGAGAAGTTAAAATCGGACTAACGCTAAACAAAGAAGAAAGAACCGTTTTAATTAATCTACTTAAAGAATTTATCGATGTATTTGCTTGGTCATACGAAGATATGCCAGGCATTAATAGGGAAATAGCTCAACACACGATACCATTAATTCCAGGAATGAAACCTGTAAAACAAAAGTTACGTCGAATGAAACTCGACGTCGCCCTTAAGATAAAAGAAGAAGTACAAAAACAAATAACTGTAGGTTTTATCAGGGTATCCAAATACCCCGAATGGGTCGCCAATGTTGTCCCGGTTCCGAAAAAAGATGGTAGAGTTCGAATGTGTGTCGACTATCGAGATTTAAATAAGGCAAGTCCAAAGGACGACTTCCCTTTACCACACATCGATATTTTGGTTGATAACTCAGCAAACCATGCACTTCTCTCGTTTATGGATGGGTACGCAGGATACAATCAAATCCTCATGGCCGAAGAAGATATGGAGAAAACAACATTCATAACACCTTGGGGTACTTATTGCTACACAGTAATGCCATTCGGTTTAAAAAACGAGGGTGCTACTTACCAACGAGCAGCAACTGCCCCACTCCATGATGTGATGCATAAAGAAGTGGAGGTCTATGTGGATGACATGATTGTAAAATCAAAAGACCGCCAAGGACATCCAATAGCCTTAAAGAAGTTCTTTGAAAGATTAAGAAAATACAACATGAGGTTAAACCCCTCTAAATGTGCTTTTGGAGTTACCTCAGGGAAACTCTTGGGTTATGTCATAAGCTCTAGAGGAATAGAGATAGATCCCACCAAAATTAAAGCAATCATGTCCATGCCACCGCCCAAAACCGAAAAGCAAATTCGAGGATTTATTGGCCGGTTGCAATACATAAGTAGGTTCATATCCAAGTTAACCACGATATGCGAACCAATATTCAAAAAGCTTAAGAAAAATGTACCAATCATATGGGACGATGAGTGTCAAAAAGCCTTTGAGAAGATCAAAACCTATCTCTCGAATCCTCCCGTATTAGCTCCAGCACTCCCCGGAATACCCTTAAGACTATACTTAACCGTCACAAAGGAAACAATGGGAGCTATGCTCGCACAAGAGGTAGAAAGCAAAGAAAATGCCATTTACTACTTAAGTAAGAAAATGCTCGAGTATGAAACACGCTACACACCATTGGAAAAGTTGTGCCTCGCGTTGGTGTGGGCCATAACTAAGTTGAGACATTACATGCTCGTGCATACCGTTTACGTAGTCTCACGAATGGATCCCCTAAAATACCTATTCGAAAGATCTACGCTTAACGGGCGTATCTCAAGATGGATAGTAAATTTGGCCCAATTCTACATAAGGTTTATGCCTCAAAAGGTAATTAAAGGATCAGTGGTCTCGGATTTTCTAGCAGATTTCCCAATAGAAGATTCAACACCCTTAGAAGAGAATGAATTCCCAGACGAAAATTTAATGATGACAGAGGATGATACATGGACTCTATATTTTTATGGAGCCTCAAACATAAAGGGGTGCGGCGTAGGAGTCTTATTAGTATCACCTAAAGAAGAACATGTCCCTATATCCATCAAACTAGATTTCGACGTCACCAACAACGCAGCCGAATATGAAGCATGCGTGGTAGGCCTCGAAACCGCTTTAGCCTTAGGCGTAAAGAAACTCCGGATATTTGGAGATTCCTCCCTAATTATTAATCAAATTTCCAAAAGATGGAAAGTTAGGATTGAAATCTTAGCTCCTTACCAAACATATTTGGAAACTCTCACCGATCAATTGGAAAAAGTGGAATACACTTACCTACCTAGAGAGGAAAACCAATTCGCCGATGCCTTGGCAAGGCTAGCCTCAATGGTTAGAATACCTAAGGAAATTGAGCAAATGCCTTTAACCATAAAAAAATGGCATAAACCAGCATACATCCAAGCCATAGAAGATGACGAAGTAATTCAAGAAGAAAAACCAGAGGAGGAACCATGGCTCATAGATATATTGAATTATGTCACCAAAGGAGAATATCCTCCTCATGCTGACAAAAGAGCGAAAAGAGCATTAAGACTCTTAGCTTCCCAGTTTGTACTCATAGGAAATGAACTACACAAAAGGGTACCTAAGGGACGAGCTCTATTATGTGTAGGCAAAAAAGATGCTCAAAGAGCTATGAGAATAATCCATGAAGGTATATGCGGAACACATGTTAACGGCAAAATGCTAGTCCAAAAGATAATTCGAGAAAGATATTACTGGACTACCATGAATAAAGATTGTCATCAATATGTAAAAAAATGCCCAAAATGTCAAATTTACGCAAATTTGCAACATATCCTACCATCTCTTCTCTACACCTATACTTCACCATGGCCTTTCTCTACATGGGGAATAGACATAATTGGAAAGATTACACGTCCCGGAACAGGAGGTCATGAATACATCTTAGTTGCAATAGATTACTTCACAAAGTGGGTGGAAGCACAATCATATGCCAAACTCACCGCCAAGCATGTAGCACTCTTTATCGAAAGAAACATAATTTGTCGATACGGAGTCCCACATGAAATGATAAGTGACAATGGTACTCACTTTCAAGCAGAATGTGAAGAATTTCTACAAAAGTATGGCATTCAACATCACCATTCTTCCCCGTATAGACCTCAAGCAAATGGAGCAGTTGAGGCCGCTAATAAAAATCTGAAAACGATCATTGAAAAAATGACTGAAAATTATAAGGATTGGTCTGACAAACATCACTTCGCACTGTGGGGTTATCGCACGTCAATCCGAACGTCAACAGGAAATACGCCATTCAACTTAGTATACGGAATGGATGTCGTACAACCTGTAGAGTTAGAAATACCTTCTTTACGCATTGCGTTAGAAAGTAAACTCGATGAAGTTGAATGGACTAGAGCACGATATGAAGAGCTAATCCTACTCGATGAAAAACGACTATAAGCTCTACATCATACCCAATGTTATCAAACCCGCATGGCTAGACATTTCAATAAAAAGGTCAAGACTAGAAATATCAAAGGTTGGGGACTTGGTATTAAAAGCATGAAGAAAAAATGTTTTAGATCCAAGAGGCAAATTCCGGCCTAATTGGTCTGGACCATATTGTTTTGGGGTTTTTTGTCCCTCGGGAGAGTTACAACTCGAAGACTGGTCCTGCTTGCTCTGTACCTGCAAAATCAACGGAGACACCAGTTGGGTGGTGCTCCGCCTCCAACGCTCAAGTTAGTAACTTGAAGGAGAGTAAAAGGTGCGGAAATTAAGGTGGGGATCTGCTTGGATTCCAATCTCGGTTGTCTCTATCAAAGGGACAGTTTGTAATGACTGAATGAACCTTGTATCAAAAAGGACCTTGCCCTCCAAAAGAGGGGAATCTCCCTATTTATAGGGTCCTTGGGAATTGTGCCTCTGATTAGGGTATCGAACCCTAATCATTGGTGGGCTGCGCCGTTTTACGGCTTTCTCGGGATTTGGGCCTGAAGGCCGACATTCTCCCCAAATATCTGGGATGACACGTGTCGGGCAGGGATAGGTCCACTTTGGACCATCCTGGGGTTGACACGTGTCGCCCTCTGATTGGGCCACTTGGCGGGGTAAAATTACCCTAAACATTTGCCCCTCACAGATGTGACGTGGCACGCCGCGTGGCATCTGTGACACGTGTCACTCGCTGAATGGTGGTAATTTTACCGCCAAAATTTACTGTTTAACTTCTGGGTAAATTACGGAGTTGCCCCTCCTTTTACCCTCTATATATAGCCGTTTACCCTCAGAATCTTGCCACACTTCACAAAAATTTCAGAGTAAACTTAGAATCTTGAAAGAGAGAACAGAAATCATCCGTCTAAGTCAGGCGCAAATTCGAAGAACCTCAGCCGCACCAACACAGGCGGAACCGTCTACCTTTAGATATCAAATCTAAAGGTACCGTCTCTGACTCTTTCAGCTCTTTTTTCATTTTTCCGTTTGTATATATTCCTTGCAATAAATGGATTCATCACCAACACACACGGCGCAACCTAGGGTAGAATCCAGCCGTTCACCAGGGACGGCTGAGTCTAGGACTGGTAGTGCCGTCTCTAGGTGTTGGGACCACCCTCATGCTTGGATTCCGACCATCTGCGCGTCTGTGCAGGACACAATGGCTCGGATTAAGCAGACGGCACGAGATCCAAATTACAGAAGCGGTGACTCAGGCGACCAAACGTCTGAGGGGGAGACGTCTGGCTCTGGACACCAGACGGCTCCAGAAAGGTCCCCTCCGCGTGGCCCCCCAACTCCTCCTGATTCCTTTTTGGAGGAATGTGACCAAAGCGGGGAAGAGGACAATGACCAAGGCGGTGAGGAGGCCGCCTCAGCTTCTATTTCTTTGTCAGGGGAGGAGACGAGAAGGGTTGTTGACGTCTCTTCGTCTGAAAGCAGTGACGATCTTCCCCTGTTTGAGGATAGTGAGGAAGAAGAGAGGAAGACGTGGAAGGAGAAAGATGATCCCTTTAGAATCCACGTCTCCTCAAAAGACATTGACCTGATGGAGAAGAATCTTCCAAATTTCCTGAAAGCCCACCCAATGGGAGGCGGGTGGAGTATAAGGGTGCCTCCCCCAGAAGGCACCATTTCTTGGGAGGACACTGAACGCAACGCAAATGGCTACTTCGGCTGTTACGAGGCGGCGTTCAGGGCAGGTCTTCGCTTCCCCCTTCACCAGGCGGTGAAGGCAATTTTGAGAGGCTACGGCCTCGGAGTCTGGCAACTTTCCCCCAATTCTTGGGCAAACATTCTGGGGTACGTTGCCGCCTGTGAATTCCAAGGGGTTCACCCCGGCTGGGAAGCATTTGCCAAGATGCACTATCTCAGCCGCAACCCAGGCGGGTTCAGAGCGTGGTATACTCTGACCACACTCCCCCAATACATGATGACCTTGGATAAGGTTTCCAAATTCGACGGCTGGAAACACAGGTTCTACCTGTGCACGGCTCCCACCAGACGGGAGAACTACGAGCTCCGTCTGTACAATAAAAAGCCTGACCTTATGGGTCGGAAGTGCTGTCTTCCTCGAATTCCGGATGAGGACTTCGACAAAATAATTGAGGCTGATCTCTTCGGCCTCTCAGACGCAACCCTGTCAACCGGGGAAGTAATAAAGGTTCCAAAGAACTGGATCCCTAAGAGCGCCTGGTTCAGGGACGAGTGCTTCCTAGCCGCCTGCGGGCTAGGGCACATGTTTGATAGAAGTATGCGCCTGAATCATTTCCGTCTGGGGTACTTTTGTGTCGGAAATGAATTTCTTGTTAATGTTCTAACTGTTTACCGTCTGACCTTGTAGGTGAAGCATTAAACATGTTGCCCGAAGAGAAGACACCCAGACGGTCCTCTGCCCAGATCCGCCGAGATTTGGCGGAAGCCCAGGCGCGTGAGCTCAGGGCCAAGGTAAACGCCTGACCTGCTTTTTGAGTTAACTTTCAAAGTTTCCTCACTTCGTCTGCTGACATTAAGTTGTCATTTTTTCAGGGAGGCAAGGTGGACAAGACGTTTGAGAGGAATCTCAAACGGGCTAGGGAGGAGACCCCCGTCTCTAACCCCAGCAAGTCCTCTAAGAAGGCCGCCTCCTCTGCTACTCCTACTGCCCCGCCTGGGAGGCAAATGAGAATAGGAGGGAGGAATGAGCAGGTGTCAGGCTCTCTTGGCCTAGACTTGGCCCATCCTCTTCCTGCAACCGGGAGGCTTTCAACGGCTGCCAGCGGCTCCCGCCTGGCCGGCTCTGCAGGTATGAATCCCTTTGAATCCCCGCCAGAGATGGGATGGCCGCTGCGAGTGAAATCACACTCTCAGCAAACGTCATCCTCAGACGGTCGGAACCAGATAGGCGCTGCTTTAGTAACCCAATCTGATGCTGATTGTGATGCAGATCAATCGCCTCGCTGGCCAGACGTCCAGAAGCATGCCAGGGCCATGCTGGACGCTGTAGGCAAACGGGATAAGGATGCTATCCCAGGGATTGAGACGTTCAATCTTGAACGCATCGTCACCCTTCTGGCTGAGGTAGTACACTTAACCAATTTTTTCAATGGCTATTTCTACACTCTTTCCCGCCTGCATCCTTAACCTTTATTTTTTGTAGGCCTTGCTGCGGGTAGACGGTCTCAAGCGCCCTTACACCCGCAAACGGGATGAGGTAAGACGGGCCAAGCAGTCCGCCTCAGTTGCCAATGATGTGTATGTGCATTCCTCCATACTTAACGAACTTGAAACTAAAGAAACCCAAATGACGCAGGCGGCCAAAATTCAAGAGCTGGAGGCGGCACTGCAGACGGCCAACCAGAGGGCCGAGGCTGCAGAGGCGGCCCAGAAGCAGGCGGAGGTGGATCTCCCTAAGCTGAAGGAGGACCTCCAGAAGGCCCAAGAGAACCTCCAGGCTCTTCAAGGAGCTTCCTCAGAGAATGCTGATCTGAAGAAGAAGATATCCCAAATGGAGGAGGCGGCGGCTAAAGCTCGAGAGAACTTCCGAGCAACCCTCCAGGCGGAGCAAGACCGTCTGGTTGCTGAGATGGCCGCCGATAATGAGGCCATGATGAAGATCGCCTGGGATGCCTTGAATCCTGGATAGGATTACGGCGTCTGGGCCCTGGCTCACAAGTATGCTGACGAAGTCGTCTACTTGTGAGAGAGAGGCGAGCCAGAGCCTGAGTCCTTCCTCGCCTGGGCTGAGATGGAACAACCGGAGCCTGAAACTCCAGAAGTTCCAGACGTTGAAATCCTTGAGGAGGGCGAGAGGAACCAGGAAGGGCCGCCTACAGGGCAGTAGCTTCAGCGGCTGTGCGCCAAGCCTTAGTTTTTCTGCGGCAGTATGCCAAACACTTTGTTTCTCCGGCCTGCGTGCCGAGTATATTTGTATTTTTACCGGCTGAGGAGCCGGGTCCTGCAAACAATATTTTGATAACAATTGATCCATCCAGCCGTTTGGTTGGACTGAAATCTTTTATGGATGCACCGAGAGTCGGCTTTATTACTTTGCGCTTGTGTTTGAGCTTTCAAATTTTTGCATTTCAAATTTCTCCGCCTAACTTATCAAAAGTATGCGGCTGCAATTTTCTCCGCCTAACTTATCAAAAGTATGCGGCTGGTCTTGCCCCTGGACGGCTGTGTGGTTGGTTTCAAGTGAAGCTGATTGATTGACTTGGGAACGTCTGATGCTGCAAAGAGCATGATACGTTTGTAAGTCAATCAATCACAGTAGTGATTGCCCCAAACCAAGTACACAGCCGTTCATTAACAGGCGTTTCAGCTTCCAGCTAGACGGTGTTGCCCGTCTGAGCAGAATTTAAATAGCCATTGCACAACTCTTTTGCCCCAAATGAGGATGTGTACAATTTAAAAATAAAAACGCTAAGTAAGAAATGCAGCCGGTCCCCGCCTGATGTCCTTAGACATCCGAGTTCCGGAACTTGCTCTTTCCTTAGACAGTTCAGGTCAGACGGCTATAGATGGCTGATTCAGCCGTCCAATTGTGGCCGTCTGCATTGATAGAGCAGGAAGGCAAAAGCCGCCTGGGGCCAGGAGACAAAAAGGCCGCCTGACCCTTCATGGAGCAGGAAGACAAATGCCGCCTGCCCTTCATGGAGCAGGAAGGCAAATGGCCGCCTGACCCTTCATGGAGCAGGAAGGCAAATGCCGCCTGTCCTTCATGGAGCAGGAAGGCAATTGCCGCCTGGGGTGCTTGCAATCCAATTATACGTTCAATGTCCTTTTGCCCCATTGGGAGGACTTGTATAATTTTCGAAAGTAATCTAAGTAGGAACTTCAGTCGATCACCGGCTGATGTTCATTGGACATCCGGTTGTCGAAACTTGGTCGTTCCTTAGATTGCTCTGGTCAGACGGCTATGGACGGCTAATTCAGCCGTCCAATTGTGGTCGTCTGCATTAGTACGTAGAGTAAGCAGGTTGGCTTCTCTCTGCGACGATTGCACCCGGAGGGGTGTCGCCGGACGCCTGTGTCCATGCTGGGACAGGCGAATTTATGTCGAAGTAGCCATTCGGCCATTGGCCTCTGGTCTTGTTATAGACCGGCTGTATAGCCACTAAGCGCTTTTGTGCTTAGCTTACTTATCTGGCCATTGGCCTCTTCGTCAATCAGACGTTAATTCAATTTCCAAGTGTCAAACTCAGAAAAACAAACAAGTGACCCGTCTGGGTTCAGACGGGAAACCAAATATGATAACAAAAAGCAACTTCTCATTAATGTACTTCTTGTTTACAAAATTTACAAAATCTTAGAAGTAGTATTTTTTCAAATTATCTACATTCCAAGTTCTAGGCAGGCGCCTGCCGTCTGGAGTTTCCAGGCGGTAGGTGCCGTCTCTTACTTCTTCATAAATCCGGTAGGGGCCTTCCCAATTAGGAGTTAGCTTTCCAAGCTCATTGGCCCTACCGGTTGCCTCCATTTTCCGTAACACTAAGTCGTCCACTTTCAAGGGACGCCTGTGTACTCTTTTGTTATAGGCTCTCAGACGGTAAATCTCATGACGCAAGGCGGCATTGCCCCTGCGTTCTGGAAGTGAATCCAATGCCAGGCGCATTGCCTCCCAGTTTGCCTCTTCGTCATATAACATGACTCTGAGAGTCTGCTCATAGTGTTCAATGGGCAAGACGGCTTCAGCACCGTAAACCATGAGAAATGGGGTTTCTCCGGTTGACCCCTTTGCTGTTGTCCGGATGGCCCATAGGACATGGATTAACTCCTCAGCCCATAAGCCACCGGCTCTTTCAATTTTCTTCTTTATGCCGTCTGAGATCAGCTTGTTGAAAGCTTCAACTTGGCCGTTTGCTTGGGGACGGCCGACTGATGCGAAACAGGTTGAGATCCCTTGATCTCCCAACCAAGTTTTTAGCTGAGGCGTCTCAAACTGAGGGCCATTATCAAACACCATGGACATAGGTACCCCATACCGGGTGATGACATTCTTCCAGATGAAGGAAATGACGTCTGATGTCTTGATATTCTTTACCGCCTCAGCCTCTACCCACTTGGTAAAGTAATCCACAGCCACCAAGATATAACGCTTACCGCCTGGTGCAGGCGTGTAAGGGCCTAAAATGTCCATGCCCCATTTTGCAAACGGGATTGGGCTGTGGATGGCCGTCAGATCAGTAGCCGGACGGTGAATAAGTTTGCCAAATTTCTGGCACTTGTCACATTTTCTCACCAATTCCTTGGCGTCTGCCTCTAGGGTAGGCCAAAAATATTGCCGTCTGGCTCTGACGGCTAGGGATCTGCCGCCTATGTGGGAGGCGCAGAACCCCGAGTGCAAGTCTTCGAGAACTTCCTTTCCCTTTTCTGGGGTTACACACTTCAATAGAGGCTTAAGAAACCCCGCCTTGAAGAGTTCTCCATTTCTCAACTCAAAGCTTGCGGCTCGCTTTTTCAGAACGGCTGCCTCCTGTGGCGAATCAGGGAGCGTGCCGTCTGAGAGGTACGCCCGGATGCCATCCATCCAGGTGGAGCTTCGGTCTAGGACTCCAATGGGATCTTCAAAGATGCTTCTTTTTTCAAGTACTTCCCAGAAGACTGACCGAGGCGTATCATGGCAGGCGGAAGATGCAAGCTTTGATAGCGCATCCGCCTGGTTATTATCAGACCTGGGCACTTGATTCAGCCGGAACTCCTCAAGTGACTCAGCCTCTTCTTTGACCGCCTGAAGATATTTGATCATAGCCGGGTGAGTTGCCTCATATGTTCCCTGATATTGGCTAACGACCAACTGCGAATCTGAGTAGGCGTCAATTTTTGTTGCCCCTGCCGCCTTACACATACGGATTCCGGCTAGCAGGGCTTCGTATTCCGCCTCATTGTTTGAGGCCTGAAAATTGAACTGTAGTGCATACTCATATCTGTCCCCTTCAGGAGACTCATAAATTACGCCTGCACCACAGCCGTTCTTCGTAGAACTCCCGTCTACATACACTTTCCAAATCAGATCAAGATTATCCGGAGCCACCGGACGGGTCATTTCCACAATGAAGTCGGCAAACGCCTGACCTTTCACTGCCTTTCTTGGTTCGTAAGTGATTTCAAGACTTTGCATTTCAATAGCCCATTTCAACATTCTGCCGGATGAGTCCAAGGTAGACATTGGCCGCTTGAGTGGCTGGTCGGTGTAAATCACCACCGGATGAGCCAGAAAGTAAGGCTTCAATTTTTTGAATGCCATGTACAGAGCAAGGACAAATTTCTCAACCATGGGGTACCGGAGTTCAGCATTTTTAAGAACATGGCTAATGAAGTAAACCGGGAGCTGGACGCCGTCTCGCTCAGCAAGGAGAACGGCACTGAGAGCATGATCTGAGACGGCCAAATACATATACAACGCCTCCCTAGGTAGAGGACTGACCAACCTAGGCAGAGAGTGCAGATGCTCTTTTAGCTTCTGGAATGCCGTCTCAGCATCGTCTCCCCATTCAAACCTGGTCTTCTTCCTGATTGCTTGGAAGAAGTAAAGGCATTTGTCACCTGATCGGCTGAGGAACCTCCCCAAGGCGGCCAGGCAACCAGTCAGCCTCTGGACTTCCTTGACAGAACGGGGTGACTTCATGTCAATCACCGCCTGTATCTTTTCGGGGTTAGCCTCTATTCCCCTTTGATCAATCAGGAATCCGAGAAACTTCCCAGACTCAACACCAAAGACGCATTTCTTGGGGTTTAACATGACCTTATGCCGCCTGAGGGTGGTGAATGTTTCTCGGAGATCAGCAAGGTGATCCGCCTGTTGCTTGGATTTGACAATCATGTCATCAATGTACGCCTCCACATTCCTCCCAAGTTGATTGATGAAGACCGTATTAATCATCCGTTGGAAGGTGGCAGGCGCATTCTTCAAGCCAAACGGCATCACAGTATAACAGAATAACCCCAAATCAGTGACGAAGGCCGTCTTCTCTTGATCTTTTTTCCAGAGGGGTATCTGATGGAAGCCGGAGTAGGCATCCATGAAGCTCATCAAGGCGTGACCGGCTGTAGAGTCGACCAGACTGTCGATCTTTGGAAGCGGGTAACTGTCCTTTGGACACGCCTTGTTGAGGTCTCTGTAATCAACACACATGCGCCAGGTCCCATTCGGTTTCTTAACAAGGACCACGTTGGCCACCCAGTCGGGGAAATTGCAGGGCCGAATGAACCTGGCGTCTAGCAGCTTTTTGACTTCGGCAGCTGCCGCCTGACTTCTTTCCTCGCCATGGTTTCTTTTCTTTTGCCGGATGGGCTTCTTTTTGGGATCCACGGCGAGTTTCTGGACAACGAGATCCGGCCTGACGCCTGGCATCTCTTCCACTTCAAAGGCAAAGATGTCTTTGAATTCTTTCAGCAGAAGGTGCAAGCCTGCACCCAGAGCAGCATTAGCAGCCGTCCCAACCTTTACGGCTGTCGTCCAGAACGAGATCAATGTGTTCTCCAGCCGGTTGGGGACGGAGCTCGTCTGACCGTTCACCGGCCAGTGATTGCTATTTTTTCTCTTTTTTCACCTCCACCAGCAGAGGCGCTTTTCTCTTCTTACCAACGGCTGGTGGGGTAGGGTTGGCATCCTTGCCTGCGTCAAGGTCTATTGGTTCCTTCCCTTGGCCGTCTGAGGCCACAGTATCTTTAACGGCTGAGAGGTAACACTCCCGAGCCATCTTCTGATCCCCGTTCAGGGAACCAACAGAGCCATCATCCCGCTCATACTTGACAAGCATGAGAGACGGGATGATCACCGCCTTGGTTTCGTTGAGGGTTGGCCTACCAAGGATGATATTGTAGGCGGTCAACTCCTCCACGACCAAGAACCTGACGACAACATGCCGTCCCTGGCCTTTTTCTCCCAGCCGGATGGGCAAATTAATTCTGCCGGCTGGGTAGACCATCCCACCCCCAAAACCAACCAAGGGGTAGGTGACCGGATGCATGCTGCTGGAGTTGTACTTCAGCTTTTGCAAACACTGGAGGCTGATGATGTCCGACGAGCTGCCGGTGTCAATAAGGATCCGCCCAACCAGCTGGTTGGCAACCTTACATTCAATGACGACCGGGTCGTCATGCGGACGGCGGACGCTGCCCCTGTCCTTCTCAGTTATGAGGACGTCTGGGAAGGTGGAGGAGGCAGACGCGTGCTCATCATCATCCTTGTCCATCTTTCGAAGATGGCTCTTGGTGCCCCGGATGGTAGGGCCACCACATGAAAATCCGCCTACTATAGTGTAGACAGGATCCTTATCTATATCCGAACTACTAGCCGGCTGGGTAGCCTTGGAGGACTGACCCTTGCTCTTCTTCTTTGCCCCGGCTGGGGACTTAGAGATGTAGGACTTTAGAAGCCCTTTGTCAGCCAGACGGTCCAACGTCCGCTGCAAACTGAAGCAGTCGTTGGTGTCATGGCCAACCTCCTCATGGAACTGGCAATATTTATTTTTGTTCCGTGACTGGACGGAACTCTTCATTGGATTCGGCTTCTCAATGGACAGCCGGTCCTTTACCTCCATGAGGATGGAGTTGCAGTCTTTGTTAAACTCGTACTTGGGGACGTACGGTTTAAACTCTTTCTTCTTCTTCTGGGACGGCTGCTCAGAATCGCTGACCGCCCAGACTTCTTTTCTTTTTCCGCTCTTTTCTTTTTTATTACCCGGCTGAGCTGGCCGGCTGTCTCTCTGTTTGTCAGACTTCTTGGAGTCTGACTGGCTACCAGGCGTGCAGAGGTCGGTAGCCTGTATATAGCTTTCCGCCTCCCTCAGGGCCGCCTGCAGCGTAAATGCCCCTTTTCTGACAAGGTCGAACTTAAAAGCCGACCCGTCTCTCAGACCTTTGAAAAAGTCTGTGAATGCTACCTCGTCAGACAGCCCCTGGATCTGTATTCTAACCAGGTTGAACCGCCTGACATAGGCGCGTAGCCCTTCTCTCTCACCCTGCCTAACGGTGCTCAAATCAAGGCTCGTTTTCTTGGCAGGGATGTTCATTGAGAAGTTGGTAGCAAACAAGAAGGCTAGCCTCTTGAAGCTATCAATAGAACCGGCTGGCAAGTTGCCAAACCACTGCTGGGCAATGCCCTTTAGTGTAGCCGGGAAACAACGACACCAGGTGGCATCGTCCCACCCCTGTAAGCACATGAGGTTGGTATATGCCATCAGGTGGTCTTCTGGGTTGGTGGTACCATCATAGGTGCCCACCAACACATTCTTAACCTTGGTCGGCTGAGCCGCCTCAGTTATATTGGCTGCAAAGGCAGACGGTTGTTCGCCTAGCCTCATTAGCCGAAGCTGCCAGTCCAGAGGCTGGGCAGGAATATATGCCGCCTAACCTCCAAAAGGAGGTGGCTGCATGAACTGGAGGCCATATTGCCCATACTGCGCCTGAGGTGCGTATGGCATGGACCCTATCATCAGCTGAGGTTCGGTGTTGACGGTTTTACCGCCTGTCCGACTCTCATGCAAGGACATAGAGTTCCTTGCAGAAGCTTGCTTGAAGCTGTCTGGAAAGCTCGAGGTAGAAGCTGACTCAGACTGCTGCTGCCTCCTTCGATTGATGACTTGTCGTGCATCGAAGGTAGACGCATTTTGTGCCTCCGGCTGGGGTCGCCGGGGCATTAGAATCTTAGACCAGTCAAGTGTTGCAGCTGCCTTCTCCTTTGGATGAGGAGTTGGCTGCCTGTCCTTGACCGGCTTCTTCTTCTTCCCAGAATTGGGAGTCTTTTTAGCCGGCTGACTCTTGCTAGAGCCTGCCTTGTTTTTGTTGATCATTGCCTTGATTTCACCTTTGAAAGAGGTCATGAATCTCATGAGCTCATCTCGGGTGACTGGGGCTTGACCTTTGGCCTTCTGGGTTTCCCCTTCTGGCCTTCCAGGTGGGCGCCTGCTTGGGCCCGCCTGGTCTTCATTTCGCTCCAGTTGATCCCTGGAACGAATAGATTTAGAGATGAGAGAACCATCCCTAGAGATGTAAGTCTCAACATCATTGTCTTCTTCCTCATCCTCCTCCTCAGTGAATACCTCTGGCTGAGGCTGAGGTGGAGGCTGGGGGATTTCGAACCCGACCGGCTGAATAACCGGTTGCAAGTCATCCAAGTTACCCGCCTGGGTACCCGGACGTAGAGAGGTAGAATTGAGAATCGGTACAGAGTTTTGAACCATCTTGAGGTACTCTCACCACAGACGGCGCCAAATGTTTTGGGGTTTTTTGTCCCTCGGGAGAGTTACAACTCGAAGACTGGTCCTGCTTGCTCTGTACCTGCAAAATCAACGGAGACACCAGTTGGGTGGTGCTCCGCCTCCAACGCTAAAGTTAGTAACTTGAAGGAGAGTAAAAGGTGCGGAAATTAAGGTGGGGATCTGCTTGGATTCCAAGCTCGGTTGTCTCTATCAAAGGGACAGTTTGTAATGAATGAATGAACCTTGTATCAAAAAGGACCTTGCCCTCCAAAAGAGGGGAATCTCCCTATTTATAGGGTCCTTGGGAATTGTGCCTCTGATTAGGGTATCGAACCCTAATCATTGGTGGGCTGCGCCGTTTTACGGCTTTCTCGGGATTTGGGCCTGAAGGCCGACATTCTCCCCAAATATCTGGGATGACACGTGTCGGGCAGGGATAGGTCCACTTTAGACCATCCTGGGGTTGACACGTGTCGCCCTCTGATTGGGCCACTTGGCGGGGTAAAATTACCCTAAACATTTGCCCCTCACAGATGTGACGTGGCACGCCGCGTGGCATCTGTGACACGTGTCACTCGCTGAATGGTGGTAATTTTACCGCCAAAATTTACTGTTTAACTTCTGGGTAAATTACGGAGTTGCCCCTCCTTTTACCCTCTATATATAGCCGTTTACCCTCAGAATCTTGCCACACTTCACAAAAATTTCAGAGTAAACTTAGAATCTTGAAAGAGAGAACAGAAATCATCCGTCTGAGTCAGGCGCAAATTCGAAGAACCTCAGCCGCACCAACACAGGCGGAACCGTCTACCTTCAGATATCAAATCTAAAGGTACCGTCTCTGACTCTTTCAGCTCTTTTTTCATTTTTCCGTTTGTATATATTCCTTGCAATAAATGGATTCATCACCAACACACACGGCACAACCTAGGGTAGAATCCAGCCGTTCACCAGGGACGGCTGAGTCTAGGACTGGTAGTGCCGTCTCTGGGTGTTGGGACCACCCTCATGCTTGGATTCCGACCATCTGCGCGTCTGTGCAGGACACAATGGCTCGGATTAAGCAGACGGCACGAGATCCAAATTACAGAAGCGGTGACTCAGGCGACCAAACGTCTGAGGGGGAGACGTCTGGCTCTGGACACCAGACGGCTCCAGAAAGGTCCCCTCCGCGTGGCCCCCCAACTCCTCCTGATTCCTTTTTGGAGGAATGTGACCAAAGCGGGGAAGAGGACAATGACCAAGGCGGTGAGGAGGCCGCCTCAGCTTCTATTTCTTTGTCAGGGGAGGAGACGAGAAGGGTTGTTGACGTCTCTTCCTCTGAAAGCAGTGACGATCTTCCCCCGTTTGAGGATAGTGAGGAAGAAGAGAGGAAGACGTGGAAGGAGAAAGATGATCCCTTTAGAATCCACGTCTCCTCAAAAGACATTGACCTGATGGAGAAGAATCTTCCAAATTTCCTGAAAGCCCACCCAATGGGAGACGGGTGGAGTATAAGGGTGCCTCCCCCAGAAGGCACCATTTCTTGGGAGGACACTGAACGCAACGCAAACGGCTACTTCGGCTGTTACGAGGCGGCGTTCAGGGCAGGTCTTCGCTTCCCCCTTCACCAGGCGGTGAAGGCAATTTTGAGAGGCTACGGCCTCGGAGTCTGGCAACTTTCCCCCAATTCTTGGGCAAACATTCTGGGGTACGTTGCCGCCTGTGAATTCCAAGGGGTTCACCCCGGCTAGGAAGCATTTGCCAAGATGCACTATCTCAGCCGCAACCCAGGCGGGTTCAGAGCGTGGTATACTCTGACCACACTCCCCCAATACATGATGACCTTGGATAAGGTTTCCAAATTCGACGGCTGGAAACACAGGTTCTACCTGTGCACGGCTCCCACCAGACGGGAGAACTACGAGCTCCGTCTGTACAATAAAAAGCCTGACCTTATGGGTCGGAAGTGCTGTCTTCCTCGAATTCCGGATGAGGACTTCGACAAAATAATTGAGGCTGATCTCTTCGGCCTCTCAGACGCAACCCTGTCAACCAGGGAAGTAATAAAGGTTCCAAAGAACTGGATCCCTAAGAGCGCCTGGTTCAGGGACGAGTGCTTCCTAGCCGCCTGCGGGCTAGGGCACATGTTTGATAGAAGTATGCGCCTGAATCATTTCCGTCTGGGGTACTTTTGTGTCGGAAATGAATTTCTTGTTAATGTTCTAACTGTTTTCCGTCAGACCTTGCAGGTGAAGCATTAAACATGTTGCCCGAAGAGAAGACACCCAGACGGTCCTCTGCCCAGATCCGCCGAGATTTGGCGGAAGCCCAGGCGCGTGAGCTCAGGACCAAGGTAAACGCCTGACCTGCTTTTTGAGTTAACTTTCAAAGTTTCCTCACTTCGTCTGCTGACATTAAGTTGTCATTTTTTCAGGGAGGCAAGGTGGACAAGACGTTTGAGAGGAATCTCAAACGGGCTAGGGAGGAGACCCCCGTCTCTAACCCCAGCAAGTCCTCTAAGAAGGCCGCCTCCTCTGCTACTCCTACTGCCCCGCCTGGGAGGCAAATGAGAATAGGAGGGAGGAATGAGCAGGTGTCAGGCTCTCTTGGCCTAGACTTGGCCCATCCTCTTCCTGCAACCGGGAGGCTTTCAACGGCTGCCAGCGGCTCCCGCCTGGCCGGCTCTGCAGGTATGAATCCCTTTGAATCCCCGCCTGAGCTGGGATGGCCGCTGCGAGTGAAATCACACTCTCAGCAAACGTCATCCTCAGACGGTCGGAACCAGATAGGCGCTGCTTTAGTAACCCAATCTGATGCTGATTGTGATGCAGATCAATCGCCTCGCTGGCCAGACGTCCAGAAGCATGCCAGGGCCATGCTGGACGCCGTAGGCAAACGGGATAAGGATGCTATCCCAGGGATTGAGACGTTCAATCTTGAACGCATCGTCACCCTTCTGGCTGAGGTAGTACACTTAACCAATTTTTTCAATGGCTATTTCTACACTCTTTCCCGCCTGCATCCTTAACCTTTATTTTTTGTAGGCCTTGCTGCGGGTAGACGGTCTCAAGCGCCCTTACACCCGCAAACGGGATGAGGTAAGACGGGCCAAGCAGTCCGCCTCAGTTGCCAATGATGTGTAAGTGCATTCCTCCATACTTAACAAACTTGAAACTAAAGCAACCCAAATGACGCAGGCGGCCAAAATTCAAGAGCTGGAGGCAGCACTGCAGACGGCCAACCAGAGGGCCGAGGCTGCAGAGGCGGCCCAGAAGCAGGCGGAGGTGGATCTCCCTAAGCTGAAGGAGGACCTCCAGAAGGCCCAAGAGAACCTCCAGGCTCTTCAAGGAGCTTCTTCAGAGAATGCTGATCTGAAGAAGAAGATATCCCAGATGGAGGAGGCGGCGGCTAAATCTTGAGAGAACTTCCGAGCAACCCTCCAGGCGGAGCAAGACCGTCTGGTTGCTGAGATGGCCGCCGATAATGAGGCCATGATGAAGATCGCCTGGGATGCCTTGAATCCTGGAAAGGATTACGGCGTCTGGGCCCTGGCTCACAAGTATGCTGACGAAGTCATCTACTTGCGAGAGAGAGGCGAGCCAGAGCCTGAGTCCTTCCTCGCCTGGGCTGAGACGGAACAACCGGAGCCTGAAACTCCAGAAGCTCCAGACGTTGAAATCCTTGAGGAGGGCGAGAGGAACCAGGAAGGGCCGCCTGCAGGGCAGTAGCTTCAGCGGCTGTGCGCCAAGCCTTAGTTTTTCTGCGGCAGTATGCCAAACACTTTGTTTTTCTGGCCTGCGTGCCGAGTATATTTGTATTTTTACCGGCTGAGGAGCCGGGTCTTGCAAACAATATTTGATAACAATTGATCCATCCAGCCGTTTGGTTGGACGGAAATCTTTTATGAATGCACCGACTGAGTCGGTTTTATTACTTTGCGCTTGTGTTTGAGCTTTCAAATTTTTGCATTTCAAATTTCTCCGCCTAACTTATCAAAAGTATGCGGCTGCAATTTTCTCCGCCTAACTTATCAAAAGTATGCGGCTGGTCTTGCCCCTGGACGGCTGTGTGGTTGGTTTCAAGTGAAGCTGATTGATTGACTTGGGAACGTCTGATGCTGCAAAGAGCATGATACGTTTGTAAGTCAATCAATCACAGTAGTGATTGCCCCAAACCAAGTACACAGCCGTTCATTAACAGGCGTTTCAGCTTCTAGCTAGACGGTGTTGCCCGTCTGAGCAGAATTTAAATAGCCATTGCACAACTCTTTTGCCCCAAATGAGGATGTGTACAATTTAAAAATAAAAACGCTAAGTAAGAAATGCAACCGGTCCCCACCTGATGTCCTTAGACATCCGAGTTCCGGAACTTGCTCTTTCCTTAGACAGTTCAGGTCAGACGGGTAGGATGGCTGATTAATGTACTTGTTTACAAAATTTACAAAATCTCAGAAGTAGTATTTTTTCAAGTTATCTACATTCCAAGTTCTAGGCAGGCGCCTGCCGTCTGGAGTTTCCAGGCGGTAGGTGCCGTCTCTTACTTCTTCATAAATCCGGTAGGGGCCTTCCCAATTAGGAGTTAGCTTTCCAAGCTCATTGGCCCTACCGGTTGCCTCCATTTTCCGTAACACTAGGTCGTCCACTTTCAAGGGACGCCTGTGTACTCTTTTGTTGTAGGCTCTTGTCATTCTCAGACAGTAAATCTCATGACGCAAGGCGGCATTGCCCCTGCGTTCTGGAAGTGAATCCAATGCCAGGCGCATTGCCTCCCAGTTTGCCTCTTCGTCATATAACATGACTCTGAGAGTCTGCTCATAGTGTTCAATGGGCAAGACGGCTTCAGCACCGTAAACCATGAGAAATGGGGTTTCTCCGGTTGACCCCTTAGCTGTTGTCCGGATGACCCATAGGACATGGATTAACTCCTCAGCCCATAAGCCACCAGCTCTTTCAATTTTCTTCTTTATGCCGTCTGAGATCAGCTTGTTGAAAGCTTCAACTTGGCCGTTTGCTTGGGGACGGCCGACTGATGCGAAACAGGTTGAGATCCCTTGATCTCCCAACCAAGTTTTTAGCTGAGGCGTCTCAAACTGAGGGCCATTATCAAACACCATGGACATAGGTACCCCATACCGGGTGATGACATTCTTCCAGATGAAGGAAATGACGTTTGATGTCTTGATATTCTTTACCGCCTCAGCCTCTACCCACTTGGTAAAGTAATCCACAACCACCAAGATATAACGCTTACCGCCTGGTGCAGGCGTGTAAGGGCCTAAAATGTCCATGCCCCATTTTGCAAACGGGATTGGGCTGTGGATGGCCGTCAGATCAGTAGCCGGACGGTGAATAAGTTTGCCAAATTTCTGGCACTTGTCACATTTTCTCACCAATTCCTTGGCGTCTGCCTCTAGGGTAGGCCAAAAATATTGCCGTCTGGCTCTGACGGCTAGGGATCTGCCGCCTATGTGGGAGGCGCAGAACCCCGAGTGCAAGTCTTCGAGAACTTCCTTTCCCTTCTCTGGGGTTACACACTTCAATAGAGGCTTAAGAAACCCCGCCTTGAAGAGTTCTCCATTTCTCAACTCAAAGCTTGCGGCTCGCTTTTTCAGAACGGCTGCCTCCTGTGGCGAATCAGGGAGCGTGCCGTCTGAGAGGTACGCCCGGATGCCATCCATCCAGGTGGAGCTTCGGCCTAGGACTCTAATGGGATCTTCAAAGATGCTTCTTTTTTCAAGTACTTCCCAGAAGACTGACCGAGGCGTATCATGGCAGGCGGAAGATGCAAGCTTTGATAGCGCATCCGCCTGGTTATTATCAGACCTGGGCACTTGATTCAGCCGGAACTCCTCAAGTGACTCAGCCTCTTCTTTGACCGCCTGAAGATATTTGATCATAGCCGGGTGAGTTGCCTCATATGTTCCCTGATATTGGCTAACGACCAACTGCGAATCTGAGTAGGCGTCAATTTTTGTTGCCCCTGCCGCCTTACACATACGGATACCGGCTAGCAGGGCTTCGTATTCCGCCTCATTGTTTGAGGCCTGAAAATTGAACCGTAGTGCATACTCATATCTGTCCCCTTCAGGAGACTCATAAATTACGCCTGCACCACAGCCGTTCTTCGTAGAACTCCCGTCTACATACACTTTCCAAACCAGATCAAGATTATCCGGAGCCACCGGACGGGTCATTTCCACAATGAAGTCGGCAAACGCCTGACCTTTCACTGCCTTTCTTGGTTCGTAAGTGATTTCAAGACTTTGCATTTCAATAGCCCATTTCAACATTCTGCCGGATGAGTCCAAGGTAGACATTGGCCGCTTGAGTGGCTGGTCGGTGTAAATCACCACCGGATGAGCCAGAAAGTAAGGCTTCAATTTTTTAAATGCCATGTACAAAGCAAGGCCAAATTTCTCAACCATGGGGTACCGGAGTTCAGCATTTTTAAGAACATGGCTAATGAAGTAAACCGGGAGCTGGACGCCGTCTCGCTCAGCAAGGAGAACGGCACTGAGAGCATGATCTAAGACGGCCAAATACATATACAACGCCTCCCTAGGTAGAGGACTGACCAACCTAGGCAGAGAGTGCAGATGCTCTTTTAGCTTCTGGAATGCCGTCTCAGCATCGTCTCCCCATTCAAACCTGGTCTTCTTCCTGATTGCTTGGAAGAAGTAAAGGCATTTGTCACCTGACCGGCTGAGGAACCTCCCCAAGGCGGCCAGGCAACCAGTCAGCCTCTGGACTTCCTTGACAGAACAGGGTGACTTCATGTCAATCACCGCCCGTATCTTTTCGGGGTTAGCCTCTATTCCCCTTTGATCAATCAGGAATCCGAGAAACTTCCCAGACTCAACACCAAAGACGCATTTCTTAGGGTTTAACATGACCTTATGCCGCCTGAGGGTGGTGAATGTTTCTCGGAGATCAGCAAGGTGATCCGCCTGTCGCTTGGATTTGACTATCATGTCATCAATGTACGCCTCCACATTCCTCCCAAGTTGATTGATGAAGACCGTATTAATCATCCGTTGGAAGGTGGAAGGCGCATTCTTCAAGCCAAACGGCATCACAGTATAACAGAATAACCCCAAATCAGTGACGAAGGCCGTCTTCTCTTGATCTTTTTTCCAGAGGGGTATCTGATGGAAGCCGGAGTAGGCATCCATGAAGCTCATCAAGGCGTGACCGGCTGTAGAGTCGACCAGACTGTCGATCTTTGGAAGCGGGTAACTGTCCTTTGGACACGCCTTGTTGAGGTCTGTGTAATCAACACACATGCGCCAGGTCCCATTCGGTTTCTTAACAAGGACCACGTTGGCCACCCAGTCGGGGAAATTGCAGGGCCGAATGAACCTGGCGTCTAGCAGCTTTTTGACTTCGGCAGCTGCCGCCTGACTTCTTTCCTCGCCATGGTTTCTTTTCTTTTGCCGGATGGGCTTCTTTTTGGGATCCACGGCGAGCTTGTGGACAGCGAGATCCGGGCTGACGCCTGGCATCTCTTCCACTTCAAAGGCAAAGATGTCTTTGAATTCTTTCAGCAGAAGGTGCAAGTCTGCACCCAGAGCAGCATTAGCAGCCGTCCCAACCTTTACCGTCCGCTCTGGACGGCTGTCGTCCAGAACGAGATCAATGTGTTCTCCAGCCGGTTGGGGACGGAGCTCGTCTGACCGTTCACCGGCCAGTGATTGCTATTTTTTCTCTTTTTTCACGGCTGGTGGGGTAGGGTTGGCATCCTTGACTGCGTCAAGGTCTATTGGTTCCTTCCCTTGGCCGTCTGAGGCCACAGTATCTTTAACGGCTGAGAGGTAACACTCCCGAGCCGTCTTCTGATCCCCGTTCAGGGAACCAACAGAGCCATCATCCCGCTCATACTTGACAAGCATGAGAGACGGGATGATCACCGCCTTGGTTTCGTTGAGGGTTGGCCTACCAAGGATGATATTGTAGGCGGTCAACTCCTCCACGACCAAGAACCTGACGACGACATGCCGTCCCTGGCCTTTTTCTCCCAGCTGGACGGGCAAATCAATTCTGCCGGCTGGGTAGACCATCCCACCCCCAAAACCAACCAAGGGGTGGGTGACCGGATGCATGCTGCTGGAGTTGTACTTCAGCTTCTGCAAACACCGGAGGTTGATGATGTTCGACGAGCTGCCGGTGTCAATAAGGATCCGCCCAACCAGATGGTTGGCAACCTTACATTCAATGACGACTGGGTCGTCATGCGGACGGCGGACGCTGCCCCTGTCCTTCTCAGTTATGAGGACGTCTGGGAAGGTGGAGGAGGCAGACGCGTGCTCATCATCATCCTTGTCCATCTTTCGAAGATGGCTCTTGGTGCCCCGGATGGTAGGGCCACCACATGAAAATCCGCCTGCTATAGTGTAGACCGGATCCTTATCTATATCCGAACTACTAGCCGGCTGGGTAGCCTTGGAGGACTGACCCTTGCTCTTCTTCTTTGCCCCGGCTGGGGACTTAGAGATGTAGGACTTTAGAAGCCCTTTGTCAGCCAGACGGTCCAACGTCCGCTGCAAACTGAAGCAGTCGTTGGTGTCATGGCCAACCTCCTCATGGAACTGGCAATATTTATTTTTGTTCCGTGACTGGACGGAACTCTTCATTGGATTCGGCTTCTCAATGGACAGCCGGTCCTTTACCTCCATGAGGATGGAGTTGCAGTCTTTGTTAAACTCGTAATTGGGGACGTACGGTTTAAACTCTTTCTTCTTCTTCTGGGACGGCTGCTCAGAATCGCTGACCGCCCAGACTTCTTTTCTTTTTCCGCTCTTTTCTTTTTTATTACCCGGATGAGCTGGCCGGCTGTCTCTCTGTTTGTCAGACTTCTTGGAGTCTGACTGGCTACCAGGCGTGCAGAGGTCGGTAGCCTGTATATAGCTTTCCGCCTCCCTCAGGGCCGCCTGCAGCGTAAATGCCCCTTTTCTGACAAGGTCGAACTTAAAAGCCGACCCGTCTCTCAGACCTTTGAAAAAGTCTGTGAATGCTACCTCGTCAGACAGCCCCTGGATCTGTATTCTAACCAGGTTGAACCGCCTGACATAGGCGCGTAGCCCTTCTCTCTCACCCTGCCTAACGGTGCTCAAATCAAGGCTCGTTTTCTTGGCAGGGATGTTCATTGAGAAGTTGGTAGCAAACAAGAAGGCTAGCCTCTTGAAGCTATCAATAGAACCGGCTGGCAAGTTGCCAAACCACTGCTGGGCAATGCCCTTTAGTGTAGCCGGGAAACAACGACACCAGGTGGCATCGTCCCACCCCTGTAAGCACATGAGGTTGGTATATGCCATCAGGTGGTCTTCTGGGTTGGTGGTACCATCATAGGTGCCCACCAACACATTCTTAACCTTGGTCGGCTGAGCCGCCTCGGTTATATTGGCTGCAAAGGCAGACGGTTGTTCGCCTAGCCTCATTAGCCGAAGCTGCCAGTCTAGAGGCTGGGCAGGAATATATGCCTCCTGACCTCCAAAAGGAGGTGGCTGCATGAACTGGAGGCCATATTGCCCATACTGCGCCTGAGGTGCATATGGCATGGACCCTATCATCAGCTGAGGTTCGGTGTTGACGGTTTTACCGCCTGTCCGACTCTCATGCAAGGACATAGAGTTCCTTGCAGAAGCTTGCTTGAAGCTGTCTGGAAAGCTCGAGGTAGAAGCTGACTCAGACTGCTGCTGCCTCCTTCGATTGATGACTTGTCGTGCATCGAAGGTAGACGCATTTTGTGCCTCCGGCTGGGGTCGCCGGGGCATCAGAATCTTAGACCAGTCAAGTGTTGCAGCTGCCTTCTCCTTTGGATGAGGAGTTAGCTGCTTGTCCTTGACCGACTTCTTCTTCTTCCCAGAATTGGGAGTCTTTTTAGCCGGCTGACTCTTGCTAGAGCCTGCCTTGTTTTTGTTGATCATTGCCTTGATTTCACCTTTGAAAGAGGTCATGAATCTCATGAGCTCATCTCGGGTGACTGGGGCTTGACCTTTGGCCTTCTGGGTTTCCCCTTCTGGCCTTCCAGGTGGGCGCCTGCTTGGGCCCGCCTGTTCTTCATTTCGCTCTAGTTGATCCCTGGAACGAATAGATTTAGAGATGAGAGAACCATCCCTAGAGATGTAAGTCTCAACATCATTGTCTTCTTCCTCATCCTCCTCTTCAGTGAATACCTTTGGCTGAGGCTGAGGTGGAGGCTGGGGGATTTCGGACCCGACAAAACATCAAGACTGATCCACGGGCTATTCCGAAACACGAATTTAATTAAATATGATTTTTAAGCACTCTCGGGATTAAATACTAAACCCGACCAATAGTGGTGGTGAAAGGTTGTTCATCATCGGGTTTGGTTTTGGGGAGACATTTTTAGGTGTCTACACTAACCAAACAACTACTCTAGCAACATCATCAATTCAACCAACAACTAAAGAAATCAACAATCAGCAATCAAAGAATCAACAATCAAAGAAGAACAATTACTCTAATCAAACCTCAATCATCAAATCATCAAAATCTAATCAAAATCAAACAATCTAAACATGAATACTAAACAAAACAATAAATGAGATAGAGTTTAGAAATGCTCATTGATAATAGAGTAGATCTCCAATATAATTGTCACCATTGGATCTACAATCTCTCCATGACCATTGAAATTCTTCACTTTCTCTCTCTAATATCTAATCCGAAAACTAACCCCTAAATCTTGAGAGAGAAGCTCTCAACTAAGCTAAGAATATGATCTAATTCTATTATGAAACTTCTTGCTACAAAAATAGAAGGAATTAACTATCTATACAAAGGTGAATGTCGGTTTTGACGCCCAAGAATAGACCCACGCAGGTGCGGGCGCTCGGAGGAGAAAGAGAAGTGCGCACGGGACACACCCAGAAAGGTGCGCTCACACACACCTCATGTGCGGCCGCACACGACATATGTGCGGCCGCACACTCCCCGTGTGCCCCCGCACAAAACTGGCAACCTCCTTTCTTCTTCTTCGTCCTAGCTCATGTGGTGCACACATCGAAGATGATGGTGATGGAGGACAAGGTAGGCAGCAACTTTCTTGGAATTCTTGAAGAATATAAGCCATGAAAAGAGCATAAACAAGGCCTTGAAGCATGCTCCTTGGATCCCCCTTTGACTTGAAACTCTTTGCACAAGCATTAGGCATTAAAAACAATGAAAGACCATGGAGAGGAAGCTCGGGATTTCTTGGACAACCAATCACAACCTATAAACAAAGGAGAAAAAGCAAATAAAAGGGAAAAATAACAAGTAAACTAGAAAATGCACAAAATAGAGAAACTTTTCATGAAAAGCATACAATGAAGAAATTAAGAATAAAACTAAGGAAAACTAGAGAAAAGAGTAATAAAATGAAATGAAATTCATCCAAAAAGAGATCAAATGAGTGCCATAAATGTCACTCTTCAAATTCCCCCAAGCTAAACTTTTGCTCGTCCTCGAGCAAAACAAAGCAAGGAAGATCAAGGATGAAAAATTTATTGAAAATGAAAAAGAAAGACTCAAGTTAAGAATATACACTAAGACTCACTGTCGTAATCACAGTTGCTTTTAGCTACAACAAGCCCTTTAAATTAAACCCCAAAGTCGCCTTTGAGGACGAGTGAGGTCTCGTAAGGGTATCCTAAGAGTTTGACCCATAACTCTCATAATAATACAAACAAGGCAAACCATGAAAAAGAAAACAAAATACAAGAAAAGCAAACAAATGTTCATGAAAGGACTTTTTGCAAATGTACAAGCACGAGTGGATGCAAATCTTTCTAAACAAGTAAGGGAGTGCACGTTCCAAGATACCCAAGGTTGATTGAAACATAAATATGCTAAGCATAGGAACTAGCTTTCACAATCATCTTTCATCCCAAACGATCTTACCTTGTTCTTCCTAATAGCTTCAAATCGACCTCAAATGAGCATCCCAATGATTCCACGAAGGAACCGGAAAAAGAGAATTTTTAGGCTACTCGACATCTTGACTTTTGCATCCCCTCTCCCTATTCCTAAAACTCACATTCCTCTCTACCGATTAGTTTCTTAACCATTTAGGTCAAAAGGTCTTTCCCCAAGGTTGTTACGTAAGGCAATAAGGGTGAAGGTAGGCTAAAAATTTGAAATTTGGTGGTTTTCCTAAAAGTAAAGCAAAGAGGGCACCTTTCTTTAGAAACACAATCAAGTAACCACCAATCCAAACCAAAATACTCACACCCCCAAGCTTATTCAAAGCTATAAACCACAAACATATACACAAAAAGCGTGAGAACGCTTACCCCCAAGCTTAAATGGAGCATTGTCCTCAGTGCTCAAAAAGGGAGAAAACTCACATCAAAATATTTTTTGAATTTTTCATTTTTCACTTTTTTTTTTCTTTTTTTTTTTAATAATGCTTTGTCCTTGCCTCTTTTAACATTGGACGGCTTTTTCGATTTTGCACTTATTATTTGTCCATGCCTTTTATAATATAGGACGGCTTTTACTCATACTCATTTGCCATTATTCACAAAGAAAATATAACAAATCTTGCTATCATAAAAACCAAACATTCCAACTTCTCCACCACAAACTCCTTCAAAAATGATCAATTGCTTCACAAAAACCAAGAAAAGAAAGAGAATGAAACAAAAGGCCAAAGATCTAAAGACGTGGCTTGAAAAGAGGGTATAAGGGTCAAATGGTTGCAAGAAGGCAAATGTAAACCCAAAAATAACAAAATTAAAACAAACTATCCTAAAAATAGAAAAATACCACCCCGAAAAAGGTGCCTTTGTCCTCCCTAAACGGTTCGGTCTCGGATTCAAGATCTATGAGTCAAGTTTCAAGATTAGGTTTGCAAGAAGTCAAGGATCCTGCCGCTCATGCAAATATAGGAAGAAGGCTTGAAAAACAAAGAACTCACATGGATGTAGCAAAAACTCACTATTGGCGTCAAATCTACTATAGGCAGCAACTACCAAACATGCCACAAACAAGTAGAATCCGGCTTCATATTCCCACTAGTTCTAAACAAGTACCTTAGCATGCTTTATCCTAGAATTAACCAAGCGTACTCTCAAACCGTGCACACCGTTACCATTAAGGAAGATATGCATTCAATTATACAAGTCCAAATATTATTATGTCCAAAGCAATAACAAAACAAATCACATTGCAAATTTGCCTTGATAGAAACGATTATCTTTTTGGAGTTTTTCAGAATATAAGAAACATGGAAAAGCATATACAAAGGTGCAAAGCATATATGAATCAAAACCCCACCAAAAATAATAGAATACCCTCCCCCAAGCTTGAATGAGACAATACACTCAAACATAAATCATATAATCCATGGGAGGGGAAAACAAGTAGATTAATCCAACAAACCAACATATGTCCAACAAGTCATCATCCATTAGAGAAAGAGCAAGGAAAGATATTAACGGATTTGAGGTGGGTGTAAATATCCGCAAATGACCCAATTTTAACATTTCAAAGCTAATTTCTCAAGAATTGAACCTTGTCTCCATATGCTCGCAAACATATGAGTCAACCTTCCTTGGTTCTTGATCCAAATCGAAGCACCAAGGTATATCAAGTCATGTACCTAGCAAAAGGCACACAAAAATTTCCATGAAAGAAAAATCTATTCTAAAAAGAAAAGGAAAATCTAATCTAAAACACGGGTTACTTCCCGAGAAAGGCTTGCTTAAGGTACAACCTTGACCGCTCTAGTAAAATAATATTAAGACGATCGCAAGAGCTTGTCAAATGCACTACTACACATTTCATATGAGAGCAAGTATGCACATGACAAAAATAAGACATGCAAAAAGCATAGTGCACACCTATGGAGTTGAGAAGAAGTATGCCAAGAAGAAGAAGGAGAGAAGGGAAAAACAAGAATATAAGAAAAAGGGAGAGAAATTAAAGAAAATGTAGAAGGCATACTCTTCCCAACAAAATATTTTTGGTTGAAAATCCCACCATCATCCTAAAAAGTCATCAAATGAGGCACTTGAGGGACTAAAGACTTTTCAAGAGGAGGGGATATGAGAAAAGAAGGTAATGACATGGGATAAGAGGGAACAAGATCAAGCTTTCTTGAAAATGAGGTGTAAGGTGAAGGAATAGGAATTGGTTGCTCACATACACCACTATCCATTAAAACACAAGCTCTCTCATCCAATGAACTCACATCCAAAGGGCTCTCCTCTAATTCATCATCATTCAAATCAAGGTCATTCTCAATCACATCCTCCTCACAAACTTCACACCCTAAGAGAGCTCTCAAAAGCTTTAAATCATGATCAAGGTTCAAAGGAAGCTCATCAAAGGGTTGAGGGTCAAACTTGGGAGGTAGCTCAAAATAATCATGAGAAGTACAATCTCCCTCTAAAAAGGCCTCATCCATCTCAATGGTGGAAGATATAGAAGAGAAAGGGTCATCAAAGGTGAAAGAGGAGGGCAATGGTTGAAAATTTGAGATAGGAGTTGGAGATTCAACCTCACGAAACACTTCACTCTCATCTTCATAATCATCTAAATTAGGTTCTACCTCCTCAACCTTATCACATGGAACCTCTTCTTCATCAAAATCATCTAAGCTCAAGGCCTCACCCTCAAAGAAACCATTGTTATCATACAAAGGAGATGGGGTGGAAGAAGGGTTGTCTTCAGAATTAAGGAATAGGGGAATGAAATTGCAATCAAGGGAGGTGGGTGGGGAAACGGACTCTTCAATTACGGCGCCATTTTGACGTGGGGAAAACTAGGTCGTTGGGCTAATCTTCCCTAAGCTAAACAAAATTTATAAACACTCAACAAACCTAAATACAAGTATAAAGGTAAGTCAAGGGTCGAACCCAAAGGAACGGTAATGTCTAAGTGCTTCCAATTATATGCCTAAGCTAGGTCGAAGACAAGGGGTAAAAGATGACTCTAACAACTACTAAAACGAGGAAACCAAACAAATAAAGAGCTAGGGATTAGGATCCGCAAATAATAGTAATGACCATAGCAAATTGGAATGGAAAGTCGACTAAGTCAAGCAATGTGAGGGTAGATCAAACATGCAACCAAATGAGCGTATCAAGCTATTCTCCTAGAGGTCTAATTAGCGTCAACTACGATAAACTCTAGCTAGGAAACATCACAAGACACCTGAATCGTGTAAATTGCAAGCCACAAATCAATGGTCCGTATCAATGTGAACTTACAATGCAATCTAGTGCAATAATCAAAGTTAGCTACTCTTTAATTAATCACACACATGCTCATTATCAATCAACCAAGTTTAATCACATCATCAACTCCATCAATTATCCCCAATTTACATCAATTCATTACATCGTAAGCTTCACCAAATCCCTAACCAAACAACTACGCAAACATGATCATCAATTAAACCAACAACTAAAGAGATCGACAATCAACAATCAAAGAATTAACATTCTAAGAAGAACAATTACACTAATCAAGATCAATCATCAATTCATCAAAATCCAAACAAAATCAAACAATCAAAACAATGAACATTAAACAAGCAATAAATGAGATAGAGTTTAGAAATGCTCTTTGATAATAGAGTAGATCTCCAATACAATTATCACATTTGAATCTTCAATCCTTCAATCACCATTGAAATTCCTCACTTTCTCTCTCTAAAATCTACTCCTAAAATTAACCCTAAAAACAAGAGAGCGAAGCTCTCAACTAAGCTAAGAAAATTGATCTAAAATCTAAGCTCTAATTATGATCTAATTCTAATTCTACTTCTTTCTCTCTCTATCCAAAAATGGGTATTTATAAATACAAGGATTAAAAGAAAATAAAATAGAAAATAAAAAAAAGAAAAAGAAAATAAAAGGAAAAGGAAAAGAAAAGAAAAGAAAAGAAAATCAAATAAAATCAAATAATAAAAGAAATAGAAAGGAAAAAGAAAACTAAAATTAAAAAGAAAATAAAATAAAAGAAAATCAAAAGAAGTAGAGAGGATCAGCAACTTTGTGCTGCTTCATCAAATGGGAATTAATCCCATGATTCACACACATCAAGCCCCAATCACGAACAATCACAACCACACATCATCATCAATCAACGGCCCAAGATTTAGGCTTCCTTCCCACGCATCTCCTTCATACCCAGCTGAGTGCGGTTGCACCTTGTTGAGGTGTGGGAAGCTAGTTGCGGGAGGTGTTGGAGGCGTTTGCTGCGGCAGGGAATAGCTTCAAGGGCGGCGCAATTGGTGGTTGTGGCTAGAGATATGGAAGCTTGAGGTTGCGGTTGGTTGGTGGCGGAATTAGAGGTCGTAAGGGAGGTTGCGTGAGTGGTGGCTGGTAGAGCATGGCAGCAAGCGATTAATTGATGAAATTGGTGGTGGAGTGAAGCAGGGCTGCGCTGCTTGTGGTTGTTAATTGCGGTGGTGTTTCGTGAGGTGGCTGGTTTGGTGGTTTTGTTGCGAGATGTTGCGGGGTTTGCTTGTGTGGCTGCGTGTGTGGTGGTGTTGCGGGATTACGAGGGGCTGCTACTGGTGGAAATTGTGTGAGGAGTGAGGAGCAGGGGAAGTGGAGATCAGGAACAGGGGAAGAGAAGTGAGGAGTTCCTAGTTGTTGCCAACACCATCACCATCATCACCATGATGGTGATAAAGACCAAACTAAGCAGTAGCTAGCACCAAATCGGACTTGGAACAAATACCTACAAAACAAACATAAACCGAGAAATAAAATAAAGTAAAATAAAACTAAAACCGACAAATAAAAGTAAAAGAAATAAAATGAAAATGAAAATAATAAAAGAAGGAAAATATAATAAAATGAAAATAAAATAAAGTAAAGAAAATAAAATGAAAATAAAATCAAATAAACTAAAATAAAATAAAACTAAATCTATAAAATCTAAAATAAAGAGAAAACAACTAAAATAACGAAAATAGAAGAAATAAAGGAGAAGATACTAGAAAACCATAGAAAGGTAGAAAAGAGAGAGAAAGCATAAAACCGAACATTTATTGGGCAAGAAAGCTATAAAAAGAGGATAAAAGGACCTAAATGCTTATCAAATGTGTGCCATTTATGACACACATCAAATACCCCCAAGCTTACCTTTTGCTCGTCATCGAGAAAAACAAAACCAAGGGAGCGAAAATGAAGAGCTTATTAAAACAAACTAAAGAGAAAAGGAGACAAGAATATACACTAACTCACTGTCGTAGGAATCACAGTTGCTTTTAGCTACAACAAGCCCTTTAAACCCCAAAGTCGCCTATGAGGACGAGTGAGGTCTCGTAAGGGTATCCTAAGTGTTTGACCCATAACTCTCATAATAATACAAACAAGGCAAAGCATGAAAAAGAAAACAAAATACGAGAATAGCAAACAAATGTTCATGAAAGGACTTTTGCAAATGTACAAGCACAAGTGGATGCAAATCTTTCTAAACAAGTAAGAGAGTGCACGTTCCAAGATACCCAAGGTTGATTGAAACATAAATATGCTAAGCATAGGAACTAGCTTTCACAATCCACTTTCATCCCAAACGATCTTACCGCGTTCTTCCTAATAGCTTCAAATCGACCTCTAATGAGCATCCAAATGATTCCACGAAGGAACCCGAAAAAGAGAATTTTTTTAGGCTACTCGACATCTTGACTTTTGCATCCCCACTCCCTATTCCTAAAACTCACATTCCTCTCCACCGAAGAATGACTCAACCATTTAGGTCAAAAGGTCTTTCCCCAAGGTTGTATCGTAAGGCAATAAGGGTGAAGGTAGGTTAAAAATTTGAAATTTGGTGGTTTTCCTATGAGTGAAGCAAAGAACAGGCCCTTTCTTAGAATCACAATCAAGTAATCACCAAACAAAAACAAACTAACACCCCCAAGCTTAAATGGAGCATTGTCCTCAATGCTCAAAAATGGAGAAAACTCACATCAAAATTTTTTTAAAATTTTTTTTTTCTTTTTTTTTTAATAGTGCTTTGTCCTCGCCTCTTTTAACTTTGGACGACTTTTTCGATTTTGCACTTATTTGTCCATGCCTTTTGTAATGTAGGACGGTTTTACTCATACTCATTTGCCATTATTCACAAAGAAGACATAACACAATCTTGCTTTCATAAGAACCAAACATTTTAACTTCTCCACCACAAACTCCATCAAGAATGATCCATTGCTTCACAAAAACCAAGAGAAGAAAGAAAATGAAACAAAAGGCCAAAGATCTAAAGATGTGGCTTGAAAAGAGGGTATAAGGCTCAAATGGTTGCAAGAAGGAAAATATAAACCCAAAAATAAAGATGAAACAAACTATCCTAAAAATGAAAAATACCACCCCGAAAAATGTGCCTTTGTCCTCCCTAAATAGTTCGGTCTCGGAATCCAGATCTATGAGTCAAGTTTCAAGATTAGGTTTGCAAGAAGTCAAGGATCCACGCCGCTCATACAAATAAGGTAGAAGGCTTGAAAAATATAGTACTCACATGGTTGTAGCAAAAACTCACTATTGGCGTCAAATCGTGACGTGGGAAAATTAGGTCGTTGGACTAATCCTCCTAAGCCGAACAAAATTTATAAACACTCGACAAACCTAAATACAAGTATAGAGGTAAGTCAAGGGTCGAACCCAAAGAAACGGTAATGTCTAAGTGCTTCCAATTATGTGCCTAAGCTAGGTCGAAGACGAAGGGGAAAAGAGGACGCTAACAACTACTAAGACAAAGAAACCAAACAAGTAAAGTGCTAGGGATTAGGATTCACTTATAATAGCAATGAACAATGCAAATTGGTTTAGGAAGATGACTAAGTCAAGCAATGTGAGGGAAGATCAATTATGCAACCAAAAGAGCATATCAAGCTATTCTCCTAGAGGTCTAACTAGCGTCAACTACAATAAACTCTAGCTAGGAAACATCACAAGTCACCTCAATCATGTAAATGCAAGCCACAAATCAATGGTCCGTATCAATGTGAACTTACAATGCAATCTAGTGTGAATAACTAGGGTGATCAAGCCTAAATCAAACACACACATGCACATAATCAATTAACCAATTTAATCACATAATCAACTCCATCAAAATCCCCAATCTACATCAATCCATTACATAATACAAGCTTCACCAAATCCCTAACCAGACAACTACTCTAGAAACATCATCAATTCAACCAACAACTAAAGAATCAACAATCAGCAATCAAAGAATCAATAATCAAAGAAGAACAATTACTCTAATCAAACATCAATCATCAAATCATCAAAATCTAATCAAAATCAAACAATCTAAACATGAATACTAAACAAAACAATAAATGAGATAGAGTTTAGAAATGCTCATTGATAATAGAGTAGATCTCCAATACAATTGTCACCATTGGATCTTCAATCTCTCAATCACCATTGAAATTCTTCACTTTCTCTCTCTAAAATCTACTGCTAAAACTAACCCCTAAATCTAGAGAGAGAAGCTCTCAACTAAGCTAAGAATATGATCTAATTCTATTATGAAACTTCTTGCTACAAAAATAGAAGGAAATAACTATATATACAAAGGTGAATGTCGGTTTTGACGCCCAAGAATAGACCCATGCAGGTGTGGGCGCTCGGAGGAGAGAGAGAAGTGCGCACGGGACACACCCAGAAAGGTGCGCCCACACACACCTCATGTGCGGCCGCACACGACATATGTGCGGCCGCACACTCCCCGTGTGCGCCCGCACAAAACTGGCAGCCTCCTTTCTTCTTCTTCGTCCTAGCTCATGTGGTGCACACATCCTAGATGATGGTGATGGAGGACAAGGTAGGCAGAAACTTTCTTGGAATTCTTGAAGAATATAAGCCATGAAACGAGCATAAACAAGGCCTTGAAGCATGCTCCTTGGATCCCCCTTTGACTTGAAACTCTTTGCACAAGCATTAGGCATGAAAAACAATGAAAGACCATGGAGAGGAAGCTCGGGATTTCTTGGACAATCAATCACAACCTACAAACAAAGGAGGAAAAGCAAATAAAAGTGAAAAATAACAAGTAAACTAGAAAATGCACAAAATAGAGAAACTAACCATGAAAAGCATAAAATGAAGAAATTAAGAATAAAACTAAGGAAAACTAAAGAAAAGAGTAATAAAATGAAATGAAATTCATCCAAAAAGAGATCAAATGAGTGCCATAAATGTCACTCATCAAATCGACTATAGGAAGCAACTACCAAACATGCCACAAACAAGTAGAATCCGGCTTCATATTCCCACTAGTTCTAACCAAATACCTTAGCATGCTTTATCCTAGAATCAACCAAGCGTACTCTCAAACCGTGCACACCGTTACCATTTAAGAAGAAAAGCATTCAATTATACAAGTCCAAATGTTATTATGTCCAAAGCAAGAACAAAACAAAACACATTGCAAATTTGCCTTGATAGAAACAAAAATCTTTTTGGAGTTTTTCAAAATATAAGAAACATGGAAAAGCATATACAAAGGTGCAAAGCATATATGAATCAAAACCCCACCAAAAATAATAGAATACCCTCCCCCAAGCTTGAATGAGACAATACACTCAAACATAAATCATATAATCCATGGGAGGGGAAAACAAGTAGATTAATCCAACAAACCAACATATGTCCAACAAGTCATCATCCATTAGAGAAAGAGCAAGGAAAGATATTAACGGATTTGAGGTGGGTGTAAATATCCGCAAATGACCCAATTTTAACATTTCAAAGCTAATTTCTCAAGAATTGAACCTTGTCTCCATATGCTCGCAAACATATGAGTCAACCTTCCTTGGTTCTTGATCCAAATCGAAGCACCAAGGTATATCAAGTCATGTACCTAGCAAAAGGCACACAAAAATTTCCATGAAAGAAAAATCTATTCTAAAAAGAAAAGGAAAATCTAATCTAAAACACGGGTTACTTCCCGAGAAAGGCTTGCTTAAGGTACAACCTTGACCGCTCTAGTAAAATAATATTGAGACGATCGCAAGAGCTTGTCAAATGCACTACTACACATTTCATATGAGAGCAAGTATGCACATGACAAAAATAAGACATGCAAAAAGCATAGTGCACACCTATGGAGTTGAGAAGAAGTATGCCAAGAAGAAGAAGGAGAGAAGGGAAAAACAAGAATATAAGAAAAAGGGAGAGAAATTAAAGAAAATGTAGAAGGCATACTCTTCCCAACAAAATATTTTTGGTTGAAAATCCCACCATCATCCTAAAAAGTCATCAAATGAGGCACTTGAGGGACTAAAGACTTTTCAAGAGGAGGGGATATGAGAAAAGAAGGTAATGACATGGGATAAGAGGGAACAAGATCAAGCTTTCTTGAAAATGAGGTGTAAGGTGAAGGAATAGGAATTGGTTGCTCACATACACCACTATCCATTAAAACACAAGCTCTCTCATCCAATGAACTCACATCCAAAGGGAAAATAAGGAGATTAATCCATGGGAGGGGAAAATAAGGAGATTAATCCAACAAACCAACATATGTCCAACAAGTCATCATCCATTAGAGAAAGAGCAAGGAAAGATAATACCGGATTTGAGGTGGGTGTAAATACCCGCAAATGACCCAATTTTAACCTTTCAAAGTTAATTTCTCAAGAATTGAACCTTGTCTCCATATGATCGCAAAGATAGGAGTCAACCTTCCTTGATTCTTGATCCAAATCGAAGCACCAAAGGATATCAAGTCATGTACTTAGCAAAAGGCACACAAAAATTTCCATGAGAGAAAAATCTATTCTAAAAAGAAAAGGAAAATCTAATCTAAAACACAGGTTACTTCCCGAGAAAGGCTTGCTTAAGGTCCAACCTTGACCGCTCTTGTAAAATAATATTGCAACGATCGCAAGAGCTTGTCAAATGCACTACTACACATTTCATATGAGAGCAAGTATGCACATGATAAAAATAAGGCATGCAACAAGCATAGTGCACACCTATGGAGTTGAGAAGAAGTATGCCAAGAAGAAGAAGGAGAAAAGGGAAAAACAAGAATATAAGAAAAGGGAGAGAAATTAAATAAAAAGTAGAAGTCATACTCTTCCCAACAAAATATTTTTGGTTTAAAATCCCACCATCATCCTAAAAAGTCATCAAATGAGGCACTTGAGGGACTAAAGGCTTTTCAAGAGGAGGGGATATGAGAAAAGAAGGTAATGACATGGGATAAGAGGGAACAAGATCAAGATTTCTTGAAAATGAGGTGTAAGGTGAAGGAATAGGAATTGGTTGCTCACTTACACCACTATCCATTGAAACACAAGCTCTCTCATCCAATGAACTCACATCCAAAGGGCTCTCCTCCAATTCATCATCATTCAAATCAAGCTCATTCTCAATCACATCCTCCTCACAAACTTCACACCCTAAGAGAGCTCTCAAAAGCTTTAAATCACGATCAAGGTTCAAAGGAAGCTCATCAAAGGGTTGAGGGCCAAACTTGGGAGGTAGCTCAAAATAATCATGAGAAGTACAATCTCCCTCTAAAAAGGCCTCATCCATCTCAATGGTGGAAAATGAAGAAGAGAAAGGGTCATCAAAGGTGAAAGAGGAGGGCAATGGTTGAAAATTTGAGATAGGAGTTGGAGATTCAACCTCACCAAACACTTCACTCTCATCTTCATAATCATCTAACGTAGGTTCTACCTCCTCAACCTTATCACATGGAACCTCTTCTTCATCAAAATCATCTAAGCTCAAGGCCTCACCCTCAAAGAAACCATGGTTATCATACAAAGGAGATGGGGTGGAAGAAGGTTGGTCTTCAAAATTAAGGAATAGGGGAATAAAATTGCAATCAAGGGAGGTGGGTGGGGAAATGGACTCTTCTATTACGGCGCCATTTTGACGTAGGGAAAACTTGGTCATTGGGCTAATCTTCCCTAAGCCAAACAAAATTTATAAACACTCAACTAACCTAAATACAAGTATAGAGGTAAGTCAAGGGTCAAACCCAAAGGAACGGTAATTTCTAAGTGCTTCCAATTATATGGCTAAGCTAGGTCGATGACAAGGGGTAAAAGATGACTCTAACAACTACTAAAACGAGGAAACCAAACAAATAAAGATCCAGGGATTAGGATCGGCAAATAATAGCAATGAACATAGCAAATTGGAATGGAAAGTCGACTAAGTTAAGCAATGTGAGGGTAGATCAAACATGCAACCAAATGAGCGTATCAAGCTATTCTCCTAGAGGTCTAACTAGCGTCAACTACGATAAACTCTAGCTAGGAATCATCACAAGACACGTCAATCGTGTAAATTGCAAGCCACAAATCAATGGTCCGTATCAATGTGAACTTACAATGCAATCTAGTGCAATAATCACAGTTAGCTACTCTTAAATTAATCACACACATGCTCATGATAAATCCACCAAGTTTAATTACATCATCAACTCCATCAATTATCCCCAATTTACATCAATTCATTACATCATAAGCTTCACCAAATCCCTAACCAAACCACTACTCAAACATGATCATTAATTCAACCAACAACTAAAGAGATCAACAATCAACAATCAAAGAATCAACAATCTAAGAAGAACAATTACACTAATTAAGATCAATCATCAATTCATCAAAATCCAAAAAAAATCAAACAATCAAAACGATGAATATTACACAAGCAATAAATGAGATAGAGTTTAGAAATGCTCTTTGATAATAGAGTAGATCTCTAATACAATTGTCACATTTGAATCTTCAATCTCTCAATCACCATTGCAATTCCTCACTTTCTCTCTCTAAAATCTACTCCTAAAATTAACCCTAAAAACTAGAGAGAGAAGCTCTCAACTAAGCTAGGAAAATTGATATAAAAATCTAAGCTCTAATTATGATCTAATTCTAATTTTACTTCTTTCTCTCTCTACCCAAAAATGGGTATTTATAAATACAAGGATTAAAAGAAAATAAAATAGAAAATAAAATAAAAGAAAAATAAAATAAAAGGAAAAGGAAAAGAAAAGAAAAGAAAAGAAAATATAATAAAATAAAATAATAAAATAAATAGAAAGGAAAACGAAAACTAAAATTAAAAAGAAAATAAAATAAAAGAAAATCAAACGAAGAAGAGGGGATTAGCAACTTCGTGCTGCTTCATCAAATGGGAATTAATCCCATGATTTTCACACATCAAGCCCCAATCACGAACAATCACAACAACACATCATCATCAATCAAAGGCCCAAGATTTAGGCTTCCTTCCCACGCATCTCCTTCATACCCAGCTGAGTGCGGCCGCGGGGGCTGCGAGTGCGGCCGCACTTGTTGAGGTGTGGGAAGCTAGTTGCGGGGGGAGTTGGAGGCGTTTGTTGCGGCTGGGAATAGCTTCAAGGGAGGCGCAATTGGTGGTTGTTGTTTTGGGTATTTTTGTCCCTCGGGAGAGTTACAACTCGAAGACTGGTCCTACCGACTCTGTACCTGCAAAAACAACGAAGACACCGGTTGGGTGGTGCTCCGCCTCCAACGCTCAAGTTAGTAACTTGAAGGAGAATAAAAAGTGCGGAAATTTAGGTGGGGATCTGCTTGGATTCCAAGCTCAGGTGTTCTCTGATGAGAGAGAAAGTAGGATGCAATAAATGATAATAAATGTGTGTGTGTGTCCCTCATTTTGGGGGAATATCTCCCTATTTATAGGGTCCTTGGGAAGGGTGCCCTTCCTAGGTTATTTTAACCTAGGATTGATGGGCTGCGCCGCCAAAGGGCGGATTTATGGGGAATTGGGCCCTTGAAGGCCGCAATTCTAAGGAAATATCTGGAGAGGCCACATGTCAGCTGGAGATTGGTCAAGGGTGACCCGCCAGCCTCTGACACGTGGCACCTCCTCATTGGTCCACTTGCCAAGGGTAAAAATACCCCAAACATTTGCCCCTCACAGGTGCCACGTGGCAGGCCACGTGGGGCCTGTGACACGCGTCACCCCATGAGAGATGAACAGTAAAAAACGGCTATTTTGACAGTGATGACTGGATTTCTCATCATTTTACCCCCTATAAATAGGGATTTACCCCCCCCCCCCTTTCTCCCTCATTTTCACATCTTGACTTTTCTAGAGAGAGAAAGAGAGAGACGCTCAGATTCCGGCTGCATTCAAGCAAGTTCAAGATTTCCGAGTGCTCCTTTGAAGTCACCCGGTCACCGGTTGCTCCACCGTTTTCAGATTTTTCAGAACTCAAAGCAAGGTAACCATCCGTTCCCTTCTTTAAGTTTTCCTGTCTTTTTTCTTGATCCTGTATACGTCGAATTCCGGGTGTATACATTGATTTTTTCTTTTTTCAAATAAAATGAACTCTCCATTTGCACACACGGCACTGCCTAGGACGCTCAGCTGGTCAGCAGGGACGGCTGAGTCTAGAACCGGGGGTGCCTTGTCTGGAGTTTCTGGAGTACTTTGCTCATCTCCGGCTTCTTCCCTCTCTGTGTCTGTGCAGGACACAATGGCCAGAACTAAACAAACGGCTACCAAGCCCAGGAGGCGGCGCACTAGGGAAGTGCCCGCAAGTGATGTAGTGAGGGAGGAAGATTATGAGGCGGCTGAGCAAAGCTACTCAGCTGAGGACAGCTCGTCTTCCTCAAGCGGCAGTGACTCCAGGGGAGGCGGTGAGGAGACCGCCTCTTTCCCAGATCAGAACAACTCGGCTGAAGAAACGGCTGAGGAGCAGGAAGGATCCGGGGCAGAGGGAGATAAACTTGCTGAGGCTTATCGCCAAACAGCAAAGAAAGAAACAAACCCGGATCCTACCAAAACCCGGATGAGGCCTGGCGACAGGGCCCTCCTTCAGAGCAGCTTCGAAGCTTTCAAGCAGCTACACCCCTTTGGGGAGAACTGGGAAATCATAGTCCCACCGGCTGATGCTGTTCTTGCCTGGGGGGATGATATTGAAAATGCAGACAACTATTTCGTCTGCTATGAGGCGGTGATAGAGGCCGGACTCCGCTTTCCTCTTCACAGAGGCATCCGGAAAATCTTGAAGGGATATGATCTGGGAGTTTGGCAACTTACGCCTAATTCTTGGGTCAATATCCTGAGCTATATCGCCGCCTGCGAGCTCCAGGACATTGAGCCCAGCTTCACCGCTTTCGCCCATATGCACTATCTCAAAAGTGCCCCAGGCGGATATGGAGCGTGGTACACTATCTCCACGCTCCCGGAGTTCTTGATGACCTTGGACAAAGTGTCCAAGTGGGGAGGATGGAAAGACAAGTGGTACCTGATCTCCTCCCCAAATCTGAGAATGAATAAGATTCTCCGGCGCTACAACAAAGAGCCGGCTTTGGTGGGCCAGAAGTGCGTACGCCCAGCTCTCACCACCAAAGCCCGGGAGCAAATAATAGAGCCGGGGTTCTTCAAGACGACAACTGAGTCCCTGGGGGATGGGTCTCATATAGTTGTTCCAAAGAACTGGATCCCCCACCCGGATTTCTTTGCGGATGAGAGATTCTTGTCCGCCTGTGGGTTGAGCCCCATGTTCTCAAAGGGTAGATTCACTTACCCACCCGGCGGTCTTCCGTCTGCTTTTTAAACTTGTTGCTTTGACTTTGATCTTGTTCTAACATTTTTCTGTTCTTTTGCAGAGGAAGCAAGGAGGATGGTCGATCCGGCTAAGACCCCTCAGAAATCTGCGGCTCAGCTCCGCAAAGAGAACATTCTGGCCAAGAAGGCCAGCCTAGAGGCCAAGGAGGCCAAGAAAGGAGGGGTAAGAAAATTTATCTTTACTTGCAATTTTCCAAGTTCTTTCGTTTCCGGATGAGTGACATTTTCAGTGCATTTTGCAGGCCTCATCCGGCGTTCTTCCCCGTTCCATGACGAAGGTCTTGAAAAGACCTGGGGATGATAACCTTCAGAAACCGGCTGCTAAGTCCGGGAAGAAGGCCACCTCAACAACTTCTGGCGTTAATGCCAAAGGCTTTCCAACAACCGGGGGAAAGGGCCCCGAGGCCATGGCTACTCTGAGTGAAAACTCAGAGCGGTCAAGGAAAAAGCCGGATGCTCCGGGAGCATCGAAGGATGGCGAGCCATCCAAGGCTGCAGGTGGTGCTGCAGCCGCAGGTGAAGAGCCGGCTAGGGCTTCTTCAAGAGGTAAGATTGAAATCCCTTGGCCGCTTGATTTTATGCGCGTCAAGACTATGACTGACCCTTCCGGGGGCTCTGTGAGTAGCCGGCAGAGGATGAGTGCCAAATATGCTGCTAGTCTCTCACCAAGTCCTTCTTATGCTGCAGATGCTACTTCTGCCCCGGACCTGGCCGGGTTTGGGAAACGGATGGTGAGGGCTCTCACCCAGACGGAGAAGAACTCCATACCCAACCGCCACGAAGTGGATTTCGACCAGATTCTGGGGCAGCTGGCGGAGGTAAGTGAAACTTGCGCCTGGTCTTTTTTCATTTCTTTTCACTGCTTTCTATCTTTCAGTTTTGCCAAGTGTATAATTTCCCGGATGACCCTGCTCAGGTTATGATCCGGGTGGACGGGCTCCGGCAACCTTTCCGGAAGAAGCAGGAAGAGGTAACTGATGCCAAAAGAAGGGCTCAAGCTAATCTCAACTCTGCTGAATATGCATATATAAATTTTGATGTTGAGATTAAAGCCCTCGAGTTGAAACAGGAGGAGCTGGTAAGGACGTTGACGGCTGCAAATGATGAGGCCAACAACAAAATTCAAGAACTGGAGCAACAACTGAAAACAGCCGGCTCCAACCTTAAGGCATTAGAGGGAGCCGATGAAGAGAATGCTGCCCTCAGAGCAGACAAGTCCCGGCTGATTGCGGATCTTGCCGCTTTGAAGGGAAAACATGCTGAGGAGCTCCAGGCTGAGCAGAACCGGCTCATCAAGGAGAATGAGCGGGACAATGAGATCCGCCTCCGTTATGCCTGGGGGCTTCTCTATCCGGAGGTAGACTTTGAGGTCTACAAGCTGAGGTATAACTACGCCACTGAGGCGTATGATGCCAAGATGCTTCAGGATCAAGCTCCGGCTCCCTTCAAGGAATGGGCTTTGGAGAATGGCGCTGAGGTTTCGGACACTGAGGAGCCGGACCTTGATGAGATTATTGAGAAAGTGAACAAGGAAAACCAGCCTGAAGAGGTTGAGATTTCAGATGATGTTCCTTCCACAACTCCAGCCCAGCCGGAACAGCCAGCGGCGTAGTTCCTTGACCGGCTTCTTCTTCTGCGGCAGTATGCCTATCTTGCTTTTCCGGCCTGTGCGCCGAGTATTCATGTAACTTTTCCGGATGTAATTCCGGCTAACATTTACTCCTGGCCTTGAGCCAGTTTATTTTATGAATTACACCGACCCAGTCGGTTTTCTTATATTTGCGTATATACTCAATTTTTTACTTGCATATATACTCGATATATTTCTTGTGAGTTTGCCTATCTTATGAAAAGCATGCGTCAAGTTCAATTTCGGCTGCCTGTCTTTGCCCCTGGACGGCTGTGTGGTTGGTTTAATCCAAAAAAGGATTGGTTGCCTTGGAAACTTCTCATACTTTAATGAGTATGAGATGTTTGTAAGGCAATCAATCACAACAGTGATTGCCCCAAACCAAGTACATAGCCGGACAAATGACAGACATACAACCTCTACCCCAGTCGGTATCAAACCGCCTGGGTTTTCTTTATAGCCATTACGCAAAAAATAAGGGGTTTGCCCTAAGAGTGCGCAATTTGAAGAAAATTTAACTAAGTAAAAACTTATGATGGTTCTCCGGCTGATGGTGATAATCAGCCGGAGCAATTACAACCAAATATTACTTAGCAAAAATAACACGGTCAGACGGCTATGAGGTGGCTATTTTAGCCACTCAATCTTTGCCGCCTGCATTGTACGTAGAACAAGCAAGGTGGCTGTTCTCTGCGACGATTGCACCCGGAGGGGTGTCGCCGGACGTCTATAGCCATATTGGCATAGACGAATTCTGAGAAAATGGACAGCCATCCGGCTTTTGACCTCAGGTCCAACTGTTAGACCGGCTGCTAGCTGCTAAACGGTTTTGTGCTTAGCTTTAGGATCCGGCTATTAGCCTCTTGTCAATATGGATTTTTATTTCCATATACTAAGCTTCAAACTTAGTTTTTATCTGGCCGTTGGCCTCGAGTAGTATGGGTAAACCCAGACGGAAGTAAAAAGACAATACATGAAACAAGGACATTTCTCATTAATACTTGTTACAAAAGGTTTTTACAAATCTCAGAAGTAGTACTTTTTTAAGTTGTCTACATTCCAAGTTCTAGGCAGGCGTCTACCGTCTGGGGTTTCCAGGCGGTAGGTGCCATCCCTAACTTCTTCATAGATCCGGTAAGGACCTTCCCAATTAGGAGTCAGCTTTCCAAGCTCATTGGCCCTACCGGTTGCCTCCATTTTTCGTAACACAAAGTCGTCCACTTTCAAAGGACGTTTGTGCAGTCTTTTGTTGTAGGCTCGCGTCATTCTCAGACGGTAGATCTCATGTCGCAGAGCAGCATTGCCCCTGCGTTCCGGGAGGGAGTCCAATGCCAACCGCATGGCCTCCCAATTTGCCTCTTCATCATAGAGCATCACTCTGAGCGTAGGCTCATAGTGTTCAATGGGTAGAACGGCTTCAGCCCCGTATACCATGAGAAATGGGGTTTCTCCGGTTGACCCCTTAGCAGTTGTCCGGATGGCCCACAAAACATGGATTAATTCTTCAGCCCATAGGCCACCGGCTCTTTCAATTTTCTTCTTGATTCCGTCTGATATGAGTTTGTTGAATGCCTCAACCTGACCGTTTGCTTGGGGACGGCCGACTGAGGCAAAAAAGCTTGAGATGCCCTGATCTCCTAACCAAGTCTTGAGCTGAGGCGTTTCAAACTGAGGACCATTATCAAATACCATAGACATAGGTACCCCAAACCGGGTGATAATGTTCTTCCAAATGAAAGAGATAACGTCCTTTGTCTTGATATTCTTAACTGCCTCCGCCTCCACCCATTTGGTGAAATAGTCCACAGCCACCAAAATATAGCGCTTTCCGCCTGGAGCAGGCGTATATGGACCCAAAATGTCCATGCCCCATTTAGCAAACGGGACCGGGCTGTGGATTGCCGTCAGGTCAGTAGCCGGGCGATGTATTAGTTTGCCAAATCTCTGGCATTTATCACATTTCTTCACAAATTCCTTGGCGTCTGCCTCGAGGGTAGGCCAAAAATAATGCCGCCTGGCTCTGACGGCTAGGGACTTGCCGCCTATATGGGAGGCGCAAAATCCCGCATGCAACTCTTCAAGTACCTCCTTCCCCTTTTCTGGGGTGACACATTTCAACAAGGGCTTGAGAAAACCAGCCTTGAAGAGCTCTCCGTTTCTCAACTCGAAGTTTGCTGCTCTCTTTTTTATGACGGCTGCTTCCTGAGGTGAATCAGGGAGCGTGCCGTCTGCCAGATACGTCCGGATGCCATCCATCCAAGTAGAACTTCGATCCAGAATTCCAATGGGCTCTTCATAGATGCTTCGTTTTTCAAGAACTTCCCAAAAGACTGACCGGGGCGTATCATGGCAGGCGGACGATGCCAATTTTGACAGTGCATCCGCCGAATGGTTTTCTGACCGGGGCACTTGACTTAATCTGAATTCCTCAAGTGTCCCAGCCTCATTTTTGACGACCTGAAGATATTTGATCATTGCCGGATGGGTCGCTTCATAGGTGCCCTCATACTGGCTAACAACCAACTGAGAATCAGAGTAGGCGTCAATCTTTGTTGCCCCTGCTGCCTTACACATGCGGATTCCGGCTAGCAAGGCTTCATACTCCGCCTCATTATTTGAGGCTTGAAACTTAAACCGTAGTGCATACTCATATCTATCTCCTTCTGGAGATTCACAAACAATGCCTGCACCACAGCCGTTTCTAGTAGAGCTTCCGTCTACATACACCTTCCAAACCTGATCAACATTATCCGGGAGAGCCGGACGAGTCATTTCAACAATGAAGTCGGCAAACGCCTGACCTTTCACCGCTTTTCTTGGTTCGTAGGAGATCTCAAGGCTTTGTATTTCAATAGCCCATTTCAGCATTCTACCGGATGACTCCAGAGTGGACATTGGCCGCTTGAGGGGATGGTCGGTGTAGATTACCACCGGATGTGCCAGAAAGTATGGCTTCAACTTTTTGAAGGCCATATATAGAGCAAGGCCAAATTTTTCCACCATGGGGTACCGGAGCTCAGCATTTTTTAACACATGGCTAATGAAATAGACCGGGAGCTGCGTACCGTCTCGTTCAGCAAGGAGAACGGTACTGAGGGCATGGTCTGAGACGGCTAGGTACACGTACAACTTTTCTCTTGGCAAAGGACTAACAAGCCTTGGCAAAGAGTGCAAGTGTTCTTTCAGCTTTTGAAATGCCGCCTCAGCATCATCCCCCCATTCAAATCTAGTCTTCTTCCAGATTGCTTGGAAGAAGTAAAGGCATTTGTCACCTGACCGGCTGAGGAACCTCCCCAAGGCGGCCAAGCAACCGGTGAGTCTCTGAACTTCCTTGACAGTGCGGGGTGACTTCATGTCAATTACCGCCTGTATCTTCTCAGGGTTAGCCTCTATCCCCCTTTGATCAATCAGGAATCCGAGAAACTTCCCAGACTCAACACCAAAGACACACTTCTTGGGATTTAACATAACCTTATGCCGCCTGAGGGTGGTGAAGGTTTCTCGGAGATCAGCAAGGTGATCCGCCTGCTGCTTGGATTTGACTATCATGTCATCAATATACGCCTCTACATTCCTCCCAATTTGATTAATGAAGACTGTGTTAATCATCCGTTGGAACGTAGCCGGCGCATTGTTCAAGCCAAACGGCATCACAGTATAGCAGAATAACCCCTGATCAGTGACAAAGGCAGTCTTTTCTTGATCTTTTTTCCACAGGGGTATCTGATGGAAGCCGGAATAGGCATCCATAAAACTCATCAAGGCATGTCCGGCTGTTGAATCGACCAAACTGTCAATTTTTGGAAGTGGATAACTATCCTTTGGGCATGCCTTGTTGAGATCTGTATAATCTACACACATCCGCCAGGTACCATTCGGCTTCTTTACAAGCACAATGTTTGCCACCCAGTCGGGGAAATTACAAGGCCGAATGAACCTGGCATCCAACAGCTTTTTTACTTCGGCAGCTGCCGCCTGACTTCTTTCCTCACCGTGGTTTCTCTTCTTTTGCCGGATGGGCTTCATCTTTGGATCCACGGCGAGTTTGTGAACAGCAAGATCCGGACTGATGCCCGGCATCTCTTCCACTTCAAAGGCAAACACGTCTTTGAATTCTTTCAGCAGGAGGTGCAAGTCTGCACCTAAAACAGCATTAGCAACCGTCCCAACCTTAACAGTTCGCTCCGGACGACTGTCATCCAGAGCAAGGTCAATTGTTTCACCAGCCGGTTGGGGACGGAGCTCCTCTGACCGTTCACCGGTCAGTGGTTGCTATTTCTTTTCTTTCTTCACCACCACCAGCTCTGCAGCTTTTCTCTTTTTTCCGGCTGCTGGTGGGGGTGAGGGAGCATCTTTGACATTGTCAAGGTCTATTGGTTCCTTCCCTTGGCCGTCTGCGGCCACAGTGTCTTTGACGGCTGAGAGGTAACATTCCCTCGCCGTCTTCTGATCCCCGTTCAGGGAACCAACAGAACCATCATCCCTCTCATACTTGATGAGCATGAGAGAAGGGATGATTACAGCCTTGGCTTCGTTGAGGGTTGGCCGGCCTAAAATGATGTTGTAGGCGGTCAGTTCCTCAACGACCAAGAACCTAACAACCATGTGTCGTCCTTTGCCCTTCTCACCCAGCCGGATTGGTAAGTCAATTCTACCGGCTGGATAGACCATCCCACCCCCAAAACCAACCAAGGGGTGGGTAACCGGATGCATGCTGCTAGAGTTGTATTTCAGCTTCTGCAAGCACCGGAGACTGATGATGTCCGACGAGCTGCCGGTGTCTATAAGGATGCGCCCAACTAACTGGTTGGCGACCTTGCATTCAATGACAACCGGATCGTCATGCGGGCGGCGGACGCTGCCCCTGTCCTTTTCAGTAATAAGGACATCCGGAAAAGTGGAGCCGGCAGACGCCTGCCCCTCATCATCTTTATCCATCTTTCTAAGATGGCTTTTGGTGCCCCGGATGGTAGGGCCACCACACGAAAATCCGCCTGCTATGGTGTAGACCGGATCCCTGTCGGTTTCCGAACTACTTGCAGGCTGGGAGACAGCCTTGGAGGACTGACCCTTGCTCTTCTTCTTTGCCCCGGCTGGGGACTTAGAAATATAGGACTTTAGCTGTCCTTTGTCAGCCAGACGGTCCAACGTCCGCTGTAAACTGAAGCAGTCGTTGGTGTCATGGCCAACCTCCTCATGGAATTGACAATATTTGTTCTTGTTCCGGGACTGAACAGAGCTCTTCATTGGATTCGGCTTCTCAATGGACAGCCGGTCCTTTACCTCCATGAGGATGGAGTTACAATCCTTGTTAAACTCGTACCGGGGAACGTACGGTTTAAACTCTTTTTTCTTTTTCTGGGACGGCTGCTCAGAATCGCTGACCGCCCAGACTTCCTTTCTTTTCTTGCTCTCTTCTTTTTTCTTCGCCGGCTGAGCAGACCGGCTTTCTTTTTGTTTGTCAGACTTTTTGGAGTCCGACTGGTTACCAGGCGTACAGAGGTCGGTTGCTTGTATATAGCTTTCCGCCTCCCTCAGGGCCGCCTGTAAAGTAAAAGCTCCTTTTCTGACAAGGTCAAACTTAAAGGTCGACCCGTCTCTCAGACCCTTGAAGAAGTCTGTAAATGCTACCTCGTCAGACAGTCCCTGGATCTGAATTCTGACCAGGTTGAACCGCCTGACATATGAGCGTAGCCCTTCTCTCTCTCCCTGCTTAATAGTGCTCAAGTCTAAACTTGTCTTTTTAGCAGGGATGTTCATTGAGAAGTTGGTGGCAAACAAGAAGGCTAGCTTCTTGAAGCAATCAACAGATCCGGCTGGCAAGTTGCCAAACCATTGCTGGGCAATGCCCTTCAATGTAGCCGGAAAACAGCGGCACCAAGTGGCGTCATCCCAACCTTGTAAACACATTAGGTTGGTGTATGCCATCAGGTGATCTTCAGGGTTGGTGGTGCCATCATAAGCACCAACCAAAATGTTTTTAACCTTGGCTGGCTGAGCCGCCTCGGTTATATTGGCTGCAAAGGCAGACGGCTGTTCGCCTAGCCTCATCAGCCGGAGCTGCCAGTCCAAAGGCTGGATATCAGCATATGCCGCCTGACCTCCGAATGGAGGTGGCTGCATGAATTGGAGGCCATATTGCCCATACTGCGCCTGGGGTGCGTATGGCATAGACCCTATCATTAGCTGAGGTTCGGTGTTGACGGTTTTACCGCCTGTCCGACTCTCATGCAAGGACATAGAGTTCCTTGCAGATGCTCGGTTGAAGCTGTCTGGAAAGCTCGAGGTAGAAGCTGACTCAGACTGCTGCCGCCTCCTCCGATCGATGACTTGTCTTGCATCGAAGGTAGACGCATTTTGTGTCTCCGGCTGAGGTCGCCGGGGCATCAGAATCTTAGACCAGTCAAGTGTTGCGGCTGCCTTCTCCTTTGGATGAGGAGTTGGCTGCCTGTCCTTGACCGGCTTCTTCTTTTTCCCTGAATTGGGAGTCTTTTTAGCCGGCTGACTCTTGGAAGAGCCTGCCTTGTTGTTGATCATCTTTTTGATCTCACCCTTGAAAGAGTTCATGAATTTCATGAGCTCGCCCCGGGTAACTGGAGCTTCTTCTCTGGTCTTCCGAGTTTCCCCGTCTGACCTCCTAGTGGGCCGGCTGCTAGGGCCTGCCTGACCCAAATTTCGTTCCAGATGGTCTCTGGAACGGATGGATTTAGAGATGAGAGAACCATCCCTAGAGATGTAAGTCTCAACATCATTGTCTTCTTCTTCATCCTCCTCCTCAGTGAATACCTCTGGCTGAGGTTGAGATGGAGGCTGGGGGATTTCAAATCCCACCGGCTGAATAACCGGTTGCATGCCTTCCGGAATTCCCGACTGAGTTCCCGGACGCAGAGAAGTAGAATCATGAATCGGTACAGAATTTTGAACCATCTTGAGGTACTCTCCCCACAGACGGCGCCAAATATTTTGGGTATTTTTGTCCCTCGGGAGAGTTACAACTCGAAGACTGGTCCTACCGACTCTGTACCTGCAAAAACAACGAAGACACCGGTTGGGTGGTGCTCCGCCTCCAACGCTCAAGTTAGTAACTTGAAGGAGAATAAAAAGTGCGGAAATTTAGGTGGGGATCTGCTTGGATTCCAAGCTCAGGTGTTCTCTGATGAGAGAGAAAGTAGGATGCAATAAATGATAATAAATGTGTGTGTGTGTCCCTCATTTTGGGGGAATATCTCCCTATTTATAGGGTCCTTGGGAAGGGTGCCCTTCCTAGGTTATTTTAACCTAGGATTGATGGGCTGCGCCGCCAAAGGGCGGATTTATGGGGAATTGGGCCCTTGAAGGCCGCAATTCTAAGGAAATATCTGGAGAGGCCACATGTCAGCTGGAGATTGGTCAAGGGTGACCCGCCAGCCTCTGACACGTGGCACCTCCTCATTGGTCCACTTGCCAAGGGTAAAAATACCCCAAACAGTTGTGGCTGGAGATATGGAAGCTTGAGGTTGCGGTTGGTTGGTGGCGGAATTGGAGGTCATAAGGGAGGTTGCGTGGGTGGTGGCTGGGAGAGCAGGGCAGCAAGCGATTAATTGCTGAAATTAGTGGTGGAGTGAAGCAGGGTTGCGCTGCTGGTGGTTGTTAATTGCGGTGGTGTTGCGTGAGGTGGTTGGTTTGGTGGTGTTGTTGCGAGATGTTGCAGGGTTTGCTTGTGTGGCTGCGTGTGTGGTGGTGTTGCGGGATTACGAGGGGCTGCTGCGGGTGGAAATTGCGTGAGGAGTGAGGAGTAGAGGAAGTGGAGATCAGGAACAGGGGAAGAGAAGTGAGGAGTTCCTTGTTGTTGCCAACACCATCACCATCATCACCATGATGGTGATGAAGACCAAACTAAGCAGTAGCTAGCACCAAATCGGACTTGGAACAAATACCTACAAAACACACATAAAACCGAGAAATAAAATAAAGTAAAATAAAACTAAAACCGACAAATAAAAGTAAAAGAAATAAAATGAAAATGAAAATAATAAAAGAAGGAAAATATAATAAAATGAAAATAAAATAAAGTAAAGTAAATGAAATGAAAATAAAATCAAATAAACTAAAATAAAATAAAACTAAATCTATAAAATCTAAAATAAAGAGAAAACAACTAAAATAACTAAAATAAAAGAAATAAAGGAGAAAATACTAGAAAACCATAGAAAGGAAGAAAAGAGAGAGAAAGCATAAAACCGAACATTTATTGGGCAAGAAAGCTATAAAAAGAGGATAGAAAGACCTAAATGCTCATCAAATGTGTGCCATTTATGACACACATCAGTGGGTGTAAATACCCGTAAATGACCCAATTTTAACCTTTCAAAGCTACTTTCTCAAGAATTGAACGTTGTTTCCATATGCTCGCAAAGATAGGAGTCAACCTTTGTTGATTCTTGTTCCAAATCAAAGCATCGAAGTATATCAAGTAATGTACCTAGCAAAAGGCACACAAAAATTTCCATGAGAGAAAAATCTATTCTAAAAAGAAAAGGAAAATCTAATCTAAAACACGGGTTACTTCCCGAGAAAGGCTTGCTTAAGGTCCAAGCTTGATCGCTCTAGTAAAATAATATTACAACGAACGCAAGAGCTTGTCAAATGCACTACTACACATTTCATAAGAAAGTAAGTGTGCACATGACAAAAATAAGGCATGCAACAAGCGTAGTGCACACCTATGAGGAGAGAGATGCCAAGAGAAGGAAGAAGAATCAAAAGAAAACTCAACAAAATAAGAAGAAAAAGAAAAAGAAGAAGAAAAGGAAAAAGAAGGCAAACTCTCCTTAAAATATTTTTGGGTGGCAACATCACCCTTTTCCCAAATCGGAGACAAATGAGCCACATTCAAATCTTCATAGACATAAGGGTCCCCAATAGGCTTACCAACAAAGGAAGGGAGAAAAATAGGGAAATAAGGGATGTGATTAAACTTTTGAGAGAATGGGGTATGAGAAAAAGGCAAAGGGTTAGCTACTCTCTCAACACAAGGACTCACATCGCCAACGAGGGCATGAAAATCAATCATAGAATCCTCAAAAGAAGAACGCTCATGATCACCATCTCCCTCAAACATCCAACTCCCAAGAGGAACCACATAATCTCCTCCATTACCTTCATGAACAATAGCTCCTTCAACTTCCTTAAAGCCTAGAGTCTCAAAACCATGCATGAATGGAGGCAAATATAACTCAAAATCATCTCTCTCCCATGAAGCATCATCAATGAACTTGCTTAAAAGGCTATGGCTATTCCTTATGCACTTAACAACACACATTTGACATAACCTCAAACGAGTCCAAATACTCATGAATAGAAGAGTCACATTCACACACTTGGGACTCATCACAATCAACAAAGGAAGAGATGTCTAAACTTAAAATTTCATCAAACTCATCATCACTCTTGACTCTCTCTCCTTCACTCTTATGCTCAACAATAGGATCCTCACACATTCTTGGTTGTTTGAAATTACCATCATCACCCTCAACACACACATTGGATTTGTAACTTTCACACATAAGCATCAAGAATGACAATTGGCTACCTAGCTCTTCATTTCTCCTTCTTCCCTCCTCGAGACGCTCCTCACTCTTTCTCATCATCTCCAATTGACTTCTTAAACAATTAAGAATCGACTCTTTGTTAGGCCTAAGATCATCACGAAGCTCTACATGCCTAATTTGAGTTTCCAAGGTAGCAATAAGAGATTCAAAAGGGGTAGGAGATTGAGGATCAACAAGAGAAGAAGAAGTACAACCAAAAGTAGGATCATCATCATTACAAACGTGAGCATTTTCATCAAATAGGGGGTTGGGGGCATTTTCAAATGTATGAGATTTGTTAGCTTGAGCATGCAACACATTATCATGAACAAAAGAGGGAATAGAATTGGAAGCATTTGTTCTAGGTTTAACTATGGGGTCATGTGACACATCATGGTAAATTATGCTAACATTGGAAGAATTAACACATTGCACATCAAAAATGGAAGCACGTTTACCCTTATTATAGACTTCCCAAGCAAACCAAATATAAAATTTCCAAGCATCTTTAATAGAAAATGCTCTAAAATCACCATTATGCATTCCTTCAACTATATCCCTAGTTTGCTCATTCAAACCATGATAGCAAATCTCACAAGCTTCCCAAAGACTACAACAATTATAGTCAAGAAATTCCTTAAGTCTATTGTAATATTCACAAAAAGGCTCATCATCATGTTGAGAAAAAGATAGACATGCCATTTTTACAAAAAAAAACAAAAACAAAATAAAAGAAAAGTATACACAAAGACCTAGACTCAAGCAATCAAAAACACTCAAACATAGACACCGTTCCCCGGCAACGGCGCCATTTTGACGTGGGAAAATCAGGTCGTTGGACTAATCCTCCTATGCCAAACAAAATTTATAAACACTCAACAAACCTAAATACAAGTATAGAGGTAAGTCAAGGGTCAAACCCAAAGGAACGGTAATGTCTAAGTGCTTCCAATTATGTGCCTAAGCTAAGTCGAAGACGAATGGTAAAGAGGACACTAACAACTACTAAGACAAAGAAATCAAACAAATAAAATGCTAGGGATTAGGATTCACTTATAATAGCAATGAACAATGCAAATTGGTTTAGGAAGTTGACTAAGTCAAGCAATGTGAGGGAAGATCAATTATGCAACCAAAAGAGTATATCAAGCTATTCTCCTAGAGGTCTAACTAGCATCAACATGATAAACTCTAGCTAGGAAACATCACAAGACACCTCAATCGTGTAAATGCAAGCCACAAATCAATGGTCCGTATCAATGTGAACTTAGAATGCAATCTAGTGTGAATAACTAGGGTGATCAAGCCTTAATCAAACACACACATGCACATAATCAATATAATTAACCAATTTAATCACATCATCAACTCCATCAAAATCCCCAATCTACATCAATCCATTACATAATACAAGTTTCATAATAGAATTAGATCATATACTTAGCTTAGTTGAGAGCTTCTCTCTCTAGATTTAGGGGTTAGTTGTGGGAGTAGATTTTAGAGAGAGAAAGTGAAGAATTTCAATGGTGGTTGAGGGATTGAAGATTCAATGGCGACAATTGTATTGGAGATCTTCTCTATTATCAATGAGCAATTCTAAACTCTATCTCATTTATTGTTTTGTTTAGTTTTCATGTTTAGATTGTTTGATTTTGATTGGATTTTGATGAATTGATGATTGATGTTTGATTAGAGTAATTGTTCTTCCTTGATTGTTGATTATTTGATTGTTGATTGTTGTTTTGTTTAGTTGTTATTTGATTTGATGATGTTGTTAGAGTAGTTGTTTTGTTAGGGATTTGGTGAAGCCTATATTATGTAATGGATTGATGTAAATTGTGGATTTTGATGGAGTTGATGATGTGATTAAATTGGTTAATTGATTATGTGCATGAGTGTGCTTGATTTAGGCTTGATCACCCTAGTTATTCACACTAGATTGCATTGTAAGTTCACATTGATACGGACCATTAATTTGTGGCTTGCATTTACACGATTGAGGTGTCTTGTGATGTTTCCTAGCTAGAGTTTATCGTAGTTGACACTAGTTAGACCTCTAGGAGAATAGCTTGATATGCTTTTTTGGTTGCATAATTGATCTTCCCTCACATTGCTTGACTTAGTCAACTTCCTAAACCAATTTGCATTGTTCATTGCTATTATAAGTGAGTCCTAATCCCTAGCATTTTATTTGTTTGATATCTTTGTCTTAGTAGTTGTTAGTGCCCTCTTTTACCATTCGTCTTCGACCTAGCTTAGGCAAATAACTGGAAGCACTTAGACATTACCATTCCTTTAGGTTTAACCCTTATCTTACCTCTATACTTGTATTTAGGTTTGTTGAGTGTTTAATTTATAAATTGTGTTTGGCTTAGGAAGTTTAGTCCAACGACCTAATTTTCCCACGTCACACACACATTCAAAAAAACCATTTTGAATCAAATGAAAGTCTAAGGCATTCAAAAAATCTAATTGAGTCAAATGAAAGTCAAACACATTCATACAACGCTTTTTGAATCAAATGAAAGTCTAATGCATTCAACAAAGCTAATTGAATCAAATGAAAGTCTAACACACTCAAACAAAGCTTTTTGAATCAATTATAAGTCGAATGCATTCAGCAAAGCCAATTGAGTCAAATGAAAGTCAAACACATTCATACAAAGCTTTTTGAATCAAATGAAAGTCAAACACATTCAAATAAAGCTTATTGAAAGATCCTGGGATCGATTCACACCCCCGCCCTTGTGGCTCTCTAAACACCAAAAAAAAAAAACAAAGCTTATTGAATCAAATGAAAGTCAAATGCATTCAACAAAGCTAATTGAGTCAAATAAAAGTCAAACACATTCAAACAAAGATTGTTGAATCAAATGAAAGTCAAATGCATTCAACAAAGCTTATTGAGTCAATTGAAAGTTAAACACATTCAACAAAGCTAATTGAGTTAAATGAAAGTCAAACACATTCATACAAAGATTTTGAATCAAATGAACGTCAAAGACATTCAAACAAAGCTTATTCAATCACATGAAAGTCAAATGAATTCAACAAAGTCAATTGAGTCAAATGAAAGTCAAACACATTCATGCAAAGCTTTTTGAATCAAATGAAATTCAAACACATTCAAACAAAGCTTATTGAATCAAATAAAAGTCAAACAAATTTAAACAAAGCTTTTTGAATCAAATGAAAGTCAAATGCATTCAACAAAGCTAATTGAGTCGAATGAAATTCAAACACATTCAAACAAAGTTTTTTCAATCAAATGAAATTCAAATGCATTCAACAAGGCTTTTTGAATCAAATGAAAGTCAATTGCATTCCACAACTCTAATTGAGTCAAATGAAAGTCAAACACATTCAACGAAGCTAATTGAGTCAAATGAAAGTCTAACACATTCAAACAAAGCTTTTTGAATCAAATGAAAGTCAAATGCATTCAACAAAGCCAATAGAGTTAAATGAAAGTCAAACACATTCAAACATAGCTTCTTAATTCAAATGAAAGTCAAATGCATTCAACAAAGCTAATTGAGTCAAATGAAAGTCAAACACTTTAAACAAAGCTTTTTGAATCAAATGAAAGTAAAATGAATTCAACAAAGCTAATTGAGTCAAATGAAAGTCAAACACTTTCAAACAATGCTTTTGGAATCAAATGAAAGTAAAATGCATTCAACAAAGCTAATTGAGTCAAATGAAAGTCAAACACTTTCAACAAAGCTAATTGAGTCAAATGAAAGTCAAACACATTCAAACAAAGCTTTTTGATTCAAATATAAGTCAAATGCAATCAACAAAGCTAATTGAGTCAAATGAAAGTCAAACACTTTCAACAAAGCTTTTAGAATCAAATGAAAGTCAAACACATTCAAACAAAGCTTTTTGAATCAAATGAAAATCAAATGAATTCAACAAAGCTAATTGAGTCAAATGAAAGTCAAACACTTTCATCAAAGCTTTTAGAATCAAATGAAAGTCAAATACATTCAAACAAAGCTTTTTGAATCAAATGAAAGTCAATTGCATTCCACAATGCTAATTGAGTCAAATGAAAGTCAAACACATTCAACGAAGCTAATTGAGTCAAATGAAAGTCAAACACATTCAAACAAAGCTTTTTGAATCAAATGAAAGTCAAATGCATTCAACAAAGCCAATTGAGTTAAATGAAAGTCAAACGCATTCAAACATAGCTTCTTAATTTAAATGAAAGTCAAATGCATTCAACAAAGCTAATTGAGTCAAATGAAAGTCAAACACATTCAAACAATGCTTTTTGAATCAAATGAAAGTAAAATGCATTCAACAAAGCTAATTGAGTCAAATGAAAGTCTAACACATTCAAACAATGCTTTTTGAATCAAATGAAAGTAAAATGCATTCAACAAAGCTAATTGAGTCAAATGAAAGTCAAACACTTTCAACAAAGCTAATTGAGTCAAATGAAAGTCAAACACATTCAAACAAAGCTTTTTGATTCAAATGAAAGTCAAATGCATCCAACAAAGCTAATTGAGTCAAATGAAAGTCAAACACTTTCAACAAAGCTTTTAAAATGAAATGAAAGTCAAACACATTCAAACAAAGCTTTTTGAATCAAATGAAAATCAAATGAATTCAACAAAGCTAATTGAGCCAAATGAATGTCAAACACTTTCTTCAAAGCTTTTAGAATCAAATTAAAGTCAAATATATTCAAACAAAGCTTTTTGAATCAAATGAAAGTGAATTGCATTCCACAATGCTAATTGAGTCAAATGAAGGTCAAACACATTCAACGAAGCTAATTGAGTCAAATGAAAGTCAAACACATTCAAACAAAGCTTTTTGAATCAAATGAAAGTCAAATGCATTCAACAAATCCAATTGAGTCAAATGAAAGTCAAACACATTCAAACAAAGGTTCTTGATTCAAATGAAAGTCAAATGCATTCAACAAAGCTAATTGTGTCAAATGAAAGTCAAACACTTTCAACAAAGGTTTTCGAATCAAATGAAAGTCAAACACATTCAAACAAAGCTTTTTAAATCAAATGAAAGTCAAATGCATTCAACAAAGTTAATTGAGTCAAATGAAAATCAAACACTTTAAACAAAGCGTTTTGAATCAAATGAAAGTAAAAAACATTCAATCAAAGCTTTTTGAATCAAACGAAAGTCAAATGCATTTAACAAAGCTAATTGAGTCAAATGAAAGTCGAACACTTTCAACAAAGCTAATTGAGTCAAATGAAAGTCAAACACGTTCAAACAAAGCTTTTTGATTCTAAAGAAAGTCAAATGCATTCAACAAAGCTAATTGAGTTAAATGAAAGTCAAAAACTTTCAACAAAGCTTTTAGAATCAAACGAAAATCAAATGAATTCAACAAAGCAAATTGAGTCAAATGAAAGTCAAACACTTTCGTCAAAGCTTTTAGAATAAAATGAAAGTCAAATACATTCAAACATAGCTTTTTGAATCAAATCGAATTCAATTGCGTTCCGCAAAGCTAATTGAGTCAAATGAAAGTCAAACACATTCAACGAAGCTAATTGAGTCAAATGAAAGTCAAACACATTCAAACAAAGCTTTTTGAATCAAATGAAAGTCAAATGCATTCAACAAACCCAATTGAGTCAAATCAAAGTCAATTACATTCAAATAAAGCTTCTTGATTCAAATGAAAGTCAAATGCATTCAACAAAGCTAATTGAGTTAAATGAAAGTCAAAAACATTCACACAAAGCTTTTTGAATTAAATGAAAGTCAAACACATTCAAACAAAGCTGTTTGAATCAAATGAAAATCAAATGAATTCAACAAAGCTAATTGAGTAAAATGAAAGTCGAACACTTTCAACAAAGCTAATTGAGTCAAATGAAAGTTAAACACGTTCAAACAAAGCTTTTTTATTCTAAAGAAAGTCAAATGCATTCAACAAAGCTAATTGAGTTAAATGAAAGTCAAAAACTTTCAACAAAGCTTTTAGAATCAAACGAAAATCAAATGAATTCAACAAAGCAAATTAAGTCAAATGAAAGTCAAACACTTTCATCAAAGCTTTTAGAATAAAATGAAAGTCAAATACATTCAAACAAAGCTTTTTGAATCAAATCGAAGTCAATTGCATTCCGCAAAGCTAATTGAGTCAAATGAAAGTCAAACACATTCAACAAAGCTAATTGAGTCAAATGAAAGTCAAACCCATTCAAACTAAGCTTTTTGAATCAAATGAAAGTCAAATGCATTCAACAAAGGTAATTGAGTCAAATGAAAGTCAAACACATTCAAATAAAGCTTCTTGATTCAAATGAAAGTCAAATGCATTCAACAAAGCTAATTGTGTCAAATGAAAGTCAAACACTTTCAACAAAGCTTTTAGAATCAAATGAAAGTCAAACACATTCAAACAAAGCTGTTTGAATCAAATGAAAATCAAACCAATTCAACAAATCCAATTGAGTCAAATGAAAGTCAAACACATTCAAACAAAGGTTCTTGATTCAAATGAAAGTCAAATGCATTCAACAAAGCTAATTGTGTCAAATGAAAGTCAAACACTTTCAACAAAGGTTTTCGAATCAAATGAAAGTCAAACACATTCAAACAAAGCTTTTTAAATCAAATGAAAGTCAAATGCATTCAACAAAGTTCATTGAGTCAAATGAAAATCAAACACTTTAAACAAAGCGTTTTGAATCAAATGAAAGTAAAAAACATTCAATCAAAGCTTTTTGAATCAAACGAAAGTCAAATGCATTTAACAAAGCTAATTGAGTCAAATGAAAGTCGAACACTTTCAACAAAGCTAATTGAGTCAAATGAAAGTCAAACACGTTCAAACAAAGCTTTTTGATTCTAAAGAAAGTCAAATGCATTCAACAAAGCTAATTGAGTTAAATGAAAGTCAAAAACTTTCAACAAAGCTTTTAGAATCAAACGAAAATCAAATGAATTCAACAAAGCAAATTGAGTCAAATGAAAGTCAAACACTTTCATCAAAGCTTTTAGAATAAAATGAAAGTCAAATACATTCAAACATAGCTTTTTGAATCAAATCGAATTCAATTGCGTTCCGCAAAGCTAATTGAGTCAAATGAAAGTCAAACACATTCAACGAAGCTAATTGAGTCAAATGAAAGTCAAACACATTCAAACAAAGCTTTTTGAATCAAATGAAAGTCAAATGCATTCAACAAACCCAATTGAGTCAAATCAAAGTCAATTACATTCAAATAAAGCTTCTTGATTCAAATGAAAGTCAAATGCATTCAACAAAGCTAATTGAGTTAAATGAAAGTCAAAAACATTCACACAAAGCTTTTTGAATTAAATGAAAGTCAAACACATTCAAACAAAGCTGTTTGAATCAAATGAAAATCAAATGAATTCAACAAAGCTAATTGAGTAAAATGAAAGTCGAACACTTTCAACAAAGCTAATTGAGTCAAATGAAAGTTAAACACGTTCAAACAAAGCTTTTTTATTCTAAAGAAAGTCAAATGCATTCAACAAAGCTAATTGAGTTAAATGAAAGTCAAAAACTTTCAACAAAGCTTTTAGAATCAAACGAAAATCAAATGAATTCAACAAAGCAAATTAAGTCAAATGAAAGTCAAACACTTTCATCAAAGCTTTTAGAATAAAATGAAAGTCAAATACATTCAAACAAAGCTTTTTGAATCAAATCGAAGTCAATTGCATTCCGCAAAGCTAATTGAGTCAAATGAAAGTCAAACACATTCAACAAAGCTAATTGAGTCAAATGAAAGTCAAACCCATTCAAACTAAGCTTTTTGAATCAAATGAAAGTCAAATGCATTCAACAAAGGTAATTGAGTCAAATGAAAGTCAAACACATTCAAATAAAGCTTCTTGATTCAAATGAAAGTCAAATGCATTCAACAAAGCTAATTGAGTCAAATGAAAGTCAAACACTTTCAACAAAGCGTTTAGAATCAAATGAAAGTCAAATACATTCAATCAAAGCTTTTTGAATCAATTGAAAGTCAATTGCATTCCACAATGCTAATTGAGTCAAATGAAAGTCAAACACATTCAACAAAGCTAATTGAGTCTAAATAAAGTCAAACACATTCAAACAAAGCTTTTTGAATCAAATGAAAGTAAAATGCATTCAACAAAGCTAATTGAGTCAAATGAAAGTCAAACACTTTCAACAAAGCTAACTGAGTCAAATGAAAGTCAAAACACATTCAAACAAAGCTTTTTGATTCAAATGAAAGTCAAATGCATTCAACAAAGCTAATTGAGTTAAATGAAAGTCAAACACTTTCAACAAAGCTTTTAGAATCAAATGAATGTCAAATACATTCAAACAAAGCTTTTTGAATCAAACGAAAATCAAATGAATTCAACAAAGCAAATTGAGTCAAATGAAAGTCAAACACTTTCATCAAAGCTTTTAGAATAAAATGAAAGTCAAATACATTCAAACATAGCTTTTTGAATCAAATCGAAGTCAATTGCGTTCCGCAAAGCTAATTGAGTCAAATGAAAGTCAAACACATTCAACGAAGCTAATTGAGTCAAATGAAAGTCAAACACATTCAAACAAAGCTTTTTGAATCAAATGAAAGTCAAATGCATTCAACATACCCAATTGAGTCAAATCAAAGTCAATTACATTCAAATAAAGCTTCTTGATTCAAATGAAAGTCAAATGCATTCAACAAAGCTAATTGAGTTAAATGAAAGTCAAAAACATTCAAACAAAGCTTTTTGAATTAAATGAAAGTCAAACACATTCAAACAAAGCTGTTTGAATCAAATGAAAATCAAATGAATTCAACAAAGCTAATTGAGTAAAATGAAAGTCGAACACTTTCAACAAAGCTAATTGAGTCAAATGAAAGTTAAACACGTTCAAACAAAGCTTTTTTATTCTAAAGAAAGTCAAATGCATTCAACAAAGCTAATTGAGTTAAATGAAAGTCAAAAACTTTCAACAAAGCTTTTAGAATCAAACGAAAATCAAATGAATTCAACAAAGCAAATTAAGTCAAATGAAAGTCAAACACTTTCATCAAAGCTTTTAGAATAAAATGAAAGTCAAATACATTCAAACAAAGCTTTTTGAATCAAATCGAAGTCAATTGCATTCCGCAAAGCTAATTGAGTCAAATGAAAGTCAAACACATTCAACAAAGCTAATTGAGTCAAATGAAAGTCAAACACATTCAAACTAAGCTTTTTGAATCAAATGAAAGTCAAATGCATTCAACAAAGGTAATTGAGTCAAATGAAAGTCAAACACATTCAAATAAAGCTTCTTGATTCAAATGAAAGTCAAATGCATTCAACAAAGCTAATTGTGTCAAATGAAAGTCAAACACTTTCAACAAAGCTTTTAGAATCAAATGAAAGTCAAACACATTCAAACAAAGCTGTTTGAATCAAATGAAAATCAAACCAATTCAACAAAGCTAATTGAGTCAAATGAAAGTCAAACACTTTCAACAAAGCGTTTAGAATCAAATGAAAGTCAAATACATTCAATCAAAGCTTTTTGAATCAATTGAAAGTCAATTGCATTCCACAATGCTAATTGAGTCAAATGAAAGTCAAACACATTCAACAAAGCTAATTGAGTCTAAATAAAGTCAAACACATTCAAACAAAGCTTTTTGAATCAAATGAAAGTAAAATGCATTCAACAAAGCTAATTGAGTCAAATGAAAGTCAAACACTTTCAACAAAGCTAACTGAGTCAAATGAAAGTCAAAACACATTCAAACAAAGCTTTTTGATTCAAATGAAAGTCAAATGCATTCAACAAAGCTAATTGAGTTAAATGAAAGTCAAACACTTTCAACAAAGCTTTTAGAATCAAATGAATGTCAAATACATTCAAACAAAGCTTTTTGAATCAAACGAAAATCAAATGAATTCAACAAAGTTAATTGAGTCAAATGAAAGTCAAACACTTTCATCAAAGCTTTTAGAATAAAATGAAAGTCCAATACGTTCAAACAAAGCTTTTTGAATCAAATTGAAGTCAATTGCATTCCACAATGCTAATTGAGTCAAATGAAGGTCAAACACATTCAACAAAGCTAATTGAGTCAAATGAAAGTCAAACACATTCAAACAAAGCTTTTTGAATAAAATGAAAGTCAAATGCATTCAACAAAGCTAATTCAGTCAAATGAAAGTCAAACACTTTCAAACAAAGCTTTTTGAATCAAATGAAAGTCAAATGCATTCAACAAATCCAATTGAGTCAAATGAAAGTCAAACACTTTCAAACAATGCTTTTTGATTCAAATGAAAGTCAAATGCATTCAACAAAGCTAATTGAGTCAAATGAAAGTCAAACACTTTAAACAAAGCGTTTTGAATCAAATGAAAGTAAAAAACATTCAATCAAAGCTTTTTGAATCAAATTAAAGTCAAATGCATTCAACAAAGCTAATTGAGTCAAATGAAAGTCAAACACTTTCAACAAAGCTAATTGAGTCAAATGAAAGTCAAACACATTCAAACAAAGCTTTTTGATTCTAATGAAAGTCAAATGCATTCAACAAAGCTAATTGAGTTAAATGAAAGTCAAAAACTTTCAACAAAGCTTTTAGAATCAAACGAAAATCAAATGAATTCAACAAAGCTAATTGAGTCAAATGAAAATCAAACACTTTCATCAAAGCTTTTAGAATAAAATGAATGTTAAATACATTCAAACAAAGCTTTTTGAATCAAATCAAAGTCAATTGCATTCCACAATGCTAATTGAGTCAAATGAAAGTCAAACACATTCAACGAAGCTAATTGAGTCAAATGAAAGTCAAACACATTCAAACAAAGCTTTTTGAATCAAATGAATGTCAAATGCATTCAACAAAGCCAATTGAGTCATATCAAAGTCAAACACATTCAAATAAAGCTTCTTGATTCAAATGAAAGTCAAATGCATTCAACAAAGCTAATTGAGTCAAATGAAAGTCAAACACATTCAAACAAAGCTTTTTGAATCAAATGAAAGTCAAATGCATTCAACAAAGCTAATTGAGTCAAATGAAACTCAAACACTTTCAACAAAGCGTTTAGAATCAAATGAAAGTCAAATACATTCAATCAAAGCTTTTTGAATCAAATAAAAGTCAATTGCATTCCACAAAGCTAATTAAGTCAAATGAAAGTCAAACACATTCAACAAAGCTAATTGAGTCAAAAGAAAGTCAAACACATTCAAACAAAGCTTTTTGAATCAAATGAAAGTCAAATGCATTCAACAAAGCTAATTGAGTCAAATGAAAGTCAAACACTTTAAACAAAGCTAATTGAGTCAAATGAAAGTCAAACACATTCAAACAAAGCTTTTTGAATCAAATGAAAGTCAAATCAACAAAGCTAATTGAATCAAATGAAAGTCAAACACTTTCAACAAAGCTAATTGAGTCAAATGAAAGTCAAACACATTCAAACAAAGCTTTTTTATTCTAATGAAAGTCAAATGCATTAAACAAAGCTAATTGATTTAAATGAAAGTCAAAAACTTTCAACAAAGCTTTTAGAATCAAACGAAAATCAAATGAATTCAACAAAGCTAATTAAGTCAAACGAAAGTCAAACACTTTCAACAAAGCTAATTGAGTCAAATGAAAGTCAAACACATTCAAACAAAGCTTTTTGATTCTAATGAAAGTCAAATGCATAAAACAAAGCTTATTGATTTAAATGAAAGTCAAAAACTTTCAACAAAGCTTTTAGAATCAAACGAAAATCAAATGAATTCAACAAAGCAAATTAAGTCAAATGAAAGTCAAACACTTTCATCAAAGCTTTTAGAATAAAATGAAAGTCAAATACATTCAAACAAAGCTTTTTGAATCAAATCGAAGTCAATTGCATTCCGCAAAGCTAATTGAGTCAAATGAAAGTCAAACACATTCAACAAAGCTAATTGAGTCAAATGAAAGTCAAACCCATTCAAACTAAGCTTTTTGAATCAAATGAAAGTCAAATGCATTCAACAAAGGTAATTGAGTCAAATGAAAGTCAAACACATTCAAATAAAGCTTCTTGATTCAAATGAAAGTCAAATGCATTCAACAAAGCTAATTGAGTCAAATGAAAGTCAAACACTTTCAACAAAGCGTTTAGAATCAAATGAAAGTCAAATACATTCAATCAAAGCTTTTTGAATCAATTGAAAGTCAATTGCATTCCACAATGCTAATTGAGTCAAATGAAAGTCAAACACATTCAACAAAGCTAATTGAGTCTAAATAAAGTCAAACACATTCAAACAAAGCTTTTTGAATCAAATGAAAGTAAAATGCATTCAACAAAGCTAATTGAGTCAAATGAAAGTCAAACACTTTCAACAAAGCTAACTGAGTCAAATGAAAGTCAAAACACATTCAAACAAAGCTTTTTGATTCAAATGAAAGTCAAATGCATTCAACAAAGCTAATTGAGTTAAATGAAAGTCAAACACTTTCAACAAAGCTTTTAGAATCAAATGAATGTCAAATACATTCAAACAAAGCTTTTTGAATCAAACGAAAATCAAATGAATTCAACAAAGCAAATTGAGTCAAATGAAAGTCAAACACTTTCATCAAAGCTTTTAGAATAAAATGAAAGTCAAATACATTCAAACATAGCTTTTTGAATCAAATCGAAGTCAATTGCGTTCCGCAAAGCTAATTGAGTCAAATGAAAGTCAAACACATTCAACGAAGCTAATTGAGTCAAATGAAAGTCAAACACATTCAAACAAAGCTTTTTGAATCAAATGAAAGTCAAATGCATTCAACATACCCAATTGAGTCAAATCAAAGTCAATTACATTCAAATAAAGCTTCTTGATTCAAATGAAAGTCAAATGCATTCAACAAAGCTAATTGAGTTAAATGAAAGTCAAAAACATTCAAACAAAGCTTTTTGAATTAAATGAAAGTCAAACACATTCAAACAAAGCTGTTTGAATCAAATGAAAATCAAATGAATTCAACAAAGCTAATTGAGTAAAATGAAAGTCGAACACTTTCAACAAAGCTAATTGAGTCAAATGAAAGTTAAACACGTTCAAACAAAGCTTTTTTATTCTAAAGAAAGTCAAATGCATTCAACAAAGCTAATTGAGTTAAATGAAAGTCAAAAACTTTCAACAAAGCTTTTAGAATCAAACGAAAATCAAATGAATTCAACAAAGCAAATTAAGTCAAATGAAAGTCAAACACTTTCATCAAAGCTTTTAGAATAAAATGAAAGTCAAATACATTCAAACAAAGCTTTTTGAATCAAATCGAAGTCAATTGCATTCCGCAAAGCTAATTGAGTCAAATGAAAGTCAAACACATTCAACAAAGCTAATTGAGTCAAATGAAAGTCAAACACATTCAAACTAAGCTTTTTGAATCAAATGAAAGTCAAATGCATTCAACAAAGGTAATTGAGTCAAATGAAAGTCAAACACATTCAAATAAAGCTTCTTGATTCAAATGAAAGTCAAATGCATTCAACAAAGCTAATTGTGTCAAATGAAAGTCAAACACTTTCAACAAAGCTTTTAGAATCAAATGAAAGTCAAACACATTCAAACAAAGCTGTTTGAATCAAATGAAAATCAAACCAATTCAACAAAGCTAATTGAGTCAAATGAAAGTCAAACACTTTCAACAAAGCGTTTAGAATCAAATGAAAGTCAAATACATTCAATCAAAGCTTTTTGAATCAATTGAAAGTCAATTGCATTCCACAATGCTAATTGAGTCAAATGAAAGTCAAACACATTCAACAAAGCTAATTGAGTCTAAATAAAGTCAAACACATTCAAACAAAGCTTTTTGAATCAAATGAAAGTAAAATGCATTCAACAAAGCTAATTGAGTCAAATGAAAGTCAAACACTTTCAACAAAGCTAACTGAGTCAAATGAAAGTCAAAACACATTCAAACAAAGCTTTTTGATTCAAATGAAAGTCAAATGCATTCAACAAAGCTAATTGAGTTAAATGAAAGTCAAACACTTTCAACAAAGCTTTTAGAATCAAATGAATGTCAAATACATTCAAACAAAGCTTTTTGAATCAAACGAAAATCAAATGAATTCAACAAAGTTAATTGAGTCAAATGAAAGTCAAACACTTTCATCAAAGCTTTTAGAATAAAATGAAAGTCCAATACGTTCAAACAAAGCTTTTTGAATCAAATTGAAGTCAATTGCATTCCACAATGCTAATTGAGTCAAATGAAGGTCAAACACATTCAACAAAGCTAATTGAGTCAAATGAAAGTCAAACACATTCAAACAAAGCTTTTTGAATAAAATGAAAGTCAAATGCATTCAACAAAGCTAATTCAGTCAAATGAAAGTCAAACACTTTCAAACAAAGCTTTTTGAATCAAATGAAAGTCAAATGCATTCAACAAATCCAATTGAGTCAAATGAAAGTCAAACACTTTCAAACAATGCTTTTTGATTCAAATGAAAGTCAAATGCATTCAACAAAGCTAATTGAGTCAAATGAAAGTCAAACACTTTAAACAAAGCGTTTTGAATCAAATGAAAGTAAAAAACATTCAATCAAAGCTTTTTGAATCAAATTAAAGTCAAATGCATTCAACAAAGCTAATTGAGTCAAATGAAAGTCAAACACTTTCAACAAAGCTAATTGAGTCAAATGAAAGTCAAACACATTCAAACAAAGCTTTTTGATTCTAATGAAAGTCAAATGCATTCAACAAAGCTAATTGAGTTAAATGAAAGTCAAAAACTTTCAACAAAGCTTTTAGAATCAAACGAAAATCAAATGAATTCAACAAAGCTAATTGAGTCAAATGAAAATCAAACACTTTCATCAAAGCTTTTAGAATAAAATGAATGTTAAATACATTCAAACAAAGCTTTTTGAATCAAATCAAAGTCAATTGCATTCCACAATGCTAATTGAGTCAAATGAAAGTCAAACACATTCAACGAAGCTAATTGAGTCAAATGAAAGTCAAACACATTCAAACAAAGCTTTTTGAATCAAATGAATGTCAAATGCATTCAACAAAGCCAATTGAGTCATATCAAAGTCAAACACATTCAAATAAAGCTTCTTGATTCAAATGAAAGTCAAATGCATTCAACAAAGCTAATTGAGTCAAATGAAAGTCAAACACATTCAAACAAAGCTTTTTGAATCAAATGAAAGTCAAATGCATTCAACAAAGCTAATTGAGTCAAATGAAACTCAAACACTTTCAACAAAGCGTTTAGAATCAAATGAAAGTCAAATACATTCAATCAAAGCTTTTTGAATCAAATAAAAGTCAATTGCATTCCACAAAGCTAATTAAGTCAAATGAAAGTCAAACACATTCAACAAAGCTAATTGAGTCAAAAGAAAGTCAAACACATTCAAACAAAGCTTTTTGAATCAAATGAAAGTCAAATGCATTCAACAAAGCTAATTGAGTCAAATGAAAGTCAAACACTTTAAACAAAGCTAATTGAGTCAAATGAAAGTCAAACACATTCAAACAAAGCTTTTTGAATCAAATGAAAGTCAAATCAACAAAGCTAATTGAATCAAATGAAAGTCAAACACTTTCAACAAAGCTAATTGAGTCAAATGAAAGTCAAACACATTCAAACAAAGCTTTTTTATTCTAATGAAAGTCAAATGCATTAAACAAAGCTAATTGATTTAAATGAAAGTCAAAAACTTTCAACAAAGCTTTTAGAATCAAACGAAAATCAAATGAATTCAACAAAGCTAATTAAGTCAAACGAAAGTCAAACACTTTCAACAAAGCTAATTGAGTCAAATGAAAGTCAAACACATTCAAACAAAGCTTTTTGATTCTAATGAAAGTCAAATGCATAAAACAAAGCTTATTGATTTAAATGAAAGTCAAAAACTTTCAACAAAGCTTTTAGAATCAAACGAAAATCAAATGAATTCAACAAAGCTAATTGAGTCAAATGAAAGTCAAACACTTTCATCAAAGCTTTTAGAATAAAATGAAAGTCAAATACATTCAAACAAAGCTTTTTGAATCAAATCGAAGTCAATTGCATTCCACAATGCTAATTGAGTCAAATGAAAGTCAAACACATTCAACGAAGCTAATTGAGTCAAATGAAACTCAAACACATTCAAACAAAGCTTTTTGAATCAAATGAAAATCAAATGAATTCAACAAAGCTAATTGAGTCAAATGAAAGTCAAACACTTTCGTCAAAGCTTTTAGAATCAAATTAAAGTCAAATATATTCAAACAAAGCTTTTTGAATCAAATGAAAGTCAATTGCATTCCACAATGCTAATTGAGTCAAATGAAGGTCAAACACATTCAACGAAGCTAATTGAGTCAAAAGAAAGCCAAACACATTCAAACAAAGCTTTTTGAATCAAATGAAAGTCAAATGCATTCAACAAAGCCAATTGAGTCAAATGAAAGTCAAACACTTTCGACAAAGTTAATTGAGTCAAATGAAAGTCAAACACATTCAAACAAAGCTTTTAGAATCAAACGAAAATCAAATGAATTCAACAAAGCTAATTGAGTCAAATGAAAGTCAAACACTTTCATCAAAGCTTTTAGAATAAAATGAAAGTCAAATACATTCAAACAAAGCTTTTTGAATCAAATCGAAGTCAATTGCATTCCACAATGCTAATTGAGTCAAATGAAAGTCAAACACATTCAACGAAGCTAATTGAGTCAAATGAAACTCAAACACATTCAAACAAAGCTTTTTGAATCAAACGAAAATCAAATGAATTCAACAAAGCTAATTAAGTCAAATGAAAGTCAAACACTTTCAACAAAGCTAATTGAGTCAAATGAAAGTCAAACACATTCAAACAAAGCTTTTTGATTCTAATGAAAGTCAAATACATTAAACAAAGCTAATTGATTTAAATGAATGTCAAAAACTTTCAACAAAGCTTTTAGAATCAAACGAAAATCAAATGAATTCAACAAAGCTAATTGAGTCAAATGAAAGTCAAACACTTTCATCAAAGCTTTTAGAATAAAATGAAAGTCAAATACATTCAAACAAAGCTTTTTGAATCAAATCGAAGTCAATTGCATTCCACAATGCTAATTGAGTCAAATGAAAGTCAAACACATTCAACGAAGCTAATTGAGTCAAATGAAAGTCAAACACATTCAAACAAAGCTTTTTGAATCAAATGAATGTCAAAAGCATTCAACAAAGCCAATTGAGTCATATCAAAGTCAAACACATTCAAATAAAGCTTCTTGATTCAAATGAAAGTCAAATGCATTCAACAAAGCTAATTGAGTCAAATGAAAGTCAAACACATTCAAACAAAGCTTTTTGAATCAAATGAAAGTCAAATGCATTCAACAAAGCTAATTGAGTCAAATGAAACTCAAACACTTTCAACAAAGCGTTTAGAATCAAATGAAAGTCAAATACATTCAATCAAAGCTTTTTGAATCAAATAAAAGTCAATTGCATTCCACAAAGCTAATTAAGTCAAATGAAAGTCAAACACATTCAACAAAGCTAATTGAGTCAAAAGAAAGTCAAACACATTCAAACAAAGCTTTTTGAATCAAATGAAAGTCAAATGCATTCAACAAAGCTAATTGAGTCAAATGAAAGTCAAACACTTTAAACAAAGATAATTGAGTCAAATGAAAGTCAAACACATTCAAACAAAGCTTTTTGAATCAAATGAAAGTCAAATCAACAAAGCTAATTGAATCAAATGAAAGTCAAACACTTTCAACAAAGCTAATTGAGTCAAATGAAAGTCAAACACATTCAAACAAAGCTTTTTTATTCTAATGAAAGTCAAATGCATTAAACAAAGCTAATTGATTTAAATGAAAGTCAAAAACTTTCAACAAAGCTTTTAGAATCAAACGAAAATCAAATGAATTCAACAAAGCTAATTAAGTCAAACGAAAGTCAAACACTTTCAACAAAGCTAATTGAGTCAAATGAAAGTCAAACACATTCAAACAAAGCTTTTTGATTCTAATGAAAGTCAAATGCATAAAACAAAGCTTATTGATTTAAATGAAAGTCAAAAACTTTCAACAAAGCTTTTAGAATCAAACGAAAATCAAATGAATTCAACAAAGCTAATTGAGTCAAATGAAAGTCAAACACTTTCATCAAAGCTTTTAGAATAAAATGAAAGTCAAATACATTCAAACAAAGCTTTTTGAATCAAATCGAAGTCAATTGCATTCCACAATGCTAATTGAGTCAAATGAAAGTCAAACACATTCAACGAAGCTAATTGAGTCAAATGAAACTCAAACACATTCAAACAAAGCTTTTTGAATCAAATGAAAATCAAATGAATTCAACAAAGCTAATTGAGTCAAATGAAAGTCAAACACTTTCGTCAAAGCTTTTAGAATCAAATTAAAGTCAAATATATTCAAACAAAGCTTTTTGAATCAAATGAAAGTCAATTGCATTCCACAATGCTAATTGAGTCAAATGAAGGTCAAACACATTCAACGAAGCTAATTGAGTCAAAAGAAAGCCAAACACATTCAAACAAAGCTTTTTGAATCAAATGAAAGTCAAATGCATTCAACAAAGCCAATTGAGTCAAATGAAAGTCAAACACTTTCAACAAAGTTAATTGAGTCAAATGAAAGTCAAACACATTCAAACAAAGCTTTTTGATTCTAATGAAAGTCAAATTCATTAAACAAAGCTAATTGATTTAAATGAATGTCAAAAACTTTCAACAAAGCTTTTAGAATCAAACGAAAATCAAATGAATTCAACAAAGCTAATTGAGTCAAATGAAAGTCAAACACTTTCATCAAAGCTTTTAGAATAAAATTAAAGTCAAATATATTCAAACAAAGCTTTTTGAATCAAATGAAAGTCAATTGCATTCCACAATGCTAATTGAGTCAAATGAAGGTCAAACACATTCAACGAAGCTAATTGAGTCAAAAGAAAGCCAAACACATTCAAACAAAGCTTTTTGAATCAAATGAAAGTCAAATGCATTCAACAAAGCCAATTGAGTCAAATGAAAGTCAAACACTTTCGACAAAGTTAATTGAGTCAAATGAAAGTCAAACACATTCAAACAAAGCTTTTTGATTCTAATGAAAGTCAAATTCATTAAACAAAGCTAATTGATTTAAATGAATGTCAAAAACTTTCAACAAAGCTTTTAGAATCAAACGAAAATCAAATGAATTCAACAAAGCTAATTGAGTCAAATGAAAGTCAAACACTTTCATCAAAGCTTTTAGAATAAAATGAAAGTCAAATACATTCAAACAAAGCTTTTTGAATCAAATCGAAGTCAATTGCATTCCACAATGCTAATTGAGTCAAATGAAAGTCAAACACATTCAACGAAGCTAATTGAGTCAAATGAAACTCAAACACATTCAAACAAAGCTTTTTGAATCAAACGAAAATCAAATGAATTCAACAAAGCTAATTAAGTCAAATGAAAGTCAAACACTTTCAACAAAGCTAATTGAGTCAAATGAAAGTCAAACACATTCAAACAAAGCTTTTTGATTCTAATGAAAGTCAAATACATTAAACAAAGCTAATTGATTTAAATGAATGTCAAAAACTTTCAACAAAGCTTTTAGAATCAAACGAAAATCAAATGAATTCAACAAAGCTAATTGAGTCAAATGAAAGTCAAACACTTTCATCAAAGCTTTTAGAATAAAATGAAAGTCAAATACATTCAAACAAAGCTTTTTGAATCAAATCGAAGTCAATTGCATTCCACAATGCTAATTGAGTCAAATGAAAGTCAAACACATTCAACGAAGCTAATTGAGTCAAATGAAAGTCAAACACATTCAAACAAAGCTTTTTGAATCAAATGAATGTCAAATGCATTCAACAAAGCCAATTGAGTCATATCAAAGTCAAACACATTCAAATAAAGCTTCTTGATTCAAATGAAAGTCAAATGCATTCAACAAAGCTAATTGAGTCAAATGAAAGTCAAACACATTCAAACAAAGCTTTTTGAATCAAATGAAAGTCAAATGCATTCAACAAAGCTAATTGAGTCAAATGAAACTCAAACACTTTCAACAAAGCGTTTAGAATCAAATGAAAGTCAAATACATTCAATCAAAGCTTTTTGAATCAAATAAAAGTCAATTGCATTCCACAAAGCTAATTAAGTCAAATGAAAGTCAAACACATTCAACAAAGCTAATTGAGTCAAAAGAAAGTCAAACACATTCAAACAAAGCTTTTTGAATCAAATGAAAGTCAAATGCATTCAACAAAGCTAATTGAGTCAAATGAAAGTCAAACACTTTAAACAAAGCTAATTGAGTCAAATGAAAGTCAAACACATTCAAACAAAGCTTTTTGAATCAAATGAAAGTCAAATCAACAAAGCTAATTGAATCAAATGAAAGTCAAACACTTTCAACAAAGCTAATTGAGTCAAATGAAAGTCAAACACATTCAAACAAAGCTTTTTTATTCTAATGAAAGTCAAATGCATTAAACAAAGCTAATTGATTTAAATGAAAGTCAAAAACTTTCAACAAAGCTTTTAGAATCAAACGAAAATCAAATGAATTCAACAAAGCTAATTAAGTCAAACGAAAGTCAAACACTTTCAACAAAGCTAATTGAGTCAAATGAAAGTCAAACACATTCAAACAAAGCTTTTTGATTCTAATGAAAGTCAAATGCATAAAACAAAGCTTATTGATTTAAATGAAAGTCAAAAACTTTCAACAAAGCTTTTAGAATCAAACGAAAATCAAATGAATTCAACAAAGCTAATTGAGTCAAATGAAAGTCAAACACTTTCATCAAAGCTTTTAGAATAAAATGAAAGTCAAATACATTCAAACAAAGCTTTTTGAATCAAATCGAAGTCAATTGCATTCCACAATGCTAATTGAGTCAAATGAAAGTCAAACACATTCAACGAAGCTAATTGAGTCAAATGAAACTCAAACACATTCAAACAAAGCTTTTTGAATCAAATGAAAATCAAATGAATTCAACAAAGCTAATTGAGTCAAATGAAAGTCAAACACTTTCGTCAAAGCTTTTAGAATCAAATTAAAGTCAAATATATTCAAACAAAGCTTTTTGAATCAAATGAAAGTCAATTGCATTCCACAATGCTAATTGAGTCAAATGAAGGTCAAACACATTCAACGAAGCTAATTGAGTCAAAAGAAAGCCAAACACATTCAAACAAAGCTTTTTGAATCAAATGAAAGTCAAATGCATTCAACAAAGCCAATTGAGTCAAATGAAAGTCAAACACTTTCAACAAAGTTAATTGAGTCAAATGAAAGTCAAACACATTCAAACAAAGCTTTTTGATTCTAATGAAAGTCAAATTCATTAAACAAAGCTAATTGATTTAAATGAATGTCAAAAACTTTCAACAAAGCTTTTAGAATCAAACGAAAATCAAATGAATTCAACAAAGCTAATTGAGTCAAATGAAAGTCAAACACTTTCATCAAAGCTTTTAGAATAAAATGAAAGTCAAATACATTCAAACAAAGCTTTTTGAATCAAATCGAAGTCAATTGCATTCCACAATGCTAATTGAGTCAAATGAAAGTCAAACACATTCAACGAAGCTAATTGAGTCAAATGAAACTCAAACACATTCAAACAAAGCTTTTTGAATCAAACGAAAATCAAATGAATTCAACAAAGCTAATTAAGTCAAATGAAAGTCAAACACTTTCAACAAAGCTAATTGAGTCAAATGAAAGTCAAACACATTCAAACAAAGCTTTTTGATTCTAATGAAAGTCAAATACATTAAACAAAGCTAATTGATTTAAATGAATGTCAAAAACTTTCAACAAAGCTTTTAGAATCAAACGAAAATCAAATGAATTCAACAAAGCTAATTGAGTCAAATGAAAGTCAAACACTTTCATCAAAGCTTTTAGAATAAAATGAAAGTCAAATACATTCAAACAAAGCTTTTTGAATCAAATCGAAGTCAATTGCATTCCACAATGCTAATTGAGTCAAATGAAAGTCAAACACATTCAACGAAGCTAATTGAGTCAAATGAAACTCAAACACATTCAAACAAAGCTTTTTGAATCAAATGAAAATCAAATGAATTCAACAAAGCTAATTGAGTCAAATGAAAGTCAAACACTTTCGTCAAAGCTTTTAGAATCAAATTAAAGTCAAATATATTCAAACAAAGCTTTTTGAATCAAATGAAAGTCAATTGCATTCCACAATGCTAATTGAGTCAAATGAAGGTCAAACACATTCAACGAAGCTAATTGAGTCAAAAGAAAGCCAAACACATTCAAACAAAGCTTTTTGAATCAAATGAAAGTCAAATGCATTCAACAAAGCCAATTGAGTCAAATGAAAGTCAAACACTTTCGACAAAGTTAATTGAGTCAAATGAAAGTCAAACACATTCAAACAAAGCTTTTTGATTCTAATGAAAGTCAAATTCATTAAACAAAGCTAATTGATTTAAATGAATGTCAAAAACTTTCAACAAAGCTTTTAGAATCAAACGAAAATCAAATGAATTCAACAAAGCTAATTGAGTCAAATGAAAGTCAAACACTTTCATCAAAGCTTTTAGAATAAAATGAAAGTCAAATACATTCAAACAAAGCTTTTTGAATCAAATCGAAGTCAATTGCATTCCACAATGCTAATTGAGTCAAATGAAAGTCAAACACATTCAACGAAGCTAATTGAGTCAAATGAAACTCAAACACATTCAAACAAAGCTTTTTGAATCAAATGAAAATCAAATGAATTCAACAAAGCTAATTGAGTCAAATGAAAGTCAAACACTTTCAACAAAGCTAATTGAGTCAAATGAAAGTCAAACACATTCAAACAAAGCTTTTTGATTCTAATGAAAGTCAAATACATTAAACAAAGCTAATTGATTTAAATGAATGTCAAAAACTTTCAACAAAGCTTTTAGAATCAAACGAAAATCAAATGAATTCAACAAAGCTAATTGAGTCAAATGAAAGTCAAACACTTTCATCAAAGCTTTTAGAATAAAATGAAAGTCAAATACATTCAAACAAAGCTTTTTGAATCAAATCGAAGTCAATTGCATTCCACAATGCTAATTGAGTCAAATGAAAGTCAAACACATTCAACGAAGCTAATTGAGTCAAATGAAACTCAAACACATTCAAACAAAGCTTTTTGAATCAAATGAAAATCAAATGAATTCAACAAAGCTAATTGAGTCAAATGAAAGTCAAACACTTTCGTCAAAGCTTTTAGAATCAAATTAAAGTCAAATATATTCAAACAAAGCTTTTTGAATCAAATGAAAGTCAATTGCATTCCACAATGCTAATAGAGTCAAATGAAGGTCAAACACATTCAACGAAGCTAATTGAGTCAAAAGAAAGCCAAACACATTCAAACAAAGCTTTTTGAATCAAATGAAAGTCAAATGCATTCAACAAAGCCAATTGAGTCAAATGAAAGTCAAACACTTTCGACAAAGTTAATTGAGTCAAATGAAAGTCAAACACATTCAAACAAAGCTTTTTGATTCTAATGAAAGTCAAATTCATTAAACAAAGCTAATTGATTTAAATGAATGTCAAAAACTTTCAACAAAGCTTTTAGAATCAAACGAAAATCAAATGAATTCAACAAAGCTAATTGAGTCAAATGAAAGTCAAACACTTTCATCAAAGCTTTTAGAATAAAATGAAAGTCAAATACATTCAAACAAAGCTTTTTGAATCAAATCGAAGTCAATTGCATTCCACAATGCTAATTGAGTCAAATGAAAGTCAAACACATTCAACGAAGCTAATTGAGTCAAATGAAACTCAAACACATTCAAACAAAGCTTTTTGAATCAAATGAAAATCAAATGAATTCAACAAAGCTAATTGAGTCAAATGAAAGTCAAACACTTTCGTCAAAGCTTTTAGAATCAAATTAAAGTCAAATATATTCAAACAAAGCTTTTTGAATCAAATGAAAGTCAATTGCATTCCACAATGCTAATAGAGTCAAATGAAGGTCAAACACATTCAACGAAGCTAATTGAGTCAAAAGAAAGCCAAACACATTCAAACAAAGCTTTTTGAATCAAATGAAAGTCAAATGCATTCAACAAAGCCAATTGAGTCAAATGAAAGTCAAACACTTTCGACAAAGTTAATTGAGTCAAATGAAAGTCAAACACATTCAAACAAAGCTTTTTGATTCTAATGAAAGTCAAATACATTAAACAAAGCTAATTGATTTAAATGAATGTCAAAAACTTTCAACAAAGCTTTTGGAATCAAACGAAAATCAAATGAATTCAACAAAGCTAATTGAGTCAAATGAAAGTCAAACACTTTCATCAAAGCTTTTAGAATAAAATGAAAGTCAAATACATTCAAACAAAGCTTTTTGAATCAAATCGAAGTCAATTGCATTCCACAATGCTAATTGAGTCAAATGAAAGTCAAACACATTCAACGATGCTAATTGAGTCAAATGAAAGTCAAACACATTCAAACAAAGCTTTTTGAATCAAATGAAAGTCAAATGCATTCAACAAAGCTAATTGAATCAAATGAAAGTCAAACACTTTTAACAAAGCGTTTAGAATCAAATGAAAGTCAATTGCATTCCACAATGCTAATTGAGTCAAATGAAGGTCAAACACATTCAACGAAGCTAATTGAGTCAAATAAAATCAAACACATTCAAACAAAGCTTTTTGAATCAAATGAAAGTAAAATGCATTCAACAAAGCTAATTGAGTCAAATGAAAGTCAAACACTTTCAACAAAGGTAATTGAGTCAAATGAAAGTCAAACACATTCAAACAAAGCTAATTGAGTCAAATGAAAGTCAAACACTTTCAACAAAGCTAATTGAGTCAAATGAAAGTCAAACACTTTCGTCAACGCTTTTAGAATCAAATTAAAGTCAAATATATTCAAACAAAGCTTTTTGAATCAAATGAAAGTTAATTGCATTCCACAATGCTAATTGAGTCAAATGAAGGTCAAACACATTCAACGAAGCTAATTGAGTCAAATGAAAGTCAAACACATTCAAACAAAGCTTTTTGAATCAAATGAAAGTCAAATGCATTCAACAAAGCTAATTGAGTCAAATGAAAGTCAAACACATTCAAATAAAGCTTCTTGATTCAAATGAAAGACAAATGCATTCAAAAAAGCTAATTGAGTCAAATGAAAGTCAAACACATTGAAAGAAAGCTTTTTGAATCAAATGAAAGTCAAATGCATTCAACAAAGCTAATTGAATCAAATGAAAGTCAAACACTTTCAACAAAGCGTTTAGAATCAAATGAAAGTCAATTGCATTCCACAATGCTAATTGAGTCAAATGAAAGTCAAACACATTCAACAAAGCTAATTGAGTCAAAATAAAGTCAAACACATTCAAACAAAGCTTTTTGAATCAAGTGAAAGTAAAATACATTCAACAAAGCTAATTGAGTCAAATGAAAGTCAAACACTTTCAACAAAGCTAATTGAGTCAAATGAAAGTCAAACACATTCAAACAAAGCTAATTGAGTCAAATGAAAGTCAAACACTTTCAACAAAGCTAATTGAGTCAAATGAAAGTTAAACACTTTCAACAAAGCTTTTAGAATCAAATGAAAGTCAAACACATTCTAACAAAGCTTTTTGAATCAAATGAAAATCAAATGAATTCAACAAAGCTATTTAAGTCAAATGAAAGTCAAACACTTTCATCAAAGCTTTTAGAATAAAATGAAAGTCAAATACATTCAAACAAAGCTTTTTGAATCAATGAAAGTTAATTGCATTCCACAATGCTAATTGAGTCAAATGAAGGTCAAACACATTCAACGAAGCTAATTTAGTCAAATGAAAGTCAAACACATTCAAACAAAGCTTTTTGAATCAAATGAAAGTCAAATGCATTCAACAAAGCCAATTGAGTCAAATGAAAGTCAAACACATTCAAATAAAGCTTCTTGATTCAAATGAAAGACAAATGCATTCAACAAAGCTAATTGAGTCAAATGAAAGTCAAACACATTGAAACAAAGCTTTTTGAATCAAATGAAAGTCAAATGCATTCAACAAAGCTAATTGAATCAAATGAAAGTCAAACACTTTCAACAAAGCGTTTAGAATCAAATGAAAGTCAATTGCATTCCACTATGCTAATTGAGTCAAATGAAAGTCAAACACATTCAACAAAGCTAATTGAGTCAAAATAAAGTCAAACACATTCAAACAAAGCTTTTTGAATCAAATGAAAGTAAAATACATTCAACAAAGCTAATTGAGTCAAATGAAAGTCAAACACTTTCAACAAAGCTAATTGAGTCAAATGAAAGTCAAACACATTCAAACAAAGCTAATTGAGTCAAATGAAAGTCAAACACTTTAAACAAAGCTAATTGAGTCAAATGAAAGTTAAACACTTTCAACAAAGCTTTTAGAATCAAATGAAAGTCAAACACATTCTCACAAAGCTTTTTGAATCAAATGAAAATCAAATGAATTCAACAAAGCTAATTGAGTCAAATGAAAGTCAAACACTTTCAACAAATCTTTTAGAATCAAATGAAAGTAAAACACATTCAAACAAAGCTTTTTGAATCAAATGAATGTCAAATGCGTTCAACAAAGCTAATTGAGTTAATGAAAGTCAAACACATTCAACAAAGCTAATTGAGGTAAAAGAAAGTCAAACACATTCAAACAAAGCATTTTGAATCAAATGAAAGTCAAATGCATTCAACAAAGCCAATTGAGTCAAATGAAAGTCAAACACATTCAAATAAAGCTTCTTGATTCAAATGAAAGTGAAATGCATTCAACAAAGCTAATTGAGTGAATGAAAGTCAAATGCATTCAACAAAGCCAATTGAGTCAAATGAAAGTCAACCACATTCAAATAAAGCTTCTTGATTCAAATGAAAGTCAAATGCATTCAACAAAGCTTTTAGAATGGAACAAAGCTAATTGAGTCATTCAGGGTTTTGCTTGCGTTGACTTTCTGTTGACTTTCTCTCTAGGCGATTTCCATGGCGATTTGAGCAGCTAGGTAGGGATCTTCATCTGGCTTCTTCACCATCATGGCACGAAAGAAGAAAACTTCAACTCCACTCCCGCAAAACCCTAATCATGCTCCTTCTGATAAAATCTTAAATACCCAAAAGAAATCTGGGATTTCTTCAACTGGTTCGATTCCTGAAGATGATGAAATGGTAACCCCTCCTGCATATTTGGTGCATCCAACTGCTGGTAAGGTTTCCAGAAAGGATTTGAGGATGCTAGAGAGTATTCATAGGAGTTCGATTGCTCAATCTCAAGCTCAATCCAATAGAACAGTAACTAGGGTTTCTGCGGTTACTGTTCCATTGGTTACAGAGGAAAATCAGGCTTCGATGATTACTCCTAATGGTAATCGTGAAACCTTTAAGGTTTCTGATGATCCAAATTGTGTTTCTGGAGCTTCTGCTGAAGAATGGAAGGATCTATTCAAGGGGAAACTGAATGCAAAAGGAACCTCTCTGTCTTTCATTGCTCCCGAGATAAAGGATGGTAAATCAATTGCTAAACTTAGTTCTGCTGATATTCTTGAAGGCAATAAGAAATGGGGTAATTCTCTCATCTTCTTGTAGTTGGTTACTCACCTACTATTTCTGCGGTTCATAAGTTCATTGCTGATAATTGGAATTTTATAGCTAAACCAGACATTTTTTGGCATGATGAGGGATATTTCATTGTTAATTTGAAATCTGTAGATGATAAGAATGTTGTATTATGTTCTGGTCCCCATATGTTCTTTGGTAAGCCTGCAATTGTGAAAGCTTGGTCTGATAAGTTTGACTTTCATGCTGAAATTTTGAGAGTTATACCTCTATGGATTAGGCTACCTAATCTGCCTTTGAATTGTTGGGGTGATGAAACTCTAAGTAGAATTGGTAGCCTTCTGGGTGTTCCTGTATGTGCTGATGAATGTACATCTAGGCAACTTAGGGTCTCTTTTGCTAGGCTCCTTGTGGAAATTGATATCACTAAACCTCTGCCCAGTTCTGTCTGGGTTGAAAGTCCTGCTGGAGAATTAATTGAAATTAAAGTTTTGTTTGAATGGACACCACCATTCTGCAAAAAATGCAACAAAGTGGGGCATGACTGTACTGTACCTAGGAAGCAAAAACAAAATGATGCTCAGAAAACTGCTCCAGCTCAAGGTAAAAAAGTTTGGGTGCCTAAGAAAGCCAATCCTGCTGATGCAAGTAAAGCTGCTGAACCTGTTAAGGAAGTCTTAGTTCCTCAAGTTCAGAAACCTGAAGAATGGCAGATTCCTGGTAAAACATCCAAGAAAAGAGCTAACAGGCAAATCTCTTTCCCTGCTACTGCTACAAACTCAAACTCTTACCTTCCTTTGGCTAATGATGATGATGCTGTGGTTAATATTGATGAGGAAGCTGGTGATCCTAACGGGGGTGATGGTAATCCCTCTTTAGAAACATGTTAATGTTGTCTTGGAACATAAGGGGTCTTAATGACCCTAGGAAGATAGCTTCTGTCAAGAGGCTACATTCAGAGCAAAATTGTGATGTTGTTTGTCTTCTAGAAACTAAAGTAAAACAGCAAAATAGTGTGAATATTCAGAAGAAATTTGGCTACTCTTGGACTTGGTATTGTAACTACTCTCACTCTCCTAAAGGTAGAATTTGGGTTGGGTGGAAGGCTGACTATCTTACTTTGGATGTCCTTTTTTCTACTGAACAGTTGGTCCATTGTTTACTTAGCACTAAGGATTTGCAGACTCAGATTATGGTTACCTTTGTTTATGGTCTGCACACTATTCATGACAGATTGCAACTATGGGATGGGCTCAAGGGTCTGCCTAGTACTCTCTTGCCTTGGTTATGTACTGGAGACTTCAACTCTATCTTGTCTGCTGATGATAGGTTAAATGGGGCTGCTGTCTCTGATTATGAGACTAGGGATTTTCAGCAGTGTATTGATGATTTAGCTCTTGTTGAAATCAAGAGTAAGGGCTCTTATTTCTCTTGGTGTAACAAAGCTCATGAAGGCCCTAGAACCTTTTCTAGGATTGATAGGGGATTTGTTAATCAAGAGTGGATTAATTGTTATGGTCAAGTTGAAGCTGTTTACTTACCTCCCCACCTTTCTGATCATAACCCTATGGCTTATGACATCTTTCATGCTTTACCTGGGAAAGGGAGACCTTTTAGGTTTCTCAATTATCTTGCTGAACATGATAGTTTCTTGTCTATAGTGGAAACTGCTTGGCAAAACACTGATTCTAATGCTGCCATAGATGACATTTGGTGTAAGCTTAAGCATGTTAAGGCTTCTCTGAAAAATTTGAACATTCAGAAGTTTGGTGATATCAGTGCAAGGCTTGATTCTGCTCAAAACTATCTTTCTGATATTCAACAACAGATCTCTAATGATGTTACTAATGCTGCTTTATATGCTCTAGAGATGGAAGCTATTGCAAATGTTAAATATTGGTTCAGTATCCAGGAAAGTGTTTATAGGCAGAAATCTAGGATTGACTGGATGAAGCTTGGTGATGGGAATAATCATTATTTTTTCTCAGTCATGAAGCAAAGACAAAGAAGGAATAGGATTGATACTATCTACAATGAGCATGGTGTTCTGCTGAAAACTCCTGCTGCTATTGAAAATGAAATTACATATTTCTACAAGAAACTGCTGGGTTCTAGAGCTCATGTTCTTCCTGGGGTTGATTTGAATATAATGAGAAAAGGTAGACAATTATCTAAGTCTGCTCAAGATTCCCTTATTGCTCCTGTTACTACTGCTGAGATTGATTTGGCTCTTAAGGGTATTGACAATACTAAGGCTCCTGGGATAGATGGGTTCAATTCCTTTTTCTTTAAAAAGGTCTGGAATATTGTGAAAGCTGATGTTTATGCTAGTGTTATGCTTTTCTTTAATACTGGTAATATGAGGAGGCACTGGAATTGCACTACTGTTACCTTAGTTCCTAAGGTGCAGAGCCCTTCCTATGCTAAGGATTACAGGCCAATTGCTTGCTGTACTGTCCTGTATAAGCTGGTTTCTAAGATTCTGACTGCTAGATTGGCTGCTGTTTTGCATGAGATTATTGATAATGCTCAAGCTGGGTTTATTCCTGGTAAGCATATAGGGGATAATATTTTGCTTGCAACTGAGTTAATTAAAGGTTACACTCACAAATACATCACCCCAAGGTGTATGCTCAAGGTTGACCTTAAAAAAGCTTATGATTCAGTTGAATGGAGTTTCCTTGAAATTGTTATGGCTCAGCTCAGTTTTCCTGCTCAGTTTATCAATTGGGTTAAAAGTTGTCTTTCTACTGTTACTTTCTCCATCTTGATCAATGGTGTTCCTGCCAAACCTTTTCCAGCTAGGAAGGGTCTTAGACAAGGTGACCCTATGTCCCCATTTCTTTTTGCAATTGGGATGGAATATCTGTCAAGATGTCTTTTTGAGCTGAATCAGGACCCTGACTTTAACTATCACCCCAGGTGTGAAAGAATGAACCTGACTCATCTCATGTTTGCTGATGATTTACTTATGTTCTGCAGAGCAGATGCTGGTTCTGTCTCTCTTCTTTTCCAGGCTTTCACCAAGTTCTCTGAAGCTTCAGGGCTTTCTGCAAATCTGGATAAGAGTGAGATCTATTTTGGTGGTTTAGCTGAGGATGATCAAGCTTATCTCAGATCTTTGGTGGGTGTTGCTCCTGGGGTCATCCCCTTTAGATACCTAGGGGTTCCTCTATCTTCAAAGAAACTCACAATTGGTCAATGTAAACCCTTGATAGATAAGGTGACTGCTAGAATCAATGGGTGGACTGCAAGGTTTCTCTCCTATGCTGGTAGGTTGCAACTAATCAAAAGTGTTCTTTTTGGTGTTCAAACCTATTGGGCTCAAATTTTTGTTCTTCCCAAGAAGATTCTAAAAGAAATTGAATCAAGATTTAGGGTCTTTCTTTGGACTGGGAAAGCCAATCCCTCAAAGAAATCCTTAGTCTCTTGGTCTCAAGTTTGTCTTTCTAAGGTCTGTGGAGGATGGAATGTCATTTCCCTTCCTGAGTGGAATCTTGCTGCTATTACTAAGCTTCTCTGGGATTTGGCTCATAAAGCTGACAGCCTTTGGGTCAAATGGGTTCACACTTATTATTTCAAAGAGAAGCCTTGGTGGGGCTTGCCTGCTCCCAAGAAATGTTCTTGGGTTCTCAAAAGAATTCTCAAATGCAGGAATATTATTGATAATATTGGTAATTGGGATTCTATTATGCATGGTGGCAAGGTTAAGATCAAGAAGATTTACCAGTGCATTACCAGTCAGGTCCAAAAAGTGGCTTGGAGAAGGATTATTTGCAATAACATGGCTACTCCAAGAAGTTTGTTTATTACCTGGCTTGCTGTCAGGAATAGACTAATTACTAAAGATAGATTGCAAAGCTGGAACATTCAATGTGATCCTGTCTGCTTTTTGTGTAATCAGAGTTGGGAATCAGTGCAACACCTTTTCTTTGAGTGCTCTTTCAGCAGAAGTATTTGGGAACAAGTTCTTAATGTCTTTGGCTATGACAGACCTGCCAAACATTTTGATGGTGAATTGGAATGGATTTCAAGGATCTGCAGGAAACCTAGGCCTAAGAACAGGTTGCTGGGAATGTGTTTTGCTAAAGCTGTGTATCAGATTTGGCTGCAAAGAAATGCTGTGATGTTTACAGGAAGCTGCAAGACTATTGCTGGTGTTTTTAGAGAAGTTATTTTTTCTGTAGCCTGTAGATGTCCTGTCTCTGACAGACAGTTACTTGTACTTTAATTGCCTATTTTCTTTGGTTTTGTTGTTTTGGCCTTTTGTCTAGTCCAGTTGTTTGGTTTGTCCTGCAAACTGAGTCTAGGATGGGTTTGTTTGTTGTTCTCTGTCTGCTTTTTCTTGCACCCTTCATAGAAGGTGGCTGGGAAAGTATTGGCAGGGCCTGCTCCCTTTTTCCCTGGTGAACCCTTCCTAGAAGGTGGCACTATGGGATTTAGGGACAGCTTGGGGTTTGTTTGCCTGTTTCAGGCTAGTGCAGTTTGGGGTTACAACTTTGTTTTTGAAAGTTGTAATTTTCTTCTTTTGGTAATAATAATTTCCATTTACCAAAAAAAAAAGCTTTTAGAATGAAATGAAAGTCAAACACATTCAAACAAAGCTTTTTGAATCAAATGAAAATCAAATGAATTCTACAAAGCTAATGAGTCAAATGAAAGTCAAACACTTTCGTCAAAGCTTTTAGAATCAAATTAAAGTCAAATATATTCAAACAAAGCTTTTTGAATCAAATGAAAGTCAATTGCATTCCACAATGCTAATTGAGTCAAACGAAGGTCAAACACATTCAACGAAGCTAATTGAGTCAAATGAAAGTCAAACACATTCAAACAAAGCTTTTTGAATCAAATGAAAGTAAAATGCATTCAACAAAGCTAATTGAGTCAAATGAAAGTCAAACACTTTCAACAAAGCTAATTGAGTCAAATGAAAGTCAAACACATTCAAACAAAGCTAATTGAGTCAAATGAAAGTCAAACACATTCAACAAAGCTAATTGAGTCAAATGAAAGTCAAACACTTTCAACCAAGCTTTTAGAATCAAATGAAAGTCAAACACATTTTAACAAAGCTTTTTGAATCAAATGAAAATCAAATGAATTCAACAAAGCTAATTGAGTCAAATGAAAGTCAAACACTTTCATCAAAGCTTTTAAAATCAAATGAAAGTCAAATACATTCTAACAAAGCGTTTTGAATAAAATGAAAGTGAATTGCATTCCACAATGCTAATTGAGTCAAATGAATGTCAAACACATTCAAACAAAGCTTTTTGAATCAAATGAAATTCAAATGCATTCAACAAAGCCAATTGAGTCAAATGAAAGTCAAACACATTCAAACATAGCTTCTTGATTCAAATAAAAGTCAAATGCATTCAACAAAGCTAATTGAGTCAAATGAAAGTCAAACACTTTCAACAAAGCTTTTAGAATCAAATGAAAGTAAAACACATTCAAACAAAGCTTTTTGAATCAAATGAATGTCAAATGCATTCAACAAAGCTAATTGAGTCAAATGAAAGTCAAACACATTCAACAAAGATAATTGAGGTAAAAGAAAGTCAAACACATTCAAACAAAGCTTTTTGAATCAAATGAAAGTCAAATGCATTCAACAAAGCCAATTGAGTCAAATAAAAGTCAAACACATTCAAATAAAGCTTCTTGATTCAAATGAAAGTCAAATGCATTCAACAAAGCTAATTGAGTGAAATGAAAGTCAAATGCATTCAACAAAGCCAATTGAGTCAAATGAAAGTCAAACACATTCAAATAAAGCTTCTTGATTCAAATGAAAGTCAAATGCATTCAACAAAGGTAATTGAGTCAAATGAAAGTCAAACACTTTCAACAAAGCGTTTAGAATCAAATGAAAGTCAAATACATTCAATCAAAGCTTTTTGAATCAAATGTAAGTCAAATGCATTCAACAAAGCTAATTAAGTCAAACGAAAGTCAAACACTTTCAACAAAGCTAACTGAGTCAAATGAAAGTCAAACACTTTCAAACAAAGCTTTTTGATTCAAATGAAAGTCAAATGCATTCAACAAAGCTAAATGATTCAAATGAAAGTGGAACACTTTCAACAAAGCTTTAAGAATCAAATGAAAGTTAAACACATTCAAACAAAGCTTTTTGAATCAAATGAAAATCAAATGAATTCTACATAGCTAATGAGTCAAATGAAAGTCAAACACTTTCGTCAAAGCTTTTAGAATCAAATTAAAGTCAAATATATTCAAACAAAGCTTTTTGAATCAAATGAAAGTCAATTGCATTCAACAATGCTAATTGAGTCAAATGAAGATCAAACACATTCAACGAAGCTAATTGAGTCAAATGAAAGTCAAACACATTCAAACAAAGCTTTTTGAATCAAATGAAAGTCAAATGCATTTAACAAAGCTAATTGAGTCAAATGAAAGTCAAACACTTTCAACAAAGCTAATTGAGTCAAATGAAAGTCAAACACATTCAAACAAAGCTTTTTGATTCTAATGAAAGTCAAATGCATTAAACAATGCTAATTGAGTTAAATGAAAGTCAAAAACTTTCAAAAGCTTTTAGAATCAAACGAAAATCAAATGAATTCAACAAAGCTAATTGAGTCAAATGAAAGTCAAACACTTTCATCAAAGCTTTTAGAGTAAAATGAAAGTCAAATACATTCAAACAAAGCTTTTCAAATCAAATCGAAGTCAATTGCATTCCACAATGCTAATTGAGTCAAATGAAAGTCAAACACATTCAACGAAGCTAATTGAGTCAAATAAAAGTCAAACACATTCAAACAAAGCTTTTTGAATCAAATGAAAGTTAAATGAATTCAACAAAGCCAATTGAGTCAAATGAATGTTAAACACAGTCAAATAAAGCTTCTTGATTCAAATGAAACTCAAATGCATTCAACAAAGCTAATTGCGTCAAATGAAAGTTAAACACATTCAAACAAAGCTTTTTGAATTAAATGAAAGTCAAATGCATTCAACAAAGCTAATTGAATCAAATGAAAGTCAAATGCATTCAACAAAGCTAATTGAGTTAATGAAAGTCAAACACATTCAACAAAGCTAATAAAGGTAAAACAAAGCCAAACACATTCAAACAAAGCTTTTTGAATCAAATGAAAGTCAAATGCATTCAACAAAGCCAATTGAGTCAAATGAAAGTCAAACACATTCAAATAAAGGTTCTTGATTCAAATGAAAGTCAAATGCATTCAACAAAGCTAATTGAGTGAAATGAAAGTCAAATGCATTCAACAAAGCCAATTGAGTCAAATGAAAGTCAAACACATTCAAATAAAGCTTCTTGATTCAAATGAAAGTCAAATGCATTCAACAAAGCTAATTGAGTCAAATAAAAGTCAAACACTTTCAACAAAGCGTTTAGTATCAAATGAAAGTCAAATACATTCAATCAAAGCTTTTTGAATCAAATGAAAGTCAAATACATTCAACAAAGCTAATTAAGTCAAACGAAAGTCAAACACTTTCAACAAAGCTAACTGAGTCAAATGAAAGTTAAACACATTCAAACAAAGCTTTTTGATTCAAATGAAAGTCAAACGCATTCAACAAAGCTAATTGAATCAAATGAAAGTCAAACACTTTCAACAAAGCGTTTAGAATCAAATGAAAGTCAATTGCATTCCACAATGCTAATTGAGTCAAATGAAAGTCAAACACATTCAACAAAGCTAATTGAGTCAAAATAAAGTCAAACACATTCAAACAAAGCTTTTTGAATCAAATGAAAGTAAAATACATTCAACAAAGCTAATTGAGTCAAATGAAAGTCAAACACTTTCAACAAAGCTAATTGAGTCAAATGAAAGTCAAACACATTCAAACAAAGCTAATTGAGTCAAATGAAAGTCAAACCCTTTCAACAAAGCTAATTGAGTCAAATGAAAGTCAAACACTTTCAACAAAGCTTTTAGAATCAAATGAAAGTCAAACACATTCTAACAAAGCTTTTTGAATCAAATGAAAATCAAATGAATTCAACAAAGCTAATTGAGTCAAATAAAAGTCAAACACTTTCATCAAAGCTTTTAGAATCAAATGAAAATCAAATACATTCCAACAAAGCTTTTTGAATCAAATGAAAGTGAATTGCATTCCACAATGCTAATTGAGTCAAATGAAAGTCAAACACATTCAAACAAAGCTTTTTGAATCAAATGAAATTCAAATGCATTCAACAAAGCCAATTGAGTCAAATGAAAGTCAAACACATTCAAACATAGCTTCTTGATTCAAATAAAAGTCAAATGCAATCAACAAAGCTAATTGAGTCAAATGAAAGTCAAACACTTTCAACAAAGCTTTTAGAATCAAATGAAAGTAAAACACATTCAAACAAAGCTTTTTGAATCAAATGAATGTCAAATGCATTCAACAAAGCTAATTGAGTCAAATGAAAGTGAAACACATTCAACAAAGCTAAGTAAAGTAAAAGAAAGTCAAACACATTCAAACAAAGCTTTTTGAATCAAATGAAAGTCAAATGCATTCAACAAAGCCAATTGAGTCAAATGAAAGTCAAACACATTCAAATAAAGCTTCTTGATTCAAATGAAAGTCAAATGCATTCAACAAAGCTAATGGAGTGAAATGAAAGTCAAATGCATTCAACAAAGCCAATTGAGTCAAATGAAAGTCAAACACATTCAAATAAAGATTCTTGATTCAAACGAAAGTCAAATGCATTCAACAAAGCTAATTGAGTCAAATGAAAGTCAAACACTTTCAACAACGCGTTTAGAATCAAATTAAAGTCAAATATATTCAAACAAAGCTTTTTGAATCAAATGAAAGTCAATTGCATTCCACAATGCTAATTGAGTCAAATGAAGGTCAAACACATTCAACGAAGCTAACTGAGTCAAATGAAAGTCAAACATATTCAAACAAAGCTTTTTGAATCAAATGAAAGTAAAATGCATTCAACAAAGCTAATTGAGTCAAATGAAAGTCAAACACTTTCAACAAAGCTAATTGAGTCAAATGAAAGTCAAACACATTTTAACAAAGCTAATAGAGTCAAATGAAAGTCAAACACTTTCAACAAAGCTAATTGAGTCAAATGAAAGTCAAACACTTTCAACAAAGCTTTTAGAATCAAATGAAAGTCAAACACATACTAACAAAGCTTTTTGAATCAAATGAAAATCAAATGAAATTCAAATGCATTCAACAAAGCCAATTGAGTCAAATGAAAGTCAAACACATTCAAACATAGCTTCTTGATTCAAATAAAAGTCAAATGCATTCAACAAAGCTAATTGAGTCAAATGAAAGTCAAACACTTTCAACAAAGCTTTTAGAATCAAATTGATTTGGGTAAAAATACCCAAGGCCAGTTGGCCCACTCAGAGTCCGCCACGTGTCACTGAAAGGGGCGCCGCCATGGACCAATCAGGGAAAGACACGTGGCAGACAGATAAAAGGATCTGGGATTGGCGGCTTTTAGGCCCAAATCCTGAGGTCTGCTAAGCTGCACGAAACCCTAGTAAGTGCACGTTTTTCGAGAAGCCTATAAGTAGGGGTTGACCTCCTCATTTAAGGGGTTCGGATACACACACACCTTTTTTACCCGTTGACGTTGACATTGACGTTTTACACTTTATACTCAGTGATTACCAATCATTGTTAGAACTGTCACCCCCAAGGGTACAGTACACTTGAGCTCGGAATCCGAGCAGACATCCTTTACGTTCCGCACCTTATTCTTCGAACTTTGACTAACTTAAGCTTCGGAGGCGGACCACCGACCATTCGGTGCTCCGTTGTTTTGCAGGTACAGGCATCCAAGTGAGCGACCAGTCTTAGTGTTGTAACTCTCCCGAGGGACTCAAAAAACCCCGAAACATTTGGCGCCGTCTGTGGGGAGAGTACCTCTAAGATGGTCACTTCGGAAACTGTACCAATTGATGTAACCAATCGGCCTCCGGAAACCAATCGGCCTCCGGAGACCAAACAGCTACCAGAGACCAATCGGTCCCTGGACGAAGTGTTGGTCCAGACGGACCATGATTCAGGTGACGACGGTGACGTCGAAACTTATACTGCTAGAGATGGGTCTCTCATCTCCAGGCGCATCCGCAGCAAAGAAAAGCGGGAACGCCCTCACTCTCAGAATGCTCCGGGCAAACCAGTCGGACATTCAAAAAAGCCGTCTGATTCTACCCATGCGGAAGGGTCAGACCCAGTAACTAGAGATGAGCTCATGAAGCTTGTGAGCACTCTCCGTGGTGAGATAAAACAACTCACCAACAAGAAGTCGGCTACTCCTTCCAAGGAGCAGTCGGCCAAGAAGTCAGCCCAATTGGGCAAGCACAAGTCGATCAGGGACCGACAGCCGACTCCTCATCCCAAGGACACGGCTCGGCCTCAGTTTGACCTTTCGAGACTCCGTTTCCCAGAAACAGTTGCAAGAAAAGCCATTCGGCATGTTCAGACGGATGGTAACAAGAAAACATTCTCTGATGCTCGGCATTACATCGAGCAGAAAAGAAATGAGCTTTCAGAGTCGGCCTCAACATCGACTTATCACGAAAGCACTCAGCATACCTCATTAAGGTATTCACAATCTGTGCATGAGACTCCAATAAGCAGCCCCCTGGTTCAAGTTGGACCTCATGTCATCCAGCCGGCCCAGTACATGGCTCAGCCAATGTACCAATCGCCAGCTCAACCATACATTCGGCCTGCCTTTTATGGAGGACAGGCGGCATGCGGCTATCAGCCCATGGACTGGCAGCTTAGGCTGCAACTTCTTGGAGTCCAACCCACTGCTTTCTCCAAGGAAATTACCGACGCCGAACAGCCAGCCAAGGTTAAAAATGTGTTGGTAGGAGCCTATGATGGGACCACCAACCCTGAAGACCACCTGCTAGCATACACCCACCTCATGTATTTACAAGGGTTGGATGATGCCGCATGGTGTCGCTGCTTTCCAGCCACCCTGAAGGGTATAGCCTAGCAGTGGTTCGGCAACTTGCCGGCTGGTTGCGTCAATAGCTTCAAGACGCTTGCGTTCTTGTTTGCTTCCAACTTCTCCATGAATATCCCTGCCAAAAAGACAAGCCTTGATCTTGGCAATGTACAGCAGGGAGATAGAGAAGGTTTGCGTTCCTATGTCAGGCGGTTCAATTTGGTACGAATTCAGATCCATGGACTATCTGACGAGGTCGCCTTCATAGACTTTTTCAAGGGTCTGAAGGACGGTTCTACTTTCTAGTATGAACTGGTCCGAAAGCAAATTTTCACTCTGCAGGGAGCACTATAAGAGGCGGAAGCCTATATACAGGCAACCGAACTCTGCTCCTCCACCAAGCAGTCGGACTCTAAGAAGTTCGATCGACAGCAGGAGAGTCGGCCTGCTCAGTCGGCTCCCAAGACAGAAGAAAGCAAAAAGAAAAAACAAGTCTGGGTCGTTGATAACTCTGATCAGCCGGCCCAGAAGAAAAAGAAAGAGTGGAAACCGTATGTTCCAAGGTACGAATTCCACAAAGACTGTTGTTCCGTCTTCATGGAAATAAAGGACCGGCTGACTTTTGAGAAGCCGACTCCAATGAGTGGTTCCGTTGAACATCGGAACAAAAATAAACACTGCCATTTTCATGAGGACATCGGCCATGACACCAACGACTGTTTCGCTCTCAAACGAGAACTTGACCGTCTGGCCGACAAAGGACAACTAATGTCCTATGTGAAGTCCAAAGTGACTTCAAAGGCGAAGCAGGGGCAGTCCAAAAAGACAGCTCCCCAGCCGATTGTTAGTACCGACACCGATGAAGAATCCGGTATAAACTATAGCAGGCGGATTCGCCGGGGGTGGCCCGACCATTCGGGGCACAAAGGATCATCTGAAAAAGATGATCCATTCTGTTGAAGAGGGAGAGGCGGCAGGAACATCCGCCTTCCCTGAAGTCATCATCACCGAAAAGGACAGAGGCAAAGTCCGTCGGCCGCATGATGACCCTGTGGTCATTGAATGTAAAGTGGCCAACCAACTGGTTGGTCGAATATTGATCGACACATGCAGTTCCTCTGACCTCATCAGCCTCAAATGCTTGTCAAATCTCAAGTACAAGCCGGACAGTATGATGGAGGTTTCTCACACCCTTGTAGGGTTTGGGGGAGGACTTGTACACCCGGTCGGCCGAATAGATCTGCCCATCCGGCTGGGGCAAAAAGGAAACAGTCGGCATATGACCATCCGGTTCCTCGTGGTTGAAGAGCTTTCTGCCTACAACCTCATCTTTGGTCGACCTACTCTTAACGAATGCAAAGCCGTCATCATCCCTGCTCTCATGCTTGTAAAGTATGAAAGGGATGATGGCACAGTCGGTTCCCTTAATGGGGACCAAAAAACAGCCCGGGAATGTTATCTCTCGGACATTAAGCCCGCGGTCGCGGCAACCTTCCGGGGCAAACAAACAGTCGACCTTGATGATATCAGGGAAGACAAGGCGGCCCCACCAGCTGAGAAAAAGAGGAAAATGGCTCAGCTGGTGGCGGTCAAAAAAGAAAGGCAATAGCAGTCACTGACTGGGGAACGGCCGGATGATCTCCGTCCCCAGCCGGCTGGTGAACACATCGATATCCCCCTGGACGACGCTCGGCCAGAGCGGACTGTTAAAGTAGGGACGATTGCTTTTGCCAAGCTAGGTAACAGTTTGCACCAGCTCCTGAGAGAATTCAAAGACATCTTTGCCTTTGAAGTAGAAGAGATGCCTGGCATAAGCCCGGATCTTGCTGTTCACAAACTCTCCGTGGATCCCAAAAAGAAGCCCATGCGGCAAAAGAAAAGAAATCACGGCGAAGAAAGAAGTCAGGCGGCAGCCGCTGAAGTTCAAAAGCTGTTGAATGCTAAGTTCATTCGGCCATGCAATTTCCCTGATTGGGTAGCCAACGTTGTGTTGGTAAAAAAGCCGAATGGTACTTGGCGAATGTGTGTTGACTACACCGATTTGAGCAAGGCATGTCCGAAGGATAGTTATCCATTGCCAAAAATCGACAGTCTGGTCGATTCAACAGCCGGCCATGCCCTGATGAGCTTTATGGACGCCTATTCAGGCTTCCACCAGATACCCTTGTGGAAAAAAGATCAAGAGAAGACTGCTTTTGTCACTGATCAGGGGTTGTTTTGTTATACAGTGATGCCGTTTGGTTTGAAGAATGCGCCTGCTACCTTCCAACGAATGATTAACATAGTTTTCATTCGTCAGATTGGGAGAAATGTGGAAGCATACATTGACGACATGATAGTCAAATCCAAACTTCAGGCGGATCACCTTGCTGATCTCCGAGAAACATTCGCCACACTCAGGCGGCACAAGGTCATGCTAAATCCAAAAAAGTGCGTCTTTGGTGTTGAGTCTGGGAAGTTTCTCGGATTCCTGATTGATCAAAGAGGAATAGAGGCCAACCCGGAGAAAATACAGGCGGTCATCGACATGCAGTCGCCCCGTACTGTGAAAGAGGTTCAAAAGCTTACAGGTTGTCTGGCGGCCTTGGGGAGATTCCTCAGTCGGTCAGGCGATAAGTGTCTCTACTTTTTCCAAGCAATCAGGAAGAAGACTAACTTTGAATGGGGTGATGATGCAGAGGCGGCCTTCCAAAAGTTAAAAACTCACCTACACTCTTTGCCAAGGCTGGTTAGCCCTTTGCCCAAAGAGACGCTCTTCATGTATCTGGCTGTCTCCGATCATGCCCTCAGCGCTGTTCTCTTAGCTGAAAGAGACGGCACTCAGCTCCCGGTCTATTTCATCAGTCATGTTCTCAGGAACGCTGAGCTTCGGTATCCCATGGTTGAAAAGTGTGGTCTTGCTCTCTACATGGCCATCAAAAAGTTGAAACCTTACTTCTTGGCACATGCGGTAGTGGTCTATACTGACCAACCGATCAAGCGGCCTCTGACAACCTTGGAGTCTTCTGGCCGAATGCTCAAATGGGCAATTGAAATGCAAGGACTGGAAATCACTTACGAACCCAGAAAAGCAATAAAGGGGCAAGCATTCGCCGATTTTATTGTAGAAATGACAAGGCCGGTTGCTCCGGATGATACTAGTCAGGTTTGGAAAGTGTATGTGGACGGGAGCTCCACTGTGAACGGCTGTGGTGCAGGGATTATCTGTCAGTCTCCTGAAGGGGACAAATATGAATATGCACTACGCTTCAAGTTCCAGGTCTCTAATAATGAGGCCGAATATGAAGCCCTGCTTGCTGGCATTCGGTACTGTAAGGCAGCAGGGGCAAAGAAGGTTGACGCCTGCTCAGATTCTCAACTGGTCGTACTCCAAGTCAATGGAACGTACGAGGCCACACATCCGGCCATGATAAAATACCTGCAGGCGGTCAAGACTGAAGTTGGGACACTAGAAGAGTTTACTCTAAGTCAGGTGCCCAGGTCTTCCAACAATCAGGCGGATGCTCTGTCCAAATTGGCATCATCCGCCTCTTGTGAAACACCTCGGTCAGTCTTCTGGGAAGTCATGGAAAAGAGGAGTATCTCTGAAGAAGACCCCATTGGAGTTCTTGATCGAAGCACAACCTGGATGGACAGCATCCGGACTTACCTTACAGACGGTACGCTTCCTGATTCACCACAGGAGGCGGCTGTTTTGAAAAAACGAGCGGCTAACTTCGAGTTACGACAAGGAGAACTCTTCAGGGCTGGTTTTCTGAAGCCTCTGCTGAAGTGTGTTACCCCTGAGAAGGGTAAGGAAGTCCTCGAAGAGTTTCATGCAGGATTCTGGGCCTCTCATATAGGGGGCAGATCCCTTGCAGCCAAAGCCAGGCGGCTTTACTTCTGGCCTACACTGGAGTCGGATGCAATGGAATTGGTGAAAAAATGCGACAAGTGTCAGAAATTTGGCAAGCTCATTCATCGTCCGGCTACCGACCTGTCGGCCATCCACAGCCCAATACCCTTTGCCAAATGGGGCATGGACATTCTTGGGCCCTATACAGCCGCACCAGGCGGCAGGCGCTACATACTGGTGACTGTTGACTACTTTACTAAATGGGTAGAGGCGTAGGCAGTCAAAAACATTAAGACTAAAGATGTCATTTCCTTCATTTGGAAAAACATAATCACTCGGTTTGGGGTGCCCATGTCCATGGTGTTTGACAATGGTCCTCAATTCGAAACGCCTCAGCTCAAGGTTTGGCTGAGAGACCAAGGGATCTCCAGTTTCTTCGCATCAGTCGGCCGTCCCCAAGCAAACGCCCAGGTTGAGGCTTTTAACAAGTTAATCTCGGATGGGATTAAAAAGAAAATTGAGCGAACAGGTGGCCTTTGGGCGGATGAACTACCACACGTCCTCTGGTCCATCAGGACGACTGCTAAAGGGGCAACTGGAGAAACCCCATTTCTTATGGTGTATGGTGCGGAAGCTGTTTTGCCCATTGAGCACTATGAGCCGACTCTTCGAATCATGTTGTATGATGAGGAGGCGAATTGGGAGGCCATGCGTCTAGCATTGGACTCACTACCAGAGCGCAGGGGCAATGCTGCCCTGCGCCATGAGATATACCGTCTGAGAATGACTCGGGCTTACAACAAAAGAGTACACAAGCGTCCTCTCAAAGTGGGGGACTTTGTGCTACGAAAAATGGAAGTAGTCGGTAGGGCGAATGAGCAGGGAAAGCTAACCCCAAATTGGGAAGGCCCCTACCGAATCTACGAAGAAATAAGAGACGGCACCTACCGCCTGGAAGAACCAGACGGCAGGCGGCTGCCCAGAACTTGGAATGTAGACAACTTGAAAAAGTACTACTTCTAAGTACGAGTGTAAATACTCCAAATTTTGTTATCTATAAATTATTAATGAGAAGGTACTTCCCTTTTTCAAATTTGTTATTTTCATCACCGCCTGTACCGGTTACAGACGGCCATATATTTGTAAGGTGATTGTCTCAACAGCAGACGTCCCAACCAATTGAAGGATCCGATTGTTCTGAACAGTCGTTCCTATGAAAAACTTTGTTAAGTTTATACTTAATAAAGAATGAGGCCTAAGGCCAGATAAAAAGAGACCGAATGGTCACAGTCTACTCCAACATGAGTCAGATAACCGGCGACGTCCATTCGGGCGAATTCGTCGAGGAGAGCATCTCCCATTTGGGAGGCACATTTCTCTACTAAAACATCAAACAGCCCTACCGAATGCTGAGGCAGCACTCGCAGTTGTTTGACTTAATCTAAACATGAAATCTAAAAAGCATAAGTTTTCCAACTGTTCTAGTACGAATGGAAAACAGCTACTGTTTCGTGATTAGAGGCTAACGAGGCCAATGGCCGGATAATGAACTAAGTTGGATACTTAGTAGATAAACTAACGTCCCAGTGACGTGAGGCCAATGGCCGGATATTATTACCGAAAGGTCACAGTCTGCTCCAACATGAGTATGGCCGTCTGCTCCAACATGAGTCAGATAACCGGCGACGTCCATTCGGGCGAATTCGTCGAGGAGGGCATCTCCCATTTGGGTGGTACATTGCTCTACGAATATATCAAGCGGCCCTACCGAATGCTATGATAGCACTCGCAGTCGTTTGTTTTAATCGAAAGTGGAATCTAAAAGGCCAAAATTTTCTATCTGTTCAAACACAGTTCAGAAATGGTCACTGTTTAATAAGTAGAGGCTAACTGAGGCATCAAGCCGGATGCGCCTGTTTTAGCTCAAGGGTAAAACAGGCGGAACGATTTAATAAAATCCGTTAAGCTAATTACTTGGCCACTATTTGAGGCTATTAGCCGGATGCCGCCTGATCCTACCCTATGGGGCAAGACAGGCGGATGAATTGTTTTAAACGATAAAAAGTTAAGTCCCAAGACTTACCACTTTAATCTCAATGAGGCCAATGGCCGGATGCGCCTGCTTTTGCCTATGGGGCAGAACAGGCAGGGATTTTTCCTTAGCAAATCAGCTAAGTTGGAAATTTGAGTTCTGTTCAGCCAAATGGCCGAATGAACACTTACTGTTGCTCAACTCTGGATGGACGTCTGCCGCGTGGTTTGGGGCAATCACCATAGTGATTGATTGACTTAGAAACCATAAATACTCTTCTAAGTATCAATAATTTCCAAGTCAATCAATCTCATAAACCGAAACCACTCGACATCCGTCCAGGGGCAATAACATTCGCATGATATACAGGTTATAATACTTGGTAAAAAAAAAAAAAAAAAAAAAAAAAGAATCAAGTGTTAGAAACATGAGACATGTGAAGACAAGAAAAATAACATGTGGCATACTAAACAGACTGCCGACTACCTCTCGGCATCTCAGTGCTTAGCCCACAAGCGGCCAAGAATGTCCCTTCCTCAAACCATTTGTACAAAGGGAGATAGCTTTGGGGGGTGACTATTTTGTCCCCCTCATCATTCGTCCTCACGGACACGGTAAACAAACCCGCATCCATGATCTCCTCCTTTGCTCGTCTAGGAAGAGCTGGCAATGCACTCTTGCCTGCTAGGAGAGGTGGATCCTTGTTCCACCTGTTATACTTTTGGTTCAGGCGGCAGTCGGCAGCTTTGACTATAAAGAACTTAGTTCTCCAGTCTTTCCACTTGTTCTCTTTGCCGACAGCCATCATGTACCCCTTGCAAGTAGTCAAGGTGTACCAGCCCTCGCCACCCCTAGCAGGCGCCCTGCTAAGATAATGCATATGGGCGAATGCTTCAAAGCTCGCCTCTACCTCCAGCATCTCACAGGCGGCAACGTACCCCAGAATGTTTATCCAGGAATCGGGTACAAGTTGCCAGATACCAAATTGGTATCCATCCAAAATTCTCTCCACAGCCGGATGGAGAGGGAAGTGCAAGCCAGCCTGAAAGGCCGCCTCAAAACAACCGAATGCTCGGTCTTGGTAGCTGGCCATGCTCGGCCATGTAATAGTGTCCTCCTTGTTAGGGACACATAAAGTGAAGCCATGGCCCAGCACAACCTTGCGTCTAAAATTTGCAAGGCCGTTTGCCATGGTGTTCCGCCTGCTCTGCGGAACATGATGATAATAGGGGGCTTTCTCCAACCGCCTGGAAGCGCTCGGCTCGGCCCAAGATTCCCCCTTCTCAGCTGTCAGGGATTCCCTGGCATCATTTAATTTTGACCTTGCCTCCCCTGAAGAGGCAGGAGCGTTATCTGAAGAAGATGACGAGGCCGACCCGTCATCAGAATTGTCATCAGAGCTAAGGGACTGCCAAATAGGGCCGGCAGGGTCCTCCCTTAGACTCTCTTCCGGCGCCTGTCCAGAAGGCCCGGCTGCATAAGTTTCATCCGCCTCCTCCAGTATCCTATCACTAGGAGTACCGCTTGAAGTGGACGAATGGTAGTAGGTGGGGGTAGGGGGAAGATAAGAAGGGCTATCAGGGTGTTCTGACACCTCACTTCGAGGCACCCTCATGAAGCCGTCAGAATAAAGAGTTGATCCGTCCGACGGGAAAAAAGATCTGTCAGAGTCGGATAAATCTAGCTGTTCTTTTTGTTCTGGCCATTGTGTCCTGCACAGACACGAAACCAGTCGGATTCGGAGAAGTTCGCAAAGTACAGTCGCTGGCCAAGCAGTCGGCACTGCAAGTTCTAGATTCAGCCGTCCCCGGTGACTGGCTGATCACTATCCTATACTGTGCCGCATGCGATTGGGAAACCATTTTTTCGACAACAAAGAAAAAATGAAAAATAAAAGAAGAAACAGGCGTTACCTTTAGAAGAAGGGTAAGAGACGCTTGGTCGACTGAAGAACGGTCGGACAAGTAGGCCGAGTGTCGGATGCTTGAAAGATGAATACTTGGGGAATTTTGAGATTCTTAAAGTCAAAAGTCAGAGATTCTCCAAAGATTCGCAACGGTGTAACAATTCCAGGGGGGTGAAAACTTTCTATTTATAGAAGGGTTAAAAACCCTAAAATTTTCCCTCCTCAGTAATTTTTTGAATCCGACCAGCCGGATGCTGACACCTGTCACAGGCAGCACGTGGCAAGCTCGTGTTACCTGTGAGGGGCAAATGATTTGGGTAAAAATACCCAAGGCCAGTTGGCCCACTCAGAGTCCGCCACGTGTCACTGAAAGGGGCGCCGCCATGGACCAATCAGGGAAAGACACGTGGCAGACAGATAAAAGGATCTGGGATTGGCGGCTTTTAGGCCCAAATCCCGAGGTCTGCTAAGCTGCACGAAACCCTAGTAAGTGCACGTTTTACGAGAAGCCTATAAGTAGGGGTTGACCTCCTCATTTAAGGGGTTCGGATACACACACACACCTTTTTTACCCGTTGACGTTGACATTGACGTTTTACACTTTATACTCAGTGATTACCAATCATTGTTAGAACTGTCACCCCAAAGGATACAGTACACTTGAGCTCGGAATCCGAGCAGATATCCTTTACGTTCCGCACCTTATTCTTCGAACTTTGACTAACTTAAGCTTCGGAGGCGGACCACCGACCATTCGGTGCTCCGTTGTTTTGCAGGTACAGGCATCCAAGTGAGCGACCAGTCTTAGTGTTGTAACTCTCCCGAGGGACTCAAAAAACCCCGAAACACAAATGAAAGTAAAACACATTCAAACAAAGCTTTTTGAATCAAATGAATGTCAAATGCATTCAACAAATCTAATTGAGTCAAATGAAAGTCAAACACATTCAACAAAGCTAAATGAGGTAAAAGAAAGTCAAACACATTCAAACAAAGCTTTTTGAATCAAATGAAAGTCAAATGCATTCAACAAAGCCAATTGAGTCAAATGAAAGTCAAACACATTCGAATAAAGCTTCTTGATTCAAATGAAAGTCAAATGCATTGAACAAAGCTAATTGAGTGAAATGAAAGTCAAATGCATTCAACAAAGCCAATTGAGTCAAATGAAAGTCAAACACATTCAAATAAAGCTTTTTGATTCAAATGAAAGTCAAATGCATTCAACAAAGCTAATTGAGTCAAATGAAAGTCAAACACTTTCAACAAAGCGTTTAGAATCAAATGAAAGTCAAATACATTCAATCAAAGCTTTTTGAATCAAATGTAAGTCAAATGCATTCAACAAAGCTAATTAAGTCAAACGAAAGTCAAACACTTTCAACAAAGCTAACTGAGTCAAATGAAAGTCAAACACATTCAAACAAAGCTTTTTGATTCAAATGAAAGTCAAATGCATTCAACAAAGCTAATTGATTCAAATGAAAGTCGAACACTTTCAACAAAACTTTTAGAATCAAATGAAAGTCAAACACATTCAAACAAAGCTTTTTGAATCAAATGAAAATCAAATGAATTCTACAAAGCTAATGAGTCAAATGAAAGTCAAACACTTTCGTCAAAGCTTTTAGAATCAAATTAAAGTCAAATATATTCTAACAAAGCTTTTTGAATCAAATGAAAGTAAATTGCATTCAACAATGCTAATTGAGTCAAATGAAGATCAAACACATTCAACGAAGCTAATTGAGTCAAATGAAAGTCAAACACATTCAAACAAAGCTTTTTGAATCAAATGAAAGTCAAATGCATTTAACAAAGCTAATTGAGTCAAATGAAAGTCAAACACTTTCAACAAAGCTAATTGAGTCAAATGAAAGTCAAACACATTCAAACAAAGCTTTTTGATTCTAATGAAAGTCAAATGCATTAAACAATGCTAATTGAGTTAAATGAAAGTCAAAAACTTTCAACAAAGCTTTTAGAATCAAACTAAAATCAAATGAATTCAACAAAGCTAGTTGAGTCAAATGAAAGTCAAACACTTTCATCAAAGCTTTTAGAATAAAATGAAAGTCAAATACATTCAAACAAAGCTTTTTGAATCAAATCGAAGTCAATTGCATTCCACAATGCTAATTGAGTCAAATGAAAGTCAAACACATTCAACGAAGCTAATTGAGTCAAATAAAAGTCAAACACATTCAAACAAAGCTTTTTGAATCAAATGAAAGTTAAATGCATTCAACAAAGCCAATTGAGTCAAATGAAAGTCAAACACATTCAAATAAAGCTTCTTGATTCAAATGAAACTCAAATGCATTCAACAAAGCTAATTGCGTCAAATGAAAGTTAAACACATTCAAACAAAGCTTTTTGAATCAAATGAAAGTCAAATGCATTCAACAAAGCTAATTGAATCAAATGAAAGTCAAACACTTTCAACAAAGCGTTTAGAATCAAATGAAAGTCAATTGCATTCCACAATGCTAATTGATTCAAATGAAAGTCAAACACATTCAACAAAGCTAAGTAAAGTAAAAGAAAGTCAAACACATTCAAACAAAGCTTTTTGAATCAAATGAAAGTCAAATGCATTCAACAAAGCCAATTGAGTCAAATGAAAGTCAAACACATTCAAATAAAGCTTCTTGATTCAAATGAAAGTCAAATGCATTCAACAAAGCTAATGGAGTGAAATGAAAGTTGCTTTGGGGTTTTTTGTCCCTCGGGAGAGTTACAACTCGAAGACTGGTCCTGCTGGCTCTGTACCTGCAAAATCAACGGAGACACCAGTTTGGTGGTGCTCCGCCTCCAACGCTCAAGTTAGTAACTTGAAGGAGAGTAAAAGGTGCGGAAATTAAGGTGGGGATCTGCTTGGATTCCAAGCTCGGTTGTCTCTATCAAAGGGACAGTTTTTCGTGAATGAATTAACCTTGTATCAAAAAGGACCTGCCCTCCAAAAGAGGGAAATCTCCCTATTTATAGGGTCCTTGGGAATTGTGCCCCTGATTAGGGTATCGAACCCTAATCATTGGTGGGCTGCGCCGTTTTACGGCTTTCTCGGGATTTGGGCCTGAAGACCGACATTTTCCCAAATATCTGGGATGACACGTGTCGAGCGGGGATAGGTCCACTTTGGACTATTCTTGGGCTGACACGTGTCGCCCTCTGATTAGGCCACATGGCGGGGTAAAATTACCCTAAACATTTGCCCCTCACAGATGTGACGTGGCACGCCGCGTGGCATCTGTGACACGTGTCACTCGATGAATGGTGGTAATTTTACCGCCAAAATTTACTGTTCACCTTCTGGGTAAATTACGGGAATACCCTTCATTTACCCTCTTTATATAGCCGTTTTACCCTCATAATTTTGCTACGCCTTGCAAAAGTTTCAGAGTTAACTTAGAATCTTGAAAGAGAGAACAGAAGTCATCCGTCTGAGTCAGGGGCAAATTCGAAGAAACTCAGCCGCACCAACACAGGCGGAACCGTCTACCTTCAGATATCAAATCTAAAGGTACCGTCTCTGACTCTTTCAGCTCTTTTTTCATTTTTCCGTTTGTATATATTCCTTGCAATAAATGGATTCATCACCAACACACACGGCACAACCTAGGGTAGAATCCAGCCGTTCACCAGGGACGGCTGAGTCTAGGACTGGTAGTGCCGTCTCTGGGTGTTGGGACCACCCTCATGCTTGGATTCCGACCATCTGCGCGTCTGTGCAGGACACAATGGCTCGGATTAAGCAGACGGCACGAGATCCGAATTACAGAAGCGATGACTCAGGCGATCAAACGTCTGAGGGGGAGACGTCTGGCTCTGGACACCAGCCGGCTCCGGAGAGATCCCCTCCGCGTGGCCCCCCAACTCCTCCTGATTCCTTTTTGTAGGAGTGTGACCAAAGCGGGGAAGAGGACAATAACCAAGGCGGTGAGGAGGCCGCCTCAGCTTCTATTTCTTTGTCAGGGGAGGAGACGAGAGATATTCTTAACGTCTCCTCTTCTGAAAGCAGTGATGATCTTCCCCCGCTTGACGATAGTGAGGAAGAAGAGAGGAAGACGTGGAAAGAGAAAGATGACCCCTTTAGAATCCACGTCTCCTCAAAAGACATTGACCTTATGGAGAAGGGTCTCAAAATTTTCTTGAAAGCCCACCCAATGGGAGACGGGTGGAAAATAAGGGTGCCTCCCCCAGACGGCACCATTTCCTGGGAAGACTCTGAACGCAATGCAAACGGCTACTTCGGCTGTTACGAAGCGACGTTCAAGGCGGGTCTTCGCTTCCCCCTTCACCAGGCGGTGAAGGCAATCTTGAGAGGCTATGGCCTCGGAGTCTGGCAACTTACCCCCAACTCTTGGGCAAATATTCTGGGGTATGTTGCCGCCTGCGAATTCCAAGGGGTTCACCCCGGCTGGGAAGCATTCGCCAAGATGCACTATCTCAGTCGCAACCTAGGCGGGTATAGAGCGTGGTACACTCTGACCACGTTTCCCCAATACATGATGACCTTGGATAAGGTCTCCAAATTTGACGGCTGGAAGCACAGGTTCTACCTGTGCACGGCTCCTACCAGGCGGGAGAACTATGAGCTCCGCCTGTACAATAAGAAGCCCGATCTTATGGGTCGGAAGTGCTGTCTTCCACGAATCCCGGATGAGGATTTTGAAAAGATAATTGAGGCTGATCTCTTTGGCCTCACAGACGCAACCCTGTCAACCGGGGAAATAATAAAAGTTCCGAAGAACTGGATCCCCAAGAGCGCCTGGCTAAGGGACGAGTGCTTCCTAGCCGCCTGCTGGCTAGGGCACATGTTTGATAGACGTATGCGCCTGACTCACTTCCGTCTGTAGTACTTTTGTATCGGAAATGAATTTCTTGATAATGTTCTAACTGCTTTCCCGTCTGATCTTGCAGAAGAAGCATTAAACATGTTTCCTGAAGAGAAGACACCCAGACGGTCTTCAGCGCAGATCCGCCGTGACTTGGCGGAGGCCCAGGCGCGAGACCTCAGGGCCAAGGTAACCGCCTGACCTACTTTGTGAGAACTTTCAAACTTTCCTCATTCCGTCTGCTGACATTAAGTTGTCATTTTTTCAGGGAGGCAAGGTGGACAAGACGTTTGAGAGGAACCTCAAACGGACTAGGGAGGAGACCCCTGTCTCTAACCCCATCAAGTCCTCCAAGAAGGCCGCCTCCTCTGCTACTCCTACTGCCCCGCCTGGGAGGCAAATGAGGATTGGAGGAAGGAAGGAGCAAGTGTCAGGCTCCATTGGCCTTGACATGGCCCACCCTCTTCCTGCAACCGGGGGGCTCTCAACGGCTGCCAGCGGCTCCCGCCTGGCCGGTTCTGCAGGTAAGAACCCCTTTGAATCCCCGCCTGAGCTGGGATGGCCGCTGCGAGTGAAATCACACTCCCAGCAAACGTCATCCTCAGACGGTCGGAACCAGATAGGCGCTGCTTTAGTAACTCAGTCTGATGCTGATTGTGATGCAGATCAATCACCTCGCTGGCCAGACGTCCAGAAGCATGCCAGGGCCATGCTAGACGCTGTAGGCAAACGGGATAAGGATGCTATCCCTGGGATTGAGACGTTCAATCTTGAACGTATCCTATCCCTTCTGGCTGAAGTAATATACTTAACCATTTTCAATAGCTTTTCTGTTTTCTACTCCGCCTGCATCCTTAACCTTGTTTATTTTTGCAGGCCTTGCTGCGGGTAGACGGGCTCAAGCGTCCTTACACCCGCAAACGGGAAGAGGTAAGATGGGCCAAGCAGTCCGCCTCAGTTGCCAATGATGTGTATATGCATTCCTCCATACTTAACGAACTTGAAACTAAAGCAACCCAAATGACACAGGCGGCTAAGATTCAAGAACTGGAGGCAGAGCTGCAGGCGGCCAAGGAGAGGGCTGAGGCTGCAGAGACGGCCCAGAAGCAGGCGGAGGTGGATCTCCCTAAACTTAGGGAGGACCTCCAGAAGGCCCAAGAAAGCCTCCAGGCTCTTCAAGGAGTCTCTTCAGAGAATGCTGATCTGAAGACCAAAGTGGCCAAGATGGAGGAGGCGGCGGCCAAAGCTCAAGAGAACTTTCGAGCAACCCTCCAGGCGGAGCAAAACCGTCTGGTTGCTGAGATGGCCGCCGATAATGAGGCTATGATGAAGATCGCCTGGGATGCCTTGAATCCTGGAAAGGATTATGGCGTCTGGGCCTGGCTCACAAGTATGCAGACGAGGTCGTCTACTTGAGAGAGAAAGGTGAGCCAGAGCCGGAGTCCTTCCTCGCCTGGGCTGAGACGGAACAACCTGAGCCTGAAGATCCAGAGGCTCCAGAGGTTGAAATCATGGAGGATGGCGAGGGGAACCAGGAAGGGCCGCCTGGAGGCCAGTGAATTCAGCGGCTGAGTGCCAATTCTTTTTTACTTTTTTCTGCGGCTGTATGCCAAACAATTTGCTTTTCCGGCCTGCGTGCCGAGTACTCTTGTTTCTTTACCGGCTGGGGAGCCGTGTTTTTTCAAACAATTGATCCATCACAGCCGTTTGGCTGGGTGGACATTTCAATGAATGCACCGACTGAGTCGGTTTTATTACTTTGCGTATGTGTTTGCACTTGAAAATTTTTGCATTTGTAATTTTCTCTGCCTAACTTATCAAAAGTATGCGGCTGACTTACTTATCAAAAGTATGCGGCTGACCTTGCCCCTGGACGGCTGTGTGGTTGGTTTCAAGTGGAGTTGGTTGATTGACTTGGGGACATCTGATGCTGTAAAGAGCATGATACGTCTGTAAGTCAATCAATCACAGTAGTGATTGCCCCAAACCAAGTACACAGCCGTACATTAACAGGCGTTTCAGCGTCTAGCTAGACGGTGTTTTCCGTCTAAGTAGAATTCATATAGCCATTGTACAACTCTTTTGCCCCGAATGAGGATGTGTACAATTTAAAAATAAAAACGCTAAGTAAGAAATGCAGCCGGTCTCCGACTGATGTCCTTAGACATCCGGGTTCCGAAACTTGCTCTTTTTCTTACTGTTCAGGTCAGACGGCTATGGATGGCTGATTCAGCCGTCCATTGGTGGCCGTCTGCATTGATAGGGTAGGGAAGCAAATAGGGCCGCCTGACCCTTCATGGAGCAGGAAGGCAAATGCCGCCTGGGGGCAGGAGGCAAATGGCCGCCTGACCCTTCATGGAGCAGGAAGGCAAAGGCCGCCTGGGGGCAGGAGGCAAATAGCCGCCTGACCCTTCATGGAGCAGGAAGGCAAATGCCGCCTGGGGGCAGGAGGCAAATGGCCGCCCGACCCTTCATGGAGCAGGAAGGCAAAGGCCGCCTGGGGGCAGGAGGCAAATAGCCGCCTGACCCTTCATGGTGCAGGAAGGCAAATGCCGCCTGGAGGCAGGAGGCAAATAGCCGCCTGACCCTTCATGGTGCAGGAAGGCAAATGCCGCCTGGAGGCAGGAGGCAAAGCCGCCTGGAGGCAGGAGGCAAAGCCGCCTGGAGGCAGGAGGCAAAGCCGCCTGGAGGCAGGAGGCAAAGCCGCCTGGGGTGTTTGTAATCCAATTATACTTTCAATGTCCTTCTACCCCATTGGGAGGACTTGTATAATTTCAAAAAGTAATCTAAGTAGGAACTTCAGTCGGTCACCGGCTGATGTCCTTTGGACATCCGGTGGTCGAAACTTGGTCGTTCCTTAGATTGCTCAGGTCAGACGGCTATGGATGGCTGATTCAGCCGTCCAATTGTGGCCGCCTGCATAGGTACGTAGAGTAAGCAGGTTGGCTTCTCTCTGCGACGATTGCACCCGGAGGGGTGTCGCCGGACGCCTTTGTCCATGTTGGGACAGGCGAATTTAGGTCAAAGTAGCCATCCGGCCATTGGCCTCTGGTCTTGTTATAGACCGGCTGTATAGCCACTAAGCGTTTCTGTGCTTAGCTTACTTATCTGGCCATTGGCCTCTTCGTCAATCAGACGTTAATTCAATTTCCAAGTGTCAAACTCAGAAAAACAAACAAGTGACCGTCTGGGTTCAGACGGGTAACAAAACATGATAACAAAAAGGCATTTCTCATTAATGTACTTCTTGTTTACAAAATTTACAGAATCTCAGAAGTAGTATTTTTTCAAATTATCTACATTCCAAGTTCTTGGCAGGCGCCTACCGTCTGGAGTTTCCAGGCGGTAGGTGCCGTCTCTTACTTCTTCATAAATCCGGTAGGGGCCTTCCCAATTAGGGGTTAGCTTTCCAAGCTCATTGGCCCTACCGGTTGCCTCCATTTTCCGTAACACTAGGTCGTCCACTTTCAAAGGACGCCTGTGTACTCTCTTGTTGTAGGCTCTTGTCATTCTCAGACGGTAAATCTCATGACGCAAGGCGGCATTGCCCCTACGTTCTGGAAGTGAATCCAATGCCAGGCGCATTGCCTCCCAGTTTGCCTCTTCATCATATAACATGACTCTGAGAGTCTGCTCATAGTGTTCAATGGGCAAGACGGCTTCAGCACCGTAAACCATGAGAAATGGGGTTTCTCCGGTTGCCCCCTTTGCTGTTGTCCGGATGGCCCATAGGACATGGATTAATTCCTCAGCCCATAAGCCACCGGCTCTTTCAATTTTCTTCTTTATGCCGTCTGAGATCAGCTTGTTGAAGGCTTTTACTTGGCCGTTTGCTTGGGGACGGCCGACTGATGCGAAACAGGTTGAGATCCCTTGATCTCCCAACCAAGTTTTTAGCTGAGACGTCTCAAACTGAGGGCCATTATCAAACACCATGGACATAGGTACTCCATACCGGGTGATGACATTCTTCCAGATGAAGGAAATGACGTCTGATGTCTTGATATTCTTTACCGCCTCAGCCTCTACCCACTTGGTAAAGTAATCCACAACCACCAAGATATAACGCTTACCGCCTGGTGCAGGCGTGTAAGGACCTAAAATGTCCATGCCCCATTTTGCAAACGGGATTGGGCTGTGGATGGCCGTTAGATCAGTAGCCGGACAGTGAATAAGTTTGCCAAATTTCTGGCACTTGTCACATTTTCTCACCAATTCCTTGGCGTCTGCCTCTAGAGTAGGCCAAAAGTATTGCCGTCTGGCTCTGACGGCTAGAGATCTGCCGCCTATGTGGGAGGCGCAGAACCCCGAGTGCAAGTCTTCGAGAACTTCCTTCCCCTTCTCTGGGGTTACACACTTCAATAGAGGCTTAAGAAACCCCGCCTTGAAGAGTTCTCCATTTCTCAACTCAAAGCTTGCGGCTCGCTTTTTCAGAACGGCTGCCTCCTGTGGCGAATCAGGGAGCGTGCCGTCTGAGAGGTATGCCCGGATGCCATCCATCCAGGTGGAGCTTCGGTCTAGGACTCCAATGGGATCTTCAAAGATGCTTCTTTTTTCAAGTACTTCCCAGAAGACTGACCGAGGCGTATCATGGCAGGCGGAAGATGCAAGCTTTGACAGCGCATCCGCCTGGTTATTGTCAGACCTGGGCACTTGATTCAGCCAGAACTCCTCAAGTGACCCAGCCTCTTCTTTGACCGCCTGAAGATATTTGATCATAGCCGGGTGAGTTGCCTCATATGTTCCCTGATATTGGCTAACGACCAACTGCGAATCTGAGTAGGCGTCAATTTTTGTTGCCCCTGCCGCCTTACACATACGGATTCTGGCTAGCAGGGCTTCGTATTCCGCCTCATTGTTTGAGGCCTGAAAATTGAACCGTAGTGCATACTCATATCTGTCCCCTTCAGGAGACTCATAAATTACGCCTGCACCACAGCCGTTCTTTGTAGAACTCCCGTCTACATACACTTTCCAAACCAGATCAAGATTATCCGGAGCCACCGGACGGGTCATTTCCACAATGAAGTCGGCAAACGCCTGACCTTTCACAGCCTTTCTTGGTTCGTAAGTGATTTCAAGACTTTGCATTTCAATAGCCCATTTCAACATTCTGCCGGATGAGTCCAAGGTAGACATTGGCCGCTTGAGTGGCTGGTCGGTGTAAATCACCACCGGATGAGCCAGAAAGTAAGGCTTCAATTTTTTGAATGCCATGTACAGAGCAAGGCCAAATTTCTCAACCATGGGGTACCGGAGCTCAGCATTTTTAAGAACATGGCTAATGAAGTATACCGGGAGCTGGACGCCGTCTCGCTCAGCAAGGAGAACGGCACTGAGAGCATGATCTGAGACGGCCAAATACATATACAACGTCTCCCTAGGTAGAGGACTGACCAACCTAGGCAGAGAGTGAAGATGCTCTTTTAGCTTCTGGAATGCCGTCTCAGCATCGTCTCCCCATTCAAACCTGGTCTTCTTCCTGATCGCTTGGAAGAAGTAAAGGCATTTGTCACCTGACCGGCTGAGGAACCTCCCCAAGGCGGCCAGGCAACCAGTCAGCCTCTGGACTTCCTTGACAGAACGGGGTGACTTCATGTCAATCACCGCCTGTATCTTTTCGGGGTTAGCCTCTATTCCCCTTTGATCAATCAGGAATCCGAGAAACTTCCCAGACTCAACACCAAAGACGCATTTCTTTGGGTTTAACATGACCTTATGCCGCCTGAGGGTGGTGAATGTTTCTCGGAGATCAGCAAGGTGATCCGCCTGTTGCTTGGATTTGACTATCATGTCATCAATGTACGCCTCCACATTCCTCCCAAGTTGATTGATGAAGACCGTATTAATCATCCGTTGGAAGGTGGCAGGCGCATTCTTCAAGCCAAACGGCATCACAGTATAACAGAATAACCCCAAATCAGTGACGAAGGCCGTCTTCTCTTGATCTTTTTTCCAGAGGGGTATCTGATGGAAGTCGGAGTAGGCATCCATGAAGCTCATCAAGGCGTGACCGGCTGTAGAGTCGACCAGACTGTCGATCTTTGGAAGCGGGTAACTGTCCTTTGGACACGCCTTGTTGAGGTCTGTGTAATCAACACACATGCGCCAGGTCCCATTCGGTTTCTTAACAAGGACCACATTGGCCACCCAGTCGGGGAAATTGCAGGGCCGAATGAACCTGGCGTCTAGCAGCTTTTTGACTTCGGCAGCTGCCGCCTGGCTTCTTTCCTCGCCATGGTTTCTTTTCTTTTGCCGGATGGGCTTCTTTTTGGGATCCACGGCGAGTTTGTGGACAGCGAGATCCGGGCTGACGCCTGGCATCTCTTCCACTTCAAAGGCAAAGATGTATTTGAATTCTTTCAGCAGAAGGTGCAAGTCTGCACCCAGAGCAGCATTAGCAGCCGTCCCAACCTTCACCGTCCGCTTTGGACGGCTGTCGTCCAGAACGAGATCAATGTGTTCTCCAGCCGGTTGGGGACGGAGCTCGTCTGACCGTTCACCGGCCAGTGATTGCTATTTTTTCTCTTTTTTCACCTCCACCAGCAGAGGCGCTTTTCTCTTCTTACCAACGGCTGGTGGGGCAGGGTTGGCATCCTTGACAGCGTCAAGGTCTATTGGTTCCTTCCCTTGGCCGTCTGAGGCCACAGTATCTTTAACGGCTGAGAGGTAACACTCCCGAGCCGTCTTCTGATCCCCGTTCAGGGAACCAACAGAGCCATCATCCCGCTCATACTTGACAAGCATGAGAGACGGGATGATCACCGCCTTGGTTTCGTTGAGGGTTGGCCTACCAAGGATGATATTGTAGGCGGTCAACTCCTCCACGACCAAGAACCTGACGACAACATGCCGTCCCTGGCCTTTTTCTCCCAGCCGGACGGGCAAATCAATTCTGCCGGCTAAGTAGACCATCCCACCCCCAAAACCAACCAAGGGGTGGGTGACCGGATGCATGCTGCTGGAGTTGTACTTCAGCTTCTGCAAGCACCGGAGGCTGATGATGTCCGACGAGCTGCCGGTGTCAATAAGGATCCGTCCAACCAGCTGGTTGGCAACCTTACATTCAATGACGACCGGGTCGTCATGCGGACGGCGGACGCTGCCCCTGTCCTTCTCAGTTATGAGGACGTCTGGGAAGGTGGAGGAGGCAGACGCCTGCTCATCATCATCCTTGTCCATCTTTCGAAGATGGCTCTTGGTGCCCCGGATGGTAGGGCCACCACATGAAAATCTGCCTGCTATAGTGTAGACCGGATCCTTATCTGTATCCGAACTACTAGCCGGCTGGGTAGCCTTGGAGGACTGACCCTTGTTCTTCTTCTTTGCCCCGGCTGGGGACTTAGAGATGTAGGACTTTAGAAGCCCTTTGTCAGCCAGACGGTCCAACGTCCGCTGCAAACTGAAGCAGTCGTTGGTGTCATGGCCAACCTCCTCATGGAACTGGCAATATTTATTTTTGTTCCGTGACTGGACGGAACTCTTCATTGGATTCGGCTTCTCAATGGACAGCCGGTCCTTTACCTCCATGAGGATGGAGTTGCAGTCTTTGTTAAACTCGTACTTGGGGACGTACGGTTTAAACTCTTTCTTCTTCTTCTGGGACGGCTGCTCAGAATCGCTGACCGCCCAGACTTCTTTTCTCTTTCCGCTCTTTTCTTTTTTATTACCCGGCTGAGCTGGCCGACTGTCTCTCTGTTTGTCAGACTTCTTGGAGTCTGACTGGCTACCAGGCGTGCAGAGGTCGGTAGCCTGTATATAGCTTTCCGCCTCCCTCAGGGTCGCCTGTAGCGTAAATGCCCCTTTTCTGACAAGGTCGAACTTAAAAGCCGACCCGTCTCTCAGACCCTTGAAAAAGTCTGTGAACGCTACCTCGTCAGACAGCCCCTGGATCTGTATTCTAACCAGGTTGAACCGCCTGACATAGTCGCGTAGCCCTTCTCTCTCACCCTGCCTAACGGTGCTCAAATCAAGGCTCGTTTTCTTGGCAGGGATGTTCATGGAGAAGTTGGTAGCAAACAAGAAGGCTAGCCTCTTGAAGCTATCAATAGAACCGGCTGGCAAGTTGCCAAACCACTGCTGGGCAATGCCCTTTAGTGTAGCCGGGAAACAACGACACCAAGTGGCATCGTCCCACCCCTGTAAGCACATGAGGTTGGTATATGCCATCAGGTGGTCTTCTGGGTTGGTGGTTCCATCATAGGTGCCCACCAACACATTCTTAACCTTGGCCGGCTGAGCCGCCTCGGTTATATTGGCTGCAAAGGCAGACGGCTGTTCGCCTAGCCTCATCAGCCGAAGCTGCCAGTCCAGAGGCTGGGCAGGAATATATGCCGCCTGACCTCCAAAAGGAGGTGGCTGCATGAACTGGAGGCCATATTGCCCATACTGCGCCTGAGGTGCGTATGGCATGGACCCTATCATCAGCTGAGGTTCGGTGTTGACGGTTTTACCGCCTGTCCGACTCTCATCCAAGGACATAGAGTTCCTTGCAGAAGCTTGCTTGAAGCTGTCTGGAAAGCTCGAGGTAGAAGCTGACTCAGACTGCTGCTGCCTCCTTCGATTGATGACTTGTCGTGCATCGAAGGTAGACGCATTTTGGGCCTCCGGCTGGGGTCGCCGGGGCATCAGAATCTTAGACCAGTCAAGTGTTGTGGCTGCCTTCTCCTTTGGATGAGGAGTTGGCTGCCTGTCCTTGACCGGCTTCTTCTGCTTCCCAGAATTGGGAGTCTTTTTAGCCGGCTGACTCTTGCTAGAGCCTGCCTTGTTTTTGTTGATCATAGCCTTGATTTCACCTTTGAAAGAGGTCATGAATCTCATGAGCTCATCTCGGGTGACTGGGGCTTGACCTTTGGCCTTCTGGGTTTCCCCTTCTGGCCTTCCAGGTGGGCGCCTGCTTGGGCCCGCCTGGTCTTCATTTCGCTCAAGTTGATCCCTGGAACGAATAGATTTAGAGATGAGAGAACCATCCCTAGAGATGTAAGTCTCAACATCATTGTCTTCTTCCTCATCCTCCTCCTCAGTGAATACCTCTGGCTGAGGCTGAGGTGGAGGCTGGGGGATTTCGAACCCGACCGGCTGAATAACCGGTTGCAAGTCATCCAAGTTACCCGCCTGGGTACCCGGACGTAGAGAGGTAGAATTGAGAATCGGTACCGAGTTCTGAACCATCTTGAGGTACTCTCCCCACAGACGGCGCCAAATGTTTTGGGGTTTTTTGTCCCTCGGGAGAGTTACAACTCGAAGACTGGTCCTGCTGGCTCTGTACCTGCAAAATCAACGGAGACACCAGTTTGGTGGTGCTCCGCCTCCAACGCTCAAGTTAGTAAGTTGAAGGAGAGTAAAAGGTGCGGAAATTAAGGTGGGGATCTGCTTGGATTCCAAGCTCGGTTGTCTCTATCAAAGGGACAGTTTTTAGTGAATGAATTAACCTTGTATCAAAAAGGACCTGCCCTCCAAAAGAGGGGAATCTCCCTATTTATAGGGTACTTGGGAATTGTGCCCCTGATTAGGATATCGAACCCTAATCATTGGTGGGCTGCGCCGTTTTACGGCTTTCTCGGGATTTGGGACTGAAGACCGACATTTTCCCAAATATCTGGGATGACACGTGTCGAGCGGGGATAGGTCCACTTTGGACTATTCTTGGGCTGACACGTGTCGCCCTCTGATTAGGCCACATGGCGGGGTAAAATTACCCTAAACAAAAGTCAAATGCATTCAACAAAGCCAATTGAGTCAAATGAAAGTCAAACACATTCAAATAAAGATTCTTGATTCAAACGAAAGTCAAATGCATTCAACAAAGCTAATTGAGTCAAATGAAAGTCAAACACTTTCAACAACGCGTTTAGAATCAAATGAAAGTCAAATACATTCAATCAAAGCTTTTTGAATCAAATGTAAGTCAAATGCATTCAACAAAGCTAATTAAGTCAAACGAAAGTCAAACACTTTCAACAAAGCTAACTGAGTCAAATGAAAGTCAAACACATTCAAACAAAGCTTTTTGATTCAAATGAAAGTGAAATGCATTCAACAAAGCTAATTGATTCAAATGAAAGTCGAACACTTTCAACAAAGCTTTTAGAATGAAATGAAAGTAAAACACATTCAAACAAAGCTTTTTGAATCAAATGAAAATCAAATGAATTCTACAAAGCTAATGAGTCAAATGAAAGTCAAACACTTTCGTCAAAGCTTTTAGAATCAAATTAATGTCAAATATATTCAAACAAAGCTTTTTGAATCAAATGAAAGTCAATTGCATTCCACAATGCTAATTGAGTCAAATGAAGGTCAAACACATTCAACGAATCTAATTGAGTCAAATGAAAGTCAAACACATTCAAACAAAGCTTTTTGAATCAAATGAAAGTAAAATGCATTCAACAAAGCTAATTGAGTCAAATGAAAGTCAAACACTTTCAACAAAGCTAATTGAGTCAAATGAAAGTCAAACACATTTTAACAAAGCTAATTGAGTCAAATGAAAGTCAAACACTTTCAACAAAGCTAATTGAGTCAAATGAAAGTCAAACACTTTCAACAAAGCTTTTAGAATCAAATGAAAGTCAAACACATACTAACAAAGCTTTTTGAATCAAATGAAAATCAAATGAATTCAACAAAGCTAATTGAGTCAAATGATAGTCAAACACTTTCATCAAAGCTATTAGAATCAAATGAAAGTCAAATACATTCCAACAAAGCTTTTTGAATCAAATGAAAGTGAATTGCATTCCACAATGCTAATTGACTCAAATGAAAGTCAAACACATTCAAACAAAGCTTTTTGAATCAAATGAAATTCAAATGCATTCAACAAAGCCAATTGAGTCAAATGAAAGTCAAACACATTCAAACATAGCTTCTTGATTCAAATAAAAGTCAAATGCATTCAACAAAGCTAATTGAGTCAAATGAAAGTCAAACACTTTCAACAAAGCTTTTAGAATCAAATGAAAGTAAAACACATTCAAACAAAGCTTTTTGAATCAAATGAATGTCAAATGCATTCAACAAATCTAATTGAGTCAAATGAAAGTCAAACACATTCAACAAAGTTAATTGAGGTAAAAGAAAGTCAAACACATTCAAACAAAGCTTTTTGAATCAAATGAAAGTCAAAAGCATTCAACAAAGCCAATTGAGTCAAATGAAAGTCAAACACATTCAAATAAAGCTTCTTGATTCAAATGAAAGTCAAATGCATTCAACAAAGCTAATTGAGTGAAATGAAAGTCAAATGCATTCAACAAAGCCAATTGAGTCAAATGAAAGTCAAACACATTCAAATAAAGCTTCTTGATTCAAATGAAAGTCAAATGCATTCAACAAAGCTAATTGAGTCAAATGAAAGTCAAACACTTTCAACAAAGCGTTTAGAATCAAATGAAAGTCAAATACATTCAATCAAAGCTTTTTGAATCAAATGTAAGTCAAATGCATTCAACAAAGCTAATTAAGTCAAACGAAAGTCAAACACTTTCAACAAAGCTAACTGAGTCAAATGAAAGTCAAACACATTCAAACAAAGCTTTTTGATTCAAATGAAAGTCAAATGCATTCAACAAAGCTAATTGATTCAAATGAAAGTCGAACACTTTCAACAAAACTTTTAGAATCAAATGAAAGTCAAACACATTCAAACAAAGCTTTTTGAATCAAATGAAAATCAAATGAATTCTACAAAGCTAATGAGTCAAATGAAAGTCAAACACTTTCGTCAAAGCTTTTAGAATCAAATTAAAGTCAAATATATCCAAACAAAGATTTTTGAATCAAATGAAAGTCAATTGCATTCAACAATGCTAATTGAGTCAAATGAAGATCAAACACATTCAACGAAGCTAATTGAGTCAAATGAAAGTCAAACACATTCAAACAAAGCTTTTTGAATCAAATGAAAGTCAAATGCATTTAACAAAGCTAATTGAGTCAAATGAAAGTCAAACACTTTCAACAAAGCTAATTGAGTCAAATGAAAGTCAAACACATTCAAACAAAGCTTTTTGATTCTAATGAAAGTCAAATGCATTAAACAATGCTAATTGAGTTAAATGAAAGTCAAAATTTTTCAACAAATCTTTTAGAATCAAACGAAAATCAAATGAATTCAACAAAGCTAGTTGAGTCAAATGAAAGTCAAACACTTTCATCAAAGCTTTTAGAATAAAATGAAAGTCAAATACATTCAAACAAAGCTTTTTGAATCAAATCGAAGTCAATTGCATTCCACAATGCTAATTGAGTCAAATGAAAGTCAAACACATTCAACGAAGCTAATTGAGTCAAATAAAAGTCAAACACATTCAAACAAAGCTTTTTGAATCAAATGAAAGTTAAATGCATTCAACAAAGCCAATTGAGTCAAATGAAAGTCAAACACATTCAAATAAAGCTTCTTGATTCAAATGAAACTCAAATGCATTCAACAAAGCTAATTGCGTCAAATGAAAGTTAAACACATTCAAACAAAGCTTTTTGAATCAAATGAAAGTCAAATGCATTCAACAAAGCTAATTGAATCAAATGAAAGTCAAACACTTTCAACAAAGCGTTTAGTATCAAATGAAAGTCAATTGCATTCCACAATGCTAATTGATTCAAATGAAAGTCAAACACATTCAACAAAGCTAATTGAGTCAAAATAAATTCAAACACATTCAAACAAAGCTTTTTGAATCAAATGAAAGTAAAATGCATTCAACAAAGCTAATTGAGTCAAATAAAGGTCAAACACTTTCAACAAAGCTAATTGAGTCAAATGAAAGTCAAACACATTCAAACAAAGCTAATTGAGTCAAATGAAAGTCAAACACTTTCAACAAAGCTAATTGAGTCAAATGAAAGTCAAACACTTTCAACAAAGCTTTTAGAATTAAATGAAAGTCAAACACATTCAAACAAAGCTTTTTGAATCAAATGAAAATCAAATGAATTCAACAAAGCTAATTGAGTCAAATGAAAGTCAAACACTTTTATCAAAGCTTTTAGATTCAAATGAAAGTCAAATACATTCAAACAAAGCTTTTTAAATCAAATGAAAGTCAATTGCATTCCACAATGCTAATTGAGTCAAATGAAAGTCAAACACATTTAACGAAGCTAATTGAGTCAAATGAAAGTCAAACACATTCAAACAAAGCTTTTTGAATCAAATGAAAGTCAATTTCATTCACAAAGCCAATTGAGTCAAATGAAAGTCAAACACATTCAAACATAGCTTCTTGATTCAAATGAAAGTCAAATGCATTCAACAAAGCTAATTGAGTCAAATGAAAGTCAAACACTTTCAACAAAGATTTTAGAATCAAATGAAAGTAAAACACATTAAAACAAAGCTTTTTGAATCAAATGAATGTCAAATGTATTCAACAAAGCTAATTAAGTCAAATGAAAGTCAAACACATTCAACAAAGCTAATTGAGTTAAAAGAAAGTCAAACACATTTAAACAAAGCTTTTTGAATCAAATGAAAGTCAAATGCATTCAACAAAGCCAATTGAGTCAAATGAAAGTCAAACACATTCAAATAAAGCTTCTTAATTCAAATGAAAGTCAAATGCATTCAACAAAGCTAATTGAGTCAAATGAAAGTCAAATACATTCAAACAATGCTTTTTGAATCAAATGAAAGTAAAATGCATTCAACAAAGCTAATTGAGTCAAATGAAAGTCAATCACTTTCAACAAAGCTAATTAAGTCAAATAAAAGTCAAAACACATTCAAACAAAGCCTTTTGATTCAAATGAAAGTCAAATGCATTCAACAAAGCTAATTGAGTCAAATGAAAGTCAAACACTTTCATCAAAGCTTTTAGAATCAAATGAAAGTCAAATACATTCCAACAAAGCTTTTTGAATCAAATGAAAGTGAATTGCATTCCACAATGCTAATTGAGTCAAATGAAAGTCAAACACATTCAAACAAAGCTTTTTGAATCAAATGAAATTCAAATGCATTCAACAAAGCCAATTGAGTCAAATGAAAGTCAAACACATTCAAACATAGCTTCTTGATTCAAATAAAAGTCAAATGCATTCAACAAAGCTAATTGAGTCAAATGAAAGTCCAACACTTTCAACAAAGCTTTTAGAATCAGATGAAAGTAAAACACATTCAAACAAAGCTTTTTGAATCAAATGAATGTCAAATGCATTCAACAAATCTAATTAAGTCAAATGAAAGTCAAACACATTCAACAAAGCTAATTGAGGTAAAAGAAAGTCAAACACATTCAAACAAAGCTTTTTGAATCAAATGAAAGTCAAATGCATTCAACAAAGCCAATTGAGTCAAATGAAAGTCAAACACATTCAAATAAAGCTTCTTGATTCAAATGAAAGTCAAATGCATTCAACAAAGCTAATTGAGTGAAATGAAAGTCAAATGCATTCAACAAAGCCAATTGAGTCTAAAGAAAGTCAAAAACATTCAAATAAAGCTTCTTGATTCAAATGAAAGTCAAATGCATTCAACAAAGCTAATTGAGTCAAATGAAAGTCAAACACTTTCAACAAAGCGTTTAGAATCAAATGAAAGTCAAATACATTCAATCAAAGCTTTTTGAATCAAATGTAAGTCAAATGCATTCAACAAAGCTAATTAAGTCAAACGAAAGTCAAACACTTTCAACAATGCTAACTGAGTCAAATGAAAGTCAAACACATTCAAACAAAGCTTTTTGATTCAAATGAAAGTCAAATGCATTCAACAAAGCTAATTGATTCAAATGAAAGTCGAACACTTTCAACAAAACTTTTAGAATCAAATGAAAGTCAAACACATTCAAACAAAGCTTTTTGAATCAAATGAAAATCAAATGAATTTTACAAAGCTAATGAGTCAAATGAAAGTCAAACACTTTCGTCAAAGCTTTTAGAATCAAATTAAAGTCAAATATATTCAAACAAAGCTTTTTGAATCAAATGAAAGTCAATTGCATCCAACAATGCTAATTGAGTCAAATGAAGATCAAACACATTCAATGAAGCTAATTGAGTCAAATGAAAGTCAAACACATTCAAACAAAGCTTTTTGAATCAAATGAAAGTCAAATGCATTTAACAAAGCTAATTGAGTCAAATGAAAGTCAAACACTTTCAACAAAGCTAATTGAGTCAAATGAAAGTCAAACACATTCAAACAAAGCTTTTTGATTCTAATGAAAGTCAAATGCATTAAACAATGCTAATTGAGTTAAATGAAAGTCAAAATTTTTCAACAAAGCTTTTAGAATCAAACGAAAATCAAATGAATTCAACAAAGCTAGTTGAGTCAAATGAAAGTCAAACACTTTCATCAAAGCTTTTAGAATAAAATGAAGGTCAAATACATTCAAACAAAGCTTTTTGAATCAAATCGAAGTCAATTGCATTCCACAATGCTAATTGAGTCAAATGAAAGTCAAACACATTCAACGAAGCTAATTGAGTCAAATAAAAGTCAAACACATTCAAACAAAGCTTTTTGAATCAAATGAAAGTTAAATGCATTCAACAAAGCCAATTGAGTCAAATGAAAGTCAAACACATTCAAATAAAGCTTCTTGATTCAAATGAAACTCAAATGCATTCAACAAAGCTAATTGCGTCAAATGAAAGTTAAACACATTCAAACAAAGCTTTTTGAATCAAATGAAAGTCAAATGCATTCAACAAAGCTAATTGAATCAAATGAAAGTCAAACACTTTCAACAAAGCGTTTAGAATCAAATGAAAGTCAATTGCATTCCACAATGCTAATTGATTCAAATGAAAGTCAAACACATTCAACAAAGCTAATTGAGTCAAAATAAATTCAAACACATTCAAACAAAGCTTTTTGAATCAAATGAAAGTAAAATGCATTCAACAAAGCTAATTGAGTCAAATAAAGGTCAAACACTTTCAACAAAGCTAATTGAGTCAAATGAAAGTCAAACACATTCAAACAAAGCTAATTGAGTCAAATGAAAGTCAAACACTTTCAACAAAGCTAATTGAGTCAAATGAAAGTCAAAAACTTTCAACAAAGCTTTTAGAATTAAATGAAAGTCAAACACATTCAAACAAAGCTTTTTAAATCAAATGAAAATCAAATGAATTCAACAAAGCTAATTGAGTCAAATGAAAGTCAAACACTTTTATCAAAGCTTTTAGATTCAAATGAAAGTCAAATACGTTCAAACAAAGCTTTTTAAATCAAATGAAAGTCAATTGCATTCCACAATGCTAATTGAGTCAAATGAAAGTCAAACACATTTAACGAAGCTAATTGAGTCAAATGAAAGTCAAACACATTCAAACAAAGCTTTTTGAATCAAATGAAAGTCAATTTCATTCACAAAGCCAATTGAGTCAAATGAAAGTCAAACACATTCAAACATAGCTTCTTGATTCAAATGAAAGTCAAATGCATTCAACAAAGCTAATTGAGTCAAATGAAAGTCAAACACTTTCAACAAAGATTTTAGAATCAAATGAAAGTAAAACACATTAAAACAAAGCTTTTTGAATCAAATGAATGTCAAATGTATTCAACAAAGCTAATTAAGTCAAATGAAAGTCAAACACATTCAACAAAGCTAATTGAGTTAAAAGAAAGTCAAACACATTCAAACAAAGCTTTTTGAATCAAATGAAAGTCAAATGCATTCAACAAAGCCAATTGAGTCAAATGAAAGTCAAACACATTCAAATAAAGCTTCTTAATTCAAATGAAAGTCAAATGCATTCAACAAAGCTAACTGAGTCAAATGAAAGTCAAATACATTCAAACAATGCTTTTTGAATCAAATGAAAGTAAAATGCATTCAACAAAGCTAATTGAGTCAAATGAAAGTCAATCACTTTCAACAAAGCTAATTAAGTCAAATAAAAGTCAAAACACATTCAAACAAAGCCTTTTGATTCAAATGAAAGTCAAATGCATTCAACAAAGCTAATTGAGTCAAATGAAAGTCAAACACTTTCATCAAAGCTTTTAGAATCAAATGAAAGTCAAATACATTCCAACAAAGCTTTTTGAATCAAATGAAAGTGAATTGCATTCCACAATGCTAATTGAGTCAAATGAAAGTCAAACACATTCAAACAAAGCTTTTTGAATCAAATGAAATTCAAATGCATTCAACAAAGCCAATTGAGTCAAATGAAAGTCAAACACATTCAAACATAGCTTCTTGATTCAAATAAAAGTCAAATGCATTCAACAAAGCTAATTGAGTCAAATGAAAGTCCAACACATTCAACAAAGCTTTTAGAATCAGATGAAAGTAAAACACATTCAAACAAAGCTTTTTGAATCAAATGAATGTCAAATGCATTCAACAAATCTAATTAAGTCAAATGAAAGTCAAACACATTCAACAAAGCTAATTGAGGTAAAAGAAAGTCAAACACATTCAAACAAAGCTTTTTGAATCAAATGAAAGTCAAATGCATTCAACAAAGCCAATTGAGTCAAATGAAAGTCAAACACATTCAAATAAAGCTTCTTGATTCAAATGAAAGTCAAATGCATTCAACAAAGCTAATTGAGTGAAATGAAAGTCAAATGCATTCAACAAAGCCAATTGAGTCTAAAGAAAGTCAAAAACATTCAAATAAAGCTTCTTGATTCAAATGAAAGTCAAATGCATTCAACAAAGCTAATTGAGTCAAATGAAAGTCAAACACTTTCAACAAAGCGTTTAGAATCAAATGAAAGTCAAATACATTCAATCAAAGCTTTTTGAATCAAATGTAAGTCAAATGCATTCAACAAAGCTAATTAAGTCAAACGAAAGTCAAACACTTTCAACAAAGCTAACTGAGTCAAATGAAAGTCAAACACATTCAAACAAAGCTTTTTGATTCAAATGAAAGTCAAATGCATTCATCAAAGCTAATTGATTCAAATGAAAGTCGAACACTTTCAACAAAACTTTTATAATCAAATGAAAGTCAAACACATTCAAACAAAGCTTTTTGAATCAAATGAAAATCAAATGAATTTTACAAAGCTAATGAGTCAAATGAAAGTCAAACACTTTCGTCAATGCTTTTAGAATCAAATTAAAGTCAAATATATTCAAACAAAGCTTTTTGAATCAAATGAAAGTCAATTGCATCCAACAATGCTAATTGAGTCAAATGAAGATCAAACACATTCAATGAAGCTAATTGAGTCAAATGAAAGTCAAACACATTCAAACAAAGCTTTTTGAATCAAATGAAAGTCAAATGCATTTAACAAAGCTAATTGAGTCAAATGAAAGTCAAACACTTTCAACAAAGCTAATTGAGTCAAATGAAAGTCAAACACATTCAAACAAAGCTTTTTGATTCTAATGAAAGTCAAATGCATTAAACAATGCTAATTGAGTTAAATGAAAGTCAAAAACTTTCAACAAAGCTTTTAGAATCAAACGAAAATCAAATGAATTCAACAAAGCTAATTGAGTCAAATGAAAGTCAAACACTTTCATCAAAGCTTTTAGAATAAAATGAAAGTCAAATACATTCAAACAAAGCTTTTTGAATCAAATCGAAGTCAATTGCATTCCACAATGCTAATTGAGTCAAATGAAAGTCAAACACATTCAACGAAGCTAATTGAGTCAAATAAAAGTCAAACACATTCAAACAAAGCTTTTTGAATCAAATGAAAGTTAAATGCATTCAACAAAGCCAATTGAGTCAAATGAAAGTCAAACACATTCAAATAAAGCTTCTTGATTCAAATGAAACTCAAATGCATTCAACAAAGCTAATTGCGTCAAATGAAAGTTAAACACATTCAAACAAAGCTTTTTGAATCAAATGAAAGTCAAATGCATTCAACAAAGCTAATTGAATCAAATGAAAGTCAAACACTTTCAACAAAGCGTTTAGAATCAAATGAAAGTCAATTGCATTCCACAATGCTAATTGATTCAAATGAAAGTCAAACACATTCAACAAAGCTAATTGAGTCAAAATAAAGTCAAACACATTCAAACAAAGCTTTTTGAATCAAATGAAAGTAAAATGCATTCAACAAAGCTAATTGAGTCAAATGAAAGTCAAACACTTTCAACAAAGCTTTTAGAATAAAATTAAAGTCAAACACATTTAAACAAAGCTTTTTGATTCAAATGAAAGTCAAATGCATTCAACAAAGCTAATTGAGTCAAATGAAAGTCAAACACATTCAAACAAAGCTAATTGAGTCAAATGAAAGTCAAACACTTTCAACAAAGCTAATTCAGTCAAATGAAAGTCAAACAATTTCAACAAAGCTTTTAGAATCAAATGAAAGTCAAACACATTCAAACAAAGCTTTTTGAATAAAATGAAAATCAAATGAATTCAACAAAGCTAATTGAGTCAAATGAAAGTCAAACACTTTTATCAAAGCTTTTAGATTCAAATGAAAGTCAAACACATTCAAACAAAGCTTTTTGAATCAAATGAAATTCAATTGCATTCCACAATGCTAATTGAGTCAAATGAAAGTCAAACACATTTAACGAAGCTAATTGAGTCAAATGAAAGTCAAACACATTCAAACAAAGCTTTTTGAATCAAATGAAAGTCAATTTCATTCACAAAGCCAATTGAGTCAAATGAAAGTCAAACACATTCAAACATAGCTTCTTGTTTCAAATGAAAGTCAAATGCATTCAACAAAGCTAATTGAGTCTAATGAAAGTCAAACACTTTCAATAAAGATTTTAGAATCAAATGAAAGTAAAACACATTAAAACAAAGCTTTTTGAATCAAATGAATGTCTAATGTATTCAACAAAGCTAATTAAGTCAAATGAAAGTCAAACACATTCAACAAAGCTAATTGAGTTAAAAGAAAGTCAAACACATTCAAACAAAGCTTTTTGAATCAAAAGAAAGTCAAATGCATTCAACAAAGCCAATTGAGTCAAATAAAAGTCAAACACATTCAAATAAAGCTTCTTAATTCAAATGAAAGTCAAATGCATTAACAAAGCTAATTGAGTCATATGAAAGTCAAATACTTTCAACAAAGCTTTTAGAATCAAATGAAAGTAAAACACATTCAAACAAAGCTTTTTGAATCAAATGAAAGTCAAATGCATTCAACAAAGCTAATTGAGTCAAATGAATGTCAAACACATTCAACAAAGCTAATTGAGTTAAAAGAAAGTCAAACACTTTTAAACAAAGCTTTTTGAATCAAAAGAAAGTCAAATGCATTCAACAAGGCAATTGAGTCAAATGAAAGTCAAACACATTCAAACACATTAAATGCATTAAGTGAGAGAAAGTTAGAGAGAGAAGCTCTGGTTTTTCTTTTTTTTTGTGCGATTTTCATGGTGATTGGATCTGAAACTGGTTTTCTCTTTCAGCTCTGATTTCCATGGCAAAGAAGAAGAAACAAGCTACTCCACTTCCTCGATCCCCTGCTTTTGGATCTCTCACCCCTGCTGATTTTAATCGATTGAAGAACTTGAATATGAACACTATCCCGGAGGTTGAAGATGGAAATGAGTTGGTTTCTCCACCAGCTCATCTTGTTTACCCTTCAGGAGGTAGAGTCACTAGAGCTGAGTTGAAAATTCTCGAAGAATCGTTTGCTGCTACTCAATTGCAGAAATCAAATGAAGTGGTACCTAGGGTTTTCCCGGTTACTGTTCCATTGGCTGAAGGTGCGGCTGAGCATCCAAATGATGTAAGTCCGGTTGTTTCTGGGTCTGCTTGTCACCCTGAACACCCAGGATCATCAACTCAACCCAAGAATTCTGAGAATTGGGCGAATTTGTTTCGAGGTAAACTTACTGCTAAGGGTGCTGCTCTGAATTTTGTGGCGCCTATTTTGAAGAGTGGCAAGCCTGTAGCTCAGATCCAGGCAGATGAAATTGCAGCAGGTAACTCTAAATGGTGCAATGCAATTATATTCTATGTTGTTGGTTTTTATCCCACAATTGCTGCTGTGCATAAATTCATTGCTCAAAACTGGAGTAATTTTGCTAAACCTGAGATATTTTGGCATGATGATGGTTATTTTATAATCAATCTGTGTTCAAATGATGATAAGAATGCTGTTCTGAGCTCAGGACCTCATATGTTTAATAATAAGCCTGCTATTGTTAAACCATGGACTGATAAGTTCAATTTTCAAGCTGAGATACTTAGAACAGTACCTCTATGGGTTAGATTTCCTAATCTGCCTTTGAATTGCTGGGGTACTGAAACGCTAAGCAGGATTGGTAGTACAATTGGAGTGCCTTTGTATGCTGATGAATGTACTACTAGACAACTCAGAGTTTCATTTGCTAGGGTACTTATAGAAGTTGATATAACTAGACCTCTCCCAGCTAGTATTACTGTTGAAAGCCCTATGGGGGAAACACTTGAGTTGAAAGTGCTCTTTGAATGGTCCCCACCTTATTGTAAGAAGTGTGATAAAGTGGGACATGACTGTTCTGCTCCTAAAGTTAAGCCTAAACAGGCTGTGTCTCAGCCAGCTAAACCACAAGAGAAGATTTGGGTTCAGAAGCAGCCTGCTCCAGTTCCATCTGTAGCTCCTGCTCAGGCTCAAAGAAAGGATCAACATGATGCTCATCTTACCCCTGCTCATACTTCTTTTGCTGCTTACTCTGATGCTGATTGGAGAGTGGTAAGCAAAAGAGCTAGGTCTCATGTTGCTGATACTCATCAAAATTTACCTAGAACTAACAATGCTTATTCTGCTCTATTGGAAGATGAAATTGCTGAGGTAATTCCTATTGGGGGTGATGGTAATCCCCCTCTAGTGTCATGATTATTGCATCTTGGAACATAAGGGGTCTTAATGATCCCAATAAAGTGACTGCTGTTAAGCAGTTACTTAGAGATCACTCTATTGATGTTATGGCTATTCTTGAAACTAAGGTTAAACTCAAGAAATTTGAAGCTATAAAAAAGAAATTTGGAAGAGCTTGGGAGTGGGTTAGCAATTACTTTTACTCTCCCAAGGGTAGGATCTGGGTTGGCTGGAAACCAGATGCTGTAGCTTTGGATGTTATTGTTGTTACAGAACAGTTTATTCATTCTGTCATATCTACTAAGGATTTCCAGCATCAAATTGCCTGTACCTTTGTCTATGGGCTGCACTCTATTCAACATAGAGTACCCCTTTGGAGTGGTATCAAAGGTTTGGGTAGTATCCAACTGCCTTGGCTTTGTATTGGGGATTTCAATTCTGTCTTGTATTCTCAAGATAGGCTTAATGGGAATCCAGTTACAGACTATGAGGTTAAGGATTTCCAGGAATTGATTCATGACTTGGATCTTGTTGAAATAAAAAGTAAGGGTCTTTTCTACTCTTGGAATAATAAAGGTCATGGGCTGGATAGAATTGCTACCAGGATTGATAGGGGTATGGTAAATGAGGCTTGGTTGATGGCTTATGGTCATACTGAGGCTATCTATCTATCCCCATCTCTGTCAGATCACAGTCCTATTTTGGTGGATTTGATTCCTTTTGTTGCTGGCAAGGGTAAACCCTTTAGATTTTTGAATTGCCTTGCTTCTCATAAGGATTTCCAGGAAGTTGTGGCTTCTTACTGGAATGTCAATGTTTCTGGTAACTCTATGATGCAAGTTTGGAAGAAATTGAAATCTGTCAAGTGTGGCCTTAAGATGTTAAACACTAATCATTTCACTAAAATCACTGACAAATTGGAAGCTGCTAAGTATCATCTTGCTGAAGTTCAAACTCAGTTGGCTGCAGACTTTACTAATGTTGCTCTTCAGAATCAGGAAGCTGCTGGAATTGAAAAAGTGAAGTATTGGATGGATACTTATGAAAGTATCTTAAAGCAAAAGTCAAGGGTTGACTGGATCAAGCTTGGTGATTCTAACACTCATTATTTCTTTTCTATGCTTAAGCACAGACAGAGCAGGAACAGAATTGACTCTATCTATAATACTGCTGATGTTTTGTTGAAGGATCCAGATTTGGTTCAAGGTGAAATTCTCAGATTCTATCAGAATCTTTTAGGTTCTGCTGCCAATACTCTTCCAGCTGTTGATGTTGCTATTGTTAGGGCAGGGAAGCAGCTTGCTGCTGATGATATTGATGTTCTATCTGCTCCTGTTACCTATGCTGAAATTGACCAGGCTTTAGCCAACATTGGAGAGGACAAAGCTCCTGGAATTGATGGGTTTAATGCTGTTTTCTTCAAACAGGCTTGGAACAAGGTGAAATTTGATGTGTATAAGGCTGTTCTAGAATTCTTTGATACTGGTATTCTAGAGAGAGCATGGAGTTTTACAACTATTACTTTGGTTCCAAAGGTTTCTAATCCTTCTTATGTTAAGGATTACAGGCCTATTGCTTGCTGCACCCTAGTCTATAAACTGATTGCTAAGGTTATAACTGCTAGGCTGGCAAGAGTGGTGGGTTCTGTTGTTAATGATGCTCAGGCTGGGTTCATCCCTGGTAAACATATTGGAGACAACATTTTGCTTGCTACTGAGTTGATCAAGGGGTATACTCACAAGTTTGTTACTCCTAGATGTATGTTGAAAATTGACCTCAGGAAAGCTTATGACTCAGTTGAATGGGGGTTTCTTGAGACTATGCTTGGTGAGTTGGGTTTTCCCCACAAGGTAATAACTTGGATTATGGCTTGTATAACTTCTGTCTCTTATTCAGTCATGATCAATGGATACCCTTCAGTTCCTTTTCAAGCAAAGAAAGGATTGAGACAAGGTGATCCTATGTCTCCCTTCCTTTTTGCTTTGGGTATGGAGTATCTGTCTAGATGTCTGCAGAATATGGGTAAGAATCCAGACTTTAATTTTCATCCTAGGTGTGAGAAACTTGGGATTACTCATTTGATGTTTGCAGATGACCTGCTATTATTTGCTAGAGCTGACTTAGGCTCAGTGAAGCTTTTGTTTGAGGCTTTTCAGAAGTTTTCTAGAGCTTCTGGTCTAGCTGCAAATTTGGATAAGAGTGATGCTTATTTTGGGGGTATTTCTGATCATGATAGGTGTGAACTTCAGGGTGTTTTGGGAATGGCCAATGGTACTCTCCCCTTTAAATACCTTGGTGTGCCTCTCTCCTCCAAGAAGCTTACCATTGCTGATTGCAGGCCCTTGATTGATAAGATTACTAGCAGAATTGACACTTGGGCTGCTAAACATCTATCTTATGCTGGTAGATTACAGGTAATTAAAAGTGTTCTGTTTGGGATTCAAGCTTTCTGGGCCCAGATCTTTGTTCTCCCAAAGAAAATCATTAGAGAAATGGATTCTAGGTTCAGATGTTTCTTATGGACTGGAAAAGGCAACCCCACAAAGAAAGCTCTTGTTGCTTGGAACTTTATGTGCCTTCCCAAATCATGTGGAGGTTGGAATTTAGTTTCCTTAGCAGACTGGAACAAAGCAGCTATTACTAAAGTGCTTTGGGACCTTGCTAACAAATCTGACACACTATGGGTTAAATGGGTTCACACTTATTATTTTGCAGGCAAGTCTTTTTGGACTGCTGCTATTCCTAACAAGGCTTCTTGGATTTTGAAAAAGATCCTTGGATGTAGAGAGATTGTGAATAATATTGGAGGGTGGGATACTGTTACTGTCAATGGCAAGATGCAAATTAAGAGACTTTACAGTATCATTAAGCCTCAGGGTTCTAGAGTTCCCTGGAAGAGAATCACTTGCAACAATCAAGCTTCACCAAAGAGTATTTTCATCACCTGGCTTGCTATTCTGGGTAGACTGGTTACTAAGGACAGGCTATTAGTATGGCAGATTCCTTGTGACCCTTGCTGTTTCTTTTGTGCTGGTGCAAATGAAAATGTGAACCATTTGTTCTTTGAATGCAGTTACTCAAATGAAATCTGGATTTCAATGCTGCAAAAATTGGGTTTCTCTAGGCAGATTTCTAGCTTTGCTGGTGAGCTGCAATGGATTGCAAAATGCTGCAGGAAAACTGATGTTAGGAGCAAACTTATTGTGATGTGCTTTTCTGAAACTGTCTATAATATATGGCTGCAGAGGAATGCTTTGATGTTTACAGGAAGCTGCAAATCATCTTCTGATTTAGTTAAGGATATTATTTTTCTTGTTGCTTGCAGATGTAATAGCTCTGACAGATATATGCTGTATTCTGTTTAATTTTGTTGTCCTGGTCCTTGTACTTAGTACCCTTCCTAGAAGGTGCCTAAGTTCCTGAGTCCAGTAGGTGGTTATGTTTCTCCCTGGAACCCTTCCTAGAAGGTGGCTAGGCTTGAACTATAACCTGTTTGCTTTTTCTGTGGTGTTGGTTTGGCCTTGGGTCATTTGGTGTTTTTGGGTGTTACACCTTAGCTTTATTGTAAGTTGTAATTTTCTCTTTGGTAATAAAATCTTTATTTACCAAAAAAAAAAAAAAAAAAAAAAGTCAAACACATTCAAATAAAGCTTCTTGATTCAAATGAATGTCAAATGCATTCAACAAAGCTAATTGAGTCAAATGAAAGTTAAACACTTTCAACAAAGCTTATTGAGTCAAATGAAAGTCAAACACATTCAAACAAAGCTTTTTGAATCAAATGAAAGTCAAATGCATTCAACAAAGCTAATTGAGTCAAATGAAAGTCAAACACTTTCAACAAAGCGTTTAGAATCAAATAAAAAGTCAAAAACATTCAATCAAAGCTTTTTGAATCAAATGAAAGTCAAATGCATTCAACAAAGCTAATTGAGTCAAATGAAAGTCAAACACTTTCAACAAAGCGTTTTGAATCAACTGAAAATCAAAAACATTCAATCAAAGCTTTTTGAATCAAATGAAAGTCAATTGCATTCCACAATGCTAATTGAGTCAAATAAAAAGACAAACACATTCAACAAAGCTAATTGAGTCAAACGAAAGTCAAACACATTCAAACAATGCTTTTTGAATCAAATGAAAGTAAAATGCATTCAACAAAGCTAATTGAGTCAAATGAAAGTCAAACACTTTCAACAAAGCTAATTAAGTCAAATAAAAGTAAAAACACATTCAAACAAAGCTTTTTGATTCAAATGAAAGTCAAATGCATTCAACAAAGCTAATTGAGTCAAATGAAAGTCAAACATTTTCAACAAAGCTTTTAGAATCAAATGAAAGTCAAACACATTCAAACAAAGCTTTTTGAATCGAATGAAAATCAAATGAATTCAACAAAGCTAATTGAGTCAAATGAAAGTCAAGCACTTTCAAGAAAGCTAATTGAGTCAAATGAAAGTCAAACACATTCAAACAAATCTTCTTGATTCAAATGAAAGTCAAATGCATTCAACAAAGCTAATTGAGTCAAATGAAAGTCAAACACTTTCAACAAAGCGTTTAGAATCAAATGAAAGTCAAATACATTCAATCAAAGCTTTTTGAATCAAATGAAAGTCAATTGCATTCCACAATGCTAATTAAGTCAAATGAAAGTCAAACACATTCAACAAAGCTAATTGAGTCAAAAGAAAGCCAAACACATTCAAACAAAACTTTTTGAATCAAATGAAAGTCAAATGCATTCAGCAAAGCTAATTGAGTCAAATGAAAGTCAAACACTTTCAACAAAGCTAATTGAGTTAAATGAAAGTCAAACACATTCAAACAAAGCTTTTTGATTCTAATGAAAGTTAAATGCATTCAACAAAGCTAATTGAGTTAAATGAAAGTCAAAAACTTTCAACAAAGCTTTTAGAATCAAACGAAAATCAAGTGAATTCAACAAAGCTAATTGAGTCAAATGAAAGTCAAACACATTCAAACAAAGCTTTTTGAATCAAATGAAAGTCAAATGCATTCCAAAATGCTAATTGAGTCAAATAAAAAGACAAACACATTCAACAAAGCTAATTGAGTCAAACGAAAGTCAAACACATTCAAACAATGCTTTTTGAATCAAATGAAAGTAAAATGCATTCAACAAAGCTAATTGAGTCAAATGAAAGTCAAACACTTTCAACAAAGCTAATTAAGTCAAATAAAAGTCAAAACACATTCAAACAAAGCTTTTTGATTCAAATGAAAGTCAAATGCATTCAACAAAGCTAATTGAGTCAAATGAAAGTCAAACACTTTCAACAAAGCTTTTAGAATCAAATGAAAGTCAAACACATTCAAACAAAGCTTTTTGAATTGAATGAAAATCAAATGAATTCAACAAAGCTAATTGAGTCAAATGAAAGTCAAACACTTTCAAGAAAGCTAGTTGAGTCAAATGAAAGTCAAACACATTCAAACAAATCTTCTTGATTCAAATGAAAGTCAAATGCATTCAACAAAGCTAATTGAGTCAAATGAAAGTCAAACACTTTCAACAAAGCGTTTAGAATCAAATGAAAGTCAAATACATTCAATCAAAGCTTTTTGAATCAAATGAAAGTCAATTGCATTCCACAATGCTAATTAAGTCAAATGAAAGTCAAACACATTCAACAAAGCTAATTGAGTCAAAAGAAAGCCAAACACATTCAAACAAAACTTTTTGAATTAAATGAAAGTCAAATGCATTCAACAAAGCTAATTGAGTCAAATGAAAGTCAAACACTTTCAACAAAGCTAATTGAGTTAAATGAAAGTCAAACACATTCAAACAAAGCTTTTTGATTCTAATGAAAGTCAAATGCATTCAACAAAGCTAATTGAGTTAAATGAAAGTCAAAAACTTTCAACAAAGCTTTTAGAATCAAACGAAAATCAAATGAATTCAATAAAGCTAATTGAGTCAAATGAAAGTCAAACACATTCAAACAAAGCTTTTTGAATCAAATGAAAGTCAAATGCATTCGACAAAGCTAATTGAATCAAATGAAAGTCAAACACTTTCAACAAAGCGTTTAGAATCAATTGAAAGTCAAATGCATTCCACAATGCTAATTGAGTCAAATCAAAGTCAAACACATTCAACAAAGCTAATTGAGTCAAAATAAAGTCAAGCACATTCAAACAAAGCTTTTTGAATCAAATGAAAGTAAAATGCATTGAACAAAGCTAATTGAGTCAAATGAAAGTCAAACACATTCAAACAAAGTTTCTTGATACAAATGAAAGTCAAATGCATTCAACAAAGCTAATTGTGTCAAATAAAAGTCAAACACTTTCAACAAAGCTTTTAGAATCAAATGAAAGTCAAACACATTCAAACAAAGCTTTTTGAATCAAATTAAAGTCAAATGCATTCAACAAAGCTAATTGAGTCAAATGAAAGTCAAACACTTTCAACAAAGCGTTTTGAATCAAATGAAAGTCAAAAACATTCAATCAAAGCTTTTTGAATCAAATTAAAGTCAATTGCATTCCACAATGCTAATTGAATCAAATGAAAGTCAAACACATTCAACAAAGCTAATTGAGTCAAAAGAAAGTCAAACACATTCTAACAAACCTTTTTGAATCAAATGAAAGTAAAATGCATTCAACAAAGCTAATTGAGTCAAATGAAAGTCAAACACTTTCAACAAAGCTAATTGAGTCAAATGAAAGTCAAACACATTCAAACAAAGCTTTTTGATTCAAATGAAAGTCAAATGCAATCAACAAAGCTAATTGAGTCAAATGAAAGTCAAACACTTTCATCAAAGCTTTTAGAATCAAGTGAAAGTCAAATACATTCAAACAAAGCTTTTTGAATCAAATGAAAGTCAATTGCATTCCACAATGCTAATTGAGTCAAATGAAAGTCCAACACATTCAACGAAGCTAATTGAGTCAAATGAAAGTCTAACACATTCAAACAAAGCTTTTTGAATCAAATGAAAGTCAAATGCATTCAACAAAGCCAATTGAGTCAAATGAAAGTCAAACACATTCAAACATAGCTACTTGATTCAAATGAAAGTCAAATGCATTCAACAAAGCTAATTGAGTCAAATGAATGTCAAACGCTTTCAACAAAGCTTTTAGAATCAAATGAAAGTAAAACACATTCAAACAAAGCTTTTTGAATCAAATGAAAGTCAATTGCATTCCACAATGCTAATTGAGTCAAATAAAAAGACAAACACATTCAACAAAGCTAATTGAGTCAAACGAAAGTCAAACACATTCAAACAATGCTTTTTGAATCAAATGAAAGTAAAACGCATTCAACAAAGCTAATTGAGTCAAATGAAAGTCAAACACTTTCAACAAAGCTAATTAAGTCAAATAAAAGTCAAAACACATTCAAACAAAGCTTTTTGATTCAAATGAAAGTCAAATGCATTCAACAAAGCTAATTGAGTCCAATGAAAGTCAAATACTTTCAACAAAGCTTTTAGAATCAAATGAAAGTCAAACACATTCAAACAAAGCTTTTTGAATCGAATGAAAATCAAATGAATTCAACAAAGCTAATTGAGTCAAATGAAAGTCAAACACTTTCAAGAAAGCTAATTGAGTCAAATGAAAGTCAAACACATTCAACAAAGCGTTTAGAATCAAATGAAAGTCAAATACATTCAATCAAAGCTTTTTGAATCAAATGAAAGTCACTTGCATTCCACAATGCTAATTAAGTCAAATGAAAGTCAAACACATTCAACAAAGCTAATTGAGTCAAAAGAAAGCCAAACACATTCAAACAAAACTTTTTGAATCAAATGAAAGTCAAATGCATTCAACAAAGCTAATTGAGTTAAATGAAAGTCAAACACTTTCAACAAAGCTAATTGAGTTAAATGAAAGTCAAACACATTCAAACAAAGCTTTTTGATTCTATTGAAAGTCAAATGCATTCAACAAAGCTAATTGAGTTAAATGAAAGTCAAAAACTTTCAACAAAGCTTTTAGAATCAAACGAAAATCAAATGAATTCAACAAAGCTAATTGAGTCAAATGAAAGTCAAATACATTCAAACAAAGCTTTTTGAATCAAATCGAAGTCAATTGCATTCCACAATGCTATGTGAGTCAAATGAAAGTCAAACACATTCAACGAAGCTAATTGAGTCAAATGAAAGTCAAACACATTCAAACAAAGCTTTTTGAATCAAATGAAAGTCAAATGCATTCAACAAAGCTAATTGAGTCAAATGAAAGTCAAACACTTACAACAAAGCGTTTAGAATCAAATGAAAGTCAATTGCATTCCACAATGCTGATTGAGTTAAAAGAAAGTCAAACACATTCAAACAAAGCTTTTTAAATCAAATGAAAGTCAAATGCATTCAACAAAGCCAATGAGTCAAATGAAAGTCAAACACATTTAAATAAAGCTTCTTGATTCAAATGAAAGTCAAATGCATTCAACAAAGCTAATTGAGTCAAATGAAAGTCAAACACTTTCAACAAAGCGTTTAGAATCAAATGAAAGTCAAATACATTCAATCAAATATTTTTGAATCAAATGAAAGGCAATTGCATTCCACAATGCTAATTGAGTCAAATGAAAGTCAAACACATTCAACAAAGCTAATTGAGTCAAAATAAAGTTAAACACATTCAAACAAAGCTTTTTGAATCAAATGAAAGTAAAATGCATTCAACAAAGCTAATTGAGTCAAATGAAAGTCAAACACTTTCAACAAAGCTAATTGAGTCAAATGAAATTCAAACACATTCAAACAAAGCTTTTTGATTCAAATGAAAGTCAAATGCATTCAACAAAGCTAATTGAGTCAAATGAAAGTCAAACACTTTCAACAAAGCTTTTAAAATAAAATGAAAGTCAAACACATTCTAACAAAGCTTTTTGAATCAAATGAAAGTCAAACACATTCTAACAAAGCTAATTGATAAGGTTTTGAGCTTGCTAAGGGTCTACTCTGTCTTTTATTGCTCCTGAATTGAGAGATGGGAAAGCTGTTGCTAAGCTTAGCTCTGCTGATATTCTTGAGGGCAATAAGAAATGGGGTAACGCTCTTATCTTTTATGTTGTTGGTTATTCTCCAACTATTTCTGCTGTTCATAAGTATATTGCGGATAACTGGAGTAACTTAGCTAAACCAGATATTTTCTGGCATGATGAGGGCTACTTTATTATTAATTTGAAGTCTGGTGAAGATAAGAATGCTATTCTGTATGCTGGACCTCACATGTTCTTTGGTAAACCTGCAATTGTTAAGTCATGGTCTGATAAATTTGATTTTCATGCTGAAATCCTTAGAACCATCCCTCTATGGGTTAAGCTCCAAAATTTGCCATTGAATTGCTGGGGAGCTGATACTCTGAGTAGAATTGGTAGCTTGCTTGGTGTTCCTGTATGTGCAGATGAGTGTACATCAAGACAGCTTAGAGTGTCTTTTGCTAGGCTGTTGGTTGAAATTGATGTTACCAAACCCCTGCCTGCATCTGTATGGGTTGAAAGCCCTGCTGCTGAGATGATTGAGATTAAGGTTCAATATGAGTGGACCCCTCCTTTCTGTAAGAAATGTGATAGGGTTGGACATGATTGTTCCAAGCCTCGGGTCTTTAAGAAGAAACAAACAGAAGGTACAAAAGCCACTCACATTCAGAACCAGGTGGGAAAAGTTTGGGTTCCTAAGAAGCCTGCTAAGGTGAAGTCAACTGATCCTGGGGAAGACATTACTCCACCTCAACAGCAAAATGGGTGGCAAATTCCAGGTAAGATATCTAAGAAAAAAGCAAACAGGCAGATTACTTTTGCCTCTAGCTCTAATACTTATCAGGCTTTGTCCTTAGATTCTGATGAGGTTGAGGTTGTTGATGAAACCAATGAGCCTAATGGGGGTGATGGGAATCCCCCTCTGGGGTCATGATAGTTCTCTCTTGGAATATTAGGGGTCTTAATGACCCTGGGAAAGTGGCTGCTGTTAAAAAGCTACTTTCTGAGCATAAGTGTGATGTACTGTGTCTTATTGAAACTAAAGTAAAGCAGAAGAACTCTGCTAGGGTTCAAAGGAAGTTTGGGTGTGCTTGGTCTTGGTTTGCTAATTATGCTAATTCTCCAAAAGGTAGAATTTGGATAGGTTGGAAAGCTGATCTTCTCAATCTAACTATAATTTCTGCTCAGGAACAGTTAGTCCATTGTTTGCTCACTACTAGGGATCTGCAGACTCAGATTTTCATTACTTTTGTTTATGGTTTGCACACAGTTCAGGATAGGTTGTCTTTGTGGAATGGCATCAGGCAGTTACCTGGTATTTCTGGAGCCTGGTTGTGTGTTGGGGATTTTAACTCTATCTTGTCCTGTAATGATAGAATCAATGGGGCTATGGTTACTGATTATGAAACTAAGGACTTCCAGAACCTTATTTATGACTTAGCTTTAGCAGAAATTAAGAGTAAGGGTTCTTACTTCTCTTGGTGCAACAAGGCTCATAATGGACCTAGGACTTTTTCTAGGATTGATAGGGGACTGGTAAACCAAGATTGGATTAAGGATTTTGGGCATGTGGAAGCTATTTATCTACCTCCCTCTATTTCAGATCACAATCCTGTTCTCTTTGATATTTTTCATTCTCAACCTGGCAAAGGGAGGCCTTTTAGATTTCTCAACTATTTAGCTGATCATGAAGACTTTTTGACTGTGGTCACTTCTGCTTGGCAATGTCCTGTTGTTGGTAATGCAATGTATAGAGTGTGGTCTAAGCTCAAGCAAGTTAAAACTGCTCTTAAAACTATGAATATAGAGAAATTTGGTAAGGTTGATGAGAAACTTGAAGCTGCTCAAGATGCCCTCTATGATATTCAGCAGCAGATTATTAGTGATGTTGATAATACTGAGTTGCACACTCAAGAGATGGCAGCTATTCAGAGGGTCAAGTACTGGGTTAATGTTCAGGAAAGCATATATAGACAAAAATCCAGAATAGACTGGCTTCAGCTTGGTGATAGTAATAACAAATATTTTTTTGCTGTCATGAAACAAAGACAGAGCAGGAATAGAATTGATACTATTTTTGCTGCTGATGGCACTTTATTGAAAACTCCTATTGCCAGTGAAGAGGAAATTACTGGTTTTTATAAAGCTCTACTGGGTACTAGTGCTGTCTCTCTCCATGGGATTGATCTTAATACTGTGAGAAGAGGTGTTCAACTTTCTAGGGATTCTCAGCAGTCTCTTATAACTCCTATCTCTGTTGAGGAAATTGATTCAGCCTTGAAGGATATTAACAGCTCCAAAGCTCCTGGGATAGATGGTTTCAACTCTTATTTTTTCAAGAAATCCTGGGATGTGGTAAAACATGATATTTATGCAGGTGTTCTGGAGTTCTTCAATACTGGTAGTATGTTGAAGCAATGGAACTGCACTACTGTAACCTTAGTCCCTAAGGTTCAAAATCCTTCCTTTGCCAAAGATTACAGACCAATTGCCTGCTGTTCTGTTCTTTATAAGATTATCTCCAAAATTCTTACTGCAAGGCTAGCAAAAGTGGTCTCTGAGGTGATTGATGGCTCCCAAGCTGGTTTTATCCCTGGGAAACATATTGGTGATAACATCTTATTAGCTACTGAGCTTATTAAAGGTTATGGGCATAAATTTTTGTCCCCTAGGTGTATGCTGAAGATTGATTTGAAAAAGGCTTATGATTCTGTTGAGTGGAGTTTTCTGAAGGCTGTTATGTCTGAGATTGGTTTTCCTAACCAGTTTATTGCTTGGATTATGGCTTGCTTGTCTTCTGTCTCCTTTTCTATCTTGATTAATGGTATCCCCTCTAAGCCCTTCCCTGAAAAAAAGGTCTCAGACAGGGAGACCCAATGTCTCCCTTCTTGTTTGCTATTGGAATGGAGTATCTCTCTAGATGTCTCTTTGAATTACAGTTAAATCCTAATTTCAACTATCATCCTAGATGTGAGAAAATGTACCTAGTACATCTCATGTTTGCTGATGATTTGTTACTTTTCTCTAGGGCTGATGCTCAGTCTGTCTCCTTGCTTTTCCAAGCTTTCTCTAAATTTTCTGAAGCTTCTGGTCTTTCTGCAAACCTGGATAAAAGTGAAGTGTACTTTGGTGGTCTTGATGTTTATGATCAAAATGAACTGAGGAATATTGTTGGAGTTGCTCCTGGTACCATCCCTTTTAGGTATCTGGGGGTTCCTCTTTCTTCAAAAAAATTGACCATAGCCCAATGCAAACCTCTTGTTGATAAAGTGACTTCCAGGATTAATGGGTGGTCTGCTAGGCATCTTTCTTATGCTGGCAGACTTCAGTTGGTGAAGAGTGTTCTCTTTGGAATACAAACATACTGGGCTCAAATCTTTATTCTTCCTAAAAAGATTCTGAGGGAAATTGAATCAAGGTTTAGAGCTTTCTTATGGATTGGGAAAGCCAACCCAACCAAGAAATCCCTTGTTTCTTGGTCTCAGGTTTGCCTTCCAAAAGTCAGTGGTGGCTGGAATCTTATTTCTCTTCCTGAATGGAATTCTGCTGCTATTTCTAAGCTTCTTTGGGATCTTGCTCATAAAGCTGACAACTTATGGGTGAAATGGGTCCACACTTACTATTTCAAGGACAATTCTTGGTGGGATAAGCCTGCCCCTAGGAGATGCTCTTGGGTGCTTAGAAGAATTTTGAAGTGTAGATCTATAATTGATAATATTGGTGGCTGGGATGCTGTCAAACATGGTGATAAAATCAAGATAAAAAAAATCTATCTGAAACTCATGACTCAAGCTCCTAAAGTTCCATGGAGAAGATTGATGTGTAACAATGCTGCTACCCCTAAAAGCTTGTTCATTCTTTGGCTTGCTGTTAGGAATAGATTGCTTACAAAGGATAGATTGAGTCAATGGAATATGCAGTGTGACCCTACCTGTTTCCTTTGTAATATGCATTTTGAGTCTGTCCAGCATTTATTTTTTGAATGCAGATTTGCTAGGGACATTTGGGGAAGAATTTTGGCTATCTTTGGTTACAACAGGCCTATCCTAAGTTTTGATGCTGAAGCCATGTGGATTGCTAAAATCTGCAGAAAGGATAGAGCTAAGAACAGATTGCTGGGGATGTGTTTTGCTGAAGCTGTCTACCATATTTGGCTGCAGAGGAATTCTTTGATCTTTACAGGAAGCTGTAAATCTGGTGAAGTTGTGCTTAGGGATATTATGTTTGCTGTTGCTTGTAGATGCCCTGTCCCTGATAGGAAGTGGTTGATTCTGTAATTTATATTTGTTTTTTTGCTGGGTCTTATTGTAATGCCTCTCTTGTCTAGCCCTGCTGTTTATGCAGCTGAGTCTAGGTGGAGGTTTCTGGTTTGTCCTGCAGTTGGCAGGCTGGTTTTGCTTTAGTAGGTGCAAGTTTGCTTATAGCTCATTTGTGTTCTTTTGTGTCTGGCTTTAGCTCTCAGAACCCTTCCTAGAAGGTGGCTGGAAGCTTGAGTTCAGATTGTTTTTGTCCCTCTCTCTAGAACCCTTCCTAGAAGGTGGCTAAAGATAGGGCTTAAACTGTTTGGTGGGGGTTTGGCCTGTTTTCGGGTTTGTGGTGTTAGTTGTTGGTTATAACTTAGCTCTTGTAAGTTGTAACTTTTCCTTTTGGTAATAAAATTCTCTATTTACCAAAAAAAAAAAAAAAAAAAAAAAAAAGCTAATTGAGTTAAAAGAAAGTCAAACACATTCAAACAAAGCTTTTTGAATCAAATGAAAGTCACATGCATTCAACAAAGCCAATTGAGTCAAATGAAAGTCAAACACTTTCAAACAAAGCTTCTTGATTCAAATTAAAATCAAATGCATTCAACAAAGCTAATTGAGTCAAATGAAAGTCAAACACTTTCAACAAAGCGTTTAGAATCAAATAAAAGTCAAATAAATTCAATCAAAGCTTTTTGAATCAAATGAAAGTCAATTGCATTCCACAATGCTAATTAAGTCAAATGAAAGTCAAACACATTCAACAAAGCTAATTGAGTCAAAAGAAAGCCAAACACATTCAAACAAAACTTTTTGAATCAAATGAAAGTCAAATGCATTCAACAAAGCTAATTGAGTTAAATGAAAGTCAAAAACTTTCAACAAAGCTTTTAGAATCAAACGAAAATCAAATGAATTCAACAAAGCTAATTGAGTCAAATGAAAGTCAAATACATTCAAACAAAGCTTTTTGAATCAAATCGAAGTCAATTGCATTCCACAATGCTATTTGAGTCAAATGAAAGTCAAACACATTCAACGAAGCTAATTGAGTCAAATGAAAGTCAAACACATTCAAACAAAGCTTTTTGAATCAAATGAATGTCAAATGCATTCAACAAAGCCAATTGAGTCAAATAAAATACAAACACATTCAAATAAAGCTTCTTGATTCAAATGAAAGTCAAATGCATTCAACAAAGCTAATTGAGTCAAATGAAAGTCAAACACATTCAAACAAAGCTTTTTAAATCAAATGAAAGTCAAATGCATTCAACAAAGCTAATTGAGTCAAATGAAAGTCAAACACTTACAACAAAGCGTTTAGAATCAAATGAAAGTCAATTGCATTCCACAATGCTGATTGAGTTAAAAGAAAGTCAAACACATTCAAACAAAGCTTTTTAAATCAAATGAAAGTCAAATGCATTCAACAAAGCCAATTGAGTCAAATGAAAGTCAAACACATTTAAATAAAGCTTCTTGATTCAAATGAAAGTCAAATGCATTCAACAAAGCTAATTGAGTCAAATGAAAGTCAAACACTTTCAACAAAGCGTTTAGAATCAAATGAAAGTCAAATACATTCAATCAAATCTTTTTGAATCAAATGAAAGGCAATTGCATTCCACAATGCTAATTGAGTCAAATGAAAGTCAAACACATTCAACAAAGCTAATTGAGTCAAAATAAAGTTAAACACATTCAAACAAAGCTTTTTGAATCAAATGAAAGTAAAATGCATTCAACAAAGCTAATTGAGTCAAATGAAAGTCAAACACTTTCAACAAAGCTAATTTAGTCAAATGAAATTCAAACACATTCAAACAAAGCTTTTTGATTCAAATGAAAGTCAAATGCATTCAACAAAGCTAATTGAGTCAAATGAAAGTCAAACACTTTCAACAAAGCTTTTAAAATCAAATGAAAGTCAAACACATTCTAACAAAGCTTTTTGAATCAAATGAAAGTCAAACACATTCTAACAAAGCTAATTGAGTTAAAAGAAAGTCAAACACATTCAAACAAAGCTTTTTGAATCAAATGAAAGTCAAATGCATTCAACAAAGCCAATTGAGTCAAATGAAAGTCAAACACTTTCAAACAAAGCTTCTTGATTCAAATTAAAGTCAAATGCATTCAACAAAGCTAATTGAGTCAAATGAAAGTCAAACACTTTCAACAAAGCGTTTAGAATCAAATAAAAGTCAAATAAATTCAATCAAAGCTTTTTGAATAAAATGAAAGTCAATTGCATTCCACAATGCTAATTAAGTCAAATGAAAGTCAAACACATTCAACAAAGCTAATTGAGTCAAAAGAAAGTCAAACACATTCAAACAAAGCTTTTTGAATCAAATGAAAGTCAAATGCATTCAACAAAGTTAATTGAATCAAATGAAAGTCAAACACTTTCAACAAAGCTAATTGTGTCAAATGAAAGTCAAACACATTCAAACAAACCTTTTTGATTCAAATGAAAGTCAAATGCATTCAACAAAGCTAATTGAGTCAAACGAAAGTCAAACACATTCAAACAAAGCTTTTTAAATCAAATGAAAGTCAAATGCATTCAACAAAGCTAATTGAGTCAAATGAAAGTCAAACACTTACAACAAAGCGTTTAGAATCAAATGAAAGTCAATTGCATTCCACAATGCTGATTGAGTTAAAAGAAAGTCAAACACATTCAAACAAAGCTTTTTAAATCAAATGAAAGTCAAATGCATTCAACAAAGCCAATTGAGTCAAATGAAAGTCAAACACATTTAAATAAAGCTTCTTGATTCAAATGAAAGTTAAATGCATTCAACAAAGCTAATTGAGTCAAATGAAAGTCAAACACTTTCAACAAAGCGTTTAGAATCAAATGAAAGTCAAATACATTCAATCAAATCTTTTTGAATCAAATGAAAGGCAATTGCATTCCACAATGCTAATTGAGTCAAATGAAAGTCAAACACATTCAACAAAGCTAATTGAGTCAAAATAAAGTTAAACACATTCAAACAAAGCTTTTTGAATCAAATGAAAGTAAAATGCATTCAACAAAGCTAATTGAGTCAAATGAAAGTCAAACACTTTCAACAAAGCTAATTGAGTCAAATGAAATTCAAACACATTCAAACAAAGCTTTTTGATTCAAATGAAAGTCAAATGCATTCAACAAAGCTAATTGAGTCAAATGAAAGTCAAACACTTTCAACAAAGCTTTTAAAATCGAATGAAAGTCAAACACATTCTAACAAAGCTTTTTGAATCAAATGAAAGTCAAACCCATTCTAACAAAGCTAATTGAGTTAAAAGAAAGTCAAACACATTCAAACAAAGCTTTTTGAATCAAATGAAAGTCAAATACATTCAATCAAAGCTTTTTGAATCAAATGAAAGTCAATTGCATTCCACAATGCTAATTAAGTCAAATGAAAGTCAAACACATCCAACAAAGCTAATTGAGTCAAAAGAAAGTCAAACACATTCAAACAAAGCTTTTTGAATCAAATGAAAGTCAAATGCATTCAACAAAGTTAATTGAATCAAATGAAAGTCAAACACTTTCAACAAAGCTAATTGTGTCAAATGAAAGTCAAACACAATCAAACAAACCTTTTTGATTCAAATGAAAGTCAAATGCATTCAACAAAGCTAATTGAGTCAAATGAAAGTCAAACACATTCAAACAAAGCTTTTTAAATCAAATGAAAGTCAAATGCATTCAACAAAGCTAATTGAGTCAAATGAAAGTCAAACACTTACAACAAAGCGTTTAGAATCAAATGAAAGTCAATTGCATTCCACAATGCTGATTGAGTTAAAAGAAAGTCAAACACATTCGAACAAAGCTTTTTAAATCAAATGAAAGTCAAATGCATTCAACAAAGCCAATTGAGTCAAATGAAAGTCAAACACATTTAAATAAAGCTTCTTGATTCAAATGAAAGTTAAATGCATTCAACAAAGCTAATTGAGTCAAATGAAAGTCAAACACTTTCAACAAAGCGTTTAGAATCAAATGAAAGTCAAATACATTCAATCAAATCTTTTTGAATCAAATGAAAGGCAATTGCATTCCACAATGCTAATTGAGTCAAATGAAAGTCAAACACATTCAACAAAGCTAATTGAGTCAAAATAAAGTTAAACACATTCAAACAAAGCTTTTTGAATCAAATGAAAGTAAAATGCATTCAACAAAGCTAATTGAGTCAAATGAAAGTCAAACACTTTCAACAAAGCTAATTGAGTCAAATGAAATTCAAACACATTCAAACAAAGCTTTTTGATTCAAATGAAAGTCAAATGCATTCAACAAAGCTAATTGAGTCAAATGAAAGTCAAACACTTTCAACAAAGCTTTTAAAATCAAATGAAAGTCAAACACATTCTAACAAAGCTTTTTGAATCAAATGAAAGTCAAACACATTCTAACAAAGCTAATTGAGTTAAAAGAAAGTCAAACACATTCAAACAAAGCTTTTTGAATCAAATGAAAGTCAAATACATTCAATCAAAGCTTTTTGAATCAAATGAAAGTCAATTGCATTCCACAATGCTAATTAAGTCAAATGAAAGTCAAACACATCCAACAAAGCTAATTGAGTCAAAAGAAAGTCAAACACATTCAAACAAAGCTTTTTGAATCAAATGAAAGTCAAATGCATTCAACAAAGTTAATTGAATCAAATGAAAGTCAAACACTTTCAACAAAGCTAATTGTGTCAAATGAAAGTCAAACACATTCAAACAAAGCTTTTTGATTCAAATGAAAGTCAAATGCATTCAACAAAGCTAATTGAGTCAAATGAAAGTCAAACACTTTCAAAAAAGATTTTAGAATCAAATGAAAGTCACACACATTCAAACAAAGCTTTTTGAATCAAATGAAAATCAAATGAATTCAACAAAGCTAATTGAGTCAAATGAAAGTCAAACACTTTCAACAAAGCTTTTAGAAGCAAATTAAAGTCAATTATATTCAAACAAAGCTTTTTGAATCAAATGAAAGTCTATTGCATTCCACAATGCTAATTGAGTCAAATGGAGGTCAAACACATTCAACGAAGCTAATTGAGTCAAACGAAAGTTACACACATTCAAACAAAGCTTTTTGAATCAAATGAAAGTCAAATGCATTCAACAAATCCAATTGAGTCAAATGAAAGTCAAACACATTCAAACAAAGCTTCTTGATTCAAATGAAAGTCAAATGCATTCAACAAAGCTAATTGAGTCAAATGAAAGTCAAACACTTTCAACAAAGCGATTAGAATCAAATGAAAGTCAAATACATTCAATCAAAGCTTTTTGAATCAAATGAAAGTCAATTGCATTCCACAATGCTAATTAAGTCAAATGAAAGTCAAACACATTCAACAAAGCTAATTGAGTCAACTGAAAGTCAAACACTTTAAACAAAGCTAATTGCGTCAAATGAAAGTCAAACACATTCAAACAAAGCTTTTTGATTCATATGAAAGTCAAATGCATTCAACAAAGCTAATTGAGTTAAATGAAAGTCAAACACTTTCAACAAAGCTTTTAAAATCAAATGAAACTCAAATACATTCAAACAAAGCTTTTTGAATCAAACGAAAATCAAATGAATTCAACAAAGCTAATTGAGTCAAATGAAAGTCAAACACTTTCATCAAAGCTTTTAGAATCAAATGAAAGTCAAACACATTCAACGAAGCTAATTGAGTCAAATGAAAGTCAAACACATTCAAACAAAGCTTTTTGATACAAATGAAAGTCAAATGCATTCAACAAAGCTAATTGAGTCAAATGAAAGTCAAACACTTTCAAAAAAGCTTTTTGAATCAAATGAAAGTCAAACACATTCAAACAAAGCTTTTTGAATCAAATGAAAATCAAATGAATTCAACAAAGCTAATTGAGTCAAATGAAAGTCAAACACTTTCGTCAAAGCTTTTAGAATCAAATTAAAGTTAAATATATTCAAACAAAGCTTTTTGAATCAATTGAAAGTCAATTGCATTCCACAATGCTAATTGAGTCAAATGAAGGTTAAAAACATTCAACGAAGCTAATTGAGTCAAATGAAAGTCAAACACATTCAAACAAAGCTTTTTAAATCAAATGAAAGTCAAATGCATTCAACAAAGCCAATTGAGTCAAATGAAAGTTAAACACATTCAAACAAAGCTTCTTGATTCAAATTAAAGTCAAATGCATTCAACAAAGCTAATTGAGTCAAATGAAAGTCAAACACTTTCAACAAAGCGTTTAGAATCAAATGAAAGTCAAATAAATTCAATCAAAGCTTTTTGAATCAAATGAAAGTCAATTGCATTCCACAATGCTAATTAAGTCAATTGAGAGTCAAACACATCCAACAAAGCTAATTGAGTCAAAAGAAAGTCAAACACATTCAAACAAAGCTTTTTGAATCAAATGAAAGTCAAATGCATTCAACAAAGTTAATTGAATCAAATGAAAGTCAAACACTTTCAACAAAGCTAATTGTGTCAAATGAAAGTCAAACACATTCAAACAAAGCTTTTTGATTCAAATGAAAGTCAAATGCATTCAACAAATCTAATTGAGTCAAATGAAACTCAAACACTTCAAAGCTTTTAGAATCAAATGAAAGTCAAACACATTCAAACAAAGCTTTTAGAATCAAACGAAAATCAAATGAATTCAACAAAGCTAATTGAATCAAATGAAAGTCAAACACTTTCATCAAAGCTTTTAGAATAAAATGAAAGTCAAATACATTCAAACAAAGCTTTTTGAATCAAATCGAAGTCAATTGCATTCCACAATGGTAATTGAGTCAAATGAAAGTCAAACACATTCAACGAAGCTAATTGAGTCAAATGAAAGTCAAACACATTCAAACTAAGCTTTTTGAATCAAATGAAAGTCAAATGCATTCAACAAAGGTAATTGAGTCAAATGAAAGTCAAACACATTCAAATAAAGCTTCTTGATTCAAATGAAAGTCAAATGCATTCAACAAAGCTAATTGTGTCAAATGAAAGTCAAACACTTTCAACAAAGCTTTTAGAATCAAATGAAAGTCAAATGCATTCAACAAAGCTAATTGAGTCAAATGAAAGTCAAACACTTTCAACAAAGCGTTTTGAATCAAATGAAAGTCAAATACATTCAATCAAAGCTTTTTGAATCAAATGAAAGTCAATTGCATTCCACAATGCTAATTGAATCAAATGAAAGTCAAACACATTCAACAAAGCTAATTGAGTCAAAAGAAAGTCAAACACATTCAAACAAAGCTTTTTGAATCAAATGAAAGTAAAATGCGTTCAACAAAGCTAATTGAGTCAAATGAAAGTCAAACACTTTCAACAAAGCTAATTGAGTCAAATGAAAGTCAAACACATTCAAACAAAGCTTTTTGATTCAAATGAAAGTCAAATGCAATCAACAAAGCTAATTTAGTCAAATGAAAGTTAAACACTTTCAAGAAAGCTTTTAGAATCAAATGAAAGTCAAACACATTCAAACAAAGCTGTTTGAATCAAATGAAAATCAAATGAATTCAACAAAGCTAATTAAGTCAAATGAAAGTCAAACACTTTCATCAAAGCTTTTAGAATCAAATGAAAGTCAAATACATTCAAACAAAGCTTTTTGAATCAAATGAAAGTCAATTGCATTCCACAACTCTAATTGAGTCAAATGAAAGTCAAACACATTCAACGAAGCTAATTGAGTCAAATGAAAGTCTAACACATTCAAACAAAGCTTTTTGAATCAAATGAAAGTCAAATGCATTCAACAAAGCCAATTGAGTTAAATGAAAGTCAAACACATTCAAACATAGCTTCTTAATTCAAATGAAAGTCAAATGCATTCAACAAAGCTAATTGAGTCAAATGAAAGTCAAAAACATTCAAACAATGCTTTTTGAATCAAATGAAAGTAAAATGCATTCAACAAAGCTAATTGAGTCAAATGAAAGTCAAACAATTTCAACAAAGCTAATTGAGTCAAATGAAAGTCAAACACATTCAAACAAAGCTTTTTGATTCAAATGAAAGTCAAATGCAATCAACAAAGCTAATTGAGTCAAATGAAAGTCAAACACTTTCAACAAAGCTTTTAGAATCAAATGAAAGTCAAACACATTCAAATAAAGCTTTTTGAATCAAATGAAAATCAAATGAATTCAACAAAGCTAATTGAGTCAAATGAAAGTCAAACACTTTCATCAAAGCTTTTAGAATCAAATGAAAGTCAAATACATTCAAACAAAACTTTTTGAATCAAATAAAAGTCAATTGCATTCCACAATGCTAATTGAGTCAAATGAAAGTCAAACACATTCAAACAAAGCTTTTTGAATCAAATGAAAGTCAAACACATTCAACGAAGCTAATTGAGTCAAATGAAAGTCAAACACATTCAAACTAAGCTTTTTGAATCAAATGAAAGTCAAATGCATTCAACAAAGGTAATTGAGTCAAATGAAAGTCAAACACATTCAAATAAAGCTTCTTGATTCAAATGAAAGTCAAATGCATTCAACAAAGCTAATTGAGTCAAATGAAAGTCAAACACTTTCAACAAAGCTTTTAGAATCAAATGAAAGTCAAACACATTCAAACAAAGCTTTTTGAATCAAATGAAAGTCAAATGCATTCAACAAAGCTAATTGAGTCAAATGAATGTCAAACACTTTCAACAAAGCGTTTTGAATCAAATGAAAGTCAAATACATTCAATCAAAGCTTTTTGAATCAACTGAAAGTCAATTGCATTCCACAATGCTAATTAAGTCAAATGAAAGTCAAACACATTCAACAAAGCTAATTGAGTCAAAAGAAAGTCAAACACATTCAAACAAAGCTTTTTGAATCAAATGAAAGTAAAATGCATTCAACAAAGCTAATTGAGTCAAATGAAAGTGAAACACTTTCTACAAAGCTAATTGAGTCAAATGAAAGTCAAACACATTCAAACAAAGCTTTTTGATTCAAATGAAAGTCAAATGCAATCAACAAAGCTAATTTAGTCAAATGAAAGTCAAACACTTTCAAGAAAGCTTTTAGAATCAAATGAAAGTCAAACACATTCAAACAAAGCTTTTAGAATCAAACGAAAATCAAATGAATTCAACAAAGCTAATTGAATCAAATGAAAGTCAAACACTTTCATCAAAGCTTTTAGAATAAAATGAAAGTCCAATATGTTCAAACAAAGCTTTTTGAATCAAATTGAAGTCAATTGCATTCCACAATGCTAATTGAGTCAAATGAAAGTCAAACACATTTAACGAAGCTAATTGAGTCAAATGAAAGTCAAACACATTCAAACAAAGCTTTTTGAATCAAATGAAAGTCAAATACATTCAATCAAAGCTTTTTGAATCAAATGAAAGTCAATTGCATTCCACAATGCTAATTAAGTCAAATGAAAGTCAAACACATCCAACAAAGCTAATTGAGTCAAAAGAAAGTCAAACACATTCAAACAAAGCTTTTTGAATCAAATGAAAGTCAAATGCATTCAACAAAGTTAATTGAATCAAATGAAAGTCAAACACTTTCAACAAAGCTAATTGTGTCAAATGAAAGTCAAACACAATCAAACAAACCTTTTTGATTCAAATGAAAGTCAAATGCATTCAACAAAGCTAATTGAGTCAAATGAAAGTCAAACACATTCAAACAAAGCTTTTTAAATCAAATGAAAGTCAAATGCATTCAACAAAGCTAATTGAGTCAAATGAAAGTCAAACACTTACAACAAAGCGTTTAGAATCAAATGAAAGTCAATTGCATTCCACAATGCTGATTGAGTTAAAAGAAAGTCAAACACATTCGAACAAAGCTTTTTAAATCAAATGAAAGTCAAATGCATTCAACAAAGCCAATTGAGTCAAATGAAAGTCAAACACATTTAAATAAAGCTTCTTGATTCAAATGAAAGTTAAATGCATTCAACAAAGCTAATTGAGTCAAATGAAAGTCAAACACTTTCAACAAAGCGTTTAGAATCAAATGAAAGTCAAATACATTCAATCAAATCTTTTTGAATCAAATGAAAGGCAATTGCATTCCACAATGCTAATTGAGTCAAATGAAAGTCAAACACATTCAACAAAGCTAATTGAGTCAAAATAAAGTTAAACACATTCAAACAAAGCTTTTTGAATCAAATGAAAGTAAAATGCATTCAACAAAGCTAATTGAGTCAAATGAAAGTCAAACACTTTCAACAAAGCTAATTGAGTCAAATGAAATTCAAACACATTCAAACAAAGCTTTTTGATTCAAATGAAAGTCAAATGCATTCAACAAAGCTAATTGAGTCAAATGAAAGTCAAACACTTTCAACAAAGCTTTTAAAATCAAATGAAAGTCAAACACATTCTAACAAAGCTTTTTGAATCAAATGAAAGTCAAACACATTCTAACAAAGCTAATTGAGTTAAAAGAAAGTCAAACACATTCAAACAAAGCTTTTTGAATCAAATGAAAGTCAAATACATTCAATCAAAGCTTTTTGAATCAAATGAAAGTCAATTGCATTCCACAATGCTAATTAAGTCAAATGAAAGTCAAACACATCCAACAAAGCTAATTGAGTCAAAAGAAAGTCAAACACATTCAAACAAAGCTTTTTGAATCAAATGAAAGTCAAATGCATTCAACAAAGTTAATTGAATCAAATGAAAGTCAAACACTTTCAACAAAGCTAATTGTGTCAAATGAAAGTCAAACACATTCAAACAAAGCTTTTTGATTCAAATGAAAGTCAAATGCATTCAACAAAGCTAATTGAGTCAAATGAAAGTCAAACACTTTCAAAAAAGATTTTAGAATCAAATGAAAGTCACACACATTCAAACAAAGCTTTTTGAATCAAATGAAAATCAAATGAATTCAACAAAGCTAATTGAGTCAAATGAAAGTCAAACACTTTCAACAAAGCTTTTAGAAGCAAATTAAAGTCAATTATATTCAAACAAAGCTTTTTGAATCAAATGAAAGTCTATTGCATTCCACAATGCTAATTGAGTCAAATGGAGGTCAAACACATTCAACGAAGCTAATTGAGTCAAACGAAAGTTACACACATTCAAACAAAGCTTTTTGAATCAAATGAAAGTCAAATGCATTCAACAAATCCAATTGAGTCAAATGAAAGTCAAACACATTCAAACAAAGCTTCTTGATTCAAATGAAAGTCAAATGCATTCAACAAAGCTAATTGAGTCAAATGAAAGTCAAACACTTTCAACAAAGCGATTAGAATCAAATGAAAGTCAAATACATTCAATCAAAGCTTTTTGAATCAAATGAAAGTCAATTGCATTCCACAATGCTAATTAAGTCAAATGAAAGTCAAACACATTCAACAAAGCTAATTGAGTCAACTGAAAGTCAAACACTTTAAACAAAGCTAATTGCGTCAAATGAAAGTCAAACACATTCAAACAAAGCTTTTTGATTCATATGAAAGTCAAATGCATTCAACAAAGCTAATTGAGTTAAATGAAAGTCAAACACTTTCAACAAAGCTTTTAAAATCAAATGAAACTCAAATACATTCAAACAAAGCTTTTTGAATCAAACGAAAATCAAATGAATTCAACAAAGCTAATTGAGTCAAATGAAAGTCAAACACTTTCATCAAAGCTTTTAGAATCAAATGAAAGTCAAACACATTCAACGAAGCTAATTGAGTCAAATGAAAGTCAAACACATTCAAACAAAGCTTTTTGATACAAATGAAAGTCAAATGCATTCAACAAAGCTAATTGAGTCAAATGAAAGTCAAACACTTTCAAAAAAGCTTTTTGAATCAAATGAAAGTCAAACACATTCAAACAAAGCTTTTTGAATCAAATGAAAATCAAATGAATTCAACAAAGCTAATTGAGTCAAATGAAAGTCAAACACTTTCGTCAAAGCTTTTAGAATCAAATTAAAGTTAAATATATTCAAACAAAGCTTTTTGAATCAATTGAAAGTCAATTGCATTCCACAATGCTAATTGAGTCAAATGAAGGTTAAAAACATTCAACGAAGCTAATTAAGTCAAATGAAAGTCAAACACATTCAAACAAAGCTTTTTAAATCAAATGAAAGTCAAATGCATTCAACAAAGCCAATTGAGTCAAATGAAAGTTAAACACATTCAAACAAAGCTTCTTGATTCAAATTAAAGTCAAATGCATTCAACAAAGCTAATTGAGTCAAATGAAAGTCAAACACTTTCAACAAAGCGTTTAGAATCAAATGAAAGTCAAATAAATTCAATCAAAGCTTTTTGAATCAAATGAAAGTCAATTGCATTCCACAATGCTAATTAAGTCAATTGAGAGTCAAACACATCCAACAAAGCTAATTGAGTCAAAAGAAAGTCAAACACATTCAAACAAAGCTTTTTGAATCAAATGAAAGTCAAATGCATTCAACAAAGTTAATTGAATCAAATGAAAGTCAAACACTTTCAACAAAGCTAATTGTGTCAAATGAAAGTCAAACACATTCAAACAAAGCTTTTTGATTCAAATGAAAGTCAAATGCATTCAACAAATCTAATTGAGTCAAATGAAACTCAAACACTTCAAAGCTTTTAGAATCAAATGAAAGTCAAACACATTCAAACAAAGCTTTTAGAATCAAACGAAAATCAAATGAATTCAACAAAGCTAATTGAATCAAATGAAAGTCAAACACTTTCATCAAAGCTTTTAGAATAAAATGAAAGTCAAATACATTCAAACAAAGCTTTTTGAATCAAATCGAAGTCAATTGCATTCCACAATGGTAATTGAGTCAAATGAAAGTCAAACACATTCAACGAAGCTAATTGAGTCAAATGAAAGTCAAACACATTCAAACTAAGCTTTTTGAATCAAATGAAAGTCAAATGCATTCAACAAAGGTAATTGAGTCAAATGAAAGTCAAACACATTCAAATAAAGCTTCTTGATTCAAATGAAAGTCAAATGCATTCAACAAAGCTAATTGTGTCAAATGAAAGTCAAACACTTTCAACAAAGCTTTTAGAATCAAATGAAAGTCAAATGCATTCAACAAAGCTAATTGAGTCAAATGAAAGTCAAACACTTTCAACAAAGCGTTTTGAATCAAATGAAAGTCAAATACATTCAATCAAAGCTTTTTGAATCAAATGAAAGTCAATTGCATTCCACAATGCTAATTGAATCAAATGAAAGTCAAACACATTCAACAAAGCTAATTGAGTCAAAAGAAAGTCAAACACATTCAAACAAAGCTTTTTGAATCAAATGAAAGTAAAATGCGTTCAACAAAGCTAATTGAGTCAAATGAAAGTCAAACACTTTCAACAAAGCTAATTGAGTCAAATGAAAGTCAAACACATTCAAACAAAGCTTTTTGATTCAAATGAAAGTCAAATGCAATCAACAAAGCTAATTTAGTCAAATGAAAGTTAAACACTTTCAAGAAAGCTTTTAGAATCAAATGAAAGTCAAACACATTCAAACAAAGCTGTTTGAATCAAATGAAAATCAAATGAATTCAACAAAGCTAATTAAGTCAAATGAAAGTCAAACACTTTCATCAAAGCTTTTAGAATCAAATGAAAGTCAAATACATTCAAACAAAGCTTTTTGAATCAAATGAAAGTCAATTGCATTCCACAACTCTAATTGAGTCAAATGAAAGTCAAACACATTCAACGAAGCTAATTGAGTCAAATGAAAGTCTAACACATTCAAACAAAGCTTTTTGAATCAAATGAAAGTCAAATGCATTCAACAAAGCCAATTGAGTTAAATGAAAGTCAAACACATTCAAACATAGCTTCTTAATTCAAATGAAAGTCAAATGCATTCAACAAAGCTAATTGAGTCAAATGAAAGTCAAAAACATTCAAACAATGCTTTTTGAATCAAATGAAAGTAAAATGCATTCAACAAAGCTAATTGAGTCAAATGAAAGTCAAACAATTTCAACAAAGCTAATTGAGTCAAATGAAAGTCAAACACATTCAAACAAAGCTTTTTGATTCAAATGAAAGTCAAATGCAATCAACAAAGCTAATTGAGTCAAATGAAAGTCAAACACTTTCAACAAAGCTTTTAGAATCAAATGAAAGTCAAACACATTCAAATAAAGCTTTTTGAATCAAATGAAAATCAAATGAATTCAACAAAGCTAATTGAGTCAAATGAAAGTCAAACACTTTCATCAAAGCTTTTAGAATCAAATGAAAGTCAAATACATTCAAACAAAACTTTTTGAATCAAATAAAAGTCAATTGCATTCCACAATGCTAATTGAGTCAAATGAAAGTCAAACACATTCAAACAAAGCTTTTTGAATCAAATGAAAGTCAAACACATTCAACGAAGCTAATTGAGTCAAATGAAAGTCAAACACATTCAAACTAAGCTTTTTGAATCAAATGAAAGTCAAATGCATTCAACAAAGGTAATTGAGTCAAATGAAAGTCAAACACATTCAAATAAAGCTTCTTGATTCAAATGAAAGTCAAATGCATTCAACAAAGCTAATTGAGTCAAATGAAAGTCAAACACTTTCAACAAAGCTTTTAGAATCAAATGAAAGTCAAACACATTCAAACAAAGCTTTTTGAATCAAATGAAAGTCAAATGCATTCAACAAAGCTAATTGAGTCAAATGAATGTCAAACACTTTCAACAAAGCGTTTTGAATCAAATGAAAGTCAAATACATTCAATCAAAGCTTTTTGAATCAACTGAAAGTCAATTGCATTCCACAATGCTAATTAAGTCAAATGAAAGTCAAACACATTCAACAAAGCTAATTGAGTCAAAAGAAAGTCAAACACATTCAAACAAAGCTTTTTGAATCAAATGAAAGTAAAATGCATTCAACAAAGCTAATTGAGTCAAATGAAAGTGAAACACTTTCTACAAAGCTAATTGAGTCAAATGAAAGTCAAACACATTCAAACAAAGCTTTTTGATTCAAATGAAAGTCAAATGCAATCAACAAAGCTAATTTAGTCAAATGAAAGTCAAACACTTTCAAGAAAGCTTTTAGAATCAAATGAAAGTCAAACACATTCAAACAAAGCTTTTAGAATCAAACGAAAATCAAATGAATTCAACAAAGCTAATTGAATCAAATGAAAGTCAAACACTTTCATCAAAGCTTTTAGAATAAAATGAAAGTCCAATATGTTCAAACAAAGCTTTTTGAATCAAATTGAAGTCAATTGCATTCCACAATGCTAATTGAGTCAAATGAAAGTCAAACACATTTAACGAAGCTAATTGAGTCAAATGAAAGTCAAACACATTCAAACAAAGCTTTTTGAATCAAATGAAAGTCAAATGCATTCAACAAAGCCAATTGAGTTAAATGAAAGTCAAACACATTCAAATAAAGCTTCTTGATTCAAATGAAAGTCAAATGCATTCAACAAAGGTAATTGAGTCAAATGAAAGTCAAACACTTTCAACAAAGCTAATTGAGTCAAATGAAAGTCAAACACATTCAAACAAAGCTTTTTGAATAAAATGAAAGTCAAATGCATTCAACAAAGCTAATTGAGTCAAATGAAAGTCAAACACTTTCAAAAAAGCATTTAGAATCAAATGAAAGTCAAATACATTCAATCAAAGCTTTTTGAATTAAATGAAAGTCAATTGCATTCCACAATGCTAATTAAGTCAAATGATAGTCAAACACATTCAACAAAGCTAATTGAGTCAAAAGAAAGTCTAACACATTCAGACAAAGCTTTTTGAATCAAATGAAAGTCAAATGCATTCAACGAAGCTAATTGAGTCAAATGAAAGTCAAACACTTTCAACAAAGCTAATTGAGTCAAATGAAAGTCAAACACATTCAAACAAACCTTTTTGATTCAAATGACAGTCAAACACATTCAACAAAGCTAATTGAGTCAAATGAAAGTCAAACACTTTCAACAAAGCTTTTAGAATCAAATGAAAGTCAAACACATTCAAACAAAGCTTTTTGAATCAAATGAAAATCAAATGAATTCAACAAAGCTAATTGTGTCAAATGAAAGTCAAACACTTTCGTCAAAGCTTTTAGAATTAAATTAAAGTCAAATATATTCAAACAAAGCTTTTTGAATCAAATGAAAGTCAATTGCATTCCACAATGCTAATTGAGTCAAATGAAGGTCAAACACATTTAACGAAGCTAATTGAGTCAAATGAAAGTCAAACACATTCAAACAAAGCTTTTTGAATAAAATGAAAGTCAAATGCATTCAACAAAGCTAATTGAGTTAAATGAAAGTCAAACACTTTCAAACAAAGCTTTTTGAATCAAATGAAAGTCAAATGCATTCAACAAATCCAATTGAGTCAAATGAAAGTCAAACACTTTCAAACAAAGCTTTTTGATTCAAATGAAAGTCAAATGCATTCAACAAAGTTAATTAAGTCAAATGAAAGTCAAACACTTTAAACAAAGCGGTTTGAATCAAATGAAAGTAAAAAACATTCAATCAAAGCTTTTTGAATCAAATTAAAGTCAAATGCATTCAACAAAGCTAATTGAGTCAAATGAAAGTCAAACACTTTCAACAAAGCTAATTGAGTCAAATGAAAGTCAAACACATTCAAACAAAGCTTTTTGAATCAAATGAAAGTCAAATGCATTCAACAAAGCTAATTGAGTCAAATGAAAGTCAAACACTTTAGACAAAGCTAATTGAGTCAAATGAAAGTCAAACACATTCAAACAAAGCTTTTTGAATCAAATGAAAGTCTAATGCATTCAACAAAGCTAATTGAATCAAATGAAAGTCAAACACTTTCAACAAAGCTAATTGAGTCAAATGAAAGTCAAACACATTCAAACAAAGCTTTTTGATTCTAATGAAAGTCAAATGCATTAAACAAAGCTAATTGATTTAAATGAAAGTCAAAAACTTTCAACAAAGCTTTTAGAATCAAACGAAAATCAAATGAATTCAACAAAGCTAATTAAGTCAAACGAAAGTCAAACACTTTCAACAAAGCTAATTGAGTCAAATGAAAGTCAAACACATTCAAACAAAGCTTTTTGATTCTAATGAAAATCAAATGCATTAAACAAAGCTAATTGATTTAAATGAAAGTCAAAAACTTTCAACAAAGCTTTTAGAATCAAACGAAAATCAAATGAATTCAACAAATCTAATTGAGTCAAATGAAAGTCAAACACTTTCATCAAAGCTTTTAGAATAAAATGAAAGTCAAATACATTCAAACAAAGCTTTTTGAATCAAATCGAAGTCAATTGCATTCCACAATGCTAATTGAGTCAAATGAAAGTCAAACACATTCAACGAAGCTAATTGAGTCAAATGAAACTCAAACACATTCAAACAAAGCTTTTTGAATCAAATGAAAATCAAATGAATTCAACAAAGCTAATTGAGTCAAATGAAAGTCAAACACTTTCGTCAAAGCTTTTAGAATCAAATTAAAGTCAAATATATTCAAACAAAGCTTTTTGAATCAAATGAAAGTCAATTGCATTCCACAATGCTAATTGAGTCAAATGAAGGTCAAACACATTCAAAGAAGCTAATTGAACCAAAAGAAAGCCAAACACATTCAAACAAAGCTTTTTGAATCAAATGAAAGTCAAATGCATTCAACAAAGCTAATTGAGTCAAATGAAAGTCAAACACTTTCAACAAAGCTAATTGAGTCAAATGAAAGTCAAACACATTCAAACAAAGCTTTTTGATTCTAATGAAAGTCAAATGCATTAAACAAAGCTAATTGATTTAAATGAATGTCAAAAACTTTCAACAAAGCTTTTAGAATCAAACGAAAATCAAATGAAATCAACAAAGCTAATTGAGTCAAATGAAAGTCAAACACTTTCATCAAAGCTTTTAGAATAAAATGAAAGTCAAATACATTCAAACAAAGCTTTTTGAATCAAATCGAAGTCAATTGCATTCCACAATGCTAATTGAGTCAAATGAAAGTCAAACACATTCAACGAAGCTAATTGATTCAAATGAAACTCAAACACATTCAAACAAAGCTTTTTGAATCAAATGAAAATCAAATGAATTCAACAAAGCTAATTGAGTCAAATGAAGTCAAACACTTTCGTCAAAGCTTTTAGAATCAAATTAAAGTCAAATATATTCAAACAGAGCTTTTTGAATCAAATGAAAGTCAATTGCATTCCACAATGCTAACTGAGTCAAATGAAGGTCAATCACATTCAACGAAGCTAATTGAGTCAAAAGAAAGCCAAACACATTCAAACAAAGCTTTTTGAATCAAATGAAAGTCAAATGCATTCAACAAAGCTAATTGAGTCAAATGAAAGTCAAACACTTTCAACAAAGCTAATTGAGTCAAATGAAAGTCAAACACATTCAAACAAAGCTTTTTGATTCTAATAAAAGTCAAATACATTAAACAAAGCTAATTGATTTAAATGAATGTCAAAAACTTTCAACAAAGCTTTTAGAATTAAACGAAAATCAAATGAATTCAACAAAGCTAATTGAGTCAAATGAAAGTCAAACACTTTCATCAAAGCTTTTAGAATAAAATGAAAGTCAATTACATTCAAACAAAGCTTTTTGAATCAAATCGAAGTCAATTGCATTCCACAATGCTAATTGAGTCAAATGAAAGTCAAACACATTCAACGAAGCTAATTGAGTCGAATGAAAGTCAAACACATTCAACCAAAGCTTTTTGAATCAAATGAAAGTCAAATGCATTCAACAAAGCCAATTGATTCAAATGAATGTCAAACATTCAAATAAAGCTTCTTGATTCAAATGAAAGACAAATGCATTCAACAAAGCTAATTGAGTCAAATGAAAGTCAAACACATTCAAACAAAGCTTTTTGAATCAAATGAAAGTCAAATGCATTTAACAAAGCTAATTGAATCAAATGAAAGTCAAACACTTTTAACAAAGCGTTTAGAATCAAATGAAAGTCAATTGCATTCCACAATGCTAATTGAGTCAAATGAAAGTCAAACACTTTCAACAAAGCTAATTGAGTCAAATGCATTCAACAAAGCTAATTAAGTCAAACGAAAGTCAAACACTTTCAACAAAGCTAACTGAGTCAAATGAAAGTCAAACACATTCAAACAAAGCTTTTTGATTCAAATGAAAGTCAAATGCATTCAACAAAGCTAAATGATTCAAATGAAAGTCGAACACTTTCAACAAAGCTTTTAGAATCAAATGAAAGTCAAACACATTCAAACAAAGCTTTTTGAATCAAATGAAAATCAAATGAATTCTACAAAGCTAATGAGTTAAATGAAAGTCAAACACTTTCGTCAAAGCTTTTAGAATCAAATTAAAGTCAAATATATTCAAACAAAGCTTTTTGAATCAAATGAAAGTCAATTGCATTCAATAATGCTAATTGAGTCAAATGAAGATCAAACACATTCAACGAAGCTAATTGAGTCAAATGAAAGTCAAACACATTCAAACAAAGCTTTTTGAATCAAATGAAAGTCAAATGCATTTAACAAAGCTAATTGAGTCAAATGTAAGTCAAACACTTTCAACAAAGCTAATTGAGTCAAATGAAAGTCAAACACATTCAAACAAAGCTTTTTGATTCTAATGAAAGTCAAATGCATTAAACAATGCTAATTGAGTTAAATGAAAGTCAAAAACTTTCAACAAAGCTTTTAGAATCAAACGAAAATCAAATGAATTCAACAAAGCTAATTGAGTCAAATGAAAGTCAAACACTCTCATCAAAGCTTTTAGAGTAAAATGAAAGTCAAATACATTCAAACAAAGCTTTTTAAATCAAATCGAAGTCAATTGCATTCCACAATGCTAATTGAGTCAAATGAAAGTCAAACACCTTCAACGAAGCTAATTGAGTCAAATAAAAGTCAAACACATTCAAACAAAGCTTTTTGAATCAAATGAAAGTTAAATGCATTCAACAAAGCCAATTGAGTCAAATGAAAGTCAAACACATTCAAATAAAGCTTCTTGATTCAAATGAAACTCAAATGCATTCAACAAAGCTAATTGCGTCAAATGAAAGTTAAACACATTCAAACAAAGCTTTTGGAATTAAATGAAAGTCAAATGCATTCAACAAAGCTAATTGAATCAAATGAAAGTCAAATGCATTCAACAAAACTAATTGAGTTAATGAAAGTCAAACACATTCAACAAAGCAAATAAAGGTAAAAGAAAGCCAAACACATTCAAACAAAGCTTTTTGAATCAAATGAAAGTCAAATGCATTCAACAAAGCCAATTGAGTCAAATGAAAGTCAAACACATTCAAATAAAGCTTCTTGATTCAAATGAAAGTCAAATGCATTCAACAAAGCTAATTGAGTGAAATGAAAGTCAAATGCATTCAACAAAGCCAACTGAGTCAAATGAAAGTCAAACACATTCAAATAAAGCTTCTTGATTCAAATGAAAGTCAAATGCATTCAACAAAGCTAATTAAGTCAAATGAAAGTCAAACACTTTCAACAAAGCGTTTAGAATCAAATGAAAATCAATTGCATTCCACAATGCTAATTGAGTCAAATGAAAGTCAAACACATTCAACAAAGCTAATTGAGTCAAAATAAAGTCAAACACATTCAAACAAAGCTTTTTGAATCAAATGAAAGTAAAATACATTCAACAAAGCTAATTGAGTCAAATGAAAGTCAAACACTTTCAACAAAGCTAATTGAGTCAAATGAAAGTCAAACACTTTCAACAAAGCTAATTGAGTCAAATGAAAGTCAAACACTTTCAACAAAGCTTTTAGAATCAAATGAAAGTCAAACACATTCTAACAAAGCTTTTTGAATCAAATGAAAGTCAAATGCATTCAAAAAAGCTAATTAAGTCAAACGAAAGTTAAACACTTTCAACAAAGCTAACTGAGTCAAATGAAAGTTAAACACATTCAAACAAAGCTTTTTGATTCAAATGAAAGTCAAATGCATTCAACAAAGCTAATTGAATCAAATGAAAGTCAAACACTTTCAACAAAGCGTTTAGAATCAAATGAAAGTCAATTGCATTCCACAATGCTAATTGAGTCAAATGAAAGTCAAACACATTCAACAAAGCTAATTGAGTCAAAATAAAGTCAAACACATTCAAACAAAGCTTTTTGAATCAAATGAAAGTAAAATACATTCAACAAAGCTAATTGAGTCAAATGAAAGTCAAACACTTTCAACAAAGCTAATTGAGTCAAATGAAAGTCAAACACTTTCAACAAAGCTAATTGAGTCAAATGAAAGTCAAACACTTTCAACAAAGCTTTTAGAATCAAATGAAAGTCAAACACATTCTAACAAAGCTTTTTGAATCAAATGAAAATCAAATGAATTCAACAAAGCTAATTGAGTCAAATGAAAGTCAAACACTTTCATCAAAGCTTTTAGAATCAAATGAAAGTCAAATACATTCCAACAAAGCTTTTTGAATCAAATGAAAGTGAATTGCATTCCACAATGCTAATTGAGTCAAATGAAAGTCAAACACATTCAAACAAAGCTTTTTGAATCAAATGAAATTCAAATGCATTCAACAAAGCCAATTGAGTCAAATGAAAGTCAAACACATTCAAACATAGCTTCTTGATTCAAATAAAAGTCAAATGCAATCAACAAAGCTAATTGAGTCAAATGAAAGTCAAACACTTTCAACAAAGCTTTTAAAATCAAATGAAAGTAAAACACATTCAAACAAAGCTTTTTGAATCAAATGAATGTCAAATGCATTCAACAAAGCTAATTGAGTCAAATGAAAGTCAAACACATTCAACAAAGCTAATTAAGGTAAAAGAAAGTAAAACACATTCAAACAAAGCTTTTTGAATCAAATGAAAGTCAAATGCATTCAAAAAAGCCAATTGAGTCAAATGAAAGTCAAACACATTCAAATAAAGCTTCTTGATTCAAATGAAAGTCAAATGCATTCAACAAAGCTAATGGAGTGAAATGAAAGTTAAATGCATTCAACAAAGCCAATTGAGTCAAATGAAAGTCAAACACATTCAAATAAAGCTTCTTGATTCAAATGAAACTCAAATGCATTCAACAAAGCTAATTGCGTCAAATGAAAGTTAAACACATTCAAACAAAGCTTTTTGAATTAAATGAAAGTCAAATGCATTCAACAAAGCTAATTGAATCAAATGAAAGTCAAATGCATTCAACAAAGCTAATTGAGTTAATGAAGGTCAAACACATTCAACAAAGCAAATAAAGGTAAAAGAAAGCCAAACACATTCAAACAAAGCTTTTTGAATCAAATGAAAGTCAAATGCATTCAACAAAGCCAATTGAGTCAAATGAAAGTCAAACACATTCAAATAAAGCTTCTTGATTCAAATGAAAGTCAAATGCATTCAACAAAGCTAATTGAGTGAAATGAAAGTCAAATGCATTCAACAAAGCCAATTGAGTCAAATGAAAGTCAAACACATTCAAATAAAGCTTCTTGATTCAAATGAAAGTCAAATGCATTCAACAAAGCTAATTGAGTCAAATGAAAGTCAAACACTTTCAACAAAGCGTTTAGAATCAAATGAAAGTCAATTGCATTCCACAATGCTAATTGAGTCAAATGAAAGTCAAACACATTCAACAAAGCTAATTGAGTCAAAATAAAGTCAAACACATTCAAACAAAGCTTTTTGAATCAAATGAAAGTAAAATACATTCAACAAAGCTAATTGAGTCAAATGAAAGTCAAACACTTTCAACAAAGCTAATTGAGTCAAATGAAAGTCAAACACTTTCAACAAAGCTAATTGAGTCAAATGAAAGTCAAACACTTTCAACAAAGCTTTTAGAATCAAATGAAAGTCAAACACATTCTAACAAAGCTTTTTGAATCAAATGAAAGTCAAATGCATTCAACAAAGCTAATTAAGTCAAACGAAAGTTAAACACTTTCAACAAAGCTAACTGAGTCAAATGAAAGTTAAACACATTCAAACAAAGCTTTTTGATTCAAATGAAAGTCAAATGCATTCAACAAAGCTAATTGAATCAAATGAAAGTCAAACACTTTCAACAAAGCGTTTAGAATCAAATGAAAGTCAATTGCATTCCACAATGCTAATTGAGTCAAATGAAAGTCAAACACATTCAACAAAGCTAATTGAGTCAAAATAAAGTCAAACACATTCAACAAAGCTAATTGAGTCAAATGAAAGTCAAACACTTTCAACAAAGCTAATTGAGTCAAATGAAAGTCAAACACTTTCAACAAAGCTAATTGAGTCAAATGAAAGTCAAACACTTTCAACAAAGCTTTTAGAATCAAATGAAAGTCAAACACATTCTAACAAAGCTTTTTGAATCAAATGAAAATCAAATGAATTCAACAAAGCTAATTGAGTCAAATGAAAGTCAAACACTTTCATCAAAGCTTTTAGAATCAAATGAAAGTCAAATACATTCCAACAAAGCTTTTTGAATCAAATGAAAGTGAATTGCATTCCACAATGCTAATTGAGTCAAATGAAAGTCAAACACATTCAAACAAAGCTTTTTGAATCAAATGAAATTCAAATGCATTCAACAAAGCCAATTGAGTCAAATGAAAGTCAAACACATTCAAACATAGCTTCTTGATTCAAATAAAAGTCAAATGCAATCAACAAAGCTAATTGAGTCAAATGAAAGTCAAACACTTTCAACAAAGCTTTTAAAATCAAATGAAAGTAAAACACATTCAAACAAAGCTTTTTGAATCAAATGAATGTCAAATGCATTCAACAAAGCTAATTGAGTCAAATGAAAGTCAAACACATTCAACAAAGCTAATTAAGTTAAAAGAAAGTAAAACACATTCAAACAAAGCTTTTTGAATCAAATGAAAGTCAAATGCATTCAAAAAAGCCAATTGAGTCAAATGAAAGTCAAACACATTCAAATAAAGCTTCTTGATTCAAATGAAAGTCAAATGCATTCAACAAAGCTAATGGAGTGAAATGAAAGTCAAATGCATTCAACAAAGCCAATTGAGTCAAATGAAAGTCAAACACATTCAAATAAAGCTTCTTGATTCAAATGAAAGTCAATTGCATTCAACAAAGCTAATTGAGTCAAATGAAAGTCAAACACTTTCAACAACGCGTTTAGAATCAAATGAAAGTCAAATACATTCAATCAAAGCTTTTTGAATCAAATGTAAGTCAAATGCATTCAACAAAGCTAATTAAGTCAAACGAAAGTCAAACACTTTCAACAAATCTAACTGAGTCAAATGAAAGTTAAACACATTCAAACAAAGCTTTTTGATTCAAATGAAAGTCAAATGCATTCAACAAAGCTAATTGATTCAAATGAAAGTCGAACACTTTCAACAAAACTTTTAGAATCAAATGAAAGTCAAACACATTCAAACAAAGCTTTTTGAATCAAATGAAAATCAAATGAATTCTACAAAGCTAATGAGTCAAATGAAAGTCAAACACTTTCGTCAAAGCTTTTAGAATCAAATTAAAGTCAAATATATTCAAACAAAGCTTTTTGAATCAAATGAAAGTCAATTGCATTCAACAATGCTAATTGAGTCAAATGAAGATCAAACACATTCAACGAAGCTAATTGAGTCAAATGAAAGTCAAACACATTCAAACAAAGCTTTTTGAATCAAATGAAAGTTAAATGCATTTAACAAAGCTAATTGAGTCAAATGAAAGTCAAACACATTCAACAAAGCTAATTGAGTCAAATGAAAGTCAAACACATTCAAACAAAGCTTTTTGATTCTAATAAAAGTCAAATACATTAAACAAAGCTAATTGATTTAAATGAATGTCAAAAACTTTCAACAAAGCTTTTAGAATTAAACGAAAATCAAATGAATTCAACAAAGCTAATTGAGTCAAATGAAAGTCAAACACTTTCATCAAAGCTTTTAGAATAAAATGAAAGTCAATTACATTCAAACAAAGCTTTTTGAATCAAATCGAAGTCAATTGCATTCCACAATGCTAATTGAGTCAAATGAAAGTCAAACACATTCAACGAAGCTAATTGAGTCAAATGAAAGTCAAACACATTCAACCAAAGCTTTTTGAATCAAATGAAAGTCAAATGCATTCAACAAAGCCAATTGAGTCAAATGAATGTCAAACATTCAAATAAAGCTTCTTGATTCAAATGAAAGACAAATGCATTCAACAAAGCTAATTGAGTCAAATGAAAGTCAAACACATTCAAACAAAGCTTTTTGAATCAAATGAAAGTCAAATGCATTTAACAAAGCTAATTGAATCAAATGAAAGTCAAACACTTTTAACAAAGCGTTTAGAATCAAATGAAAGTCAATTGCATTCCACAATGCTAATTGAGTCAAATGAAAGTCAAACACTTTCAACAAAGCTAATTGAGTCAAATGCATTCAACAAAGCTAATTAAGTCAAACGAAAGTCAAACACTTTCAACAAAGCTAACTGAGTCAAATGAAAGTCAAACACATTCAAACAAAGCTTTTTGATTCAAATGAAAGTCAAATGCATTCAACAAAGCTAAATGATTCAAATGAAAGTCGAACACTTTCAACAAAGCTTTTAGAATCAAATGAAAGTCAAACACATTCAAACAAAGCTTTTTGAATCAAATGAAAATCAAATGAATTCTACAAAGCTAATGAGTTAAATGAAAGTCAAACACTTTCGTCAAAGCTTTTAGAATCAAATTAAAGTCAAATATATTCAAACAAAGCTTTTTGAATCAAATGAAAGTCAATTGCATTCAATAATGCTAATTGAGTCAAATGAAGATCAAACACATTCAACGAAGCTAATTGAGTCAAATGAAAGTCAAACACATTCAAACAAAGCTTTTTGAATCAAATGAAAGTCAAATGCATTTAACAAAGCTAATTGAGTCAAATGTAAGTCAAACACTTTCAACAAAGCTAATTGAGTCAAATGAAAGTCAAACACATTCAAACAAAGCTTTTTGATTCTAATGAAAGTCAAATGCATTAAACAATTCTAATTGAGTTAAATGAAAGTCAAAAACTTTCAACAAAGCTTTTAGAATCAAACGAAAATCAAATGAATTCAACAAAGCTAATTGAGTCAAATGAAAGTCAAACACTCTCATCAAAGCTTTTAGAGTAAAATGAAAGTCAAATACATTCAAACAAAGCTTTTTAAATCAAATCGAAGTCAATTGCATTCCACAATGCTAATTGAGTCAAATGAAAGTCAAACACATTCAACGAAGCTAATTGAGTCAAATAAAAGTCAAACACATTCAAACAAAGCTTTTTGAATCAAATGAAAGTTAAATGCATTCAAAAAAGCCAATTGAGTCAAATGAAAGTCAAACACATTCAAATAAAGCTTCTTGATTCAAATGAAACTCAAATGCATTCAACAAAGCTAATTGCGTCAAATGAAAGTTAAACACATTCAAACAAAGCTTTTTGAATTAAATGAAAGTCAAATGCATTCAACAAAGCTAATTGAATCAAATGAAAGTCAAATGCATTCAACAAAACTAATTGAGTTAATGAAAGTCAAACACATTCAACAAAGCAAATAAAGGTAAAAGAAAGCCAAACACATTCAAACAAAGCTTTTTGAATCAAATGAAAGTCAAATGCATTCAACAAAGCCAATTGAGTCAAATGAAAGTCAAACACATTCAAATAAAGCTTCTTGATTCAAATGAAAGTCAAATGCATTCAACAAAGCTAATTGAGTGAAATGAAAGTCAAATGCATTCAACAAAGCCAATTGAGTCAAATGAAAGTCAAACACATTCAAATAAAGCTTCTTGATTCAAATGAAAGTCAAATGCATTCAACAAAGCTAATTAAGTCAAATGAAAGTCAAACACTTTCAACAAAGCGTTTAGAATCAAATGAAAGTCAATTGCATTCCACAATGCTAATTGAGTCAAATGAAAGTCAAACACATTCAACAAAGCTAATTGAGTCAAAATAAAGTCAAACACATTCAAACAAAGCTTTTTGAATCAAATGAAAGTAAAATACATTCAACAAAGCTAATTGAGTCAAATGAAAGTCAAACACTTTCAACAAAGCTAATTGAGTCAAATGAAAGTCAAACACTTTCAACAAAGCTAATTGAGTCAAATGAAAGTCAAACACTTTCAACAAAGCTTTTAGAATCAAATGAAAGTCAAACACATTCTAACAAAGCTTTTTGAATCAAATGAAAGTCAAATGCATTCAACAAAGCTAATTAAGTCAAACGAAAGTTAAACACTTTCAACAAAGCTAACTGAGTCAAATGAAAGTTAAACACATTCAAACAAAGCTTTTTGATTCAAATGAAAGTCAAATGCATTCAACAAAGCTAATTGAATCAAATGAAAGTCAAACACTTTCAACAAAGCGTTTAGAATCAAATGAAAGTCAATTGCATTCCACAATCCTAATTGAGTCAAATGAAAGTCAAACACATTCAACAAAGCTAATTGAGTCAAAATAAAGTCAAACACATTCAAACAAAGCTTTTTGAATCAAATGAAAGTAAAATACATTCAACAAAGCTAATTGAGTCAAATGAAAGTCAAACACTTTCAACAAAGCTAATTGAGTCAAATGAAAGTCAAACACTTTCAACAAAGCTAATTGAGTCAAATGAAAGTCAAACACTTTCAACAAAGCTTTTAGAATCAAATGAAAGTCAAACACATTCTAACAAAGCTTTTTGAATCAAATGAAAATCAAATGAATTCAACAAAGCTAATTGAGTCAAATGAAAGTCAAACACTTTCATCAAAGCTTTTAGAATCAAATGAAAGTCAAACACATTCAAACAAAGCTTTTTGAATCAAATGAAAGTAAAATACATTCAACAAAGCTAATTGAGTCAAATGAAAGTCAAACACTTTCAACAAAGCTAATTGAGTCAAATGAAAGTCAAACACTTTCAACAAAGCTAATTGAGTCAAATGAAAGTCAAACACTTTCAACAAAGCTTTTAGAATCAAATGAAAGTCAAACACATTCTAACAAAGCTTTTTGAATCAAATGAAAGTCAAATGCATTCAACAAAGCTAATTAAGTCAAACGAAAGTTAAACACTTTCAACAAAGCTAACTGAGTCAAATGAAAGTTAAACACATTCAAACAAAGCTTTTTGATTCAAATGAAAGTCAAATGCATTCAACAAAGCTAATTGAATCAAATGAAAGTCAAACACTTTCAACAAAGCGTTTAGAATCAAATGAAAGTCAATTGCATTCCACAATCCTAATTGAGTCAAATGAAAGTCAAACACATTCAACAAAGCTAATTGAGTCAAAATAAAGTCAAACACATTCAAACAAAGCTTTTTGAATCAAATGAAAGTAAAATACATTCAACAAAGCTAATTGAGTCAAATGAAAGTCAAACACTTTCAACAAAGCTAATTGAGTCAAATGAAAGTCAAACACTTTCAACAAAGCTAATTGAGTCAAATGAAAGTCAAACACTTTCAACAAAGCTTTTAGAATCAAATGAAAGTCAAACACATTCTAACAAAGCTTTTTGAATCAAATGAAAATCAAATGAATTCAACAAAGCTAATTGAGTCAAATGAAAGTCAAACACTTTCATCAAAGCTTTTAGAATCAAATGAAAGTCAAATACATTCCAACAAAGCTTTTTGAATCAAATGAAAGTGAATTGCATTCCACAATGCTAATTGAGTCAAATGAAAGTCAAACACATTCAAACAAAGCTTTTTGAATCAAATGAAATTCAAATGCATTCAACAAAGCCAATTGAGTCAAATGAAAGTCAAACACATTCAAACATAGCTTCTTGATTCAAATAAAAGTCAAATGCAATCAACAAAGCTAATTGAGTCAAATGAAAGTCAAACACTTTCAACAAAGCTTTTAAAATCAAATGAAAGTAAAACACATTCAAACAAAGCTTTTTGAATCAAATGAATGTCAAATGCATTCAACAAAGCTAATTGAGTCAAATGAAAGTCAAACACATTCAACAAAGCTAATTAAGGTAAAAGAAAGTAAAACACATTCAAACAAAGCTTTTTGAATCAAATGAAAGTCAAATGCATTCAAAAAAGCCAATTGAGTCAAATGAAAGTCAAACACATTCAAATAAAGCTTCTTGATTCAAATGAAAGTCAAATGCATTCAACAAAGCTAATGGAGTGAAATGAAAGTTAAATGCATTCAACAAAGCCAATTGAGTCAAATGAAAGTCAAACACATTCAAATAAAGCTTCTTGATTCAAATGAAACTCAAATGCATTCAACAAAGCTAATTGCGTCAAATGATAGTTAAACACATTCAAACAAAGCTTTTTGAATTAAATGAAAGTCAAATGCATTCAACAAAGCTAATTGAATCAAATGAAAGTCAAATGCATTCAACAAAGCTAATTGAGTTAATGAAAGTCAAACACATTCAACAAAGCAAATAAAGGTAAAAGAAAGCCAAACACATTCAAACAAAGCTTTTTGAATCAAATGAAAGTCAAATGCATTCAACAAAGCCAATTGAGTCAAATGAAAGTCAAACACATTCAAATAAAGCTTCTTGATTCAAATGAAAGTCAAATGCATTCAACAAAGCTAATTGAGTGAAATGAAAGTCAAATGCATTCAACAAAGCCAATTGAGTCAAATGAAAGTCAAACACATTCAAATAAAGCTTCTTGATTCAAATGAAAGTCAAATGCATTCAACAAAGCTAATTGAGTCAAATGAAAGTCAAACACTTTCAACAAAGCGTTTAGAATCAAATGAAAGTCAATTGCATTCCACAATGCTAATTGAGTCAAATGAAAGTCAAACACATTCAACAAAGCTAATTGAGTCAAAATAAAGTCAAACACATTCAAACAAAGCTTTTTGAATCAAATGAAAGTAAAATACATTCAACAAAGCTAATTGAGTCAAATGAAAGTCAAACACTTTCAACAAAGCTAATTGAGTCAAATGAAAGTCAAACACTTTCAACAAAGCTAATTGAGTCAAATGAAAGTCAAACACTTTCAACAAAGCTTTTAGAATCAAATGAAAGTCAAACACATTCTAACAAAGCTTTTTGAATCAAATGAAAGTCAAATGCATTCAACAAAGCTAATTAAGTCAAACGAAAGTTAAACACTTTCAACAAAGCTAACTGAGTCAAATGAAAGTTATACACATTCAAACAAAGCTTTTTGATTCAAATGAAAGTCAAATGCATTCAACAAAGCTAATTGAATCAAATGAAAGTCAAACACTTTCAACAAAGCGTTTAGAATCAAATGAAAGTCAATTGCATTCCACAATGCTAATTGAGTCAAATGAAAGTCAAACACATTCAACAAAGCTAATTGAGTCAAAATAAAGTCAAACACATTCAACAAAGCTAATTGAGTCAAATGAAAGTCAAACACTTTCAACAAAGCTAATTGAGTCAAATGAAAGTCAAACACTTTCAACAAAGCTAATTGAGTCAAATGAAAGTCAAACACTTTCAACAAAGCTTTTAGAATCAAATGAAAGTCAAACACATTCTAACAAAGCTTTTTGAATCAAATGAAAATCAAATGAATTCAACAAAGCTAATTGAGTCAAATGAAAGTCAAACACTTTCATCAAAGCTTTTAGAATCAAATGAAAGTCAAATACATTCCAACAAAGCTTTTTGAATCAAATGAAAGTGAATTGCATTCCACAATGCTAATTGAGTCAAATGAAAGTCAAACACATTCAAACAAAGCTTTTTGAATCAAATGAAATTCAAATGCATTCAACAAAGCCAATTGAGTCAAATGAAAGTCAAACACATTCAAACATAGCTTCTTGATTCAAATAAAAGTCAAATGCAATCAACAAAGCTAATTGAGTCAAATGAAAGTCAAACACTTTCAACAAAGCTTTTAAAATCAAATGAAAGTAAAACACATTCAAACAAAGCTTTTTGAATCAAATGAATGTCAAATGCATTCAACAAAGCTAATTGAGTCAAATGAAAGTCAAACACATTCAACAAAGCTAATTAAGGTAAAAGAAAGTAAAACACATTCAAACAAAGCTTTTTGAATCAAATGAAAGTCAAATGCATTCAAAAAAGCCAATTGAGTCAAATGAAAGTCAAACACATTCAAATAAAGCTTCTTGATTCAAATGAAAGTCAAATGCATTCAACAAAGCTAATGGAGTGAAATGAAAGTCAAATGCATTCAACAAAGCCAATTGAGTCAAATGAAAGTCAAACACATTCAAATAAAGCTTCTTGATTCAAATGAAAGTCAATTGCATTCAACAAAGCTAATTGAGTCAAATGAAAGTCAAACACTTTCAACAACGCGTTTAGAATCAAATGAAAGTCAAATACATTCAATCAAAGCTTTTTGAATCAAATGTAAGTCAAATGCATTCAACAAAGCTAATTAAGTCAAACGAAAGTCAAACACTTTCAACAAATCTAACTGAGTCAAATGAAAGTTAAACACATTCAAACAAAGCTTTTTGATTCAAATGAAAGTCAAATGCATTCAACAAAGCTAATTGATTCAAATGAAAGTCGAACACTTTCAACAAAACTTTTAGAATCAAATGAAAGTCAAACACATTCAAACAAAGCTTTTTGAATCAAATGAAAATCAAATGAATTCTACAAAGCTAATGAGTCAAATGAAAGTCAAACACTTTCGTCAAAGCTTTTAGAATCAAATTAAAGTCAAATATATTCAAACAAAGCTTTTTGAATCAATTGAAAGTCAATTGCATTCAACAATGCTAATTGAGTCAAATGAAGATCAAACACATTCAACGAAGCTAATTGAGTCAAATGAAAGTCAAACACATTCAAACAAAGCTTTTTGAATCAAATGAAAGTTAAATGCATTTAACAAAGCTAATTGAGTCAAATGAAAGTCAAACACTTTCAACAAAGCTAATTGAGTCAAATGAAAGTCAAACACATTCAAACAAAGCTTTTTGATTCTAATGAAAGTCAAATGCATTAAACAATGCTAATTGAGTTAAATGAAAGTCAAAAACGTTCAACAAAGCTTTTAGAATCAAACGAAAATCAAATGAATTCAACAAAGCTAGTTGAGTCAAATGAAAGTCAAACACTTTCATCAAAGCTTTTAGAATAAAATGAAAGTCAAATACATTCAAACAAAGCTTTTTGAATCAAATCGAAGTCAATTGCATTCCACAATGCTAATTGACTCAAATGAAAGTCAAACACATTCAACGAAGCTAATTGAGTCAAATAAATGTCAAACACATTCAAACAAAGCTTTTTGAATCAAATGAAAGTTAAATGCATTCAACAAAGCCAATTGAGTCAAATGAAAGTCAAATACATTCAAATAAAGCTTCTTGATTCAAATGAAACTCAAATGCATTCAACAAAGCTAATTGCGTCAAATGAAAGTTAAACACATTCAAACAAAGCTTTTCGAATCAAATGAAAGTCAAATGCATTCAACAAAGCTAATTGAATCAAATGAAAGTCAAACACTTTCAACAAAGCGTTTAGAATCAAATCAAAGTCAATTGCATTCCACAATGCTAATTGATTCAAATGAAAGTCAAACACATTCAACAATGCTAATTGAGTCAAAATAAAGTCAAACACATTCAAACAAAGCTTTTTGAATCAAATGAAAGTAAAATGCATTCAACAAAGCTAATTGAGTCAAATAAAAGTCAAACACTTTCAACAAAGCTAATTGAGTCAAATGAAAGTCAAACACATTCAAACAAAGCTAATTGAGTCAAATGAAAGTCAAACACTTTCAACAAAGCTAATTGAGTCAAATGAAAGTCAAACACTTTCAACAAAGCTTTTAAAATCAAATGAAAGTCAAACACATTCAAACAAAGCTTTTTGAATCAAATGAAAATCAAATGAATTCAACAAAGCTAATTGAGTCAAATGAAAGTTAAACACTTTTATCAAAGCTTTTAGATTCAAATGAAAGTCAAATACATTCAAACAAAGCTTTTTGAATCAAATGAAAGTCAATTGCATTCCACAATGCTAATTGAGTCAAATGAAAGTCAAACACATTTAACGAAGCTAATTGAGTCAAATGAAAGTCAAACACATTCAAACAAAGCTTTTTGAATCAAATGAAAGTCAATTTCATTCACAAAGCCAATTGAGTCAAATGAAAGTCAAACACATTCAAACATAGCTTCTTGATTCAAATGAAAGTCAAATGCATTCAACAAAGCTAATTGAGTCAAATGAAAGTCAAACACTTTCAACAAAGATTTTAGAATCAAATGAAAGTAAAACACATTAAAACAAAGCTTTTTGAATCAAATGAATGTCAAATGTATTCAACAAAGCTAATTAAGTCAAATGAAAGTCAAACACATTCAACAAAGCGAATTGAGTTAAAAGAAAGTCAAACACATTCAAACAAAGCTTTTTGAATCAAATGAAAGTCAATTTCATTCACAAAGCCAATTGAGTCAAATGAAAGTCAAACACATTCAAACATAGCTTCTTGATTCAAATGAAAGTCAAATGCATTCAACAAAGCTAATTGAGTCAAATGAAAGTCAAACACTTTCAACAAAGATTTTAGAATCAAATGAAAGTAAAACACATTAAAACAAAGCTTTTTGAATCAAATGAATGTCAAATGTATTCAACAAAGCTAATTAAGTCAAATGAAAGTCAAACACATTCAACAAACGAATTAAGTTAAAAGAAAGTCAAACACATTCAAACAAAGCTTTTTGAATCAAATGAAAGTCAAATGCATTCAACAAAGCCAATTGAGTCAAATGAAAGTCAAACACATTCAAATAAAGCTTCTTAATTCAAATGAAAGTCAAATACATTCAACAAAGCTAATTGAGTCAAATGAAAGTCAAATACTTTCAACAAAGCTTTTAGAATTAAATAAAAGTAAAACACATTCAAACAAAGCTTTTTGAATCAAATGAAAGTCAATTGCATTCCACAATGCTAATTGAGTCAAATAAAAAGACAAACACATTCAACAAAGCTAATTGAGTCAAACGAAAGTCAAACACATTCAAACAATGCTTTTTGAATCAAATGAAAGTAAAATGCATTCAACAAAGCTAATTGAGTCAAATGAAAGTCAAACACTTTCAACAAAGCTAATTAAGTCAAATGAAAGTCAAACACATTCAAACAAAGCTTTTTGATTCAAATGAAAGTCAAATGCATTCAACAAAGCTAATTGAGTCAAATGAAAGTCAAACACTTTCAACAAAGCTTTTAGAATCAAATGAAAGTCAAACACATTCAAACAAAGCTTTTTGAATCGAATGAAAATCAAATGAATTCAACAAAGCTAATTGAGTCAAATGAAAGTCAAACACTTTCAAGAAAGCTAATTGAGTCAAATGAAAGTCAAACACATTCAAACAAATCTTCTTGATTCAAATGAAAGTCAAATGCATTCAACAAAGCTAATTGAGTCAAATGAAAGTCAAACACTTTCAACAAAGCGTTTAGAATCAAATGAAAGTCAAATACATTCAATCAAAGCTTTTTGAATCAAATGAAAGTCAATTGCATTCCACAATGCTAATTAAGTCAAATGAAAGTCAAACACATTCAAAAAAGCTAATTGAGTCAAAAGAAAGCCAAACACATTCAAACAAAACTTTTTGAATCAAATGAAAGTCAAATGCATTCAACAAAGCTAATTGAGTCAAATGAAAGTCAAACACTTTCAACAAAGCTAATTGAGTTAAATGAAAGTCAAACACATTCAAACAAAGCTTTTTGATTCTAATGAAAGTCAAATGCATTCAACAAAGCTAATTGAGTTAAATGAAAGTCAAAAACTTTCAACAAAGCTTTTAGAATCAAATGAATTCAACAAAGCTAATTGAGTCAAATGAAAGTCAAACACATTCAAACAAAGCTCTTTGAATCAAATGAAAGTCAAATGCATTCAACAAAGCTAATTGAATCAAATGAAAGTCAAACACTTTCAACAAAGCGTTTAGAATCAATTGAAAGTCAAATGCATTCCACAATGCTAATTGAGTCAAATCAAAGTCAAACAAATTCAACAAAGCTAATTGAGTCAAAATAAAGTCAAGCACATTCAAACAAAGCTTTTTGAATCAAATGAAAGTAAAATGCATTCAACAAAGCTAATTGAGTCAAATGAAAGTCAAACACATTCAAATAAAGTTTCTTGATTCAAATGAAAGTCAAATGCATTCAACAAATCTAATTGTGTCAAATGAAAGTCAAACACTTTCAACAAAGCTTTTAGAATCAAATGAAAGTCAAACACATTCAAACAAAGCTTTTTGAATAAAATGAAAGTCAAATGCATTCAACAAAGCTAATTGAGTCAAATGAAAGTCAAACACTTTCAACAAAGCGTTTTGAATCAAATGAAAGTCAAAAATGTTTTGGGTAATTTTACCCATGCCACGTGGGCTAACCAATGGGCGACACGTGTTATATTCCTATTGGTCCCAATTAGGTCAATCATCAGTTGACACGTGTCACCCCCCAACTTGGGAGAAAAAGGCGGCCTTCAGGCCCCAAATCCCGAGGCAGCCGCAATACGGCACAACTCATAATGATTAAAGCAATGACCTAATCATTGGCACGTTTTCCAATGACCCTATAAATAGGGAGATTTACCCCATTTTGGGGGCATCCAGAAATTACCGACAAATTACCTACTTTCTCGAAAACAGAGAAAACTCCTGATCTTCTCGGAATCCGAGGGGATCTTACCTTTATTTCCGCACTTTTTCTTTCTCATTCAAGTACTAACTTGACCGTTGGAGGCGGAGCTCCACCCATCCGAAGTCTTCGTGGTTTTGTAGGTACAGGCGTGCGTCCGGATCATACCTTGTGTTGTAACTCTCCCGAGGGACCAGAAAAACCCCAAAACATTTGGCGCCGTCTGTGGGGAGAGTACCTCAAGTATGGTTCAAGAGTCTGTACCATCCCCTAACCCTAATGATCTCCAGCCGGTTATACATCCGGTGAACTCTAATGATCCTCAGCCAATGGTCTACACAGACCATGAGGATGACGACCAGGTTGAGACATACGTGGCCAAAGATGGGTCACTCGTCTCACGATACATCCGTTCTAGGGAACACTTAGAACGTCGCACAGACCAGGCGGGCCCTAGCAGGCTCCCTGAGCAGTCGGAAGGGGAAACCCGGAAGGCAAGAGGATCAGCTCCCGTCACCAGGGACGAACTCATGGAATTCATGACAAGTTTCAAAGGTGAAATCAAGGACCTGATCAACAAGAGGGCTGGCTCAAGCAAGGGTCAGTCGGCAAGGAAGACACCTCAAGCTGGGAGAAGAAAGCCGGTTAAGGACCGACAGCCGACTCCACATCCTAAGGAGAAGGCAGCCGGTGCTATAGACTGGTCAAAGATCCTCCTCCCAGAGAAGGGCCCCAGGAGAATCATCCGGCAGAATCAGCCGGGTGGTAGTAAAAATTCAATCCCAGACGCTCGGGAAATCATCGAGCGCCGAAGGGGTCAGCAGCTGTCTGAGTCGGCATCCACATCGACCTTCCCAGACAGCTTTAGAAATACATCTGCAAGGAATGCTCAATCCTTGCATGAGAGCCAAACAGGCGGTAATACCGTCCTATCTGGGCCTCAAATGATTGGGAATGCCCCGTATGTACCCCCTATGGTATACGGGCAGTATTCTCCTCACTTTATGCAACCTGCATTCAACGGGGGGCAGGCGGCATATAACGTCCCTCCTCCTGACTGGCAGCTCCGTCTGCTCAAACTTGGGGAACACACTTCTGCGTTCACCAAGGAAATAACCGAAGCGGCACAACCGTCTAAGGTTAAGAATGTTTTGGTTGGTGTTTATGATGGCACCACCAACCCGGAGGATCACCTCCAACTTCTCCATGAACATCCCTGCCAAAAAGACAAGCTTAGACTTAAGTACCATCCGGCAGGGAGATAGAGAAGGTTTGCGCTCCTATGTCAGGCGGTTCAACCTGGTTAGAATTCAAATCCAGGGGCTGTCTGACGAGGTCGCTTATACAGACTTCTTTAAGGGTCTGAAAGACGGGTCAACCTTCAAGTTTGACCTTGTCCGAAAGAGGGTCTTTACCCTTCAAGCGACGTTGATGGAGGCAGAGAGTTTTATTCAAGCCACCGACCTCTGCTCGTCCAACCATCAGCCGGACTCTAAAAAGTCTGACAAAAAAGAGAGTCGGTCAGCTCAGCCGGCTAAAAAATCTGATGAGAGCAATAAAAGAAAAGAAGTTTGGGCGGTTGAGGAGTCTGACCAGCCATCCAACAAGAAAAAGAAGGAATTCAAACCGTATGTCTCACGGTATGAATTCAACAAGGACTGCAGCACCATCTTTAACGAGGTAAAGGGCCGGCTGACCTTTGAGAAGCCGAATCCCATGAAGAGTTCCGTTCAGTCCCGGAACAAAAATAAATTCTGCCACTTTCATGAAGAAGTGGGTCATGACACAAATGATTGCTATAGTCTCAAGCGGTCATTGGACCGTCTGGCTGACAAGGGCTTGATGAAGTCCTATGTCTCGAAGTCCAAAGGGGCTTCTAACACAAATCCTGGGCAGTCCTCCAAGACTGTCCAGCCGGCTAGTAGCTCGGATACTGATAAGGATCCGGTCTACACCATAGCCGGTGGATTTGCAAGCGGTGGCCCGACCATTCGGGGCACCAAGGATCATCTGAAAAGGATGATCAACTCAGTGGATGATGGACAGGCACCCTCAGGCGGGAAATTCCCGGATGTCCTCATCTCTGAGAAAGATCGGGGAAAAGTCTGCCGACCGCATGACGACCCAGTCGTCATCGAGAGCAAAGTGGCCAACCAGCTGGTTGGTCGCATTCTGATAGACACCGGTAGTTCTTCTGACCTCATCAGTTACAAGTGTCTATCCAAGCTCAACTATAAGTTGAGCAATCTACAGGAGGTCTCCCACCCTCTAGTTGGCTTTGGAGGGGGAGTCGTCCACCCAGTCGGTCAGATTGATCTACCCATCCGGCTGGGGCAGAAGGGCCACGGGCGCCATCTGGTCGACCGGTTCTTAGTGGTTAATGAACTGACCGCCTATAATATCATTCTTGGCCGACCTACTCTAAACGAATGTAAGGTCGTCATCATCCCGGCTCTAATGTTGTTGAAATATGAAAGGGATGATGGCTCTGTTGGCTCTCTGTACGGGGATCAGAAGACGGCCCGGGAGTGTTATCTCTCGGACGTCAGACCAACGGCTGCTGCAGCCGGACCTCCGAAGGAGCAAATCAACCTTGACGATCTCAAGGATCCTGACTTACCTCCACCAGCAGCCGGAAAGAAAAGAAAGGCTGATCAGCTGACGGAGGTGAAGAAGGAGAAGAAATAGCAATCACTGACCGGGGAACGGTTAGATGATCTCCGTCCCCAGCCGGCTGGTGAACACATTGATGTTCCGCTGGATGAAACCCAACTGGAACGAACTGTTAAGGTGGGGACGGCTGCTCATAAAGAGTTAGGTGCAGAATTGCACCTACTGCTGAAGGAATTCAAAGACATCTTTGCCTTTGAAGTGGAAGAGATGCCAGGCATTTGCCCGGATCTTGCTGTCCACAAACTCGCCGTGGATCCAAAAAAGAAGCCTATCCGGCAAAAGAAAAGAAATCATGGCGAGGAGAGAAGTCAGGCGGCAAATGCCGAAGTTAAAAAACTGTTAGACGCTGGGTTCATTCGGTCATGTAACTTCCCGGATTGGGTAGCAAATGTTGTGCTTGTAAAGAAGCCGAATGGTACTTGGCGCATGTGCGTTGATTACACAGACTTGAACAAGGCATGTCCAAAGGACAGTTACCCGCTTCCAAAGATCGACAGTCTCGTCGACTCTACAGCCGGGCATGCCTTGATGAGTTTTATGGATGCCTATTCAGGTTTCCACCAGATACCCCTGTGGAAGTTTCTCGGATTCCTGATTGATCAAAGGGGGATAGAGGCTAACCCCGAGAAGATACAGGCGGTGATTGACATGAAGTCACCCCGCTCTGTCAAGGAAGCTCAGAGGCTTACCGGCTGCTTGGCTGCGCTTGGGAGATTCCTCAGCCGGTCAGGTGACAAGTGCCTTTACTTTTTCCAAGCAATCAGGAAAAAGGCTAGATTTGAGTGGCGGGATGATGCTGAGGCGGCCTTTCAGAAACTGAAAGATCATTTACACTCTTTGCCACGGCTGGTCAGTCCTTTGCCGAAGGAGACGCTTTACATGTACTTAGCCGTCTCGGATCATGCCCTCAGTGTCGTTCTCCTTGCTGAAAGAGACGGTGTTCAGCTCCCGGTCTATTTCATTAGCCATGTTCTCAGAAATGCAGAGCTCCGGTACCCCATGGTTGAAAAATTTGGCCTTGCTCTTTTCATGGCGGTCAAGAAGTTGAAACCTTACTTCCTGGCACATCCGGTGGTAATCCTTACGGATCAGCCACTCAAGCGGCCAATGACAACTTTGGAGTCATCCGGAAGAATGCTCAAGTGGGCTATTGAAATGCAAAGCCTTGAAATCTCCTTCGAACCAAGAAAGGCAGTGAAGGGTCAGGCGTTCGCCGACTTCATTGTTGAAATGACAAGGCCGGCTGTTCCGGATAACCTCGATCAGGTTTGGAAGGTGCATGTAGACGGGAGCTCTACTATGAACGGCTGTGGTGCAGGCATTATCTGTCAGTCCCCGGAAGGAGATAAGTATGAATATGCACTACGGTTTAAGTTCCAGGCCTCAAATAATGAGGCAGAATATGAAGCCCTGTTAGCCGGTATCCGTATGTGTAAGGCGGCAGGGGCAACTAAAATTGACGCCTGCTCGGATTCTCAGTTGGTTGTTAGCCAATACCATGGTGAGTATGAAGCCACCCATCCGGCTATGATCAAATATTTGCAGGCGGTTAAAACCGAGGTTGGGACACTTGAAGAATTTCATTTGTGTCAAGTGCCCAGGTCGGAGAACAATCAGGCGGATGCTCTGTCAAAATTGGCATCCTCCGCCTCCTGTGATACGCCTCGGTCAGTCTTTTGGGAAGTTATGGAAAAGAGGAGTATATCTGATGAAGATCCCATTGGAGTACTTGACCGAAGCTCTACCTGGATGGATCCCATCCGGGCTTATTTGTCAGACGGTACGCTCCCTGATTCATCACAGGAGGCGGCTGTACTAAAGAAGCGGGCTGCAAGTTTTGAGATAAGAAATGGAGAGCTCCTCAAGGCGGGTTTTCTGAAACCTCTTTTGAAGTGTGTTACCCCTGAAAAAGGGAAAGAAATTCTCGAAGACTTGCATGCGGGACACTGCGCCTCTCACTCAGGCGGCAGATCATTGGCCGTCAGAGCCAGGCGGCATTACTTCTGGCCCACTCTCGAGTCTGATGCCATGGAGTTTGTGAAAAAATGTGACAAGTGCCAAAGGTTTGGCAAGCTAATCCATCGCCCGGCTACTGATCTGATGGCTATACACAGCCCAGTCCCGTTTGCTAAGTGGGGCATGGACATTTTGGGTCCTTACACGCCTGCACCAGGCGGAAAACGTTACATATTAGTGGCTGTGGATTATTTCACCAAGTGGGTGGAAGCCGAGGCGGTAAAAGGCATCAAGACAAAGGATGTCATCTCCTTCATTTGAAAGAACATCATCACCCGATTTGGGGTACCTATGTCTATGGTGTTTGATAATGGGCCTCAGTTTGAGACGCCCCAGCTCAAGACTTGGTTGGGAGACCAAGGGGTCTCACATTGTTTTGCATCAGTTGGCCGACCCCAAGCAAACGGCCAAGTTGAAGCCTTCAACAAACTCATCTCAGACGGTATAAAAAAGAAAATAGAAAGAGCCGGTGCTTTATGGGCTGAAGAATTAATTCATGTCCTATGGGCCATCCGGACAACTGAAAAAGGGGCAACCGGTGAAACCCCATTTCTCATGGTATACGGTGCTGAAGTCGTCTTGCCCATTGAGCATTATGAGCCAACTTTAAGAGTCATGTTGTATGATGAAGAGGCAAACTGGGAGGCCATGCGGCTTGCATTGGACTCACTCCCAGAGCGCAGGGGCAATGCCGCCTTGCGTCACGAGATTTACCGTCTGAGGATGACTCGAGCCTACAACAGGAGAGTACACAAACGTCCTCTGAAAGTTGGGGACTTTGTGTTACGGAAAATGGAGGCAACCGGTAGGGCCAATGAACTTGGAAAGTTAACTCCTAATTGGGAAGGCCCCTACCGAATCTATGATGAAGTTAGAAACCGCACCTACCGCCTGGAAACTCCGGACGGCAGGCAGCTGCCTAGAACTTGGAATGTAGACAACTTGAAAAAGTATTACTTCTGAAATTATGTAAATCTAGAAAGTCTATAAATAAAAGTGACTTTTTCATTCCAATGTTGTTATCTATACATACATGCGGTAACTTGCACCGCACCCTCTGTGTAACACACAGACGGGCAAACCAAGTCAACGACTTGGTCATTTTATTTCACCATCTGTGTAATACACAGACGGGTCAAACCAAGTCAACGACTTGGTCATTTTTATTTTACCATCTGTGTAATACACAGACGGGTTAAACCAAGTCTGACTTGGCAATTTTTATTTACCATCTGTGTAATACACAGACGGGTTAAACCAAGTCTGACTTGGCAATTCTTATCTACCATCTGTGTAATACACAGACGGGTAAACCAAGTCAATGACTTGGCAATTTTTATCTACCATCTGTGTAATACACAAACGGGAAAACCAAGTCAACGACTTGGTCATTTTTATTTCACCATCTGTGTAATACACAGACGGGGCAAGCCAAGTCAACGACTTGGTCATTTTTATTTTACCATCTGTGTAATACACAGACGGGTTAAACCAAGTCTGACTTGGCAATTTTTATCTACCATCTGTGTAATACACAGACGGGTAAACCAAGTCAATGACTTGGCAATTTTTATCTACCATCTGTGTAATACACAGACGGGTCAAACCAAGTCAATGACTTGGCAACTTTTATCTACCATCTGTGTAACACACAGACGGGGCAAACCAAGTCAATGACTTGGTATTGTTTGACCATCTGTGTGATACACAGGCGGGGAAACCAAGTCAATGACTTGGTAATTTTTATTTTTGTATTTGACCATCTGTGTAATACACAGACGGGTAGAAAAACGAGGCCAATGGCCGGATTAAAATTTATAAATCCGTCTGCTCCACTATGAGTATGGCGTCCGGCGACGCCCCTCCGGGTGTTATCGTCGCAGAGGGTGTTTTTATCAAATGCTCTACCAACATATACAGACGGCAAAAATTGAACGGCCTAATTGGTCAACTCATAGCTATCTGGCCAAAATAGTCTAAGAACCGGGTGTTCCTTGAAGGCAGCCGGTGGAGATCCTAAAATCAGAATTGGGCTATTCAACGAAATTGCGTAAAGTTATCCCAACGGGGCAACTGAACAAGTGTAATAGATTACAGGTATCACAGGCGGCCTTAAAGCTGTCCTGGAACCATTGCTTAGGCGGCTAAACGTCTTATTGAAATTCAGGTGGGTAATATATCCCCGGACTGTGTCACAAGATCATAATTTGAATCAAAAACCGTCTCAACAGGCGTACAAATGTCAGCTTCATGACGACTGTGCGTTGGTTTGGGGCAATCACCATTGTGATTGATTGAACTTGGAAACATTCCATACTCATTAAAGTATCAAAATTCCCAAGTCCAATCAATCATAGCATTGAAACCAACCACCCAGCCGTCAGGGGCAAGATCAGCCGGTGTACTGGCCGCCGCATGCTTTAAACAAGTTAGGCGATCTCAGGCACAAGCATTCAGAAAAAGTTAATAAGCAGATTTCAAAGCAAACCGACCTAGTCGGCACATTCATAAAATACCCGGCTGAAAAAGACCGGGGGAAGAAAAATAATGTATACCGGACCCTCATCCGGGGAAATAAGTTGGGTTACACAAAGATACTCGGCACGCAGGCCGGAAGTGAGTAAAGGAAAGCATAAAATGGCAAACTGTCGCTGATAATCAAGGCTGTCCAGGAGGCTGAGAATCCGTCTGCGCTGCAGCAGGCTGAGGTTCCGTCTGTGCATCAGCCGCCTGATCACCTTCCCCCTGCTGCTCCTTCAGCCAGGAATCATAGGACGCCGGCATAGGCTCGTTGGCGTCCCTTCTGCGGAAAAGCTCTTCAGCGTATTGGATAGCCTGATCCCAATAGTTGTAGTCCACATCGGGGTGAACAGCCGCCCAAGCTAGCTCCATTCGGAGACGGGCGTCGTCCTCCTGCTCAGCAATCACCCGGTCCTCAGCAGCCTGAATGGTCGCCAAGAGATTCTCTTGGACCTTCGCCGCCTCCTCCTTCAGGCGGGCAATCTCAGCTTTTAGCTTGGTGTTCTCCTTGGAGACACCTTGGAGGGTCTGGAGTTCCTCCTTAGCTTTTCTAGCCTCCTCCTCGGCCTTTTCACGTTGCTGATTAGCCGCCTTCAGGGCCTGAGCTGCCTCCCGGAGATTTTCCGCCTGTTCCATCAACTGCTCTTTAGTTTCAAGAATGTTAAGGTAGCATTTATGTTCAGCAACGTTTAATGACTCTCTAGCAGATCTGTTGGCTCTGTTTACCTCGTCTCTCTTCCTTTGGTAAGGCCGTTTGAGCCCATCAACTCTCAGCAGCGCCTGAAAAAGGAAGTTCTATTAGACATCCGGGATAAAGAGTTGTATTGAAAGTAAGAAGCGAGTATACCTCAGACAGCAGGCAGGTAATGCGTTCCAGGTTGAACGTCTCAATGCCTGGAATGGCATCCTTCGCCCGCTTGGGGACAGCACCCAACATCGCCCGGGCATGCGCCTGGACATCCGGCCACCTAGGCGTTTGATCTGCACCAGATGTACAACTGGGTGAGTGACCTATATAGGCGGCACCAATTTGATGCCGGCTATCTGATGAAGAAGTCTGCTGGGAGTGAGATTTCACCCTATAGGGCCTTCCCAACTCCATAGGGGCAACAAAAGGATTATTTATACCTTCCGGGGGAGGGGCAGTACTACCTCCAGGCGTAGAAACGGCGCCTCCCGTCAGATCAAAGCCCAGGCCAGCTCCTCCCAGGCTGATGCTCTTCCCAGCAACCGTCAGACGGGTCCCAGACTTGCCGTCTGGCATGACTTTAGCTATGCCCGTCCGGGCAGACTTTGTGCTGGTGGGAGTGGAGGCGGAGTCATCTCTCGCCCTCTTCCCAAAATCCTTTGTGAGGGATCTTGGAGGTTCTCCCCCCTGCAAAAAAGAGTTAGCAAGTTAAGGATGCTACTAAAGGGATTCTTGAAAGAAAATAACTCAGACGGGATCTTGCTTACTGAAGCCTTTTGCTTGGCAGCCTTGGCCTCCGCCAGATCCCTCCTGATCTGGGCAGCAGACCGTCTGGGGGTTTTCTCTTCTCCTACCATCTCCAAAGCTTTTTCTGCAAAAGGGGAAACACCAAAAATAAGTGAAATTGCAAGAAAACAATACAGACGGTAACTAAGACGGATGTATAGCATACGTACGCTTTGTGAACATGGTGCTCAGACCGCAGGCGGACAGGAACGCCTCGTCCCTGAACCATGCGCACATTGGGATCCAGTTCCTGAGAACTTTAATAGTATCCCCGGTTGACAGGGTTTCGGTTCTAAGTTCAAAAAATTTGGTCTCCAAGATCTGGTCATAATCATCTAGCGGGATCTTGAGCAGCGCGACCTTCTTGCCCAGAAGTTCCGGCTTCTTATTATACTGTCTGAGCTCCCGGTTTTCCCTCTTTGTGGGAGCCGACAGAAGATAAAAACGATTCTTCCAGCCGTCGTATTTTGACACTTTGTCCAGTGTCATTTGATATTGGGGAAGAGTCGTGAGGGTGTACCAAGCCCTCCAGCCGCCTGGACTGCGACTGAGATAGTGCATGTGCGAGAACTCCTCCCAGCCGGGGTTCAAGCCCTGCATCTCGCAGGCGGCAACGTACCCTAGAATGTTGGCCCACGAGTTGGGGGTCAACTGCCAAACGCCAAGACCATACCCTCTTAGTATGGCCTTCACCGCATGATGAAGCGGGAAACGGACGCCAGCTAAGAATGCCGCTTCGTAGCAGCCGAAGTAGGAATTAGCGTTTGGTTGATCGTCCTTCGAAGCTATGGTGCCTAGCTCAAGCGGCATCCGGACAGTGAATCCTTCACCTAGGGGACGCAGTTGGAAAAAGCTATCTATATTCTTCAACATACTCCGCCTGTCTTTGGCGGAGATGTGAATTCCGAAGGGGTCATCCTTCTCGTTCCATTTCTTTCTCTCCTCAGCCTCGCTATCCTCAAGCGGGGAGAAAGGAGCATCATCCTCAGAAGAAGATTCTCCGGATGACCCGGAGATGGAAGCAGCAGCTCCTTGAGCTCTTCTCTGGGAAACGGTCCCTTCACCGTCTCCCTCAATCAGGATCGAGTCACTGGGGGTTCTAGGGATCCCAGATGGGGAATATTCCCCCGAATCCTGACTCACATCCACCTCCTCAACCGGAGCAGTTTCATTAGACGGCACGTCCATTGCGCCGTCTCTTCTGCGCCGCCTGTAGGCGATCTGCTTAATCCTGGCCATCGTGTCCTGCATAGACACATAGACAGGCGATTGAGGAGGAGTACTAAATCGCTCCATGCACCCAGAGCCGGCACTCCCAGTCCTAGACTCAGCCGTACCTGGAGACCGGCTGACTTCTAACTTAGGTTGTGCCGTGTGTGTTGGTGATGAATCCATTTATTGAAAGAAAAATGTAAAGTTGGAAAAGGGATAGAGGCGGTACCTTACAATGAAGTTTGGAGTTTGATTTGCTTGAAGTGAAGATTGCTTGCTGGGATCGCAGACGGTGAAGTGACCTTCTGTGTCTAGTTCCCAAAATTGGATTGCTTGAAAGGGTCACAGGCGGATGATAACCGGCTGTGATAGGGTCTGAGATTCAGATTGCTTGCTATGGTGTCAGACGGGAAATTACCGGCTGTATCAAGCGGAAGTCAGACGTTCTCTCTCTAAGAATCTGTGAGCTTTATCTCTCAGAAAAATTTATGTAAACATTCAAATGGGATGGTTGACCCTCATATTTATAGAAGGGTAAATTCAGGGGCAAAATTGTAATTCCCCCGTAAAAAAAAAAATATATATATATATATATATATATATATATATATATATATATATATATATATATATATATATCCGGCTGCATATGCACCGGCTGTATATGCACCGGCTGTATACGTACCGGCTGTATATGTACCGGCTGTATATGTACCCGCTGTGTATGTACCGGTTGTTCATCCGGTAAGAGTGACATGTCACAGATACCACGTGGCGCGCCACGTCACATCTGTGAGGGGCAAATGTTTTGGGTAATTTTACCCATGCCACGTGGGCCAACCAATGGGCAACACGTGTTATATTCCTATTGGTCCCAATTGGGTCAATCATCAGTTGACACGTGTCACCCCCCAACTTGGGAGAAAAAGGCGGCCTTCAGGCCCCAAATACCGAGGCAGCCGCAATACGGCGCAGCTCATAATGATTAGGGCAATGACCTAATCATTGCCACGTTTTCCAATGACCCTATAAATAGGGAGATTTACCCCATTTTTGGGGCATCCAGAAATTACCGACAAATTACCTACTTTCTCGAAAACAGAGAAAACTCCTGATCTTCTCGGAATCCGAGGGGATCTTACCTTTATTTCCGCACTTTTTCCTTCTCATTCAAGTACTAACTTGACCGTTGGAGGCGGAGCTCCACCCATCCGGAGTCTTCGTGGTTTTGCAGGTACAGGCGTGCGTCCGGATCATACCTTGTGTTGTAACTCTCCCGAGGGACCAGAAAAACCCCAAAACAAAAAACATTCAATCAAAGCTTTTTGAATCAAATTAAAGTCAATTGCATTCCACAATGTTAATTGAATCAAATGAAAGTCAAACACATTTAACAAAGCTAATTGAGTCAAAAGAAAGTCAAACACATTCTAACAAACCTTTTTGAATCAAATGAAAGTAAAATGCATTCAACAAAGCTAATTGAGTCAAATGAAAGTCAAACACTTTCAACAAAGCTAATTGAGTCAAATGAAAGTCAAACACATTCAAACAAAGCTTTTTGATTCAAATGAAAGTCAAATGCAATCAACAAAGCTAATTGAGTCAAATGAAAGTCAAACACTTTCATCAAAGCTTTTAGAATCAAGTGAAAGTCAAATACATTCAAACAAAGCTTTTTGAATCAAATGAAAGTCAATTGCATTCCACAATGCTAATTGAGTCAAATGAAAGTCAAACACATTCAACGAAGCTAATAGAGTCAAATGAAAGTCTAACACATTCAAACAAAGCTTTTTGAATCAAATGAAAGTCAAATGCATTCAACAAAGCGAATTGAGTCAAATGAAAGTCAAACACATTCAAACATAGCTTCTTGATTCAAATGAAAGTCAAATGCATTCAACAAAGCTAATTGAAGTCAAATGAAAGTCAAACGCTTTCAACAAAGCTTTTAGAATCAAATGAAAGTAAAACACATTCAAACAAAGCTTTTTGAATCAAATGAATGTCAAATGCATTTAACAAAGCTAATTGAGTCAAATGAAAGTCAAACACATTCAACAAAGCTAATTGAGTTAAATGAAAGTCAAACACATTCAAACAAAGCTTTTTGAATCAAATGAAAGTCAAATGCATTCAACAAAGCCAATTGAGTCTAATGAAAGTCAAACACATTCAAATAAAGCTTCTTTATTCAAATGAAAGTCAAATGCATTAAACAATACTAAATTGAGTCAAATGAAAGTCAAACACTTTCAACAAAGCTAATTGAGTCAAATGAAAGTCAAACACTTTCAACAAAGCTTTTAGAATCAAATGAAAGTAAAACACATTCAAACAAAGCTTTTTGAATCAAATGAATGTCAAATGCATTCAACAAAGCTAATTGAGTCAAATGAAAGTCAAACAAATTCAACAAAGCTAATTGAGTTAAAAAAAAGTCAAACACATTCAAACAAAGCTTTTTGAATCAAATGAAAGTCAAATGCATTCAACTAAGCCAATTGCAAATAAAGCTTCTTGATTCAAATGAAAGTCAAATGCATTCAATAAATCTAATTGAGTCAAATGAAAGTCATACACTTTCAACAAAGCTAATTGAGTCAAATGAAAGTCAAACACATTCAAACAAAGCTTTTTGAATCAAATGAAAGTCAAATGCATTCAACAAATCCAATTTAGTCAAATGAAAGTCAAACACTTTCCACAAAGCGTTTAGAATCAAATGAAAGTCAAATACATTCAATCAAAGCTTTTTGAAACAAATAAAAGTCAATTGCATTCCACAATGCTAATTAAGTCAAATGAAAGTCAAACACATTCAAACATAGCTTCTTGATTCAAATGAAAGTCAAATGCATTCAACAAAGCTAATTGAAGTCAAATGAAAGTCAAACGCTTTCAACAAAGCTTTTAGAATCAAATGAAAGTAAAACACATTCAAACAAAGCTTTTTGAATCAAATGAATGTCAAATGCATTTAACAAAGCTAATTGAGTCAAATGAAAGTCAAACACATTCAACAAAGCTAATTGAGTTAAATGAAAGTCAAACACATTCAAACAAAGCTTTTTGAATCAAATGAAAGTCAAATGCATTCAACAAAGCCAATTGAGTCTAATGAAAGTCAAACACATTCAAATAAAGCTTCTTTATTCAAATGAAAGTCAAATGCATTAAACAATACTAAATTGAGTCAAATGAAAGTCAAACACTTTCAACAAAGCTAATTGAGTCAAATGAAAGTCAAACACTTTCAACAAAGCTTTTAGAATCAAATGAAAGTAAAACACATTCAAACAAAGCTTTTTGAATCAAATGAATGTCAAATGCATTCAACAAAGCTAATTGAGTCAAATGAAAGTCAAACACATTCAACAAAGCTAATTGAGTTAAATGAAAGTCAAACACATTCAAACAAAGCTTTTTGAATCAAATGAAAGTCAAATGCATTCAACAAAGCCAATTGAGTCTAATGAAAGTCAAACACATTCAAATAAAGCTTCTTTATTCAAATGAAAGTCAAATGCATTAAACAATACTAAATTGAGTCAAATGAAAGTCAAACACTTTCAACAAAGCTAATTGAGTCAAATGAAAGTCAAACACTTTCAACAAAGCTTTTAGAATCAAATGAAAGTAAAACACATTCAAACAAAGCTTTTTGAATCAAATGAATGTCAAATGCATTCAACAAAGCTAATTGAGTCAAATGAAAGTCAAACAAATTCAACAAAGCTAATTGAGTTAAAAAAAAGTCAAACACATTCAAACAAAGCTTTTTGAATCAAATGAAAGTCAAATGCATTCAACTAAGCCAATTGCAAATAAAGCTTCTTGATTCAAATGAAAGTCAAATGCATTCAATAAATCTAATTGAGTCAAATGAAAGTCATACACTTTCAACAAAGCTAATTGAGTCAAATGAAAGTCAAACACATTCAAACAAAGCTTTTTGAATCAAATGAAAGTCAAATGCATTCAACAAATCCAATTTAGTCAAATGAAAGTCAAACACTTTCCACAAAGCGTTTAGAATCAAATGAAAGTCAAATACATTCAATCAAAGCTTTTTGAAACAAATAAAAGTCAATTGCATTCCACAATGCTAATTAAGTCAAATGAAAGTCAAACACATTCAAACATAGCTTCTTGATTCAAATGAAAGTCAAATGCATTCAACAAAGCTAATTGAAGTCAAATGAAAGTCAAACGCTTTCAACAAAGCTTTTAGAATCAAATGAAAGTAAAACACATTCAAACAAAGCTTTTTGAATCAAATGAATGTCAAATGCATTTAACAAAGCTAATTGAGTCAAATGAAAGTCAAACACATTCAACAAAGCTAATTGAGTTAAATGAAAGTCAAACACATTCAAACAAAGCTTTTTGAATCAAATGAAAGTCAAATGCATTCAACAAAGCCAATTGAGTCTAATGAAAGTCAAACACATTCAAATAAAGCTTCTTTATTCAAATGAAAGTCAAATGCATTAAACAATACTAAATTGAGTCAAATGAAAGTCAAACACTTTCAACAAAGCTAATTGAGTCAAATGAAAGTCAAACACTTTCAACAAAGCTTTTAGAATCAAATGAAAGTAAAACACATTCAAACAAAGCTTTTTGAATCAAATGAATGTTAAATGCATTCAACAAAGCTAATTGAGTCAAATGAAAGTCAAACAAATTCAACAAAGCTAATTGAGTTAAAAAAAAGTCAAACACATTCAAACAAAGCTTTTTGAATCAAATGAAAGTCAAATGCATTCAACTAAGCCAATTGCAAATAAAGCTTCTTGATTCAAATGAAAGTCAAATGCATTCAATAAATCTAATTGAGTCAAATGAAAGTCATACACTTTCAACAAAGCTAATTGAGTCAAATGAAAGTCAAACACATTCAAACAAAGCTTTTTGAATCAAATGAAAGTCAAATGCATTCAACAAATCCAATTTAGTCAAATGAAAGTCAAACACTTTCCACAAAGCGTTTAGAATCAAATGAAAGTCAAATACATTCAATCAAAGCTTTTTGAATCAAATAAAAGTCAATTGCATTCCACAATGCTAATTAAGTCAAATGAAAGTCAAACACATTCAACAAAGCTAATTGAGTCAAAAGAAAGTCAAACACATTCAGAAAAAGCTTTTTGAATCAAATGAAAGTCAAATGTATTCAACAAAGCTAATTAAGTAATTAGAAAGTCAAACACTTTCAACAAAGCCAATTGAGTCAAATGAAAGTCAAACACATTCAAACAAAGCTTTTTGATTGAAATGAAAGTCAAATGCATTCAACAAAGCTAATTGAGTCAAATGAAAGTCAAACACTTTCAATAAAGCTTTTAGAATCAAATGAAAGTCATACACATTCAAACAAAGCTTTTTGTATCAAATGAAAATCAAATGAATTCAACAAAGCTAATTGAGTCAAATGAAAGTGAAACACTTTCGTCAAAGCTTTTAGAATCAAATTAAAGTCCAATTTATTCAAACAAAGCTTTTTGAATAAAATGAAAGTCAATTGCATTCGACAATGCTAATTGAGTCAAATGAAGGTCAAACACATGCAACGAAGCTAATTGAGTCAAATGAAAGTCAAACACATTCAAACAAATCTTTTTGAATCAAATGAAAGTCAAATGCATTCAACAAATCCAATTGAGTCAAATGAAAGTCAAACATATTCAAACAAAGCATCTTGATTCAAATGAAAGTCAAATACATTCAACAAAGCTAATTGAGTCAAATGAAAGTCAAACACTTTCAACAAAGTGTTTATAATCAAATGAAAGTCAAATACATTCAATCAAAGCTTTTTGAATCAAATGAAAGTCAATTGCATTCCACAATGCTAATTAAGTCAAATGAAAGTCAAACACATTCAACAAAGCTATTTGAGTCAAAAGAAAGCCAAACACATTCAAACAAAGCTTTTTGAATCAAATGAAAGTCAAATGCATTCAACAAAGCTAATTGAGTCAAATGAAAGTCAAACACTTTCAACAAAGCTAATTAAGTTAAATGAAAGTCAAACACATTCAAACAAAGCTTTTTGATTCTAATGAAAGTCAAATGCATTCAACAAAGCTAATTGAGTTAAATGAAAGTCAAAAACTTTCAACAAAGCTTTTAGAATCAAACGAAAGTCAAATACATTCAAACAAAGCTTTTTGATTCTAATGAAAGTCAAATGCATTCAACAAAGCTAATTGAGTCAAATGAAAGTCAAACACTTTCATCAAAGCTTTTAGAATAAAATGAAAGTCAAATACATTCAAACAAAGCTTTTTGAATCAAATCAAAGTCAATTTCATTCCACAATACTAATTGAGTCAAATGAAAGTCAAACACATTCAACGAAGCTAATTGAGTCAAATGAAAGTCAAACACATTCAAACAAAGCTTTTTGATTCAAATAAAAGTCAAATTCATTCAACAAAGACAATTGAGTCAAATGAAAGTCAAACACATTCAAATAAAGCTTCTTTATTCAAATGAAAGTCAAATGCATTCAACAAAGCTAATTGAGTCAAATGAAAGTCAAACACATTCAAACAAAGCTTTTTGAATCAAATGAAAGTCAAATGCATTCAACAAAGCCAATTGAATCAAATGAAAGTCAAACACTTTCAACAAAGCGTTTAGAATTTAATGAAAGTCGAATACATTCCACAATGCTAATTGAGTCAAATCAAAGTCAAACACATTCAACAAATCTAATTGAGTCAAAATAAAGTCAAGCACATTCCAACAAAGTTTTTTGAATCAAATGAAAGTAAAATGCATTCAACAAAGCTAATTGAGTCAAATGAAAGTCAAACACATTCAAATAAAGTTTCTTGATTCAAATGAAAGTCAAATGCATTCAACAAAGCTAATTGTGTCAAATGAAAGTCAAACACTTTCAACCAAGCTTTTAGAATCAAATGAAAGTCAAACACATTCAAACAAAGCTTTTTGAATCAAATGAAAGTCAAATGCATTCAACAAAGCTAATTGAGTCAAATGAAAGTCAAACACTTTCAACAAAGCGTTTTGAATCAAATGAAAGTAAAAAACATTCAATCAAAGCTTTTTGAATCAAATTAAAGTCAATTGCATTCCACAATGCTAATTGAGTCAAATCAAAGTCAAACACATTCAACAAAGCTAATTGAGTCAAAATAAAGTCAAGCACATTCAAACAAAGCTTTTTGAATCAAATGAAAGTAAAATGCATTCACAAAGCTAATTGAGTCAAATGAAAGTCAAACACATTCAAATAAAGTTTCTTGATTCAAATGAAAGTCAAATGCATTCAACAAATCTAATTGTGTCAAATGAAAGTCAAACACTTTCAACAAAGCTTTTAGAATCAAATGAAAGTCAAACACATTCAAACAAAGCTTTTTGAACAAAATGAAAGTCAAATGCATTCAACAAAGCTAATTGAGTCAAATGAAAGTCAAACACTTTCAACAAAGCGTTTTGAATCAAATGAAAGTCAAAAATGTTTTGGGTAATTTTACCCATGCCACCTGGGCCAACCAATGGGCGACACGTGTTATATTCCTATTGGTCCCAATTGGGTCAATCATCAGTTGACACGTGTCACCCCCCAACTTGGGAGAAAAAGGCGTCCTTCAGGCCCCAAATCCCGAGGCAGCCGCAATACGGCGCAGCTCATAATGATTAGGGCAATGACCTAATCATTGGCACGTTTTCCAATGACCCTATAAACAGGGAGATTTACCCCATTTTGGGGGCATCCAGAAATTACCGACAAATTACCTACTTTCTCGAAAACAGAGAAAACTCCTGATCTTCTCGGAATCCGAGGGGATCTTACCTTTATTTTCGCACTTTTTCCTTCTCATTCAAGTACTAACTTGACCGTTGGAGGCGGAGCTCCACCCATCCGGAGTCTTCGTGGTTTTGCAGGTACAGGCGTGCGTCCGGATCATACCTTGTGTTGTAACTCTCCCGAGGGACCAGAAAAACCCCAAAACAAAAAACATTCAATCAAAGCTTTTTGAATCAAATTAAAGTCAATTGCATTCCACAATGCTAATTGAATCAAATGAAAGTCAAACACATTCAACAAAGCTAATTGAGTCAAAAGAAAGTCAAACACATTCTAACAAACCTTTTTGAATCAAATGAAAGTAAAATGCATTCAACAAAGCTAATTGAGTCAAATGAAAGTCAAACACTTTCAACAAAGCTAATTGAGTCAAATGAAAGTCAAACACATTCAAACAAAGCTTTTTGATTCAAATGAAAGTCAAATGCAATCAACAAAGCTAATTGAGTCAAATGAAAGTCAAACACTTTCATCAAAGCTTTTAGAATCAAGTGAAAGTCAAATACATTCAAACAAAGCTTTTTGAATCAAATGAAAGTCAATTGCATTCCACAATGCTAATTGAGTCAAATGAAAGTCAAACACATTCAACGAAGCTAATAGAGTCAAATGAAAGTCTAACACATTCAAACAAAGCTTTTTGAATCAAATGAAAGTCAAATGCATTCAACAAAGCCAATTGAGTCAAATGAAAGTCAAACACATTCAAACATAGCTTCTTGATTCAAATGAAAGTCAAATGCATTCAACAAACCTAATTGAGTCAAATGAAAGTCAAACGCTTTCAACAAAGCATTTAGAATCAAATGAAAGTAAAACACATTCAAACAAAGCTTTTTGAATCAAATGAATGTCAATTGCATTCAACAAAGCTAATTGAGTCAAATGAAAGTCAAACACATTCAACAAAGCTAATTGAGTTAAATGAAAGTCAAACACATTCAAACAAAGCTTTTTGAATCAAATGAAAGTCAAATGCATTCAACAATGCTAATTGAGTCAAATGAAAGTCAAACACTTTCAACAAAGATAATTGAGTCAAATGAAAGTCAAAAACTTTCAACAAAGCTTTTAGAATCAAATGAAAGTTAAACACATTCAAACAAAGCTTTTTGAATCAAATGAATGTCAAATGCATTCAACAAAGCTAATTGAGTCAAATGAAAGTCAAACACATTCAACAAAGCTAATTGAGTTAAAAAAAAGTCAAACACATTCAAACAAAGCTTTTTGAATCAAATGAAAGTCAAATGCATTCAACTAAGCCAATTGTGTCAAATGAAAGTCAAACACATTCAAATAAAGCTTCTTGATTCAAATGAAATTTAAATGCATTCAATAAATCTAATTGAGTCAAATGAAAGTCATACACTTTCAACAAAGCTAATTGAGTCAAATGAAAGTCAAACACATTCAAACAAAGCTTTTTGAATCAAATGAAAGTCAAATGCATTCAACAAATCCAATTTAGTCAAATGGAAGTCAAACACTTTCCACAAAGCGTTTAGAATCAAATGAAAGTCAAATACATTCAATCAAAGCTTTTTGAATCAAATAAAAGTCAATTGCATTCCACAATGCTAATTAAGTCAAATGAAAGTCAAACACATTCAACGAAGCTAATTGAGTCAAATGAAATCAAACACATTCAAACAAAGCTTTTTGAATCAAATGAAAGTCAAACACATTCAACAAAGCTAATTGAGTCAAAAGAAAGTCAAACACATTCAGAAAAAGCTTTTTGAATCAAATGAAAGTCAAATGCATTCAACAAAGCTAATTAAGTAATTAGAAAGTCAAACACTTTCAACAAAGCCAATTGAGTCAAATGAAAGTCAAACACATTCAAACAAAGCTTTTTGATTGAAATGAAAGTCAAATACATTCAACAAAGCTAATTGAGTCAAATGAAAATCAAACACTTTCAATAAAGCTTTTAGAATCAAATGAAAGTCAAACACATTCAAACAAAGCTTTTTGTATCAAATGAAAATCAAATGAATTCAAAAAAGCTAATTGAGTCAAATGAAAGTGAAACACTTTCGTCAAAGCTTTTAGAATCAAATTAAAGTCAAATTTATTCAAACAAAGCTTTTTGAATAAAATGAAAGTCAATTGCATTCCACAATGCTAATTGAGTCAAATGAAGGTCAAACACATGCAACGAAGCTAATTGAGTCAAATGAAAGTTAAACACATTCAAACAAATCTTTTTGAATCAAATGAAAGTCAAATGCATTCAACAAATCCAATTGAGTCAAATGAAAGTCAAACATATTCAAACAAAGCTTCTTGATTCAAATGAAAGTCAAATACATTCAACAAAGCTAATTGAGTCAAATGAAAGTCAAACACTTTCAACAAAGTGTTTATAATCAAATGAAAGTCAAATACATTCAATCAAAGCTTTTTGAATCAAATGAAAGTCAATTGCATTCCACAATGCTAATTAAGTCAAATGAAAGTCAAACACATTCAACAAAGCTATTTGAGTCAAAAGAAAGCCAAACACATTCAAACAAAGCTTTTTGAATCAAATGAAAGTCAAATGCATTCAACAAAGCTAATTGAGTCAAATGAAAGTCAAACACTTTCAACAAAGCTAATTGAGTTAAATGAAAGTCAAACACATTCAAACAAAGCTTTTTGATTCTAATGAAAGTCAAATGCATTCAACAAAGCTAATTGAGTTAAATGAAAGTCAAAAACTTTCAACAAAGCTTTTAGAATCAAACGAAAGTCAAATACATTCAAACAAAGCTTTTTGATTCTAATGAAAGTCAAATGCATTCAACAAAGCTAATTGAGTCAAATGAAAGTCAAACACTTTCATCAAAGCTTTTAGAATAAAATGAAAGTCAAATACATTCAAACAAAGCTTTTTGAATCAAATCGAAGTCAATTGCATTCCACAATACTAATTGAGTCAAATGAAAGTCAAACACATTCAACGAAGCTAATTGAGTCAAATGAAAGTCAAACACATTCAAACAAAGCTTTTTGATTCAAATAAAAGTCAAATTCATTCAACAAAGCCAATTGAGTCAAATGAATGTCAAACACATTCAAATAAAGCTTCTTTATTCAAATGAAAGTCAAATGCATTCAACAAAGCTAATTGAGTCAAATGAAAGTCAAACACATTCAAAAAAAGCTTTTTGAATCAAATGAAAGTCAAATGCATTCAACAAAGCTAATTGAATCAAATGAAAGTCAAACACTTTCAACAAAGCGTTTAGAATTTAATGAAAGTCAAATACATTCCACAATGCTAATTGAGTCAAATCAAAGTCAAACACATTCAACAAAGCTAATTGAGTCAAAATAAAGTCAAGCACATTCAAACAAAGTTTTTTGAATCAAATGAAAGTAAAATGCATTCAACAAAGCTAATTGAGTCAAATGAAAGTCAAACACATTCAAATAAAGTTTCTTGATTCAAATGAAAGTCTAATGCATTCAACAAAGCTAATGTCAAATGAAAGTCAAACACTTTCAACCAAGCTTTTAGAATCAAATGAAAGTCAAACACATTCAAACAAAGCTTTTTGAATCAAATGAAAGTCAAATGCATTCAACAAAGCTAATTGAGTCAAATGAAAGTCAAACACTTTCAACAAAGCGTTTTGAATCAAATGAAAGTCAAAAACATTCAATCAAAGCTTTTTGAATCAAATTTAAGTCAATTGCATTCCACAATGCTAATTGAATCGAATGAAAGTCAAACACATTCAACAAAGCTAATTGAGTCAAAAGAAAGTCAAACACATTCTAACAAACCTTTTTAAATCAAATGAAAGTAAAATGCATTCAACAAAGCTAATTGAGTCAAATGAAAGTCAAACACTTTCAACAAAGCTAATTGAGTCAAATGAAAGTCAAACACATTCAAACAAAGCTTTTTGATTCAAATGAAAGTCAAATGCAATCAACAAAGCTAATTGAGTCAAATGAAAGTCAAACACTTTCATCAAAGCTTTTAGAATCAAATGAAAGTCAAATACGTTCAAACAAAGCTTTTTGAATCAAATGAAAGTCAATTGCATTCCACAATGCTAATTGAGTCAAATGAAAGTCAAACACATTCAACGAAGCTAATTGAGTCAAATGAAAGTCTAACACATTCAAACAAAGCTTTTTGAATCAAATGAAAGTCAAATGCATTCAACAAAGCCAATTGAGTCAAATGAAAGTCAAACACATTCAAACATAGCTTCTTGATTCAAATGAAAGTCAAATGCATTCAACAAAGCTAATTGAGTCAAATGAAAGTCAAACGCTTTCAACAAAGCTTTTAGAATCAAATGAAAGTAAAACACATTCAAACAAAGCTTTTTGAATCAAATGAATGTCAAATGCATTCAACAAAGCTAATTGAGTCAAATGAAAGTCAAACACATTCAACAAAGCTAATTGAGTTAAATGAAAGTCAAACACATTCAAACAAAGCTTTTTGAATCAAATGAAAGTCAAATGCATTCAACAAAGCCAATTGAGTCTAATGAAAGTCAAACACATTCAAATAAAGCTTCTTTATTCAAATGAAAGTCAAATGCATTCAACAATGCTAATTGAGTCAAATGAAAGTCAAACACTTTCAACAAAGCTAATTGAGTCAAATGAAAGTCAAACGCTTTCAACAAAGCTTTTAGAATCAAATGACAATAAAACACATTCAAACAAAGCTTTTTGAATCAAATGAATGTCAAATGCATTCAACAAAGCTAATTGAGTCAAATGAAAGTCAAACACATTCAACAAAGCTAATTGAGTTAAAAGAAAGTCAAACACAATCAAACAAAGCTTTCTGAATCAAATGAAAGTCAAATGCATTCAACTAAGCCAATTGAGTCAAATGAAAGTCAAACACATTCAAATAAAGCTTCTTGATTCAAATGAAAGTCAAATGCATTCAATAAAGCTAATTGAGTCAAATGAAAGTCAAACACATTCAACAAAGCGTTTAGAATCAAATGAAAGTCAAATACATTCAATCAAAGCTTTTTGAATAAAATGAAAGTCAATTGCATTCCATAATGCTAATTAAGTCAAATGAAAGTCAAACACATTCAACAAAGCTAATTGAGTCAAAAGAAAATCAAACACATTCAGAAAAAGCTTTTTGAATCAAATGAAAGTCAAATGCATTCAACAAATCCAATTAAGTCAAATGAAAGTCAAACACATTCAAACAAAGCTTCTTGATTCAAATGAAAGTGAAATGCATTCAACAAAGCTAATTGAGTCAAATGAAAGTCAAACACTTTCAACAAAGCGTTTAGAATCAAATGAAAGTCAAATACATTTAATCAAAGCTTTTTGAATCAAATGAAAGTCAATTGCATTCCACAATGCTAATTAAGTCAAATGAAAGTCAAACACTTTCAACAAAGCTAATTGAGTCAAAAGAAAGCCAAACACATTCAAACAAAGCTTTTTGAATCAAATGAAAGTCAAATGCATTCAACAAAGCTAATTGAGTCAAATGAAAGTCAAACACTTTCAACAAAGCTAATTGAGTTAAATGAAAGTCAAACACATTCAAACAAAGCTTTTTGATTCTAATGAAAGTCAAATGCATTCAACAAAGCTAATTGAGTTAAATGAAAGTCAAAAACTTTCAACAAAGCTTTTAGAATCAAACGAAAATCAAAAGAATTCAACAAAGCTAATTGAGTCAAATGAAAGTCAAACACTTTCATCAAAGCTTTTAGAATAAAATGAAAGTCAAATACATTCAAACAAAGCTTTTTGAATCAAATCGAAGTCAATTGCATTCCACAATGCTAATTGAGTCAAATGAAAGTCAAACACATTCAACGAAGCTAATTGAGTCAAATGAAAGTCAAACACATTCAAACAAAGCTTTTTGAATCAAATGAAAGTCAAATTCATTCAACAAAGCCAATTGAGTCAAATGAAAGTCAAACGCATTCAAATAAAGCTTCTTGATTCAAATGAAAGTCAAATGCATTCAACAAAGCTAATAGAGTCAAATGAAAATCAAACACATTCAATTAAAGCTTTTTTAATCAAATGAAAATCAAATGCATTCAACAAAGCTAATTGAATCAAATGAAAGTCAAACACTTTCAACAAAGCGTTTAGAATCAAATGAAAGTCTAATGCATTCCACAATGCTAATTGAGTCAAATCAAAGTCAAACACATTCAACAAAGCTAATTGAGTCAAAATAAAGTCAAGCACATTCAAACAAAGCTTTTTGAATCAAATGAAAGTAAAATGCATTCAACAAAGCTAATTGAGTCAAATGAAAGTCAAACACTTTCAACAAAGCTAATTGAGTCAAATGAAAGTCAAACACATTCAAACAAAGCTAATTGAGTCAAATGAAAGTCAAATGCATTCAACAAAGCTAATTGATTCAAATGAAAGTCAAATACTTTCAACAAAGCTTTTAGAATCAAATGAAAGTCAAACACATTCTAACAAAGCTTTTTGAATCTTATGAAAATCAAATGAATTCAACAAAGCTAATTGAGTCAAATGAAAGTCAAACACTTTCATCAAAGCTTTTAGAATCAAATGAAAGTTTAATACATTCAAACAAAGCTTTTTGAATCAAATGAAAGTGAATTGCATTCCACAATGCTAATTGAGTCAAATGAAAGTCAAACACATTCAAACAAAGCTTTTTGAATCAAATGAAAGTCAAATGCATTCAACCAAGCCAATTGAGTCAAATGAAAGTCAAACACATTCTAACAAAGCTTTTTGAATCAAATGAAAGTCAAATGCATTCAACAAAGCCAATTGAGTCTAATGAAAGTCAAACACATTCAAATAAAGCTTCTTGATTCAAATGAAAGTCAAATGCATTCAACAAAGCTAATTGAGTCAAATGAAAGTCAAACACTTTCAACAAAGCTAATTGAGTTAAATGAAAGTCAAACACATTCAAACAGATCTTTTTGATTCTAATGAAAGTTAAATGCATTCACCAAAGCTAACTAAGTTAAATGAAAGTCAAAAACTTTCAATAAAGCTTTTAGAATCAAACGAAAATCAAATGAATTCAACAAAGCTAAATGAGACAAATGAAAGTCAAACACTTTCATCAAAGCTTTTAGAATAAAATGAAAGTTAAATACATTCAAACAAAGCTTTTTGAATCAAATCGAAGTAAATTGCATTCCACAATGCTAATTGAGTCAAATGAAAGTCGAACACATTCAACTAAGCTAATTGAGTCAAATGAAAGTCAAACACATTCAAAAAAAGATTTTTGAATAAAATGAAAGTCAAATTCATTCAACAAAGCCAATTGAGTCAAATGAAAGTCAAACGCATTCAAATAAAGCTTCTTGATTCAAATGAAAGTCAAATGCATTCAACAAAGCTAATTGAGTCAAATGAAAATCAAACACATTCAAACAAAGCTTTTTGAATCAAATGAAAGTCAAATGCATTCAACAAAGCTAAGAATCAAATGAAAGTCAAACACTTTCAACAAACGTTTAGAATCAAATGAAAGTCAAATGCATTCCACAATGCTAATTGAGTCAAATCAAAGTCAAACACATTCAACAAAGCTAATTGAGTCAAAATAAAGTCAAGCACATTCAAACAAAGCTTTTTGAATCAAATGAAAGTAAAATGCATTCAACGAAGCTAATTGAGTCAAATGAAAGTCAAACACTTTCAACAAAGCTAATTGAGTCAAATGAACGTCAAACACATTCAAACAAAGCTAATTGAGTCAAATGAAAGTCAAATGCATTCAACAAAGCTAATTGATTTAAATGAAAGTCAAACACTTTCAACAAAGCTTTTAGAATCAAATGAAAGTCAAACACATTCTAACAAAGCTTATTGAATCAAATGAAAATCAAATGAATTCAACAAAGCTAATTGAGTCAAATGAAAGTCAAACACTTTCATCAAAGCTTTTAGAATCAAATGAAAGTCAAATACATTCAAACAAAGCTTTTTGAATCAAATGAAAGTGAATTGCATTCCACAATGCTAATTGAGTCAAATGAAAGTCAAACACATTCAAACAAAGCTTTTTGAATCAAATGAAAGTCTAATCATTCAACCAAGCCAATTGAGTCAAATGAAAGTCAAACACATTCTAACAAAGCTTTTTGAATCAAATGAAAATCAAATGTATTCAACAAAGCCAATTGAGTCTAATGAAAGTCAAACACATTCAAATAAAGCTTCTTGATTCAAATGAAAGTCAAATGCATTCAACAAAGCTAATTGAGTCAAATGAAAGTCAAACACTTTCAACAAAGCGTTTAGAATCAAATGAAAGTCAAATGCATTTAATCAAAGCTTTTTGAATCAAATGAAAGTCAATTGAATTCCACAATGCTAATTAAGTCAAATGAAAGTCAAACACATTCAACAAAGCTAATTGAGTCAAAAGAAAGCCAAACACATTCAAACAAAGCTTTTTGAATCAAATGAAAGTCAAATGCATTCAACAAAGCAAATTGAGTCAAATGAAAGTCAAACACTTTCATCAAAGCTTTTAGAATAAAATGAAAGTCAAATACATTCAAACAAAGCTTTTTGAATCAAATCGAAGTCAATTGCATTCCACAATGCTAATTGAGTCAAATGAAAGTCAAACACATTCAACGAAGCTAATTGAGTCAAATGAAAGTCAAACACATTCAAACAAAGCTTTTTGAATCAAATGAAGGTCAAATTCATTCAACAAAGCCAATTGAGTCAAATGAAAGTCAAACGCATTCAAATAAAGCTTCTTGATTCAAATGAAAGTCAAATGCATTTGATGAGTGGCATTTATGCCACAATTTAGTGTACTCTTTACGGGTTTTTCCCACCCATTTGTAGCTTGTTTGCCCCCTTTTCTCTCCTTTTTGTTCCTCTTTTCTTTGTTTGCCTTTCTCCTTGTTTTCTTTGTTTTTGTTTTGTAGGAACCAAGACATTGGAAGAAGAACAATTCACTCCCAAACTCCCCTTTGTGCGGGCGCGCAGCTCTGGGAGAACGCGCGCAGGATGGCTCCTTGAGCAGAACACAAACAGAAGATTTGTGCGCCTTGTGCGCGCTCAGTGTGCGGGCGCGCGACTGATGTGTGCGGGCGCGCAGCTCTGGGAGAACCCGCGCACAGCACAGCATCAGAAGCAGAACCAAAACAGAGTGTGCGGGCGCACACCCCTCAAGAGCGGGCGCGCTGTATTGCTGAGAGAAGGCGCGCATCCATGGGTCTCATTCTCCGTACCCACAGATCTGCGGGCGCGCAAGATCTGCGAGGGCGCACACCCAACTTCTGCGCGGGCGCGCAGTGTATGTGCGCGGGCGCGCACCGCTGAGCTGCGGTCTTTATTATTTCGTATTTTTGTATCTTTTTGGGGACCGATATATATAGGCGGTAGAGAAGTTTAGGGAATCATCTATCATTACTTAGAAACATTTTAGCCCTAATCTAGTGAGAGAAACTTCATTAGTAGAGAGAGAAAGTGTGGATTTCCATTGATGAACTTGGATATTGAAGAAGGAGCTTGCTTGAACCTTTGTAAATCTTCATCTTCAATTAATGAGCAATTTCTTACTCTCTTTCTTTGCTTTTGTATTTAGTTTTATTTGCTTATTTTGATTTTCCTTCATTGCTTATTGATCATGTTGATGCTTATTGATTTGATGATTGATATTGCTTTCAATATGATTTGTGAGTAGTCCCCTAGCCAAGGGTGTGGGGATGGTGTAGTTGTTGATTGATTCATGCTTATGATGTTGGGGTTTTGTTAATGGTGATTAAAGTCTTTGTATGTTTGATGTTCTTTAATCTTCTTGCAAGTGCACATTGTTAGTTGATTAAAGGTGAATCTTTGCTAACAAGAAACGGAAGTTGACTTAGTTAAGATCCATTACTATCGATAGTTCTTTGATTGCACCTTCTAATATATGGTTCTAGTGTGGAAACATAGAGGCTATGTTAGGAGGATTTGATTGACCCCGGAAGGCGGTTGGATTGAGCTTTAATTCGATATTCTTACATGCTTAGTTTACCATTGCTTTGCTTTCGTGTTATTGCATGATCATTTGGCAACTGCATCTACCTACTTCCCTTGGTGCTTAGTTATATTGGTTTTAATCATTCTTAATCTCTAGTTTAATTTCTTAGCTTTTCACACTTCTCGTTCCGAGGTAGCTTAAGTATTGAGTAGTGAATGTGGTGCTTATGCATGTCTCCTTGTGGTTCGACCCCTATACTTGCCTTATACTTGTATTAGGTTTGTTTAGGTGTATAAATTATATTTGATCTAGGTGTAGTCGTTAGACGACGCGATTATTCCCTTGTCAAATTGGCGCCGTTGCCGGGGAGACGACTTCCATTAATTTTTCACTACTTCATTTGAGACTATCTCATTTCTTGTCTGTTAGTATTTGTTACTTCTTGTTACTTGTCAATGCTTACGTTCTCCTTAGCTTTGTTGTATGAACAGAGGACGAACTCGCTCAAGGTCCTTGGTTCCCATTGATCCGGAGTTAGAAAGATCCTTGTCCTTACTACGAAGAGAAGCGAGAGCGAGGAGTAGAAATTCTCACACCCCAACGAAAGAAGGAGTAAGAGAATTGGAAGATACTCCACCATCTTCACCCTCGAGTGACGACTTAGATAGCCCTATTTCGCTATTAAGTCCGGAAATCAACCCCTTTTCAAACTTTAAGTCCGGAGGTGAAGACGGTCCTAAAATGGGAGAGAATACACCTTTGAGTCGTCTTGGGGCTCCCGAAGCCTTTAGAGCCCAAAGTGGGATCCTAACTCCTACCACTCAAGCCAACAATTTCGAAATCAAGCCCAATTTGATTGCTTTGATAGAGAGGAAACAATTCTCGGGTGGAAAATTTGAGAGCCCTCATGAGCATTTAAAAGAATTTGAGAAATATTGTGACACAATCAAAGCCAACGGGGTGACTCAAGAGTACATCCGTCTCAAGATGTTTCCATTTTCTTTAATTGGGAGAGGTCTAGAATGGCTAGAGAAGGAGGTGCCCCCTAACTCTCTCACAACTTGGGACCAAGTGACAACGGCTTTCTTGAGGAAATTTTATAACCATAGGAAGACCGCAGAGGCTCGATCGTTGATCCAAGGCTTTCGCCAAAAGAGTGGTGAGACTCTAAGTGCGGCATGGGACCGGTACAAGGAGCTTCAACGTCAATGCCCACATCATGGGATACCTAAGTATCAACTCATCCACACTTTCTATGGAGGTCTCTCACCTCAAGGGAGAACAAGCCTAGATGCCGCCGCCGGCGGTCCAATCATGAACAAGGGAGAGGATGAAGTGGAATGCATCATAGAGGAGGCCGCAAAGCACTATGATGATTGGTACGAAGGAGAAAGGGAGGCCACTTCTAGCAAAGGTGTCTATGCATTAGAGCAAGCCAACGCAATCAACAACCTTTCTTCCCAAATCTCCAAGATGGCCAAGCAAATGGATGAAATGATGAAAGAAAGGTCCAATCCTCATGGTAATACCTCCCCTTCAACCAAGGGAGGCAATGGTATGGCCACTTCTTCCCCCTCTTCTTATAATAAAATGCCTCAAGGATGCATGTTTTGCTCAAAATGTGAAACCTATGATCATGATACCTCCCATTGTGTGTATGCTTGCGAAGTTCAACCCCCTCCCTATGAATATGATGATAATGTAGAAGATGTCAATGCTATGAATTTTGTTCCTAGAATGGAAAATGTAGGGAACTTGAGGCCAAACCCCAATCAAATGGGGAATTGGAATCAAGGTGGAAACCGTGGTTGGAACCAAAGTGGTGGTGGTTATGATAACCAATACCATGGTGGGGGAGGCCCTTCCAATTTCAATGGAAGAGGCTACTCTAACCAAAGAGGGTATGGCTACCAAAACCAACAACCCAACTCCCGATACCAAGACCATCAAAATCAAAATTTTGGTGATCAAGGTAACATGGGAAATAATCGACAAAGCAATGTTCCCAACCAAGGAACCGGAGGCAATAGGGGCCAAAATGTTTCTAACTATGCCCAAACCAATAGGCCTCCGGGTTTCCATCAATCCCAACTTCCTCCACCTCAACAACCTCTTCAAATTGAGGCCCCTCCTAATGATCCCGTGATGGCTAAGCTAGATGCCATCATGAAGATGCATGAGGAGGAAAAGAAGAGGAATGAGGAGGAAAAGAAGAGGAATGAGGAGGATAAAAAGCGAACCAATGCTCATATGAAAATGCTTGAAACCCAAATTGCCCAACTTGCTTCCAATTCTTCTTCTTCTTCTTCCTCTATCCCTAGTCAAGGAGTCAACCCAAAACCTTTGTATGCCGTGACAACAAGGAGTGGAAAGGTAGTAGGGAGTGACCCCTTAGTTGAGGAAGAACCTCGAAATGAAGTAGAGTTGGAGAGGGGGAGTGAGAGAACCAAGGAACCTTCTAATGTTGAGAGGGAGAGGGATGTTGAGGTGCAAAAGGAAAAAGAGACCACCCCCTTGCCCCTAAATCTCCAACCTAGAGAGGAGAGGCTACCTTTTCCCCAAAGATTTGTGAGAGCTAAGCTTGATGCTCAATTTGGGAAGTTTTTGGATGTGATCAAGAACTTGCATGTTTCCCTCCCTTTTATAGATGCTATGAAACAAATGCCCCATTACTCTAAGTTTTTGAAAGATCTTTTGAGTGGGAGAAGGGAGTGTGAAACGGTGAGCTTGACCGCCAATTGTAGTGCAATCCTTTCCAACAAACTTCCCACTAAGTTGAAGGATCCGGGTAGTTTTTCCATTCCTTGTTCTATCAATGGGATTGAGTTTGACAAAGCTTTATGTGATTTAGGAGCGAGTGTGAGCCTCATGCCCTACTCCGTCTACCAAAAGCTCAATGTAGGAACCCTTTCCCCCACCAACACCACTCTCAAACTAGCGGATCGGTCTATTAAATTTCCCATGGGGAAAGTGGAGGACATCCCCCTTAGGGTAGGGAAGTTTACATTCCCCGTGGATTTCTACGTGCTAGAAATGGATGAGGATGAAAGGATTCCTATTATCTTGGGTAGGCCGTTCTTAGCCACCTCTAGGGCCATTATTGATGTGAAGGAAGGCAAAATATCTTTGAAAATTGACAATGACTCAATTGAGTTTGATTTAAATAGTGTCATGCAACAACCTTCCTCAAGTAGTGAATGCTTTAGAGTAGATGTTCTAGATTCCATGCTTAGTGAATTCTCTCGTTCCCATTTGTATGCTTCTAACGATCCCCTAGAGAATGTATTGTTGAATGATTCTAAGCTAGGTGTTCGCAAGGACGACATTCAATTCTATGAGGATTTGCTAGAGGAAAGCAAGAGCAAGTGCATGGATGAGAGCATGGAGGAGGAGGCTTTTCACACCCATGACCTCTTTCAAGTTGAGGAAAGAGAAGAGAACACCAATGGTAAGGGAGCACCGAAGGTAGACTTGAAACCTCTACCTTTGGGCTTGAGGTATGTATTTCTTGGTTCTAATGAGTCTTTCCCCGTGATTGTTAATTCCAACCTAACGGAGGAGCAAACCTCCCTCTTGATCAATGTCTTGAAAAAACACAAGAAAGCTTTAGGCTATACCATTGATGACATCAAAGGTATAAGTCCTTCTTTATGCATGCACAAAATTGATCTAGAGGGAGATGCCAAACCCGTTAGGCAAAGGCAAAGGAAGCTTAACCCTTCCATGCAAGAGGTTGTGCGGAAGGAAGTGGCTAAGCTTCTTGATGCGGGAATTATATACCCAATTGCTCATAGTGATTGGGTATCTCCCGTGCAAGTTGTGCCTAAGAAAGGGGGAATGACGGTGGTGAAAAATGATCATGATCAACTAGTCCCCACTAGGCTTGTAACCGGTTGGCGCATGTGCATTGACTATCGCCAACTCAACACAAGTACATGCAAAGATCATTTTCCATTACCGTTCATTGATCAAATGTTGGAGAGGCTTACAAAGCATTCCTTCTATTGTTTTCTTGATGGCTATTCGGGATTCTTCCAAATCCCGATTGACCCCAAGGATCAAGAGAAGACAACTTTCACTTGTCCCTACGGTACTTATGCGTATCGTAGGATGCCTTTTGGGCTTTGTAATGCTCCCGCAACATTCCAACGTTGTATGATGTCCATTTTTAGTGATATGATTGAGGATGAGATAGAGGTCTTTATGGATGACTTCTCCGTTGGAGGGGCCACCTATGAAGATTGTCTATCTAATTTATCTCGTTGCTTAGAAAGATGTGAGAGGGCTAACCTCGTGCTAAATTGGGAAAAGTGCCATTTTATGGTAGAAAGTGGGATTGTTCTTGGGCACAAAATTTCCCATGCCGGCATTGAGGTTGATAGAGCCAAGGTAGAGGTCATTGAGAAACTTCCTCCCCCCACCAACGTGAGGGAAGTGAGGTCTTTCCTTGGCCATGCCGGGTTCTATCGGCGTTTTATAAAAGACTTTTCTTTGATTGCAAAACCTCTCACATCCTTATTGCAACAAGATAAAGAGGCCCTTTGCACCGCCCCTATTGTCCAAGGCCCGAATTGGTCTCTTCCATTTGAGCTCATGTGCGATGCAAGCGACGAGGCTATTGGTTCGGTTCTTGGGCAACGAAAGGATGGGAAGCTCCATGTCATACATTATTTGTCCAAAACTCTCAACGACGCTCAACGAAACTACACAACCATCGAGAAGGAATTCTTAACGGTTATTCACTCATTTGAGAAGTTTAGAACCTACCTCATTGGTTCTAGGACAATTGTGTACACCGACCATTCGGCTCTCAAATATTTGATAGGGAAGAAGGAAGCTAAACCAAGGTTGTTGAGATGGGTTTTAGTTCTCCAAGACTTTGATTATGAAATGAGAGATAAAAAGGGAGCCGAAAATGTGGTGGCGGATCACCTTTCAAGGTTGGGCGGTGCAAGGTTCAAGGATGATGGTTTGCCAATAGAGGATGCTTTAAGGGATGATGTGCTATACGTTCTTGAGGTGAAGTCGGCTCCATGGTATGCGGATATTGTGAATTACTTGGCTTGTGGTGCCATACCTCCGGATTTCACTTCACAACAACGTCGAAAACTCAAGCACGAGGCAAAGAGATATATTTGGGATGAACCGATTTTGTTGAAGAGAGGGGTTGATGGGTTATTGAGGAGATGCGTTCCCGATGATGAGTTTCAAAGTGTTCTCCACATGTGCCACTCCTCTCCTTGTGGTGGGCATATGAGTGCTCAGAAAACCGCCTCGAAAGTTCTCCAATCAATGCTCTTTTGGCCTTCCTTATTCAAGGACTCTTGGATATTTGTCAAGACCTGCGATAGATGTCAAAGGGTGGGGAATATTTCGAGAAGGGATGAAATGCCACAAAACCCCATCCTTGAGCTTGAAGTTTTCGATGTGTGGGCCATAGATTTCATGGGGCCTTTTATCTCCTCAAATGGGAACAAATATATTTTGGTTGCCGTTGACTACGTGTCCAAATGGGCGGAGGCCGTAGCTTCTCCAACAAATGACTCAAAAGTGGCGGTCAACCTCTTCAAGAAAGTGATTTTCCCAAGATTCGGTGTTCCAAGGGCAATTATTAGTGATGGGGGGTCACATTTCAAACACCACACCTTCGTGCGACTACTTGAGAAATATGGGGTATCTCACAAGCGGGGGCTTGCTTACCACCACCAAACAAGTGGTCAAGCGGAGGTCACAAATAGAGAGCTCAAAATGATTTTGGAGAAGACAGTTGCCAGAACGAGGAAGGATTGGTCCTCTAAGCTCATCGATTCTCTATGGGCTTATAGGACCGCTTTCAAGACGCCAATTGGGACCACCCCCTACAAGCTTGTATATGGGAAGAATTGCCATTTGCCCGTGGAGATGGAGCACCGTGCTCATTGGGCGATCAAGCAAATCAACCTTGATCTCCACAGTGCGGGGGAGCAAAGGCTTTTAGAGTTACATGAGCTAGAGGAATTGAGGTTGAGTGCTTATGAGAATGCAAGCATGTATAAGGCAAGATCAAAAGCGTGGCACGACGCTCAAATCATCAAGAAAGATTTTGTAAAAGGGCAAAAGGTGCTCCTCTTCAATTCAAGGTTGAAACTCTTCCCGGGCAAGCTCCGATCAAGATGGAGTGGGCCATACATTATTACGGAGGTGTTTCCATATGGTGCTTATGAAATTTTCCAAGATGGGCATTCCCCCTTCAAAGTCAACGGCCACCGCCTCAAGCCTTATTTTGAAGGATTCCCAAGTGATGAACCAATTTCAGTTACTCTAATTGATGTGCATCGTCAATTCCACCCTCCTTAATCATCTCGAAGAACGTCGAGCTAACGACGCTAACCAAAAGCGCTTCCGGGAGGCAACCCGAGTTTCTAAACCTCTTCTACTTTCTTCTTTTCTTGTTAGTTTTTCATTTTACAACTTTGGATTATTGGGATTTATGAGTTTTGATTATAATTGAGTCTTTGATAAACGGTGCATCTAGCATGATACATGACTATTTTTGCAGGCCGTTTGGTGTTATGTTTGGAGCTAGGTTGAGGTTTGGAGACTTAAAAGTGAGCGAGGAGCCATGCACAAGAGGATTTGATGAAGACCCTGTGCGCGGGCGCGCAGGCCTGGGAGAACCCGCGCACAGGGAAGTTCAAATTCCAGAAAGTTTTGCGCGACATCTGTGCGACATCTGTGCGGGCGAGCATACAAAGTCTGCGCGGGCGCGCAGGCCTGGGAGAACCCGCGCAGATTAACAGGCAAAAGTTCAGCTTCTGGCAGAAAGTTTTGCGCGACGTGTGTGCGACATCTGTGCGGGCGCACAGTTCACTTGCGCGGGCGCGCAATATACCTGCGCGGGCGCGCAGACCTGGGTTTATCGGGGCTTAAGTCTCCTTTTTCCCCGATTCTTTCATCATTTTCCCAAATACAAACACGATTCTCACTCTCTCTCCTCAAGAACTCAAACCCTAACCTCCCAAATCCCCTCTAATCTCACTTAATTCCTCGGAATCTCAACAAATCCCTTACATTCCCTCAATTTCCTCACAAATTCATCACTTTCCCCTCTCAAAATCACCCATTTTTCACCAAATTCGTGGTTGCTCGTCGGTGGTCAAGGTGGTGGTGCGTGAGGGCTCTTGAAGGTCTTCAAGCTCTTCAATTGTGGTATAATCCTAATCCTTGAGTACCTTGTGGTTTTGATTCTTTAGATAAGATCATGTTTTAGGATTGTTAAGCAAAAATTGAGCTTGTATGGATTTTGTGTGATTTTGGGGTAGTTTTGCTTATAATTGCGGAATTTGTCATGAATTTCTTGGTGATTTGTGAGTATTGTTGATGAAATTGTCGTTTTTTTATGCAATTTGCCTAGCAAATTACTTGACTTGGATATTGAGAATTTTGTGAGTGATCACTAGCTTGATATTGAGCATTGAAAATTGTTAATGCATGTGGAATTGAAAATGTATGTTGTTAAGAGTTTTTGATGCTTGATATTGAATTTTACTTAGTGATTGCCTCTTTAGTGATTGAGTATTGCAAATTTTGGCATTGAATATTGTTGGCGATAGTTGTTTTCCTCTTGTGTTATTTGTATCCTGGAAAGTTGTTGCTCCTAACCCCTTTTCAGATAACAAAATCAAAGGCTTCAAGTGTTGTTGTTGTTGTGGGAAAGATTTGGTATTCTTGATTGTGGATCTCTCCTTGGTGTTCTTGGTATTTTTGGGTTGTTGAGTAAAGTTGGTGAAGATGAGCGGTAGGAGAAGGAGTAGAAAGGAGCCTAGAATGTCAGTTGATGAGCCCCAACCCTCCTCCCAAAATCAAAACCAAACACAATCCTCTCTTCCCACTTTAAAGTTTGTGAACCGACACCATGCACCCTTCCATCAAACACTCCTCAAACGCAAGCTTAACCCCACCCGACACTACTATCAACGCTCAATGCGTGATTTGGGGATAGATGAGGACCTTCGGTCCCTTCTTGACAACCTTGGGATGAGTGAGTTCATCAAGCACCAATACCCAACCTTCAAAGAACCCACCTACGAGTTCCTCGCTTCCTTTGAGAAGGAACCCGTTGGAAACAACGAATTCCAAATCTCCTTCCAACTTTTCAATGCCCGCCATGTTGTCTCTCTTCGGCGTCTAAATGAACTCTTAGACTTTAACCCCGACGCCGACCTACTTGCCCCATCCACCGAGCTCTTCCCCGAGTACGATGCTTTCCGTTGGTGGCGGACAATTACCGATTCGGATGAGTTTAGTACTCGTTACTCGGTGGCAAGCCAAATCATCCACCCGGCACTCCGCATCCTTCACCGCATCTTGGGGTTTGCGGTGTTTAGTAAGCAAGACTTGAGTAAACTCTCTCATGAGGAGCTTTTCACTCTTTGGGTCGCCACAAAGGAGGAGTTGAGTGGGCGGCTTAACATGGGGTATTGGTTTGTGCTTTGTTGTGAGGCAATCAAGAATGGGAACAAGACGGGAGAGATTGCCTTAGGAGGGATGATTTCAAGGATCGCCTCGAAGCTAGGGGGTGAGGTTCTCTTCCCTTTTTGTACACGGGTGGGAAGAGACAGAGACATATTCGTGGACATCTCCTACATGAGGAAGTCAGTTTTCATCCAACCAACCGACGATGTGAACAACTTCCATGATTGGTGTGTTGAGAGGGAGCACCATTGCATTCTTCCATTCCCAAGCCGCACTTCCTTGGAGAGGAACGCGAGGAATGTGTGGAAGGTTCCTAAGGACAATGGTGTCCTTCCTAACGCTCTTGGAGGTGAGCGAAATATGATCATTCGCGAACAACATCAACAACAAGAAGAACAACAACAAGAAGAACAACAACAACAATTCCAACAGCAACAGCAATTTCAGCAACAGCAGTTTCATCAGCAACAACAACAACAAGGGTTTCAACTTCAAGGTTTCCAGTATGGGGAGGGACCCCAAGGTTTGCGCGTCCCCTCCTCTAGTGAGGGAGGTATGGCCTCTTCCTCTTCTTCTTTTAACCTTGAGCAAGCTTTCCAAAACCTGTCAATGCAGGTAAACCGGTTGACGGAGGCCGCCGATGGGTACTCGGTTTACAATGCCAACATTTATGATTGGCATGTAAACCAAGGACATTTTACCCCACCGGTGAACTATCCGTATTTTCCGCCCCAACAGGGGCCGGTTCCTTCTTACGAGGAACCACATTCTGACGGCACTCCCCGTCAACCGGTTTGGCCCTATTGGTCCGGGCCTTCATCTCAAGGGACCCCCCGAGTGAACTACCCCACCTCTGAGGGGTATGATTACAAGGCACCGGGGGGGTGTGATTACCGTGGGGACCCCAACTACCCCATGTACACATCCGAGCCCCTTGAGATGCCCCCTCCCTATGACCCTCTTCCGGATTACCAGCAAGAGTTATACCGGAACCGTGGTTTTCCACCGGGTTACACCGGTGGTTGGGACCCCCATGGCCCTCCTATCGACGTCGACTACGAGTGGCGTCCTTATGGAGAGAACTCTAGTTCTCACATGGAGGACTAGGGCCCTCGGGCCGAGTTTAGCCCTTCCTCCCACCCTATTTTCCACTTTGTTCAAACCGAGGACGGTTTTCCGTTCAAGTGTGGGGGGGTGCTTGTTTATTGTTCCATTCAAGGGCTTTGTTTTTATGGGGCGTGATTTTGGGCCAATAGGTGTCTTTTTGGAAGATTCCCTCCCCTCTTTTCAACAAAATGATGATGATGATAATGATGTTTTAATGAAACCTTGTGTTGTTTTGGCTCCCTTTCTTTTCAAAAATCCAAATTCCCCTTTATCCAAACTTTTTCTTGTGTTGTTTTTGCTTTGTATATATTTCTCTTGCTACTAACCAAATATTTGCCGAGTTGTTTTGGTCTTTGATATTTTGTAGGGCTTATGGGCGCATTCCCCGAATATTTCCGAGCAATGGAGTTTCAACGATCGTGGACTTGCGTTTTCTAAGCGTAACTGGGTGACAAATTCTCCTTCTCAACTCTTTAAATATTTGATTGGTTGCATAGCTTAGGTTAGTTTAGGAAAGAGTTGAATGGTTCGAGGTTGATTGTTTTGGTTCTAAGGAACCTGGGATCGTTGATGTTGTATTCAACGATCATTGTATGTCGATTGGGATTTATATGATTTGCATGCCTCCTTTATGAACCTTCTTGACTTCTTCCTTTTTCTTTGTGTGTTGCTCTTCTTCTTTCCCTTATGTGACATTCATAATCATGACAAGAGGAAAATTTTGGAAATTGAGAATTTGCTTGTTCATTTGGAAATGTGGACCTATGTGCATTTGCTATGACATATTCTTTTGAATGCTTACCTTCCTAGTTGAAGAGGGTCTTCACGGTTTGAGAGTGCTTAGGGTTGAACTAGACACATTTTAAGCTAAGGTAGCCCGGTTTAGAACTCTTGAGGACGTTTGAACCCCTAGTTCACGGGAAAGTGGTAAGATGGTGTTGCTCTCCGTAGTGAATAGGATTCCCTTGGTTGGCAATTGCTTACTTTCATATCCCATGTGAGCGTTTATTGTTCAAGCCTCCATCACTTTTGTTGAGCGGCATTTTGGATCCTTAGCTATGCGTGTCTTAATCCTTGTGTTGATTTCTAGATCCCAAGACCGTGATCATATAACTCTAGAGGAGGAAGAGGGGAAAAGAAATTGAGAAGGCAAAATCAAGTTGAACGGAATTATTGCAAAAAAAAAAAAAAAAAAAAAAAAAAAAAAAAAAAAAGAGTAGTATTGTCATGTAGTTTGTATTGAGGGTGATGATTTGAAACTTAGGTTAGATTCCTATGTTGCTTTTGAGAGATGGCTGCTCCTATGCTTCACTTAGGAGTTTCCACCAAAATTTTCAAATTAATTCCCTACCTTAACCTTTAGCCATGACATTACAACCCTAACTAAGACCCTTGGACTCTAGAGGGGCGTGATCAAGGAAACGGTGGAGGGAGATAGATTTCAACCCTATGGAGAGAGTACGCATAGTTGAGATGTCGGGATAGCCTCGTTGTTCCACATAGATTTGATTTTTCCGGTTCCCTCGCGGAATCATAAGGAGCCAACTAGGGGATGAATTGAAGCTAGTGGAGAGAACGAGGACCGTCTTGGATGGGGCTAGGGCGGAAGATGAAATCATTAGTTCTCTATGCTTAGCTTAGGTTTGTCTCTTTCAACCTTGAGCATCTTAAAGCGTGTTTCCCCTCTTGAATTGAGAAAGGTAAGTATTCTTTGATCAATGTCATTATATCTGAGTCCGATCTGAGCAATTCTCACCGTGGCATTAAATTGATTCTCTTGAACCTTGTCATGTTGTGTTTGTTGTCTTTTGCCTTGGTTTCCCTTGCTTGGGGAAAAGCAAGAAGCAAGTGTGGGGGAATTTGATGAGTGGCATTTATGCCACAATTTAGTGTACTCTTTACGGGTTTTTCCCACCCATTTGTAGCTTGTTTGCCCCCTTTTCTCTCCTTTTTGTTCCTCTTTTCTTTGTTTGCCTTTCTCCTTGTTTTCTTTGTTTTTGTTTTGTAGGAACCAAGACATTGGAAGAAGAACAATTCACTCCCAAACTCCCCTTTGTGCGGGCGCGCAGCTCTGGGAGAACCCGCGCAGGATGGCTCCTTGAGCAGAACACAAACAGAAGATTTGTGCGCCTTGTGCGCGCTCAGTGTGCGGGCGCGCGACTGATGTGTGCGGGCGCGCAGCTCTGGGAGAACCCGCGCACAGCACAGCATCAGAAGCAGAACCAAAACAGAGTGTGCGGGCGCACACCCCTCAAGAGCGGGCGCGCTGTATTGCTGAGAGAAGGCGCGCATCCATGGGTCTCATTCTCCGTACCCACAGATCTGCGGGCGCGCAAGATCTGCGAGGGCGCACACCCAACTTCTGCGCGGGCGCGCAGTGTATGTGCGCGGGCGCGCACCGCTGAGCTGCGGTCTTTATTATTTCGTATTTTTGTATCTTTTTGGGGACCGATATATATAGGCGGTAGAGAAGTTTAGGGAATCATCTATCATTACTTAGAAACATTTTAGCCCTAATCTAGTGAGAGAAACTTCATTAGTAGAGAGAGAAAGTGTGGATTTCCATTGATGAACTTGGATATTGAAGAAGGAGCTTGCTTGAACCTTTGTAAATCTTCATCTTCAATTAATGAGCAATTTCTTACTCTCTTTCTTTGCTTTTGTATTTAGTTTTATTTGCTTATTTTGATTTTCCTTCATTGCTTATTGATCATGTTGATGCTTATTGATTTGATGATTGATATTGCTTTCAATATGATTTGTGAGTAGTCCCCTAGCCAAGGGTGTGGGGATGGTGTAGTTGTTGATTGATTCATGCTTATGATGTTGGGGTTTTGTTAATGGTGATTAAAGTCTTTGTATGTTTGATGTTCTTTAATCTTCTTGCAAGTGCACATTGTTAGTTGATTAAAGGTGAATCTTTGCTAACAAGAAACGGAAGTTGACTTAGTTAAGATCCATTACTATCGATAGTTCTTTGATTGCACCTTCTAATATATGGTTCTAGTGTGGAAACATAGAGGCTATGTTAGGAGGATTTGATTGACCCCGGAAGGCGGTTGGATTGAGCTTTAATTCGATATTCTTACATGCTTAGTTTACCATTGCTTTGCTTTCGTGTTATTGCATGATCAATTGGCAACTGCATCTACCTACTTCCCTTGGTGCTTAGTTATATTGGTTTTAATCACTCTTAATCTCTAGTTTAATTTCTTAGCTTTTCACACTTCTCGTTCCGAGGTAGCTTAAGTATTGAGTAGTGAATGTGGTGCTTATGCATGTCTCCTTGTGGTTCGACCCCTATACTTGCCTTATACTTGTATTAGGTTTGTTTAGGTGTATTAATTATATTTGATCTAGGTGTAGTCGTTAGACGACGCGATTATTCCCTTGTCAGCATTCAACAAAGCTAATAGAGTTAAATGAAAATCAAACACATTCAAACAAAGCTTTTTTAATCAAATGAAAGTCAAATGCATTCAACAAAGCTAATTGAATCAAATGAAAGTCAAACACTTTCAACAAAGCGTTTAGAATCAAATGAAAGTCAAATGCATTCCACAATGCTAATTGACTCAAATCAAAGTCAAACACATTCAACAAAGCTAATTGAGTCAAAATAAAGTCAAGCACATTCAAACAAAGCTTTTTGAATCAAATGAAAGTAAAATGCATTCCACAAAGCTAATTGAGTCAAATGAAAGTCAAACACTTTCAACAAAGCTAATTGAGTCAAATGAAAGTCAAACACATTCAAACAAAGCTAATTGAGTCAAATGAAAGTCAAATGCATTCAACAAAGGTAATTGATTCAAATGAAAGTCAAATACTTTCAACAAAGCTTTTAGAATCAAATGAAAGTCAAACACATTCTAACAAAGCTTTTTGAATCTTATGAAAATCAAATGAATTCAACAAAGCTAATTGAGTCAAATGAAAGTCAAACACTTTCATCAAAGCTTTTAGAATCAAATGAAAGTTTAATACATTCAAACTAAGCTTTTTGAATCAAATGAAAGTGAATTGCATTCCACAATGCTAATTGAATCAAATGAAAGTCAAACACATTCAAACAAAGCTTTTTGAATCAAATGAAAGTCAAATGCATTCAACCAAGCCAATTGAGTCAAATGAAAGTCAAACACATTCTAACAAAGCTTTTTGAATCAAATGAAAGTCAAATGCATTCAACAAAGCCAATTGAGTCTAATGAAAGTCAAACACATTCAAATAAAGCTTCTTGATTCAAATGAAAGTCAAATGCATTCAACAAAGCTAATTGAGTCAAATGAAAGTCAAACACTTTCAACAAAGCTAATTGAGTTAAATGAAAGTCAAACACATTCAAACAAATCTTTTTGATTCTAATGAAAGTCAAATGCATTCAACAAAGCTAACTGAGTTAAATGAAAGTCAAAAACTTTCAATAAAGCTTTTAGAATCAAACGAAAATCAAATGAATTCAACAAAGCTAAATGAGACAAATGAAAGTCAAACACTTTCATCAAAGCTTTTAGAATAAAATGAATGTTAAATACATTCAAACAAAGCTTTTTGAATCAAATCGAAGTCAATTGCATTCCACAATGCTAATTGAGTCAAATGAAAGTCGAACACATTCAACGAAGCTAATTGAGTCAAATGAAAGTCAAACACATTCAAACAAAGATTTTTGAATAAAATCCAAGTCAAATTCATTCAACAAAGCCAATTGAGTCAAATGAAAGTCAAACGCATTCAAATAAAGCTTCTTGATTCAAATGAAAGTCAAATGCATTCAACAAAGCTAATTGAGTCAAATGAAAGTCAAACACATTCAAACAAAGCTTTTTGAATCAAATGAAAGTCAAATGCATTCAACAAAGCTAAGAATAAAATGAAAGTCAAACACTTTCAACAAACGTTTAGAATCAAATGAAAGTCAAATGCATTCCACAATGCTAATTGAGTCAAATCAAAGTCAAACACATTCAACAAAGCTAATTGAGTCAAAATAAAGTCAAGCACATTCAAACAAAGCTTTTTGAATCAAATGAAAGTAAAATGCATTCAACAAAGCTAATTGAGTCAAATGAAAGTCAAACACTTTCAACAAAGCTAATTGAGTCAAATGAAAGTCAAACACATTCAAACAAAGCTAATTGAGTCAAATGAAAGTCAAATGCATTCAACAAAGCTAATTGATTCAAATGAAAGTCAAATACTTTCAACAAAGCTTTTAGAATCAAATGAAAGTCAAACACATTCTAACAAAGCTTTTTGAATCTTATGAAAATCAAATGAATTCAACAAAGCTAATTGAGTCAAATGAAAGTCAAACACTTTCATCAAAGCTTTTAGAATCAAATGAAAGTTTAATACATTCAAACAAAGCTTTTTGAATCAAATGAAAGTGAATTGCATTCCACAATGCTAATTGAGTCAAATGAAAGTCAAACACATTCAAACAAAGCTTTTTGAATCAAATGAAAGTCAAATGCCAGTGTTGGTCTGGAGGTAATGTTGGTCTGGGTGTGCCTTCCATTGAATACTGGAGGTAATGTTGGTCTGGGTGTGCCTGCCAGTGTTGGTGGTTTACCTGTGGGTACTGATATGCCTCAGGAAGCTAATTCCAAGCTTGCTGCTAAAGGAACTCCTCTGTCATTTGTTGCCCCTGTTCTTAAGGATGGAAAATCTGTTGCTCAGCTGCAGAATGCTGAACTGCAAGAAGGTAATATTAAATGGAAAAACGCTGTTGTTTTCTATGTTATTGGTTACTACCCTACAATTGCTGCTGTTCATAGATATATTTCTGGAAATTGGAGTTCTATTGCTAAACGTGATATATTCTGGCATGATGATGGATATTTTCTGATTAAGATGCAAAATGGTGCTGACTTGCATACTTTTATGAATGCTGGACCTCATATGTTTTATGGCAAGGCAGCTATTGTTAAACCTTGGAGTGATAAGTTTGACTTCCATTCTGAGGTGCTCAGAACTGTTCCTTTATGGGTGAGATTTCCTAATCTTCCTCTCAATTGCTGGGGGGTTGATACTTTAAGTAGAATTGGAAGTGTTATAGGGGTGCCTCTGTATGCTGATGATTGCACTTCTAAGCAATTAAGGGTTACTTTTGCTAGATTGCTTATTGAAGTTGATATTACAAAACCTTTACCTCAGAGTGTGTGGGTTGAGAATCCAGATGGCAACCTCATTGAGCAGAGGATTATCTTTGAGTGGTCCCCTCCTTTTTGCAAGAGATGTAATAAGGTAGGGCATGACTGTAATGCTCCTGCTAGGCCTAAGACTCAGGGTCAGAAGAAACAGCCTGGTGCTAAGGAGCACTCTAAGGTTTGGGTTCCTAGACAGCCTAATCCTGCACCTACTACTACTGCTGTTGCTCCTGCCTCTAATGCTAGTGTAAATGAGACAGTTCATGGTGCTACTGTTGTTACCCCTGCTCCTACTGCTCATAAGGCTAATTCTGATTATGATTGGAGAGTAGTTGGAAGGAAACATAGAAGCCATAGTGCCTCTCATCCTGTGCCAGGTGTGCCTAATTCTAATTCATTCTCTTCTTTATTTGAAGATACTAACACTGATCCTATTGGGGGTGATGGTAATCCCCCTCTGGGAGAATGATTGTTGTTTCCTGGAATATAAGGGGTCTTAATGACCCTGCTAAAGTAGCTTCTGTTAAGAAGTTACTCTCTGAGCAATCTATTGATGTTATTGGTCTTCTAGAGACCAAGGTGAAACTGAAGAATAGTGTCAATTTACAGAAGAAGTTTGGTAGAGCTTGGTCTTGGTTTTGTAATTATGATCACTCTCATAAAGGTAGAATTTTGATTGGTTGGTTACAGGACAAAGTGAATTTGACTGTTCTCTCCTCTCATGAGCAGTTTATTCATGTAGATATTGGGTCTAAAGACTTACAGCATCAGTTTGTAGTTACTTTTGTGTATGGTCTTCACTCTATTCATGATAGGGTTCCCCTTTGGACTGGTATTAGCAACATTTCAATAAATGCTACTCCTTGGCTTCTTATTGGTGATTTTAATTCTGTTCTTCATGATGGTGATAGGGTTAATGGTGTTCCTATTACTGATTATGAGGTGAAACACTTTAAAGAGTGTATTGAAACAATGGATTTGTGTGAGATCAAAAGTAAGGGTTCTTTCTATTCTTGGAATAATAAAGGGCATGGTGATAAAAGGGTTGCTACCAGGATTGATAGAGGTCTTGTTAACCAAACCTGGATGTCTATTTACAATTCTGCTGAAGCTATTTTTCTCCCTCCCTTGCTCTCTGATCATTGTCCAATTTTGGTGGAGGTTTGTTCTCTCTCCCCAGGGAAGGGAAGGCCTTTTAGATTTCTGAATTGTCTTGCTGATCACAAAGATTTTTGCTCTGTTGTTGAAGCTGGTTGGCTAGGGTATCTAAGAGCACTGCTATGGGTGATATTTGGCAGAATTTGAAGGCTGTCAAGCAGGGCCTTAAGTGCCTAAACACCAAATATTTTGCAAATATTGATGATAGAGTGGATCAAGCTAATGCTGTGCTAACTCAAATCCAAGAGAAACTTGCTTTTGATATTACCAATGAAAGCTTGTAGTTACAGGAAGCTGATGCTATTGATCAAGTTAAGCATTGGGTGACTATTCAGGAGAACATATACAAACAGAAAGCTAGAGTGGATTGGATCAAATTAGGAGACTCTAACTCTCAGTATTTCTTTTCTGTTATGAAGCAAAGGCAAAGTAGGAATAGAATTAATTCTATTTTTACTGATTCTGATGTTCTGCTGGAAGATCCTATTCAAGTGGAAAATGAGATTGTGGGCTTTTATAAGGTTCTGCTGGGTACTAGAGCTACCTCTTTGCCTGCTGTTGATATTCAAACTATGAGGGCTGGTAAACAACTGGACAAAAATGCTATGGATATCTTGACTGCAGAGGTTACTCACTCTGAAATTGATGCTGCTTTAGCTAAAATTGGCAATGACAAGGCTCCTGGTATTGATGGCTTTAATGCTGTCTTTTTCAAGAAGGCTTGGCATATTATTAGGCATGACATTTATGATGCTATTCATCAGTTCTTTCAAACTGGTGTTATTGCTAAGCAATGGAGTTGCACTACAGTTACTTTGGTTCCTAAAGTTCCCCATCCCTCTTATGTTAGAGAATACAGACCTATTGCTTGCTGTACTTTGGTTTACAAGTTAATCTCTAAAGTGCTTACTCATAGAATTGCTCAAGTTGTGGGATCTGTTGTTAGTGACTCTCAATCTGGTTTTATCCCTGGGAAGCATATTGGGGATAATATCCTTTTGGCTACTGAGCTTATCAAGGGTTACACTCACAAGTTTATCACTCCTAGGTGTATGCTCAAGATTGATTTGAGGAAAGCTTATGATTCTGTTGAATGGAGCTTTCTTAAGACTGTTCTTGAGGAAACTGGATTTCCTCAAAAAGTTGTTGGCTGGATCATGGCTTGTGTTTCCTCTGTTTCCTATTCTATAATGGTGAATGGTTTTCCTTCTAAGCCTTTTCCAGCTCAAAAAGGATTGAGACAAGGTGATCCTATGTCTCCTTTCCTGTTTGCTCTCTGTATGGAATATCTATCTAGGTGCTTGGAAGAGATGACTCATGATCCTAATTTCAACTTTCACCCTAGATGTGAGAAGCTTGGTATTACTCATATGATGTTTGCTGATGATTTATTGCTCTTTGCTAGAGCTGATGCTGGCTCTATTCAGCTTCTTCTGTCTGCTTTTCAGAAGTTCTCTAATGCCTCTGGTTTGTCTGCTAATCTTAACAAAAGTGAGGTGTATTTTGGTGGCTTACTTGATGTTGAAAAAGATAACTTACAAGCTATTCTTGGAATGAGTAGAGGTAATCTTCCTTTTAAGTACCTTGGGGTTCCTTTGTCTTCTAAGAAGTTGACTATTGCTCAGTGTAGACCCTTGATTGAGAAAGTGACTACTAGGATTGATAGCTGGTCTGCTAGACATCTTTCTTATGCAGGGAGGTTACAATTAATTAGAAGTGTCCTCTTTGGTATACAAGCTTATTGGGCTAAGATTTTCATTCTCCCCAAAAAGGTGTTTAGGGAGATTGAATCAAGATTTAGGGTGTTTCTTTGGACTGGCAAAAATGTTTTCTCTAAGAAAGCTCCTGTTTCTTGGAATCATATGACCCTGCCTAAAGTTTGTGGTGGTTGGAATATCACCTTGCTGAGTGATTGGAACAAGGCTGCTGTTTGTAAGATTTTGTGGGATTTAGCTCACAAATCAGATAATTTGTGGGTTAGATGGGTCCATACTTACTACTTCAACAACAAAGAACTTTGGTCTGCTTCTATTCCTAATAAGTGCACTTGGATTTTAAAAAAGATTTTAGGGTGCAGGGAAGTTATTGATAGCATTGGTGGTTGGTCTGATGTTTTTCATAATGGCAAAATGAGTATCTCTAGAGTTTACTCTAAATTAAGACCTCAGGCTGATAAAGTGAGCTGGAAGAGACTTGTCTGTAATAATCAAGCTTCTCCTAAGAGTATTTTTATAACTTGGATGGCTTTGAAGAATAGAATGGTGACTAAGGATAGGATTATCCAGTGGCATGTTACCTGTGATCCTTTATGTTTCTTTTGTCAGAGCTGTGATGAATGTGTTAATCATTTATTCTTCTCTTGCTCCTATTCTAGAGAAATTTGGCAAAAAATCCTTGATCTGCTGAAAATTCAGAAAACTGTTCAATGCTTTGAGCTTGAACAGCAATAGGCTGCAAGGTTCTGCAGGAAAGCTATCAGGAAGTGTAGGCTCTATCTGATGTTCTTTGCTGAAGCTGTGCATAGTATTTGGCTGCAGAGAAATAGTCTGATGTTTAATGGTAGCTGTCAACCTGCTGATCTGGTCTTCAGAGAGATTGTATACAGGGTTGCAGTTAGATGTTCTGAATCTGATAGGAAATTTTTGTATCTCTGAGTTTTCTTTGGTGTATGCTTAGGCCTGTTTATTGGGTTTGTAGCTGTGTTTTTGTTTTGTCTGGTCCTGGTCTTCAGAACCCTTCCTAGAAGGTGGCTGGAGACTTGAGTCCAGTGTTGGTCCTTGGTTTAGTCTTGTACCCTTCCTAGAAGGTGGCTTGGTTGGCCTTTGGTCTTGGGGTGTTTGTAGTTGGTTATAACTTAGCTTGGTGTAAGTTGTAACCTTTCTCTTTGGTAATAAAATCTTTTATTTACCAAAAAAAAAAAAAAAAAGTCAAACACTTTCATCAAAGCTTTTAGAATAAAATGAAAGTCAAATACATTCAATCAAAGCTTTTTGAATCAAACCGATGTCAATTGCATTCCACCATGCTAATTGAGTCTAATGAAAGTCAAACACATTCAACGAAGCTAATTGAGTCAAATGAAAGTCAAACACATTCAAACAAAGCTTTTTGAATCAAATGAAAGTCAAATGCATTCAACAAAGCCAATTGAGTCAAATGAAAGTCAAACACATTCAAATAAACCTTTTTGATTAAAATGAAAGTCAAATGCATTCAACAAAGCTAATTGTGTCAAATGAACGTCAAACACTTTCAACAAAGCTTTTAGAATCAAATGAAAGTCAAACACATTCAAACAAAGCTTATTGAATCAAATGAAAGTCAAATGCATTCAACAAAGCTAATTGAGTCAAATGAAAGTCAAACACTTTCAACAAAGCGTTTTGAATCAAATGAAAGGCAAATACATTCAATCAAAGCTTTTTGAATCAAATGAAAGTCAATTGCATTCCACAATGCTAATTGAGTCAAATGAAAGTCAAACACATTCAACGAAGCTAATTGAGTCAAATGAAAGTCAAACACATTCAAACAAAGCTTTTTGAATCAAATGAAAGTCAAATGCATTCAACAAAGCCAATTGAGTCAAATGAAAGTCAAACACATTCAAATAAAGCTTCTTGATTCAAATGAAAGTCAAATGCATTCAACAAAGCTAATTGAGTCAAATGAAAGTCAAACACATTCAAACAAAGCTTTTTGAATCAAATGAAAGTCAAAAGCATTCAACAAAGCTAATTGAGTCAAATGAAAGTCAAACACTTTTAACAAAGCGTTTAGAATCAAATGAAAGTCAATTGCATTCCACAATGCTAATTGAGTCAAATGAAAGTCAAACACATTAACAAAGCTAATTGAGTCAAAATAAAGTCAAACACATTCAAACATACTTTTTGAATCAAATGAAAGTAAAATGCATTCAACAAAGCTAATTGAGTCAAATGAAAGTCAAACACTTTCAACAAAGCTAATTGAGTCAAATGAAAGTCAAACACATTCAAACAAAGCTAATTGAGTCAAATGAAAGTCAAATGCATTCAACAAAGCTAATTGATTCAAATGAAAGTCAAACACTTTCAACAAAGCTTTTAGAATCAAATGAAAGTCAAACACATTCAAACATAGCTTCTTGATTCAAATGAAAGTCAAATGCATTCAACAAAGCTAATTGAGTCAAATGAAAGTCAAACACTTTTAACAAAGCTTTTAGAATCAAATAAAAGTAAAACACATTCAAACAAAGCTTTTTGAATCAAATGAAAGTCAAATGCATTCAACAAAGCCAATTGAGTCAAATGAAAGTCAAACACATTCAAATAAAGCTTCTTGATTCAAATGAAAGTCAAATGCATTCAACAAAGCTAATTGAGTCAAATGAAAGTCAAATACTTTCAACAAAGAGTTTAGAATCAAATGAAAGTCAAATACATTCAATCAAAGCTTTCTGAATCAAATGAAAGTCAATTGCATTCCACAATGCTAATTAAGTCAAATGAAAGTCAAACATATTCAACAAAGCTAATTGAGTCAAAAGAAAGTCAAACACATTTAAACAAAACTTTTTGAATCAAATGAAAGTCAAATGCATTAAACAAAGCTAATTGAGTCAAATGCAAGTCAAACACTTTCAACAAAGCTAATTGAGTCAAATGAAAGTCAAACACATTCAAATAAAGCTTCTTGATTCAAATGAAAGTCAAATGCATTCAACAAAGCTAATTGAGTCAAATGAAAGTCAAAAACATTCAAACAAAGCTTTTTTAATCAAATGAAAGTCAAAAGCATTCAACAAAGCTAATTGAGTCAAATGAAAGTCAAACACTTTCAACAAAGCGTTTAGAATCAAATAAAAGTCAATTGCATTCCACAATGCTAATTGAGTCAAATGAAAGTCAAACACATTCAACAAAGCTAATTGAGTCAAAATAAAGTCAAACACATTCAAACTAACTTTTTGAATCAAATGAAAGTAAAATGCATTCAACAAAGCTAATTGAGTCAAATGAAAGTCAAACACTTTCAACAAAGCTAATTGAGTCAAATGAAAGTCAAACACATTCAAACAAAGCTAATTGAGTCAAATGAAAGTCAAATGCATTCAACAACGCTAATTGATTCAAATGAAAATCAAACACTTTCAACAAAGCTTTTAGAATCAAATGAAAGTCAAACACATTCAAACATAGCTTCTTGATTCAAATGAAAGTCAAATGCATTCAAAAAAGCTAATTGAGTCAAATGAAAGTCAAACACTTTTAACAAAGCTTTTAGAATCAAATAAAAGTAAAACACATTCAAATAAAGCTTTTTGAATCAAATGAAAGTCAAATGCATTCAACAAAGCCAATTGAGTCAAATGAAAGTCAAACACATTCAAATAAAGCTTCTTGATTCAAATGAAAGTCAAATGCATTCAACAAAGCTAATTGAGTCAAATGAAAGTCAAATACTTTCAACAAAGAGTTTAGAATCAAATGAAAGTCAAATACATTCAATCAAAGCTTTCTGAATCAAATGAAAGTCAATTGCATTCCACAATGCTAATTAAGTCAAATGAAAGTCAAACATATTCAACAAAGCTAATTGAGTCAAAATAAAGTCAAACACATTTAAACAAAGCTTTTTGAATCAAATGAAAGTCAAATGCATTCAACAAAGCTAATTGAGTCAAATGCAAGTCAAACACTTTCAACAAAGCTAATTGAGTCAAATGAAAGTCGGACATTCAAACAAAGCTTTTTGATTCAAATGAAAGTCAAATGCATTCAACAAAGCTAATTGAGTCAAATTAAAGTCAAACACTTTCAACAAAGCTTTTAGAATCAAATGAAAGTAAAATACATTCAAACAAAGCTTTTAGAATCAAACGAAAATCAAATGAATTCAACAAAGCTAATTTAGTCAAATGAAAGTCAAACACTTTCATCAAAGCTTTTAGAATAAAATGAATGTCAAATTCATTCAATCAAAGCTTTTTGAATCAAACCGAAGTCAATTGCATTCCACAATGCTAATTGAGTCCAATGAAAGTCAAACACATTCAACGAAGCTAATTGAGTCAATGAAAGTCAAACACATTCAAACAAAGCTATTTGAATCAAATGAAAGTCAAATGCATTCAACAATGCCAATTGAGTCAAATGAAAGTCAAACACATTCAAACATAGCTTCTTGATTCAAATGAAAGCCAAATGCATTCAACAAAGCTAATTGAGTCAAATGAAAGTCAAACACTTTCAACAAAGATTTTAGAATCAAATGAAAGTAAAACACATTCAAACAAAGCTTTTTGAATCAAAAGAATGTCAAATGTATTCAACAAAGCTAATTAAGTCAAATGAAAGTCAAACACATTTAACAAAGATAATTGAGTTAAAAGAAAGTCAAACACATTCAAACAAAGCTTTTTAAATCAAATGAAAGTCAAATGCATTCAACAAAGCCAATTGAGTCAAATGAAAGTCAAACACATTCAAATAAAGCTTCTTGATTCAAATGAATGTCAAATGCATTAAACAAAGCTAATTGAGTCAAATGAAAGTCAAACACTTTCAACAAAGATTTTAGAATCAAATGAAAGTAAAACATATTCAAACAAAGCTTTTTGAATCAAATGAAAGTCAAATGCATTCAACAAAGCTAATTAAGTCAAATGAAAGTCAAACACTTTCAACAAAGCGTTTAGAATCAAATGAAAGTCAAATACATTCAATCAAAGCTTTTTGAATCAAATGAAATTCAATTGCATTCCACAATGCTAATTGATTCAAATAAAAAGTCAAACACATTCAACAAAGCTAATAGAGTCAAAAGAAAGTCAAACACATTTAAACAATTCTTTTTGAATCAAATGAAAGTAAAATGCATTCAACAAAGCTAATTAATTCAAATGAAAGTCAAACACTTTCAACAAAGCTAATTGAGTCAAATGAAAGTCAAACACATTCAAACAAAGTTTTTGATTCAAATGAAAGTCAAATGCATTCAACAAAGCTAATTGAGTCAAATGAAAGTTAAACACTTTCAACAAAGCTTTTAGAATCAAATGAAAGTCAAACACATTCAAACAAAGCTTTTTGAATTAAATGAAAATCAAATGAATTCAACAAAGCTAATTGAGTCAAATGAAAGTCAAACACTTTCATCAAAGCTTTTAGAATCAAATGAAAGTCAAATACATTTAAACAAAGCTATTTGAATCAAATGAAAGTCAATTGCATTCCACAATGCTAATTGAGTCAAATGAAAGTCAAACACATTCAACGAAGCTAATTGAGTCAAATGAAAGTAAAACACATTCAAACAAAGCTTTTTGAATCAAATGAAAGTCAAATGCATTCAACAAAGCCAATTGAGTCAAATGAAAGTCAAACACATTCAAACATAGCTTCTTGATTCAAATGAAAGTCAAATGTATTCAACAAAGCTAATTGAGTCAAATGAAAGTCAAACACTTTTAATAAAGCTTTTAGAATTAAATGAAAGTAAAACACATTCAAACAAAGCTTTTTGATTCAAATGAAAGTCAAATGCATTCAACAAAGCTAATTGAGTCAAATGAAAGGTAAACACTTTCAACAAAGCTTTTAGAATCAAATGAAAGTCAAACACATTTAAACAAAGCTTTTTGAATTAAATGAAAATCAAATGAATTCAACAAAGCTAATTGAGTCAAATGAAAGTCAAACACTTTCATCAAAGCTTTTAGAATCAAATGAAAGTCAAATACATTTAAACAAAGCTATTTGAATCAAATGAAAGTCAATTGCATTCCACAATGCTAATTGAGTCAAATGAAAGTCAAACACATTCAACGAAGCTAATTGAGTCAAATGAAAGTAAAACACATTCAAACAAAGCTTTTTGAATCAAATGAAAGTCAAATGCATTCAACAAAGCCAATTGAGTCAAATGAAAGTCAAACACATTCAAACATAGCTTCTTGATTCAAATGAAAGTCAAATGTATTCAACAAAGCTAATTGAGTCAAATGAAAGTCAAACACTTTTAATAAAGCTTTTAGAATTAAATGAAAGTAAAACACATTCAAACAAAGCTTTTTGAATCAAATGAAAGTCAAATGCATTCAACAAAGCTAATTGAGTCAAATGAAAGTCAAACACTTTCAACAAAGCGTTTAGAATCAAATGAAAGTCAAATACATTCAATCAAAGCTTTTTGAATCAAATGAAAGTCAATTGCATTCCACAATGCTAATTGAGACAAATAAAAAGTCAAACACATTCAACAAAGCTAATTGAGTCAAAAGAAAGTCAAACACATTCAAACAATGCTTTTTGAATCAAATGAAAGTAAAATGCATTCAACAAAGCTAATTGAGTCAAATGAAAGTCAAACACTTTCAACAAAGCTAATTGAGTCAAATGAAAGTCAAATACATTCAAACAAAGTTTTCTGAATCAAACGAAAATCAAATGAATTCAACAAAGCTAATTGAGTCAAATAAAAGTCAAACACTTTCATCAAAGCTTTTAGAATAAAATGAAAGTCAAATACATTCAATCAAAGCTTTTTGAATCAAATCGAAGTCAATTGCATTCCACAATGCTAATTGAGTCAAATGAAAGTTAAACACATTCAACGAAGCTAATTGAGTCAAATGATAGTCAAGCACATTCAAACAAAGCTTTTTGAATCAAATGAAAGTCAAATGCATTCAACAAAGCTAATTGAGTCAAATGAAAGTCAAACACATTCAAATAAAGCTTCTTGATTCAAATGAAAGTCAAATGCATTCAACAAAGCTAATTGTGTCCTATTACTTCAAAAATAAACCTTGGTGGGGTATGGATCCTCCTAAGAAATGCTCTTGGGTGCTCAAAAGAATTCTGAAGTGCAGGGCTATCATTGACACTATTGGCAACTGGGATTCTGTAATGCATTGTGGCAAGGTGAAGATCAAGAAAATCTATCACTGCATTAGCTTACATGCTCCCAAAGTTGAATGGAGAAGGGTGATTTGTAATAATGCTGCTTCTCCAAAAGCTTATTTGTTACCTGGCTTGCTGTCAGGAACAGACTTGTAACCAAAGACAGATTACTCAGTTGGAACATCAACTGTGACCCTGTCTGGTTTCTCTGTAATCAAAGTTTTGAAAATGTGCAGCATCTGTTCTTTGATTGTCCTTTTAGCAAAAATGTGTGGGTGCAAGTTCTTACAGTCTTGGGCTATAAGAAAATTGTCAGTCAGTTTGATGCTGAATTGGCTTGGGTCTCTAAGGTTTGCAGGAAGTCTAAACCTAGGAACAGGTTATTAGGAATGTGCTTTGCTGAAACTGTTTATCAGATTTGGTTGCAGAGGAATGCTGTGATTTTTACAGGAAGCTGCAAGTCTGCTGGAAATGTGATTAGAGATATTTTATTTGTTGTAGCTTGCAGATGTTCTAAGGCTGATAGGCATCTGCTAATCCTGTAATTTTTGTTTTATTTGTTGCAGTTTGCTTTGCTGGTTTTTTTAGTGTTTCTTTGTCTGGTCCTGGTCCTTGGAACCCTTTCTAGAAGGTGGCTGGGTATTAGAGTCCAGTAGGTGCCCTTAGATCTTCCTAGAACCCTTCCTAGAAGGTGGCTAAGTTGGTTTTTGGGCTGTTAGGGGTGGTTTGGCCTGGTTTAGGTCTTTTGGTGTTTGTTGCTGTTACAGCTTTGTTGTAAGTCTGTAACTCCTCCCTTTTGGTAATAAAATCTCTATTTACCAAAAAAAAAGCTAATTGTGTCAAATGAAAGTCAAACACTTTAAAACAAAGCTTTTTGAATCAAATGAAAGTCAAATGCATTCAACAAAGCTAATTGAGTCAAATAAAAGTCAAACACATTCAAATAAAGCTTCTTGATTCAAATGAAAGTCAAACACTTTCAACAAAGCTTTTAAAATCAAATGAAAGTCAAATACATTCAAACAAATCTTTTTGAATCAAATGAAAGTCAATTGCATTCCACAATGCAAATTGAGTCAAATGAAAGTCAAACACATTCAACAAAGCTCATTGAGTCAAATGAAAGTCAAACACATTCAAACAAAGCTTTTTGAATCAAATGAAAGTTAAATGCATTCAACAAAGCTAATTGAGTCAAATGAAAGTTAAACACTTTCAACAGAGCTTTTAGAATCAAATGAAAGGTCAAATACGTTCAAACAAAGCTTTTTAAATCAAATGAATGTCTATTGCATTCCACAATGCTAATTGAGTCAAATGAAAGTGAAACACATTCAACGAAGCTAGTTGAGTCAAATGAAAGTCAAACACATTGAAACAAAGCTTTTTGAATCAAATAAAAGTCAAATGCATTTAACCAAGCTAATTGAGTCAAATGAAAGTCAAACACTTTCAACAAAGCGTTTAGAATCAAATGAAAGTCAAATAAATTCAATCAAAGCTTTTTGAATCAAATGAAAGTCAATTGCATTCCACAATGCTAATTAAGTCAAATGAAAGTCAAACACATTCAACAAAGGTAATTAATTCAAAAGAAAGTCAAACACATTCAAACAAAGCTTTTTGAATCAAATGAAAGTCAAATGCATTCAACAAAGTTAATTGAATCAAATCAAAGTCAAACACTTTCAACAAAGCTAATTGAGTCAAATGAAAGTCAAACCCATTCAAACAAAGCTTTTTGAATCAAATGAAAGTCAAATGCATTCAACAAAGCTAATTGAGTCAAATGAAAGTCAAACACTTTCAAAAAAGATTTTAGAATAAAATGAAAGTCAAATACATTCAAACAAAGTTTTCTGAATCAAATGAAAATCAAATGAATTCAACAAAGCTAATTGAGTCAAATAAAAGTCAAACACTTTCATCAAAGCTTTTAGAATAAAATGAAAGTCAAATACATTCAATCAAAGCTTTTTTAATCAAATCGAAGTCAATTGCATTCCACAGTGCTAATTGAGTCAAATGAAAGTCAAACACATTCAACAAAGCTAATTGAGTCAAATAAAATTCAAACACATTCAAACAAAGCTTTTTAAATCAAATGAAAGTCAAATGCATTCAACAAAGCTAATTGAGTCAAATGAAAGTCAAACACATTCAAATAAAGCTTCTTGATTCAAATGAAAGTCAAACACTTTCAACAAAGCTTTTAAAATCAAATGAAAGTCAAATACATTCAAACAAATCTTTTTGAATCAAATGAAAGTCAATTGCATTCCACAATGCAAATTGAGTCAAATGAAAGTCAAACACATTCAACAAAGCTAATTGAGTCAAATGAAAGTGAAACACATTCAAACAAAGCTTTTTGAATCAAATAAAAGTCAAATGCATTCAACAAAGCTAATTGAGTCAAATGAAAGTTAAACACTTTCAACAAAGCTTTTAGAATCAAATGAAAGTCAAACACATTCAAACAAAGCTTTTTGAATCAAATGAAAATCGAATGAATTCAACAAAGCTAATTGAGTCAAATGAAAGTCAAACACTTTCAACAAAGCTTTTAGAATCAAATGAAAGTCAAATACATTCAAACAAAGCTTTTTGAATCAAATGAAAGTCAATTGCATTCCACAACGCTAATTGAGTCAAATGAAAGTCAAACACATTCAACGAAGCTAATTGAGTCAAATGAAAGTCAAACACATTCAAACAAAGCTTTTTGAATCAAATGAAAGTCAAATGTATTCAACAAAGCCAATTGAGTCAAACAAAAGTCAAACACATTTAAATATAGCTTCTTGATTCAAATGAAAGTCAAAAGCATTCAACAAAGCTAATTGAGACAAATGAAAGTCAAACACATTCAACAAAGCTAATAGAGGCAAAAGAAAGTCAAACACATTCAAACAAAGCTTTTTGAATCAAATGAAAGTCAAATGCATTCAACAAAGCTAATTGAGTCAAATGAAAGTCAAACACTTTCAGCAAATCTAATTGAGTCAAATGAAAGTCAAACACATTCAAACAAAGATTTTTGATTCAAATGAAAGTCAAATGCATTCAGCAAAGCTAATTGAGTCAAATGAAAGTTAAACAATTTCAACAAAGCTTTTAGAATCAAATGAAAGACAAACACATTCAAACAAAGCTTTTTGAATCAAACGAAAATCAAATGAACTAAACAAAGCTAATTGAGTCAAATAAAAGTCAAACACTTTCATCAAAGCTTTTAGAATAAAATGAAAGTCAAATACATTCAAACAAAGCTTTTTGAATCAAATGGAAGTCAATTGCATTCCACAATGCTAATTGAGTCAAATGAAAGTCAAACACATTCAACGAAGCTAATTGAGTCAAATGAAAGTCAAACACATTCAAACAAAGCTTTTTGAATCAAATGAAAGTCAAATGCATTCAACAAAGCCAATTGAGTCAAATGAAATTCAAACACATTTAAATGAAGCTTCTTGATTCAAATGAAAGTCAAATGCATTCAACAAAGCTAATTGAGTCAAATGAAAGTTAAACACTTTCAACAAACCTAATTGAGTCAAATGAAAGTCAAACACATTCAAACAAAGCTTTTTGAATCAAATGAAAGTTGTTTCGGGGTTTTTTGAGTCCCTCGGGAGAGTTACAACACTAAGACTGGTCGCTCACTTGGATGCCTGTACCTGCAAAACAACGGAGCACCGAATGGTCGGTGGTTCGCCTCCGAAGCTTAAGTTAGTCAAAGTTCGAAGAATAAGGTGTGGAACGTAAAGGATATCTGCTCGGATTCCGAGCTCAAGTGTACTGTACCCTTGGGGGTGACAGTTCTAACAATGATTGGTAATCACTGAGTGTAAAGTGTAAAACGTCAATGTCAACGTCAATGGGTAAAAAAGGTATGTGTGTGTTATCTAAAATCCGAATACTTGTGAACCCCATAAATGAGGAGGTCAACTCCTACTTATAGGCTTCTCGAAAAGCGTGCACTTACTAGGGTTTCGTGCAGCTTGGCAGACCTCGGGATTTGGGCCTAAAAGCCGCCAATCCCAGATCCTTTTATCTGTCTGCCACGTGTCATTCCCTGATTGGTCCATGGTGGCGCCCCTTTCAGTGACACGTGGCGGACTCTGAGTGGGCCAACTGGCCTTGGGTATTTTTACCCGAATCATTTGCCCCTCACAGGTAACACGCGCTTGCCACGTGCTGCCTGTGACAGGTGTCGGCATCCGGTTGGTCGGATTTAAAAAATTACTGAGGAGGGAAAATTTTAGGGTTTTTAACCCTTCTATAAATAGAAAGTTTTCACCCCCCTGGAATTGTTACACCGTTGCGAATCTTTGGAGAATCTCTGACTTTTGACTTTAAGAATCTCAAAATTCCCCAAGTATTCATCTTTCAAGCATCCGACACTCGGCCTACTTGTCCGACCGTTCTTCAGTCGACCAAGCGTCTCTTTTACCCTTCTTCTAAAGGTAACGCCTGTTTCTTCTTTTATTTTTTCATTTTTTCTTTGTTGTCGAAAAAATGGTTTCCCAATCGCATGCGGCACAGTATAGGATAGTGATCAGCCGGTCACCGGGGACGGCTGAATCTAGAACTTGCAGTGCCGACTGCTTGGCCAGCGACTGTACTTTGCGAACTTCTCCGAATCCGACTGGTTTCGTGTCTGTGCAGGACACAATGGCCAGAACAAAAAGAACAGCAAGATTATCCGACTCTGACAGATCTTTTTTCCCGTCGGACGGATCAACTCTTTATTCTAACGGCTCCATGAGGGTGCCTCGAAGTGAGGTGTCAGAACACCCTGATAGCCCTTCTTATCTTCCCCCTACCCCCACCTACTACCATTCGTCCACTTCAAGCGGTACTCCTAGTGATAGGATTCTGGAGGAGGCGGATGAAACTTATGCAGCCGGGCCTTTTGGACAGGCGCCGGAAGAGAGTCTAAGGGAGGACCCTGCCGGCCCTATTTGGCAGTCCCTTAGATCTGATGACAACTCTAATGACGAGTCGGCCTCGTCATCTTCTTCAGATAATGCTCCTGCCTCTTCAGGGGAGGCAAGGTCAAAATTAAATGATGCCAGGGAATCCCTGGCAGCTGAGAAGGGGGAATCTTGGGCCGAGCCGAGCGCTTCCAGGCGCTTGGAGAAAGCCCCCTATTATCATCATGTTTCGCAGAGCAGGCGGAACACCATGGCAAACGGCCTTGCAAATTTTAGACGCAAGGTTGTGCTGGGCCATGGCTTTACTTTGTGCGTCCCAAATAAGGACGACACTATTACTTGGCCGAGCATGGCCAGCTACCAAGACCGAGCATTCGGTTGTTATGAGGCGGCCTTTCAGGCTGGCTTGCGCTTCCCTCTCCATCCGGCTGTGGAGAGTATTTTGGATGGATACCAACTTGGTATCTGGCAACTTGTACCCAATTCCTGGATAAACATTCTGGGGTATGTTGCCGCCTGCGAGATGCTAGAGGTGGAGGCGAGCTTTGAAGCATTCGCCCATATGCATTATCTTAGCAGGGCGCCTGCTAGGGGTGGCGAGGGCTGGTACACCTTGACTACTTGCAAGGGGTACATGATGGCTGTCGGCAAAGAGAACAAGTGGAAAGACTGGAGAACTAAGTTCTTTATAGTCAAAGCTGCCGACTGCCGCCTGAACCAAAAGTATAACAGGTGGAACAAGGATCCACCTCTCTTAGCAGGCAGGGGTGCATTGCCAGCTCTTCCTAGACAAGCAAAGGAGGAGATCATGGACGCGGGTTTGTTTACCGTATCTGTGAAGACGAATGATGTGGGGGACAAAATAGTCACCCCCCAAAGCTATCTCCCTTTGTACAAATGGTTTGAGGAAGGGACATTCTTGGCCGCTTGTGGGCTAAGTACTGAGATGCCGAGAGGTAGTCGGCCGTCTGTTTAGTATGCCATGTTTTTCTTGTCTTCACTTGTTACATGTTTCTAACACTTGATTCTTTTTTGCAGACAAACCAATGGAGAAACTCTCGGCCTCCAGGAAGCCGGTTGTATCTGCTGCCAGATACAGATCGAATGCCCTTACCAGGGCGGATGCCACCACTGCAAGGGTGGAAGGGCAGCAACCAGCCGGTACCCCAGGGGTGAGATTTGCATACTCAACACCCACCTGATTAATGCCGAGTTTGTGCCGAATGTTTTCTGACCTTGTTTTGTCTTCAATGATACAGGGTACCTCCTCTAAATCCCCGTCCAAACCATCCGACCCTAAGCTCCAAAAGACTAGGGCGGGTGATGTGAGCGCATCCGGCCTGGGTGGCCGGAAGCACGTTGCTCATAAGCCCAAGAGGCCCTCAGACGCCCCTGCTGGTGAGGCGAGGTTTTTGGGGGAAAAACCCCCCTCCTCTTCTGGTAAGGAGAGGTTTCTGGGGAAAAGACCCGCCTCTTCTGCTGGTCAGAAGAGGTCTCTGGGGGAAGAGGAGTTGGACGAGGGCGACGGTAAGACCATTCGTCCTCCCTTTCTTTTCTGCAGGTTATGCATAGTATTTTTTCTAACTTTTTCATCTTGCAGTTCATGTGCGGAGGCCGACTGTAGTTCAAATGGCCAAGTCCATGCTGAGGGCGATTGATCCGGATGATAAAGCATCCGTCAGAGGAGTCGGCACCCTAGACCTTGATGGCATTCTAGGGAACCTTTGTGAGGTATAGACTTAGCTTTAAATCTCTTTTTCATTCGGCTCTTTCTGTTATCCGCCTGGTTCTTAACCATCCGGCTTCATTTCTGCAGGCCATGCTGCGCGTCCAAGGACTTGGACGACCCCTCAAGGAGAAGTCCAAAGAGGTAAAAGCTGCTAAGGCTCAGGCCGAGTCAGCCTTGGATAGAGCTCAATTTGATATTGCCCAGAATGAATTACTGACGCTTGATATGATGTATTCGCAGTCGGAGGCCAACCTGCAGGTGAAGAAGGACCTGGACTCGGCCAAGCTTCAGATCTCCAACCTTAAGAAGGAGATTAAGTCTCTCAAGGAGGAGTTCGAGCCTCTCAAGGAGGCCAAGGACGAGGCCGAGAGAGCCAAGCAGATGGTGACCCGCCTGAAACAGCGCCTCTCAAATCAGGAGCATCAGCTGAAGGCCAAGTATGAGTCCCTTGCCGAGCAAGAACGATCTGAACTGGTCAAGCAAATGATCAGGGATAATGAGGTCGTCATGCGGGACACTTGGGCGGCTGTTCAGCCAGACTTGGACTATCAGGTTTGGAAATCTAAGTTTGAGGAGCTTAGCAAAGCTTTCGACGATCGCCTCCTTGAGGAGATGGAAGAAGCTTCCAAGGCTGATGCTGAGGCCGAGGCTGCTGAAGGCTCTGGGTCCGACTCTTCTGAGGAGTCGTCCTCTGGGGAGGAAGAGGAAGATCAGGCGGAGGAACGAGAGAAAAATGCTGAAGAGCAGCCGAAGGGCAACAGTCCGGCTGCCAACAAAGAGGCTCTCCCCTGATCACTTAAGCTTTTTATTGTTGTTTCTGCGGCCGAATGGCCAAGTACTTGCTTTTCCGGCCTGTGTGCCGAGTATTTCTGTATTTTTACCGACCGAGGGGTCGGGTAATTTGACAATTTCCCTGGCTTTGCCAGATAACAATTTTAACCAATCGTCTGGTGGCGGTTGGTCATTTTAATTTTGAATCATTCGGCCATTTGGCTGATGTTCTTCATATTCTGCCTTTGAAATTTCTTGAAATTTTTGCATGTTTTTTTTTTTACCAAGTATTATAACCTGTATATCATGCGAATGTTATTGCCCCTGGACGGATGTCGAGTGGTTTCGGTTTATGAGATTGATTGACTTGGAAATTATTGATACTTAGAAGAGTATTTATGGTTTCTAAGTCAATCAATCACTATGGTGATTGCCCTAAACCACGCGGCAGACGTCCATCCAGAGTTGAGCAACAGTAAGTGTTCATTCGGCCATTTGGCTGAACAGAACTCAAATTTCCAACTTAGCTGATTTGCTAAGGAAAAATCCCCGCCTGTTCTGCCCCATAGGCAAAAGCAGGCGCATCCGGCCATTGGCCTCATTGAGATTAAAGTGGTAAGTCTTGGGACTTTACTTTTTATCGTTTAAAACAATTCATCCGCCTGTCTTGCCCCATAGGGTAGGATCAGGCGGCATCCGGCTAATAGCCTCAAATAGTTGCCAAGTAATTAGCTTAACGGATTTTATTAAATCCTTCCGCCTGTTTTACCCTTGAGCTAAAACAAGAGCATCCGGCTTGATGCCTCAGTTAGCCTCTACTTATGAAACAGTGACCATTTCTGAACTGTGTTTGAACAGATAGAAAATTTTGGCCTTTTAGATTCCACTTTCGATTAAAACAAACAACTGCGAGTGCTATCATAGCATTCGGTAGGGCCGCTTGATATATTCGTAGAGCAATGTACCACCCAAATGGGAGATGCCCTCCTCGACGAATTCGCCCGAATGGACGTCGCCGGTTATCTGACTCATGTTGGAGAAGACGGCCATACTCATGTTGGAGCAGACTGTGACCTTTCGGTAATAATATCCGGCCATTGGCCTCACGTCACTGGGACGTTAGTTTATCTACTAAGTTTCAAACTTAGTTCATTATCCGGCCATTGGCCTCGATAGCCTCTAATCACGAAACAGTAGCTGTTTTCCATTCGTACTAGAACAGTTGGAAAACTTATGCTTTTTAGATTTCATGTTTAGATTAAGTCAAACAACTGCGAGTGCTGCCTCAGCATTCGGTAGGGCTGTTTGATGTTTTAGTAGAGCAATGTGCCTCCCAAATGGGAGATGCTCTCCTTGACGAATTCGCCCGAATGGACGTCGCCGGTTATCTGACTCATGTTGGAGTAGACTGTGACCATTCGGTCTCTTTTTATCTGGCCTTAGGCCTCATTCTTTATTAAGTATAAACTTAACAAAGTTTTTCATTGGGACGACTGTTCAGAACAATCGGATCCTTCAATTGGTTGGGACGTCTGCTGTTGAGACAATCACCTTACAAATATATGGTCGTCTGTAACCGGTACAGGCGGTGATGAAAATAACAAATTTGAAAAAGGGAAGTATCTTCTCATTAATAATTTATAGATAACAAAATTTGGAGTATTTACACTCGTACTTAGAAGTAGTACTTTTTCAAGTTGTCTACATTCCAAGTTCTGGGCAGCCGCCTGCCGTCTGGTTCTTCCAGGCGGTAGGTGCCGTCTCTTATTTCTTCGTAGATTCGGTAGGGGCCTTCCCAATTTGGGGTTAGCTTTCCCTGCTCATTCGCCCTACCGACTGCTTCCATTTTTCGTAGCACAAAGTCCCCCACTTTGAGAGGACGCTTGTGTACTCTTTTGTTGTAGGCCCGAGTCATTCTCAGACGGTATATCTCATGGCGCAGGGCAGCATTGCCCCTGCGCTCTGGTAGTGAGTCCAATGCTAGACGCATGGCCTCCCAGTTCACCTTCTCGTCATACAACATGATTCGAAGAGTCGGCTCATAGTGCTCAATGGGCAAAACAGCTTCTGCACCATAAACCATAAGAAATGGGGTTTCTCCAGTTGCCCCTTTAGCAGTCGTCCTGATGGACCAGAGGACGTGTGGTAATTCATCCGCCCAAAGGCCACCAGCCCGCTCTATTTTCTTTTTAATCCCTTCTGAGATTAACTTGTTAAAAGCCTCAACCTGGCCGTTTGCTTGGGGCCGGCCGACTGATGCGAAGAAACAGGAGATCCCTTGGTCTCTCAGCCAAATCTTGAGCTGAGGCGTTTCGAATTGAGGACCATTGTCAAACACCATGGACATGGGCACCCCAAACCGAGTGATTATGTTTTTCCAAATGAAGGAAATGACATCTTTAGTCTTAATGTTTTTGACTGCCTCCGCCTCTACCCATTTAGTAAAAGAAATCAACAGTCACCAGTATGTAGCGCCTGCCGCCTGGTGCGGCTGTATAGGGCCCAAGAATGTCCATGCCCCATTTGGCAAAGGGTATTGGGCTGTGAATGGCCGACAGGTCTGTAGCCGGACGATGAATGAGCTTGCCAAATTTCTGACACTTGTCGCATTTTTTCACCAATTCCATTGCATCCGACTCCAGTGTAGGCCAGAAGTAAAGCCGCCTGGCTTTGGCTGCAAGGGATCTGCCCCCTATATGAGAGGCGCAGAATCCTGCATGCAACTCTTCGAGGACTTCCTTACCCTTCTCAGGGGTAACACACTTCAACAGAGGCTTCAGAAAACCATCCCTGAAGAGTTCTCCTTGTCGTAACTCGAAGTTAGCCGCTCGTTTTTTCAAAACAGCCGCCTCCTGTGGTGAATCAGGAAGCATACCGTCTGTAAGGTAAGTCCGGATGCTGTCCATCCAGGTTGAACTTCGATCAAGAACTCCAATGGGGTCTTCTTCAGAGATACTCCTCTTTTCCATGACTTCCCAGAAGACTGACCGAGGTGTTTCACAAGAGGCGGATGATGCCAGTTTGGACAGAGCATCCGCCTGATTGTTGGAAGACCTGGGCACCTGACTTAGAGTAAACTCTTCAAGTGTCCCAACTTCAGTCTTGACCGCCTGCAGGTATTTTATCATGGCCGGATGTGTGGCCTCGTACGTTCCATTGACTTGGAGTACGACCAGTTGAGAGTCTGAGCAGGCGTCAACCTTCTTTGCCTCTGCTGCCTTACAGTACCGAATGCCAGCAAGCAGGGCTTCATATTCGGCCTCATTATTAGAGACCTGGAACTTGAAGCGTAGTGCATATTCATATTTGTCCCCTTCAGGAGACTGACAGATAATCCCTGCACCACAGCCGTTCACAGTGGAGCTCCCGTCCACATACACTTTCCAAACCTGACTAGTATCATCCGGAGCAACCGGCCTTGTCATTTCTACAATAAAATCGGCGAATGCTTGCCCCTTTATTGCTTTTCTGGGTTCGTAAGTGATTTCCAGTCCTTGCATTTCAATTGCCCATTTGAGCATTCGGCCAGAAGACTCCAAGGTTGTCAGAGGCCGCTTGATCGGTTGGTCAGTATAGACCACTACCGCATGTGCCAAGAAGTAAGGTTTCAACTTTTTGATGGCCATGTAGAGAGCAAGGCCACACTTTTCAACCATGGGATACCGAAGCTCAGCGTTCCTGAGAACATGACTGATGAAATAGACCGGGAGCTGAGTGCCGTCTCTTTCAGCTAAGAGAACAGCGCTGAGAGCATGATCGGAGACGGCCAGATACATGAAGAGCGTCTCTTTGGGCAAAGGGCTAACCAGCCTTGGCAAAGAGTGTAGGTGAGTTTTTAACTTTTGGAAGGCCGCCTCTGCATCATCACCCCATTCAAAGTTAGTCTTCTTCCTGATTGCTTGGAAAAAGTAGAGACACTTATCGCCTGACCGACTGAGGAATCTCCCCAAGGCCGCCAGACAACCTGTAAGCTTTTGAACCTCTTTCACAGTACGGGGCGACTGCATGTCGATGACCGCCTGTATTTTCTCCGGGTTGGCCTCTATTCCCCTTTGATCAATCAGGAATCCGAGAAACTTCCCAGACTCAACACCAAAGACACACTTTTTTGGATTTAGCATGACCTTGTGCCGCCTGAGTGTGGCGAATGTTTCTCGGAGATCAGCAAGGTGATCCGCCTGTAGTTTGGATTTGACTATCATGTCGTCAATGTATGCTTCCACATTTCTCCCAATCTGACGAATGAAAACTGTGTTAATCATTCGTTGGAAGGTAGCAGGCGCATTCTTCAAACCAAACGGCATCACTGTATAACTAAACAACCCCTGATCAGTGACAAAAGTAGTCTTCTCTTGATCTTTTTTCCACAAGGGTATCTAGTGGAAGCCTGAATAGGCGTCCATAAAGCTCATCAGGGCATGGCCGGCTGTTGAATCGACCAGACTTTCGATTTTTGGCAATGGATAGCTATCCTTCGGACATGCCTTGTTCAGATCGGTGTAGTCAACACACATTCGCCAAGTACCATTCGGCTTTTTTACCAACACAACGTTGGCTACCCAATCAGGGAAATTGCATGGCCGAATGAACTTAGCATTCAGCAGCTTTTGAACTTCAGCGGCTGCCGCCTGACTTCTTTCTTCGCCGTGATTTCTTTTCTTTTGCCGAATGGGCTTCTATTTGGGATCCACGACGAGTTTGTGAACAACAAGATCCGGGCTTATGCCAGGCATCTCTTCTACTTCAAAGGCAAAGATGTCTTTGAATTCTCTCACGAGCTGGTGCAAACTGTTACCTAGCTTGGCAAAAGCAATCGTCCCTACTTTAACAGTCCGCTCTGGCCAAGCGTCATCCAGGGGGATATCGATGTGTTCACCAGCCGGCTGGGGACGGAGATCATCCGGCCGTTCCCCAGTCAGTGACTGCTATTGCCTTTCTTTTTTGACCGCCACCAGCTGAGCCACTTTCCTCTTTTTCTCAGCTGGTGGGGCCACCTTATCTTCCCTGATATCATCAAGGTCGACTGTTTGTTTGCCCCGGAAGGTTGCTGCGACCGCGGGCTTAATGTCCGAGAGATAACATTCCGGGCTGTTTTTTGGTCCCCATTAAGGGAACCGACTGTGCCATCATCCCTCTCATACTTGACAAGCATGAGAGCAGGGATGATGACGGCCTTGCACTCGTTAAGAGTGGGTCGACCAAAGATGAGGTTGTAGGCAGAAAGCTCTTCAACCACGAGGAACCGGATGGTCATATGCCGACCGTTTCCTTTTTGCCCCAGCCGGATGGGCAGATCTATTCGGCCGACTGGGTGTACAAGTCCTCCCCCAAACCCTACAAGGGTGTGAGAAACCTCCATCATACTGTCCGGCTTGTACTTGAGATTCGACAAGCATTTGAGGCTGATGAGGTCAGAGGAACTGCCTGTGTCGATCAATATTCGACCAACCAGTTGGTTGGCCACTTTACATTCAATGACCACAGGGTCATCATGCGGCCGACGGACTTTGCCTCTGTCCTTTTCGGTGATGATGACTTCAGGGAAGGCGGATGTTCCTGCCGCCTCTCCCTCTTCAACAGAATGGATCATCTTTTTCAGATGATCCTTTGTGCCCCGAATGGTCGGGCCACCCCCGGCGAATCCGCCTGCTATAGTATATACCGGCTCTTCATCGGTGTCGGTACTAACAATCGGCTGGGGAGCTGTCTTTTTGGACTGCCCCTGCTTCGCCTTTGAAGTCACTTTGGACTTCACATAGGACTTTAGTTGTCCTTTGTTGGCCAAACGGTCAAGTTCTCGTTTGAGAGCGAAACAGTCGTTGGTGTTATGGCCGATGTCTTCATGAAAATGGCAGTGTTTATTTTTGTTCCGATGTTCAACGGAACCTCTCATGGGAGTCGGCTTCTCAAAAGTCAGCCGGTCCTTTATTTCCATGAAGACGGAACAACAGTCTTTGTGGAATTCGTACCTTGGAACATACGGTTTCCACTCTTTCTTTTTCTTCTGGGCCGGCTGATCAGAGTTATCAACGACCCAGACTTGTTTTTTCTTTTTGCTTTCTTCTGTCTTGGGAGCCGACTGAGCAGGCCGACTCTCCTGCTGTCGGTCGAACTTCTTAGAGTCCGACTGCTTAGTGGTGGAGCAGAGTTCGGTTGCCTGTATATAGGCTTCCGCCTCTTGCAGTGCTCCCTGCAGAGTGAAAATTTGCTTTCGGACAAGTTCATACTTGAAAGTAGAACCGTCCTTCAGACCCTTAAAAAAGTCTGTGAAGGCGACCTCGTCAGATAGCCCATGGATCTGGATTCGTACCAGATTGAACCGCCTGACATAGGAACGCAAACCTTCCCTATCTCCCTGCTGTACATTGCCAAGATCAAGGCTTGTCTTCTTGGCAGGGATATTCATGGAGAAGTTGGAAGCAAACAAGAACGCAAGCGTCTTGAAGCTATTGACGCAACCAGCCGGCAAGTTGCCGAACCACTACTGGGCTATGCCCTTCAGGGTGGCTGGAAAGCAGCGACACCATGCGGCATCATCCAACCCTTGTAAATACATGAGGTGGGTGTATGCTAGCAGGTGGTCTTCAGGGTTGGTGGTCCCATCATAGGCTCCTACCAACACATTTTTAACCTTGGCCGGCTGTTCGGCGTCGGTAATTTCCTTGGAGAAAGCAGTGGGTTGGACTCCAAGGTGCTGCAGCCTAAGCTGCCAGTCCATGGGCTGATAGCCACATGCCGCCTGTCCTCCATAAAAGGCAGGCCGAATGTATGGTTGAGCTGGCTATTGGTACATTGGCTGAGCCATGTACTGGGCCGGCTGGATGACATGAGGTCCAACTTGAACCAGGGGGCTGCTTATTGGAGTCTCATGCACAGATTGTGAATACCTTAATGAGGTATGCTGAGTGCTTTCATGATAAGTCGATGTTGAGGCCGACTCTGAAAGCTCATTTCTTTTCTGCTCGATGTAATGCCGAGCATCAGAGAATGTTTTCTTGTTACCATCCGGCTGAACATGCCGAATGGCTTTTCTTGCAACTGTGTTCTGGGAAACGGAGTCTCGAAAGGTCAAACTGAGGCCGAGCCGTGTCCTTGGGATGAGGAGTCGGCTGTCGGTCCCTGATCGACTTGTGCTTGCCCAATTGGGCTGACTTCTTGGCCGACTGCTCCTTGGAAGGAGTAGCCGACTTCTTGTTGGTGAGTTGTTTTATCTCACCACGGAGAGTGCTCACAAGCTTCATGAGCTCATCTCTGGTTACAGGGTCTGACCCTTCCGCATGGGTAGTGTCAGACGACTTGTTTGAATGTCCGACTGGTTTGCTCGGAGCATTCTGAGAGTGAGGGCGTTCCCGCTTTTCTTTGCTAAGGATGCGCCTGGAGATGAGAGACCTATCTCTAGCAGTATAAGTTTCGACGTCACCGTCGTCACCTGAATCATGGTCCGTCTGGACCAACACTTCGTCCAGGGACCGATTGGTCTCTGGTAGCTGTTTGGTCTCCGGAGGCCGATTGGTTTCCGGAGGCCGATTGGTTACATCAATTGGTACAGTTTCCGAAGTGACCATCTTAGAGGTACTCTCCCCACAGACGGCGCCAAATGTTTCGGGGTTTTTTGAGTCCCTCGGGAGAGTTACAACACTAAGACTGGTCGCTCACTTGGATGCCTGTACCTGCAAAACAACGGAGCACCGAATGGTCAGTGGTCCGCCTCCGAAGCTTAAGTTAGTCAAAGTTCGAAGAATAAGGTGCGGAACGTAAAGGATATCTGCTCGGATTCCGAGCTCAAGTGTACTGTACCCTTGGGGGTGACAGTTCTAACAATGATTGGTAATCACTGAGTGTAAAGTGTAAAACGTCAATGTCAACGTCAATGGGTAAAAAAGGTATGTGTGTGTTCTCTAAAATCCGAATAATTGTGAACCCCATAAATGAGGAGGTCAACTCCTACTTATAGGCTTCTCGAAAAGCGTGCACTTACTAGGGTTTCGTGCAGCTTGGCAGACCTCGGGATTTGGGCCTAAAAGCCGCCAATCCCAGATCCTTTTATCTGTCTGACACGTGTCATTCCCTGATTGGTCCATGGTGGCGCCCCTTTCAGTGACACGTGGCGGACTCTGAGTGGGCCAACTGGCCATGGGTATTTTTACCCGAATCAAAAGTCAAATGCATTCAACAAAGCTAATTGAGTCAAATGAAAGTCAAACACTTTCAACAAAGCGTTTAGAATGAAATGAAAGTCAAATACATTCAATCAAAGATTTTTGAATCAAATGAAAGTCAATTGCATTCCACAATGCTAATTGAGTCAAATGAAAGTCAAACTCATTCAACAAAGCTAATTGAGTCAAAAGAAAGTCAAACACTTTCAAACAAAGCTTTTTGAATCAAATGAAAGTAAAATGCATTCAACAAGGCTAATTGAGTCAAACGAAAGTCAAACACTTTCAACATAGCTAATTGAGTCAAATGAAAGTCAAACACATTCAAACAAAGCTTTTTGATTCAATGAAAGTCAAATACATTCAAACAAAGCTTTTTGAATCAAATTAAAGTCAATTGCATTCCACAATGCTAATTGAGTCAAATGAAAGTCAAAACACATTCAACGAAGCTAATTGAGTAAAATGAAAGTCAAACACATTCAAACAAAGCTTTTTAAATCAAATGAAAGTCAAGCATTCAACAAAGCCAATTGAGTCAAATGAAAGTGAAACACATTCAAACATAGTTTCTTGATTCAAATGAAAGTCAAATGCATTCAACAAAGCTAATTGAGTCAAATTAAAGTCAAACACTTTCAACAAAGCTTTTAGAATCAAATAAAAGTAAAACACATTCAAACAAAGCTTTTTGAATCAAATGAATGTCAAATGCATTCAACAAAGCTAATTGAGTCAAATGAAAGTCAAACACATTCAACAAAGCTAATTGAGTTAAAAGAAAGTCAAACACATTCAAACAAAGCTTTTTGAATCAAATGAAAGTCAAATGCATTCAACAAAGCCAATTGAGTCAAATGAAAGTCAAACACATTCAAATAACGCTTCTTTATTCAAATGAAAGTCAAATGCATTCAACAATGCTAAATGAGTCAAATGAAAGTCAATCACTTTCAACAAAGCTAATTGAGTCAAATGAAAGTCAAACACTTTCAACAAAGCTTTTAGAATCAAATGAAAGTAAAACACATTCAAACAAAGCTTTTTGAATCAAATGAATGTCAAATGCATTCAACAAAGCTAATTGAGTCAAATGAAAGTTAAACACATTCAACAAAGCTAATTGAGTTAAAAGAAAGTCAAACACATTCACACAAAGCTTTTTGAATTAAATGAAAGTCAAATGCATTCAACAAAGCCAATTGAGTCAAATGAAAGTCAAACACATTCAAATAAAGCTTCTTGATTCAAATAAAAGTCAAATGCATTCAACAAAGCTAATTGAGTCAAATGAAAGTCATACACTTTCAACAAAGCTAATTGAGTCAAATGAAAGTCAAACACATTCAAACAAAGCTTTTTGAATCAAATGAAAGTCAAATGCATTCAACAAATCCAATTGAGTCAAATGAAAGTCAAACACTTTCAACAAAGCGTTTAGAATCAAATGAAAGTCAAATACATTCAATCAAAGCTTTTTGAATCAAATGAAAGTCAATTGCATTCCACAATGCTAATTAAGTCAAATGAAAGTCAAACACATTCAACAAAGCTAATTGAGTCAAAAGAAAGTCAAACACATTCAGAAAAAGCTTTTTGAATCAAATGAAAGTCAAATGCATTCAACAAAGCTAATTAAGTCAAACGAAAGTCAAACACTTTCAACAAAGCTAATTGAGTCAAATTAAAGTCAAACACATTTAAACAAAGCTTTTTGATTCAAATGAAAGTCAAATGCATTCAACAAAGCTAATTGAATCAAATGAAAGTCAAACACTTTCAACAAAGCTTTTAGAATCAAATGAAAGTCAAACACATTCAAACAAAGCTTTTTGAATCAAATGAAAATCAAATGAATTCAACAAAGCTAATTGAGTTAAATGAAAGTGAAACACTTTCGTCAAAGCTTTTAGAATCAAATTAAAGTCAAATATATTCAAACAAAGCTTTTTGAATCAAATAAAAGTCAATTGCATTCCACAATGCTAATTGTGTCAAATGAAGGTCAAACACATTCAACGAAGCTAATTGAGTCAAATGAAAGTCAAACACATTCAAACAAAGCTTTTTGAATCAAATGAAAGTCAAATGCATTCAACAACTCCAATTGAGTCAAATGAAAGTCAAACACTTCAAACAAAGCTTCTTGATTCAAATGAAAGTCAAATGCATTCAACAAAACTAATTGAGTCAAATGAAAGTCAAACACTTTCAACAAAGCATTTAGAATCAAATGAAAGTCAAATACATTCAATCAAAGCTTTTTGAATCAAATGAAAGTCAATTGCATTCCACAATGCTAATTAAGTCAAATGAAAGTCAAACACATTCAACAAAGCTAATTGAGTCAAAAGAAAGCCAAACACATTCAAACAAAGCGTTGTGAATCAAATGAAAGTCAAATGCATTCAACAAAGCTAATTGAGTCAAATGAAAGTCAAACACTCTCCACAAAGCTAATTGAGTCAAATGAAAGTCAAACACATTCAAACATAGCTTCTTGATTCAAATGAAAGTCAAATGCATTCAACAAAGCTAATTGAGTCAAATGAAAGTCAAACACTTTCAACAAAGCTTTTAGAATCAAATAAAAGTAAAACACATTCAAACAAAGCTTTTTGAATCAAATGAATGTCAAATGCATTCAACAAAGCTAATTGAGTCAAATGAAAGTCAAACACATTCAACAAAGCTAATTGAGTTAAAAGAAAGTCAAACACATTCAAACAAAGCTTTTTGAATCAAATGAAAGTCAAATGCATTCAACAAAGCCAATTGAGTCAAATGAAAGTCAAACACATTCAAATAAAGCTTCTTTATTCAAATGAAAGTTAAATGCATTCAACAATGCTAATTGAGTCAAATGAAAGTCAAACACTTTCAACAAACCTAATTGAGTCAAATGAAAGTCAAACACTTTCAACAAAGCTTTTAGAATCAAATGAAAGTAAAACACATTCAAACAAAGCTTTTTGAATCAAATAAATGTCAAATGCTTTCAACAAAGCTAATTGAGTCAAATGAAAGTCAAACACATTCAACAAAGCTAATAGAGTTAAAAGAAAGTCAAACACATTCAAACAAAGCTTTTTGAATTTAATGAAAGTCAAATGCATTCAACAAAGCCAATTGAGTCAAATGAAAGTCAAACACATTCAAATAAAGCTTCTTGATTCAAATAAAAGTCAAATGCATTCAACAAAGCTAATTGAGTCAAATGAAAGTCATACACTTTCAACAAAGCTAATTGAGTCAAATGAAAGTCAAACACATTCAAACAAAGCTTTTTGAATCAAATGAAAGTCAAATGCATTCAACAAATCAAATTGAGTCAAATGAAAGTCAAACACTTTCAACAAAGCGTTTAGAATCAAATGAAAGTCAAATACATTCAATCAAAGCTTTTTGAATCAAATCAAAGTCAATTGCATTCCACAATGCTAATTAAGTCAAATGAAAGTCAAACACATTCAACAAAGCTAATTGAGTCAAAAGAAAGTCAAACACATTCAGAAAAAGCTTTTTGAATCAATTGAAAGTCAAATGCATTCAACAAAGCTAATTAAGTCAAACGAAAGTCAAACACTTTCAACAAAGCTAATTGAGTCAAATGAAAGTCAAACACATTCAAACAAAGCTTTTTGATTCAAATGAAATTCAAATGCATTCAACAAAGCTAATTGAGTCAAATGAAAGTCAAACACTTTCAACAAAGCTTTTAGAATCAAATGAAAGTCAAACACATTCAAAAAAAGCTTTTTGAATCAAATGAAAATCAAATGAATTCAACAAAGCTAATTGAGTCAAATGAAAGTGAAACACTTTCGTCATAGCTTTTAGAATCAAATTAAAGTCAAATATATTCAAACAAAGCTTTTTGAATCAAATAAAAGTCAATTGCATTCCACAATGCTAATTGAGTCAAATGAAGGTCAAACACATTCAACGAAGCTAATTGAGTCAAATGAAAGTCAAACACATTCAAACAAAGCTTTTTGAATCAAATGAAAGTCAAATGCATTCAACAAATCCAATTGAGTCAAATGAAAGTCAAACACATTCAAACAAAGCTTCTTGATTCAAATGAAAGTCAAATGCATTCAACAAAACTAATTGAGTCAAATGAAAGTCAAACACTTTAAACAAAGCGTTTAGAATCAAATGATAGTCAAAAACATTCAATCAAAGCTTTTTGAATCAAATGAAAGTCAATTGCATTCCACAATGCTAATTAAGTCAAATGAAAGTCAAACACATTCAACAAAGCTAATTGAGTCAAAAGAAAGCCAAACACATTCAAACAAAGCGTTTTGAATCAAATGAAAGTCAAATGCATTAAACAAAGCTAATTGAGTCAAATGAAAGTCAAACACTCTCAACAAAGCTAATTGAGTCAAATGAAAGTCAAACACATTCAAACAAAGCTTTTTGATTCAAATGAAAGTCAAATGCATTCAACAAAGCTAATTGAGTCAAATGAAAGTCAAACACTTTCAACAAAGCTTTTAGAATCAAATGAAAGTCAAACACATTCAAACAAAGCTTTTTGAATCAAATGAAAATCAAATGTATTCAACAAAGCTAATTGAGTCAAATGAAAGTCAAACACTTTCATCAAAGCTTTTAGAATCAAATGAAAGTCAAATACATTCAAACAAAGCTTTTTGAATCAAATGGAAGTCAATTGCATTCCACAATGCTAATTGGGTCAAATGAAAGACAAACACATTCAACGAAGCTAATTGAGTCAAATGAAAGTCAAACACATTCAAACAAAGCTTTTTGAATCAAATGAAAGTCAAATGCATTCAACAAAGCCAATTGAGTCAAATGAAATTCAAACACATTCAAATGAAGCTTCTTGATTCAAATGAAAGTCAAATGCATTCAACAAAGCTAATTGAGTCAAATGAAAGTCAAACACTTTCAACAAAGCTTTTAGAATCAAATGAAAGTAAAACACATTCAAACAAAGCTTTTTGAATCAAATGAATGTCAAATGCATTCAACAAAGCTAATTGAGTCAAATAAACGTCAAACACATTCAACAAAGCTAATTGAGTCAAAAGAAAGTCAAACACATTCAAACAAAGCATTTTGAATCAAATGAAAGTCAAATGCATTCAACAAAGCCAATTGAGTCAAATGAAAGTCAAACATATTAAAACAAAGCTTCTCGATTCAAATGAAAGTCAAATGCATTTAACAAAGCTAATTGAGTCAAATGAAAGTCAAACACTTTCAAAGCGTTTAGAATCAAATGAAAGTCAAATAAATTCAATCAAAGCTTTTTGAATCAAATGAAAGTCAATTGCATTCCAAAATGCTAATTGTTTTGGGGTTTTTTGTCCCTCGGGAGAGTTACAACTCGAAGACTGGTCCTGCTTGCTCTGTACCTGCAAAATCAACGGAGACACCAGTTGGGTGGTGCTCCGCCTCCAACGCTCAAGTTAGTAACTTGAAGGAGAGTAAAAGGTGCGGAAATTAAGGTGGGGATCTGCTTGGATTCCAAGCTCGGTTGTCTCTATCAAAGGGACAGTTTATAATGAATGAATGAACCTTGTATCAAAAAGGACCTGCCCTCCAAAAGAGGGGAATCTCCCTATTTATAGGGTCCTTGGGAATTGTGCCTCTGATTAGGGTATCGAACCCTAATCATTGGTGGGCTGCGCCGTTTTACGGCTTTCTCGGGATTTGGGCCTGAAGGCCGACATTTTCCCCAAATATCTGGGATGACACGTGTCGGGCAGGGATAGGTCCACTTTGGACCATCCTGGGGTTGACACGTGTCGCCCTCTGATTGGGCCACTTGGCGGGGTAAAATTACCCTAAACATTTGCCCCTCACAGATGTGACGTGGCACGCCGCGTGGCATCTGTGACACGTGTCACTCGCTGAATGGTGGTAATTTTACCGCCAAAATTTACTGTTTAACTTCTGGGTAAATTACGGAGTTGCCCCTCCTTTTACCCTCTATATATAGCCGTTTACCCTCAGAATCTTGCCACACTTCACAAAAATTTCAGAGTAAACTTAGAATCTTGAAAGAGAGAACATAAATCATCCGTCTGAGTCAGGCGCAAATTCGAAGAACCTCAGCCGCACCAACACAGGCGGAACCGTCTACCTTCAGATATCAAATCTAAAGGTACCGTCTCTGACTCTTTCAGCTCTTTTTTCATTTTTCCGTTTGTATATATTCCTTGCAATAAATGGATTCATCACCAACACACACGGCACAACCTAGGGTAGAATCCAGCCGTTCACCAGGGACGGCTGAGTCTAGGACTGGTAGTGCCGTCTCTGGGTGTTGGGACCACCCTCATGCTTGGATTCCGACCATCTGCGCGTCTGTGCAGGACACAATGGCTCGGATTAAGCAGACGGCACGAGATCCAAATTACAGAAGCGATGACTCAGGCGACCAAACGTCTGAGGGGGAGACGTCTGGCTCTAGACACCAGACGGCTCCAGAAAGGTCCCTTCCGCGTGGCCCCCCAACTCCTCCTGATTCCTTTTTGGAGGAATGTGACCAAAGCGGGGAAGAGGACAATGACCAAGGCGGTGAGGAGGCCGCCTCAGCTTCTATTTCTTTGTCAGGGGAGGAGACGAGAAGGGTTGTTAGCGTCTCTTCCTCTGAAAGCAGTGACGATCTTCCCCCGTTTGAGGATAGTGAGGAAGAAGAGAGGAAGACGTGGAAGGAGAAAGATGATCCCTTTAGAATCCACGTCTCCTCAAAAGACATTGACCTGATGGAGAAGAATCTTCCAAATTTCCTGAAAGCCCACCCAATGGGAGACGGGTGGAGTATAAGGGTGCCTCCCCCAGACGGCACCATTTCTTGGGAGGACACTGAACGCAACGCAAACGGCTACTTCGGCTGTTACGAGGCGGCGTTCAGGGCAGGTCTTCGCTTCCCCCTTCACCAGGCGGTGAAGGCAATTTTGAGAGGCTACGGCCTCGGAGTCTGGCAACTTTCCCCCAATTCTTGGGCAAACATTCTGGGGTACGTTGCCGCCTGTGAATTCCAAGGGGTTCACCCCGGCTGGGAAGCATTTGCCAAGATGCACTATCTCAGCCGCAACCCAGGCGGGTTCAGAGCGTGGTATACTCTGACCACACTCCCCCAATACATGATGACCTTGGATAAGGTTTCCAAATTCGACGGCTGGAAACACAGGTTCTACCTGTGCACGGCTCCCACCAGACGGGAGAACTACGAGCTCCGTCAGTACAATAAAAAGCCTGACCTTATGGGTCGGAAGTGCTGTCTTCCTCGAATTCCGGATGAGGACTTCGACAAAATAATTGAGGCTGATCTCTTCGGCCTCTCAGACGCAACCCTGTCAACCGGGGAAGTAATAAAGGTTCCAAAGAACTGGATCCCTAAGAGCGCCTGGTTCAGGGACGAGTGCTTCCTAGCCGCCTGCGGGCTAGGGCACATGTTTGATAGAAGTATGCGCCTGAATCATTTCCGTCTGGGGTACTTTTGTGTCGGAAATGAATTTCTTGTTAATGTTCTAACTGTTTTCCGTCTGACCTTGCAGGTGAAGCATTAAACATGTTGCCCGAAGAGAAGACACCCAGACGGTCCTCTGCCCAGATCCGCAGAGATTTGGCGGAAGCCCAGGCGCGTGAGCTCAGGGCCAAGGTAAATGCCTGACCTGCTTTTTGAGTTAACTTTCAAAGTTTCCTCACTTCATCTGCTGACATTAAGTTGTCATTTTTTCAGGGAGGCAAGGTGGACAAGACGTTTGAGAGGAATCTCAAACGGGCTAGGGAGGAGACCCCCGTCTCTAACCCCAGCAAGTCCTCTAAGAAGGCCGCCTCCTCTGCTACTCCTACTGCCCCGCCTGGGAGGCAAATGAGAATAGGGGTGAGCAGGTGTCAGGCTCTCTTGGCCTGGACTTGGCACATCCTCTTCCTGCAACCGGGAGGCTTTCAACGGCTGCCAGCGGCTCCCGCCTGGCCGGCTCTTCAGGTATGAATCCCTTTGAATCCCCGCCTGAGCTGGGATGGCCGCTGCGAGTGAAATCACACTCTCAGCAAACGTCATCCTCAGACGGTAGGAACCAGATAGGCGCTGCTTTAGTAACCCAATCTGATGCTGATTGTGATGCAGATCAATCGCCTCGCTGGCCAGACGTCCAGAAGCATGCCAGGGCCATGCTGGACGCTGTAGGCAAACGGGATAAGGATGCTATCCCAGGGATTGAGACGTTCAATCTTGAACGCATCGTCACCCTTCTGGCTGAGGTAGTACACTTAACCAATTTTTTCAATGGCTATTTCTACACTCTTTCCCCCCTGCATCCTTAACCTTTATTTTTTGTAGGCCTTGCTGCGAGTAGACGGTCTCAAGCGCCCTTACACCCACAAACGGGATGAGGTAAGACGGGCCAAGCAGTCCGCCTCAGTTGCCAATGATGTGTATGTGCATTCCTCCATACTTAACGAACTTGAAACTAAAGCAACCCAAATGACGCAGGCGGCCAAAATTCAAGAGCTGGAGGCGGCACTGCAGACGACCAACCAGAGGGCCGAGGCTGCAGAGGCGGCCCAGAAGCAGGCGGAGGTGGATCTCCCTAAGCTGAAGGAGGACCTCCAGAAGGCCCAAGAGAACCTCCAGGCTCTTCAAGGAGCTTCTTCAGAGAATGCTGATCTGAAGAAGAAGATATCCCAGATGGAGGAGGCGGCGGCTAAATCTCGAGAGAACTTCCGAGAAACCCTCCAGGCGGAGCAAGACCGTCTGGTTGCTGAGATGGCCGCCGATAATGAGGCCATGATGAAGATCGCCTGGGATGCCTTGAATCCTGGAAAGGATTACGGCGTCTGGGCCCTGGCTCACAAGTATGCTGACGAAGTCATCTACTTGCGAGAGAGAGGCGAGCCAGAGCCTGAGTCCTTCCTCGCCTGGGCTGAGACGGAACAACCGGAGCCTGAAACTCCAGAAGCTCCAGACGTTGAAATCCTTGAGGAGGGCGAGAGGAACCAGGAAGGGCCGCCTGCAGGGCAGTAGCTTCAGCGGCTGTGCGCCAAGCCTTAGTTTTTCTGCGGCAGTATGCCAAACACTTTGTTTTTCCGGCCTGCGTGCCGAGTATATTTGTATTTTTACCGGCTGAGGAGCCGGGTCTTGCAAACAATATTTGATAACAATTGATCCATCCAGCCGTTTGGTTGGACGGAAATCTTTTATGAATGCACCGACTGAGTCGGTTTTATTACTTTGCGCTTGTGTTTGAGCTTTCAAATTTTTGCATTTCAAATTTCTCCGCCTAACTTATCAAAAGTATGCGGCTGCAATTTTCTCCGCCTAACTTATCAAAAGTATGCGGCTGGTCTTGCCCCTGGACGGCTGTGTGGTTGGTTTCAAGTGAAGCTGATTGATTGACTTGGGAACGTCTGATGCTGCAAAGAGCATGATACGTTTGTAAGTCAATCAATCACAGTAGTGATTGCCCCAAACCAAGTACACAGCCGTTCATTAACAGGCGTTTCAGCTTCTAGCTAGACGGTGTTGCCCGTCTGAGCAGAATTTAAATAGCCATTGCACAACTCTTTTGCCCCAAATGAGGATGTGTACAATTTAAAAATAAAAACGCTAAGTAAGAAATGCAGCCGGTCCCCGCCTGATGTCCTTAGACATCCGAGTTCCGGAACTTGCTCTTTCCTTAGACAGTTCAGGTTAGATGGCTATGGATGGCTGATTCAGCCGTCCAATTGTGGCCGTCTGCATTGATAGAGCAGGAAGGCAAAAGCCGCCTGGGGCCAGGAGACAAAAAGGCCGCTGACCCTTCATGGAGGAGGAAGACAAATGCCGCCTGCCCTTCATGGAGCAGGAAGGCAAATGGCCGCCTGACCCTTCATGGAGCAGGAAGGCAAATGCCGCCTGTCCTTCATGGAGCAGGAAAGCAAATGCCGCCTGGGGTGCTTGCAATCCAATTATACGTTCAATGTCCTTTTGCCCCATTGGGAGGACTTGTATAATTTTCGAAAGTAATCTAAGTAGGAACTTCAGTCGATCACCGGCTGATGTCCATTGGACATCCGGTTGTCAAAACTTGGTCGTTCCTTAGATTGCTCTGGTCAGACGGCTATGGACGGCTGATTCAGCCGTCCAATTGTGGCCGTCTGCATTAGTACGTAGAGTAAGCAGGTTGGCTTCTCTCTGCGACGATTGCACCCGGAGGGGTGTCGCTGGACGCCTTTGTCCATGCTGGGACAGGCAAATTTATGTCGAAGTAGCCATCCGGCCATTGGCCTCTGGTCTTGTTATAGACCGGCTGTATAGCCACTAAGCGCTTTTGTGCTTAGCTTACTTATCTGGCCATTGGCCTCTTCGTCAATCAGACGTTAATTCAATTTCCAAGTGTCAAACTCAGAAAAACAAACAAGTGACCCGTCTGGGTTCAGACGGGAAACCAAATATGATAACAAAAAGCAACTTCTCATTAATGTACTTCTTGTTTACAAAATTTACAAAATCTCAGAAGTAGTATTTTTTCAAATTATCTACATTCCAAGTTCTAGGCAGGCGCCTGCCGTCTGGAGTTTCCAGGCGGTAGGTGTCGTCTCTTACTTCTTCATAAATCCGGTAGGGGCCTTCCCAATTTGGAGTTAGCTTTCCAAGCTCATTGGCCCTACCGGTTGCCTCCATTTTCCGTAACACTAGGTCGTCCACTTTCAAGGGACGCCTGTGTACTCTTTTGTTGTAGGCTCTTGTCATTCTCAGACGGTAAATCTCATGACGCAAGGCGGCATTGCCCCTGCGTTCTGGAAGTGAATCCAATGCCAGGCGCATTGCCTCCCAGTTTGCCTCTTCGTCATATAACATGACTCTGAGAGTCTGCTCATAGTGTTCAATGGGCAAGACGGCTTCAGCACCGTAAACCATGAGAAATGGGGTTTCTCCGGTTGACCCCTTTGCTGTTGTCCAGATGGCCCATAGGACATGGATTAACTCCTCAGCCCATAAGCCACCGGCTCTTTCAATTTTCTTCTTTATGCCGTCTGAGATCAGCTTGTTGAAAGCTTCAACTTGGCCGTTTGCTTGGGGACGGCCGACTGATGCGAAACAGGTTGAGATCCCTTGATCTCCCAACCAAGTTTTTAGCTGAGGCGTCTCAAACTGAGGGCCATTATCAAACACCATGGACATAGGTACCCCATACCGGGTGATGACATTCTTCCAGATGAAGGAAATGACGTCTGATGTCTTGATATTCTTTACCGCCTCAGCCTCTACCCACTTGGTAAAGTAATCCACAGCCACCAAGATATAACGCTTACCGTCTGGTGCAGGCGTGTAAGGGCCTAAAATGTCCATGCCCCATTTTGCAAACGGGATTGGGCTGTGGATGGCCGTCAGATCAGTAGCCGGACGGTGAATAAGTTTGCCAAATTTCTGGCACTTGTCACATTTTCTCACCAATTCCTTGGCGTCTGCCTCTAGGGTAGGCCAAAAATATTGCCGTCTGGCTCTGACGGCTAGGGATCTGCCGCCTATGTGGGAGGCGCAGAACCCCGAGTGCAAGTCTTCGAGAACTTCCTTCCCCTTCTCTGGGGTTACACACTTCAATAGAGGCTTAAGAAACCCCGCCTTGAAGAGTTCTCCATTTCTCAACTCAAAGCCTGCGGCTCGCTTTTTCAGAACGGCTGCCTCCTGTGGCGAATCAGGGAGCGTGCCGTCTGAGAGGTACGCCCGGATGCCATCCATCCAGGTGGAGCTTCGGTCTAGGACTCCAATGGGATCTTCAAAGATGCTTCTTTTTTCAAGTACTTCCCAGAAGACTGACCGAGGCGTATCATGGCAGGCGGAAGATGCAAGCTTTGATAGCGCATCCGCCTGGTTATTATCAGACCTGGGCACTTGATTCAGCCGGAACTCCTCAAGTGACTCAGCCTCTTCTTTGACCGCCTGAAGATATTTGATCATAGCCGGGTGAGTTGCCTCATATGTTCCCTGATATTGGCTAACGACCAACTGCGAATTTGAGTAGGCGTCAATTTTTGTTGCCCCAGCCGCCTTACACATACGGATTCCGGCTAGCAGGGCTTCGTATTCCGCCTCATTGTTTGAAGCCTGAAAATTGAACCGTAGTGCATACTCATATCTGTCCCCTTCAGGAGACTCATAAATTACGCCTGCACCACAGCCGTTCTTCGTAGAACTCCCGTCTACATACACTTTCCAAACCAGATCAAGATTATCCGGAGCCACCGGACGGGTCATTTCCACAATGAAGTCGGCAAACGCCTGACCTTTCACTGCCTTTCTTGGTTCGTAAGTGATTTCAAGACTTTGCATTTCAATAGCCCATTTCAACATTCTGCCGGATGAGTCCAAGGTAGACATTGGCCGCTTGAGTGGCTGGTCGGTGTAAATCACCACCGGATGAGCCAGAAAGTAAGGCTTCAATTTTTTGAATGCCATGTACAGAGCAAGGCCAAACTTCTCAACCATGGGGTACCGGAGTTTAGCATTTTTAAGAACATGGCTAATGAAGTAAACCGGGAGCTGGACGCCGTCTCGCTCAGCAAGGAGAACGGCACTGAGAGCATGATCTGAGACGGCCAAATACATATACAACGCCTCCCTAGGTAGAGGACTGACCAACCTAGGCAGAGAGTGCAGATGCTCTTTTAGCTTCTGGAATGCCGTTTCAGTATCGTCTCCCCATTCAAACCTGGTCTTCTTCCTGATTGCTTGGAAGAAGTAAAGGCATTTGTCACCTGACCGGCTGAGGAACCTCCCCAAGGCGGTCAGGCAACCAGTCAGCCTCTGGACTTCCTTGACAGAACGGGGTGACTTCATGTTAATCACCGCCTGTATCTTTTCGGGGTTAGCCTCTATTCCCCTTTGATCAATCAGGAATCCGAGAAACTTCCCAGACTCAACACCAAAGACGCATTTCTTAGGGTTTAACATGACCTTATGCCGCCTGAGGGTGGTGAATGTTTCTCGGAGATCAGCAAGGTGATCCGCCTGTTGCTTGGATTTGACTATCATGTCATCAATGTACGCCTCCACATTCCTCCCAAGTTGATTGATGAAGACCGTATTAATCATCCGTTGGAAGGTGGCAGGCGCATTCTTCAAGCCAAACGGCATCACAGTATAACAGAATAACCCCAAATCAGTGACGAAGGCCGTCTTCTCTTGATCTTTTTTCCAGAGGGGTATCTGATGGAAGCCGGAGTAGGCATCCATGAAGCTCATCAAGGCGTGACCGGCTGTAGATTCGACCAGACTGTCGATCTTTGGAAGCGGGTAACTGTCCTTTGGACACGCCTTGTTGAGGTCTGTGTAATCAACACACATGCGCCAGGTCCCGTTCGGTTTCTTAACAAGGACCACGTTGGCCACCCAGTCGGGGAAATTGCAGGGCCGAATGAACCTGGCGTCTAGCAGCTTTTTGACTTCGGCAGCTGCCGCCTGACTTCTTTCCTCGCCATGGTTTCTTTTCTTTTGCCGGATGGGCTTCTTTTTGGGATCCACGGCGAGCTTGTGGACAGCGAGATCCGGACTGACGCCTGGCATCACTTCCACTTCAAAGGAAAAGATGTCTTTGAATTCTTTCAGCAGAAGGTGCAAGTCTGCACCCAGAGCAGCATTAGCAGCCGTCCCAACCTTTACCGTCCGCTCTGGACGGCTGTCGTCCAGAACGAGATCAATGTGTTCTCCAGCCGGTTGGGGACGGAGCTCGTCTGACCGTTCACCGGCCAGTGATTGCTATTTTTTCTCTTTTTTCACCTCCACCAGCAGAGGCGCTTTTCTCTTCTTACCAACGGCTGGTGGGGCAGGGTTGGCATCCTTGACTGCGTCAAGGTCTATTGGTTCCTTCCCTTGGCCGTCTAAGGCCACAGTATCTTTAACGGCTGAGAGGTAACATTCCCGAGCCGTCTTCTGATCCCCGTTCAGGGAACCAACAGAGCCATCATCCCGCTCATACTTGACAAGCATGAGAGACGGGATGATCACCGCCTTGGTTTCGTTGAGGGTTGGCCTACCAAGGATGATATTGTAGGCGGTCAACTCCTCCACGACCAAGAACCTGACGACGACATGCCGTCCCTGGCCTTTTTCTCTCAGCCGGACGGGCAAATCAATTCTGCCGGCTGGGTAGACCATCCCACCCCCAAAACCAACCAAGGGGTGGGTGACCGGATGCATGCTGCTGGAGTTGTACTTCAGCTTCTGCAAACACCGGAGGCTGATGATGTCCGACGAGCTGCCGGTGTCAATAAGGATCCGCCCAACCAGCTGGTTGGCAACCTTACATTCAATGACGACCGGGTCGTCATGCGGACGGCGGACGCTGCCCCTGTCCTTCTCAGTTATGAGGATGTCTGGGAAGGTGGAGGAGGCAGACGCCTGCTCATCATCATCCTTGTCCATCTTTCGAAGATGGCTCTTGGTGCCCCGGATGGTAGGGCCACCACATGAAAATCCGCCTGCTATAGTGTAGACCGGATCCTTATCTGTATCCGAACTACTAGCCGGCTGGGTAGCCTTGGAGGACTGACCCTTGCTCTTCTTCTTTGCCCCGGCTGGGGACTTAGAGATGTAGGACTTTAGAAGCCCTTTGTCAGCCAGACGGTCCAACGTCCGCTGCAAACTGAAGCAGTCGTTGGTGTCATGGCCAACCTCCTCATGGAACTGGCAATATTTATTTTTGTTCCGTGACTGGACGGAACTCTTCATTGGATTCGGCTTCTCAATGGACAGCCGGTCCTTTACCTCCATGAGGATGGAGTTGCAGTCTTTGTTAAACTCATACTTGGGGACGTATGGTTTAAACTCTTTCTTCTTCTTCTGGGACGGCTGCTCAGAATCGCTGACCGCCCAGACTTGTTTTCTTTTTCCGCTCTTTTCTTTTTTATTACCCGGCTGAGCTGGCCGGCTGTCTCTCTGTTTGTCAGACTTCTTGGAGTCTGACTGGCTACTAGGCGTGCAGAGGTCGGTAGCCTGTATATAGCTTTCCGCCTCCCTCAGGGCCGCCTGCAGCGTAAATGCCCCTTTTCTGACAAGGTCGAACTTAAAAGCCGACCCGTCTCTCAGACCTTTGAAAAAGTCTGTGAATGCTACCTCGTCAGACAGCCCCTGGATCTGTATTCTAACCAGGTTGAACCGCCTGACATAGGCGCGTAGCCCTTCTCTCTCACCCTGCCTAACGGTGCTCAAATCAAGGCTCGTTTTCTTGGCAGGGATGTTCATTGAGAAGTTGGTAGCAAACAAGAAGGCTAGCCTCTTGAAGCTATCAATAGAACCGGCTGGCAAGTTGCCAAACCACTGCTGGGCAATGCCCTTTAGTGTAGCCGGGAAACAACGACACCAGGTGGCATCGTCCCACCCCTGTAAGCACATGAGGTTGGTATATGCCATCAGGTGGTCTTCTGGGTTGGTGGTACCATCATAGGTGCCCACCAACACATTCTTAACCTTGGTCGGCTGAGCCGCCTCGGTTATATTGGCTGCAAAGGCAGACGGTTGTTCGCCTAGCCTCATTAGCCGAAGCTGCCAGTCCAGAGGCTGGGCAGGAATATATGCCGCCTGACCTCCAAAAGGAGGTGGCTGCATGAACTGGAGGCCATATTGCCCATACTGCGCCTGAGGTGCGTATGGCATGCACCCTATCATCAGCTGAGGTTCGGTGTTGACGGTTTTACCGCCTGTCCGACTCTCATGCAAGGACATAGAGTTCCTTGCAGAAGCTTGCTTGAAGCTTTCTGGAAAGCTCGAGGTAGAAGCTGACTCAGACTGCTGCTGCCTCCTTCGATTGATGACTTGTCGTGCATCGAAGGTAGACGCATTTTGTGCCTCCGGCTGGGGTCGCCGGGGCATCAGAATCTTAGACCAGTCAAGTGTTGCAGCTGCCTTCTCCTTTGGATGAGGAGTTGGCTGCCTGTCCTTGACCGGCTTCTTCTTCTTCCCAGAATTGGGAGTCTTTTTAGCCGGCTGACTCTTGCTAGAGCCTGCCTTGTTTTTGTTGATCATTGCCTTGATTTCACCTTTGAAAGAGGTCATGAATCTCATGAGCTCATCTCGGGTGACTTGGGCTTGACCTTTGGCCTTCTGGGTTTCCCCTTCTGGCCTTCCAGGTGGGCGCCTGCTTGGGCCCGCCTGGTCTTCATTTCGCTCCAGTTGATCCCTGGAACGAATAGATTTAGAGATGAGAGAACCATCCCTAGAGATGTAAGTCTCAACATCATTGTCTTCTTCCTCATCCTCCTCTTCAGTGAATACCTCTGGCTGAGGCTGAGGTGGAGGCTGGGGGATTTCGGACCCGACCGGCTGAATAACCGGTTGCAAGTCATCCAAGTTACCCGCCTGGGTACCCGGACGCAGAGAGGTAGAATTGAGAATTGGTACAGAGTTTTGAACCATCTTGAGGTACTCTCCCCACAGACGGCGCCAAATGTTTTGGGGTTTTTTGTCCCTCGGGAGAGTTACAACTCGAAGACTGGTCCTGCTTGCTCTGTACCTGCAAAATCAACGGAGACACCAGTTGGGTGGTGCTTCGCCTCCAACGCTCAAGTTAGTAACTTGAAGGAGAGTAAAAGGTGCGGAAATTAAGGTGGGGATCTGCTTGGATTCCAAGCTCGGTTGTCTCTATCAAAGGGACAGTTTGTAATGAATGAATGAACCTTGTATCAAAAAGGACCTGCCCTCCAAAAGAGGGGAATCTCCCTATTTATAGGGTCCTTGGGAATTCTGCCTCTGATTAGGGTACCGAACCCTAATCATTGGTGGGCTGCGCCGTTTTACGGCTTTCTCGGGATTTGGGCCTGAAGGCCGACATTTTCCCCAAATATCTGGGATGACACGTGTCGGGCAGGGATAGGTCCACTTTGGACCATCCTGGGGTTGACACGTGTCGCCCTCTGATTGGGCCACTTGGCGGGGTAAAATTACCCTAAACACTAATTAAGTCAAATGAAAGTCAAACACATTCAACAAAGCTAATTGAGTCAAAAGAAAGTCAAACACATTCAAACAAAGCTTTTTGAATCAAATGAAAGTCAAATGCATTCAACAAAGCTAATTGAGTCAAATGAAAGTCATACACTTTCAACAAAGCTAATTGAGTCAAATGAAAGTCAAACACATTCAAACAAAGCTTTTTGAATCAAATGAAAGTCAAATGCATTCAACAAAGCTAATTGAGTCAAATGAAAGTCAAACACTTTCAACAAAGCGTTTAGAATTAAATGAAAGTTAAATACATTAAATCAAAGCTTTTTGAATCAAATGAAAGTCAATTGCATTCCACAATGCTAATTACGTAAAATGAAAGTCAAACACATTCAACAAAGCTAATAGAGTCAAAAGAAAGTCAAACACATTCAAACAAAGCTTTTTGAATCAAATGAAAGTCAAATGCATTCAACAAAGCTAATTGAGTCAAATGAAAGTTAAACACTTTCAGCAAAGCTAATTGAGTCAAATGAAAGTCAAACACATTCAAACAAAGATTTTTGATTCAAATGAAAGTCAAATGCATTCAGCAAAGCTAATTGAGTCAAATGAAAGTTAAACAATTTCAACAAAGCTTTTAGAATCAAATGAAAGACAAACACATTCAAACAAAGCTTTTTGAATCAAACGAAAGTCAAATGATTTCAACAATGCTAATTGAGTCAAATAAAAATCAAACACTTTCATCAAAGCTTTTAGAATCAAATGAAAGTCAAATACATTCAAACAAAGCTTTTTGAATCAAATGGAAGTCAATTGCATTCCACAATGCTAATTGAGTCAAATGAAAGACAAACACATTCAAACAAAGCTTTTTGAATCAAATGAAAGTCAAATGCATTCAACAAAGCCAATTGAGTCAAATGAAATTCAAACACATTCAAATGAAGCTTCTTGATTCAAATGAAAGTCAAATGCATTCAACAAAGCTAATTGAGTCAAATGTAAGTCAAACACTTTCAACAAAGCTAATTGAGTCAAATGAAAGTCAAACACATTCAAACAAAGCTTTTTGAATCAAATGAAAGTCAAATGCATTCAACAAAGCTAATTGAGTCAAATGAAAGTCAAACACTTTAAACAAAGCGCTTAGAATGAAATGAAAGTCAAATATATTCAATCAAAGCTTTTTGAATCAAATGAAAGTCAATTGCATTCCACAATGCTAATTGAGTTAAATGAAAGTCAAACTCATTCAACAAAGCTAATTGAGTCAAAAGAAAGTCAAACACATTCAAACAAAGCTTTTTGAATCAAATGAAAGTAAAATGCATTCAACAAAGCTAATTGAGTCAAACGAAAGTCAAACACTTTCAACATAGCTAATTGAGTCAAATGAAAGTCAAACACATTCAAACAAAGCTTTTTGATTCAAATGAAAGTCAAATGCATTCAACAAAGCTAATTGAGTCAAATGAAAGTCAAACACTTTCAACAAAGCTTTTAGAATCAAATGAAAGTCAAACACATTCAAACAAAGCTTTTTGAATCAAATGAAAATCAAATGAATTCAACAAAGCTAATTGAGTCAAATGAAAGTAAACACTTTCATCAAAGCTTTTAGAATCAAATGATAGTCAAATACATTCAAACAAAGCTTTTTGAATCAAATTAAAGTCAATTGCATTTCACAATGCTAATTGAGTCAAATGAAAGTCAAACACATTCAACGAAGCTAATTGAGTCAAATGAAAGTCAAACACATTCAAACAAAGCTTTTTGAATCAAATGAAAGTCAAATGCATTCAACAAAGCCAATTGAGTCAAATGAAAGTCAAACACATTCAAACATAGCTTCTTGATTCAAATGAAAGTCAAATGCATTCAACAAAGCTAATTGAGTCAAATGAAAGTCAAACACTTTCAACAAAGCTTTTAGAATCAAATAAAAGTAACACACATTCAAACAAAGCTTTTTAAATCAAATGAATGTCAAATGCATTCAACAAAGCGAATTGAGTCAAATGAAAGTCAAACAAATTCAACAAAGCTAATTGAGTTAAAAGAAAGTCAAACACATTCAAACAAAGCTTTTTGAATCAAATGAAAGTCAAATGCATTCAACAAAGCCAATTGAGTCAAATGAAAGTCAAACACATTCAAATAAAGCTTCTTTATTCAAATGAAAGTCAAATGCATTCAACAATGCTAATTGAGTCAAATGAAAATCAAACACTTTCAACAAAGATTTTAGAATCAAATGAAAGTAAATACATTCAAACAAAGCATTTTGAATCAAATGAATGTCAAATGCATTCAACAAAGCTAATTGAGTCAAATGAAAGTCAAACACATTCAACAAAGCTAATTGAGTTAAAAGAAAGTCAAACACATTCAAACAAAGCTTTTCGAATTAAATGAAAGTCAAATGCATTCAACAAAGCCAATTGAGTCAAATGAAATTCAAACACATTCAAATAAAGCTTCTTGATTCAAATAAAAGTCAAATGCATTCAACAAAGCTAATTGAGTCAAATGAAAGTCATACACTTTCAACAAAGCTAATTGAGTCAAATGAAAGTCAAACACATTCAAACAAAGCTTTTTGAATCAAATGAAAGTCAAATGCATTCAACAAATCCAATTGAGTCAAATGAAAGTCAAACACTTTCAACAAAGCGTTTAGAATCAAATGAAAGTCAAATACATTCAATCAAAGCTTTTTCAATCAAATGAAAGTCAATTGCATTCCACAATGCTAATTAAGTCAAATGAAAGTCAAACACATTCAAAAAAGCTAATTGAGTCAAAAGAAAGTCAAACACATTCAGAAAAAGCTTTTTAAATCAAATGAAAGTCAAATGCATTCAACAAAGCTAATTAAGTCAAACGAAAGTCAAACACTTTCAACAAAGCTAATTGAGTCAAATGAAAGTCAAACACATTCAAACAAAGCTTTTTGATTCAAATGAAAGTCAAATGCATTTAACAAAGCTAATTGAGTCAAATGAAAGTCAACCACTTTCAATAAAGTTTTTAGAATCAAATGAAAGTCAAACACATTCAAACAAAGCTTTTTGAATCAAATGAAAGTCAAATGCATTCAACAAAGCTAATTGAGTCAAATGAAAGTGAAACACTTTCGTCAAAGCTTTTAGAATCAAATTAAAGTCAAATATATTAAAACAAAGCTTTTTGAATCAAATAAAAGTCAATTGCATTCCACAATGCTAATTGAGTCAAATGAAGGTCAAACACATTCAACGAAGCTAATTGAGTCAAATGAAAGTCAAACACATTCAAACAAAGCTTTTTGAATCAAATGAAAGTCAAACACATTCAACAAGTCCAATTGAGTCAAATGAAAGTCAAACACATTCAAACAAAGCTTCTTGATTCAAATGAAAGTCAAATGCATTCAAAAAAACTAATTGAGTCAAATGAAAGTCAAACACTTTCAACAAAGCGTTTAGAATCAAATGAAAGTCAAATACATTCAATCAAAGCTTTTTGAATCAAATGAAAGTCAATTGCATTCAACAAAGCTAATTGAGTCAAATGAAAGTCAAACACTTTCAACAAAGCTTTTAGAATCAAATGAAAGTCAAACACATTCAAACAAGGCTTTCTGAATCAAATGAAAATCAAATGAATTCAACAAAGCTAATTAAGTCAAATGAAAGTCAAACACTTTCATCAAAACTTTTAGAATCAAATGAAAGTCAAACACAATCAAACAAAGCTTTTTGATTCAAATGAAAGTCAAATGCATTCAACAAAGCTAATTGAGTCAAATGAAAGTCAAACACTTTCAACAAAGCTTTTAGAATCAAATGAAAGTCAAACACATTCAAACAAGGCTTTTTGAATCAAATGAAAATCAAATGAATTCAACAAAGCTAATTGAGTCAAATGAAAGTCAAACACTTTCATCAAAACTTTTAGAATCAAATGAAAGTCAAATACATTCAAACAAAGCTTTTTGAATCAAATGAAAGTCAATTGCATTCCACAAAGCTAATTGATTCAAATGAAAGTCAAACACATTAAACGAAGCTAATTGAGTCAAATGAAAGTCAAACACATTCAAACAAAGCTTTTTGAATCAAATGAAAGTCAAATGTATTCAACAAAGCCAATTGAGTCAAATGAAAGTCAAACACATTCAAACAAAGCTTCTTGATTCAAATGAAAGTCAAATGCATTCAACAAAGCTAATTGAGTCAAATGAAAGTCAAACACTTTCAACAAAGCTTTTAGAATCAAATGAAAGTCAAACACATTCAAACAAAGCTTTTTGAATCAAATGAATGTCTAATGCATTCAACAAAGCTAAATAAGTCAAATAAACGTCAAACACATTCAACAAAGCTAATTGAGTCAAAAGAAAGTCAAACACATTCAAACAAAGCATTTTGAATCAAATGAAAGTCAAATGCATTAAACAAAGCCAATTGAGTCAAATGAAAGTCAAACACATTCAAACAAAGCTTATTGATTCAAATGAAATTCAAATGCATTTAACAAAGCTAATTGAGTCAAATGAAAGTCAAACACTTTCAATAAAATCATTTTGAATCAAATGAAAGTCAAATAAATTCAATCAAAGCTTTTTGAATCAAATGAAGGTCAATTGCATTCCACAATGCTAATTAAGTCAAATGAAAGTCAAACACATACAACAAAGGTAATTGAGTCAAAAGAAAGTCAAACACATTCAAACAAATATTTTTGAATCAAATGAAAGTCAAATGCATTCAACAAAGCTAATTGAGTCAAATGAAAGTCAAACACTTTCAACAAAGCTAATTGAGTCAAATGAAAGTCAAACACATTCAAACAAAGCTTTTTGAATCAAATGAAAGTCAAATGCATTCAACAAAGCTAATTGAGTCAAATGAAAGTCAAACACTTTCAACAAAACGTTTAGAATTAAATGAAAGTCAAATACATTCAATCAAAGCTTTTTGAATCAAATGAAAGTCAAACACATTTACATTCAGCTAGTGAGAGAAAGTTAGAGAGAGAAGCTCTGGATTTACAATCTGGTTTCCATGGTTGTTTGAGGTGAAGCTGGTTTTCTCACGCATCTCCGACCATCATGGCTAAGAAGAAGAAACAAGCTACTCCACTCCCTCGTTCCCCTGCTTTTGGATCTCTCACTCCCTCTGACCTTCGATTGCAGAATCTGAACCCCGGTTCTATTCCAGAGGTTGAAGATGAAACTGAGTTCGTTTCTCCGCCAGCTCATCTTGTTCATCCGTCAGGAGGTAAGGTTACTAGAGCTGAGTTGAAGATTGTAGAGGATTCATTTGCTGCTGTTCAGGTGCAGGAAATCAATGGAACAGTACCTAGGGTTTCCCCGGTTACTGTTCCATTGGATAAATCTCTGAGTAGTAACTCAATTGCTCCAATTCCGGTTGGGTCGGGGGCTGAGGATTGTCCTGAACCACCTGAAGTAGAGAAACAAGCGCCTAATCCTGAGAAATGGGCAAACCTATTTCGGGGCAAACTGGCTTCTAAGGGTGCTGCTCTTTCCTTTGTTGCTCCTATGCTTAAGGATGGGAAATCTGTTGCTCAAATCCAGGCTAGAGATCTTCAGGAAGGTAATTCTAAGTGGTGCAATGCTATTATCTTTTATGTTGTTGGATTTTACCCTACAATTGCTGCTGTTCATAAATATATTGCTCAGACCTGGAGTAGTTTTGCTAAACCTGAGATTTTTTGGCATGATGATGGCTATTTTATAATTAATTTGACTTCATCTGCTGAGAAGGATGTTGTGTTAAGCTCTGGCCCTCATATGTTCAATAACAAACCTGCTATTGTTAAACCTTGGAGTGATAAGTTTAATTTTCAAGCTGAAATCCTCAGAACTGTTCCTCTGTGGGTAAGGTTACCAAACTTGCCTTTAAACTGCTGGAGTCCTGATACTTTAAGCAGAATTGGTAGCTTAATTGGGGTGCCTTTGTTTGCTGATGAATGTACAACTAGACAACTGAGAGTATCCTTTGCTAGAATGCTCATTGAAGTTGATATAACTAGGCCCTTACCCACTACTGTTACTGTTGAGAGTCCTATGGGAGAAGTGCTTGAGCTAAAAGTGATATTTGAGTGGGCTCCCCCTTTTTGTAAGAAGTGTGATAGGGTTGGACATGACTGTAATGCTATTAAACCAAAGGCTAAGCCTAAGACTCAGCAAGATCCTCAGCAAGTCAAAGCTCAACCAAAGAAAGTGTGGGTTCAGAGGCAACCTGTTGTAGCTCCTGCAGCTGCTGGTGATGAACAGGATCAGGATAAGAGTTCTGATCCCCAGCCTATGATTACTCCTGCTCATACCTCTCTTGCTACTTATTCTGATTCTGATTGGAGGGTGGTAAGCAAAAGGGTTAGATCTCATACTGGTGGTGTTAATCTGAATATCCCAAGAACTAATAATGCTTATTCTGCACTTCTAGAAGATGAAATTGTTGGAATAAATCCTATTGGGGGTGATGGTAATCCCTCTCTGGTTAAATGATTGTGGTTTCATGGAATATCAGAGGTCTTAATGACCCTGATAAGGTGCCTGCTGTTAGGCAGCATCTAAAGAATCATAATGTGGATGTTATTGCTATCTTGGAAACTAAAGTTAAAATTCATAACCAAAATTCTATTCAGAAGAAATTTGGTAGATTTTGGTCTTGGCATTGTAACTATAATCATTCCATGAAAGGAAGAATTTGGGTTGGATGGAAAGCTGATAAGGTTAATGTTGATATTCTTGCTGATCATGAACAATTTGTTCATGTTCAGATTAGTTCTAAAGAGTTGCATCATACTCTGCTATGTACTTTTGTGTATGGGCTGCATTCTGTTCATGATAGGAAACCTTTGTGGCTTGGCTTGCAGTCTATTGGGATGTCTCATGTTCCATGGATTTGTATGGGTGATTTTAATTCTGTCCTCTCTTCTGAAGATAGATACAATGGCAATCCTGTGACTGATGCTGAAGTGAAGGACTTTAAGGACTGTATGGATTTAATGGAGTTCACTGAGATTAAGAGTAAAGGCTCTTTTTATTCTTGGTCTAATAAGGGTGAAGGTGTTAATAGAACTGCTTCTAGAATTGATAGGGGAATTGTTAATGAAGCTTGGATCAATGATTTTGGTCAAACTGAAGTCATTAATCTCCCTCCTTCCCTCTCTGATCATTGTCCTCTCTTGGTTGATATTTTTATTGCTGAACCAGGGAAGGGTAGGCCTTTCAGGTTTCTTAACTGCATTGCTGATGATAAAGATTTTCAGAAGATTGTCAGAGACTCTTGGGATTCTTGTGGGCAACTTGACTCCCCAATGTTAACTGTCTGGAATAAATTAAAGGCTGTCAAACTTGGGTTGAAGTCTTTGAACATCAGACATTTTGCTAATGTCACTGGTTATTTGGAACAAGCTTATAGGGATCTTGGTGATATCCAAATTCAGTTGGCTGGAGATTGGACTAATATTCAGTTTCAGGCTCTTGAGAAAACTGCTATTGATAAGGTGAAGCATTGGATTCATGTCCAAAGTAGTATTTACAGGCAGAAATCTAGAATTGACTGGATTAAGCTTGGAGATGCTGGCTCTCATTTCTTTTTCTCTATGATGAAGCAGAGGCAGAATAAGAATAGAATTGACTCTATTTATAACAGTCAAGGGGTTCTGCTTAGGGATCCTGGTCTCATTACTGCTGAAATCCTTGACTTTTATAAAAATCTCCTAGGTTCTGCTGTTTCTTCTCTCCCTGGGGTTGATTTAGCTGTAATGAGAAGTGGCCCTCAGCTTGATCAAGGTGCTAAGGACCATCTGCTAGCTGATGTTTCTGTCAGTGAAATTGATCTTGCTCTTAAGAGTATTGGTAATGATAAAGCTCCTGGAATTGATGGTTTCAATGCTGTCTTTTTCAAGCATTCTTGGGACATTGTTAAAACTGATATTTATGCTGCTGTTTTGGGGTTCTTTTCTAATGGTAAGATGGCTAGGCAATGGAATTGTACTACCATTACTCTTGTCCCTAAAGTTGCCAATCCCTCTTATGCAAAGGAGTATAGACCTATTGCTTGCTGTACTTTGGTTTATAAGATCATATCTAAAATTATTACAGCCAGGCTTTCAAAGGTCATTGGTGATGTTGTTAGTGATGCTCAGGCTGGCTTTATTCCTGGCAAACATATTGGTGATCATATTCTTCTTACTACTGAGCTTATCAAAGGCTATTCTCATAAATTCATTACCCCTAGATGTTTACTTAAGATTGACCTTAGGAAAGCCTATGATTCTGTTGAGTGGAGTTTCTTGGAAGTTATCCTTGCTGAATTAGGGTTCCCTAACAGATTTGTTTCTTGGATTATGGGTTGTGTTACAACTGTTTCTTATTCAATTCTGATTAATGGGTATTCTTCTCCCCCTTTTTCTGCTAAAAAAGGTCTGAGACAAGGTGATCCTATGTCCCCTTTTCTCTTTGCTATTTGTATGGAGTATTTGTCAAGATGCTTAAAAGTGATGACTTTGAATCCTGATTTTAATTTCCATCCAAGGTGTGCAAAATTGGAGATTACTCATCTGATGTTTGCAGATGACTTGCTTCTTTTCTCCAGAGCTGATCTTGTCTCTATTCAGCTGATCTTTCAAGCTTTTCAGAAGTTCTCTAGTGCTTCTGGATTGGCTGCTAATCTGGATAAGAGTGATGTGTATTTTGGGGGGATAAGTGAGCAGGTTCAAGCTGATCTTCAGTCTGTTCTGGGGGTTGCTAGGGGCTCTTTACCTTTTAGATATCTGGGGGTGGCCCTTTCTTCTAAAAAGCTTACTATTGCTTAATGTAAGCCTTTAGTTGAGAGGGTTACTGCTAGGATTGAAGGGTGGGCAGCCAGGCACCTTTCTTATGCTGGTAGGCTTCAGCTGATAAAAAGTGTGCTCTTTGGTATTCAAGCTTATTGGTCTCAGATTTTTATTTTACCAAAAAAGATTTTGAGAGAAATGGAATCAAGGTTCAGATGTTTTCTTTGGACTGGGAAGTCTAATCCTAGTAAGAAAGCTCTGGTCTCTTGGAAATTTTTATGTTTACCTAAGACTTGTGGAGGTTGGAACCTTACCTCTCTTGAAGACTGGAATAAAGCAGCAATCACCAAAGTCCTTTGGGATATTGCTCACAAATCAGATAACCTATGGGTAAAATGGGTTCACATTTATTACTTCAGTCACAAAGATTTTTGGGTGTCTCCTGTTCCTAAGAAATGTTCTTGGATGTTAAGGAAGATCATGAACTGCAGAGCTTTGGTGGATAATGTTGGGGGTTGGTCTGGCATTACAGTTAATGGTAAATGAGCATTAGACAGCTCTACACTCAGATTAGACCTCAAGTTGTGAAAGTGCCTTGGAAAAGGGTAATATGCAATAATAGAGCATCTCCTAAGAGTGTGTTTGTCACTTGGCTGGCTTTGTGGAACAGGCTTGTTACTAAAGATAGACTTGCTTCTTGGAGTATAGCTTGTGATCCTCTGTGTTTTTTCTGCTCTAATGCTGCAGAAAGTGTTTCTCATTTGTTCTTTATTTGCTCTTATTCTGCCAGTATTTGGAACAGGATTCTGCAGCTCCTGGGTTTTCCCAGAATTGGGCAGAACTTTGATTCTGAAGTCCAATGGGTGATGCAGCAAAGTAGAAGAGCCAATGCTAAAGGAAGATTGCTGCTTATGTGTTTTGCAGAGACTATTCACTGCATCTGGATACAGAGAAATACCTTGATGTTCACTGGAGATTACAAGCCTGCAGATACTGCTATCAGGGATATTATCTTTACTGTTGCTTGTAGATGTATTGATTCTGATAGGAAATATTTGTACTGTTAGTGTTTGTTTGCTGTGTGTGTTGTTTTCTGTTCCTGTTTTTGTCTGTTCCTGGTTTTCAGAGCCCTTCCTAGAAGGTAGCTGGGAACCTGAGTTCAGTTTGTTCTAGGCTCTTTCTAGAACCCTTCCTAGAAGGTGGCTAGGATAAGCCTAGAACTGGTTTGTTTTGGGGTTAGCCTGTTTCAGGTTTTGTGGTGCTCTGGTGGTAGTTATAACTTAGCTCTTGTAAGTTGTAACTTTCTCTCTTTGGTAATAAAATTCCTATTTACCAAAAAAAAAAAAAAAAGCTTTTTGAATCAAATGAAAGTCAATTGCATTCCACAATGCTAATTAAGTAAAATGAAAGTCAAACACATTCAACAAAGCTAATAGGGTCAAAAGAAAGTCAAACACATTCAAACAAAGCTTTTTGAATCAAATGAAAGTCAAATGCATTCAACAAAGCTAATTGAGTCAAATGAAAGTCAAACACTTTCAGCATAGCTAATTGAGTCAAATGAAAGTCAAACACATTCAAAAAAAGCTTTTTGATTCAAATGAAAGTCAAATGCATTCAGCAAAGCTAATTGAGTCAAATGAAAGTCAAATGCATTCAACAAAGCCAATTGAGTCAAATGAAAGTCAAACACATTCAAACAAAGCTTCTTTATTCAAATGAAAGTCAAATGCATTCAACAAAGCTAATTGAGTCAAATGAAAGTCAAACACTTTCAACAAAGCAAATTGAGTCAAATGAAAGTCAAACACATTCAAACAAATCTTTTGGAATCAAATGTAAGTCAAATGTATTCAACAAAGCTAATTGAGTCAAATGAAAGTCAAACACTTTCAACAAAGCGTTTAGAATTAAATGAAAGTCAAATACATTCAATCAAAGCTTTTTAAATCAAATGAAAGTCAATTGCATTCCACAATGCTAATTAAGTAAAATGAAAGTCAAACACATTCAACAAAGCTAATAGAGTCAAAAGAAAGTCAAACACATTCAAACAAAGCTTTTTGAATCAAATGAAAGTCAAATGCATTCAACAAAGCTAATTGAGTCAAATGAAAGTCAAACACTTTCAACATAGCTAATTGAGTTAAATGAAAGTCAAACACATTCAAACAAAGCTTTTTGATTCAAATGAAAGTCAAATGCATTCAAAAAAGCTAAGTGAGTCAAATGAAAGTCAAACACTTTCAACAAAGCTTTTAGAATCAAATGAAAGTCAAACACATTCAAACAAAGCTTTTTGAAATGAATTCAACAAAGCTAATTGAGTCAAATGAAAGTCAAACACTTTCATCAAAGCTTTTAGAATCAAATGAAAGTCAAATACATTCAAACAAAGCTTTTTGAATTAAATTAAAGTCAATTGCATTCCACAATGCTAATTGAGTCAAATGATAGTCAAACACATTCAACGAAGCTAATTGAGTCAAATGAAAGTCAAACACATTCAAACAAATCTTTTTGAATCAAATGAAAGTCAAATGCATTCAACAAAGCCATTTGAGTCAAATGAAAGTCAAACACAATCAAACATAGCTTCTTGAATCAAATGAAAGTCAATTGCATTCCACAATGCTAATTAAGTAAAATGAAAGTCAAACACATTCAACAAAGCTAATAGAGTCAAAAGAAAGTCAAACACATTCAAACAAAGCTTTTTGAATCAAATGAAAGTCAAATGCATTCAACAAAGCTAATTGAGTCAAATGAAAGTCAAACACTTTTTTGGTTTGGCCTTGGGTCATTTGGTGTTTTTGGGTGTTACACCTTAGCTTTATTGTAAGTTGTAATTTTCTCTTTGGTAATAAAATCTTTATTTACCAAAAAAAAAAAAAAAAAAAAAAAAAAAAAGTCCAACACTTTCAACATAGCTAATTGAGTTAAATGAAAGTCAAACACATTCAAACAAAGCTTTTTGATTCAAATGAAAGTCAAATGCATTCAACAAAGCTAATTGAGTCAAATGAAAGTCAAACACTTTCAACAAAGCTTTTAGAATCAAATGAAAGTCAAACACATTCAAACAAAGCTTTTTGAAATGAATTCAACAAAGCTAATTGAGTTAAATGAAAGTCAAACACTTTCAACAAAGCTTTTAGAATCAAATAAAAGTAAAACACATTCAAACAAAGCTTTTTGACTCAAATGAATGTCAAATGCATTCAACAAAGCTGATTGAGTCAAATGAAAGTCAAACACATTCAAATAAAGCTTCTTTATTCAAATGAAAGTCAAATGCATTCAACAATGCTAATTGAGTCAAATGAAAGTCAAACTCTTTCAACAAAGCTAATTGAGTCAAATGAAAGTCAAACACTTTCAACAAAGCTTTTAGAATCTAATGAAAGTAAAACACATTCAAACAAAACTTTTTGAATCAAATGAATGTCAAATGCATTCAACAAAGCTAATTGAGTCAAATGAAAGTCAAACACATTCAACAAAGCTAATTGAGTTAAAAGAAAGTCAAAAACACATTCAAACAAAGCTTTTTCAATTAAATGAAAGTCAAATGCATTCAACAAAGCCAATTGAGTCAAATGAAAGTCAAACACATTCAAATAAAGCTTCTTGATTCCAATAAAAGTCAAATGCATTCAACAAAGCTAATTGAGTCATATGAAAGTCATACACTTTCCACAAAGCTAATTGAGTCAAATGAAAGTTGTTTAGGGTATTTTTACCCCGCCATGTGGCCTAATCAGAGGGCGACACGTGTCAGCCCAAGGATGGTCCAAAGTGGACCTATCTCCGCTTGACACGTGTCATCCCAGATATTTGGGAAAATGTCGGCCTTCAGGCCCAAATCCCGAGAAAGCTGTAAAACGGCGCAGCCCACCAATGATTAGGGTTCGATACCCTAATCAGGGGCACAATTCCCAAGGACCCTATAAATAGGGAGATTCCCCTCTTTTGGAGGGCAGGTCCTTTTTGATACAAGGTTCTTTAATACACATTCTGATATACACTGAATACTGTCCCTTTGATAGAGACAACCGAGCTTGGAATCCAAGCAAATCCCCACTTTAATTTCCGCACCTTTTACTCTCCTTCAAGTTACTAACTTGAGCGTTGGAGGCGGAGCACCACCCAACTGGTGTCTCTGTTGATTTTGCAGGAACAGAGCCAGCAGGACCAGTCTTCGAGTTGTAACTCTCCCGAGGGACAAAAAACCCCAAAACATTTGGCGCCGTCTGTGGGGAGAGTACCTCAAGATGGTTCAAAACTCTGTACCGATTCTCAATTCTACCTCTCTACGTCCGGGTACCCAGGCGGGTAACTTGGATGACTTGCAACCGGTTATTCAGCCGGTCGGGTTCGAAATTCCCCAGCCTCCACCTCAGCCTCAGCCAGAGGTATTCACTGAGGAGGAGGATGAGGAAGAAGACAATGATGTTGAGACTTACATCTCTAGGGATGGTTCTCTCATCTCTAAATCTATTCGTTCCAGGGATCAACTGGAGCGAAATGAAGACCAGGCGGGCCCAAGCAGGCGCCCACCTGGAAGGCCAGAAGGGGAAACCCAGAAGTCCAAAGGTCAAGCCCCAGTCACCCGAGATGAGCTTATGAGATTCATGACCTCTTTCAAAGGTGAAATCAAGGCTATGATCAACAAAAACAAGGCAGGCTCTAGCAAGAGTCAGCCGGCTAAAAAGACTCCCAATTCTGGGAAGAAGAAGAAGCGGTCAAGGACAGGCAGCCAACTCCTCATCCAAAGGAGAAGGCAGCCGCAACACTTGACTGGTCTAAGATTCTGATGCCCCGGCGACCCCAGCCGGAGGCCCAAAATGCGTCTACCTTCGATGCACGACAAGTCATCAATCGAAGGAGGCAGCAGCAGTCTGAGTCAGCTTCTACCTCGAGCTTTCCAGACAGCTTCAAGCAAGCTTCTGCAAGGAACTCTATGTCCTTGCATGAGAGTCGGACAGGCGGTAAAACCGTCAACACCGAACCTCAGCTGATGATAGGGTCCATGTCATACGCACCTCAGGCACAGTATGGGCAATATGACCTCCAGTTCATGCAGCCACCTCCTTTTGGAGGTCAGGCGGCATATATTCCTTCCCAGCCTTTGGATTGGCAGCTTCGGCTGATGAGGCTAGGCGAACAGCCGTCTACCTTTGCAGCCAATATAACCGAGGCGGCTCAGCCGGCCAAGGTTAAGAATGTGTTGGTGGGCACCTATGATGGAACCACCAACCCAGAAGACCACCTGATGGCATATACCAACCTCACGTGCTTACAGGGGTGGGACGATGCCACCTGGTGTCGTTGTTTCCCGGCTACACTAAAGGGCATTGCCCAGCAGTGGTTTGGCAACTTGCCAGCCGGTTCTATTGATAGCTTCAAGAGGCTAGCCTTCTTGTTTGCTACCAACTTCTCAATGAACATCCCTGCCAAGAAAACGAGCCTTGATTTGAGCACCGTTAGGCAGGGTGAGAGAGAAGGGCTACGCGCCTATGTCAGGCGGTTCAACCTGGTTAGAATACAGATCTAGGGGCTGTCTGACGAGGTAGCGTTCACAGACTTTTTCAAGGGTCTGAGAGACGGGTCGGCTTTTAAGTTCGACCTTGTCAGAAAAGGGGCATTTACGCTACAGGCGGCCCTGAGGGAGGCGGAAAGCTATATACAGGCTACCGACCTCTGCACGCCTGGTAGCCAGTCAGACTCCAAGAAGTCTGACAAACAGAGAGACAGCCGGCCAGCTCAGCCGGGTAATAAAAAAGAAAAGAGCGGAAAGAGAAAGGAAGTCTAGGCGGTCAGCGATTCTGAGCAGCCGTCCCAGAAGAAGAAGAAAGAGTTTAAACCGTACGTCCCCAAGTACGAGTTTAACAAAGACTGCAACTCCATCCTCATGGAGGTAAAGGACCGGCTGTCCATTGAGAAGCCGAATCCAATGAAGAGTTTCGTCCAGTCACGGAACAAAAATAAATATTGCCAGTTCCATGAGGAGGTTGGCCATGACACCAACGACTGCTTCAGTTTGCAGCGGACGTTGGACCGTCTGGCTGACAAAGGGCTTCTAAAGTCCTACATCTCTAAGTCCCCAGCCGGGGCAAAGAAGAAGAACAAGGGTCAGTCCTCCAAGGCTACCCAGCCGGCTAGTAGTTCAGATACAGATAAGGATCCGGTCTACACTATAGCAGGCGGATTTTCATGTGGTGGCCCTACCATCCGGGGCACCAAGAACCATCTTCAAAAGATGGACAAGGATGATGATGAGCAGGCGTCTGCCTCCTCCACCTTCCCAGACGTCCTCATAACTGAGAAGGACAGGGGCAGCGTCCGCCGTCCGCATGACGACCCGGTCGTCATTGAATGTAAGGTTGCCAACCAGCTGGTTGGACGGATCCTTATTGACACCGGCAGCTCGTCGGACATCATCAGCCTCCGGTGCTTGCAGAAGCTGAAGTACAACTCCAGTAGCATGCATCCGGTCACCCACCCCTTGGTTGGTTTTGGGGGTGGGATGGTCTACCCAGCCGGCAGAATTGATTTGCCCGTCCGGCTGGGAGAAAAAGGCCAGGGACGGCATGTTGTCGTCAGGTTCTTGGTCGTGGAGGAGTTGACCGCCTACAATATCATCCTTGGTAGGCCAACCCTCAACGAAACCAAGGCGGTGATCATCCCGTCTCTCATGCTTGTCAAAGATACTGTGGCCTCAGACGGCCAAGGGAAGGAACCAATAGACCTTGACGCTGTCAAGGATGCCAACCCTGCCCCACCAGCCGTTGGTAAGAAGAGAAAAGCGCCTCTGCTGGTGGAGGTGAAAAAAGAGAAAAAATAGCAATCACTGGCCGGTGAACGGTCAGACGAGCTCCGTCCCCAACCGGCTGGAGAACACATTGATCTCGTTCTGGACGATAGCCGTCCAGAGCGGACGGTGAAGGTTGGGACGGCTGCTAATGCTGCTCTGGGTGCAGACTTGCACCTTCTGCTGAAAGAATTCAAAGACATCTTTGCCTTTGAAGTGGAAGAGATGACAGGCGTTAGCCCGGATCTCGCTGTCCACAAACTCGCCGTGGATCCCAAAAAGAAGCCCATCCGGCAAAAGAAAAGAAACCATGGCGAGGAAAGAAGTCAGGCGGCAGCTGCCGAAGTCAAAAAGATGCTAGACGCCAGGTTCATTCGGCCCTGCAATTTCCCCGACTGGGTGGCCAATGTGGTCCTTGTTAAGAAACCGAATGGGACCTGGCGCATGTGTGTTGATTACACAGACCTCAACAAGGCGTGTCCAAAGGACAGTTACCCGCTTCCAAAGATCGACAGTCTGGTCGACTCTACAGCCGGTCACGCCTTGATGAGCTTCATGGATGCCTACTCCGGCTTCCATCAGATACCCCTCTGGAAAAAAGATCAAGAGAAGACGGCCTTCGTCACTGATTTGGGGTTATTCTGTTATACTGTAATGCCGTTTGGCTTGAAGAATGCGCCTGCCACTTTCCAACGGATGATTAATACGGTCTTCATCAATCAACTTGGGAGGAATGTGGAGGCGTACATTGATGACATGATAGTCAAATCCAAGCAACAGGCGGATCACCTTGCTGATCTCCGAGAAACATTCACCACCCTCAGGCGGCATAAGGTCATGTTAAACCCCAAGAAATGCGTCTTTGGTGTTGAGTCTGGGAAGTTTCTCGGATTCCTGATTGATCAAAGGGGGATAGAGGCTAACCCCGAAAAGATACAGGCGGTGATTGACATGAAGTCACCCCGTTCTGTCAAGGAAGTCCAGAGGCTGACTGGTTGCGTGGCCGCCTTGGGGAGGTTCCTCAGCCGGTCAGGTGACAAATGCCTTTACTTCTTCCAAGCAATCAGGAAGAAGACCAGGTTTGAAAGGGGAGACGATGCTGAGACGGCATTCCAGAAGCTAAAAGAGCATCTGCACTCTCTGCCTAGGTTGGTCAGTCCTCTACCAAGGGAGACGTTGTATATGTATTTGGCCGTCTCAGATCATGCTCTCAGTGCCGTTCTCCTTGCTGAGCGAGACGGCGTCCAGCTCCCGGTTTACTTCATTAGCCATGTTCTTAAAAATGCTGAACTCCGGTACCCCATGGTTGAGAAATTTGGCCTTGCTCTGTACATGGCATTCAAAAAATTGAAGCCTTACTTTCTGGCTCATCCGGTGGTGATTTACACCGACCAGCCACTCAAGCGGCCAATGTCTACCTTGGACTCATCCGGCAGAATGTTGAAATGGGCTATTGAAATGCAAAGTCTTGAAATCACTTACGAACCAAGAAAGGCAGTGAAAGGTCAGGCGTTTGCCGACTTCATTGTGGAAATGACCCGTCCGGTGGCTCCGGATAATCTTGATCTGGTTTGGAAAGTGTATGTAGACGGGAGTTCTACAAAGAACGGCTGTGGTGCAGGCGTAATTTATGAGTCTCCTGAAGGGGACAGATATGAGTATGCACTACGGTTCAATTTTCAGGCCTCAAACAATGAGGCGGAATACGAAGCCCTGCTAGCCGGAATCCGTATGTGTAAGGCGGCAGGGGCAACAAAAATTGACGCCTACTCAGATTCGCAGTTGGTCGTTAGCCAATATCAGGGAACATATGAGGCAACTCACCCGGCTATGATCAAATATCTTCAGGCGGTCAAAGAAGAGGCTGGGTCACTTGAGGAGTTCCGGCTGAATCAAGTGCCCAGGTCTGACAATAACCAGGCGGATGCGCTGTCAAAGCTTGCATCTTCCGCCTGCCATGATACGCCTCGGTCAGTCTTCTGGGAAGTACTTGAAAAAAGAAGCATCTTTGAAGATCCCATTGGAGTCCTAGACCGAAGCTCCACCTGGATGGATGGCATCCGGGCATACCTCTCAGACGGCACGCTCCCTGATTCGCCACAGGAGGCAGCCGTTCTGAAAAAGCGAGCCGCAAGCTTTGAGTTGAGAAATGGAGAACTCTTCAAGGCGGGGTTTCTTAAGCCTCTATTGAAGTGTGTAACCCCAGAGAAGGGGAAGGAAGTTCTCGAAGACTTGCACTCGGGGTTCTGCGCCTCCCACATAGGCGGCAGATCTCTAGCCGTCAGAGCCAGACGGCAATACTTTTGGCCTACTCTAGAGGCAGACGCCAAGGAATTGGTGAGAAAATGTGACAAGTGCCAGAAATTTGGCAAACTTATTCACCGTCCGGCTACTGATCTGACGGCCATCCACAGCCTGCACCAGGCGGTAAGCGTTATATCTTGGTGGCTGTGGATTACTTTACCAAGTGGGTAGAGGCTGAGGCGATAAAGAATATCAAGACATCAGACGTCATTTTCTTCATCTGGAAGAATGTCATCACCTGGTATGGGGTACCTATGTCCATGGTGTTTGATAATGGCCCTCAGTTTGAGACGCCTCAGCTAAAAACTTGGTTGGGAGATCAAGGGATCTCAACCTGTTTCGCATCAGTCGGCCGTCCCCAAGCAAACGGCCAAGTTGAAGCCTTCAACAAGCTGATCTCAGACGGCATAAAGAAGAAAATTGAAAGAGCCGGTGGCTTATGGGCTGAGGAATTAATCCATGTCCTATGGGCCATCCGGACAACAACAAAGGGGTCAACCGGTGAAACCCCATTTCTCATGGTTTACGGTGCTGAAGTCGTCTTGCCCATTGAACACTATGAGCAGACTCTCAGAGTCATGTTATATGATGAAGAGGCAAACTGGGAGGCAATGCGCCTGGCATTGGATTCACTTCCAGAACGCAGGGGCAATGCCGCCTTGCGTCATGAGATTTACCGTCTGAGAATAACAAGAGCCTACAACAAGAGAGTACACAGGCGTCCTTTGAAAGTGGACGACCTAGTGCTACGGAAAATGGAGGCAACCGGTAGGGCTAATGAGCTTGGAAAGCTAACCCCTAATTGGGAAGGCCCCTACCGGATTTATGAAGAAGTAAGAGACGGCACCTACCGCCTGGAAACTCCAGACGGCAGGCGCCTGCCTAGAACTTGGAATGTAGATAATTTGAAAAAATACTACTTCTGAGATTTTGTAAATTTTGTAAACAAGAAGTACATTAATGAGAAGTTGCTTTTTGTTATCATATTTTGTTTCCCGTCTGAACCCAGACGGGTCACTTGTTTGTTTTTCTGAGTTTGACACTTGGAAATTGAATTAACGTCTGAATGACGAAGAGGCCAATGGCCAGATAAGTAAGCTAAGCACAAAAGCGCTTAGTGGCTATACAGCCGGTCTATAACAAGACCAGAGGCCAATGGCCGGATGGCTACTTCGACCTAAATTCGCCTGTCCAAACATGGACAATGGCGTCCGGCGACACCCCTCCGGGTGCAATCGTCGCAGAGAGAAGCCAACCTGCTTACTCTACGTACCTATGCAGGCGGCCACAATTGGATGGCTGAATCAGCCATCCATAGCCGTCTGACCTGAGCAATCTAAGGAACGACCAAGTTTCGACCACCGGATGTCCAAAGGACATCAGCCGGTGACCGACTGAAGTTCCTACTTAGATTACTTTTTGAAATTATACAAGTCCTCCCAATGGGGTAAAAGGACATTGAAAGTATAATTGGATTACAAACACCCCAGGCGGCATTTGCCTTCCTGCACCATGAAGGGTCAGGCGACCATTTGCCTCCTGCCCCCAGGCAGCATTTGCCTTCCTGCTCCATGAAGGGTCAGGCGGCCATTTGCTTCCTGCTCCCAGGCGGCATTTTCCTTCCTGCCCCATGATGGGTCAGGCGGCATTTGCCTTCCTGCCCTATCAATGCAAATGGCCACGATTGGACGGCTGACCCTTCATGGTGCAGGAAGGCAAATGCCGCCTGGGGTGTTTGTAATCCAATTATACTTTCAATGTCCTTTTACCATAGCCGTCTGACCTGAATAGTAAGAAAAAGAGCACGTTTCGGAACCCGGATGTCTAAGGACATCAGTCGGAGACCGGCTGCATTTCTCACTTAGCGTTTTTATTTTTAAATTGTACACATCCTCATTCGGGGCAAAAGAGTTGTACAATGGCTATATGAATTCTACTTAGACGAAAAACACCGTCTAGCTAGACGCGGAAACGCCTGTTAATGTACGGCTGTGTACTTGGTTTGGGGCAATCACTACTGTGATTGATTGACTTACAGACGTATCATGCTCTTTGCAGCATCAGACGTCCCCAAGTCAATCAACCAACTCCACTTGAAACCAACCACACAGCCGTCCAGGGGCAAGGTCAGCCGCATACTTTTGATAAGTAAGTCAGCCGCATACTTTTGATAAGTTAGGCAAAGAAAATTACAAATGCAAAAATTTTTAAGTGCAAACACATGCGCAAAGTAATAAAACCGACTCAGTCAGTGCATTCATTGAAATTTCCACCCAGCCAAACGGCTGTGATGGATCAACTGTTTGATAAACTCGGCTCCTCAGCCGGTAAAATACAAGTATACTCGGCACGCAGGCCGAAAAAGCAATAGTTTGGCATACAGACTTGGCACTCAGCCGCTGAATTCATTGGCCTGCAGGCGGCCCTTCCTGGTTCCCCTCGCCATCCTCCATGATTTCAACCTCTGGAGCCTCTGGATCTTCAGGCTCAGGTTGTTCCGTCTCAGCCCAGGCGAGGAAGGACTCCGGCTCTGGCTCACCTTTCTCTCTCAAGTAGACGACCTCGTCTGCATACTTGTGAGCCAGGGCCCAGACGCCATAATCCTTTCCAGGATTCAAGGCATCCCAGGCGATCTTCATCATAGCCTCATTATCGGCGGCCATCTCAGCAACCAGACGGTTTTGCTCCGCCTGGAGGGTTGCTCGAAAGTTCTCTTGAGCTTTGGCCGCCGCCTCCTCCATCTTGGCCACTTTGCTCTTCAGATCAGCATTCTCTGAAGAGACTCCTTGAAGAGCCTGGAGGCTTTCTTGGGCCTTCTGGAGGTCCTCCCTAAGTTTAGGGAGATCCACCTCCGCCTGCTTCTGGGCCGTCTCTGCAGCCTCAGCTCTCTCCTTGGCCGCCTGCAGCTCAGCCTCCAGCTCTTGAATCTTAGCCGCCTGTGTCATTTGGGTTGCTTTAGTTTCAAGTTCGTTAAGTATGGAGGAATGCATATACACATCATTGGCAACTGAGGCGGACTGCTTGGCCCGTCTTACCTCTTCCCGTTTGCGGGTGTAAGGACGCTTGAGCCCGTCTACCCGCAGCAAGGCCTGCAAAAATAAACAAGGTTAAGGATGCAGGCGGGGTAGAAAACATAAGCTATTGAAAATGGTTAAGTATATTACCTCAGCCAGAAGGGATAGGATACGTTCAAGATTGAACGTCTCAATCCCAGGGATAGCATCCTTATCCCGTTTGCCTACAGCGTCTAGCATGGCCCTGGCATGCTTCTGGACGTCTGGCCAGCGAGGCGATTGATCTGCATCACAATCAGCGTCAGACTGAGTTACTAAAGCAGCGCCTATCTGGTTCCGACCGTCTGAGGATGACGTTTGCTGGGAGTGTGATTTCACTCGCAGCGGCCATCCCAGCTCAGGCGGGGATTCAAAGGGGTTCTTACCTGCAGAGCCGGCCAGGCGGGAGCCGCTGGCAGCCGTTGAGAGCCCCCCGGTTGCAGGAAGAGGGTGGGCCATGTCAAGGCCAATGGAGCCTGACACTTGCTCCTTCCTTCCTCCAATCCTCATCTGCCTCCCAGGCGGGGCAGTAGGAGTAGCAGAGGAGGCGGCCTTCTTGGAGGACTTGCTGGGGTTAGAGACGGGGGTCTCCTCCCTAGCCCGTTTGAGGTTCCTCTCAAACGTCTTGTCCACCTTGCCTCCCTGAAAAAATGACAAACTTAATGTCAGCAGACGGAATGAGGAAACTTTGAAAGTTAACTCACAAAGTAGGTCAGGCGTTACCTTGGCCCTGAGGTCTCGCGCCTGGGCCTCCGCCAAGTCACGGCGGATCTGCGCTGAAGACCGTCTGGGTGTCTTCTCTTCACGCAACATGTTTAATGCTTCTTCTGCAAGATCAGACGGGAAAGCAGTTAGAACATTATCAAGAAATTCAGTTCCGATACAAAAGTACTACAGACGGAAGTGAGTCAGGCGCATACGTCTATCAAACATGTGCCCTAGCCCGCAGGCGGCTAGGAAGCACTCGTCCCTGAGCCAGGCGCTCTTGGGGATCCAGTTTTTCGGAACTTTTATTGTTTCCCCGGTTGACAGGGTTGCGTCTGTGAGGCCGAAGAGATCAGCCTCAATTATCTTTTCAAAATCCTGATCCGGGATTCGAGGAAGACAGCACTTCCGACCCATAAGGTCGGGCTTCTTATTGTACAGGCGGAGCTCATAGTTCTCCCGCCTGGTAGGAGCCGTGCACAGGTAGAACCTATGCTTCCAGCCGTCAAATTTGGAGACCTTATCCAAGGTCATCATATATTGGGGAAACGTGGTCAGAGTGTACCACGCTCTATACCCGCCTGGGTTGCGACTGAGATAGTGCATCTTGGCGAATGCTTCCCAGCCGGGGTGAACCCCTTGGAATTCGCAGGCGGCAACATACCCCAGAATATTTGCCCAAGAGTTGGGGGTAAGTTGCCAGACTCCGAGGCCATAGCCTCTCAAGATTGCCTTCACCGCCTGGTGAAGGGGGAAGCGAAGACCCGCCTTGAACGTCGCTTCGTAACAGCCGAAGTAGCCGTTTGCATTGCGTTCAGAGTCTTCCCAGGAAATGGTGCCGTCTGGGGGAGGCACCCTTATTTTCCACCCGTCTCCCATTGGGTGGGCTTTCAAGAAATTTTTGAGACCCTTCTCCATAAGGTCAATATCTTTTGAGGAGACGTGGATTCTAAAGGGGTCATCTTTCTCTTTCCACGTCTTCCTCTCTTCTTCCTCACTATCGTCAAGCGGGGGAAGATCATCACTGCTTTCAGAAGAGGAGACGTTAAGAATATCTCTCGCCTCCTCCCCTGAAAAGAAATAGAAGCTGAGGCGGCCTCCTCACCACCTTGGTTATTGTCCTCTTCCCCGCTTTGGTCACACTCCTCCAAAAAGGAATCAGGAGGAGTTGGGGGGCCACGCGGAGGGGATCTCTCCGGAGCCGTCTGGTGTCCAGAGCCAGACGTCTCCCCCTCAGACGTTTGATCGCCTGAGTCATCGCTTCTGTAATTTGGATCTCGTGCCGTCTGCTTAATCCGAGCCATTGTGTCCTGCACAGACGCGCAGATAGTAGGAATCCAAGCATGAGGGTGGTCCCAACACCCAGAGACGGCACTACCAGTCCTAGACTCAGCCGTCCCTGGTGAACGACTGGATTCTACCCTAGGTTGTGCCGTGTGTGTTGGTGATGAATCCATTTATTGCAAGGAATATATACAAACGGAAAAATGAAAAAAGAGCTGAAAGAGTCAGAGACGGTACCTTTAGATTTGATATCTGAAGGTAGACGGTTCCGCCTGTGTTGGTGCAGCTGGGTTTCTTCGAATTTGCGCCTGACTCAGACGGATGACTTCTGTTCTCTCTTTCAAGATTCCCTCTAAGTTTACTCTGAAATTTTGTGAGACGTAGCAAAATTATGGGGGTAAAACGGCTATATAAAGAGGGTAAATGAAGGGGTATTCCCGTAATTTACCCAGAAAGGTAAACAGTAAATTTTGGCGGTAAAATTGCCACCATTCAGCGAGTGACATGTGTCACAGATGCCACGCGGCGTGCCACGTCACATCTGTGAGGGGCAAATGTTTAGGGTATTTTTACCCCGCCATGTGGCCTAATCAGAGGGCGACACGTGTCAGCCCAAGGATGGTCCAAAGTGGACCTATCTCCGCTTGACACGTGTCATCCCAGATATTTGGGAAAATGTCGGCCTTCAGGCCCAAATCCCGAGAAAGCCGTAAAACGGCGCAGCCCACCAATGATTAGGGTTCGATACCCTAATCAGGGGCACAATTCCCAAGGACCCTATAAATAGGGAGATTCCCCTCTTTTGGAGGGCAGGTCCTTTTTGATACAAGGTTCTTTAATACACATTCTGATATACACTGAAAATTGTCCCTTTGATAGAGACAACCGAGCTTGGAATCCAAGCAGATCCCCACCTTAATTTCCGCACCTTTTACTCTCCTTCAAGTTACTAACTTGAGCGTTGGAGGCGGAGCACCACCCAACTGGTGTCTCCGTTGATTTTGCAGGAACAGAGCCAGCAGGACCAGTCTTTGAGTTGTAACTCTCCCGAGGGACAAAAAACCCCAAAACAAAAGTCAAACACATTCATACAAAGCTTTTTGAATCAAATGAAAGTCAAATGCATTCAACAAATCCAATTGATTCAAATGAAAGTCAAACACTTTCAACCAAGCGATTAGAATCAAATGAAAGTCAAATACATTCAATCAAAGCTTTTTGAATCAAATGAAAGTCAATTGCATTCCACAATGCTAATTAAGTCAAATGAAAGTCAAACACATTCAACAAAGCTAATTGAGTCAAAAGAAAGTCAAACACATTCAGAAAAAGCTTTTTGAATCAAATGAAAGTCAAATGCATTCAACAAAGCTAATTAAGTCAAACGAAAGTCAAACACTTTCAACCAAGCTAATTGAGTCAAATGAAAGTCAAACACATTCAAACAAAGCTTTTTGATTCAAATGAAAGTCAAATGCATTCAACAAAGCTAATGGAGTCAAATGAAAGTCAAACACTTTCAACAAAGCTTTTAGAATCAAATGAAAGTCAAACACATTCAAACAAAGCTTTTTGAATCAAATGAAAATCAAATGAATTCAACAAAGCTAATTGAGTCAAATGAAAGTGAAACGCTGCTATTATTGAAGGTTGTTGGTCTAGAGTGTCTGAGAACAATGCTATGACTGATATTTGGCAGAATCTGAAAGCTGTCAAACAAGGACTTAAGAACCTAAACACCAAATATTTTGCTAATGTTGATAATAGAGTGGACCAAGCTAATTCTGTGTTAACTCAAATCCAGGAGAAGCTTGCTGCTGATATTGCTAATGTTAGTTTGCATTTACAAGAAGCTGCTGCTATTGACCAAGTTAAGCATTGGATTAATATTCAAGAGAACATATACAAGCAGAAAGCTAAAGTTGATTGGATCAAACTAGGAGACTCTAACTCTCACTATTTCTTCTCTGTCATGAAGCAAAGGCAAAATAGGAATAGAATTGATTCTATTTTCACTGAGTCTGATGTTCTGCTGAAAGATCCTGTTCAAGTGGAAAACGAAATTGTTAGCTTCTATAAGGTTCTGCTGGGTACTAGAGCCCCTCTCCTGCCTGCTGTTGATATTCATACTATGAGAGCTGGTAAACAACTGGACAAAACTGCTATTGATATTTTGTCTGCTGAGATTACTTATGCTGAAATTGATGCTGCCTTGGCTAATATTGGTAATGACAAGGCTCCTGGTATAGATGGCTTTAATGCTGTCTTTTTCAAGAAGGCCTGGCATATTATCAAACATGACATCTATGCTGCTGTTACTCAGTTCTTTCATACTGGTATTATTGCTAAGCAATGGAGTTGCACTACTATAACTTTAGTTCCTAAAGTTTCCCAGCCCTCTTATGTTAAAGAATACAGACCCATTGCTTGTTGTACTATGGTTTATAAGATAATCTCCAAAGTTCTCACTCATAGAATTGCTCAGATTGTGGGATCTGTTGTTAGTGACTCTCAGTCTGGCTTTATCCCTGGGAAGCATATTGGGGATAATATCCTTTTGGCCACTGAGCTTATCAAGGGTTACACTCACAAATTTATCACTCCTAGGTGTATGCTCAAGATTGATTTGAGGAAAGCCTATGATTCTGTTGAATGGAGTTTTCTAAAGACTGTCCTTGAGGAGACTGGTTTTCCTCAAAAGGTGGTTGGTTGGATCATGGCTTGTGTTTCTTCTGTCTCTTATTCTGTAATGGTGAATGGTTTTCCCTCTAAGCCTTTTCCAGCTAAAAAGGGATTGAGACAAGGTGATCCTATGTCTCCTTTTCTATTTGCTCTCTGCATGGAATATCTATCTAGGTGCTTGACAGAGATGACTCATGATCCCAATTTTAACTTTCACCCTAGATGTGAGAAGCTTGGTATTACTCATATGATGTTTGCTGATGATTTATTGCTTTTTGCTAGAGCTGATACTGGTTCTATTCAACTTCTTTTGTCTGCTTTTCAGAAGTTTTCTAAGGCCTCTGGTTTATCTGCTAACCTTAGCAAAAGTGAGGTTTATTTTGGTGGCTTGCTTGAGGCTGAAAAAGATAATTTACAAGCTATCCTTGGGATGAACAGAGGTAACCTGCCTTTCAAGTATCTTGGTGTTCCTCTGTCTTCCAGGAAATTGACTATTGCTCAGTGTAGACCCTTGATTGAGAAAGTTTCTGCTAGGATTGATAACTGGTCTGCTAGGCATCTCTCTTATGTAGGAAGGTTGCAACTTATTAGGAGTGTTCTCTTTGGTATTCAAGCTTATTGGGCTCAAATCTTCATCCTTCCCAAAAAGGTGCTTAGAGAAATTGAATCAAGATTTAGGGTGTTTCTTTGGACTGGAAAAAATGCCTTTTCTAAGAAAGCCCCTGTTTCTTGGAATCATATGGCCCTTCCTAAAGTTTGTGGTGGTTGGAATATCACTTTACTGAGTGATTGGAATAAGGCTGCTGTTTGTAAAATTCTGTGGGATTTAGCTCATAAATCTGATAATTTGTGGGTCAAATGGGTTCATACATACTATTTCAGCAACAGAAATCTCTGGACTGCTCCTATTCCTAATAAGAGCACTTGGATTTTAAAGAAAATTTTAGGATGCAGGGAAGTTATTGATAGTTTTGGTGGCTGGTCTGCAGTTACTCACAATGGCAAAATGAGCATCTCCAAAGTCTACTCTAAAATAAGACCTCAGGCTGATAAAGTAAGTTGGAAGAGGATAATCTGCAATAACCAGGCTTCTCCTAAGAGTATTTTTATAACTTGGCTGGCTTTGAAGAACAGAATGATGACTAAGGATAGACTTATCCACTGGCATATTAGCTGTGATCCTTTGTGTTTCCTTTGCCAGAGCTGTGATGAAAGTGTGTCTCACTTATTCTTCTCTTGCTCCTATTCTAATGAGAGTTGGCAAAAAATTCTTGATTTGCTTAAAATTCAGAAGACTGCTCAATGTTTTGAACTTGAACAGCAATGGGCTATAAGATTTTGCAGGAAAACTAGCAGGAAGTATAGGTTATATTTGAGTTTCTTTGCTGAAGCTGTGCACAGTATCTGGTTTCAGAGGAACACTTTAATGTTCAATGGTAGCTGTCAGCCTGCTGATTTGGTTTTCAGAGAGATTGTCTACAGAGTTGCAGTTAGATGTCCTAGTTCAGACAGGAAATTGCTGTATCTTTGATTCTGCTTTTGTAAACTTTGGTCTGTCTTTTTGTGTTTGCTGTTGTTTTTCTTTGCTGTCTGGTCCTTTTCTTCAGAACCCTTCCTAGAAGGTGGCTGAAGGACTGAGTCCAGGTTGGTCCTTGGTTCAGTCTTGCACCCTTCCTAGAAGGTGGCTTGGTTGTTCCCTGGTCCATGGGTGTTTGTTTGGCCTTTTGGGGTCTTGTGGAGTTTGTTGTTGGTTATAACTTAGCTTGCTGTAAGTTGTAATCTTTCTCTTTGGTAATAAAATTTCTTTATTTACCAAAAAAAAAAAAAAAAAAAAAGTGAAACACTTTCGTCAAAGCTTTTAGAATCAAATTAAAGTCAAATATATTCAAACAAAGCTTTTTGAATCAAATAAAAGTCAATTGCATTCCACAATGCTAATTGAGTCAAATGAAGGTCAAACACATTCAACGAAGCTAATTGAGTCAAATGAAAGTCAAACACATTCAAACAAAGCTTTTTGAATCAAATGAAAGTCAAATGCATTCAACAAATCCAATTGAGTCAAATGAAAGTCAAACACATTCAAACAAAGCTTCTTGATTCAAATGAAAGTCAAATGCATTCAACAAAACTAATTGAGTCAAATGAAAGTCAAACACTTTCAACAAAGCGTTTAGAATCAAATGAAAGTCAAATACATTCAATCAAAGCTTTTTGAATCAAATGAAAGTCAATTGCGTTCCACAATGCTAATTAAGTCAAATTAAAGTCAAACACATTCAACAAAGCCAATTGAGTCAAAAGAAAGCCAAACACATTCAAACAAAGCTTTTTGAATCAAATGAAAGTCAAATGCATTCAACAAAGCTAATTGAGTCAAATGAAAGTCAAACACTTTCAACAAAGCTAATTGAGTCAAATGAAAGTCAAACACATTCAAACAAAGCTTTTTGATTCAAATGAAAATCAAATGCATTCAACAAAGCTAATTGAGTCAAATGAAAGTCAAACACATTCAACGAAGCTAATTGAGTCAAATGAAAGTCAAACAAATTCAAACAAAGCTTTTTGAATCAAATGAAAGTCAAATGTATTCAACAAAGCCAATTGAGTCAAATGAAAGTCAAACACATTCAAACAAAGCTTCTTGATTCAAATGAAAGTCAAATGCATTCAACAAAGCTAATTGAGTCAAATGAAAGTCAAACACTTTCAACAAAGCTTTTAGAATCAAATGAAAGTAAAACACATTCAAACAAAGCTTTTTGAATCAAATGAATGTCAAATGCATTCAACAAAGTTAATTGAGTCAAATAAACGTCAAACACATTCAACAAAGCTAATTGAGTCAAAAGAAAGTCAAACACATTCAAACAAAGCATTTTGAATCAAATGAAAGTCAAATGCATTCAACAATGCCAATTGAGTCAAATGAAAGTCAAACACATTCAAACAAAGCTTCTTGATTCAAATGAAATTCAAGTGCATTTAACAAAGCTAATTGAGTCAAATGAAAGTCAAACACTTTCAACAAAGCGTTTAGAATCAAATGAAAGTCAAATAAATTCAATCAAAGCTTTTTGAATCAAATGAAAGTCAATTGCATTCCACAATGCTAATTAAGTCAAATGAAAGTCAAACACATTCAACAAAGCTAATTGAGTCAAAAGAAAGTCAAACACATTCAAACAAAGCTTTTTGAATCAAATGAAAGTCAAATGCATTCAACAAAGCTAATTAAGTCAAATGAAAGTCAAACACTTTCAACAAAGCGTTTAGAATTAAATGAAAGTCAAATACATTCAATCAAAGCTTTTTGAATCAAATGAAAGTCAATTGCATTCCACAATGCTAATTAAGTAAAATGAAAGTCAAACACATTCAACAAAGCTAATAGAGTAAAAAAAAAAGTCAAACACATTCAAACAAAGCTTTTTGAATCAAATGAAAGTCAAATGCATTCAACAAAGCTAATTGAGTCAAATGAAAGTCAAACACTTTCAGCAAAGCTAATTGAGTCAAATGAAAGTCAAACACATTCAAACAAAGCTTTTTGATTCAAATGAAAGTCAAATGTATTCAGCAAAGCTAATTGAGTCAAATGAAAGTTAAACAATTTCAACAAAGATTTTAAAATCAAATGAAAGACAAACACATTCAAACAAAGCTTTTTGAATCAAACGAAAATCAAATGAATTCAACAAAGCTAATTGAGTCAAATAAAAGTCAAACACTTTTATCAAAGCTTTTAGAATCAAATGAAAGTTAAATACATTCAAACAAAGCTTTTTAAATCAAATTGAAGTCAATTGCATTCCACAATGCTAATTGAGTCAAATGAAAGTCAAACACATTCAACGAAGCTAATTGAGTCAAATGAAAGTCAAACACAATCAAACAAAGCTTTTTGAATCAAATGAAAGTCAAATGCATTCAACAAAGCCAATTGAGTCAAATGAAAGTCAAATGCATTCAACAAAGCTAATTGAGTCAAATGAAAGTCAAACACTTTCAACAAAGCTTTTAGAATCAAATGAAAGTCAAACACATTCAAACAAAGCTTTTTGAATCAAATGAAAATCAAATGAATTCAACAAAGCTAAATTGAGTCAAATGAAAGTGAAACACTTTCGTCAAAGCTTTTAGAATCAAATTAAAGTCAAATATATTCAAACAAAGCTTTTTGAATCAAATAAAAGTCAATTGCATTCCACAATGCTAATTGAGTCAAATGAAGGTCAAACACATTCAACCAAGCTAATTGAGTCAAATGAAAGTGAAACACATTCAAACAAAGCTTCTTGATTCAAATGAAAGTCAAATGCATTCAACAAAGCTAATTGAGTCAAATGCATTCAACAAAGCTAATTGAGTCAAATGAAAGTGAAACACATTCAAACAAAGCTTCTTGAATCAAATGAAAGTCAAATGCATTCAACAAATCCAATTGAGTCAAATGAAAGTCAAACACATTCAAACAAAGCTTCTTGATTCAAATGAAAGTCAAATGCATTCAACAAAACTAATCGAGTCAAATGAAATTCCAACACTTTCAACAAAGCGTTTAGAATCAAATGGAAGTCAAATACATTCAATCAAAGCTTTTTGAATCAAATGAAAGTCAATTGCATTCCACAATGCTAATTAAGTCAAATGAAAATCAAACACATTCAACAAAGCTAATTGAGTCAAAAGAAAGCCAAACACATTCAAACAAAGCTTTTTGAATCAAATGAAAGTCAAATGCATTCAACAAAGCTAATTAAGTTAAATGAAAGTCAAACACTTTCAACAAAGCTAATTGAGTCAAATGAAAGTCAAACACATTCAACACAGCTTTTAGAATCAAACGAAAATCAAATGAATTTAACAAAGCTAATTGAGTCAAATGAAAGTCAAACACTTTCATCAAAGCTTTTAGAATAAAGTGAAAGTCAAATACATTCAAACAAAGGTTTTTGAATCAAATCGAAGTCAATTGCATTCCACAATGCTAATTGAGTCAAATGAAAGTCAAACACATTCAACGAAGCTAATTGAGTCAAATGAAAGTCAAACACATTCAAACAAAGCTTTTTGAATCAAATGAAAGTCAAATGCATTCAACTAAGCTAATTGAGTCAAATGAAAGTCAAACACATTCAAACAAAGCTTTTTGAATCAAATGAAAGTCAAATGCATTCAACAAAGCTAATTGAGTCAAATGAAAGTCAAACACTTTCAACAAAGAGTTTAGAATCAAATGAAAGTCAATTGCATTCTACAATGCTAATTGAGTCAAATGAAAGTCAAACACATTCAACAAAGCTAATTGAGTCAAAATAAAGTCAAACACATTCAAATAAAGCTTTTTGAATCAAATGAAAGTAAAATGCATTCAACAAAGCCAATTGAGTCAAATGAAAGTCAAACACTTTCAACAAAGCTAATTGAGTCAAATGAAAGTCAAACACATTCAAACAAAGCTAATTGAGACAAATGAAAGTCAAATGCATTCAACATAGCTAATTGAGTCAAATGAAAGTCAAACACTTTCAACAAAGCTATTAGAATCAAATGAAAATCAAACACATTCTAACAAAGCTTTTTGAATCAAAAGAAAATCAAATGAATTGAAAAAAGCTAATTGAGTCAAATGAAAGTCAAACACTTTCAACAAAGCGTTTAGAATCAAATGAAAGTCAAATACATTCAATCAAAGCTTTCTGAATCAAATGAAAGTCAATTGCATTCCACAATGCTAATTAAGTCAAATGAAAGTCAAACATATTCAACAAAACTAATTGAGTCAAAAGAAAGTTAAACACATTCAAACAAAGCTTTTTGAATCAAATGAAAGTCAAATGCATTCAACAAAGCAAATTGAGTCAAATGCAAGTCAAACACTTTCAACAAAGCTAATTGAGTCAAATGAAAGTCGGACATTCAAAGAAAGCTTTTTGATTCAAATGAAAGTCAAATGCATTTAACAAAGCTAATTGAGTCAAATGAAAGTCAAACAATTTCAACAAAGCTTTTAGAATCAAATGAAAGTCAAATACATTCATCAAAGCTTTTAGAATCTAACGAAAATCAAATATATTCAACAAAGCTAATTGAGTCAAATGAAAGTCAAACACTTTCATCAAAGCTTTTAGAATCAAATGAAAGTCAAACATATTCAACGAAGCTAATTGAGTCAAATGAAAGTCAAACACATTCAAACAAAGCTTTTTGAATCAAATGAAAGTCAAATGCATTCAACAAAGCCAATTGAGTCAAACGAAAGTCAAACACATTCAAATAAAGCTTCTTGATTCAAATGAAAGTCAAATGCATTCAACAAAGCTAATTGAGTCAAATGAAAGTCAAACACATTCAAACAAAGCTTTTTGGATCAAATGAAAGTCAAATGCATTCAACAAAGCTAATTGAGTCAATGAAAGTCAAACACTTTCAACAAAGAGTTTAGAATCAAATGAAAGTCAATTGCATTCCACAATGCTAATTGAGTCAAATTAAAGTCAAACACATTCAACAAAGCTATTTGAGTCAAAATAAAGTCAAACACATTCAAACAAAGCTTTTTGAATCAAATGAAAGTCAACGAAGCTAATTGAGTCAAATGAAAGTCAAACACATTCAAACAAAGCTAATTGAGTCAAATGAAAGTCAAATGCATTCAACAAAGCTAATTGAGTCAAATGAAAGTTAAACACTTTCAACAAAGCTTTTAGAATCAAATGAAAGTCAAACACATTCTAACAAAGCTTTTTGAATCAATTGAAAATCAAATGAATTCAACGAAGCTATTTGAGTCAAATGAAAGTCAAACACTTTCAACAAAGCGTTTAGAACCAAATGAAAGTAAAAAACATTCAATCAAAGCTTTCTGAATCAAATGAAAGTCAATTGCATTCCACAATGCTAATTAACTCAAATGAAAGTCAAACACATTCAACAAAGCTAGTTGAGTCAAAAGAAAGTCAAACTCCTTCAAACAAAGCTTTTTGAATCAAATGAAAGTCAAATGCATTCAACAAAGCCAATAGAGTCAAATGAAAGTCAAACACATTCAAATAAAGCTTCTTGATTCAAATGAAAGTCAAATGCATTCGACAAAGCTAATTGAGTCAAATGAAAGTCAAACACTTTCAACAAAGCGTTTAGAATCAAATGAAAGTCAAATACATTCAATCGAAGCTTTCTGAATCAAATGAAAGTCAATTGCATTCCACAATGCTAATTAAGTCAAATGAAAGTCAAACACAATCAACAAAGCTAATTGAGTCAAAAGAAATTCAAACACATTCAAACAAAGCTTTTTGAATCAAATGAAAGTCAAATGCATTCAACAAAGCTAATTGAGTCAAATGCAAGTCAAACACTTTCAACAAAGCTAATTGAGTCAAATGAAAGTCGGACATTCAAACAAAGCATTTTGATTCAAATGAAAGTCAAATGCATTCAACAAAGCTAATTGAGTCAAATGAAAGTCAAACACATTCAAACAAAGCTTCTTGATTCAAATGAAAGTCAAATGCATTCAACAAAGCTAATTGAGTCAAATGAAAGTCAAACACTTTCAACAAAGCTTTTAGAATCAAATGAAAGTCAAACACATTCAAACAAAGCTTTTTGAATCAAATGAAAATCAAACGAATTCAACAAAGCTAATTGAGTCAAATGAAAGTGAAACACTTTCGTCAAAGCTTTTAGAATCAAATTAAAGTCAAATATATTCAAACAAAGCTTTTTGAATCAAATAAAAGTCAATTGCATTCCACAATGCTAATTGAGTCAAATGAAGGTCAAACACATTCAACGAAGCTAATTGAGTCAAATGACAGTCAAACACATTCAAACATAGCTTTTTGAATCAAATGAAAGTCAAATGCATTCAACAAAGCCAATTGAGTCAAACGAAAGTCAAACACATTCAAATAAAGCTTCTTGATTCAAATGAAAGTCAAATGCATTCAACAAAGCTAATTGAGTCAAATGAAAGTCAAACACATTCAAACAAAGCTTTTTGGATCAAATGAAAGTCAAATGCATTCAACAAAGCTAATTGAGTCAATGAAAGTCAAACACTTTCAACAAAGAGTTTAGAATCAAATGAAAGTCAATTGCATTCCACAATGCTAATTGAGTCAAATTAAAGTCAAACACATTCAACAAAGCTATTTGAGTCAAAATAAAGTCAAACACATTCAAACAAAGCTTTTTGAATCAAATGAAAGTCAAATGAAAGTCAACGAAGCTAATTGAGTCAAATGAAAGTCAAACACATTCAAACAAAGCTAATTGAGTCAAATGAAAGTCAAATGCATTCAACAAAGCTAATTGAGTCAAATGAAAGTTAAACACTTTCAACAAAGCTTTTAGAATCAAATGAAAGTCTAACACATTCTAACAAAGCTTTTTGAATCAATTGAAAATCAAATGAATTCAACGAAGCTAATTGAGTCAAATGAAAGTCAAACACTTTCAACAAAGCGTTTAGAACCAAATGAAAGTCAAAAACATTCAATCAAAGCTTTCTGAATCAAATGAAAGTCAATTGCATTCCACAATGCTAATTAACTCAAATGAAAGTCAAACACATTCAACAAAGCTAGTTGAGTCAAAAGAAAGTCAAACTCCTTCAAACAAAGCTTTTTGAATCAAATGAAAGTCAAATGCATTCAACAAAGCCAATTGAGTCAAATAAAAGTCAAACACATTCAAATAAAGCTTCTTGATTCAAATGAAAGTCAAATGCATTCAACAAAGCTAATTGAGTCAAATGAAAGTCAAACACTTTCAACAAAGCGTTTAGAATCAAATGAAAGTCAAATACATTCAATCGAAGCTTTCTGAATCAAATGAAAGTCAATTGCATTCCACAATGCTAATTAAGTCAAATGAAAGTCAAACACAATCAACAAAGCTAATTGAGTCAAAAGAAATTCAAACACATTCAAACAAAGCTTTTTGAATCAAATGAAAGTCAAATGCATTCAACAAAGCTAATTGAGTCAAATGCAAGTCAAACACTTTCAACAAAGCTAATTGAGTCAAATGAAAGTCGGACATTCAAACAAAGCATTTTGATTCAAATGAAAGTCAAATGCATTCAACAAAGCTAATTGAGTCAAATGAAAGTCAAACACATTCAAACAAAGCTTCTTGATTCAAATGAAAGTCAAATGCATTCAACAAAACTAATTGAGTCAAATGAAAGTCAAACACATTCAAACAAAGCTTTTTGGATCAAATGAAAGTCAAATGCATTCAACAAAGCTAATTGAGTCAATGAAAGTCAAACACTTTCAACAAAGAGTTTAGAATCAAATGAAAGTCAATTGCATTCCACAATGCTAATTGAGTCAAATTAAAGTCAAACACATTCAACAAAGCTATTTGAGTCAAAATAAAGTCAAACACATTCAAACAAAGCTTTTTGAATCAAATGAAAGTCAAATGAAAGTCAACGAAGCTAATTGAGTCAAATGAAAGTCAAACACATTCAAACAAAGCTAATTGAGTCAAATGAAAGTCAAATGCATTCAACAAAGCTAATTGAGTCAAATGAAAGTTAAATACTTTCAACAAAGCTTTTAGAATCAAATGAAAGTCAAACACATTCTAACAAAGCTTTTTGAATCAATTGAAAATCAAATGAATTCAACGAAGCTAATTGAGTCAAATGAAAGTCAAACACTTTCAACAAAGCGTTTAGAACCAAATGAAAGTCAAAAAAATTCAATCAAAGCTTTCTGAATCAAATGAAAGTCAATTGCATTCCACAATGCTAATTAACTCAAATGAAAGTCAAACACATTCAACAAAGCTAGTTGAGTCAAAAGAAAGTCAAACTCCTTCAAACAAAGCTTTTTCAATCAAATGAAAGTCAAATGCATTCAACAAAGCCAATTGAGTCAAATGAAAGTCAAACACATTCAAATAAAGCTTCTTGATTCAAATGAAAGTCAAATGCATTCAACAAAGCTAATTGAGTCAAATGAAAGTCAAACACTTTCAACAAAGCGTTTAGAATCAAATGAAAGTCAAATACATTCAATCGAAGCTTTCTGAATCAAATGAAAGTCAATTGCATTCCACAATGCTAATTAAGTCAAATGAAAGTCAAACACAATCAACAAAGCTAATTGAGTCAAAAGAAATTCAAACACATTCAAACAAAGCTTTTTGAATCAAATGAAAGTCAAATGCATTCAACAAAGCTAATTGAGTCAAATGCAAGTCAAACACTTTCAACAAAGCTAATTGAGTCAAATGAAAGTCGGACATTCAAACAAAGCTTTTTGATTCAAATGAAAGTCAAATGCATTCAACAAAGCTAATTGAGTCAAATGAAAGTCAAACACATTCAAACAAAGCTTCTTGATTCAAATGAAAGTCAAATGCATTCAACAAAACTAATTGAGTCAAATGAAAGTCAAACACTTTCAACAAAGCGTTTAGAATCAAATGAAAGACAAATACATTCAATCGAAGCTTTCTGAATCAAATGAAAGTCAATTGCATTCCACAATGCTAATTAAGTCAAATGAAAGTCAAACACAATCAACAAAGCTAATTGAGTCAAAAGAAATTCAAACACATTCAAACAAAGCTTTTTGAATCAAATGAAAGTCAAATGCATTCAACAAAGCTAATTGAGTCAAATGCAAGTCAAACACTTTCAACAAAGCTAATTGAGTCAAATGAAAGTCGGACATTCAAACAAAGCTTTTTGATACAAATGAAAGTCAAATGCATTCAACAAAGCTAATTGAGTTAAATGAAAGTCAAACACATTCAAACAAAGCTTCTTGATTCAAATGAAAGTCAAATGCATTCAACAAAACTAATTGAGTCAAATGAAAGTCAAACACTTTCAACAAAGCGTTTAGAATCAAATGAAAGGCAAATACATTCAATCAAAGCTTTTTGAATCAAATGAAAGTCAATTGCATTCCACAATGCTAATTAAGTCAAATGAAAGTCAAACACATTCAACAAAGCTAATTGAGTCAAAAGAAAGTCAAACACATTCAGAAAAAGCTTTTTGAATCAAATGAAAGTCAAATGCATTCAACAAAGCTAATTAAGTCAAACGAAAGTCAAACACTTTCAACGAAGCTAATTGAGTCAAATGAAAGTCAAACACATTCAAACAAAGCTTTTTGATTCAAATGAAAGTCAAATGCATTCAACAAAGCTAATTGAGTCAAATGAAAGTCAAACACTTTCAACAAAGCTTTTAGAATCAAATGAAAGTCAAACACATTCAAACAAAGCTTTTTGAATCAAATGAAAATCAAATGAATTCAACAAAGCTAATTGAGTCAAATGAAAGTGAAACACTTTCGTCAAAGCTTTTAGAATCAAATTAAAGTCAAATATATTCAAACAAAGCTTTTTGAATCAAATAAAAGTCAATTGCATTCCCCAATGCTAATTGAGTCAAATGAAGGTCAAACACATTCAACGAAGCTAATTGAGTCAAATGACAGTCAAACACATTCAAACATAGCTTTTTGAATCAAATGAAAGTCAAATGCATTCAACAAAGCCAATTGAGTCAAATGAAAGTCAAACACATTCAAATAAAGCTTCTTGATTCAAATGCAAGTCAAATGCATTCAACAAAGCTAATTGAGTCAAATGAAAGTCAAACACATTCAAACAAAGCTTTTTGGATCAAATGAAAGTCAAATGCATTCAACAAAGCTAATTGAGTCAATGAAAGTCAAACACTTTCAACAAAGAGTTTAGAATCAAATGAAAGTCAATTGCATTCCACAATGCTAATTGAGTCAAATTAAAGTCAAACACATTCAACAAAGCTATTTGAGTCAAAATAAAGTCAAACACATTCAAACAAAGCTTTTTGAATCAAATGAAAGTCAAATGAAAGTCAACGAAGCTAATTGAGTCAAATGAAAGTCAAACACATTCAAACAAAGCTAATTGAGTCAAATGAAAGTCAAATGCATTCAACAAAGCTAATTGAGTCAAATGAAAGTTAAACACTTTCAACAAAGCTTTTAGAATCAAATGAAAGTCAAACACATTCTAACAAAGCTTTTTGAATCAATTGAAAATCAAATGAATTCAACGAAGCTAATTGAGTCAAATGAAAGTCAAACACTTTCAACAAAGCGTTTAGAACCAAATGAAAGTAAAAAACATTCAATCAAAGCTTTCTGAATCAAATGAAAGTCAATTGCATTCCACAATGCTAATTAACTCAAATGAAAGTCAAACACATTCAACAAAGCTAGTTGAGTCAAAAGAAAGTCAAACTCCTTCAAACAAAGCTTTTTGAATCAAATGAAAGTCAAATGCATTCAACAAAGCCAATTGAGTCAAATGAAAGTCAAACACATTCAAATAAAGCTTCTTGATTCAAATGAAAGTCAAATGCATTCAACAAAGCTAATTGAGTCAAATGAAAGTCAAACACTTTCAACAAAGCGTTTAGAATCAAATGAAAGTTAAATACATTCAATCGAAGCTTTCTGAATCAAATGAAAGTCAATTGCATTCCACAATGCTAATTAAGTCAAATGAAAGTCAAACACAATCAACAAAGCTAATTGAGTCAAAAGAAATTCAAACACATTCAAACAAAGCTTTTTGAATCAAATGAAAGTCAAATGCATTCAACAAAGCTAATTGAGTCAAATGCAAGTCAAACACTTTCAACAAAGCTAATTGAGTCAAATGAAAGTCGGACATTCAAACAAAGCTTTTTGATTCAAATGAAAGTCAAATGCATTCAACAAAGCTAATTGAGTCAAATGAAAGTCAAACACATTCAAACAAAGCTTCTTGATTCAAATGAAAGCCAAATGCATTCAACAAAACTAATTGAGTCAAATGAAAGTCAAACACTTTCAACAAAGCGTTTAGAATCAAATGAAAGGCAAATACATTCAATCAAAGCTTTTTGAATCAAATGAAAGTCAATTGCATTCCACAATGCTAATTAAGTCAAATGAAAGTCAAACACATTCAACAAAGCTAATTGAGTCAAAAGAAAGTCAAACACATTCAGAAAAAGCTTTTTGAATCAAATGAAAGTCAAATGCATTCAACAAAGCTAATTAAGTCAAACGAAAGTCAAACACTTTCAACAAAGCTAATTGAGTCAAATGAAAGTCAAACACATTCAAACAAAGCTTTTTGATTCAAATGAAAGTCAAATGCATTCAACAAAGCTAATTGAGTCAAATGAAAGTCAAACACTTTCAACAAAGCTTTTAGAATCAAATGAAAGTCAAACACATTCAAACAAAGGTTTTTGAATCAAATGAAAATCAAATGAATTCAACAAAGCTAATTGAGTCAAATGAAAGTGAAACACTTTCGTCAAAGCTTTTAGAATCAAATTAAAGTCAAATATATTCGAACAAAGCTTTTTGAATCAAATAAAAGTCAATTGCATTCCACAATGCTAATTGAGTCAAATGAAGGTCAAACACATTCAACGAAGCTAATTGAGTCAAATGACAGTCAAACACATTCAAACATAGCTTTTTGAATCAAATGAAAGTTAAATGCATTCAACAAATCCAATTGAGTCAAATGAAAGTCAAACACATTCAAACAAAGCTTTTTGAATCAAATGAAAGTCAAATGCATTCAACAAAGCTAATTAAGTTAAATGAAAGTCAAACACTTTCAACAAAGCTAATTGAGTCAAATGAAAGTCAAACACTTTCATCAAAGCTTTTAGAATAAAATGAAAGTCAAATACATTCAAACAAAGGTTTTTGAATCAAATCGAAGTCAATTGCATTCCACTATGCTAATTGAGTCAAATGAAAGTCAAACACATTCAACGAAGCTAATTGAGTCAAATGAAAGTCAAACACATTCAAACAAAGCTTTTTGAATCAAATGAAAGGCAAATGCATTCAACAAAGCCAATTGAGTCAAATGAAAGTCAAACACATTCATATAAAGCTTCTTGATTCAAATCAAAGTCAAATGCATTCAACAAAGCTAATTGAGTCAAATGAAAGTCAAACACATTCAAACAAAGCTTTTTGAATCAAATGAAAGTCAAATGCATTCAACAAAGCTAACTGAGTCAAATGAAAGTCAAACACTTTCAACAAAGAGTTTAGAATCAAATGAAAGTCAATTGCATTCCACAATGCTAATTGAGTCAAATGAAAGTCAAACACATTCAACAAAGCTAATTGAGTCAAAATAAAATCAAACACATTCAAACAAAGCTTTTTGAATCAAATGAAAGTAAAATGCATTCAACAAAGCCAATTGAGTCAAATGAAAGTCAAACACTTTCAACAAAGCTAATTGAGTCAAATGAAAGTCAAACACATTACAAAAAAGCTAATTGAGTCAAATGAAAGTCAAATGCATTCAACAAAGCTAATAGAGTCAAATGAAAGTCAAACACATTCTAACAAAGCTTTTTGAATCAAATGAAAATCAAATGAATTTAACAAAGCTAATTGAGTCAAATAAAAGTCAAACACTTTCAACAAAGCGTTTAGAATTAAATGAAAGTCAAATACATTCAATCAAAGCTTTCTGAATCAAATGAAAGTCAATTGCATTCCACAAAGCTAATTAAGTCAAATGAAAGTCAAACATATTCAACAAAGCTAATTGAGTCAAAAGAAAGTCAAACAGATTCAAACTAAGCTTTTTGAATCAAATGAAATTTGCATTCAACAATGTAATTGAGTCAAATGCAAGTCAAACACTTTCAACAAAGCTAATTGAGTCAAATGAAAGTCGGACATTCAAACAAAGCTTTTTTATTCAAATGAAAGTCAAATACATTCAACAAAGCTAATTGAGTCAAATGAAAGTCAAACAATTTCAACAAAGCTTTTAGAATCAAATGAAAGTCAAATACATTCAAACAAAGCTTTTAGAATCTAACGAAAATCAAATGAATTCAACAAACCTAATTGAGTCAAATGAAAGTCAAACACTTTCATCAAAGCTTTTAGAATCAAATGAAAGTCAAACACATTCAACGAAGCTAATTGAGTCAAATGAAAGTCAAACACATTCAAACAAAGCTTTTTGAATCAAATGAAAGTCAAATGCATTCCACAAAGCCAATTGAGTCAAATGAAAGTCACACACATTCAAATAAAGCTTCTTGATTCAAATGAAAGTGAAATGCATTCAACAAAGCTAATTGAGTCAAATGAATGTCAAACACATTCAAACAAAGCTTTATGGATCAAATGAAAGTCAAATGCATTCAACAAAGCTAATTAAGTCAAATGAAAGTCAAACACTTTCAACAAAGAGTTTAGAATCAAATGAAAGTCAATTGCATTCCACAATGCTAATTGAGTCAAATGAAAGTCAAACACATTCAACAAAGCTAATTGAGTCAAAATAAAGTCAAACACATTATAAAATAGCTTTTTGAATCAAATGAAAGTAAAATGCATTCAACAAAGCTAATTGAGTCAAATGAAAGTCAAACACATTCAAACAAAGCTAATTGAGTCAAATGAAAGTCAAATGCATTCAACAAAGCTAATTGAGTCAAATGAAAGTCAAACACATTCAAACAAAGCTAATTGAGTCAAATGAAAGTCAAATGCATTCAACAAAACTAATTGAGTCAAATGAAAGTCTAACACTTTCAACAAAGCTTTTAGAATCAAATGAAAGTCAAACACATTCTAACAAAGCTTTTTGAATCAAATGAAAATCAAATGAATTCAACAATGCTAATTGAGTCAAGTGAAAGTCAAACACTTTCAACAAAGCGTTTAGAATCAAATGAAAGTAAAAAACATTCAATCAAAGCTTTCTGAATCAAATGAAAGTCAATTGCATTCCACAATGCTAATTAACTCAAATGAAAGTCAAACACATTCAACAAAGCTAATTGAGTCAAAAGAAAGTCAAACACATTCAAACAAAGCTTTTTGAATCAAATGAAAGTCAAATGCATTCAACAAAGCCAATTACGTCAAATGAAAGTCAAACACATTCAAATAAAGCTTCTTGATTCAAATGAAAGTCAAATGCATTCAACAAAGCTAATTGAGTCAAATGAAAGTCAAACACTTTCAACAAAGCGTTTAGAATCAAATGAAAGTCAAATACATTCAATCAAAGCTTTCTAAATCAAATGAAAGTCAATTGCATTCCACAATGCTAATTAAGTCAAATGAAAGTCAAACACATTCAACAAAGCTAATTGAGTCAAAAGAAATTCAAACACATTCAAACAAAGCTTTTTGAATCAAATGAAAGTCAAATGCATTCAACAAAGCTAATTGAGTCAAATACAAGTCAAACACTTTCAACAAAGCTAATTGAGTCAAATGAAAGTCGGACATTCAAACAAAGCTTTTTGATTCAAATGAAAGTCAAAGGCATTCAACAAAGCTAATTTAGTCAAATGAAAGTAAAACACATTCAAACAAAGCTTCTTGATTCAAATAAAATTCAAATGCATTCAACCAAACTAATTGAGTCAAATGAAAGTCAAACACTTTCAACAAAGCGTTTGGAATCAAATGAAAGTCAAATACATTCAATCAAAGCTTTTTGAATCAAATGAAAGTCAATTGCATTCCACAATGCTAATTAAGTCAAATGAAAGTCAAACACATTCAACAAAGCTAATTGAGTCAAAAGAAAGCCAAACACATTCTAACAAAGCTTTTTGAATCAAATGAAAGTAAAATGCATTCAACAAATCTAATTGAGTCAAATGAAAGTCAAACACTTTCAACAAAGCTAATTGAGTCAAATGAAAGTCAAACACATTCAAACAAAGCTAAATGAGTCAAATGAAAGTCAAATGCATTCAACAAAGCTAATTAAGTCAAATGAAAGTCAAACACTTTCAAACAAAGCTTTTTGAATCAAATGAAAGTCAAATGCATTCAACAAAGCTAATTAAGTCAAATGAAAGTCAAACACTTTCAACAAAGAGTTTAGAATCAAATGAAAGTCAATTGCATTCCACAATGCTAATTGAGTCAAATGAAAGTCAAAGACATTCAACAAAGCTAATTGAGTCAAAATAAAGTCAAACAAATTCAAACAAAGCTTTTTGAATCAAATGAAAGTAAAATGCATTCAACAAAGCTAATTGAGTCAAATGAAGTCAAACACTTTCAACAAAGCGTTTAGAATCAAATGAAAGTCAAATACATTCAATCAAAGCTTTCTGAATCAAATGAAAGTCAATTGCATTCCACAATGCTAATTAAGTCAAATGAAAGTCAAACACATTCAACAAAGCTAATTGAGTCAAAAGAAATTCAAACACATTCAAACAAAGCTTTTTGAATCAAATGAAAGTCAAATGCATTCAACAAAGCTAATTGAGTCAAATGCAAGTCAAACACTTTCAACAAAGCTAATTGAGTCAAATGAAAGTCGGACATTCAAACAAAGCTTTTTGATTCAAATGAAAGTCAAATGCATTCAACAAAGCTAATTGAGTCAAATGAAAGTCAAACACATTCAAACCAAGCTTCTTGATTCAAATGAAAGTCAAATGCATTCAACAAAACTAATTGAGTCAAATGAAAGTCAAACACTTTCAACAAAGCGTTTAGAATCAAATGAAAGTCAAATACATTCAATCAAAGCTTTTTGAATCAAATGAAAGTCAATTGCATTCCACAATGCTAATTAAGTCAAATGAAAGTCAAACACATTCAACAAAGCTAATTGAGTCAAAAGAAAGTCAAACACATTCAGAAAAAGCTTTTTGAATCAAATGAAAGTCAAATGCATTCAACAAAGCTAATTAAGTCAAACGAAAGTCAAACACTTTCAACAAAGCTAATTGAGTCAAATGAAAGTCAAACACATTCAAACAAAGCTTTTTGATTCAAATGAAAGTCAAATGCATTCAACAAAGCTAATTGAGTCAAATGAAAGTCAAACACTTTCAACAAAGCTTTTAGAATCAAATGAAAGTCAAACACATTCAAACAAAGCTTTTTGAATCAAATGAAAATCAAATGAATTCAACAAAGCTAATTGAGTCAAATGAAAGTGAAACACTTTCAACAAAGCTTTTAGAATCAAATTAAAGTCAAATATATTCAAACAAAGCTTTTTGAATCAAATAAAAGTCAATTGCATTCCACAATGCTAATTGAGTCAAATGAAGGTCAAACACATTCAACGAAGCTAATTGAGTCAAATGAAAGTCAAACACATTCAAACATAGCTTTTTGAATCAAATGAAAGTCAAATGCATTCAACAAATCCAATTGAGTCAAATGAAAGTCAAACACATTCAAACAAAGCTTCTTGATTCAAATGAAAGTCAAATGCATTCAACAAAACTAATTGAGTCAAATGAAAGTCAAACACTTTCAACAAAGCGTTTAGAATCAAATGAAAGTCAAATACATTCAATCAAAGCTTTTTGAATCAAATGTAAGTCAATTGCATTCCACAATGCTAATTAAGTTAAATGAAAGTCAAACACATTCAACAAAGCTAATTGAGTCAAAAGAAAGTCAAACACATTCAAACAAAGCTTTTTGAATCAAATGAAAGTCAAATGCATTCAACAAAGCTAATTAAGTTAAATGAAAGTCAAACACTTTCAACAAAGCTAATTGAGTCAAATGAAAGTCAAACACATTCAACAAAGCTTTTAGAATCAAACGAAAATCAAATGAATTCAACAAAGCTAATTGAGTCAAATGAAAGTCAAACACTTTCATCAAAGCTTTTAGAATAAAATGAAAGTCAAATACATTCAAACAAAGGTTTTTGAATCAAATCGAAGTCAATTGCATTCCACTATGCTAATTGAGTCAAATGAAAGTCAAACACATTCAACGAAGCTAATTGAGTCAAATGAAAGTCAAACACATTCAAACAAAGCTTTTTGAATCAAATGAAAGTCAAATGCATTCAACAAAGCCAATTGAGTCAAATGAAAGTCAAACACATTCATATAAAGCTTCTTGATTCAAATGAAAGTCAAATGCATTCAACAAAGCTAATTGAGTCAAATGAAAGTCAAACACATTCAAACAAAGCTTTTTGAATCAAATGAAAGTCAAATGCATTCAACAAAGCTAATTGAGTCAAATGAAAGTCAAACACTTTCAACAAAGAGTTTAGAATCAAATGAAAGTCAATTGTATTCCACAATGCTAATTGAGTCAAATGAAAGTCAAACACATTCAACAAAGCTAATTGAGTCAAAATAAAATCAAACACATTCAAACAAAGCTTTTTGAATCAAATGAAAGTAAAATGCATTCAACAAAGCCAATTGAGTCAAATGAAAGTCAAACACTTTCAACAAAGCTTATTGAGTCAAATGAAAGTCAAACACATTCAAACAAAGCTAATTGAGTCAAATGAAAGTCAAATGCATTCAACAAAGCTAATAGAGTCAAATGAAAGTCAAACACATTCTAACAAAGCTTTTTGAATCAAATGAAAATCAAATGAATTTAACAAAGCTAATTGAGTCAAATAAAAGTCAAACACTTTCAACAAAGCGTTTAGAATCAAATGAAAGTCAAATACATTCAATCAAAGCTTTCTGAATCAAATGAAAGTCAATTGCATTCCACAATGCTAATTAAGTCAAATGAATGTCAAACATATTCAACAAAGCTAATTGAGTCAAAAGAAAGTCAAACAGATTCAAACTAAGCTTTTTGAATCAAATGAAAGTCAAATGCATTCAACAATGTAATTGAGTCAAATGCAAGTCAAACACTTTCAACAAAGCTAATTGAGTCAAATGAAAGTCGGACATTCAAACAAAGCTTTTTGATTCAAATGAAAGTCAAATGCATTCAACAAAGCTAATTGAGTCAAATGAAAGTCAAACAATTTCAACAAAGCTTTTAGAATCAAATGAAAGTCTAATACATTCAAACAAAGCTTTTAGAATCTAATGAAAATCAAATGAATTCAACAAACCTAATTGAGTCAAATGAAAGTCAAACACTTTCATCAAAGCTTTTAGAATCAAATGAAAGTCAAACACATTCAACGAAGCAAATTGAGTCAAATGACAGTCAAACACATTCAAACAAAGCTTTTTGAATCAAATGAAAGTCAAATGCATTCAACAAAGCCAATTGAGTCAAATGAAAGTCACACACATTCAAATAAAGCTTCTTGATTCAAATGAAAGTCAAATGCATTCAACAAAGCTAATTGAGTCAAATGAATGTCAAACACATTCAAACAAAGCTTTATGGATCAAATGAAAGTCAAATGCATTCAACAAAGCTAATTGAGTCAAATGAAAGTCAAACACTTTCAACAAAGAGTTTAGAATCAAATGAAAGTCAATTGCATTCCACAATGCTAATTGAGTCAAATGAAAGTCAAACACATTCAACAAAGTTAATTGAGTCAAAATAAAGTCAAACACATTCAAAAATAGCTTTTTGAATCAAATGAAAGTAAAATGCATTCAACAAAGCTAATTGAGTCAAATGAAAGTCAAACACTTTCAACAAAGCTAATTGAGTCAAATGAAAGTCAAACACATTCAAACAAAGCTAATTGAGTCAAATGAAATTCAAATGCATTCAACAAAACTAATTGAGTCAAATGAAAGTCAAACACTTTCAACAAAGCTTTTAGAATCAAATGAAAGTCAAACACATTCTAACAAAGCTTTTTGAATCAAATGAAAATCAAATGAATTCAACAATGCTAATTGAGTCAAATGAAAGTCAAACACTTTCAACAAAGCGTTTAGAATCAAATGAAAGTCAAAAACATTCAATCAAAGCTTTCTGAATCAAATGAAAGTCAATTGCATTCCACAATGCTAATTAACTCAAATGAAAGTCAAACACATTCAACAAAGCTAATTGAGTCAAAAGAAAGTCAAACACATTCAAACAAAGCTTTTTGAATCAAATGAAAGTCAAATGCGTTCAACAAAGCCAATTACGTCAAATGAAAGTCAATTACATTCAAATAAAGCTTCTTGATTCAAATGAAAGCCAAATGCATTCAACAAAGCTAAGTGAGTCAAATGAAAGTCAAACACTTTCAACAAAGCGTTTAGAATCAAATGAAAGTCAAATATATTCAATCAAAGCTTTCTAAATCAAATGAAAGTCAATTGCATTCCACAATGCTAATTAAGTCAAATGAAAGTCAAACACATTCAACAAAGCTAATTGAGTCAAAAGAAATTCAAACACATTCAAACAAAGCTTTTTGAATCAAATGAAAGTCAAATGCATTCAACAAAGCTAATTGAGTCAAATGCAAGTCAAACACTTTCAACAAAGCTAATTGAGTCAAATGAAAGTCGGACATTCAAATAAAGCTTTTTGATTCAAATGAAAGTTAAAGGCATTCAACAAAGCTAATTTAGTCAAATGAAAGTCAAACACATTCAAACAAAGCTTCTTGATTCAAATAAAATTTAAATGCATTCAACCAAACTAATTGAGTCAAATGAAAGTCAAACACTTTCAACAAAGCGTTTGGAATCAAATGAAAGTCAAATACATTCAATCAAAGCTTTTTGAATCAAATGAAATTCAATTGCATTCCACAATGCTAATTAAGTCAAATGAAAGTCAAACACATTCAACAAAGCTAATTGAGTCAAAAGAAAGCCAAACACATTCAAACAAAGCTTTTTGAATCAAATGAAAGTAAAATGCATTCAACAAATCTAATTGAGTCAAATGAAAGTCAAACACTTTCAACAAAGCTAATTGAGTCAAATGAAAGTCAAACACATTCAAACAAAGCTAATTGAGTCAAATGAAAGTCAAATGCATTCAACAAAGCTAATTGAGTCAAATGAAAGTCAAACACTTTCAAACAAAGCTTTTTGAATCAAATGAAAGTCAAATGCATTCAACAAAGCTAATTGAGTCAAATGAAAGTCAAACACTTTCAACAAAGAGTTTAGAATCAAATGAAAGTCAATTGCATTCCACAATGCTAATTGAGTCAAATGAAAGTCAAACACATTCAACAAAGCTAATTGAGTCAAAATAAAGTCAAACACATTCAAACAAAGCTTTTTGAATCAAATGAAAGTAAAATGCATTCAACAAAGCTAATAGAGTCAAATGAAAGTCAAACACTTTCAACAAAGCTAATTAAGTCAAATGAAAGTCAAACACATTCAAACAAAGCTAATTGAGTCAAATGAAAGTCAAATGCATTCAACAAAGCTAATTGAGTCAAATGAAAGTCAAACACTTTCAACAAAGCTTTTAGAATCAAATGAAAGTCAAACACATTCTAACAAAGCTTTTTGAATCAAATGAAAATCAAATGAATTCAACAAAGCTAATTGAGTCAAATGAAAGTCAAACACTTTCAACAAAGCATTTAGAATCAAATGAAAGTCAAATACATTCAATCAAAGCTTTCTAAATTTAATGAAAGTCAATTGCATTCCACAATGCTAATTAAGTCAAATGAAAGTCAAACATATTCAACAAAGCTAATTGAGTCAAAACAAAGTCAAACACATTCAAACAAAGCTTTTTGAATCAAATGAAAGTCAAATGCATTCAACAAAGCTAATTGAGTCAAATGCAAGTCAAACACTTTCAACAAAGCTAATTGAGTCAAATGAAAGTCGGACATTCAAACAAAGCTTTTTGATTCAAATGAAAGTCAAATGCATTCAACAAAGCTAATTGAGTCAAATGAAAGTCAAACAATTTCAACAAAGCTTTTAGAATAAAATGAAAGTCAAATACATTCAAACAAAGCTTTTAGAATCTAACGAAAATCAAATGAATTCAACAAAGCTAATTGAGTCAAATGAAAGTCAAACACTTTCATCAAACCTTTTAGAATCAAATGAAAGTCAAACACATTCAACGAAGCTAATTGAGTCAAATGAAAGTCAAACACATTCAAACAAAGCTTTTTGAATCCAATGAAAGTCAAATGCATTCAACAAAGCCAATTGAGTCAAATGAAAGTCAAACACATTCAAATAAAGCTTCTTGATTCAAATGAAAGTCAAATGCATTCAACAAAGCTAATTGAGTCAAATGAAAGTCAAACACATTCAAACAAAGCTTTTTGGATCAAATGAAAGTTAAATGCATTCAACAAAGCTAATTGAGTCAAATGAAAGTCAAACACTTTCAACAAAGGGTTTAGAATCAAATAAAAGTCAATTACATTCCACAATGCTAATTGAGTCAAATGAAAGTCAAACACATTCAACAAAGCTTTTTGAATCAAATGAAAGTAAAATGCATTCAACAAAGCTAATTGAGTCAAATGAAAGTCAAACACTTTCAACAAAAAACTAATTGAGTCAAATGAAAGTCAAACACATTCAAACAAAGCTAATTGAGTCAAAGGAAAGTCAAATGCATTCAACAAAGCTAATTGAGTCAAATGAAAGTCAAACACTTTCAACAAAGCTTTTAGAATCAAATGAAAGTCAAACACATTCTAACAAAGCTTTTTGAATCAAATGAAAATCAAATGAATTCAACAAAGCTCATTGAGTCAAATGAAAGTCAAATACTTTCAACAAAGCGTTTAGAATCAAATGAAAGTAAAAAACATTCAATCAAAGCTTTCTGAATCAAATGAAAGTCAATTGCATTCCACAATGCTAATTAAGTCAAATGAAAGTCAAACACATTCAACAAAGCAAATTGAGTCAAAAGAAAGTCAAACACATTCAAACAAAGCTTTTTGAATCAAATGAAAGTCAAATGCATTCAACAAAGCTAATTGAGTCAAATGAAAGTCAAACACTTTCAACAAAGAGTTTAGAATCAAATGAAAGTCAATTGCATTCCACAATGCTAATTGAGTCAAATGAAAGTCAAACACATTCAACAAAGCTAATTGAGTCAAAATAAAGTCAAACACATTCAAACAAAGCTTTTTGAATCAAATGAAAGTAAAATGCATTCAACAAAGCTAATAGAGTCAAATGAAAGTCAAACACTTTCAACAAAGCTAATTAAGTCAAATGAAAGTCAAACACATTCAAACAAAGCTAATTGAGTCAAATGAAAGTCAAATGCATTCAACAAAGCTAATTGAGTCAAATGAAAGTCAAACACTTTCAACAAAGCTTTTAGAATCAAATGAAAGTCAAACACATTCTAACAAAGCTTTTTGAATCAAATGAAAATCAAATGAATTCAACAAAGCTAATTGAGTCAAATGAAAGTCAAACACTTTCAACAAAGCATTTAGAATCAAATGAAAGTCAAATACATTCAATCAAAGCTTTCTAAATTTAATGAAAGTCAATTGCATTCCACAATGCTAATTAAGTCAAATGAAAGTCAAACATATTCAACAAAGCTAATTGAGTCAAAACAAAGTCAAACACATTCAAACAAAGCTTTTTGAATCAAATGAAAGTCAAATGCATTCAACAAAGCTAATTGAGTCAAATGCAAGTCAAACACTTTCAACAAAGCTAATTGAGTCAAATGAAAGTCGGACATTCAAACAAAGCTTTTTGATTCAAATGAAAGTCAAATGCATTCAACAAAGCTAATTGAGTCAAATGAAAGTCAAACAATTTCAACAAAGCTTTTAGAATCAAATGAAAGTCAAATACATTCAAACAAAGCTTTTAGAATCTAACGAAAATCAAATGAATTCAACAAAGCTAATTGAGTCAAATGAAAGTCAAACACTTTCATCAAACCTTTTAGAATCAAATGAAAGTCAAACACATTCAACGAAGCTAATTGAGTCAAATGAAAGTCAAACACATTCAAACAAAGCTTTTTGAATCCAATGAAAGTCAAATGCATTCAACAAAGCCAATTGAGTCAAATGAAAGTCAAACACATTCAAATAAAGCTTCTTGATTCAAATGAAAGTCAAATGCATTCAACAAAGCTAATTGAGTCAAATGAAAGTCAAACACATTCAAACAAAGCTTTTTGGATCAAATGAAAGTTAAATGCATTCAACAAAGCTAATTGAGTCAAATGAAAGTCAAACACTTTCAACAAAGGGTTTAGAATCAAATAAAAGTCAATTACATTCCACAATGCTAATTGAGTCAAATGAAAGTCAAACACATTCAACAAAGCTTTTTGAATCAAATGAAAGTAAAATGCATTCAACAAAGCTAATTGAGTCAAATGAAAGTCAAACACTTTCAACAAAAAACTAATTGAGTCAAATGAAAGTCAAACACATTCAAACAAAGCTAATTGAGTCAAAGGAAAGTCAAATGCATTCAACAAAGCTAATTGAGTCAAATGAAAGTCAAACACTTTCAACAAAGCTTTTAGAATCAAATGAAAGTCAAACACATTCTAACAAAGCTTTTTGAATCAAATGAAAATCAAATGAATTCAACAAAGCTCATTGAGTCAAATGAAAGTCAAATACTTTCAACAAAGCGTTTAGAATCAAATGAAAGTAAAAAACATTCAATCAAAGCTTTCTGAATCAAATGAAAGTCAATTGCATTCCACAATGCTAATTAAGTCAAATGAAAGTCAAACACATTCAACAAAGCAAATTGAGTCAAAAGAAAGTCAAACACATTCAAACAAAGCTTTTTGAATCAAATGAAAGTCAAATGCATTCAACAAAGCCAATTGAGTCAAATGAAAGTCAAACACATTCAAATAAAGCTTCTTGATTCAAATGAAAGTCAAATGCATTCAACAAAGCTAATTGAGTCAAATGAAAGTCAAACACTTTCAACAAAGCGTTTAGAATCAAATGAAAGTAAAAAACATTCAATCAAAGCTTTCTGAATCAAATGAAAGTCAATTGCATTCCACAATGCTAATTAAGTCAAATGAAAGTCAAACACATTCAACAAAGCAAATAGAGTCAAATGCAAGTCAAACACTTTCAACAAAGCTAATTGAGTCAAATGAAAGTCGGACATTCAAACAAAGCTTTTTGATTCAAATGAAAGTCAAATGCATTCAACAAAGCTAATTGAGTCAAATGAAAGTCAAACAATTTCAACAAAGCTTTTAGAATCAAATGAAAGTCAAATACATTCAAACAAAGCTTTTAGAATCTAACGAAAATCAAATGAATTCAACAAAGCTAATTGAGTCAAATGAAAGTCAAACACTTTCATCAAACCTTTTAGAATCAAATGAAAGTCAAACACATTCAACGAAGCTAATTGAGTCAAATGAAAGTCAAACACATTCAAACAAAGCTTTTTGAATCCAATGAAAGTCAAATGCATTCAACAAAGCCAATTGAGTCAAATGAAAGTCAAACACATTCAAATAAAGCTTCTTGATTCAAATGAAAGTCAAATGCATTCAACAAAGCTAATTGAGTCAAATGAAAGTCAAACACATTCAAACAAAGCTTTTTGGATCAAATGAAAGTTAAATGCATTCAACAAAGCTAATTGAGTCAAATGAAAGTCAAACACTTTCAACAAAGGGTTTAGAATCAAATAAAAGTCAATTACATTCCACAATGCTAATTGAGTCAAATGAAAGTCAAACACATTCAACAAAGCTTTTTGAATCAAATGAAAGTAAAATGCATTCAACAAAGCTAATTGAGTCAAATGAAAGTCAAACACTTTCAACAAAAAACTAATTGAGTCAAATGAAAGTCAAACACATTCAAACAAAGCTAATTGAGTCAAAGGAAAGTCAAATGCATTCAACAAAGCTAATTGAGTCAAATGAAAGTCAAACACTTTCAACAAAGCTTTTAGAATCAAATGAAAGTCAAACACATTCTAACAAAGCTTTTTGAATCAAATGAAAATCAAATGAATTCAACAAAGCTCATTGAGTCAAATGAAAGTCAAATACTTTCAACAAAGCGTTTAGAATCAAATGAAAGTAAAAAACATTCAATCAAAGCTTTCTGAATCAAATGAAAGTCAATTGCATTCCACAATGCTAATTAAGTCAAATGAAAGTCAAACACATTCAACAAAGCAAATTGAGTAAAAAGAAAGTCAAACACATTCAAACAAAGCTTTTTGAATCAAATGAAAGTCAAATGCATTCAACAAAGCCAATTGAGTCAAATGAAAGTCAAACACATTCAAATAAAGCTTCTTGATTCAAATGAAAGTCAAATGCATTCAACAAAGCTAATTGAGTCAAATGAAAGTCAAACACTTTCAACAAAGCGTTTAGAATCAAATGAAAGTAAAAAACATTCAATCAAAGCTTTCTGAATCAAATGAAAGTCAATTGCATTCCACAATGCTAATTAAGTCAAATGAAAGTCAAACACATTCAACAAAGCAAATAGAGTCAAAAGAAAGTCAAACACATTCAAACAAAGCTTTTTTAATCAAATGAAAGTCAAATGCATTCAACAAAGCCAATTGAGTCAAATGAAAGTCAAACACATTCAAATAAAGCTTCTTGATTCAAATGAAAGTAAAATGCATTCAACAAAGCTAATTGAGTCAAATGAAAGTCAAACACTTTCAACAAAGCGTTTAGAATCAAATGAAAGTCAAATACATTCAATCAAAGCTTTCTAAATCAAATGAAAGTCAATTGCATTCCACAATGCTAATTAAGTCAAATGAAAGTCAAACACATTCAACAAAGCTAATTGAGTCAAAAGAAATTCAAACACATTCAAACAAAGCTTTTTGAATCGAATGAAAGTCAAATGCATTCAACAAAGCTAATTGAGTCAAATGCAAGTCAAACACTTTCAACAAAGCTAATTGAGTCAAATGAAAGTCGGACATTCAAACAATGCTTTTTGATTCAAATGAAAGTCAAATGCATTCAACAAAGCTAATTGAGTCAAATAAAAGTCAAACAATTTCAACAAAGCTTTTAGAATCAAATAAAAGTCAAAGACATTCAAACAAAGCTTTTAGAATCTAACGAAAATCAAATGAATTCAACAAAGCTAATTGAGTCAAATGAAAGTCAAACACTTTCATCAAAGCTTTTAGAATCAAATGAAAGTAAAACACATTCAAAAAAAGCTTTTTGAATCAAATCGAAGTCAATTGCATTCCACAATGCTAATTGAGTCAAATGAAAGTCAAACACATTCAACGAAGCTAATTGAGTCAAATGAAAGTCAAACACATTCAAACAAAGCTTTTTGAATCAAATGAAAGTCAAGTGCATTCAACAAAGCCAATTGAGTCAAATGAAAGTCAAACACATTCAAATAAAGCTTCTTGATTCAAATGAAAGTCAAATGCATTCAACAAAGCTAATTGAGTCAAATGAAAGTCAAACACATTCAAACAAAGCTTTTTGAATCAAATGAAAGTCAAATGCATTCAACAAAGCTAATTGAGTCAAATGAAAGTCAAACACTTTTAACAAAGTGTTTAGAATGAAATGAAAGTCAATTGCATTCCACAATGCTAATTGACTCAAATGAAAGTCAAACATATTCAACAAAGCTAATTGAGTCAAAATAAAGTTAAACACATTCAAACAAAGCTTTTTGAATCAAATGAAAGTAAAATGCATTCAACAAAGCTTATTTAGTCAAATGAAAGTCAAACACTTTCAACAAAGCTAATCGAGTCAAATGAAAGTCAAACACATTCAAACAAAGGTAATTGAGTCAAATGAAAGTCAAATGCATTCAACAAAGCTAATTGAGTCAAATGAAAGTCAAACACTTTCAACAAAGCTTTTAGAATCAAATGAAAGTCAAACACATTCTAACAAAGCTTTTTGAATCAAATGAAAATCAAATGAATTCAACAAAGCTAATTGAGTCAAATGAAAGTCAAACACTTTCAACAAAGCGTTTAGAATCAAATGAAAGTCAAAAACATTCAATCAAAGCTTTCTGAATCAAATGAAAGTCAATTGTATTCCACAATGCTAATTAAGTAAAATGAAAGTCAAACACATTCAACAAAGCTAATTAAGTCAAAAGAAAGTCAAACACATTCAAACAAAGCTTTTTGAATCAAATGAAAGTCAAATGCATTCAAAAAAGCTAATTGAGTCAAATGCAAGTCAAACACTTTCAACAAAACTAATTCAGTCAAATGAAAGTCGGACATTCAAACAAAGCTTTTTGATACAAATGAAAGTCAAACGCATTCAACAAAGCTAATTGAGTCAAATGAAAGTCAAACAATTTCAACAAAGCTTTTAGAATCAAATGAAAGTCAAATACCTGAACAAAGCTTTTAGAATCTAACGAAAATCAAATGAATTCAACAAAGCTAATTGAGTCATATGAAAGTCAAACACTTTCATCAAAGCTTATAGAATCAAATGAAAGTAAAACACATTCAAACAAAGCTTTTTGAATCAAATGAAAGTCAAATGCATTCAACAAAGCCAATTGAGTCAAATGAAAGTCAAACACATTCAATTAAAGCTTCTAGATTCAAATGAAAGTCAAATGCATTCAACAAAGCTAATTGAGTCAAATGAAAGTCAAACACATTCAAACAAAGCATTTTGAATCAAATGAAAGTCAAATGCATTCAACAAAGCTAATTGAGTCAAATGAAAGTCAAACAGTTTCAACAAATGTTTAGAATCAAATGAAAGTCAAATACATTCAATCAAAGCTTTCTGAATCAAATGAAAGTCAATTGCATTCCACAATGCTAATTAAGTCAAATGAAAGTCAAACACATTCAACAAAGCTAATTGAGTCAAAAGAAAGTCAAACACATTCAAACAAAGCTTTTTTAATCAAATGAAAGTCAAATGCATTCAAAAAAGCTAATTGAGTCAAATGCAAGTCAAACACTTTCAACAAAGCTAATTCAGTCAAATGAAAGTCGGACATTCAAACATTGCTTTTTGATTCAAATGAAAGTCAAATGCATTCAACAAAGCTAATTGAGTCAAATGAAAGTCAAACAACTTCAACAAAGCTTTTAGAATCAAATGAAAGTCAAATACATGAACAAAGCTTTTAGAATCTAACGAAAATCAAATGAATTCAACAAAGCTAATTGAGTCAAATGAAAGTCAAACACTTTCATCAAAGCTTATAGAATCAAATGAATGTAAAACACATTCAAACAAAGCTTTTTGAATCAAATCGAAGTCAATTGCATTCCACATTGCTAATTGAGTCAAATGAAAGTCAAACACATTCAACGAAGCTAATTGAGTCAAATGAAAGTCAAACACATTCAAACAAAGCTTTTTGAATGAAATGAAAGTCAAATGCATTCAACAAAGCCAATTAGGTCAAATGAAAGTCAAACACATTCAAATAAAGCTTTTTGATTAAAATGAAAGTCAAATGCATTCAACAAAGCTAATTGTGTCAAATGAACGTCAAACAATTTCATCAAAGCTTTTAGAATCAAATGAAAGTCAAACACATTCAAACAAAGCTTTTTGAATCAAATGAAAGTCAAATGCATTCAACAAAGCTAATTGAGTCAAATGAAAGTCAAACACTTTTAACAAAGTGTTTAGACTCAAATGAAAGTCAATTGCATTCCACAATGCTAATTGAGTCAAATGAAAGTCAAACACATTCAACAAAGCTAATTGAGTCAAAATAAAGTTAAACACATTCAAACAAAGCTTTTTGAATCAAATGAAAGTAAAATGCATTCAACAAAGCTAATTTAGTCAAATGAAAGTCAAACACTTTCAACAAAGCTAATCGAGTCAAATGAAAGTCAAACACATTCAAACAAAGCTAATTGAGTCAAATGAAAGTCAAATGCATTCAACAAAGCTAATTGAGTCAAATGAAAGTCAAACACTTTCAACAAAGCTTTTAGAATCAAATGAAAGTCAAACACATTCTAACAAAGCTTTTTGAATCAAATGAAAATCAAATGAATTCAACAAAGCTAATTGAGTCAAATGAAAGTCAAACACTTTCAACAAAGCGTTTAGAATCAAATGAAAGTCAAAAACATTCAATCAAAGCTTTCTGAATCAAATGATAGTCAATTGTATTCCACAATGCTAATTAAGTAAAATGAAAGTCAAACACATTCAACAAAGCTAATTAAGTCAAAAGAAAGTCAAACACATTCAAACAAAGCTTTTTGAATCAAATGAAAGTCAAATGCATTCAACAAAGCCAATTGAGTCAAATGAAAGTCAAACCCATTCAAATAAAGCTTCTTGATTCAAATGAAAGTCAAATGCATTCAACAAAGCTAATTGAGTCAAATGAAAGTCAAACAGTTTCAACAAATGTTTAGAATCAAATGAAAGTCAAATACATTCAATCAAAGCTTTCTGAATCAAATGAAAGTCAATTGCATTCCAAAATGCTAATTAAGTCAAATGAAAGTCAAACACATTCAACAAAGCTAATTGTGTCAAAAGAAAGTCAAACACATTCAAACAAAGCTTTTTTAATCAAATGAAAGTCAAATGCATTCAAAAAAGCTAATTGAGTCAAATGCAAGTCAAACACTTTCAACAAAGCCAATTCAGTCAAATGAAACTCGGACATTCAAACAATGCTTTTTGATTCAAATGAAAGTCAAATGCATTCAACAAAGCTAATTGAGTCAAATGAAAGTCAAACAATTTCAACAAAGCTTTTAGAATCAAATGAAAGTCAAATACATGAACAAAGCTTTTAGAATCTAACGAAAATCAAATGAATTCAACAAAGCTAATTGAGTCAAATGAAAGTCAAACACTTTCATCAAAGCTTATAGAATCAAATGAAAGTAAAACACATTCAAACAAAGCTTTTTGAATCAAATCGAAGTCAATTGCATTCCACATTGCTAATTGAGTCAAATGAAAGTCAAACACATTCAACGAAGCTAATTGAGTCAAATGAAAGTCAAACACATTCAAACAAAGCTTTTTGAATGAAATGAAAGTCAAATGCATTCAACAAAGCCAATTAGGTCAAATGAAAGTCAAACACATTCAAATAAAGCTTTTTGATTAAAATGAAAGTCAAATGCATTCAACAAAGCTAATTGTGTCAAATGAACGTCAAACACTTTCATCAAAGCTTTTAGAATCAAATGAAAGTCAAACACATTCAAACAAAGCTTTTTGAATCAAATGAAAGTCAAATGCATTCAACAAAGCTAATTGAGTCAAATGAAAGTCAAACACTTTTAACAAAGTGTTTAGAATCAAATGAAAGTTAATTGCATTCTGATTTGGGTAAAAATACCCAAGGCCAGTTGGCCCACTCAGAGTCCGCCACGTGTCACTGAAAGGGGCGCCACCATGGACCAATCAGGAAATGACACGTGGCAGACAGATAAAAGGATCTGGGATTGGCGGCTTTTAGGCCCAAATCCCGAGGTCTGCTAAGCTGCACGAAACCCTAGTACAGTGCACGCTTTTCGAGAAACCTATAAGTAGGAGTTGACCTCCTCATTTATGGGGGTTCACAATTATTCAGAACTTCGGATACACTTAAACACCTTTTGACCCGTTGACGTTGACTCTTACGTTTAACACTTTACACTCAGTGATTGTCAATCATTGTTAGAACTGTCACCCCCAAGGGTACAGTACACTTGAGCTCGGAACCCGAGCAGATATCCTTTACGTTCCGCACCTTAAACTCTGGACTTTGACTAACTTAAGCTTCGGAGGCGGACCACCGACCATTCGGTGGCTCGTTGTTTTGCAGGTACAGGCATCCAAGTGGAGCGGTCAGACTTAGTGTTGTAACTCTCCCGAGGGACTCAAAAAACCCCGAAACATTTGGCGCCGTCTGTGGGGAGAGTACCTCTAAGATGGTCACTTCGGAAACTGTACCAATTAATGTAACCAATCGGCCTCCGGAAACCAATCGGCCTCCGGAGACCAAACAGCTACCAGAGACCAATCGGTCCCTGGACGAAGTGTTGGTCCAGACGGACTATGATTCAGGTGACGATGGTGACATCGAAACTTATACTGCTAGAGATGGGTCTCTCATCTCCAGGCGTGTCCGCAGCAAAGAAAAGCAGGAACGCCCTCACTCTCAGAATGCTCCGAGCAAACCAGTCGGACATTCAAAAAAGCCATCTGATTCTACTCCTGCGGAAGGGTCAGACCCAGTAACTAGAGATGAGCTCATGAAGCTTGTGAGCACTCTTCGTGGTGAGATAAAACAACTCACCAACAAGAAGTCGGCTACTCCTGCCAAGGAGCAGTCGGCCAAGAAGTCAGCCCAATTGGGCAATCACAAGTCGATCAGGGACCGACAGCCGACTCCTCATCCCAAGGACACGGCTCGGCCTCAGTTTGACCTTTCAAGACTCCGTTTCCCAGAAACGGTTGCAAGAAAAGCCATTCGGCATGTTCAGCCGGATGGTAACAAGAAAACATTCTCTGATGCTCGGCATTACATCGAGCAGAAAAGAAATGAGCTTTCAGAGTCGGCCTCAACATCGACTTATCATGAAAGCACTCAACATACCTCATTAAGGTATTCACAATCTGTGCATGAGACTCCAATAAGCAGCCCCATGGTTCAAGTTGGACCTCATGTCATCCAGCCGGCCCAGTACATGGCTCAGCCAATGTACCAATCGCCAGCTCAACCATACATTCGGCCTGCCTTTTATGGAGGACAGGCGGCATGCGGCTATCAGCCCATGGACTGGCAGCTTAGGCTGCAGCACCTTGGAGTTCAACCCACTGCTTTCTCCAAGGAAATTACCGACGCCGAACAGCCGGCCAAGGTTAAAAACGTGTTGGTAGGAGCCTATGATGGGACCACCAACCCTGAAGACCACCTGCTAGCATACACCCACCTCATGTATTTACAAGGGTTGGATGATGCCGCATGGTGTCGCTGCTTTCCAGCCACCCTGAAGGGCATAGCCCAGCAGTGGTTCGGCAACTTGCCGGCTGGTTGTGTCAATAGCTTCAAGACGCTTGCGTTCTTGTTTGTTTCCAACTTCTCCATGAATATCCCTGCCAAGAAGACAAGCCTTGATCTTGGCAATGTACAGCAGGGAGAAAGGGAAGGTTTGCGTTCCTATGTCAGGCGGTTCAATCTGGTACGAATCCAGATCCATGGGTTATCTGACGAGGTCGCCTTCACAGACTTTTTCAAGGGTCTGAAGGACGGTTCTACTTTCAAGTATGAACTGGTCCGAAAGCAAATTTTCACTCTGCAGGGAGCACTGCAAGAGGCGGACGCCTATATACAGGCAACCGAACTCTGCTCCTCCACCAAGCAGTCGGACTCTAAGAAGTTCGACCGACAGCATGAGAGTCGGCCTGCTCAGTCGGCTCCCAAAAAAGAGGAAAGCAGAAAGAAAAAACAAGTCTGGGTCGTTGATAACTCTGATCAGCCGGCCTAGAAGAAAAAGAAAGAGTGGAAACCTTATGTCCCAAGGTACGAATTCCACAAAGACTGTTGTTCCGTCTTCATGGAAATAAAGGACCGGCTGACTTTTGAGAAGCCTACTCCAATGAGAGGTTCCGTTGAACATCGGAACAAAAATAAACACTGCCATTTTCATGAGGACATCGGCCATGACACCAACGACTGTTTCGCTCTCAAACGAGAACTTGACCGTCTGGCCGACAAAGGACAACTAAAGTCCTATGTGAAGTCCAAAGTGACTTCAAAGGCGAAGCAGGGGAAGTCCAAAAAGACAGCTCCCCAGCCGACTGTCAGTACCGACACCGATGAAGAGCCGGTATACACTATAGCAGGCGGATTCGCCGGGGGTGGCCCGACCATTCGGGGCACAAAGGATCATCTGAAAAAGATGATCCATTCTGTTGAAGAGGGAGAGGCGGCAGAAACATCCGCCTTCCCTGAAGTCATCATCACCGAAAAGGACAAAGGCAAAGTCCGTCGGCCGCATGATGACCCTGTGGTCATAGAATGTAAAGTGGCCAACCAACTGGTTGGTCGAATATTGATCGACACAGGCAGTTCCTCTGACCTCATCAGCCTCAAATGCTTGTCAAATCTCAAGTACAAGCCGGACAGTATGATGGAGGTTTCTCACACCCTTGTAGGGTTTGGGGGAGGACTTGTACACCCAGTCGGCCGAATAGATCTGCCCATCTGGCTGGGGCAAAAAGGAAACGGTCGGCATATGACCATCCGGTTCCTCGTGGTTGAAGAGCTTTCTGCCTACAACCTCATCTTTGGTCGACCCACCCTCAACGAGTGCAAGGCCGTCATCATTCCTGCTCTCATGCTTGTTAAGTATGAAAGGGATGATGGAACAGTCGGCTCCCTTAATGGGGACCAAAAGACAGCCCGGGAATGTTATCTCTCGGACATTAAGCCCGCGGTCGCAGCAACCTTCCGGGGCAAACAAACAGTCGACCTTGATGATATCAGGGAAGACAAGGCGGCCCCACCAGCTGAGAAAAAGAGGAAAGTGGCTCAGCTGGAGGCGGTCAAAAAAGAAAGGCAATAGCAGTCACTGACTGGGGAACGGCCGGATGATCTCCGTCCCCAGCCGGCTGGTGAACACATCGATATCCCCCTAGACGACGCTCGGCCAGAGCGGACTGTTAAAGTAGGGACGATTACTTTTGCCAAGCTAGGTAACAGTTTGCACCAGCTCCTGAGAGAATTCAAAGACATCTTTGCCTTTGAAGTAGAAGAGATGCCTGGCATAAGCCCGGATCTTGCTGTTCACAAACTCGCCGTCGATCCCAAAAAGAAGCCCATTCGGCAAAAGAAAAGAAATCACGGCGAAGAAAGAAGTCAGGCGGCAGCCGCTGAAGTTCAAAAGCTGCTGAATGCTAAGTTCATTCGGCCATGTAATTTCCCTGATTGGGTAGCCAACGTTGTGTTGGTAAAAAAGCCGAATGGAACTTGGCGAATGTGTGTTGACTACACCGACTTGAACAGGGCATGTCCGAAGGATAGTTATCCATTGCCAAAAATCGACAGTCTGGTCGATTCAACAGCCGGCCATGCCCTGATGAGCTTTATGGACGCCTATTCAGGCTTCCACCAGATACCCTTGTGGAAAAAAGATCAAGAGAAGACGGCTTTCGTCACTGATCAAGGGTTGTTTTGCTATACAGTGATGCCCTTTGGTTTGAAGAATGCGCCTGCTACCTTCCAACGAATGATTAACACAGTTTTCATTCGTCAGATTGGGAGAAATGTGGAAGCATACATTGACGACATGATAGTCAAATCCAAACTTCAGGCGGATCACCTTGCTGATCTCCGAGAAACATTCGCCACACTCAGGCGGCACAAGGTCATGCTAAATCCAAAAAAGTGTGTCTTTGGTGTTGAGTCTGGGAAGTTTCTCGGATTCCTGATTGATCAAAGGGGAATAGAGGCCAACCCGGAGAAAATACAGGCGGTCATCGACATGCAGTCGCCCCGTACTGTGAAAGAGGTTCAAAAGCTTACAGGTTGTCTGGCGGCCTTGGGGAGATTCCTCAGTCGGTCAGGCGATAAGTGTCTCTACTTTTTCCAAGCAATCAGGAAGAAGACTAACTTTGAATGGGGTGATGATGCAGAGGCGGCCTTCCAAAAGTTAAAAACTCACCTACACTCTTTGCCGAGGCTGGTTAGTCCTTTGCCCAAAGAGACGCTCTTCATGTATCTGGCCGTCTCCGATCATGCCCTCAGCGCTGTTCTCTTAGCTGAAAGAGACGGCACTCAGCTCCCGGTCTATTTCATCAGTCATGTTCTTAGGAACGCTGAGCTTCGGTATCCCATGGTTGAAAAGTGTGGTCTTGCTCTCTACATGGCCATCAAAAAGTTGAAACCCTACTTCTTGGCACATGCGGTAGTGGTCTATACTGACCAACCGATCAAGCGGCCTCTGACAGCCTTGGAGTCTTCTGGCCGAATGCTCAAATGGGCAATTGAAATGCAAGGACTGGAAATCACTTACGAACCCAGAAAAGCAATAAAGGGGCAAGCATTCGCCGATTTTATTGTGGAAATGACAAGGCCGGTTGCTCCGGATGATACTGGTCAGGTTTGGAAAGTGTATGTGGACGGGAGCTCCACTGTGAACGGTTGTGGAGCAGGGATTATCTGTCAGTCTCCTGAAGGGGATAAATATGAATATGCACTACGCTTCAAGTTCCAGGTCTCTATATGAGGCCGAATATGAAGCTCTGCTTGCTGGCATTCGGTACTGTAAGGCAGCAGGGGCAAAGAAGGTTGACGCCTGCTCAGACTCTCAACTGGTCGTACTCCAAGTCAATGGAACGTACGAGGCCACACATCCGGCCATGATAAAATACCTGCAGGCGGTCAAGACTGAAGTTGGGACACTTGAAGAGTTTACTCTAAGTCAGGTGCCCAGGGCTTCCAACAATCAGGCGGATGCTCTGTCCAAACTGGCATCATCCGCCTCTTGTGAAACACCTCGGTCAGTCTTCTGGGAAGTCATGGAAAAGAGGAGTATCTCTGAAGAAGACCCCATTGGAGTTCTTGATCGAAGTTCAACATGGATGGACAGCATCCGGACTTACCTTACAGACGGTACGCTTCCTGATTCACCACAGGAGGCGGCTGTTTTGAAAAAACGAGCGGCTAACTTCAAGTTGCGACAAGGAGAACTTTTCAGGGCTGGTTTTCTGAAGCCTCTGTTGAAGTGTGTTACCCCTGAGAAGGGTAAGGAAGTCCTCGAAGAGTTGCATGCAGGATTCTGCTCCTCTCATATAGGAGGCAGATCCCTTGCAGCCAAAGCCAGGCGGCTTTACTTCTGGCTTACACTGGAGTCGGATGCAATGGAATTGGTGAAAAAATGCGACAAGTGTCAGAAATTTGGCAAGCTCATTCATCGTCCGGCTACAGACCTGTCGGCCATTCACAGTCCAATACCCTTTGCCAAATGGGGCATGGACATTCTTGGGCCCTATACAGCCGCACCAGGCGGCAGGCGCTACATACTGGTGACTGTTGACTACTTTACTAAATGGGTAGAGGCGGAGGCAGTCAAAAACATTAAGACTAAAGATGTCATTTCCTTCATTTGGAAAAACATAATCACTCGGTTTGGGGTGCCCATGTCCATGGTGTTTGACAATGGTCCTCAATTCGAAACACCTCAGCTCAAGGTTTAGCTAAGAGACCAAGGGATCTCCAGTTTCTTCGCATCAGTCGGCCGTCCCCAAGCAAGCGGCCAGGTTGAGGCTTTTAACAAGTTAATCTCAGAAGGGATTAAAAAGAAAATTGAGCGAGCTGGTGGCCTTTGGGCGGATGAATTACCACACGTCCTCTGGTCCATCAGGACGACTGCTAAAGGGGCAACTGGAGAAACCCCATTTCTTATGGTTTATGGTGCAGAAGCTGTTTTGCCCATTGAGCACTATGAGCCGACTCTTCGAATCATGTTGTATGACGAGAAGGTGAACTGGGAGGCCATGCGCCTAGCATTGGACTCTCTACTAGAGCGCAGGGGCAATGCTGCTCTGCGTCATGAGATATACCGTCTGAGAATGACTCGGGCTTACAACAAAAGAGTACACAAGCGTCCTCTCAAAGTGGGAGACTTTGTGCTACGAAAAATGGAAGCAGTCGGTAGGGCGAATGAGCAGGGAAAGCTAACCCCAAATTGGGAAGGCCCCTACCGAATCTATGAAGAAATAAGAGACGGCACCTACCGCCTGGAAGAACCAGACGGCAGGCGGCTGCCCAGAACTTGGAATGTAGACAACTTGAAAAAGTACTACTTCTAAGTACGAATGTAAATACTCCAAATTTTGTTATTTACAAATTATTAATGAGAACAAGCTTCCCTTTTTCAAATTTATTATTACGGACCGCCTGTACCGGTTACAGACGGCCAATATACTTGTAAAGCGACTGTTTCAACAGCAGACGTCCCAACCAATTGAAGGAACCGATTGTTCTTAACAGTCGTTCCTATGAAAAACTTTGTTAAGTTTATACTTGATAAAGATTGAGGCCTAAGGCCGGATAAAAAGAGACCGAATGGTCACAGTCTGCTCCAACATGAGTCAGATAACCGGCGACGTCCATTCGGGCGAATTCGTCGAGGAGAGCATCTCCCATTTGGGAGACACGTTGCTCTACTAAAACATCAAACAACCCTACCGAATGCTGAGGCAGCACTCGCAGTTGTTTGACTTAATCTAAACATGAAATCTAAAAAGCATAAGTTTTCCAACTGTTCTAGTACGAATGGAAAACAGCTACTGTTTCGTGATTAGAGGCTATTGAGGCCAATGGCCGGATAATGAACTAAGTTTGAAACTTAGTAGATAAACTAACGTCCCAGTGACATGAGGCCAATGGCCGGATATTACTACCGAAAGGTCACAGTCTGCTCCAACATGAGTATGGCCGTCTGCTCCAACATGAGTCAGATAACCGGCGACATTCATTCGTCGAGGAGAGCATCTCCCATTTGGGTGGTACATTGCTCTACGAATATATCAAGCGGCCCTACCGAATGCTAACTTAGCACTCGCAGTCGTTTGTTTTAATCGAAAGTGGAATCTAAAAGGCCAAAATTTTCTATCTGTTCAAACACAGTTCAGAAATGGTCACTGTTTCATAAGTAGAGGCTAACTGAGGCATCAAGCCGGATGCGCCTGTTTTAGCTCAAGGGTGAAACAGGCGGAACGATTTAATAAAGTCCGTTAAGACTAATTACTTGACAATTATTTGAGGCTATTAGCCGGATGCCGCCTGATCCTACCCTATGGGGCAAGACAGGCGGATGAATTGTTTTAAACGATAAAAGGTTAAGTCCCAAGACTTACACTTTAATCTCAATAAGGCCAATGGCCGGATGCGCCTGCTTTTGCCTATGGGGCAGAACAGGCGGGGATTTTTCCTTAGCAAATCAGCTAAGTTGGAAATTTGAGTTCTGTTCAGCCAAATGGCCGAATGAACACTTACTGTTACTCAACTCTGGATGGACGTCTGCCGCGTGGTTTGGGGCAATCACCATAGTGATTGATTGACTTAGAAACCATAAATACTCTTCTAAGTATCAATAATTTCCAAGTCAATCAATCTCATAAACCGAAACCACTCGACATCCGTCCAGGGGCAATAACATTCGCATGGTATACAGGTTATAATACTTGGTCAAAAAACATGCAAAAATTTCAAGATTTGGAAAAAGGCAGAATATGAAAAACATCAGCCAAATGGCCGAATGATTCAAATTAAAATGACCAATCGCCACCAGACGATTGGTAAAAATTGTTATCTGGCAAAGCCAGGGAAATTGTCAAATTACCCGACCCCTCGGTCGGTAAAAATATAGAAATACTCGGCACACAGGCCGGAAAAGCAAGTACTCGGCCATTCGGCCGCAGAAACAACAATAAAAAGCTTAAGTGATCAGGGGAGAGCCTCTTTGTTGGCAGCCGGACTGTTGCCCTTCGGCTGCTCTTCAGCATTTTTCTCTCGCTCCTCCGCCTGATCTTCCTCTTCCTCCCCAGAGGACGACTCCTCAGAAGAGTCGGACCCAGAGCCTTCAGCAGCCTCGGCCTCAGCATCAGCCTTGGAAGCTTCTTCCATCTCCTCAAGGAGGCGATCGTCGAAAGCTTTGCTAAGCTCTTCAAATTGGATTTCCAAACCTGATAATCCAAGTCTGGCTGAACAGCCGCCCAAGTGTCCCGCATGACGACCTCATTATCCCTGATCATTTGCTTGACCAGGTCAGACCGTTCTTGCTCAGCAAGGGACTCATACTTTGCCTTCAGCTGATGCTCCTGATTTGAGAGGCGTTGTTTCAGGCGGGTCACCATCTGCTTGGCTCTCTCGGCCTCGTCCTTGGCTTCCTTGAGAGGCTCGAACTCCTCCTTAAGAGACTTAATCTCCTTCTTAAGGTGGGAGATCTGAAGCTTGGCCGAGTCCAGGTCCTTCTTCACCTGCAGGTTGGCCTCCGACTGCGAATACATCATATCAAGCGTCAGTAATTCATTATGAGCAATATCAAATTGAGCTCTATCCAAGGCGGACTCGGCCTGAGCCTTAGCAGCTTTTACCTCTTTGGACTTCTCCTTGAGGGGTCGTCCAAGTCCTTGGACGCGCAGCATAGCCTGCAAAAATGAAGCCGAATGGTTGAGAACCAGACGGATAACAGAAAAAGCCGAATGAAAAAAGAGATTCAAAGCTAAGTCTATACCTCACAAAGGTTCCCTAGGATGCCATCAAGGTCTAGGGTGCCGACTCCTCTGACGGATGCTTTATCATCCGGATCAACCGCCCTCAGCATGGACTTGGCCATTTGAACTACAGTCGGCCTCTGCACAGGAACTGCAACATGAAAGAGTTAGAAAAAAATACTATGCATAACCTACAGAAAAGAAAGGGAGGACGAATGATCTTACCGTCGCCCTCGTCCAACTCCTCTTCCCCCAGAGACCTCTTCTGACCAGCAGAAGAGGCGGGTCTTTTCCCCAGAAACCTCTCCTTACCAGAAGAGGGGGGTTTTTCCCCCAAAAACCTCGCCTCACCAGCAGGGGCATCTGAGGGCCTCTTGGGCTTCTGAGCAACGTGCTTCCGGCCACCCAGGCCGGAGGCGCTCACATCACCCGCCCTAGTCTTTTGGAGCTTAGGGTCGGATGGTTTGGACGGGGATTTAGAGGAGGTACCCTGTATCATTGAAGACAAAACAAGGTCAGATAACATTCGGCACAAACTTGGCATTAATCAAGATGGGTGCTGAGTATGCAAAATCTCACCCCTGGGGTACCGGCTGGTTGCTGCCCTTCCACCCTTGCAATGGTGGCATCCGCCCTGTTAAGGGCATTTGATCTGTATCTAGCAGCAGATACAGCCGGCTTCCTGGAGGCCGAGAGTTTCTCCATTGCTTTATCTGCAAAAAGAATCAAGTGTTAGAAACATGAGACGTGAAGACAAGAAAAATAACATGCGGCATACTAAACAGACGGCCGACTACCTCTCGGCATCTCAGTGCTTAGCCCACAAGCGGCCAAGAATGTCCCTTCCTCAAACCATTTGTACAAAGGGAGATAGCTTTGGGGGGTGACTATTTTGTCCCCCACATCATTCGTCTTCACAGATACGGTAAACAAACCCGCATCCATGATCTCCTCCTTTGCTCGTCTAGGAAGAGCTGGCAATGCACCCCTGCCTGCTAGGAGAGGTGGATCCTTGTTCCACCTGTTATACTTTTGGTTCAGGCGGCAGTCGGCAGCTTTGACTATAAAGAACTTAGTTCTCCAGTCTTTCCATTTGTTCTCTTTGCCGACAGCCATCATGTACCCCTTGCAAGTAGTCAAGGTATACCAGCCCTCGCCACCCCTAGCAGGCGCCCTACTAAGATAATGCATATGGGCGAAGGCTTCAAAGCTCGCCTCCACCTCTAGCATCTCGCAGGCGGCAACATACCCCAGAATGTTTATCCAGGAATTGGGTACAAGTTGCCAGATACCAAGTTGGTATCCATCCAAAATCCTCTCCACAGTCGGATGGAGAGGGAAGCGCAAGCCAGCCTGAAAGGCCGCCTCATAACAACCGAATGCTCGGTCTTGGTAGCTGGCCATGCTCGGCCAAGTAATAGTGTCGTCCTTATTTGGGACGCACAAAGTAAAGCCATGGCCCAGCACAACCTTGCTTCTAAAATTTGCAAGGCTGTTTGCCATGGTGTTCCGCCTGCTCTGCAAAACATGATGATAATAGGGGGCTTTCACCAAGCGCCTGGAAGCGCTCGGCTCGGCCCAAGATTCCCCCTTCTCAGCTGCCAGGGATTCCCTGGCATCATGTAATTTTGACCTTGCCTCCCCTGAAGAGGCAGGAGCATTATCTGAAGAAGATGACGAGGCCGACCCGTCATCAGAATTGTCATCAGAGCTAAGGGACTGCCAGATAGGGCCGACAGGGTCCTCCCTTAGACTCTCTTCCGGCGCCTGTCCAGAAGGCCCGGCTGCATAAGTTTCATCCGCCTCCTCCAGTATCCTATCACTAGGAGTACCGCTTGAAGTGGACGAATGGTAATAGGTGGGGGTAGGAGGAAGATAAGAAGGGCTATCAGGGTTTTCTGACACCTCACTTCGAGGTACCCTCATGGAGCCGTCAGAATATAGAGTTGATCCGTCTGACGGGAAAAAAGATCTGTCAGAGTCGGATAATCTTGATGTTCTTTTTGTTCTGGCCATTGTGTCCTGCACAAACACGAAACCAGTCGGATTCGGAGAAGTTCGCAAAGTACAGTCGCTGGCCAAGCAGTCGGCACTGCAAGTTCTAGATTCAGCCGTCCCCGGTGACCGGCTGATCACAATCCTATACTGTGCCGCATGCGATTGGGAAACCATTTTTTCGACAACAAAGAAAAAATGAAAAATAAAAGAAGAAACAGGCGTTACCTTTAGAAGAAGGGTAAAAGAGACGCTTGGTCGACTGAAGAACGGTCGGACAAGTAGGCCGAGTGTCGGATGCTTGGAAGATGAATACTTGGGGAATTTTGAGATTCTTAAAGTCAAAGTCAGAGATTCTCCAAAGATTCGCAACGGTGTAACATTTCCAGGGGGGTGAAAACTTTCTATTTATAGAAAGGTTAAAAACCCTAAAATTTTCCCCCTCAGTATTTTTTTTGAATCCGACCAATCGGATGCTGACACCTGTCACAGGCAGCACGTGGCAAGCGCGTGTTACCTGTGAGGGGCAAATGATTTGGGTAAAAATACCCAAGGCCAGTTGGCCCACTCAGAGTCCGCCACGTGTCACTGAAAGGGGCGCCACCATGGACCTGACACGTGGCAGACAGATAAAAGGATCTGGGATTGGCGGCTTTTAGGCCCAAATCCCGAGGTCTGCTAAGCTGCACGAAACCCTAGTACAGTGCACGCTTTTCGAGAAACCTATAAGTAGGAGTTGACCTCCTCATTTATGGGGGTTCACAATTATTCAGAACTTCGGATACACTTAAACACCTTTTGACCCGTTGACGTTGACTCTGACGTTTAACACTTTACACTCAGTGATTGTCAATCATTGTTAGAACTGTCACCCCCAAGGGTACAGTACACTTGAGCTCGGAACCCGAGCAGATATCCTTTACGTTCCGCACCTTAAACTCTGGACTTTGACTAACTTAAGCTTCGGAGGCGGACCACCGACCATTCGGTGGCTCGTTGTTTTGCAGGTACAGGCATCCAAGTGGAGCGATCAGACTTAGTGTTGTAACTCTCCCAAGGGACCCAAAAAACCCCGAAACACATTCCACAATGATAATTGAGTCAAATGAAAGTCAAACACATTCAACAAAGCTAATTGAGTCAAAATAAAGTTAAACACATTCAAACAAAGCTTTTTGAATCAAATGAAAGTAAAATGCATTCAACAAAGCTAATTTAGTCAAATGAAAGTCAAACACTTTCAACAAAGCTAATCGAGTCAAATGAAAGTCAAACACATTCAAACAAAGCTAATTGAGTCAAATGAAAGTCAAATGCATTCAACAAAGCTAATTGAGTCAAATGAAAGTCAAACACTTTCAACAAAGCTTTTAGAATCAAATGAAAGTCAAACACATTCTAACAAAGCTTTTTGAATCAAATGAAAATCAAATGAATTCAACAAAGCTAATTGAGTCAAATGAAAGTCAAACACTTTCAACAAAGCGTTTAGAATCAAATGAAAGTCAAAAACATTCAATCAAAGCTTTCTGAATCAAATGAAAGTCAATTGTATTCCACAATGCTAATTAAGTAAAATGAAAGTCAAACACATTCAACAAAGCTAATTAAGTCAAAAGAAAGTCAAACACATTCAAACAAAGCTTTTTGAATCAAATGAAAGTCAAATGCATTCAACAAAGCCAATTGAGTCAAATGAAAGTCAAACCCATTCAAATAAAGCTTCTTGATTCAAATGAAAGTCAAATGCATTCAACAAAGCTAATTGAGTCAAATGAAAGTCAAACAGTTTCAACAAATGTTTAGAATCAAATGAAAGTAAAAAACATTCAATCAAAGCTTTCTGAATCAAATGAAAGTCAATTGCATTCCACAATGCTAATTAAGTCAAATGAAAGTCAAACACATTCAACAAAGCTAATTGAGTCAAAAGAAAGTCAAACACATTCAAACAAAGCTTTTTTAATCAAATGAAAGTCAAATGCATTCAAAAAAGCTAATTGAGTCAAATGCAAGTCAAACACATTCAACAAAGCTAATTCAGTCAAATGAAAGTCGGACATTCAAACAATGCTTTTTGATTCAAATGAAAGTCTAATGCATTCAACAAAGCTAATTAAGTCAAATGAAAGTCAAACAATTTCAACAAAGCTTTTAGAATCAAATGAAAGTCAAATACATGAACAAAGCTTTTAGAATCTAACGAAAATCAAATGAATTCAACAAAGCTAATTGAGTCAAATGAAAGTCAAACACTTTCATCAAAGCTTATAGAATCAAATGAAAGTAAAACACATTTAAACAAAGCTTTTTGAATCAAATCGAAGTCAATTGCATTCCACATTGCTAATTGAGTCAAATGAAAGTCAAACACATTCAACGAAGCTAATTGAGTCAAATGAAAGTCAAACACATTCAAACAAAGCTTTTTGAATGAAATGAAAGTCAAATGCATTCAACAAAGCCAATTAGGTCAAATGAAAGTCAAACACATTCAAATAAAGCTTTTTGATTAAAATGAAAGTCAAATGCATTCAACAAAGCTAATTGTGTCAAATGAACGTCAAACACTTTCATCAAAGCTTTTAGAATCAAATGAAAGTCAAACACATTCAAACAAAGCTTTTTAAATCAAATGAAAGTCAAATGCATTCAACAAAGCTAATTGAGTCAAATGAAAGTCAAACACTTTTAACAAAGTGTTTAGAATCAAATGAAAGTCAATTGCATTCCACAATGCTAATTGAGTCAAATGAAAGTCAAACACATTCAACAAAGCTAATTGAGTCAAATTAAAGTTAAACACATTCAAACAAAGCTTTTTGAATCAAATGAAAGTAAAATGCATTCAACAAAGCTAATTTAGTCAAATGAAAGTCAAACACTTTCAACAAAGCTAATCGAGTCAAATGAAAGTCAAACACATTCAAACAAAGCTAATTGAGTCAAATGAAAGTCAAATGCATTCAACAAAGCTAATTGAGTCAAATGAAAGTCAAACACTTTCAACAAAGCTTTTAGAATCAAATGAAAGTCAAACACATTCTAACAAAGCTTTTTGAATCAAATGAAAATCAAATGAATTCAACAAAGCTAATTGAGTCAAATGAAAGTCAAACACTTTCAACAAAGCGTTTAGAATCAAATGAAAGTCAAAAACATTCAATCAAAGCTTTCTGAATCAAATGAAAGTCAATTGTATTCCACAATGCTAATTAAGTAAAATGAAAGTCAAACACATTCAACAAAGCTAATTAAGTCAAAAGAAAGTCAAACACATTCAAACAAAGCTTTTTGAATCAAATGAAAGTCAAATGCATTCAACAAAGCCAATTGAGTCAAATGAAAGTCAAACCCATTCAAATAAAGCTTCTTGATTCAAATGAAAGTCAAATGCATTCAACAAAGCTAATTGAGTCAAATGAAAGTCAAACAGTTTCAACAAATGTTTAGAATAAAATGAAAGTCAAAAACATTCAATCAAAGCTTTCTGAATCAAATGAAAGTCAATTGCATTCCACAATGCTAATTAAGTCAAATGAAAGTCAAACACATTCAACAAAGCTAATTGAGTCAAAAGAAAGTCAAACACATTCAAACAAAGCTTTTTTAATCAAATGAAAGTCAAATGCATTCAAAAAAGCTAATTGAGTCAAATGCAAGTCAAACACTTTCAACAAAGCTAATTCAGTCAAATGAAAGTCGGACATTCAAACAATGCTTTTTGATTCAAATGAAAGTCTAATGCATTCAACAAAGCTAATTAAGTCAAATGAAAGTCAAACAATTTCAACAAAGCTTTTAGAATCAAATGAAAGTCAAATACATGAACAAAGCTTTTAGAATCTAACGAAAATCAAATGAATTCAACAAAGCTAATTGAGTCAAATGAAAGTCAAACACTTTCATCAAAGCTTATAGAATCAAATGAAAGTAAAACACATTTAAACAAAGCTTTTTGAATCAAATCGAAGTCAATTGCATTCCACATTGCTAATTGAGTCAAATGAAAGTCAAACACATTCAACGAAGCTAATTGAGTCAAATGAAAGTCAAACACATTCAAACAAAGCTTTTTGAATGAAATGAAAGTCAAATGCATTCAACAAAGCCAATTAGGTCAAATGAAAGTCAAACACATTCAAATAAAGCTTTTTGATTAAAATGAAAGTCAAATGCATTCAACAAAGCTAATTGTGTCAAATGAACGTCTAACACTTTCATCAAAGCTTTTAGAATCAAATGAAAGTCAAACACATTCAAACAAAGCTTTTTGAATCAAATGAAAGTCAAATGCATTCAACAAAGCTAATTGAGTCAAATGAAAGTCAAACACTTTTAACAAAGTGTTTAGAATCAAATGAAAGTCAATTGCATTCCACAATGCTAATTGAGTCAAATGAAAGTCAAACACATTCAACAAAGCTAATTGAGTCAAATTAAAGTTAAACACATTCAAACAAAGCTTTTTGAATCAAATGAAAGTAAAATGCATTCAACAAAGCTAATTTAGTCAAATGAAAGTCAAACACTTTCAACAAAGCTAATCGAGTCAAATGAAAGTCAAACACATTCAAACAAAGCTAATTGAGTCAAATGAAAGTCAAATGCATTCAACAAAGCTAATTGAGTCAAATGAAAGTCAAACACTTTCAACAAAGCTTTTAGAATCAAATGAAAGTCAAACACATTCTAACAAAGCTTTTTGAATCAAATGAAAATCAAATGAATTCAACAAAGCTAATTGAGTCAAATGAAAGTCAAACACTTTCAACAAAGCGTTTAGAATCAAATGAAAGTCAAAAACATTCAATCAAAGCTTTCTGAATCAAATGAAAGTCAATTGTATTCCACAATGCTAATTAAGTAAAATGAAAGTCAAACACATTCAACAAAGCTAATTAAGTCAAAAGAAAGTCAAACACATTCAAACAAAGCTTTTTGAATCAAATGAAAGTCAAATGCATTCAACAAAGCCAATTGAGTCAAATGAAAGTCAAACCCATTCAAATAAAGCTTCTTGATTCAAATGAAAGTCAAATGCATTCAACAAAGCTAATTGAGTCAAATGAAAGTCAAACAGTTTCAACAAATGTTTAGAATCAAATGAAAGTCAAATACATTCGATCAAAGCTTTCTGAATCAAATGAAAGTCAATTGCATTCCACAATGCTAATTAAGTCAAATGAAAGTCAAACACATTCAACAAAGCTAATTGAGTCAAAAGAAAGTCAAACACATTCAAACAAAGCTTTTTTAATCAAATGAAAGTCAAATGCATTCAAAAAAGCTAATTGAGTCAAATGCAAGTCAAACACTTTCAACAAAGCTAATTCAGTCAAATGAAAGTCGGACATTCAAACAATTCTTTTTGATTCAAATGAAAGTCAAATGCATTCAACAAAGCTAATTGAGTCAAATGAAAGTCAAACAATTTCAACAAAGCTTTTAGAATCAAATGAAAGTCAAATACATGAACAAAGCTTTTAGAATCTAACGAAAATCAAATGAATTCAACAAAGCTATTTGAGTCAAATGAAAGTCAAACACTTTCATCAAAGCTTATAGAATCAAATGAAAGTAAAACACATTTAAACAAAGCTTTTTGAATCAAATCGAAGTCAATTGCATTCCACATTGCTAATTGAGTCAAATGAAAGTCAAACACATTCAACGAAGCTAATTGAGTCAAATGAAAGTCAAACACATTCAAACAAAGCTTTTTGAATGAAATGAAAGTCAAATGCATTCAACAAAGCCAATTAGGTCAAATGAAAGTCAAACACATTCAAATAAAGCTTTTTGATTAAAATGAAAGTCAAATGCATTCAACAAAGCTAATTGTGTCAAATGAACGTCAAACACTTTCATCAAAGCTTTTAGAATCAAATGAAAGTCAAACACATTCAAACAAAGCTTTTTGAATCAAATGAAAGTCAAATGCATTCACCAAAGCTAATTGAGTCAAATGAAAGTCAAACACTTTTAACAAAGTGTTTAGAATCAAATGAAAGTCAATTGCATTCCACAATGCTAATTGAGTCAAATGAAAGTCAAACACATTCAACAAAGCTAATTGAGTCAAAATAAAGTTAAACACATTCAAACAAAGCTTTTTGAATCAAATGAAAGTAAAATGCATTCAACAAAGCTAATTTAGTCAAATGAAAGTCAAACACTTTCAACAAAGCTAATCGAGTCAAATGAAAGTCAAACACATTCAAACAAAGCTAATTGAGTCAAATGAAAGTCAAATGCATTCAACAAAGCTAATTGAGTCAAATGAAAGTCAAACACTTTCAACAAAGCTTTTAGAATCAAATGAAAGTCAAACACATTCTAACAAAGCTTTTTGAATCAAATGAAAATCAAATGAATTCAACAAAGCTAATTGAGTCAAATGAAAGTCAAACACTTTCAACAAAGCGTTTAGAATCAAATGAAAGTCAAAAACATTCAATCAAAGCTTTCTGAATCAAATGAAAGTCAATTGTATTCCACAATGCTAATTAAGTAAAATGAAAGTCAAACACATTCAACAAAGCTAATTAAGTCAAAAGAAAGTCAAACACATTCAAACAAAGCTTTTTGAATCAAATGAAAGTCAAATGCATTCAACAAAGCCAATTGAGTCAAATGAAAGTCAAACCCATTCAAATAAAGCTTCTTGATTCAAATGAAAGTCAAATGCATTCAACAAAGCTAATTGAGTCAAATGAAAGTCAAACAGTTTCAACAAATGTTTAGAATCAAATGAAAGTCAAATACATTCAATCAAAGCTTTCTGAATCAAATGAAAGTCAATTGCATTCCACAATGCTAATTAAGTCAAATGAAAGTCAAACACATTCAACAAAGCTAATTGAGTCAAAAGAAAGTCAAACACATTCAAACAAAGCTTTTTTAATCAAATGAAAGTCAAATGCATTCAAAAAAGCTAATTGAGTCAAATGCAAGTCAAACACTTTCAACAAAGCTGATTCAGTCAAATGAAAGTCGGACATTCAAACAATGCTTTTTGATTCAAATGAAAGTCAAATGCATTCAACAAAGCTAATTGAGTCAAATGAAAGTCAAACAATTTCAACAAAGCTTTTAGAATCAAATGAAAGTCAAATACATGAACAAAGCTTTTAGAATCTAACGAAAATCAAATGAATTCAACAAAGCTATTTGAGTCAAATGAAAGTCAAACACTTTCATCAAAGCTTATAGAATCAAATGAAAGTAAAACACATTTAAACAAAGCTTTTTGAATCAAATCGAAGTCAATTGCATTCCACATTGCTAATTGAGTCAAATGAAAGTCAAACACATTCAACGAAGCTAATTGAGTCAAATGAAAGTCAAACACATTCAAACAAAGCTTTTTGAATGAAATGAAAGTCAAATGCATTCAACAAAGCCAATTAGGTCAAATGAAAGTCAAACACATTCAAATAAAGCTTTTTGATTAAAATGAAAGTCAAATGCATTCAACAAAGCTAATTGTGTCAAATGAACGTCAAACACTTTCATCAAAGCTTTTAGAATCAAATGAAAGTCAAACACATTCAAACAAAGCTTTTTGAATCAAATGAAAGTCAAATGCATTCACCAAAGCTAATTGAGTCAAATGAAAGTCAAACACTTTTAACAAAGTGTTTAGAATCAAATGAAAGTCAATTGCATTCCACAATGCTAATTGAGTCAAATGAAAGTCAAACACATTCAACAAAGCTAATTGAGTCAAAATAAAGTTAAACACATTCAAACAAAGCTTTTTGAATCAAATGAAAGTAAAATGCATTCAACAAAGCTAATTTAGTCAAATGAAAGTCAAACACTTTCAACAAAGCTAATCGAGTCAAATGAAAGTCAAACACATTCAAACAAAGCTAATTGAGTCAAATGAAAGTCAAATGCATTCAACAAAGCTAATTGAGTCAAATGAAAGTCAAACACTTTCAACAAAGCTTTTAGAATCAAATGAAAGTCAAACACATTCTAACAAAGCTTTTTGAATCAAATGAAAATCAAATGAATTCAACAAAGCTAATTGAGTCAAATGAAAGTCAAACACTTTCAACAAAGCGTTTAGAATCAAATGAAAGTCAAAAACATTCAATCAAAGCTTTCTGAATCAAATGAAAGTCAATTGTATTCCACAATGCTAATTAAGTAAAATGAAAGTCAAACACATTCAACAAAGCTAATTAAGTCAAAAGAAAGTCAAACACATTCAAACAAAGCTTTTTGAATCAAATGAAAGTCAAATGCATTCAACAAAGCCAATTGAGTCAAATGAAAGTCAAACCCATTCAAATAAAGCTTCTTGATTCAAATGAAAGTCAAATGCATTCAACAAAGCTAATTGAGTCAAATGAAAGTCAAACAGTTTCAACAAATGTTTAGAATCAAATGAAAGTCAAATACATTCAATCAAAGCTTTCTGAATCAAATGAAAGTCAATTGCATTCCACAATGCTAATTAAGTCAAATGAAAGTCAAACACATTCAACAAAGCTAATTGAGTCAAAAGAAAGTCAAACACATTCAAACAAAGCTTTTTTAATCAAATGAAAGTCAAATGCATTCAAAAAAGCTAATTGAGTCAAATGCAAGTCAAACACTTTCAACAAAGCTGATTCAGTCAAATGAAAGTCGGACATTCAAACAATGCTTTTTGATTCAAATGAAAGTCAAATGCATTCAACAAAGCTAATTGAGTCAAATGAAAGTCAAACAATTTCAACAAAGCTTTTAGAATCAAATGAAAGTCAAATACATGAACAAAGCTTTTAGAATCTAACGAAAATCAAATGAATTCAACAAAGCTATTTGAGTCAAATGAAAGTCAAACACTTTCATCAAAGCTTATAGAATCAAATGAAAGTAAAACACATTTAAACAAAGCTTTTTGAATCAAATCGAAGTCAATTGCATTCCACATTGCTAATTGAGTCAAATGAAAGTCAAACACATTCAACGAAGCTAATTGAGTCAAATGAAAGTCAAACACATTCAAACAAAGCTTTTTGAATGAAATGAAAGTCAAATGCATTCAACAAAGCCAATTAGGTCAAATGAAAGTCAAACACATTCAAATAAAGCTTTTTGATTAAAATGAAAGTCAAATGCATTCAACAAAGCTAATTGTGTCAAATGAACGTCAAACACTTTCATCAAAGCTTTTAGAATCAAATGAAAGTCAAACACATTCAAACAAAGCTTTTTGAATCAAATGAAAGTCAAATGCATTCACCAAAGCTAATTGAGTCAAATGAAAGTCAAACACTTTTAACAAAGTGTTTAGAATCAAATGAAAGTCAATTGCATTCCACAATGCTAATTGAGTCAAATGAAAGTCAAACACATTCAACAAAGCTAATTGAGTCAAAATAAAGTTAAACACATTCAAACAAAGCTTTTTGAATCAAATGAAAGTAAAATGCATTCAACAAAGCTAATTTAGTCAAATGAAAGTCAAACACTTTCAACAAAGCTAATCGAGTCAAATGAAAGTCAAACACATTCAAACAAAGCTAATTGAGTCAAATGAAAGTCAAATGCATTCAACAAAGCTAATTGAGTCAAATGAAAGTCAAACACTTTCAACAAAGCTTTTAGAATCAAATGAAAGTCAAACACATTCTAACAAAGCTTTTTGAATCAAATGAAAATCAAATGAATTCAACAAAGCTAATTGAGTCAAATGAAAGTCAAACACTTTCAACAAAGCGTTTAGAATCAAATGAAAGTCAAAAACATTCAATCAAAGCTTTCTGAATCAAATGAAAGTCAATTGTATTCCACAATGCTAATTAAGTAAAATGAAAGTCAAACACATTCAACAAAGCTAATTAAGTCAAAAGAAAGTCAAACACATTCAAACAAAGCTTTTTGAATCAAATGAAAGTCAAATGCATTCAACAAAGCCAATTGAGTCAAATGAAAGTCAAACCCATTCAAATAAAGCTTCTTGATTCAAATGAAAGTCAAATGCATTCAACAAAGCTAATTGAGTCAAATGAAAGTCAAACAGTTTCAACAAATGTTTAGAATCAAATGAAAGTCAAATACATTCAATCAAAGCTTTCTGAATCAAATGAAAGTCAATTGCATTCCACAATGCTAATTAAGTCAAATGAAAGTCAAACACATTCAACAAAGCTAATTGAGTCAAAAGAAAGTCAAACACATTCAAACAAAGCTTTTTTAATCAAATGAAAGTCAAATGCATTCAAAAAAGCTAATTGAGTCAAATGCAAGTCAAACACTTTCAACAAAGCTGATTCAGTCAAATGAAAGTCGGACATTCAAACAATGCTTTTTGATTCAAATGAAAGTCAAATGCATTTAACAAAGCTAATTGAGTCAAATGAAAGTCAAACAATTTCAACAAAGCTTTTAGAATCAAATGAAAGTCAAATACATGAACAAAACTTTTAGAATCTAACGAAAATCAAATGAATTCAACAAAGCTAATTGAGTCAAATGAAAGTCAAACACTTTCATCAAAGCTTATAGAATCAAATGAAAGTAAAACACATTCAAACAAAGCTTTTTGAATCAAATCGAAGTCAATTGCATTCCACATTTCTAATTGAGTCAAATGAAAGTCAAACACATTCAACGAAGCTAATTGAGTCAAATGAAAGTCAAACACATTCAAACAAAGCTTTTTGAATGAAATGAAAGTCAAATGCATTCAACAAAGCCAATTAGGTCAAATGAAAGTCAAACACATTCAAATAAAGCTTTTTGATTAAAATGAAAGTCAAATGCATTCAACAAAGCTAATTGTGTCAAATGAACGTCAAACACTTTCATCAAAGCTTTTAGAATCAAATGAAAGTCAAACACATTCAAACAAAGCTTTTTGAATCAAATGAAAGTCAAATGCATTCAACAAAGCTAATTGAGTCAAATGAAAGTCAAACACTTTTAACAAAGTGTTTAGAATCAAATGAAAGTCAATTGCATTCCACAATGCTAATTGAGTCAAATGAAAGTCAAACACATTCAACAAAGCTAATTGAGTCAAAATAAAGTTAAACACATTCAAACAAAGCTTTTTGAATCAAATGAAAGTAAAATGCATTCAACAAAGCTAATTTAGTCAAATGAAAGTCAAACACTTTCAACAAAGCTAATCGAGTCAAATGAAAGTCAAACACATTTAAACAAAGCTAATTGAGTCAAATGAAAGTCAAATGCATTCAACAAAGCTAATTGAGTCAAATGAAAGTCAAACACTTTCAACAAAGCTTTTAGAATCAAATGAAAGTCAAACACATTCTAACAAAGCTTTTTGAATCAAATGAAAATCAAATGAATTCAACAAAGCTAATTGAGTCAAATGAAAGTCAAACACTTTCAACAAAGCGTTTAGAATCAAATGAAAGTCAAAAACATTCAATCAAAGCTTTCTGAATCAAATGAAAGTCAATTGTATTCCACAATGCTAATTAAGTAAAATGAAAGTCAAACACATTCAACAAAGCTAATTAAGTCAAAAGAAAGTCAAACACATTCAAACAAAGCTTTTTGAATCAAATGAAAGTCAAATGCATTCAACAAAGCCAATTGAGTCAAATGAAAGTCAAACCCATTCAAATAAAGCTTCTTGATTCAAATGAAAGTCAAATGAATTCAACAAAGCTAATTGAGTCAAATGAAAGTCAAACACTTTCAACAAAGCTTTTAGAATCAAATGAAAGTCAAACACATTCTAACAAAGCTAATTGAATCAAACATAGCTTCTTGATTCAAATGAAAGTCAAATGCATTCAACAAAGCTAATTGAGTCAAATGAAAGTCAAACAGTTTCAACAAATGTTTAGAATCAAATGAAAGTCAAAAACATTCAATCAAAGCTTTCTGAATCAAATGAAAGTCAATTGCATTCCACAATGCTAATTAAGTCAAATGAAAGTCAAACACATTCAACAAAGCTAATTGAGTCAAAAGAAAGTCAAACACATTCAAACAAAGCTTTTTTAATCAAATGAAAGTCAAATGCATTCAAAAAAGCTAATTGAGTCAAATGCAAGTCAAACACTTTCAACAAACCTAATTCAGTCAAATGAAAGTCGGACATTCAAACAATGCTTTTTGATTCAAATGAAAGTCAAATGCATTCAACAAAGCTAATTGAATCAAATGAAAGTCAAACAATTTCAACAAAGATTTTAGAATCAAATGAAAGTCAAATACATGAACAAAGCTTTTAGAATCTAACGAAAATCAAATGAATTCAACAAAGCTAATTGAGTCAAATGAAAGTCAAACACTTTCATCAAAGCTTATAGAATCAAATGAAAGTAAAACACATTCAAACAAAGCTTTTTGAATCAAATCGAAGTCAATTGCATTCCACATTGCTAATTGAGTCAAATGAAAGTCAAACACATTCAACGAAGCTAATTGAGTCAAATGAAAGTCAAAAACATTCAAACAAAGCTTTTTGAATGAAATGAAAGTCAAATGCATTCAACAAAGCCAATTAGGTCAAATGAAAGTCAAACACATTCAAATAAAGCTTTTTGATTAAAATGAAAGTCAAATGCATTCAACAAAGCTAATTGTGTCAAATGAACGTCAAACACTTTCATCAAAGCTTTTAGAATCAAATGAAAGTCAAACACATTCAAACAAAGCTTTTTAAATCAAATGAAAGTCAAATGCATTCAACAAAGCTAATTGAGTCAAATGAAAGTCAAACACTTTTAACAAAGTGTTTAGAATCAAATGAAAGTCAATTGCATTCCACAATGCTAATTGAGTCAAATGAAAGTCAAACACATTCAACAAAGCTAATTGAGTCAAATTAAAGTTAAACACATTCAAACAAAGCTTTTTGAATCAAATGAAAGTAAAATGCATTCAACAAAGCTAATTTAGTCAAATGAAAGTCAAACACTTTCAACAAAGCTAATCGAGTCAAATGAAAGTCAAACACATTCAAACAAAGCTAATTGAGTCAAATGAAAGTCAAATGCATTCAACAAAGCTAATTGAGTCAAATGAAAGTCAAACACTTTCAACAAAGCTTTTAGAATCAAATGAAAGTCAAACACATTCTAACAAAGCTTTTTGAATCAAATGAAAATCAAATGAATTCAACAAAGCTAATTGAGTCAAATGAAAGTCAAACACTTTCAACAAAGCGTTTAGAATCAAATGAAAGTCAAAAACATTCAATCAAAGCTTTCTGAATCAAATGAAAGTCAATTGTATTCCACAATGCTAATTAAGTAAAATGAAAGTCAAACACATTCAACAAAGCTAATTAAGTCAAAAGAAAGTCAAACACATTCAAACAAAGCTTTTTGAATCAAATGAAAGTCAAATGCATTCAACAAAGCCAATTGAGTCAAATGAAAGTCAAACCCATTCAAATAAAGCTTCTTGATTCAAATGAAAGTCAAATGCATTCAACAAAGCTAATTGAGTCAAATGAAAGTCAAACAGTTTCAACAAATGTTTAGAATAAAATGAAAGTCAAAAACATTCAATCAAAGCTTTCTGAATCAAATGAAAGTCAATTGCATTCCACAATGCTAATTAAGTCAAATGAAAGTCAAACACATTCAACAAAGCTAATTGAGTCAAAAGAAAGTCAAACACATTCAAACAAAGCTTTTTTAATCAAATGAAAGTCAAATGCATTCAAAAAAGCTAATTGAGTCAAATGCAAGTCAAACACTTTCAACAAAGCTAATTCAGTCAAATGAAAGTCGGACATTCAAACAATGCTTTTTGATTCAAATGAAAGTCTAATGCATTCAACAAAGCTAATTAAGTCAAATGAAAGTCAAACAATTTCAACAAAGCTTTTAGAATCAAATGAAAGTCAAATACATGAACAAAGCTTTTAGAATCTAACGAAAATCAAATGAATTCAACAAAGCTAATTGAGTCAAATGAAAGTCAAACACTTTCATCAAAGCTTATAGAATCAAATGAAAGTAAAACACATTTAAACAAAGCTTTTTGAATCAAATCGAAGTCAATTGCATTCCACATTGCTAATTGAGTCAAATGAAAGTCAAACACATTCAACGAAGCTAATTGAGTCAAATGAAAGTCAAACACATTCAAACAAAGCTTTTTGAATGAAATGAAAGTCAAATGCATTCAACAAAGCCAATTAGGTCAAATGAAAGTCAAACACATTCAAATAAAGCTTTTTGATTAAAATGAAAGTCAAATGCATTCAACAAAGCTAATTGTGTCAAATGAACGTCAAACACTTTCATCAAAGCTTTTAGAATCAAATGAAAGTCAAACACATTCAAACAAAGCTTTTTGAATCAAATGAAAGTCAAATGCATTCAACAAAGCTAATTGAGTCAAATGAAAGTCAAACACTTTTAACAAAGTGTTTAGAATCAAATGAAAGTCAATTGCATTCCACAATGCTAATTGAGTCAAATGAAAGTCAAACACATTCAACAAAGCTAATTGAGTCAAATTAAAGTTAAACACATTCAAACAAAGCTTTTTGAATCAAATGAAAGTAAAATGCATTCAACAAAGCTAATTTAGTCAAATGAAAGTCAAACACTTTCAACAAAGCTAATCGAGTCAAATGAAAGTCAAACACATTCAAACAAAGCTAATTGAGTCAAATGAAAGTCAAATGCATTCAACAAAGCTAATTGAGTCAAATGAAAGTCAAACACTTTCAACAAAGCTTTTAGAATCAAATGAAAGTCAAACACATTCTAACAAAGCTTTTTGAATCAAATGAAAATCAAATGAATTCAACAAAGCTAATTGAGTCAAATGAAAGTCAAACACTTTCAACAAAGCGTTTAGAATCAAATGAAAGTCAAAAACATTCAATCAAAGCTTTCTGAATCAAATGAAAGTCAATTGTATTCCACAATGCTAATTAAGTAAAATGAAAGTCAAACACATTCAACAAAGCTAATTAAGTCAAAAGAAAGTCAAACACATTCAAACAAAGCTTTTTGAATCAAATGAAAGTCAAATGCATTCAACAAAGCCAATTGAGTCAAATGAAAGTCAAACCCATTCAAATAAAGCTTCTTGATTCAAATGAAAGTCAAATGCATTCAACAAAGCTAATTGAGTCAAATGAAAGTCAAACAGTTTCAACAAATGTTTAGAATCAAATGAAAGTCAAATACATTCGATCAAAGCTTTCTGAATCAAATGAAAGTCAATTGCATTCCACAATGCTAATTAAGTCAAATGAAAGTCAAACACATTCAACAAAGCTAATTGAGTCAAAAGAAAGTCAAACACATTCAAACAAAGCTTTTTGAATCAAATGAAAGTAAAATGCATTCAACAAAGCTAATTTAGTCAAATGAAAGTCAAACACTTTCAACAAAGCTAATCGAGTCAAATGAAAGTCAAACACATTCAAACAAAGCTAATTGAGTCAAATGAAAGTCAAATGCATTCAACAAAGCTAATTGAGTCAAATGAAAGTCAAACACTTTCAACAAAGCTTTTAGAATCAAATGAAAGTCAAACACATTCTAACAAAGCTTTTTGAATCAAATGAAAATCAAATGAATTCAACAAAGCTAATTGAGTCAAATGAAAGTCAAACACTTTCAACAAAGCGTTTAGAATCAAATGAAAGTCAAAAACATTCAATCAAAGCTTTCTGAATCAAATGAAAGTCAATTGTATTCCACAATGCTAATTAAGTAAAATGAAAGTCAAACACATTCAACAAAGCTAATTAAGTCAAAAGAAAGTCAAACACATTCAAACAAAGCTTTTTGAATCAAATGAAAGTCAAATGCATTCAACAAAGCCAATTGAGTCAAATGAAAGTCAAACCCATTCAAATAAAGCTTCTTGATTCAAATGAAAGTCAAATGCATTCAACAAAGCTAATTGAGTCAAATGAAAGTCAAACAGTTTCAACAAATGTTTAGAATAAAATGAAAGTCAAAAACATTCAATCAAAGCTTTCTGAATCAAATGAAAGTCAATTGCATTCCACAATGCTAATTAAGTCAAATGAAAGTCAAACACATTCAACAAAGCTAATTGAGTCAAAAGAAAGTCAAACACATTCAAACAAAGCTTTTTTAATCAAATGAAAGTCAAATGCATTCAAAAAAGCTAATTGAGTCAAATGCAAGTCAAACACTTTCAACAAAGCTAATTCAGTCAAATGAAAGTCGGACATTCAAACAATGCTTTTTGATTCAAATGAAAGTCTAATGCATTCAACAAAGCTAATTAAGTCAAATGAAAGTCAAACAATTTCAACAAAGCTTTTAGAATCAAATGAAAGTCAAATACATGAACAAAGCTTTTAGAATCTAACGAAAATCAAATGAATTCAACAAAGCTAATTGAGTCAAATGAAAGTCAAACACTTTCATCAAAGCTTATAGAATCAAATGAAAGTAAAACACATTTAAACAAAGCTTTTTGAATCAAATCGAAGTCAATTGCATTCCACATTGCTAATTGAGTCAAATGAAAGTCAAACACATTCAACGAAGCTAATTGAGTCAAATGAAAGTCAAACACATTCAAACAAAGCTTTTTGAATGAAATGAAAGTCAAATGCATTCAACAAAGCCAATTAGGTCAAATGAAAGTCAAACACATTCAAATAAAGCTTTTTGATTAAAATGAAAGTCAAATGCATTCAACAAAGCTAATTGTGTCAAATGAACGTCAAACACTTTCATCAAAGCTTTTAGAATCAAATGAAAGTCAAACACATTCAAACAAAGCTTTTTGAATCAAATGAAAGTCAAATGCATTCAACAAAGCTAATTGAGTCAAATGAAAGTCAAACACTTTTAACAAAGTGTTTAGAATCAAATGAAAGTCAATTGCATTCCACAATGCTAATTGAGTCAAATGAAAGTCAAACACATTCAACAAAGCTAATTGAGTCAAATTAAAGTTAAACACATTCAAACAAAGCTTTTTGAATCAAATGAAAGTAAAATGCATTCAACAAAGCTAATTTAGTCAAATGAAAGTCAAACACTTTCAACAAAGCTAATCGAGTCAAATGAAAGTCAAACACATTCAAACAAAGCTAATTGAGTCAAATGAAAGTCAAATGCATTCAACAAAGCTAATTGAGTCAAATGAAAGTCAAACACTTTCAACAAAGCTTTTAGAATCAAATGAAAGTCAAACACATTCTAACAAAGCTTTTTGAATCAAATGAAAATCAAATGAATTCAACAAAGCTAATTGAGTCAAATGAAAGTCAAACACTTTCAACAAAGCGTTTAGAATCAAATGAAAGTCAAAAACATTCAATCAAAGCTTTCTGAATCAAATGAAAGTCAATTGTATTCCACAATGCTAATTAAGTAAAATGAAAGTCAAACACATTCAACAAAGCTAATTAAGTCAAAAGAAAGTCAAACACATTCAAACAAAGCTTTTTGAATCAAATGAAAGTCAAATGCATTCAACAAAGCCAATTGAGTCAAATGAAAGTCAAACCCATTCAAATAAAGCTTCTTGATTCAAATGAAAGTCAAATGCATTCAACAAAGCTAATTGAGTCAAATGAAAGTCAAACAGTTTCAACAAATGTTTAGAATCAAATGAAAGTCAAATACATTCGATCAAAGCTTTCTGAATCAAATGAAAGTCAATTGCATTCCACAATGCTAATTAAGTCAAATGAAAGTCAAACACATTCAACAAAGCTAATTGAGTCAAAAGAAAGTCAAACACATTCAAACAAAGCTTTTTTAATCAAATGAAAGTCAAATGCATTCAAAAAAGCTAATTGAGTCAAATGCAAGTCAAACACTTTCAACAAAGCTAATTCAGTCAAATGAAAGTCGGACATTCAAACAATGCTTTTTGATTCAAATGAAAGTCAAATGCATTCAACAAAGCTAATTGAGTCAAATGAAAGTCAAACAATTTCAACAAAGCTTTTAGAATCAAATGAAAGTCAAATACATGAACAAAGCTTTTAGAATCTAACGAAAATCAAATGAATTCAACAAAGCTATTTGAGTCAAATGAAAGTCAAACACTTTCATCAAAGCTTATAGAATCAAATGAAAGTAAAACACATTTAAACAAAGCTTTTTGAATCAAATCGAAGTCAATTGCATTCCACATTGCTAATTGAGTCAAATGAAAGTCAAACACATTCAACGAAGCTAATTGAGTCAAATGAAAGTCAAACACATTCAAACAAAGCTTTTTGAATGAAATGAAAGTCAAATGCATTCAACAAAGCCAATTAGGTCAAATGAAAGTCAAACACATTCAAATAAAGCTTTTTGATTAAAATGAAAGTCAAATGCATTCAACAAAGCTAATTGTGTCAAATGAACGTCAAACACTTTCATCAAAGCTTTTAGAATCAAATGAAAGTCAAACACATTCAAACAAAGCTTTTTGAATCAAATGAAAGTCAAATGCATTCACCAAAGCTAATTGAGTCAAATGAAAGTCAAACACTTTTAACAAAGTGTTTAGAATCAAATGAAAGTCAATTGCATTCCACAATGCTAATTGAGTCAAATGAAAGTCAAACACATTCAACAAAGCTAATTGAGTCAAAATAAAGTTAAACACATTCAAACAAAGCTTTTTGAATCAAATGAAAGTAAAATGCATTCAACAAAGCTAATTTAGTCAAATGAAAGTCAAACACTTTCAACAAAGCTAATCGAGTCAAATGAAAGTCAAACACATTCAAACAAAGCTAATTGAGTCAAATGAAAGTCAAATGCATTCAACAAAGCTAATTGAGTCAAATGAAAGTCAAACACTTTCAACAAAGCTTTTAGAATCAAATGAAAGTCAAACACATTCTAACAAAGCTTTTTGAATCAAATGAAAATCAAATGAATTCAACAAAGCTAATTGAGTCAAATGAAAGTCAAACACTTTCAACAAAGCGTTTAGAATCAAATGAAAGTCAAAAACATTCAATCAAAGCTTTCTGAATCAAATGAAAGTCAATTGTATTCCACAATGCTAATTAAGTAAAATGAAAGTCAAACACATTCAACAAAGCTAATTAAGTCAAAAGAAAGTCAAACACATTCAAACAAAGCTTTTTGAATCAAATGAAAGTCAAATGCATTCAACAAAGCCAATTGAGTCAAATGAAAGTCAAACCCATTCAAATAAAGCTTCTTGATTCAAATGAAAGTCAAATGCATTCAACAAAGCTAATTGAGTCAAATGAAAGTCAAACAGTTTCAACAAATGTTTAGAATCAAATGAAAGTCAAATACATTCAATCAAAGCTTTCTGAATCAAATGAAAGTCAATTGCATTCCACAATGCTAATTAAGTCAAATGAAAGTCAAACACATTCAACAAAGCTAATTGAGTCAAAAGAAAGTCAAACACATTCAAACAAAGCTTTTTTAATCAAATGAAAGTCAAATGCATTCAAAAAAGCTAATTGAGTCAAATGCAAGTCAAACACTTTCAACAAAGCTGATTCAGTCAAATGAAAGTCGGACATTCAAACAATGCTTTTTGATTCAAATGAAAGTCAAATGCATTTAACAAAGCTAATTGAGTCAAATGAAAGTCAAACAATTTCAACAAAGCTTTTAGAATCAAATGAAAGTCAAATACATGAACAAAACTTTTAGAATCTAACGAAAATCAAATGAATTCAACAAAGCTAATTGAGTCAAATGAAAGTCAAACACTTTCATCAAAGCTTATTGAATCAAATGAAAGTAAAACACATTCAAACAAAGCTTTTTGAATCAAATCGAAGTCAATTGCATTCCACATTTCTAATTGAGTCAAATGAAAGTCAAACACATTCAACGAAGCTAATTGAGTCAAATGAAAGTCAAACACATTCAAACAAAGCTTTTTGAATGAAATGAAAGTCAAATGCATTCAACAAAGCCAATTAGGTCAAATGAAAGTCAAACACATTCAAATAAAGCTTTTTGATTAAAATGAAAGTCAAATGCATTCAACAAAGCTAATTGTGTCAAATGAACGTCAAACACTTTCATCAAAGCTTTTAGAATCAAATGAAAGTCAAACACATTCAAACAAAGCTTTTTGAATCAAATGAAAGTCAAATGCATTCAACAAAGCTAATTGAGTCAAATGAAAGTCAAACACTTTTAACAAAGTGTTTAGAATCAAATGAAAGTCAATTGCATTCCACAATGCTAATTGAGTCAAATGAAAGTCAAACACATTCAACAAAGCTAATTGAGTCAAAATAAAGTTAAACACATTCAAACAAAGCTTTTTGAATCAAATGAAAGTAAAATGCATTCAACAAAGCTAATTTAGTCAAATGAAAGTCAAACACTTTCAACAAAGCTAATCGAGTCAAATGAAAGTCAAACACATTTAAACAAAGCTAATTGAGTCAAATGAAAGTCAAATGCATTCAACAAAGCTAATTGAGTCAAATGAAAGTCAAACACTTTCAACAAAGCTTTTAGAATCAAATGAAAGTCAAACACATTCTAACAAAGCTTTTTGAATCAAATGAAAATCAAATGAATTCAACAAAGCTAATTGAGTCAAATGAAAGTCAAACACTTTCAACAAAGCGTTTAGAATCAAATGAAAGTCAAAAACATTCAATCAAAGCTTTCTGAATCAAATGAAAGTCAATTGTATTCCACAATGCTAATTAAGTAAAATGAAAGTCAAACACATTCAACAAAGCTAATTAAGTCAAAAGAAAGTCAAACACATTCAAACAAAGCTTTTTGAATCAAATGAAAGTCAAATGCATTCAACAAAGCCAATTGAGTCAAATGAAAGTCAAACCCATTCAAATAAAGCTTCTTGATTCAAATGAAAGTCAAATGAATTCAACAAAGCTAATTGAGTCAAATGAAAGTCAAACACTTTCAACAAAGCTTTTAGAATCAAATGAAAGTCAAACACATTCTAACAAAGCTAATTGAATCAAACATAGCTTCTTGATTCAAATGAAAGTCAAATGCATTCAACAAAGCTAATTGAGTCAAATGAAAGTCAAACAGTTTCAACAAATGTTTAGAATCAAATGAAAGTCAAAAACATTCAATCAAAGCTTTCTGAATCAAATGAAAGTCAATTGCATTCCACAATGCTAATTAAGTCAAATGAAAGTCAAACACATTCAACAAAGCTAATTGAGTCAAAAGAAAGTCAAACACATTCAAACAAAGCTTTTTTAATCAAATGAAAGTCAAATGCATTCAAAAAAGCTAATTGAGTCAAATGCAAGTCAAACACTTTCAACAAACCTAATTCAGTCAAATGAAAGTCGGACATTCAAACAATGCTTTTTGATTCAAATGAAAGTCAAATGCATTCAACAAAGCTAATTGAATCAAATGAAAGTCAAACAATTTCAACAAAGATTTTAGAATCAAATGAAAGTCAAATACATGAACAAAGCTTTTAGAATCTAACGAAAATCAAATGAATTCAACAAAGCTAATTGAGTCAAATGAAAGTCAAACACTTTCATCAAAGCTTATAGAATCAAATGAAAGTAAAACACATTCAAACAAAGCTTTTTGAATCAAATCGAAGTCAATTGCATTCCACATTGCTAATTGAGTCAAATGAAAGTCAAACACATTCAACGAAGCTAATTGAGTCAAATGAAAGTCAAAAACATTCAAACAAAGCTTTTTGAATGAAATGAAAGTCAAATGCATTCAACAAAGCCAATTAGGTCAAATGAAAGTCAAACACATTCAAATAAAGCTTTTTGATTAAAATGAAAGTCAAATGCATTCAACAAAGCTAATTGTGTCAAATGAACGTCAAACACTTTCATCAAAGCTTTTAGAATCAAATGAAAGTCAAACACATTCAAACAAAGCTTTTTGAATCAAATGAAAGTCAAATGCATTCAACAAAGCTAATTGAGTCAAATAAAAGTCAAACACTTTTAACAAAGCTAATTGAGTCAAATGAAAGTCAATTGCATTCCACAATGCTAATTGAGTCAAATGAAAGTCAAACACATTCAACAAAGCTAATTGAGTCAAAATAAAGTCAAACACATTCAAACAAAGCTTTTTAAATCAAATGAAAGTAAAATGCATTCAACAAAGCTAATTTAGTCAAATGAAAGTCAAACACTTTCAACAAAGCTAATTGAGTCAAATGAAAGTCAAACACATTCAAACAAAGCTAATTGAGTCAAATGAAAGTCAAATGCATTCTACAAAGCTAATTGAGTCAAATGAAAGTCAAACACTTTCAACAAAGCTTTTAGAATCAAATGAAAGTCAAACACATTCTAACAAAGCTTTTTGAATCAAATGAAAATCAAATGAATTCAACAAAGCTAATTGAGTCAAATGAAAGTCAAACACTTTCAACAAAGCGTTTAGAATCAAATGAAAGTCAAAAACATTCAATCAAAGCTTTCTGAATCAAATGAAAGTCAATTGTATTCCACAATGCTAATTAAGTCAAATGAAAGTCAAACACATTCAACAAAGCTAATTGAGTCAAAAAAAAGTCAAACACATTCAAATAAAGCTTTTTGAATCAAATGAAATTCAAATGCATTCAACAAAGCCAATTGAGTCAAATGAAAGTCAAACACTTTCAACAAAGCGTTTAGAATCAAATGAGAGTCAAATACATTCCAACAAAGCTTTTTGAATCAAATGAAAGTCAAATGCATTCAACAAAGCCAATTAGGTCAAATAAAAGTCAAATACATTCAAATAAAGCTTTTTGATTAAAATGAAAGTCAAATGCATTCAACAAAGCTAATTGTGTTAAATGAACGTCAAACACTTTCAACAAAGCTTTTAGAATCAAATGAAAGTCAAACACATTCAAACAAAGCTTTTTGAATCAAATGAAAGTCAAATGCATTCAACAAAGCTAAATGAGTCAAATGAAAGCCAAACACATTCAAACAAAGCTTTTTGAATCAAATGAAAGTCAAATGCATTCAACAAAGCTAATTGAGTCAAATGAAAGTCAAACAATTTCAACAAAGCTTTTAGAATCAAATGAAAGTCAAATACATTCAAACAAAGCTTTTAGAATCAAATAAAAGTCAAATGCATTCAACAAAGCTAATTGTGTCAAATGAAAGTCAAACACTTTCAACAAAGCTTTTAGAATTAAATGAAAGTCAAACACATTCAAACAAAGCTTTTTGAATCAAATGAAAGTCAAATGCATTCAACTAAGCTAACTGAGTCAAATGAAAGTCAAACACATTCAACAAAGCGTTTTGAATCAAATGAAAGTCAAATACATTCAATCAAAGCTTTTTGAATCAAATGAAAGTCAATTGCATTCCACAATGCTAATTGAGTCAAATAAAAGTCAAACACATTCAACAAAGCTAATTGATTCAAAAGAAAGTCAAACACATTCAAACAAAGCTTTTTAAATCAAATGAAAGTAAAATGCATTCAACAAAGCTAAATGAGTCAAATGAAAGCCAAACACATTCAAACAAAGCTTTTGGAATCAAATGAAAGTCAAATGCATTCAACAAAGCTAATTGAGTCAAATGAAAGTCAAACAATTTCAACAAAGCTTTTAGAATCAAATGAAAGTCAAATACATTCAAACAAAGCTTTTAGAATCTAACGAAAATCAAATGAATTCAACAAAGCTAATTGAGTCAAATGAAAGTCAAACACTTTCATCAAAGCTTTTAGAATCAAATGAAAGTAAAACACATTCAAACAAAGCTTTTTGAATCAAATCGAAGTCAATTGCATTCCACAATGCTAATTGAGTCAAATGAAAGTCAAACACATTCAACGAAGCTAATTGAGTCAAATGAAAGTCAAACACATTCAAACAAAGCTTTTTGAATCAAATGAAAGTCAAATGCATTCAACAAAGTCAATTGAGTCAAATGATAGTCAAACACATTCAAATAAAGCTTCTTGATTAAAATGAAAGTCAAATGCATTTAACCAAGCTAATTGTGTCAAATGAAAGTCAAACACTTTCAACAAAGCTTTTAGAATCAAATGAAAGTCAAACACATTCAAACAAAGCTTTTTGAATCAAATGAAAGTCAAATGCATTCAACAAAGCTAATTGAGTCAAATGAAAGTCAAACACATTCAACAAAGCGTTTTGAATCAAATGAAAGTCAAATACATTCAATCAAAGCTTTTTGAATCAAATGAAAGTCAATTGCATTCCACAATGCTAATTGAGTCAAATAAAAGTCAAACACATTCAACAAAGCTAATTGATTCAAAAGAAAGTCAAACACATTCAAACAAAGCTTTTTAAATCAAATGAAAGTAAAATGCATTCAACAAAGCTAATTGAGTCAAATGAAAGTCAAACACTTTCAACAAAGCTAATTGAGTCAAATGAAAGTCAAACACATTCAAACAAAGCTTTTTGATTCAAATGAAAGTCAAATGCATTCAACAAAGCTGATTGAGTAAAATGAAAGTCAAACACTTTCAATAAAGCTTTTAGAATCAAATGAAAGTGAAACACATTCAAACAAAGCTTTTTGAATCTAATGAAAATCAAATGAATTCAACAAAGCTAATTGAGTCAAATGAAAGTCAAACACTTTCATCAAAGCTTTTAGAATCAATTGAAAGTCAAATACATTCAAACAAAGCTTTTTGAATCAAATGAAAGTCAATTGCATTCCACAATGCTAATTGAGTCAAATGAAAGTCAAACACATTCAACGAAGCTAATTGAATCAAATAAAAGTCAAACACATTCAAATAAAGCTTTTTGAATCAAATGAAAATCAAATGAATTCAACAAAGCTAATTGAGTCAAATGAAAGTCAAACACTTTCAACAAAGCGTTTAGAATCAAATGAAAGTCAAAAACATTCAATCAAAGCTTTCTGAATCAAATGAAAGTCAATTGTATTCCACAATGCTAATTAAGTCAAATGAAAGACAAACACATTCAACAAAGCTAATTGAGTAAAAAGAAAGTCAAACACATTCAAACAAAGCTTTTTGAATCAAATGAAAGTCAAATGCATTCAACAAAGCCAATTGAGTCAAATGAAAGTCAAACCCATTCAAATAAAGCTTCTTGATTCAAATGAAAGTCAAATGCATTCAACAAAGCTAATTGAGTCAAATGAAAGTCAAACACTTTGAACAAAGCGTTTAGAATCAAATGAAAGTCAAATACATTCAATCAAAGTTTTCTGAATCAAATGAAAGTCAATTGCATTCCACAATGTTAATTAAGTCAAATGAAAGTCAAACACATTCAACAAAGCTAATTGAGTCAAAAGAAAGTCAAACACATTCAAACAAAGCTTTTTGAATCAAATGAAAGTCAAATGCATTCAAAAAAGCTAATTGAGTCAAATGCAAGTCAAACACTTTCAACAAAGCTAATTCAGTCAAATGAAAGTCGGACATTCAAACAAAGCTTTTTGATTCAAATGAAAGTCAAATGCATTCAACAAAGCTAATTGAGTCAAATGAAAGTCAAACAATTTCAACAAAGCTTTTAGAATCAAATGAAAGTCAAATACATGAACAAAGCTTTTAGAATCTAACGAAAATCAAATGAATTCAACAAAGCTAATTGAGTCAAATGAAAGTCAAAAACTTTCATCAAAGCTTATAGAATCAAATGAAAGTAAAACACATTCAAACAAAGCTTTTTGAATCAAATCGAAGTCAATTGCATTCCACATTGCTAATTGAGTCAAATGAAAGTCAAACACATTCAACGAAGCTAATTGAGTCAAATGAAAGTCAAACACATTCAAACAAAGCTTTTTGAATCAAATGAAAGTCAAATGCATTCAACAAAGCCAATTGGGTCAAATGAAAGTCAAACACATTCAAATAAAGCTTTTTGATTAAAATGAAAGTCAAATGCATTCAACAAAGATAATTGTGTCAAATGAACATCAAACACTTTCAACAAAGCTTTTAGAATCAAATGAAAGTCAAACATATTCAAACAAAGCTTTTTGAATCAAATGAAAGTCAAATGCATTCAACAAAGCTAAATGAGTCAAATGAAAGCCAAACACATTCAAACAAAGCTTTTTGAATCAAATGAAAGTCAATTGCATTCCACATTGCTAATTGAGTCAAATGAAAGTCAAACACTTTCAACAAAGCTTTTAGAATCAAATGAAAGTCTAATACATTCAAACAAAGCTTTTTGAATCAAACGAAAATCAAATGAATTCAACAAAGCTAATTGAGTCAAATGAAAGTCAAACACTTTCATCAAAGCTTTTAGAATAAAATGAAAGTCAAATACATTCAATCAAAGCTTTTTGAATCAAATCGAAGTCAATTGCATTCCACAATGCCAATTGAGTCAACTGAAAGTCAAACACGTTCAACGAAGCTAATTGAATCAAATAAAAGTCAAACACATTCAAACAAAGCTTTTTGAATCAAATGAAAATCAAATGAATTCAACAAAGCTAATTGAGTCAAATGAAAGTCAAACACTTTCAACAAAGCGTTTAGAATCAAATGAAAGTCAAAAACATTCAATCAAAGCTTTCTGAATCAAATGAAAGTCAATTGTATTCCACAATGCTAATTAAGTCAAATGAAAGACAAACACATTCAACAAAGCTAATTGAGTCAAAAGAAAGTCAAACACATTCAAACAAAGCTTTATGAATCAAATGAAAGTCAAATGCATTCAACAAAGCCAATTGAGTCAAATGAAAGTCAAACCCATTCAAATAAAGCTTCTTGATTCAAATGAAAGTCAAATGCATTCAACAAAGCTAATTGAGTCAAATGAAAGTCAAACACTTTCAACAAAGCGTTTAGAATCAAATGAAAGTCAAATACATTCAATCAAAGTTTTCTGAATCAAATGAAAGTCAATTGCATTCCACAATGCCAATTAAGTCAAATGAAAGTCAAACACATTCAACAAAGCTAATTGAGTTAAAAGAAAGTCAAACACATTCAAACAAAGCTTTTTGAATCAAATGAAAGTCAAATGCATTCAAAAAAGCTAATTGAGTCAAATGCAAGTCAAACACTATCAACAAAGCTAATTTAGTCAAATGAAAGTCGTACATTCAAACAAAGCTTTTTGATTCAAATGAAAGTCAAATGCATTCAACAAAGCTAATGGAGTCAAATGAAAGTCAAACAATTTCAACAAAGCTTTTAGAATCAAATGAAAGTCAAATACATGAACAAAGCTTTTAGAATCTAACGAAAATCAAATGAATTCAACAAAGCTAATTGAGTCAAATGAAAGTCAAAAACTTTCATCAAAGCTTATAGAATCAAATGAAAGTAAAACACATTCAAACAAAGCTTTTTGAATCAAATCGAAGTCAATTGCATTCCACATTGCTAATTGAGTCAAATGAAAGTCAAACACATTCAACGAAGCTAATTGAGTCAAATGAAAGTCAAACACATTCAAACAAAGCTTTTTGAATCAAATGAAAGTCAAATGCATTCAACAAAGCCAATTGGGTCAAATGAAAGTCAAACACATTCAAATAAAGCTTTTTGATTAAAATGAAAGTCAAATGCATTCAACAAAGATAATTGTGTCAAATGAACATCAAACACTTTCAACAAAGCTTTTAGAATCAAATGAAAGTCAAACATATTCAAACAAAGCTTTTTGAATCAAATGAAAGTCAAATGCATTCAACAAAGCTAAATGAGTCAAATGAAAGCCAAACACATTCAAACAAAGCTTTTTGAATCAAATGAAAGTCAATTGCATTCCACATTGCTAATTGAGTCAAATGAAAGTCAAACACTTTCAACAAAGCTTTTAGAATCAAATGAAAGTCTAATACATTCAAACAAAGCTTTTTGAATCAAACGAAAATCAAATGAATTCAACAAAGCTAATTGAGTCAAATGAAAGTCAAACACTTTCATCAAAGCTTTTAGAATAAAATGAAAGTCAAATACATTCAATCAAAGCTTTTTGAATCAAATCGAAGTCAATTGCATTCCACAATGCCAATTGAGTCAACTGAAAGTCAAACACGTTCAACGAAGCTAATTGAATCAAATAAAAGTCAAACACATTCAAACAAAGCTTTTTGAATCAAATGAAAATCAAATGAATTCAACAAAGCTAATTGAGTCAAATGAAAGTCAAACACTTTCAACAAAGCGTTTAGAATCAAATGAAAGTCAAAAACATTCAATCAAAGCTTTCTGAATCAAATGAAAGTCAATTGTATTCCACAATGCTAATTAAGTCAAATGAAAGACAAACACATTCAACAAAGCTAATTGAGTCAAAAGAAAGTCAAACACATTCAAACAAAGCTTTATGAATCAAATGAAAGTCAAATGCATTCAACAAAGCCAATTGAGTCAAATGAAAGTCAAACCCATTCAAATAAAGCTTCTTGATTCAAATGAAAGTCAAATGCATTCAACAAAGCTAATTGAGTCAAATGAAAGTCAAACACTTTCAACAAAGCGTTTAGAATCAAATGAAAGTCAAATACATTCAATCAAAGTTTTCTGAATCAAATGAAAGTCAATTGCATTCCACAATGCCAATTAAGTCAAATGAAAGTCAAACACATTCAACAAAGCTAATTGAGTTAAAAGAAAGTCAAACACATTCAAACAAAGCTTTTTGAATCAAATGAAAGTCAAATGCATTCAAAAAAGCTAATTGAGTCAAATGCAAGTCAAACACTATCAACAAAGCTAATTTAGTCAAATGAAAGTCGTACATTCAAACAAAGCTTTTTGATTCAAATGAAAGTCAAATGCATTCAACAAAGCTAATGGAGTCAAATGAAAGTCAAACAATTTCAACAAAGCTTTTAGAATCAAATGAAAGTCAAATACATGAACAAAGCTTTTAGAATCTAACGAAAATCAAATGAATTCAACAAAGCTAATTGAGTCAAATGAAAGTCAAAAACTTTCATCAAAGCTTATAGAATCAAATGAAAGTAAAACACATTCAAACAAAGCTTTTTGAATCAAATCGAAGTCAATTGTATTCCACATTGCTAATTGAGTCAAATGAAAGTCAAACACATTCAACGAAGCTAATTGAGTCAAATGAAAGTCAAACACATTCAAACAAAGCTTTTTGAATCAAATGAAAGTCAAATGCATTCAACAAAGCCAATTGGGTCAAATGAAAGTCAAACACATTCAAATAAAGCTTTTTGATTAAAATGAAAGTCAAATGCATTCAACAAAGCTAATTGTGTCAAATGAACGTCAAACACTTTTAACAAAGCTTTTAGAATCAAATGAAAGTCAAACACATTAAAACAAAGCTTTTTGAATCAAACGAAAATCAAATGAATTCAACAAAGCTAATTGAGTCAAATGAAAGTCAAACACTTTCATCAAAGCTTTTAGAATAAAATGAAAGTCAAATACATTCAATCAAAGCTTTTTAAATCAAATCGAAGTCAATTGCATTCCACAATGCTAATTGAGTCAAATGAAAGTCAAACACATTCAACGAAGCTAATTGAATCAAATGAAAATCAAATGAATTCAACAAAGCTAATTGAGTCAAATGAAAGTCAAACACTTTCAACAAAGCGTTTAGAATCAAATGAAAGTCAAAAACATTCAATCAAAGCTTTCTGAATCAAATGAAAGTCAATTGTATTCCACAATGCTAATTAAGTCAAATGAAAGACAAACACATTCAACAAAGCTAATTGAGTCAAAAGAAAGTCAAACACATTCAAACAAAGCTTTTTGAATCAAATGAAAGTCAAATGCATTCAACAAAGCCAATTGAGTCAAATGAAAGTCAAACCCATTCAAATAAAGCTTCTTGATTCAAATGAAAGTCAAATGCATTCAATAAAGCTAATTGAGTCAAATGAAAGTCAAACACTTTCAACAAAGCGTTTAGAATCAAATGAAAGTCAAATACATTCAATCAAAGTTTTCTGAATCAAATGAAAGTCAATTGCATTCCACAATGCTAATTAAGTCAAATGAAAGTCAAACACATTAAACAAAGCTAATTGAGTCAAAAGAAAGTCAAACACATTCAAACAAAGCTTTTTGAATCAAATGAAAGTCAAATGCATTCAAAAAAGCTAATTGAGTCAAATGCAAGTCAAACACTTTCAACAAAGCTAATTCAGTCAAATGAAAGTCGGACATTCAAACAAAGCTTTTTGATTCAAATGAAAGTCAAATGCATTCAACAAAGCTAATTGAGTCAAATGAAAGTCAAACAATTTCAACAAAGCTTTTAGAATCAAAAGAAAGTCAAATACATGAACAAAGCTTTTAGAATCTAACGAAAATCAAATGAATACAACAAAGCTAATTTAGTCAAATGAAAGTCAAAACTTTCATCAAAGCTTATAGAATCAAATGAAAGTAAAACACATTCAAACAAAGCTTTTTGAATCAAATCGAAGTCAATTGCATTCCACATTGCTAATTGAGTCAAATGAAAGTCAAACACATTCAACGAAGCTAATTGAGTCAAATGAAAGTCAAACACATTCAAACAAAGCTTTTTGAATCAAATGAAAGTCAAATGCATTCAACAAAGCTAATTGGGTCAAATGAAAGTCAAACACATTCAAATAAAGCTTTTTGATTAAAATGAAAGTCAAATGCATTCAACAAAGTTAATTGTGTCAAATGAACGTCAAACACTTTCAACAAAGCTTTTAGAATCAAATGAAAGTCAAACACATTCAAACAAAGCTTTTTGAATCAAATGAAAGTCAAATGCATTCAACAAAGCTAAACGAGTCAAATGAAAGCCAAACACATTCAAACAAAGCTTTTTGAATCAAATGAAAGTCAATTGCATTCCACAATGCTAATTGAGTCAAATGAAAGTCAAATGCATTCAACAAAGCTAATTGAGTCAAATGAAAGTCAAACAATTTCAACAAAGCTTTTAGAATCAAATGAAAGTCAAATACATGAACAAAGCTTTTAGAATCTAACGAAAATCAAATGAATTCAACAAAGCTAATTGAGTCAAATGAAAGTCAAAAACTTTCATCAAAGCTTATAGAATCAAATGAAAGTAAAACACATTCAAACAAAGCTTTTTGAATCAAATCGAAGTCAATTGCATTCCACATTGCTAATTGAGTCAAATGAAAGTCAAACACATTCAACGAAGCTAATTGAGTCAAATGAAAGTCAAACACATTCAAACAAAGCTTTTTGAATCAAATGAAAGTCAAATGCATTCAACAAAGCCAATTGGGTCAAATGAAAGTCAAACACATTCAAATAAAGCTTTTTGATTAAAATGAAAGTCAAATGCATTCAACAAAGATAATTGTGTCAAATGAACATCAAACACTTTCAACAAAGCTTTTAGAATCAAATGAAAGTCAAACATATTCAAACAAAGCTTTTTGAATCAAATGAAAGTCAAATGCATTCAACAAAGCTAAATGAGTCAAATGAAAGCCAAACACATTCAAACAAAGCTTTTTGAATCAAATGAAAGTCAATTGCATTCCACATTGCTAATTGAGTCAAATGAAAGTCAAACACTTTCAACAAAGCTTTTAGAATCAAATGAAAGTCTAATACATTCAAACAAAGCTTTTTGAATCAAACGAAAATCAAATGAATTCAACAAAGCTAATTGAGTCAAATGAAAGTCAAACACTTTCATCAAAGCTTATAGAATCAAATGAAAGTAAAACACATTCAAACAAAGCTTTTTGAATCAAATCGAAGTCAATTGCATTCCACATTGCTAATTGAGTCAAATGAAAGTCAAACACATTCAACGAAGCTAATTGAGTCAAATGAAAGTCAAACACATTCAAACAAAGCTTTTTGAATCAAATGAAAGTCAAATGCATTCAACAAAGCTAATTGGGTCAAATGAAAGTTAAACACATTCAAATAAAGCTTTTTGATTAAAATGAAAGTCAAATGCATTCAACAAAGCTAATTGTGTCAAATGAACGTCAAACACTTTCAACAAAGCTTTTAGAATCAAATGAAAGTCAAACACATTCAAACAAAGCTTTTTGAATCAAATGAAAGTCAAATGCATTCAACAAAGCTAAACGAGTCAAATGAAAGCCAAACACATTCAAACAAAGCTTTTTGAATCAAATGAAAGTCAATTGCATTCCACAATGCTAATTGAGTCAAATGAAAGTCAAACACTTTCAACAAAGCTTTTAGAATCAAATAAAAGTCTAATACATTCAAACAAAGCTTTTTGAAACAAACGAAAATCAAATGAATTCAACAAAGCTAATTGAGTCAAATGAAAGTCAAACACTTTCATCAAAGCTTTTAGAATAAAATGAAAGTCAAATACATTCAATCAAAGCTTTTTGAATCAAATCGAAGTCAATTGCATTCCACAATGCTAGTTGAGTCAAATGAAAGTCAAACACATTCAACGAAGCTAATTGAATCAAATAAAAGTCAAACACATTCAAACAAAGCTTTTTGAATCAAATGAAAGTCAAATGCATTCAACAAAGTCAATTGAGTCAAATGAAAGTCAATTGTGTTAAGGTTTTTTCTCTCTCTAATTTCCATGGCGATTTGAGCTTGCTAGGTCGGTTCTTCATCTAGCTTCTTCTTCACCATGCCTCGCAAGAAAAAATCATCAACCCCAGCTCTTGTTGATAAGGTTTTGGACACTCTGCGAAAATCTGGGTTTTCTTCCTCTGAACCGATTCCTGAGGATGATGAACTGGTCACCCCCCCACCACATCTAGTTCATCCATCTGCAGGTATGGTATCCAGAGGTGATCTGAGGACTCTAGAGAAAGTTTTTGGGAGTTCTATTGCTCAATCCCAAGCCCAATCTAATGGAACAGTACCTAGGGTTTCTGCGGTTACTATTCCATTGATTCCAGGGAAAAATCAGAGCTCGATTGTTCCAAATGCTGATAATCCAGAGGCTTTTAAGGCTACCAGTGCTTCGAATCAAATCCCTGAAGCTTCTACTGATGAATGGAAGAATTTGTTTAAAGGAAAGCTGAGCGCAAAAGGGTCTACTCTGTCTTTTATTGCTCCTGAATTGAGAGATGGGAAAGCTGTTGCTAAGCTTAGCTCTGCTGATATTCTTGAGGGCAATAAGAAATGGGGTAACGCTCTTATCTTTTATGTTGTTGGTTATTCTCCAACTATTTCTGCTGTTCATAAGTATATTGCGGATAACTGGAGTAACTTAGCTAAACCAGATATTTTCTGGCATGATGAGGGCTACTTTATTATTAATTTGAAGTCTGGTGAAGATAAGAATGCTATTCTGTATGCTGGACCTCACATGTTCTTTGGTAAACCTGCAATTGTTAAGGCATGGTCTGATAAATTTGATTTTCATGCTGAAATCCTTAGAACCATCCCTCTATGGGTTAAGCTCCAAAATTTGCCATTGAATTGCTGGGGAGCTGATACTCTGAGTAGAATTGGTAGCTTGCTTGGTGTTCCTGTATGTGCAGATGAGTGTACATCAAGACAGCTTAGAGTGTCTTTTGCTAGGCTGTTGGTTGAAATTGATGTTACCAAACCCCTGCCTGCATCTGTATGGGTTGAAAGCCCTGCTGCTGAGATGATTGAGATTAAGGTTCAATATGAGTGGACCCCTCCTTTCTGTAAGAAATGTGATAGGGTTGGACATGATTGTTCCAAGCCTCGGGTCTTTAAGAAGAAACAAACAGAAGGTACAAAAGCCACTCACATTCAGAACCAGGTGGGAAAAGTTTGGGTTCCTAAGAAGCCTGCTAAGGTGAAGTCAACTGATCCTGGGGAAGACATTACTCCACCTCAACAGCAAAATGGGTGGCAAATTCCAGGTAAGATATCTAAGAAAAAAGCAAACAGGCAGATTACTTTTGCCTCTAGCTCTAATACTTATCAGGCTTTGTCCTTAGATTCTGATGAGGTTGAGGTTGTTGATGAAACCAATGAGCCTAATGGGGGTGATGGGAATCCCCCTCTGGGGTCATGATAGTTCTCTCTTGGAATATTAGGGGTCTTAATGACCCTGGGAAAGTGGCTGCTGTTAAAAAGCTACTTTCTGAGCATAAGTGTGATGTACTGTGTCTTATTGAAACTAAAGTAAAGCAGAAGAACTCTGCTAGGGTTCAAAGGAAGTTTGGGTGTGCTTGGTCTTGGTTTGCTAATTATGCTAATTCTCCAAAAGGTAGAATTTGGATAGGTTGGAAAGCTGATCTTCTCAATCTAACTATAATTTCTGCTCAGGAACAGTTAGTCCATTGTTTGCTCACTACTAGGGATCTGCAGACTCAGATTTTCATTACTTTTGTTTATGGTTTGCACACAGTTCAGGATAGGTTGTCTTTGTGGAATGGCATCAGGCAGTTACCTGGTATTTCTGGAGCCTGGTTGTGTGCTGGGGATTTTAACTCTATCTTGTCCTGTAATGATAGAATCAATGGGGCTATGGTTACTGATTATGAAACTAAGGACTTCCAGAACCTTATTGATGACTTAGCTTTAGCAGAAATTAAGAGTAAGGGTTCTTACTTCTCTTGGTGCAACAAGGCTCATAATGGACCTAAGACTTTTTCTAGGATTGATAGGGGACTGGTAAACCAAGATTGGATTAAGGATTTTGGGCATGTGGAAGCTATTTATCTACCTCCCTCTATTTCAGATCACAATCCTGTTCTCTTTGATATTTTTCATTCTCAGCCTGGCAAAGGGAGGCCTTTTAGATTTCTCAACTATTTAGCTGATCATGAAGACTTTTTGACTGTGGTCACTTCTGCTTGGCAATGTCCTGTTGTTGGAAATGCAATGTATAGAGTGTGGTCTAAGCTCAAGCAAGTTAAAACTGCTCTTAAAACTATGAATATAGAGAAATTTGGTAAGGTTGATGAGAAACTTGAAGCTGCTCAAGATGCCCTCTATGATATTCAGCAGCAGATTATTAGTGATGTTGATAATACTGAGTTGCACACTCAAGAGATGGCAGCTATTCAGAGGGTCAAGTACTGGGTTAATGTTCAGGAAAGCATATATAGACAAAAATCCAGAATAGACTGGCTTCAGCTTGGTGATAGTAATAACAAATATTTTTTTGCTGTCATGAAACAAAGACAGAGCAGGAATAGAATTGATACTATTTTTGCTGCTGATGGCACTTTATTGAAAACTCCTATTGCCATTGAAGAGGAAATTACTGGTTTTTATAAAGCTCTACTGGGTACTAGTGCTGTCTCTCTCCCTGGGATTGATCTTAATACTGTGAGAAGAGGTGTTCAACTTTCTAGGGATTCTCAGCAGTCTCTTATAACTCCTATCTCTGTTGAGGAAATTGATTCAGCCTTGAAGGATATTAACAGCTCCAAAGCCCCTGGGATAGATGGTTTCAACTCTTATTTTTTCAAGAAATCCTGGGATGTGGTAAAACATGATATTTATGCAGGTGTTCTGGAGTTCTTCAATACTGGTAGTATGTTGAAGCAATGGAACTGCACTACTGTAACCTTAGTCCCTAAGGTTCAAAATCCTTCCTTTGCCAAAGATTACAGACCAATTGCCTGCTGTTCTGTTCTTTATAAGATTATCTCCAAAATTCTTACTGCAAGGCTAGCAAAAGTGGTCTCTGAGGTGATTGATGGCTCCCAAGCTGGTTTTATCCCTGGGAAACATATTGGTGATAACATCTTATTAGCTACTGAGCTTATTAAAGGTTATGGGCATAAATTTTTGTCCCCTAGGTGTATGCTGAAGATTGATTTGAAAAAGGCTTATGATTCTGTTGAGTGGAGTTTTCTGAAGGCTGTTATGTCTGAGATTGGTTTTCCTAACCAGTTTATTGCTTGGATTATGGCTTGCTTGTCTTCTGTCTCCTTTTCTATCTTGATTAATGGTATCCCCTCTAAGCCCTTCCCTGCAAAAAAAGGTCTCAGACAGGGAGACCCAATGTCTCCCTTCTTGTTTGCTATTGGAATGGAGTATCTCTCTAGATGTCTCTTTGAATTACAGTTAAATCCTAATTTCAACTATCATCCTAGATGTGAGAAAATGTACCTAGTACATCTCATGTTTGCTGATGATTTGTTACTTTTCTCTAGGGCTGATGCTCAGTCTGTCTCCTTGCTTTTCCAAGCTTTCTCTAAATTTTCTGAAGCTTCTGGTCTTTCTGCAAACCTGGATAAAAGTGAAGTGTACTTTGGTGGTCTTGATGTTTATGATCAAATTGAACTGAGGAATCTTGTTGGAGTTGCTCCTGGTACCATCCCTTTTAGGTATCTGGGGGTTCCTCTTTCTTCAAAAAAATTGACCATAGCCCAATGCAAACCTCTTGTTGATAAAGTGACTTCCAGGATTAATGGGTGGTCTGCTAGGCATCTTTCTTATGCTGGCAGACTTCAGTTGGTGAAGAGTGTTCTCTTTGGAATACAAACATACTGGGCTCAAATCTTTATTCTTCCTAAAAAGATTCTGAGGGAAATTGAATCAAGGTTTAGAGCTTTCTTATGGACTGGGAAAGCCAACCCAACCAAGAAATCCCTTGTTTCTTGGTCTCAGGTTTGCCTTCCAAAAGTCAGTGGTGGCTGGAATCTTATTTCTCTTCCTGAATGGAATTCTGCTGCTATTTCTAAGCTTCTTTGGGATCTTGCTCATAAAGCTGACAACTTATGGGTGAAATGGGTCCACATTTACTATTTCAAGGACAATTCTTGGTGGGATAAGCCTGCCCCTAGGAGATGCTCTTGGGTGCTTAGAAGAATTTTGAAGTGTAGATCTATAATTGATAATATTGGTGGCTGGGATGCTGTCAAACATGGTGATAAAATCAAGATAAAAAAAATCTATCTGAAACTCATGACTCAAGCTCCTAAAGTTCCATGGAGAAGATTGATGTGTAACAATGCTGCTACCCCTAAAAGCTTGTTCATTCTTTGGCTTGCTGTTAGGAATAGATTGCTTACAAAGGATAGATTGAGTCAATGGAATATGCAGTGTGACCCTACCTGTTTCCTTTGTAATATGCATTTTGAGTCTGTCCAGCATTTATTTTTTGAATGCAGATTTGCTAGGGACATTTGGGGAAGAATTTTGGCTATCTTTGGTTACAACAGGCCTATCCTAAGTTTTGATGCTGAAGCCATGTGGATTGCTAAAATCTGCAGAAAGGATAGAGCTAAGAACAGATTGCTGGGGATGTGTTTTGCTGAAGCTGTCTACCATATTTGGCTGCAGAGGAATTCTTTGATCTTTACAGGAAGCTGTAAATCTGGTGAAGTTGTGCTTAGGGATATTATGTTTGTTGTTGCTTGTAGATGCCCTGTCCCTGATAGGAAGTGGTTGATTCTGTAATTTATATTTGTTTTTTTGCTGGGTCTTATTGTAATGCCTCTCTTGTCTAGCCCTGTTGTTTATGCAGCTGAGTCTAGGTGGAGGTTTCTGGTTTGTCCTGCAGTTGGCAGGCTGGTTTTGCTTTAGTAGGTGCAAGTTTGCTTATAGCTCATTTGTGTTCTTTTGTGTCTGGCTTTAGCTCTCAGAACCCTTCCTAGAAGGTGGCTGGAAGCTTGAGTTCAGATTGTTTTTGTCCCTCTCTCTAGAACCCTTCCTAGAAGGTGGCTAAAGATAGGGCTTAAACTGTTTGGTGGGGGTTTGGCCTGTTTTCAGGTTTGTGGTGTTAGTTGTTGGTTATAACTTAGCTCTTGTAAGTTGTAACTTTTCCTTTTGGTAATAAAATTCTCTATTTACCAAAAAAAAAAAAAAAAGTCAAACACATTCAAATAAAGCTTCTTGATTAAAATGAAAGTCAAATACATTCAACCAAGCTAATTGTGTCAAATGAAAGTCAAACACTTTCAACAAAGCTTTTAGAATCAAATGAAAGTCAAACACATTCAAACAAAGCTTTTTGAATCAAATGAAAATCAAATGCATTCAACAAAGCTAATTGAGTCAAATGAAAGTCAAACACTTTTAACAAAGTGTTTAGAATCAAATGAAAGTCAATTGCATTCCACAATGCTAATTGAGTCAAATGAAAGTCAAAAACATTCAACAAAGCTAATTGAGTCAAAATAAAATCAAACACATTCAAACAAAGCTTTTTGAATCAAATGAAAGTAAAATGCATTCAACAAAGCTAATTTAGTCAAATGAAAGTCAAACACTTTCAACAAAGCTAATTGAGTCAAATGAAAGTCAAACACATTCAAACAAATCTAATTGAGTCAAATGAAAGTCAAATGCATTCAACAAAGCTAATTGAGTCAAATGAAAGTCAAACACTTTCAACAAAGCTTTTAGAATCAAATGAAAGTCAAACAAATTCTAACAAAGCTTTTTGAATCAAATGAAAATCAAATGAATTCAACAAAGCTAATTGAGTCAAATGAAAGTCAAACACTTTCAAAAAAGCGTTTAGAATCAAATGAAAGTCAAAAACATTCAATCAAAGCTTTCTGAATCAAATGAAAGTCAATTGTATTCCACAATGCTAATTAAGTCAAATGAAAGTCAAACACATTCAACAAAGCTAATTGAGTCAAAAGAAAGTCAAACACATTCAAACAAAGCTTTTTGAATCAAATGAAAGTCAAATGCATTCAACAAAGCCAATTGAGTCAAATGAAAGTCAAACACATTCAAATAAAGCTTCTTGATTCAAATGAAAGTCAAATGCATTCAACAAAGCTAATTGAGTCAAATGAAAGTCAAACACTTTCAACAAAGCGTTTAGAATCAATTGAGAGTCAAATACATTCAATCAAAGTTTTCTGAATCAAATGAAAGTCAATTGCATTCCACAATGCTAATTAAGTCAAATGAAAGTCAAACACATTCAACAAATCTAATTGAGTCAAAAGAAAGTCAAACACATTCAAACAAAGCTTTTTGAATCAAATGAAAGTCAAATGCATTCAACAAAGCTATTTGAGTCAAATGCAAGTCAAACACTTTCAACAAAGCTAATTCAGTCAAGTGAAAGTCCGACATTCAAACAAAGCTTTTTGATTCAAATGAAAGTCAAATGCATTCAACAAAGCTAATTGAGTCAAATGAAAGTCAAACAATTTCAACAAAGCTTTTAGAATCAAATGAAAGTCAAATACATTCAAACAAAGCTTTTAGAATCTAACGAAAATCAAATGAATTCAACAAAGCTAATTGAGTCAAATGAAAGTCAAACACTTTCATCAAAGCTTTTAGAATCAAATGAAAGTAAAACACATTCAAACAAAGCTTTTTGAATCAAATCGAAGTCAATTGCATTTCACAATGCTAATTGAGTCAAATGAAAGTCAAACACATTCAACGAAGCTAATTGAGTCAAATGAAAGTCAAACACATTCAAACAAAGCTTTTTGAATCAAATGAAAGTCAAATGCATTCAACAAAGCCAATTGAGTCAAATGAAAGTCAAACACATTCAAATAAAGCTTCTTGATTAAAATGAAAGTCAAATGCATTCAACAAAGCTAATCGTGTCAAATGAACCTCAAACACTTTCAACAAAGCTTTTAGAATCAAATGAAAGTCAAACACATTCAAACAAAGCTTTTTGAATCAAATGAAAGTCAAATGCATTCAACAAAGCTAATTGAGTCAAATGAAAGTCAAACACTTTCAACAAAGCGTTTTGAATCAAATGAAAGTCAAATACATTCAATCAAAGCTTTTTGAATCAAATGAAAGTCAATTGCATTCCACAATGCTAATTGAGTCAAATGAAAGTCAAACACTTTCAACAAAGCTTTTAGAATCAAATGAAAGTCTAATACATTCAAACAAAGCTTTTTGAATCAAACGAAAATCAAATGAATTCAACAAAGCTAATTGAGTCAAATGAAAGTCAAACACATTCAACAAAGCGTTTTGAATCAAATGAAAGTCAAATACATTCAATCAAAGCTTTTTGAATCAAATAAAAGTCAATTGCATTCCACAATGCTAATTGAGTCAAATGAAAGTCAAACACATTCAACAAAGCTAATTGATTCAAAAGAAAGTCAAACACATTCAAACAAAGCTTTTTAAATCAAATGAAAGTAAAATGCATTCAACAAAGCTAATTGAGTCAAATGAAAGTCAAACACTTTCAACAAAGCTAATTGAGTCAAATGAAAGTCAAACAAATTCAAACAAAGCTTTTTGATTCAAATGAAAGTCAAATGCATTCAACAAAGCTAATTGAGTCAAATGAAAGTCAAACACTTTCAACAAAGCTTTTAGAATCAAATGAAAGTCAAACACATTCAAACAAAGCTTTTTGAATCAAATGAAAATCAAATGAATTCAACAAAGCTAATTGAGTCAAATGAAAGTCAAACACTTTCATCAAAGCTTTTAGAATCAATTGAAAGTCAAATACATTCAAACAAAGCTTTTTGAATCAAATGAAAGTCAATTGCATTCCACAATGCTAATTGAGTCAAATGAAAGTCAAACACATTCAACGAAGCTAATTGAGTCAAATGAAAGTCAAATACATTCAAACAAAGCTTATTGAATCAAATGAAAGTCAAATGAACTCAACAAAGCCAATTGAGTCAAATGAAAGTCAAACACATTCAAATAAAGCTTCTTGATTCAAATGAAAGTTAAATGCATTCAACAAAGCTAATTGAGTCAAATGAAAGTCAAACACTTTCAACAAAGCTAATTGAGTCAAATGAAAGTCAAACACATTCAAACAAAGCTAATTGAGTCAAATGAAAGTCAAATGCATTCAACAAAGCTAATTGAGTCAAATGAAAGTCAAACACTTTCAACAAAGCTTTTAGAATCAAATGAAAGTCAAACACATTCTAACAAATTTTTTTTAATCAAATGAAAATTAAATGAATTCAACAAAGCTAATTGAGTCAAATGAAAGTCAAACACTTTCAACAAAACGTTTAGAATCAAATGAAAGTCAAAAACATTCAATCAAAGCTTTCTGAATCAAATGAAAGTCAATTGCATTCCACAATGCTAATTAACTCAAATGAAAGTCAAACACATTCAACAAAGCTAATTGAGTCAAAAGAAAGTCAAACACATTCAAACAAAGCTTTTTGAATCAAATGAAAGTCAAATGCATTCAACAAAGCCAATTGAGTCAAATGAAAGTCAAACACATTCAAATAAAGCTTCTTGATTCAAATGAAAGTCAAATGCATTCAACAAAGCTAATTGAGTCAAATGAAAGTCAAACACTTTCAACAAAGCTTTTAGAATCAAATGAAAGTCAAACACATTCTAACAAATTTTTTTTAATCAAATGAAAATTAAATGAATTCAACAAAGCTAATTGAGTCAAATGAAAGTCAAACACTTTCAACAAAACGTTTAGAATCAAATGAAAGTAAAAAACATTCAATCAAAGCTTTCTGAATCAAATGAAAGTCAATTGCATTCCACAATGCTAATTAACTCAAATGAAAGTCAAACACATTCAACAAAGCTAATTGAGTCAAAAGAAAGTCAAACACATTCAAACAAAGCTTTTTGAATCAAATGAAAGTCAAATGCATTCAACAAAGCCAATTGAGTCAAATGAAAGTCAAACACATTCAAATAAAGCTTCTTGATTCAAATGAAAGTCAAATGCATTCAACAAAGCTAATTGAGTCAAATGAAAGTCAAACACTTTCAACAAAGCGTTTAGAATCAAATGAAAGTCAAATATATTCAATCAAAGCTTTCTGAATCAAATGAAAGTCAATTGCATTCCACAATGCTAATTAAGTCAAATGAAAGTCAAACACATTCAACAAAGCTAATTGAGTCAAAAGAAATTGAAACACATTCAAACAAAGCTTTTTGAATCAAATGAAAGTCAAATGCATTCAACAAAGCTAATTGAGTCAAATGCAAGTCAAACACTTTCAACAAAGCTAATTGAGTCAAATGAAAGTCGGACATTCAAACAAAGTTTTTTGATTCAAATGAAAGTCAAAGGCATTCAACAAAGCTAATTTAGTCAAATGAAAGTCAAACACTTTCAAACAAAGCTTTTTGAATCAAATGAAAGTCAAATGCATTCAACAAAGCTAATTGAGTCAAATGAAAGTTAAACACTTTCAACAAAGAGTTTAGAATCAAATGAAAGTCAATTGCATTCCACAATGCTTATTGAGTCAAATGAAAGTCAAACACATTCAACAAAGCTAATTGAGTCAAAATAAAGTCAAACACATTCAAACAAAGCTTTTTGAATCAAATGAAAGTAAAATGCATTCAACAAAGCTAATTGAGTCAAATGAAAGTCAAACACTTTCAACAAAGCTAATTGAGTCAAATGAAAGTCAAACACATTCAAACAAAGCTAATTGAGTCAAATGAAAGTCAAACACTTTCAACAAAGAGTTTAGAATCAAATAAAAGTCAATTGCATTCCACAATGCTAATTGAGTCAAATGAAAGTCAAACACATTCAACAAAGCTAATTGAGTCAAAATAAAGTCAAACACATTCAAACAAAGCTTTTTGAATCAAATGAAAGTAAAATGCATTCAACAAAGCTAATTTAGTCAAATGAAAGTCAAATACTTTCAACAAAGCTAATTGAGTCAAATGAAAGTCAAACACATTCAAACAAAGCTAATTGAGTCAAATGAAAGTCAAATGCATTCAACAAAGCTAATTGAGTCAAATGAAAGTCAAACACTTTCAACAAAGCTTTCAGAATCAAATGAAAGTCAAACACATTCTAACAAAGCTTTTTGAATCAAATGAAAATCAAATGAATTCAACAAAGCTAATTGAGTCAAATGAAAGTCAAACACTTTCAACAAAGCGTTTAGAATCAAATGAAAGTAAAAAACATTCAATCAAAGCTTTCTGAATCAAATGAAAGTCAATTGCATTCCACAATGCTAATTAAGTCAAATGAAAGTCAAACACATTCAACAAAGCTAATTGAGTCAAAAGAAAGTCAAACACATTCAAACAAAGCTTTTTGAATCAAATGAAAGTCAAATGCATTCAACAAAGCCAATTGAGTCAAATGAAAGTCAAACACATTCAAATAAAGCTTCTTGATTCAAATGAAAGTCAAATGCATTCAACAAAGCTAATTGAGTCAAATGAAAGTCAAGCACTTTCAACAAAGCGTTTAGAATCAAATGAAAGTCAAATACATTCAATCAAAGCTTTCTAAATCAAATGAAAGTCAATTGCATTCCACAATGCTAATTAAGTCAAATGAAAGTCAAACACATTCAACAAAGCTAATTGAGTCAAAAGAAATTCAAACACATTCAAACAAAGCTTTTTGAATCAAATGAAAGTCAAATGCATTCAACAAAGCTAATTGAGTCAAATGAAAGTCAAACACATTCAAACAAAGCTTTTTGAATCAAATGAAAGTCAATTGCATTCCACAATGCTAATTGAGTCAAATGAAAGTCAAACACTTTCAACAAAGCTTTTAGAATCAAATGAAAGTCTAATACATTCAAACAAAGCTTTTTGAATCAAACGAAAATCAAATGAATTCAACAAAGCTAATTGAGTCAAATGAAAGTCAAACACTTTCATCAAAGCTTTTAGAATAAAATGAAAGTCAAATACATTCAATCAAAGCTTTTTGAATCAAATCGAAGTCAATTGCATTCCACAATGCTAATTGAGTCAAATGAAAGTCAAACACATTCAACAAAGCTAATTGAGTCAAAAGAAAGTCAAACACATTCAAACAAAGCTTTTTGAATCAAATGAAAGTAAAATGCATTCAACAGAGCTAATTGAGTCAAATGAATGTCAAACACTTTCAACATAGCTAATTGAGTCAAATGAAAGTCAAACACATTCAAACAAAGCTTTTTGATTCAAATGAAAGTCAAATGCATTCAACAAAGCTAATTGAGTCAAATGAAAGTTGTTTTGGGGTTTTTTGTACCTCGGGAGAGTTACAACTCGAAGACTGGTCCTGCTTGCTCTGTACCTGCAAAATCAACGGAGACACCAGTTGGGTGGTGCTCCGCCTCCAACGCTCAAGTTAGTAACTTGAAGGAGAGTAAAAGGTGCGGAAATTAAGGTGGGGATCTGCTTGGATTCCAAGCTCGGTTGTCTCTATCAAAGGGATAGTTTGTAATGAATGAATGAACCTTGTATCAAAAAGGACCTCCCTCCAAAAGAGGGGAATCTCCCTATTTATAGGGTCCTTGGGAATTGTGCCCCTGATTAGGGTATCGAACCCTAATCATTGGTGGGCTGCGCCGTTTTACGGCTTTCTCGGGATTTGGGCCTGAAGGCCGACATTTTCCCCAAATATCTGGGATGACACGTGTCGAGCAGGGATAGGTCCACTTTGGACCATCCTGGGGTTGACACGTGTCGCCCTCTGATTGGGCCACTTGGCGGGGTAAAATTACCCTAAACATTTGCCCCTCACAGATGTGACGTGGCACGCCGCGTGGCATCTGTGACACGTGTCACTCGCTGAATGGTGGTAATTTTACCGCCAAAATTTACTGTTTAACTTCTAGGTAAATTACGGAGTTGCCCCTCCTTTTACCCTCTATATATAGCCGTTTACCCTCAGAATCTTGCCACACTTCACTAAAATTTCAGAGTAAACTTAGAATCTTGAAAGAGAGAACAGAAATCATCCGTCTGAGTCAGGCGCAAATTCGAAGAAACTCAGCCGCACCAACACAGGCGGAACCTTCTACCTTCAGATATCAAATCTAAAGGTACCGTCTCTGACTCTTTCAGCTCTTTTTTCATTTTTCCGTTTGTATATATTCCTTGCAATAAATGGATTCATCACCAACACACACGGCACAACCTAGGGTAGAATCCAGCCGTTCACCAGGGACGGCTGAGTCTAGGACTGGTAGTGCCGTCTCTGGGTGTTGGGACCACCCTCATGCTTGGATTCCGACCATCTGCGCGTCTGTGCAGGACACAATGGCTCGGATTAAGCAGACGGCACGAGATCCAAATTACAGAAGCGATGACTCAGGCGATCAAACGTCTGAGGGGGAGACGTCTGGCTCTGGACACCAGACGGCTCCGGAGAGATCCCCTCCGCGTGGCCCCCCAACTCCTCCTGATTCCTTTTTGGAGGAGTGTGACCAAAGCGGGGAAGAGGACAATGACCAAGGCGGTGAGGAGGCCGCCTCAGCTTCTATTTCTTTGTCAGGGGAGGAGACGAGAAGGGTTGTTGACGTCTCTTCCTCTGAAAGCAGTGACGATCTTCCCCCGTTTAAGGATAGTGAGGAAGAAGAGAGGAAGACGTGGAAGGAGAAAGATGATCCCTTCAAAATCCACGTCTCCTCAAAAGACATTGACCTGATGGAGAAAAATCTTCCAAATTTCCTGAAAGCCCACCCAATGGGAGACGGGTGGAGTATAAGGGTGCCTCCCCCAGACGGCACCATTTCTTGGGAGGACACTGAACGCAACGCAAACGGCTACTTCGGCTGTTACGAGGCGGCGTTCAGGGCAGGTCTTCGCTTCCCCCTTCACCAGGCGGTGAAGGCAATTTTGAGAGGCTACGGCCTCGGAGTCTGGCAACTTTCCCCCAATTCTTGGGCAAACATTTTGGGGTACGTTGCCGCCTGTGAATTCCAAGGGGTTCACCCCGGCTGGGAAGCATTTGCCAAGATGCACTATCTCAGCCGCAACCAAGGCGGGTTCAGAGCGTGGTATACTCTGACCACACTCCCCCAATACATGATGACCTTGGATAAGGTTTCCAAATTCGACGGTTGGAAACACAGGTTCTACCTCTGCACGGCTCCCACCTGACGGGAGAACTACGAGCTCCGTCTGTACAATAAAAAGCCTGACCTTATGGGTCGGAAGTGCTGTCTTCCTCGAATTCCGGATGAGGACTTCGACAAAATAATTGAGGCTGATCTCTTCGGCCTTTCAGACGCAACCCTGTCAACCGGGGAAGTAATAAAGGTTCCAAAGAACTGGATCCCTAAGAGCGCCTGGTTCAGGGACGAGTGCTTCCTAGCCGCCTGCGGGCTAGGGCACATGTTTGATAGAAGTATGCGCCTGAATCATTTCCGTCTGGGGTACTTTTGTGTCGGAAATGAATTTCTTGTTAATGTTCTAACTGTTTTCCGTCTGACCTTGCAGGTGAAGCATTAAACATGTTGCCTGAAGAGAAGACACCCAGACGGTCCTCTGCCCAGATCCGCCGAGATTTGGCGGAAGCCCAGGCGCGTGAGCTCAGGGCCAAGGTAAACGCCTGACCTGCTTTTTGAGTTAACTTTCAAAGTTTCCTCACTTCGTCTGCTGACATTAAGTTGTCATTTTTTCAGGGAGGCAAGGTGGACAAGACGTTTGAGAGGAATCTCAAACGGGCTAGGGAGGAGACCCCCGTCTCTAACCCCAGCAAGTCCTCTAAGAAGGCCGCCTCCTCTGCTACTCCTACTGCCCCGCCTGGGAGGCAAATGAGAATAGGAGGGAGGAATGAGCAGGTGTCAGGCTCTCTTGGCCTAGACTTGGCCCATCCTCTTCCTGCAACCGGGAGGCTTTCAACGGCTGCCAGCGGCTCCCGCCTGGCCGGCTCTGCAGGTAAGAATCCCTTTGAATCCCTGCCTGAGCTGGGATGGCCGCTGCGAGTGAAATCACACTCCCAGCAAACGTCATCCTCAGACGGTCGGAACCAGATAGGCGCTGCTTTAGTAACCCAATCTGATGCTGATTGTGATGCAGATCAATCGCCTCGCTGGCCAGACGTCCAGAAGCATGCCAGGGCCATGCTGGACGCTGTAGGCAAACGGGATAAGGATGCTATCCCAGGGATTGAGACGTTCAATCTTGAACGCATCGTCACCCTTCTGGCTGAGGTAGTACACTTAACCAATTTTTTCAATGGCTATTTCTACACTCTTTCCCGCCTGCATCCTTAACCTTTATTTTTTGTAGGCCTTGCTGCGGGTAGACGGTCTCAAGCGCCCTTACACCCGCAAACGGGATGAGGTAAGACGGGCCAAGCAGTCCGCCTCAGTTGCCAATGATGTGTATGTGCATTCCTCCATACTTAACGAACTTGAAACTAAAGCAACCCAAATGACGCAGGCGGCAAAAATTCAAGAGCTGGAGGCGGCACTGCAGACGGCCAACCAGAGGGCCGAGGCTGCAGAGGCGGCCCAGAAGCAGGCGGAGGTGGATCTCCCTAAGCTGAAGTAGGACCTCCAGAAGGCCCAAGAGAACCTCCAGGCTCTTCAAGGAGCTTCTTCAGAGAATGCTGATCTGAAGAAGAAGATATCCCAGATGGAGGAGGCGGCGGCTAAAGCTCGAGAGAACTTCCGAGCAACCCTCCAGGCGGAGCAAGACCGTCTGGTTGCTGAGATGGCCGCCGATAATGAGGCCATGATGAAGATCGCCTGGGATGCCTTGAATCTTGGAAAGGATTACGGCGTCTGGGCCCTGGCTCACAAGTATGCTGACGAAGTCGTCTACTTGCGAGAGAGAGGCGAGCCAGAGCCTGAGTCCTTCCTCGCCTGGGCTGAGACGGAACAACCGGAGCCTGAAACTCCAGAAGCTCCAGACGTTGAAATCCTTGAGGAGGGCGAGAGGAACCAGGAAGGGCCGCCTGCAGGGCAGTAGCTTCAGCGGCTGTGCGCCAAGCCTTAGTTTTTCTGCGGCAGTATGCCAAACACTTTGTTTTTCCGGCCTGCGTGCCGAGTATATTTGTATTTTTACCGGCTGAGGAGCCGGGTCTTGCAAACAATATTTGATAACAATTGATCCATCCAGCCGTTTGGTTGGACGGAAATCTTTTATGAATGCACCGACTGAGTCGGTTTTATTACTTTGCGCTTGTGTTTGAGCTTTCAAATTTTTGCATTTCAAATTTCTCCGCCTAACTTATCAAAAGTATGCGGCTGCAATTTTCTCCGCCTAACTTATCAAAAGTATGCGGCTGGTCTTGCCCCTGGACGGCTGTGTGGTTGGTTTCAAGTGAAGCTGATTGATTGACTTGGGAACGTCTGATGCTGCAAAGAGCATGATACGTTTGTAAGTCAATCAATCACAGTAGTGATTGCCCCAAACCAAGTACACAGCCGTTCATTAACAGGCGTTTCAGCTTCTAGCTAGACGGTGTTGCCCGTCTGAGCAGAATTTAAATAGCCATTGCACAACTCTTTTGCCCCAAATGAGGATGTGTACAATTTAAAAATAAAAACGCTAAGTAAGAAATGCAGCCGGTCCCCGCCTGATGTCCTTAGACATCCGAGTTCCGGAACTTGCTCTTTCCTTAGACAGTTCAGGTCAGACGGCTATGGATGGCTGATTCAGCCGTCCAATTGTGGCCGTCTGCATTGATAGAGCAGGAAGGCAAAAGCCGCCTGGGGCCAGGAGACAAAAAGGCCGCCTGACCCTTCATGGAGCAGGAAGACAAATGCCGCCTGCCCTTCATGGAGCAGGAAGGCAAATGGCCGCCTGACCCTTCATGGAGCAGGAAGGCAAATGCCGCATGTCCTTCATGGAGCAGGAAGGCAAATGCCGCCTGGGGTGCTTGCAATCCAATTATACGTTCAATGTCCTTTTGCCCCATTGGGAGGACTTGTATAATTTTCGAAAGTAATCTAAGTAGGAACTTCAGTCGATCACCGGCTGATGTCCATTGGACATCCGGTTGTCGAAACTTGGTCGTTCCTTAGATTGCTCTGGTCAGACGGCTATGGACGGCTGATTCAGCCGTCCAATTGTGGCCGTCTGCATTAGTACGTAGAGTAAGCAGGTTGGCTTCTCTCTGCGACGATTGCACCCGGAGGGGTGTCGCCGGACGCCTTTGTCCATGTTGGGACAGGCGAATTTATGTCGAAGTAGCCATCCGGCCATTGGCCTCTGGTCTTGTTATAGACCGGCTGTATAGCCACTAAGCGCTTTTGTGCTTAGCTTACTTATCTGGCCATTGGCCTCTTCGTCAATCAGACGTTAATTCAATTTCCAAGTGTCAAACTCAGAAAAACAAACAAGTGACCCGTCTGGGTTCAGACGGGAAACCAAATATGATAACAAAAAGCAACTTCTCATTAATGTACTTCTTGTTTACAAAATTTACAAAATCTCAGAAGTAGTATTTTTTCAAATTATCTACATTCCAAGTTCTAGGCAGGCGCCTGCCGTCTGGAGTTTCCAGGCGGTAGGTGCCGTCTCTTACTTCTTCATAAATCCGGTAGGGGCCTTCCCAATTAGGAGTTAGCTTTCCAAGCTCATTGGCCCTACCGGTTGCCTCCATTTTCCGTAACACTAGGTCGTCCACTTTCAAGGGACGCCTGTGTACTCTTTTGTTGTAGGCTCTTGTCATTCTCAGACGGTAAATCTCATGACGCAAGGCGGCATTGCCCCTGCGTTCTGGAAGTGAATCCAATGCCAGGCGCATTGCCTCCCAGTTTGCCTCTTCATCATATAACATGACTCTGAGAGTCTGCTCATAGTGTTCAATGGGCAAGACGGCTTCAGCACCGTAAACCATGAGAAATGGGGTTTCACCGGTTGACCCCTTTGCTGTTGTCCGGATGGCCCATAGGACATGGATTAATTCCTCAGCCCATAAGCCACCGGCTCTTTCAATTTTCTTCTTTATGCCGTCTGAGATCAGCTTGTTGAAAGCTTCAACTTGGCCGTTTACTTGGGGACGACCGACTGATGCGAAACAGGTTGAGATCCCTTGATCTCCCAACCAAGTTTTTAGCTGAGGCGTCTCAAACTGAGGGCCATTATCAAACACCATGGACATAGGTACCCCATACCGGGTGATGACATTCTTCCAGATGAAGGAAATGACGTCTGATGTCTTGATATTCTTTACCGCCTCAGCCTCTACCCACTTGGTAAAGTAATCCACAGCCACCAAGATATAACGCTTACCGCCTGATGCAGGCGTGTAAGGACCTAAAATGTCCATGCCCCATTTTGCAAACGGGATTGGGCTGTGGATGGCCGTCAGATCAGTAGCCGGACGGTGAATAAGTTTGCCAAATTTCTGGCACTTGTCACATTTTCTCACCAATTCCTTGGCGTCTGCCTCTAGGGTAGGCCAAAAGTATTGCCGTCTGGCTCTGACGGCTAGGGATCTGCCGCCTATGTGGGAGGCGCAGAACCCCGAGTGCAAGTCTTCGAGAACTTCCTTCCCCTTCTCTGGGGTTACACACTTCAATAGAGGCTTAAGAAACCCCGCCTTGAAGAGTTCTCCATTTCTCAACTCAAAGCTTGCGGCTCGCTTTTTCAGAACGGCTGCCTCCTGTGGCGAATCAGGGAGCGTGCCGTCTGAGAGGTACGCCCGGATGCCATCCATCCAGGTGGAGCTTCGGTCTAGGACTCCAATGGGATCTTCAAAGATGCTTCTTTTTTCAAGTACTTCCCAGAAGACTGACCGAGGCGTATCATGGCAGGCGGAGGATGCAAGCTTTGACAGCGCATCCGCTTGGTTATTGTCAGACCTGGGCACTTGATTCAGCCGGAACTCCTCAAGTGACCCAGCCTCTTCTTTGACCGCCTGAAGATATTTGATCATAGCCGGGTGAGTTGCCTCATATGTTCCCTGATATTGGCTAACGACCAACTGCGAATCTGAGTAGGCGTCAATTTTTGTTGCCCCTGCCGCCTTACACATACGGATTCCGGCTAGCAGGGCTTCGTATTCCGCCTCATTGTTTGAGGCCTGAAAATTGAACCGTAGTGCATACTCATATCTGTCCCCTTCAGGAGACTCATAAATTACGCCTGCACCACAGCCGTTCTTTGTAGAACTCCCGTCTACATACACTTTCCAAACCAGATCAAGATTATCCGGAGCCACCGGACGGGTCATTTCCACAATGAAGTCGGCAAACGCCTGACCTTTCACTGCCTTTCTTGGTTCGTAAGTGATTTCAAGACTTTGCATTTCAATAGCCCATTTCAACATTCTGCCGGATGAGTCCATGGTAGACATTGGCCGCTTGAGTGGCTGGTCGGTGTAAATCACCACCGGATGAGCCAGAAAGTAAGGCTTCAATTTTTTGAATGCCATGTACAGAGCAAGGCCAAATTTCTCAACCATGGGGTACCGGAGTTCAGCATTTTTAAGAACATGGCTAATGAAGTAAACCGGGAGCTGGACGCCGTCTCGCTCAGCAAGGAGAACGGCACTGAGAGCATGATCTGAGACGGCCAAATACATATACAACGTCTCCCTAGGTAGAGGACTGACCAACCTAGGCAGAGAGTGCAGATGCTCTTTTAGCTTCTGGAATGCCGTCTCAGCATCGTCTCCCCATTCAAACCTGGTCTTCTTCCTAATTGCTTGGAAGAAGTAAAGGCATTTGTCACCTGACCGGCTGAGGAACCTCCCCAAGGCGGCCAGGCAACCAGTCAGCCTCTGGACTTCCTTGACAGAACGGGGTGACTTCATGTCAATCACCGCCTGTATCTTTTCGGGGTTAGCCTCTATTCCCCTTTGATCAATCAGGAATCCGAGAAACTTCCCAGACTCAACACCAAAGACGCATTTCTTAGGGTTTAACATGACCTTATGCCGCCTGAGGGTGGTGAATGTTTCTCGGAGATCAGCAAGGTGATCCGCCTGTTGCTTGGATTTGACTATCATGTCATCAATGTACGCCTCCACATTCCTCCCAAGTTGATTGATGAAGACCGTATTAATCATCCGTTGGAAGGTGGCAGGCGCATTCTTCAAGCCAAACGGCATCACAGTATAACAGAATAACCCCAAATCAGTGACGAAGGCCGTCTTCTCTTGATCTTTTTTCCAGAGGGGTATCTGATGGAAGCCGGAGTAGGCATCCATGAAGCTCATCAAGGCGTGACCGGCTGTAGAGTCGACCAGACTGTCGATCTTTGGAAGCGGGTAATTGTCCTTTGGACAAGCCTTGTTGAGGTCTGTGTAATCAACACACATGCGCCAGGTCCCATTCGGTTTCTTAACAAGGACCACGTTGGCCACCCAGTCGGGGAAATTGCAGGGCCGAATGAACCTGGCGTCTAGCAGCTTTTTGACTTCTGCAGCTGCCGCCTGGCTTCTTTCTTCGCCATGGTTTCTTTTCTTTTGCCGGATGGGCTTCTTTTTGGGATCCACGGCGAGCTTGTGGACAGCGAGATCCGGGCTGACGCCTGGCATCTCTTCCACTTCAAAGGAAAAGATGTCTTTGAATTCTTTCAGCAGAAGGTGCAAGTCTGCACCCAAAGCAGCATTAGCAGCCGTCCCAACCTTCACCGTCCGCTCTGGACGGCTGTCGTCCAGAACGAGATCAATGTGTTCTCCAGCCGGTTGGGGACGGAGCTCGTCTGACCGTTCACCGGCCAGTGATTGCTATTTTTTCTCTTTTTTCACCTCCACCAGCAGAGGCGCTTTTCTCTTCTTACCAACGGCTGGTGGGGCAGGGTTGGCATCCTTGACAGCGTCAAGGTCTATTGGTTCCTTCCCTTGGCCGTCTGAGGCCACAGTATCTTTAACGGCTGAGAGGTAACACTCCCGAGCCGTCTTCTGATCCCCGTTCAGGGAACCAACAGAGCCATCATCCCGCTCATACTTAACAAGCATGAGAGACGGGATGATCACCGCCTTGGTTTCGTTGAGGGTTGGCCTACCAAGGATGATATTGTAGGCGGTCAACTCCTCCACGACCAAGAACCTGACGACAACATGCCGTCCCTGGCCTTTTTCTCCCAGCCGGACGGGCAAATCAATTCTGCCGGCTGGGTAGACCATCCCACCCCCAAAACCAACCAAGGGGTGGGTGACCGGATGCATGCTGCTGGAGTTGTACTTCAGCTTCTGCAAGCACCGGAGGCTGATGATGTCCGACGAGCTGCCGGTGTCAATAAGGATCCGTCCAACCAGCTGGTTGGCAACCTTACATTCAATGACGACCGGGTCGTCATGCGGACGGCGGACGCTGCCCCTGTCCTTCTCAGTTATGAGGACGTCTGGGAAGGTGGAGGAGGCAGACGCCTGCTCATCATCATCCTTGTCCATCTTTCGAAGATGGCTCTTGGTGCCCCGGATGGTAGGGCCACCACATGAAAATCCGCCTGCTATAGTGTAGACCGGATCCTTATCTGTATCCGAACTACTAGCCGGCTGGGTAGCCTTGGAGGACTGACCCTTGTTCTTCTTCTTTGCCCCGGCTGGGGACTTAGAGATGTAGGACTTTAGAAGCCCTTTGTCAGCCAGACGGTCCAACGTCCGCTGCAAACTGAAGCAGTCGTTGGTGTCATGGCCAACCTCCTCATGGAACTGGCAATATTTATTTTTGTTCCGTGACTGGACGGAACTCTTCATTGGATTCGGCTTCTCAATGGACAGCCGGTCCTTTACCTCCATGAGGATGGAATTGCAGTCTTTGTTAAACTCGTACTTGGGGACGTACGATTTAAACTCTTTCTTCTTCTTCTGGGACGGCTGCTCAGAATCGCTGATCGCCCAGACTTCTTTTCTCTTTCCGCTCTTTTCTTTTTTATTACCCGGCTGAGCTGGCCGGCTGTCTCTCTGTTTGTCAGACTTCTTGGAGTCTGACTGGCTACCAGGCGTGCAGAGGTCGGTAGCCTGTATATAGCTTTCCGCCTCCCTCAGGGCCGCCTGTAGCGTAAATGCCCCTTTTCTGACAAGGTCGAACTTAAAAGCCGACCCGTCTCTCAGACCCTTGAAAAAGTCTGTGAATGCTACCTCGTCAGACAGCCCCTGGATCTGTATTCTAACCAGGTTGAACCGCCTGACGTAGGCGCGCAGCCCTTCTCTCTCACCCTGCCTAACGGTGCTCAAATCAAGGCTCGTTTTCTTGGCAGGGATGTTCATTGAGAAGTTAGTAGCAAACAAGAAGGCTAGCCTCTTGAAGCTATCAATGGAACCGGCTGGCAAGTTGCCAAACCACTGCTGGGCAATGCCCTTTAGTGTAGCCGGGAAACAACGACACCAGGTGGCATCGTCCCACCCCTGTAAGCACATGAGGTTGGTATATGCCATCAGGTGGTCTTCTGGGTTGGTGGTTCCATCATAGGTGCCCACCAACACATTCTTAACCTTGGCTGGCTGAGCCGCCTCGGTTATATTGGCTGCAAAGGCAGACGGCTGTTCGCCTAGCCTCATCAGCCGAAGCTGCCAGTCCAAAGGCTGGGCAGGAATATATGCCGCCTGACCTCCAAAAGGAGGTGGCTGCATGAACTGGAGGCCATATTGCCCATACTGCGCCTGAGGTGCGTATGGCATGGACCCTATCATCAGCTGAGGTTCGGTGTTGACGGTTTTACCGCCTGTCCGACTCTCATGCAAGGACATTGAGTTCCTTGCAGAAGCTTGCTTGAAGCTGTCTGGAAAGCTAGAGGTAGAAGCTGACTCAGACTGCTGCTGCCTCCTTCGATTGATGACTTGTCGTGCATCGAAGGTAGACGCATTCTGGGCCTCCGGCTGGGGTCGCCGGGGCATCAGAATCTTAGACCAGTCAAGTGTTGCGGCTGCCTTCTCCTTTGGATGAGGAGTTGGCTGCCTGTCCTTGACCGACTTCTTCTTCTTCCCAGAATTGGGAGTCTTTTTAGCCGGCTGACTCTTGCTAGAGCCTGCCTTGTTTTTGTTGATCATAGCCTTGATTTCACCTTTGAAAGAGGTCATGAATCTCATGAGCTCATCTCGGGTGACTGGGGCTTGACCTTTGGCCTTCTGGGTTTCCCCTTCTGGCCTTCCAGGTGGGCGCCTGCTTGGGCCCGCCTGGTCTTCATTTCGCTCCAGTTGATCCCTGGAACGAATAGATTTAGAGATGAGAGAACCATCCCTAGAGATGTAAGTCTCAACATCATTGTCTTCTTCCTCATCCTCCTCCTCAGTGAATACCTCTGGCTGAGGCTGAGGTGGAGGCTGGGGGATTTCGAACCCGACCGGCTGAATAACCGGTTGCAAGTCATCCAAGTTACCCGCCTGGGTACCCGGACGTAGAGAGGTAGAATTGAGAATCGGTACAGAGTTTTGAACCATCTTGAGGTACTCTCCCCACAGACGGCGCCAAATGTTTTGGGGTTTTTTGTCCCTCGGGAGAGTTACAACTCGAAGACTGGTCCTGCTTGCTCTGTACCTGCAAAATCAACGGAGACACCAGTTGGGTGGTGCTCCGCCTCCAACGCTCAAGTTAGTAACTTGAAGGAGAGTAAAAGGTGCGGAAATTAAGGTGGGGATCTGCTTGGATTCCAAGCTCGGTTGTCTCTATCAAAGGGACAGTTTGTAATGAATGAATGAACCTTGTATCAAAAAGGACCTCCCTCCAAAAGAGGGGAATCTCCCTATTTATAGGGTCCTTGGGAATTGTGCCCCTGATTACGGCTTTCTCGGGATTTGGGCCTGAAGGCCGACATTTTCCCCAAATATCTGGGATGACACGTGTCGGGCAGGGATAGGTCCACTTTGGACCATCCTGGGGTTGACACGTGTCGCCCTCTGATTGGGCCACTTGGCGGGGTAAAATTACCCTAAACAAAAGTCAAACACTTTCAACAAAGAGTTTAGAATCAAATGAAAGTCAATTGCATTCCACAATGCTAATTGAGTCAAATGAAAGTCAAACACATTCAACAAAGCTAATTGAGTCAAAATAAAGTCAAACACATTCAAACAAAGCTTTTTGAATCAAATGAAAGTAAAATGCATTCAACAAAGCTAATTGAGTCAAATGAAAGTCAAACACTTTCAACAAAGCTAATTGAGTCAAATGAAAGTCAAACACATTCAAACAAAGCTAATTGAGTCAAATGAAAGTCAAATGCATTCAACAAAGCTAATTGAGTCAAATGAAAGTCAAACACTTTCAACAAAGCTTTTAGAATCAAATGAAAGTCAAACACATTCTAACAAAGCTTTTTGAATCAAATGAAAATCAAATGAATTAAACAAAGCTAATTGAGTCAAATGAAAGTCAAACACTTTCAACAAAGCGTTTAGAATCAAATGAAAGTCAAATACATTCAATCAAATCTTTTTGAATCAAATGAAAGGCAATTGCATTCCACAATGCTAATTGAGTCAAATGAAAGTCAAACACATTCAACAAAGCTAATTGAGTCAAAATAAAGTTAAACACATTCAAACAAAGCTTTTTGAATCAAATGAAAGTCAAATGCATTCAACAAAGCCAATTGAGTCAAATGAAAGTCAAACACATTCAAATAAAGCTTCTTGATTCAAATGAAAGTCAAATGCATTCAACAAAGCTAATTGAGTCAAATGAAAGTCAAACACTTTCAACAAAGCGTTTAGAATCAAATGAAAGTCAAATACATTCAATCAAAGCTTTCTAAATCAAATGAAAGTCAATTGCATTCCACAATGCTAATTAAGTCAAATGAAAGTCAAACACATTCAACAAAGCTAATTGAGTCAAAAGAAATTCAAACACATTCAAACAAAGCTTTTTGAATCAAATGAAAGTCAAATGCATTCAACAAAGCTAATTGAGTCAAATGAAAGTCAAACACATTCAAACAAAGCTTTTTGAATAAAATGAAAGTCAATTGCATTCCACAATGCTAATTGAGTCAAATGAAAGTCAAACACTTTCAACAAAGCTTTTAGAATCAAATGAAAGTCTAATACATTCAAACAAAGCTTTTTGAATCAAATGAAAATCAAATGAATTCAACAAAGCTAATTGAGTCAAATGAAAGTCAAACACTTTCATCAAAGCTTTTAGAATAAAATGAAAGTCAAATACATTCAATCAAAGCTTTTTGAATCAAATCGAAGTCAATTGCATTCCACAATGCTAATTGAGTCAAATGAAAGCCAAACACATTCAACAAAGCTAATTGAGTCAAAAGAAAGTCAAACACATTCAAACAAAGCTTTTTGAATCAAATGAAAGTAAAATGCATTCAACAGAGCTAATTGAGTCAAATGAATGTCAAACACTTTTAACATAGCTAATTGAGTCAAATGAAAGTCAAACACATTCAAACAAAGCTAATTGAGTCAAATGAAAGTCAAATGCATTCAACAAAGCTAATTGAGTCAAATGAAAGTCAAACACTTTCAACAAAGCTTTTAGAATCAAATGAAAGTCAAACACATTCTAACAAAGCTTTTTGAATCAAATGAAAATCAAATGAATTAAACAAAGCTAATTGAGTCAAATGAAAGTCAAACACTTTCAACAAAGCGTTTAGAATCAAATGAAAGTCAAATACATTCAATCAAATCTTTTTGAATCAAATGAAAGGCAATTGCATTCCACAATGCTAGTTGAGTCAAATGAAAGTCAAACACATTCAACAAAGCTAATTGAGTCAAAATAAAGTTAAACACATTCAAACAAAGCTTTTTGAATCAAATGAAAGTCAAATGCATTCAACAAAGCCAATTGAGTCAAATGAAAGTCAAACACATTCAAATAAAGCTTCTTGATTCAAATGAAAGTCAAATGCATTCAACAAAGCTAATTGAGTCAAATGAAAGTCAAACACTTTCAACAAAGCGTTTAGAATCAAATGAAAGTCAAATACATTCAATCAAAGCTTTCTAAATCAAATGAAAGTCAATTGCATTCCACAATGCTAATTAAGTCAAATGAAAGTCAAACACATTCAACAAAGCTAATTGAGTCAAAAGAAATTCAAACACATTCAAACAAAGCTTTTTGAATCAAATGAAAGTCAAATGCATTCAACAAAGCTAATTGAGTCAAATGAAAGTCAAACACATTCAAACAAAGCTTTTTGAATCAAATGAAAGTCAATTGCATTCCACAATGCTAATTGAGTCAAATGAAAGTCAAACACTTTCAACAAAGCTTTTAGAATCAAATGAAAGTCTAATACATTCAAACAAAGCTTTTTGAATCAAACGAAAATCAAATGAATTCAACAAAGCTAATTGAGTCAAATGAAAGTCAAACACTTTCATCAAAGCTTTTAGAATAAAATGAAAGTCAAATACATTCAATCAAAGCTTTTTGAATCAAATCGAAGTCAATTGCATTCCACAATGCTAATTGAGTCAAATGAAAGCCAAACACATTCAACAAAGCTAATTGAGTCAAAAGAAAGTCAAACACATTCAAACAAAGCTTTTTGAATCAAATGAAAGTAAAATGCATTCAACAGAGCTAATTGAGTCAAATGAATGTCAAACACTTTTAACATAGCTAATTGAGTCAAATGAAAGTCAAACACATTCAAAGAAAGCTAATTGAGTCAAATGAAAGTCAAATGCATTCAACAAAGCTAATTGAGTCAAATGAAAGTCAAACACTTTCAACAAAGCTTTTAGAATCAAATGAAAGTCAAACACATTCTAACAAAGCTTTTTGAATCAAATGAAAATCAAATGAATTAAACAAAGCTAATTGAGTCAAATGAAAGTCAAACACTTTCAACAAAGCGTTTAGAATCAAATGAAAGTCAAATACATTCAATCAAATCTTTTTGAATCAAATGAAAGGCAATTGCATTCCACAATGCTAGTTGAGTCAAATGAAAGTCAAACACATTCAACAAAGCTAATTGAGTCAAAATAAAGTTAAACACATTCAAACAAAGCTTTTTGAATCAAATGAAAGTCAAATGCATTCAACAAAGCCAATTGAGTCAAATGAAAGTCAAACACATTCAAATAAAGCTTCTTGATTCAAATGAAAGTCAAATGCATTCAACAAAGCTAATTGAGTCAAATGAAAGTCAAACACTTTCAACAAAGCGTTTAGAATCAAATGAAAGTCAAATACATTCAATCAAAGCTTTCTAAATCAAATGAAAGTCAATTGCATTCCACAATGCTAATTAAGTCAAATGAAAGTCAAACACATTCAACAAAGCTAATTGAGTCAAAAGAAATTCAAACACATTCAAACAAAGCTTTTTGAATCAAATGAAAGTCAAATGCATTCAACAAAGCTAATTGAGTCAAATGAAAGTCAAACACATTCAAACAAAGCTTTTTGAATCAAATGAAAGTCAATTGCATTCCACAATGCTAATTGAGTCAAATGAAAGTCAAACACTTTCAACAAAGCTTTTAGAATCAAATGAAAGTCTAATACATTCAAACAAAGCTTTTTGAATCAAACGAAAATCAAATGAATTCAACAAAGCTAATTGAGTCAAATGAAAGTCAAACACTTTCATCAAAGCTTTTAGAATAAAATGAAAGTCAAATACATTCAATCAAAGCTTTTTGAATCAAATCGAAGTCAATTGCATTCCACAATGCTAATTGAGTCAAATGAAAATCAAACACATTCAACAAAGCTAATTGAGTCAAAAGAAAGTCAAACACATTCAAACAAAGCTTTTTGAATCAAATGAAAGTAAAATGCATTCAACAGAGCTAATTGAGTCAAATGAATGTCAAACACTTTCAACATAGCTAATTGAGTCAAATGAAAGTCAAACACATTCAAACAAAGCTTTTTGATTCAAATGAAAGTCAAATGCATTCAACAAAGCTAATTGAGTCAAATGAAAGTCAAACACTTTCAACAAAGCTTTTAGAATCAAATGAAAGTCTAACACATTCAAACAAAGATTTTTGAATCAAATGAAAATCAAATGAATTCAACAAAGCTAATTGAGTCAAATGAAAGTCAAACACTTTCATCCAAGCTTTTAGAATCAAATGAAAGTCAAATACATTCAAACAAAGCTTTTTGAATCAAATTAAAGTCAATTGCATTCCACAATACTAATTGAGTCAAATGAAAGTCAAACACATTCAACGAAGCTAATTGAGTCAAATGAAAGTCAAACACATTCAAACAAAGCTTTTTATATTAAATGAAAGTCAAATGCATTCAACAAAGCCAATTGAGTCAAATGAAAGTCAAACACATTCAAACATAGCTTCTTGATTCAATGAAATTCAAATGCATTAAACAAAGCTAATTGAGTCAAATGAAAGTCAAACACTTTCAACAAAGCTTTTAGAATAAAAAAAAAGTAAAACACATTCAAACAAAGCTTTTTGAATCAAATGAATGTCAAATGCATTCAACAAAGCTAATTGAAACGAATGAAAGTCAAACACATTCAACAAAGCTAATTGAGTTAAAAGAAAGTCAAACACATTCAAACAAAGCTTTTTGAATCAAATGAAAGTCAAATGCATTCAACAAAGCCAATTGTGTCAAATGAAAGTCAAACACATTCAATAAAGCTTCTTTATTCAAATGAAAGTCAAATGCATTCAACAATGCTAATTGAGTCAAATGAAAGTCAAACACTTTCATCAAAGCTTTTAGAATCAAATGAAAGTCAAATACATTCAAACAAAGCTTTTTGAATCAAATTAAAGTCAATTGCATTCCACAATGCTAATCGAGTCAAATGAAATTCAAACACATTCAACGAAGCTAATTGAGTCAAATGAAAGTCAAACACATTCAAACAAAGCTTTTTGAATCAAATGAAAGTCAAATGCATTCAACAAAGCCAATTGAGTCAAATGAAAGTCAAACACATTCAAACATAGCTTCTTGATTCAATGAAAGTCAAATGCATTCAACAAAGCTAATTGAGTCAAATGAAAGTCAAACACTTTCAACAAAGTGTTTAGAATCAAATGAAAGTCAAATACATTCAATCAAAGCTTTTTGAATCAAATGAAAGTCAAATGCATTCAACAAAGCCAATTGTGTCAAATGAAAGTCAAACACATTCAATAAAGCTTCTTTATTCAAATCAAAGTCAAATGCATTCAACAATGCTAATTGAGTCAAATGAAAGTGAAACACTTTCATCAAAGCTTTTAGAATCAAATGAAAGTCAAATACATTCAAACATAGCTTTTTGAATAAAGTCAATTGCATTCCACAATGCTAATCGAGTCAAATGAAATTCAAACACATTCAACGAAGCTAATTGAGTCAAATGAAAGTCAAACACATTCAAACAAAGCTTTTAGAATCAAATGAAAGTCAAATGCATTCAACAAAGCCAATTGAGTCAAATGAAAGTCAAACACATTCAAACATAGCTTCTTGATTCAATGAAAGTAAAATGCATTCAACAAAGCTAATTGAGTCAAATGAAAGTCAAACACTTTCAACAAAGTGTTTTGAATCAAATGAAAGTCAAATACATTCAATCAAAGCTTTCTGAATCAAATGAAAGTAAATTGCATTCCACAATGCTAATTAAGTCAAATGAAAGTCAAATGCATTTAACAAAGCTTTTAGAATCAAATGAAAGTCAAACACATTCAAACAAAGATTTTTGAATCAAATGAAAATCAAATGAATTCAACAAAGCTAATTGAGTCAAATGAAAGTCAAACACTTTCATCCAAGCTTTTAGAATCAAATGAAAGTCAAATACATTCAAACAAAGCTTTTTGAATCAAATTAAAGTCAATTGCATTCCACAATACTAATTGAGTCAAATGAAAGTCAAACACATTCAACAAAGCTAATTGAGTCAAATGAAAGTCAAACACATTCAAACAAAGCTTTTTATATTAAATGAAAGTCAAATGCATTCAACAAAGCCAATTGAGTCAAATGAAAGTCAAACACATTCAAACATAGCTTCTTGATTCAATGAAAGTCAAATGCATTAAACAAAGCTAATTGAGTCAAATGAAAGTCAAACACTTTCAACAAAGCTTTTAGAATCAAAAAAAAGTAAAACACATTCAAACAAAGCTTTTTGAATCAAATGAATGTCAAATGCATTCAACAAAGCTAATTGAAACAAATGAAAGTCAAACACATTCAACAAAGCTAATTGAGTTAGAAGAAAGTTAAACACATTCAAACAAAGCTTTTTGAATCAAATGAAAGTCAAATGCATTCAACAAAGCCAATTGTGTCAAATGAAAGTCAAACACATGCAATAAAGCTTCTTTATTCAAATCAAAGTCAAATGCATTCAACAATGCTAATTGAGTCAAATGAAAGTCAAACACTTTCATCAAAGCTTTTAGAATCAAATGAAAGTCAAATACATTCAAACAAAGCTTTTTGAATCAAATTAAAGTCAATTGCATTCCACAATGCTAATGGAGTCAAATGAAATTCAAACACATTCAACGAAGCTAATTGAGTCAAATGAAAGTCAAACACATTCAAACAAAGCTTTTTGAATCAAATGAAAGTCAAATGCATTCAACAAAGCCAATTGAGTCAAATGAAAGTCAAACACATTCAAACATAGCTTCTTGATTCAATGAAAATCAAATGCATTCAACAAAGCTAATTGAGTCAAATGAAAGTCAAACACTTTCAACAAAGTGTTTAGAATCAAATGAAAGTCAAATACATTCAATCAAAGCTTTTTGAATCAAATGAAAGTCAAATGCATTCAACAAAGCCAATTGTGTCAAATGAAAGTCAAACACAATCAATAAAGCTTCTTTATTCAAATCAAAGTCAAATGCATTCAACAATGCTAATTGAGTCAAATGAAAGTCAAACACTTTCATCAAAGCTTTTAGAACCAAATGAAAGTCAAATACATTCAAACAAAGCTTTTTGAATCAAATTAAAGTCAATTGCATTCCACAATGCTAATCGAGTCAAATGAAATTCAAACACATTCAACGAAGCTAATTGAGTCAAATGAAAGTCAAACACATTCAAACAAAGCTTTTTGAATCAAATGAAAGTCAAATGCATTCAACAAAGCCAATTGAGTCAAATGAAAGTCAAACACATTCAAACAAAGCTTTTTGAATCAAATGAAAGTCAAATGCATTCAACAAAGCCAATTGAGTCAAATGAAAGTCAAACACATTCAAACATAGCTTCTTGATTCAATGAAAGTCAAATGCATTCAACAAAGCTAATTGAGTCAAATGAAAGTCAAACACTTTCAACAAAGTGTTTAGAATCAAATGAAAGTCAAATACATTCAATCAAAGCTTTTTGAATCAAATGAAAGTCAAATGCATTCAACAAAGCCAATTGTGTCAAATGAAAGTCAAACACATTCAATAAAGCTTCTTTATTCAAATCAAAGTCAAATGCATTCAACAATGCTAATTGAGTCAAATGAAAGTCAAACACTTTCATCAAAGCTTTTAGAATCAAATGAAAGTCAAATACATTCAAACAAAGCTTTTTGAATCAAATTAAAGTCAATTGCATTTATACAATGCTAATCGAGTCAAATGAAATTCAAACACATTCAACGAAGCTAATTGAGTCAAATGAAAGTCAAACACATTCAAACAAAGCTTTTTGAATCAAATGAAAGTCAAATGCATTCAACAAAGCCAATTGAGTCAAATGAAAGTCAAACACATTCAAACATAGCTTCTTGATTCAATGAAAGTAAAATGCATTCAACAAAGCTAATTGAGTCAAATGAAAGTCAAACACTTTCAACAAAGTGTTTTGAATCAAATGAAAGTCAAATACATTCGATCAAAGCTTTCTGAATCAAATGAAAGTAAATTGCATTCCACAATGCTAATTAAGTCAAATGAAAGTCAAACACATTCAACAAAGATAATTGAGTCAAAAGAAAGTCAAACACATTCAAACAAAGCTTTTTGAATCAAATGAAAGTCAAATGCATTCAACAAAGCTAATATAGTCAAATGAAAGTCAAACACTTTCAACAAAGCTAATTGAGTAAAACGAAAGTCAAACACATTCACACAAAGCTTTTTGAATCTTATGAAAGTCAAATGCATTCAACAAAGCTAATTGAGTGAAATGAAAGTCAAACACTTTCAACAAAGCGTTTAGAATTAAATGAAAGTCAAATACATTCAATCAAAGCTTTTTGAATCAAATGAAAGTCAATTGCATTCCACAATGCTAATTGAGTCAAATAAAAGTCAAACACTTTCAACAAAGCTTTTAGAATCAAATAAAAGTCAAATGCATTTAACAAAGCCAATTGAGTCAAATGAAAGTCAAACACATTCTAATGAAGCTTCTTGATTCAAATGAAAGTCAAATGCATTCAACAAAGCTAATTGAGTCAAATGAAAGTCAAACACTTTCAACAAAGCTAATTGAGTCAAATGAAAGTCAAACACATTCAAACAAAGCTTTTTGAATCAAATGAAAGTCAAATGCATTCAACAAAGCTAATTGAGTCAAATGAAAGTCAAACACTTTCAACAAAGCATTTAGAATCAAATTAAAGTCAAATACATTCAATCAAAGCTTTCTGAATCAAATGAAAGTAAATTGCATTCCACAATGCTAATTAAGTCAAATGAAAGTCAAACACATTCAACAAAGCTAATTGAGTCAAAAGAAAGTCAAACACATTCAAAAAAAGCTTTTTGAATCAAATGAAAGTCAAATGCATTCAACAAAGCTAATTGAGTCAAATGAAAGTCAAACACTTTCAACAAAGCTAATTAAGTAAAACGAAAGTCAAACACATTCACACAAAGCTTTTTGAATCTAATGAAAGTCAAATGCATTCAACAAAGCTAATTGAGTGAAATGAAAGTCAAACACTTTCAACAAAGGGTTTAGAATTAAATGAAAGTCAAATACATTCAATCAAAGCTTTTTGAATCAAATGAAAGTCAATTGCATTCCACAATGCTAATTGAGTCAAATAAAAGTCAAACACTTTCAACAAAGCTTTTAGAATCAAATAAAAGTCAAATGCATTTAACAAAGCCAATTGAGTCAAATGAAAGTCAAACACATTCAAATGAAGCTTCTTGATTCAAATGAAAGTCAAATGCATTCAACAAAGCTAATTGAGTCAAATGAAAGTCAAACACATTCAACAAAGCTAATTGAGTCAAAAGAAATTCAAACACATTCAAACAAAGCTTTTTGAATCAAATGAAAGTCAAATGCATTCAAAAAAGCTGATTGAGTCAAATGAAAGTCAAACACATTCAAACAAAGCTTTTTGAATCAAATGAAAGTCAATTGCATTCCACAATGCTAATTGAGTCAAATGAAAGTCAAACACTTTCAACGAAGCTTTTAGAATCAAATGAAAGTCTAATACATTCAAACAAAGCTTTTTGAATCAAACGAAAATCCAATGAATTCAACAAAGCTAATTGAGTTAAATGAAAGTCAAACACTTTCATCAAAGCTTTTAGAATAAAATGAAAGTCAAATACATTCAATCAAAGCTTTTTGAATCAAATCAAAGTCAATTGCATTCCACAATGCTAATTGAGTCAAATGAAAGTCAAACACATTCAACAAAGCTAATTGAGTCAAAAGAAAGTCAAACACATTCAAACAAAGCTTTTTGAATCAAATGAAAGTAAAATGCATTCAATAGAGCTAATTGAGTCAAATGAATGTCAAACACTTTCAACATAGCTAATTGAGTCAAATGAAAGTCAAACACATTCAAACAAAGCTTTTTGATTCAAATGAAAGTCAAATGCATTCAACAAAGCTAATTGAGTCAAATGAAAGTCAAACACTTTCAACAAAGCTTTTAGAATCAAATGAAAGTCAAACACATTCAAACAAAGATTTTTGAATCAAATGAAAATCAAATGAATTCAACAAAGCTAATTGAGTCAAATGAAAGTCAAACACTTTCATCCAAGCTTTTAGAATCAAATGAAAGTCAAATACATTCAAACAAAGCTTTTTGAATCAAATTAAAGTCAATTTCATTCCACAATACTAATTGAGTCAAATGAAAGTCAAACACATTCAACAAAGCTAATTGAGTCAAATGAAAGTCAAACACATTCAAACAAAGCTTTTTATATTAAATGAAAGTCAAATGCATTCAACAAAGCCAATTGAGTCAAATGAAAGTCAAACACATTCAAACATAGCTTCTTGATTCAATGAAAGTCAAATGCATTAAACAAAGCTAATTGAGTCAAATGAAAGTCAAACACTTTCAACAAAGCTTTTAGAATCAAAAAAAAGTAAAACACATTCAAACAAAGCTTTTTGAATCAAATGAATGTCAAATGCATTCAACAAAGCTAATTGAAACAAATGAAAGTCAAACACATTCAACAAAGCTAATTGAGTTAGAAGAAAGTCAAACACATTCAAACAAAGCTTTTTGAATCAAATGAAAGTCAAATGCATTCAACAAAGCCAATTGTGTCAAATGAAAGTCAAACACATTCAATAAAGCTTCTTTATTCAAATCAAAGTCAAATGCATTCAACAATGCTAATTGAGTCAAATGAAAGTCAAACACTTTCATCAAAGCTTTTAGAATCAAATGAAAGTCAAATACATTCAAACAAAGCTTTTTGAATCAAATTAAAGTCAATTACATTCCACAATGCTAATCGAGTCAAATGAAATTCAAACACATTCAACGAAGCTAATTGAGTCAAATGAAAGTCAAACACATTCAAACAAAGCTTTTTGAATCAAATGAAAGTCAAATGCATTCAACAAAGCCAATTGAGTCAAATGAAAGTCAAACACATTCAAACATAGCTTCTTGATTCAATGAAAGTCAAATGCATTCAACAAAGCTAATTAAGTCAAATGAAAGTCAAACACTTTCAACAAAGTGTTTAGAATCAAATGAAAGTCAAATACATTCAATCAAAGCTTTTTGAATCAAATGAAAGTCAAATGCATTCAACAAAGCCAATTGTGTCAAATGAAAGTCAAACACATTCAATAAAGCTTCTTTATTCAAATCAAAGTCAAATGCATTCAACTATGCTAATTGAGTCAAATGAAAGTCAAACACTTTCATCAAAGCTTTTAGAATCAAATGAAAGTCAAATACATTCAAACAAAGCTTTTTGAATCAAATTAAAGTCAATTGCATTCCACAATGCTAATCGAGTCAAATGAAATTCAAACACATTCAACGAAGCTAATTGAGTCAAATGAAAGTCAAACACATTCAAACAAAGCTTTTTGAATCAAATGAAAGTCAAATGCATTCAACAAAGCCAATTGAGTCAAATGAAAGTCAAACACATTCAAACATAGCTTCTTGATTCAATGAAAGTCAAATGCATTCAACAAAGCTAATTGAGTCAAATGAAAGTCAAACACTTTCAACAAAGTGTTTAGAATCAAATGAAAGTCAAATACATTCAATCAAAGCTTTCTGAATCAAATGAAAGTAAATTGCATTCCACAATGCTAATTAAGTCAAATGAAAGTCAAACACATTCAACAAAGATAATTGAGTCAAAAGAAAGTCAAACACATTCAAACAAAGCTTTTTGAATCAAATGAAAGTCAAATGCATTCAACAAAGCTAATTGAGTCAAATAAAAGTCAAACACTTTCAACAATGCTAATTGAGTAAAACGAAAGTCAAACACATTCACACAAAGCTTTTTGAATCTAATGAAAGTCAAATGCATTCAACAAAGCTAATTGAGTGAAATGAAAGTCAAACACTTTCAACAAAGCGTTTAGAATTAAATGAAAGTCAAATACATTCAATCAAAGCTTTTTGAATCAAATGAAAGTCAATTGCATTCCACAATGCTAATTGAGTCAAATAAAAGTCAAACACTTTCAACAAAGCTTTTAGAATCAAATAAAAGTCAAATGCATTTAACAAAGCCAATTGAGTCAAATGAAAGTCAAACACATTCAAATGAAGCTTCTTGATTCAAATGAAAGTCAAATGCATTCAACAAAGCTAATTGAGTCAAATGAAAGTCAAACACTTTCAACAAAGCTAATTGAGTCAAATGAAAGTCAAACACATTCAAACAAAGCTTTTTGAATCAAATGAAAGTCAAATGCATTCAACAAAGCTAATTGAGTCAAATGAAAGTCAAACACTTTCAACAAAGCATTTAGAATCAAATGAAAGTCAAATACATTCAAACAAAGCTTTTTATATCAAATGAAAGTCAAATGCATTCAACAAAGCCAATTGAGTCAAATGAAAGTCAAACACATTCAAACATAGCTTCTTGATTCAATGAAAGTTTAATGCATTAAACAAAGCTAATTGAGTCAAATGAAAGTCAAACACTTTCAACAAAGCTTTTAGAATAAAAAAAAAGTAAAACACATTCAAACAAAGCTTTTTGAATCAAATGAATGTCAAATGCATTCAACAAAGCTAATTGAAACAAATAAAAGTCAAACACATTCAACAAAGCTAATTGAGTTAAAAGAAAGTCAAACACATTCAAACAAAGCTTTTTGAATCAAATGAAAGTCAAATGCATTCAACAAAGCCAATTGTGTCAAATGAAAGTCAAACACATTCAATAAAGCTTCTTTATTCAAATGAAAGTCAAATGCATTCAACAATGCAAATTGAGTCAAATGAAAGTCAAACACTTTCATCAAAGCTTTTAGAATCAAATGAAAGTCAAATACATTCAAACAAAGCTTTTTGAACCAAATTAAAGTCAATTGCATTCCACAATGCTAATCGAGTCAAATGAAAGTCAAACACATTCAACGAAGCTAATTGAGTCAAATGAAAGTCAAACACATTCAAACAAAGCTTTTTGAATCAAATGAAAGTCAAATGCATTCAACAAAGCCAATTGAGTCAAATGAAAGTCAAACACATTCAAACATAGTTTCTTGATTCAATGAAAGTCAAATGCATTCAACAAAGCTAATTAAGTCAAATGAAAGTCAAACACTTTCAACAAAGTGTTTAGAATCAAATGAAAGTCAAATACATTGAATCAAAGCTTTTTGAATCAAATGAAAGTCAAATGCATTCAACAAAGCCAATTGTGTCAAATGAAAGTCAAACACATTCAATAAAGCTTCTTTATTCAAATCAAAGTCAAATGCATTCAACAATGCTAATTGAGTCAAATGAAAGTCAAACACTTTCATCAAAGCTTTTAGAATCAAATGAAAGTCAAATACATTAAAACAAAGCTTTTTGAATCAAATTAAAGTCAATTGCATTCCACAATGCTAATCGAGTCAAATGAAATTCAAACACATTCAACGAAGCTAATTGAGTCAAATGAAAGTCAAACACATTCAAACAAAGCTTTTTGAATCAAATGAAAGTCAAATGCATTCAACAAAGCCAATTGAGTCAAATGAAAGTCAAACACATTCAAACATAGCTTCTTGATTCAATGAAAGTCAAATGCATTCAACAAAGCTAATTGAGTCAAATGAAAGTCAAACACTTTCAACAAAGTGTTTAGAATCAAATGAAAGTCAAATACATTCAATCAAAGCTTTCTGAATCAAATGAAAGTAAATTGCATTCCACAATGCTAATTAAGTCAAATGAAAGTCAAACACATTCAACAAAGATAATTGAGTCAAAAGAAAGTCAAACACATTCAAACAAAGCTTTTTGAATCAAATGAAAGTCAATTGCATTCCACAATGCTAATTGAGTCAAATGAAAGTCAAACACATTCAACGAAGCTAATTGAGTCAAATGAAAGCCAAATGCATTCAACAAAGCTAATTGAGTCAAATGAAAGTCAAACACTTTCAACAATGCTAATTGAGTCAAATGAAAGTCAAACACATTCAAACAAAGCTTTTTGAATCAAATGAAAGTCAAATGCATTCAACAAAGCTAATTGAGTCAAATGAAAGTCAAACACTTTCAACAAAGCATTTAGAATCAAATGAAAGTCAAATACATTCAAACAAAGCTTTTTATATCAAATGAAAGTCAAATGCATTCAACAAAGCCAATTGAGTCAAATGAAAGTCAAACACATTCAAACATAGCTTCTTGATTCAATGAAAGTCAAATGCATTAAACAAAGATAATTGAGTCAAATGAAAGTCAAACACTTTCAACAAAGCTTTTAGAATAAAAAAAAAGTAAAACACATTCAAACAAAGCTTTTTGAATCAAATGAATGTCAAATGCATTCAACAAAGCTAATTGAAACAAATGAAAGTCAAACACATTCAACAAAGCTAATTGAGTTAAAAGAAAGTCAAACACATTCAAACAAAGCTTTTTGAATCAAATGAAAGTCAAATGCATTCAACAAAGCCAATTGTGTCAAATGAAAGTCAAACACATTCAATAAAGCTTCTTTATTCAAATGAAAGTCAAATGCATTCAACAATGCAAATTGAGTCAAATGAAAGTCAAACACTTTCATCAAAGCTTTTAGAATCAAATGAAAGTCAAATACATTCAAACAAAGCTTTTTGAACCAAATTAAAGTCAATTGCATTCCACAATGCTAATCGAGTCAAATGAAAGTCAAACACATTCAACGAAGTTAATTGAGTCAAATGAAAGTCAAACACATTCAAACAAAGCTTTTTGAATCAAATGAAAGTCAAATGCATTCAACAAAGCCAATTGAGTCAAATGAAAGTCAAACACATTCAAACATAGCTTCTTGATTCAATGAAAGTCAAATGCAGTCAACAAAGCTAATTGAGTCAAATGAAAGTCAAACACTTTCAACAAAGTGTTTAGAATCAAATGAAAGTCAAATACATTCAATCAAAGCTTTCTGAATCAAATGAAAGTAAATTGCATTCCACAATGCTAATTAAGTCAAATGAAAGTCAAACACATTCAACAAAGCTAATTGAGTCAAAAGAAAGTCAAACACATTCAAACAAAGCTTTTTGAATCAAATGAAAGTCAAATGCATTCAACAAAGCTAATTGAGTCAAATGAAAGTCAAACACTTTCAACAAAGCTAATTAAGTAAAACGAAAATCAAACACATTCACACAAAGCTTTTTGAATCTAATGAAAGTCAAATGCATTCAACAAAGCTAATTGAGTGAAATGAAAGTCAAACACTTTCAACAAAGCGTTTAGAATTAAATGAAAGTCAAATACATTCAATCAAAGCTTTTTGAATCAAATGAAAGTCAATTGCATTCCACAATGCTAATTGAGTCAAATAAAAGTCAAACACTTTCAACAAAGCTTTTAGAATCAAATAAAAGTCAAATGCATTTAACAAAGCTAATTGAGTCAAATGAAAGTCAAACACATTCAAATGAAGCTTCTTGATTCAAATGAAAGTCAAATGCATTCAACAAAGCTAATTGAGTCAAATGAAAGTCAAACACTTTCAACAAAGCTAATTGAGTCAAATGAAAGTCAAACACATTCAAACAAAGCTTTTTGAATCAAATGAAAGTCAAATGCATTCAACAAAGCTAATTGAGTCAAATGAAAGTCAAACACTTTCAACAAAGCATTTAGCATCAAATGAAAGTCAAATACATTCAATCAAAGCTTTTTGAATCAAATGAAAGTCAATTGCATTCCACAATGCTAATTGAGTCAAATGAAAGTCAAACTCATTCAACAAAGCTAATTGAGTTAAAAGAAAGTCAAACACATTCAAACAAAGCTTTTTGAATTAAATGAAAGTCAAATGCATTCAACAAAGCCAATGGAGTCAAATGAAAGTCAAACACTTTCAACAAAGCTAATTGAGTCAAATGAAAGTCAAACACATTCAAACAAAGCTTTTTGAATCAAATGAAAGTCAAATGCATTCAACAAATCCAATTGAATCAAATGAAAGTCAAAAACTTTCAACAAAGCTTTTAGAATCAAACGAAAATCAAATGAATTCAACAAAGCTAATTGTGTCAAATGAAAGTCATACACTTTCAACAAAGCTAATTGAGTCAAATGAAAGTCAAACACATTCAAACAAAGCTTTTTGAATCAAATGAAAGTCAAATGCATTCAACAAATCCAATTGAATCAAATGAAAGTCAAAAACTTTCAACAAAGCTTTTAGAATCAAACGAAAATCAAATGAATTCAACAAAGCTAATTGAGTCTAATGAAAGTCAAACCCTTTCATCAAAGCTTTTAGAATAAAATGAAAGTCAAATACATTCAAACAAAGCTTTTTGAATCAAATCGAAGTCAATTGCATTCCACAATGCTAATTGAGTCAAATGAAAGTCAAACACATTCAACGAAGCTAATTGAGTCAAATGAAAGCCAAACACATTCAAACAAAGATTTTTGAGTCAAATGAAAGTCAAATGCATTCAACAAAGCCAATTGAGTCAAATGAAAGTCAAACACATTCAAATAAAGCTTCTTGATTCAAATGAAAGTGAAATGCATTCAACAAAGCTAATTGAGTCAAATGAAAGTCAAACACATTCAAACAAAGCTTTTTGAATCAAATGAAAGTCAAATGCATTCAACAAAGCTAATTGAATCAAATGAAAGTCAAACACTTTCAACAAAGAGTTTAGAATCAAATGAAAGTCAATTGCATTCCATAATGCTAATTGAGTCAAATGAAAGTCAAACACATTCAACAAAGCTAATTGAGTCAAAATAAAGTCAAACACATTCAAACAAAGCTTTTTGAATCAAATGAAAGTAAAATGCATTCAACAAAGCTAATTGAGTCTAATGAAAGTCAAACACTTTCAACAAAGCTAATTGAGTCAAATGAAAGTCAAACACATTCAAACAAAGCTTTTTGAATCAAATGAAAGTAAAATGCATTCAACAAATCCAATTGAATCAAATGAAAGTCAAAAACTTTCAACAAAGCTTTTAGAATCAAACGAAAATCAAATGAATTCAACAAAGCTAATTGTGTCAAATGAAAGTCATACACTTTCAACAAAGCTAATTGAGTCAAATGAAAGTCAAACACATTCAAACAAAGCTTTTTGAATCAAATGAAAGTCAAATGCATTCAACAAATCCAATTGAATCAAATGAAAGTCAAAAACTTTCAACAAAGCTTTTAGAATCAAACGAAAATCAAATGAATTCAACAAAGCTAATTGAGTCTAATGAAAGTCAAACCCTTTCATCAAAGCTTTTAGAATAAAATGAAAGTCAAATACATTCAAACAAAGCTTTTTGAATCAAATCGAAGTCAATTGCATTCCACAATGCTAATTGAGTCAAATGAAAGTCAAACACATTCAACGAAGCTAATTGAGTCAAATGAAAGCCAAACACATTCAAACAAAGCTTTTTGAGTCAAATGAAAGTCAAATGCATTCAACAAAGCCAATTGAGTCAAATGAAAGTCAAACACATTCAAATAAAGCTTCTTGATTCAAATGAAAGTGAAATGCATTCAACAAAGCTAATTGAGTCAAATGAAAGTCAAACACATTCAAACAAAGCTTTTTGAATCAAATGAAAGTCAAATGCATTCAACAAAGCTAATTGAATCAAATGAAAGTCAAACACTTTCAACAAAGAGTTTAGAATCAAATGAAAGTCAATTGCATTCCATAATGCTAATTGAGTCAAATGAAAGTCAAACACATTCAACAAAGCTAATTGAGTCAAAATAAAGTCAAACACATTCAAACAAAGCTTTTTGAATCAAATGAAAGTAAAATGCATTCAACAAAGCTAATTGAGTCTAATGAAAGTCAAACACTTTCAACAAAGCTAATTGAGTCAAATGAAAGTCAAACACATTCAAACAAAGCTAATTGAGTCAAATGAAAGTCAAATGCATTCAACAAAGCTAGTTGAGTCAAATGAATGTCAAACACTTTCAACAAAGCTTTTAGAATTAAATGAAATTCAAACACATTCTAACAAAGCTTTTTGAATCAAATGAAAATCAAATGAATTCAACAAAGCTAATTGAGTCAAATGAAAGTCAAACATTTTCAACAAAGCGTGTAGAATCAAATGAAAGTCAAATACATTCAAACAAAGCTTTTTGAATCAAATGAAAGTCAAATGCATTCAACAAAGCCAATTGAGTCAAATGAAAGTCAAACACCTTCAAACTAAGCTTCTTGATTCATATGAAAGTCAAATGCATTCAACAAAGCCAATTGAGTCAAATGAAAGTCAAACACATTCAAATGAAGCTTCTTGATTCAAATGAAAGTCAAATGCATTCAACAAAGCTAATTGAGTCAAATGAAAGTCAAACACTTTCAACAAAGCTAATTGAGTCAAATGAAAGTCAAACACATTCAAACAAAGCTTTTTGAATCAAATGAAAGTCAAATGCATTCAACAAAGCTAATTGAGTCAAATGAAAGTCAAACACTTTCAACAAAGCATTTAGAATCAAATTAAAGTCAAATACATTCAATCAAAGCTTTTTGAATCAAATGAAAGTCAATTGCATTCCACAATGCTAATTGAGTCAAATGAAAGTCAAACACATTCAACAAAGCTAATTGAGTTAAAAGAAAGTCAAACACATTCAAACAAAGCTTTTTGAATCAAATGAAAGTCAAATGCATTCAACAAAGCCAATTGTGTCAAATGAAAGTCAAACACATTCAATAAAGCTTCTTTATTCAAATGAAAGTCAAATGCATTCAACAATGCTAATTGAGTCAAATGAAAGTCAAACACTTTCAACAAAGCTAATTGAGTCAAATGAAAGTCAAACACATTCAAACAAAGCTTTTTGAATCAAATGAAAGTCAAATGCATTCAACAAAGCTAATTGAGTCAAATGAAAGTCAAACACTTTCAACAAAGCATTTAGAATCAAATTAAAGTCAAATACATTCAATCAAAGCTTTTTGAATCAAATGAAAGTCAATTGCATTCCACAATGCTAATTGAGGCAAATGAAAGTCAAACACATTCAACAAAGCTAATTGAGTTAAAAGAAAGTCAAACACATTCAAACAAAGCTTTTTGAATCAAATGAAAGTCAAATGCATTCAACAAAGCCAATTGTGTCAAATGAAAGTCAAACACATTCAATAAAGCTTCTTTATTCAAATGAAAGTTAAATGCATTCAACAATGCTAATTGAGTCAAATGAAAGTCAAACACTTTCATCAAAGCTTTTAGAATCAAATGAAAGTCAAATACATTCAAACAAAGCTTTTTGAATCAAATTAAAGTCAATTGCATTCCACAATGCTAATCGAGTCAAATGAAAGTCAAACACATTCAACGAAGCTAATTGAGTCAAATGAAAGTCAAACACATTCAAACAAAGCTTTTTGGATCAAATGAAAGTCAAATGCATTCAACAAAGCCAATTGAGTCAAATGAAAGTCAAACACATTCAAACATAGCTTCTTGATTCAATGAAAGTCAAATGCATTCAACAAAGCTAATTGAGTCAAATGAAAGTCAAACACTTTCAACAAAGTGTGTAGAATCAAATGAAAGTCAAATACATTCAATCAAAGCTTTCTGAATCAAATGAAAGTAAATTGCATTCCACAATGCTAATTAAGTCAAATGAAATTCAAACACATTCAACAAAGCTAATTGAGTCAAAAGAAAGTCAAACACATTCAAAAAAAGCTTTTTGAATCAAATGAAAGTCAAATGCATTCAACAAAGCTAATTGAGTCAAATGAAAGTCAAACACTTTCAACAAAGCTAATTGAGTAAAACGAAAGTCAAACAAATTCACACAAAGCTTTTTTAATCTAATGAAAGTCAAATGCATTCAACAAAGCTAATTGAGTGAAATGAAAGTCAAACACTTTCAACAAAGCGTTTAGAATTAAATGAAAGTCAAATACATTCAATCAAAGCTTTTTGAATCAAATGAAAGTCAATTGCATTCCACAATGCTAATTAAGTAAAATGAAAGTCAAACACATTCAACAAAGCTAATAGAGTCAAAAGAAAGTCAAACACATTCAAACAAAGCTTTTTGAATCAAATGAAAGTCAAATGCATTCAACAAAGCTAATTGAGTCAAATGAAAGTCAAACACTTTCAGCAAAGCTAATTGAGTCAAATGAAAGTCAAACACATTCAAACAAAGCTTTTTGATTCAAATGAAAGTCAAATGCATTTAGCAAAGCTAATTAAGTCAAATGAAAGTTAAACAATTTCAACAAAGCTTTTAGAATCAAATAAAAGACAATCACATTCAAACAAAGCTTTTTGAATCAAACGAAAACCAAATGAATTCAACAAAGCTAATTGAGTCAAATGAAAGTCAAACACTTTCATCAAAGCTTTTAGAATCAAATGAAAGTCAAATACATTCAAACAAAGCTTTTTGAATCAAATGGAAGTCAATTGCATTACACAATGCTAATTGAGTCAAATGAAAGTCAAACACATTCAACGAAGCTAATTGAGTCAAATGAAAGTCAAACACCTTCAAACTAAGCTTTTTGAATCAAATGAAAGTCAAATGCATTCAACAAAGCCAATTGAGTCAAATGAAAGTCAAACACATTCAAATGAAGCTTCTTGATTCAAATGAAAGTCAAATACATTCAACAAAGCTAATTGAGTTAAATGAAAGTCAAACACTTTCAACAAAGCTAATTGAGTCAAATGAAAGTCAAACACATTCAAACAAAGCTTTTTGAATCAAATGAAAGTCAAATGCATTCAACAAAGCTAATTGAGTCAAATGAAAGTCAAACACTTTCAACAAAGCATTTAGAATCAAATGAAAGTCAAATACATTCAATCAAAGCTTTTTGAATCAAATGAAAGTTAATTGCATTCCACAATGCTAATTGAGTCAAATGAAAGTCAAACTCATTCAACAAAGCTAATTGAGTTAAAAGAAAGTCAAACACATTCAAACAAAGCTTTTTGAATTAAATGAAAGTCAAATGCATTCAACAAAGCCAATTGAGTCAAATGAAAGTCAAACACTTTCAACAAAGCTAATTGAGTCAAATGAAAGTCAAACACATTCAAATAAAGCTTTTTGAATCAAATGAAAGTCAAATGCATTCAACAAATCCAATTGAATCAAATGAAAGTCAAAAACTTTCAACAAAGCTTTTAGAATCAAACGAAAATCAAATGAATTCAACAAAGCTAATTGTGTCAAATGAAAGTCATACACTTTCAACAAAGCTAATTGAGTCAAATGAAAGTCAAACACATTCAAACAAAGCTTTTTGAATCAAATGAAAGTCAAATGCATTCAACAAATCCAATTGAATCAAATGAAAGTCAAAAACTTTCAACAAAGCTTTTAGAATCAAACGAAAATCAAATGAATTCAACAAAGCTAATTGAGTCTAATGAAAGTCAAACCCTTTCATCAAAGCTTTTAGAATAAAATGAAAGTCAAATACATTCAAACAAAGCTTTTTGAATCAAATCGAAGTCAATTGCATTCCACAATGCTAATTGAGTCAAATGAAAGTCAAACACATTCAACGAAGCTAATTGAGTCAAATGAAAGCCAAACACATTCAAACAAAGCTTTTTGAGTCAAATGAAAGTCAAATGCATTCAACAAAGCCAATTGAGTCAAATGAAAGTCAAACACATTCAAATAAAGCTTCTTGATTCAAATGAAAGTGAAATGCATTCAACAAAGCTAATTGAGTCAAATGAAAGTCAAACACATTCAAACAAAGCTTTTTGAATCAAATGAAAGTCAAATGCATTCAACAAAGCTAATTGTACAAATGAAAGTCAAACACTTTCAACAAAGAGTTTAGAATCAAATGAAAGTCAATTGCATTCCATAATGCTAATTGAGTCAAATGAAAGTCAAACACATTCAACAAAGCTAATTGAGTCAAAATAAAGTCAAACACATTCAAACAAAGCTTTTTGAATCAAATGAAAGTAAAATGCATTCAACAAAGCTAATTGAGTCTAATGAAAGTCAAACACTTTCAACAAAGCTAATTGAGTCAAATGAAAGTCAAACACATTCAAACAAAGCTAATTGAGTCAAATGAAAGTCAAATGCATTCAACAAAGCTAGTTGAGTCAAATGAATGTCAAACACTTTCAACAAAGCTTTTAGAATCAAATGAAATTCAAACACATTCTAACAAAGCTTTTTGAATCAAATGAAAATCAAATGAATTCAACAAAGCTAATTGAGTCAAATGAAAGTCAAACATTTTCAACAAAGCGTGTAGAATCAAATGAAAGTCAAATACATTCAAACAAAGCTTTTTGAATCAAATGAAAGTCAAATGCATTCAACAAAGCCAATTGAGTCAAATGAAAGTCAAACACCTTCAAACTAAGCTTCTTGATTCATATGAAAGTCAAATGCATTCAACAAAGCCAATTGAGTCAAATGAAAGTCAAACACATTCAAATGAAGCTTCTTGATTCAAATGATAGTCAAATGCATTCAACAAAGCTAATTGAGTCAAATGAAAGTCAAACACTTTCAACAAAGCTAATTGAGTCAAATGAAAGTCAAACACATTCAAACAAAGCTTTTTGAATCAAATGAAAGTCAAATGCATTCAACAAAGCTAATTGAGTCAAATGAAAGTCAAACACTTTCAACAAAGCATTTAGAATCAAATTAAAGTCAAATACATTCAATCAAAGCTTTTTGAATCAAATGAAAGTCAATTGCATTCCACAATGCTAATTGAGTCAAATGAAAGTCAAACACATTCAACAAAGCTAATTGAGTTAAAAGAAAGTCAAACACATTCAAACAAAGCTTTTTGAATCAAATGAAAGTCAAATGCATTCAACAAAGCCAATTGTGTCAAATGAAAGTCAAACACATTCAATAAAGCTTCTTTATTCAAATGAAAGTCAAATGCATTCAACAATGCTAATTGAGTCAAATGAAAGTCAAACACTTTCAACAAAGCGTTTTGAATCAAATGAAAGTCAAATACATTCAATCAAGGCTTTTTGAATCAAATGAATGTCAAATGCATTCAACAAAGCTAATTGAGTCAAATGAAAGTCAAACACATTCAACAAAGCTAATTGAGTTAAAAGTAAGTCAAAAACATTCAAACAAAGCTTTTTGAATCAAATGAAAGTCAAATGCATTCAACAAAGCTAATTGAGTCAAATGAAAGTCAAACACATTCAACGAAGCTAATTGAGTCAAATGAAAGTCAAACACCTTCAAACTAAGCTTTTTGAATCAAATGAAAGTCAAATGCATTCAACAAAGCCAATTGAGTCAAATGAAAGTCAAACACATTCAAATGAAGCTTCTTGATTCAAATGAAAGTCAAATACATTCAACAAAGCTAATTGAGTCAAATGAAAGTCAAACACTTTCAACAAAGCTAATTGAGTCAAATGAAAGTCAAACACATTCAAACAAAGCTTTTTGAATCAAATGAAAGTCAAATGCATTCAACAAAGCTAATTGAGTCAAATGAAAGTCAAACACTTTCAACAAAGCATTTAGAATCAAATGAAAGTCAAATACATTCAATCAAAGCTTTTTGAATCAAATGAAAGTTAATTGCATTCCACAATGCTAATTGAGTCAAATGAAAGTCAAACTCATTCAACAAAGCTAATTGAGTTAAAAGAAAGTCAAACACATTCAAACAAAGCTTTTTGAATTAAATGAAAGTCAAATGCATTCAACAAAGCCAATTGAGTCAAATGAAAGTCAAACACTTTCAACAAAGCTAATTGAGTCAAATGAAAGTCAAACACATTCAAACAAAGCTTTTTGAATCAAATGAAAGTCAAATGCATTCAACAAATCCAATTGAATCAAATGAAAGTCAAAAACTTTCAACAAAGCTTTTAGAATCAAACGAAAATCAAATGAATTCAACAAAGCTAATTGTGTCAAATGAAAGTCATACACTTTCAACAAAGCTAATTGAGTCAAATGAAAGTCAAACACATTCAAACAAAGCTTTTTGAATCAAATGAAAGTCAAATGCATTCAACAAATCCAATTGAATCAAATGAAAGTCAAAAACTTTCAACAAAGCTTTTAGAATCAAACGAAAATCAAATGAATTCAACAAAGCTAATTGAGTCTAATGAAAGTCAAACCCTTTCATCAAAGCGTTTAGAATAAAATGAAAGTCAAATACATTCAAACAAAGCTTTTTGAATCAAATCGAAGTCAATTGCATTCCACAATGCTAATTGAGTCAAATGAAAGTCAAACACATTCAACGAAGCTAATTGAGTCAAATGAAAGCCAAACACATTCAAACAAAGCTTTTTGAGTCAAATGAAAGTCAAATGCATTCAACAAAGCCAATTGAGTCAAATGAAAGTCAAACACATTCAAATAAAGCTTCTTGATTCAAATGAAAGTGAAATGCATTCAACAAAGCTAATTGAGTCAAATGAAAGTCAAACACATTCAAACAAAGCTTTTTGAATCAAATGAAAGTCAAATGCATTCAACAAAGCTAATTGTACAAATGAAAGTCAAACACTTTCAACAAAGAGTTTAGAATCAAATGAAAGTCAATTGCATTCCATAATGCTAATTGAGTCAAATGAAAGTCAAACACATTCAACAAAGCTAATTGAGTCAAAATAAAGTCAAACACATTCAAACAAAGCTTTTTGAATCAAATGAAAGTAAAATGCATTCAACAAAGCTAATTGAGTCTAATGAAAGTCAAACACTTTCAACAAAGCTAATTGAGTCAAATGAAAGTCAAACACATTCAAACAAAGCTAATTGAGTCAAATGAAAGTCAAATGCATTCAACAAAGCTAGTTGAGTCAAATGAATGTCAAACACTTTCAACAAAGCTTTTAGAATCAAATGAAATTCAAACACATTCTAACAAAGCTTTTTGAATCAAATGAAAATCAAATGAATTCAACAAAGCTAATTGAGTCAAATGAAAGTCAAACATTTTCAACAAAGCGTGTAGAATCAAATGAAAGTCAAATACATTCAAACAAAGCTTTTTGAATCAAATGAAAGTCAAATGCATTCAACAAAGCCAATTGAGTCAAATGAAAGTCAAACACCTTCAAACTAAGCTTCTTGATTCATATGAAAGTCAAATGCATTCAACAAAGCCAATTGAGTCAAATGAAAGTCAAACACATTCAAATGAAGCTTCTTGATTCAAATGATAGTCAAATGCATTCAACAAAGCTAATTGAGTCAAATGAAAGTCAAACACTTTCAACAAAGCTAATTGAGTCAAATGAAAGTCAAACACATTCAAACAAAGCTTTTTGAATCAAATGAAAGTCAAATGCATTCAACAAAGCTAATTGAGTCAAATGAAAGTCAAACACTTTCAACAAAGCATTTAGAATCAAATTAAAGTCAAATACATTCAATCAAAGCTTTTTGAATCAAATGAAAGTCAATTGCATTCCACAATGCTAATTGAGTCAAATGAAAGTCAAACACATTCAACAAAGCTAATTGAGTTAAAAGAAAGTCAAACACATTCAAACAAAGCTTTTTGAATCAAATGAAAGTCAAATGCATTCAACAAAGCCACTTGTGTCAAATGAAAGTCAAACACATTCAATAAAGCTTCTTTATTCAAATGAAAGTCAAATGCATTCAACAATGCTAATTGAGTCAAATGAAAGTCAAACACTTTCAACAAAGCGTTTTGAATCAAATGAAAGTCAAATACATTCAATCAAGGCTTTTTGAATCAAATGAATGTCAAATGCATTCAACAAAGCTAATTGAGTCAAATGAAAGTCAAACACATTCAACAAAGCTAATTGAGTTAAAAGTAAGTCAAACACATTCAAACAAAGCTTTTTGAATCAAATGAAAGTCAAATGCATTCAACAAAGCTAATTGAGTCAAATGAAAGTCAAACACTTTCAACAAAGCTAATTGAGTCAAACGAAAGTCAAACACATTCAAACAAAGCTTTTTGAATCAAATGAAAGTCAAATGCATTCAACAAAGCTAATTGAGTCAAATGAAAGTCAAACACTTTCAACAAAGCATTTAGAATCAAATTAAAGTCAAATACATTCAATCAAAGCTTTTTGAATCAAATGAAAGTCAATTGCATTCCACAATGCTAATTGAGTCAAATGAAAGTCAAACACATTCAACAAAGCTAATTGAGTTAAAAGAAAGTCAAACACATTCAAACAAAGCTTTTTGAATCAAATGAAAGTCAAATGCATTCAACAAAGCCAATTGTGTCAAATGAAAGTCAAACACATTCAATAAAGCTTCTTTATTCAAATGAAAGTTAAATGCATTCAACAATGCTAATTGAGTCAAATGAAAGTCAAACACTTTCATCAAAGCTTTTAGAATCAAATGAAAGTCAAATACATTCAAACAAAGCTTTTTGAATCAAATTAAAGTCAATTGCATTCCACAATGCTAATCGAGTCAAATGAAAGTCAAACACATTCAACGAAGCCATTTGAGTCAAATGAAAGTCAAACACATTCAAACAAAGCTTTTTGAATCAAATGAAAGTCAAATTCATTCAACAAAGCCAATTGAGTCAAATGAAGGTCAAACACATTCAAACATAGCTTCTTGATTCAATGAAAGTCAAATGCATTCAACAAAGCTAATTGAGTCAAATGAAAGTCAAACACTTTCAACAAAGTGTTTAGAATCAAATGAAAGTCAAATACATTCAATCAAAGCTTTCTGAATCAAATGAAAGTAAATTGCATTCCACAATGCTAATTAAGTCAAATGAAATTCAAACACATTCAACAAAGCTAATTGAGTCAAAAGAAAGTCAAACACATTCAAACAAAGCTTTTTGAATCAAATGAAAGTCAAATGCATTCAACAAAGCTAATTGAGTCAAATGAAAGTCAAACACTTTCAACAAAGCTAATTGAGTAAAACGAAAGTCAAACAAATTCACACAAAGCTTTTTTAATCTAATGAAAGTCAAATGCATTCAACAAAGCTAATTGAGTGAAATGAAAGTCAAACACTTTCAACAAAGCGTTTAGAATTAAATGAAAGTCAAATACATTCAATCAAAGCTTTTTGAATCAAATGAAAGTCAATTGCATTCCACAATGCTAATTAAGTAAAATGAAAGTCAAACACATTCAACAAAGCTAATAGAGTCAAAAGAAAGTCAAACACATTCAAACAAAGCTTTTTGAATCAAATGAAAGTCAAATGCATTCAACAAAGCTAATTGAGTCAAATGAAAGTCAAACACTTTCAGCAAAGCTAATTGAGTCAAATGAAAGTCAAACACATTCAAACAAAGCTTTTTGATTCAAATGAAAGTCAAATGCATTTAGCAAAGCTAATTAAGTCAAATGAAAGTTAAACAATTTCAACAAAGCTTTTAGAATCAAATAAAAGACAATCACATTCAAACAAAGCTTTTTGAATCAAACGAAAACCAAATGAATTCAACAAAGCTAATTGAGTCAAATGAAAGTCAAACACTTTCATCAAAGCTTTTAGAATCAAATGAAAGTCAAATACATTCAAACAAAGCTTTTTGAATCAAATGGAAGTCAATTGCATTACACAATGCTAATTGAGTCAAATGAAAGTCAAACACATTCAACGAAGCTAATTGAGTCAAATGAAAGTCAAACACCTTCAAACTAAGCTTTTTGAATCAAATGAAAGTCAAATGCATTCAACAAAGCCAATTGAGTCAAATGAAAGTCAAACACATTCAAATGAAGCTTCTTGATTCAAATGAAAGTCAAATGCATTCAACAAAGCTAATTGAGTCAAATGAAAGTCAAAAACTTTCAACAAAGCTAATTGAGTCAAATGAAAGTCAAACACATTCAAACAAAGCTTTTTGAATCAAATGAAAGTCAAATGCATTCAACAAAGCTAATTGAGTCAAATGAAAGTCAAACACTTTCAACAAAGCATTTAGAATCAAATGAAAGTCAAATACATTCAATCAAAGCTTTTTGAATCAAATGAAAGTTAATTGCATTCCACAATGCTAATTGAGTCAAATGAAAGTCAAACTCATTCAACAAAGCTAATTGAGTTAAAAGAAAGTCAAACACATTCAAACAAAGCTTTTTGAATTAAATGAAAGTCAAATGCATTCAACAAAGCCAATTGAGTCAAATGAAAGTCAAACACTTTCAACAAAGCTAATTGAGTCAAATGAAAGTCAAACACATTCAAACAAAGCTTTTTGAATCAAAAGAAAGTCAAATGCATTCAACAAATCCAATTGAATCAAATGAAAGTCAAAAACTTTCAACAAAGCTTTTAGAATCAAACGAAAATCAAATGAATTCAACAAAGCTAATTGAGTCAAATGAAAGTCATACACTTTCAGCAAAGCTAATTGAGTCAAATGAAAGTCAAACACATTCAAACAAAGCTTTTTGAATCAAATGAAAGTCAAATGCATTCAACAAATCCAATTGAATCAAATGAAAGTCAAAAACTTTCAACAAAGCTTTTAGAATCAAACGAAAATCAAATGAATTCAACAAAGCTAATTGAGTCAAATGAAAGTCAAACCCTTTCATCAAAGCTTTTAGAATAAAATGAAAGTCAAATACATTCAAACAAAGCTTTTTGAATCAAATCGAAGTCAATTGCATTCCACAATGCTAATTGAGTCAAATGAAAGTCAAACACATTCAACGAAGCTAATTGAGTCAAATGAAAGCCAAACACATTCAAACAAAGCTTTTTGAGTCAAATGAAAGTCAAATGCATTCAACAAAGCCAATTGAGTCAAATGAAAGTCAAACACATTCAAATAAAGCTTCTTGATTCAAATGAAAGTGAAATGCATTCAACAAAGCTAATTGAGTCAAATGAAAGTCAAACACATTCAAACAAAGCTTTTTGAATCAAATGAAAGTCAAATGCATTCAACAAAGCTGATTGAGTCAAATGAAAGTCAAACACTTTCAACAAAGAGTTTAGAATCAAATGAAAGTCAATTGCATTCCATAATGCTAATTGAGTCAAATGAAAGTCAAACACATTCAACAAAGCTAATTGAGTCAAAATAAAGTCAAACACATTCAAACAAAGCTTTTTGAATCAAATGAAAGTAAAATGCATTCAACAAAGCTAATTGAGTCTAATGAAAGTCAAACACTTTCAACAAAGCTAATTGAGTCAAATGAAAGTCAAACACATTCAAACAAAGCTAATTGAGTCAAATGAAAGTCAAATGCATTCAACAAAGCTAGTTGAGTCAAATGAATGTCAAACACTTTCAACAAAGCTTTTAGAATCAAATGAAATTCAAACACATTCTAACAAAGCTTTTAGAATCAAATGAAAATCAAATGAATTCAACAAAGCTAATTGAGTCAAATGAAAGTCAAACATTTTCAACAAAGCGTGTAGAATCAAATGAAAGTCAAATACATTCTATCAAAGCTTTCTGAATCAAATGAAAGTCAATTGCATTCCACAATGCTAATTAAGTCAAATGAAAGTCAAACACATTCAACAAAGCTAATTGAGTCAAAAGAAAGTCGAATACATTCAAACAAAGCTTTTTGAATCAAATGAAAGTCAAATGCATTTAACAAAGCCAATTGAGTCAAATGAAAGTCAAACACATTCAAATAAAGCTTCTTGATTCAAATGAAAGTCAAATGCATTCAACAAAGCTAATTGAGTCAAATGAAAGTCAAACACTTTCAACAAATGTTTAGAATCAAATGAAAGTCAAATACATTCAATCAAAGCTTTCTGAATCAAATGAAAGTCAATTGCATTCCACAATGCTAATTAAGTCAAATGAAAGTCAAACTCATTCAACAAAGCTAATTGAGTCAAAAGAAAGTCAAACACATTCAAACAAAGCTTTTTGAATCAAATGAAAGTCAAATGCATTCAACAAAGCCAATTGAGTCAAACGAAAGTCAAACACTTTCAACAAAGCTAATTGAGTCAAATGAAAGTCAAACACTTTCAACAAAGCTAATTGAGTCAAATGCAAGTCAAACACTTTCAACAAAGCTAATTGAGTCAAATGAAATTCGGACATTCAAACAAAGCTTTTTGATTCAAATGAAAGTCAAATGCATTCAACAAAGCTAATTGAGTCAAATGAAAGTCAAACAATTTCAACAAAGCTTTTAGAATCAAATGAAAGTCAAATACATTCAAACAAAGCTTTTAGAATCTAACGAAAATGAAATGAATTCAACAAAGTTAATTGAGTCAAATGAAAGTCAAACACTTTCATCAAAGCTTTTAAAATCAAATGAAAGTAAAACACATTCAAACAAAGCTTTTTGAGTCAAATCGAAGTCAATTGCATTCCATAATGCTAATTGAGTCAAATGAAAGTCAAACACATTTAACGAAGCTAATTGAATCAAATGAAAGTCAAACACATTCAAACAAAGCTTTTTGAATCAAATGAAAGTCAAATGCATTCAACAAAGCCAATTGAGTCAAATGAAAGTCAAATACATTCAAATAAAGCTTCTTGATTAAAATGAAGGTCAAATGCATTTAACCAAGCTAATTGTGTCAAATGAAAGTCAAACACTTTCAACAAAGCTTTTAGAATCAAATGAAAGTCAAATGCATTCAACAAAGCTAATTGAGTCAAATGAAAGTCAAACACATTCAACAAAGCGTTTTGAATCAAATGAAAGTCAAATACATTCAATCAAAGCTTTTTGAATCAAATGAAAGTCAATTGCATTCCACAATGCTAATTGAGTCAAATGAAAGTCAAACACATTCAACAAAGCTAATTGACTCAAAAGAAAGTCAAAAACAATCAAACAAAGCTTTTTGAATCAAATGAAAGTAAAATGCATTCAACAAAGCTAATTGAGTCAAATGAAAGTCAAACACTTTCAACAAAGCTAATTGAGTTAAATGAAAGTCAAACACATTCAAACAAAGCTTTTTGATTCAAATGAAAGTCAAATGCATTCAACAAAGCTAATTGAGTCAAATGAAAGTCAAACACTTTCAACAAAGCTTTTAGAATCAAATGAAAGTCAAACACATTCAAACAAAGCTTTTTGAAACAAATGAAAATCAAATGAATTCAACAAAGCTTATTGAGTCAAATTAAAGTCAAGCACTTTCATCAAAGCTTTTAGAATCAATTGAAAGTCAAATACATTCAAACAAAGCTTTTTGAATCAAATCGAAGTCAATTGCATTCCACAATGCTAATTGAGTCAAATGAAAGTCAAACACATTCAACGAAGCTAATTGAGTCAAATGAAAGTCAAACACATTCAAACAAAGCTTTTTGAATCAAATGAAAGTCAAATGCATTCAACAAAGCCAATTGAGTCAAATGAAAGTCAAACACATTCAAATAAAGCTTCTTGATTAAAAAGAATGTCAAATGCATTCAACAAAGCTAATTGTGTCAAATGAAAGTCAAACACTTTCAACAAAGCTTTTAGAATCAAATGAAAGTCAAACACATTCAAACAAAGCTTTTTGAATCAAATGAAAGTCAAATGCATTCAACAAAGCTAATTGAGTCAAATGATAGCCAAACACATTCAACAAAGCGTTTTGAATCAAATGAAAGTCAAATACATTCAATCAAAGCTTTTTGAATCAAATTAAAGTCAATTGCATTCCACAATGCGAATTGAGTCAAATGAAAGTCAAACACATTCAACAAAGCTAATTGAGTCAAAAGAAAGTCAAACACATTCAAACAAAGCTTTTTGAATCAAATGAAAATCAAATGAATTCAACAAAGCTAATTGAGTCAAATGAAAGTCAAACACTTTTATCAAAGCTTTTAGAATCAAATGAAAGTCAAACACATTCAAACAAAGCTTTTAGAATCAAATGAAAGTAAAACACATTCAAACAAAGCTTTTTGAATCAAATGAAAGTCAAATGCATTCAACAAAGCTAATTGAGTCAAATGAAAGTCAAACACTTTCATCAAAGCTTTTAGAATAAAATGAAAGTTAATACATTCAATCAAAGCTTTTTGAATCAAATCGAAGTCAATTGCATTCCACAATGCTAATTGAGTCAAATGAAAGTCAAACACATTTAACGAAGCTAATTGAATCAAATGAAAGTCAAACACATTCAAACAAAGCTTTTTGAATCAAATGAAAGTCAAATGCATTCAACAAAGCCAATTGAGTCAAATGAAAGTCAAATACATTCAAATAAAGCTTCTTGATTAAAATGAAGGTCAAATGCATTCAACCAAGCTAATTGTGTCAAATGAAAGTCAAACACTTTCAACAAAGCTTTTAGAATCAAATGAAAGTCAAATGCATTCAACAAAGCTAATTGAGTCAAATGAAAGTCAAACACATTCAACAAAGCGTTTTGAATCAAATGAAAGTCAAATACATTCAATCAAAGCTTTTTGAATCAAATGAAAGTAAAATGCATTCAACAAAGCTAATTGAGTCAAATGAAAGTCAAACACTTTCAACAAAGCTAATTGAGTCAAATGAAAGTCAAACACATTCAAACAAAGCTTTTTGATTCAAATGAAAGTCAAATGCATTCAACAAAGCTAATTGAGTCAAATGAAAGTCAAACACTTTCAACAAAGCTTTTAGAATCAAAAGAAAGTCAAACACATTCAAACAAAGCTTTTAGAATCAAATGAAAGTAAAACACATTCAAACAAAGCTTTTTGAATCAAATCAAAGTCAATTGCATTCCAGAATGTTAATGGACTCAAATGAAAGTCAAACACATTCAACGAAGCTAATTGAGTCAAATGAAAGTCAAACACATTCAAACAAAGCTTTTTGAATCAAATGAAAGTCAAATGCATTCAACAAAGCCAATTGAGTCAAATGAAAGTCAAACACATTCAAATAAAGCTTCTTGATTAAAAAGAATGTCAAATGCATTCAACAAAGCTAATTGTGTCAAATGAAAGTCAAACACTTTCAACAAAGCTTTTAGAATCAAATGAAAGTCAAACACATTCAAACAAAGCTTTTTGAATCAAATGAAAGTCAAATGCATTCAACAAAGCTAATTGAGTCAAATGAAAGTCAAACACATTCAACAAAGCGTTTTGAATCAAATGAAAGTCAAATACATTCAATCAAAGCTTTTTGAATCAAATTAAAGTCAATTGCATTCCACAATGCGAATTGAGTCAAATGAAAGTCAAACACATTCAACAAAGCTAATTGAGTCAAAAGAAAGTCAAACACATTCAAACAAAGCTTTTTGAATCAAATGAAAGTCAAACACATTCAAACAAAGCTTTTTGAATCAAATGAAAATCAAATGAATTCAACAAAGCTAATTGAGTCAAATGAAAGTCAAACACTTTCATCAAAGCTTTTAGAATCAATTAAAAGTCAAATACATTCAAACAAAGCTTTTTGAATCAAATGAAAGTCAATTGCATTCCACAATGCTAATTGAGTCAAATGAAAGTCAAACACATTCAACGAAGCTTATTGAGTCAAATGAAAGTCAAACACATTCAAACAAAGCTTTTTGAATCAAATGAAAGTCAAATGCATTCAACAAAGCCAATTGAGTCAAATGAAAGTCAAACACATTCAAATAAAGCTTCTTGATTTAAATGAAAGTCAAATGCATTCAACAAAGCTAATTGTGTCAAATGAACGTCAAACACTTTCAACAAAGCTTTTAGAATCAAATGAAAGTCAAACACATTCAAACAAAGCTTTTTGAACCAAATGAAAGTCAAATGCATTCAACAAAGCTAATTGAGTCAAATGAAAGTCAAACACATTCAAATAAAGCTTTTTGATTAAAATGAAAATCAAATGCATTCAACAAAGCTAATTGAGTCAAATGAAAGTCAAACACATTCAAACAAAGCTTTTTGAATCAAATGAAAGTCAAATGCATTCAACAAAGCTAATTGAGTCAAATGAAAGTCAAACACTTTCAACAAAGAGTTTAGAATCAAATGAAAGTCAATTGCATTCCATAATGCTAATTGAGTCAAATGAAAGTCAAACACATTCAACAAAGCTAATTGAGTCAAAATAAAGTCAAACACATTCAAACAAAGCTTTTTGAATCAAATGAAAGTAAAATGCATTCAACAAAGCTAATTGAGTCTAATGAAAGTCAAACACTTTCAACAAAGCTAATTGAGTCAAATGAAAGTCAAACACATTCAAACAAAGCTAATTGAGTCAAATGAAAGTCAAATGCATTCAACAAAGCTAATTGAGTCAAATGAATGTCAAACACTTTCAACAAAGCTTTTAGAATCAAATGAAATTCAAACACATTCTAACAAAGCTTTTTAAATCAAATGAAAATCAAATGAATTCAATAAACCTAATTGAGTCAAATGAAAGTCAAACATTTTCAACAAAGCGTGTAGAATCAAATGAAAGTCAAATACATTCAATCAAAGCTTTCTGAATCAAATGAAAGTCAATTGCATTCCACAATGCTAATTAAGTCAAATGAAAGTCAAACACATTCAACAAAGCTAATTGAGTCAAAAGAAAGTCAAATACATTCAAACAAAGCTTTTTGAATCAAATGAAAGTCAAATACATTCAACAAAGCCAATTAAGTCAAATGAAAGTCAAACACATTCAAATAAAGCTTCTTGATTCAAATGAAAGTCAAATGCATTCAACAAAGCTAATTGAGTCAAATGAAAGTCAAACACTTTCAACAAAGCGTTTAGAATCAAATGAAAGTCAAATACATTCAATCATAGCTTTCTGAATCAAATGAAAGTCAATTGCATTCCACAATGCTAATTAAGTCAAATGAAAGTCAAACACATTCAACAAAGCTAATTGAGTCAAATGAAAGTCAAACACATTCAAATAAAGCTTCTTGATTAAAAAGAATGTCAAATGCATTCAACAAAGCTAATTGTGTCAAATGCATTCAACAAAGCTAATTGAGTCAAATGAAAGTCAAACACTTTCAACAAAGCTTTTAGAATCAAATGAAAGTCAAACACATTCAAACAAAGCTTTTTGAATCAAATGAAAGTCAAATGCATTCAACAAAGCTAATTGAGTCAAATGAAAGTCAAACACATTCAACAAAGCATTTTGAATCAAATGAAAGTCAAATACATTCAATCAAAGCTTTTTGAATCAACTTAAAGTCAATTGCATTCCACAATGCGAATTGAGTCAAATGAAAGTCAAACACATTCAACAAAGCTAATTGAGTCAAAAGAAAGTCAAACACATTCAAACAAAGCTTTTTGAATCAAATGAAAATCAAATGAATTCAACAAAGCTAATTGAGTCAAATGAAAGTAAAACACTTTCATCAAAGCTTTTAGAATCAATTGAAAGTCAAATACATTCAAACAAAGCTTTTTGAATCAAACGAAAATCAAATGAATTCAACAAAGCTAATTGAGTCAAATGAAAGTCAAACACTTTCATCAAAGCTTTTACAATAAAATGAAAGTCAATACATTCAATCAAAGCTTTTCGAATCAAATCGAAGTCAATTGCATTCCACAATGCTAATTGAGTCAAATGAAAGTCAAACACATTTAACGAAGCTAATTGAATCAAATGAAAGTCAAACACATTCAAACAAAGCTTTTTGAATCAAATGAAAGTCAAATGCATTCAACAAAGCCAATTGAGTCAAATGAAAGTCAAATACATTCAAATAAAGCTTCTTGATTAAAATGAAGGTCAAATGCATTCAACCAAGCTAATTGTGTCAAATGAAAGTCAAACACTTTCAACAAAGCTTTTAGAATCAAATGAAAGTCAAATGCATTCAACAAAGCTAATTGAGTCAAATGAAAGTCAAACACATTCAACAAAGCGTTTTGAATCAAATGAAAGTCAAATACATTCAATCAAAGCTTTTTGAATCAAATGAAAGTCAATTGCATTCCACAATGCTAATTGAGTTAAATGAAAGTCAAACACATTCAACAAAGCTAATTGACTCAAAAGAAAGTCAAACACAATCAAACAAAGCTTTTTGAATCAAATGAAAGTAAAATGCATTCAACAAAGCTAATTGAGTCAAATGAAAGTCAAACACTTTCAACAAAGCTAATTGAGTCAAATGAAAGTCAAACACATTCAAACAAAGCTTTTTGATTCAAATGAAAGTCAAATGCATTCAACAAAGCTAATTGAGTCAAATGAAAGTCAAACACTTTCAACAAAGCTTTTAGAATCAAATGAAAGTCAAACACATTCAAACAAAGCTTTTAGAATCAAATGAAAGTAAAACACATTCAAACAAAGCTTTTTGAATCAAATCAAAGTCAATTGCATTCCACAATGCTAATGGAGTCAAATGAAAGTCAAACACATTCAACGAAGCTAATTGAGTCAAATGAAAGTCAAACACATTCAAACAAAGCTTTTTGAATCAAATGAAAGTCAAATGCATTCAACAAAGCCAATTGAGTCAAATGAAAGTCAAACACATTCAAATAAAGCTTCTTGATTAAAAAGAATGTCAAATGCATTCAACAAAGCTAATTGTGTCAAATGAAAGTCAAACACTTTCAACAAAGCTTTTAGAATCAAATGAAAGTCAAACACATTCAAACAAAGCTAATTGAGTCAAATGAAAGTCAAACACATTTAACAAAGCGTTTTGAATGAAATGGAAGTCAAATACATTCAATCAAAGCTTTTTGAATCAAATTAAAGTCAATTGCATTCCACAATGCGAATTGAGTCAAATGAAAGTCAAACACATTCAACAAAGCTAATTGAGTCAAAAGAAAGTCAAACACATTCAAACAAAGCTTTTTGAATCAAATGAAAGTCAAACACATTCAAACAAAGCTTTTTGAATCAAATGAAAATCAAATGAATTCAACAAAGCTAATTGAGTCAAATGAAAGTCAAACACTTTCATCAAAGCTTTTAGAATCAATTGAAAGTCAAATACATTCAAACAAAGCTTTTTGAATCAAATGAAAGTCAATTGCATTCCACAATGCTAATTGAGTCAAATGAAAGTCAAACACATTCAACGAAGCTAATTGAGTCAAATGAAAGTCAAACACATTCAAACAAAGCTTTTTGAATCAAATGAAAGTTAAATGCATTCAACAAAGCCAATAGAGTCAAATGAAAGTCAAACACATTCAAATAAAGCTTTTTGATTAAAATGAAAGTCAAATGCATTCAACAAAGCTAATTGAGTCAAATGAAAGTCAAACACATTCAAACAAAGCTTTTTGAATCAAATGAAAGTCAAATGCATTCAACAAAGCTAATTGAGTCAAATGAAAGTCAAACACTTTCAACAAAGCTTTTAGAATCAAATGAAAGTCAAACACATTCAAACAAAGCTTTTAGAATCAAATGAAAGTCAAACACATTCAAACAAAGCTTTTTGAATCAAATCAAAGTCAATTGCATTCCACAATGTTAATGGAGTCAAATGAAAGTCAAACACATTCAACGAAGCTAATTGAGTCAAATGAAAGTCAAACACATTCAAACAAAGCTTTTTGAATCAAATGAAAGTCAAATGCATTCAACAAAGCCAATTGAGTCAAATGAAAGTCAAACACATTCAAATAAAGCTTCTTGATTAAAAAGAATGTCAAATGCATTCAACAAAGCTAATTGTGTCAAATGAAAGTCAAACACTTTCAATAAATCTTTTAGAATCAAATGAAAGTCAAACACATTCAAACAAAGCTTTTTGAATCAAATGAAAGTCAAATGCATTCAACAAAGCTAATTGAGTCAAATGAAAGTCAAACACATTCAACAAAGCGTTTTGAATCAAATGAAAGTCAAATACATTCAATCAAAGCTTTTTGAATCAAATTAAAGTCAATTGCATTCCACAATGCGAATTGAGTCAAATGAAAGTCAAACACATTCAACAAAGCTAATTGAGTCAAAAGAAAGTCAAACACATTCAAACAAAGCTTTTTGAATCAAATGAAAGTCAAACACATTCAAACAAAGCTTTTTGAATCAAATGAAAATCAAATGAATTCAACAAAGCTAATTGAGTCAAATGAAAGTCAAACACTTTCATCAAAGCTTTTAGAATCAATTAAAAGTCAAATACATTCAAACAAAGCTTTTTGAATCAAATGAAAGTCAATTGCATTCCACAATGCTAATTGAGTCAAATGAAAGTCAAACACATTCAACGAAGCTTATTGAGTCAAATGAAAGTCAAACACATTCAAACAAAGCTTTTTGAATCAAATGAAAGTCAAATGCATTCAACAAAGCCAATTGAGTCAAATGAAAGTCAAACACATTCAAATAAAGCTTCTTGATTTAAATGAAAGTCAAATGCATTCAACAAAGCTAATTGTGTCAAATGAACGTCAAACACTTTCAACAAAGCTTTTAGAATCAAATGAAAGTCAAACACATTCAAACAAAGCTTTTTGAATCAAATGAAAGTCAAATGCATTCAACAAAGCTAATTGAGTCAAATGAAAGTCAAACACATTCAAATAAAGCTTTTTGATTAAAATGAAAATCAAATGCATTCAACAAAGCTAATTGAGTCAAATGAAAGTCAAACACATTCAAACAAAGCTTTTTGAATCAAATGAAAGTCAAATGCATTCAACAAAGCTATTTGAGTCAAATGAAAGTCAAACACATTCAAACAAAGCTTTTTGAATCAAATGAAAGTCAAACACATTCAACAAAGCTAATTGAGTCAAAATAAAGTCAAACACATTCAAACAAAGCTTTTTAAATCAAATGAAAGTAAAATGCATTCAACAAAGCTAATTGAGTCTAATGAAAGTCAAACACCTTCAACAAAGCTAATTGAGTCAAATGAAAGTCAAACACATTCACACAAAGCTAATTGAGTCAAATGAAAGTCAAATGCATTCAACAAAGCTAATTGAGTCAAATGAATGTCAAACACTTTCAACAAAGCTTTTAGAATCAAATGAAATTCAAACACATTCTAACAAAGCTTTTTAAATCAAATGAAAATCAAATGAATTCAATAAACCTAATTGAGTCAAATGAAAGTCAAACATTTTCAACAAAGCGTGTAGAATCAAATGAAAGTCAAATACATTCAATCAAAGCTTTCTGAATCAAATGAAAGTCAATTGCATTCCACAATGCTAATTAAGTCAAATGAAAGTCAAACACATTCAACAAAGCTAATTGAGTCAAAAGAAAGTCAAATACATTCAAACAAAGCTTTTTGAATCAAATGAAAGTGAAATGCATTCAACAAAGCCAATTAAGTCAAATGAAAGTCAAACACATTCAAATAAAGCTTCTTGATTCAAATGAAAGTCAAATGCATTCAACAAAGCTAATTGAGTCAAATGAAAGTCAAACACTTTCAACAAAGCGTTTAGAATCAAATGAAAGTCAAATACATTCAATCAAAGCTTTCTGAATCAAATGAAAGTCAATTGCATTCCACAATGCTAATTAAGTCAAATGAAAGTCAAACACATTCAACAAAGCTAATTGAGTCAAATGAAAGTCAAACACATTCAAATAAAGCTTCTTGATTAAAAAGAATGTCAAATGCATTCAACAAAGCTAATTGTGTCAAATGAAAGTCAAACACTTTCAACAAAGCTTTTAGAATCAAATGAAAGTCAAACACATTCAAACAAAGCTTTTTGAATCAAATGAAAGTCAAATGCATTCAACAAAGCTAATTGAGTCAAATGAAAGTCAAACACATTCAACAAAGCGTTTTGAATCAAATGAAAGTCAAATACATTCAATCAAAGCTTTTTGAATCAACTTAAAGTCAATTGCATTCCACAATGTGAATTGAGTCAAATGAAAGTCAAACACATTCAAGAAAGCTAATTGAGTCAAAAGAAAGTCAAACACATTCAAACAAAGCTTTTTGAATCAAATGAAAATCAAATGAATTCAACAAAGCTAATTGAGTCAAATGAAAGTCAAACACTTTCATCAAAGCTTTTAGAATCAATTGAAAGTCAAATACATTCAAACAAAGCTTTTTGAATCAAACGAAAATCAAATGAATTCAACAAAGCTAATTGAGTCAAATGAAAGTCAAACACTTTCATCAAAGCTTTTAGAATAAAATGAAAGTCAATACATTCAATCAAAGCTTTTTGAATCAAATCGAAGTCAATTGCATTCCACAATGCTAATTGAGTCAAATGAAAGTCAAACACATTTAACGAAGCTAATTGAATCAAATGAAAGTCAAACACATTCAAACAAAGCTTTTTGAATCAAATGAAAGTCAAATGCATTCAACAAAGCCAATTGAGTCAAATGAAAGTCAAATACATTCAAATAAAGCTTCTTGATTAAAATGAAGGTCAAATGCATTCAACCAAGCTAATTGTGTCAAATGAAAGTCAAACACTTTCAACAAAGCTTTTAGAATCAAATGAAAGTCAAATGCATTCAACAAAGCTAATTGAGTCAAATGAAAGTCAAACACATTCAACAAAGCGTTTTGAATCAAATGAAAGTCAAATACATTCAATCAAAGCTTTTTGAATCAAATGAAAGTCAATTGCATTCCACAATGCTAATTGAGTTAAATGAAAGTCAAACACATTCAACAAAGCTAATTGACTCAAAAGAAAGTCAAACACAATCAAACAAAGCTTTTTGAATCAAATGAAAGTAAAATGCATTCAACAAAGCTAATTGAGTCAAATGAAAGTCAAACACTTTCAACAAAGCTAATTGAGTCAAATGAAAGTCAAACACATTCAAACAAAGCTTTTTGATTCAAATGAAAGTCAAATGCATTCAACAAAGCTAATTGAGTCAAATGAAAGTCAAACACTTTCAACAAAGCTTTTAGAATCAAATGAAAGTCAAACACATTCAAACAAAGCTTTTAGAATCAAATGAAAGTAAAACACATTCAAACAAAGCTTTTTGAATCAAATCAAAGTCAATTGCATTCCACAATGCTAATGGAGTCAAATGAAAGTCAAACACATTCAACGAAGCTAATTGAGTCAAATGAAAGTCAAACACATTCAAACAAAGCTTTTTGAATCAAATGAAAGTCAAATGCATTCAACAAAGCCAATTGAGTCAAATGAAAGTCAAACACATTCAAATAAAGCTTCTTGATTAAAAAGAATGTCAAATGCATTCAACAAAGCTAATTGTGTCAAATGAAAGTCAAACACTTTCAACAAAGCTTTTAGAATCAAATGAAAGTCAAACACATTCAAACAAAGCTAATTGAGTCAAATGAAAGTCAAACACATTCAACAAAGCGTTTTGAATCAAATGAAAGTCAAATACATTCAATCAAAGCTTTTTGAATCAAATTAAAGTCAATTTCATTCCACAATGCGAATTGAGTCAAATGAAAGTCAAACACATTCAACAAAGCTAATTGAGTCAAAAGAAAGTCAAACACATTCAAACAAAGCTTTTTGAATCAAATGAAAGTCAAACACATTCAAACAAAGCTTTTTGAATCAAATGAAAATCAAATGAATTCAACAAAGCTAATTGAGTCAAATGAAAGTCAAACACTTTCATCAAAGCTTTTAGAATCAATTGAAAGTCAAATACATTCAAACAAAGCTTTTTGAATCAAATGAAAGTCAATTGCATTCCACAATGCTAATTGAGTCAAATGAAAGTCAAACACATTCAACGAAGCTAATTGAGTCAAATGAAAGTCAAACACATTCAAACAAAGCTTTTTGAATCAAATGAAAGTTAAATGCATTCAACAAAGCCAATAGAGTCAAATGAAAGTCAAACACATTCAAATAAAGCTTTTTGATTAAAATGAAAGTCAAATGCATTCAACAAAGCTAATTGAGTCAAATGAAAGTCAAACACATTCAAACAAAGCTTTTTGAATCAAATGAAAGTCAAATGCATTCAACAAAGCTAATTGATTCAAATGAAAGTCAAACACTTTCAACAAAGAGTTTAGAATCAAATGAAAGTCAATTGCATTCCATAATGCTAATTGAGTCAAATGAAAGTCAAACACATTCAACAAAGCTAATTGAGTCAAAATAAAGTCAAACACATTCAAACAAAGCTTTTTGAATCAAATGAAAGTAAAATGCATTCAACAAAGCTAATTGAGTCTAATGAAAGTCAAACACTTTCAAGAAAGCTAATTGAGTCAAATGAAAGTCAAACACATTCAAACAAAGCTAATTGAGTCAAATGAAAGTCAAATGCATTCAACAAAGCTAATTGAGTCAAATGAATGTCAAACACTTTCAACAAAGCTTTTAGAATCAAATGAAATTCAAACACATTCTAACAAAGCTTTTTAAATCAAATGAAAATCAAATGAATTCAACAAAGCTAATTGAGTCAAATGAAAGTCAAACATTTTCAACAAAGCGTGTAGAATCAAATGAAAGTCAAATACATTGAATTAAAGCTTTCTGAATCAAATGAAAATCAATTGCATTCCACAATGCTAATTAAGTCAAATGAAAGTCAAACACATTCAACAAAGCTAATTGAGTCAAAAGAAAGTCAAATACATTCAAACAAAGCTTTTTGAATCAAATGAAAGTCAAATGCATTCAACAAAGCCAATTGAGTCAAATAAAAGTCAAACACATTCAAATAAAGCTTCTTGATTCAAATGAAAGTCAAATGCATTCAACAAAGCTAATTGAGTCAAATGAAAGTCAAACACTTTCAACAAAGCGTTTAGAATCAAATGAAAGTCAAATACATTCAATCAAAGCTTTCTGAATCAAATGAAAGTCAATTGCATTCCACAATGCTAATTAAGTCAAATGAAAGTCAAACACATTCAACAAAGCTAATTGAGGCAAAAGAAAGTCAAACACATTCAAACAAAGCTTTTTGAATCAAATGAAAGTCAAATGCATTCAACAAAGCCAATTGAGTCAATTGAAAGTCAAACACTTTCAACAAAGCTAATTGAGTCAAATGAAAGTCAAACACTTTCAACAAAGCTAATTGAGTCAAATGCAAGTCAAACACTTTCAACAAAGCTAATTGAGTCAAATGAAAGTCGGACATTCAAACAAAGCTTTTTGATTCAAAATGAAAGTCAAATGCATTCAACAAAGCTAATTGAGTCAAATGAAAGTCAAACAATTTCAACAAAGCTTTTAGAATCAAATGAAAGTCAAATACATTCAAACAAAGCTTTTAGAATCTAACGAAAATGAAATGAATTCAACAAAGCTAATTGAGTCAAATGAAAGTCAAACACTTTCATCAAAGCTTTTAGAATCAAATGAAAGTAAAACACATTCAAACAAAGATTTTTGAATCAAATCAAAGTCAATTGCATTCCACAATGCTAATTGAGTCTAATGAAAGTCAAACACATTCAACGAAGCTAATTGAGTCAAATGAAAGTCAAACACATTTAAACAAAGCTTTTTGAATCAAATGAAAGTCAAATGCATTCAACAAAGCCAATTGAGTCAAATGAAAGTCAAACACATTCAAATAAAACTTTTTGATTAAAATGAAAGTCAAATGCATTCAACAAAGCTAATTGTGTCAAATGAACGTCAAACACTTTCAACAAAGCTTTTAGAATCAAATGAAAGTCAAACACATTCAAACAAAGCTTTTTGAATCAAATGAAAGTCAAATGCATTCAACAAAGCTAATTGAATCAAATGAAAGTCAAACACTTTCAACAAAGCGTTTTGAATCAAATGAAAGTCAAATACATTCAATCAAAGCTTTTTGAATCAAATGAAAGTCAATTGCATTCCTCAATGCTAATTGAGTCAAATACAAGTCAAACACTTTCAACAAAGCTTTTAGAATCAAATGAAAGTCAAATACATTCAAACAAAGCTTTTTGAATCAAACGAAAATCAAATGAATTCAACAAAGCTAATTGAGTCAAATGAAAGTCAAACACTTTCATCAAAGCTTTTAGAATAAAATGAAAGTCAATAAATTCAATCAAAGCTTTTTGAATCAAATCGAAGTCAATTGCATTCCACAATGCTAATTGAGTCAAATGAAAGTCAAACACATTTAACGAAGCTAATTGAATCAAATGAAAGTCAAACACATTCAAACAAAGCTTTTTGAATCAAATGAAAGTCAAATGCATTCAACAAAGGCAATTGAGTCAAATGAAAGTCAAATACATTCAAATAAAGCTTCTTGATTAAAACGAAGGTCAAATGCATTCAACCAAGCTAATTGTGTCAAATGAAAGTCAAACACTTTCAACAAAGCTTTTAGAATCAAATGAAAGTCAAATGCATTCAACAAAGCTAATTGAGTCAAATGAAAGTCAAACACATTCAACAAAGCGTTTTGAATCAAATGAAAGTCAAATACATTCAATCAAAGCTTTTTGAATCAAATGAAAGTCAATTGCATTCCACAATGCTAATTGAGTTAAATGAAAGTCAAACACATTCAACAAAGCTAATTGACTCAAAAGAAAGTCAAACACAATCAAACAAAGCTTTTTGAATCAAATGAAAGTAAAATGCATTCAACAAAGCTAATTGAGTCAAATGAAAGTCAAACACTTTCAACAAAGCTAATTGAGTCAAATGAAAGTCAAACACATTCAAACAAAGCTTTTTGATTCAAATGAAAGTCAAATGCATTCAACAAAGCTAATTGAGTCAAATGAAAGTCAAACACTTTCAACAAAGCTTTTAGAATCAAATGAAAGTCAAACACATTCAAACAAAGCTTTTAGAATCAAATGAAAGTAAAACACATTCAAACAAAGCTTTTTGAATCAAATCAAAGTCAATTGCATTCCACAATGCTAATGGAGTCAAATGAAAGTCAAACACATTCAACGAAGCTAATTGAGTCAAATGAAAGTCAAACACATTCAAACAAAGCTTTTTGAATCAAATGAAAGTCAAATGCATTCAACAAAGCCAATTGAGTCAAATGAAAGTCAAACACATTCAAATAAAGCTTCTTGATTAAAAAGAATGTCAAATGCATTCAACAAAGCTAATTGTGTCAAATGAAAGTCAAACACTTTCAACAAAGCTTTTAGAATCAAATGAAAGTCAAACACATTCAAACAAAGCTAATTGAGTCAAATGAAAGTCAAACACATTCAACAAAGCGTTTTGAATCAAATGAAAGTCAAATACATTCAATCAAAGCTTTTTGAATCAAATTAAAGTCAATTTCATTCCACAATGCGAATTGAGTCAAATGAAAGTCAAACACATTCAACAAAGCTAATTGAGTCAAAAGAAAGTCAAACACATTCAAACAAAGCTTTTTGAATCAAATGAAAGTCAAACACATTCAAACAAAGCTTTTTGAATCAAATGAAAATCAAATGAATTCAACAAAGCTAATTGAGTCAAATGAAAGTCAAACACTTTCATCAAAGCTTTTAGAATCAATTGAAAGTCAAATACATTCAAACAAAGCTTTTTGAATCAAATGAAAGTCAATTGCATTCCACAATGCTAATTGAGTCAAATGAAAGTCAAACACATTCAACGAAGCTAATTGAGTCAAATGAAAGTCAAACACATTCAAACAAAGCTTTTGATGCAAGTCTAAGCATGGAGAACTTCGAAGATTTGCTTATCATGCATCAAGATAGTTTGTCCTTAAACATTGATTCAAGCCAAGCATTGCATGGACATTTTCTTGGATATCAAAGCAAAGCTACAGTTTGCTTAGTAGCGTTTCTTGGAGTCTAGTATACTTTCTTTACTTAGATTTTGCTTACAAGTTTTTACCTTTCACTTGAAAGGGTTTTTCTTGTTTTAAGCACATTAGGATTTATTTTTCTGTTATTTTAAGATTGGTTAGACGTCCTTAGTTATTAGGAAAGATATTAGTTTGTTAGAGTTTGTTTAGAACTAGGTTTTCTAGTAGTTTCGTAGCAGTTTTGAAGAGGTCCAAAGAACTGCAGAAACGGACTTGAAGCTCAAGGAAAACATATGTCGTATAATATGTTTTTGGAAACGCCAGGAAGTCAGCTAACCAATGAAGGTGGTGTCATGAGAATCGGAGTTCATTTGGTCAGTCAACGAAGACAAAAACTAAAACCGCGCAAAGCTGGAGGTAGGTCGGTTTGGTTAGTTTCCTTATCTAAGTCGGTTTAGTATTCCTATTCCACTTAGGTTACTTGGAGCTAAAGGCTAGGGATTTTTCCTAGTCCTATTAGGTTTCTAATACTTAGTTTAAGTCTATAAATAATCATGTAATTCGTGAGTTTTGGGACATAAAAAATTAATATTCAGATTTACTTCTTAAGTTGCATACTTGAGTTTTTGTTGATTGCGATCAATTGCTGTTTTGCTTGTTTTAGTTAAAACATTCGTTTAGGGTTAATTAATTAGGTGGATTCTTAGTTAATTACTCTTAGTTTTTGTTTAATTCTTGGTGGATTTCCTGTATAGAATTAAGCTTAAACATATCTCATGTGTTTGTTGGTTTTCGGATCAATAATTCACATCAGCTTTTTGAATCAAATGAAAGTTAAATGCATTCAACAAAGCCAATAGAGTCAAATGAAAGTCAAACACATTCAAATAAAGCTTTTTGATTAAAATGAAAGTCAAATGCATTCAACAAAGCTAATTGAGTCAAATGAAAGTCAAACACATTCAAACAAAGCTTTTTGAATCAAATGAAAGTCAAATGCATTCAACAAAGCTAATTGATTCAAATGAAAGTCAAACACTTTCAACAAAGAGTTTAGAATCAAATGAAAGTCAATTGCATTCCATAATGCTAATTGAGTCAAATGAAAGTCAAACACATTCAACAAAGCTAATTGAGTCAAAATAAAGTCAAACACATTCAAACAAAGCTTTTTGAATCAAATGAAAGTAAAATGCATTCAACAAAGCTAATTGAGTCTAATGAAAGTCAAACACTTTCAAGAAAGCTAATTGAGTCAAATGAAAGTCAAACACATTCAAACAAAGCTAATTGAGTCAAATGAAAGTCAAATGCATTCAACAAAGCTAATTGAGTCAAATGAATGTCAAACACTTTCAACAAAGCTTTTAGAATCAAATGAAATTCAAACACATTCTAACAAAGCTTTTTAAATCAAATGAAAATCAAATGAATTCAACAAAGCTAATTGAGTCAAATGAAAGTCAAACATTTTCAACAAAGCGTGTAGAATCAAATGAAAGTCAAATACATTGAATTAAAGCTTTCTGAATCAAATGAAAATCAATTGCATTCCACAATGCTAATTAAGTCAAATGAAAGTCAAACACATTCAACAAAGCTAATTGAGTCAAAAGAAAGTCAAATACATTCAAACAAAGCTTTTTGAATCAAATGAAAGTCAAATGCATTCAACAAAGCCAATTGAGTCAAATAAAAGTCAAACACATTCAAATAAAGCTTCTTGATTCAAATGAAAGTCAAATGCATTCAACAAAGCTAATTGAGTCAAATGAAAGTCAAACACTTTCAACAAAGCGTTTAGAATCAAATGAAAGTCAAATACATTCAATCAAAGCTTTCTGAATCAAATGAAAGTCAATTGCATTCCACAATGCTAATTAAGTCAAATGAAAGTCAAACACATTCAACAAAGCTAATTGAGTCAAAAGAAAGTCAAACACATTCAAACAAAGCTTTTTGAATCAAATGAAAGTCAAATGCATTCAACAAAGCCAATTGAGTCAATTGAAAGTCAAACACTTTCAACAAAGCTAATTGAGTCAAATGAAAGTCAAACACTTTCAACAAAGCTAATTGAGTCAAATGCAAGTCAAACACTTTCAACAAAGCTAATTGAGTCAAATGAAAGTCGGACATTCAAACAAAGCTTTTTGATTCAAAATGAAAGTCAAATGCATTCAACAAAGCTAATTGAGTCAAATGAAAGTCAAACAATTTCAACAAAGCTTTTAGAATCAAATGAAAGTCAAATACATTCAAACAAAGCTTTTAGAATCTAACGAAAATGAAATGAATTCAACAAAGCTAATTGAGTCAAATGAAAGTCAAACACTTTCATCAAAGCTTTTAGAATCAAATGAAAGTAAAACACATTCAAACAAAGCTTTTTGAATCAAATCAAAGTCAATTGCATTCCACAATGCTAATTGAGTCTAATGAAAGTCAAACACATTCAACGAAGCTAATTGAGTCAAATGAAAGTCAAACACATTTAAACAAAGCTTTTTGAATCAAATGAAAGTCAAATGCATTCAACAAAGCCAATTGAGTCAAATGAAAGTCAAACACATTCAAATAAAACTTTTTGATTAAAATGAAAGTCAAATGCATTCAACAAAGCTAATTGTGTCAAATGAACGTCAAACACTTTCAACAAAGCTTTTAGAATCAAATGAAAGTCAAACACATTCAAACAAAGCTTTTTGAATCAAATGAAAGTCAAATGCATTCAACAAAGCTAATTGAATCAAATGAAAGTCAAACACTTTCAACAAAGCGTTTTGAATCAAATGAAAGTCAAATACATTCAATCAAAGCTTTTTGAATCAAATGAAAGTCAATTGCATTCCTCAATGCTAATTGAGTCAAATACAAGTCAAACACTTTCAACAAAGCTTTTAGAATCAAATGAAAGTCAAATACATTCAAACAAAGCTTTTTGAATCAAACGAAAATCAAATGAATTCAACAAAGCTAATTGAGTCAAATGAAAGTCAAACACTTTCATCAAAGCTTTTAGAATAAAATGAAAGTCAATAAATTCAATCAAAGCTTTTTGAATCAAATCGAAGTCAATTGCATTCCACAATGCTAATTGAGTCAAATGAAAGTCAAACACATTTAACGAAGCTAATTGAATCAAATGAAAGTCAAACACATTCAAACAAAGCTTTTTGAATCAAATGAAAGTCAAATGCATTCAACAAAGGCAATTGAGTCAAATGAAAGTCAAATACATTCAAATAAAGCTTCTTGATTAAAACGAAGGTCAAATGCATTCAACCAAGCTAATTGTGTCAAATGAAAGTCAAACACTTTCAACAAAGCTTTTAGAATCAAATGAAAGTCAAATGCATTCAACAAAGCTAATTGAGTCAAATGAAAGTCAAACACATTCAACAAAGCGTTTTGAATCAAATGAAAGTCAAATACATTCAATCAAAGCTTTTTGAATCAAATGAAAGTCAATTGCATTCCACAATGCTAATTGAGTTAAATGAAAGTCAAACACATTCAACAAAGCTAATTGACTCAAAAGAAAGTCAAACACAATCAAACAAAGCTTTTTGAATCAAATGAAAGTAAAATGCATTCAACAAAGCTAATTGAGTCAAATGAAAGTCAAACACTTTCAACAAAGCTAATTGAGTCAAATGAAAGTCAAACACATTCAAACAAAGCTTTTTGATTCAAATGAAAGTCAAATGCATTCAACAAAGCTAATTGAGTCAAATGAAAGTCAAACACTTTCAACAAAGCTTTTAGAATCAAATGAAAGTCAAACACATTCAAACAAAGCTTTTAGAATCAAATGAAAGTAAAACACATTCAAACAAAGCTTTTTGAATCAAATCAAAGTCAATTGCATTCCACAATGCTAATGGAGTCAAATGAAAGTCAAACACATTCAACGAAGCTAATTGAGTCAAATGAAAGTCAAACACATTCAAACAAAGCTTTTTGAATCAAATGAAAGTCAAATGCATTCAACAAAGCCAATTGAGTCAAATGAAAGTCAAACACATTCAAATAAAGCTTCTTGATTAAAAAGAATGTCAAATGCATTCAACAAAGCTAATTGTGTCAAATGAAAGTCAAACACTTTCAACAAAGCTTTTAGAATCAAATGAAAGTCAAACACATTCAAACAAAGCTAATTGAGTCAAATGAAAGTCAAACACATTCAACAAAGCGTTTTGAATCAAATGAAAGTCAAATACATTCAATCAAAGCTTTTTGAATCAAATTAAAGTCAATTGCATTCCACAATGCGAATTGAGTCAAATGAAAGTCAAACACATTCAACAAAGCTAATTGAGTCAAAAGAAAGTCAAACACATTCAAACAAAGCTTTTTGAATCAAATGAAAGTCAAACACATTCAAACAAAGCTTTTTGAATCAAATGAAAATCAAATGAATTCAACAAAGCTAATTGAGTCAAATGAAAGTCAAACACTTTCATCAAAGCTTTTAGAATCAATTGAAAGTCAAATACATTCAAACAAAGCTTTTTGAATCAAATGAAAGTCAATTGCATTCCACAATGCTAATTGAGTCAAATGAAAGTCAAACACATTCAACGAAGCTAATTGAGTCAAATGAAAGTCAAACACATTCAAACAAAGCTTTTTGAATCAAATGAAAGTTAAATGCATTCAACAAAGCCAATAGAGTCAAATGAAAGTCAAACACATTCAAATAAAGCTTTTTGATTAAAATGAAAGTCAAATGCATTCAACAAAGCTAATTGAGTCAAATGAAAGTCAAACACATTCAAACAAAGCTTTTTGAATCAAATGAAAGTCAAATGCATTCAACAAAGCTAATTGATTCAAATGAAAGTCAAACACTTTCAACAAAGAGTTTAGAATCAAATGAAAGTCAATTGCATTCCATAATGCTAATTGAGTCAAATGAAAGTCAAACACATTCAACAAAGCTAATTGAGTCAAAATAAAGTCAAACACATTCAAACAAAGCTTTTTGAATCAAATGAAAGTAAAATGCATTCAACAAAGCTAATTGAGTCTAATGAAAGTCAAACACTATCAAGAAAGCTAATTGAGTCAAATGAAAGTCAAACACATTCAAACAAAGCTAATTGAGTCAAATGAAAGTCAAATGCATTCAACAAAGCTAATTGAGTCAAATGAATGTCAAACACTTTCAACAAAGCTTTTAGAATCAAATGAAATTCAAACACATTCTAACAAAGCTTTTTAAATCAAATGAAAATCAAATGAATTCAACAAAGCTAATTGAGTCAAATGAAAGTCAAACATTTTCAACAAAGCGTGTAGAATCAAATGAAAGTCAAATACATTGAATCAAAGCTTTCTGAATCAAATGAAAATCAATTGCATTCCACAATGCTAATTAAGTCAAATGAAAGTCAAACACATTCAACAAAGCTAATTGAGTCAAAAGAAAGTCAAATACATTCAAACAAAGCTTTTTGAATCAAATGAAAGTCAAATGCATTCAACAAAGCCAATTGAGTCAAATAAAAGTCAAACACATTCAAATAAAGCTTCTTGATTCAAATGAAAGTCAAATGCATTCAACAAAGCTAATTGAGTCAAATGAAAGTCAAACACTTTCAACAAAGCGTTTAGAATCAAATGAAAGTCAAATACATTCAATCAAAGCTTTCTGAATCAAATGAAAGTCAATTGCATTCCATAATGCTAATTAAGTCAAATGAAAGTCAAACACATTCAACAAAGCTAATTGAGTCAAAAGAAAGTCAAACACATTCAAACAAAGCTTTTTGAATCAAATGAAAGTCAAATGCATTCAACAAAGCCAATTGAGTCAAATGAAAGTCAAACACTTTCAACAAAGCTAATTGAGTCAAATGAAAGTCAAACACTTTCAACAAAGCTAATTGAGTCAAATGCAAGTCAAACACTTTCAACAAAGCTAATTGAGTCAAATGAAAGTCGGACATTCAAACAAAGCTTTTTGATTCAAAATGAAAGTCAAATGCATTCAACAAAGCTAATTGAGTCAAATGAAAGTCAAACAATTTCAACAAAGCTTTTAGAATCAAATGAAAGTCAAATACATTCAAACAAAGCTTTTAGTATCTAACGAAAATGAAATGAATTCAACAAAGCTAATTGAGTCAAATGAAAGTCAAACACTTTCATCAAAGCTTTTAGAATCAAATGAAAGTAAAACACATTCAAACAAAGCTTTTTGAATCAAATCAAAGTCAATTGCATTCCACAATGCTAATTGAGTCTAATGAAAATCAAACACATTCAACGAAGCTAATTGAGTCAAATGAAAGTCAAATGCATTCAACAAAGCTAATTGTGTCAAATGAACGTCAAACACTTTCAACAAAGCTTTTAGAATCAAATGAAAGTCAAACACATTCAAACAAAGCTTTTTGAATCAAATGAAAGTCAAATGCATTCAACAAAGCTAATTGAATCAAATGAAAGTCAAACACTTTCAACAAAGCGTTTTGAATCAAATGAAAGTCAAATACATTCAATCAAAGCTTTTTGAATCAAATGAAAGTCAATTGCATTCCTCAATGCTAATTGAGTCAAATACAAGTCAAACACTTTCAACAAAGCTTTTAGAATCAAATGAAAGTCAAATACATTCAAACAAAGCTTTTTGAATCAAACGAAAATCAAATGAATTCAACAAAGCTAATTGAGTCAAATGAAAGTCAAACACTTTCATCAAAGATTTTAGAATAAAATGAAAGTCAATAAATTCAATCAAAGCTTTTTGAATCAAATCGAAGTCAATTGCATTCCACAATGCTAATTGAGTCAAATGAAAGTCAAACACATTTAACGAAGCTAATTGAATCAAATGAAAGTCAAACACATTCAAACAAAGCTTTTTGAATCAAATGAAAGTCAAATGCATTCAACAAAGGCAATTGAGTCAAATGAAAGTCAAATACATTCAAATAAAGCTTCTTGATTAAAATGAAGGTCAAATGCATTCAACCAAGCTAATTGTGTCAAATGAAAGTCAAACACTTTCAACAAAGCTTTTAGAATCAAATGAAAGTCAAATGCATTCAACAAAGCTAATTGAGTCAAATGAAAGTCAAACACATTCAACAAAGCGTTTTGAATCAAATGAAAGTCAAATACATTCAATCAAAGCTTTTTGAATCAAATGAAAGTCAATTGCATTCCACAATGCTAATTGAGTCAAATGAAAGTCAAACACATTCAACAAAGCTAATTGACTCAAAAGAAAGTCAAACACAATCAAACAAAGCTTTTTGAATCAAATGAAAGTAAAATGCATTCAACAAAGCTAATTGAGTCAAATGAAAGTCAAACACTTTCAAATGCATTCAAGTCTAGTGAGAGAAAGTTAGAGAGAGAAGCTCTGGTTTTGCAATTTGTGGTTTCCATGGTCGTTTGAGGTGAAGCTGGTTTTTCTCACTCATCTCTGCTCTCATGGCTAAGAAGAAGAAACAAGCTACTCCACTCCCTCGTTCCCCTGCTTTTGGATCTCTCACTCTTTCTGATCTGAATCTGAATGTGAACCCCGGTACTATTCCAGAGGTTGAAGATGAAACTGAGTTGGTTTCTCCGCCAGCTCATCTTGTTCATCCGTCAGGAGGTAAGATTTCTAGAGCTGATTTAAAGACCTTAGAGGATTCATTTGCTGCTGTTCAGGTGCAGGAAATCAATGGAACAGTACCTAGGGTTTCCCCGGTTACTGTTCCATTGGATAACTCAGTGCTTGGTAACTCAATTGCTTCTATTCCGGTTGTGTCGGGGGTTGAGGATCATCCTAAACCACCTGAGGTTGTGAAACAAGCACCTAATTCTGAGAAATGGGCAAACTTATTTCGAGGCAAACTGGCTGCTAAGGGCGCTGCTCTTTCCTTTGTGGCTCCTGTGCTTAAGGATGGGAAATCTGTTGCTCAGATCCAGGCTAGAGATCTTAAGGAAGGTAATTCTAAATGGTGCAATGCTATTATCTTTTATGTTGTTGGTTTTTACCCTACAATTGCTGCTATTCACAAATATATTGTTCAGACCTGGAGTAGTTTTGCTAAACCTGAGATTTTTTGGCATGATGATGGTTATTTTATAATTAATTTGACTTCATCTGCTGAGAAGGATATTGTTTTGAGCTCTGGCCCTCATATGTTCAATAATAAACCTGCTATTGTTAAACCTTGGAGTGACAAGTTTAATTTTCAAGCTGAAATCCTCAGAACTGTTCCTTTATGGGTGAGATTACCAAATTTGCCTCTAAATTGCTGGAGTCCTGATACTTTAAGCAGAATTGGTAGCACAATTGGGGTGCCTCTGTTTGCTGATGAATGTACAACTAGACAACTGAGAGTATCCTTTGCTAGAATGCTCATTGAAGTTGATATAACTAGGCCCCTACCCACTACTGTTACTGTTGAGAGTCCTATGGGAGAAGTGCTTGAGCTAAAAGTGATATTTTAGTGGGCTCCCCCTTTTTGTAAGAAGTGTGATAGGGTTGGACATGACTGTAATGCTATTAAACCAAAGGCTAAGCCTAAGACTCAGCAAGATCCTCAGCCAGTCAAAGCTCAACCAAAGAAAGTGTGGGTTCAGAGACAACCTGTTGTAGTTCCTGAAGCTGCTGGTGCTGAACAGGATCAGGGAAAGAGTTCTGATCTTCAACCTGTGGTTACTCCTGCTCATACCTCCTTTGCTACTTATTCTGATGCTGATTGGAGGGTGGTAAGCAAAAGGGCTAGGTCTCATACTGTTGATGCTAATCAGAATATCCCAACAACTAATAATGCTTAGTCTGCACTCCTAGAAGATGAAATTATTGGAGTGAATCCTATTGGGGGTGATGGAAATCCCTCTCTGGTTAAATGATTGTGGTTTCATGGAATATCAGGGGACTTAATGACCCTGATAAGGTAGCTGTTGTTAAGCAGCTTCTAAAGAATCATAATGTGGATGTCATTGCTATTCTAGAAACTAAAGTCAAAATTCATAATCAAAATTCTATTCAGAAGAAATTTGGTAGATTCTGGTCATGGCACTGTAACTATAATCATTCTGTGAAGGGAAGAATTTGGGTTGGTTGGAAAGCTGATAAGGTTAATGTTGATATTCTTGCTGATCATGAGCAATTTGTTCATGTTCAGATTAGTTCTAAAGATTTGCATCATATTCTCCTGTGTACTTTTGTGTATGGGCTGCACTCTGTTCATGATAGGAAACCTTTGTGGCTTGGTTTGCAGTCTTTTGGGATGTCTCATGTTCCCTGGATTTGTATGGGAGATTTTAATTCTGTCCTTTGTTCTGAAGACAGATACAATGGCAATCCTGTGACTGATGCTGAAGTGAAGGACTTTAAGGACTGTATGGACTCAATGGACTTCACTGAGATTAAGAGTAAAGGCTCCTTTTATTCTTGGTCTAATAAGGGTGAAGGTGCTAGTAGAACTGCTACTAGAATTGATAGGGGAATTGTTAATGAAGCTTGGATCAATGATTATGGTCAAACTGAAATCATTTATCTCCCTCCTTCCCTCTCTGATCATTGTCCTCTCTTGGTTGATATTTTTACTGCTGAACCAGGGAAGGGTAGACCTTTCAGATTTCTTAATTGCCTTGCTGATCATAAAGATTTTCAGAAGACAGTTAGGGATTCCTGGGACTCTTGTGGGCAACTTGATTCCCCAATGCTATCTGTCTGGAATAAATTAAAGGCTGTCAAGTTAGGTTTGAAGGCTTTGAATATCAGACATTTTGCTAATGTCACTGAAAACTTGGAACAAGCTTATAGGGATCTTAGTGATATTCAAAATCAGTTGGCTGGAGATTGGACTAATACTCAGTTTCAGGCTCTTGAGAAAACTGCTATTGACAAGGTGAAGCATTGGATTCATATCCAAAGTAGTATTTACAGGCAAAAATCCAGAATTGATTGGATCAAGCTTGGAGATGCTGGCTCTCATTTCTTTTTCTCTGTGATGAAGCAGAGGCAGAACAAGAACAGAATTGACTCTATTTATAATAGTCAAGGGGTTCTGCTTAGGGATCCTGGTCTCATTGCTGCTGAAATCCTAGACTTTTATAAGACTCTACTAGGTTCTGCTTCTTCCTCTCTCCCTGGAGTTGATTTAGCTGTAATGAGAATTGGCCCTCAGGTTGATCAAAGTGCTAAGGATCTTCTTCTAGCTGATGTTACTTTCAGTGAAATTGATCTTGCTCTAAAGGGTATTGGTAATGATAAAGCTCCTGGAATTGATGGTTTCAATGCTGTATTATTCAAGCAATCTTGGGATATTGTTAAAACTGATGTGTATGCTGCTGTTCTGGGGTTCTTTTCTAATGGTAAGATGGCTAGGCAATGGAATTGTACTACCATTACTCTTGTCCCTAAAGTTGCTAACCCCTCTTATGCAAAGGATTACAGACCTATTGCTTGTTGTACTTTGGTTTATAAGATTATATCTAAAATTATTACAGCTAGGCTCTCAAAGGTTATTGGTGGTGTTGTTAATGATGCTCAGGCTGGCTTTATTCCTGGTAAGCATATTGGTGATCATATTCTTCTTGCTACTGAGCTTATCAAAGGTTATTCTCATAAATTCATTACCCCTAGATGCTTACTTAAGATTGATCTCAGGAAAGCCTATGATTCTGTTGAGTGGAAATTTTTGGAAGTTATTCTTGCTGAATTAGGATTCCCTAACAGATTTATTTCTTGGATTATGGGATGTGTTACAACTGTCTCCTTTTCAATCTTGATTAATGGGTATCCTTCTCTCCCATTTTCTGCTAAAAAGGGTCTGAGACAAGGTGATCCTATGTCCCCTTTTCTCTTTGCTATTTGTATGGAATATCTGTCAAGGTGCTTAAAAGTGATGACTCTGAATCCTGATTTTAATTTTCATCCAAGATGTGCAAAATTGGAGATTACTCATATGATGTTTGCAGATGATTTGCTTCTCTTCTCTAGAGCTGATCTTGTCTCTATTCAGTTGATCTTTCAAGCTTTTCAGAAGTTCTCTGGTGCTTCTGGCTTGGCTGCTAATCTGGATAAGAGTGATGTTTATTTTGAGGGGATAAGTGAGCAGGATCAAGTTGATCTTCAGTCTGTTCTGGGGGTTGCTAGGGGTTCTTTGCCTTTTAGATATCTGGGAGTGCCTCTTTCTTCTAAAAAGCTTACTATTGCTCAATGTAAGCCTTTAGTTGAGAGGGTTACTGCTAGGATTGAAGGGTGGGCAGCCAGGCACCTCTCTTATGCAGGAAGACTTCAGCTGATAAAAAGTGTGCTTTTTGGTATACAAGCTTATTGGTCTCAGATTTTTATTTTACCAAAAAAGATTTTGAGAGAAATGGAATCAAGATTTAGATGTTTTCTTTGGACTGGGAAGTCTAATCCTAGTAAGAAAGCTCTGGTCTCTTGGAAATTTTTATGCTTACTGATGAGTGACATTTATGTCGCTCCTAGGATAGTGTTTATGCCTTGTTTTAGCTTGTCTTAGGGTGTTTTGTAGTTGTTTTGTTCAAATAATGCGTGCATGCATGTCTCGATGTGTTTTTAATGAAATCGCGTATATTCCTTAATGCTTGCTTTCATTGCGTGTTTGCACCGTTCCCTTTACCTTATTGCTTCCCTTGGTGTTTGTGCTTAGGTATTTAAAGTCTTGGATTGCAAAGAAGAAGCCAAGGAAGCATGAGAGAAGAATCGAAGAAAGGCCAGAGTGTGCGGGCGCGCAGCCCTGTGAGAACCCGCGCAAAACTGGCAAAATAGCAGAAGCAAGGCAGAAAGTTTTGCGCGGCCTGTGCGCGACATGTGCGCGGGCGCACACCGACACTGCGCGGGCGCACACACCAAAGCACAAGCCGCGCAACCCTCAAATGCGCGGGCGCACAGATGCCTTGCGCGGGCGCGCAGCTGCCTTGCGCGGGCGCGCAGCGTGTCCTGTTCAGCGTTTTTGCGCGATTCTTTATATATTGCGGGGCTTGTTTTGCACAAGAGGGGACGTCTTCATTCTTTTAGATCTTTCTCCCTAGTTTTAGGAGAGCTTCTCTCTCTAGGTTTAGTTTAGGAATAGTGTAGTTTAGAGAGAGAAAGTGAGGGGCTTCACCATTGTTGATTGTAGCTTGGATCTTGAAGAAGAAGATTGATCATCTTGTTTGTAGACTTCCATCTTCAATCAATGAGAATCTCTAACTCTCTCTCCTCTATTTTTATTTGCTTTCTTTTGATTATTGTTTTTGTTGTTGGTATTGCTTATTAATCATGTTGATTCTTGATTATTTGTTGATTAATCTAGTTGTTATCATGATTAGTGAGTAATTCCCCCATTAAGGGGATGGTGGTGGTGTAGTTGAATCTTGAGCATGTTCTAGGGTTTAGAATTGATTTATTTGTGATTAAAGTCTTTATATGCTTGATATTCTTTAATCTACTTGCAAAATGCATGTTGTTAGTTGATTAAAGGTGAATCTTTGCTAACAAGGAACGGAAGTTGACTTAGTTAAGGTTCATTGTTATCGATTGTTATTTAATAGTACCTCCTAGTATATGGTTCTAATGTGGAAACATAGAGGCTATGTTAGGAGAAGCCAATTGACCCCGGAAGGCGGCTAGATTGGACCCTTTATTTCGATATTTGAGCATGTTTAGTTCATAATTAATTCAACTTCTATGCTTTTGTTTATGTTCAAGTGAATGTTATACCTAAACCATTTCCCTTAATGTTTTATTTCTTGTTTTAGCATTTTTAGACTTTAGTTTATTTATCTCCTATTCCGGACTAGCTTAATTGTCGATAACATTTGGTGGTGTTTAACCGTTCTCTGTGGTTCGACCCCTATGCTTGCCTTATACTCGTATTAGGTTTGTTTAGGTTGTATAAATTGTATTTGATCTAGGTGTAGTCGTTTGACGACGCGATTATTCCCTTGTCAAATTGGCGCCGTTGCCGGGGAACGGCTTCCATTACCGTTGTGTTATCTTGTTGAGACTAGTCCATTGTATATATTTTGCCTTTGATTTATTTTTGTTCTCTTTGTTTTGTTTTTGTTGTTGAAAAATGGCTTGTATTTCTATTCCTCAATTTGATAATGAACCGTTTTGGGTGTATTTTAATAGACTTGAGGATTTCTTGGATGGTGTTAAGGGTTTTACCAAGGGTGATTATTGTGAAATCATTAATTTGGGATTAAATGAGCATTTTAGAGGAGTGGTTGATAATATGCTAAATGGTGATCTTGAAACTATGTCTTCGGATGAAGCTTGGGATTTCTATTCATGGTTAGCTAGGGATAATTATGATTGGGAGAGGGCCAATCATGAGACTTATGTTCGGGATTCTCATGCTTTTAATGTTGATGCTAATTGTCATGATTTGTCTAATATGAATTCCCATGATGTGCTTGATGCTCCCCATAGTGACCATGTAATGCATGATTTTAACTCCCCTCCCTCTATAGCTCAATGTAATGAGGTACATTCTAATGATGATGAAGTGCATGTTCTTTCTCATATTGCATCAAATTTTTGCATGAATTCTAAAGGTGTGCCCCATAGTTCCCTAGATGATTCCAATGAGCAAGCTTTTGATTCGTCTATCCACGATGATTTGGACTCATTTGAGATTATGGCCCAAATATTTCTTGCATTTCAAACGAAAGCCCATAACCTTTTGAGTGAGTTCATTGATAATGCTTCATTAGAAAGAGATGAGTTTGAGAGGAATTTGCCCCCGTTCACTCTTGGATTTGAGATGGTAGGACTTGAGAAATGTATGGGAGATGTTGTTCAAGATGATGAAGAGGAGGTTGAGGTTGAATCATTTGGAGTTTTTGAGCTTGAGGGAGATGTAGATCGTGAGGGTTCTTCATTTGAGGATTCCATGATTGATTTCCATGCCCTCATTAGTGATGTGAGACCTTGTGGTGAGGGAGTAGCTATCCCTTTTCCCCTTTCTCATACACCTTTCTCTCAAAGGTTTAACCATATCCCCTACTATCCTATGTTCCTCCCTTCTTTTCTCAAAGAACCGCTTAGGAATCCTCCTCCTATCCATGCTTTCGAAGCCCCCAACTCTTTTATTGTTGATGAGGAAAAGAGTTATAATGCCAATCAAAAAGATTTTTGTGAGGATAGTTTGCCTCCCTATCTTTCTTTTTCTTCTTATTTTGTTGATTTTTCTTTTGATTCTTTTACTTTTTCTTTTCCCCCTTCTCTCAAACATAAAGTCTCCTTGTACTTTATGTTTGCTTGTCATATGAGCATCGCGTATGCTCTATTTCTTGATATGTTTGCCGGTGCATATGACAAGCTTTTGCGTTCTTTGTCGGGATATTTACTAGATTGGTCTCGCTTGGACGTTAAACAAGCCTTTGCGGGAAGTAACCCGTGTTTTATTGCTTTCATTTTCTTTTGTTTTTAGCTTAGATTTTCTCTCATGGACGTGTTTGTGTTCCTTGCTAGGTACACAATTTGATATACTCTTGCGCATTGGTGATGATCAAGAATCAAGGAAATGTGCCTCAACTTACCTATCATGTGGAATTCAAGCCTTATTTGTAGAGATTGTGGCTCATATGAGGTTATTTCGGGTTTTTTGTGTGATTTTGCATTTATCCCATATCCGGTAATATCCTTCTTTTCCCTCTCTCTCTTACTTATTGTGACTTGAAGATCATGTGTTGGTAATGTTGGATTAATTTGTCCTTGTTTTCCCCTCCTTGGTTTCATTGTTTATGATTTGAGAGCTTGGTTTCATTCAAGCTTGGGGGAGGGTATTCTATCATGTTTGGTGGGATGTTGATTCATGTATGCCATTCACGTGAGTATATGCATTTCCATGTTTTTCATGCTTTTGGAAAATCCAAAAATATTTTTGTTTACTTCAAGGCAAGTTTAGCAAATTGTGTTTTGTTTGTTCTTATTTTGGACATTATATCTTTTGGATTTGTTTACTCTTGAATGCCTTTCTTCCTAAGTGGTTAATGTGTGCACGGTTTGAGAGTGTCATTGGTTGACTCTAGGATATTACATGCTAAGGTAGCCGGGTTAAGAACTTTTAGGGCGCCATGAAGCCTTAGTTCACGGGTATGTGGTAAGATGGTGTTGCTCTCTATAGTGGATTTGGCACCCTTAGTTGGTATTTACTTAGTTATAATCCCGTGTGAGGTAACATTGTTCTAGCCTTCATCACTTTGTTGTGTGGCACATTTGGATCCTTAGCTATGCATGTCTTGATCCTTGTTTTGACTTATAGCTCCCAAGATCGTGACCGAAGCACTCTAGGGGAGGAAAAGGGCACTTCTTTCTCATTTTTCTTTATCTTCTTTTTATTTTGTTACAAATTTGATTTTCTACTTTGCATAAACCTACTTGCTAACCAATTTGAGCCTTATGTTTCCCGCTCTTGTTTAAACCACATTACAAACCTAATGGCCTATGTTTACCAACCTTTTAGTTAGTGAAGCATTGGCATGTGAGGTTTGAGTTTTGAGTTGTTGATCATAGACAAGATGCACTTTGAGATTTGGTTAGAGTTGAGCTTGTAAAGAAATATGCAAATTTATGAAAATCAAATGAAGTTTCAAGAAAAAGCCGTCCATGATTTAAAAAAAAAGGCAAGGACAATGAATAAAGTTTTAAAAAGTGAAAAAAAAAAAACAAAAACAAAAACACCAAAAATATTTTAGATGGTTTCATTTCCTTCCTTAGTTTAAGCATTGAGGACAATGCTTTGTTCAAGCTTGGGGGGAATATTGTGTTTGTGTTGAATAAGCTTTGGGGAATGGCATTAGTGGTATTTTTGCTTGATATTTAGTGAATTCTTGAGTTATTTTTGAGTGTCGGCCGCACTTTTTGCTTCACTTAGGAAATTTCACCAAATTTCAAATTTTTACCCCACCTTAACCCTTAGCCTTACGTTACAACCAATAAAAAGACCCTTAGACTCTAGTGGGTTAGGTCAAAAGAACGGTGGAGGGAGATAGACTTCAAACCTATGGAAAGAGTATGCATAGTTGAGACGTCGGGATTACCTTCTCAAAGTTTTTCATTTCTTTATCTTTTTCCGGTTCCTTCGTGGAATCTTGAGAAGCTAGCTTAAGGGTTGATTTGAAGCTAGTGGAGAGAACGTGGCCCGATTGGTTGGGGCTAGGGTGGATTGAGTCCTAAGTAGTTCTCTATGCTTAGCATGTGTTATGTTTCAATCAACCATTGACATCTTGGAACGTGCATACATTTGTCCATTTAGAAAGGTTTGCATTCATTAGTACTTGTCCTTATCTCTTGTCCATATATGAGCTTGTGTTTTGTTTTTTCTCTTTATGTTTCTTTTCCTTTTCCTTTTGTTGCCTTGCCTTGGTTTTTCTCAAGAGTTGTGGGTTAAGCTCTTAGGAAACCCTCACGAGACCTCACTCGTCCTCATAGGCGACTTTGGGGTTTTAAGGGCTTGTTGTAGCTAAAAACAACCGTGATTCCTACGTTAGTGAGTTAGTGTACATTCTTTCTCCTTGTTTCTATTTTGTTTCTTTTGCTTCCAATAATTTTCCTCTTGTTCTCTTTTGCTCTAGCTTTGCTCGAGGACGAGCAAAGGTTTAGCTTGGGGGAATTTGATGAGTGACATTTATGTCGCTCCTAGGATAGTGTTTATGCCTTGTTTTAGCTTGTCTTAGGGTGTTTTGTAGTTGTTTTGTTCAAATAATGCGTGCATGCATGTCTCGATGTGTTTTTAATGAAATCGCGTATATTCCTTAATGCTTGCTTTCATTGCGTGTTTGCACCGTTCCCTTTACCTTATTGCTTCCCTTGGTGTTTGTGCTTAGGTATTTAAAGTCTTGGATTGCAAAGAAGAAGCCAAGGAAGCATGAGAGAAGAATCGAAGAAAGGCCAGAGTGTGCGGGCGCGCAGCCCTGTGAGAACCCGCGCAAAACTGGCAAAATAGCAGAAGCAAGGCAGAAAGTTTTGCGCGGCCTGTGCGCGACATGTGCGCGGGCGCACACCGACACTGCGCGGGCGCACACACCAAAGCACAAGCCGCGCAACCCTCAAATGCGCGGGCGCACAGATGCCTTGCGCGGGCGCGCAGCTGCCTTGCGCGGGCGCGCAGCTGCCTTGCGCGGGCGCGCAGCGTGTCCTGTTCAGCGTTTTTGCGCGATTCTTTATATATTGCGGGGCTTGTTTTGCACAAGAGGGGACGTCTTCATTCTTTTAGATCTTTCTCCCTAGTTTTAGGAGAGCTTCTCTCTCTAGGTTTAGTTTAGGAATAGTGTAGTTTAGAGAGAGAAAGTGAGGGGCTTCACCATTGTTGATTGTAGCTTGGATCTTGAAGAAGAAGATTGATCATCTTGTTTGTAGACTTCCATCTTCAATCAATGAGAATCTCTAACTCTCTCTCCTCTATTTTTATTTGCTTTCTTTTGATTATTGTTTTTGTTGTTGGTATTGCTTATTAATCATGTTGATTCTTGATTATTTGTTGATTAATCTAGTTGTTATCATGATTAGTGAGTAATTCCCCCATTAAGGGGATGGTGGTGGTGTAGTTGAATCTTGAGCATGTTCTAGGGTTTAGAATTGATTTATTTGTGATTAAAGTCTTTATATGCTTGATATTCTTTAATCTACTTGCAAAATGCATGTTGTTAGTTGATTAAAGGTGAATCTTTGCTAACAAGGAACGGAAGTTGACTTAGTTAAGGTTCATTGTTATCGATTGTTATTTAATAGTACCTCCTAGTATATGGTTCTAATGTGGAAACATAGAGGCTATGTTAGGAGAAGCCAATTGACCCCGGAAGGCGGCTAGATTGGACCCTTTATTTCGATATTTGAGCATGTTTAGTTCATAATTAATTCAACTTCTATGCTTTTGTTTATGTTCAAGTGAATGTTATACCTAAACCATTTCCCTTAATGTTTTATTTCTTGTTTTAGCATTTTTAGACTTTAGTTTATTTATCTCCTATTCCGGACTAGCTTAATTGTCGATAACATTTGGTGGTGTTTAACCGTTCTCTGTGGTTCGACCCCTATGCTTGCCTTATACTCGTATTAGGTTTGTTTAGGTTGTATAAATTGTATTTGATCTAGGTGTAGTCGTTTGACGACGCGATTATTCCCTTGTCACTTACCTAAGACTTGTGGAGGTTGGAACCTTACCTCTCTTGAAGATTGGAATAAAGCAGCAATCACCAAAGTCCTTTGGGATATTGCTCACAAATCAGATAACCTATGGGTAAAATGGGTTCACATTTATTACTTCAGTCACAAAGATTTTTGGGTGTCTCCTGTTCCTAAGAAATGTTCTTGGGTGTTAAGGAAGATCATGAACTGCAGAGCTTTGGTGGATAATGTTGGGGGTTGGTCTGGCATTACAGTTAATGGTAAAATGAGCATTAGACAGCTCTACACTCAGATTAGACCTCAAGTTGTGAAAGTGCCTTGGAAAAGGGTAATATGCAATAATAGAGCATCTCCTAAGAGTTTGTTTATTACTTGGCTGACTATGTGGAACAGGCTTGTTACTAAAGATAGGCTTGCTACCTGGAGTATAGTCTGTGACCCTTTGTGCTTTTTCTGCTCTGATGCTGCAGAAAATGTTTCTCATCTTTTCTTTGAATGTTCTTATTCTGCTAGTATTTGGAACAGGATTCTGCAACTTCTTGGATTTTCCAAAATTGGGCAGAAGTTTGACTCTGAAGTCCAGTGGGTGCTGCAGCAAGGTAGAAGAGCTACTGCTAAAGGAAGGTTGCTGCTTATGTGTTTTACAGAGACTATTCATTGCATCTGGGTACAGAGAAATACCTTGATGTTCACTGGAGATTACAAGCCTGCAAATACTGCTCTTAAGGATATTATCTTTACTGTAGCTTGTAGGTGTATTGATTCTGATAGAAAATATTTGTATTGCTAATACTCTGGCAGCTGTTTGTTTTGTAAACTGTTTTAGGTTTTGTGTCTGTTCCTGGTTTTCAGAGCCCTTCCTAGAAGGTAGCTGGAAATCTGAGTTCAGGTTGTTCTAGGCTCTTTTTAGAACCCTTCCTAGAAGGTGGCTAGGTTGAACCTAGAACTGGTTTGGTGTGGGGTTTGCCTGTTTTCAGGTCTTGTGGTGTTCTGGTGGTAGTTATAACTTAGCTCCTGTAAGTTGTAACTTTCTCTCTTTGGTAATAAAATCTTTATTTACCAAAAAAAAAGTCAAACACTTTCAACAAAGCTAATTGAGTCAAATGAAAGTCAAACACATTCAAACAAAGCTTTTTGAATCAAATGAAAGTCAAATGCATTCAACAAAGCTAATTGAGTCAAATGAAAGTCAAACACTTTCAACAAAGCGTTTTGAATCAAATGAAAGTCAAATACATTCAATCAAAGCTTTTTGAATCAAATTAAAGTCAATTGCATTCCACAATGCGAATTGAGTCAAATGAAAGTCAAACACATTCAACAAAGCTAATTGACTCAAAAGAAAGTCAAACACATTCAAACAAAGCTTTTTGAATCAAATGAAAGTCAAACACATTCAAACAAAGCTTTTTGAATCAAATGAAAATCAAATGAATTCAACAAAGCTAATTGAGTCAAATGAAAGTCAAACACTTTCATCAAAGCTTTTAGAATCAATTGAAAGTCAAATACATTCAAACAAAGCTTTTTGAATCAAATGAAAGTCAATTGCATTCCACAATGCTAATTGAGTCAAATGAAAGTCAAACACATTCAACGAAGCTAATTGAGTCAAATGAAAGTCAAACACATTCAAACAAAGCTTTTTGAATCAAATGAAAGTTAAATGCATTCAACAAAGCCAATTGAGTCAAATGAAAGTCAAACACATTCAAATAAAGCTTCTTGATTAAAATGAAAGTCAAATGCATTCAACAAAGCTAATTGTGTCAAATGAACGTCAAACACATTCAACAAAGCTTTTAGAATCAAATGAAAGTCAAACACATTCAAACAAAGCTTTTTGAATCAAATGAAAGTCAAATGCATTCAACAAAGCTAATTGAATCAAATGAAAGTCAAACACATAATCAAACTTTCAATTCCTAGTGAGAGAAAGTTAGAGAGAGAAGCTCTGGATTTACAATCTGGTTTCCATGGTTGTTTGAGGTGAAGCTGGTTTTCTCACGCATCTCCGACCATCATGGCTAAGAAGAAGAAACAAGCTAATCCACTCCCTCGTTCCCCTGCTTTTGGATCTCTCACTCCCTCTGACCTCCGATTGCAGAATCTGAACCCTGATTCTATTCCAGAGGTTGAAGATGAAACTGAGTTGGTTTCTCCGCCAGCTCGTCTTGTTCATCCGTCAGGAGGTAAGGTTACTAGAGCTGAGTTGAAGATTGTAGAGGATTCATTTGCTGCTGTTCAGGTGCAGGAAATCAATGGAACAGTACCTAGGGTTTCCCCGGTTACTGTTCCATTGGATAAATCTCTGAGTAGTAACTCAATTGCTCCAATTCCGGTTGGGTCGGGGGCTGAGGATTGTCCTGAACCACCTGAAGTAGAGAAACAAGCGCCTAATCCTGAGAAATGGGCAAACCTATTTCGGGGCAAACTGGCTTCTAAGGGTGCTGCTCTTTCCTTTGTTGCTCCTATGCTTAAGGATGGGAAATCTGTTGCTCAAATCCAGGCTAGAGATCTTCAGGAAGGTAATTCTAAGTGGTGCAATGCTATTATCTTTTATGTTGTTGGATTTTACCCTACAATTGCTGCTGTTCATAAATATATTGCTCAGACCTGGAGTAGTTTTGCTAAACCTGAGATTTTTTGGCATGATGATGGCTATTTTATAATTAATTTGACTTCATCTGCTGAGAAGGATGTTGTGTTAAGCTCTGGCCCTCATATGTTCAATAACAAACCTGCTATTGTTAAACCTTGGAGTGATAAGTTTAATTTTCAAGCTGAAATCCTCAGAACTGTTCCTCTGTGGGTAAGGTTACCAAACTTGCCTTTAAACTGCTGGAGTCCTGATACTTTAAGCAGAATTGGTAGCTTAATTGGGGTGCCTTTGTTTGCTGATGAATGTACAACTAGACAACTGAGAGTATCCTTTGCTAGAATGCTCATTGAAGTTGATATAACTAGGCCCCTACCCACTACTGTTACTGTTGAGAGTCCTATGGGAGAAGTGCTTGAGCTAAAAGTGATATTTGAGTGGGCTCCCCCTTTTTGTAAGAAGTGTGATAGGGTTGGACATGACTGTAATGCTATTAAACCAAAGGCTAAGCCTAAGATTCAGCAAGATCCTCAGCAAGTCAAAGCTCAACCAAAGAAAGTGTGGGTTCAGAGACAACCTGTTGTAGCTCCTGCAGCTGCTGGTAATGAACAGGATCAGGATAAGAGTTCTGATCCCCAGCCTATGATTACTCCTGCTCATACCTCTCTTGCTACTTATTCTGATGCTGATTGGAGGGTGGTAAGCAAAAGGGTTAGATCTCATACTAGTGGTGTTAATCTGAATATCCCAAGAACTAATAATGCTTATTCTGCACTTCTAGAAGATGAAATTGTTGGAATAAATCCTATTGGGGGTGATGGTAATCCCTCTCTGGTTAAATGATTGTGGTTTCATGGAATATCAGAGGTCTTAATGACCCTGATAAGGTGCCTGCTATTAGGCAGCATCTAAAGAATCATAATGTGGATGTTATAGCTATCTTGGAAACTAAAGTTAAAATTCATAACCAAAATTCTATTCAGGAGAAATTTGGTAGATTTTGGTCTTGGCATTGTAACTATAATCATTCCATGAAAGGAAGAATTTGGGTTGGATGGAAAGCTGATAAGGTTAATGTTGATATTCTTGCTGATCATGAACAATTTTTTCATGTTCAGATTAGTTCTAAAGAGTTGCATCATACTCTGCTATGTACTTTTGTGTATGGGCTGCATTCTGTTCATGATAGGAAACCTTTGTGGCTTGGCTTGCAGTCTATTGGGATGTCTCATGTTCCATGGATTTGTATGGGTGATTTTAATTCTGTCCTCTCTTCGGAAGATAGATACAATGGCAATCCTGTGACTGATGCTAAAGTGAAGGACTTTAAGGACTGTATGGATTTAATGGAGTTCACTGAGATTAAGAGTAAAGGCTCTTTTTATTCTTGGTCTAATAAGGGTGAAGGTGTTAATAGAACTGCTTCTAGAATTGATAGGGGAATTGTTAATGAAGCTTGGATCAATGATTATGGTCAAACTGAAGTCATTTATCTCCCTCCTTCCCTCTCTGATCATTGTCCTCTCTTGGTTGATATTTTTATTGCTGAACCAGGGAAGGGTAGGCCTTTCAGGTTTCTTAACTGCATTGCTGATCATAAAGATTTTCAGAAGATTGTCAGAGACTCTTGGGATTCTTGTGGGCAACTTGACTCCCCAATGTTAACTGTCTGGAATAAATTAAAGGCTGTCAAACTTGGGTTGAAGTCTTTGAACATCAGACATTTTGCTAATGTCACTGGTTATTTGGAACAAGCTTATAGGGATCTTGATGATATCCAAATTCAGTTGGCTGGAGATTGGACTAATATTCAGTTTCAGGCTCTTGAGAAAACTGCTATTGATAATGTGAAGCATTGGATTCATGTCCAAAGTAGTATTTACAGGCAGAAATCTAGAATTGACTGGATTAAGCTTGGAGATGCTGGCTCTCATTTCTTTTTCTCTATGATGAAGCAGAGGCAGAATAAGAATAGAATTGACTCTATTTATAACAGTCAAGGGGTTCTGCTTAGGGATCCTGGTCTCATTACTGCTGAAATCCTTGACTTTTATAAAAATCTCCTAGGTTCTGCTGTCTCTTCTCTCCCTGGGGTTGATTTAGCTGTAATGAGAAGTGGCCCTCAGCTTGATCAAGGTGCTAAGGACCATCTGCTAGCTGATGTTTCTGTCAGTGAAATTGATCTTGCTCTTAAGAGTATTGGTAATGATAAAGCTCCTGGAATTGATGGTTTCAATGCTGTCTTTTTCAAGCATTCTTGGGACATTGTTAAAACTGATATTTATGCTGCTGTTTTGGGGTTCTTTTCTTATGGTAAGATGGCTAGGCAATGGAATTGTACTACCATTACTCTTGTCCCTAAAGTTGCCAATCCCTCTTATGCAAAGGAGTATAGACCTATTGCTTGCTGTACTTTGGTTTATAAGATCATATCTAAAATTATTACAGCCAGGCTTTCAAAGGTCATTGGTGATGTTATTAGTGATGCTCAGGCTGGCTTTATTCCTGGCAAACATATTGGTGATCATATTCTTCTTGCTACTGAGCTTATCAAAGGCTATTCTCATAAATTCATTACCCCTAGATGTTTACTTAAGATTGATCTTAGGAAAGCCTATGATTCTGTTGAGTGGAGTTTCTTGGAAGTTATCCTTGCTGAATTAGGGTTCCCTAACAGGTTTGTTTCTTGGATTATGGGTTGTGTTACAACTGTTTCTTATTCAATTCTGATTAATGGGTATCCTTCTCCCCCTTTTTCTGCTAAAAAAGGTCTGAGACAAGGTGATCCTATGTCCCCTTTTCTCTTTGCTATTTGTATGGAGTATTTGTCAAGATGCTTAAAAGTGATGACTTTGAATCCTGATTTTAATTTCCATCCAAGGTGTGCAAAATTGGAGATTACTCATCTGATGTTTGCAGATGAGTTGCTTCTTTTCTCCAGAGCTGATCTTGTCTCTATTCAGCTGATCTTTCAAGCTTTTCAGAAGTTCTCTAGTGCTTCTGGATTGGCTGCTAATCTGGATAAGAGTGATGTGTATTTTGGGGGGATAAGTGAGCAGGTTCAAGCTGATCTTCAGTCTGTTCTGGGGGTTGCTAGGGGCTCTTTACCTTTTAGATATCTGGGGGTGCCCCTTTCTTCTAAAAAGCTTACTATTGCTCAATGTAAGCCTTTAGTTGAGAGGGTTACTGCTAGGATTGAAGGGTGGGCAGCCAGGCACCTTTCTTATGCTGGTAGGCTTCAGCTGATAAAAAGTGTGCTCTTTGGTATTCAAGCTTATTGGTCTCAGATTTTTATTTTACCAAAAAAGATTTTGAGAGAAATGGAATCAAGGTTCAGATGTTTTCTTTGGACTGGGAAGTCTAATCCTAGTAAGAAAGCTCTGGTCTCTTGGAAATTTTTATGTTTACCTAAGACTTGTGGAGGTTGGAACCTTACCTCTCTTGAAGACTGGAATAAAGCAGCAATCACCAAAGTCCTTTGGGATATTGCTCACAAATCAGATAACCTATGGGTAAAATGGGTTCACATTTATTACTTCAGTCACAAAGATTTTTGGGTGTCTCCTGTTCCTAAGAAATGTTCTTGGGTGTTAAGGAAGATCATGAACTGCAGAGCTTTGGTGGATAATGTTGGGGGTTGGTCTGGCATTACAGTTAATGGTAAAATGAGCATTAGACAGCTCTACACTCAGATTAGACCTCAAGTTGTGAAAGTGCCTTGGAAAAGGGTAATATGCAATAATAGAGCATCTCCTAAGAGTGTGTTTGTCACTTGGCTGGCTTTGTGGAACAGGCTTGTTACTAAAGATAGACTTGCTTCTTGGAGTATAGCTTGTGATCCTCTGTGTTTTTTCTGCTCTAATGCTGCAGAAAGTGTTTCTCATTTGTTCTTTATTTGCTCTTATTCTGCCAGTATTTGGAACAGGATTCTGCAGCTCCTGGGTTTTCCCAGAATTGGGCAGAACTTTGATTCTGAAGTCCAATGGGTGATGCAGCAAAGTAGAAGAGCCAATGCTAAAGGAAGATTGCTGCTTATGTGTTTTGCTGAGACTATTCACTGCATCTGGATACAGAGAAATACCTTGATGTTCACTGGAGATTACAAGCCTGCAGATACTGCTATCAAGGATATTATCTTTACTGTTGCTTGTAGATGTATTGATTCTGATAGGAAATATTTGTACTGTTAGTGTTTGTTTGCTGTGTGTGTTGTTTTCTGTTCCTGTTTTTGTCTGTTCCTGGTTTTCAGAGCCCTTCCTAGAAGGTAGCTGGGAGCCTGAGTTCAGTCTATTCTAGGCTCTTTCTAGAACCCTTCCTAGAAGGTGGCTAGGATAAGCCTAGAACTGGTTTGTTTTGGGGTTAGCCTGTTTCAGGTTTTGTGGTGCTCTGGTGGTAGTTATAACTTAGCTCTTGTAAGTTGTAACTTTCTCTCTTTGGTAATAAAATTCCTATTTACCAAAAAAAAAAAAGTCAAACACATTCAAATAAAGCTTTTTGATTAAAATGAAAGTCAAATGCATTCAACAAAGCTAATTGAGTCAAATGAAAGTCAAACACTTTCAACAAAGCGTTTTGAATCAAATGAAAGTCAAATACATTCAATTAAAGCTTTTTGAATCAAATGAAAGTCAATTGCATTCCACAATGCTAATTGAGTCTAATAAAAGTCAAACACTTTCAACAAAGCTTTTAGAATCAAATGAATTCTAATACATTCAAACATAGCTTTTTGAATCAAACGAAAATCAAATAAATTCAACAAAGCTAATTGAGTCAAATGAAAGTCAAACACTTTCATCAACGCTTTTAGAATAAAATGAAAGTCAAATACATTCAATCAAAGCTTTTTGAATCAAATCGAAGTCAATTGCATTCCACAATGCTAATTGAGTCAAATGAAAGTCAAACACATTCAACGAAGCTAATTGAATCAAATGAAAGACAAACACATTCAAACAAAGCTTTTTGAATCACATGAAAGTCAAATGCATTCAACAAAGCCAATTGAGTCAAATGAAAGTCAAACACATTCAAATAAAGCTTCTTGATTAAAAAGAATGTCAAATGCATTCAACAAAGCTAATTGAGTCAAATGAAAGTCAAACACATTAAACAAAGCGTTTTGAATCAAATGAAAGTCAAATACAATTAATCAAAGCTTTCTGAATCAAATGAAACTCAATTGCATTCCACAATGCTAATTAAGTCAAATGAAAGTCAAACACATTCAACAAAGCTAATTGAGTCAAATGAAAGTCAAACACATTCAAATAAAGCTTCTTGATTAAAAAGAATGTCAAATGCATTCAACAAAGCTAATTGTGTCAAATGAAAGTCAAACACTTTCAACAAAGCTTTTAGAATCAAATGAAAGTCAAACACATTCAAACAAAGCTTTTTGAATCAAATGAAAGTCAAATGCATTCAACAAAGCTAATTGAGTCAAATGAAAGTCAAACACATTCAACAAAGCGTTTTGAATCAAATGAAAGTCAAATACATTCAATCAAAGCTTTTTGAATCAACTTAAAGTCAATTGCATTCCACAATGCTAATTGAGTCAAATGAAAGTCAAACACATTCAACAAAGCTAATTGAGTCAAAAGAAAGTCAAACACATTCAAACAAAGCTTTTTGAATCAAATGAAAATCAAATGAATTCAACAAAGCTAATTGAGTCAAATGAAAGTCAAACACTTTCATCAAAGCTTTTAGAATCAATTGAAAGTCAAATACATTCAAACAAAGCTTTTTGAATCAAACGAAAATCAAATGAATTCAACAAAGCTAATTGAGTCAAATGAAAGTCAAACACTTTCATCAAAGCTTTTAGAATAAAATGAAAGTCAATACATTCAATCAAAGCTTTTTGAATCAAATCGAAGTCAATTGCATTCCACAATGCTAATTGAGTCAAATGAAAGTCAAACACATTTAACGAAGCTAATTGAATCAAATGAAAGTCAAACACATTCAAACAAAGCTTTTTGAATCAAATGAAAGTCAAATGCATTCAACAAAGCCAATTGAGTCAAATGAAAGTCAAATACATTCAAATAAAGCTTCTTGATTAAAATGAAGGTCAAATGCATTCAACCAAGCTAATTGTGTCAAATGAAAGTCAAACACTTTCAACAAAGCTTTTAGAATCAAATGAAAGTCAAATGCATTCAACAAAGCTAATTGAGTCAAATGAAAGTCAAACACATTCAACAAAGCGTTTTGAATCAAATGAAAGTCAAATACATTCAATCAAAGCTTTTTGAATCAAATGAAAGTCAATTGCATTCCACAATGCTAATTGAGTTAAATGAAAGTCAAACACATTCAACAAAGCTAATTGACTCAAAAGAAAGTCAAACACAATCAAACAAAGCTTTTTGAATCAAATGAAAGTAAAATGCATTCAACAAAGCTAATTGAGTCAAATGAAAGTCAAACACTTTCAACAAAGCTAATTGAGTCAAATGAAAGTTTAACACATTCAAACAAAGCTTTTTGATTCAAATGAAAGTCAAATGCATTCAACAAAGCTAATTGAGTCAAATGAAAGTCAAACACTTTCAACAAAGCTTTTAGAATCAAATGAAAGTCAAACACATTCAAACAAAGCTTTTAGAATCAAATGAAAGTAAAACACATTCAAACAAAGCTTTTTGAATCAAATCAAAGTCAATTGCATTCCACAATGCTAATGGAGTCAAATGAAAGTCAAACACATTCAACGAAGCTAATTGAGTCAAATGAAAGTCAAACACATTCAAACAAAGCTTTTTGAATCAAATGAAAGTCAAATGCATTCAACAAAGCCAATTGAGTCAAATGAAAGTCAAACACATTCAAATAAAGCTTCTTGATTAAAAAGAATGTCAAATGCATTCAACAAAGCTAATTGTGTCAAATGAAAGTCAAACACTTTCAACAAAGCTTTTAGAATCAAATGAAAGTCAAACACATTCAAACAAAGCTAATTGAGTCAAATGAAAGTCAAACACATTCAACAAAGCGTTTTGAATCAAATGAAAGTCAAATACATTCAATCAAAGCTTTTTGAATCAAATTAAAGTCAATTGCATTCCACAATGCGAATTAAGTCAAATGAAAGTCAAACACATTCAACAAAGCTAATTGAGTCAAAAGAAAGTCAAACACATTCAAACAAAGCTTTTTGAATCAAATGAAAGTCAAACACATTCAAACAAAGCTTTTTGAATCAAATGAAAATCAAATGAATTCAACAAAGCTAATTGAGTCAAATGAAAGTCAAACACTTTCATCAAAGCTTTTAGAATCAATTGAAAGTCAAATACATTCAAACAAAGCTTTTTGAATCAAATGAAAGTCAATTGCATTCCACAATGCTAATTGAGTCAAATGAAAGTCAAACACATTCAACGAAGCTAATTGAGTCAAATGAAAGTCAAACACTTTCAACAAAGAGTTTAGAATCAAATGAAAGTCAATTGCATTCCATAATGCTAATTGAGTCAAATGAAAGTCAAACACATTCAACAAAGCTAATTGAGTCAAAATAAAGTCAAACACATTCAAACAAAGCTTTTTGAATCAAATGAAAGTAAAATGCATTCAACAAAGCTAATTGAGTCTAATGAAAGTCAAACACTTTCAAGAAAGCTAATTGAGTCAAATGAAAGTCAAACACATTCAAACAAAGCTAATTGAGTCAAATGAAAGTCAAATGCATTCAAAAAAGCTAATTGAGTCAAATGAATGTCAAACACTTTCAACAAAGCTTTTAGAATCAAATGAAATTCAAACACATTTTAACAAAGCTTTTTAAATCAAATGAAAATCAAATGAATTCAACAAAGCTAATTGAGTCAAATGAAAGTCAAACATTTTCAACAAAGCGTGTAGAATCAAATGAAAGTCAAATACATTCAATCAAAGCTTTCTAAATCAAATGAAAATCAATTGCATTCCACAATGCTAATTAAGTCAAATGAAAGTCAAACACATTCAACAAAGCTAATTGAGTCAAAAGAAAGTCAAATACATTCAAACAAAGCTTTTTGAATCAAATGAAAGTCAAATGCATTCAACAAAGCTAATTGAGTCAAATGAAAGTCAAACACATTCAAATAAAGCTTCTTGATTCAAATGAAAGTCAAATGCATTCAACAAAGCTAATTGAGTCAAATGAAAGTCAAACACTTTCAACAAAGCGTTTAGAATCAAATGAAAGTCAAATACATTCAATCAAAGCTTTCTGAATCAAATGAAAGTCAATTGTATTCCACAATGCTAATTAAGTCAAATGAAAGTCAAACACATTCAACAAAGCTAATTGAGTCAAAAGAAGTCAAACACATTCAAACAAAGCTTTTTGAATCAAATGAAAGTCAAATGCATTCAACAAAGCCAATTGAGTCAAATGAAAGTCAAACACTTTCAACAAAGCTAATTGAGTCAAATGAAAGTCAAACACTTTCAACAAAGCTAATTGAGTCAAATGCAAGTCAAACACTTTCAACAAAGCTAATTGAGTCAAATGAAAGTCGGACATTCAAACAAAGCTTTTTGATTCAAAATGAAAGTCAAATGCATTCAACAAAGCTAATTGAGTCAAATGAAAGTCAAACACATTCAAATAAAGCTTCTTGATTAAAAAGAATGTCAAATGCATTCAACAAAGCTAATTGAGTCAAATGAAAGTCAAACACATTAAACAAAGCGTTTTGAATCAAATGAAAGTCAAATACATTCAATCAAAGCTTTCTGAATCAAATGAAAGTCAATTGCATTCCACAATGCTAATTAAGTCAAATGAAAGTCAAACACATTCAACAAAGCTAATTGAGTCAAATGAAAGTCAAACACATTCAAATAAAGCTTCTTGATTAAAAAGAATGTCAAATGCATTCAACAAAGCTAATTGTGTCAAATGAAAGTCAAACACTTTCAACAAAGCTTTTAGAATCAAATGAAAGTCAAACACATTCAAACAAAGCTTTTTGAATCAAATGAAAGTCAAATGCATTCAACAAAGCTAATTGAGTCAAATGAAAGTCAAACACATTCAACAAAGCGTTTTGAATCAAATGAAAGTCAAATACATTCAATCAAAGCTTTTTAAATCAACTTAAAGTCAATTGCATTCCACAATGCGAATTGAGTCAAATGAAAGTCAAACACATTCAACAAAGCTAATTGAGTCAAAAGAAAGTCAAACACATTCAAACAAAGCTTTTTGAATCAAATGAAAATCAAATGAATTCAACAAAGCTAATTGAGTCAAATGAAAGTCAAACACTTTCATCAAAGCTTTTAGAATCAATTGAAAGTCAAATACATTCAAACAAAGCTTTTTGAATCAAACGAAAATCAAATGAATTCAACAAAGCTAATTGAGTCAAATGAAAGTCAAACACTTTCATCAAAGCTTTTAGAATAAAATGAAAGTCAATACATTCAATCAAAGCTTTTTGAATCAAATCGAAGTCAATTGCATTCCACAATGCTAATTGAGTCAAATGAAAGTCAAACACATTTAACGAAGCTAATTGAATCAAATGAAAGTCAAACACATTCAAACAAAGCTTTTTGAATCAAATGAAAGTCAAATGCATTCAACAAAGCCAATTGAGTCAAATGAAAGTCAAATACATTCAAATAAAGCTTCTTGATTAAAATGAAGGTCAAATGCATTCAACCAAGCTAAATGTGTCAAATGAAAGTCAAACACTTTCAACAAAGCTTTTAGAATCAAATGAAAGTCAAATGCATTCAACAAAGCTAATTGAGTCAAATGAAAGTCAAACACATTCAACAAAGCGTTTTGAATCAAATGAAAGTCAAATACATTCAATCAAAGCTTTTTGAATCAAATGAAAGTCAATTGCATTCCACAATGCTAATTGAGTTAAATGAAAGTCAAACACATTCAACAAAGCTAATTGACTCAAAAGAAAGTCAAACACAATCAAACAAAGCTTTTTGAATCAAATGAAAGTAAAATGCATTCAACAAAGCTAATTGAGTCAAATGAAAGTCAAACACTTTCAACAAAGCTAATTGAGTCAAATGAAAGTCAAACACATTCAAACAAAGCTTTTTGATTCAAATGAAAGTCAAATGCATTCAACAAAGCTAATTGAGTCAAATGAAAGTCAAACACTTTCAACAAAGCTTTTAGAATCAAATGAAAGTCAAACACATTCAAACAAAGCTTTTAGAATCAAATGAAAGTAAAACACATTCAAACAAAGCTTTTTGAATCAAATCAAAGTCAATTGCATTCCACAATGCTAATGGATTCAAATGAAAGTCAAACACATTCAACGAAGCTAATTGAGTCAAATGAAAGTCAAACACATTCAAACAAAGCTTTTTGAATCAAATGAAAGTCAAATGCATTCAACAAAGCCAATTGAGTCAAATGAAAGTCAAACACATTCAAATAAAGCTTCTTGATTAAAAAGAATGTCAAATGCATTCAACAAAGCTAATTGTGTCAAATGAAAGTCAAACACTTTCAACAAAGCTTTTAGAATCAAATGAAAGTCAAACACATTCAAACAAAGCTAATTGAGTCAAATGAAAGTCAAACACATTCAACAAATCGTTTTGAATCAAATGAAAGTCAAATACATTCAATCAAAGCTTTTTGAATCAAATTAAAGTCAATTGCATTCCACAATGCGAATTGAGTCAAATGAAAGTCAAACACATTCAACAAAGATAATTGAGTCAAAAGAAAGTCAAACACATTCAAACAAAGCTTTTTGAATCAAATGAAAGTCAAACACATTCAATTAAAGCTTTTTGAATGAAATGAAAATCAAATGAATTCAACAAAGCTAATTGAGTCAAATGAAAGTCAAACACTTTCATCAAAGCTTTTAGAATCAATTGAAAGTCAAATACATTCAAACAAAGCTTTTTGAATCAAATGAAAGTCAATTGCATTCCACAATGCTAATTGAGTCAAATGAAAGTCAAACACATTCAACAAAGCTAATTGAGTCAAATGAAAGTCAAACACATTCAAACAAAGCTTTTTGAATCAAATGAAAGTTAAATGCATTCAACAAAGCCAATAGAGTCAAATGAAAGTCAAACACATTCAAATAAAGCTTCTTGATTCAAATGAAAGTCAAATGCATTCAACAAAGCTAATTGAGTCAAATGAAAGTCAAACACATTCAAACAAAGCTTTTTGCATCAAATGAAAGTCAAATGCATTCAACAAAGCTAATTGAGTCAAATGAAAGTGAAACACTTTCAACAAAGAGTTTAGAATCAAATGAAAGTCAATTGCATTCCATAATGCTAATTGAGTCAAATGAAAGTCAAACACATTCAACAAAGCTAATTGAGTCAAAATAAAGTCAAACACATTCAAACAAAGCTTTTTGAATCAAATGAAAGTAAAATGCATTCAACAAAGCTAATTGAGTCTAATGAAAGTCAAACACTTTCAAGAAAGCTAATTGAGTCAAATGAAAGTCAAACACATTCAAACAAAGCTAATTGAGTCAAATTAAAGTCAAATGCATTCAACAAAGCTAATTGAGTCAAATGAATGTCAAACACTTTCAACAAAGCTTTTAGAATCAAATGAAATTCAAACACATTTTAACAAAGCTTTTTAAATCAAATGAAAATCAAATGAATTCAACAAAGCTAATTGAGTCAAATGAAAGTCAAACATTTTCAACAAAGCGTGTAGAATCAAATGAAAGTCAAATACATTCAATCAAAGCTTTCTGAATCAAATGAAAATCAATTGCATTCCACAATGCTAATTAAGTCAGATGAAAGTCAAACACATTCAACAAAGCTAATTGAGTCAAAAGAAAGTCAAATACATTCAAACAAAGCTTTTTGAATCAAATGAAAGTCAAATGCATTCAACAAAGCCAATTGAGTCAAATGAAAGTCAAACACATTCAAATAAAGCTTCTTGATTCAAATGAAAGTCAAATGCATTCAACAAAGCTAATTGAGTCAAATGAAAGTCAAACACTTTCAACAAAGCGTTTAGAATCAAATGAAAGTCAAATACATTCAATCAAAGCTTTCTGAATCAAATGAAAGTCAATTGCATTCCACAATGCTAATTAAGTCAAATGAAAGTCAAACACATTCAACAAAGCTAATTGAGTCAAAAGAAAGTCAAACACATTCAAACAAAGCTTTTTGAATCAAATGAAAGTCAAATGCATTCAACAAAGCCAATTGAGTCAAATGAAAGTCAAACACTTTCAACAAAGCTAATTGAGTCAAATGAAAATCAAACACTTTCAACAAAGCTAATTGAGTCAAATGCAAGTCAAACACTTTCAACAAAGCTAATTGAGTCAAATGAAAGTCGGACATTCAAACAAAGCTTTTTGATTCAAAATGAAAGTCAAATGCATTCAACAAAGCTAATTGAGTCAAATGAAAGTCAAACAATTTCCACAAAGCTTTTAGAATCAAATGAAAGTCAAATACATTCAAACAAAGCTTTTAGAATCTAACGAAAATGAAATGAATTCAACAAAGCTAATTGAGTCAAATGAAAGTCAAACACTTTCATCAAAGCTTTTAGATTCAAATGAAAGTAAAACACATTCAAACAAAGCTTTTTGAATCAAATCAAAGTCAATTGCATTCCACAATGCTAATTGAGTCTAATGAAAGTCAAACAAATTCAACGAAGCTAATTGAGTCAAATGAAAGTCAAACACATTTAAACAAAGCTTTTTGAATCAAATGAAAGTCAAATGCATTCAACAAAGCCAATTGAGTCAAATGAAAGTCAAACACATTCAAATAAAGCTTTTTTATTAAAATGAAAGTCAAATGCATTCAACAAAGCTAATTGTGTCAAATGAACGTCAAACATTTTCAACAAAGCGTGTAGAATCAAATGAAAGTCAAATACATTCAATCAAAGCTTTCTGAATCAAATGAAAATCAATTGCATTCCACAATGCTAATTAAGTCAGATGAAAGTCTAACACATTCAACAAAGCTAATTGAGTCAAAAGAAAGTCAAATACATTCAAACAAAGCTTTTTGAATCAAATGAAAGTCAAATGCATTCAACAAAGCCAATTGAGTCAAATGAAAGTCAAACACATTCAAATAAAGCTTCTTGATTCAAATGAAAGTCAAATGCATTCAACAAAGCTAATTGAGTCAAATGAAAGTCAAACACTTTCAACAAAGCGTTTAGAATCAAATGAAAGTCAAATACATTCAATCAAAGCTTTCTGAATCAAATGAAAGTCAATTGCATTCCACAATGCTAATTAAGTCAAATGAAAGTCAAACACATTCAACAAAGCTAATTGAGTCAAAAGAAAGTCAAACACATTCAAACAAAGCTTTTTGAATCAAATGAAAGTCAAATGCATTCAACAAAGCCAATTGAGTCAAATGAAAGTCAAACACTTTCAACAAAGCTAATTGAGTCAAATGAAAGTCAAACACTTTCAACAAAGCTAATTGAGTCAAATGCAAGTCAAACACTTTCAACAAAGCTAATTGAGTCAAATGAAAGTCGGACATTCAAACAAAGCTTTTTGATTCAAAATGAAAGTCAAATGCATTCAACAAAGCTAATTGAGTCAAATGAAAGTCAAACAATTTCATGAAAGCTTTTAGAATCAAATGAAAGTCAAATACATTCAAACAAAGCTTTTAGAATCTAACGAAAATGAAATGAATTCAACAAAGCTAATTGAGTCAAATGAAAGTCAAACACTTTCATCAAAGCTTTTAGAATCAAATGAAAGTAAAACACATTCAAACAAAGCTTTTTGAATCAAATCAAAGTCAATTGCATTCCACAATGCTAATTAAGTCAAATGAAAGTCAAACACATTCAACAAAGCTAATTGAGTCAAAAGAAAGTCAAACACATTCAAACAAAGCTTTTTGAATCAAATGAAAGTCAAATGCATTCAACAAAGCCAATTGAGTCAAATGAAAGTCAAACACATTCAAATAAAGCTTTTTTATTAAAATGAAAGTCAAATGCATTCAACAAAGCTAATTGTGTCAAATGAACGTCAAACACTTTCAACAAAGCTTTTAGAATCAAATGAAAGTCAAACACATTCAAACAAAGCTTTTTGAATCAAATGAAAGTCAAATGTATTCAACAAAGCTAATTGAATCAAATGAAAGTCAAACACTTTCAACAAAGCGTTTTGAATCAAATGAAAGTCAAATACATTCAATCAAAGCTTTTTGAATCAAATGAAAGTCAATTGCATTCCACAATGCTAATTGAGTCAAATAAAAGTCAAACACTTTCAACAAAGCTTTTAGAATCAAATGAAAGTCAAATACATTCAAACAAAGCTTTTTGAATCAAACGAAAATCAAATGAATTCAACAAAGCTAATTGAGTCAAATGAAAGTCAAACACTTTCATCAAAGCTTTTAGAATAAAATGAAAGTCAATAAATTCAATCAAAGCTTTTTAAATCAAATCGAAGTCAATTGCATTCCACAATGCTAATTGAGTCAAATGAAAGTCAAACACATTTAACGAAGCTAATTGAATCAAATGAAAGTCAAACACATTCAAACAAAGCTTTTTGAATCAAATGAAAGTCAAATGCATTCAACAAAGCCAATTGAGTCAAATGAAAGTCAAATACATTCAAATAAAGCTTCTTGATTAAAATGAAGGTCAAATGCATTCAACCAAGCTAATTGTGTCAAATGAAAGTCAAACACTTTCAACAAAGCTTTTAGAATCAAATGAAAGTCAAATGCATTCAACAAAGCTAATTGAGTCAAATGAAAGTCAAACACATTCAACAAAGCGTTTTGAATCAAATGAAAGTCAAATACATTCAATCAAAGCTTTTTGAATCAAATGAAAGTCAATTGTATTCCACAATGCTAATTGAGTCAAATGAAAGTCAAACACATTCAACAAAGCTAATTGACTCAAAAGAAAGTCAAACACAATCAAACAAAGCTTTTTGAATCAAATGAAAGTAAAATGCATTCAACAAAGCTAATTGAGTCAAATGAAAGTCAAACACTTTCAAATGCATTCAAGTCTAGTGAGAGAAAGTTAGAGAGAGAAGCTCTGGTTTTGCAATTTGTGGTTTCCATGGTCGTTTGAGGTGAAGCTGGTTTTTCTCACTCATCTCTGCTCTCATGGCTAAGAAGAAGAAACAAGCTACTCCACTCCCTCGTTCCCCTGCTTTTGGATCTCTCACTCTTTCTGATCTGAATCTGAATGTGAACCCCGGTACTATTCCAGAGGTTGAAGATGAAACTGAGTTGGTTTCTCCGCCAGCTCATCTTGTTCATCCGTCAGGAGGTAAGATTTCTAGAGCTGATTTAAAGACCTTAGAGGATTCATTTGCTGCTGTTCAGGTGCAGGAAATCAATGGAACAGTACCTAGGGTTTCCCCGGTTACTGTTCCATTGGATAACTCAGTGCTTGGTAACTCAATTGCTTCTATTCCGGTTGTGTCGGGGGTTGAGGATCATCCTAAACCACCTGAGGTTGTGAAACAAGCACCTAATTCTGAGAAATGGGCAAACCTATTTCGAGGCAAACTGGCTGCTAAGGGCGCTGCTCTTTCCTTTGTGGCTCCTGTGCTTAAGGATGGGAAATCTGTTGCTCAGATCCAGGCTAGAGATCTTAAGGAAGGTAATTCTAAATGGTGCAATGCTATTATCTTTTATGTTGTTGGTTTTTACCCTACAATTGCTGCTATTCACAAATATATTGTTCAGACCTGGAGTAGTTTTGCTAAACCTGAGATTTTTTGGCATGATGATGGTTATTTTATAATTAATTTGACTTCATCTGCTGAGAAGGATATTGTTTTGAGCTCTGGCCCTCATATGTTCAATAATAAACCTGCTATTGTTAAACCTTGGAGTGACAAGTTTAATTTTCAAGCTGAAATCCTCAGAACTGTTCCTTTATGGGTGAGATTACCAAATTTGCCTCTATATTGCTGGAGTCCTTATACTTTAAGCAGAATTGGTAGCACAATTGGGGTGCCTCTGTTTGCTGATGAATGTACAACTAGACAACTGAGAGTATCCTTTGCTAGAATGCTCATTGAAGTTGATATAACTAGGCCCCTACCCACTACTGTTACTGTTGAGAGTCCTATGGGAGAAGTGCTTGAGCTAAAAGTGATATTTTAGTGGGCTCCCCCTTTTTGTAAGAAGTGTGATAGGGTTGGACATGACTGTAATGCTATTAAACCAAAGGCTAAGCCTAAGACTCAGCAAGATCCTCAGCCAGTCAAAGCTCAACCAAAGAAAGTGTGGGTTCAGAGACAACCTGTTGTAGTTCCTGAAGCTGCTGGTGCTGAACAGGATCAGGGAAAGAGTTCTGATCTTCAACCTGTGGTTACTCCTGCTCATACCTCCTTTGCTACTTATTCTGATGCTGATTGGAGGGTGGTAAGCAAAAGGGCTAGGTCTCATACTGTTGATGCTAATCAGAATATCCCAAGAACTAATAATGCTTATTCTGCACTCCTAGAAGATGAAATTATTGGAGTGAATCCTATTGGGGGTGATGGAAATCCCTCTCTGGTTAAATGATTGTGGTTTCATGGAATATCAGGGGACTTAATGACCCTGATAAGGTAGCTGCTGTTAAGCAGCTTCTAAAGAATCATAATGTGGATGTCATTGCTATTCTAGAAACTAAAGTCAAAATTCATAATCAAAATTCTATTCAGAAGAAATTTGGTAGATTCTGGTCATGGCACTGTAACTATAATCATTCTGTGAAGGGAAGAATTTGGGTTGGTTGGAAAGCTGATAAGGTTAATGTTGATATTCTTGCTGATCATGAGCAATTTGTTCATGTTCAGATTAGTTCTAAAGATTTGCATCATATTCTCCTGTGTACTTTTGTGTATGGGCTGCACTCTGTTCATGATAGGAAACCTTTGTGGCTTGGTTTGCAGTCTTTTGGGATGTCTCATGTTCCCTGGATTTGTATGGGAGATTTTAATTCTGTCCTTTGTTCTGAAGACAGATACAATGGCAATCCTGTGACTGATGCTGAAGTGAAGGACTTTAAGGACTGTATGGACTCAATGGACTTCACTGAAATTAAGAGTAAAGGCTCCTTTTATTCTTGGTCTAATAAGGGTGAAGGTGCTAGTAGAACTGCTACTAGAATTGATAGGGGAATTGTTAATGAAGCTTGGATCAATGATTATGGTCAAACTGAAATCATTTATCTCCCTCCTTCCCTCTCTGATCATTGTCCTCTCTTGGTTGATATTTTTACTGCTGAACCAGGGAAGGGTAGGCCTTTCAGATTTCTTAATTGCCTTGCTGATCATAAAGATTTTCAGAAGACAGTTAGGGATTCCTGGGACTCTTGTGGGCAACTTGATTCCCCAATGCTATATGTCTGGAATAAATTAAAGGCTGTCAAGTTAGGTTTGAAGGCTTTGAATATCAGACATTTTGCTAATGTCACTGAAAACTTGGAACAAGCTTATAGGGATCTTAGTGATATTCAAAATCAGTTGGCTGGAGATTGGACTAATACTCAGTTTCAGGCTCTTGAGAAAACTGCTATTGACAAGGTGAAGCATTGGATTCATATCCAAAGTAGTATTTACAGGCAAAAATCCAGAATTGATTGGATCAAGCTTGGAGATGCTGGCTCTCATTTCTTTTTCTCTGTGATGAAGCAGAGGCAGAACAAGAACAGAATTGACTCTATTTATAATAGTCAAGGGGTTCTGCTTAGGGATCCTGGTCTCATTGCTGCTGAAATCCTAGACTTTTATAAGACTCTACTAGGTTCTGCTTCTTCCTCTCTCCCTGGAGTTGATTTAGCTGTAATGAGAATTGGCCCTCAGGTTGATCAAAGTGCTAAGGATCTTCTTCTAGCTGATGTTACTTTCAGTGAAATTGATCTTGCTCTAAAGGGTATTGGTAATGATAAAGCTCCTGGAATTGATGGTTTCAATGCTGTATTATTCAAGCAATCTTGGGATATTGTTAAAACTGATGTGTATGCTGCTGTTCTGGGGTTCTTTTCTAATGGTAAGATGGCTAGGCAATGGAATTGTACTACCATTACTCTTGTCCCTAAAGTTGCTAACCCCTCTTATGCAAAGGATTACAGACCTATTGCTTGTTGTACTTTGGTTTATAAGATTATATCTAAAATTATTACAGCTAGGCTCTCAAAGGTTATTGGTGGTGTTGTTAATGATGCTCAGGCTGGCTTTATTCCTGGTAAGCATATTGGTGATCATATTCTTCTTGCTACTGAGCTTATCAAAGGTTATTCTCATAAATTCATTACCCCTAGATGCTTACTTAAGATTGATCTCAGGAAAGCCTATGATTCTGTTGAGTGGAAATTTTTGGAAGTTATTCTTGCTGAATTAGGATTCCCTAACAGATTTATTTCTTGGATTATGGGATGTGTTACAACTGTCTCCTTTTCAATCTTGATTAATGGGTATCCTTCTCTCCCATTTTCTGCTAAAAAGGGTCTGAGACAAGGTGATCCTATGTCCCCTTTTCTCTTTGCTATTTGTATGGAATATCTGTCAAGGTGCTTAAAAGTGATGACTCTAAATCCTGATTTTAATTTTCATCCAAGATGTGCAAAATTGGAGATTACTCATATGATGTTTGCAGATGATTTGCTTCTCTTCTCTAGAGCTGATCTTGTCTCTATTCAGTTGATCTTTCAAGCTTTTCAGAAGTTCTCTGGTGCTTCTGGCTTGGCTGCTAATCTGGATAAGAGTGATGTTTATTTTGAGGGGATAAGTGAGCAGGATCAAGTTGATCTTCAGTCTGTTCTGGGGGTTGCTAGGGGTTCTTTGCCTTTTAGATATCTGGGAGTGCCTCTTTCTTCTAAAAAGCTTACTATTGCTCAATGTAAGCCTTTAGTTGAGAGGGTTACTGCTAGGATTGAAGGGTGGGCAGCCAGGCACCTCTCTTATGCAGGAAGACTTCAGCTGATAAAAAGTGTGCTTTTTGGTATACAAGCTTATTGGTCTCAGATTTTTATTTTACCAAAAAAGATTTTGAGAGAAATGGAATCAAGATTTAGATGTTTTCTTTGGACTGGGAAGTCTAATCCTAGTAAGAAAGCTCTGGTCTCTTGGAAATTTTTATGCTTACCTAAGACTTGTGGAGGTTGGAACCTTACCTCTCTTGAAGATTGGAATAAAGCAGCAATCACCAAAGTCCTTTGGGATATTGCTCATAAGTCAGATAACCTATGGGTAAAATGGGTTCATATTTATTATTTCAGTCACAAAGATTTTTGGTCTTCTCCTGTTCCTAAGAAATGTTCATGGGTGTTAAGGAAGATCATGAATTGCAGAGTTCTGGTGGATAATGTTGGTGGCTGGTCTAGCATTACAGTTAATGGTAAAATAAGCATTAGGCAGCTCTACATTCAGATCAGACCTCAAGCTGTGAAAGTGCCTTGGAAGAGGATAATATGCAATAATAGAGCTTCTCCTAAGAGTTTGTTTATTACTTGGCTGACTATGTGGAACAGGCTTGTTACTAAAGATAGGCTTGCTACCTGGAGTATAGTCTGTGACCCTTTGTGCTTTTTCTGCTCTGATGCTGCAGAAAATGTTTCTCATCTTTTCTTTGAATGTTCTTATTCTGCTAGTATTTGGAACAGGATTCTGCAACTTCTAGGATTTTCCAAAATTGGGCAGAAGTTTGACTCTGAAGTCCAGTGGGTGCTGCAGCAAGGTAGAAGAGCTACTGCTAAAGGAAGGTTGCTGCTTATGTGTTTTACAGAGACTATTCATTGCATCTGGGTACAGAGAAATACCTTGATGTTCACTGGAGATTACAAGCCTGCAGATACTGCTCTTAAGGATATTATCTTTACTGTAGCTTGTAGGTGTATTGATTCTGATAGAAAATATTTGTATCGCTAATACTCTGGCAGCTGTTTGTTTTGTAAACTGTTTTAGGTTTTGTGTTTGTTCCTGGTTTTCAGAGCCCTTCCTAGAAGGTAGCTGGAAATCTGAGTTCAGGTTGTTCTAGGCTCTTTTTAGAACCCTTCCTAGAAGGTGGCTAGGTTGAACCTAGAACTGGTTTGGTATGGGGTTTGCCTGTTTTCAGGTCTTGTGGTGTTCTGGTGGTAGTTATAACTTAGCTCCTGTAAGTTGTAACTTTCTCTCTTAGGTAATAAAATCTTTATTTACCAAAAAAAAAGTCAAACACTTTCAACAAAGCTAATTGAGTCAAATGAAAGTCAAACACATTCAAACAAAGCTTTTTGAATCAAATGAAAGTCAAATGCATTCAACAAAGCTAATTGAGTCAAATGAAAGTCAAACACTTTCAACAAAGCGTTTTGAATCAAATGAAAGTCAAATACATTCAATCAAAGCTTTTTGAATCAAATTAAAGTCAATTGCATTCCACAATGCGAATTGAGTCAAATGAAAGTCAAACACATTCAACAAAGCTAATTGACTCAAAAGAAAGTCAAACACATTCAAACAAAGCTTTTTGAATCAAATGAAAGTCAAACACATTCAAACAAAGCTTTTTGAATCAAATGAAAATCAAATGAATTCAACAAAGCTAATTGAGTCAAATGAAAGTCAAACACTTTCATCAAAGCTTTTAGAATCAATTGAAAGTCAAATACATTCAAACAAAGCTTTTTGAATCAAATGAAAGTCAATTGCATTCCACAATGCTAATTGAGTCAAATGAAAGTCAAACACTTTCATCAAAGCTTTTAGAATAAAATGAAAGTCAAATACATTCAAACAAAGCTTTTTGAATCAAATGAAAGTTAAATGCATTCAACAAAGCCAATTGAGTCAAATGAAAGTCAAACACATTCAAATAAAGCTTCTTGATTAAAATGAAAGTCAAATGCATTCAACAAAGCTAATTGTGTCAAATGAACGTCAAACACATTCAACAAAGCTTTTAGAATCAAATGAAAGTCAAACACATTCAAACAAAGCTTTTTGAATCAAATGAAAGTCAAATGCATTCAACAAAGCTAATTGAGTCAAATGAAAGTCAAACACATTCAAATAAAGCTTTTTGATTAAAATGAAAGTCAAATGCATTCAACAAAGCTAATTGAGTCAAATGAAAGTCAAACACTTTCAACAAAGTGTTTTGAATCAAATGAAAGTCAAATACATTCAATTAAAGCTTTTTGAATCAAATGAAAGTCAATTGCATTCCACAATGCTAATTGAGTCTAATAAAAGTCAAACACTTTCAACAAAGCGTTTAGAATCAATTGAAAGTCAAATACATTCATTCAAAGCTTTTTGAATCAAATGAAAGTCAATTGCATTCCACAATGCTAATTGAGTCAAATGAAAGTCAAACACATTCAACAAAGCAAATTGAGTCAAAAGAAAGTCAAACACATTCAAACAAAGCTTTTAGAATCAAATGAAAGTAAAACACATTCAAATAAAGCTTTTTGAATCAAATGAATGTCAAATGTATTCAACAAAGCTAATTAAGTCAAATGAAAGTCAAACACATTCAACAAAGCTAATTGAGTTAAAAGAAAGTCAAACACATTCAAACATAGCTTTTTGAATCAAATGAAAGTCAAATGCATTCAACAAAGCCAATTGAGTCAAATGAAAGTCAAACACATTCAAATAAAGCTCCTTGATTCAAATGAAAGTCAAATGCATTCAACAAAGCTAATTGAGTCAAATGAAAGTCAAACACTTTCAACAAAGCAAATTGAGTCAAATGAAAGTCAAACACATTCAAACAAAGCTTTTTAAATCAAATGAAAATCAAATGAATTCAACAAAGCTAATTGAGTCAAATGAAAGTCAAACACATTCATCAAAGCTTTTAGAATCAAATGAAAGTCAAACACATTCAAACAAAGCTTTTTAAATCAAATGAAAATCCAATGAATTCAACAAAGCTAATTGAGTCAAATGAAAGTCAAACACTTTCATCAAAGCTTTTAGAACCAATTGAAAGTCAAATACATTCAAACAAAGCTTTTTGAATCAAATGAAAGTCAATTGCATTCCACAATGCTAATTGAGTCAAATGATAGTCAAACACATTCAACGAAGCTAATTGAGTCAAATGAAAGTCTAACACATTCAACAAAGAGTTTTGAATTAAATGAAAGTCAAATGCATTCAACAAAGCCAATTGAGTCAAATGAAAGTCAAATACATTCAATCAAAGCTTTTTGAATCAAATGAAAGTGAATTGCATTCCACAATGCTAATTGAGTCAAATGAAAGTCAATCACATTCAACAAAGCTAATTGAGTCAAAAGAAAGTCAAACACATTCAAACAAAGCTTTTTGAATCAAATGAAAGTAAAATGCATTCAACAAAGCTAATTGAGTCAAATGAAAGTCAAATGCATTCAACAAAGCTAATTGAGTCAAATGAAAGTCAAACACTTTCAACAAAGCTTTTAGAATGAAATGAAAGTCAAACACATTCAAACAAAGCTTTTTGAATCAAATGAAAGTCAAATGCATTCAACAAAGCCAATTGAGTCAAATGAAAGTCAAACACATTCAAACATAGCTTCTTGATTCAAATGAAAATCAAATGCATTCAACAAAGCTAATTGAGTCAAATGAAAGTCAAACACTTTCAACAAAGATTTTAGAATCAAATGAAAGTAAAACACATTCATACAAAGCTTTTTGAATCAAATGAATGTCAAATGCATTCAACAAAGCTAATTAAGTCAAATGAAAGTCAAACACATTCAACAAAGCTAATTGAGTTAAAAGAAAGTCAAACACATTCAAACAAACCTTTTTGAATCAAATGAAAGTCAAATGCATTCAACAAAGCCAATTGATTCAAATGAAAGTCAAACACATTCAAATAAAGCTTCTTGATTCAAATGAAAGTCAAATGCATTCAACAAAGCTAATTGAGTCAAATGAAAGTCAAACACTTTTAACAAAGCTAATTGAGTCAAATCAAAGTCAAACACATTCAAACAAAGCTTTTTGAATCAAATGAAAGTCAAATGCATTCAACAAAGCTAATTGAGTCAAATGAAAGTCAAACACTTTCAACAATGCGTTTAGAATCAAATGAAAGTCAAATACATACAATCAAAGCTTTTTGAATCAAATGAAAGTCAATTGCATTCCACAATGCTATTTAAGTCAAATGAAAGTCAAACACATTCAACAAAGCTAATTGAGTCAAAAGAAAGTCAAACACATTTAAACAAAGCTTTTTGAATCAAATGAAAGTAAAATGCATTCAACAAAGCTAATTGAGTCCAATGAAAGTCAAAAACTTTCAACAAAGCTAATTGAGTAAAATGAAAGTCAAACAAATTCAAACAAAGCTTTTTGATTCAAATGAAAGTCAAATGCATTCAACAAAGCTAATTGAGTCAAATAAAAGTCAAACACTTTCAACAAAGCTTTTAGAATCAAATGATAGTCAAACAAATTCAAACAAAGCTTTTTGAATCAAATGAAAATCAAATGAATTCAACAAAGCTAATTGAGTCAAATGAAAGTCAAACACTTTCATCAAAGCTTTTAGAATCAATTGAAAGTCAAATACATTCAAATAAAGCTTTTTGAATCAAATGAAAGTCAATTGCATTCCACAATGCTAATTGAGTCAAATGAAAGTCAAACACATTCAACGAAGGTAATTGAGTCAAATGAAAGTCAGACATATTCAAACAAAGCTTTTTGAATCAAATGAAAGTCAAATGCATTCAACAAAGCCAATTGAGTCAAATGAAAGTCAAACACATTCAAACATAGCTTCTTGATTCAAATGAAAGTCAAATGCATTCAACAAAGCTAATTGAGTCAAATGAAAGTCAAACACTTTCAACAAAGATTTTAGAATCAAATGAAAGTAAAACACATTCATACAAAGCTTTTTGAATCAAATGAATGTCAAATGCATTCAACAAAGCTAATTAAGTCAAATGAAAGTCAAACACATACAACAAAGCTAATTGAGTTAAAAGAAAGTCAAACACATTCAAACAAAGCTTTTTGAATCAAATGAAAGTCAAATGCATTCAACAAAGCCAATTGAGTCAAATGAAAGTCAAACACATTCAAATAAAGCTTCTTGATTCAAATGAAAGTCAAATGCATTCAACAAAGATAATTGAGTCAAATGAAAGTCAAACACTTTCAACAAAGCTAATTGAGTCAAATGAAAGTCAAACACATTCAAACAAAGCTTTATGAATCAAATGAAAGTCAAATGCATTCAACAAAGCTAATTGAGTCAAATGAAAGTCAAACACTTTCAACAATGCGTTTAGAATCAAATGAAAGTCAAATACATACAATCAAAGCTTTTTGAATCAAATGAAAGTCAATTGCTTTCCACAATGCTAATTGAGTCAAATGAAAGTCAAACACATTCAACGAAGGTAATTGAGTCAAATGAAAGTCAAACATATTCAAACAAAGCTTTTTGAATCAAATGAAAGTCAAATGCATTCAATAAAGCCAATTGAGTCAAATGAAAGTCAAACACATTCAAACATAGCTTCTTGATTCAAATGAAAGTCAAATGCATTCAACAAAGCTAATTGAGTCAAATGAAAGTCAAACACTTTCAACAAAGATTTTAGAATCAAATGAAAGTAAAACACATTCATATAAAGCTTTTTGAATCAAATGAATGTCAAATGCATTCAACAAAGCTAATTAAGTCAAATGAAAGTCAAACACATACAACAAAGCTAATTGAGTTAAAAGAAAGTCAAACACATTCAAACAAAGCTTTTTGAATCAAATGAAAGTCAAATGCATTCAACAAAGCCAATTGAGTCAAATGAAAGTCAAACACATTCAAATAAAGCTTCTTGATTCAAATGAAAGTAAAATGCATTCAACAAAGCTAATTGAGTCAAATGAAAGTCAAACACTTTCAACAAAGATAATTGAGTCAAATGAAAGTCAAACACATTCAAACAAAGCTTTTTGATTCAAATGAAAGTCAAATGCATTCAACAAAGCTAATTGAGTCGAATGAAAGTCAAACACTTTCAACAAAGCGTTTAGAATCAAATGAAAGTCAAATACATTCAATCAAAGCTTTTTGAATCAAATGAAAGTAAATTGCATTCCACAATGCTAATTGAGTCAAATGAAAGTCAATCACATTCAAAAAAGTGAATTGAGTCAAAAGAAAGTCAAACACATTCAAACAAAGCTTTTTGAATCAAATGAAAGTAAAATGCATTCAACAAAGCTAATTGAGTCAAATGAAAGTCAAACACTTTCAACAAAGCTAATTGAGTCAAATGAAAGTCAAACACATTCAAACAAAGCTTTTTGAATCAAATGAAAGTCAAATGCATTCAACAAAGCTAATTGAGTCAAATGAAAGTCAAACACTTTCAACAATGCGTTCAGAATCAAATAAAAGTCAAATACATACAATCAAAGCTTTTTGAATCAAATGAAAGTCAATTGCATTCCACAATGCTAATTGAGTCAAATAGAAGTCAAACACATTCAACAAAGCTAATTGAGTCAAAAGAAAGTCAAACACATTCAAACAAAGCTTTTTGAATCAAATGAAAGTAAAATGCATTCAACAAAGCTAATTGAGTCAAATGAAAGTCAAACACCTTCAACAAAGCTAATTGAGTCAAATGAAACAAAGCTTTTTGATTCAAATGAAAGTCAAATGCATTCAACAAAGCTAATTGAGTCAAATGAAAGTCAAACACTTTCAACAAAGCTAATTGAGTCAAATGAAAGTCAAACACATTCAAACAAAGCTTTTTGAATCAAATGAAAGTACAATGCATTCAACAAAGCTAATTGAGTCAAATGAAAGTCAAACACTTTCAACAAAGCGTTTAGAATCAAATGAAAGTCAAATACATTCAATCAAAGCTTTTTGAATCAAATGAAAGTGAATTGCATTCCACAATGCTAATTGAGTCAAATGAAAGTCAATCACATTCAACAAAGCTAATTGAGTCAAAAGAAAGTCAAACACATTCAAACAAAGCTTTTTGAATCAAATGAAAGTAAAATGCATTCAACAAAGCTAATTGAGTCAAATGAAAGTCAAACACTTTCAACAAAGCTAATTGAGTTAAATGAAAGTAAAACACATTCAAACAAAGCTTTTTGATTCAAATGAAAGTCAAATGCATTCAACAAAGCTAATTGAGTCAAATAAAAGTCAAACACTTTCAACAAAGCTTTTAGAATCAAATGAAAGTCAAACACATTCAAACAAAGCTTTTTGAATCAAATGAAAATCAAATGAATTCAACAAAGCTAATTGAGTCAAATGAAAGTCAAACACTTTCATCAAAGCTTTTAGAATCAATTGAAAGTCAAATACATTCAAACAAAGCTTTTTGAATCAAATGAAAGTCAATTGCATTCCACAATGCTAATTGAGTCAAATGAAAGTCAAACACATTCAACGAAGCTAATTGAGTCAAATGAAAGTCAAACACAATCAAACAAAGTTTTTTGAATCAAATGAAAGTCAAATGCATTCAACAAAGCCAATTGAGTCAAATGAAAGTCAAACACATTCAAACATAGCTTCTTGATTCAAATGAAAGTCAAATGCATTCAACAAAGCTAATTGAGTCAAATGAAAGTCAAACACTTTCAACAAAGATTTTAGAATCAAATGAAAGTAAAACACATTCATACAAAGCTTTTTGAATCAAATGAATGTCAAATGCATTCAACAAAGCTAATTAAGTCAAATGAAAGTCAAACACATTCAACAAAGCTAATTGAGTTAAAAGAAAGTCAAACATATTCAAACAAAGCTTTTTGAATCAAATGAAAGTCAAATGCATTCAACAAAGCCAATTGAGTCAAATGAAAGTCAAACACATTCAAATAAAGCTTCTTGATTCAAATGAATGTCAAATGCATTCAATAAAGCTAATTGAGTCAAATGAAAGTCAAACACTTTCAACAAAGCTAATTGAGTCAAATGAAAGTCAAACACATTCAAACAAAGCTTTTTGATTCAAATGAAAGTCAAATGCATTCAACAAAGCTAATTAAGTCAAATGAAAGTCAAACACTTTCAACAAAGCGTTTAGAATCAAATGAAAGTCAAATACATTCAATCAAAGCTTTTTGAATCAAATGAAAGGCAATTGCATTCCACAATGCTAATTGAGTCAAATGAAAGTCAAACACATTCAACAAAGCTAATTGAGTCAAAATAAAGTCAAACACATTCAAACAAAGCTTTTTGAATCAAATGAAAGTAAAATGCATTCAACAAAGCTAATTGAGTCAAATGAAAGTCAAACACTTTCAACAAAGCCAATTGAGTCAAATGAAAGTCAAACACATTCAAACAAAGCTTTTTGATTCAAATGAAAGTCAAATGCATTCAACAAAGCTAATTGAGTCGAATGAAAGTCAAACACTTTCAACAAAGCGTTTAGAATCAAATGAAAGTCAAATACATTCAATCAAAGCTTTTTGAATCAAATGAAAGTAAATTGCATTCCATAATGCTAATTGAGTCAAGTGAAAGTCAATCACATTCAAAAAAGCGAATTGAGTCAAAAGAAAGTCAAACACATTCAAACAAAGCTTTTTGAATCAAATGAAAGTAAAATGCATTCAACAAAGCTAATTGAGTCAAATGAAAGTCAAACACTTTCAACAAAGCTAATTGAGTCAAATGAAAGTCAAACACATTCAAACAAAGCTTTTTGAATCAAATGAAAGTCAAATGCATTCAACAAAGCTAATTGAGTCAAATGAAAGTCAAACACTTTCAACAATGCGTTCAGAATCAAATGAAAGTCAAATACATACAATCAAAGCTTTTTGAATCAAATGAAAGTTTATTGCATTCCACAATGCTAATTGAGTCAAATGAAAGTCAAACCCCTTTTACAAAGCTAATTGAGTCAAAAGAAAGTCAAACACATTCAAACAAAGCTTTTTGAATCAAATGAAAGTAAAATGCATTCAACAAAGCTAATTGAGTCAAATGAAAGTCAAACACTTTCAACAAAGCTAATTGAGTCAAATGAAACAAAGCTTTTTGATTCAAATGAAAGTCAAATGCATTCAACAAAGCTAATTGAGTCAAATGAAAGTCAAACACTTTCAACAAAGCTAATTGTGTCAAATGAAAGTCAAACACATTCAAACAAAGCTTTTTGAATCAAATGAAAATAAAATGCATTCAACAAAGCTAATTGAGTCAAATGAAAGTCAAACACTTTCAACAAAGCGTTTAGAATCAAATGAAAGTCAAATACATTCAATCAAAGCTTTTTGAATCAAATGAAAGTGAATTGCATTCCACAATGCTAATTGAGTCAAATGAAAGTCAATCACATTCAATAAACTAATTGAGTCAAAAGAAAGTCAAACACATTCAAACAAAGCTTTTTGAATCAAATGAAAGTAAAATGCATTCAACAAAGCTAATTGAATCAAATGAAAGTCAAACAATTTCAACAAAGCTAATTGAGTCAAATGAAAGTCAAACACATTCAAACAAAGCTTTTTGATTCAAATGAAAGTCAAATGCATTCAACAAAGCTAATTGAGTCAAATGAAAGTCAAACACTTTCAACAAAGATTTTAGAATCAAATGAAAGTAAAACACATTCATACAAAGCTTTTTGAATCAAATGAATGTCAAATGCATTCAACAAAGCTAATTAAGTCAAATGAAAGTCAAACACATTCAACAAAGCTAATTGAGTTAAAAGAAAGTCAAACACATTCAAACAAAGCTTTTTGAATCAAATGAAAGTCAAATGCATTCAACAAAGCCAATTAAGTCAAATGAAAGTCAAACACATTCAAATAAAGCTTCTTGATTCAAATGAAAGTCAAATGCATTCAATAAAACTAATTGAATCAAATGAAAGTCAAACACTTTCAACAAAGCTAATTGAGTCAAATGAAAGTCAAACACATTCAAACAAAGCTTTTTGATTCAAATGAAAGTCATATGCATTCTGTTTAGGGTAAAAATACCCCAGGTACGTGGCCCAATTTTATAGTGACACGTGGCCCAATAAACAGGCGACACGTGTCCCTATGAAATTGAGACACGTGTCCACTAGTCATGATGACACATGTCAGCCATCTCTAAATGCCCCAATACTGAAATCAGAAAGAGAAAAGGGCCCTGATGACCTCAGGCCCAAATCCCGAGAAAACCTTGAAAGCCGTAAAACGGCGCCCCCTACGACACGTGGCGACCTCTGATTGCGCAGCCAATCATGTCACGAAATTCTAGGGCATAAACCCTAGAGGGGTACATGTTCTCACCCCTATAAATACCCCAATCATTTATGATGGGAAAGGGGGGATTGGGACATAACATAAATATAGAGCATTAAAAAGCTCCAACTTCTCTCTACTTTCTCTCTCTAGCTTTTCCGATTTCCGATCACTAACTTGATCGTCGGAGGCGAATATTCCGATCACCGGAATATTCGTTGTTTTTGCAGGTGTCCGAGTCTCATTGTCAGCAGAGCGTGACCAGTATTCGAGGGAATCACAAAAAACCCCGAAACATTTGGCGCCGTTTGTGGGGATACTCGTCCGTTATGGCAATAGATGGTCAGACACCTAATCCTGGACCTCGTCCAAGCGAGGATGGATATGTAGAGGACATATGTACTACCATACACTCAAGCAATCCTTTGACTGCCTCATTTGAAGAGGCCGAACAACCTACCCCAGCTGCCTTAATGGCCGAGCTGACTAAGCTCCGCAAGGAGTTAGCGGTTATCCAGCAAAAAGGGGGAGGAAGCACCTCTAAGAAAGCCAACAACAAGACTCCCTACCTGGCTGGAACGTCCGCTCAGCCTCAGCCCATTGATTGGCAGATGCGTTTGTTGAATTTGGGAGATAAGCCGCCTCCGTTTTCGCAAGACATATTAGCGTCTCCTCAACCAGCAAAAGTGAAGAGTGTACTAGTGGGTGCCTACGATGGTACGGGCAACCCAGAAGAGCATGTTACCTCGTACAGGAATCTGATGTACTTGCAAAGTGTAGATGATGCTACATGGTGTAGATGCTTCCCGGCCACTCTCAAAGGGGTAGCTCAGGATTGGTTTAACAGCCTTCCAGCCGGATGCATCAATTGCTTTACCACCCTCAGTTTGTTGTTTGTGGGAAACTTCTCATACAACATCCCACCAAGAAAGACAAGTCTCAACTTGGCTACAATTGTCCAAGAAAAGAATGAAGGACTACGCTCGTACGTCCAAAGGTTTAACCAAGAAAAAGCCCAAATTCATAATCTTCCAGATGAAATGGCTTACTCAGAATTTCTCCGGGGATTAAGGCATAATGGTTTTAAGTTTGATTTGGTAAGAAAAAAGATTCGGTCATACGAAGGTGTATTGCGGGAAGCCGAAGCCTATATTGAGGCCGCGGATTTTTGTTCGCTCACCAAATCAGAACAGCTGGCCAAGGGGGCTGAGAAGAAACAATCTTCTCGGCAAGACTCGGCCGGCCGAAAGAAAGAAAGAAACAAAAGAAAAGAAATCTGGGTAGCTGATGACCAGCAACCCAAATCAAAGAAAAGCAAGACATACGAGCCTCAGTATGAGTTCAACAAGGATGGGTACTCTATTTTGATGGAGATAAAAGACAAGTTTGAGTTTGAGAAGCCTCAGCCTTTGAGAGGCTCAGCCCAGTACAGAAACAAAAACAAGTATTGTCATTACCACAAGGATGTGGGTCATGACACGAATGAGTGTATCAACTTGAAGAGACTGTTGGATAAGTTGGCCGACAAGGGTCTGCTGAAACCCTATGTGACCAAGTCCAAATTCACCTTCAAGCGGACAGACAACACGTCCGAGAAAAAGCAACAAAGCGAAAAGAAGAATGACAAGGAAGATGATGGGAATAGCACTGATTCAGGTTTTGTGGCCGTCATATCAGGAGGCTTTGCTTCAGGCGGCCCCACCATGAAAGGAATCAAGAAGGACGCCCGAAACCTGTCAAATGTGATGCAAACGGACGTTGTTAAAGCCGAGCCATTTCCTGAAGTGATCATAAGTGAGGCTGACCGTGGTGAGGTCAGAGCTTTGCACAATGATCCCATGGTCTTTGTAATGAAAATAGCAAATTTGAAGGTGGGACGGATATTGATTGATACGGGCAGTTCGGCCGATATCATAAGTCTCTCTGCCTTGAGGAATTTAAGCTTCCCAGAAGATGCCCTCCAAGATATAACTCACCCCTTAGTAGGATTTGGGGGGAATATCATTCATCCAGTCGGACGGATTGACCTTCCCATCCGTTTCGGGCAGAAGGGGGAAGGGAGAGACATGGTCGTCCGTTTCCTTGTGGTAAAAGAATTGACTGGGTATAACGTAATCCTTGGCCGCCCTACTCTCAATGCAGCCAAGGCGGTCATAGTGCCCCACTTGATGTTGCTAAAGTTTGAAAGGTTAGACGGAAAAATCGGAACAATTCAAGGAAGTCAGAAAATGGCCAAGGAATGTAATCAGCTGGCCGTGAAGCCAACAGCACGCGGCCCAAAGTTGTCCGAGGTAAAGGAGGAAGGAACCTCACTCCCAGCATACCAGGTCGGCCAGAAGCGTAAGGCGACCAGGACAGAGGAAGCCTAGCAACTAATGACTGTCGGCCGGCCAGATGAGTTGAGGCCCCAGCCGGCCGGCAGCCACCAGGATATAGTGCTTGACTCCAACCACCCAGAACGGACGGTTAGTGTCGGCACTATAGCCTTGGAATTGCTTGGGGATGAGTTAGTGCGGCTGTTAAGAGAATTCAAAGATGTGTTTGCATTTGAAGTTGGTGAAATGCCAGGAATAAGTCCTGACCTGGCCGTGCACAAGTTGGCCGTGAATCCTTTGATAAAGCCTATCCGCCAGAAGAAGAGAAATCACGGAGAAGAGAGGAATCAGGCGGCCGCAGCAGAGGTAAAAAAGCTGCTGGACGCCGGTTTCATTCGGAAATGCTTTTACCCAGATTGGGTGGCCAATGTAGTTCTTGTGAAAAAGCCGAATGGGACTTGGAGGATGTGCGTGGATTACACGGACTTGAACAAGGCGTGTCCCAAGGATAGTTTCCCCTTGCCTAAGATCGACCGCTTGGTTGACTCTACGGCCGGACACGCCCTTATGAGCTTCATGGACGCATACTCCGGATTCCATCAAATTCCTTTGTGGGAAGAAGATCAAGAGAAAACAGCGTTTGTGACCGAGCAGGGGTTGTACTGTTACAAGGTTATGCCATTCGGCCTCAAGAATGCCCCTGCTACATTTCAGAGGCTTGTTAATACAGTCTTCAGAGACCAGCTCGGCCGGAACATGGAGGCATATATTGACGACATGATTGTCAAGTCAAAAAAGCCGGCCGACCATCTCAAGGATCTACGAGAAACGTTTGCCGAACTCAGGCGGCATAAGATGATGTTAAATCCAAAGAAGTGTGTATTTGGTGTTGAGTCCGGCAAGTTTCTCGGATTTTTGATTGATCAACGTGGAATTGAGGCCAACCCTGAAAAAATTCAAGCCGTCCTTGACATGAAGTCTCCAAGAACAATCAAGGAAGTGCAAAGACTGACCGGCTGTTTAGCAGCCCTTGGAAGATTTTTGTCAAGGTCAGGGGATAAGTGCCGTTACTTTTTTCAAACCATAAAGAAGAAAGCCATGTTCGAGTGGACAGAGGAGGCCGAGGAAGCATTCGTACAGTTGAAGAGTCACTTGCATACATTGCCTCGCCTCGTCAGTCCGCTCAGGAATGAGAAGCTATACATCTATCTTGCCATCTCTGAACACTCTCTAAGTGCCGTCCTTCTTGCTGAAAGGGACGGCCATCAGGTCCCAGTGTATTTTATCAGCCATGTACTTCACAATGCTGAGCTGAAGTACCCCCCAATTGAAAAATTTGGCCTGGCCTTGTACATGGCATCAAAGAAGCTGCAGCCATACTTTTTAGCACATTCAATCGTGGTCTATACAGACCAACCCTTGAAGAAGTCGTTCTCAACTTTGGAGGCAAGTGGCCGCATGCTCAAGTGGGCCTTAGAGCTCAGAGGTTTTGACCTTGTGTTTGAGCCAAGGAAGGCAATCAAGGGGCAAGCCTTTGCAGATTTTTTGGCTGAAATGACACGGCCTGATCTTCAGCCGGCCGGGGACCAAGTTTGGAAAGTGTTTGTGGATGGTAGTGCAACAGCGACCGGGTGTGGCGCTGGTATTATATGTGAATCTCCTGAGGGAGACAAGTATGAGTACGCGTTGAGGTTTCAGTTCCAAGCGTCAAACAATGAAGCTGAGTATGAAGCATTGTTGGCCGGCCTAAGGATGTGTAAAGCGGCCGGGGCAACCAAAATTGAAGTATGCTCGGACTCCCGGCTAATAGTCCATCAGGTCAATGGTGGCTTTGAGGCCAGGGAGCCGGCCATGATGAAGTACATGCAGCTAGTTAAAAATGAGGCCGAAGGCCTAGAGCTTTTCTCTCTCAAGCAAGTTCCCCGTTCAGAGAATCATCAAGCGGACGCCCTCTCCAAATTGGCTTCCTCGGCGTCATGTGATACTCCAAGATCAGTGTTTTGGGAAGTAAAGGAAAAAAGGAGCATTGATGCCGAGCCCGTTCATATAATAGATAGAAGTTCAACCTGGATGGACGGAATTATTTCCTACTTAAGGGATGGAATACTTCCGGACGATCCGAAAGAGATTTGGCTATTGAAGAGAAAGGCGGCCTGGTTTGAGATGAAGGATGGAGAGATATTCAAAAGAGCCTTTGTGAAGCCTTACCTTAAATGTATAACTCCTGAAAGAGGGCATGATGTGTTGGATGACCTTCATCAGGGGCATTGTGGTTCGCATATTGGAGGCTGAGCCTTAGCTGAAAAGGCGACACAGTTGGGATATTACTGGTCGAGCCTAAGTGCCAGAGATTTTCAACCCTTATTCATCGTCCAGCAAATAGTCTATCAGCCATCGGTAGTCCACTTCCCTTTGCCAAATGGGGCATGGACATTTTGGGACCGTATACTCCTGCATCTGGCCAGAGACGGTATGTATTAGTGGCAGTAGACTACTTCACTAAATGGGTTGAAGCTGAGGCCGTCCGGGGCATTAAATGGACGGATGTGTCAGCCTTCATTTGGAAAAGCATAATCACTCGGTATGGGGTGCCTCAGTCAATGGTGTTCGACAATGGACCCCAGTTTGAGATGCGTCAACTCAAAGAATGGTTGGGAGACCAAGGCATTACCCATTGCTTTGCCTCGGTCGGCCGACCACAAGCCAATGGTCAAGTTGAGGCCTATAACAAGTTGATTGCAAATGGGATCAAGCGCAAGCTTGAAAAGGCAGGCGGCCTATGGGCAGACGAGCTGGTCAATGTGCTATGGTCCATACGGACAACAGTAAAGAGTTCTACAGGGGAGACTCCATTCTTTTTGGTCTATGGAGCTGAGGCTGTACTCCCAATTGAAATGTACGAGCCCACTTTGCGGGTAATGCTTTATGATGAATCGGCCAATTGGGAGGCCATGAAGACCGCCCTAGATTTCCTTCCGGAAGCTAGGGGCAATGCGGCGCTTAGGCATGAAATTTATCGCTTAAGGATGACAAGGGCATATAACCGCCGAGTGTCTAAGCGGCCGCTCAAGATGGGGGATCTAGTGTTGAGAAAAATGGAAGCTGTTGGCCGTGCCAATGAGGACGGCAAGTTGACTCCAAACTGGGAGGGACCGTACAGAATCAGGGAAGAAGTCCGAGACGGCACATATCGCCTTGAGGCAATTGATGGCCGTCAGATCCCACGGACATGGAACACTGATAACCTGAAAAAGTATCATGTTTGAGCTTAGTTTCTTTAAGTACTTAGCCAAAAAGCTGTTTATACAGCTAGGTCTACTGACCGAGCCTTGTAATTAAAGTCGTACGGCCACAACAATGTACTTTTGACAAAAATTAATGAAGTCAGGCATTGTTGAATTATTTGTTGTTTTTACGATTAATGGCTGAATGAAATGTTTCACTGAGTTGCTTCCAATATAGTAACGCGGTCTACCATTCTTTTTGAATGGCCGAGTTAATAAGGAAGCAAGGTTGCTTCCAATATAGTAACACGGCTTATCATTCTTTTTGAATGGCCGAGTTTAAAAGGAAGCAAGGTTGCTCCCAATATAGCAACTCGGCCACACACAAAAAAAAAAAAAATTAAAAAAAAAAACTGATTTAATTCAGGGATCAATGCGTCCGCCCAATTCTAGGCGGACGATTGAGGCCAGATATCCCGAACTTGTGCAGAGAACAAGTGTCCTTTACAAATAGGGCAAGGGCATACCTAGGCATTTAGCCCGGCCAATCAAGGAATCTCTGAGTTGAGATAATACTTAGGATTTCTAGGGTACGTCCGAGCGATAGATTCAACGGACTACTCGTACAATGATAGCCGAACGGCCAATTAAATTAATTCGGTGCTTCACCTAGCCCAAGGGCAATCATTACTATGATTTGATTAACTTGCTAGCCGTCATGCCCTTTTAAGGCATAAAAACTACCAAGTTAATCAAACCACTTAGAAAATGGACTAGGCGAACACCGAATAAAGGGGAATACCCCTAGGAACGTACGAAAAGGCATAATACTGAGACGTACGGAAAACTTGCAAAAAGCAGAAAATTTGCAAAAAACTGCTAAGTATGAAACAGAAGTAAGAGCCGCCAACAAGGCGGACAAAATTTTCATTAATAAGACCGCACAAAGGCGGCCGAAATGTTTACATAACCGCTTATGCAGGCGGCCTCAGAAGAAGAACAAAAAAAAGAGAGAGTAGTACAAAATAAACTAAGTACATAGTAAGCTGAAAGGAAAAGGAAAGCTAAGCAGACGGCTGCTGGAGGACCTGAGCTCTACTTAGCCGTATTATCTGTGGCAGGCTCCTCCGCTGTCTTCGCGTCCTTGGCCGGGGCATCCTTTTCGTCCGCCTCCTCCTCCTCCTCATCCCCTTCCCCTCTAGACTCGGGGGAAGTAACTACTAGGTCTGGAGGAGGCATGCCGGCCTTCCTTGCCTCTTCTTTAAGGCAGACGTACTGAAGCCGCTTCTTGAAGCGTTCCTCGTAATAGGCGGCTTCACCTTCGTCCACCATCAAGTTGAAGGCATCAAAGAAGTATGCCTTAAGCCTGTCTTCAGCATTTTGCTCGATGCGGATGACTTCTTCAACGCTGATCGGCCGAGGAGTTTTAAGTTGCTCCTCATAGTCCGCAAGGGACTTCTTTAGGGTTTCCACCTCGGCCTTCAGCGCGTCCGCCTCATCTAGCGCAGACTTAAGGTTGGCTTGTGCCATCTTCAGCTCGCTCTTCAGGGCCTCGGACGCCTCGAAGCCCAACCTCCATTTTTCCTTTTCCAGGACGGCCTCGTCCCTTTCAACCCTCATGGCCTCCCTGGCCAAGGACTCCTGTTCGAGTGCCTGGCCCAGTTTGACCAGGTCCTCTGTTTGCCGCGCCGCTTTGTCAGACAGCGCGGTTATTTGGGTCTCAAAGTGTACCCTTTGGACGGCGGCCATCCCAGTTACAGCGTCCTCGGCTTTCCTGATTTCAATCCAAGCGTTCTTCAACCGTTCGTTCTCCTTGTCCTTCCAATCTAGGAAGGCGTTCAAACGGAGGAAGAGCTGCGGACAGAAGGAAGAAACTTAGTCAAAATATGGAAAAATTGGCTAAGTGTTGGAAAGCAAAAACATAAGGAGATAGAAGTATACCTCGGCGCTGCAGTTTAGCATGGGGCCGAGGAAGCCTTCGTTGATCCCCCGCAGCTTATCACGCTGCGCTTGTGGGACCGCGCGAACCATGGCCTCGCGCATGGCCTTCCTGTCCGCGCCAGTCAGTGACTGGCCGGGTACCTTCAACTGCATCTCCTCTGATATATCTGCGGACGACCGTGTATGAAAAGTTAGCTGAATTTTACAACAAAGACTTATAAAAAGTGAGAAAAAGATGGCTAACCAGTGGAGAAGGTTGGAGGAGAAAGATTGGCGGGAGGAGGCGGTAAAGGAGCTTCCTCCTCCTCCGGACTGCTCCCTTCAGCGTCGCTGGACGGCGGGTTGACCAGCACCGTCCCGATCCAGCGACCGGTCATTTGTTCTGGGGTTAACCTATCCCCACCGTCCGAAGGGACGGACTCCTCACGGACCTGACCAGCAACAGGTTCCATGGGCTTGGAGGCCCCGCTTTGTGTCAGCCGGGGTTGTTCTCCTTTAGACTGCGTTGTAGCAGTCTGCGACTTTGCCATTGCCGCTGCTTGAGAAGACGTCTTGGAAGCAACCGTCTTTCTCCTCTTGGATGCGTTCGCATCAGGAGTGGACGTGGCCGGCTGCTTCCGCCTGGCCTTCGGGGTGGAAGAGGAGGTCTGCAAAAACACCAAGTTAGAAAAATTTGATGGCGTCCGTGCGATTTGGGAAAGGAGCTCCCATCCAGCATGCATGAACGGACATAAAGCGTCCGTGCGAACTCAGGAAGTAGGTTCCTTCCAATATAGCAGAACGGACGCATTAAGAAATGAGAAATTCAAAAAATAAGCTAAGTGTTTACCTCTTTGAGTTGCTCGTACATCTTGAACCGAGCCTTGTATCTGGCCAAGTCCACCTCGGACATCTCAACCTCTGCTTTTTGGGCCGAGTCAAGCATAGCGTACGCCTCCGCTGCAAAAACAGAAAGCAAAAGTGTTAGAATATTTTTCTGAAGAATTCTATGTGCGTACAGAAAAGTTTATATATCTAGGTGTCCACCTTGGGGCATGTTCTGGTACAGGCCGTACGCAGACATGAAGATAGGGTCCCTAAGCCAATTGGCAAGTGGAACCCAATGGCTAGGGACCCGTTCAGTTTTGTTGCCCCGCCTGACTCGATTAACTTTGAAGTACTCGAGCTGGTGTTCGTGGCTTGGGTGGATGGGCGGCTTATCAGGCTTGAGGTCTCCGCGTCCGAGTTGAATAGGCTCTGGACGGCACCTGTTCATGCGGAGGTTCAACTCCGCGTCCTGAGTTTTGATACGGTAGAAGCGGTGCTTCCAGTTCCTCCACTTACTAACACGGTCGACCACGACCATGTAATCCCTGGTTGCACTCAAGATAAGCCAACCATCCACCTCCTTTTCCAGCCGGGTGAGTGAGTGCATCTCACAAAAGACCGCAAAGTCTGGTGTAAATTTCTTAGCGATGCACGTCACTAAGTACCCAAAGATGTTCAATCAACTGTTTGGCGTCAGTTGGAAGAGGCCGATGTCGTACTCGTCCAGGACAGTCCGGACGAATGGGTGAAGAGGGAAGCGGAGCCCCACATCAAAGGCGGCCCTGTAAACGCAAAACGCTCGTTTGCGCGGCTTCTCCTCATCCCAGGTAGCCACAGCAATGGCCTTCCTGGGGACTTGAATTTCGAATCCCTCCCCCAAATGGAGGGACTCCTTATACTTCTCAAAATCCTTCTTTAAAAACTTTAGGGCTGTCTCCCCAACCGTACAGGCGTACGGGTCCCTAAAGTTATCAATGTTGGCGACGGTTTCTTCGGCCGCCTCCTCGCCCTCGGCCGTCTCACCCGCGGCCTCTTTTTCAACTTCCTCCTCTTCCACTTGGTGAGAAGGGGCACTCCCAAACTCCGAAGACAGCACTCTGTCCAAATCTGCTGCCTTGGCCGAGCTTCGGCCCCTTGAGCTTGGAACGCCCATTGAAGAAGGAACGTCCTCCTCGACCATTGGACGCTTGCCTTTATCCTTGGCAGCGTCCGCCCCATTTCCCGAAGGAGGGGCGTTGCGAATAGGCAGGGCGGACGGTTCGCGGATTGAGATTCCTGTTAAGGGTCTGTCCGCCCCACCCAGTTGAGGCCGAGGTTGAGAAGAAGAAGGGACGGACGAACCAGAAGCGTCCGCCCCAGGGTTGGAAGGGTTGTCCATACAGGCTACCAGTTCAGCCCCATCCATGACTGAATTGGCAAATTGAGGGAACCTAAGTTCCGGAGCAGGTGCGGACGAGGCGCCTTCAGCTCGCAGGCGTTCCTCGAAGGAAGAAGTGACCTCCACGGCCAAGTGATGAGAGCCAGTGGAGGCGGTCGTTGTTTGGGTGGTGGAGTCAGTCTCCACCATTGTACTTGGATCACTAGGGTCATAAGGGACCCTAGGATGAACCAGACTTCCGTCTGGGTTCCTGGCCGCGTGAAGCTCACGCGTACGCATGGTTCTCGCCATTGCCTGTTGGGACAGAGAAGAATAAGTGGGGGTGAGTATGTACGCATCAGACATAGACTCACTCCAAGGAGGAGACAACTCTTCTCCGTCCACTCTAGATTCCTCAGTCCCAGGCGAACGGCCGGCCTCATGAGAAGAGTCGGACGAAGCCGAGTATGGATCCAGAATTGAAGTAAAACAAAAAGAAAACAAAAGAGAAAATGTAGACGGCCTACCTCTGTACGTTCTGAAAGTTCTGAAGGTGGTGGTGAAGTTCTTGAAGATTGCCCGGAAAACTCAAAAATGCCCGGAAAACTCAAACTCACGGCGGCGCTCTTGAAGATTAAGGGAAAAATAACTTTCTCTCACTAGAACGCTCTGACTTCTCTCTAGAATTCACAATTGGGTAAAGTGTGAAAATGAGAATTCACCTCCCATATTTATAGAGTGAATTCATGAGGGCAAAATGGTAAAACCGTCTTTCCCGCCTAAACATTCAAACGGTAATTTCTTGAGAAATTACTCGAAGAAAGGGCCAGGACGACGTTAGGGTTCTGTTAACTTGTGAAAGAGACCAGACGAACAATTAACACCTTCAGCACTTAGTCTCCAAAAATTGAGAAAATCTAAGAGGAAAAGCGTCCGCCCAGTTCTCAGACGTACGAAGCATGATTAGAAAGCCAGGAAGTACGTCTGAAATCATGGAAGCACAGTTTACCCCAAAGAAGATATGTGGCCGTTCTGGGCAGTTAGGAGATCAACTCCTCCCAGAGTACCAGAACGTCCAGTCCCACTGAAGTGGCCGTTCTGGTCAGTTAGGAGATAAGCTCCTCCCAGAGTACCAGGACGTCCAGTCCCATTCAAGTGGTCGTTCTGGTCAGTAAGGAGATCAACTCCTCCCAGAGTACCAGCACGTCCAGTCCCATTGATGTGGCCGTTCTGGGCAGTTAGGAGATAGGCTCCTCCCAGAGTACCAGAACGTCCAGTCCCATTGAAGTGGCCGTTCTGGTCAGTTAGGAGATCAACTCCTCCCAGAGTACCAGAACGTCCAGTCCCATTGAAGTGGCCGTTCTGGTCAGTTAGGAGATCAACTCCTCCCAGAGTACCAGAACGTCCAGTCCCACTGAAGTGGCCGTTCTGGTCAGTTAGGAGATAAGCTCCTCCCGGAGTACCAGGACGTCCAGTCCCATTGAAGTGGCCGTTCTGGGCAGTTAGGAGATAGGTTCCTCCCAGAGTACCAGAACGTCCAGTCCCATTGATGTGGCCGTTCTGGGCAGTTAGGAGATAGGCTCCTCCCAGAGTACCAGAACGTCCAGCCCCATTGAAGTGGCCGTTCTGGTCAGTTAGGAGATCAACTCCCAGAGTACCAGAACGTCCAGTCCCACTGAAGTGGCCGTTCTGGTCAGTTAGGAGATCAACTCCTTCCAGAGTACGAGAGCGTCCAGTACAAAATTTGGACGTCCAGATAAGCAAAAAGCTAAGCTCATTCCAGGCTACGAGAACGTCCAGGGCAAAATATATGGACGTCCACGTAGCAAAAAGAGCCTTGAATCACAAGTATATGGACGTCCAAGGCAGATGGGAAGCGAACCCAACCCAGAGTACCAGGACGTCCAGAGTGCAAGATCAGAGGAGGCGGCCAGTAAGTGTACGAGCCACCCCCTCTGAGGGGCAAATGTTTAGGGTAAAAATACCCCAGGTACGTCAAATGAATGTTTAGGGGCCAGTAAGCTTTTTGAATCAAATGAATGTCAAATGCATTCAACAAAGCTAATTAAGTCAAATGAAAGTCAAACACATTCAACAAAGCTAATTGAGTTAAAAGAAAGTCAAACACATTCAAACAAAGCTTTTTGAATCAAATGAAAGTCAAATGCATTCAACAAAGCCAATTAAGTCAAATGAAAGTCAAACACATTCAAATAAAGCTTCTTGATTCAAATGAAAGTCAAATGCATTCAATAAAGCTAATTGAGTCAAATGAAAGTCAAACACTTTCAACAACGCTAATTGAGTCAAATGAAAGTCAAACACATTCAAACAAAGCTTTTTGATTCAAATGAAAGTCAAATGCATTCTGTTTAGGGTAAAAATACCCCAGGTACGTGGCCCAATTTTATAGTGACACGTGGCCCAATAAACAGGCGACACGTGTCCCTATGAGATTGAGACACGTGTCCACTAGTCATGATGACACATGTCAGCCATCTCTAAATGCCCCAATACTGAAATCAGAAAGAGAAAAGGGCCCTGATGACCTCAGGCCCAAATCCCGAGAAAACCTTGAAAGCCGTAAAACGGCGCCCCCTACGACACGTGGCGACCTCTGATTGCGCAGCCAATCATGTCACGAAATTCTAGGGCATAAACCCTGGAGGGGTACATGTTCTCACCCCTATAAATACCCCAATCATTTATGATGGGAAAGGGGGGATTGGGACATAACATAAATATAGAGCATTAAAAAGCTCCAACTTCTCTCTACTTTCTCTCTCTAGCTTTTCCGATTTCCGATCACTAACTTGATCGTCGGAGGCGAATATTCCGATCACCGGAATATTCGTTGTTTTGCAGGTGTCCGAGTCTCATTGTCAGCAGAGCGTGACCAGTATCCGAGGGAATCACAAAAAACCCCGAAACACATTCAACAAAACTAATTGAGTCAAATGAAAGTCAAATGCATTCAACAAAGCTAATTGAGTCAAATGAAAGTCAAACACTTTCAACAAAGCGTTTAGAATCAAATGAAAGTCAAATACATTCAATCAAAGCTTTTTGAATCAAATGAAAGTCAATTGCATTCCAGAATGCTAATTGAGTCAAATGAAAGTCAGACACATTCAACAAAGCTAATTGAGTCAAAAAAAAGTCAAACACATTCAAACAAAGCTTTTTGAATCAAATGAAAGTAAAATGCATTCAACAAAGCTAATTGAGTCAAATGAAAGTCAAACACTTTCAACAAAGCTAATTGAGTCAAATGAAAGTAAAACACATTCAAACAAAGCTTTTTGATTCAAATGAAAGTCAAATGCATTCAACAAAGCTAATTGAGTCAAATGAAAGTCAAACACTTTCAACAAAGCTTTTAGAATCAAATGAAAGTAAAACACATTCAAATAAAGCTTTTTGAATCAAATGAATGTCAAATGTATTCAACAAAGCTAATTAAGTCAAATGAAAGTCAAACACATTCAACAAAGCTAATTGAGGTAAAAGAAAGTCAAACACATTCAAACATAGCTTTTTGAATCAAATGAAAGTCAAATGCATTCAACAAAGCCAATTGAGTCAAATGAAAGTCAAACACATTCAAATAAAGCTTCTTGATTCAAATGAAAGTCAAATGCATTCAACAAAGCTAATTGAGTCAAATGAAAGTCAAACACTTTCAACAAAGCAAATTGAGTCAAATGAAAGTCAAACACATTCAAATAAAGCTTTTTGATTCAAATGAAAGTCAAATGCATTCAACAAAGCTAATTGAGTCAAATGAAAGTCAAACACTTTCAACAAAGCGTTTAGAATCAAATGAAAGTCAAATACATTCAATCAAAGCTTTTTGAACCAAATGAAAGGCAATTGCAATCCACAATGCTAATTGAGTCAAATGAAAGTCAAACACATTCAACAAAGCTAATTGAGTCAAAATAAAGTCAAACACATTCAAACAAAGCTTTTTGAATCAAATGAAAGTAAAATGCATTCAACAAAGCTAATTGAGTCAAATGAAAGTTAAACACTTTCATCAAAGCTAATTGAGTCAAATGAAAGTCAAACACATTCAAACAAAGATTTTTGATTCAAATGAAAGTCAAATGCATTCAACAAAGCTAATTGAGTCAAATGAAAGTCAAACACTTTCAACAAAGATTTTAGAATCAAATGAAAGTAAAACACATTCAAACAAAGCTTTTTGAATCAAATGAATGTGAAATGTATTCAACAAAGCTAATTAAGTCAAATGAAGGTCAAACACATTCAACAAAGCTAATTGAGTTAAAAGAAAGTCAAACACATTCAAACAAAGCTTTTTGAATCAAACGAAAGTCAAAAGCATTCAACAAAGCCAATTGAGTCAAATGAAAGTCAAACACATTCAAATAAAGCTTCTTGATTCAAATGAAAGTCAAATGCATTCAACAATGCTATTTGAGTCAAATGAAAGTCAAACACTTTCAACAAAGCTAATTGAGTCAAATGAAAGTCAAACACTTTCAACAAAGCTAATTGAGTCAAATGAAAGTCAAACACATTCAAACAAAGCTTTTTGAATCAAATGAAAGTCCGATGCATTCAAAAAAGCTAATTGAGTCGAATGAAAGTCAAACACTTTCAAGAAAGCGTTTAGAATCAATTGAAAGTCAAATACATTCAATCAAAGCTTTTTAAATCAAATAAAAGTCAATTGGATTCCACAATGCTAATTAAGTCAAATGAAAGTAAAAAACACATTCAACAAAGCTAATTGAGTCAAAAGAAAGTCAAACACATTCCAACAAAGCTTTTTGAATCAAATGAAAGTCAAATGCATTCAACAAAGCTAATTCAGTCAAATGAAAGTCAAACACTTTAAACAAAGCTAATTGAGTCAAATGAAGGTCAAACACATTCAAACAAAGCTTTTTGATTCATATGAAAGTTAAATGCATTCAACAAAGCTAATTGAGTTAAATGAAAGTCAAACACTTTCAACAAAGCTCTTAGAATCAAATGAAACTCAAATACATTCAAACAAAGATTTTTGAATCAAACGAAAATCAAATGAATTCAACAAAGCTAATTGAGTCAAATGAAAGTCAAACACTTTCATCAAAGCTTTTAGAATAAAATGAAAGTCAAATACATTCAAACAAAGCTTTTTGAATCAAATCGAAGTCAATTGCATTCCACAATGGTAATTGAGTCAAATGAAAGTCAAACACATTCAACGAAGCTAATTGAGTCAAATGAAAGTCAAACACATTCAAACAAAGCTTTTTGAATCAAATGAAAGTCAAATGCATTCAACAAAGCCAATTGAGTCAAATGAAAGTCAAACACATTCAAATAAAGCTTGTTGATTCAAATGAAAGTCAAATGCATTCAACAAAGCTAATTGTTTCAAATGAAAGTCAAACACTTTCAACAAAGCTTTTAGAATCAAATGAAAGTCAAACACATTCAAACAAAGCTTTTTGAATCAAATGAAAGTCAAATGCATTCAACAAAGCTAATTGAGTCAAATGAAAGCTAAACACTTTCAACAAAGCGTTTTGAATCAAATGAAAGTCAAAAACATTCAATCAAAGCTTTTTGAATCAAATTAAAGTAAATTGCATTCCACAATGCTAATTGAATCAAATGAAAGTCAAACACATTCAACAAAGCTAATTGAATCAAAAGAAAGTCAAACACATTCAAACAAAGCTTTTTGAATCAAATGAAAGTAAAATGCATTCAACAAAGCTAATTGAGTCAAATGAAAGTCAAACACTTTCAACAAAGCTAATTGAGTCAAATGAAAGTCAAACACATTCAAACAAAGCTTTTTGATTCAAATGAAAGTCAAATGCAATCAACAAAGCTAATTGAGTCAAATGAAAGTCAAACACTTTCAACAAAGCTTTTAGAATCAAATGAAAGTCAAACACATTCAAACAAAGCTTTTTGAATCAAATGAAAATCAAATGAATTCAACAAAGCTAATTGAGTCAAATAAAAGTCAAACACTTTCAACAAAGCTTTTAGAATCAAATGAAAGTGAAACACATTCAAACAAAGCTTTTTGAATCAAATGAAAATCAAATAAATTCAACAAAGCTAATTGAGTCAAATGAAAGTCAAACACTTTCATCAAAGCTTTTAGAATCAATTGAAAGTCAAATACATTCAAACAAAGCTTTTTGAATCAAATGAAAGTCAATTGCATTCCACAATGCTAATTGAGTCAAATGAAAGTCAAACACATTCAACGAAGCTAATTGAGTCAAATGAAAGTCTAACACATTCAACAAAGCTTTTTGAATTAAATGAAAGTCAAATGCATTCAACAAAGCCAATTGAGTCAAATGAAAGTCAAATACATTCAATCAAAGCTTTTTGAATCAAATGAAAGTCAATTGCATTCCACAATGCTAATTGAGTCAAATGAAAGTCAATCACATTCAACAAAGCTAATTGAGTCAATTGAGTCAAAAGCTAATTGTGTTAAGGTTTTTTCTCTCTCTAATTTCCATGGCGATTTGAGCTTGCTAGGTCGGTTCTTCATCTAGCTTCTTCTTCACCATGCCTCGCAAGAAAAAATCATCAACCCCAGCTCCTGTTGATAAGGTTTTGGACACTCTGCGAAAATCTGGGTTTTCTTCCTCTGAACCGATTCCTGAGGATGATGAACTGGTCACCCCCCCACCACATCTAGTTCATCCATCTGCAGGTATGGTATCCAGAGGTGATCTGAGGACTCTAGAGAAAGTTTTTGGGAGTTCTATTGCTCAATCCCAAGCCCAATCTAATGGAACAGTACCTAGGGTTTCTGCGGTTACTGTTCCATTGATTCCAGGGAAAAATCAGAGCTCGATTGTTCCAAATGCTGATAATCCAGAGGCTTTTAAGGCTACCAGTGCTTCGAATCAAATCCCTGAAGCTTCTACTGATGAATGGAAGAATTTGTTTAAAGGAAAGCTGAGCGCAAAAGGGTCTACTCTGTCTTTTATTGCTCCTGAATTGAGAGATGGGAAAGCTGTTGCTAAGCTTAGCTCTGCTGATATTCTTGAGGGCAATAAGAAATGGGGTAACGCTCTTATCTTTTATGTTGTTGGTTATTCTCCAACTATTTCTGCTGTTCATAAGTATATTGCGGATAACTGGAGTAACTTAGCTAAACCAGATATTTTCTGGCATGATGAGGGCTACTTTATTATTAATTTGAAGTCTAGTGAAGATAAGAATGCTATTCTGTATGCTGGACCTCACATGTTCTTTGGTAAACCTGCAATTGTTAAGGCATGGTCTGATAAATTTGATTTTCATGCTGAAATCCTTAGAACCATCCCTCTATGGGTTAAGCTCCAAAATTTGCCATTGAATTGCTGGGGAGCTGATACTCTGAGTAGAATTGGTAGCTTGCTTGGTGTTCCTGTATGTGCAGATGAGTGTACATCAAGACAGCTTAGAGTGTCTTTTGCTAGGCTGTTGGTTGAAATTGATGTTACCAAACCCCTGCCTGCATCTGTATGGGTTGAAAGCCCTGCTGCTGAGATGATTGAGATTAAGGTTCAATATGAGTGGACCCCTCCTTTCTGTAAGAAATGTGATAGGGTTGGACATGATTGTTCCAAGCCTCGGGTCTTTAAGAAGAAACAAACAGAAGGTACAAAAGCCACTCACATTCAGAACCAGGTGGGAAAAGTTTGGGTTCCTAAGAAGCCTGCTAAGGTGAAGTCAACTGATCCTGGGGAAGACATTACTCCACCTCAACAGCAAAATGGGTGGCAAATTCCAGGTAAGATATCTAAGAAAAAAGCAAACAGGCAGATTACTTTTGCCTCTAGCTCTAATACTTATCAGGCTTTGTCCTTAGATTCTGATGAGGTTGAGGTTGTTGATGAAACCAATGAGCCTAATGGGGGTGATGGGAATCCCCCTCTGGGGTCATGATAGTTCTCTCTTGGAATATTAGGGGTCTTAATGACCCTGGGAAAGTGGCTGCTGTTAAAAAGCTACTTTCTGAGCATAAGTGTGATGTACTGTGTCTTATTGAAACTAAAGTAAAGCAGAAGAACTCTGCTAGGGTTCAAAGGAAGTTTGGGTGTGCTTGGTCTTGGTTTGCTAATTATGCTAATTCTCCAAAAGGTAGAATTTGGATAGGTTGGAAAGCTGATCTTCTCAATCTAACTATAATTTCTGCTCAGGAACAGTTAGTCCATTGTTTGCTCACTACTAGGGATCTGCAGACTCAGATTTTCATTACTTTTGTTTATGGTTTGCACACAGTTCAGGATAGGTTGTCTTTGTGGAATGGCATCAGGCAGTTACCTGGTATTTCTGGAGCCTGGTTGTGTGCTGGGGATTTTAACTCTATCTTGTCCTGTAATGATAGAATCAATGGGGCTATGGTTACTGATTATGAAACTAAGGACTTCCAGAACCTTATTGATGACTTAGCTTTAGCAGAAATTAAGAGTAAGGGTTCTTACTTCTCTTGGTGCAACAAGGCTCATAATGGACCTAGGACTTTTTCTAGGATTGATAGGGGACTGGTAAACCAAGATTGGATTAAGGATTTTGGGCATGTGGAAGCTATTTATCTACCTCCCTCTATTTCAGATCACAATCCTGTTCTCTTTGATATTTTTCATTCTCAGCCTGGCAAAGGGAGGCCTTTTAGATTTCTCAACTATTTAGCTGATCATGAAGACTTTTTGACTGTGGTCACTTCTGCTTGGCAATGTCCTGTTGTTGGAAATGCAATGTATAGAGTGTGGTCTAAGCTCAAGCAAGTTAAAACTGCTCTTAAAACTATGAATATAGAGAAATTTGGTAAGGTTGATGAGAAACTTGAAGCTGCTCAAGATGCCCTCTATGATATTCAGCAGCAGATTATTAGTGATGTTGATAATACTGAGTTGCACACTCAAGAGATGGCAGCTATTCAGAGGGTCAAGTACTGGGTTAATGTTCAGGAAAGCATATATAGACAAAAATCCAGAATAGACTGGCTTTAGCTTGGTGATAGTAATAACAAATATTTTTTTGCTGTCATGAAACAAAGACAGAGCAGGAATAGAATTGATACTATTTTTGCTGCTGATGGCACTTTATTGAAAACTCCTATTGCCATTGAAGAGGAAATTACTGGTTTTTATAAAGCTCTACTGGGTACTAGTGCTGTCTCTCTCCCTGGGATTGATCTTAATACTGTGAGAAGAGGTGTTCAACTTTCTAGGGATTCTCAGCAGTCTCTTATAACTCCTATCTCTGTTGAGGAAATTGATTCAGCCTTGAAGGATATTAACAGCTCCAAAGCTCCTGGGATAGATGGTTTCAACTCTTATTTTTTCAAGAAATCCTGGGATGTGGTAAAACATGATATTTATGCAGGTGTTCTGGAGTTCTTCAATACTGGTAGTATGTTGAAGCAATGGAACTGCACTACTGTAACCTTAGTCCCTAAGGTTCAAAATCCTTCCTTTGCCAAAGATTACAGACCAATTGCCTGCTGTTCTGTTCTTTATAAGATTATCTCCAAAATTCTTACTGCAAGGCTAGCAAAAGTGGTCTCTGAGGTGATTGATGGCTCCCAAGCTGGTTTTATCCCTGGGAAACATATTGGTGATAACATCTTATTAGCTACTGAGCTTATTAAAGGTTATGGGCATAAATTTTTGTCCCCTAGGTGTATGCTGAAGATTGATTTGAAAAAGGCTTATGATTCTGTTGAGTGGAGTTTTCTGAAGGCTGTTATGTCTGAGATTGGTTTTCCTAACCAGTTTATTGCTTGGATTATGGCTTGCTTGTCTTCTGTCTCCTTTTCTATCTTGATTAATGGTATCCCCTCTAAGCCCTTCCCTGCAAAAAAAGGTCTCAGACAGGGAGACCCAATGTCTCCCTTCTTGTTTGCTATTGGAATGGAGTATCTCTCTAGATGTCTCTTTGAATTACAGTTAAATCCTAATTTCAACTATCATCCTAGATGTGAGAAAATGTACCTAGTACATCTCATGTTTGCTGATGATTTGTTACTTTTCTCTAGGGCTGATGCTCAGTCTGTCTCCTTGCTTTTCCAAGCTTTCTCTAAATTTTCTGAAGCTTCTGGTCTTTCTGCAAACCTGGATAAAAGTGAAGTGTACTTTGGTGGTCTTGATGTTTATGATCAAAATGAACTGAGGAATCTTGTTGGAGTTGCTCCTGGTACCATCCCTTTTAGGTATCTGGGGGTTCCTCTTTCTTCAAAAAAATTGACCATAGCCCAATGCAAACCTCTTGTTGATAAAGTGACTTCCAGGATTAATGGGTGGTCTGCTAGGCATCTTTCTTATGCTGGCAGACTTCAGTTGGTGAAGAGTGTTCTCTTTGGAATACAAACATACTGGGCTCAAATCTTTATTCTTCCTAAAAAGATTCTGAGGGAAATTGAATCAAGGTTTAGAGCTTTCTTATGGACTGGGAAAGCCAACCCAACCAAGAAATCCCTTGTTTCTTGGTCTCAGGTTTGCCTTCCAAAAGTCAGTGGTGGCTGGAATCTTATTTCTCTTCCTGAATGGAATTCTGCTGCTATTTCTAAGCTTCTTTGGGATCTTGCTCATAAAGCTGACAACTTATGGGTGAAATGGGTCCACATTTACTATTTCAAGGACAATTCTTGGTGGGATAAGCCTGCCCCTAGGAGATGCTCTTGGGTGCTTAGAAGAATTTTGAAGTGTAGATCTATAATTGATAATATTGGTGGCTGGGATGCTGTCAAACATGGTGATAAAATCAAGATAAAAAAAATCTATCTGAAACTCATGACTCAAGCTCCTAAAGTTCCATGGAGAAGATTGATGTGTAACAATGCTGCTACCCCTAAAAGCTTGTTCATTCTTTGGCTTGCTGTTAGGAATAGATTGCTTACAAAGGATAGATTGAGTCAATGGAATATGCAGTGTGACCCTACCTGTTTCCTTTGTAATATGCATTTTGAGTCTGTCCAGCATTTATTTTTTGAATGCAGATTTGCTAGGGACATTTGGGGAAGAATTTTGGCTATCTTTGGTTACAACAGGCCTATCCTAAGTTTTGATGCTGAAGCCATGTGGATTGCTAAAATCTGCAGAAAGGATAGAGCTAAGAACAGATTGCTGGGGATGTGTTTTGCTGAAGCTGTCTACCATATTTGGCTGCAGAGGAATTCTTTGATCTTTACAGGAAGCTGTAAATCTGGTGAAGTTGTGCTTAGGGATATTATGTTTGCTGTTGCTTGTAGATGCCCTGTCCCTGATAGGAAGTGGTTGATTCTGTAATTTATATTTGTTTTTTTGCTGGGTCTTATTGTAATGCCTCTCTTGTCTAGCCCTGCTGTTTATGCAGCTGAGTCTAGGTGGAGGTTTCTGGTTTGTCCTGCAGTTGGCAGGCTGGTTTTGCTTTAGTAGGTGCAAGTTTGCTTATAGCTCATTTGTGTTCTTTTGTGTCTGGCTTTAGCTCTCAGAACCCTTCCTAGAAGGTGGCTGGAAGCTTGAGTTCAGATTGTTTTTGTCCCTCTCTCTAGAACCCTTCCTAGAAGGTGGCTAAAGATAGGGCTTAAACTGTTTGGTGGGGGTTTGGCCTGTTTTCAGGTTTGTGGTGTTAGTTGTTGGTTATAACTTAGCTCTTGTAAGTTGTAACTTTTCCTTTTGGTAATAAAATTCTCTATTTACCAAAAAAAAAAAAAAAAAAAAAAAAAAAAAAAAAAGCTAATTGAGTCAAAAGAAAGTCAAACACATTCAAACAAAGCTTTTTGAATCAAATGAAAGTAAAATGCATTCAACAAAGCTAATTGAGTCAAATGAAAGTCAAACATTTTCAACAAAGCTAATTGATTCAAATGAAAGTCAAACAAATTCAAACAAAGCTTTTTTATTCAAATGAAAGTCAAATGCATTCAACAAAGCTAATTGAGTCAAATGAAAGTCAAACACTTTAAACAAAGCTTTTAGAATCAAATGAAAGTCAAACACATTCAACCAAAGCTTTTTGAATCAAATGACAATCAAATGAATTCAACAAAGCTAATTGAGTCAAATGAAAGTCAAACACTTTCATCAAAGCTTTTAGAATCAATTGAAAGTCAAATACATTCAAACAAAGCTTTTTGAATCAAATGAAAGTTAATTGCATTCCACAATGCTAATTGAGTCAAATGAAAGTCAAACACATTCAACGTAGGTAATTGAGTCAAATGAAAGTCAAACACATTCAAACAAAGCTTTTTGAATCAAATGAAAGTCCAATGCATTCAACAAAGCCAATTGAGTCAAATAAAAGTCAAACACATTCAAACATAGCTTCTTGATTCAAATGAAAGTCAAATGCATTCAACAAAGCTAATTGAGTCAAATGAAAGTCAAACACATTCAAAAAAGATTTTAGAATCAAATGAAAGTAAAACAAATTCATACAAAGCTTTTTGAATCAAATGAATGTCAAATGCATTCAACAAAGCTAATTAAGTCAAATGAAAGTCAAACACATTCAACAAAGCTAATTGAGTTAAAAGAAAGTCAAACACATTCAAACAAAGCTTTTTGAATCAAATGAAAGTCAAATGCATTCAACAAAGCCAATTGAGTCAAATGAAAGTCAAACACATTCAAATAAAGCTTCTTGATTCAAATGAAAGTCACATGCATTCAACAAAGTTAATTGAGTCAAATGAAAGTCAAACACTTTCAACAAAGCTAATTGAGTCAAATGAAAGTCAAACACATTCAAACAAAGCTTTTTGATTCAAATGAAAGTCAAATGCATTCAACAAAGCTAATTGAGTCAAATGAAAGTCAAACACTTTCAACAAAGCGTTTAGAATCAAATGAAAGTCAAATACATTCAATCAAAGCTTTTTTGAATCAAATGAAAGTAAATTGCATTCCACAATGCTAATTGAGTCAAATGAAAGTCAATCACATTCAACAAAGCGAATAGAGTCAAAAGATAGCCAAACACATTCAAACAAAGCTTTTTGAATCTAATGAAAGTAAAATGCATTAAACAAAGCTAATTGAGTCAAATGAAAGTCAAACACTTTCAACAAAGCTAATTGAGTCAAATGAAAGTCAAACACATTCAAACAAAGCTTTTTGAATCAAATGAAAGTCAAATGCATTCAACAAAGCTAATTTAGTCAAATGAAAGCTAAACACTTTCAACAATGCGTTTTGAATCAAATGAAAGTCATATACATACAATCAAAGCTTTTTGAATCAAATGAAAGTCAATTGCATTCCACAATGCTAATTGAGTCAAATGAAAGTCAAACACATTCAACAAAGCTAATTGAGTCAAAAGAAAGTCAAACTCATTCAAACAAAGCTTTTTGAATCAAATGAAAGTAAATTGCATTCAACAAAGCTAATTGAGTCAAATGAAAGTCAAACACATTCAACAAAGCTAATTGAGTCAAATGAAAGTCAAACATATTCAAACAAAGCTTTTTGATTCAAATGAAAGTCAAATGCATTCAACAAAGCTAATTGAGTCAAATGAAAGTCAAACACTTTCAACAAAGCTAATTGAGTCAAATGAAAGTCAAACACATTCAAACAAAGCTTTTTGATTCAAATGAAAGTCAAATGCATTCAACAAAGCTAATTGAGTCAAATGAAAGTCAAACACTTTCAACAAAGCTTTTAAAATCAAATGAAAGTCAAACACATTCAAACAAAGCTTTTTGAATCAAATGAAAATCAAATGAATTCAACAAAGCTAATTCAGTCAAATGAAAGTCAAACACTTTCATCAAAGCTTTTAGAATCAATTGAAAGTCAAATACATTCAAACAAAGCTTTTTGAATCAAATGAAAGTCAATTGCATTCCACAATGCTAATTGAGTCAAATGAAAGTCAAACACATTCAACGAAGGTAATTGAGTCAAATGAAAGTCAAACACATTCAAACAAAGCTTTTTGAATCAAATGAAAGTCAAATGCATTCAACAAAGCCAATTGAGTCAGATGAAAGTCAAACACATTCAAACATAGCTTCTTGATTCAAATGAAAGTCAAATGCATTCAACAAAGCTAATTGAGTCAAATGAAAGTCAAACACTTTCAACAAAGATTTTAGAATCAAATGAAAGTAAAACAAATTCATACAAAGCTTTTTGAATCAAATGAATGTCAAATGCATTTAACAAAGCTAATTAAGTCAAATGAAAGTCAAACACATTCAACAAAGCTAATTGAGTTAAAAGAAAGTCAAACACATTCAAACAAAGCTTTTTGAATCAAATGAAAGTCAAATGCATTCAACAAAGCCAATTGAGTCAAATGAAAGTCAAACACATTCAAATAAAGCTTCTTGATTTAAATGAAAGTCAAATGCATTCAACAAAGCTAATTGAGTCAAATGAAAGTCAAACACTTTCAACAAAGCTAATTGAGTCAAATGAAAGTCAAACACATTCAAACAAAGCTTTTTGATTCAAATGAAAGTCAAATGCATTCAACAAAGCTAATTGAGTCAAATGAAAGTCAAACACTTTCAACAAAGCTTTTAGAATCAAATGAAAGTCAAACACATTCAAACAAAGCTTTTTGAATCAAATGAAAATCAAATGAATTCAACAAAGCTAATTGAGTCTAATGAAAGTCAAACACTTTCATCAAAGCTTTTAGAATCAATTGAAAGTCAAATACATTCAAACAAAGCTTTTTGAATCAAATGAAAGTCAATTGCATTCCACAATGCTAATTGAGTCAAATGAAAGTCAAACACATTCAACGAAGGTAATTGAGTCAAATGAAAGTCAAACATATTCAAACAAAGCTTTTTGAATCAAATGAAAGTCAAATGCATTCAACAAAGCCAATTGAGTCAGATGAAAGTCAAACACATTCAAACATAGCTTCTTGATTCAAATGAAAGTCAAATGCATTCAACAAAGCTAATTGAGTCAAATGAAAGTCAAACACTTTCAACAAAGATTTTAGAATCAAATGAAAGTAAAACAAATTCATACAAAGCTTTTTGAATCAAATGAATGTCAAATGCATTCAACAAAGCTAATTAAGTCAAATGAAAGTCAAACACATTCAACAAAGCTAATTGAGTTAAAAGAAAGTCAAACACATTCAAACAAAGCTTTTTGAATCAAATGAAAGTCAAATGCATTCAACAAAGCCAATTTAGTCAAATGAAAGTCAAACACATTCAAATAAAGCTTCTTGATTCAAATGAAAGTCAAATGCATTCAACAAAGCTAATTGAGTCAAATGAAAGTCAAATACTTTCAACAAAGCTAATTGAGTCAAATGAAAGTCAAACACATTCAAACAAAGCTTTTTGAATCAAATGAAAGTCAAATGCATTCAACAAAGCTAATTGAGTCAAATGAAAGTCAAACACTTTCAACAATGCGTTTAGAATCAAATGAAAGTCAAATACATACAATCGAAGCTTTTTGAATCAAATGAAAGTCAATTGCATTCCACAATGCTAATTGAGTCAAATGAAAGTCAAACACATTCAACAAAGCTAATTGAGTCAAAAGAAAGTCAAACTCATTCAAACAAAGCTTTTTGAATCAAATGAAAGTAAATTGCATTCAACAAAGCTAATTGAGTCAAATGAAAGTCAAACACATTCAACAAAGCTAATTTAGTCAAATGAAAGTCAAACATATTTAAACAAAGCTTTTTGATTCAAATGAAAGTCAAATGCATTCAACAAAGCTAATTGAGTCAAATGAAAGTCAAACACTTTCAACAAAGCTAATTGAGTCAAATGAAAGTCAAACACATTCAAACAAAGCTTTTTGAATCAAATGAAAGTCAAATGCATTCAACAAAGCTAATTGAGTCAAATGAAAGTCAAACACTTTAAACAAAGCGTTTAGAATCAAATGAAAGTCAAATACATTCAATCAAAGCTTTTTGAATCAAATCAAAGTCAATTGCATTCCGCAATGCTAATTGAGTCAAATGAAAGTCAATCACATTCAACAAAGCTAATTGAGTCAAAAGAAAGTCGAACACATTCAAACAAAGCTTTTTGAATCAAATGAAAGTAAAATTTATTCAACAAAGCTAATTGAGTCAAATGAAAGTCAAACACTTTCAACAAAGCTAATTGAGTCAAATGAAAGTCAAACACATTCAAACAAAGCTTTTTGAATCAAATGAAAGTCAAATGCATTCAACAAAGCTAATTGAGTCAAATGAAAGTCAAACACTTTCAACAATGCGTTTAGAATCAAGTGAAAGTCAAATACATACAATCCAAGCTTTTTGAATCAGATGAAAGTCAATTGCATTCCACAATGCTAATTGAGTCAAATGAAAGTCAAACATATTCAACAAAGCTAATTGAGTCAAAAGAAAGTCAAACACATTCAAACAAAGCTTTTTGAATCAAATGAAAGTAAAATGCATTCAACAAAGCTAATTGAGTCAAATGAAAGTCAAACACTTTCAACAATGCGTTTAGAATCAAATGAAAGTCAAATACATACAATCAAAGCCTTTTGAATCAAATTCCGGGAGCACCATTACCTAATAAGGCAGCCTATAGAAGTAATCCGGAAGAAACAAAGGAGATGCAAAGGCAAATTGAAGAGCTTATGACTAGAGGATACGTGAGGGAAAGTATGAGCCCTTGTGCCGTGCCTACTTTACTTGTCCCAAAGAAAGATGGGAGTTGGTGCATGTGTATTGATAGTAGGAGTGTGAATAACATCACTATCAAATACCGATTTCCTATTCCAAGATTGGATGATTTGCTTGATGAACTGCATGGCGCGCAGTTATTCTCAAAAATTGATCTTATGAGTGGTTATCATCAAATTCGAATTGAGAAAGTAAATGACATGTACAAAGCTAGAGCAAACAAGCATAGAAAGCAACAAAGTTACAATGTTGGAGACTTGGTATGGTTACATTTGAGAAAGGAAAGATTTCCAGGAAAACGCAAGAATAAGTTGATGCCTAGAAGTGAAGGTCCTTTCAAGATTGTTGAGAAGATCAATGACAATGCTTATAAGTTGGAACTTCCGGGAGAGTATGGAGTTAGTGCTACATTCAATGTTGGTGATTTGGCTAAGTACATCCCTGATGAAGAACTTCGAGATTTGAGGACAAATTCTTTCGAAGAAGAGGAGGATGATGCAAGTCTAAGCATGGAGAACTTCGAAGATTTGCTTATCATGCATCAAGATAGCTTGTCCTTAAACATTGAGTCAAGCCAAGCATTGCATGGACATTTTCTTGGATATCAAAGCAAAGCTACGGTTTGCTTAGTAGCGTTTCTTGGAGTCTAGTCTACTTTCTTTACTTAGATTTTGCTTACAAGTTTTTACCTTTCACTTGAAAGGGTTTTTCTTGTTTTAAGCACATTAGGATTTATTTTTCTGTTATTTTAAGTTGGTTAGACGTCCTTAGTTATTAGGAAAGATATTAGTTTGTTAGAGTTTGTTTAGAACTAGGTTTTCTAGTAGTTTCGTAGCAGTTTTGAAGAGGTCCAAAGAACTGCAGAAACGGACTTGACGCTCAAGGAAAACATATGTCGTATAATATGTTTTTGGAAACGCCAGGAAGTCAGCTAGCCAATGAAGGTGGTTTCATGAGAATCGGAGTTCATTTGGTCAGTCAACGAAGACAAAAACTAAAACCGCGCAAAGCTGGAAGTAGGTCGGTTTGGTTAGTTTCCTTATCTAAGTCGGTTTAGTATTCCTATTCCACTTAGGTTACTTGGAGCTAAAGGCTAGGGATTTTTCCTAGTCCTATTAGGTTTCTAATACTTAGTTTAAGTCTATAAATAATCATGTAATTCGTGAGTTTTGAGAGATACAGATTATTAGTCAGATTTATTTCTTAAGTTGCATACTTGAGTTTTTTTGTTGATTGCGATCAATTGCTGTTTTGCTTGTCTTAGTTAAGACATTCGTTTGTGTTTTGGGGTTTTTTGTCCCTCGGGAGAGTTACAACTCGAAGACTGGTCCTGCTTGCTCTGTACCTGCAAAATCAACGGAGACACCAGTTGGGTGGTGCTCCGCCTCCAACGCTCAAGTTAGTAACTTGAAGGAGAGTAAAAGGTGCGGAAATTAAGGTGGGGATCTGCTTGGATTCCAAGCTCGGTTGTCTCTATCAAAGGGACAGTTTGTAATGAATGAATGAACCTTGTATCAAAAAGGACCTCCCTCCAAAAGAGGGGAATCTCCCTATTTATAGGGTCCTTGGGAATTGTGCCCCTGATTAGGGTATCGAACCCTAATCATTGGTGGGCTGCGCCGTTTTACGGCTTTCTCGGGATTTGGGCCTGAAGGCCGACATTTTCCCCAAATATCTGGGATGACACGTGTCGGGCAGGGATAGGTCCACTTTGGACCATCCTGGGGTTGACACGTGTCGCCCTCTGATTGGGCCACTTGGCGGGGTAAAATTACCCTAAACATTTGCCCCTCACAGATGTGACGTGGCACGCCGCGTGGCATCTGTGACACGTGTCACTCGCTGAATGGTGGTAATTTTACCGCCAAAATTTACTGTTTAACTTCTGGGTAAATTACGGAGTTGCCCCTCCTTTTACCCTCTATATATAGCCGTTTACCCTCAGAATCTTGCCACACTTCACAAAAATTTCAGAGTAAACTTAGAATCTTGAAAGAGAGAACAGAAATCATCCGTCTGAGTCAGGCGCAAATTCGAAGAAACTCAGCCGCACCAACACAGGCGGAACCGTCTACCTTCAGATATCAAATCTAAAGGTACCGTCTCTGACTCTTTCAGCTCTTTTTTCATTTTTCCGTTTGTATATATTCCTTGCAATAAATGGATTCATCACCAACACACACGGCACAACCTAGGGTAGAATCCAGCCGTTCACCAGGGACGGCTGAGTCTAGGACTGGTAGTGCCGTCTCTGGGTGTTGGGACCACCCTCATGCTTGGATTCCGACCATCTGCGCGTCTGTGCAGGACACAATGGCTCGGATTAAGCAGACGGCACGAGATCCAAATTACAGAAGCGATGACTCAGGCGATCAAACGTCTGAGGGGGAGACGTCTGGCTCTGGACACCAGACGGCTCCGGAGAGATCCCCTCCGCGTGGCCCCCCAACTCCTCCTGATTCCTTTTTGGAAGAGTGTGACCAAAGCGGGGAAGAGGACAATGACCAAGGCGGTGAGGAGGCCGCCTCAGCTTCTATTTCTTTGTCAGGGGAGGAGACGAGAAGGGTTGTTGACGTCTCTTCCTCTGAAAGCAGTGACGATCTTCCCCCGTTTGAGGATAGTGAGGAAGAAGAGAGGAAGACGTGGAAGGAGAAAGATGATCCCTTCAAAATCCACGTCTCCTCAAAAGACATTGACCTGATGGAGAAAAATCTTCCAAATTTCCTGAAAGCCCACCCAATGGGAGACGGGTGGAGTATAAGGGTGCCTCCCCCAGACGGCACCATTTCTTGGGAGGACACCGAACGCAACGCAAACGGCTACTTCGGCTGTTACGAGGCGGCGTTCAGGGCAGGTCTTCGCTTCCCCCTTCACCAAGCGGTGAAGGCAATTTTGAGAGGCTACGGCCTCGGAGTCTGGCAACTTTCCCCCAATTCTTGGGCAAACATTTTGGGGTACGTTGCCGCCTGTGAATTCCAAGGGGTTCACCCCGGCTGGGAAGCATTTGCCAAGATGCACTATCTCAGCCGCAACCCAGGCGGGTTCAGAGCGTGGTATACTCTGACCACACTCCCCCAATACATGATGACCTTGGATAAGGTTTCCAAATTCGACGGCTGGAAACACAGGTTCTACCTATGCACGGCTCCCACCAGACGGGAGAACTACGAGCTCCGTCTGTACAATTAAAAGCCTGACCTTATGGGTCGGAAGTGCTGTCTTCCTCGAATTCCGGATGAGGACTTCGACAAAATAATTGAGGCTGATCTCTTCGGCCTCTCAGACGCAACCCTGTCAATCGGGGAAGTAATAAAGGTTCCAAAGAACTGGATCCCTAAGAGCGCCTGGTTCAGGGACGAGTGCTTCCTAGCCGCCTGCGGGCTAGGGCACATGTTTGATAGAAGTATGCGCCTGAATCATTTCCGTCTGGGGTACTTTTGTGTCGGAAATGAATTTCTTGTTAATGTTCTAACTGTTTTCCGTCTGACCTTGCAGGTGAAGCATTAAACATGTTGCCCGAAGAGAAGACACCCAGACGGTCCTCTGCCCAGATCCGCCGAGATTTGGCGGAAGCCCAGGCGCGTGAGCTCAGGGCCAAGGTAAACGCCTGACCTGCTTTTTGAGTTAACTTTCAAAGTTTCCTCACTTCGTCTGCTGACATTAAGTTGTCATTTTTTCAGGGAGGCAAGGTGGACAAGACGTTTGAGAGGAATCTCAAACAGGCTAGGGAGGAGACCCCCGTCTCTAACCCCAGCAAGTCCTCTAAGAAGGCCGCCTCCTCTGCTACTCCTACTGCCCCGCCTGGGAGGCAAATGAGAATAGGAGGGAGGAATGAGCAGGTGTCAGGCTCTCTTGGCCTAGACTTGGCCCATCCTCTTCCTGCAACCGGGAGGCTTTCAACGGCTGCCAGCGGCTCCCGCCTGGCCGGCTCTGCAGGTAAGAATCCCTTTGAATCCCCGCCTGAGCTGGGATGGCCGCTGCGAGTGAAATCACACTCCCAGCAAACGTCATCCTCAGCCGGTCGGAACCAGATAGGCGTTGCTTTAGTAACCCAATCTGATGCTGATTGTGATGCAGATCAATCGCCTCGCTGGCCAGACGTCCAGAAGCATGCCAGGGCCATGCTGGACGCTGTAGGCAAACGGGATAAGGATGCTATCCCAGGGATTGAGACGTTCAATCTTGAACGCATCGTCACCCTTCTGGCTGAGGTAGTACACTTAACCAATTTTTTCAATGGCTATTTCTACACTCTTTCCCGCCTGCATCCTTAACCTTTATTTTTTGTAGGCCTTGCTGCGGGTAGACGGTCTCAAGCGCCCTTACACCCGCAAACGGGATGAGGTAAGACGGGCCAAGCAGTCCGCCTCAGGTGCCAATGATGTGTATATGCATTCCTCCATACTTAACGAACTTGAAACTAAAGCAACCCAAATGACGCAGGCGGCCAGAATTCAAGAGCTGGAGGCGGCACTGCAGACGGCCAACCAGAGGGCCGAGGCTGCAGAGGCGGCCCAGAAGCAGGCGGAGGTGGATCTCCCTAAGCTGAAGGAGGACCTCCAGAAGGCCCAAGAGAACCTCCAGGCTCTTCAAGGAGCTTCTTCAGAGAATGCTGATCTGAAGAAGAAGATATCCCAGATGGAGGAGGCGGCGGAAAAAGCTCGAGAGAACTTCCGAGCAACCCTCCAGGCGGAGCAAGACCGTCTGGTTGCTGAGATGGCCGCCGATAATGAGGCCATGATGAAGATCGCCTGGGATGCCTTGAATCCTGGAAAGGATTACGGCGTCTGGGCCCTGGCTCACAAGTATGCTGACGAAGTCGTCTACTTGCGAGAGAGAGGCGAGCCAGAGCCTGAGTCCTTCCTCGCCTGGGCTGAGACGGAACAACCGGAGCCTGAAACTCCAGAAGCTCCAAACGTTGAAATCCTTGAGGAGGGCGAGAGGAACCAGGAAGGGCCGCCTGCAGGGCAGTAGCTTCAGCGGCTGTGCGCCAAGCCTTAGTTTTTCTGCGGCAGTATGCCAAACACTTTGTTTTTCCGGCCTGCGTGCCGAGTATATTTGTATTTTTACCGGCTGAGGAGCCGGGTCTTGCAAACAATATTTGATAACAATTGATCCATCCAGCCGTTTGGTTGGACGGAAATCTTTTATGAATGCACCGACTGAGTCGGTTTTATTACTTTGCGCTTGTGTTTGAGCTTTCAAATTTTTGCATTTCAAATTTCTCCGCCTAACTTATCAAAAGTATGCGGCTGCAATTTTCTCCGCCTAACTTATCAAAAGTATGCGGCTGGTCTTGCCCCTGGACGGCTGTGTGGTTGGTTTCAAGTGAAGCTGATTGATTGACTTGGGAACGTCTGATGCTGCAAAGAGCATGATACGTTTGTAAGTCAATCAATCACAGTAGTGATTGCCCCAAACCAAGTACACAGCCGTTCATTAACAGGCGTTTCAGCTTCTAGCTAGACGGTGTTGCCCGTCTGAGCAGAATTTAAATAGCCATTGCACAACTCTTTTGCCCCAAATGAGGATGTGTACAATTTAAAAATAAAAACGCTAAGTAAGAAATGCAGCCGGTCCCCGCCTGATGTCCTTAGACATCCGAGTTCTGGAACTTGCTCTTTCCTTAGACAGTTCAGGTCAGACGGCTATGGATGGCTGATTCAGCCGTCCAATTGTGGCCGTCTGCATTGATAGAGCAGGAAGGCAAAAGCCGCCTGGGGCCAGGAGACAAAAAGGCCGCCTGACCCTTCATGGAGCAGGAAGACAAATGCCGCCTGCCCTTCATGGAGCAGGAAGGCAAATGGCCACCTGACCCTTCATGGAGCAGGAAGGCAAATGCCGCCTGTCCTTCATGGAGCAGGAAGGCAAATGCCGCCTGGGGTGCTTGCAATCCAATTATACGTTCAATGTCCTTTTGCCCCATTGGGAGGACTTGTATAATTTTCGAAAGTAATCTAAGTAGGAACTTCAGTCGATCACCGGCTGATGTCCATTGGACATCCGGTTGTCGAAACTTGGTCGTTCCTTAGATTGCTCTGGTCAGACGGCTATGGACGGCTGATTCAGCCGTCCAATTGTGGCCGTCTGCATTAGTACGTAGAGTAAGCAGGTTGGCTTCTCTCTGCGACGATTGCACCCGGAGGGGTGTCGCCGGACGCCTTTGTCCATGTTGGGACAGGCGAATTTATGTCGAAGTAGCCATCCGGCCATTGGCCTCTGGTCTTGTTATAGACCGGCTGTATAGCCACTAAGCGCTTTTGTGCTTAGCTTACTTATCTGGCCATTGGCCTCTTCGTCAATTAGACGTTAATTCAATTTCCAAGTGTCAAACTCAGAAAAACAAACAAGTGACCCGTCTGGGTTCAGACGGGAAACCAAATATGATAACAAAAAGCAACTTCTCATTAATGTACTTCTTGTTTACAAAATTTACAAAATCTCAGAAGTAGTATTTTTTCAAATTATCTACATTCCAAGTTCTAGGCAGGCGCCTGCCGTCTGGAGTTTTCAGGCGGTAGGTGCCGTCTCTTACTTCTTCATAAATCCGGTAGGGGCCTTGCCAATTAGGAGTTAGCTTTCCAAGCTCATTGGCCCTACCGGTTGCCTCCATTTTCCGTAACACTAGGTCGTCCACTTTCAAGGGACGCCTGTGTACTCTTTTGTTGTAGGCTCTTGTCATTCTCAAACGGTAAATCTCATGACGCAAGGCGGCATTGCCCCTGCGTTCTGGAAGTGAATCAAATGCCAGGCGCATTGCCTCCCAGTTTGCCTCTTCATCATATAACATGACTCTGAGAGTCTGCTCATAGTGTTCAATGGGCAAGACGGCTTCAGCACTGTAAACCATGAGAAATGGGGTTTCACCGGTTGACCCCTTTGCTGTTGTCCGGATGGCCCATAGGACATGGATTAATTCCTCAGCCCATAAGCCACCGGCTCTTTCAATTTTCTTCTTTATGCGGTCTGAGATCAGCTTGTTGAAAGCTTCAACTTGGCCGTTTGCTTGGGGACGGCCGACTGATGCGAAACAGGTTGAGATCCCTTGATCTCCCAACCAAGTTTTTAGCTGAGGCGTCTCAAACTGAGGGCCATTATCAAACACCATGGACATAGGTACCCCATACCGGGTGATGACATTCTTCCAGATGAAGGAAATGACGTCTGATGTCTTGATATTCTTTACCGCCTCAGCCTCTACCCACTTGGTAAAGTAATCCACAGCCACCAAGATATAACGCTTACCGCCTGATGCAGGCGTGTAAGGACCTAAAATGTCCATGCCCCATTTTGCAAACGGGATTGGGCTGTGGATGGTCGTCAGATCAGTAGCCGGACGGTGAATAAGTTTGCCAAATTTCTGGCACTTGTCACATTTTCTCACCAATTCCTTGGCGTCTGCCTCTAGGGTAGGCCAAAAGTATTGCCGTCTGGCTCTGACGGCTAGGGATCTGCCGCCTATGTGGGAGGCGCAGAACCCCGAGTGCAAGTCTTCGAGAACTTCCTTCCCCTTCTCTGGGGTTACACACTTCAATAGAGGCTTAAGAAACCCCGCCTTGAAGAGTTCTCCATTTCTCAACTCAAAGCTTGCGGCTCGCTTTTTCAGAACGGCTGCCTCCTGTGGCGAATCAGGGAGCGTGCCGTCTGAGAGGTACGCCCGGATGCCATCCATCCAGGTGGAGCTTCGGTCTAGGACTGCAATGGGATCTTCAAAGATGCTTCTTTTTGCAAGTACTTCCCAGAAGACTGACCGAGGCGTATCATGGCAGGCGGAGGATGCAAGCTTTGACAGCGCATCCGCCTGGTTATTGTCAGACCTGGGCACTTGATTCAGCCGGAACTCCTCAAGTGACCCAGCCTCTTCTTTGACCGCCTGAAGATATTTGATCATAGCCGGGTGAGTTGCCTCATATGTTCCCTGATATTGGCTAACGACCAACTGCGAATCTGAGTAGGCGTCAATTTTTGTTGCCCCTGCCGCCTTACACATACGGATTCCGGCTAGCAGGGCTTCGTATTCCGCCTCATTGTTTGAGGCCTGAAAATTGAACCGTAGTGCATACTCATATCTGTCCCCTTCAGGAGACTCATAAATTACGCCTCCATCACAGCCGTTCTTTGTAGAACTCCCGTCTACATACACTTTCCAAACCAGATCAAGATTATCCGGAGCCACCGGACGGGTCATTTCCACAATGAAGTCGGCAAACGCCTGACCTTTCACTGCCTTTCTTGGTTCGTAAGTGATTTCAAGACTTTGCATTTCAATAGCCCATTTCAACATTCTGCCGGATGAGTCCAAGGTAGACATTGGCCGCTTGAGTGGCTGGTCGGTGTAAATCACCACCGGATGAGCCAGAAAGTAAGGCTTCAATTTTTTGAATGCCATGTACAGAGCAAGGCCAAATTTCTCAACCATGGGGTACCGGAGTTCAGCATTTTTAAGAACATGGCTAATGAAGTAAACCGGGAGCTGGACGCCGTCTCGCTCAGCAAGGAGAACGGCACTGAGAGCATGATCTGAGACGGCCAAATACATATACAACGTCTCCCTAGGTAGAGGACTGACCAACCTAGGCAGAGAGTGCAGATGCTCTTTTAGCTTCTGGAATGCCGTCTCAGCATCGTCTCCCCATTCAAACCTGGTCTTCTTCCTGATTGCTTGGAAGAAGTAAAGGCATTTGTCACCTGACCGGCTGAGGAACCTCCCCAAGGCGGCCAGGCAACCAGTCAGCCTCTGGACTTCCTTGACAGAACGGGGTGACTTCATGTCAATCACCGCCTGTACCTTTTCGGGGTTAGCCTCTATTCCCCTTTGATCAATCAGGAATCCGAGAAACTTCCCAGACTCAACACCAAAGACGCATTTCTTAGGGTTTAACATGACCTTATGCCGCCTGAGGGTGGTGAATGTTTCTCGGAGATCAGCAAGGTGATCCGCCTGTTGCTTGGATTTGACCATCATGTCATCAATGTACGCCTCCACATTCCTCCCAAGTTGATTGATGAAGACCGTATTAATCATCCGTTGGAAGGTGGCAGGCGCATTCTTCAAGCCAAACGGCATCACAGTATAACAGAATAACCCCAAATCAGTGACGAAGGCCGTCTTCTCTTGATCTTTTTTCCAGAGGGGTATCTGATGGAAGCCGGAGTAGGCATCCATGAAGCTCATCAAGGCGTGACCGGCTGTAGAGTCGACCAGACTGTCGATCTTTGGAAGCGGGTAACTGTCCTTTGGACACGCCTTGTTGAGGTCTGTGTAATCAACACACATGCGCCAGGTCCCATTCGGTTTCTTAACAAGGACCACGTTGGCCACCCAGTCGGGGAAATTGCAGGGCCGAATGAACCTGGCGTCTAGCAGCTTTTTGACTTCTACAGCTGCCGCCTGGCTTCTTTCCTCGCCATGGTTTCTTTTCTTTTGCCGGATGGGCTTCTTTTTGGGATCCACGGCGAGCTTGTGGACAGCGAGATCCGGGCTGATGCCTGGCATCTCTTCCACTTCAAAGGCAAAGATGTCTTTGAATTCTTTCAGCAGAAGGTGCAAGTCTGCACCCAAAGCAGCATTAGCAGCCGTCCCAACCTTCACCGTCCGCTCTGGACGGCTGTCGTCCAGAACGAGATCAATGTGTTCTCCAGCCGGTTGGGGACGGAGCTCGTCTGACCGTTCACCGGCCAGTGATTGCTATTTTTTCTCTTTTTTCACCTCCACCAGCAGAGGCGCTTTTCTCTTCTTACCAACGGCTGGTGGGGCAGGGTTGGCATCCTTGACAGCGTCAAGGTCTATTGGTTCCTTCCCTTGGCCGTCTGAGGCCACAGTATCTTTAACGGCTGAGAGGTAACACTCCCGAGCCGTCTTCTGATCCCCGTTCAGGGAACCAACAGAGCCATCATCCCGCTCATACTTAACAAGCATGAGAGACGGGATGATCACCGCCTTGGTTTCGTTGAGGGTTGGCCTACCAAGGATGATATTGTAGGCGGTCAACTCCTCCACGACCAAGAACCTGACGACAACATGTCGTCCCTGGCCTTTTTCTCCCAGCCGGACGGGCAAATCAATTCTGCCGGCTGGGTAGACCATCCCACCCCCACAACCAACCAAGGGGTGGGTGACCGGATGCATGCTGCTGGAGTTGTACTTCAGCTTCTGCAAGCACCGGAGGCTGATGATGTCCGACGAGCTGCCGGTGTCAATAAGGATCCGTCCAACCAGCTGGTTGGCAACCTTACATTCAATGACGACCGGGTCGTCATGCGGACGGCGGACGCTGCCCCTGTCCTTCTCAGTTATGAGGACGTCTGGGAAGGTGGAGGAGGCAGACGCCTGCTCATCATCATCCTTGTCCATCTTTCGAAGATGGCTCTTGGTGCCCCGGATGGTAGGGCCACCACATGAAAATCCGCCTGCTATAGTGTAGACCGGATCCTTATCTGTATCCGAACTACTAGCCGGCTGGGTAGCCTTGGAGGACTGACCCTTGTTCTTCTTCTTTGCCCCGGCTGGGGACTTAGAGATGTAGGACTTTAGAAGCCCTTTGTCAGCCAGACGGTCCAACGTCCGCTGCAAACTGAAGCAGTTGTTGGTGTCATGGCCAACCTCCTCATGGAACTGGCAATATTTATTTTTGTTCCGTGACTGGACGGAACTCTTCATTGGATTCGGCTTCTCAATGGACAGCCGGTCCTTTACCTCTATGAGGATGGAATTGCAGTCTTTGTTAAACTCGTACTTGGGGACGTACGGTTTAAACTCTTTCTTCTTCTTCTGGGACGGCTGCTCAGAATCGCTGACCGCCCAGACTTCTTTTCTCTTTCCGCTCTTTTCTTTTTTATTACCCGGCTGAGCTGGCCGGCTGTCTCTCTGTTTGTCAGACTTCTTGGAGTCAGACTGGCTACCAGGCGTGCAGAGGTCGGTAGCCTGTATATAGCTTTCCGCCTCCCTCAGGGCCGCCTGTAGCGTAAATGCCCCTTTTCTGACAAGGTCGAACTTAAAAGCCGACCCGTCTCTCAGACCCTTGAAAAAGTCTGTGAATGCTACCTCGTCAGACAGCCCCTGGATCTGTATTCTAACCAGGTTGAACCGCCTGACGTAGGCGCGCATCCCTTCTCTCTCACCCTGCCTAACGGTGCTCAAATCAAGGCTCGTTTTCTTGGCAGGGATGTTCATTGAGAAGTTGGTAGCAAACAAGAAGGCTAGCCTCTTGAAGCTATCAATGGAACCGGCTGGCAAGTTGCCAAACCACTGCTGGGCAATGCCCTTTAGTGTAGCCGGGAAACAACGACACCAGGTGGCATCGTCCCACCCCTGTAAGCACATGAGGTTGGTATATGCCATCAGGTGGTCTTCTGGGTTGGTGGTTCCATCATAGGTGCCCACCAACACATTCTTAACCTTGGCTGGCTGAGCCGCCTCGGTTATATTGGCTGCAAAGGCAGACGGCTGTTCGCCTAGCCTCATCAGCCGAAGCTGCCAGTCCAAAGGCTGGGCAGGAATATATGCCGCCTGACCTCCAAAAGGAGGTGGCTGCATGAACTGGAGGCCATATTGCCCATACTGCGCCTGAGGTGCGTATGGCATGGACCCTATCATCAGCTGAGGTTCGATGTTGCGGCTGCCTTCTCCTTTGGATGAGGAGTTGGCTCCCTGTCCTTGACCGGCTTCTTCTTCTTCCCAGAATTGGGAGTCTTTTTAGCCGGCTGACTCTTGCTAGAGCCTGCCTTGTTTTTGTTGATCATAGCCTTGATTTCACCTTTGAAAGAGGTCATGAATCTCATGAGCTCATCTCGGGTGACTGGGGCTTGACCTTTGGCCTTCTGGGTTTCCCCTTCTGGCCTTCCAGGTGGGCGCCTGCTTGGGCCCGCCTGGTCTTCATTTCGCTCCAGTTGATCCCTGGAACGAATAGATTTAGAGATGAGAGAACCATCCCTAGAGATGTAAGTCTCAACATCATTGTCTTCTTCCTCATCCTCCTCCTCAGTGAATACCTCTGGCTGAGGCTGAGGTGGAGGCTGGGGGATTTCGAACCCGACCGGCTGAATAACCGGTTGCAAGTCATCCAAGTTACCCGCCTGGGTACCCGGACGTAGAGAGGTAGAATTGAGAATCGGTACAGAGTTTTGAACCATCTTGAGGTACTCTCCCCACAGACGGCGCCAAATGTTTTGGGGTTTTTTGTCCCTCGGGAGAGTTACAACTCGAAGACTGGTCCTGCTTGCTCTGTACCTGCAAAATCAACGGAGACACCAGTTGGGTGGTGCTCCGCCTCCAACGCTCAACTTAGTAACTTGAAGGAGAGTAAAAGGTGCGGAAATTAAGGTGGGGATCTGCTTGGATTCCAAGCTCGGTTGTCTCTATCAAAGGGACAGTTTGTAATGAATGAATGAACCTTGTATCAAAAAGGACCTCCCTCCAAAAGAGGGGAAATGAAAGTCAAACACTTTCAACAAAGATTTTAGTCAAATGAAAGTCAAACACTTTCAACAAAAATTTTAGAATCAAATGAAAGTAAAACACATTCATACAAAGCTTTTTGAATCAAATGAATGTCAAATGCATTTAACAAAGCTAATTAAGTCAAATGAAAGTCAAACACATTCAACAAAGCTAATTGAGTTAAAAGAAAGTCAAACACATTCAAACAAAGCTTTTTGAATCAAATGAAAGTCAAATGCATTCAACAAAGCCAATTGAGTCAAATGAAAGTCAAACATATTCCAATAAAGCTTCTTGATTCAAATGAAAGTCAAATGCATTCAATAAAGCTAATTGAGTCAAATGAAAGTCAAACACTTTCAACAAACCTAATTGAGTCAAATAAAAGTCAAACACATTCAAACAAAGCTTTTTGAATCAAATGAAAGTCAAATGCATTCAACAAAGCTAATTGAGTCAAATGAAAGTCAAACACTTTCAACAATGCGTTTAGAATCAAATGAAAGTCAAATACATACAATCAAAGCTTTTTGAATCAAATGAAAGTCAATTGCATTCCACAATGCTAATTGAGTCAAATGAAAGTCAAACTCATTCAAACAAAGCTAATTGAGTCAAAAGAAAGTCAAACTCATTCAAACAAAGCTTTTTGAATCAAATGAAAGTAAATTGCATTCAACAAAGCTAATTGAGTCAAATGAAAGTCTAACACATTCAACAAAGCTAATTGAGTCAAATGAAAGTCAAACATATTCAAATAAAGCTTCTTGATTCAAATGAAAGTCAAATGCATTCAACAAAGCTAATTGAGTCAAATGAAAGTCAAACACTTTCAACAAAGCTAATTGAGTCAAATGAAAGTCAAACACATTCAAACAAAGCTTTTTGAATCAAATGAAAGTCAAATGCATTCAACAAAGCTAATTGAGTCAAATGAAAGTCAAACACTTTCAACAAAGCGTTTAGAATCAAATGAAAGTCAAATACATTCAATTAAAGCTTTTTGAATCAAATCAATGTCAATTGCATTCCGCAATGCTAATTGAGTCAAATGAAAGTCAATCACATTCAACAAAGCTAATTGAGTCAAAAGAAAGTCGAACACATTCAAACATTGCTTTTTGAATCAAATGAAAGTAAAATGCATTCAACAAAGCTAATTGAGTCAAATGAAAATCAAACACTTTCAACAAAGCTAATTGAGTCAAATGAAAGTCAAACACATTCAAACAAAGCTTTTTGATTCAAATGAAAGTCAAATGCATTCAACAAAGCTACTTGAGTCAAATGAAAGTCAAACACTTTCAACAAAGCTTTTAGAATCAAATGAAAGTCAAACACATTCAAACAAAGCTTTTTGAATCAAATGAAAATCAAATGAATTCAACAAAGCTAATTGAGTCAAATGAAAGTCAAACACTTTCATCAAAGCTTTTAGAATCAATTGAAAGTCAAATACATTCAAACAAAGCTTTTTGAATCAAATGAAAGTCAATTGCATTCCATAATGCTAATTGAGTCAAATGAAAGTCAAACACATTCAACGAAGGTAATTGAGTCAAATGAAAGTCAAACATATTCAAACAAAGCTTTTTGAATAAAATGAAAGTCAAATGCATTCAACAAAGCCAATTGAGTCAAATGAAAGTCAAACACATTCAAACATAGCTTCTTGATTCAAATGAAAGTCAAATGCATTCAACAAAGCTAATTGAGTCAAATGAAAGTCAAACACTTTCAACAAAGATTTTAGAATCAAATGAAAGTAAAACACATTCATACAAAACTTTTTGAATCAAATGAATGTCAAATGCATTCAACAAAGCTAATTAAGTCAAATGAAAGTCAAACACATTCAACAAAGCTAATTGAGTTAAAAGAAAGTCAAACACATTCAAACAAAGATTTTTGAATCAAATGAAAGTCAAATGCATTCAACAAAGCCAATTGAGTCAAATGAAAGTCAAACACATTCTAATAAAGCTTCTTGATTCAAATGAAAGTCAAATGCATTCAACAAAGCTAATTGAGTCAAATGAAAGTCAAACACTTTCAACAAAGCTAATTGAGTCAAAAGAAAGTCAAATACATTCAAACAAAGCTTTTTGAATCAAATGAAAGTAAAATGCATTCAACAAAGCTAATTGAGTCAAATGAAAGTCAAACACTATCAACAACGCTAATTGAGTCAAATGAAAGTCAAACACATTCAAACAAAGCTTTTTGATTCAAATGAAAGTCAAATGCATTCAACAAAGCTAATTGAGTCAAATGAAAGTCAAACACTTTCAACAAAGCGTTTAGAATCAAATGAAAGTCAAATACATTCAATCAAAGCTTTTTTGAATCCAATGAAAGTAAATTGCATTCCACAATGCTAATTGAGTCAAATGAAAGTCAATCACATTCAACAAAGCGAATAGAGTCAAAAGAAAGTCAAACACATTCAAACAAAGCTTTTTGAATCAAATGAAAGTAAAATGCATTCAACAAAGCTAATTGAGTCAAATGAAAGTCAAACACTTTCAACAAAGCTTATTGAGTCAAATGAAAGTCAAACACATTCAAACAAAGCTTTTTGAATCAAATGAAAGTCAAATGCATTCAACAAAGCTAATTGAGTCAAATGAAAGTCAAACACTTTCAACAATGCGTTTAGAATCAAATGAAAGTCAAATACATACAATCAAAGCTTTTTGAATCAAATGTAAGTCTATTGCATTCCACAATGCTAATTGAGTCAAATGAAAGTCAAACACATTCAACAAAGCTAATTGAGTCAAAAGAAAGTCAAACTCATTCAAACAAAGCTTTTTGAATCAAATGAAAGTAAATTGCATTCAACAAAGCTAATTGAGTCAAATGAAAGTCAAACACATTCAACAAAGCTAATTGAGTCAAATGAAAGTCAAACACATTCAAACAAAGCTTTTTGAATCAAATGAAAGTCAAATGCATTCAACAAAGCTAATTGAGTCAAATGAAAGTCAAACACTTTCAACAAAGCGTTTAGAATCAAATGAAAGTCAAACACATTCAAACAAAGCTTTTTGATTCAAATAAAAGTCAAATGCATTCAACAAAGCTAATTGAGTCAAATGAAAGTCAAACACTTTCAACAAAGCTAATTGAGTCAAATGAAAGTCAAACACATTCAAACAAAGCTTTTTGAATCAAATGAAAGTCAAATGCATTCAACAAAGCTAATTGAGTCAAATGAAAGTCAAACACTTTCAACAAAGCGTTTAGAATCAAATGAAAGTCAAATACATTCAATCAAAGCTTTTTGAATCAAATCAAAGTCAATTGCATTCCGCAATGCTAATTGAGTCAAATGAAAGTCAATCACATTCAACAAAGCTAATTGAGTCAAAAGAAAGTCGAACACATTCAAACAAAGCTTTTTGAATCAAATGAAAGTAAAATGCATCAACAAAGCTAATTGAGTCAAATGAAAGTCAAACACTTTCAACAAAGCTAACTAAGTCAAATGAAAGTCAAACACATTCAAACAAAGCTTTTTGATTCAAATGAAAGTCAAATGCATTCAACAAAGCTAATTGAGTCAAATGAAAGTCAAACACTTTCAACAAAGCTTTTAGAATCAAATGAAAGTCAAACACATTCAAACAAAGCTTTTTGAATCAAATGAAAATCAAATGAATTCAACAAAGTTAATTAAGTCAAATGAAAGTCAAACACTTTCATCAAAGCTTTTAGAATCAATTGAAAGTCAAATACATTCAAACAAAGCTTTTTGAATCAAATGAAAGTCAATTGCATTCCACAATGCTAATTGAGTCAAATGAAAGTCAAACACATTCAACGAAGGTAATTGAGTCAAATGAAAGTCAAACACATTCAAACAAAGCTTTTTGAATCAAATGAAAGTCAAATGCATTCAACAAAGCCAATTGAGTGAAATGAAAGTCAAACACATTCAAATAAAGCTTCTTGATTCAAATGAAAGTCAAATGCATTCAACAAAGCTAATTGAGTCAAATGAAAGTCAAACACTTTCAACAAAGCTAATTGAGTAAAATGAAAGTCAAACACATTCAAACAAAGCTTTTTGAATCAAATGAAAGTCAAATGCATTCAACAAAGCTAATTGAGTCAAATGAAAGTCAAACACTTTCAACAATGCGTTTAGAATCAAATGAAAGTCAAATACATACAATCAAAGGTTTTTGAATCAAATGAAAGTCAATTGCATTCCACAATGCTAATTGAGTCAAATGAAAGTCAAACACATTCAACAAAGCTAATTGAGTCAAAAAAAAGTCAAACACATTCAAACAAAGCTTTTTGAATCAAATGAAAGTAAAATGCATTCAACAAAGCTAATTGAGTCAAATGAAAGTCAAACACATTCAAACATAGCTTTTTGATTCAAATGAAAGTCAAATGCATTCAACAAAGCTAATTGAGTCAAATGAAAGTCAAACACTTTCAACAAAGCGTTTAGAATCAAATGAAAGTCAAATACATTCAATCAAAGCTTTTTTTAATCAAATGAAAGTAAATTGCATTCCACAATGCTAATTGAGTCAAATGAAAGTCAATCACATTCAACAAAGCGAATAGAGCCAAAAGAAAGTCAAACATATTCAAACAAAGCTTTTTGAATCAAATGAAAGTAAAATGCATTCAACAAAGCTAATTGAGTCAAATGAAAGTCAAACACTTTCAACAAAGCTAATTGAGTCAAATGAAAGTCAAACACATTCAAACAAAGCTAATTGAGTCAAATGAAAGTCAAACACATTCAAACAAAGCTTTTTGAATCAAATGAAAGCTTTTTGAATCAAATGAAAGTCAAATGCATTCAATAAAGCTAATTGAGTCAAATGAAAGTCAAACACTTTCAACAATGCGTTTAGAATCAAATGAAAGTCAAATACATACAATCAAAGCTTTTTGAATCAAATGTAAGTCAATTGCATTCCACAATGCTAATTGAGTCAAATGAAAGTCAAACACATTCAACAAAGCTAATTGAGTCAAAAGAAAGTCAAACTCATTCAAACAAAGCTTTTTGAATCAAATGAAAGTAAATTGCATTCAACAAAGCTAATTGAGTCAAATGAAAGTCAAACACATTCAACAAAGCTAATTGAGTCAAATGAAAGTCAAACACATTCAAACAAAGCTTTTTGAATCAAATGAAAGTCAAATGCATTCAACAAAGCTAATTGAGTCAAATGAAAGTCAAACACTTTCAACAAAGCGTTTAGAATCAAATGAAAGTCAAACACATTCAAACAAAGCTTTTTGATTCAAATAAAAGTCAAATGCATTCAACAAAGCTAATTGAGTCAAATGAAAGTCAAACACTTTCAACAAAGCTAATTGAGTCAAATGAAAGTCAAACACATTCAAACAAAGCTTTTTGAAACAAATGAAAGTCAAATGCATTCAACAAAGCTAATTGAGTCAAATGAAAGTCAAACACTTTCAACAAAGCTAACTAAGTCAAATGAAAGTCAAACACATTCAAACAAAGCTTTTTGATTCAAATGAAAGTCAAATGCATTCAACAAAGCTAATTGAGTCAAATGAAAGTCAAACACTTTCAACAAAGCTTTTAGAATCAAATGAAAGTCAAACACATTCAAACAAAGCTTTTTGAATCAAATGAAAATCAAATGAATTCAACAAAGTTAATTAAGTCAAATGAAAGTCAAACACTTTCATCAAAGCTTTTAGAATCAATTGAAAGTCAAATACATTCAAACAAAGCTTTTTGAATCAAATGAAAGTCAATTGCATTCCACAATGCTAATTGAGTCAAATGAAAGTCAAACACATTCAACGAAGGTAATTGAGTCAAATGAAAGTCAAACACATTCAAACAAAGCTTTTTGAATCAAATGAAAGTCAAATGCATTCAACAAAGCCAATTGAGTGAAATGAAAGTCAAACACATTCAAATAAAGCTTCTTGATTCAAATGAAAGTCAAATGCATTCAACAAAGCTAATTGAGTCAAATGAAAGTCAAACACTTTCAACAAAGCTAATTGAGTAAAATGAAAGTCAAACACATTCAAACAAAGCTTTTTGAATCAAATGAAAGTCAAATGCATTCAACAAAGCTAATTGAGTCAAATGAAAGTCAAACACTTTCAACAATGCGTTTAGAATCAAATGAAAGTCAAATACATACAATCAAAGGTTTTTGAATCAAATGAAAGTCAATTGCATTCCACAATGCTAATTGAGTCAAATGAAAGTCAAACACATTCAACAAAGCTAATTGAGTCAAAAAAAAGTCAAACACATTCAAACAAAGCTTTTTGAATCAAATGAAAGTAAAATGCATTCAACAAAGCTAATTGAGTCAAATGAAAGTCAAACACATTCAAACATAGCTTTTTGATTCAAATGAAAGTCAAATGCATTCAACAAAGCTAATTGAGTCAAATGAAAGTCAAACACTTTCAACAAAGCGTTTAGAATCAAATGAAAGTCAAATACATTCAATCAAAGCTTTTTTTAATCAAATGAAAGTAAATTGCATTCCACAATGCTAATTGAGTCAAATGAAAGTCAATCACATTCAACAAAGCGAATAGAGCCAAAAGAAAGTCAAACATATTCAAACAAAGCTTTTTGAATCAAATGAAAGTAAAATGCATTCAACAAAGCTAATTGAGTCAAATGAAAGTCAAACACTTTCAACAAAGCTAATTGAGTCAAATGAAAGTCAAACACATTCAAACAAAGCTAATTGAGTCAAATGAAAGTCAAACACATTCAAACAAAGCTTTTTGAATCAAATGAAAGCTTTTTGAATCAAATGAAAGTCAAATGCATTCAATAAAGCTAATTGAGTCAAATGAAAGTCAAACACTTTCAACAATGCGTTTAGAATCAAATGAAAGTCAAATACATACAATCAAAGCTTTTTGAATCAAATGTAAGTCAATTGCATTCCACAATGCTAATTGAGTCAAATGAAAGTCAAACACATTCAACAAAGCTAATTGAGTCAAAAGAAAGTCAAACTCATTCAAACAAAGCTTTTTGAATCAAATGAAAGTAAATTGCATTCAACAAAGCTAATTGAGTCAAATGAAAGTCAAACACATTCAACAAAGCTAATTGAGTCAAATGAAAGTCAAACACATTCAAACAAAGCTTTTTGAATCAAATGAAAGTCAAATGCATTCAACAAAGCTAATTGAGTCAAATGAAAGTCAAACACTTTCAACAAAGCGTTTAGAATCAAATGAAAGTCAAACACATTCAAACAAAGCTTTTTGATTCAAATAAAAGTCAAATGCATTCAACAAAGCTAATTGAGTCAAATGAAAGTCAAACACTTTCAACAAAGCTAATTGAGTCAAATGAAAGTCAAACACATTCAAACAAAGCTTTTTGAATCAAATGAAAGTCAAATGCATTCAACAAAGCTAATTGAGTCAAATGAAAGTCAAACACTTTCAACAAAGCGTTTAGAATCAAATGAAAGTCAAATACATTCAATCAAAGCTTTTTGAATCAAATCAAAGTCAATTGCATTCCGCAATGCTAATTGAGTCAAATGAAAGTCAATCACATTCAACAAAGCTAATTGAGTCAAAAGAAAGTCGAACACATTCAAACAAAGCTTTTTGAATCAAATGAAAGTAAAATGCATCAACAAAGCTAATTGAGTCAAATGAAAGTCAAACACTTTCAACAAAGCTAACTAAGTCAAATGAAAGTCAAACACATTCAAACAAAGCTTTTTGATTCAAATGAAAGTCAAATGCATTCAACAAAGCTAATTGAGTCAAATGAAAGTCAAACACTTTCAACAAAGCTTTTAGAATCAAATGAAAGTCAAACACATTCAAACAAAGCTTTTTGAATCAAATGAAAATCAAATGAATTCAACAAAGTTAATTAAGTCAAATGAAAGTCAAACACTTTCATCAAAGCTTTTAGAATCAATTGAAAGTCAAATACATTCAAACAAAGCTTTTTGAATCAAATGAAAGTCAATTGCATTCCACAATGCTAATTGAGTCAAATGAAAGTCAAACACATTCAACGAAGGTAATTGAGTCAAATGAAAGTCAAACACATTCAAACAAAGCTTTTTGAATCAAATGAAAGTCAAATGCATTCAACAAAGCCAATTGAGTGAAATGAAAGTCAAACACATTCAAATAAAGCTTCTTGATTCAAATGAAAGTCAAATGCATTCAACAAAGCTAATTGAGTCAAATGAAAGTCAAACACTTTCAACAAAGCTAATTGAGTAAAATGAAAGTCAAACACATTCAAACAAAGCTTTTTGAATCAAATGAAAGTCAAATGCATTCAACAAAGCTAATTGAGTCAAATGAAAGTCAAACACTTTCAACAATGCGTTTAGAATCAAATGAAAGTCAAATACATACAATCAAAGGTTTTTGAATCAAATGAAAGTCAATTGCATTCCACAATGCTAATTGAGTCAAATGAAAGTCAAACACATTCAACAAAGCTAATTGAGTCAAAAGAAAGTCAAACACATTCAAACAAAGCTTTTTGAATCAAATGAAAGTAAAATGCATTCAACAAAGCTAATTGAGTCAAATGAAAGTCAAACACTTTCAACAACGCTAATTGAGTCAAATGAAAGTCAAACACATTCAAACATAGCTTTTTGATTCAAATGAAAGTCAAATGCATTCAACAAAGCTAATTGAGTCAAATGAAAGTCAAACACTTTCAACAAAGCGTTTAGAATCAAATGAAAGTCAAATACATTCAATCAAAGCTTTTTTTAATCAAATGAAAGTAAATTGCATTCCACAATGCTAATTGAGTCAAATGAAAGTCAATCACATTCAACAAAGCGAATAGAGCCAAAAGAAAGTCAAACATATTCAAACAAAGCTTTTTGAATCAAATAAAAGTAAAATGCATTCAACAAAGCTAATTGAGTCAAATGAAAGTCAAACACTTTCAACAAAGCTAATTGAGTCAAATGAAAGTCAAACACATTCAAACAAAGCTAATTGAGTCAAATGAAAGTCAAACACATTCAAACAAAGCTTTTTGAATCAAATGAAAGCTTTTTGAATCAAATGAAAGTCAAATGCATTCAATAAAGCTAATTGAGTCAAATGAAAGTCAAACACTTTCAACAATGCGTTTAGAATCAAATGAAAGTCAAATACATACAATCAAAGCTTTTTGAATCAAATGAAAGTCAATTGCATTCCACAATGCTAATTGAGTCAAATGAAAGTCAAACACATTCAACAAAGCTAATTGAGTCAAAAGAAAGTCAAACTCAATCAAACAAAGTTTTTTAAATCAAATGAAAGTAAATTGCATTCAACAAAGCTAATTGAGTCAAATGAAAGTCAAACACATTCAACAAAGCTAATTGAGTCAAATGAAAGTTAAACACATTCAAACAAAGCTTTTTGATTCAAATAAAAGTCAAATGCATTCAACAAAGCTAATTGAGTCAAATGAAAGTCAAACACTTTCAACAAAGCTAATTGAGTCAAATGAAAGTCAAACACATTCAAACAAAGCTTTTTGAATCAAATGAAAGTCAAATGCATTCAACAAAGCTAATTGAGTCAAATGAAAGTCAAACACTTTCAACAAAGCGTTTAGAATCAAATGAAAGTCAAATACATTCAATCAAAGCTTTTTGAATCAAATCAAAGTCAATTGCATTCCGCAATGCTAATTGAGTCAAATGAAATTCAATCACATTCAACAAAGCTAATTGAGTCAAAAGAAAGTCGAATACATTCAAACAAAGCTTTTTGAATCAAATGAAAGTAAAATGCATTCAACAAAGCTAATTGAGTCAAATGAAAGTCAAACACTTTCAACAAAGCTAATTGAGTCAAATGAAAGTCAAACACATTCAAACAAAGCTTTTTGATTCAAATGAAAGTCAAATGCATTCAACAAAGCTAATTGAGTCAAATGAAAGTCAAACACTTTCAACAAAGCTTTTAGAATCAAATGAAAGTCAAACACATTCAAACAAAGCTTTTTGAATCAAATGAAAATTAAATGAATTCAACAAAGTTAATAGAGTCAAATGAAAGTCAAAGACTTTCATCAAAGCTTTTAGAATCAATTGAAAGTCAAATACATTCAAACAAAGCTTTTTAAATCAAATGAAAGTCAATTGCATTCCACAATGCTAATTGAGTCAAATGAAAGTCAAACACATTCAACGAAGGTAATTGATTCAAATGAAAGTCAAACACATTCAAACAAAGCTTTTTGAATCAAATGAAAGTCAAATGCATTCAACAAAGCCAATTGAGTAAAATGAAAGTCAAACACATTCAAACATAGCTTCTTGATTCAAATGAAAGTCAAATGCATTCAACATAGCTAATTGAGTCAAATTAAAGTCAAACACTTTCAACAAAGATTTTAGAATCAAATGAAAGTAAAACACATTCATACATAGCTTTTTGAATCAAATGAATGTCAAATGCATTCAACAAAGCTAATTAAGTCAAATGAAAGTCAAACACATTCAACAAAGCTAATTGAGTTAAAAGAAAGTCAAACACATTCAAACAAAGCATTTTGAATCAAATGAAAGTCAAATGCATTCAACAAAGCCAATTGAGTCAAATGAAAGTCAAACACATTCAAATAAAGCTTCTTGATTCAAATGAAAGTCAAATGCATTCAACAATGCTATTTGAGTCAAATGAAAGTCAAACACTTTCAACAAAGCTAATTGAGTCAAATGAAAGTCAAACACATTCAAACAAAGCTTTTTGAATCAAATGAAAGTCAAATGCATTCAACAAAGCTAATTGAGTCAAATGAAAGTCAAACACTTTCAACAATGCGTTTAGAATCAAATGAAAGTCAAATACATACAATCAAAGCTTTTTGAATCAAATGAAGTTCAATTGCATTCCACAATGCTAATTGAGTCAAATGAAAGTCAAACACATTCAACAAAGCTAATTGAGTCAAAAGAAAGTCAAACTCATTCAAACAAAGCTTTTTGAATCAAATGAAAGTAAATTGCATTCAACAAAGCTAATTGGGTCAAATGAAAGTCAATCACATTCAACAAAGCTAATTGAGTCAAAAGAAAGTCAAACACATTCAAACAAAGCTTTTTGAATCAAATGAAAGTAAAATGCATTCAACAAAGCTAATTGAGTCAAATGAAAGTCAAACACTTTCAACATAGCTAATTGAGTCAAATGAAAGTCAAACACTTTCAACAAAGCTAATTGAGTCAAATAAAAGTCAAACACATTCAAACAAAGCTTTTTTATTCAAATGAAAGTCAAATGCATTCAGCAAAGCTAATTGAGTCAAATGAAAGTCCAACACTTTCAACAAAGCTTTTAGAATCAAATGAAAGTCAAACACATTCAAACAAAGCTTTTTGAATCAAATGAAAATCAAATGAATTCAACAAAGCTAATTGAGTCAAATGAAAGTCAAACACTTTCATCAAAGCTTTTAGAATCAATTGAAAGTCAAATACATTCAAACAAAGCTTTTTGAATCAAATGAAAGTCAATTGCATTCCACAATGCTAATTGAGTCAAATGAAAGTCAAACACATTCAACGAAGGTAATTGAGTCAAATGAAAGTCAAACACATTCAAACAAAGCTTTTTGAATCAAATGAAAGTCAAATGCATTCAACAAAGCTAATTGAGTCAAATGAAAGTCAAACACTTTCAACAAAGCTAATTGAGTCAAATGAAAGTCAAACACTTTCAACAAAGCTAATTGAGTCAAATGAAAGTCAAACACTTTCAACGAAGCTAATTGAGTCAAATGAAAGTCAAACACATTCAAACAAAGCTTTTTGATTCAAATGAAAGTCAAATGCATTCAGCAAAGCTAATTGAGTCAAATGAAAGTCAAACACTTTCAACAAAGCTAATTGAGTCAAATGAAAGTCAAACACATTCAAACAAAGCTTTTTGAATCAAATGAAAGTCAAATGCATTCAACAAAGCTAATTGAGTCAAATGAAAGTCAAACACTTTCAACAAAGCGTTTAGAATCAAATCAAAGTCAAATACATTCAATCAAAGCTTTTTTGAATCAAATGAAAGTAAATTGCATTCCACAATGCTAATTGAGTCAAATGAAAGTCAATCACATTCAACAAAGCGAATTGAGTCAAAAGAAAGTCAAACACATTCAAACAAAGCTTTTTGAATCAAATGAAAGTAAAATGCATTCAACAAAGCTAATTGAGTAAAATGAAAGTCAAACACTTTCAACAAAGCCAATTGAGTCAAATGAAAGTCAAACACATTCAAATAAAGCTTCTTGATTCAAATGAAAGTCAAATGCATTCAACAAAGCTGATTGAGTCAAATGAAAGTCAAACACTTTCAACAAAGCTAATTGAGTCAAATGAAAGTCAAACACATTCAAACAAAGCTTTTTGAATCAAATGAAAGTCAAATGCATTCAACAAAGCAAATTGAGTCAAATGAAAGTCAAACACTTTCAACAATGCGTTTAGAATCAAATGAAAGTCAAATACATACAATCAAAGGTTTTTGAATCAAATGAAAGTCAATTGCATTCCACAATGCTAATTGAGTCAAATGAAAGTCAAACACATTCAACAAAGCTAATTGAGTCAAAAGAAAGTCAAACACATTCAAACAAAGCTTTTTGAATCAAATGAAAGTAAAATGCATTCAACAAAGCTAATTGAGTCAAATGAAAGTCAAACACTTTCATCAAAGCTAATTGAGTCAAATGAAAGTCAAACACATTCAAACAAAGCTTTTTGATTCAAATGAAAGTCAAATGCATTCAACAAAGCTACTTGAGTCAAATGAAAGTCAAACACTTTCAACAAAGCGTTTAGAATCAAATGAAAGTCAAATACATTCAATCAAAGCTTTTTGAATCAAATCAAAGTCAATTGCATTCCACAATGCTAATTGAGTCAAATGAAAGTCAATCACATTCAACAAAGCTAATTGAGTCAAAAGAAAGTCAAACACATTCAAACAAAGCTTTTTGAATCAAATGAAATAAAATGCATTCAACAAAGCTAATTGAGTCAAATGAAAGTCAAACACTTTCAACAAAGCTAATTGAGTCAAATGAAAGTCAAACACATTCAAACAAAGCTTTTTGAATCAAATGAAAGTCAAATACATACAATCAAAGCTTTTTGAATTAAATGAAAGTCAATTGCATTCCACAATGCTAATTGAGTCAAATGAAAGTCAAACACATTCAACAAAGCTAATTGAGTCAAAAGAAAGTCAAACTCATTCAAACAAAGCTTTTTGAATCAAATGAAAGTAAATTGCATTCAACAAAGCTAATTGGGTCAAATGAAAGTCAATCACATTCAACAAAGCTAATTGAGTCAAAAGAAAGTCAAACACATTCAAACAAAGCTTTTTGAATCAAATGAAAGTAAAATGCATTCAACAAAGCTAATTGAGTCAAATGAAAGTCAAACACTTTCAACAAAGCTAATTGAGTCAAATAAAAGTCAAACACATTCAAACAAAGCTTTTTGATTCAAATGAAAGTCAAATGCATTCAGCAAAGCTAATTGAGTCAAATGAAAGTCCAACACTTTCAACAAAGCTTTTAGAATCAAATGAAAGTCAAACACATTCAAACAAAGCTTTTTGAATCAAATGAAAATCAAATGAATTCAACAAAGCTAATTGAGTCAAATGAAAGTCAAACACTTTCATCAAAGCTTTTAGAATCAATTGAAAGTCAAATACATTCAAACAAAGCTTTTTGAATCAAATGAAAGTCAATTGCATTCCACTATGCTAATTGAGTCAAATGAAAGTCAAACACATTCAACGAAGGTAATTGAGTCAAATGAAAGTCAAACACATTCAAACAAAGCTTTTTGAATCAAATGAAAGTCAAATGCATTCAACAAAGCTAATTGAGTCAAATGAAAGTCAAACACTTTCAACAAAGCTAATTGAGTCAAATGAAAGTCAAACACTTTCAACAAAGCTAATTGAGTCAAATGAAAGTCAAACACTTTCAACAAAGCTAATTGAGTCAAATGAAAGTCAAACACATTCAAACAAAGCTTTTTGATTCAAATGAAAGTCAAACGCATTCAGCAAAGCTAATTGAGTCAAATGAAAGTCAAACACTTTCAACAAAGCTAATTGAGTCAAATGAAAGTCAAACACTTTCAACAAAGCTAATTGAGTCAAATGAAAGTCAAACACATTCAAACAAAGCTTTTTGAATCAAATGAAAGTCAAATGCATTCAACAAAGCTAATTGAGTCAAATGAAAGTCAAACACTTTCAACAAAGCTAATTGAGTCAAATGAAAGTCAAACACTTTCAACAAAGCTAATTGAGTCAAATGAAAGTCAAACACTTTCAACAAATCTAATTGAGTCAAATGAAAGTTAAACACATTCAAACAAAGCTTTTTGAATCAAATGAAAGTCAAATGCATTCAACAAAGCTAATTGAGTCAAATTAAAGTCAAACACTTTCAACAATGCGTTTAGAATCAAATGAAAGTCAAATACATACAATCAAAGCTTTTTGAATCAAATGAAAGTCAATTGCATTCCACAATGCTAATTGAGTCAAATGAAAGTCAAACACATTCAACAAAGCTAATTGAGTCAAAAGAAAGTCAAACTCATTCAAACAAAGCTTTTTGAATCAAATGAAAGTAAATTACATTCAACAAAGCTAATTGGGTCAAATGAAAGTCAATCACATTCAACAAAGCTAATTGAGTCAAAAGAAAGTCAAACACATTCAAACAAAGCTTTTTGAATCAAATGAAAGTAAAATGCATTCAACAAAGCTAATTGAGTCAAATGAAAGTCAAACACTTTCAACAAAGCTAATTGAGTCAAATGAAAGTCAAACACTTTCAACAAAGCTAATTGAGTCAAATAAAAGTCAAACACATTCAAACAAAGCTTTTTTATTCAAATGAAAGTCAAATGCATTCAACAAAGCTAATTGAGTCAAATGAAAGTCCAACACTTTCAACAAAGCTTTTAGAATCAAATGAAAGTCAAACACATTCAAACAAAGCTTTTTGAATCAAATGAAAATCAAATGAATTCAACAAAGCTAATTGAGTCAAATGAAAGTCAAACACTTTCATCAAAGCTTTTAGAATCAATTGAAAGTCAAATACATTCAAACAAAGCTTTTTGAATCAAATGAAAGTCAATTGCATTCCACAATGCTAATTGAGTCAAATGAAAGTCAAACACATTCAACGAAGGTAATTGAGTCAAATGAAAGTCAAACACATTCAAACAAAGCTTTTTGAATCAAATGAAAGTCAAATGCATTCAACAAAGCTAATTGAGTCAAATGAAAGTCAAACACTTTCAGCAAAGCTAATTGAGTCAAATGAAAGTCAAACACTTTCAACAAAGCTAATTGAGTCAAATGAAAGTCAAACACTTTCAACGAAGCTAATTGAGTCAAATGAAAGTCAAACACATTCAAACAAAGCTTTTTGATTCAAATGAAAGTCAAATGCATTCAGCAAAGCTAATTGAGTCAAATGAAAGTCAAACACTTTCAAAAAAGCTAAATGAGTCAAATGAAAGTCAAACACATTCAAACAAAGCTTTTTGAATCAAATGAAAGTCAAATGCATTCAACAAAGCTAATTGAGTCAAATGAAAGTCAAACACTTTCAACAAAGCGTTTAGAATCAAATCAAAGTCAAATACATTCAATCAAAGCTTTTTTGAATCAAATGAAAGTAAATTGCATTCCACAATGCTAATTGAGTCAAATGAAAGTCAATCACATTCAACAAAGCGAATTGAGTCAAAAGAAAGTCAAACACATTCAAACAAAGCTTTTTGAATCAAATGAAAGTAAAATGCATTCAACAAAGCTAATTGAGTAAAATGAAAGTCAAACACTTTCAACAAAGCCAATTGAGTCAAATGAAAGTCAAACACATTCAAATAAAGCTTCTTGATTCAAATGAAAGTCAAATGCATTCAACAAAGCTGATTGAGTCAAATGAAAGTCAAACACTTTCAACAAAGCTAATTGAGTCAAATGAAAGTCAAACACATTCAAACAAAGCTTTTTGAATCAAATGAAAGTCAAATGCATTCAACAAAGCTAATTGAGTCAAATGAAAGTCAAACACTTTCAACAATGCGTTTAGAATCAAATGAAAGTCAAATACATACAATCAAAGGTTTTTGAATCAAATGAAAGTAAATTGCATTCCACAATGCTAATTGAGTCAAATGAAAGTCAAACACATTCAACAAAGCTAATTGAGTCAAAAGAAAGTCAAACACATTCAAACAAAGCTTTTTGAATCAAATGAAAGTAAAATGCATTCAACAAAGCTAATTGAGTCAAATGAAAGTCAAACACTTTCATCAAAGCTAATTGAGTCAAATGAAAGTCAAACACATTCAAACAAAGCTTTTTGATTCAAATGAAAGTCAAATGCATTCAACAAAGCTACTTGAGTCAAATGAAAGTCAAACACTTTCAACAAAGCGTTTAGAATCAAATGAAAGTCAAATACATTCAATCAAAGCTTTTTGAATCAAATCAAAGTCAATTGCATTCCACAATGCTAATTGAGTCAAATGAAAGTCAATCACATTCAACAAAGCTAATTGAGTCAAAAGAAAGTCAAACACATTCAAACAAAGCTTTTTGAATCAAATGAAATAAAATGCATTCAACAAAGCTAATTGAGTCAAATGAAAGTTAAACAGTTTCAACAAAGCTAATTGAGTCAAATGAAAGTCAAACACATTCAAACAAAGCTTTTTGAATCAAATGAAAGTCAAATACATACAATCAAAGCTTTTTGAATCAAATGAAAGTCAATTGCATTCCACAATGCTAATTGAGTCAAATGAAAGTCAAACACATTCAACAAAGCTAATTGAGTCAAAAGAAAGTCAAACTCATTCAAACAAAGCTTTTTGAATCAAATGAAAGTAAATTGCATTCAACAAAGCTAATTGGGTCAAATGAAAGTCAATCACATTCAACAAAGCTAATTGAGTCAAAAGAAAGTCAAACACATTCAAACAAAGCTTTTTGAATCAAATGAAAGTAAAATGCATTCAACAAAGCTAATTGAGTCAAATGAAAGTCAAACACTTTCAACAAAGCTAATTGAGTCAAATGAAAGTCAAACACTTTCAACAAAGCTAATTGAGTCAAATAAAAGTCAAACACATTCAAACAAAGCTTTTTGATTCAAATGAAAGTCAAATGCATTCAGCAAAGCTAATTGAGTCAAATGAAAGTCCAACACTTTCAACAAAGCTTTTAGAATCAAATGAAAGTCAAACACATTCAAACAAAGCTTTTTGAATCAAATGAAAATCAAATGAATTCAACAAAGCTAATTGAGTCAAATGAAAGTCAAACACTTTCATCAAAGCTTTTAGAATCAATTGAAAGTCAAATACATTCAAACAAAGCTTTTTGAATCAAATGAAAGTCAATTGCATTCCACAATGCTAATTGAGTCAAATGAAAGTCAAACACATTCAACGAAGGTAATTGAGTCAAATGAAAGTCAAACACATTCAAACAAAGCTTTTTGAATCAAATGAAAGTCAAATGCATTCAACAAAGCTAATTGAGTCAAATGAAAGTCAAACACTTTCAACAAAGCTAATTGAGTCAAATGAAAGTCAAACACTTTCAACAAAGCTAATTGAGTCAAATGAAAGTCAAACACTTTCAACAAAGCTAATTGAGTCAAATGAAAGTCAAACACATTCAAACAAAGCTTTTTGATTCAAATGAAAGTCAAATGCATTCAGCAAAGCTAATTGAGTCAAATGAAAGTCAAACACTTTCAACAAAGCTAATTGAGTCAAATGAAAGTCAAACACTTTCAACAAAGCTAATTGAGTCAAATGAAAGTCAAACACATTCAAACAAAGCTTTTTGAATCAAATGAAAGTCAAATGCATTCAACAAAGCTAATTGAGTCAAATGAAAGTCAAACACTTTCAACAAAGCTAATTGAGTCAAATGAAAGTCAAACACTTTCAACAAAGCTAATTGAGTCAAATGAAAGTCAAACACATTCAAACAAAGCTTTTTGAATCAAATGAAAGTTAAATGCATTCAACAAAGCTAATTGAGTCAAATGAAAGTCAAACACTTTCAACAATGCGTTTAGAATCAAATGAAAGTCAAATACATACAATCAAAGGTTTTTGAATCAAATGAAAGTAAATTGCATTCCACAATGCTAATTGAGTCAAATGAAAGTCAAACACATTCAACAAAGCTAATTGAGTCAAAAGAAAGTCAAACACATTCAAACAAAGCTTTTTGAATCAAATGAAAGTAAAATGCATTCAACAAAGCTAATTGAGTCAAATGAAAGTCAAACACTTTCATCAAAGCTAATTGAGTCAAATGAAAGTCAAACACATTCAAACAAAGCTTTTTGATTCAAATGAAAGTCAAATGCATTCAACAAAGCTACTTGAGTCAAATGAAAGTCAAACACTTTCAACAAAGCGTTTAGAATCAAATGAAAGTCAAATACATTCAATCAAAGCTTTTTGAATCAAATCAAAGTCAATTGCATTCCACAATGCTAATTGAGTCAAATGAAAGTCAATCACATTCAACAAAGCTAATTGGGTCAAAAGAAAGTCAAACACATTCAAACAAAGCTTTTTGAATCAAATGAAATAAAATGCATTCAACAAAGCTAATTGAGTCAAATGAAAGTTAAACAGTTTCAACAAAGCTAATTGAGTCAAATGAAAGTCAAACACATTCAAACAAAGCTTTTTGAATCAAATGAAAGTCAAATACATACAATCAAAGCTTTTTGAATCAAATGAAAGTCAATTGCATTCCACAATGCTAATTGAGTCAAATGAAAGTCAAACACATTCAACAAAGCTAATTGAGTCAAAAGAAAGTCAAACTCATTCAAACAAAGCTTTTTGAATCAAATGAAAGTAAATTGCATTCAACAAAGCTAATTGGGTCAAATGAAAGTCAATCACATTCAACAAAGCTAATTGAGTCAAAAGAAAGTCAAACACATTCAAACAAAGCTTTTTGAATCAAATGAAAGTAAAATGCATTCAACAAAGCTAATTGAGTCAAATGAAAGTCAAACACTTTCAACAAAGCTAATTGAGTCAAATGAAAGTCAAACACTTTCAACAAAGCTAATTGAGTCAAATAAAAGTCAAACACATTCAAACAAAGCTTTTTGATTCAAATGAAAGTCAAATGCATTCAGCAAAGCTAATTGAGTCAAATGAAAGTCCAACACTTTTAACAAAGCTTTTAGAATCAAATGAAAGTCAAACACATTCAAACAAAGCTTTTTGAATCAAATGAAAATCAAATGAATTCAACAAAGCTAATTGAGTCAAATGAAAGTCAAACACTTTCATCAAAGCTTTTAGAATCAATTGAAAGTCAAATACATTCAAACAAAGCTTTTTGAATCAAATGAAAGTCAATTGCATTCCACAATGCTAATTGAGTCAAATGAAAGTCAAACACATTCAACGAAGGTAATTGAGTCAAATGAAAGTCAAACACATTCAAACAAAGCTTTTTGAATCAAATGAAAGTCAAATGCATTCAACAAAGCTAATTGAGTCAAATGAAAGTCAAACACTTTCAACAAAGCTAATTGAGTCAAATGAAAGTCAAACACTTTCAACAAAGCTAATTGAGTCAAATGAAAGTCAAACACTTTCAACAAAGCTAATTGAGTCAAATGAAAGTCAAACACATTCAAACAAAGCTTTTTGATTCAAATGAAAGTCAAATGCATTCAGCAAAGCTAATTGAGTCAAATGAAAGTCAAACACTTTCAACAAAGCTAATTGAGTCAAATGAAAGTCAAACACTTTCAACAAAGCTAATTGAGTCAAATGAAAGTCAAACACATTCAAACAAAGCTTTTTGAATCAAATGAAAGTCAAATGCATTCAACAAAGCTAATTGAGTCAAATGAAAGTCAAACACTTTCAACAAAGCTAATTGAGTCAAATGAAAGTCAAACACTTTCAACAAAGCTAATTGAGTCAAATGAAAGTCAAACACATTCAAACAAAGCTTTTTGAATCAAATGAAAGTCAAATGCATTCAACAAAGCTAATTGAGTCAAATGAAAGTCAAACACTTTCAACAATGCGTTTAGAATCAAATGAAAGTCAAATACATACAATCAAAGGTTTTTGAATCAAATGAAAGTAAATTGCATTCCACAATGCTAATTGAGTCAAATGAAAGTCAAACACATTCAACAAAGCTAATTGAGTCAAAAGAAAGTCAAACACATTCAAACAAAGCTTTTTGAATCAAATGAAAGTAAAATGCATTCAACAAAGCTAATTGAGTCAAATGAAAGTCAAACACTTTCATCAAAGCTAATTGAGTCAAATGAAAGTCAAACACATTCAAACAAAGCTTTTTGATTCAAATGAAAGTCAAATGCATTCAACAAAGCTACTTGAGTCAAATGAAAGTCAAACACTTTCAACAAAGCGTTTAGAATCAAATGAAAGTCAAATACATTCAATCAAAGCTTTTTGAATCAAATCAAAGTCAATTGCATTCCACAATGCTAATTGAGTCAAATGAAAGTCAATCACATTCAACAAAGCTAATTGAGTCAAAAGAAAGTCAAACACATTCAAACAAAGCTTTTTGAATCAAATGAAATAAAATGCATTCAACAAAGCTAATTGAGTCAAATGAAAGTTAAACAGTTTCAACAAAGCTAATTGAGTCAAATGAAAGTCAAACACATTCAAACAAAGCTTTTTGAATCAAATGAAAGTCAAATACATACAATCAAAGCTTTTTGAATCAAATGAAAGTCAATTGCAATCCACAATGCTAATTGAGTCAAATGAAAGTCAAACACATTCAACAAAGCTAATTGAGTCAAAAGAAAGTCAAACTCATTCAAACAAAGCTTTTTGAATCAAATGAAAGTAAATTGCATTCAACAAAGCTAATTGGGTCAAATGAAAGTCAATCACATTCAACAAAGCTAATTGAGTCAAAAGAAAGTCAAACACATTCAAACAAAGCTTTTTGAATCAAATGAAAGTAAAATGCATTCAACAAAGCTAATTGAGTCAAATGAAAGTCAAACACTTTCAACAAAGCTAATTGAGTCAAATGAAAGTCAAACACTTTCAACAAAGCTAATTGAGTCAAATAAAAGTCAAACACATTCAAACAAAGCTTTTTGATTCAAATGAAAGTCAAATGCATTCAGCAAAGCTAATTGAGTCAAATGAAAGTCCAACACTTTCAACAAAGCTTTTAGAATCAAATGAAAGTCAAACACATTCAAACAAAGCTTTTTGAATCAAATGAAAATCAAATGAATTCAACAAAGCTAATTGAGTCAAATGAAAGTCAAACACTTTCATCAAAGCTTTTAGAATCAATTGAAAGTCAAATACATTCAAACAAAGCTTTTTGAATCAAATGAAAGTCAATTGCATTCCACAATGCTAATTGAGTCAAATGAAAGTCAAACACATTCAACGAAGGTAATTGAGTCAAATGAAAGTCAAACACATTCAAACAAAGCTTTTTGAATCAAATGAAAGTCAAATGCATTCAACAAAGCTAATTGAGTCAAATGAAAGTCAAACACTTTCAACAAAGCTAATTGAGTCAAATGAAAGTCAAACACTTTCAACAAAGCTAATTGAGTCAAATGAAAGTCAAACACTTTCAACAAAGCTAATTGAGTCAAATGAAAGTCAAACACATTCAAACAAAGCTTTTTGATTCAAATGAAAGTCAAATGCATTCAGCAAAGCTAATTGAGTCAAATGAAAGTCAAACACTTTCAACAAAGCTAATTGAGTCAAATGAAAGTCAAACACTTTCAACAAAGCTAATTGAGTCAAATGAAAGTCAAACACATTCAAACAAAGCTTTTTGAATCAAATGAAAGTCAAATGCATTCAACAAAGCTAATTGAGTCAAATGAAAGTCAAACACTTTCAACAAAGCTAATTGAGTCAAATGAAAGTCAAACACTTTCAACAAAGCTAATTGAGTCAAATGAAAGTCAAACACATTCAAACAAAGCTTTTTGAATCAAATGAAAGTCAAATGCATTCAACAAAGCTAATTGAGTCAAATGAAAGTCAAACACTTTCAACAATGCGTTTAGAATCAAATGAAAGTCAAATACATACAATCAAAGGTTTTTGAATCAAATGAAAGTAAATTGCATTCCACAATGCTAATTGAGTCAAATGAAAGTCAAACACATTCAACAAAGCTAATTGAGTCAAAAGAAAGTCAAACACATTCAAACAAAGCTTTTTGAATCAAATGAAAGTAAAATGCATTCAACAAAGCTAATTGAGTCAAATGAAAGTCAAACACTTTCATCAAAGCTAATTGAGTCAAATGAAAGTCAAACACATTCAAACAAAGCTTTTTGATTCAAATGAAAGTCAAATGCATTCAACAAAGCTACTTGAGTCAAATGAAAGTCAAACACTTTCAACAAAGCGTTTAGAATCAAATGAAAGTCAAATACATTCAATCAAAGCTTTTTGAATCAAATCAAAGTCAATTGCATTCCACAATGCTAATTGAGTCAAATGAAAGTCAATCACATTCAACAAAGCTAATTGAGTCAAAAGAAAGTCAAACACATTCAAACAAAGCTTTTTGAATCAAATGAAATAAAATGCATTCAACAAAGCTAATTGAGTCAAATGAAAGTTAAACAGTTTCAACAAAGCTAATTGAGTCAAATGAAAGTCAAACACATTCAAACAAAGCTTTTTGAATCAAATGAAATTCAAATACATACAATCAAAGCTTTTTGAATCAAATGAAAGTCAATTGCATTCCACAATGCTAATTGAGTCAAATGAAAGTCAAACACATTCAACAAAGCTAATTGAGTCAAAAGAAAGTCAAACTCATTCAAACAAAGCTTTTTGAATCAAATGAAAGTAAATTGCATTCAACAAAGCTAATTGGGTCAAATGAAAGTCAATCACATTCAACAAAGCTAATTGAGTCAAAAGAAAGTCAAACACATTCAAACAAAGCTTTTTGAATCAAATGAAAGTAAAATGCATTCAACAAAGCTAATTGAGTCAAATGAAAGTCAAACACTTTCAACAAAGCTAATTGAGTCAAATGAAAGTCAAACACTTTCAACAAAGCTAATTGAGTCAAATAAAAGTCAAACACATTCAAACAAAGCTTTTTGATTCAAATGAAAGTCAAATGCATTCAGCAAAGCTAATTGAGTCAAATGAAAGTCCAACACTTTCAACAAAGCTTTTAGAATCAAATGAAAGTCAAACACATTCAAACAAAGCTTTTTGAATCAAATGAAAATCAAATGAATTCAACAAAGCTAATTGAGTCAAATGAAAGTCAAACACTTTCATCAAAGCTTTTAGAATCAATTGAAAGTCAAATACATTCAAACAAAGCTTTTTGAATCAAATGAAAGTCAATTGCATTCCACAATGCTAATTGAGTCAAATGAAAGTCAAACACATTCAACGAAGGTAATTGAGTCAAATGAAAGTCAAACACATTCAAACAAAGCTTTTTGAATCAAATGAAAGTCAAATGCATTCAACAAAGCTAATTGAGTCAAATGAAAGTCAAACACTTTCAACAAAGCTAATTGAGTCAAATGAAAGTCAAACACTTTCAACAAAGCTAATTGAGTCAAATGAAAGTCAAACACTTTCAACAAAGCTAATTGAGTCAAATGAAAGTCAAACACATTCAAACAAAGCTTTTTGATTCAAATGAAAGTCAAATGCATTCAGCAAAGCTAATTGAGTCAAATGAAAGTCAAACACTTTCAACAAAGCTAATTGAGTCAAATGAAAGTCAAACACTTTCAACAAAGCTAATTGAGTCAAATGAAAGTCAAACACATTCAAACAAAGCTTTTTGAATCAAATGAAAGTCAAATGCATTCAACAAAGCTAATTGAGTCAAATGAAAGTCAAACACTTTCAACAAAGCTAATTGAGTCAAATGAAAGTCAAACACTTTCAACAAAGCTAATTGAGTCAAATGAAAGTCAAACACATTCAAACAAAGCTTTTTGAATCAAATGAAAGTCAAATGCATTCAACAAAGCTAATTGAGTCAAATGAAAGTCAAACACTTTCAACAAAGCGTTTAGAATCAAATGAAAGTCAAATACATTCAATCAAAGCTTTTTTGAATCAAATGAAAGTAAATTGCATTCCACAATGCTAATTGAGTCAAATGAAAGTCAATCACATTCAACAAAGCGAATTGAGTCAAAAGAAAGTCAAACACATTCAAACAAAGCATTTTGAATCAAATGAAAGTAAAATGCATTCAACAAAGCTAATTGAGTCAAATGAAAGTCAAACGCTTTCAACAAAGCTAATTGAGTCAAATGAAAGTCAAACACATTCAAACAAAGCTTTTTGAATCAAATGAAAGTCAAATGCATTCAACAAAGCCAATTGAGTCAAATGAAAGTCAAACACTTTCAACAATGCGTTTATAATCAAATGAAAGTCAAATACATACAATCAAAGCTTTTTGAATCAAATGAAAGTCAATTGCATTCCACAATGCTAATTGAGTCAAATGAAAGTCAAACACATTCAACAAAGCTAATTGAGTCAAAAGAAAGTCAAACTCATTCAAACAAAGCTTTTTGAATCAAATGAAAGTCAAATGCATTCAACAAAGCTAATTGAGTCAAATGAAAGTCAAACACTTTCAACAAAGCTAATTAAGTCAAATGAAAGTCAAACACATTCAAACAAAGCTTTTTGATTCAAATGAAAGTCAAATGCATTCAACAAAGCTAATTGAGTCAAATGAAAGTCAAACACTTTCAACAAAGCGAATTGAGTCAAATGAAAGTCAAACACATTCAAACAAAGCATTTTGAATCAAATGAAAGTCAAATGCATTCAACAAAGCCAATTGAGTCAAATGAAAGTCAAACACATTCAAATAAAGCTTCTTGATTCAAATGAAAGTCAAATGCATTATTTATTCAAAGGGTTTTGCTTGCGTTGACTTTCTGTTGACTTTCTCTCTAGGCGATTTCCATGGCGATTTGAGCAGCTAGGTCGGGATCTTCATCTGGCTTCTTCACCATCATGGCACGAAAGAAGAAAACTTCAACTCCACTCCCGCAAAACCCTAATCATGCTCCTTCTGATAAAATCTTAAATACCCAAAGGAAATCTGGGATTTCTTCAACTGGTTCGATTCTTGAAGATGATGAAATGGTAACCCCTCCTGCATATTTGGTACATCCAACTGCTGGTAAGGTTTCCAGAAAGGATTTGAGGGTGCTAGAGAGTATTCATAGGAGTTCGATTGCTCAACTTCAAGCTCAATCCAATAGAACAGTAACTAGGGTTTCTGCGGTTACTGTTCCATTGGTAACAGAGGAAAATCAGGCTTCGATGATTACTCCTAATGGTAATCGTGATACCTCTAAGACTTCTGATGATCCAAATTGTGTTTCTGGAGCTTCTGCTGAAGAATGGAAGGATCTATTCAAGGGGAAACTGAATGCAAAAGGAACCTCTCTGTCTTTCATTGCTCCTGAGATAAAGGATGGTAAATCAATTGCTAAACTTAGTCCTGCTGATATTCTTGAAGGCAATAAGAAATGGGGTAATGCTCTCATCTTCTATGTTGTTGGTTACTCACCTACTATTTCTGCGGTTCATAAGTTCATTGCTGATAATTGGAATTTTATAGCTAAACCTGACATATTTTGGCATGATGAGGGATATTTCATTGTTAATTTGAAATCTGTAGATGATAAGAATGCTATATTATGTTCTGGTCCCCATATGTTCTTTGGTAAGCCTGCAATTATGAAAGCTTGGTCTGATAAGTTTGACTTTCATGCTGAAATTTTGAGAGTAATACCTCTATGGATTAGGCTACCTAATCTGCCTTTGAATAGTTGGGGTGCTGAAACTTTAAGTAGAATTGGTAGCCTTCTGGGTGTTCCTGTATGTGCTGATGAATGTACATCTAGGCAGCTTAGGGTCTCTTTTGCTAGGCTCCTTGTGGAAATTGATATCACTAAACCTCTGCCTAGTTCTGTCTGGATTGAAAGTCCTGCTGGAGAATTAATTGAAATTAAAGTTTTGTTTGAATGGACACCACCATTCTGCAAAAAATGCAACAAAGTGGGGCATGACTGTACTGTACCTAGGAAGCAAAAACAAAATGATGCTCAGAAACCTGCTCCAGCTCAGGGTAAAAGAGTTTGGGTGCCTAAGACAGCCAATCCTGCTGATGCAAGTAAAGCTGCTGAACCTGTTAAGGAAGTCTTAGTTCCTCAAGTTCAGAAACCTGAAGAATGGCAGATTCCTGGTAAAACATCCAAGAAAAGAGCTAACAGGCAAATCTCTTTCCCTGCTACTGCTACAAACTCAAACTCTTACCTTCCTTTGGCTAATGATAATGATACTGTGGTTAATATTGATGAGGAAGCTGGTGATCCTAACGGGGGTGATGGTAATCCCTCTTTAGGAACATGTTAGTGTTGTCTTGGAACATAAGGGGTCTTAATGACCCTGGGAAGATAGCTTCTGTCAAGAGGCTACTTTCAGAGAAAAATTGTGATGTTGTTTGTCTTCTAGAAACTAAAGTAAAACAGCAAAATAGTGTGAATATTCAGAAGAAATTTGGCTGCTCTTGGACTTGGTATTGTAACTACACTCACTCTCCTAAAGGTAGAATTTGGGTTGGGTGGAAGGCTGACTGTCTTACTTTGGATGTCCTTTTTTCTGCTGAACAGTTGGTCCACTGTTTACTTAGCACTAAGGACTTGCAGACTCAGATTATGGTTACCTTTGTTTATGGTTTGCACACTATTCATGATAGATTGCAACTATGGGATGGGCTCAAGGGTCTGCCTGGTACTCTCACTACAAGAAAAACCCTTTTGGGCGACGAATAAGTTTAATTTGGGCGACAAAATATTAATTTGTTGCACTTGGTGAATATATATTGCAACAAATATCAATTCGTTGCCCTAATGGGTACAATGGGCAATGACATTGTAAATTCGTCGCACAATTATAGGTTTAGGCTACTAGTTGAATCTTCGTTGCACAAACTTTCATTTGGGCCACGATATGTATATGATCGTTGCCTACTCTACAGGTATTGGGCGACGAATTCACAACACCTGTTGCCCAAGCTTATCAAACAAAAGGCGGAAAATATTTCGACTCTCAAATTTCATCCCGCCTAGTTCATAGTTTGAATTAAAAAACATCTTTTTTTAGTTTTTTCAAGCCGATTAAACTCGTCATTATCCATTTAGACCTAGGTTTTCAACCAGTATTATTATATATACAATTGATAGTGTTGTCTTTCTTTTCCTCACCATAAAAGCCAATTTTTTTTTCTCTTCTCTAGTTTTCTGATAATTATAAGATTATAGAAAGCTCCTTTAATGCCTTTTTCTAAGAAAATTTCATCAACCTTCTAGTTAGTGTTTAGATCGACACTTGCGGAAGATTTTCGAGTCATCAATTTTTCAGATTTGCGAAGCGAATAGTTTTTATATGTTGAGTTGATTTCGCTAATGCATGGTATAAATTGTTTTATATTTTGCGTGATAACGAGTTTTTCTTTTATTAATATTTTAATTTCTGTAATTTTGGTGATTAACACATTATGATTGCAGTCATCAATGTTTATATTGTACTCATTGTTCGCTTCATTTCTTCATATTTGCCGCAAATTATTATATGTAAGCATTGTTGAGACAATTTTCTCCATGTATCTATTTGTATTGTGTACAATCTAGGTTTTATTTACGAACTTTTTTATGTTTAATTTCCATTTGTCACAGTTTTTAAATTGCGTTACAGGTTACGAATATATATTTATTCCATCTTTTTGACATTTTCTAATCTTTATTTTTGCAGAGGCACCAATACAAACTAGATTCGTAACGATAATGGAGATTGAAGAATTGCCCACTAATTTACAACTCAACCTTTTTTGCAATTATAGCCTACCTCATGATCTGCTTATTTGGAGTGGTTTGAATTCATATTTTTAGGAACACGATAACGAATTCCCATATGAATTTCAATTATCGACCATGTTACTGTATTGTAATTTTTTTAGGAATATTGTATTGTAGTTGAGTTTGGTCAAATGTAAATATATTATAAGTTTTTATTTTATTGAAACTATTAAAGAAAAACCTTTCTTGTATACTAATATAGTTCATTGCAATAATATACCAAGTTCTTGTGCACAGTTATATTCATAACACAATTTACTTTTAAGTAGCTACCGTGATGGATTTATTTTAGGTGATAAAGTAGAATTTTGTTGGTCATTGAATAAAAGACGATCAAATTTGCACAGAACGCTATGCAAAGTTTTGGGCAACGAATGTATGTAATCGTTGCACAATAATCATACATGGGCGACGTCTTTTATTGCCGTTGCACAAAACATCACCTCATCGGCAACAAAATAGTACGACGCACAAACTATACATTAGGCGACGAGTTTTATGTTTGTTGCCCAAAATAGTAAGGGCGTCGATGATAGGGCAACGAACTCACGACGAGTTCATTTTCGTCGCACAAACCTTTGGGCGACGAAATCTAGACTTTGGGCGACAAAATCTTTTGTTGCCCAAACCAATTTTTCTTGTAGTGTCTCTTGCCTTGGTTATGTACTGGAGACTTCAACTCTATCTTGTCTGCTGATGATAGGTTAAATGGAGCTGATGTCTCTGCTTATGAGACTAGGGATTTTCAGCAATGTATTGATGATTTAGCTCTTGTTGAAATCAAGAGTAAGGGCTCTTATTTCTCTTGGTGTAACAAAGCTCATGAAGGCCCTAGAACTTTTTCTAGGATTGATAGGGGATTTGTTAATCAAGAGTGGATTAATTGTTATGGTCAAGTTGAAGCTGTTTACTTACCTCCCCACCTTTCTGATTATAACCCTATGGTTTATGACATCTTTCATGCTTTACCTGGGAAAGGGAGACCTTTTAGGTTTCTCAATTATCTTGCTGAGCATGATAGTTTCTTGTCAATAGTAGAAACTGCTTGGCAAAACACTGATTCTAGTGGTGACATTTGGTGTAAGCTTAAGCATGTTAAGGCTTCTCTGAAGAATTTGAACATTCAGAAATTTGGTGATATCAGTGCAAGGCTTGATTCTGCTCAGAACTATCTTTCTGATATTCAGCAACAAATCTCTAATGATGTTACTAATGCTGCTCTATATGCTCTAGAGATGGAAGCTATTGCAAATGTTAAATATTGGTTCAGTATCCAGGAAAATGTTTATAGGCAGAAATCTAGGATTGACTGGATGAAGCTTGGTGATGGGAATAATCATTATTTTTTCTCAATCATGAAGCAAAGACAAAGCAGGAATAGGATTGATACTATCTACAATGAGCATGGTGTTCTGCTGAAAACTCCTGCTGCTATTGAAAAGGAAATTACAGATTTTTACAAGAAACTGCTGGGTTCTAGAGCTCATGTTCTGCCTGGGGTTGATTTGAATATAATGAGAAAAGGTAGACAATTATCTAAGTCTGCTCAGGATTCCCTTATTGCTCCTGTTACTATTGCTGAAATTGATTTGGCTCTTAAGGGTATTGACAATACTAAGGCCCCTGGGATAGATGGGTTCAATTCCTTTTTCTTTAAAAAGGTCTGGAATATTGTGAAAGCTGATGTTTATGCTAGTGTTATGCTTTTCTTTAATACTGGTAATATGAATAGGCACTGGAATTGCACTACTGTTACCTTAGTTCCTAAGGTGCAGAGCCCTTCCTATGCTAAGGATTACAGGCCAATTGCTTGATGTACTGTCATGTATAAGCTGGTTTCTAAGATTCTGACTGCTAGATTGGCTGTTGTCCTGCATGAGATTATTGATAATGCTCAAGCTGGGTTTATTCCTGGTAAGCATATAGGGGATAATATTTTGCTTGCAACTGAGTTAATTAAAGGTTACACTCACAAACACATCACCCCAAGGTGTATGCTCAAGGTTGACCTTAAAAAAGCTTATGATTCAGTTGAATGGAGTTTCCTTGAAATTGTTATGGCTGAGCTCAGTTTTCCTGCTCAGTTTATCAATTGGGTTAAAAGTTGTCTTTCTACTGTTACTTTCTCCATCTTGATCAATGGTGTTCCTGCCAAACCTTTTCCAGCTAGGAAGGGTCTTAGACAAGGTGACCCTATGTCCCCCTTTCTCTTTGCAATTGGGATGGAATATCTGTCAAGATGTTTTTTTGAGCTGAATCAGGACCCTGACTTTAACTATCACCCCAGGTGTGAAAGAATGAACCTGACTCATCTCATGTTTGCTGATGATTTACTTATGTTCTGCAGAGCAGATGCTGGTTCTGTCTCTCTTCTTTTCCAGGCTTTCACCAAGTTCTCTGAAGCTTCTGGGCTTTCTGCAAATCTGGATAAGAGTGAGATATATTTTGGTGGTTTAGCTGAGGATGATCAAGCTTATCTCAGATCTTTGGTGGGTGTTGCTCCTGGGGTCATCCCCTTTAGATACCTAGGGGTTCCTCTCTCTTCAAAGAAACTCACAATTGGCCAATGTAAACCCTTGATAGATAAGGTGACTACTAGAATCAATGGGTGGACTGCAAGGTTTCTCTCCTATGCTGGTAGATTGCAACTAATCAAAAGTGTTCTTTTTGGTGTTCAAACCTACTGGGCTCAAATTTTTGTTCTCCCCAAGAAGATTCTAAAAGAAATTGAATCAAGATTTAGGGTCTTTCTTTGGACTTGGAAAGCCAATCCCTCAAAGAAATCCTTAGTCTCCTGGTCTCAAGTTTGTCTTTCTAAGGTCTGTGGAGGGTGGAATGTCATTTCCCTTCCTGAGTGGAATCTTGCTGCTATTACCAAGCTTCTCTGGGATTTGGCTCATAAAGCTGACAGCCTTTGGGTCAAATGGGTTCACATTTATTATTTCAAAGAGAAGCCTTGGTGGGGCTTGCCTGCTCCCAAGAAATGCTCTTGGGTTCTCAAAAGAATTCTCAAATGCAGGACTATTATTGATAATATTGGTAATTGGGATTCTGTTATGCATGGGGGCAAGGTTAAGATCAAGAAGATTTACCAGTGCATCACCAGTTAGGTCCAAAAAGTGGCTTGGAGAAGGATTATTTGCAATAACTTGGCCACTCCAAGAAGCTTGTTTATTACCTGGCTTGCTGTCAGGAATAGACTAGTTACTAAAGATAGATTGCAAAGCTGGAACATTCAATGTGATCCTGTCTGTTTTTTGTGTAATCAGAGTTGGGAATCAGTGCAACACCTTTTCTTTGAGTGCTCTTTCAGCAGAAGTATTTGGGAACAAGTTCTTAATGTATTTGGCTATGACAGACCTGCCAAACATTTTGATGGTGAATTGGAATGGATTTCAAGGATCTGCAGGAAACCTAGGCCTAAGAACAGGTTGCTGGGAATGTGTTTTGCTGAAGCTGTGTATCAGATTTGGCTGCAAAGAAATGCTGTGATGTTTACAGGAAGCTGCAAGACTATTGCTGGTGTTTTTAGAGAAGTTATTTTTTCTGTAGCCTGTAGATGTCCTGTCTCTGACAGACAGTTACTTGTGCTTTAATTGCTTATTTTCTTTGGTTTTGTTGTTGTGGCCTTTTGTCTAGTCCAGTTGTTTGGTCTGTCAAGCAAACTGAGTCTAGGATGGGTTTGTTTGTTGTTCTCTGCCTGCTTTTTCTTGCACCCTTCATAGAAGGTGGCTGGAAAAGTATTGGCAGGGCCTGCTCCCTGTTTTCCTGGTGAACCCTTCCTAGAAGGTGGCACTATGGGATTTAGGGACAGCTTGGGGTGTGTTTGCCTGTTTCAGGCTAGTGTAGTTTGGGGTTACAACTTTGTTTTTGAAAGTTGTAATTTTATTCTTTTGGTAATAATAATTTCCATTTACCAAAAAAAAAAAAAAAAAAAAGTCAAATGCAATCAACAAAGCTAATTGAGTCAAATGAAAGTCAAACACTTTCAACAAAGCTAATTGAGTCAAGTGAAAGTCAAACACATTCAAACAAAGCTTTTTGAATCAAATGAAAGTAAAATGCATTCAACAAAGCTAATTGAGTCAAATGAAAGTCAAACACATTCAAATAAAGCTTCTTGATTCAAATGAAAGTCAAATGCATTCAACAAAGCTAATTGAGTCAAATGAAAGTCAAACACTTTCAACAAAACGAATTGAGTCAAATGAAAGTCAAACACATTCAAACAAAGCATTTTGAATCAAATGAAAGTCAAATGCATTCAACAAAGCCAATTGAGTCAAATGAAAGTCAAACACATTCAAATAAAGCTTCTTGATTCAAACGAAAGTCAAATGCATTCAACAAAGCTAATTGAGTCAAATGAAAGTCAAACACTTTCAACAAAGCTAATTGAGTCAAGTTAAAGTCAAACACATCCAAACAAAGCTTTTTGAATCAAATGAAAGTCAAATGCATTCAACAAAGCTAATAAAGTCAAATGAAAGTCAAACACTTTCAACAATGCGTTTAGAATCAAATGAAAGTCAAATACATACAATCAAAGGTTTTTGAATCAAATGAAAGTCAATTGCATTCCACAATGCTAATTGAGTCAAATGAAAGTCAAACACATTCAACAAAGCTAATTGAGTCAAAAGAAAGTCAAACACATTCAAAAAAAGCTTTTTGAATCAAATGAAAGTAAAATGCATTCAACAAAGCTAATTGAGTCAAATGAAGGTCAAACACTTTCAACAAAGCTAATTGAGTCAAATGAAATTCAAACAAATTCAAACAAAGCTTTTTGATTCAAATGAAAGTCAAATGCATTCAACAAAGCTAATTGAGTCAAATGAAAGTCAAACACTTTCAACAAAGCGTTTAGAATCAAATGAAAGTCAAATACATTAAATCAAAACTTTTTTTGAATCAAATGAAAGTAAATTGCATTCCACAATGCTAATTGAGTCAAATGAAAGTCAATCACATTCAACAAAGCGAATTGAGTCAAAAGAAAGTCAAACACATTCAAACAAAGCTTTTTGAATCAAATGAAAGTAAAATGCATTCAACAAAGCTAATTGAGTCAAATGTAAGTCAAACACTTTCAACAAAGCTAATTGAGTCAAATGAAAGTCAAACACATTCAAACAAAGCTTTTTGATTCAAATGAAAGTCAAATGCATTCAACAAAGCTAATTGAGTCAAATGAAAGTCAAACACTTTCAACAAAGCGTTTAGAATCTAATGAATGTCAAATACATTCAATCAAAGCTTTTTGAATCAAATGAAAGTCAATTGCATTCCACAATGCTAATTGAGTTAAATGAAAGTCAAACACATTCAACAAAGCTAATTGTGTTAAAGTAAAGTCAAACACATTCAAACAAAGCTTTTTGAATCAAATGAAAGTAAAATGCATTCAACAAAGCTAATTGAGTCAAATGAAAGTCAAACACTTTCAACAAAGCTAATTGAGTCAAATGAAAGTCAAACACATTCAAACAAAGCTTTTTGATTCAAATGAAAGTCAAATGCATTCAACAAAGCTAATTGAGTCAAATGAAAGTCAAACACTTTCAACAAAGATTTTAGAATCAAATGAAAGTAAAACACATTCAAACAAAGCTTTTTGAATCAAATGAATGTCAAATGTATTCAACAAAGCTAATTAAGTCAAATTAAAGTCAAACACATTCAACAAAGCTAATTGAGTTAAAAGAAAGTCAAACACATTCAAACAAAGCTTTTTGAATCAAATAAAAGTCAAATACATTCAACAAAGCCAATTGAGTCAAATGAAAGTCAAACACATTCAATTAAAGCTTCTTGATTCAAATGAAAGTCAAATGCATTCAATATAGCTAATTGAGTCCAATGAAAGTCAAACACTTTCAACAAAGCTAATTGAGTCAAATGAAAGTCCAACACATTCAAACAAAGCTTTTTGAATCAAATGAAAGTCAAATGCATTCAACAAAGCTAATTGAGTCAAATGAAGGTCAAACACTTTCAACAAACCGTTTAGAATCAAATGAAAGTCAAATACATTCAATCAAAGCTTTTTGAATCAAATGAAAGGCAATTGCATTCCAAAATGCTAATTGAGTCAAATGAAAGTCAAACACATTCAACAAAGCTAATTGAGTAAAAATTAAGTCAAACACATTCAAACAAAGCTTTTTGAATCAAATGAAAGTAAAATGCATTCAACAAAGTTAGTTGAGTCAAATGAAAGTCAAACACATTCAAACAAAGCTTTTTCATTCAAATGAAAGTCAAATGCATTCAACAAAGCTAATTGAGTCAAATAAAAGTCAAACACTTTCAACAAAGCTTTTAGAATCAAATGAAAGTCAAACACATTCTAACAAAGCTTTTTGAATCAAATGAAAATCAAATGAATTCAATAAAGCTAATTGAGTCAAATGAAAGTAAAACACTTTCATCAAAGCTTTTAGAATCAAATGAAAGTCGAATACATTCAAACAAAGCTTTTTGAATCAAATGAAAGTCAATTGCATTCCACAATGCTAATTGAGTCAAATGAAAGTCAAACACATTCAACGAAGCTAATTGAGTCAAATGAAAGTCAAACACATTCAAACAAAGCTTTTTGAATCAAATGAAAGTCAAATGCATTCAACAAAGCCAATTGAGTCAAATGAAAGTCAAACACATTCAAACATAGCTTCTTGATTCAAATGAAAGTCAAATGCATTCAACAAAGCTAATTGAGTCAAATGAAAGTCAAACACTTTCAACAAAGCGTTTAGAATCAAATGAATGTCAAATACATTCAATCAAAGCTTTTTGAATCAAATGAAAGTCAATTGCATTCCACAATGCTAATTGAGTCAAACGAAAGTCAAACACATTCAACAAAGCTAATTGAGTCAAAAGAAAGTCAAACACATTCAAACAAAGCTTTTTGAATCAAATGAAAGTAAAATGCATTCAACAAAGCTAATTGAGTCAAATGAAAGTCAAACACTTTCCTGAGGTGCTTCGGACTGTTCCTTTATGGGTGAGACTTCCTAATCTTCCTCTTAATTGCTGGGGGACTGACACCTTGAGCAGAATTGGAAGTGTTATTGGGGTACCCCTGTATGCTGATGACTGTACTTCTAAGCAGTTAAGGGTTACTTTTGCTAGATTGCTTATTGAAGTGGATATTACTAAGGCTTTACCTCAAAGTGTCTGGGTTGAGAATCCAGATGGCAACCTCATTGAGCAGAAGATCATCTTTGAATGGTCTCCTCCTTTTTGCAAGAAATGTAATAAAGTGGGTCATGATTGTAGTGCTCCTGCTAAATTTAAGACTCAGGGTCAGAAGAAGCAGCCTGCTGCTAGGGGGCAAACTAGAGTTTGGGTTCCTAGGCAGCCTATTGCTCCTCCTGCTGCTACTACTGTTCCTGTCTCTAATGCTAGTGTGAATGAGACAGTTTGTGGTGCTGCTGTTGTCACTCCTGCTCCTGCTACTCACAATGATAATTCTGATAATGATTGGAGAATAGTTGGAAGGAAGCATAGAAGCTATAGTGTTTCTCATTCTGTACCAGAGGTACCTAGTTCTAATGCTTATTCTTCTTTATTTGAAGATATCCATACTGATCCTATTGGGGGTGATGGTAATCCCCCTTTGGGAGGATGATTGTTGTGTCTTGGAATATTAGGGGTCTTAATGACCCTGATAAAGTAGCTTCTGTTAAGAAGTTACTCTTTGAGCAGTCTGTTGATGTTATAGGCATTCTTGAAACTAAGGTAAAACTGAAGAATAGTGTCAAGATTCAGAAGAAATTTGGCAAAGCTTGGTCTTGGTCTTGCAATTATGATCATTCTCATAAAGGCAGAATCTGGATTGGTTGGTTACAGGACAAGGTGAATGTAACTGTTATCTCTTCTCATGAGCAGTTTATTCATACTGCTATTTGTTCTAAAGACTTGCAGTATCAGTTTGTTACTACTTTTGTGTATGGTCTTCACTCTATTCATGATAAGGTCCCTCTTTGGTCTGGTATTAACAACATCCCAGTGAATGCTGCTCCTTGGCTTGTTATTGGTGATTTTAATTCTGTTCTTCATGATGGTGATAGGTTTAATGGTGTCCCTATTACTGATTATGAGGTGAAACACTTTAAAGAGTGTATTGAAACAATGGATTTGTGTGAGATAAAAAGTAAAGGCTCTTTTTATTCTTGGAATAATAAAGGGCATGGTGATAAGAGGGTTGCTACTAGAATTGATAGAGGTCTAGTTAACCAAGCCTGGATGTCTATTTACAGTTTTGCTGAAGCTATTTATCTCCCTCCCTTGCTGTCTGATCATTGTCCAATCTTGGTGGAGGTTGGTTCTCACTCCCCAGGGAAAGGAAGGCCTTTCAGATTTTTAAATTGTCTTGCTGATCATAGAGATTTTTGTTCTATTATTGAAGGTTGTTGGTCTAGAGTGTCTGAGAACAATGCTATGACTGGTATTTGGCAGAATTTGAAAGCTGTCAAACAAGGACTTAAGAACCTAAACACCAAATATTTTGCTAATGTTGATAATAGAGTGGATCAAGCTAATTCTGTGTTAACTCAAATCCAGGAGAAGCTTGCTGCTGATATTGCTAATGTTAGTTTGCATTTACAAGAAGCTGCTGCTATTGACCAAGTTAAGCATTAGATAAATATTCAAGAGAACATATACAAGGAGAAAGCTAGAGTTGATTGGATCAAACTAGGAGACTCTAACTCTCACTATTTCTTCTCTGTCATGAAGCAAAGGCAAAATAGGAATAGAATTGATTCTATTTTCACTGAGTCTGATGTTCTGCTGAAAGATCCTGTTCAAGTGGAAAATGAAATTGTTAGCTTCTATAAGGTTCTGCTGGGTACTAGAGCCCCTCTCCTGCCTGCTGTTGATATTCATACTATGAGAGCTGGTAAACAACTGGACAAAATTGCTATTGATATTTTGTCTGCTGAGATTACTTATGCTGAAATTGATGCTGCCTTGGCTAATATTGGTAATGACAAGGCTCCTGGTATAGATGGCTTTAATGCTGTCTTTTTCAAGAACGCCTGGCATATTATCAAACATGACATCTATGCTGCTGTTACTCAGTTCTTTCATACTGGTATTATTGCTAAGCAATGGAGTTGCACTACTATAACTTTAGTTCCTAAAGTTTCCCAGCCCTCTTATGTTAAAGAATACAGACCCATTGCTTGTTGTACTATGGTTTATAAGATAATCTCCAAAGTTCTCACTCATAGAATTGCTCAGATTGTGGGATCTGTTGTTAGTGATTCTCAGTCTGGCTTTATCCCTGGGAAGCATATTGGGGATAATATCCTTTTGGCCACTGAGCTTATCAAGGGTTACACTCACAAATTTATCACTCCTAGGTGTATGCTCAAGATTGATTTGAGGAAAGCCTATGATTCTGTTGAATGGAGTTTTCTAAAGACTGTCCTTGAGGAGACTGGTTTTCCTCAAAAGGTGGTTGGTTGGATCATGGCTTGTGTTTCTTCTGTCTCTTATTCTGTAATGGTGAATGGTTTTCCCTCTAAGCCTTTTCCAGCTAAAAAGGGATTGAGACAAGGTGATCCTATGTCTCCTTTTCTATTTGCTCTCTGCATGGAATATCTATCTAGGTGCTTGACAGAGATGACTCATGATCCCAATTTTAACTTTCACCCTAGATGTGAGAAGCTTGGTATTACTCATATGATGTTTGCTGATGATTTATTGCTTTTTGCTAGAGCTGATACTGGTTCTATTCAACTTCTTTTGTCTGCTTTTCAGAAGTTTTCTAAGGCCTCTGGGTTATCTGCTAACCTTAGCAAAAGTGAGGTTTATTTTGGTGGCTTGCTTGAGGCTGAAAAAGATAATTTACAAGCTATCCTTGGGATGAACAGAGGTAACCTTCCTTTCAAGTATCTTGGTGTTCCTCTGTCTTCCAGGAAATTGACTATTGCTCAGTGTAGACCCTTGATTGAGAAAGTTTCTGCTAGGATTGATAACTGGTCTGCTAGGCATCTCTCTTATGCAGGAAGGTTGCAACTTATTAGGAGTGTTCTCTTTGGTATTCAAGCTTATTGGGCTCAAATCTTCATCCTTCCCAAAAAGGTGCTTAGAGAAATTGAATCAAGATTTAGGGTGTTTCTTTGGACTGGAAAAAATGCCTTTTCTAAGAAAGCCCCTGTTTCTTGGAATCATATGGCCCTTCCTAAAGTTTGTGGTGGTTGGAATATCACTTTACTGAGTGATTGGAACAAGGCTGCTGTTTGTAAAATTTTGTGGGATTTAGCTCATAAATCTGATAATTTGTGGGTCAAATGGGTTCATACATACTATTTCAGCAACAGAAATCTCTGGACTGCTCCTATTCCTAATAAGAGCACTTGGATTTTAAAGAAAATTTTAGGATGCAGGGAAGTTATTGATAGTTTTGGTGGCTGGGCTGCAGTTACTCACAATGGCAAAATGAGTATCTCCAAAGTCTACTCTAAAATAAGACCTCAGGCTGATAAAGTAAGTTGGAAGAGGATAATCTGCAATAACCAGGCTTCTCCTAAGAGTATTTTTATAACTTGGCTGGCTTTGAAGAACAGAATGATGACTAAGGATAGACTTATCCACTGGCATATTAGCTGTGATCCTTTGTGTTTCCTTTGCCAGAGCTGTGATGAAAGTGTGTCTCACTTATTCTTCTCTTGCTCCTATTCTAATGAGATTTGGCAAAAAATTCTTGATTTGCTTAAAATTCAGAAGACTGCTCAATGTTTTGAACTTGAACAGCAATGGGCTATAAGATTTTGCAGGAAAACTAGCAGGAAGTATAGGTTATATTTGAGTTTCTTTGCTGAAGCTGTGCACAGTATCTGGTTTCAGAGGAACAATTTAATGTTCAATGGTAGCTGTCAGCCTGCTGATTTGGTTTTCAGAGAGATTGTCTACAGAGTTGCAGTTAGATGTCCTAGTTCAGACAGGAAATTGCTGTATCTTTGATTCTGCTTTTGTAAACTTTGGTCTGTCTTTTTGAGTTTGCTGTTGTTTTTCTTTGCTGTCTGGTCCTTTTCTTCAGAACCCTTCCTAGAAGGTGGCTGAAGGACTGAGTCCAGGTTGGTCCTTGGTTCAGTCTTGCACCCTTCCTAGAAGGTGGCTTGGTTGTTCCCTGGTCCATGGGTGTTTGTTTGGCCTTTTGGGGTCTTGTGGAGTTTGTTGTTGGTTATAACTTAGCTTTCTGTAAGTTGTAATCTTTCTCTTTGGTAATAAAATTTCTTTATTTACCAAAAAAAAAAAAAAGTCAAACACTTTCAACAAAGCTAATTGAGTCAAATGAAAGTCAAACACATTCAAACAAAGCTTTTTGATTCAAATGAAAGTCAAATGCATTCAACAAAGCTAATTGAGTTAAATGAAAGTCAAACACTTTCAACAAAGATTTTAGAATCAAATGAAAGTAAAACACATTCAAACAAAGCTTTTTGAATCAAATGAATGTCAAATGTATTCAATAAAGCTAATTAAGTCAAATGAAAGTCAAACACATTCAACAAAGCTAATTGAGTTTAAAGAAAGTCAAACACATTCAAACAAAGCTTTTTGAATCAAATGAAAGTCAAATACATTCAACAAAGCCAATTGAGTCAAATAAAATTCAAAAACATTCAAATAAAGCTTCTTGATTCAAATGAAAGTCAAATGCATTCAACAAAGCTAATTGAGTCCAATGAAAGTCAAACACTTTCAACAAAGCTAATTGAGTCAAATGAAAGTCAAACACATTCAAACAAAGCTTTTTGAATCAAATGAAAGTCAATTGCATTCAACAAAGCTAATTGAGTCAAATGAAGGTCAAACAGTTTCAACAAACCGTTTAGAATCAAATGAAAGTCAAATACATTCAATCAAAGCTTTTTGAATCAAATGAAAGGCAATTGCATTCCTAAATGCTAATTGAGTCAAATGAAAGTCAAACACATTCAACAAAGCTAATTGAGTAAAAATTAAGTCAAACACATTCAAACAAAGCTTTTTGAATCAAATGAAAGTAAAATGCATTCATTAAAGCTAGTTGAGTCAAATGAAAGTCAAACACATTCAAACAAAGCTTTTTCATTCAAATGAAAGTCAAATGCATTCAACAAAGCTAATTGAGTCAAATAAAAGTCAAACACTTTCAACAAAGCTTTTAGAATCAAATGAAAGTCAAACACATTCTAACAAAGCTTTTTGAATCAAATAAAAATCAAATGAATTCAAAAAAGCTAATTGAGTCAAATGAAAGTAAAACACTTTCATCAATGCTTTTAGAATCAAATGAAAGTCGAATACATTCAAACAAAGCTTTTTGAATCAAATGAAAGTCAATTGCATTCCACAATGCTAATAGAGTTAATGAAAATCAAACACATTCAACAAAGCTGTTTTGGGTGTTTTTGTCCCTTGGGAGAGTTACAACTCGAAGACTGGTCCGGAGGGCTTCTGTACCTGCAAAAACAACGGAGACACCGGTTGGGTGGTGCTCCGCCTCCAACGCTCAAGTTAGTAACTTTAAGGAGAATAAAAAGTGCGGAAATTTAGGTGGGGATCTGCTTGGATTCCAAGCTCAGGTGTTCTCTGATGAGAGAGAAAGTAGGATGTAATAAATGGTAGTAAATTTTTGAATAAGATCAGATGTCCCCCATTTTGGGGGAATATCTCCCTATTTATAGGGTCCTTGGGAAAGGTGCCCTCCCCTAGGTCATCTGACCTAGGACAAATGGGCTGCGCCGCAATCAATGCGTTTGGGAAATTGGGCCTCTGAAAGCCGCAATTTCTAAGGAAGTATCTGGAGAGGTCACGTGTCAGCTGGAGATTGGCCAAGGATGACCTGCCAGCCTCTACCACGTGGCACCCCCTCATTGGTCCACTTGTCTAGGGTAAAAATTCCCTAAACATTTGCCCCTCACAGGTGCTACGTGGCAGGCCACGTGGTGCCTGTGACACGTGTCACACTGTGAGAGGTGAGCAGTGAAAACGGCTAGGGTTAACGGTCATTTTTCCGTTTACCCTGCCTATAAATAGGAGTTTACCCCCCCCCCCCTTTTTTTCCCTTCTCACTTTATCATTTTCATTTTCTAGAGAGAGAAGGAGAAATTTTTAGAGAGAGGTGTTCTAACTCCGACTGCGTACTTGCCATTTTAAGATTCCCGCGTGCTCACTCAAGAACACCCGGTCACCGGCTATAGCTGCTTTCAGACTTTTCAGAGCTTTTTTCAAAGGTAACTATCCGTTTTCTTTCTTCAGTTTTCTTTTGTATACATTCTTTTTTCAAAACAAAATAGATGGACTCTTCATCCACACACACGGCACGGCCTAGGACTCTTAGCCGGTCTCCTGGTACGGCTGAGTCTAGAACCGGGGGTGCCCTTTCCAGACAATCAGATCTCCTTTGCTCATCCCCAAATCCCTCCCTCTCTGTGTCTGTGCAGGACACAATGGCCAGAGTTAAACAAACGGCTGTCAAGCCGAGACACCGGCGCGCTAGAAGAGTGCGCGCTGACGAGGTTTCTAGGGAGGAGGGCTATGAGAGTCCGGATGAGCCGGAGATTTCTGAGAGTGGCGCCTCCTCACAAGAAGTGAGTGAGTCAGGCGGTGAAGAGGCCGCCTCATCCTCTGAACTAGAGGAAAGAAATGGGTCAGGCGGCGAAGAGGCTGCTGAGAGATTAGGGTCGGAAACTTCCGGCTCTGCACAAGAGAACTTCGCGGCTGACTATCAAGTGCCGGCGAAGACTATAGATAAGCCTGACCCCAGAAAAATAAGAATGCTGCCGGCTGACAGGTCCCTACTAAAGAGCAGCTTCAAGGTCTTTAAGGAAAAGCATCCATTTGGGAACGAGTGGTATGTGACGGTTCCGCCTGCGGACGCCGTTATGGCCTGGAAGGATGATATCCCAAATGCAGACAACTACTTCGTCTGCTACGAGGCGGTTATTGAAGCCGGTCTCCGATTCCCCCTCCATACTGAATAAGGAAGATCCTCAAGGGGTATGATCTAGGGGTCTGCAGCTAACCCCGAATTCGTGGGGGAATATACTCGGGTATATTGCCGCCTGCGAATTTCAAGATATAGAGCCTAGTTTTTCGGCCTTTGCTCATATGCACTATTTGAGCAGGGCCCCAGGCGGTCATGGGGCTTGGTATACTCTCACAACCTTGCCCCAATATCAAATAACTTTGGACAAGGTGTCCAAATGGGCTGGATGGAGGGATAGGTTTTACTTGATTTCCTCTCCATCCCTTGAACACAACCGGACACTGCGCCGGTATAATAAGGAGCTGGCACTCCTGGGCAGGAAATGTGCTCTCCCGGAGCTTTCTACACGAGCCCGCCGACAGATCATTGATCCTGGTTTCTTTGAAACCACCACGGCGCATATGGACGACGGGACGGAGATAATTGTCCCTAAGAATTGGATCCCCCATCCGGATTTTTTCAAGGATGAGAGGTTCCTATCCGCCTGTGGGCTTAGCACAATGTTTCCCCAGGGTAGATCCCTATACTTGAAAATCTTTGCCTTGCTTTCAATAATAATTTCCCTTATGTTTTTCTGTGCCTGATATTCCGTCTGACTTTGCAGCCGAAGCTAAAAAGATGGTGGATCCGGCAAAGACTCCGGCTAAGCCTGCTGCCCAGCTGCGCAAGGAGCAGCTGATGGCCAAGAAAGCGTCCTTGGAGGCCAAGGATGCAAAGAAAGGCGGGGTAAGACCGCCTGCCCCAATGCTCATTTTAACGAATTAACTCAAGTATTTTGCCGGCTACTAACATTTTGTTTTCCTTGCTGCAGGGTACCAACAAAGTTGTTCCACGCTCCTTCACCAAGCACGTAAAAAGGACTGGTGAGGAGCTCAAGACTCCGGCTGCCAAGGTCAGGCGGACCCCTTCCCAGACAACCTCCACTGCCAAACCAGATCGTCCTACGACTGGTGGCAAGTCTCCCTCCAAAGTACAAGCGTTGAGCGAAAGCTCAAAGAAGACGGAGGGGAAAATGCCGGATGCCTCAGAGGAGGCATCGAAGAGTGGCGTGCCACTCAATGCTGCAGCCGGCACTGCAGTGGCTGGGGAGGGTTCCACTCCACAGCCAAGAACTCAAGGTAAGGCTACCATTGAAATCCCTTACCTACTTGACTTTATGAGGGTCAAGACTAAGGTAGACCCATCCGGTGGGGACGGATGAATGCTGCCTATGCTGCTTCCCTCTCACCAAGTACTTCTTTTGGTGCAGATGCTACCTCCGGGGCACCTGACTTCCCGGGCTTTGCCAAACGGATGGTGAGGACCCTCACCCGGACAGAGAAAGCCTCAGTACCTGATTTACAGGTAGTGGACTTTGACCGGATAATGGGCCAGCTGGCGGAGGTAAACTATCTTAACTCTTAAGCTTATATTTTCGTTTCATTGTGTCAAGTGCTAATTTTCCCGGCTGGCTTACTCAGGTGATGCTGAGAGTAGACGGGCTCCGAGTGCCCTTCAGGCGGAAGCAAGAAGAGGTAAATGACGCCAAAAGAAGGGCAATCGAAAATCTCAACTCTACTGAACATGCATATTATATGTCTGAACTTTCAATTAAAGCAGTGGAGTTGAAACAGGAGGAGCTGATTCAGACCCTGACGGCTGCTAACGAGGCTGCGAACAACCGGGCCAACGACCTTGAACAAAAATTGAAGACTGTTGAATCTAACCTCAAGGCGTTGGAAGGGGCTGATACTGAAAATACCAAACTCCGGGCTGATAACTCCCGGTTGGTGGTGGCCCTGACCAAACAGAAGACTGAGCACCAGGAGGAGCTTGCCAAGGGAATTGCCAAGGAGCAGACCCGGCTGGTCCAGGAGAATGAGAAAGACACGGAGGCCCGCCTGCAGCTAGCCTGAAAACTCCTCAACCCAGAAGTGGACTTCGAATATTACAAGCTGAGGTACGATTATGCCACGGCTGTGTATGATGCGGAAATTCTGGGAGAGGAGGCACCGCCTCGCTTCAAGGTTTGGGCTGATTTACAAGGATATGATGTCTCCGACGAGGAGGAGGAGCAGGCGGGAGGGCAGGAAGAAGGTCAGATTGAAGAGAACCAGCCTGAAGAGGTTGTGAATGCAGAAGCAGACCTTTCCCCGGCGCAGGACCAGCCGGAGCTCCAGCCACCAGCTCAGCAGCCGGAGCAGCAACCTCCCCAAGAGTAATCAAACTCTTGAGTTCAGCGGCAGTATGCCAACCAATCAAGCTTAATTTTTACTTTTCTTTTGAATTTCCGGCCTGCGTGCCGAGTAACTGATGTATCCTTTACCGACCACGGGGTCGGGTAACAATGGTTTTTCTTCCGGATGTGTTTCCGGGTAACAATTATTTTGGCCTTTTGAGCCAACTCTATTTATGAAGTATACCGACCCAATCGGTTTTTCTTATACTTGCAATTTTTCGGTTTTCTCAATTTTTCACTTTTGCAAATATACTTGTGATTGTGAATTTGCCTATCTTATAAAAAGCATGCGACAGGCACATATCCGGCTGTCCTTGCCCCTGGACGGCTGTGTGGTTGGTTTAACCCAAACAAAGAGAGGATTGATTGCCTTAGGAACCTCTCATACTTAAAAGAGTATGGGATGTTTGTAAGGCAATCAATCACAATGGTGATTGCCCCAAACCAAGTACACAGCCGGCCAAATAATCGGGCATGCAACCTCTGCCCCAGTCGGTATCAAACCATCTGAGTATGCTTTATAGCCATTACGCAAAAGGGGTTTGCCCCTGACGTACGCAACTTGAGGAAAACTTCTCAAAGTAAAAGACTTTCGATGTTACTCCGGCTGATACTTGCAGACAGCCGGGAAATTTTCAATCAAAAATTATTTGAGAGAAATAATATGAACAGACAGCTATGAGTTGACTGCTTTAGCCACTCAATTGTTGCCGCCTGCATGGGCTTATAGAACAAGCATGGTGGCTGTTCTCTGCGACGATTGCACCCGGAGGGGTGTCGCCGGACGCTTATAACCATGTTGGAATAGACGAATTTTGAGAAAATGGACAACCATCTGGCCCTTGGCCTCAGGTCTAGCTGTTAGACCGGCTGGTAGCTACTAAACGGTTTTGTGCTTAGTTTAGGATCCGGCTGTTAGCCTCTTGTCACTATGGACTTTTGATTTCATATACTATCAAACTTAGTTTATATCTGGCCATTGGCCTCAAGTTATTCACACGTTAAATTTACTACTGTACTTTTTCAATCACTAGTATGGGTAAACCCAGACGGAAATAAAAAGACAATTCATGAAACAAGAGCATTTCTCATTAATACCTCTTGTTAAAAAACTTACAATACTCAGAAGTAGTACTTTTTTAAGTTGTCTACATTCCAAGTTCTAGGCAGGCGTCTACCGTCTGGAGTTTCCAGGCGGTATGTGCCATCCCTGACTTCTTCATAGATCCGGTAGGGGCCTTCCCAATTAGGAGTTAGCTTTCCAAGCTCATTGGCCCTACCGGTTGCCTCCATTTTCCGTAACACAAGATCGTCCACTTTCAAGGGGCGTTTGTGCACTCTTTTGTTGTAGGCTCGCGTCATTCTCAGACGGTATATCTCATGTCTCAGGGCAGCATTGCCCCTGCGTTCTGGGAGGGAGTCCAATGCCAGCCGCATGGCCTCCCAATTTGCCTCTTCATCATAGAGCATCACTCTGAGCGTAGGCTCATAGTGTTCAATGGGTAAAACGGCTTCAGCCCCGTATACCATGAGAAACGGGGTTTCTCCGGTTGACCCCTTAGCAGTTGTCCGGATGGCCCATAACACATGAATTAATTCTTCAGCCCATAGGCCACCGGCTCTTTCAATTTTCTTTTTGATTCCGTCTGAGATGAGTTTGTTGAATGCCTCAACCTGACCATTTGCTTCAGGACGGCCGACTGAGGCAAAATAACTTGAGATGCCCTGATCTCCTAACCAAGTCTTGAGCTGAGGCGTTTCAAACTGAGGACCATTATCAAACACCATAGACATAGGTACCCCAAACCGGGTGATAATATTCTTCCATATGAAAGAGATGACATCCTTCGTCTTGATATTCTTAACTGCCTCCGCCTCCACCCATTTGGTGAAATAATCCACAGCCACCAAAAATATAGCGCTTTCCGCCTGGAGCAGGCGTATATGGACCCAAAATGTCCATGCCCCATTTAGCAAACGGGACTGGGCTGTGGATTGCCGTCAGATCAGTAGCCGGGCGATGTATCAGCTTGCCAAACCTCTGGCATTTATCACATTTCTTCACAAATTCCTTGGCATCTGCCTCGAGGGTAGGCCAAAAATAATGCCGCCTGGCTCTGACGGCTAGGGACTTGCCGCCTATATGGGAGGCGCAAAATCCCGCATGCAGCTCTTCGAGTACCTCCTTCCCCTTTTTTGGGGTAACACATTTCAACAAGGGCTTGAGAAAACCAGCCTTGAAGAGTTCTCCGTTTCTCAACTCAAAGTTTGCTGCTCTCTTTTTCATGACGGCTGCTTCCTGAGGTGAATCAGGGAGCGTGCCGTCTGAAAGATACGCCCGGATGCCATCCATCCAATTAGAGCTTCGATCCAGAATTCCAATGGGCTCTTCATAAATACTTCGTTTTTCAAGAACTTCCCAAAAGACCGACCGAGGCGTATCATGGCAGGCGGATGATGCCAATTTTGATAGCGCATCCGCCGGGTGATTATCTGACCGGGGCACTTGATTCTACCTGAACTCCTCAAGTGTCCCAGCCTCATCCTTGACAGCCTGAAGATATTTGATCATTGCCGGATGGGTCGTTTCATAAGTGCCCTCATACTGGCTAACAACCAACTGAGAATCAGAGTGGGCGTCAATCTTTGTTGCCCCTGCTGCCTTACACATGCGGATTCTGGCTAGCAAGGCTTCATACTCCGCCTCATTATTCGAGGCCTGAAACTTGAACCGTAGTGCATACTCATATCTATCTCCTTTTGGAGATTCACAAACTATGCCTGCACCACAGCCGTTCTTTGTAGAGCTCCCGTCTACATACACCTTCCAAACCTGATCAACTTTATCCGGGAGAACCGGACGAGTCATTTCAACAATGAAGTCGGCAAACGCCTGACCTTTCACTGCTTTCCTTGGTTCGTAGGAGATTTCAAGACTTTGCATTTCAATAGCCCATTTCAGCATTCTGCCGGATGACTCCAGAGTGGACATTGGCCGCTTGAGGGGCTGGTCGGTGTAGATTACAACCGGATGTGCCAGGAAGTATGGTTTCAACTTTTTGAAGGCCATATATAGAGCAAGACCAAATTTTTCCACCATGGGGTACCTGAGTTCAGCATTTTTTAACACATGGCTAATGAAATATACCGGGAGCTGTGTACCGTCTCGTTCAGCAAGGAGAACGGCACTGAGAGCATGGTCTGAGACGGCTAGGTACATGTACAACTTTTCTCTTGGCAAAGGACTAACAAGCCTTGGCAAAGAGTGCAAGTGTTCTTTCAACTTCTGGAATGCCGCCTCAGCATCATCCCCCCATTCAAATCTAGTCTTCTTCCTAATTGCTTGGAAGAAGTAAAGGCATTTGTCACCTGACCGGCTGAGGAACCTCCCCAAGGCGGCCAGGCAACCGGTGAGTCTCTGAATTTCCTTGACAGTGCGGGGTGACTTCATGTCAATTACCGCCTGTATCTTCTCAGGGTTAGCCTCTATCCCCCTTTGATCAATCAGGAATCCGAGAAACTTCCCAGACTCAACACCAAAGACGCATTTCTTGGGATTTAACATAACCTTATGCCGCCTGAGTGTGGTGAAGGTTTCTCGGAGATCAGCAAGGTGATCCGCCTGCTGCTTGGATTTGACTATCATGTCATCAATATACGCCTCTACATTCCTCCCAATTTGATCAATGAAGACTGTATTAATCATCCGTTGGAACGTAGCCGGCGCATTCTTCAAGCCAAACGGCATCACAGTTAGGGCTGGCAAAAAGTGACCCGACCGGAAAACCCGACCCGAACCCGACCCGAAAAAAGCGGGTTAGGGTTGAGATTTTCGACCCGAAAAGTTAAATGGGTCGACACGAACCCGAACCCGAAATTAAATAGGTTAGGTTAAGGTTGAAAATCTCAACCCGAAAACGACCCACTTAACCCGAAATAAATTTCAGGTCAAAATCAGGTCGGGTCAACCCGAACCCGACCTGATAACCCGAACTCTTTAAGTATAAAAAAAAAATCGTAAAAAGCCTATTAGCCCAGGCCCAAATTCATAAAGAGGTTAGGCTTCCTTATTCAAAACCCTAAATTCATCTTCTATTTCCCCTTATTTCTTCAGCCGTTTTCCCAAACACTTCTCTCTCTTTAGTTTTCTCTCTCCTCAAAACCCCTAATTCCCTAAATCCATTCGTCGTGCTTTACCATTGTTGAATTCGAGTATTTCATCATCTCCTTCATGGCTTGACTCCTTCACTCTTCCACGAGACGCGTTCCTCAATTCCTCTCCTTCAATCATCCATCAAGGTATCTTGCTTCATAATTTATTTTCTTTTTTTTTCTAATTTTTCTGATGTTAATTTTATATTTACCTGATTTCGTTTATTTTGGTTTTTACACGCTAATTTTCGAATGTTATTACTAATTTTTGATGTTAAATGTTGTTGTTTATGTTATTATAATTCTGTTTTTTCTAATTTTCGAATGTTAATGCTAATTTTTATTGTTAAATGTTGTTTATGTTATGGTAATTCTTGCTAATATTTGTTGTTTATTTCTGTTTTTCATGAGCATGCATGTTTTAATTTAGATCTTGGCTTACTAGTTAGATCTAGTCTGATTTAGATCATATGCATGTTTTAATGTTAGTGCCTGCATATATAACTATTCTATTTTTCGGAAGTGCAATATTTGTTGTTTATTAATGTTGTTTTTCTTTATAGGTTTGGCAGCAAGAAGTAGCCACCCATAATCCCATATTCAATTGGAAATGTTGTGTGAACAATTTTGAAGCTTGAGGTGGTGTCCGTGGTGAACAAGGATGTCAGGCACAACATCGCTCGATCTTAATCCAAATGAAAAATCTATTGCATTTTCTATTATTGTTTGAGGACTGTAATTTGTGTTATAAAAAAACTTTGTTTGTAATAGTTAATTAGGATTGTTACTTTGTTAAACTACGCCATTTAATTTTGGTTTGATTTAAAACGCTTAACCCCTGAACAACTAGTGTTTAAAAATGAAAACAAAAGTATTCAGGTCAATTTTGGGTTAACCCGAATCTGAATATATCAGATTTGGGTCGGGTTAATTTCAGGTCAAAGAAACCTGATTTTAACCCAAATAAAAAATCAGGTCAAATAAGGTCAATTTCGGGTTGACCCGAACCTGAAAATATCAGGTTCAGGTTGGGGTTTTCAACCCGAAAAGTTAAATGGATCAGGTTCGGGTTGGGGGGTAGCTGACCCGAAATCAAGTGACCCGAACACGAACCCGACCCGACCTGATCCGTTTGCCAGCCCTAATCACAGTATAGCAGAATAACCCCTGATCAGTGACGAAGGCAGTCTTTTCTTGATCTTTTTTCCACAGAGGTATCTGATGGAAGCCGGAGTAGGCATCCATAAAACTCATCAAGGCATGACCGGCTGTTGAATCGACCAAGCCGTCAATTTTTGGCAGCGGATAACTATCCTTTGGGCATGCCTTGTTGAGATCTGTGTAATCTACACACATCCGCCAGGTACCATTCGGCTTCTTTACAAGCACAACGTTTGCCACCCAGTCGGGGAAATTACAAGGCCGAATGAACCTGGCATCCAACAGCTTTTTTACTTCGGCAGCTGCCGCCTGACTTCTTTCCTCGCCTTGGTTTCTCTTCTTTTGTCGGATGGGCTTCATTTTTGGATCCACGGCGAGTTTGTGGACAGCAAGATCCCGGCTGATGCATGGCATCTCTTCCACTTCATAGGCAAACACATCTTTGAACTCTTTCAGCAGGAGGTGCAAGTCTGCACCCAGAACAGCATTAGCAACCGTCCCAACCTTAACAGTTCGCTCTGGACGGCTGTCGTCCAGAACAAGATCAATACTTTCACCAGCCGGTTGGGGACGGAGTTCCTCTGACCGTTCACCGGTCAGTGATTGCTATTTCTTTTCTTTCTTCACCACCACCAGTTCTGCGGCCTTTCTCTTTTTTCCGGCTGCTGGTGGAGGTGAGGGAGCATCCTTGACATTGTCAAGGTCTATTGGTTCCTTCCCTTGGCCGTCTGCAGCCACAGTATCCTTGACGGCTGAGAGGTAACACTCCCTGGCCGTCTTCTGATCCCCGTTCAGGGAACCAACAGAGCCATCATCCTTCTCATACTTGATGAACATGAGAGAAGGGATGATTACAGCCTTGGCTTCGTTGAGGGTTGGCCTGCCAAGAATGATGTTGTAGGCGGTCAACTCCTCAACGACCAAGAATCTGACGACTAAATGTCGTCCTTGGCCCTTCTCACCCAGCCGGATGGGTAGGTCAATTCTTCCGGCTGGATAGACCATTCCCCCCCCAAAACCAACCAAGGGGTGGGTAACCGGATGCATGCTGCTGGAGTTGTATTTCAGCTTCTGCAAGCACCGGAGGCTGATGATGTCTGACGAGCTGCCGGTGTCAATAAGGATACGTCCAACTAACTGGTTGGCGACCTTGCATTCAATGACAACCGGATCGTCATGCGGGCGGCGGACACTGCCCCTATCCTTCTCAGTAATGAGGACATCCGGAAAAGTGGAGCTGGCAGACGGCTGCTCCTCATCATCCTTATCCATCTTTCGAAGATGGCTTTTGGTGCCCCGGATGGTAGGGCCGCCACAGAAAAACCCGCCTGCTATGGTGTAGACCGGATCCCTGTCGGTTTCCGAACTACTTGCAGGCTAGGAAGCAGCCTTAGAGGACTGGCTCTTGTTCTTCTTTTTAGCCCCGGCTGGGGACTTAGAAATATATGACTTCAGATGCCCTTTGTCAGCCAGACGGTCCAACGTCCGCTGTAAACTGAAGCAGTCGTTGGTGTCATGGCCAACCTCCTCATGGAATTGACAATATTTGTTTTTGTTCCGGGATTGAACGGAACTCTTCATTGGATTCGGCTTCTCAATGGACAGCCGGTCCTTTACCTCCATGAGGATGGAGTTACAATCCTTATTAAACTCGTACCGGGGAACGTACGGTTTAAACTCTTTTTTCTTTTTCTGGGACGGCTGCTCAGAATCGCTGACTGCCCAGACTTCTTTCCTTTTCTTGCTCTCTTCTTTTTTCTTCGCCGGCTGAGCAGATCGGCTCTCTTTTTGTTTGTCAGACTTCTTGGAGTCTAACTGATTACCAGGCATACAGAGGTCGGTTGCTTGTATATAGCTTTCCGCCTCCCTCAGGGCCGCCTGTAGTGTAAATGCCCCTTTTCTGACAAGGTCAAACTTAAAAGTCGACCTGTCTCTCAGACCCTTGAAGAAGTCTGTAAATGCTACCTCGTCAGACAGCCCCTGGATCTGAATTCTGACCAGGTTGAACCGCCTGACATATGAGCGTAGCCCTTCTCTCTCTCCCTGCTTAATGGTGCTCAAGTCTAAACTTGTCTTCTTAGCAGGGATATTCATTGAGAAGTTGGTGGCAAACAAGAAGGCTAGCTTCTTGAAGCAATCAATAGATCCGGCTGGCAAGTTGCCAAACCATTGCTGGGCAATGCCCTTCAAGGTAGCCGGAAAACAGCGGCACCAGGTGGCGTCATCCCAACCTTGTAAACACATTAGGTTGGTGTATGCCATCAGGTGATCTTCAGGGTTGGTGGTGCCATCATAAGCACCAACCAAAATGTTTTTAACCTTGGCCGGCTGAGCCGCCTCGGTTATATTGGCTGCAAAGGCAGACGGTTGTTCGCCTAGCCTCATCAGCCGGAGCTGCCAGTCCAGTGGCTGGGCATTAGTATATGCCGCCTGACCTCCGAATGGGGGTGGCTGCATGAACTGGAGGCCATATTGCCCATACTGCGCCTGGGGTGCGTATGGCATAGACCCTATCATCAGCTGAGGTTCGGTGTTGACGGATTTACCGCCTGTCCGACTCTCATGCAAGGACATAGAGTTCCTTGCGGAAACTTGCTTGAAGCTGTCTGGAAAGCTTGAGGTAGAAGCTGACTCAAACTGCTGCTGCCTCCTCCGATTGATGACTTCTCTAGCATCAAAGGTGGACGCTTTTCTAGCCTCCGACTGGGGTCGCCGGGGCATCAGAATCTTAGACCAATCAAGTGTTGCGGCTGCCTTCTCCTTTGGATGGGGAGTTGGCTGCCTGTCCTTGACCGGCTTCTTCTTCTTCCCATCATTGGGAGTCTTTTTAGCCGGCTGACTCTTGGAAGAGCCTGCCTTGTTGTTGATCATCTTCTTGATTTCACCCTTGAAGGAGTTCATGAATTTCATGAGCTCGTTCCGGGTGACTGGAGTTTCTCCTCTGGTTTTCCGGGTTTCCCCATCTGACCTCTCAGTAGGCCGGCTGCTAGGGCCTGCCTTATCCAGGTTTCGTTCCAGCTGATCTCTGGAACGGATGGATTTAGAGATGAGAGAACCATCCCTAGAGATGTAAGTCTCAACATCATTGTCTTCTTCTTCATCCTCCTCCTCAGTGAAAACCTCCGGCTGAGGCTGAGGTGGAGGCTGGGGGATTTCAAATCCTACTGGCTGAATAACCGGTTGCAAGTCTTCCGGGTTACCCGACTGAGTACCCGGACGAAGAGAGGTAGAACTGTGAATCGGTACAGAATTTTGAACCATCTTGAGGTACTCTCCCCACAGACGGCGCCAAATGTTTTGGGTGTTTTTGCCCCTTGGGAGAGTTACAACTCGAAGACTGGTCCGGAGGGCTTCTGTACCTGCAAAAACAACGGAGACACCGGTTGGGTGGTGCTCCGCCTCCAACGCTCAAGTTAGTAACTTGAAGGAGAATAAAAAGTGCGGAAATTTAGGTGGGGATCTGCTTGGATTCCAAGCTCAGGTGTTCTCTGATGAGAGAGAAAGTACGATGTAATAAATGGTAGTAAATTTTTGAATAAGATCAGATGTCCCCCATTTTGGGGGAATATCTCCCTATTTATAGGGTCCTTGGGAAAGGTGCCCTCCCCTAGGTCATCTGACCTAGGACAAATGGGCTGCGCCGCAATCAATGCGTTTGGGAAATTGGGCCTCTAAAAGCCGCAATTTCTAAGGAAGTATCTGGAGAGGCCACGTGTCAGCTGGATTTTGGCCAAGGATGACCTGCCAGCCTCTACCACGTGGCACCCCCTCATTGGTCCACTTGTCTAGGGTAAAAATTCCCTAAACAAAAGCTAATTGAGTTAAAGTAAAGTCAAACACATTCAAACAAAGCTTTTTGAATCAAATGAAAGTAAACTGCATTCAACAAAGCTAATTGAGTCAAATGAAAGTCAAACACTTTCAACAAAGCTAATTGAGTCAAATGAAAGTCAAACACATTCAAACAAAGCTTTTTGAATCAAATGAAAGTCAAATGCAATCAACAAAGCCAATTGAGTCAAATGAAAGTCAAACACATTCAAACATAGCTTCTTGATTCAAATGAAAGTCAAATGCATTCAACAAAGCTAATTGAGTCAAATGAAAGTCAAACACTTTCAACAAAGATTTTAGAATCAAATGAAAGTAAAACACATTCAAACAAAGCTTTTTGAATCAAATGAATGTCAAATGTATTCAACAAAGCTAATTAAGTCAAATGAAAGTCAAACACATTCAACAAAGCTAATTGAGCTAAAAGAAAGTCAAACACATTCAAACAAAGCTTTTTGAATCAAATGAAAGTCAAATACATTCAACAAAGCCAATTGAGTCAAATGAAAGTCAAACACATTCAAATAAAGCTTCTTGATTCAAATGAAAGTCAAATGCATTCAACAAAGCTAATTGAGTCCAATGAAAGTCAAACACTTTCAACAAAGCTAATTGAGTCAAATGAAAGTCAAACACATTCAAACAAAGCTTTTTGAATCAAATGAAAGTCAAATGCATTCAACAAAGCTAATTGAGTCAAATGAAGGTCAAACACTTTCAACAAACCGTTTAGAATCAAATGAAAGTCAAATACATTCAATCAAAGCTTTTTGAATCAAATGAAAGGCAATTGCATTCCAAAATGCTAATTAAGTCAAATGAAAGTCAAACACATTCAACAAAGCTAATTGAGTAAAAATTAAGTCAAACACATTCAAACAAAGCTTTTTGAATCAAATGAAAGTAAAATGCATTCAACAAAGCTAGTTAAGTCAAATGAAAGTCAAACACATTCAAACAAAGCTTTTTGAATCAAATAAAAGTCAAATGCATTCAACAAAGCTAATTGAGTCAAATAAAAGTCAAACACTTTCAACAAAGCTTTTTGAATCAAATGAAAGTCAAACACATTCTAACAAAGCTTTTTGAATCAAATGAAAATCAAATGAATTCAATAAAGCTAATTGAGTAAAATGAAAGTAAAACACTTTCATCAAAGCTTTTAGAATCAAATGAAAGTCGAATACATTCAAACAAAGCTTTTTGAATCAAATGAAAGTCAATTGCTTTCCACAATGCTAATTGAGTCAAATGAAAGTCAAACACATTCAACGAAGCTAATTGAGTCAAATGAAAGTGAAACACATTCAAACAAAGTTTTTTGAATCAAATGAAAGTCAAACGCATTCAACAAAGCCAATTGAGTCAAATGAAAGTCAAACACATTCAAACATAGCTTCTTGATTCAAATGAAAGTCAAATGCATTCAACAAAGCTAATTGAGTCAAATGAAAGTCAAACACTTTCCACAAAGCTTTTAGAATCAAATGAAAGTAAAACACATTCAAACAAAGCTTTTTGAATCAAATGAATGTAAAATGCATTCAACAAAGCTAATTGAGTCAAATGAAAGTCAAACACTTTCAACAAAGCTAATTGAGTCAAATGAAAGTCAAACACATTCAAACAAAGCTTTTTGATTCAAATGAAAATCAAATGCATTCAACAAAGCTAATTGAGTCAAATGAAAGTCAAACACTTTCAACAAAGCGTTTAGAATCAAATGAATGTCAAATACATTCAATCAAAGCTTTTTGAATCAAATGAAAGTCAATTGCATTCCACAATGCTAATTGAGTTAAATGAAAGTCAAACACATTCAACAAAGCTAATTGAGTTAAAGTAAAGTCAAACACATTCAAATAAAGCTTCTTGATTCAAATGAAAGTTAAATGCATTCAACAAAGCTAATTGAGTCAAATGAAAGTCAAACACTTTCAACAAAGCTAATTGAGTCAAATGAAAGTCAAACACATTCAAACAAAGCTTTTTGAATCAAATAAAAGTCAAATGCATTCAACAAAGCTAATTGAGTCAAATGAAAGTCAAACACTTTCAACAAAGCGTTTAGAATCAAATGAAAGTCAAATACATTCAATCAAAGCTTTTTGAATCAAATGAAAGTCAATTGCATTCCACAATGCTAATTGAGTCAAATGAAAGTCAAACAAATTCAACAAAGCTAATTAAGTCAAAAGAAAGTCAAACACATTCAAACAAAGCTTTTTGAATCAAATGAAAGTAAAATGCATTCAACAAAGCTAATTGAATCTAATGAAAGTCAAACACTTTCAACAAAGCTAATTGAGTCAAATGAAAGTCAAACACATTCAAACAAAGCTTTTTGATTCAAATGAAAGTCAAATGCATTCAACAAAGCTATTTGAGTCAAATGAAAGTCAAATGCATTCAACAAAGCTAATTGAGTCAAATGAAAGTCAAACACTTTCAACAAAGCGTTTAGAATCAAATGAAAGTCAAATACATTCAATCAAAGCTTTTTGAATCAAATGAAAGTCAATTGCATTCCACAATGCTAATTGAGTCAAATGAAAGTCAAACACATTCAATAAAGCTAATTGAGTCAAAAGAAAGTCAAACACATTCAAACAAAGCTTTTTGAATCAAATGAAAGTAAAATGCATTCAACAAAGCTAATTGAGTCAAATGAAAGTCAAATACTTTCAACCAAGCTAATTGAGTCAAATGAAAGTCAAACACATTCAAACAAAGCTTTTTGATTCAAATGAAAGTCAAATGCATTCAACAAAGCTAATTGAGTGAAATGAAAGTCAAACACTTTCAACAAAGATTTTAGAATCAAATGAAAGTAAAACACATTCAAACAAAGCTTTTTGAATCAAATGAATGTCAAATGTATTCAACAAAGCTAATTAAGTCAAATGAAAGTCAAACACATTCAACAAAGCTAATTGACTTAAAAGAAAGTCAAACACATTCAAACAAAGCTTTTTGAATCAAATGAAAGTCAAATACATTCAACAAAGCCAATTGAGTCAAATGAAAGTCAAACACATTCAAATAAAGCTTCTTGATTCAAATGAAAGTCAAATGCATTCAACAAAGCTAATTGAGTCCAATGAAAGTCAAACACTTTCAACAAAGCTAATTGAGTCAAATGAAAGTCAAACACATTCAAACAAAGCTTTTTTAATCAAATGAAAGTCAAATGCATTCAACAAAGCTAATTGAGTCAAATGAAAGTCAAACACTTTCAACAAAGCTTTTAGAATCAAATGAAAGTCAAACACATTCTAACAAAGCTTTTTGAATCAAATGAAAATCAAATGAATTCAACAAAGCTAATTGAGTCAAATGAAAGTAAAACACTTTCATCAAAGCTTTTAGAATCAAATGAAAGTCGAATACATTCAAACAAAGCTTTTTGAATCAAATGAAAGTCAATTGCATTCCACAATGCTAATTGAGTAAAATGAAAGTCAAACACATTCAACGAAGCTAATTGAGTCAAATGAAAGTCAAACACATTCAAACAAAGCTTTTTGAATCAAATGAAAGTCAAATGCATTCAACAAAGCCAATTGAGTCAAATGAAAGTCAAACACATTCAAACATAGCTTCTTGATTCAAATGAAAGTCAAATGTATTCAACAAAGCTAATTGAGTCAAATGAAAGTCAAACACTTTCAACAAAGCTTTTAGAATCAAATGAAAGTAAAACACATTCAAACAAAGCTTTTTGAATCAAATGAATGTCAAATGCATTCAACAAAGCTAATTGAGTCAAATTAAAGTCAAACACATTTAACAAAGCCAATTGAGTTAAAAGAAAGTCAAACACATTCAAACTAAGCTTTTTGAATAAAATGAAAGTCAAATGCATTCAACAAAGCCAATTGAGTCAAATGAAAGTCAAACACATTCAAATAAAGCTTCTTGATTCAAATGAAAATCAAATGTATTCAACAAAGCTAATTGAGTCAAATGAAAGTCAAACACTTTCAACAAAGCGTTTTGAATCAAATGAAAGTAAAATACACTCAATCAAAACTTTTTGAATCAAATGAAAGTCAATTGCATTCCACAATGCTAATTCAGTCAAATGAAAGTCAAAGACATTCAACAAAGCTAATTGAGTCAAAAGAAAGTCAAACACATTCAAACAAAGCTTTTTGAATTAAATGAAAGTCAAACGCATTCAACAAAGCTAATTGAGTCTAATGAAAGTCAAACACTTTCAACAAAGCTAATTGAGTCAAATGAAAGTCAAACACATTCAAACAAAGCTTTTTGAATCAAATGAAAGTCAAATGCATTCAACAAAGCTAATTGAGTCAAATGAAGGTCAAACACTTTCAACAAACCGTTTAGAATCAAATGAAAGTCAAATACATTCAATCAAAGCTTTTTGAATCAAATGAAAGGCAATTGCATTCCAAAATGCTAATTGAGTCAAATGAAAGTCAAACACATTCAAACAAAGCTTTTTGAATCAAATGAAAGTAAAATGCATTCAACAAAGCTAGTTAAGTCAAATGAAAGTCAAACACATTCAAACAAAGATTTTTCATTCAAATGAAAGTCAAATGCATTCAACAAAGCTAATTGAGTCAAATGAAAGTCAAACACTTTCAACAAAGCTTTTAAAATCAAATGAAAGTCAAATACATTCAAACAAAGGTTTTTGAATCAAACGAAAATCAAATGAATTCAACAAAGCTAATTGAGTCAAATGAAAGTCAAACACTTTCATCAAAGCTTTTAGAATAAAATGAAAGTCAAATACATTCAAACAAAACTTTTTGAATCAAATGAAAGTCAATTACATTCCACAATGCTAATTGAGTCAAATGAAAGTCAAACACATTCAACGAAGCTAATTGTGTCAAATGAAAGTCAAACACATTCAAACAAAGCTTTTTGAATCAAATGAAAGTCAAATGCATTCAACAAAGCCAATTGAGTCAAATGAAAGTCAAACACATTCAAATAAAGCTTCTTGATTAAAATGAAAGTTAAATGCATTCAACAAAGCTAATTGTGTCAAATGAAAGTCAAACACTTTCAACAAAGCTTTTAGAATCAAATGAAAGTCAAACACATTCAAACAAAGCTTTTTAAATCAAATGAAAGTCAAATGCATTCAACAAAGCTAATTGAGTCAAATGAAAGTCAAACACTTTCAACAAAGCGTTTTAAATCAAATGAAAGTCAAATACATTCAATCAAAGCTTTTTGAATCAAATGAAAGTCAATTGCATTCCACAATGCTAATTGAGTCAAATGAAAGTTAAACACTTTCAACAAAGCTTTTAAAATCAAATGAAAGTCAAATACATTCAAACAAAGCTTTTTGAATCAAACGAAAATCAAATGAATTCAACAAAGCTAATTGAGTCAAATGAAAGCCAAACACTTTCATCAAAGCTTTTAGAATAAAATGAAAGTCAAATACATACAATCAAAGCTTTTTGAATCAAATCGAAGTCAATTGCATTCCACAATGCTAATTGAGTCAAATGAAAGTCAATCACATTCAACGAAGCTAATTGAGTCAAATGAAAGTCAAACACATTCAAACAAAGCTTTTTGAATCAAATAAAAGTCAAATGCATTCAACAAAGTCAATTGAGTCAAATGAAAGTCAAACACATTCAAATAAAGCTTCTTGATTAAAATGAAAGTCAAATGCATTCAACAAAGCTAATTGTGCCAAATGAAAGTCAAACACTTTCAACAAAGCTTTTAGAATCAAATGAAAGTCAAACACATTCAAACAATGCTTTTTGAATCAAATGAAAGTCAAATGCATTCAACAAAGCTAATTGAGTCAAATGAAAGTCAAACACTTTCAACAAAGCGTTTTGAATCAAATGAAAGTCAAAGACATTCAATCAAAGCTTTTTGAATCAAATAAAAGTCAATTGCATTCCACAATGGTAATTGAGTCTAATGAAAGTCAAACACATTCAACAAAGCTAATTGAGTCAAAATAAAGTCAAACACATTCAAACAAAGCTTTTTGAATCAAATGAAAGTAAAATGCATTCAACAAAGCTAATTGAGTCAAATGAAAGTCAAACACTTTCAACAAAGCTAATTGAGTCAAATGAAAGTCAAACACTTTCAAACATAGGTTTTTGATTCAAATGAAAGTGAAATGCATTCAACAAAGCTAATTGAGTCAAATGAAAGTTAAACACTTTTAACAAAGCTTTTAGAATCAAATGAAAGTCAAATACATTCTAACAAAGTTTTTTGAATTAAATGAAAATCAAATGAATTCAACAAAGCTAATTGAGTCAAATGAAAGTCAAACACTTTTATCAAAGCTTTTAGAATCAAATGAAAGTCAAATACATTCAAACAAAGCTTTTTAAATCAAATGAAAGTCAAATGCATTCAACAAAGCTAATTGAGTCAAATGAAAGTCAAACACTTTCAACAAAGCGTTTTAAATCAAATGAAAGTCAAATACATTCAATCAAAGCTTTTTGAATCAAATGAAAGTCAATTGCATTCCACAATGCTAATTGAGTCAAATGAAAGTTAAACACTTTCAACAAAGCTTTTAAAATCAAATGAAAGTCAAATACATTCAAACAAAGCTTTTTGAATCAAACGAAAATCAAATGAATTCAACAAAGCTAATTGAGTCAAATGAAAGCCAAACACTTTCATCAAAGCTTTTAGAATAAAATGAAAGTCAAATACATACAATCAAAGCTTTTTGAATCAAATCGAAGTCAATTGCATTCCACAATGCTAATTGAGTCAAATGAAAGTCAATCACATTCAACGAAGCTAATTGAGTCAAATGAAAGTCAAACACATTCAAACAAAGCTTTTTGAATCAAATAAAAGTCAAATGCATTCAACAAAGTCAATTGAGTCAAATGAAAGTCAAACACATTCAAATAAAGCTTCTTGATTAAAATGAAAGTCAAATGCATTCAACAAAGCTAATTGTGCCAAATGAAAGTCAAACACTTTCAACAAAGCTTTTAGAATCAAATGAAAGTCAAACACATTCAAACAATGCTTTTTGAATCAAATGAAAGTCAAATGCATTCAACAAAGCTAATTGAGTCAAATGAAAGTCAAACACTTTCAACAAAGCGTTTTGAATCAAATGAAAGTCAAAGACATTCAATCAAAGCTTTTTGAATCAAATAAAAGTCAATTGCATTCCACAATGGTAATTGAGTCTAATGAAAGTCAAACACATTCAACAAAGCTAATTGAGTCAAAATAAAGTCAAACACATTCAAACAAAGCTTTTTGAATCAAATGAAAGTAAAATGCATTCAACAAAGCTAATTGAGTCAAATGAAAGTCAAACACTTTCAACAAAGCTAATTGAGTCAAATGAAAGTCAAACACTTTCAAACATAGGTTTTTGATTCAAATGAAAGTGAAATGCATTCAACAAAGCTAATTGAGTCAAATGAAAGTTAAACACTTTTAACAAAGCTTTTAGAATCAAATGAAAGTCAAATACATTCTAACAAAGTTTTTTGAATTAAATGAAAATCAAATGAATTCAACAAAGCTAATTGAGTCAAATGAAAGTCAAACACTTTTATCAAAGCTTTTAGAATCAAATGAAAGTCAAATACATTCAAACAAAGCTTTTTGAATCAAATGAATGTCAAATGTATTCAACAAAGCTAATTAAGTCAAATGAAAGTCAAACACATTCAAACAAAGCTTTTTGAATCAAATGAAAGTCAAATGCATTCAACAAAGCTAATTGAGTCCAATGAAAGTCAAACACTTTCAACAAAGCGATTTGAATCAAATGAAAGTCAAATACATTCAATCAAAGCTTTTTGAATCAAATGAAAGTCAATTGCATTCCACAATGCTAATTGAGTCAAATAAAAAGTCAAACACATTCAACAAAGGTAATTGAGTCAAATGAAAGTCAAACACATTCTAACAATGCATTCAACAAAGCTAATTGAGTCAAATGAAAGTCAAACACTTTCAACAAAGCTAATTGAGTCAAATGAAAGTCAAACACTTTCAACAAAGCTTTTAGAATCAAATGAAAGTCAAACACATTCAAATAAAGCTTTTTGAATCAAATGAAAATCAAATGAATTCAACAAAGCTAATTGAGTCAAATGAAAGTCAAACACATTCAAACAAAGCTTTTTAATCAAACTAAAGTCAAATGCATTCAACAAAGCTAATTGAGTCAAATGAAAGTCAAACACATTCAAACAAAGCTTTTTGATTCCAATGAAAGTCAAATGCATTCAACAAAGCTAATTGAGTCAAATGAAAGTCAAACACTTTCAACAAAGCTTTTAGAATCAAATGAAAGTCAAACACATTCAAATAAAGCTTTTTGAATCAAATGAAAATCAAATGAATTCAACAAAGCTAATTGAGTAAAATGAAAGTCAAACACATTCAAACAAAGCTTTTTTAATCAAATGAAAGTCGAATGCATTCAACAAAGCTAATTGAGTCAAATGAAAGTCAAACACTTTCAACAAACCGTTTAGAATCAAATGAAAGTCAAATACATTCAATCAAAGCTTTTTGAATCAAATGAAAGGAAATTGCATTCCAAAATGCTAATTGAGTCACATGAAAGTCAAACACATTCAACAAAGCTAATTGAGTCAAAATTAAGTCAAACACATTCAAACAAAGCTTTTTGAATCAAATGAAAGTAAAATGCATTCAACAAAGCTAGTTGAATCAAATGAAAGTCAAACACATTCAAACAAAGCTTTTTCATTCAAATGAAAGTCAAATGCATTCAACAAAGCTAATTGAGTCAAATAAAAGTCAAACACTTTCAACAAAGCTTTTAGAATCAAATGAAAGTCAAACACATTCTAACAAAGCTTTTTGAATCAAATGAAAATCAAATGAATTCAACAAAGCTAATTGAGTCAAATGAAAGTAAAACACTTTCATCAAAGCTTTTAGAATCAAATGAAAGTCGAATACATTCAAACAAAGCTTTTTGAATCAAATGAAAGTCAATTGCATTCCACAATGCTAATTGAGTCAAATGAAAGTCAAACACATTCAACGAAGCTAATTGAGTCAAATGAAAGCCAAACACATTCAAACAAAGCTTTTGAATCAAATGAAAGTCAAATGCATTCAACAAAGCCAATTGAGTCAAATGAAAGTCAAACACATTCAAATAAAGCTTCTTGATTAAAATGAAAGTCAAATGCATTCAACAAAGCTAATTGTGCCAAATGAAAGTCAAACACTTTCAACAAAGCTTTTAGAATCAAATGAAAGTCAAACACATTCAAACAATGCTTTTTGAATCAAATGAAAGTCAAATGCATTCAACAAAGCTAATTGAGTCAAATGAAAGTCAAACACTTTCAACAAAGCGTTTTGAATCAAATGAAAGTCAAATACATTCAATCAAAGCTTTTTGAATCAAATAAAAGTCAATTGCATTCCACAATGCTAATTGAGTCAAATGAAAGTCAAACACATTCAACAAAGCTAATTGAGTCAAAAGAAAGTCAAACACATTCAAACAAAGCTTTTTGAATCAAATGAAAGTAAAATGCATTCAACAAAGCTAATTGAGTCAAATGAAAGTCAAACACTTTCAACAAAGCTAATTGAGTCAAATGAAAGTCAAACACTTTCAAACAAAGGTTTTTGATTCAAATGAAAGTGAAATGCATTCAACAAAGCTAATTGAGTCAAATGAAAGTTAAACACTTTCAACAAAGCTTTTAGAATCAAATGAATTCAACAAAGCTAATTGAGTCAAATGAAAGTCAAACACTTTCATCAAAGCTTTCAGAATCAAATGAAAGTCAAATGCATTCAAACAAAGCTTTTTGAATCAAATGAATGTCAAATGTATTCAACAAAGCTAATTAAGTCAAATGAAAGTCAAACACATTCAAACAAAGCTTTTTGAATCAAATGAAAGTCAAATGCATTCAACAAAGCTAATTTTGTCAAATGAAAGTCAAACACTTTCAACAAAGCGATTTGAATCAAATGAAAGTCAAATACATTCAATCAAAGCTTTTTGAATCATATGAAAGTCAATTGCATTCCACAATGCTAATTGAGTCAAATAAAAAGTCAAACACATTCAACAAAGCTAATTGAGTCAAATGAAAGTCAAACACATTCAAACAATGCTTTTTGAATCAAATGAAAGTAAAATGCATTCAACAAAGCTAATTGAGTCAAACGAAAGTCAAACACTTTCAACAAAGCTAATTGAGTCAAATGAAAGTCAAACACATTCAAACAAAGGTTTTTGATTCAAATGAAAGTTAAATGCATTCAACAAAGCTAATTGAGTCAAATGAAAGTCAAACACTTTCAACAAACCGTTTAGAATGAAATGAAAGTCAAATACATTCAATCAAAGCTTTTTGAATCAAATGAAAGGCAATTGCATTCCAAAATGCTAATTGCGTCACATGAAAGTCAAACACATTCAACAAAGCTAATTGAGTCAAAATTAAGTCAAACACATTCAAACAAAGCTTTTTGAATCAAATGAAAGTAAAATGCATTCAACAAAGCTAGTTGAGTCAAATGAAAGTCAAACACATTCAAACAAACCTTTTTCATTCAAATGAAAGTCAAATGCATTCAACAAAGCTAATTGAGTCAAATAAAAGTCAAACACTTTCAACAAAGCTTTTAGAATCAAATGAAAGTCAAACACATTCTAACAAAGCTTTTTGAATAAAATGAAAATCAAATGAATTCAACAAAGCTAATTGAGTCAAATGAAAGTAAAACACTTTCATCAAAGCTTTTAGAATCAAATGAAAGTCGAATACATTCAAACAAAGCTTTTTGAATCAAATGAAAGTCAATTGCATTCCACAATGCTAATAGAGTCAAATGAAAGTCAAACACATTCAACGAAGCTAATTGAGTCAAATGAAAGTCAAACACATTCAAACAAAGCTTTTTGAATTAAATTAAAGTCAAACACATTCAAATAAAGCTTTTTGAATCTAATGAAAATCAAATGAATTCAACAAAGCTAATTGAGTCAAATGAAAGTCAAACACATTCAAACAAAGCTTTTTTAATCAAATGAAAGTCAAATGCATTCAACAAAGCTAATTGAGTCAAATGAAAGTCAAACACATTCAAACAAAGCTAATTGAATCAAATGAAAGTCAAACACATTCAAACAAAGCTTTTTGATTCAAATGAAAGTCAAATGCGTTCAACAAAACTAATTGAGTCAAATGAAAGTCAAACACTTTCAACAAAGCTTTTAAAATCAAATGAAAATCAAATACATTCAAACAAAGCTTTTTGAATCAAACGAAAATCAAATGAATTCAACAAAGCTAATTGAGTCAAATGAAAGTCAAACACTTTCATCAAAGCTTTTAGAATAAAATGAAAGTCACATACATTCAAACAAAGCTTTTTGGATCAAATGAAAGTCAATTGCGTTCCACAATGCTAATTGAGTCAAATGAAAGTCAAATACATTCAACGAAGCTAATTGTGTCAAATGAAAGTCAAACACAATCAAACAAAGCTTTTTGAATCAAATGAAAGTCAAATGCATTTAACAAAGCCAATTGAGTCAAATGAAAGTCAAACACATTCAAATAAAGCTTCTTGATTAAAATGAAAGTTAAATGCATTCAACAAAGCTAATTGTGTCAAATGAAAGTCAAACACTTTCAACAAAGCTTTTAGAATCAAATGAAAGTCAAACACATTCAAACAAAGCTTTTTGAATCAAATGAAAGTCAAATGCATTCAACAAAGCTAATTGAGTCAAATGAAAGTCAAACACTTTCAACAAAGCGTTTTGAATCAAATGAAAGTCAAATACATTCAATCAAAGATTTTTGAATCAAATGAAAGTCAATTGCATTCCATAATGCTAATTGAGTCAAATGAAAGTCAAACACTTTCAACAAAGCTTTTAAAATCAAATGAAAGTCAAATACATTCAAACAAAGCTTTTTGAATCAAACGAAAATCAAATGAATTCAACAAAGCTAATTGAGTCAAATGAAAGTCAAACACTTTCATCAAAGCTTTTAGAATAAAATGAAAGTCAAATACATTCAATCAAAGCTTTTTGAATCAAATCGAAGTCAATTGCATTCCACAATGCTAATTGAGTCAAATGAAAGTTAAACACATTCAACGAAGCTAATTGAGTCAAATGAAAGTCAAACACATTCAAACAAAGCTTTTTAAATCAAATGAAAGTCAAATGCACTCAACAAAGCCAATTGAGTCAAATGAAAGTCAAACACATTCAAATAAAGCTTCTTGATTAAAATGAAAGTCAAATGCATTCAACAAAGCTAATTGTGCCAAATGAAAGTCAAACACTTTCAACAAAGCTTTTAGAATCAAATGAAAGTCAAACACATTCAAACAATGCTTTTTGAATCAAATGAAAGTCAAATGCATTCTACAAAGCTAATTGAGTCCAATGAAAGTCAAACACTTTCAACAAAGCTAATTGAGTCAAATGAATGTCAAACACATTCAAACAAAGGTTTTTGATTCAAATGAAAGTCAAATGCTTTCAACAAAGCTAATTGAGTCAAATGAAAGTTAAACACTTTCAACAAAGCTTTTAGAATCAAATGAAAGTCAAATACATTCAAACAAAGCTTTTTGAATCAAATGAAAATCAAATGAATTCAACAAAGCTAATTGAGTCAAATGAAAGTCAAACACTTTCATCAAAGCATTTAGAATCAAATGAAAGTCAAATACATTCAAACAAAGCTTTTTGAATCAAATGAATGTCAAATATATTCAACAAAGCTAAATAAGTCAAATGAAAGTCAAACACATTCAACAAAGCTAATTGAGTTAAAAGAAAGTCAAACACATTCAAACAAAGCTTTTTGAATCAAATGAAAGTCAAATGCATTCAACAAAGCCAATTGAGTCAAATGAAAGTCAAACACATTCAAATAAAGCTTCTTGATTCAAATGAAAGTCAAATGCATTCAACAAAGCTAATTGAGTCAAATGAAAGTCAAACACTTTCAACAAAGCTTTTAGAATCAAATGAAAGTAAAACACATTCAAACAAAGCTTTTTGAATCAAATGAAAGTCAAATGCATTCAACAAAGCTAATTGAGTCAAATGAAAGTCAAACACTTTCAACAAAGCGTTTAAAATCAAATGAAAGTCAAATACATTCAATCAAAGCTTTTTGAATCAAATGAAAGTTAATTGCATTCCACAATGCTAATTGAGTCAAATAAAAAGTCAAACACATTCAACAAAGATAATTGAGTCAAATGAAAGTCAAACACATTCAAACAATGCTTTTTGAATAAAATGAAAGTAAAATGCATTCAATAAAGCTAATTGAGTCAAATGAAAGTCAAACACTTTCAACAAAGCTAATTGAGTCTAATGAAAGTCAAACACATTCAAACAAAGGTTTTTGATTCAAATGAAAGTCAAATGCATTCAACAAAGCTAATTGAGTCAAATGAAAGTCAAACACTTTCAACAAAGCTTTTAGAATCAAATGAAAGTCAAACACATTCAAATAAAGCTTTTTGAATCAAATGAAAATCAAATGAATTCAACAAAGCTAATTGAGTCAAATGAAAGTCAAACACATTCAACAAAGCTAATTGAGTTAAAAGAAAGTCAAACACATTCAAACAAAGCTTTTAGAATCAAATGAAAGTCAAATACATTCAACAAAGCCAATTGAGTCAAATGAAAGTCAAACACATTCAAATAAAGCTTCTTGATTCAAATGAAAGTCAAATGCATTCAACAAAGCTAATTGAGTCCAATAAAAGTCAAACACTTTCAACAAAGCTAATTGAGTCAAATGAAAGTCAAACACATTCAAACAAAGCTTTTTGAATCAAATGAAAGTCAAATGCATTCAACCAAGCTAATTGAGTCAAATGAAGGTCAAACACTTTCAACAAACCGTTTAGAATCAAATGAAAGTCAAATACATTCATCAAAGCTTTTTGAATCAAATGAAAGGCAATTGCATTCCAAAATGCTAATTGAGTCAAATGAAAGTCAAACACATTCAACAAAGCTAATTGAGTAAAAATTAAGTCAAACACTTTCAAACAAAGCTTTTTGAATCAAATGAAAGTAAAATGCATTCAACAAAGCTAGTTGAGTCAAATGAAAGTCAAACACATTCAAACAAAGCTTTTTCATTCAAATGAAAGTCAAATGCATTCAACAAAGCTAATTGAGTCAAATAAAAGTCAAACACTTTCAACAAAGCTTTTAGAATCAAATGAAAGTCAAACACATTCTAACAAAGCTTTTTGAATCAAATGAAAATCAAATGAATTCAACAAAGCTAATTGAGTCAAATGAAAGTAAAACACTTTCATCAAAGCTTTTAGAATCAAATGAAAGTCGAATACATTCAAACAAAGCTTTTTGAATCAAATGAAAGTCAATTGCATTCCACAATGCTAATTGAGTCAAATGAAAGTCAAACACATTCAACGAAGATAATAGAGTCAAATGAAAGTCAAACACATTCAAACAAAGCTTTTTGAATCAAATGAAAGTCAAATGCATTCAACAAAGCCAATTGAGTCAAATGAAAGTCAAACACATTCAAATAAAGCTTCTTGATTAAAATGAAAGTCAAATGCATTCAACAAAGCTAATTGTGCCAAATGAAAGTCAAACACTTTCAACAAAGCTTTTAGAATCAAATGAAAGTCAAACACATTCAAACAATGCTTTTTGAATCAAATGAAAGTCAAATGCATTCAACAAAGCTAATTGAGTCAAATGAAAGTCAAACACTTTCAACAAAGCGTTTTGAATCAAATGAAAGTCAAATACATTCAATCAAAGCTTTTTGAATCAAATAAAAGTCAATTGCATTCCACAATGCTAATTGAGTCAAATGAAAGTCAAACACATTCAACAAAGCTAATTGAGTCAAAATAAAGTCAAACACATTCAAACAAAGCTTTTTGAATCAAATGAAAGTAAAATGCATTCAACAAAGCTAATTGAGTCAAATGAAAGTCAAACACTTTCAACAAAGCTAATTGAGTCAAATGAAAGTCAAACACTTTCAAACAAAGGTTTTTGATTCAAATGAAAGTGAAATGCATTCAACAAAGCTAATTGAGTCAAATGAAAGTTAAACACTTTCAACAAAGCTTTTAGAATCAAATAAAAGTAAAATACATTCAAACAAAGCTTTTTGAATCAAATGAAAATCAAATGAATTCAACAAAGCTAATTGAGTCAAATGAAAGTCAAACACTTTCATCAAAGCTTTCAGAATCAAATGAAAGTCAAATACATTCAAAAAAAGCTTTTTGAATCAAATGAATGTCAAATGTATTCAACAAAGCTAATTAAGTCAAATGAAAGTCAAACACATTCAAACAAAGCTTTTTGAATCAAATGAAAGTCAAATGCATTCAACAAAGCTAATTTTGTGAAATGAAAGTCAAACACTTTCAACAAAGCGATTTGAATCAAATGAAAGTCAAATACATTCAATCAAAGCTTTTTGAATCAAATGAAAGTCAATTGCATTCCACAATGCTAATTGAGTCAAATAAAAAGTCAAACACATTCAACAAAGCTAATTGAGTCAAATGAAAGTCAAACACATTCAAACAATGCTTTTTGAATCAAATGAAAGTAAAATGCATTCAACAAAGCTAATTGAGTCAAATGAAAGTCAAACACTTTCAACAAAGCTAATTGAGTAAAATGAAAGTCAAACACATTCAAACAAAGGTTTTTGATTCAAATGAAAGTTTAATGCATTCAACAAAGCTAATTGAGTCAAATGAAAGTCAAACACTTTCAACAAAGCTTTTAGAATCAAATGAAAGTCAAACACATTCAAATAAAGCTTTTTAAATCAAATGAAAATCAAATGAATTCAACAAAGCTAATTGAGTCAAATGAAAGTCAAACACATTCAAACAAAGCTTTTTTAATCAAATGAAAGTCAAATGCATTCAACAAAGCTAATTGAGTCAAATGAAAGTCAAACACTTTCAACAAACCGTTTAGAATCAAATGAAAGTCAAATACATTCAATCAAAGCTTTTTGAATCAAATGAAAGGCAATTGCATTCCAAAATGCTAATTGAGTCACATGAAAGTCAAACACATTCAACAAAGCTAATTGAGTCAAAATTAAGTCAAACACATTCAAACAAAGCTTTTTGAATCAAATGAAAGTAAAATGCATTCAACAAAGCTAGTTGAGTCAAATGAAAGTCAAACACATTCAAACAAACCTTTTTCATTCAAATGAAAGTCAAATGCATTCAACAAAGCTAATTGAGTCAAATAAAAGTCAAACACTTTCAACAAAGCTTTTAGAATCAAATGAAAGTCAAACACATTCTAACAAAGCTTTTTGAATAAAATGAAAATCAAATGAATTCAACAAAGCTAATTGAGTCAAATGAAAGTAAAACACTTTCATCAAAGCTTTTAGAATCAAATGAAAGTCGAATACATTCAAACAAAGCTTTTTGAATCAAATGAAAGTCAATTGCATTCCACAATGCTAATTGAGTCAAATGAAAGTCAAACACATTCAACGAAGCTAATTGAGTCAAATGAAAGTCAAACACATTCAAACAAAGCTTTTTGAATTAAATGAAAGTCAAATGCATTCAACAAAGCCAATTGAGTCAAATGAAAGTCAAACACATTCAAACATAGCTTCTTGATTCAAATGAAAGTCAAATGCATTTAACAAAGCTAATTGAGTCAAATGAAAGTCAAACACTTTCAACAAAGCGTTTTGAATCAAATGATAGTAAAATACACTCAATCAAAACTTTTTGAATCAAATGAAAGTCAATTGCATTCCACAATGCTAATTAAGTCAAATGAAAGTCAAACACTTTCAACAAAGCTAATTGAGTTAAAAGAAAGTCAAACACATTCAAACAAAGCTTATTGAATCAAATGAAAGTCAAATGCATTCAACAAAGCTAATTGAGTCAAATGAAAGTCAAACACTTTCAACAAAGCTAATTGAGTCAAATGAAAGTCAAACACATTCAAACAAAGCTTTTTGATTCAAATGAAAGTCAAATGCATTCAACAAAGCTAATTGAGTCAAATGAAAGTCAAACACTTTCAACAAAGCTTTTAGAATCTAATGAAAGTTAAACAAATTTAAACAAAGCTTTTTGAATCAAATGAAAGTCAAATACATTCAAACAAAGCTTTTTGAATCAAACGAAAATCAAATGAATTCAACAAAGCTAATTGAGTCAAATGAAAGTCAAACACTTTCATCAAAGCTTTTAGAATAAAATGAAAGTCACATACATTCAAACAAAGCTTTTTGAATCAAATGAAAGTCAATTGCATTCCACAATGCTAATTGAGTCAAATGAAGGTCAAACACATTCAACGAAGCTAATTGAGTCAAATGAAAGTCAAACACATTCAAACAAAGCTTTTTGAATCAAATGAAAGTCAATTGCATTCCACAATGCCAATTGAGTCAAATGAAAGTCAAACACATTCTACGAAGCTAATTGTGTCAAATGAAAGTCAAACACAATCAAACAAAGCTTTTTGAATCAAATGAAAGTCAAATGCATTCAAATAAAGCTTCTTGATTAAAATGAAAGTTAAATGCATTCAACAAAGCTAATTGTGTCAAATGAAAGTCAAACACTTTCAATAAAGCTTTTAGAATCAAATGAAAGTCAAACACATTCAAACAAAGCTTTTTGAATCAAATGAAAGTCAAATGCATTCAACAAAGCTAATTGAGTCAAATGAAAGTCAAACACTTTCAACAAAGCGTTTTGAATTAAATGAAAGTCAAATACATTCAATCAAAGCTTTTTGAATCAAATGAAAGTCAATTGCATTCCACAATGCTAATTGAGTCAAATGAAAGTCAAACACTTTCAACAAAGCTTTTAGAATCAAATGAAAGTCAAATACATTCAAACAAAGCTTTTTGAATCAAACGAAAATCAAATGAATTCAACAAAGCTAGTTGAGTCAAATGAAAGTCAAACACTTTCATCAAAGCTTTTAGAATAAAATGAAAGTCAAATACATTCAATCAAAGCTTTTTGAATCAAATGAAAATCAAATGAATTCAACAAAGCTAATTGAGTCAAATGAAAGTCAAACACTTTCATCAAATCGAAGTCAATTGCATTCCACAATGCTAATTGAGTCAAATGAAAGTCAAACACATTCAACGAAGCTAATTGAGTCAAATGAAAGTCAAACACATTCAAACAAAGCTTTTTAAATCAAATGAAAGTCAAATGCATTCAACAAAGCCAATTGAGTCAAATGAAAGTCAAACACATTCAAATAAAGCTTCTTGATTAAAATGAAAGCCAAATGCATTCAACAAAGCTAATTGTGCCAAATGAAAGTCAAACACTTTCAACAAAGCTTTTAGAATCAAATGAAAGTCAAACACATTCAAACAATGCTTTTTAAATCAAATGAAAGTCAAATGCATTCTACAAAGCTAATTGAGTCAAATGAAAGTCAAACACTTTCAACAAAGTGTTTTGAATCAAATGAAAGTCAAATACATTCAATCAAAGTTTTTTGAATCAAATGAAAGTCAATTGCATTCCACAATGCTAATTGAGTCAAATGAAAGTCAAACACATTCAACAAAGCTAATTGAGTCAAAAGAAAGTCAAACACATTCAAACAAAGCTTTTTGAATCAAATGAAAGTAAAATGCATTCAACAAAGCTAATTGAGTCAAATGAAAGTCAAACACTTTCAACAAAGCTAATTGAGTCAAATGAAAGTCAAACACATTCAAACAAAGGTTTTTGATTCAAATCAAAGTCAAATGCATTCAACAAAGCTAATTGAGTCAAATGAAAGTTAAACACTTTCAACAAAGCTTTTAGAATCAAATGAAAGTCAAATACATTCAAACAAAGCTTTTTGAATCAAATGAAAATCAAATGAATTCAACAAAGCTAATTGAGTCAAATGAAAGTCAAACACTTTCATCAAAGCTTTTAGAATCAAATGAAAGTCAAATACATTCAAACAAAGCTTTTTGAATCAAATGAATGTCAAATATATTCAACAAAGCTAAATAAGTCAAATGAAAGTCAAACACATTCAACAAAGCTAATTGAGTTAAAAGAAAGTCAAACACATTCAAACAAAGCTTTTTGAATCAAATGAAAGTCAAATGCATTCAACAAAGCCAATTGAGTCAAATGAAAGTCAAACACATTCAAATAAAGCTTCTTGATTCAAATGAAAGTCAAATGCATTCAACAAAGCTAATTGAGTCAAATGAAAGTCAAACACTTTCAAAAAAGCTTTTAGAATCAAATGAAAGTAAAACACATTCAAACAAAGCTTTTTGAATCAAATGAAAGTCAAATGCATTCAACAAAGCTAATTGAGTCAAATGAAAGTCAAACACTTACAACAAAGCGTTTAGAATCAAATGAAAGTCAAATACATTCAATCAAAGCTTTTTGAATCAAATGAAAGTCAATTGCATTCCACAATGCTAATTGAGTCAAATAAAAAGTCAAACACATTCAACAAAGCTAATTGTGTCAAATGAAAGCCAAACACATTCAAACAATGCTTTTTGAATCAAATGAAAGTAAAATGCATTCAACAAAGCTAATTGAGTGAAATGAAAGTCAAACACTTTCAACAAAGATTTTAAAATCAAATGAAAGTAAAACACATTCAAACAAAGCTTTTTGAATCAAATGAATGTCAAATGTATTCAACAAAGCTAATTAAGTCAAATGAAAGTCAAACACATTCAACAAAGCTAATTGAGTTAAAAGAAAGTCAAACACATTCAAACAAAGCTTTTAGAATCAATTGAAAGTCAGATACATTCAACACAGCCAATTGAGTCAAATGAAAGTCAAACACATTCAAATAAAGCTTCTTGATTCAAATGAAAGTCAAATGCATTCAACAAAGCTAATTGAGTCCAATGAAAGTCAAACACTTTCAACAAAGCTAAGTGAGTCAAATGAAAGTCAAACACATTCAAACAAAGCTTTTTTAATCAATTGAAAGTCAAATGCATTCAACAAAGCTAATTGATTCAAATGAAAGTCAAACACTTTCAACAAAGCTTTTAGAATCAAATGAAAGTCAAACACATTCTAACAAAGCTTTTTGAATCAAATGAAAATCAAATGAATTCAACAAAGCTAATTAAGTCAAATGAAAGTAAAACACTTTCATCAAAGCTTTTAGAATCAAATGAAAGTCGAATACATTCAAACAAAGCTTTTTGAATCAAATGAAAGTCAATTGCATTCCACAATGCTAATTGAGTCAAATGAAAGTCAAACACATGCAACGAAGCTAATTGAGTCAAATGAAAGTCAAACACATTCAAACAAAGCTTTTTGAATCAAATGAAAGTCAAATGCATTCAACAAAGCCAATTGAGTCAAATGAAAGTCAAACACATTCAAACATAGCTTCTTGATTCAAATGAAAGTCAAACGCATTCAACAAAGGTAATTGAGTCAAATGAAAATCAAACACTTTCAACAAAGCTTTTAGAATCAAATGAAAGTAAAACACATTCAAACAAAGCTTTTTGAATCAAATGAATGTCAAATGCATTCAACAAAGCTAATTGAGTTAAAAGAAAGTCAAACACATTTAACAAAGATAATTGAGTTAAAAGAAAGTCTAACATATTCAAACTAAGCTTTTTGAATCAAATGAAAGTCAAATGCATTCAACAAAGCCAATTGAGTCAAATGAAAGTCAAACACATTCAAATAAAGCTTCTTGATTCAAATGAAAGTCAAATGTATTCAACAAAGCTAATTGAGTCAAATGAAAGTCAAACACTTTCAACAAAGCGTTTTGAATCAAATGAAAGTAAAATACACTCAATCAAAACTTTTTGAATCAAATGAAAGTCAATTGCATTCCACAATGCTAATTAAGTCAAATGAAAGTCAAAGACATTCAACAAAGCTAATTGAGTCAAAAGAAAGTCAAACACATTCAAACAAAGATTTTTGAATCAAATGAAAGTCAAATGCATTCAACAAAGCTTATTGAGTCAAATGAAAGTCAAACACTTTCAACAAAGCTAATTGAGTCAAATGAAAGTCAAACACATTCAAACAAAGCTTTTTGATTCAAATAAAAGTCAAATGCATTCAACAAAGCTAATTCAGTCAAATGAAAGTCAAACACTTTCAACAAAGCTTTTAAAATCAAATGAAAGTCAAATACATTCAAACAAAGGTTTTTGAATCAAACGAAAATCAAATGAATTCAACAAAGCTAATTGAGTCAAATGAAAGTCAAACACTTTCATCAAAGCTTTTGGAATAAAATGAAAGTCAAATACATTCAAACAAAGCTTTTTGAATCAAATGAAAGTCAATTGCATTCCACAATGCTAATTGAGTCAAATGAAAATCAAACACATTCAACGAAGCTAATTGTGTCAAATGATAGTCAAACACATTCAAACAAAGCTTTTTAAATCCAATGAAAGTAAAATGCATTCAACAAAGCTAATTGAGTCAAATGAAAGTCAAACACTTTCAACAAAGCGTTTAGAATCAAATGAATGTCAAATACATTCAATCAAAGCTTTTTGAATCAAATGAAAGTCAATTGCATTCCACAATTCTAATTGAGTCAAATGAAAGTCAAACACATTCAACAAAGCTAATTGAGTCAAAAGAAAGTCAAATACATTCAAACAAAGCTTTTTGAATCAAATGAAAGTAAAATGCATTCAACAAAGCTAATTGAGTCAAATGAAAGTCAAACACTTTCAACAAAGCTAATTGAGTCAAATGAAAGTCAAACACATTAAAACAAAGCTTTTTGATTCAAATGAAAGTCAAATGCATTCAACAAAGCTAATTGAGTGAAATGAAAGTCAAACACTTTCAACAAAGATTTTAGAATCAAATGAAAGTAAAACACATTCAAACAAAGCTTTTTGAATCAAATGAATGTCAAATGTATTCAACAAAGCTAATTAAGTCAAATGAAAGTCAAACACATTCAACAAAGCTAATTGAGTTAAAAGAAAGTCAAACACATTCAAACAAAGCTTTTTGAATCAAATGAAAGTCAAATACATTCAACAAACCCAATTGAGTCAAATGAAAGTCAAACACATTCAAATAAAGCTTTTTGATTCAAATGAAAGTCAAATGCATTCAACAAAGCTAATTGAGTCAAATGAAAGTCAAACACTTTCAACAAAGCGTTTAGAATCAAATGAATGTCAAATACATTCAATCAAAGCTTTTTGAATCAAATGAAAGTCAATTGCATTCCACTATGCTAATTAAGTCAAATGAAAGTCAAAGACATTCAACAAAGCTAATTGAGTCAAAAGAAAGTCAAACACATTCAAACAAAGCTTTTTGAATCAAATGAAAGTCAAATGCATTCAACAAAGCTAATTGAGTCAAATGAAAGTCAAACACTTTCAACAAAGCTAATTGAGTCAAATGAAAGTCAAACACATTCAAACAAAGCTTTTTGAATCAAATGAAAGTCAAATGCATTCAACAAAGCTAATTGAGTCAAATGAAAGTCAAACACTTTCAACAAAGCGTTTAGAATCAAATGAAAGTCAAATACATCCAATCAAAGCTTTTTGAATCAAATGAAAGTCAATTGCATTCCACAATGCTAATTGAGTCAAATGAAAGTCAAACAAATTCAACAAAGCTAATTGAGTCAAAAGAAAGTCAAACACATTCAAACAAAGCTTTTTGAATCAAATGAAAGTAAAATGCATTCAACAAAAATAATTGAATCAAATGAAAGTCAAACACTTTCAACAAAGCTAATTGAGTCAAATGAAAGTCAAACACATTCAAACAAAGCTTTTTGATTCAAATGAAAGTCAAATGCATTCAACAAAGCTATTTAACTCAAATGAAAGTCAAATGCATTCAACAAAGCTAATTGAGTCAAATGAAAGTCAAACACTTTCAACAAATCGTTTAGAATCAAATAAAAGTCAAATACATTTAATCAAAGCTTTTTGAATCAAATGAAAGTCAATTGCATTCCACAATGCTAATTGAGGACCAATGAAAGTCAAACACATTCAACAAAGCTAATTGAGTCAAAAGAAAGTCAAATACATTCAAACAAAGCTTTTTGAATCAAATGAAAGTAAAATGCATTCAACAAAGCTAATTGAGTCAAATGAAAGTCAAACACTTTCAACAAAGCTAATTGAGTCAAATGAAAGTCAAACACATTAAAACAAAGCTTTTTGATTCAAATGAAAGTCAAATGCATTCAACAAAGCTAATTGAGTGAAATAAAAGTCAAACACTTTCAATAAAGATTTTCGAATCAAATAAAAGTAAAACACATTCAAACAAAGCTTTTTGAATCAAATGAATGTCAAATGTATTCAACAAAGCTAATTAAGTCAAATGAAAGTCAAACACATTCAACAAAGCTAATTGAGTTAAAAGAAAGTCAAACACATTCAAACAAAGCTTTTTGAATCAAATGAAAGTCAAATACATTAAACAAACCCAATTGAGTCAAATGAAAGTCAAACACATTCAAATAAAGCTTCTTAATTCAAATGAAAGTCAAATGCATTCAACAAATCTAATTGAGTCCAATGAAAGTCAAACACTTTCAACAAAGCTAATTGAGTCAAATGAAAGTCAAACACATTCAAACAAAGCTTTTTTAATCAAATGAAAGTCAAATGCATTCAACAAAGCTAATTAAGTCAAATGAAAGTCAAACACTTTCAACAAAGCTTTTAGAATCAAATAAAAGTCAAACACATTCTAACAAAGCTTTTCGAATCAAATGAAAATCAAATGAATTCAACAAAGCTAATTGAGTCAAATGAAAGTAAAACACTTTCATCAAAGCATTTAGAATCAAATGAAAGTCGAATACATTCAAACAAAGCTTTTTGAATCAAATGAAAGTCAATTGCATACCACAATGCTAATTGAGTCAAATGAAAGTCAAACACATTCAACGAAGCTAATTGAGTCAAATGAAAGTCAAACACATTCAAACAAAGCTTTTTGAATCAAATGAAAGTCAAATGCATTCAACAAAGCCAATTGAGTCAAATGAAAGTCAAACACATTCAAATAAAGCTTCTTGATTAAAATGAAAGTTAAATGCATTCAACAAAGCTAATTGTGTCAAATGAAAGTAAAGCACTTTCAACAAAGCTTTTAGAATCAAATGAAAGTCAAACACATTCAAACAAAGCTTTTCGAATCTAATGAAAGTCAAATGCATTCAACAAAGCTAATTGAGTCAAATGAAAGTCAAACACTTTCAACAAAGTGTTTTGAATCAAATGAAAGTCAAATACATTCAATCAAAGCTTTTTGAATCAAATGAAAGTCAATTGCATTCCACAATGCTAATTGAGTCAAATGAAAGTCAAACACTTTCAACAAAGCTTTTAGAATCAAATGAAAGTCAAATACATTCAAACAAAACTTTTTGAATCAAATGAAAGTCAAATGCATTCAACAAAGCCAATTGAGTCAAATGAAATTCAAACACATTCAAATAAAGCTTCTTGATTAAAATGAAAGTCAAATGCATTCAACAAAGCTAATTGTGCCAAATGAAAGTCAAACACTTTCAACAAAGCTTTTAGAATCAAATCAAAGTCAAACACATTCAAACAATGCTTTTTGAATCAAATGAAAGTCAAATGCATTCAACAAAGCTAATTGAGTCAAATGAAAGTCAAACACTTTCAACAAAGCGTTTTGAATCAAATGAAAGTCAAATACATTCAATCAAAGCTTTTTGAATCAAATGAAAGTCAATTGCATTCCACAATGCTAATTGAGTCAAATGAAAGTCAAACACATTCAACAAAGCTAATTGAGTCAAAAGAAAGTCAAACACATTCAAACAAAGCTTTTTGAATCAAATGAAAGTAAAATGCATTCAACAAAGCTAATTGAGTCAAATGAAAGTCAAACACTTTCAACAAAGCTAATTGCGTCAAATGAAAGTCAAACACATTCAAAAAAAGGTTTTTGATTCAAATGAAAGTCAAATGTGTTTTGGGGTTTTTTTTATCCCTCGGGAGAGTTACAACTCGAAGACTGGTCCTGCTGGCTCTGTACCTGCAAAATCAACGGAGACACCAGTTGGGGGGTGCTCCGCCTCCAACGCTCAAGTTAGTCACTTGAAGGAGAGTAAAAGGTGCGGAAATTAAGGTGGGGATCTGCTTGGATTCCAAGCTCGGTTGTCTCTATCAAAGGGACAGTTTTTAGTGAATGAATTAACCTTGTATCAAAAAGGACCTGCCCTCCAAAAGAGGGGAATCTCCCTATTTATAGGGTCCTTGGGAATTGTGCCCCTGATTAGGGTATCGAACCCTAATCATTGGTGGGCTGCGCCGTTTTACGGCTTTCGAGGGATTTGGGCCTGAAGGCCGACATTTTCCCAAATATCTGGGATGACACGTGTCGAGCGGGGGTAGGTCCACTTTGGACTATCCTTGGGCTGACACGTGTCGCCCTCCGATTAGGCCACATGGCGGGGTAAAATTACCCTAAACATTTGCCCCTCACAGATGTGACGTGGCACGCCGCGTGGCATCTGTGACACGTGTCACTCGCTGAATGGTGGTAAATTTACCGCCAAAAAATTACTGTTCACCTTCTGGGTAAATTACGGGAATACCCCTTCATTTACCCTCTTTATATAGCCGTTTTACCCTCATAATTTTGCTACGCCTTGCAAAAATTTCAGAGTTAACTTAGAATCTTGAAAGAGAGAACAGAAGTCATCCGTCTGAGTTAGGCGCAAACTCGAAGAAACTCAGACGCACCAACACAGGCGGACCCGTCTACCTTCAGATATCAAATCTAAAGGTACCGTCTCTGACTCTTTCAGCTCTTTTTTCATTTTTCCGTTTGTATATATTCCTTGCAATAAATGGATTCATCACCAACACACACGGCACAACCTAGGGTAGAATCCAGCCGTTCACCAGGGACGGCTGAGTCTAGGACTGGTAGTGCCGTCTCTGGGTGTTGGGACCACCCTCATGCTTGGATTCCGACCGTCTGCGCGTCTGTGCAGGACACAATGGCTCGGATTAAGCAGACGGCACGAGATCCAAATTACAGAAGCGATGACTCAGGCGTTCAAACGTCTGAGGGGGAGACGTCTGGCTCTGGACACCAGACGGCTCCGGAGAGATCCCCTCCGCGTGGCCCCCCAACTCCTCCTGATTCCTTTTTGGAGGAGTGTGACCAAAGCGGGGAAGAGGACAATAACCAAGGCGGTGAGGAGGCCGCCTCAGCTTCTATTTCTTTGTCAGGGGAGGAGGCGAGAGATATTCTTAACGTCTCCTCTTCTGAAAGCAGTGATGATCTTCCCCCGCTTGACGATAGTGAGGAAGAAGAGAGGAAGACGTGGAAAGAGAAAGATGACCCCTTTAGAATCCACGTCTCCTCAAAAGATATTGACCTTATGGAGAAGGGTCTCAAAAACTTCTTGAAAGCCCACCTAATGGGAGACGGGTGGAAAATAAGGGTGCCTCCCCCAGACGGCACCATTTCCTGGGAAGACTCTGAACGCAATGCAAACGGCTACTTCGGCTGTTACGAAGCGACGTTCAAGGCGGGTCTTCGCTTCCCCCTTCACCAGGCGGTGAAGGCAATCTTGAGAGGCTATGGCCTCGGAGTCTGGCAACTTACCCCCAACTCTTGGGCAAATATTCTGGGGTATGTTGCCGCGTGCGAATTCCAAGGGATTCACCCCGGCTGGGAAGCATTCGCCAAGATGCACTATCTCAGTCGCAACCCAGGCGGGTATAGAGCGTGGTACACTCTGACCACGTTTCCCCAATACATGATGACCTTGGATAAGGTCTCCAAATTTGACGGCTGGAAGCACAGGTTCTATCTGTGCACGGCTCCTACCAGGCGGGAGAACTATGAGCTCCGCCTGTACAATAAGAAGCCCGACCTTATGGGTCGGAAGTGCTGTCTTCCTCGAATCCCGGATGAGGATTTTGAAAAGATAATTGAGGCTGATCTCTTCGGCCTCACAGACGCAACCCTGTCAACCGGGGAAACAATAAAAGTTCCGAAGAACTGGATCCCCAAGAGCGCCTGGCTCAGGGACGAGTGCTTCCTAGCCGCCTGCGGGCTAGGGCACATGTTTGATAGACGTATGCGCCTGACTCACTTCCGTCTGTAGTACTTTTGTATCGGAAATGAATTTCTTGATAATGTTCTAACTGCTTTCCCGTCTGATCTTGCAGAAGAAGCATTAAACATGTTGCCTGAAGAGAAGACACCCAGACGGTCTTCAGCGCAGATCCGCCATGACTTGGCGGAGGCCCAGGCGCGAGACCTCAGGGCCAAGGTAAACGCCTGACCTACTTTGTGAGTTAACTTTCAAAGTTTCCTCATTCCGTCTGCTGACATTTAGTTGTCATTTTTTCAGGGAGGCAAGGTGGACAAGACGTTTGAGAGGAACCTCAAACGGGCTAGGGAGGAGACCCCCGTCTCTAACCCCAGCAAGTCCTCCAAGAAGGCCGCCTCCTCTGCTACTCCTACTGCCCCGCCTGGGAGGCAAATGAGGATTGGAGGAAGGAAGGAGCAAGTGTCAGGCTCCATTGGCCTTGACATGGCCCACCCTCTTCCTGCAACCGGGGGGCTCTCAACGGCTGCCAGCGGCTCCCGCCTGGCCGGCTCTGCAGGTAAGAACCCCTTTGAATCCCCGCCTGAGCTGGGATGGCCGCTGCGAGTGAAATCACACTCCCAGCAAACGTCATCCTCAGACGGTCGGAACCAGATAGGCGCTGCTTTAGTAACTCAGTCTGACGCTGATTGTGATGCAGATCAATCGCCTCGCTGGCCAGACGTCCAGAAGCATGCTAGGGCCATGCTAGACGCTGTAGGCAAACGGGATAAGGATGATATCCCTGGGATTGAGACGTTCAATCTTGAACGTATCCTATCCCTTCTGGCTGAGGTAATATACTTGACCATTTTCAATAGCTTTTCTGTTTTCTACCCCGCCTGCATCCTTAACCTTGTTTATTTTTGCAGGCCTTGCTGCGGGTAGACGGGCTCAAGCGTCCTTACACCCGCAAACGGGAAGAGGTAAGACGGGCAAGCAGTCCGCCTCAGTTGCCAATGATGTGTATATGCATTCCTCCATAATTAACGAACTTGAAACTAAAGCAACCCAAATGACACAGGCGGCTAAGATTCAAGAGCTGGAGGCAGAGCTGCAGGAGGCCAAGGAGAGGGCTGAGGCTGCAGAGACGGCCCAGAAGCAAGCGGAGGTGGATCTCCCTAAACTTAGGGAGGACCTCCAGAAGGCCCAAGAAAGCCTCCAGGCTCTTCAAGGAGTCTCTTCAGAGAATGCTGATCTGAGGAGCAAAGTGGCCAAGATGGAGGAGGCGGCGGCCAAAGCTCAAGAGAACTTTCGAGCAACCCTCCAGGCGGAGCAAAACCGTCTGGTTGCTGAGATGGCCGCCGATAATGAGGCTATGATGAAGATCGCCTGGGATGCCTTGAATCCTGGAAAGGATTATGGCGTCTGGGCCCTGGCTCACAAGTATGCAGACGAGGTCGTCTACTTGAGAGAGAAAGGTGAGCCAGAGCCGGAGTCCTTCCTCGCCTGGGCTGAGACGGAACAACCTGAGCCTGAAGATCCAGAGGCTCCAGAGGTTGAAATCATGGAGGATGGCGAGGGGAACCAGGAAGGGCCGCCTGCAGGCCAGTGAATTCAGCGGCTGAGTGCCAATTCTTTTTTACTTTTTTCTGCGGCTGTATGCCAAACTATTGCTTTTCCGGCCTGCGTGCCGAGTACTCTTGTTTCTTTACCGGCTGGGGAGCCGTGTTTTTTCAAACAATTGATCCATCACAGCCGTTTGGCTGGGTGGCCATTTCAATGAATGCACCGACTGAGTCGGTTTTATTACTTTGCGCATGTGTTTGCACTTAAAAATTTTTGCATTTGTAATTTTCTATGCCTAACTTATCAAAAGTATGCGGCTGACTTACTTATCAAAAGTATGCGGCTGACCTTGCCCCTGGACGGCTGTGTGGTTGGTTTCAAGTGGAGTTGGTTGATTGACTGGGGGACGTCTGATGCTGCAAAGAGCATGATACGTCTGTAAGTCAATCAATCACAGTAGTGATTGCCCCAAACCAAGTACACAGCCGTACATTAACAGGCGTTTCAGCGTCTAGCTAGACGGTGTTTTCCGTCTAAGTAGAATTCATATAGCCATTGTACAACTCTTTTGCCCCGAATGAGGATGTGTACAATTTAAAAATAAAAACGCTAAGTAAGAAATGCAGCCGGTCTCCGACTGATGTCCTTAGACATCCGGGTTCCGAAACTTGCTCTTTTTCTTACTGTTCAGGTCAGACGGCTATGGATGGCTGATTCAGCCGTCCATTGGTGGCCGTCTGCATTGATAGGGTAGGGAAGCAAATAGGGCCGCCTGACCCTTCATGGAGCAGGAAGGCAAATGCCGCCTGGGGGCAGGAGGCAAATGGCCGCCTGACCCTTCATGGTGCAGGAAGGCAAAGCCGCCTGGAGGCAGGAGGCAAAGCCGCCTGGAGGCAGGAGGCAAAGCCGCCTGGAGGCAGGAGGCAAAGCCGCCTGGAGGCAGGAGGCAAAGCCGCCTGGAGTGTTTGTAATCCAATTATACTTTCAATGTCCTTCTATCCCATTGGGAGGACTTGTATAATTTCAAAAAAGTAATCTAAGTAGGAACTTCAGTCGGTCACCGGCTGATGTCCTTTGGACATCCGGTGGTCGAAACTTGGTCGTTCCTTAGATTGCTCAGGTCAGACGGCTATGGATGGCTGATTCAGCCATCCAATTGTGGCCGCCTGCATAGGTACGTAGAGTAAGCAGGTTGGCTTCTCTCTGCGACGATTGCACCCGGAGGGGTGTCGCCGGACGCCTTTGTCCATGTTGGGACAGGCGAATTTAGGTCGAAGTAGCCATCCGGCCATTGGCCTCTGGTCTTGTTATAGACCGGCTGTATAGCCACTAAGCGTTTTTGTGCTTAGCTTACTTATCTGGCCATTGGCCTCTTCGTCAATCAGACGTTAATTCAATTTCCAAGTGTCAAACTCAGAAAAACAAACAAGTGACCCGTCTGGGTTCAGACGGGAAACAAAATATGATAACAAAAAGCAACTTCTCATTAATGTACTTCTTGTTTACAAAATTTACAAAATCTCAGAAGTAGTATTTTTTCAAATTATCTACATTCCAAGTTCTAGGCAGGCGCCTGCCGTCTGGAGTTTCCAGGCGGTAGGTGCCGTCTCTTACTTCTTCATAAATCCGGTAGGGGCCTTCCCAATTAGGGGTTAGCTTTCCAAGCTCATTAGCCCTACCGGTTGCCTCCATTTTCCGTAACACTAGGTCGTCCAGTTTCAAAGGACGCCTGTGTACTCTCTTGTTGTAGGCTCTTGTCATTCTCAGACGGTAAATCTCATGACGCAAGGCGGCATTGCCCCTACGTTCTGGAAGTGAATCCAATGCCAGGCGCATTGCCTCCCAGTTTGCCTCTTCATCATATAACATGACTCTGAGAGTCTGCTCATAGTGTTCAATGGGCAAGACGGCTTCAGCACCGTAAACCATGAGAAATGGGGTTTCTCCAGTTGCCCCCTTTGCTGTTGTCCGGATGGCCCATAGGACATGGATTAATTCCTCAGCCCATAAGCCACCGGCTCTTTCAATTTTCTTCTTTATGCCGTCTGAGATCAGCTTGTTGAAGGCTTCAACTTGGCCGTTTGCTTGGGGACGGCCGACTGATGCGAAACAGGTTGAGATCCCTTGATCTCCCAACCAAGTTTTTAGCTGAGGCGTCTCAAACTGAGGGCCATTATCAAACACCATGGACATAGGTACTCCATACCGGGTGATGACATTCTTCCAGATGAAGGAAATGACGTCTGATGTCTTGATATTCTTTACCGCCTCAGCCTCTACCCACTTGGTAAAGTAATCCACAGCCACCAAGATATAACGCTTACCGCCTGGGGCAGGCGTGTAAGGACCTAAAATGTCCATGCCCCATTTTGCAAACGGGATTGGGCTGTGGATGGCCGTCAGATCAGTAGCCGGACGGTGAATAAGTTTGCCAAATTTCTGGCTCTTGTCACATTTTCTCACCAATTCCTTGGCGTCTGCCTCTAGAGTAGGCCAAAAGTTCTGCCGTCTGGCTCTGACGGCTAGGGATCTGCCGCCTATGTGGGAGGCGCAGAACCCCGAGTGCAAGTCTTCGAGAACTTCCTTCCCCTTCTCTGGGGTTACACACTTCAATAGAGGCTTAAGAAACCCCGCCTTGAAGAGTTCTCCATTTCTCAACTCAAAGCTTGCGGCTCGCTTTTTCAGAACGGCTGCCTCCTGTGGCGAATCAGGGAGCGTGCCGTCTGAGAGGTATGCCCGGATGCCATCCATCCAGGTGGAGCTTCGGTCTAGGACTCCAATGGGATCTTCAAAGATGCTTCTTTTTTCAAGTACTTCCCAGAAGACTGACCGAGGCGTATTATGGCAGGCGGAAGATGCAAGCTTTGACAGCGCATCCGCCTGGTTATTGTCAGACCTGGGCACTTGATTCAGCCGGAACTCCTCAAGTGACCCAGCCTCTTCTTTGACCACCCGAAGATATTTGATCATAGCCGGGTGAGTTGCCTCATATGTTCCCTGATATTGGCTAACGACCAACTGCAAATCTGAGTAGGCGTCAATTTTTGTTGCCCCTGCCGCCTTACACATACGGATTCCGGCTAGTAGGGCTTCGTATTCCGCCTCATTGTTTGAGGCCTGAAAATTGAACCGTAGTGCATACTCATATCTGTCCCCTTCAGGAGACTCATAAATTACGCCTGCACCACAGCCGTTCTTTGTAGAACTCCCGTCTACATACACTTTCCAAACCAGATCAAGATTATCCGGAGCCACCGGACAGGTCATTTCCACAATGAAGTCGGCAAACGCCTGACCTTTCATTGCCTTTCTTGGTTCGTAAGTGATTTCAAGACTTTGCATTTCAATAGCCCATTTCAACATTCTGCCGGATGAGTCCAAGGTAGACATTGGCCGCTTGAGTGGCTGGTCGGTGTAAATCACCACCGGATGAGCCAGAAAGTAAGGCTTCAATTTTTTGAATGCCATGTACAGAGCAAGGCCAAATTTCTCAACCATGGGGTACCGGAGTTCAGCATTTTTAAGAACATGGCTAATGAAGTAAACCGGGAGCTGGACGCCGTCTCGCTCAGCAAGGAGAACGGCACTGAGAGCATGATCTGAGACGGCCAAATACATATACAACGTCTCCCTAGGTAGAGGACTGACCAACCTAGGCAGAGAGTGTAGATGCTCTTTTAGCTTCTGGAATGCCGTCTCAGCATCGTCTCCCCATTCAAACCTGGTCTTCTTCCTGATTGCTTGGAAGAAGTAAAGGCATTTGTCGCCTGACCGGCTGAGGAACCTCCCCAAGGCGGCCAGGCAACCAGTCAGCCTCTGGACTTCCTTGACAGAACGGGGTGACTTCATGTCAATCACCGCCTGTATCTTTTCGGGGTTAGCCTCTATTCCCCTTTGATCAATCAGGAATCCGAGAAACTTCCCAGACTCAACACCAAAGACGCATTTCTTAGGGTTTAACATGACCTTATGCCGCCTGAGGGTGGTGAATGTTTCTCGGAGATCAGCAAGGTGATCCGCCTGTTGCTTGGATTTGACTATCATGTCATCAATGTACGCCTCCACATTCCTCCCAAGTTGATTGATGAAGACCGTATTAATCATCCGTTGGAAGGTGGCAGGCGCATTCTTCAAGCCAAACGGCATCACAGTATAACAGAATAACCCCAAATCAGTGACGAAGGCCGTGTTCTCTTGATCTTTTTTCCAGAGGGGTATCTGATGAAAGCCGGAGTAGGCATCCATGAAGCTCATCAAGGCGTGACCGGCTGTAGAGTCGACCAGACTGTCGATCTTTGGAAGCGGGTAACTGTCCTTTGGACACGCCTTGTTGAGGTCTGTGTAATCAACACACATGCGCCAGGTCCCATTCGGTTTCTTAACAAGGACCAAATTGGCCACCCAGTCGGGGAAATTGCAGGGCCGAATGAACCTGGCGTCTAGCAGCTTTTTGACTTCGGCAGCTGCCGCCTGGCTTCTTTCCTCGCCATGGTTTCTTTTCTTTTGCCGGATGGGCTTCTTTTTGGGATCCACGGCGAGTTTGTGGACAGCGAGATCCGGGCTGACGCCTGGCATCTCTTCCACTTCAAAGGCAAAGATGTCTTTGAATTCTTTCAGCAGAAGGTGCAAGTCTGCACCTAGAGCAGCATTAGCAGCCGTCCCAACCTTCACTGTCCGCTCTGGACAGCTGTCGTCCAAAACGAGATCAATGTGTTCTCCAGCCGGTTGGGGACGGAGCTCGTCTGACCGTTCACCCCGGCCAGTGATTGCTATTTTTTCTCTTTTTTCACCTCCAACAGCAGAGGCGCTTTTCTCTTCTTACCAACGGCTGGTGGGGCAGGGTTGGCATCCTTGACAGCGTCAAGGTCTATTGGTTCCTTCCCTTGGCCGTCTGAGGCCACAGTATCTTTAACGGCTGAGAGGTAACACTCCCGAGCCGTCTTCTGATCCCCGTTCAGGGAACCAACAGAGCCATCATCTCGCTCATACTTGACAAGCATGAGAGACGGGATGATCACCGCCTTGGTTTCGTTGAGGGTTGGCCTACCAAGGATGATATTGTAGGCGGTCAACTCCTCCACGACCAAGAACCTGACGACAACATGCCGTCCCTGGCCTTTTTCTCCCAGCCGGATGGGCAAATCAATTCTGCCGGCTGGGTAGACCATCCCACCCCCAAAACCAACCAAGGGGTGGGTGACCGGATGCATGTTGCTGGAGTTGTACTTTAGCTTCTGCAAGCACCGGAGGCTGATGATGTCCGACGAGCTGCCGGTGTCAATAAGGATCCGTCCAACCAGCTGGTTGGCAACCTTACATTCAATGACGACCGGGTCGTCATGCGGACGGCGGACGCTGCCCCTGTCCCTCTCAGTTATGAGGACGTCTGGGAAGGTGGAGGAGGCAGACGCCTGCTCATCATCATCCTTGTCCATCTTTCGAAGATGGCTCTTGGTGCCCCGGATGGTAGGGCCACCTCATGAAAATCCGCCTGCTATAGTGTAGACCGGATCCTTATCTGTATCCGAACTACTAGCCAGCTGGGTAGCCTTGGAGGACTGACCCTTGCTCTTCTTTTTTGCCCCGGCTGGGGACTTAGAGATGTAGGACTTTAGAAGCCCTTTGTTAGCCAGACGGTCCAACGCCCGCTGCAAACTGAAGCAGTCGTTGGTGTCATGGCCAACCTCCTCATGGAACTGGCAATATTTATTTTTGTTCCGTGACTGGACGGAACTCTTCATTGGATTCGGCTTCTCAATAGACAGTCGGTCCTTTACCTCCATGAGGATGGAGTTGCAGTCTTTGTTAAACTCGTACTTGGGGACGTACGGTTTAAACTCTTTCTTCTTCTTCTGGGACGGCTGCTCAGAATCGCTGACCGCCCAGACTTCCTTTCTCTTTCCGCTCTTTTCTTTTTTATTACCCGGCTGAGCTGGCCGGCTGTCTCTTTGTTTGTCAGACTTCTTGGAGTCTGACTGGCTACCAGGCGTGCAGAGGTCGGTAGCCTGTATATAGCTTTCCGCCTCCCTCAGGGCCGCCTGTAGCGTAAATGCCCCTTTTCTGACAAGGTCGAACTTAAAAGACGACCAGTCTCTCAGACCTTTGAAAAAGTCTGTGACTGCTACCTCGTCAGACAGCCCCTGGATCTGTATTCTAACCAGGTTGAACCGCCTGACATAGGCGCGTAGCCCTTCTCTCTCACCCTGCCTAACGGTGCTCAAATCAAGGCTCGTTTTCTTGGCAGGGATGTTCATTGAGAAGTTGGTAGCAAACAAGAAGGCTAGCCTCTTGAAGCTATCAATAGAACCGGCTGGCAAGTTGCCAAACCACTGCTGGGCAATGCCCTTTAGTGTAGCCGGGAAACAACGACACCAGGTGGCATCGTCCCACCCCTGTAAGCACATGAGGTTGGTATATGCCATCAGGTGGTCTTCTGGGTTGGTGGTACCATCATAGGTGCCCACCAACACATTCTTAACCTTGGCCGGCTGAGCCGCCTCGGTTATATTGGCTGCAAAGGCAGACGGTTGTTCGCCTAGCCTCATTAGCCGAAGCTGCCAGTCCAGAGGCTGGGCAGGAGTATATGCCGCCTGACCTCCAAAAGGAGGTGGCTGCATGAATTGGAGGCCATATTGCCCATACTGCGCCTGGGGTGCGTATGGCATAGACCCTATCATCAACTGAGGTTCGGTGTTGACGGATTTACCGCCTGTCCGACTCTCATGCAAGGACATAGAGTTCCTTGCAGAAGCTTGCTTGAAGCTGTCTGGAAAGCTCGAGGTAGAAGCTGACTCAGACTGCTGCTGCCTCCTTCGATTGATGACTTGTCGTGCATCGAAGGTAGACGCATTTTGTGCCTCCGGCTGGGGTCGCCGGGGCATCAGAATCTTAGACCAGTCAAGTGTTACGGCTGCCTTCTCCTTTGGATGAGGAGTTGGCTGCTTGTCCTTGACCGGCTTCTTCTTCTTCCCAGAATTGGGAGTCTTTTTAGCCGGCTGACTCTTGCTAGAGCCTGCCTTGTTTTTGTTGATCATAGCCTTGATTTCACCTTTGAAAGAGGTCATGAATCTCATGAGCTCATCTCGGGTGACTGGGGCTTGACCTTTGGCCTTCTGGGTTTCCCCTTCTGGCCTTCCAGGTAGGCGCCTGCTTGGGCCCGCCTGGTCTTCATTTTGCTCTAGTTGATCCCTGGAACGAATAGATTTAAAGATGAGAGAACCATCCCTAGAGATGTAAGTCTCAACATCATTGTCTTCTTCCTCATCCTCCTCCTCAGTGAATACCTCTGGCTGAGGCTGAGGTGGAGGCTGGGGGATTTCGAACCCGACCGGCTGAATAACCGGTTGCAAGTCATCCAAGTTACCCGTCTGGGTACCCGGACGTAGAGAGGTAGAATTGAGAATCGGTACAGAGTTTTGAACCATCTTGAGGTACTCTCCCCACAGACGGCGCCAAATGTTTTGGGGTTTTTTGTCCCTCGGGAGAGTTACAACTCGAAGACTGGTCCTGCTGGCTCTGTACCTGCAAAATCAACGGAGACACCAGTTGGGTGGTGCTCCGCCTCCAACGCTCAAGTTAGTCACTTGAAGGAGAGTAAAAGGTGCGGAAATTAAGGTGGGGATCTGCTTGGATTCCAAGCTCGGTTGTCTCTATCAAAGGGACAGTTTTTAGTGAATGAATTAACCTTGTATCAAAAAGGACCTGCCCTCCAAAAGAGGGGAATCTCCCTATTTATAGGGTCCTTGGGAATTCTGCCCCTGATTAGGGTATCGAACCCTAATCATTGGTGGGCTGCGCCGTTTTACGGCTTTCTCGGGATTTGGGCCTGAAGGCCGACATTTTCCCAAATATCTGGGATGACACGTGTCGAGCGGGGGTAGGTCCACTTTGGACTATCCTTGGGCTGACACGTGTCGCCCTCCGATTAGGCCACATGGCGGGGTAAAATTACCCTAAACAAAATGCATTCAACAAAGCTAATTGAGTCAAATGAAAGTTAAACACTTTCAACAAAGCTTTTAGAATCAAATGAAAGTCAAATACATTCAAACAAAGCTTTTTGAATCAAATGAAAATCAAATGAATTCAACAAAGCTAATTGAGTCAAATGAAAGTCTAACACATTCAAAAAAGCTTCTTGATTCAAATGAAAGTCAAATGTATTCAACAAAGCTAATTGAGTCAAATGAAAGTCAAACACTTTCAACAAAGCGTTTTGAATCAAATGAAAGTAAAATACACTCAATCAAAACTTTTTTAATCAAATGAAAGTCAATTGCATTCCACAATGCTAATTAAGTCAAATGAAAGTCAAACACACTCAACAAAGCTAATTGAGTCAAACGAAAGTCAAACACATTCAAAGAAAGCTTTTTGAATCAAATGAAAGTCAAATGCATTCAACAAAGCTAATTGAGTCAAATGAAAGTCAAACACTTTCAACAAAGCTAATTGAGTCAAATGAAAGTCAAACACATTCAAATAAAGCTTTTTGATTCAAATGAAAGTCAAATGCATTCAACAAAGCTAATTGAGTCAAATGAAAGTCAAACACTTTCAACAAAGCTTTTAAAATCAAATGAAAGTCAAATACATTCAAACAAAGCTTTTAGAATCAAACGAAAATCAAATGAATTCAACAAAGCTAATTGAGTCAAATGAAGGTCAAACACTTTCATCAAAGCTTTTAGAATAAAATGAATGTCAAATACATTCAAACAAAGCTTTTTGAATCAAATGAAAGTCAATTGCATTCCACAATGCTAATTGAGTCAAATGAAAGTCAAACACAATCAAAAAAGCTTCTTGATTCAAATGAAAGTCAAATGTATTCAACAAAGCTAATTGAGTCAAATGAAAGTCAAACACTTTCAACAAAGCCTTTTGAATCAAATGAAAGTCAAAACACATTCAAACAAAGCTTTTTGAATCAAATGAAAGTCAAATGCATTCAACAAAGCTAATTGAGTCAAATGAAAGTCAAACACTTTCAACAAAGTGTTTTGAATCAAATGAAAGTCAAATACATTCAATCAAAGCTTTTTGAATCAAATGAAAGTCAATTGCATTCCACAATGCTAATTAAGTCAAATGAAAGTCAAACACTTTCAACAAAGCTTTTAGAATCAAATGAAAGTCAAATACATTCAAACAAAACTTTTTGAATCAAATGAAAGTCAAATGCATTCAACAAAGCCAATTGAGTCAAATGAAAGTCAAACACATTCAACGAAGCTAATTGTGTCAAATAAAAGTCAAACACATTCAAACAAAGCTTTTTGAATCAAATGAAAGTCATATGCATTCAACAAAGCCAATTGAGTCAAATGAAAGTCAAACACATTCAAAAAAAGCTTCTTGATTAAAATGAAAGTTAAATGCATTCAACAAAGCTAATTGTGTCAAATAAAAGTCAAACACTTTCAACAAAGCTTTTAGAATCAAATGAAAGTTAAACACATTCAAACAAAGCTTTTTGAATCAAATGAAAGTCAAATGCATTCAACAAAGCTAATTGAGTCAAATGAAAGTCAAACACTTTCAACAAAGCGTTTTGAATCAAATGAAAGTCAAATACATTCAATCAAAGCTTTTTGCATCAAATGAAAGTCAATTGCATTCCACAATGCTAATTGATTCAAATGAAAGTCAAACACTTTCAACAAAGCTTTTAGAATCAAATGAAAGTCAAATACATTCAAACAAAGCTTTTTGAATCAAATGAAAGTCAAATGCATTCAACAAAGCCAATTGAGTCAAATGAAAGTCAAACACATTCAAATAAAGCTTCTTGATTAAAATGAAAGTCAAATGCATTCAACAAAGCTAATTGTGCCAAATGAAAGTCAAACACTTTCAACAAAGCTTTTAGAATCAAATGAAAGTCAAACACATTCAAACAAAGCTTTTTGAATCAAATGAAAGTGAAATGCATTCAACAAAGCTAATTGAGTCAAATGAAAGTCAAACACTTTCAACAAAGTGTTTCGAATCAAATGAAAGTCAAATACATTCAATCAAAGCTTTTTGAATCAAATGAAAGTCAATTGCATTCCACAATGCTAATTGAGTCAAATGAAAGTCAAACACATTCAACGAAGCTAATTGAGTCAAATGAAAGTCAAACACATTCAAACAAAGCTTTTTGAATCAAATGAAAGTCAAATGCATTCAACAAAGCCAATTGAGTCAAATGAAAGTCAAACACATTCAAATAAAGCTTCTTGATTAAAATGAAAGTCAAATGCATTCAACAAAGCTAATTGTGCCAAATGAAAGTCAAACACTTTCAACAAAGCTTTTAGAATCAAATGAAAGTCAAACACATTCAAACAAAGCTTTTTGAATCAAATGAAAGTCAAATGCATTCAACAAAGCTAATTGAGTCAAATGAAAGTCAAACACTTTCAACAAAGTGTTTCGAATCAAATGAAAGTCAAATACATTCAATCAAAGCTTTTTGAATCAAATGAAAGTCAATTGCATTCCACAATGCTAATTGAGTCAAATGGAAGTCAAACACATTCAAATAAAGCTTTTTGAATCAAATGAAAGTCAAATGAATTCAACAAAGCTAATTGAGTCAAATGAAAGTCAAACACATTCAAATAAAGCTTTTTGAATCAAATGAAAGTCAAATGCATTCAACAAAGTTAATTGAATCAAATCAAAGTCAAACACTTTCAACAAAGCTAATTGAGTCAAATGAAAGTCCAACACATTCAAACAAAGCTTTTTGATTCAAATGAAAGTCAAATGCATTCAACAAAGCTAATTGAGTCAAATGAAAGTCAAACACTTTCAACAAAGCTTTTAAAATCAAATGAAAGTCAAATACATTCAAACAAAGCTTTAGAATCAAACGAAAATCAAATGAATTCAACAAAGCTAATTGAGTCAAATGAAAGTCAAACACTTTCATCACAGCTTTTAGAATAAAATGAAAGTCAAATACATTCAAACAAAGCTTTTTGAATCAAATGAAAGTCAAATGCATTCAACAAAGCCAATTGAGTCAAATGAAAGTCAAACACATTCAAATAAAGCTTCTTGATTAAAATGAAAGTCAAATGCATTCAACAAAGCTAATTGTGCCAAATGAAAGTCAAACACTTTCAACAAAGCTTTTAGAATCAAATCAAAGTCAAACACATTCAAACAATGCTTTTTGAATCAAATGAAAGTCAAATGCATTCAACAAAGCTAATTGAGTCAAATGAAAGTCAAACACTTTCAACAAAGCGTTTTGAATCAAATGAAAGTCAAATACATTCAATCAAAGCTTTTTGAACCAAATGAAAGTCAATTGCATTCCACAATGCTAATTGAGTCAAATGAAAGTCAAACACATTCAACAAAGCTAATTGAGTCAAAAGAAAGTCAAACACATTCAAACAAAGCTTTTTGAATCAAATGAAAGTAAAATGCATTCAACAAAGCTAATTGAGTCAAATGAAAGTCAAACACTTTCAACAAAGCTAATTGCGTCAAATGAAAGTCAAACACATTCAAAAAAAGGTTTTTGATTCAAATGAAAGTCAAATGCATTCAACAAAGCTAATTGAGTCAAATGAAAGTTAAACACTTTCAACAAAGCTTTTAGAATCAAATGAAAGTCAAATACATTCAAACAAAGCTTTTTGAATCAAATGAAAATCAAATGAATTCAACAAAGCTAATTGAGTCAAATGAAAGTCTAACACATTCAAAAAAGCTTCTTGATTCAAATGAAAGTCAAATGTATTCAACAAAGCTAATTGAGTCAAATGAAAGTCAAACATTTTCAACAAAGCGTTTTGAATCAAATGAAAGTAAAATACACTCTGTTTGGGGTATTTTTACCCTAAACATGTGGACCAATGAGGAGGTGCCACGTGTCAGAGGCTGGCAGGTCACCCTTGACCAATCTCCAGCTGACACGTGGCCTCTCCAGATATTTCCTTAGAATTGCGGCCTTCAAGGGCCCAATTCCCCAAAAATCCGCCTTTTGGCGGCGCAGCCCATCTGTCCTAGGTTAAAATAACCTAGGAAGGGCACCTTTCCCAAGGACCCTATAAATAGGGAGATATTCCTCCAAAATGGGGACACACACAGACACATTTATTATCATTTATTGCATCCTACTTTCTCTCTCATCAGAGAACACCTGAGCTTGGAATCCAAGCAGATCCCCACCTAAATTTCCGCACTTTTTATTCTCCTTCAAGTTACTAACTTGAGCGTTAGAGGCGGAGCACCACCCAACCGGTGTCTTCGTTGTTTTTGCAGGTACAGAGTCGGCAGGACCAGTCTTCGAGTTGTAACTCTCCCAAGGGACAAAAACACCCAAAACATTTGGCGCCGTCTATGGGGAGAGTACCTCAAGATGGTTCAAAATTCTGTACCGATTCATAATTCTACTTCTCTGCGTCCGAGTACTCAGTCGGGTAACCCGGAAGACATGCAACCGGTTATTCAGCCGGTGGGATTTGAAATCCCCCAGCCTCCACCTCAACCTCCACCAGAGGTATTCACTGAGGAGGAGGATGAAGAGGAAGACAATGATGTTGAGACTTACATCTCTAGGGATGGTTCTCTCATCTCTAAGTCCATCCGTTCCAGAGATCATCTGGAACGAAATCTGGATCAGGCAGGCCCTAGCAGCCGGCCCACTGGGAGGTCAGACGGGGAAACCCGGAAGACCAGAGAAGAAGCTCCAGTCACCCGGAGCGAGCTCATGAAATTCATGAACTCTTTCAAGGGTGAGATCAAAAAGATGATCAAAACAAGGCAGGCTCTTCCAAGAGTCAGCCGGCTAAAAAGACTCCCAATTCAGGGAAAAAGAAGAAGCCGGTCAAGGACAGGCAGCTAACTCCTCATCCAAAGGAGAAGGCAGCCGCAACACTTGACTAGTCTAAGATTCTGATGCCCCGGCGACCCCAGCCGGAGGCACAAAATGCGTCTACCTTCGATGCAAGACAAGTCATCGATCGAAGGAGGCGGCAGCAGTCTGAGTCAGCTTCTACCTCAAGCTTCCCAGACAGCTTCAACCAAGCTTCTGCAAGGAACTCTATGTCCTTGCATGAGAGTCGGACAGGCGGTAAAACCGTCAACACCGAACCTCAGCTGATGATAGGGTCTATGCCATACGCACCCCAGGCGCAGTATGGGCAATATGGCCTCCAATTCATGCAGCCGCCTCCATTCGGAGGTCAGGCAGCATATGCTAATGTCCAGCCTCTGGACTGGCAGCTCCGGCTGATGAGGCTAGGCGAACAGCCGTCTGCCTTTGCAGCCAATATAACCGAGGCGGCTCAGCCGGCCAAGGTTAAAAACATTTTGGTTGGTGCTTATGATGGCACCACCAACCCTGAAGATCACCTGATGGCATACACCAACCTAATGTGTTTACAAGGTTGGGATGACGCCACCTGGTGCCGCTGTTTTCCGGCTACATTGAAGGGCATTGCCCAGCAATGGTTTGGCAACTTGCCAGCCGGATCTGTTGATTGCTTCAAGAAGCTAGCCTTCTTGTTTGCCACCAACTTCTCAATGAACATCCCTGCTAAAAAGACAAGTTTAGACTTGAGCACTATTAAGTAGGGAGAGAGAGAAGGGCTACGCTCATATGTCAGGCGGTTCAACCTGGTCAGAATTCAGATCCAGGGACTGTCTGACGAGGTAGCATTTACAGACTTCTTCAAGGGTCTGAGAGACGGGTCGACTTTTAAGTTTGACCTTGTCAGAAAAGGGGCTTTTACTCTACAGGCGGCCCTGAGGGAGGCGGAAAGCTATATACAAGCAACCGACCTCTGTACGCCTGGTAACCAGTCAGACTCCAAAAAGTCTGACAAACAAAAAGAGAGCCGGTCTTCTCAGCCGGCGTGGAAAAAAGAAGAGAGCAAGAAAAGAAAAGAAGTCTGGGCGGTCAGCGATTCTGAGCAGCCGTCCCAGAAAAAGAAAAAAGAGTTTAAACCGTACGTTCCCCGGTACGAGTTTAACAAGGATTGTAACTCCATCCTCATGGAGGTAAAGGACCGGCTGTCTATTGAGAAGCCGAATCCAATGAAGAGTTATGTTCAGTCTCGGAACAAGAACAAATATTGTCAATTCCATGAGGAGGTTGGCCATGACACCAACGACTGCTTCAGTTTACAGCGGACGTTGGACCGTCTGGCTGACAAAGGACAGCTGAAGTCCTATATTTCTAAGTCCCCAGCCGGGGCAAAGAAGAAGAGCAAGGGTCAGTCCTCCAAGGCTGTCTCCCAGCCTGCAAGTAGTTCGGAAACCGACAGGGATCCGGTCTACACCATAGCAGGCGGATTTTCGTGTGGTGGCCCTACCATCCGGAGCACCAAAAGCCATCTTAGAAAGATGGATAAAGATGATGAGGGGCAGGCGTTTGCCGGCTCCACTTTTCCGGATGTCCTCATTACTGAGAAGGACAGGGGCAGCGTCCGCCGCCCGCATGACGATCCGGTTGTCATTGAATGCAAGGTCGCCAACCAGTTAGTTGGGCGCATCCTTATAGACACCGGCAGCTCGTCAGACATCATCAGTCTCCGGTGCTTGCAGAAGCTGAAATACAACTCCAGCAGCATGCATCCGGTTACCCACCCCTTGGTTGGTTTTGGGGGTGGGATGGTCTATCCAGCCGGAAGAATTGACTTACCAATCCGGCTGGGTGAGAAGGGCCAAGGACGACACATGGTCGTTAGGTTCTTGGTCGTTGAGGAACTGACTGCCTACAACATCATTTTTGGCCGGCCAACCCTCAACGAAGCCAAGGCTGTAATCATCCCTTCTCTCATGCTCATTAAGTATGAGAGGGATGATGGTTCTGTTGGTTCCCTGAACGGGGATCAGAAGACGGCTAGGGAGTGTTACCTCTCAGCCGTCAAGGACACTGTGGCCGCAGACGGCCAAGGGAAGGAACCAATAGACCTTGACAATGTCAAGGATGCTCCCTCACCCCCACCAGCAGCCGGAAAAAAGAGAAAAGCTGCAGAGCTGGTGGTGGTGAAGAAAGAAAAGAAATAGCAATCACTGACCGGTGAACGGTCAGAGGAGCTCCGTCCCCAACCGGCTGGTGAAACAATTGATCTTGCTCTGGATGACAGTCGTCCGGAGCGAACTGTTAAGGTTGGGACGGTTGCTAGTGCTGTTTTAGGTGCAGACTTGCACCTCCTGCTGAAAGAATTCAAAGACGTGTTTGCCTTTGAAGTGGAAGAAATGTCGGGCATCAGTCCGGATCTTGCTGTCCACAAACTCGCCGTGGATCCAAAGATGAAGCCCATCCGGCAAAAGAAGAGAAACCACGGTGAAGAAAGAAGTCAGGCGGCAGCTGCCAAAGTAAAAAAGCTGTTGGATGCCAGGTTCATTCGGCCTTGTAATTTCCCCGACTGGGTGGCAAACATTGTGCTTGTAAAGAAGCCGAATGGTACCTGGCGGATGTGTGTAGATTACACAGATCTCAACAAGGCATGCCCAAAGGATAGTTATCCACTTCCAAAAATTGACAGTTTGGTCGATTCAACAGCCGGACATGCCTTGATGAGTTTTATGGATGCCTATTCCGGCTTCCATCAAATACCCCTGTGGAAAAAAGATCAAGAAAAGACGGCCTTCTTCACTGATCAGGGGTTATTCTGCTATACTGTGATGCCGTTTGGCTTGAAGAATGCGCCGGCTACGTTCCAACGGATGATTAATACAGTCTTCATTAATCAAATTGGGAGGAATGTAGAGGCGTATATTGATGACATGATAGTCAAATCCAAGCAGCAGACGGACCATCTTGCTGATCTCCGAGAAACTTTCACCACACTCAGGCGGCATAAGGTTATGTTAAATCCCAAGAAGTGCGTCTTTGGTGTTGAGTCTGGGAAGTTTCTCGGATTCCTGATTGATCAAAGGGGGATAGAGGCTAACCCTGAGAAGATACAGGCGGTAATTGACATGAAGTCTGTTTGGGGTATTTTTACCCTTGACAAGTGGACCAATGAGGAGGTGCCACGTGTCAGAGGCTGGCAGGTCATCCTTGACCAATCTCCAGCTGACACGTGGCCTCTCCAGATATTTCCTCAGAATTGCGGCCTTCAAGGGCCCAATTCCCCATAAATCCGCCCTTTGGCGGCGCAGCCCATCATTCCTAGGTTAAAATAACCTAGGAAGGGCACTCTTCCCAAGGACCCTATAAATAGGGAGATATTCCCCCAAAATAGGGGACACACAGATACATTTATTATCATTTATTACATCCTACTTTCTCTCTCATCAGAGAACACCTGAGCTTGGAATCCAAGCAGATCCCCACCTAAATTTCCGCACTTTTTATTCTCCTTCAAGTTACTAACTTGATCGTTGGAGGCGGAGCACCACCCATCCGGTGTCTCCGTTGTTTTTGCAGGTACAGAGTCAGCAGGACCAATCTTTGAGTTGTAACTCTCCCAAGGGACAAAAACACCCAAAACATTTGGCGCCGTCTGTGGGGAGAGTACCTCAAGATGGTTCAAAATTCTGTACCGATTCATAATTCCACTTCTCTGCGTCCGGGAACTCAGTCGGGAATTCCAGAAGACATGCAACCGGTTATTCAGCCGGTGGGATTTGAAATCCCCCAGCCTCCACCTCAACCTCAGCCAGAGGTATTCACTGAGGAGGAGGATGAAGAAGAAGACAATGATGTTGAGACTTACATCTCTAGGGATGGTTCTCTCATCTCTAAATCCATCCGTTCCAAAGACCATCTGGAACGAAATTTGGATCAGGCAGGCCCTAGCAGCCGGCCCACTGGGAGGTCAGACGGGGAAACCCGGAAGACTAGAGAAGAAGCTCCAGTCACCCGGAGCGAGCTCATGAAATTCATGAACTCTTTCAAGGGTGAGATCAAAAAGATGATCGACAACAAGGCAGGCTCTTCCAAGAGTCAGCCGGCTAAAAAGACTCCCAATTCTGGGAAGAAGAAGAAGTCGGTCAAGGACAGGCAGCCAACTCCTCATCCAAAGGAGAAGGCAGCCGCAACACTTGACTGGTCTAAGATTCTGATGCCCCGGCAACCCCAGCCGGAGGCACAAAATGCGTCTACCTTCGATGCACGACAAGTCATCAATCGAAGGAGGCAGCAGCAGTCTGAGTCAGCTTCTACCTCAAGCTTTCCAGACAGCTTCAAGCAAGCTTCTGCAAGGAACTCTATGTCCTTGCATGAGAGTTGGACAGGCGGTAAAACCGTCAACACCGAACCTCAGCTGATGATAGGGTCTATGCCATACGCACCCCTAGGCGCAGTATGGGCAATATGGCCTCCAATTCATGCAGCCACCTCCATTCGGAGGTCAGGCGGCATATGCTAATGCCCAGCCTTTGGACTGGCAGCTCCGGCTGATGAGGCTAGGCGAACAGCCGTCTGCCTTTGCAGCCAATATAACCGAGGCGGCTCAGCCGGCCAAGGTTAAAAACATTTTGGTTGGTGCTTATGATGGCACCACCAACCCTGAAGATCACCTGATGGCATACACCAACCTAATGTGTTTACAAGGTTGGGATGACGCCACCTGGTGCCGCTGTTTTCCGGCTACATTGAAGGGCATTGCCCAGCAATGGTTTGGCAACTTGCCAGCCGGATCTGTTGATTGCTTCAAGAAGCTAGCCTTCTTGTTTGCCACCAACTTCTCAATGAACATCCCTGCTAAAAAGACAAGTTTAGACTTGAGAACTATTAAGCAGGGAGAGAGAGAAGGGCTACGCTCATATGTCAGGCGGTTCAACCTGGTCAGAATTCAGATCCAGGGACTGTCTGATGAGGTAGCATTTACAGACTTCTTCAAGGGTCTGAGAGACGGGTCGACTTTTAAGTTTGACCTTGTCAGAAAAGGGGCTTTTACTCTACAGGCGGCCCTGAGGGAGGCGGAAAGCTATATACAAGCAACCGACTTCTGTACGCCTGGTAACCAGTCGGACTCCAAAAAGTCTGACAAACAAAAAGAAAGCCGGTCTGCTCAGCCGGCGAAGAAAAAAGAAGAGAGCAAGAAAAGAAAGGAAGTCTGGGCGGTCAGCGATTCTGAGCAGCCGTCCCAGAAAAAGAAAAAAGAGTTTAAACCGTACGTTCCCCGGTACGAGTTTAACAAGGATTGTAACTCCATCCTCATGGAGGTGAAGGACCGGCTGTCTATTGAGAAGCCGAATCCAATGAAAAGTTCTGTTCAATCCCGGAACAAGAACAAATATTGTCAATTCCATGAGGAGGTTGGCCATGACACCAACGACTGCTTCAGTTTACAGCGGACGTTGGACCGTCTGGCTGACAAAGGACAGCTGAAGTCCTATATTTCTAAGTCCCTAGCCGGGGCAAAGAAGAAGAACAAGGGTCAGTCCTCCAAGGCTGTCTCCCAGCCTGCAAGTAGTTCGGAAACCGACAGGGATCCGGTCTACACCATAGCAGGCGGATTTTCGTGTGGTGGCCCTACCATCCGGGGCACCAAAAGCCATCTTAGAAAGATGGATAAAGATGATGAGGGCCAGGCGTCTGCCGGCTCCACTTTTCTGGATGTCCTTATTACTGAGAAGGACAGGGGCAGCGTCCGCCGCCCGCATGACGATCCGGTTGTCATTGAATGCAAGGTCGCCAACCAGTTAGTTGGGCGCATCCTTATAGACACCGGCAGCTCGTCAGACATCATCAGTCTCCGGTGCTTGCAGAAGCTGAAATACAACTCCAGCAGCATGCATCCGGTTACCCACCCCTTGGTTGGTTTTGGGGGTGGGATGGTCTATCCAGCCGGTAGAATTGATTTACCTATCCGGCTGGGCGAGAAGGGCCAAGGACGACATATGGTCGCTAGGTTCTTGGTCGTTGAGGAACTGACCGCCTACAACATCATTTTTGGCCGGCCAACCCTCAACGAAGCCAAGGCTGTAATCATCCCTTCTCTCATGCTCATTAAGTATGAGAGGGATGATGGTTCTGTTGGTTCCCTGAACGGGGATCAGAAGACGGCAAGGGAGTGTTACCTCTCAGCCGTCAAAGACACTGTGGCCGCAGACGGCCAAGGGAAGGAACCAATAGACCTTGACAATGTCAAGGATGCTCCTTCACCCCCACCAGCAGCCGGAAAAAAGAGAAAAGCTGCAGAGCTGGTGGTGGTGAAGAAAGAAAAGAAATAGCAATCACTGACCGGTGAACGGTCAGAGGAGCTCTGTCCCCAACCGGCTGGTGAAACAATTGACCTTGCTCTGGATGACAGTCGTCCGGAGCGAACTGTTAAGGTTGGGACGGTTGCTAATGCTGTTTTAGGTGCAGACTTGCACCTTTTGCTGAAAGAATTCAAAGACGTGTTTGCCTTTGAAGTGGAAGAAATGCCGGGCATCAGTCCGGATCTTGCTGTCCACAAACTCGCCGTGGATCCAAAGATGAAGCCCATCCGACAAAAGAAGAGAAACCACGGTGAAGAAAGAAGTCAGGCGGCAGCTGCCGAAGTAAAAAAGCTGTTGGATGCCAGGTTCATTCGGCCTTGTAATTTCCCCGACTGGGTGGCAAACATTGTGCTTGTAAAGAAGCCGAATGGAACCTGGCGGATGTGTGTAGATTACACAGATCTCAACAAGGCATGCCCAAAGGATAGTTATCCACTTCCAAAAATTGACAGTTTGGTCGATTCAACAGCCGGACATGCCTTGATGAGTTTTATGGATGCTTATTCCGGCTTCCATCAGATACCCCTGTGGAAAAAAGATCAAGAAAAGACTGCCTTTGTCACTGATCAGGGGTTATTCTGCTATACTGTGATGCCGTTTGGCTTGAAGAATGCGCCGGCTACGTTCCAACGGATGATTAATACAGTCTTCATTAATCAAATTGGGAGGAATGTAGAGGCGTATATTGATGACATGATAGTCAAATCCAAGCAGCAGGCGGATCACCTTGCTGATCTCCGAGAAACCTTCACCACACTCAGGCGGCATAAGGTTATGTTAAATCCCAAGAAGTGCGTCTTTGGTGTTGAGTCTGGGAAGTTTCTCGGATTCCTGATTGATCAAAGGGGGATAGAGGCTAACCCTGAGAAGATACAGGCGGTAATTGACATGAAGTCACCCCGCACTGTCAAGGAAGTTCAGAGACTCACCGGTTGCCTGGCCGCCTTGGGGAGGTTCCTCAGCCGGTCAGGTGACAAATGCCTTTACTTCTTCCAAGCAATCAGGAAGAAGACTAGATTTGAATGGGGGGATGATGCTGAGGCGGCATTTCAAAAGCTGAAAGAACACTTGCACTCTTTGCCAAGGCTTGTTAGTCCTTTGCCAAGAGAAAAGTTGTACATGTACCTAGCCGTCTCAGACCATGCCCTCAGTGCCGTTCTCCTTGCTGAACGAGACGGTACGCAGCTCCCGGTCTATTTCATTAGCCATGTGTTAAAAAATGCTGAGCTCCGGTACCCCATGGTGGAAAAATTTGGCCTTGCTCTATATATGGCCTTCAAAAAGTTGAAGCCATACTTTCTGGCACATCCGGTGGTGATCTACACCGACCAGCCCCTCAAGCGGCCAATGTCCACTCTGGAGTCATCCGGTAGAATGCTGAAATGGGCTATTGAAATACAAAGCCTTGAGATCTCCTACGAACCAAGAAAAGCGGTGAAAGGTCAGGCGTTTGCCGACTTCATTGTTGAAATGACTCGTCCGGCTCTCCCGGATAATGTTGATCAGGTTTGGAAGGTGTATGTAGACGGGAGCTCTACTAAAAACGGCTGTGGTGCAGGCATAGTTTGTGAATCTCCAGAAGGAGATAGATATGAGTATGCACTACGGTTTAAGTTTCAAGCCTCAAATAATGAGGCGGAGTATGAAGCCTTGCTAGCCGGAATCCGCATGTGTAAGGCAGCAGGGGCAACAAAGATTGACGCCTACTCTGATTCTCAGTTGGTTGTTAGCCAGTATGAGGGCACTTATGAAGCGACCCATCCGGCAATGATCAAATATCTTCAGGTCGTCAAAGATGAGGCTGGGACACTTGAGGAATTCAGATTGAATCAAGTACCCCGGTCAGATAACCACCCGGCGGATGCACTGTCAAAATTGGCATCGTCCGCCTGCCATGATACGCCCCGGTCAGTCTTTTGGGAAGTTCTTGAAAAACGAAGCATTTATGAAGAGCCCATTGGAATTCTGGATCGAAGTTCTACTTGGATGGATGGCATCCGGGCATATCTGACAGACGGCACGCTCCCTGATTCACCTCAGGAAGCAGCCGTCATGAAAAAGAGAGCAGCAAACTTCGAGTTGAGAAACGGAGAACTCTTCAAGGCTGGTTTTCTCAAGCCCTTGTTGAAATGTGTCACCCCAGAAAAGGGGAAGGAGGTACTTGAAGAGCTGCATGCGGGATTTTGCGCCTCCCATATAGGCGGCAAGTCCCTAGCCGTCAGAGCCAGGCGGCATTATTTTTGGCCTACCCTTGAGGCAGACGCCAAGGAATTTGTGAAGAAATGTGATAAATGCCAGAGATTTGGCAAACTAATACATCGCCCGGCTACTGATCTGACGGCAATCCACAGCCCGGTCCCGTTTGCTAAATGGGGCATGGACATATTGGGTCCATATACGCCTGCTCCAGGCGGAAAGCGTTATATTTTGGTGGCTGTGGACTATTTCACCAAATGGGTGGAGGCGGAGGCAGTTAAGAATATCAAGACAAAGGACGTTATCTCTTTCATTTGGAAGAACATTATCACCCGGTTTGGGGTACCTATGTCTATGGTATTTGATAACGGTCCTCAGTTTGAAACGCCTCAGCTCAAGATTTGGTTAGGAGATTAGGGCATCTCAAGCTTTTTTGCCTCAGTCGGCCGTCCCCAAGCAAACGGTCAGGTTGAGGCATTCAACAAACTCATCTCAGACGGAATCAAGAAGAAAATTGAAAGAGCCGGTGGCCTATGGGCTGAAGAATTAATTCATGTATTGTGGGCCATCCGGACAACTGCTAAGGGGTCAACCGGAGAAACCCCATTCCTCATGGTATACGGGGCTGAAGCCGTTCTACCCATTGAACACTATGAGCCTCCGCTCAGAGTGATGCTCTATGATGAAGAGGCAAATTGGGAGGCCATGCGGCTGGCATTGGACTCCCTCCCGGAACGCAGGGGCAATGCTGCTCTGCGACATGAGATCTACCGTCTGAGAATGACGCGAGCCTACAACAAAAGAGTGCACAAACGTCCTTTGAAAGTGGACGACTTTGTGTTACGAAAAATGGAGGCAACCGGTAGGGCCAATGAGCTTGGAAAGCTGACTCCTAATTGGGAAGGTCCCTACCGGATCTATGAAGAAGTTAGGAATGGCACCTACCGCCTGGAAACCCCAGACGGTAGACGCCTGCCTAGAACTTGGAATGTAGACAACTTAAAAAAGTACTACTTCTGAGAATTGTAAAAACTTTTTGTAACAAGTATTAATGAGAAATGTCCTTGTTTCATGTATTGTCTTTTTACTTCCGTCTGGGTTTACCCATACTACTCGAGGCCGACGGCCAGATAAAAACTAAGTTTGAAACTTAGTATGTGGAATTAAAAGTCCATATTGACAAGAGGCTAATAGCCGGATCCTAAAGCTAAGCACAAAACCGTTTAGCAGCTAGCAGCCGGTCTAACAGTTTGACCTGAGGCCAAAGGCCGGATGGTTGTCCATTTTCTCAGAATTCGTCTATGCCAATATGGCTATAGACGTCCAGCGACACCCCTCCGGGTGCAATCGTCGCAGAGAACAGCCACCTTGCTTGTTCTACGTACAATGCAGGCGGCAAAGATTGAGTGGCTAAAATAGCCACCTCATAGCCGTCTGACCGTGTTATTTTTGCTAAGTAATATTTGGTTGTAATTGCTCCGGCTGATTATCACCATCAGCCGGAGAACCATCATAAGTTTTTACTTAGTTAAATTTTCTCCAAATTGCGCACTCTTAGGGCAAACCCCTTATTTTTGCGTAATGGCTATAAAGAAAACCCAGGCGGTTTGATACCGACTGGGGCAGAGGTTGTATGTTTGTCATTTGTCCGGCTATTGATAAGTGATATTTATGTCACTCCTAAGGAGTAGTTTTAGAGTCTTTTCCGTGTTTATTTTCTCTTATTTTCCTTTTATTCTCTTGTTTTCTCTTTAATAAAGTTTCTAGTTTATTTTGGTAATTTTGGAGTGTTTAAGTTTATTTTCTTTATTTTATTTAGTTTTAGTTTATTTTCGTATTTTATTTTATTCTATTTGCTTGCGTAGTTTTAATTATTTTTAGTTTAGTTTTGTGCCTCTTATTTTCCTATTTTATTTTATTTATTCCTATTTTATTTATTTTATTTTATTTGTCTTGGTTTTATTTTTATTTTCGTCGTTTATTTATTTTCATTTTATTTTATTTCCATTTTATTTATTTAATTTTTCTTTATTTATCCTAATTCCTTCCTTCGGTTTTGTGTGTAGGGGTTCGGGATTCATGTCAAGTGAGTTTGGGGTCCAATTTGAGTCAAACGCCAAATGCCCGTTTCACAAGCATGCTGCCCCTTATCCTTCACCACACCTTTCCTTATCCTACACCACACCAAAACACCAAACTTCCCTCAATTCACCATCTCCCCTGCTCCAAACTCCAACTGCCAAAACCACCAGCCATCAACAATAATCACCACCTCACAACACCAGCAACAAACCCCTCAGCCACCATAAAGCCCCAGCAGCGTCGGCACCAACAACACCACGCACCACCAGCTCCACCAATCACAGCCACCACTACCCCCTGTTCTCACGCACACCACAAACCAAAACCCCCTGCTCCAATTCACTCACCTGCCGCCACCTTCAATCAAACCACCAACTACACCAGCAGCAACAACAACGAACACAACCCACAACGTAACCAACACCACAGCCACCGCCAAAACCGCCAACAATCATCACCAAACCACCTCCGATCACACTAATTTCCAGCCACGCATTCCCACAAATTAACCCCTACTTCACCAATCACCCCCGCAACAACCACCAATTACCACCATTCCCTCGCATCACCACCAAGCAAAGCCGCCGCACACAGCAGCAGCCCCAAATCAGAGCAGCCCGCAACCCATAGCTCCAATTCATCTCAATTCGCAATACCCTTCAGAGCGGACGCTCACTCCTCTGAAGCGGCCGCTCCTTTCTTGGTTCAATTTCACCAATTTGAGGCAGAAGATCTATTGAGATATTATCGTATATTAGGAGATTTGATAGAATATTTCCTTATATTTATCTTTTATATTTTAGTTAATTCCTGATATCTTTGTAACTCTATATATTCCCAATGTTTTTCAATGAGAAGGCAAGCAATTCTATTCCAATTATTTTCTATTCTTCTCTATTTTATCATGGTATCAAGAGCAGGTTAATTTTTTTTTTTTTTTTTTTCCCCTTCAAAATCACAACCATGGCCGGTGGTGAGACATCACCTTCGTCCCCTTTACCTATAATTGTGGGTAATGCAAATATTCATGAAAATCATCTATATCGTCAATTTGATGATACTTGTTGGATTATAGATACCGGAGCTACTCATCATGTTACCGGCAATAAATCTTGGTTATTTGACACTCGTTATATTGAATGTCCCGTTGGATTGCCGAATGGTGAAAGTGTTTTTGCTACTTTGGAAGGATCGGTCAAATTATCCGATCAAATAACTATCTCTGGAGTCCTTTTTGTGCCACATCTTAATTGCAATTTACTTTCCGTTACACAACTCAGTGATCAATTAAATGTTGTTGTTCAATTTAACTCATATATGTGTGCTATACAGGACCGACTGAAGCAGCTGATTGGAACGGGAATTAGGCGAGATGGACTATATTATTTCTTTGGCAAGTCGAATATGGTGCAACGGGTGTCTGTGGTTGAAGCAATGTCAGATTTGGAGCTTTGGCATAGAAGAATGGGGCATCCTTCGGAGAAAATAGTTAAGTTACTTCCGCACATTAGCAATAAAAGTAGTTTAAATAAAGGTTGTGAAGTATGTTTTCGTGCTAAGCATCCTAGAGACAAATTTCCCTTGAGTGAAAATAAAACATCTAGAATTTTTGAGAAAGTGCATTGTGATTTATGGGGTCCATATCGACATGTTTCTTCGTGTGGGGCTCGTTATTTTTTAACTATTGTTGATGATTATTCAAGAGCTGTGTGGATTTATTTGTTGATTGATAAAACCGAAGTTTTTCAGATGTTTATGGCGTTTGTTGCTATGGTTGAAAGGCAATTTAATCAGACAATTAAAATTGTTCAGAGTGATAATGGAACCGAATTTAATTGCTTGATTGATTTTTTTATTGCTACTGGAATTATTTTCCAAACTTCTTGTGTGGGAACCCCTCAACAGAATGGGAGAGTTGAACGAAAACATAAACACATTCTTAATGTTGGGAGAGCCTTGAGATTTCAAGCAAAATTGCCTATTTATTTTTGGGGTGAATGTGTTTTGGCCGCCGCTCACTTAATAAACCGAACTCCAACCCCTATTCTTCAAAACAAAACCCCATTCGAAATTCTCTTTAATAAAACCCCTTCCTTTGATGCTATTCGTACCTTTGGATGCTTGTGTTTTGCTCATAATCAAAAGACTAAGGGGGATAAGTTTGCTAGTCGGAGTCGAAAGTGTGTATTTTTGGGGTATCCGTTTGGGAAGAAGGGATGGAGGTTATTTAATCTTGAAACTAAAGAGTTCTTTGTGTCTCGTGATGTCAAATTTGTGGAAGAAATTTTTCCGTTTGGTTGTCCGGATGACATTAATATTGATGTGAGTATGCATGATATGTCGGTTGATGTTCATAGCGATTTTTCGGAAATTTTTGAGGATGTCGAAGCCTATGCATACAATGAGGCAGCCCACTCCGCAACCCCCTTGCGGCAAAATGTTGCTGGCCACAGGGGGGCCGCGGAGTCCACTGCCCAGCACAATGAACAGCAGCAGCAAGCTACTGCCGTGGCTACCCAACAGCAGCAGCAAGCCACTGCCGAGGCTGCTCAACAGCAGCAGCAAGCTGCTACTGCCGAGGCTCAACAGCAGCAGCAAGCTGCTACTGCCGAGGCTGCAGCACAGCAGCAAGCTGCCACTGCCGAGGCTGCAGCACAGCAGCAAGCTGCCACTGCCGAGGTTGCCCAGCAGCAGCACCATGCTGCGTCACAGCAGCAGCAGCTTGCTGGGGCACCGCAGCACACTCCAGCCACACAGCAGCCAGCCATTAGCAGTATACCCGTAGCCCAACAGCCCGATATGGGTCGCGGTTTTCGAGAAAAATACCGGTCTGTTAAGCTTCGTGATTTTGTCACTCACTCGGTCTTTGCCAATAGTCCATCTCCGTCTTCCAATCAGTCTTCAGGTACTCCTTATCCTTTAGCACACTATATACATTGTGACAAATTTTCTGTGAATTATCGGAAGTTTATTTCAGCCGTTGTTCAAACTAAAGATCCGACAACTTTCAAAGAAGCTATGCAATATGAAGGATGGCGTAAGTCAATGAATGAAGAAATTCGAGCTTTAGAGAACAATGGTACTTGGACTTTGGAGCCTCTTCCCCCGGGTAAAAAGGCTCTAGGAAGTCAATGGGTCTATAAAACCAAGTTTCTTGCTAATGGTGAAGTTGAGCGTCTAAAATCTCGTTTGGTGGTATATGGGAACCATCAGAAAGAAGGTGTAGATTATGATGAGACATTTGCTCCGGTTGCTAAGATGACCACGGTTCGTACTGTTCTTGCTATTGCGGCCGCCAAGAATTGGGAAATTCACCAAATGGACGTTCATAATGCGTTTCTTCATGGTGACTTGGATGAAGAAGTTTACATGAAATTACCACCCGGTTTTCAGAGTTCGGATCCTTCTTTGGTTTGCAGATTGAAAAAGTCTCTCTATGGTTTGAAGCAAGCACCTCGTTGTTGGTTTGCTAAACTCACCAAAGCCTTAAAACAGTATGGTTTCAAACAATCTTACTCTGATTATTCTTTATTCACTCATACTACTCGTGATACTCAGATTACAGTTTTAGTGTATGTTGATGATTTGATTATTTCTGGGAACGATTCCGCTGCATTGACTATTTTTAAGGCCTACTTATGTGACTGTTTCAAGATGAAGGATCTAGGTCCTTTGAAATATTTTTTGGGGATTGAAGTGGCTCGTAGCTCTGCAGGTTTATTCTTGTGTCAGCGAAAATATACTCTGGATATTATTTCTGAGACAGGCTTGTTAGGAGCAAAGCCTAGTGGTTTTCCCATGGAGCAAAATCACAAATTGGGATTGGCCACCGGCGAATTTCTTTCTGATCCAGAGTCCTATAGACGGCTTGTTGGTCGATTGATTTATCTTACTGTCACACGCCCTGACTTGGCATATTCAGTTCATATTTTGACTCAGTTTATGCAGCAACCTCGTAGTGAACACTGGGATGCTGCAATGAGGGTAGTTCGATACTTGAAAGGGACTCCTGGACAGGGTATTTTATTAAGCTCTGATTGTGATTTAACTCTGCAGGGTTGGTGTGATTCAGATTGGGCTGCTTGTCCTCTTACTCGACGTTCTTTATCTGGTTGGCTAGTTTTTCTTGGAAAATCTCCTATTTCATGGAAAACTAAGAAGCAACCAACAGTTTCTTTCTCTTCTTCGGAGGCCGAGTATAGGTCCATGTCTTCGTGTTCTAAAGAGCTAAAATGGGTGAAGGCTTTGTTATTGAGTCTTGGTGTGCAACATCCAAAGGCAATTAAGTTATTTTGTGATAATGAGGCAGCTCTGCACATTGCAAAGAATCCTGTTTTTCATGAACGTACAAAGCACATTGAGATCGATTGTCACTTTGTTCGTGATGCTATTACTGAGGGATGGCTATCTACTTCTCATGTTTCGACATCTTCACAGCTTGCTGACATTTTTACAAAGGCACTTGGGAAAGCACAATTTGATTATCTTCTCTCCAAGTTGGGCATTTTTGATCCCCATGCTCCAACTTGAGGGGGGGTATTGAGATATTATCGTATATTAGGAGATTTGATAGAATATTTCCTTATATTTATCTTTTATATTTTAGTTAATTCCTGATATCTTTGTAACTCTATATATTCCCAATGTTTTTCAATGAGAAGGCAAGCAATTCTATTCCAATTATTTTCTATTCTTCTCTATTTTATCAAGATCAGAGCGGACGCTCCGATGAGTATGAGCGGCCGCTCCGAGTTTCGCGTGTGAGATTGTACGGATTAATGAATTTGAGCGGCTGCGATTCCTTCCATTAATCGAACGGTGGCGATTAAGTGATGATTGCTGATGATGATGTTGATGAACGGTGGTGATGATGGCTGAAGATGCGTGATGTGCTTCAAAGGAATTCAGAGCAGCTAAAGAACGAAGAAGAAGAGGGTCTGATGTTTTGTTTTGGGGGATTTGGGGTTTTTATTAATTTCTTTTCTTTTTTTTATTTTTATTTCCTTTTTCCTTTCCTTTTGTTATTTCTTTCTTTTATTTTATTTTCTTTATTTTCTTTTTTTTCTTTATCTCTTTTATTTTATTAAGTTAGTATAAATACCCTTCTTGGGTTATTTTCTCTTAACTTTCAATCAACAATTATTGTCCATTATTCCATTCTCTAATTTAGTTTTAGGAGAGCTTCTCTCTCTAGGTTTTAGATTAGATTAGAGTAGTTTAGAGAGAGAAAGTAAGGGTTTTTCCATTGATGAACTTGGATATTGAAGAAGGAGCTTGATTGAATCTTTGCAAATCTTCATCTTTAATTAATGAGCAATCTCTTACTCTCTTTCTCTATTTTTGTATTTAGTTTTATTTGCTTATTTTGATTTTTCTTCATTGCTTGTTGATCATGTTGATTCTTGATTATTTGTTGATTAATCTTGTTATTATCATGATTAGTGAGTAATTTTCCCCATTGAGGGGATGGTTGTGGTGTAGTTGGATCTTGAGCATGTTCTAGGTTTAGAGTTGATTTATTTGTGATTAAAGTCTTTATATGCTTGATATTCTTTAATCTACTTGCAAAATGCATGTTGTTAGTTGATTAAAGGTGAAGCTTTGCTAACAAGGAACGGAAGTTGACTTAGTTAAGGTTCATTAGTATCGATTGTTATTTAATAGTACCTCCTAGTATATGGTTCTAATGTGGAAACATAGAGGCTATGTTAGGAGAAGCCAATTGACCCCGGAAGGCGGCTAGATTGGATCTTTTATTTCGATATTTGAGCATGTTTAGTTCATAATTAATTCAACTTCTATGCTTTTGTTTATGTTCAAGTGAATGCTATACCTAAACCATTTCCCTTAATGTTTTATCTCTAGTTTTAGTTTGTTTAGACCTTTAGTTTACCTTCCCTTATTCCGGACTAGCTTAATTGTTGATAACATTTGGTGGTGTTTAACCGTTCTCTGTGGTTCGACCCCTATGCTTGCCTTATACTCGTATTAGGTTTGTTTAGGTTGTATAAATTGTATTTGATCTAGGTGTAGTCGTTTGACGACGCGATTATTCCCTTGTCAAATTGGCGCCGTTGCCGGGGAACGGCTTCCATTACCGTTGTGTTATCTTGTTGAGACTAGTCCATTGTATATATTTTGCCTTTGATTTATTTTTGTTCTCTTTGTTTTGTTTTTGTTGTTGAAAAATGGCTTGTATTTCTATTCCTCAATTTGATAATGAACCGTTTTGGGTGTATTTTAATAGACTTGAGGATTTCTTGGATGGTGTTAAGGGTTTTACCAAGGGTGATTATTGTGAAATCATTAATTTGGGATTAAATGAGCATTTTAGAGGAGTGGTTGATAATATGCTAAATGGTGATCTTGAAACTATGTCTTCGGATGAAGCTTGGGATTTCTATTCATGGTTAGCTAGGGATAATTATGATTGGGAGAGGGCCAATCATGAGACTTATGTTCGGGATTCTCATGCTTTTAATGTTGATGCTAATTGTCATGATTTGTCTAATATGAATTCCCATGATGTGCTTGATGCTCCCCATAGTGACCATGTAATGCATGATTTTAACTCCCCTCCCTCTATAGCTCAATGTAATGAGGTACATTCTAATGATGATGAAGTGCATGTTCTTTCTCATATTGCATCAAATTTTTGCATGAATTCTAAAGGTGTGCCCCATAGTTCCCTAGATGATTCCAATGAGCAAGCTTTTGATTCGTCTATCCACGATGATTTGGACTCATTTGAGATTATGGCCCAAATATTTCTTGCATTTCAAACAAAAGCCCATAACCTTTTGAGTGAGTTCATTGATAATGCTTCATTAGAAAGAGATGAGTTTGAGAGGAATTTGCCCCCGTTCACTCTTGGATTTGAGATGGTAGGACTTGAGAAATGTATGGGAGATGTTGTTCAAGATGATGAAGAGGAGGTTGAGGTTGAATCATTTGGAGTTTTTGAGCTTGAGGGAGATGTAGATCGTGAGGGTTCTTCATTTGAGGATTCCATGATTGATTTCCATGCCCTCATTAGTGATGTGAGACCTTGTGGTGAGGGAGTAGCTATCCCTTTTCCCCTTTCTCATACACCTTTCTCTCAAAGGTTTAACCATATCCCCTACTATCCTATGTTCCTCCCTTCTTTTCTCAAAGAACCGCTTAGGAATCCTCCTCCTATCCATGCTTTCGAAGCCCCCAACTCTTTTATTGTTGATGAGGAAAAGAGTTATAATGCCAATCAAAAAGATTTTTGTGAGGATAGTTTGCCTCCCTATCTTTCTTTTTCTTCTTATTTTGTTGATTTTTCTTTTGATTCTTTTACTTTTTCTTTTCCCCCTTCTCTCAAACATAAAGTCTCCTTGTACTTTATGTTTGCTTGTCATATGAGCATCGCGTATGCTCTATTTCTTGATATGTTTGCCGGTGCATATGACAAGCTTTTGCGTTCTTTGTCGGGATATTTACTAGATTGGTCTCGCTTGGACGTTAAACAAGCCTTTGCGGGAAGTAACCCGTGTTTTATTGCTTTCATTTTCTTTTGTTTTTAGCTTAGATTTTCTCTCATGGACGTGTTTGTGTTCCTTGCTAGGTACACAACTTGATATACTCTTGCGCATTGGTGATGATCAAGAATCAAGGAAATGTGCCTCAACTTACCTATCATGTGGAATTCAAGCCTTATTTGTAGAGATTGTGGCTCATATGAGGTTATTTCGGGTTTTTTGTGTGATTTTGCATTTATCCCATATCCGGTAATATCCTTCTTTTCCCTCTCTCTCTTACTTATTGTGACTTGAAGATCATGTGTTGGTAATGTTGGATTAATTTGTCCTTGTTTTCCCCTCCTTGGTTTCATTGTTTATGATTTGAGAGCTTGGTTTCATTCAAGCTTGGGGGAGGGTATTCTATCATGTTTGGTGGGATGTTGATTCATGTATGCCATTCACGTGAGTATATGCATTTCCATGTTTTTCATGCTTTTGGAAAATCCAAAAATATTTTTGTTTACTTCAAGGCAAGTTTAGCAAATTGTGCTTTGTTTGTACTTATTTTGGACATTATATCTTTTGGATTTGTTTACTCTTGAATGCCTTTCTTCCTAAGTGGTTAATGTGTGCACGGTTTGAGAGTGTCATTGGTTGACTCTAGGATATTACATGCTAAGGTAGCCGGGTTAAGAACTTTTAGGGCGCCATGAAGCCTTAGTTCACGGGTATGTGGTAAGATGGTGTTGCTCTCTATAGCGGATTTGGCACCCTTAGTTGGTATTTGCTTAGTTATAATCCCGTGTGAGGTAACATTGTTCTAGCCTTCATCACTTTGTTGTGTGGCACATTTGGATCCTTAGCTATGCATGTCTTGATCCTTGTTTTGACTTATAGCTCCCAAGATCGTGACCGAAGCACTCTAGGGGAGGAAAAGGGCACTTCTTTCTCATTTTTCTTTATCTTCTTTTTATTTTGTTACAAATTTGATTTTCTATTTTGCATAAACCTACTTGCTAACCAATTTGAGCCTTATGTTTCCCGCTCTTGTTTAAACCACATTACAAACCTAATGGCCTACGTTTACCAACTTTTTAGTTAGTGAAGCATTGGCATGTGAGGTTTGAAGTTTTGAGTTGTTGATCATAAACAAGAAGCACTTTGAGATTTGGTTAGAGTTGAGCTTGTAAAGAAATATGCAAATTTATGAAAGTCAAGTGAAGTTTCAAGAAAAAGCCGTCCAAAGTTTAAAAGGCAAGGACAATGAATAAAGTTGAAAAAAAAGAAAAAAAAAAATTGAACAAAACAAAAACAACAAAAATATTTTAGATGGTTTCATTTTCTTCCTTAGTTTAAGCATTGAGGACAATGCTTTGTTCAAGCTTGGGGGGAATATTGTGTTTGTGTTGAATAAGCTTTGGGGAATGGCATTATTGGTATTTTTGTTTGATATTTAGTGAATTCTTGAGTGTTTTTGAGTGTCGGCCGCACTTTTTGCTTCACTTAGGAAATATCACCAAATTTTAAATTTTTACCTCGCCTTAACCCTTAGCCTTACGTTACAACCAATAAAAGACCCTTAGACTCTAGTGGGTTAGGTCAAAAGAACGGTGGAGGGAGATAGACTTCAAACCTATGGAAAGAGTATGCATAGTTGAGACGTCGGGATTACCTTCTCAAAGTCTTTCATTTCTTTATCTTTTTCCGGTTCCTTCGTGGAATCTTGAGAAGCTAGCTTAAGGGTTGATTTGAAGCTAGTGGAGAGAACGTGGCCCGATTGGTTGGGGCTAGGGTGGATTGAGTCCTAAGTAGTTCTCTATGCTTAGCATGTGTTATGTTTCAATCAACCATTGACATCTTGGAACGTGCATACATTTGTCCATTTAGAAAGGTTTGCATTCATTAGTACTTGTCCTTATCTCTTGTCCATATATGAGCTTGTGTTTTGCTTTTTCTTTTCGTGTTTCTTTTTCTTTACCTTTGGTTTTGTTGCCTTGCCTTGGTTTTTGTCAAGAGTTGTGGGGTAAGCTCTTAGGAAACCCTCACGAGACCTCACTCGTCCTCATAGGCGACTTTGGGGTTTTAAGGGCTTGTTGTAGCTAAAAACAACCGTGATTCCTACGACAGTGAGTTAGTGTACATTCTTTCTCTTTGTTGCTTTCAATAATTCCATCTTGTTCTCTTTTGCCTTAGCTTTGCTCGAGGACGAGCAAAGGTTTAGCTTGGGGGAATTTGATAAGTGATATTTATGTCACTCCTAAGGAGTAGTTTTAGAGTCTTTTCCGTGTTTATTTTCTCTTATTTTCCTTTTATTCTCTTGTTTTCTCTTTAATAAAGTTTCTAGTTTATTTTGGTAATTTTGGAGTGTTTAAGTTTATTTTCTTTATTTTATTTAGTTTTAGTTTATTTTCGTATTTTATTTTATTCTATTTGCTTGCGTAGTTTTAATTATTTTTAGTTTAGTTTTGTGCCTCTTATTTTCCTATTTTATTTTATTTATTCCTATTTTATTTATTTTATTTTATTTGTCTTGGTTTTATTTTTATTTTCGTCGTTTATTTATTTTCATTTTATTTTATTTCCATTTTATTTATTTAATTTTTCTTTATTTATCCTAATTCCTTCCTTCGGTTTTGTGTGTAGGGGTTCGGGATTCATGTCAAGTGAGTTTGGGGTCCAATTTGAGTCAAACGCCAAATGCCCGTTTCACAAGCATGCTGCCCCTTATCCTTCACCACACCTTTCCTTATCCTACACCACACCAAAACACCAAACTTCCCTCAATTCACCATCTCCCCTGCTCCAAACTCCAACTGCCAAAACCACCAGCCATCAACAATAATCACCACCTCACAACACCAGCAACAAACCCCTCAGCCACCATAAAGCCCCAGCAGCGTCGGCACCAACAACACCACGCACCACCAGCTCCACCAATCACAGCCACCACTACCCCCTGTTCTCACGCACACCACAAACCAAAACCCCCTGCTCCAATTCACTCACCTGCCGCCACCTTCAATCAAACCACCAACTACACCAGCAGCAACAACAACGAACACAACCCACAACGTAACCAACACCACAGCCACCGCCAAAACCGCCAACAATCATCACCAAACCACCTCCGATCACACTAATTTCCAGCCACGCATTCCCACAAATTAACCCCTACTTCACCAATCACCCCCGCAACAACCACCAATTACCACCATTCCCTCGCATCACCACCAAGCAAAGCCGCCGCACACAGCAGCAGCCCCAAATCAGAGCAGCCCGCAACCCATAGCTCCAATTCATCTCAATTCGCAATACCCTTCAGAGCGGACGCTCACTCCTCTGAAGCGGCCGCTCCTTTCTTGGTTCAATTTCACCAATTTGAGGCAGAAGATCAGAGCGGACGCTCCGATGAGTATGAGCGGCCGCTCCGAGTTTCGCGTGTGAGATTGTACGGATTAATGAATTTGAGCGGCTGCGATTCCTTCCATTAATCGAACGGTGGCGATTAAGTGATGATTGCTGATGATGATGTTGATGAACGGTGGTGATGATGGCTGAAGATGCGTGATGTGCTTCAAAGGAATTCAGAGCAGCTAAAGAACGAAGAAGAAGAGGGTCTGATGTTTTGTTTTGGGGGATTTGGGGTTTTTATTAATTTCTTTTCTTTTTTTTATTTTTATTTCCTTTTTCCTTTCCTTTTGTTATTTCTTTCTTTTATTTTATTTTCTTTATTTTCTTTTTTTTCTTTATCTCTTTTATTTTATTAAGTTAGTATAAATACCCTTCTTGGGTTATTTTCTCTTAACTTTCAATCAACAATTATTGTCCATTATTCCATTCTCTAATTTAGTTTTAGGAGAGCTTCTCTCTCTAGGTTTTAGATTAGATTAGAGTAGTTTAGAGAGAGAAAGTAAGGGTTTTTCCATTGATGAACTTGGATATTGAAGAAGGAGCTTGATTGAATCTTTGCAAATCTTCATCTTTAATTAATGAGCAATCTCTTACTCTCTTTCTCTATTTTTGTATTTAGTTTTATTTGCTTATTTTGATTTTTCTTCATTGCTTGTTGATCATGTTGATTCTTGATTATTTGTTGATTAATCTTGTTATTATCATGATTAGTGAGTAATTTTCCCCATTGAGGGGATGGTTGTGGTGTAGTTGGATCTTGAGCATGTTCTAGGTTTAGAGTTGATTTATTTGTGATTAAAGTCTTTATATGCTTGATATTCTTTAATCTACTTGCAAAATGCATGTTGTTAGTTGATTAAAGGTGAAGCTTTGCTAACAAGGAACGGAAGTTGACTTAGTTAAGGTTCATTAGTATCGATTGTTATTTAATAGTACCTCCTAGTATATGGTTCTAATGTGGAAACATAGAGGCTATGTTAGGAGAAGCCAATTGACCCCGGAAGGCGGCTAGATTGGATCTTTTATTTCGATATTTGAGCATGTTTAGTTCATAATTAATTCAACTTCTATGCTTTTGTTTATGTTCAAGTGAATGCTATACCTAAACCATTTCCCTTAATGTTTTATCTCTAGTTTTAGTTTGTTTAGACCTTTAGTTTACCTTCCCTTATTCCGGACTAGCTTAATTGTTGATAACATTTGGTGGTGTTTAACCGTTCTCTGTGGTTCGACCCCTATGCTTGCCTTATACTCGTATTAGGTTTGTTTAGGTTGTATAAATTGTATTTGATCTAGGTGTAGTCGTTTGACGACGCGATTATTCCCTTGTCAGCTATGTACTTGGTTTGGGGCAATCACTATTGTGATTGATTGCCTTACAAACATCTCATACTCATTAAAGTATGAGAAGTTTCCAAGGCAACCAATCCTTTTTTGGATTAAACCAACCACACAGCCGTCCAGGGGCAAAGACAGGCAGCCGGAATTGAACCTGCCGCATGCTTTTCATAAGATAGGCAAACTCACAAGAAATATATCGAGCATATATGCAAGTGAAAAAAAAAATTGAGTATATACGCAAATATAAGAAAACCGACTGGGTCGGTGTAATTCATAAAATGAACTGGCTCAAGGCCAGGAGTAAATGTTAGCCGGAATTACATCCGGAATACAGAGAAACAAAAAAAGAAAAGTTACATGAATACTCGGCGCACAGGCCGGAAAAGCAAGGTGGCATACTGCCGCAGAAGAAGAAAGCCGGTCAAGGAACTACGCTGCTGGCTGTTCCGGCTGGGCTGGAGTTGTTGAAGGAACATCATCTGAAATCTCAACCTCTTCAGGCTGGTTTTCCTTGTTCACTTCCTCAATAATCTCATCAAGGTCCGGCTCTTCAGTGTCCGAAACCTCAGCACCATTCTCCAAGGCCCATTCCTTGAAGGGAGCCGGAGCGGGATCCTGAAGCATCTTGGCATCATACGCCTCAGTGGCGTAGTTATACCTCAGCTTGTAGACCTCAAAGTCTACCTCCGGATAGAGAAGCCCCCAGGCATAACGGAGGCGGATCTCATTGTCCCGCTCATTCTCCTTGATGAGCCGGTTCTGCTCAGCCTGGAGCTCCTCAACATGTTTTCCCTTCAAAGCGGCAAGATCCGCAATCAGCCGGGACTTGTCTGCTCTGAGGGCAGCATTCTCTTCGTCGGCTCCCTCTAATGCCTTAAGGTTGGAGCCGGCAGTTTTCAGTTGCTGCTCCAGGACTTGGATCTTGTTGTTGGCCTCATCATTAGCAGCCGTCAACGTCCTTACCAGGTCCTCCTGTTTCAACTCGAGGGCTTTAATCTCAACATCAAAATTTATATATGCATATTCAGCAGAGTTGAGATTAGCTTGAGCCCTTCTTTTGGCATCAGTTACCTCTTCCTGCTTCTTCCGGAAAGGTTGCCGGAGCCCGTCCACCCGGACCATAACCTGAGCAGGGCCATCCGGGAAATTATACACTTAGCAAAACTGAAAGATAGAAAGAAATGAAAAAAGACCAGGCGCAAGTTTCACTTACCTCCGCCAGCTGCCCCAGAATCTGGTCAAAGTCCACCTCGTGGCGGTTGGGTATGGAGTTCTTCTCCGTCTGGGTGAGAGTTCTCACCATCTGTTTCCCAAACCCCGCCAGGTCCGGGGCAGAAGTAGCATCTGCAGCATAAGAAGGACTTGGTGAGAGACTAGCAGCATATTTGGCATTCATCCTTTGCCGGCTACTCACAGAGCCCCCGGAAGGGTCAGTCATAGTCTTGACGCGCATAAAGTCAAGCGGCCAAGGGATTTCAATCTTACCTCTTGAAAAAGCCCTAGCCGGCTCTTCACCTGCGGCTGCAGCACCACCTGCAGCCTTGGATGGCTCGTCATCCTTCGATGCTCCCGGAGCATCCGGCTTTTTCCTTGACCGCTCTGAGTTTTCACTCAGAGTAGCCATGGCCTCGGGGCCTTTTCCCCCGGTTGTTGGAAAGCCTTTGGCATTAACGCCAGAAGTTGTTGAGGTGGCCTTCTTCCCGGTCTTAGCAGCCGGTTTCTGAAGGTTATCATCCCCAGGTCTTTTCAAGACCTTCGTCATGGAACGGGGAAGAACGCCGGATGAGGCCTGCAAAATGCACTGAAAATGTCACTCATCCGGAAACGAAAGAACTTGGAAAATTGCAAGTGAAGATAAATTTTCTTACCCTCCTTTTTTGGCCTCCTTGGCCTCTAGGCTGGCCTTCTTGGCCAGAATGTTCTCTTTGCGGAGCTGAGCCGCAGATTTCTGAGGGGTCTTAGCCGGATCGACCATTCTCCTTGCTTCCTCTGCAAAAGAACATAAAAATGTTAGAACAAGATCAAAATCAAAGCAACAAGTTTAAAAAGCAGACGGAAGACCGCCGGGTGGGTGAGTGAATCTACCCTTTGAGAACATGGGGCTCAACCCACAGGCGGACAAGAATCTATCATCCGCAAAGAAATCCGGGTGGGGGATCCAGTTCTTTGGAACAACTATATGAGACCCATCCCCCAGGGACTCAGTTGTCGTCTTGAAAAACCCCGGCTCTATTATTTGCTCTCGGGCTTTGGTGGTGAGAGCTGGGCGTACGCACTTCTGGCCCACCAAAGCCGGCTCTCTGTTGTAGCGCCGGAGAATCTTATTCATTCTCAGATTTGGGGAGGAGATCAGATACCACTTGTCTTTCCAGCCTCCCCACTTGGACACTTTGTCCAAGGTCATCAGGAACTCCGGGAGCGTGGAGATAGTGTACCACGCTCCATATCCGCCTGGGGCACTTTTGAGGTAGTGCATATGGGCGAAAGCGGTGAAGCTGGGCTCAATGTCCTGGAGCTCGCAGGCGGCGATATAGCTCAGGATATTGACCCAAGAATTAGGCGTAAGTTGCCAAACTCCCAGATCATATCCCTTCAAGATTTTCCGGATGCCTCTGTGAAGAGGAAAGCGGAGTCCAGCCTCTATCACCGCCTCATAGCAGACGAAATAGTTGTCTGCATTTTCAATATCATCCCCCCAGGCAAGAACAGCATCAGCCGGCGGGACTATGATTTCCCAGTTCTCCCCAAAGGGGTGTAGCTGTTTGAAAGCTTCGAAGCTGCTCTGAAGGAGGGCCCTGTCGCCAGGCCTCATCCGGGTTTTGGTAGGATCCGGGTTTGTTTCTTTCTTTGCTGTTTGGCGATAAGCCTCAGCAAGGTTATCTCCCTCTGCCCCGGATCCTTCCTGCTCCTCAGCCGTTTCTTCAGCCGAGCTGTTCTGATCTGGGGAAGAGGCGGTCTCCTCACTGCCTCCCCTGGAGTCACTGCCGCTTGAGGAAGACGAGCTGTCCTCAGCTGAGTAGCTTTGCTCAGCCGCCTCATAATCTTCCTCCCTCACTACATCACTTGCGGGCACTTCCCTAGTGCGCCGCCTCCTGGGCTTGGTAGCCGTTTGTTTAGTTCTGGCCATTGTGTCCTGCACAGACACAGAGAGGGAAGAAGCCGGAGATGAGAAAAGTACTCCAGAAACTCCAGACAAGGCACCCCCGGTTCTAGACTCAGCCGTTCCCGGTGACCAGCTGAGCGTCCTAGGCAGTGCCGTGTGTGCAAATGGAGAGTTCATTTTATTTGAAAAAAGAAAAAATCAATGTATACAGCCGGAATTCGATGTATACAGGATCAAGACAAAAAAAGAAAACTTAAAGAAGGGAACGGATGGTTACCTTGCTTTGAGTTCTGAGAGATCTGAAAACGGTGGAGCAACCGGTGACCGGGTGACTTCAAAGGGGCACTCGGAAATCTTGAACTTGCTTGAAAGTAGCCGGAATCAGAGCGTCTCTCTCTGGAAAACTCTTTTTCTCTCTCTAGAAAAGTCAAAATGTGAAAATGAGGAGAGAGGAGGGGGGGGGGGGGTAAATCCCTATTTATAGGGGGTAAAATGATGAGAAATCCAGTCATCACTGTCAAAATAGCCATTTTTTACTGTTCACCCCTCATGGGGTGACGCGTGTCACAGGCCCCACGTGGCCTGCCACGTGGCACCTGTGAGGGGCAAATGTTTGGGGTATTTTTACCCTTGACAAGTGGACCAATGAGGAGGTGCCACGTGTCAGAGGCTGGCAGGTCATCCTTGACCAATCTCCAGCTGACACGTGGCCTCTCCAGATATTTCCTCAGAATTGCGGCCTTCAAGGGCCCAATTCCCCATAAATCCGCCCTTTGGCGGCGCAGCCCATCATTCCTAGGTTAAAATAACCTAGGAAGGGCACTCTTCCCAAGGACCCTATAAATAGGGAGATATTCCCCCAAAATAGGGGACACACAGATACATTTATTATCATTTATTACATCCTACTTTCTCTCTCATCAGAGAACACCTGAGCTTGGAATCCAAGCAGATCCCCACCTAAATTTCCGCACTTTTTATTCTCCTTCAAGTTACTAACTTGATCGTTGGAGGCGGAGCACCACCCATCCGGTGTCTCCGTTGTTTTTGCAGGTACAGAGTCAGCAGGACCAATCTTTGAGTTGTAACTCTCCCAAGGGACAAAAACACCCAAAACAAAGTCACCCCGCACTGTCAAGGAAGTTCAGAGACTCACCGGTTGCCTGGCCGCCCTGGGGAGGTTCCTCAGCCGGTCAGGTGACAAATGCCTTTACTTCTTCCAAGCAATCAGGAAGAAGACTAGATTTGAATGGGGGGATGATGCTGAGGCGGCATTTCAAAAACTGAAAGAACACTTGCACTCTTTGCCAAGGCTTGTTAGTCCTTTGCCAAGAGAAAAGTTGTACATGTACCTAGCCGTCTCAGACCATGCCCTCAGTGCCGTTCTCCTTGCTGAACGAGACGGTACGCAGCTCCCGGTATATTTCATTAGCCATGTGTTAAAGAATGCTGAGCTCCGGTACCCTATGGTGGAAAAATTTGGCCTTGCTCTATATATGGCCTTCAAAAAGTTGAAGCCATACTTTCTGGCACATCCGGTGGTAATCTACACCGACCAGCCCCTCAAGCGGCCAATGTCCACTTTGGAGTCATCCGGCAGAATGCTGAAATGGGCTATTGAAATGCAAAGTCTTGAAATCTCCTACGAACCAAGGAAAGCGGTGAAAGGTCAGGCGTTTGCCGACTTCATTGTTCAAATGACTCGTCCGGCTATCCCGGATAATGTTAATCAGGTTTGGAAGGTGTATGTAGACGGGAGCTCTACAAAGAACGGCTGTGGTGCAGGCATAGTTTGTGAATCTCCAGAAGGAGATAGATATGAGTATGCACTACGGTTTAAGTTTCAAGCCTCAAATAATGAGGCGGAGTATGAGGCCCTGCTAGCCGGAATCCGCATGTGTAAGGCAGCAGGGGCAACAAAGATTGACGCCTACTCTGATTCTCAGTTGGTTGTTAGCCAGTATGAGGGCACTTATGAAGCGACCCATCCGGCAATGATCAAATATCTTCAGGCTGTCAAGGATGAGGCCGGGACACTTGAGGAATTCAGATTGAATCAAGTGCCCCGGTCAAATAACCACCCGGCGGATGCTCTGTCAAAATTGGCATCATCCGCCTGCCATGATACGCCTCGGTCAGTCTTTTGGGAAGTTCTTGAAAAACGAAGTATTTATGAAGAGCCCATTGGAATTCTGGATCGAAGTTCTACTTGGATGGATAGCATCCGGGCGTATCTGGCAGACGGCACGCTCCCTGATTCACCCCAGGAAGCAGCCGTCATGAAGAAGAGAGCAGCAAATTTCGAGTTGAGAAACGGAGAACTCTTCAAGGCTAGTTTTCTCAAGCCCTTGTTGAAGTGTGTCACCCCAGAAAAGGGGAAGGAGATACTCGAAGAGCTGCATGCGGGATTTTGCGCCTCCCATATAGGCAGCATGTCCCTAGCCGTGAGAGCCAGGCGGCACTATTTTTGGCCTACTCTTGAGGCAGATGCCAAGGAACTTGTGAAGAAATGTGATAAATGCCAGAGGTTTGGCAAGCTTATACATCGCCCGGCTACTGATCTGACGGCAATCCACAGCCCAGTCCCGTTTGCTAAATGGGGCATGGACATACTGGGTCCATATACGCCTGCTCCAGGCGGAAAGCGCTATATTTTGGTGGCTGTGGACTATTTCACCAAATGGGTGGAGGCGGAGGCAGTTAAGAATATCAAGACGAAGGACGTTATCTCTTTCATTTGGAAGAACATTATCACCCGGTTTGGGGTACCTATGTCTATGGTATTTGATAACGGTCCTCAGTTTGAAACGCCTCAGCTCAAGACTTGGTTAGGAGATCAGGGCATCTCAAGCTATTTTGCCTCAGTCGGCCGTCCCCAAGCAAACGGTCAGGTTGAGGCATTCAACAAACTCATCTCAGACGGAATCAAGAAGAAAATTGAAAGAGCCGATGGCCTATGGGCTGAAGAGTTGATTCATGTATTATGGGCCATCCGGACAACTGCTAAGGGGTCAACCGGAGAAACCCCATTTCTCATGGTATACGGGGCTGAAGCCGTTCTACCCATTGAACACTATGAGCCCACGCTCAGAGTGATGCTCTATGATGAAGAGGCAAATTGGGAGGCCATGCGGCTGGCATTGGACTCCCTCCCGGAACGCAGGGGCAATGCTGCCCTGCGACATGAGATATACCGTCTGAGAATGACGCGAGCCTACAACAAAAGAGTGCACAAACGTCCTTTGAAAGTGGACGATTTTGTGTTGCGAAAATGGAGGCAACCGGTAGGGCCAAAGAGCTTGGAAAGCTGACTCCTAATTGGGAAGGCCCCTACCGGATCTATGAAGAAGTTAGGGATGGCACATACCGCCTGGAAACCCCAGACGGTAGACGCCTGCCTAGAACTTGGAATGTAGACAACTTAAAAAAGTACTACTTCTGAGAATTGTAAATTTTTTGTAACAAGTATTAATGAGAAATACTCTTGTTTCATGTATTGTCTTTTTATTTCCGTCTGGGTTTACCCATACTACTCGAGGCCAATGGCCAGATAAAAACTAAGTTTGAAACTTAGTATATGGAATTAAAAGTCCATATTGACAAGAGGCTAATAGCCGGATCCTAAAGCTAAGCACAAAACCGTTTAGCAGCTTTCAGCCGGTCTAACAGTTGGACCTGAGGCCGAAGGCCGGATGGTTGTCCATTTTCTCAGAATTCGTCTATGCCAATATGGTTATAGACGTCCAGCGACACCCCTCCGGGTGCAATCGTCGCAGAGAACAGCCACCTTGCTTGTTCTACGTACCAATGCAGGCGGCAAAGATTGAGTGGCTAAAATAGCCAACTCATAGCCGTCTGACCGTGTTATTTCCGCTAAGCAATATTTGGTTATAATTGCTCCGGCTGCTTATCTGTATCAGCCGGAGAACCATTATAAGTTTTTACTTAGTTAAATTTTCTCCAAATTGCGCACTCTTAGGGCAAACCCCTTTTTTGCGTAATGGCTATGAAGAAAACCCAGGCGGTTTGATACCGACTGGGGCAGAGGTTGTATGTCTGTCATTTGTCCGGCTGTGTACTTGGTTTGGGGCAATCACTATTGTGATTGATTGCCTTACAAACATCTCATACTCTTTAAAGTATGAGAAGTTTCCAAGGCAACCAATCCTTTTTTGGATTAAACCAATCACACAGCCGTCCAGGGGCAAAGACAGGCAGCCAGAATTATACTTGCCGCATTCTTTTCATAAGATAGGCAAACTCACAAGAAATATATTGAGTATATATGCAAGTGAAAAAATTGAAACTTTACGCAAATATAAGAAAACCGACTAGGTCGGTGTAATTCATAAAATGAACTGGCTCAAGGCCAGGAATAATTGTTACATGAATACTCGGCGCACAGGCCGGAAAAGCAAGTTGGCATACTGCCGCAGAAGAAGAAGCCGGTCAAGAAGCTACGCTGTTGGCTGTTCCGGCTGGGTTGGAGTTGTTGAAGGAACATCATCTGAAATCTCAACCTCTTCAGGCTGGTTTTCCTTGTTCACTTCCTCAATAATCTCATCAAGGTCCGGCTCCTCAGTGTCCGAAACCTCAGCACCATTCTCCAAGGCCCATTCCTTGAAGGGAGCCGGAGCGGGATCCTGAAGCATCTTGGCATCGTACGCCTCAGTGGCGTAGTTATACCTCAGCTTGTAGACCTCAAAGTCTACCTCCGGATAGAGAAGCCCCCAAGCATAACGGAGGCGGATCTCATTGTCCCGCTCATTCTCCTTGATGAGCCGGTTCTGCTCAGCCTTGAGCTCCTCAGCATGCTTTCCCTTCAGAGCGGCAAGATCCGCAATCAGCCGGGACTTGTCTGCTCTGAGGGCAGTGTTCTCTTCGTCGGCTCCCTCTAATGCCTTAAGGTTGGAGCCGGCAGCTTTCAGTTGCTGCTCCAGGTCTTGGATCTTGTTGTTGGCCTCATCATTAGCAGCCGTCAACGTCCTTACCAGCTCCTCCTGTTTCAACTCGAGGGCTTTAATCTCAACATCAAAATTTATATATGCATATTCAGCAGAGTTGAGATTAGCTTGAGCCCTTCTTTTGGCATCAGTTACCTCTTCCTGCTTCTTTCGGAAAGGTTGCCGGAGCCCATCCACCCGGACCATAACCTGAGCAGGGTCATCCGGGAAATTATACACTTAGCAAAACTGAAAGACAGAAAGAAATGAAAAAAGACCAGGCGCAAGTTTCACTTACCTCCGCCAGCTGCCCCAGAATCTGGTCGAAGTCCACCTCGTGGCGGTTGGGTATGGAGTTCTTCTCCGTCTGGGTGAGAGTCCTCACCATCCGTTTCCCAAACCCCGCCAGGTCTGGGGCAGAAGTAGCATCTGCAGCATAAGAAGGACTTGGTGAGAGACTAGCAGCATATTTGGCACTCATCCTTTGCCGGCTACTCACAGAACCCCCGGAAGGGTCAATCATAGTCTTGACGCGCATAAAGTCAAGCGGACAAGGGATTTCAATCTTACCTCTCGAAGAAGCCCTCGCCGGCTCCTCTCCTACGGCTGCAGCACCACCTGCAGCCTTGGATGGCTCGCCATCCTTCGATGCCCCCTGAGCATCCGGCTTTTTCTTTGACCGCTCTGAGTTTTCACTCAGAGTGGCCATGGCTTCGGGGCCTTTTCCCCCGGTTGTTGGAAATCCTTTGGCATTAACGCCAGAGGATGTTGAGGTAGCCTTCCTCCCGGACTTAGCAGCCGGTTTCTGAAGGCTTTCATCCCCAGGTCTTTTCAAGACCTTTGTCATGGAGCGGGGAAGAATGCCGGTTGAGGTCTGCAAAATGCAATGAAAATGTCACTCATCCGGAATCGAAAGAACTTGAAAAATTACATGTAAAGATGAATTTTCTTACCCCTCCTTTTTTGGCCTCCTTGGCCTCTATGCTGGCCTTCTTGGCCAGAATGTTCTCTTTGCGGAGATGAGCCGTAGATTTCTGAGGGGTCTTAGCCGGATCGACCATCCTCCTTGCTTCCTCTGCAAAAGAGCGTAAAAATGTCAGAACAAGATCAAGGTCAAAATCAAAACAATAAGTTTAAAAAGCAGACGGAAGACCGCCGGGTGGGTGAGTGTATCTACCCTTTGAGAACATGGGGCTCAACCCGCAGGCGGACAAGAATCTCTCATCCGCAAAGAAATCCGGGTGGGGGATCCAGTTCTTTGGAACAACTATGTGAGTCCCATCCCCCAAGGACTCAGTTGTTGTCTTGAAGAACTCCGGCTCTATTATTTGCTCCCGGGCTTTGGTGGTGAGAGCTGGGCGTACGCACTTCTGGCCCACCAAAGCCGGCTCTTTGTTGTAGCGCCGGAGAATCTTATTCATTCTCAGATTAGGGGAGGAGACCAGATACCACTTGTCTTTCCAACCACCCCACTTGGACACTTTGTCCAAGGTCATCAGGTACTCCGGGAGCGTGGAGATAGTGTACCACGCTCCATATCCGCCTGGGGCACTTTTGAGATAGTGCATATGGGCGAAGGCTGTGAAGCTGGGCTCAATGTCCTGGAGCTCGCAGGCGGCGATATAGCTCAGGATATCGACCCAAGAATTAGGCGTAAGTTGCCAAACTCCCAGGTCATATCCCTTCAAGATCTTCCGGATGCCTCTGTGAAGAGGAAAGCGGAGGCCGGCTTCTATCACCGCCTCATAGCAGACGAAATAGTTGTCTGCATTATCAATATCATCCCCCCAGGCAAGAACAGCGTCAGCCGGCGGGACCATGATTTCCCAGTTCTTCCCAAAGGGATGTAGTTGTTTGAAAGCCTCAAAGCTACTTTCAAGAAGGGCGATGTCCCCAGGCTTCATCCGGGTCTTAGTAGGATCCGGGTTTGTTTCTTTCTTTGCTGTTTGGCGATAAGCCTCAGCAAGGTTATCTCCCTCTGCCCCGGATCCTTCCTGCTCCTCAGCCGTTTCTTCAGCCGAGCTGTTCCGATCTGGGGAGGAGGCGGTCTCCTCACCGCCTCCCCTGGAGTCACTGCTGCTTGAAGAAGACGTGCTGTCCTCAGCTGAGTAGCTTTGCTCAGCCGCCTCATAGTCCTCCTCCCTCACTACATCACTTGCGGGCACTTCCCTAGTGCGCCGCCTTCTGGGCTTGGTAGCCGTTTGTTTAGTTCTGGCCATTGTGTCCTGCACAGACACAGAGAGGGAAGAAGCCAGAGATGAGCAAAGTACTCCAGAAACTCCAGACAAGGCACCCCCGGTTCTAGACTCAGCCGTCCCTGGTGACCAGCTGAGCGTCCTAGGCTGTGCTGTGTGTGCAAATGGAGAGTTCATTTTATTTAAAAAAAGAAAAAATCAATGTATACAGCCGGAATTCGATGTATACAGGCTCAAGAAAAAGGAAAAGAAGAAAACTTAAAGAAGGGAACGGATGGTTACCTTGCTTTGAGATCTGAAAAATCTGAAAACAGCTAAAGCAACCGGTGACCGGGTGACTTCAAAGGAGCACGCGGAATTCTTGAACTTGGTTGAATGCAGCCGGGATCAGAGCGTCTCTCTCTAAAAACTCTCTTTCTCTCTCTAGAAAAGTCAAAATGTAAAAGTGAAGAGGAGAGAGGGGGGGTAAATCCCTATTTATAGGGGGTAAAATGATGTGAAACCCAGTCATCACTGTCAAAATAGCCGTTTTTACTGTTCACCCCTCATGGGGTGACGCGTGTCACAGGCCCCACGTGGCCTGCCACGTGGCACCTGTGAGGGGCAAATGTTTGGGGTATTTTTACCCTAAACATGTGGACCAATGAGGAGGTGCCACGTGTCAGAGGCTGGCAGGTCACCCTTGACCAATCTCCAGCTGACACGTGGCCTCTCCAGATATTTCCTTAGAATTGCGGCCTTCAAGGGCCCAATTCCCCAAAAATCCGCCTTTTGGCGGCGCAGCCCATCAGTCCTAGGTTAAAATAACCTAGGAAGGGCACCTTTCCCAAGGACCCTATAAAGAGGGACATATTCCCCCAAAATGGGGACACACACGGACACATTTATTATCATTTATTGCATCCTACTTTCTCTCTCATCAGAGAACACCTGAGCTTGGAATCCAAGCAGATCCCCACCTAAATTTCCGCACTTTTTATTCTCCTTCAAGTTACTAACTTGAGCGTTGGAGGCGGAGCACCACCCAACCGGTGCCTTCGTTGTTTTTGCAGGTACAGAGTCGGCAGGACCAGTCTTCGAGTTGTAACTCTCCCAAGGGACAAAAACACCCAAAACACACTCAATCAAAACTTTTTGAATCAAATGAAAGTCAATTGCATTCCACAATGCTAATTAAGTCAAATGAAAGTCAAACACATTCAACAAAGCTAATTGAGTCAAACGAAAGTCAAACACATTCAAAGAAAGCTTTTTGAATCAAATGAAAGTCAAATGCATTCAACAAAGCTAATTGAGTCAAATGAAAGTCAAACACTTTCAACAAAGCTAATTGAGTCAAATGAAAGTCAAACACATTCAAACAAAGCTTTTTGATTCAAATGAAAGTCAAATGCATTCAACAAAGCTAATTGAGTCAAATGAAAGTCAAACACTTTCAACAAAGCTTTTAAAATCAAATGAAAGTCAAATGCATTCAAACAAAGCTTTTAGAATCAAACGAAAATCAAATGAATTCAACAAAGCTAATTGAGTCAAATGAAAGTCAAACACTTTCATCAAAGCTTTTAGAATAAAATGAAAGTCAAATACATTCAAACAAAGCTTTTGGAATCAAATAAAAGTCAAATGCATTCAACAAAGCCAATTGAGTCAAATGAAAGTCAAACACATTCAAATAAAGCTTCTTGATTAAAATGAAAGTCAAATGCATTCAACAAAGCTAATTGTGCCAAATGAAAGTCAAACACTTTCAACAAAGCTTTTAGAATCAAATCAAAGTCAAACACATTCAAACAATGCTTTTTGAATCAAATGAAAGTCAAATGCATTCAACAAAGCTAATTGAGTCGAATGAAAGTCAAACACTTTCAACAAAGCGTTTTGAATCAAATGAAAGTCAAATACATTCAATCAAAGCTTTTTGAATCAAATGAAAGTCAATTGCATTCCACAATGCTAATTGAGTCAAATGAAAGTCAAACACATTCAACAAAGCTAATTGAGTCAAAAGAAAGTCAAACACATTCAAACAAATCTTTTTGAATCAAATGAAAGTAAAATGCATTCAACAAAGCTAATTGAGTCAAATGAAAGTCAAACACTTTCAACAAAGCTAATTGCGTCAAATGAAAGTCAAACACATTCAAAAAAGGGTTTTTGATTCAAATGAAAGTCAAATGCATTCAACAAAGCTAATTGAGTCAAATGAAAGTTAAACACTTTCAACAAAGCTTTTAGAATCAAATGAAAGTCAAATACATTCAAACAAAGCTTTTTGAATCAAATGAAAATCAAATGAATTCAACAAAGCTAATTGAGTCAAATGAAAGTCTAACACATTCAAAAAAGCTTCTTGATTCAAATGAAAGTCAAATGTATTCAACAAAGCTAATTGAGTCAAATGAAAGTCAAACACTTTCAACAAAGCGTTTTGAATCAAATGAAAGTAAAATACACTCAATCAAAACTTTTTGAATCAAATGAAAGTCAATTGCATACCACAAAGCTAATTAAGTCAAATGAAAGTCAAACACATTCAACAAAGCTAATTGAGTCAAACGAAAGTCAAACACATTCAAAGAAAGCTTTTTGAATCAAATGAAAGTCAAATGCATTCAACAAAGCTAATTGAGTCAAATGAAAGTCAAACACTTTCAACAAAGCTAATTGAGTCAAATGAAAGTCAAACACATTCAAACAAAGCTTTTTGATTCAAATGAAAGTCAAATGCATTCAACAAAGCTAATTGAGTCAAATGAAAGTCAAACACTTTCAACAAAGCTTTTAAAATCAAATGAAAGTCAAATACATTCAAACAAAGCTTTTAGAATCAAACGAAAATCAAATGAATTCAACAAAGCTAATTGAGTCAAATGAAAGTCAAACACTTTCATCAAAGCTTTTAGAATAAAATGAAAGTCAAATACATTCAAACAAAGCTTTTTGAATCAAATGAAAGTCAATTGCATTCCACAATGCTAATTGAGTCAAATGAAAGTCAAACACATTCAACGAAGCTAATTGTGTCAAAAAAAAGTCAAACACATTCAAATAAAGCTTTTTGAATCAAATGAAAGTCATATGCATTCAACAAAGCCAATTGAGTCAAATGAAAGTCAAACACATTCAAATAAAGCTTCTTGATTAAAATGAAAGTTAAATGCATTCAACAAAGCTAATTGAGTCAAATGAAAGTCAAACACATTCAAATAAAGCTTCTTGATTAAAATGAAAGTTAAATGCATTCAACAAAGCTAATTGAGTCAAATGAAAGTCAAACACTTTCAACAAAGCTTTTAGAATCAAATTAAAGTCAAACACATTCAAATAAAGCTTTTTGAATCAAATGAAAATCAAATGAATTCAACAAAGCTAATTGAGTCAAATGAAAGTCAAACACATTCAAACAAAGCTTTTATAATCAAATGAAAGTCAAATGCATTCAACAAAGCTAATTGAGTCAAATGAAAGTCAAACACTTTCAACAAAGCTTTTAGAATCAAATGAAAGTCAAATACATTCAAACAAAGCTTTTTGAATCTAAGGAAAATCAAATGAATTCAACAAAGCTAATTGAGTCAAATGAAAGTCTAACACATTCAAAAAAGCTTCTTGATTCAAATGAAAGTCAAATGTATTCAACAAAGCTAATTGAGTCAAATGAAAGTCAAACACTTTCAACAAAGCGTTTTGAATCAAATGAAAGTCAAACACATTCAAACAAAGCTTTTTGAATCAAATGAAAGTCAAATGCATTCAACAAAGCTAATTGAGTCAAATGAAAGTCAAACACTTTCAACAAAGTGTTTTGAATCAAATGAAAGTCAAATACATTCAATCAAAGCTTTTTGAATCAAATGAAAGTCAATTGCATTCCACAATGCTAATTGAGTCAAATGAAAGTCAAACACTTTCAACAAAGCTTTTAGAATCAAATGAAAGTCAAATACATTCAAACAAAACTTTTTGAATCAAATGAAAGTCAAATGCATTCAACAAAGCCAATTGAGTCAAATGAAAGTCAAACACATTCAACGAAGCTAATTGTGTCAAATAAAAGTCAAACACATTCAAACAAAGCTTTTTGAATCAAATGAAAGTCATATGCATTCAACAAAGCCAATTGAGTCAAATGAAAGTCAAACACATTCAAATAAAGCTTCTTGATTAAAATGAAAGTTAAATGCATTCAACAAAGCTAATTGTGTCAAATGAAAGTCAAACACTTTCAACAAAGCTTTTAGAATCAAATGAAAGTTAAACACATTCAAACAAAGCTTTTTGAATCAAATGAAAGTCAAATGCATTCAACAAAGCTAATTGAGTCAAATAAAAGTCAAACACTTTCAACTAAGCGTTTTGAATCAAATGAAAGTCAAATACATTCAATCAAAGCTTTTTGAATCAAATGAAAGTCAATTGCATTCCACAATGCTAATCGAGTCAAATGAAAGTCAAACACTTTCAACAAAGCTTTTAGAATCAAATGAAAGTCAAATACATTCAAACAAAGCTTTTTGAACCAAACGAAAATCAAATGAATTCAACAAAGCTAATTGAGTCAAATGAAAGTCAAACACTTTCATCAAAGCTTTTAGAATAAAATGAAAGTCAAATACATTCAATCAAAGCTTTTTGAATCAAATTGAAGTCAATTGCATTCCACAATGGTAATTGGGTCAAATGAAAGTCAAACACATTCAACAAAGCTAATTGAGTCAAATGAAAGTCAAACACATTCAAACAAAGCTTTTTGAATCAAATCAAAGTCAAATGCATTCAACAAAGCCAATTGAGTCAAATGAAAGTCAAACACATTCAAATAAAGCTTCTTGATTAAAATGAAAGTCATATGCATTCAACAAAGCTAATTGTGCCAAATGAAAGTCAAACACTTTCAACAAAGCTTTTAGAATCAAATGAAAGTCAAACACATTCAAACAAAACTTTTTGAATCAAATGAAAGTCAAATGCATTCAACAAAGCTAATTGAGTCAAATGAAAGTCAAACACTTTCAACAAAGTGTTTCGAATCAAATGAAAGTCAAATACATTCAATGAAAGCTTTTTGAATCAAATGAAAGTCAATTGCATTCCACAATGCTAATTGAGTCAAATGAAAGTCAAACACATTCAAATAAAGCTTTTTGAATCAAATGAAAGTCAAATGAATTCAACAAAGCTAATTGAGTCAAATGAAAGTCAAACACATTCAAATAAAGCTTTTTGAATCAAATGAAAGTCAAATGCATTCAACAAAGTTAATTGAATCAAATCAAAGTCAAACACTTTCAACAAAGCTAATTGAGTCAAATGAAAGTCAAACACATTCAAACAAAGCTTTTTGATTCAAATGAAAGTCAAATGCATTCAACAAAGCTAATTGAGTCAAATGAAAGTCAAACACTTTCAACAAAGCTTTTAAAATCAAATGAAAGTCTAATACATTCAAACAAAGCTTTTAGAATCAAACGCAAATCAAATGAATTCAACAAAGCTAATTGAGTCAAATGAAAGTCAAACACTTTCATCAAAGCTTTTAGAATAAAATGAAAGTCAAATACATTCAAACAAAGCTTTTTGAATCAAATGAAAGTCAATTGCATTCCACAATGCTAATTGAGTCAAATGAAGTCAAACACATTCAACGAAGCTAATTGTATCAAATAAAAGTCAAACACATTCAAACAAAGCTTTTTGAATCAAATGAAAGTCATATGCATTCAACAAAGCCAATTGAGTCAAATGAAAGTCAAACACATTCAAATAAAGCTTCTTGATTAAAATGAAAGTTAAATGCATTCAACAAAGCTAATTGAGTCAAATGAAAGTCAAACACTTTCTACAAAGCTTTTAGAATCAAATTAAAGTCAAACACATTCAAATAAAGCTTTTTAAATCAAATGAAAATCAAATGAATTCAACAAAGCTAATTGAGTCAAATGAAAGTCAAACACATTCAAACAAAGCTTTTATAATCAAATGAAAGTCAAATGCATTCAACAAAGCTAATTGAGTCAAATGAAAGTCAAACACTTTCAACAAAGCTTTTAGAATCAAATGAAAGTCAAATACATTCAAACAAAGCTTTTTGAATCTAAGGAAAATCAAATGAATTCAACAAAGCTAATTGAGTCAAATGAAAGTCTAACACATTCAAAAAAGCTTCTTGATTCAAATGAAAGTCAAATGTGTTTGGGGTATTTTTACCCTTGACAAGTGGACCAATGAGGAGGTGCCACGTGTCAGAGGCTGGCAGGTCACCCTTGACCAATCTCTAGCTGACACGTGGCCTCTCCAGATATTTCCTTAGAATTGCGGCCTTCAAGGGCCCAATTCCCCATAAATCCGCCCTTTGGCGGCGCAGCCCATCAGTCCTAGGTTAAAATAACCTAGGAAGGGCACCCTTCCCAAGGACCCTATAAATAGGGAGATATTCCCCTAAAATGGGGGACACACAGATACATTTATTATCATTTATTACATCCTACTTCCTCTCTCATCAGAGAACACCTGAGCTTGGAATCCAAGCAGATCCCCACCTAAATTTCCGCACTTTTTATTCTCTTCCAAGTTACTAACTTGATCGTTGGAGGCGGAGCACCACCCATCCAGTGTCTCTGTTGTTTTTGCAGGTACAGAGTCAGCAGGACCAGTCTTTGAGCTGTAACTCTCCCAAGGGACAAAAACACCCAAAACATTTGGCGCCGTCTGTGGGGAGAGTACCTTAAGATGGTTCAAAATTCTGTACCGATTCATAATTCCACTTCTCTGCGTCCGGGAACTCAGTCGGGTATTCCGGAAGACATGCAACCGGTTATTCAGCCGGTGGGATTTGAAATCCCCCAGCCTCCACCTCAACCTCAGCCAGAGGTATTCACTGAGGAGGAGGATGAAGAAGAAGACAATGATGTTGAGACTTACATCTCTAGGGATGGTTCTCTCATCTCTAAATCCATCCGTTCCAAAGACCATCTGGAACGAAATTTAGATCAGGCAGGCCCTAGCAGCCGGCCCACTGGGAGGTCAGACGGGGAAACCCGGAAGACCAGAGAAGAAGCTCCAGTCACCCGGAGCGAGCTCATGGAATTCATGAACTCTTTCAAGGGTGAGATCAAAAAGATGATCAACAACAAGGCAGGCTCTTCCAAGAGTCAGCCGGCTAAAAAGACTCCCAATTCAGGGAAAAAGAAGAAGCCGGTCAAGGACAGGCAGCCAACTCCTCATCCAAAGAAGAAGGCAGCCGCAACACTTGACTGGTCTAAGATTCTGATGCCCCGGCGACCCCAGCCGGAGGCACAAAATGCGTCTACCTTCGATGCAAGACAAGTCATCGATCGGAGGAGGCGGCAGCAGTCTGAGTCAGCTTCTACCTCGAGCTTTCCAGACAGCTTCAACCAAGCATCTGCAAGGAACTCTATGTCCTTGCATGAGAGTCGGACAGGCGGTAAAACCGTCAACACCGAACCTCAGCTAATGATAGGGTCTATGCCATACGCACCCCAGGCGCAGTATGGGCAATATGGCCTCCAATTCATGCAGCCACCTCCATTCGGAGGTCAGGCGGCATATGCTAATGCCCAGCCTTTGGACTGGCAGCTCCGGCTGATGAGGCTAGGCGAACAGCCGTCTGCCTTTGCAGCCAATATAACCGAGGCGGCTCAGCCGGCCAAGGTTAAAAACATTTTGGTTGGTACTTATGATGGCACCACCAACCCTGAAGATCACCTGATGGCATACACCAACCTAATGTGTTTACAAGGTTGGGATGACGCCACCTGGTGCCGCTGTTTTCCGGCTACATTGAAGGGCATTGCCCAGCAATGGTTTGGCAACTTGCCAGCCGGATCTGTTGATTGCTTCAAGAAGCTAGCCTTCTTGTTTGCCACCAACTTCTCAATGAACATCCCTGCTAAAAAGACAAGTTTAGACTTGAGCACTATTGAGCAGGGAGAGAGAGAAGGGCTACGCTCATATGTCAGGCGGTTCAACCTGGTCAGAATTCAGATCCAGGGACTGTCTGACGAGGTAGCATTTACAGACTTCTTCAAGGGTCTGAGAGACGGGTCGACTTTTAAGTTTGACCTTGTCAGAAAAGGGGCTTTTACTCTACAGGCGGCCCTGAGGGAGGCGGAAAGCTATATACAAGCAACCGACCTCTGTACGCCTGGTAACCAGTCGGACTCCAAAAAGTCTGACAAACAAAAAGAAAGTCGGTCTGCTCAACCGGCGAAGATAAAAGAAGAGAGCAAGAAAAGAAAGGAAGTCTGGGCGGTCAGCGATTCTGAGCAGCCGTCCCAGAAAAAGAAAAAAGAGTTTAAACCGTACGTTCCCCGGTACGAGTTTAACAAGGATTGTAACTCCATCCTCATGGAGGTAAAGGACCGGCTGTCCATTGAGAAGCCGAATCCAATGAAGAGTTCTGTTCAGTCCCGGAACAAGAACAAATATTGTCAATTCCATGAGGAGGTTGGCCATGACACCAACGACTGCTTCAGTTTACAGCGGACGTTGGACCGTCTGGCTGACAAAGGACAGCTGAAGTCCTATATTTCTAAGTCCCCAGCTGGGGCAAAGAAGAACAAGGGTCAGTCCTCCAAGGCTGTCTCCCAGCCTGCAAGTAGTTCGGAAACCGACAGGGATCCGGTCTACACCATAGCAGGCGGATTTTCGTGTGGTGGCCCTACCATCCGGGGCACCAAAAGCCATCTTAGAAAGATGGATAAAGATGATGAGGGGCAGGCGTCTGCCGGCTCCACTTTTCCGGATGTCCTTATTACTGAGAAGGACAGGGGCAGCGTCCGCCGTCCGCATGACGATCCGGTTGTCATTGAATGCAAGGTCGCCAACCAGTTAGTTGGGCGCATCCTTATAGACACCGGTAGCTCGTCAGACATCATCAGTCTCCGGTGCTTGCAGAAGCTGAAATACAACTCCAGCAGCATGCATCCGGTTACCCACCCCTTGGTTGGTTTTGGGGGTGGGATGGTCTATCCAGCCGGTAGAATTGACTTACCAATCCGGCTGGGTGAGAAGGGCCAAGGACGACACATGGTCGTTAGGTTCTTGGTCGTTGAGGAACTGACCGCCTACAACATCATTTTTGGCCGGCCAACCCTCAACGAAGCCAAGGCTGTAATCATCCCTTCTCTCATGCTCATTAAGTATGAGAGGGATGATGGTTCTGTTGGTTCCCTGAACGGGGATCAGAAGACGGCAAGAGAATGTTACCTCTCAGCCGTCAAAGACACTGTGGCCGCAGACGGCCAAGGGAAGGAACCAATAGACCTTGACAATGTCAAGGATGCTCCCTCACCCCCACCAGCAGCCGGAAAAAAGAGAAAAGCTGCAGAGCTGGTGGTGGTGAAGAAAGAAAAGAAATAGCAATCACTGACCGGTGAACGGTCAGAGGAGCTCCGTCCCCAACCGGCTGGTGAAACAATTGACCTTGCTCTGGATGACAGTCGTCCGGAGCGAACTGTTAAGGTTGGGACGGTTGCTAATGCTGTTTTAGGTGCAGACTTGCACCTTTTGCTGAAAGAATTCAAAGACGTGTTTGCCTTTGAAGTGGAAGAAATGCCGGGCATCAGTCCGGATCTTGCTGTCCACAAACTCGTCGTGGATCCACAGATGAAGCCCATCCGGCAAAAGAAGAGAAACCACGGTGAAGAAAGAAGTCAGGCGGCAGCTGCCGAAGTAAAAAAGCTGTTGGATGCCAGGTTCATTCGTCCTTGTAATTTCCCCGACTGGGTTGCAAACATTGTGCTTGTAAAGAAGTCGAATGGTACCTGGCGGATGTGTGTAGATTACACAGATCTCAACAAGGCATGTCCAAAGGATAGTTATCCACTTCCAAAAATTGACAGTTTGGTCGATTCAACAGCCGGACATGCCTTGATGAGTTTTATGGATGCCTATTCCGGCTTCCATCAGATACCCCTGTGGAAAAAAGATCAAGAAAAGACTGCTTTTGTCACTGATCAGGGGTTATTCTGCTATACTGTGATGCCGTTTGGCTTGAAGAATGCGCCGGCTACGTTCCAACGGATGATTAATACAGTCTTCATTAATCAAATTGGGAGGAATGTAGAGGCGTACATTGATGACATGATAGTCAAATCCAAGCAGCAGGCGGACCATCTTGCTGATCTCCGAGAAACTTTCACCACACTCAGGCGGCATAAGGTTATGTTAAATCCCAAGAAGTGCGTTTTTGGTGTTGAGTCTGGGAAGTTTCTCGGATTCCTGATTGATCAAAGGGGGATAGAGGCTAACCCTGAGAAGATACAGGCGGTAATTGACATGAAGTCACCCCGCACTGTCAAGGAAGTTCAGAGACTCACCGGTTGCCTGGCCGCCTTGGGGAGGTTCCTCAGCCGGTCAGGTGACAAATGCCTTTACTTCTTCCAAGCAATCAGGAAGAAGACTAGATTTGAATGGGGGGATGATGCTGAGGCGGCAGTTCAAAAACTGAAAGAACACTTGCACTCTTTGCCAAGGCTTGTTAGTCCTTTGCCAAGAGAAAAGTTGTACATGTACCTAGCCGTCTCAGACCATGCCCTCAGTGCCGTTCTCCTTGCTGAACGAGACGGTACGCAGCTCCCGGTATATTTCATTAGCCATGTGTTAAAAAATGCTGAGCTCCGGTACCCCATGGTGGAAAAATTTGGCCTTGCTCTATATATGGCCTTCAAAAAGTTGAAGCCATACTTTCTGGCACATCCGGTGGTAATCTACACCGACCAGCCCCTCAAGCGGCCAATGTCCACTCTGGAGTCATCCGGCAAAATGCTGAAATGGGCTATTGAAATGCAAAGTCTTGAAATCTCCTACGAACCAAGGAAAGCGGTGAAAGGTCAGGCGTTTGCCGACTTCATTGTTGAAATGACTCGTCCGGCTCTCCCGGATAATGTTGATCAGGTTTGGAAGGTGTATGTAGACGGGAGCTCTACAAAAAACGGCTGTGGTGCAGGCATAGTTTGTGAATCTCCAGAAGGAGATAGATATGAGTATGCACTACGGTTCAAGTTTCAAGCCTCAAATAATGAGGCGGAGTATGAAGCCCTGCTAGCCGGAATCCGCATGTGTAAGGCAGCAGGGGCAACAAAGATTGACGCCTACTCTGATTCTCAGTTGGTTGTTAGCCAGTATGAGGGCACTTATGAAGCGACCCATCCGGCAATGATCAAATATCTTCAGGCCGTCAAAGATGAGGCTGGGACACTTGAGGAATTCAGATTGAATCAAGTGCCCCGGTCAGATAACCACCCGGCGGACGGACTGTCAAAATTGGCATCGTCCGCCTGCCATGATACGCCCCGGTCAGTCTTTTGGGAAGTTCTTGAAAAACGAAGCATTTATGAAGAGCCCATTGGAATTCTGGATCGAAGTTCTACTTGGATGGATGGCATCCGGGCATATCTGGCAGACGGCACGCTCCCTGATTCACCTCAGGAAGCAGCCGTCATGAAAAAGAGAGCAGCAAACTTCGAGTTGAGAAACGGAAAACTCTTCAAGGCCGGTTTTCTCAAGCCCTTGTTTAAGTGTGTCACCCCAGAAAAGGGGAAGGAGGTACTTGAAGAGCTGCATGCGGGATTTTGCGCCTCCCATATAGGCGGCAAGTCCCTAGCCGTCAGAGCCAGGCGGCATTATTTTTGGCCTACCCTTGAGGCAGACGCCAAGGAATTTGTGAAGAAATGTGATAAATGCCAGAGGTTTGGCAAATTAATACATCGCCCGGCTACTGATCTGACGGCAATCCACAGCCCGGTCCCGTTTGCTAAATGGGGCATGGACATATTGGGTCCATATACGCCTGCTCCAGGCGGAAAGCGCTATATTTTGGTGGCTGTGGACTATTTCACCAAATGGGTGGAGGCGGAGGCAGTTAAAAATATCAAGACAAAGGACGTTATCTCTTTCATCTGGAAGAACATTATCACCCGGTTTGGGGTACCTATGTCTATGGTATTTGATAACGGTCCTCAGTTTGAAACGCCTCAGCTCAAGACTTGGTTAGGAGATCAGGGCATCTCAAGCTTTTTTGCCTCAGTCGGCCGTCCCCAAGCAAACGGTCAGGTTGAGGCATTCAACAAACTCATCTCAGACGGAATCAAGAAGAAAATTGAAAGAGCCGGTGGCCTATGGGCTGAAGAATTAATTCATGTATTGTGGGCCATCCGGACAACTGCTAAGGGGTCAACCGGAGAAACCCCATTTCTCATGGTATACGGGGCTGAAGCCGTTCTACCCATTGAACACTATGAGCCTACGCTCAGAGTGATGCTCTATGATGAAGAGGCAAATTGGGAGGCCATGCGGTTGGCGTTGGACTCCCTCCCGGAACGCAGGGGCAATGCTGCTCTGCGACATGAGATCTACCATCTGAGAATGACGCGAGCCTACAACAAGAGAGTGCACAAACGTCCTTTGAAAGTGGACGACTTTGTGTTACGAAAAATGGAGGCAACCGGTAGAGCCAATGAGCTTGGAAAGTTGACTCCTAATTGGGAAGGTCCCTACCGGATCTATGAAGAAGTTAGGGATGGCACATACCGCCTGGAAACCCCAGACGGTAGACGCCTGCCTAGAACTTGGAATGTAGACAACTTAAAAAAGTACTACTTCTGAGAATTGTAAAAACTTTTTGTAACAAGTATTAATGAGAAATGTCCTTGTTTCATGTATTATCTTTTTACTTCCGTCTGGGTTTACCCATACTACTCGAGGCCAACGGCCAGATAAAATCTAAGTTTGAAACTTAGTATATGGATTAAGAGTCCATATTAACAAGAGGTTAATAGCCGGATCCTAAAGCTAAGCACAAAACCGTTTAGCAGCTAGCAGCCGGTCTAACAGTTGGACCTGAGGCCAAAGGCCGGATGGTTGTCCATTTTCTCAGAATTCGTCTATGCCAATATGGCTATAGACGTCCGGCGACACCCCTCCGGGTGCAATCGTCGCAGAGAACAGCCACCTTGCTTGTTCTATGTACAATGCAGGCGGCAAAGATTGAGTGGCTAAAATAGCCAACTCATAGCCGTCTGACCGTGTGATTTTTGCTAAGTAATATTTGGTTTTAATTGCTCCGGCTGATTATCACCATCAGCCGGAGAACCATCATAAATTTTTACTTAGTTAAATTTTCTCCAAATTGCGCACTCTTAGGGCAAACCCCTTATTTTTGCGTAATGGCTATAAAGAAAACCCAGGCGGTTTGATACCGACTGGGGCAGAGGTTGTATGTCTGTCATTTGTCCGGCTATGTACTTGGTTTGGGGAAATCACTATTGTGATTGATTGCCTTACAAACATCTCATACTCGTTAAAGTATGAGAAGTTTCCAAGGCAACCAATCCTTTTTTGGATTAAACCAACCACACAGCCGTCCAGGGGCAAAGACAGGCAGCCGGAATTGAACTTGCCGCATGCTTTTCATAAGATAGGCAAACTCACAAGAAATATATTGAGTATATATGCAAGTGAAAAAATTGAGTATATACGCAAATATAAGAAAACCGACTGGGTCGGTGTAATTTATAAAATGAACTGGCTCAAGGCCAGGAGTAAATGTTAGCCGGAATCACATCCGGAATACAGAGAAACAAAAAAAGAAAAGTTACATGAATACTCGGCGCACAGGCCGGAAAAGCAAGATGGCATACTGCCGCAGAAGAAGAAAGCCGGTCAAGGAACTACGCCGCTGGCTGTTCCGGCTGGGCTGGAGTTGTTGAAGGAACATCATCTGAAATCTCAACCTCTTCAGGCCGGTTTTCCTTGTTCACTTCCTCAATAATCTCATCAAGGTCCGGCTCCTCAGTGTCCGAAACCTCAACACCATTCTCCAAGGCCCATTCCTTGAAGGGAGCCGGAGCGGGATCCTGAAGCATCTTGGCATCGTACGCCTCAGTGGCTGATAAGTGATATTTATGTCACTCCTAAGGGTAGTGTTTAGGTTATTTTCGTGTTTATTTTCCCTTATTTTACCTTTTATTCTCTTGTTTTCTCTTTAATAAAGTTTCTAGTTTATTTTGGTAATTTTGGAGTGTTTTAGTTTATTTTCTTTATTTTATTAGTTTTAGTCTATTTTTCTATTTTATTTTATTTATTTCTATTTTATTTATTTATTTTATTTGTCTTGGTTTTATTTTATTTCGTCCTTTATTTATTTTCATTTTATTTATTTCTATTTTATTTATTTTATTCTTTGTCCCGATTCTCCCTTATGTTTATTTGGTTGTGTAGAGGTCGGAGGTTCGAGTTCAAGGTCCGAGGCACAAAAATGAACTAAGCAATCTGCTGCTCCAGGCCAACCCCTGCTGCCACTCTTAACCATCACCCCACCTCTTTCTTAACCTCCACCACAACAGCAGCCTAACTCCCCTGCTCCACACACATCGCAGCCTTCACGCGCAGCTCCCCTGTTTCAACCAGCCACCACCAATCCCAACAACACCACGCAGCACCGCAGCCACCACCACCAATTTCAACCACCAGCCATCGCAACCCACTCAATTTCAGCCACCTTCAATCGCAGCAACTCACGACACTCCAACTCTCTGCTCACACAAACAACAACAAACACAACACCACCGCAACACACACCAACAACAACTGCAGCAACAACACACTACAGCATCAACCACCTCCATTCACCACCCAAAACCCCGCAACAATCACCAACTCACCTGCGAACAGCCACCACCATCACCAATCACCCCCGCAAAAACCACCAATTACCACCAGCCACCGTCATCCACCATCTTTAACCTTCCCCTGCTCCTCACGCACTCAACAACAACAATAATCACAGCAGCAGCACTAAATCAGAGCAGCCCGCAAGCCATAGCTCCAATTCATCTCAATTTGCAATACCCTTCAGAGCGGACGCTCACTCCTCTGAAGCGGCCGCTCCATTCTTGGTTCAATTTCACCAATTTGAGGCAGAAGATCAGAGCGGACGCTCCGATGAGTATGAGCGGCCGCTCCGAGTTTCGCGTGTGAGATTGTACGGATTAATGAATTTATGCGGTTGTGATTCCTTCCATTAATCGAACGGCTGGTGATTGAGTGATAATTGCTTGATTACCGTTGATTATTGTTATCAATGGTTGATGAACGGTCGAGATGGTGATGTGCTTCAATGGAATTCAGAGCAGCTAAAGAATACGAAGAAGAAGAGGGTCTGATGTTTTTGTTTGGGGGATTTGGGGTTTTAATTATTTTCTTTTCTTTTTATTATTTCCTTTTTCCTTTTTCTTTTCTTATTTCTTTTTATTTTCTTTATTTATTTTTCTTTTTTTTAAGCTTTGTATAAATACTTCTTTTTGGGTTATTTTCTTGAAAAAGAATGATCCATCTATTATTCTACTCTCTAATTTAGTTTTAGGAGAGCTTCTCTCTCTAGGTTTAGCTTAGGATTAGTTTAGTTTAGAGAGAGAAAGTGAGGGTCTCACCATTGTTGAGCTTGGATATTGAAGAAGAAGATTGATCATCTTGTTTGTAGACTTCCATCTTCAATCAATGAGAATCTCTAACTCTCTCTCCTCTATTTTTATTGCTTTATTTTTATTATTGTTTTAGTTGTTGGTATTGCTTATTAATCATGTTGATTCTTGATTATTTGTTGATTAATCTTGTTGTTATCATGATTAGTGAGTAATTCCCCCATTAAGGGGATGGTTGTGGTGTTGTTGAATCTTGAGCATGTTCTAGGGTTTAGAATTGATTTATTTGTGATTAAAGTCTTTATGTGCTTGATATTCTTTAATCTTCTTGCAAAATGCATGTTGTTAGTTGATTGGGAGTGAATCTTTGCTAACAAGGAACGGAAGTTGACTTAGTTAAGGTTCATTATTATCGATTGTTATTTGATAGTACCTCCTAGTATATGGTTCTAATGTGGAAGCATAGAGGCTATGTTAGGAGAAGCCAATTGACCCCGGAAGGTGGCTAGATTGGACTTTACTTCGATATTCAAGCGTGTTTAGTTCATAATTAATTCAACTTCTATGACTTTGTTTATGTTCAAGTGAATGCTATACCTAAACCATTTCCCTTAATGTTTTATTTCTTGTTTTAGCATTTTTAGAATTTAGTTTACTTATCTCCTATTCCGGACTAGCTTAATTGTCGATAACATTTGGTGGTGTTTAACCGTTCTCTGTGGTTCGACCCCTATGCTTGCCTTATACTCGTATTAGGTTTGTTTAGGTGTATAAATTGTATTTGATCTAGGGATAGACAATTGACGACGCGTTTATTCCCTTGTCAAATTGGCGCCGTTGCCGGGGAACGGCTTCCATTACCATAGTGTTATCTTATTGAGACTAGTCCATTGTGTATATTTATCTTTCTATTTGTTGGTTTTTATTTGTGTTGCTTTATTTGAAAAATGGCTTGTATTTCTATTCCTCAATTTGATAATGAACCGTTTTGGGTGTATTTTAATAGACTTGAGGATTTCTTGGATGGTGTTAAGGGTTTTACCAAGGGTGATTATTGTGAAATCATTAATTTGGGATTAAATGAGCATTTTAGAGGAGTGGTTGATAATATGTTAAATGGTGATCTTGAAACTATGTCTTCGGATGAAGCTTGGGATTTCTATTCATGGTTAGCTAGGGATAATTATGATTGGGAGAGGGCCAATCATGAGACTTATGTTCGGGATTCTCATGCTTTCAATGTTGATGCTAATTGTCATGATTTGTCTAATATGAATTCCCATGATGTGCTCGATGCTCCCCATAGTGACCATGTAATGCATGATTTCAACTCCCCTCCCTCTATAGCTCAATGTAATGAGGTACATTCTAATGATGATGAAGTGCATGTTCTTTCTCATATTGCATCCGATTTTTGCATGAATTCTAAAGGTTTGTCCCATAGTTCCCTAGATGATTCCAATGAGCAAGCTTTTGACTCGTCTATCCATGATGATTTGGACTCATTTAAGATTATGGCCCAAATATTTCTTGCATTTCAAACGAAAGCCCATAACCTTTTGAGTGAGTTCATTGATAATGCTTCATTAGAAAGAGATGAGTTTGAGAGGAATTTGCCCCCATTCACTCTTGGATTTGAGATGGTAGGACTTGAGAAATGTATGGGAGATGTTGTTCAAGATGATGAAGAGGAGGTTGAGGTTGAACCGTTTGGAGTTTTTGAGCTTGAGGGAGATGTAGATCGTGAGACTTCTTCATTTGAGGATTCCATGATTGATTTTCATGCCCTCATTAGTGATGTGAGACCTTGTGGTGAGGGAATAGCTACCCCTTTTCCCCTTTCTCATACACCTTTCTCCCAAAGGTTTAACCATATCCCCTACTATCCTATGTTCCTCCCTTCTTTTCTCAAAGAACCGCTTAGGAATCCTCTTCCTATCCATGCTTCCGAAGCCCCCAACTCTTTTATTGTTGATGAGGAAAAGAGTTATAATGCCAACCAAAAAGATTTTTGTGAGGATAGTCTGCCTCCCTATCTTTCTTTTTCTTCTTATTTTATTGATTTTTCTTTTGATTCTTTTACTTTTTCTTTTCCCCCTTCTCTCAAGCATAAAGTCTCCTTGTACTTTATGTTTGCTTGTCATATGAGCATCGCGTATGCTCTACTTCTTGATATGTTTGCCGGTGCATATGACAAGCTTTTGCGTTCTTTGTCGGGTTATTTACTAGATCGGTCTCGCTTGGACGTTAAACAAGCCTTTGCGGGAAGTAACCCGTGTTTTATTGCTTTCATTTTCTTTTCTTTTTAGATTAGATTTTCTCTCATGGACGTGTTTGTGTTCCTTGCTAGGTACACAACTTGATATACTCTTGCGCATTGGTGATGATCAAGAATCAAGGAAATGTGCCTCAACTTACCTATCATGTGGAATTCAAGCCTTATTTGTAGAGATTGTGGCTCGTATGAGGTTATTTCGGGTTTTTTGTGTGATTTTGCATTTATCCCATATCCGGTAATATCCTTCTTTTCCCTTCTCTCTTACTTATTGTGACTTGAAGATCATGTGTTGGTAATGTTGGATTAATTTGTCCTTGTCTTCCCCTCCTTGGTTTCGTTGTTTATGATTTGAGAGCTTGGTTTATTCAAGCTTGGGGGAGGGTATTCTATCATGTTTAGTGGGATGTTGATTCATATATGTCATGCACTTGAGTATATGCATTTCCATGTTTTTCATGCTTTTGGAAAATCCAAAAAGATTTTTGTTTACTTCAAGGCAAGTTTAGCAAAATGTGTTTTGTTTGTACTTATTTTGGACATTATATCTTTTGGATTTGTTTACTCTTGAATGCCTTTCTTCCTAAGTGGTTAATGTGTGCACGGTTTGAGAGTGTCATTGGTTGACTCTAGGATATTACATGCTAAGGTAGCCGGGTTAAGAACTTTTAGGGCGCCATGAAGCCTTAGTTCACGGGTATGTGGTAAGATGGTGTTGCTCTCTATAGTTGATTTGGCACCCTTAGTTGGTATTTGCTTATTTATAATCCCGTGTGAGGTAACATTGTTCTAGCCTTCATCACTTTGTTGTGTGGCGCATTTGGATCCTTAGCTATGCATGTCTTGATCCTTGTTTTGACTTATAGTTCCCAAGATCGTGACCGAAGCACTCTAGGGGAGGAAAAGGGCATTTCTTTCTCATTTTTCTTTATCTTCTTTTTATTTTGTTACAAATTTGATTTTCTATTTTGCATAAACCTACTTGCTAACCAATTTGAGCCTTATGTTTCCCGCTCTTGTTTAAACCACATTACAAACCTAATGGCCTATGTTTACCAACCTTTTAGTTAGTGAAGCATTGGCATGTGAGGTTTGAGTTTTGAGTTGTTGATCATAGACAAGATGCATTTTGAGATTTGGTTAGAGTTGAGCTTGTAAAGTAATATGCAAATTTATGGAAATCAAATGAAGTTTCAAGAAAAAGCCGTCCAAAGTTAAAAAGGCAAGGACATTGAATAGAGTTAAAAAAAAAAAAAAAAGAAAAAAAAAAGTGAAAAAAAAAAAAAAAAACAAAAACAACAAAAATATTTTAGTTGGTTTCATTTTCTTCCTTAGTTTAAGCATTGAGGACAATGCTTTGTTCAAGCTTGGGGGGAATTTTGTGTGTTTGTGTTGAATAAGCTTTGGGGAATGGCATTAGTGGTATTTTTGCTTGATATTTAGTGAACTCTTGAGTTATTTTTGAGTGTCGGCCGCACTTTTTGCTTCACTTAGGAAATTTCACCAAATTTTAAATTTTTACCCCGCCTTAACCCTTAGCCTTACGTTACAACCAATAAAAAGACCCTTAGACTCTAGTGGGTTAGGTCAAAAGAACGGTGGAGGGAGATAAACTTCAAACCTATGGAAAGAGTATGCATAGTTGAGACGTCGGGATTACCTTCTCAAAGTTTTTCATTTCTTTATCTTTTTCCGGTTCCTTCGTTGAATCTTGAGAAGCTAGCTTAAGGGTTGATTTGAAGCTAGTGGAGAGAACGTGGCCCGATTGGTTGGGGCTAGGGTGGATTGAGTCCTAAGTAGTTCTCTATGCTTAGCATGTGTTATGTTTCAATCAACCATTGACATCTTGGAACGTGCATACATTTGTCCATTTAGAAAGGTTTGCATTCATTAGTACTTGTCCTTATCTCTTGTCCGTATATGAGCTTGTGTTTTGCCTTTTCTTTTCGTGTTTCTTTTTCTTTACCTTTGGTTTTTGTTGCCTTGCCTTGGTTTTTGTCAAGAGTTGTGGGTTAAGCTCTTAGGAAACCCTCACAAGACCTCACTCGTCCTCATAGGCGATTTTGGGGTTTTAAGGGCTTGTTGTAGCTAAAAACAACCGTGATTCCTACGACAGTGAGTTAGTGTACATTCTTTCTCCTTGTTTCTATTTTGTTTCTTTTGCTTTCAATAATTCCATCTTGTTCTCTTTTGCCATAGCTTTGCTCGAGGACGAGCAAAGGTTTAGCTTGGGGGAATTTGATAAGTGATATTTATGTCACTCCTAAGGGTAGTGTTTAGGTTATTTTCGTGTTTATTTTCCCTTATTTTACCTTTTATTCTCTTGTTTTCTCTTTAATAAAGTTTCTAGTTTATTTTGGTAATTTTGGAGTGTTTTAGTTTATTTTCTTTATTTTATTAGTTTTAGTCTATTTTTCTATTTTATTTTATTTATTTCTATTTTATTTATTTATTTTATTTGTCTTGGTTTTATTTTATTTCGTCCTTTATTTATTTTCATTTTATTTATTTCTATTTTATTTATTTTATTCTTTGTCCCGATTCTCCCTTATGTTTATTTGGTTGTGTAGAGGTCGGAGGTTCGAGTTCAAGGTCCGAGGCACAAAAATGAACTAAGCAATCTGCTGCTCCAGGCCAACCCCTGCTGCCACTCTTAACCATCACCCCACCTCTTTCTTAACCTCCACCACAACAGCAGCTTAACTCCCCTGCTCCACACACATCGCAGCCTTCACGCGCAGCTCCCCTGTTTCAACCAGCCACCACCAATCCCAACAACACCACGCAGCACCGCAGCCACCACCACCAATTTCAACCACCAGCCATCGCAACCCACTCAATTTCAGCCACCTTCAATCGCAGCAACTCACGACACTCCAACTCTCTGCTCACACAAACAACAACAAACACAACACCACCGCAACACACACCAACAGCAACTGCAGCAACAACACACTACAGCATCAACCACCTCCATTCACCACCCAAAACCCCGCAACAATCACCAACTCACCTGCGAACAACCACCACCATCACCAATCACCCCCGCAAAAACCACCAATTACCACCAGCCACCGTCATCAACCATCTTTAACCTTCCCCTGCTCCTCACGCACTCAACAACAACAATAATCACAGCAGCAGCACTAAATCAGAGCAGCCCGCAAGCCATAGCTCCAATTCATCTCAATTTGCAATACCCTTCAGAGCGGACGCTCACTCCTCTGAAGCGGCCGCTCCATTCTTGGTTCAATTTCACCAATTTGAGGCAGAAGATCAGAGCGGACGCTCCGATGAGTATGAGCGGCCGCTCCGAGTTTCGCGTGTGAGATTGTACGGATTAATGAATTTATGCGGTTGTGATTCCTTCCATTAATCGAACGGCTGGTGATTGAGTGATAATTGCTTGATTACCGTTGATTATTGTTATCAATGGTTGATGAACGGTCGAGATGGTGATGTGCTTCAATGGAATTCAGAGCAGCTAAAGAATACGAAGAAGAAGAGGGTCTGATGTTTTTGTTTGGGGGATTTGGGGTTTTAATTATTTTCTTTTCTTTTTATTTTATTTCCTTTTTCCTTTCTCTTTTCTCATTTCTTTTTATTTTCTTTATTTATTTTTCTTTTTTTTAAGCTTTGTATAAATACTTCTTTTTGGGTTATTTTCTTGAAAAAGAATGATCCATCTATTATTCTACTCTCTAATTCAGTTTTAGGAGAGCTTCTCTCTCTAGGTTTAGCTTAGGATTAGTTTAGTTTAGAGAGAGAAAGTGAGGGTCTCACCATTGTTGAGCTTGGATATTGAAGAAGAAGATTGATCATCTTGTTTGTAGACTTCCATCTTCAATCAATGAGAATCTCTAACTCTCTCTCCTCTATTTTTATTGCTTTATTTTTATTATTGTTTTAGTTGTTGGTATTGCTTATTAATCATGTTGATTCTTGATTATTTGTTGATTAATCTTGTTGTTATCATGATTAGTGAGTAATTCCCCCATTAAGGGGATGGTTGTGGTGTTGTTGAATCTTGAGCATGTTCTAGGGTTTAGAATTGATTTATTTGTGATTAAAGTCTTTATGTGCTTGATATTCTTTAATCTTCTTGCAAAATGCATGTTGTTAGTTGATTGGGAGTGAATCTTTGCTAACAAGGAACGGAAGTTGACTTAGTTAAGGTTCATTATTATCGATTGTTATTTGATAGTACCTCCTAGTATATGGTTCTAATGTGGAAGCATAGAGGCTATGTTAGGAGAAGCCAATTGACCCCGGAAGGTGGCTAGATTGGACTTTACTTCGATATTCAAGCATGTTTAGTTCATAATTAATTCAACTTCTATGCCTTTGTTTATGTTCAAGTGAATGCTATACCTAAACCATTTCCCTTAATGTTTTATTTCTTGTTTTAGCATTTTTAGAATTTAGTTTACTTATCTCCTATTCCGGACTAGCTTAATTGTCGATAACATTTGGTGGTGTTTAACCGTTCTCTGTGGTTCGACCCCTATGCTTGCCTTATACTCGTATTAGGTTTGTTTAGGTGTATAAATTGTATTTGATCTAGGGATAGACAATTGACGACGCGTTTATTCCCTTGTCAGTGGCGTAGTTATACCTCAGCTTGTAGACCTCAAAGTCTACCTCCGGATAGAGAAGCCCCCAGGCATAACGGAGGCGGATCTCATTGTCCCGCTCATTCTCCTTGATGAGCCGGTTCTGCTCAGCCTGGAGCTCCTCAGCATGTTTTCCCTTCAAAGCGGCAAGATCCGCAATCAGCCGGGACTTGTCTGCTCTGAGGGCAGCATTCTCTTCGTCGGCTCCCTCTAAAGCCTTAAGGTTGGAGCCGGCAGTTTTCAGTTGCTGCTCCAGGACTTGGATCTTGTTGTTGGCCTCATCATTAGCAGCCGTCAACGTCCTTACCAGCTCCTCCTGTTTCAACTCGAGGGCTTTAATCTCAACATCAAAATTTATATATGCATATTCAGCAGAGTTGAGATTAGCTTGAGCCCTTCTTTTGGCATCAGTTACCTCTTCCTGCTTCTTCCGGAAAGGTTGTCAGAGCCCGTCCACCCGGACCATAACCTGAGCAGGGTCATCCGGGAAATTATACACTTAGCAAAACTAAAAGATAGAAAGAAATGAAAAGAAATGAAAAAAGACCAGGCGCAAGTTTCACTTACCTCCGCCAGCTGCCCCAGAATCTGGTCGAAGTCCACCTCGTGGCGGTTGGGTATGGAGTTCTTCTCCGTCTGGGTGAGAGTCCTCACCATCCGTTTCCCAAACCCCGCCAGGTCCGGGGCAGAAGTAGCATCTGCAGCATAAGAAGGACTTGGTGAGAGACTAGCAGCATATTTGGCACTCATCCTTTGCCGGCTACTCACAGAGCCCCCGGAAGGGTCAGTCATAGTCTTGACGCGCATAAAGTCAAGCGGCCAAGGGATTTCAATCTTACCTCTTGAAGAAGCCCTAGCCGGCTCCTCTCCTGCGGCTGCAGCACCACCTGCAGCCTTGGATGGCTCGCCATCCTTCGATGCTCCCGGAGCATCCGGCTTTTTCCTTGACCGCTCTGAGTTTTCACTCAGAGTAGCCATGGCCTCGGGGCCTTTTCCCCCGGTTGTTGGAAATCCTTTGGCATTAACGCCAGAGGATGTTGAGGTGGCCTTCTTCCCGGACTTAGCAGCCGGTTTCTGAAGGTTATCATCCCCAGGTCTTTTCAAGACCTTTGTCATGGAGCGGGGAAGAACGCCGGATGAGGCCTGCAAAATGCACTGAAAATGTCACTCATCCGGAAGCGAAAGAACTTGGAAAATTGCAAGTAAAGATAAATTTTCTTACCCCTCCTTTTTTGGCCTCCTTGGCCTCTAGGCTGGCCTTCTTGGCCAGAATGTTCTCTTTGCGGAGCTGAGCCGCAGATTTCTGAGGGGTCTTAGCCGGATCGACCATCCTCCTTGCTTCCTCTGCAAAAGAACATAAAAATGATAAGAGCAAGATCAAAATCAAAGCAACAAGTTTAAAAAGCAGACGGAAGACCGCCGGGTGGGTGAGTGAATCTACCCTTTGAGAACATGGGGCTCAATCCACAGGCGGACAAGAATCTCTCATCCGCAAAGAAATCCGGGTGGGGGATCCAGTTTTTTGGAACCACTATGTGAGACCCATCCCCCAGGGACTCAGTTGTTGTCTTGAAGAACTCCGGCTCTATTATTTGCTCCCGGGCTTTGGTGGTGAGAGCTGGGCGTACGCACTTCTGGCCCACCAAAGCCGGCTCTCTGTTGTAGCGCCGGAGAATCTTATTCATTCTCAGATTTGGGGAGGAGACCAGATACCACTTGTCTTTCCAGCCTCCCCACTTGGACACTTTGTCCAAGGTCATCAGGTACTCCGGGAGCGTGGAGATAGTGTACCACGCTCCATATTCGCCTGGGGCACTTTTGAGATAGTGCATATGGGCGAAAGCGTTGAAGCTGGGCTCAATGTCCTGGAGCTCGCAGGCGGCGATATAGCTCAGGATATTGACCCAAGAATTAGGCGTAAGTTGCCAAACTCCCAGATCATACCCCTTCAAGATTTTCCGGATGCCTCTGTGAAGAGGAAAGCGGAGTCCGGCCTCTATCACCGCCTCATAGCAGACGAAATAGTTGTCTGCATTTTCAATATCATCCCCCAAGGCAAGAACAGCATCAGCCGGCGGGACTATGATTTCCCAGTTCTCCCCAAAGGGGTGTAGCTGTTTAAAAGCTTCGAAGCTGCTCTGAAGGAGGGCCCTGTCGCTAGGCCTCATCCGGGTTTTGGTAGGATCCGGGTTTGTTTCTTTCTTTGCTGTTTGGCGATAAGCCTCGGCAAGGTTATCTCCCTCTGCCCCGGACCCTTCCAGCTCCTCAGCCGTTTCTTCAGCCGAGCTGTTCTGATCTGGGGAGGAGGCGGTCTCCTCACCGCCTCCCCTGGAGTCACTGCTGCTTGAGGAGGACGAGCTGTCCTCAGCTGAGTAGCTTTGCTCAGCCGCCTCATAATCTTCCTCCCTCACTACATCACTTGCGGGCACTTCCCTAGTGCGCCGCCTCCTGGGCTTGGTAGCCGTTTGTTTAGTTCTGGCCATTGTGTCCTGCACAGACACAGAGAGGGAAGAAGCCGGAGATGAGCAAAGTACTCCAGTAACTCCAGACAAGGCACCCCCGGTTCTAGACTCAGCCGTCCCTGGTGACCAGCTGAGCGTCCTAGGCAGTGCCGTGTGTGCAAATGGAGAGTTCATTTTATTTGAAAAAAGAAGAAAACTTAAAGGGAACGGATGGTTACCTTGCTTTGAGTTCTGAGAGATCTGAAAACGGTGGAGCAACCGGTGACCGGGTGACTTCAAAGGGGCACTCGGAAATCTTGAACTTGCTTGAAAGCAGCCGGAATCAGAGCGTCTCTCTCTAAAAACTCTCTTTCTCTCTCCAGAAAAGTCAAAATGTGAAAATGAGGAGAGAGGAGGGGGGGTAAATCCCTATTTATAGGGGGTAAAATGATGAGAAATCCAGTCATCACTGTCAAAATAGCCGTTTTTTACTGTTCGCCCCTCATGGGGTGACGCGTGTCACAGGCCCCACGTGGCCTGCCACGTGGCACCTGTGAGGGGCAAATGTTTGGGGTATTTTTACCCTTGACAAGTGGACCAATGAGGAGGTGCCACGTGTCAGAGGCTGGCAGGTCACCCTTGACCAATCTCCAGCTGACACGTGGCCTCTCCAGATATTTCCTTAGAATTGCGGCCTTCAAGGGCCCAATTCCCCATAAATCCGCCCTTTGGCGGCGCAGCCCATCAGTCCTAGGTTAAAATAACCTAGGAAGGGCACCCTTCCCAAGGACCCTATAAATAGGGAGATATTCCCCCAAAATGGGGGACACACAGATACATTTATTATCATTTATTACATCCTACTTCCTCTCTCATCAGAGAACACCTGAGCTTGGAATCCAAGCAGATCCCCACCTAAATTTCCGCACTTTTTATTCTCTTCCAAGTTACTAACTTGATCGTTGGAGGCGGAGCACCACCCATCCGGTGTCTCCGTTGTTTTTGCAGGTACAGAGTCAGCAGGACCAGTCTTTGAGCTGTAACTCTCCCAAGGGACAAAAACACCCAAAACAAAATGTATTCAACAAAGCTAATTGAGTCAAATGAAAGTCAAACACTTTCAACAAAGCGTTTTGAATCAAATGAAAGTCAAACACATTCAAACAAAGCTTTTTGAATCAAATGAAAGTCAAATGCATTCAACAAAGCTAATTGAGTCAAATGAAAGTCAAACACTTTCAACAAAGTGTTTTGAATCAAATGAAAGTCAAATACATTCAATCAAAGCTTTTTGAATCAAATGAAAGTCAATTGCATTCCACAATGCTAATTGAGTCAAATGAAAGTCAAACACTTTCAACAAAGCTTTTAGAATCAAATGAAAGTCAAATACATTCAAACAAAACTTTTTGAATCAAATGAAAGTCAAATGCATTCAACAAAGCCAATTGAGTCAAATGTAAGTTAAACACATTCAACGAAGCTAATTGTGTCAAATAAAAGTCAAACACATTCAAACAAAGCTTTTGGAATCAAATAAAAGTCATATGCATTCAACAAAGCCAATTGAGTCAAATGAAAGTCAAACACATTCAAATAAAGCTTCTTGATTAAAATGAAAGTTAAATGCATTCAACAAAGCTAATTTTGTCAAATGAAAGTCAAACACTTTCAACAAAGCTTTTAGAATCAAATGAAAGTTAAACACATTCAAACAAAGCTTTTTGAATCAAATGAAAGTCAAATTCATTCAACAAAGCTAATTGAGTCAAATGAAAGTCAAACACTTTCAACAAAGCGTTTAGAATCAAATGAAAGTCAAATACATTCAATCAAAGCTTTTTGAATCAAATGAAAGTCAATTGCATTCCACAATGCTAATTGAGTCAAATGAAAGTCAAACACTTTCAACAAAGCTTTTAGAATCAAATGAAAGTCAAATACATTCAAACAAAGCTTTTTGAATCAAACGAAAATCAAATGAATTCAACAAAGCTAATTGAGTCAAATGAAAGTCAAACACTTTCATCAAAGCTTTTAGAATAAAATGAAAGTCAAATACATTCAATCAAAGCTTTTTGAATCAAATCGAAGTCAATTGCATTCCACAATGCTAATTGAGTCAAATGAAAGTCAAACACATTAAACAAAGCTAATTGAGTCAAATGAAAGTCAAACACATTCAAACAAAGCTTTTTCAATCAAATGAAAGTCAAATGCATTCAACAAAGCCAATTGAGTCAAATGAAAGTCAAACACATTCAAATAAAGCTTCTTGATTAAAATGAAAGTCAAATTCATTCAACAAAGCTAATTGTGCCAAATGAAAGTCAAACACTTTCAACAAAGCTTTTAGAATCAAATGAAAGTCAAGCACATTCAAACAAAGCTTTTTGAATCAAATGAAAGTCAAATGCATTCAACAAAGCTAATTGAGTCAAATGAAAGTCAAACACTTTCAGCAAAGTGTTTCGAATCAAATGAAAGTCAAATACATTCAATCAAAGCTTTTTGAATCAAATGAAAATCAATTGCATTCCACAATGCTAATTGAGTCAAATGAAATTCAAACACATTCAAATAAAGATTTTTGAATCAAATGAAAGTCAAATGAATTCAACAAAGCTAATTGAGTCAAATGAAAGTCAAACACATTCAAACAAAGCTTTTTGAATCAAATGAAAGTCAAATTCATTCAACAAAGCTAATTGAGTCAAATGAAAGTCAAACACTTTCAACAAAGCTAATTGAGTCAAATGAAAGTCAAACACATTCAAACAAAGCTTTTTGATTCAAATGAAAGTCAAATGCATTCAACAAAGCTAATTGAGTCAAATGAAAGTCAAACACTTTCAACAAAGCTAATTGAGTCAAATGAAAGTCAAACACATTCAAACAAAGCTTTTTAAATCAAATGAAAGTCAAATGCATTCAAATAAAGCTTCTTGATTAAAATGAAAGTCAAATTCATTCAACAAAGCTAATTGTGCCAAATGAAAGTCAAACACTTTCAACAAAGCTTTTAGAATCAAATGAAAGTCAAGCACATTCAAACAAAGCTTTTTGAATCAAATGAAAGTCAAATGCATTCAACAAAGCTAATTGAGTCAAATGAAAGTCAAACACTTTCAACAAAGCTTTTAGAATCAAACGAAAATCAAATGAATTCAACAAAGCTAATTGAGTCAAATGAAAGTCAAACACTTTCATCAAAGCTTTTAGAATAAAATGAAAGTCAAATACATTCAAACAAAGCTTTTTGAATCAAATGAAAGTCAATTGCATTCCACAATGCTAATTGAGTCAAATAAAAGTCAAACACATTCAACGAAGCTAATTGTGTCAAATAAAAGTCAAACACATTCAAACAAAGCTTTTTGAATCAAATGAAAGTCATATGCATTCAACAAAGCCAATTGAGTCAAATGAAAGTCAAACACATTCAAATAAAGCTTCTTTATTAAATTGAAAGTTAAATGCATTCAACAAAGCTAATTGAGTCAAATGAAAGTCAAACACTTTCAACAAAGCTTTTAGAATCAAATGAAAGTCAAACACATTCAAATAAAGCTTTTTGAATCAAATGAAAATCAAATGAATTCAACAAAGCTAATTGAGTCAAATGAAAGTCAAACACATTCAAACAAAGCTTTTATAATCAAATGAAAGTCAAATGCATTCAACAAAGCTAATTGAGTCAAATGAAAGTCAAACACTTTCAACAAAGCTTTTAGAATCAAATGAAAGTCAAATACATTCAAACAAAGCTTTTTGAATCTAAGGAAAATCAAATGAATTCAACAAAGCTAATTGAGTTAAATGAAAGTCTAACACATTCAAAAAAGCTTCTTGATTCAAATGAAAGTCAAATGTATTCAACAAAGCTAATTGAGTCAAATGAAAGTCAAACACTTTCAACAAAGCGTTTTGAATCAAATGAAAGTAAAATACACTCAATCAAAACTTTTTGAATCAAATGAAAGTCAATTGCATTCCACAATGCTAATTAAGTCAATTGAAAGTCAAACACATTCAACAAAGCTAATTGAGTCAAACGAAAGTCAAACACATTCAAACAAAGCTTTTTGAATCAAATGAAAGTCAAATGCATTCAACAAAGCTAATTGAGTCAAATGAAAGTCAAACGCTTTCAACAAAGCTAATTGAGTCAAATGAAAGTCAAACACATTCAAACAAAGCTTTTTGATTCAAATGAAAGTCAAATGCATTCAACAAAGCTAATTGAGTCAAATGAAAGTCGAACACTTTCAACAAAGCTTTTAAATCAAATGAAAGTCAAATACATTCAAACAAAGCTTTTAGAATCAAACGAAAATCAAATGAATTCAACAAAGCTAATTGAGTCAAATGAAAGTCAAACACTTTCATCAAAGCTTTTAGAAGAAAATGAAAGTCAAATACATTCAAACAAAGCTTTTTGAATCAAATGAAAGTCAATTGCATTCCACAATGCTAATTGAGTCAAATGAAAGTCAAACACATTCAACGAAGCTAATTGTGTCAAATAAAAGTCAAACACATTCAAACAAAGCTTTTTGAATCAAATGAAAGTCATATGCATTCAACAAAGCCAATTGAGTCAAATGAAAGTCAAACACATTCAAATAAAGCTTCTTGATTAAAATGAAAGTTAAATGCATTCAACAAAGCTAATTGAGTCAAATGAAAGTCAAACACTTTCAACAAAGCTTTTAGAATCAAATTAAAGTCAAACACATTCAAATAAAGCTTTTTGAATCAAATGAAAATCAAATGAATTCAACAAAGCTAATTGAGTCAAATGAAAGTCAAACACATTCAAACAAAGCTTTTATAATCAAATGAAAGTCAAATGCATTCAACAAAGCTAATTGAGTCAAATGAAAGTCAAACACTTTCAACAAAGCTTTTAGAATCAAATAAAAGTCAAATACATTCAAACAAAGCTTTTTGAATCTAAGGAAAATCAAATGAATTCAACAAAGCTAATTTAGTCAAATGAAAGTCTAACACATTCAAAAAAGCTTCTTGATTCAAATGAAAGTCAAATGTATTCAACAAAGCTAATTGAGTCAAATGAAAGTCAAACACTTTCAACAAAGCGTTTTGAATCAAATGAAAGTCAAACACATTCAAACAAAGCTTTTTGAATCAAATGAAAGTCAAAAGCATTCAACAAAGCTAATTGAGTCAAATGAAAGTCAAACACTTTCAACAAAGTGTTTTGAATCAAATGAAAGTCAAATACATTCAATCAAAGCTTTTTGAATCAAATGAAAGTCAATTGCATTCCACAATGCTAATTGAGTCAAATGAAAGTCAAACCATTTCAACAAAGCTTTTAGAATCAAATGAAAGTCAAATACATTCAAACAAAACTTTTTGAATCAAATGAAAGTCAAATGCATTCAACAAAGCCAATTGAGTCAAATGAAAGTCAAACACATTCAACGAAGCTAATTGTGTCAAATAAAAGTCAAACACATTCAAACAAAGCTTTTTGAATCAAATTAAAGTCATATGCATTAAACAAAGCCAATTGAGTCAAATGAAAGTCAAACACATTCAAATAAAGCTTCTTGATTAAAATGAAAGTTAAATGCATTCAACAAAGCTAATTGTGTCAAATGAAAGTCAAACACTTTCAACAAAGCTTTTAGAATCAAATGAAAGTTAAACACATTCAAACAAAGCTTTTTGAATCAAATGAAAGTCAAATGCATTCAACAAAGCTAATTGAGTCAAATGAAAGTCAAACACTTTCAACAAAGCGTTTTGAATTAAATGAAAGTCAAATACATTCAATCAAAGCTTTTTGAATCAAATGAAAGTCAATTGCATTCCACAATGCTAATTGAGTCAAATGAAAGTCAAACACTTTCAACAAAGCTTTTAGAATCAAATGAAAGTCAAATACATTCAAACAAAGCTTTTTGAATCAAACGAAAATCAAATGAATTCAACAAAGCTAATTGAGTCAAATGAAAGTCAAACACTTTCATCAAAGCTTTTAGAATAAAATGAAAGTCAAATACATTCAATCAAAGCTTTTTGAATCAAATCGAATTCAATTGCATTCCACAATGCTAATTGAGTCAAATGAAAGTCAAACACATTCAACGAAGCTAATTGAGTCAAATGAAAGTCAAACACATTCAAACAAAGCTTTTTGAATCAAATGAAAGTCAAATGTATTCAACAAAGCCAATTGAGTCAAATGAAAGTCAAACACATTCAAATAAAGCTTCTTGATTAAAATGAAAGTCAAATGCATTCAACAAAGCTAATTGTGCCAAATAAAAGTCAAACACTTTCAACAAAGCTTTAAGAATCAAATGAAAGTCAAACACATTCAAACAAAGCTTTTTGAATCAAATGAAAGTCAAATGCATTCAACAAAGCTAATTGAGTCAAATGAAAGTCAAACACTTTCAGCAAAGTGTTTCGAATCAAATGAAAGTCAAATACATTCAATCAAAGCTTTTTGAATCAAATGAAAGTCAATTGCATTCCACAATGCTAATTGAGTCAAATGAAAGTCAAACACATTCAAATAAAGCTTTTTGAATCAAATGAAAGTCAAATGAATTCAACAAAGCTAATTGAGTCAAATGAAAGTCAAACACATTCAAATAAAGCTTTTTGAATCAAATGAAAGTCAAATGCATTCAACAAAGTTAATTGAATCAAATCAAAGTCAAACACTTTCAGCAAAGCTAATTGAGTCAAATGAAAGTCAAACACATTCAAACAAAGCTTTTTGATTCAAATGAAAGTCAAATGCATTCAACAAAGCTAATTGAGTCAAATGAAAGTCAAACACTTTCAACAAAGCTTTTAAAATCAAATGAAAGTCAAATACATTCAAACAAAGCTTTTAGAATCAAACGAAAATCAAATGAATTCAACAAAGCTAATTGAGTCAAATGAAAGTCAAACACTTTCATCAAAGCTTTTAGAATAAAATGAAAGTCAAATACATTCAAACAAAGCTTTTTGAATCAAATGAAAGTCAATTGCATTCCACAATGCTAATTGAGTCAAATGAAAGTCAAACACATTCAACGAAGCTAATTGTGTCAAATAAAAGTCAAACACATTCAAACAAAGCTTTTTGAATCAAATGAAAGTCATATGCATTCAACAAAGCCAATTGAGTCAAATGAAAGTCAAACACATTCAAATAAAGCTTCTTGATTAAAATGAAAGTTAAATGCATTCAACAAAGCTAATTGAGTCAAATGAAAGTCAAACACTTTCAACAAAGCTTTTAGAATCAAATTAAAGTCAAACACATTCAAATAAAGCTTTTTGAATGAAATGAAAATCAAATGAATTCAACAAAGCTAATTGAGTCAAATGAAAGTCAAACACATTCAAACAAAGCTTTTATAATCAAATGAAAGTCAAATGCATTCAACAAAGCTAATTGAGTCAAATGAAAGTCAAACACTTTCAACAAAGCGTTTAGAATCAAATGAAAGTCAAATACATTCAATCAAAGCTTTTTGAATCAAATGAAAGTCAATTGCATGAAGAAAACCCAGGCGGTTTGATACCGACTGGGGCAGAGGTTGTATGTCTGTCATTTGTCCGGCTGTGTACTTGGTTTGGGGCAATCACTATTGTGATTGATTGCCTTACAAACATCTCATACTTTTTAAAGTATGAGAAGTTTCCAAGGCAACCAATCCTTTTTTGGATTAAACCAATCACACAGCCGTCTAGGGGCAAAGACAGGCAGCCGGAATTATACTTGCCGCATGCTTTTCATAAGATAGGCAAACTCACAAGAAATATATTGAGTATATATGCAAGTGAAAAAATTGAAACTTTACGCAAATATAAGAAAACCGGCTGGGTCGGTGTAATTCATAAAATGAACTGGCTCAAGGCCAGGAATAATTGTTAGCCGGAATCACATCCGGAATACAGAGAAACAAAAAAAAGAAAAGAGTTACATGAATACTCGGCGCACAGGCCGGAAAAGCAAGTTGGCATACTGCCGCAGAAGAAGAAGCCGGTCAAGAAGCTACGCTGTTGGCTGTTCCGGCTGGGCTGGAGTTGTTGAAGGAACATCATCTGAAATCTCAACCTCTTCAGGCTAGTTTTCCTTGTTCACTTCCTCAATAATCTCATCAAGGTCCGGCTCCTCAGTGTCCGAAACCTCAGCACCATTCTCCAAGGCCCATTCCTTGAAGGGAGCCGGAGCGGGATCCTGAAGCATCTTGGCATCGTACGCCTCAGTGGCGTAGTTATACCTCAGCTTGTAGACCTCAAAGTCTACCTCCGGATAGAGAAGCCCCCAAGCATAACGGAGGCGGATCTCATTGTCCCGCTCATTCTCCTTGATGAGCCGGTTCTGCTCAGCCTTGAGCTCCTCAGCATGCTTTCCCTTCAGAGCGGCAAGATCCGCAATCAGCCGGGACTTGTCTGCTCTGTGGGCAGTGTTCTCTTCGTCGGCTCCCTCTAATGCCTTAAGGTTGGAGCCGGCAGCTTTCAGTTGCTGCTCCAGGTCTTGGATCTTGTTGTTGGCCTCATCATTAGCAGCCGTCAACGTCCTTACCAGCTCCTCCTGTTTCAACTCGAGGGCTTTAATCTCAACATCAAAATTTATATATGCATATTCAGCAGAGTTGAGATTAGCTTGAGCCCTTCTTTTGGCATCAGTTACCTCTTCCTGCTTCTTCCGGAAAGGTTGCCGGAGCCCATCCACCCGGACCATAACCTGAGTAGGGTCATCCGGGAAATTATACACTTAGCAAAACTGAAAGACAGAAAGAAATGAAAAGAAATGAAAAAAGACCAGGCGCAAGTTTCACTTACCTCCGCCAGCTGCCCCAGAATCTGGTCGAAGTCCACCTCGTGGCGGTTGGGTATGGAGTTCTTCTCCGTCTGGGTGAGAGTCCTCACCATCCGTTTCCCAAACCCCGCCAGGTCCGGGGCAGAAGTAGCATCTGCAGCATAAGAAGGACTTGGTGAGAGACTAGCAGCATATTTGGCACTCATCCTTTGTCGGCTACTCACAGAACCCCCGGAAGGGTCAGTCATAGTCTTGACGCGCATAAAGTCAAGCGGCCAAGGGATTTCAATCTTACCTCTCGAAGAAGCCCTCGCCGGCTCCTCTCCTACGGCTGCAGCACCACCTGCAGCCTTGGATGGCTCGCCATCCTTCGATGCTGCCTGAGCATCCGGCTTTTTCTTTGACCGCTCTGAGTTTTCACTCAGAGTGGCCATGGCTTCGGGGCCTTTTCCCCCGGTTGTTGGAAATCCTTTGGCATTAACGCCAGAGGATGTTGAGGTAGCCTTCCTCCCGGACTTAGCAGTCGATTTCTGAAGGCTTTCATCCCCAGGTCTTTTCAAGACCTTTGTCATGGAGCGGGGAAGAACGCCGGTTGAGGTCTGCAAAATGCAATGAAAATGTCACTCATCCGGAATCGAAAGAACTTGAAAAATTACAAGTAAAGATGAATTTTCTTACCCCTCCTTTTTTGGCCTCCTTGGCCTCTATGCTGGCCTTCTTGGCCAGAATGTTCTCTTTGCGGAGCTGAGCCGCAGATTTCTGAGGGGTCTTAGCCGGATCGACCATCCTCCTTGCTTCCTCTGCAAAAGAGCGTAAAAATGTCAGAATAAGATCAAGGTCAAAATCAAAACAATAAGTTTAAAAGGCAGACGGAAGACCGCCGGGTGGGTGAGTGTATCTACCCTTTGAGAACATGGGGCTCAACCCGCAGGCGGACAAGAATCTCTCATCCGCAAAGAAATCCGGGTGGGGGATCCAGTTCTTTGGAACAACTATGTGAGTCCCATCCCCCAAGGACTCAGTTGTTGTCTTGAAGAACTCCGGCTCTATTATTTGCTCCCGGGCTTTGGTGGTGAGAGCTGGGCGTACGCACTTCTGGCCCACCAAAGCCGGCTCTTTGTTGTAGCGCCGGAGAATCTTATTCATTCTCAGATTAGGGGAGGAGACCAGATACCACTTGTCTTTCCAACCACCCCACTTGGACACTTTGTCCAAGGTCATCAGGTACTCCGGGAGCGTGGAGATAGTGTACCACGCTCCATATCCGCCTAGGGCACTTTTGAGATAGTGCATATGGGCGAAGGCTGTGAAGCTGGGCTCAATGTCCTGGAGCTCGCAGGCGGCGATATAGCTCAGGATATTGACCCAAGAATTAGGCGTAAGTTGCCAAACTCCCAGATCATATCCCTTCAAGATCTTCCGGATGCCTCTGTGAAGAGGAAAGCGGAGGCCGGCTTCTATCACCGCCTTATAGCAGACGAAATAGTTGTCTGCATTATCAATATCATCCCCCCAGGCAAGAACAGCGTCAGCCGGCGGGACCATGATTTCCCAGTTCTTCCCAAAGGGATGTAGTTGTTTGAAAGCCTCAAAGCTACTTTCAAGAAGGGCGATGTCCCCAGGCTTCATCCGGGTCTTAGTAGGATCCGGGTTTGTTTCTTTCTTTGCTGTTTGGCGATAAGCCTCAGCAAGGTTATCTCCCTCTTCCCCGGATCCTTCCTGCTCCTCAGCCGTTTCTTCAGCCGAGCTGTTCCGATTTGGGGAGGAGACGGTCTCCTCACCGCCTCCCCTGGAGTCACTGCTGCTTGAGGAAGACGTGCTGTCCTCAGCTGAGTAGCTTTGCTCAGCCGCCTCATAGTCCTCCTCCCTCACTACATCACTTGCGGGCACTTCCCTAGTGCGCCGCCTTCTGGGCTTGGTAGCCGTTTGTTTAGTTCTGGCCATTGTGTCCTGCACAGACACAGAGAGGGAAGAAGCCGGAGATGAGCAAAGTACTCTAGAAACTCCAGACAAGGCACCCCCGGTTCTAGACTCAGCCGTCCCTGGTGACCAGCTGAGCGTCCTAGGCAGTGCCGTGTGTGCAAATGGAGAGTTCATTTTATTTGAAAAAATAAAAAATCAATGTATACAGCCGGAATTCGATGTATACAGGCTCAAGAAAAAGGAAAAGAAGAAAACTTAAAGAAGGGAACGGATGGTTACCTTGCTTTGAGATCTGAAAAATCTGAAAACAGCTAAAGCAACCGGTGACCGGGTGACTTCAAAGGAGCACGCGGAATTCTTGAACTTGGTTGAATGCAGCCGGGATCAGAGCGTCTCTCTCTAAAAACTCTCTTTCTCTCTCTAGAAAAGTCAAAATGTAAAAGTGAAGAGGAGAGAGGGGGGGTAAATCCCTATTTATAGGGGGTAAAATGATGTGAAACCCAGTCATCACTGTCAAAATAGCCGTTTTTACTGTTCACCCCTCATGGGGTGACGCGTGTCACAGGCCCCACATGGCCTGCCACGTGGCACCTGTGAGGGGCAAATGTTTGGGGTATTTTTAACCTAAACATGTGGACCAATGAGGAGGTGCCACGTGTCAGAGGCTGGCAGGTCACCCTTGACCAATCTCCAGCTGACACGTGGCCTCTCCAGATATTTCCTTAGAATTGCGGCCTTCAAGGGCCCAATTCCCCAAATATCCGCCTTTTGGCGGCGCAGCCCATCAGTCCTAGGTTAAAATAACCTAGGAAGGGCACCTTTCCCAAGGACCCTATAAATAGGGAGATATTCCCCCAAAATGGGGACACACACAGACACATTTATTATCATTTATTGCATCCTACTTTCTCTCTCATCAGAGAACACCTGAGCTTGGAATCCAAGCAGATCCCCACCTAAATTTGCGCACTTTTTATTCTCCTTCAAGTTACTAACTTGAGCGTTGGAGGCGGAGCACCACCCAACCGGTGCCTTCGTTGTTTTTGCAGGTACAGAGTCGGCAGGACCAGTCTTCGAGTTGTAACTCTCCCAAGGGACAAAAACACCCAAAACACACTCAATCAAAACTTTTTGAATCAAATGAAAGTCAATTGCATTCCACAATGCTAATTAAGTCAAATGAAAGTCAAACACATTCAACAAAGCTAATTGAGTCAAACAAAAGTCAAACACATTCAAAGAAAGCTTTTTGAATCAAATGAAAGTCAAATGCATTCAACAAAGCTAATTGAGTCAAATTAAAGTCAAACACTTTCAACAAAGCTAATTGAGTCAAATGAAAGTCAAACACATTCAAACAAAGCTTTTTGATTCAAATGAAAGTCAAATGCATTCAACAAAGCTAATTGAGTCAAATGAAAGTCAAACACTTTCAACAAAGCTTTTAAAATCAAATGAAAGTCAAATACATTCAAACAAAGCTTTTAGAATCAAACGAAAATCAAATGAATTCAACAAAGCTAATTGAGTCAAATGAAAGTCAAACACTTTCATCAAAGCTTTTAGAATAAAATGAAAGTCAAATACATTCAAACAAAGCTTTTTGAATCAAATAAAAGTCAAATGCATTCAACAAAGCCAATTGAGTCAAATGAAAGTCAAACACATTCAAATAAAGCTTCTTGATTAAAATGAAAGTCAAATGCATTCAACAAAGCTAATTGTGCCAAATGAAAGTCAAACACTTTCAACAAAGCTTTTAGAATCAAATCAAAGTCAAACACATTCAAACAATGCTTTTTGAATCAAATGAAAGTCAAATGCATTCAACAAAGCTAATTGAGTCAAATGAAAGTCAAACACTTTCAACAAAGCGTTTTGAATCAAATGAAAGTCAAATACATTCAATCAAAGCTTTTTGAATCAAATGAAAGTCAATTGCATTCCACAATGCTAATTGAGTCAAATGAAAGTCAAACACATTCAACAAAGCTAATTGAGTCAAAAGAAAGTCAAACACATTCAAACAAAGCTTTTTGAATCAAATGAAAGTAAAATGCATTCAACAAAGCTAATTGAGTCAAATGAAAGTCAAACACTTTCAACAAAGCTAATTGCGTCAAATGAAAGTCAAACACATTCAAAAAAAGGTTTTTGATTCAAATGAAAGTCAAATGCATTCAACAAAGCTAATTGAGTCAAATGAAAGTTAAACACTTTCAACAAAGCTTTTAGAATCAAATGAAAGTCAAATACATTCAAACAAAGCTTTTTGAATCAAATGAAAATCAAATGAATTCAACAAAGCTAATTGAGTCAAATGAAAGTCTAACACATTCAAAAAAGCTTCTTGATTCAAATGAAAGTCAAATGTATTCAACAAAGCTAATTGAGTCAAATGAAAGTCAAACACTTTCAACAAAGCGTTTTGAATCAAATGAAAGTAAAATACGCTCAATCAAAACTTTTTGAATCAAATGAAAGTCAATTGCATTCCACAATGCTAATTAAGTCAAATGAAAGTCAAACACATTCAACAAAGCTAATTGAGTCAAACGAAAGTCAAACACATTCAAAGAAAGCTTTTAGAATCAAATGAAAGTCAAATGCATTCAACAAAGCTAATTGAGTCAAATGAAAGTCAAACACTTTCAACAAAGCTAATTGAGTCAAATGAAAGTCAAACACATTCAAACAAAGCTTTTTGATTCAAATGAAAGTCAAATGCATTCAACAAAGCTAATTGAGTCAAATGAAAGTCAAACACTTTCAACAAAGCTTTTAAAATCAAATGAAAGTCAAATACATTCAAACAAAGCTTTTAGAATCAAACGAAAATCAAATGAATTCAACAAAGCTAATTGAGTCAAATGAAAGTCAAACACTTTCATCAAAGCTTTTAAGTGGCCGTTGATTTCAGTCAACATTGGAGCATCTTAAGCCTTAATTTCGGCCTTCAATTTGCTGTTTAATTTGGTCAGCTTTTGGAGCAACTAAAGGGCGTCCAAATACACTCTTGTCTACATACATTCAAGCTTAATTCAAGGCTTGAATCAAGGGGGAATTACTCTTCTTTTGCTGTTTGAATTAGGCGTGAATTATGGGGCTGTTTTGCTTCTAAATTGCTGCTTTGTTGGGCGTGAATCAAGGGGAGTTTAAAGCCTTCACTTGCTGCTTTGTTGGGCGTGAATCAAGGGGAGTTTAAGCCTTCATTTGCTGCTTTGTTGGACGTGAATTAAGGAGGAGTTAAGCTCTCTTATTTTCTGATTTTTGGAGCATCTATTTGGAGGTTACAAACCGCCACTTTCTAAGCTTATGTACCTAGTTAAGTTTAGCTTCTTTAATTGATGTATCTAGACATTAAAAATCAGATTTTGATACTTAGTTAAGCATGTAACAAGTGTGCTAAAAAGTCACTTAAGTTAGCTTGTACTTATGATGCTTGTTTACTATAAATAACAAGCAAATGTGAATGAAAAAGATAGAGAATATTTTGAACAAAAAAATGGTGTTTTTACACTCGTTTCTTGGATTAGAAACAAACTTGAAATTCTTGGATTTGGAATTTCGTTTCCTTTGCTTAGTTAACTAGCTTAGACTACTAGTTGGCTTGTGATCTTAGGAACCCAAACTCGTTTCTTAGTGGTGTGTCTGTATCTAAGAAGCCTTTTGGTTTTTAGTCTTACTTATCCTTGGTTTATCCCTTGTGTATTTCGGGTTGATACTCCAAATATACAACAGCATTCAACAAAGCTAATTGAGTCAAATGAAAGTCAAACACTTTCAACAAAGTGTTTCGAATCAAATGAAAGTCTAATACATTCAATCAAAGCTTTTTGAATCAAATGAAAGTCAATTGCATTCCACAATGCTAATTGAGTCAAATGAAAGTCAAACACATTCAAATAAAGCTTTTTGAATCAAATGAAAGTCAAATGAATTCAACAAAGCTAATTAAGTCAAATGAAAGTCAAACACATTCAAATAAAGCTTTTTGAATCAAATGAAAGTCAAATGCATTCAACAAAGTTAATTGAATCAAATCAAAGTCAAACACTTTCAACAAAGCTTTTAAAATCAAATGAAAGTCAAACACATTCAAACAAAGCTTTTTGATTCAAATGAAAGTCAAATGCATTCAACAAAGCTAATTGAGTCAAATGAAAGTCAAACACTTTCAACAAAGCTTTTAAAATCAAATGAAAGTCAAATACATTCAAACAAAGCTTTTAGAATCAAACGAAAATCAAATGAATTCAACAAAGCTAATTGAGTCAAATGAAAGTCAAACACTTTCATCAAAGCTTTTAGAATAAAATGAAAGTCAAATACATTCAAACAAAGCTTTTTGAATCAAATAAAAGTCAAATGCATTCAACAAAGCCAATTGAGTCAAATGAAAGTCAAACACATTCAAATAAAGCTTCTTGATTAAAATGAAAGTCAAATGCATTCAACAAAGCTAATTGTGCCAAATGAAAGTCAAACACTTTCAACAAAGCTTTTAGAATCAAATCAAAGTCAAACACATTCAAACAATGCTTTTTGAATCAAATGAAAGTCAAATGCATTCAACAAAGCTAATTGAGTCAAATGAAAGTCAAACACTTTCAACAAAGCGTTTTGAATCAAATGAAAGTCAAATACATTCAATCAAAGCTTTTTGAATCAAATGAAAGTCAATTGCATTCCACAATGCTAATTGAGTCAAATGAAAGTCAAACACATTCAACAAAGCTAATTGAGTCAAAAGAAAGTCAAACACATTCAAACAAAGCTTTTTGAATCAAATGAAAGTAAAATGCATTCAACAAAGCTAATTGAGTCAAATGAAAGTCAAACACTTTCAACAAAGCTAATTGCGTCAAATGAAAGTCAAACACATTCAAAAAAAGGTTTTTGATTCAAATGAAAGTCAAATGCATTCAACAAAGCTAATTGAGTCAAATGAAAGTTAAACACTTTCAACAAAGCTTTTAGAATCAAATGAAAGTCAAATACATTCAAACAAAGCTTTTTGAATCAAATGAAAATCAAATGAATTCAACAAAGCTAATTGAGTCAAATGAAAGTCTAACACATTCAAAAAAGCTTCTTGATTCAAATGAAAGTCAAATGTATTCAACAAAGCTAATTGAGTCAAATGAAAGTCAAACACTTTCAACAAAGCGTTTTGAATCAAATGAAAGTAAAATACGCTCAATCAAAACTTTTTGAATCAAATGAAAGTCAATTGCATTCCACAATGCTAATTAAGTCAAATGAAAGTCAAACACATTCAACAAAGCTAATTGAGTCAAACGAAAGTCAAACACATTCAAAGAAAGCTTTTAGAATCAAATGAAAGTCAAATGCATTCAACAAAGCTAATTGAGTCAAATGAAAGTCAAACACTTTCAACAAAGCTAATTGAGTCAAATGAAAGTCAAACACATTCAAACAAAGCTTTTTGATTCAAATGAAAGTCAAATGCATTCAACAAAGCTAATTGAGTCAAATGAAAGTCAAACACTTTCAACAAAGCTTTTAAAATCAAATGAAAGTCAAATACATTCAAACAAAGCTTTTAGAATCAAACGAAAATCAAATGAATTCAACAAAGCTAATTGAGTCAAATGAAAGTCAAACACTTTCATCAAAGCTTTTAAGTGGCCGTTGATTTCAGTCAACATTGGAGCATCTTAAGCCTTAATTTCGGCCTTCAATTTGCTGTTTAATTTGGTCATCTTTTGAAGCAACTAAAGGGCGTCCAAATACACTCTTGTCTACATACATTCAAGCTTAATTCAAGGCTTGAATCAAGGGGGAATTACTCTTCTTTTGCTGTTTGAATTAGGCGTGAATTATGGGGCTGTTTTGCTTCTAAATTGCTGCTTTGTTGGGCGTGAATCAAGGGGAGTTTAAAGCCTTCACTTGCTGCTTTGTTGGGCGTGAATCAAGGGGAGTTTAAGCCTTCATTTGCTGCTTTGTTGGACGTGAATTAAGGAGGAGTTAAGCTCTCTTATTTTCTGATTTTTGGAGCATCTATTTGGAGGTTACAAACCGCCACTTTCTAAGCTTATGTACCTAGTTAAGTTTAGCTTCTTTAATTGATGTATCTAGACATTAAAAATCAGATTTTGATACTTAGTTAAGCATGTAACAAGTGTGCTAAAAAGTCACTTAAGTTAGCTTGTACTTATGATGCTTGTTTACTATAAATAACAAGCAAATGTGAATGAAAAAGATAGAGAATATTTTGAACAAAAAAATGGTGTTTTTACACTCGTTTCTTGGATTAGAAACAAACTTGAAATTCTTGGATTTGGAATTTCGTTTCCTTTGCTTAGTTAACTAGCTTAGACTACTAGTTGGCTTGTGATCTTAGGAACCCAAACTCGTTTCTTAGTGGTGTGTCTGTATCTAAGAAGCCTTTTGGTTTTTAGTCTTACTTATCCTTGGTTTATCCCTTGTGTATTTCGGGTTGATACTCCAAATATACAACAGCATTCAACAAAGCTAATTGAGTCAAATGAAAGTCAAACACTTTCAACAAAGTGTTTCGAATCAAATGAAAGTCTAATACATTCAATCAAAGCTTTTTGAATCAAATGAAAGTCAATTGCATTCCACAATGCTAATTGAGTCAAATGAAAGTCAAACACATTCAAATAAAGCTTTTTGAATCAAATGAAAGTCAAATGAATTCAACAAAGCTAATTAAGTCAAATGAAAGTCAAACACATTCAAATAAAGCTTTTTGAATCAAATGAAAGTCAAATGCATTCAACAAAGTTAATTGAATCAAATCAAAGTCAAACACTTTCAACAAAGCTTTTAAAATCAAATGAAAGTCAAACACATTCAAACAAAGCTTTTAATTCAAATGAAAGTCAAATGCATTCAAAAAAGCTAATTGAGTCAAATGAAAGTCAAACACTTTCAACAAAGCTTTTAAAATCAAATGAAAGTCAAATACATTCAAACAAAGCTTTTAGAATCAAACGAAAATCAAATGAATTCAACAAAGCTAATTGAGTCAAATGAAAGTCAAACACTTTCATCAAAGCTTTTAGAATAAAATGAAAGTCAAATACATTCAAACAAAGCTTTTTGAATCAAATGAAAGTCAATTGCATTCCACAACGCTAATTGAGTCAAATGAAAGTCAAACACATTCAACGAAGCTAATTGTGTCAAATAAAAGTCAAACACATTCAAACAAAGCTTTTTGAATCAAATGAAAGTCATATGCATTCAACAAAGCCAATTGAGTCAAATGAAAGTCAAACACATTCAAATAAAGCTTCTTTATTAAATTGAAAGTTAAATGCATTCAACAAAGCTAATTGAGTCAAATGAAAGTCAAACACTTTCAACAAAGCTTTTAGAATCAAATGAAAGTCAAACACATTCAAATAAAGCTTTTTGAATCAAATGAAAATCAAATGAATTCAACAAAGCTAATTGAGTCAAATGAAAGTCAAACACATTCAAACAAAGCTTTTATAATCAAATGAAAGTCAAATGCATTCAACAAAGCTAATTGAGTCAAATGAAAGTCAAACACTTTCAACAAAGCTTTTAGAATCAAATGAAAGTCAAATACATTCAAACAAAGCTTTTTGAATCTAAGGAAAATCAAATGAATTCAACAAAGCTAATTGAGTCAAATGAAAGTCTAACACATTCAAAAAAGCTTCTTGATTCAAATGAAAGTCAAATGTATTCAACAAAGCTAATTGAGTCAAATGAAAGTCAAACACTTTCAACAAAGCGTTTTGAATCAAATGAAAGTAAAATACGCTCAATCAAAACTTTTTGAATCAAATGAAAGTCAATTGCATTCCACAATGCTAATTAAGTCAAATGAAAGTCAAACACATTCAACAAAGCTAATTGAGTCAAACGAAAGTCAAACACATTCAAACAAAGCTTTTTGAATCAAATGAAAGTCAAATGCATTCAACAAAGCTAATTGAGTCAAATGAAAGTCTAACACTTTCAACAAAGCTAATTGAGTCAAATGAAAGTCAAACACATTCAAACAAAGCTTTTTGATTCAAATGAAAGTCAAATGCATTCAACAAAGCTAATTGAGTCAAATGAAAGTCAAACACTTTCAACAAAGCTTTTAAAATCAAATGAAAGTCAAATACATTCAAACAAAGCTTTTAGAATCAAACGAAAATCAAATGAATTCAACAAAGCTAATTGAGTCAAATGAAAGTCAAACACTTTCATGAAAGCTTTTAGAATAAAATGAAAGTCAAATACATTCAAACAAAGCTTTTTGAATCAAATGAAAGTCAATTGCATTCCACAATGCTAATTGAGTCAAATGAATGTCAAACACATTCAACGAAGCTAATTGTGTCAAATAAAAGTCAAACACATTCAAACAAAGCTTTTTGAATCAAATGAAAGTCATATGCATTCAACAAAGCCAATTGAGTCAAATGAAAGTCAAACACATTCAAATAAAGCTTCTTGATTAAAATGAAAGTTAAATGCATTCAACAAAGCTAATTGAGTCAAATGAAAGTCAAACACTTTCAACAAAGCTTTTAGAATCAAATTAAAGTCAAACACATTCAAATAAAGCTTTTTGAATCAAATGAAAATCAAATGAATTCAACAAAGCTAATTGAGTCAAATGAAAGTCAAACACATTCAAACAAAGCTTTTATAATCAAATGAAAGTCAAATGCATTCAACAAAGCTAATTGAGTCAAATGAAAGTCAAACACTTTCAACAAAGCTTTTAGAATCAAATGAAAGTCAAATACATTCAAACAAAGCTTTTTGAATCTAAGGAAAATCAAATGAATTCAACAAAGCTAATTGAGTCAAATGAAAGTCTAACACATTCAAAAAAGCTTCTTGATTCAAATGAAAGTCAAATGTATTCAACAAAGCTAATTGAGTCAAATGAAAGTCAAACACTTTCAACAAAGCGTTTTGAATCAAATGAAAGTCAAACACATTCAAACAAAGCTTTTTGAATCAAATGAAAGTCAAATGCATTCAACAAAGCTAATTGAGTCAAATGAAAGTCAAACACTTTCAACAAAGTGTTTTGAATCAAATGAAAGTCAAATACATTCAATCAAAGCTTTTTGAATCAAATGAAAGTCAATTGCATTCCACAATGCTAATTGAGTCAAATGAAAGTCAAACACTTTCAACAAAGCTTTTAGAATCAAATGAAAGTCAAATACATTCAAACAAAACTTTTTGAATCAAATGAAAGTCAAATGCATTCAACAAAGCCAATTGAGTTAAATGAAAGTCAAACACATTCAACGAAGCTAATTGTGTCAAATAAAAGTCAAACACATTCAAACAAAGCTTTTTGAATCAAATGAAAGTCATATGCATTCAACAAAGCCAATTGAGTCAAATGAAAGTCAAACACATTCAAATAAAGCTTCTTGATTAAAATGAAAGTTAAATGCATTCAACAAAGCTAATTGTGTCAAATGAAAGTCAAACACTTTCAACAAAGCTTTTAGAATCAAATGAAAGTTAAACACATTCAAACAAAGCTTTTTGAATCAAATGAAAGTCAAATGCATTCAACAAAGCTGATTGAGTCAAATGAAAGTCAAACACTTTCAACAAAGCGTTTTGAATCAAATGAAAGTCAAATACATTCAATCAAAGCTTTTTGAATCAAATGAAAGTCAATTGCATTCCACAATGCTAATTGAGTCAAATGAAAGTCAAACACTTTCAACAAAGCTTTTAGAATCAAATGAAAGTCAAATACATTCAAACAAAGCTTTTTGAATCAAACGAAAATCATTTGAATTCAACAAAGCTAATTGAGTCAAATGAAAGTCAAACACTTTCATCAAAGCTTTTAGAATAAAATGAAAGTCAAATACATTCAATTAAAGCTTTTTGAATCAAATCGAAGTCAATTGCATTGCACAATGCTAATTGAGTCAAATGAAAGTAAAACACATTCAACAAAGCTAATTGAGTCAAATGAAAGTCAAACACATTCAAACAAAGCTTTTTGAATCAAATGAAAGTCAAATGCATTCAACAAAGCCAATTGAGTCAAATGAAAGTCAAACACATTCAAATAAAGCTTCTTGATGAAAATGAAAGTCAAATGCATTCAACAAAGCTAATTGTGCCAAATGAAAGTCAAACACTTTCAACAAAGCTTTTAGAATCAAATGAAAGTCAAACACATTCAAACAAAGCTTTTTGAATCAAATGAAAGTCAAATGCATTCAACAAAGCTAATTGAGTCAAATGAAAGTCAAACACTTTCAACAAAGTGGTTCGAATCAAATGAAAGTCAAATACATTCAATCAAAGCTTTTTGAATCAAATGAAAGTCAATTGCATTCCACAATGCTAATTGAGTCAAATGAAAGTCAAACACATTCAAATAAAGCTTTTTGAATCAAATGAAAGTCAAATGAATTCAACAAAGCTAATTGAGTCAAATGAAAGTCAAACACATTCAAATAAAGCTTTTTGAATCAAATGAAAGTCAAATGCATTCAACAAAGTTAATTGAATCAAATCAAAGTCAAACACTTTCAACAAAGCTAATTGAGTCAAATGAAAGTCAAACACATTCAAACAAAGATTTTTGATTCAAATGAAAGTCAAATGCATTCAACAAAGCTAATTGAGTCAAATGAAAGTCAAACACTTTCAACAAAGCTTTTAAAATCAAATGAAAGTCAAATACATTCAAACAAAGCTTTTAGAATCAAACGAAAATCAAATGAATTCAACAAAGCTAATTGAGTCAAATGAAAGTCAAACACTTTCATCAAAGCTTTTAGAATAAAATGAAAGTCAAATACATTCAAACAAAGCTTTTTGAATCAAATGAAAGTCAATTGCATTCCACAATGCTAATTGAGTCAAATGAAAGTCAAACACATTCAACGAAGCTAATTGTGTCAAATAAAAGTCAAACACATTCAAACAAAGCTTTTTGAATCAAATGAAAGTCATATGCATTCAACAAAGCCAATTGAGTCAAATGAAAGTCAAACACATTCAAATAAAGCTTCTTTATTAAATTGAAAGTTAAATGCATTCAACAAAGCTAATTGAGTCAAATGAAAGTCAAACACTTTCAACAAAGCTTTTAGAATCAAATGAAAGTCAAACACATTCAAATAAAGCTTTTTGAATCAAATGAAAATCAAATGAATTCAACAAAGCTAATTGAGTCAAATGAAAGTCAAACACATTGAAACAAAGCTTTTATAATCAAATGAAAGTCAAATGCATTCTGTTTTGGGGTTTTTTGTCCCTCGGGAGAGTTACAACTCGAAGACTGGTCCGGCTTGCTCTGCACCTGCAAAAACAACGAAGACACCAGTTGGGTGGTGCTCCGCCTCCAACGCTCAAGTTAGTAACTTGAAGGAGAGTAAAAAGGTGCGGAAATTTAGGTGGGGATCTGCTTGGATTCCAAGCTCAGTTGTCTCTATCAAAGGGACAGTTTGTAGTTAATGGAAAAACGTGCCCTCCAAAAGAGGGGAATCTCCCTATTTATAGGGTCCTTGGGAATTGTGCCCCTGATTAGGGTATCAAACCCTAATCATTGGGGGCTGCGCCGTTTTACGGCTTTCTCGGGATTTGGGCCTGAAGGCCGACATTTTCCCCAAATATCTGGGATGACACGTGTCGGGCAGGGATAGGTCCACTTTGGACCATCCTGGGGTTGACACGTGTCGCCCTCTGATTGGGCCACTTGGCGGGGTAAAATTACCCTAAACATTTGCCCCTCACAGATGTGACGTGGCACGCCGCGTGGCATTTGTGACACGTGTCACTCGCTGAATGGTGGTAATTTTACTGCCAAAATTTACTGTTTAACTTCTGGGTAAATTACGGAGTTGCCCCTCCTTTTACCCTCTATATATAGCCGTTTACCCTCAGAATCTTGCTACGCCTTGCAAAAATTTCAGAGCAAACTTAGAATTTTGAAAGAGAACAGAAGTCAACCGTCTGAGTCAGGCGCAAAGTCGAAGAAACCCAGACGCACCAACACAGGCGGAACCGTCTACCTTCAGATATCAAATCTAAAGGTACCGTCTCTGACTCTTTCAGCTCTTTTTTCATTTTTCCGTTTGTATATATTCCTTGCAATAAATGGATTCATCACCAACACACACGGCACAACCTAGGGTAGAATCCAGCCGTTCACCAGGGACGGCTGAGTCTAGGACTGGTAGTGCCGTCTCTGGGTGTTGGGACCACCCTCGTGCTTGGATTCCGACCATCTGCGCGTCTGTGCAGGACACAATGGCTCGGATTAAGCAGACGGCACGAGATCCAAATTACAGGAGCGATGACTCAGGCGATCAAACGTCTGAGGGGGAGACGTCTGGCTCTGGACACCAGACGGCTCCAGAAAGGTCCCCTCCGCGTGGCCCCCCAACTCCTCCTGATTCCTTTTTGGAGGAATGTGACCGAAGCGGGGAAGAGGACAATGACCAAGGCGGTGAGGAGGCCGCCTCAGCTTCTATTTCTTTGTCTGGGGAGGAGACGAGAAGGGTTGTTGACGTCTCATCCTCTGAAAGCAGTGACGATCTTCCCCCGTTTGAGGATAGTGAGGAAGAAGAGAGGAAGACGTGGAAGGAGAAGGATGATCCCTTTAGAATCCACGTCTCCTCAAAAGACATTGACCTGATGGAGAAAAATCTTCCAAATTTCCTGAAGGCCCACCCAATGGGAGACGGGTGGAAAATAAGGGTGCCTCCCCCAGACGGCACCATTTCCTGGGAAGACTCTGAGCGCAATGCAAACGGCTACTTCGGCTGTTACGAAGCGGCGTTCAAGGCGGGTCTTCGCTTCCCCCTTCACCAGGCGGTGAAGGCAATCTTGAGAGGCTATGGCCTCGGAGTCTGGCAGCTTACCCCCAACTCTTGGGCAAACATTCTGGGGTACGTTGCCGCCTGTGAATTCCAAGGGGTTCACCCCGGCTGGGAGGCATTCGCCAAGATGCATTATCTCAGTCGCAACCCAGGCGGGTATAGAGCGTGGTATACTCTGACCACCTTTCCCCAATACATGATGACCTTGGATAAGGTCTCTAAATTTGACGGCTGGAAGCACAGGTTCTACCTGTGCACGGCTCCTACCAGGCGGGAGAACTATGAGCTCCGCCTGTACAATAAGAAGCCTGACCTTATGGGTCGGAAGTGTTGTCTTCCTCGAATTCCGGATGAGGACTTCGACAGAATAATTGAGGCTGATCTCTTCGGCCTCTCAGACGCAACCCTGTCAACCGGGGAAGTAATAAAGGTTCCAAAGAACTGGATCCCAAAGAGCGCCTGGTTTAGGGACGAGTGCTTCCTAGCCGCCTGTGGGCTAGGGCACATGTTTGATAGAAGTATGCGCCTGAATTATTTCCGTCTAGGGTACTTTTGTGTCGGAAATGAATTTCTTATTAATGTTCTAACTGTTTTCCGTCTGACTTTGCAGGAGAAGCATTAGAAATGTTGCCCGAAGAGAAGACACCCAGACGGTCCTCTGCCCAGATCCGCCGAGATTTGGCGGAAGCCCAGGCGCGTGAGCTCAGGGCCAAGGTAAATGCCTGACCTGCTTTTTGAGTTAACTTTCAGAGTTTCCTCACTTCGTCTGCTGACATTAAGTTGTCATTTTTTCAGGGAGGCAAGGTGGACAAGACGTTTGAGAGGAATCTCAAACGGGCTAGGGAGGAGACCCCCGTCTCTAACCCCAGCAAGTCCACTAAGAAGGCCGCCTCCTCTGCTACTCCTACTGCCCCGCCTGTGAGGCAAATGAGAATAGGAGGGAGGAATGAGCAGGTGTCAGGCTCTCTTGGCCTAGACTTGGCCCAACCTCTTCCTGCATCCGAGAAGCTTTCAACGGCTGCCAGTGGCTCCCGCCTGGCCGGTTCTGCAGGTATGAATCCCTTTGAATCCCCACCTGAGCTGGGATGGCCGCTGCGAGTGAAATCACACTCCCAGCAAACGTCCTCCTCAGACGGTTGGAACCAGATAGGCGCTGCTTTAGTAAACCAATCTGATGCTGATTGTGATGCAGATCAATCGCCTCGCTGGCCAGACGTCCAGAAGCATGCCAGGGCCATGCTGGACGCTATAAGCAAACGGGATAAGGATGCTATCCCAGGGATTGAGACGTTCAATCTTGAACGTATCGTCACCCTTCTGTCTGAGGTAGTACACTTAACCAATTGTTTCAATGGTTATTTCTACATTCTTTCCCGCCTGCATCCTTAACCTTTATTTTTTGTAGGCCTTGCTGCGGGTAGACGGTCTCAAGCGTCCTTACTCCCGCAAACGGGAAGAGGTAAGACGGGCCAAGCAGTCCGCCTCAGTTGCAAATGATGTGTATGTGCATTCATCCATACTTAACGAACTTGAAACTAAAGCAACCCAAATGACGCAGGCGGCCAAAATTCAAGAGCTGGAGGCGGCACTGCAGACGGCCAACCAGAGGGCCGAGGCTGCAGAGGCGGCCCAGAAGCAGGCGGAGGAGGGTCTTCCTAAGCTGAAGGAGGACCTCCAGAAGGCCCAAGAGAACCTCCAGGCTCTTCAAGGGGCTTCTTCAGAGAATGCTGATCTGAAGAAGAAGATAACCCAGATGGAGGAGGCGGCGGCCAAAGCTCGAGAGAACTTCCGAGCAACCCTCCAGGCGGAGCAAGACCGTCTGGTTGCTGAGATGGCCGCCGACAATGAGGCCATGATGAAGATCGCCTGGGATGCCTTGGATCCTGGAAAGGATTACGGCGTCTGGGCCCTGGCTCACAAGTATGCTGACGAAGTCGTCTACTTGCGAGAGAGAGGCGAGCCAGAGCCTGAGTCCTTCCTCGCCTGGGCTGAGACGGAACAACCTGAGCCTGAAGATCCAGAGGCTCCAGAGGTTGAGATTGTGGATGATGGCGAGAACCAGGAAGGACCGCCTGCTGGCCAATGATTTAAGCGGCTGAGTGCCAAGTCTTCTTTTTTGTTTTTAACTTTTTTCTGCGGCTGTATGCCAAACTATTGCTTTTCCGGCCTGCGTGCCGAGTATATTTGTAATTTTACCGGCTGAGGAGCCGGGTTTTGCAAACTATTTGATAACAATTGATCCATCCAGCCGTTTGGTTGGACGGAAATCTTCTATGAAGCACCGACTGAGTCGGTTTTATTACTTTGCGCTTGTGTTTGCACTTGAAAATTTTTGCATTTCAAATTTCTCCGCCTAACTTATCAAAAGTATGCGGCTGCAATTTTCTCCGCCTAACTTATCAAAAGTATGCGGCTGGTCTTGCCCCTGGACGGCTGTGTGGTTGGTTTCAAGTGAAGCTGATTGATTGGCTTGGGAACGTCTGATGCTGCAAAGAGCATGATACGTTTGTAAGTCAATCAATCACAGTAGTGATTGCCCCAAACCAAGTACACAGCCGTTCATTAACAGGCGTTTCAACTTCTAGCTAGACGGTGTTGCCCGTCTGAGCAGAATTTAAATAGCCATTGCACAACTCTTTTGCCCCAAACGAGGATGTGTACAATTTAAAAATAAAAACGCTAAGTAAGAAATGCAGCCGGTCCCCGCCTGATGTCCTTAGACATCTGAGTTCCGGAACTTGCTCTTTCCTTAGACAGTTCAGGTCAGACGGCTATGGATGGCTGATTCAGCCGTCCAATTGCGGCCGTCTGCATTGATAGAGCAGGAAGGCGAAAGCCACCTGGGGCCAGGAGACAAAAAGGTCGCCTGACCCTTCATGGAGCAGGAAGACAAATGCCGCCTGCCCTTCATGGAGCAGAAAGGCAAATGGCTGCCTGGGGCCAGGAGACAAAAAGGCCGCCTGACCCTTCATGGGGCAGGAAGACAAATGCCGCCTGCCCTTCATGGAGCAGGAAGGCAAATGGCCGCCTGACCCTTCATGGTGCAGGAAGGCAAATGCCGCCTGGGGTGTTTGTAATCCAATTATACGTTCAATGTCCTTTTGCCCCATTGGGAGGACTTGTATAATTTTCGAAAGTAATCTAAGTAGGAACTTCAGTCGATCACCGGCTGATGTCCATTGGGCATCCGGTTGACGAAACTTGGTCGTTCCTTAGATTGCTCTGGTCAGACGGCTATGGACGGCTGATTCAGCCGTCCAATTGTGGCCGTCTGCATTAGTACGTAGAGTAAGCAGGTTGGCTTCTCTCTGCGACGATTGCACCCGGAGGGGTGTCGCCGGATGACAAGGTAATAATCGCGTCGTCAAACGACTACACCTAGATCAAATACAATTTATACAACCTAAACAAACCTAATACGAGTATAAGGCAAGCATAGGGGTCGAACCACAGAGAACGGTTAAACACCACCAAATGTTATCAACAATTAAGCTAGTCCGGAATAAGGGAAGGTAAACTAAAGGTCTAAACAAACTAAAACTAGAGATAAAACATTAAGGGAAATAGTCTAGGAGTAGCATTCACTTGAACATAAACAAAGGCATAGGAGTTGAATTAATTATGAACTAAACATGCTTGAATATCGAAGTAAAGTCCAATCTAGCCACCTTCCGGGGTCAATTGGCTTCTCCTAACATAGCCTCTATGCTTCCACATTAGAACCATATACTAGGAGGTACTATCAAATAACAATCGATAATAATGAACCTTAACTAAGTCAACTTCCGTTTCATGTTAGCAAAGAGTCACTCCCAATCAACTAACAACATGCATTTTGCAAGGAGATTGAAGAATATCAAGCATATAAAGACTTTAATCACAAATAAATCAATTCTAAACCTAGAACATGCTCAAGATCCAACTACACCACAACCATCCCCTTAATGGGGGAATTACTCACTAATCATGATAAAAACAAGATTAATCAACAAATAACCAAGAATCAACATGATTAATAAGCAATACCAACAACTAAAACAATAATAAAAATAAAGCAATAAAAATAGAGGAGAGAGAGTTAGAGATTCTCATTGATTGAAGATGGAAGTCTACAAACAAGATGATCAATCTTCTTCTTCAAAATCCAAGCTACAATCAACAATGGTGAAGCCCTCACTTTCTCTCTCTAAACTACACTAATCCTAAGCTAAACCTAGAGAGAGAAGCTCTCCTAAAACTATGGAAAAAGATCTAAAAGAATGAAGACGTCCTTTTACAAAACAAGCCCCGCAATATATAAAGAATCACGCAAAAACGCTGAACAGGACCCGCTGTGCGCCCGCGCAAGGAGCTGTGCGCCCGCGCATGGTAGCTGTGCGCCCGCGCGTGCGCCCTCGCAGCGGTCTGTGCGCCCTCGCAGCGGCCTGCGCTCCCTCGCAGCAGCCTGCGCGCCCGCGCAAAGTAGCTGCGCGCCCGCGCATTTGTGGGTTGCGCGGCTAGTGCTTAGGTGTGCGCGCCCGCACGGTGTGGGTGTGCGCCCGCGCACATGTCGCGCACAGGCCGCGCAAAACTTTCTGCCTCGATTCTGCAATTTCGCCAATTTTGCGCGGGTTCTCACAGGGTTGCGCGCCCGCACATTATTTGCGCCCTTGCACCTTGCTTTCTTCGATTCTTCTCTCATGCTTCCTTGGCTTCTTCTTTGCAATCCAAGACTTCAAATACCTAAGCACAAACACCAAGGGAAGCAATAAGGTATAGGGAACGGTGCAAACACACAATGAAGGCAAGCATACAACAATATACGCGATTTCATTAAAATCACATCGAGACATGTATGCACGCATTATTTGAACAAAACAACTACAAAACACCCTAAGACAAGCTAAAACAAGGCATAAACACTATCCTAGGAGTGACATAAATGTCACTCATCAAATTCCCCCAAGCTAAACCTTTGCTCGTCCTCGAGCAAAGCTAGAGCAAAAGAGAACAAGAGGAAATTATTGAAAGCAAAAGAAACAAAATAGAAACAAGGAGAAAGAATGTACACTAACTCACTGTCGTAGGAATCACGGTTGTTTTTAGCTACAACAAGCCCTTAAAACCCCAAAGTCGCCTATGAGGACGAGTGAGGTCTCGTGAGGGTTTCCTAAGAGCTTAACCCACAACTCTTGACAAAAACCAAGGCAAGGCAACAAAAACCAAAGGTAAAGAAAAAGAAACACGAAAAGAAAAAGCAAAACACAAGCTCATATACGGACAAGAGATAAGGACAAGTACTAATGAATGCAAACCTTTCTAAATGGACAAATGTATGCACGTTCCAAGATGTCAATGGTTGATTGAAACATAACACATGCTAAGCATAGAGAACTACTTAGGACTCAATCCACCCTAGCCCCAACCAATCGGGCCACGTTCTCTCTACTAGCTTCAAATCAACCCTTAAGCTAGCTTCTCAAGATTCCACGAAGGAACCGGAAAAAGATAAAGAAATGAAAAACTTTGAGAAGGTAATCCCGACGTCTCAACTATGCATACTCTTTCCATAGGTTTGAGGTCTATCTCCCTCCACCGTTCTTTTGACCTAACCCACTAGAGTCTAAGGGTCTTTTTATTGGTTGTAACGTAAGGCTAAGGGTTAAGGCGAGGTAAAAATTTAAAATTTGGTGAAATTTCCTAAGTGAAGCAAAAAGTGCGGCCGACACTGAAAAATAACTCAAGAATTCACTAAATATCAAGCAAAAATACCACTAATGCCATTCCCCAAAGCTTATTCAACACAAACACACAAAATTCCCCCCAAGCTTGAACAAAGCATTGTCCTCAATGCTTAAACTAAGGAAGAAAATGAAACCAACTAAAATATTTTTGTTGTTTTTGTTTTTTTTTCACTTTTTTTCTTTTTTTTTTTTAACTTTATTCAATGTCCTTGCCTTTTTAACTTTGGACGGCTTTTTCTTGAAACTTCATTTGATTTCCATATTACTTTACAAGCTCAACTCTAACCAAATCTCAAAATGCATCTTGTCTATGATCAACAACTCAAAACTCAAACCTCACATGCCAATGCTTCACTAACTAAAAGGTTGGTAAACATAGGCCATTAGGTTTGTAATGTCGTTTAAACAAGAGCGGGAAACATAAGGCTCAAATTGGTTAGCAAGTAGGTTTATGCAAAATAGAAAATCAAATTTGTAACAAAATAAAAAGAAGATAAAGAAAAATGAGAAAGAAATGCCCTTTTCCTCCCCTAGAGTGCTTCGGTCACGATCTTGGGAACTATAAGTCAAAACAAGGATCAAGACATGCATAGCTAAGGATCCAAATGCGCCACACAACAAAGTGATGAAGGCTAGAACAATGTTACCTCACACGGGATTATAACTAAGCAAATACCAACCAAGGGTGCCAAATCCACTATAGAGAGCAACACCATCTTACCACATACCCGCGAACTAGGGCTTCATGGCGCCCTAAAAGTTCTTAACCCGGCTACCTTAGCATGTAATATCCTAGAGTCAACCAATGACACTCTCAAACCGTGCACACATTAACCACTTAGGAATAAAGGCATTCAAGAGTAAACAAATCCAAAAGATATAATGTCCAAAATAAGTACAAACAAAACACATTTTGCTAAACTTGCCTTGAAGTAAACAAAAATCTTTTTGGATTTTCCAAAAGCATGAAAAACATGGAAATGCATATACTCAAGTGCATGACATGTATGAATCAACATCCCACCAAACATGATAGAATACCCTCCCCCAAGCTTGAATGAAACCAAGCTCTCAAATCATAAACGATGAAACCAAGGAGGGGAAAACAAGGAAAAATTAATCCAACATTACCAACACATGATCTTCAAGTCACAATAAGTAAGAGAGAGAGAGGGAAAAGAAGGATATTACCGGATATGGGATAAATGCAAAATCACACAAAAAACCCGAAATAACCTCATATGAGCCACAATCTCTACAAATAAGGCTTGAATTCCACGTGATAGGTAAGTTGAGGCACATTTCCTTGATTCTTGATCATCACCAATGCGCAAGAGTATATCAAGTTGTGTACCTAGCAAGGAATACAAACACGTCCATGAGAGAAAATCTAATCTAAAAACAAAAGAAAATGAAAGCAATAAAACACGGGTTACTTCCCGCAAAGGCTTGTTTAACGTCTAAGCGAGACCGCTCTAGGAAATAATAATTCAACGCACGCAAGAGCTTGTCAAATGCACTACTACACATTTCATGGGGGTGTAAATAGGCAAATGACGGAATAAGGACGTGCAACAAAATTATTGCACGTAAGTGAAGAGGGAGATGCCAAAAGAAAGAAGAAGAAGGATCGAAAGGAAACTCAAGAAAGTAAGAAGTAGAAGAAGGAAAAGAAGAATGGAAAGAAAAGGAAAAAGGCAAATCCTCATCACAAAATTTTTTGTTGGCAAAATTCCTCTTATCCTCAACAATGATGGAAGGAGGGACATGAAAATCATCCATAGAGGGCGGCTCCCCAATAGGCTCTTTGAGATAGGAAGGGAGAGAAATAGGGTAAGAAAGGATGTGGTCAAACCTTAGAGAAAAAGGGGTATGAGAAACGGGAAAAGGGGTAGCTACTCCCTCACCACAAGGCCTCACATCGCCAATGAGGGCATGAAAATCAATCATAGAGTCCTCAAACGAAGGGCACTCACGATCTACACCTCCCTCAAGCTCAAAAACTCCAAGGGAATCAACCTTATCCTCCTTTTCACCACAATAGACAACTTTTCCTTCAACTATCTCAAAACCCAAGGTCCCAAAATCATGCATGAATGGAGGTAGATTCATCTCAAACTCATCTAAGTCCCAAGAAGCGTTCTCGATGAAATCATCCAATAATCTATAAGTCCTCATATGACTCTCGAAAAATATGTGGGACATTACCTCAAAAGAGTCTATATACTCGTAGATTGAAGGGTCACAAACATACACTTGAGACTTATCAAGATGGGAAAGAGAATTAGGATTTTCAAAATCAACACTCTCTTCATTCTCTACTCCTTCACCATCACTCGAATGCTCTCTAATGGGATCCTCACTCATATGGGGAAGAGAAGAAGAAGGAAGGGCATTTTCTTGAGAGTTGGCTAATTGGAGAATTTGGCTCTCAAGCATCTTCATTCTAGCTTCCACCTCCCTATTCTCAACTTCCCTCTCCTTATTCTCAACTTCCCTCATCTCGTTATACCTCTCCATCATCTCCATTATCTTCATTATCTTCTCTTCCTTCAAATTTTCCATAGAATTACCCTCATAAAAGGATTCATTAGGAGCATAAGGGAAATCATTTGGAGCCATGTAAGAACAAGAAGATGAGGAGGGAGGATCATTCACATTATAAACATGAGCATCATCATATTGGGGAAAGGGGGCATAATCAAGCAAATGAGATTCATCATCAACAATAGGAGAAAAAGAGTTGAAATCACTTGTACTAGGTTCACATATAGGATCACAAGACAAATCATGGGGTATCATGCCACCAATAAAACTATTATCACATTGAGAATCAAAATTAGCAACATTACATGCCCTATTGCGTACATCCTTAGCGAACCGTACAAAAAAGCTCCAAGCATTATGAACCGTTAATGCTTGAAATTCACCATTAAACCTACTTTCAACTTCATATCTCGTTTGTTCATTCATGCCACAATAACAAATCTCACAAGCTTCACAAGGATTACAACCATTATAGTTCAAAAACTCTACAAGTCTATGGAAATAGACATAAAAAGGCTCACCATCATATTGAGGAAAAGAAAAACGTGCCATTTTTCATCAACAAAAACAAAACAAAGAGAACAAAAATAAATCAAAGGAAAAATATATACAATGGACTAGTCTCAACAAGATAACACAACGGTAATGGAAGCCGTTCCCCGGCAACGGCGCCAATTTGACAAGGTAATAATCGCGTCGTCAAACGACTACACCTAGATCAAATACAATTTATACAACCTAAACAAACCTAATACGAGTATAAGGCAAGCATAGGGGTCGAACCACAGAGAACGGTTAAACACCACCAAATGTTATCAACAATTAAGCTAGTCCGGAATAAGGGAAGGTAAACTAAAGGTCTAAACAAACTAAAACTAGAGATAAAACATTAAGGGAAATAGTCTAGGAGTAGCATTCACTTGAACATAAACAAAGGCATAGGAGTTGAATTAATTATGAACTAAACATGCTTGAATATCGAAGTAAAGTCCAATCTAGCCACCTTCCGGGGTCAATTGGCTTCTCCTAACATAGCCTCTATGCTTCCACATTAGAACCATATACTAGGAGGTACTATCAAATAACAATCGATAATAATGAACCTTAACTAAGTCAACTTCCGTTTCATGTTAGCAAAGAGTCACTCCCAATCAACTAACAACATGCATTTTGCAAGGAGATTGAAGAATATCAAGCATATAAAGACTTTAATCACAAATAAATCAACTCTAAACCTAGAACATGCTCAAGATCCAACTACACCACAACCATCCCCTTAATGGGGGAATTACTCACTAATCATGATAAAAACAAGATTAATCAACAAATAACCAAGAATCAACATGATTAATAAGCAATACCAACAACTAAAACAATAATAAAAATAAAGCAATAAAAATAGAGGAGAGAGAGTTAGAGATTCTCATTGATTGAAGATGGAAGTCTACAAACAAGATGATCAATCTTCTTCTTCAAAATCCAAGCTACAATCAACAATGGTGAAGCCCTCACTTTCTCTCTCTAAACTACACTAATCCTAAGCTAAACCTAGAGAGAGAAGCTCTCCTAAAACTATGGAAAAAGATCTAAAAGAATGAAGACGTCCTTTTACAAAACAAGCCCCGCAATATATAAAGAATCACGCAAAAACGCTGAACAGGACCCGCTGTGCGCCCGCGCAAGGATCTGTGCGCCCGCGCATGGTAGCTGTGCGCCCGCGCGTGCGCCCTCGCAGCGGTCTGTGCGCCCTCGCAGCGGCCTGCGCTCCCTCGCAGCAGCCTGCGCGCCCGCGCAAAGTAGCTGCGCGCCCGCGCATTTGTGGGTTGCGCGGCTAGTGCTTAGGTGTGCGCGCCCGCACGGTGTGGGTGTGCGCCCGCGCACATGTCGCGCACAGGCCGCGCAAAACTTTCTGCCTCGATTCTGCAATTTCGCCAATTTTGCGCGGGTTCTCACAGGGTTGCGCGCCCGCACATTATTTGCGCCCTTGCACCTTGCTTTCTTCGATTCTTCTCTCATGCTTCCTTGGCTTCTTCTTTGCAATCCAAGACTTCAAATACCTAAGCACAAACACCAAGGGAAGCAATAAGGTATAGGGAACGGTGCAAACACACAATGAAGGCAAGCATACAACAATATACGCGATTTCATTAAAATCACATCGAGACATGTATGCACGCATTATTTGAACAAAACAACTACAAAACACCCTAAGACAAGCTAAAACAAGGCATAAACACTATCCTAGGAGTGACATAAATGTCACTCATCACCGGACGCCTTTGTCCATGTTGGGACAGGCGAATTTATGTCGAAGTAGCCATCCGGCCATTGGCCTGTGGTCTTGTTATAGACCGGCTGTATAGCCACTAAGCGCTTTTGTGCTTAGCTTACTTATCTGGCCATTGGCCTCCTTCGTCAATCAGACGTTAATTCAATTTCCAAGTGTCAAACTCAGAAAAACAAACAAAAGACCCGTCTGGGTTCAGACGGGAAACAAGACAAATGACAACAAAAAGCAACTTCTCATTGATGTACTTGTTTACAAAATTTACAAATTCTCAGAAGTAGTATTTTTTCAAATTATCTACATTCCAAGTTCTAGGCAGGCGCCTGCCGTCTGGAGTTTCCAGGCGGTAAGTGCCGTCTCTTACTTCTTCATAGATCCGGTAGGGGCCTTCCCAATTAGGAGTTAGCTTTCCAAGCTCATTGGCCCTACCGGTTGCCTCCATTTTCCGTAACACTAGGTCGTCCACTTTCAAGGGACGCCTGTGTACTCTTTTGTTGTAGGCTCTTGTCATTCTCGGACGGTAAATCTCATGACGCAAGGCGGCATTGCCCCTGCGTTCTGGAAGTGAGTCCAATGCCAGGCGCATTGCCTCCCAGTTTGCCTCTTCATCATATAACATGACTCTGAGAGTCTGCTCATAGTGTTCAATGGGCAAGACGGCTTCAGCACCGTAAACCATGAGAAATGGGGTTTCACCGGTTGACCCCTTTGCTGTTGTCCGGATGGCCCATAGGACATGGATTAATTCCTCAGCCCATAAGCCGCCGGCTCTTTCAATTTTCTTCTTTATGCCGTCTGAGATCAGCTTGTTGAAGGCTTCAACTTGGCCGTTTGCTTGGGGACGGCCGACTGATGCGAAACAGGTGGAGATCCCTTGATCTCCCAACCAAGTTTTTAGCTGAGGCATCTCAAACTGAGGGCCATTATCAAACACCATGGACATAGGTACCCCATACCGGGTGATGACATTCTTCCAGATGAAGGAAATGACGTCTGATGTCTTGATATTCTTTACCGCCTCAGCCTCTACCCACTTGGTGAAGTAATCCACAGCCACCAGGATATAACGCTTACCGCCTGGTGCAGGCGTGTAAGGACCTAAAATGTCCATGCCCCATTTTGCAAACGGGATTGGGCTGTGGATGGCCGTCAGATCAGTAGCCGGACGGTGAATAAGCTTGCCAAATTTCTGGCACTTGTCACATTTTCTCACCAATTCCTTGGCGTCTGCCTCTAGAGTAGGCCAAAAATATTGCCGTCTGGCTCTGACGGCTAGGGATCTGCCGCCTATGTGGGAGGCGCAGAACCCCGAGTGCAAGTCTTCGAGAACTTCCTTCCCCTTCTCTGGGGTTACACACTTCAATAGAGGCTTAAGAAACCCCGCCTTGAAGAGTTCTCCATTTCTCAACTCAAAGCTTGCGGCTCGCTTTTTCAGAACGGCTGCCTCCTGTGGCGAATCAGGGAGCGTGCCGTCTGAGAGGTATGCCCGGATGCCATCCATCCAGGTGGAGCTTCGGTCTAGGACTCCAATGGGATCTTCAAAGATGCTTCTTTTTTCAAGTACTTCCCAAAAGACTGACCGAGGCGTATCATGGCAGGCGGAAGATGCAAGCTTTGATAGCGCATCCGCCTGGTTATTATCAGACCTGGGCACTTGATTCAGCCGGAACTCCTCAAGTGACCCAGCCTCTTCTTTGACCGCCTGAAGATATTTGATCATAGCCGGGTGAGTTGCCTCATATGTTCCCTGATATTGGCTAACGACCAACTGAGAATCTGAGTAGGCGTCAATTTTTGTTGCCCCTGCCGCCTTACACATACGGATTCCGGCTAGCAGGGCTTCGTATTCCGCCTCATTGTTTGAGGCCTGAAAATTGAACCGTAGTGCATATTCATATCTGTCCCCTTCAGGAGACTCATAAATTACGCCTGCACCACAGCCGTTCTTTGTAGAACTCCCGTCTACATACACTTTCCAAACCAGATCAAGATTATCCGGAGCCACCGGACAGGTCATTTCCACAATGAAGTCGGCAAACGCCTGACCTTTCACTGCCTTTCTTGGTTCGTAAGTGACTTCAAGACTTTGCATTTCAATAGCCCATTTCAACATTCTGCCGGATGAGTCCAAGGTAGACATTGGCCGCTTGAGTGGCTGGTCGGTGTAAATCACCACCGGATGAGCCAGAAAGTAAGGCTTCAATTTTTTGAATGCCATGTACAGAGCAAGGCCAAATTTCTCAACCATGGGGTACCGGAGTTCAGCATTTTTAAGAACATGGCTAATGAAGTAAACCGGGAGCTGGACGCCGTCTCGCTCAGCAAGGAGAACGGCACTGAGAGCATGATCTGAGACGGCCAAATACATATACAACGCCTCCCTAGGTAGAGGACTGACCAACCTAGGCAGAGAGTGCAGATGCTCTTTTAGCTTCTGGAATGCCGTTTCAGCATCGTCTCCCCATTCAAACCTGGTCTTCTTCCTGATTGCTTGGAAGAAGTAAAGGCATTTGTCACCTGACCGGCTGAGGAACCTCCCCAAGGCGGCCAGGCAACCAGTCAGCCTCTGGACTTCCTTGACAGAACGGGGTGACTTCATGTCAATCACCGCCTGTATCTTTTCGGGGTTAGCCTCTATCCCCCTTTGATCAATCAGGAATCCGAGAAACTTCCCAGACTCAACACCAAAGACGCATTTCTTGGGGTTTAACATGACCTTATGCTGCCTGAGGGTGGTGAATTTTTCTCGGAGATCGGCAAGGTGATCCGCCTGTTGCTTGGATTTGACTATCATGTCATCAATGTACGCCTCCACATTCCTCCCAAGTTGATTGATGAAGACGGTATTAATCATCCGTTGGAAGGTGGCAGGCGCATTCTTCAAGCCAAACGGCATCACAGTATAACAGAATAACCCCAAATCAGTGACGAAGGCCGTCTTCTCTTGATCTTTTTTCCAGAGGGGTATCTGATGGAAGCCGGAGTAGGCATCCATGAAGCTCATCAAGGCGTGACCGGCTGTAGAGTCGACCAGACTGTCGATCTTTGGAAGCGGGTAACTGTCCTTTGGACACGCCTTGTTGAGGTCTGTGTAATCAACACACATGCGCCAGGTCCCATTCGGTTTCTTAACAAGGACCACATTGGCCACCCAGTCGGGGAAATTGCAGGGCCGAATGAACCTGGCGTCTAGCAGCTTTTTGACTTCGGCAGCTGCCGCCTGACTTCTTTCCTCGCCATGGTTTCTTTTCTTTTGCCGGATGGGCTTCTTTTTGGGATCCACGGCGAGCTTGTGGACAGCGAGATCCGGGCTGACGCCTGGCATCTCTTCCACTTCAAAGGCAAAGATGTCTTTGAATTCTTTCAGCAGAAGGTGCAAGTCTGCACCCAGAGCAGCATTAGCAGCCGTCCCAACCTTCACCGTCCGCTCTGGACGGCTGTCGTCCAGAACGAGATCAATGTGTTCTCCAGCCGGTTGGGGACGGAGCTCGTCTGACCGTTCACCGGCCAGTGATTGCTATTTTTTCTCTTTTTTCACCTCCACCAGCAGAGGCGCTTTTCTCTTCTTACCAACGGCTGGTGGGGCAGGGTTGGCATCCTTGACAGCGTCAAGGTCTATTGGTTCCTGCCCTTGGCCGTCTGAGGCCACAGTATCTTTAACGGCTGAGAGGTAACACTCCCGAGCCGTCTTCTGATCCCCGTTCAGGGAACCAACAGAGCCATCATCCCTCTCGTACTTGACAAGCATGAGAGACGGGATGATCACCGCCTTGGTTTCGTTGAGGGTTGGCCTACCAAGGATGATATTGTAGGCGGTCAACTCCTCCACGACCAAGAACCTGACGACAACATGCCGTCCTTGTCCTTTTTCTCCCAGCCGGACGGGCAAATCAATTCTGCCGGCTGGGTAGACCATCCCACCCCCAAAACCAACCAAGGGGTGGGTGACCGGATGCATGCTGCTGGAGTTGTACTTCAGCTTCTGCAAGCACCGGAGGCTGATGATGTCCGACGAGCTGCCGGTGTCAATAAGGATCCGTCCAACCAGCTGGTTGGCAACCTTACATTCGATGACGACCGGGTCGTCATGCGGACGGCGGACGCTGCCCCTGTCCTTCTCAGTTATGAGGACGTCTGGGAAGGTGGAGGAGGCAGACGTCTGCTCATCATCATCCTTGTCCATCTTTCGAAGATGGCTCTTGGTGCCCCGGATGGTAGGGCCACCACATGAGAATCCGCCTGCTATAGTGTAGACCGGATCCTTATCTGTATCCGAACTACTAGCCGGCTGGGTAGCCTTGGAGGACTGACCCTTGTTCTTCTTCTTTGCCCCGGCTGGGGACTTAGAGATGTAGGACTTTAGAAGCCCTTTGTCAGCCAGACGGTCCAACGTCCGCTGCAAACTGAAGCAGTCGTTGGTGTCATGGCCAACCTCCTCATGGAACTGACAATATTTATTTTTGTTCCGTGACTGGACGGAACTCTTCATTGGATTCGGCTTCTCAATGGACAGCCGGTCCTTTACCTCCATGAGGATGGAGTTGCAGTCTTTGTTAAACTCGTACTTGGGGACGTACGGTTTAAACTCTTTTTTCTTCTTCTGGGACGGCTGCTCAGAATCGCTGACCACCCAGACTTCTTTTCTTTTTCCGCTCTTTTCTTTTTTATTACCCGGCTGAGCTGGCCGGCTGTCTCTCTGTTTGTCAGACTTCTTGGAGTCTGACTGGCTACCAGGCGTACAGAGGTCGGTTGCTTGTATATAGCTTTCCGCCTCCCTCAGGGCCGCCTGTAGCGTAAATGCCCCTTTTCTGACAAGGTCGAACTTAAAAGCCGACCCGTCTCTCAGACCCTTGAAAAAGTCTGTGAACGCTACCTCGTCAGACAGCCCCTGGATCTGTATTCTAACCAGGTTGAACCGCCTGACGTAGGCGCGTAGCCCTTCTCTCTCACCCTGCCTAACGGTGCTTAAATCAAGGCTCGTTTTCTTGGCAGGGATGTTCATTGAGAAGTTGGTAGCAAACAAGAAGGCTAGCCTCTTGAAGCTATCAATAGAACCGGCTGGCAAGTTGCCAAACCACTGCTGGGCAATGCCCTTCAGTGTAGCCGGGAAACAACGACACCAGGTGGCATCGTCCCACCCCTGTAAGCACATAAGGTTGGTATATGCCATCAGGTGGTCTTCTGGGTTGGTGGTACCATCATAGGTGCCCACCAACACATTCTTAACCTTGGTCGGCTGAGCCGCCTCGGTTATATTGGCTGCAAAGGCAGACGGTTGTTCGCCTAGCCTCATCAGCCGGAGCTGCCAGTCCAGAGGCTGGGCAGGAATATATGCCGCCTGACCTCCAAAAGGAGGTGGCTGCATGAACTGGAGGCCATATTGCCCATACTGCGCCTGAGGTGCGTATGGCATGGACCCTATCATCAGCTGAGGTTCGGTGTTGACGGTTTTACCGCCTGTCCGACTCTCATGCAAGGACATAGAGTTCCTTGCAGAAGCTTGCTTGAAGCTGTCTGGAAAGCTCGAGGTAGAAGCTGACTCAGACTGCTGCTGCCTCCTTCGATTGATGACTTGTCGTGCATCGAAGGTAGACGCATTCTGGGCCTCCGGCTGGGGTCGCCGGGGCATCAGAATCTTAGACCAGTCAAGTGTTGCGGCTGCCTTCTCCTTTGGATGAGGAGTTGGTTGCCTGTCCTTGACCGGCTTCTTCTTCTTCCCAGAGTTGGGAGTCTTTTTAGCCGGCTGACTCTTGCTAGAGCCTGCCTTGTTTTTGCTGATCATAGCCTTGATTTCACCTTTGAAAGAGGTCATGAATCTCATGAGCTCATCTCGGGTGACTGGGGCTTGACCTTTGGCCTTCTGGGTTTCCCCGTCTGGCCTTCCAGGTGGACGCCTGCTTGGGCCCGCCTGGTCTTCATTTCGCTCCAGTTGATCCCTGGAACGAATAGATTTAGAGATGAGAGAACCATCCCTAGAGATGTAAGTCTCAACATCATTGTCTTCTTCCTCATCCTCCTCCTCAGTGAATACCTCTGGCTGAGGCTGAGGTGGAGGCTGGGGGATTTCGAACCCGACCGGCTGAATAATCGGTTGCAAGTCATCCAAGTTACCCGCCTGGGTACCCGGACGTAGAGAGGTAGAATTGAGAATCGGTACAGAGTTTTGAACCATCTTGAGGTACTCTCCCCACAGACGGCGCCAAATGTTTTGGGGTTTTTTGTCCCTCGGGAGAGTTACAACTCGAAGACTGGTCCGGCTTGCTCTGCACCTGCAAAAACAACGAAGACACCAGTTGGGTGGTGCTCCGCCTCCAACGCTCAAGTTAGTAACTTGAAGGAGAGTAAAAAGGTGCGGAAATTTAGGTGGGGATCTGCTTGGATTCCAAGCTCAGTTGTCTCTATCAAAGGGACAGTTTGTAGTTAATGGAAAAACGTGCCCTTTAAAAGAGGGGAATCTCCCTATTTATAGGGTCCTTGGGAATTGTGCCCCTGATTAGGGTATCAAACCCTAATCATTGGGGGCTGCGCCGTTTTACGGCTTTCTCGGGATTTGGGCCTGAAGGCCGACATTTTCCCCAAATATCTGGGATGACACGTGTCCGGCAGGGATAGGTCCACTTTGGACCATCCTGGGGTTGACACGTGTCGCCCTCTGATTGGGCCACTTGGCGGGGTAAAATTACCCTAAACACATTCAACAAAGCTAATTGAGTCAAATGAAAGTCAAACACTTTCAACAAAGCTTTTAGAATCAAATGAAAGTCAAATACATTCAAACAAAGCTTTTTGAATCTAAGGAAAATCAAATGAATTCAACAAAGCTAATTGAGTCAAATGAAAGTCTAACACATTCAAAAAATCTTCTTGATTCAAATGAAAGTCAAATGTATTCAACAAAGCTAATTGAGTCAAATGAAAGTCAAACACTTTCAACAAAGCGTTTTGAATCAAATGAAAGTAAAATACACTCAATCAAAACTTTTTGAATCAAATGAAAGTCAATTGCATTCCACAATGCTAATTAAGTCAACTGAAAGTCAAACACATTCAACAAAGCTAATTGAGTCAAACGAAAGTCAAACACATTCAAACAAAGCTTTTTGAATCAAATGAAAGTCAAATGCATTCAACAAAGCTAATTGAGTCAAATGAAAGTCAAACACTTTCAACAAAGCTAATTGAGTCAAATGAAAGTCAAACACATTCAAACAAAGCTTTTTGATTCAAATGAAAGTCAAATGCATTCAACAAAGCTAATTGAGTCAAATGAAAGTCAAACACTTTCAACAAAGCTTTTAAAATCAAATGAAAGTCAAATACATTCAAACAAAGCTTTTAGAATCAAACGAAAATCAAATGAATTCAACAAAGCTAATTGAGTCAAATGAAAGTCAAACACTTTCATCAAAGCTTTTAGAATAAAATGAAAGTCAAATACATTCAAACAAAGCTTTTTGAATCAAATGAAAGTCAATTGCATTCCACAATGCTAATTGAGTCAAATGAAAGTCAAACACATTCAACGAAGCTAATTGTGTCAAATAAAAGTCAAACACATTCAAACAAAGCTTTTTGAATCAAATGAAAGTCATATGCATTCAACAAAGCCAATTGAGTCAAATGAAAGTCAAACACATTCAAATAAAGCTTCTTTATTAAATTGAAAGTTAAATGCATTCAACAAAGCTAATTGAGTCAAATGAAAGTCAAACACTTTCAACAAAGCTTTTAGAATCAAATGAAAGTCAAACACATTCAAATAAAGCTTTTTGAATCAAATGAAAATCAAATGAATTCAACAAAGCTAATTGAGTCAAATGAAAGTCAAACACATTCAAACAAAGCTTTTATAATCAAATGAAAGTCAAATGCATTCAACAAAGCTAATTGAGTCAAATGAAAGTCAAACACTTTCAACAAATCTTTTAGAATCAAATGAAAGTCAAATACATTCAAACAAAGCTTTTTGAATCTAAGGAAAATCAAATGAATTCAACAAAGCTAATTGAGTCAAATGAAAGTCTAACACATTCAAAAAAGCTTCTTGATTCAAATGAAATTCAAATGTATTCAACAAAGCTAATTGAGTCAAATGAAAGTCAAACACTTTCAACAAAGCGTTTTGAATCAAATGAAAGTAAAATACACTCAATCAAAACTTTTTGAATCAAATGAAAGTCAATTGCATTCCACAATGCTAATTAAGTCAACTGAAAGTCAAACACATTCAACAAAGCTAATTGAGTCAAACGAAAGTCAAACACATTCAAACAAAGCTTTTTGATTCAAATGAAAGTCAAATGCATTCAACAAAGCTAATTGAGTCAAATGAAAGTCAAACACTTTCAACAAAGCTTTTAAAATCAAATGAAAGTCAAATACATTCAAACAAAGCTTTTAGAATCAAACGAAAATCAAATGAATTCAACAAAGCTAATTGAGTCAAATGAAAGTCAAACACTTTCATCAAAGCTTTTAGAATAAAATGAAAGTCAAATACATTCAAACAAAGCTTTTTGAATCAAATGAAAGTCAATTGCATTCCACAATGCTAATTGAGTCAAATGAAAGTCAAACACATTCAACGAAGCTAATTGTGTCAAATAAAAGTCAAACACATTCAAACAAAGCTTTTTGAATCAAATGAAAGTCATATGCATTCAACAAAGCCAATTGAGTCAAATGAAAGTCAAACACATTCAAATAAAGCTTCTTTATTAAAATGAAAGTTAAATGCATTCAACAAAGCTAATTGAGTCAAATGAAAGTCAAACACTTTCAACAAAGCTTTTAGAATCAAATTAAAGTCAAACACATTCAAATAAAGCTTTTTGAATCAAATGAAAATCAAATGAATTCAACAAAGCTAATTGAGTCAAATGAAAGTCAAACACATTCAAACAAAGCTTTTATAATCAAATGAAAGTCAAATGCATTCAACAAAGCTAATTGAGTCAAATGAAAGTCAAACACTTTCAACAAAGCTTTTAGAATCAAATGAAAGTCAAATACATTCAAACAAAGCTTTTTGAATCTAAGGAAAATCAAATGAATTCAACAAAGCTAATTGAGTCAAATGAAAGTCTAACACATTCAAAAAAGCTTCTTGATTCAAATGAAAGTCAAATGTATTCAACAAAGCTAATTGAGTCAAATGAAAGTCAAACACTTTCAACAAAGCGTTTTGAATCAAATGAAAGTCAATTACATTCAAACAAAGCTTTTTGAATCAAATGAAAGTCAAATGCATTCAACAAAGCTAATTGAGTCAAATGAAAGTCAAACACTTTCAACAAAGTGTTTTGAATCAAATGAAAGTCAAATACATTCAATCAAAGCTTTTTGAATCAAATGAAAGTCAATTGCATTCCACAATTCTAATTGAGTCAAATGAAAGTCAAACACTTTCAACAAAGCTTTTAGAATCAAATGAAAGTCAAATACATTCAAACAAAACTTTTTGAATCAAATGAAAGTCAAATGTATTCAACAAAGCCAATTGAGTCAAATGAAAGTCAAACACATTCAACGAAGTTAATTGTGTCAAATAAAAGTCAAACACATTCAAACAAAGCGTTTTGAATCAAATGAAAGTCATATGCATTCAACAAAGCCAATTGAGTCAAATGAAAGTCAAACACATTCAAATAAAGCTTCTTGAGTAAAATGAAAGTTAAATGCATTAAACAAAGCTAATTTTGTCAAATGAAAGTCAAACACTTTCAACAAAGCTTTTAGAATCAAATGAAAGTTAAACACATTCAAACAAAGCTTTTTGAATCAAATGAAAGTCAAATGCATTCAACAAAGCTAATTGAGTCAAATGAAAGTCAAACACTTTCAACAAAGCGTTTTGAATGAAATGAAAGTCAAATACATTCAATCAAAGCTTTTTGAATCAAATGAAAGTCAATTGCATTCCACAATGCTAATTGAGTCAAATGAAAGTCAAACACTTTTAACAAAGCTTTTAGAATCAAATGAAAGTCAAATACATTCAAACAAAGCTTTTTGAATCAAACGAAAATCAAATGAATTCAACAAAGCTATATGAGTCAAATGAAAGTCAAACACTTTCATTTAAGCTTTTAGAATAAAATGAAAGTCAAATACATTCAATCAAAGCTTTTTGAATCAAATCTAAGTCAATTGCATTCCACAATGCTAATTGAGTCAAATGAAAGTCAAACACATTCAACGAAGCTAATTGAGTCAAATGAAAGTCAAACACATTCAAACAAAGCTTTTTGAATCAAATGAAAGTCTAATGCATTCAACAAAGCCAATTGAGTCAAATGAAAGTCAAACACATTCAAATAAAGCTTCTTGATTAAAATGAAAGTCAAATGCATTCAACAAAGCTAATTGTGCCAAATGAAAGTCAAACACTTTCAACAAAGCTTTTAGAATGAAATGAAAGTCAAACACATTCAAACAAAGCTTTTTGAATCAAATGAAAGTCAAATGCATTCAACAAAGCTAATTGAGTCAAATGAAAGTCAAACACTTTCAACAAAGTGTTTCGAATCAAATGAAAGTCAAATACATTCAATCAAAGCTTTTTGAATCAAATGAAAGTCAATTGCATTCCACAATGCTAATTGAGTCAAATGAAAGTCAAACACATTCAAATAAAGCTTTTTGAATCAAACGAAAGTCAAATGAATTCAACAAAGCTAATTGAGTCAAATGAAAGTCAAACACATTCAAATAAAGCTTTTTCAATCAAATGAAAGTCAAATGCATTCAACAAAGTTAATTGAATCAAATCAAAGTCAAACACTTTCAACAAAGCTAATTGAGTCAAATGAAAGTCAAACACATTCAAACAAAGCTTTTTGATTCAAATGAAAGTCAAATGCATTCAACAAAGCTAATTGAGTCAAATGAAAGTCAAACACTTTCAACAAAGCTTTTAAAATCAAATGAAAGTCAAATACATTCAAACAAAGCTTTTAGAATCAAACGAAAATCAAATGAATTCAACAAAGCTAATTGAGTCAAATGAAAGTCAAACACTTTCATCAAAGCTTTTAGAATAAAATGAAAGTCAAATACATTCAAACAAAGCTTTTTGAATCAAATGAAAGTCAATTGCATTCCACAATGCTAATTGAGTCAAATGAAAGTCAAACACATTCAACGAAGCTAATTGTGTCAAATAAAAGTCAAACACATTCAAACAAAGCTTTTTGAATCAAATGAAAGTCATATGCATTCAACAAAGCCAATTGAGTCAAATAAAAGTCAAACACATTCAAATAAAGCTTCTTGATTAAAATGAAAGTTAAATGCATTCAACAAAGCTAATTGAGTCAAATGAAAGTCAAACACTTTCAACAAAGCTTTTAGAATCAAATTAAAGTCAAACACATTCAAATAAAGCTTTTTGAATCAAATGAAAATCAAATGAATTCAACAAAGCTAATTGAGTCAAATGAAAGTCAAACACATTCAAACAAAGCTTTTATAATCAAATGAAAGTCAAATGCATTCAACAAAGCTAATTGAGTCAAATGAAAGTCAAACACTTTCAACAAAGCTTTTAGAATCAAATGAAAGTCAAATACATTCAAACAAAGCTTTTTGAATCTAAGGAAAATCAAATGAATTCAACAAAGCTAATTGAGTCAAACGAAAGTCTAACACATTCAAAAAAGCTTCTTGATTCAAATGAAAGTCAAATGTATTCAACAAAGCTAATTGAGTCAAATGAAAGTCAAACACTTTCAACAAAGCGTTTTGAATCAAATGAAAGTCAATTACATTCAAACAAAGCTTTTTGAATCAAATGAAAGTCAAATGCATTCAACAAAGCTAATTGAGTCAAATGAAAGTCAAACACTTTCAACAAAGTGTTTTGAATCAAATGAAAGTCAAATACATTCAATCAAAGCTTTTTGAATCAAATGAAAGTCAATTGCATTCCACAATGCTAATTGAGTCAAATGAAAGTCAAACACTTTCATCAAAGCTTTTAGAATCAAATGAAAGTCAAATACATTCAAACAAAACTTTTTGAATCAAATGAAAGTCAAATGCATTCAACAAAGCCAATTGAGTCAAATGAAAGTCAAACACATTCAACGAAGCTAATTGTGTCAAATAAAAGTCAAACACATTCAAACAAAGCTTTTTGAATCAAATGAAAGTCATAAGCATTCAACAAAGCCAATTGAGTCAAATGAAAGTCAAACACATTCAAATAAAGCTTCTTGATTAAAATGAAAGTTAATTGCATTCAACAAAGCTAATTTTGTCAAATGAAAGTCAAACACTTTCAACAAAGCTTTTAGAATCAAATGAAAGTTAAACACATTTAAACAAAGCTTTTTGAATCAAATGAAAGTCAAATGCATTCAACAAAGCTAATTGAGTCAAATGAAAGTCAAACACTTTCAACAAAGCGTTTTGAATCAAATGAAAGTCAAATACATTCAATCAAAGCTTTTTGAATCAAATGAAAGTCAATTGCATTCCACAATGCTAATTAAGTCAAATGAAAGTCAAACACTTTCAACAAAGCTTTTAGAATCAAATGAAAGTCAAATACATTCAAACAAAGCTTTTTGAATCAAATGAAAATCAAATGAATTCAACAAAGCTAATTGAGTCAAATGAAAGTCAAACACTTTCATCAAAGCTTTTAGAATAAAATGAAAGTCAAATACATTCAATCAAAGCTTTTTGAATCAAATCGAAGTCAATTGCATTCCACAATGCTAATTGAGTCAAATGAAAGTCAAACACATTCAACGAAGCTAATTGAGTCAAATGAAAGTCAAACACAATCAAACAAAGCTTTTTGAATCAAATGAAAGTCAAATGCATTCAACAAAGCCAATTGAGTCAAATGAAAGTAAACACATTCAAATAAAGCTTCTTGATTAAAATGAAAGTCAAATGCATTCAACAAAGCTAATTGTGCCAAATGAAAGTCAAACACTTTCAACAAAGCTTTTAGAATCAAATGAAAGTCAAACACATTCAAACAAAGCTTTTTGAATCAAATGAAAGTCAAATGCATTCAACAAAGCTAATTGAGTCAAATGAAAGTCAAACACTTTCAACAAAGTGTTTTGAATCAAATGAAAGTCAAATACATTCAATCAAAGCTTTTTGAATCAAATGAAAGTCAATTGCATTCCACAATGCTAATTGAGTCAAATGAAAGTCAAACACTTTCAACAAAGCTTTTAGAATCAAATGAAAGTCAAATACATTCAAACAAAACTTTTTGAATCAAATGAAAGTCAAATGCATTCAACAAAGCCAATTGAGTTAAATGAAAGTCAAACACATTCAACGAAGCTAATTGTGTCAAATAAAAGTCAAACACATTCAAACAAAGCTTTTTGAATCAAATGAAAGTCATATGCATTCAACAAAGCCAATTGAGTCAAATGAAAGTCAAACACATTCAAATAAAGCTTCTTGATTAAAATGAAAGTTAAATGCATTCAACAAAGCTAATTGTGTCAAATGAAAGTCAAACACATTCAACAAAGCTTTTAGAATCAAATGAAAGTTAAACACATTCAAACAAAGCTTTTTGAATCAAATGAAAGTCAAATGCATTCAACAAAGCTAATTGAGTCAAATGAAAGTCAAACACTTTCAACAAAGCGTTTTGAATCAAATGAAAGTCAAATACATTAAATCAAAGCTTTTTGAATCAAATGAAAGTTAATTGCATTCCACAATGCTAATTGAGTCAAATGAAAGTCAAACACTTTCAACAAAGCTTTTAGAATCAAATGAAAGTCAAATACATTCAAACAAAGCTTTTTGAATCAAACGAAAATCAAATGAATTCAACAAAGCTAATTGAGTCAAATGAAAGTCAAACACTTTCATCAAAGCTTTTAGAATAAAATGAAAGTCAAATACATTCAATTAAAGCTTTTTGAATCAAATCGAAGTCAATTGCATTCCACAATGCTAATTGAGTCAAATGAAAGTCAAACACATTCAACAAAGCTAATTGAGTCAAATGAAAGTCAAACACATTCAAACAAAGCTTTTTGAATCAAATGAAAGTCAAATGCATTCAACAAAGCCAATTGAGTCAAATGAAAGTCAAACACATTCAAATAAAGCTTCTTGATTAAAATGAAAGTCAAATGCATTCAACAAAGCTAATTGTGCCAAATGAAAGTCAAACACTTTCAACAAAGCTTTTAGAATCAAATGAAAGTCAAACACATTCAAACAAATCTTTTTGAATCAAATGAAAGTCAAATGCATTCAACAAAGCTAATTGAGTCAAATGAAAGTCAAACACTTTCAACAAAGTGTTTCGAATCAAATGAAAGTCAAATACATTCAATCAAAGCTTTTTGAATCAAATTAAAGTCAATTGCATTCCACAATGCTAATTGAGTCAAATGAAAGTCAAACACATTCAAATAAAGCTTTTTGAATCAAATGAAAGTCAAATGAATTCAACAAAGCTAATTGAGTCAAATGAAAGTCAAACACATTCAAATAAAGCTTTTTCAATCAAATGAAAGTCAAATGCATTCAACAAAGTTAATTGAATCAAATCAAAGTCAAACACTTTCAACAAAGCTAATTGAGTCAAATGAAAGTCAAACACATTCAAACAAAGCTTTTTGATTCAAATGAAAGTCAAATGCATTCAACAAAGCTAATTGAGTTAAATGAAAGTCAAACACTTTCAACAAAGCTTTTAAAATCAAACGAAAGTCAAATACATTCAAACAAAGCTTTTAGAATCAAACGAAAATCAAATGAATTCAACAAAGCTAATTGAGTCAAATGAAAGTCAAACACTTTCATCAAAGCTTTTAGAATAAAATGAAAGTCAAATACATTCAAACAAAGCTTTTTGAATCAAATGAAAGTCAATTGCATTCCACAATGCTAATTGAGTCAAATGAAAGTCAAACACATTCAACGAAGCTAATTGTGTCAAATAAAAGTCAAACACATTCAAACAAAGCTTTTTGAATCAAATGAAAGTCATATGCATTCAACAAAGCCAATTGAGTCAAATGAAAGTCAAACACATTCAAATAAAGCTTCTTTATTAAATTGAAAGTTAAATGCATTCAACAAAGCTAATTGAGTCAAATGAAAGTCAAACACTTTCAACAAAGCTTTTAGAATCAAATGAAAGTCAAACACGTTCAAATAAAGCTTTTTGAATCAAATGAAAATCAAATGAATTCAACAAAGCTAATTGAGTCAAATGAAAGTCAAACACATTGGTGTATGGTTAAAGTGGACTTGAAAAAGGCTTATGATTCCATTGAATGGAGTTTTTTGAAGACAGTTATGGAAGAGTTAGGCTTTCCTGGAATCTTTGTTTCTTGGATTATGAGCTGTCTCTCTACAGTTTCATTCTCTATTCTTATTAATGGGGTGCCTGCTACTCCTTTTCCTGCTAAAAAAGGGCTTAGGCAGGGAGATCCTATCTCTCCCTTCCTTTTTGCTATTGGAATGGAATACCTGTCAAGGTGTTTGCATGAATTGAAGGATACTCCTGATTTTAATTACCATCCCAGATGTGAAAAGATGCTTCTTACTCACTTAATGTTTGCTGATGATCTCCTCATATTCTCTAGAGCTGATGAGACCTCTGTTCAGCTTTTGTTCAAGGCTTTCTCTAAGTTCTCTAAGGCATCAGGGTTGTCTGCAAATTTGGAAAAGAGTGAAGTTTATTTTGGTGGGGTAAATGCTGATATTCAAACTGCTTTATTACAGGTTCTTGGAGTAACTCTTGGTACTATTCCATTCAAGTACCTTGGTGTCCCACTCTCCTCCAAGAAACTCACTATCAGTCAGTGTAAACCCTTAGTTGACAAGGTTACAGCTAGAATTACAGGTTGGACTGCTAAGCATTTATCTTATGCTGGTAGGCTCCAATTGGTGAAGAGTGTCCTGTTTGGGATTCAGACTTATTGGTCTCAGATCTTTGTTTTGCCTAAGAAGATTCTGAAAGAGATTGAGGCTAGGTTTAGAGCCTTTCTTTTGACTGGAAACTCAAATCCTTCAAGGAAAGCTTTAGTTGCTTGGAACACAGTTTGTCTTCCTAGAGTTAGTGGTGGGTGGAATGTAATCTCTCTTCCTGAGTGGAACATTTCTGCTATTGCTAAACTATTATGGGATATTACTCATAAAGCTGATTCTTTATGGGTGAAATGGGTTCACATTTATTATTTTAAGAAGAAAGATGTTTGGGAAGCTCCTGTGCCTCAAAAATGCTCTTGGGTTCTGAAAAAGATCCTAAAATGCAGACAGGTTATTGATGATATAGGGGGATGGGATAAGGTGAAGCATGGAGCTGGTATGCAGATCAAAAAACTTTACAGACTTCTAAGACCTCAAGCCCCTAAAACTGAATGGAAAAGACTTGTTTGCAACAATGCAGCTTCTCCAAAAAGTGTTTTCATTCTTTGGTTAGCCTTGCATAACAGGCTTGTTACTAAGGACAGAGTGGTATTGTGGAATTCTCAATGTGATACAACTTGTGTTTTATGTGTAAATGCTACTGAGAATACTCAGCATTTATTTTTTGAATGTTCATACTCTAAACAAATCTGGCAGAAGGTTCTTTTGCTTTTGAACTGTAGGAAAACTGTCCAACCTTTCTGTCAAGAAGTCAAATGGAGCATTAGATTCTGCAGGAAGTCTAGAGCTGTTGGTAGATTACATTTGATGTTCCTTGCTGAAACTGTCTATGCTATTTGGATTCAGAGGAACAACACTGTTTTTTCAGGCTGCTGCTTGCCTGTAGAAACTGTCTACAGAGATATTGTTTTTAGAGTGGCTTGCAGATGCTCTACTGCTGATAGGTCTTTGCTGCTGCTGTAACTGGTTTCTTTTTTATGCTTTCTGGTGTTGTTTTTGTGTTTTTATTGTTTAATGCTAGCAGAAGTTTTCTTTGGGGTTCTTTTGTTTAGGTTTCTTTGTCTGGTCCTTACACTGGTACCCTTCTTAGAAGGTGGCCAGCTGTTTGAGTCCAGTTGGTAACCTTGGTCAGCTTAGAACCCTTCCTAGAAGGTGGCTAGGTTTGGCTTTAGGTTGAGTTAGGGGTTGTCTGGCCTTTTCTTTGGTCTTTGGTGTAAGGGTGCTGCTACTGGTTAGCTTTTGTAACACAGTAGCTTTCTTGTATTGTTTTTGCTCTACTTTGGTAATAAAATCTCTCATTTACCAAAAAAAAAAAAAAAAAAAAAAAAAAAAAAAAAGTCAAACACATTCAAACAAAGCTTTTATAATCAAATGAAAGTCAAATGCATTCAACAAAGCTAATTGAGTCAAATGAAAGTCAAACACTTTCAACAAAGCTTTTAGAATCAAATGAAAGTCAAATACATTCAAACAAAGCTTTTTGAATCTAAGGAAAATCAAATGAATTCAACAAAGCTAATTGAGTCAAATGAAAGTCTAACACATTCAAAAAAGCTTCTTGATTCAAATGAAAGTCAAATGTATTCAACAAAGCTAATTGAGTCAAATGAAAGTCAAACATTTTCAACAAAGCGTTTTGAATCAAATGAAAGTAAAATACACTCAATCAAAACTTTTTGAATCAAATGAAAGTCAATTGCATTCCACAATGCTAATTAAGTCAAATGAAAGTCAAACACATTCAACAAAGCTAATTGAGTCAAACGAAAGTCAAACACATTCAAACAAAGCTTTTTGAATCAAATGAAAGTCAAATGCATTCGACAAAGCTAATTGAGTCAAATGAAAGTCAAACACTTTCAACAAAGCTAATTGAGTCAAATGAAAGTCAAACACATTCAAACAAAGCTTTTTGATTCAAATGAAAGTCAAATGCATTCAACAAAGCTAATTGAGTCAAATGAAAGTCAAACACTTTCAACAAAGCTTTTAGAATCAAATGAAAATCAAATACATTCAAACAAAGCTTTTTGAATCAAACGAAAATCAAATGAATTCAACAAAGCTAATTGAGTCAAATGAAAGTCAAACACTTTCATCAAAGCTTTTAGAATAAAATGAAAGTCAAATACATTCAAACAAAGCTTTTTGAATCAAATGAAAGTCAATTGCATTCCACAATGCTAATTGAGTCAAATGAAAGTCAAACACATTCAACGAAGCTAATTGTGTCAAATAAAAGTCAAACACATTCAAACAAAGCTTTTTGAATCAAATGAAAGTCATATGCATTCAACAAAGCCAATTGAGTCAAATGAAAGTCAAACACATTCAAATAAAGCTTCTTGATTAAAATGAAAGTTAAATGCATTCAACAAAGCTAATTGAGTCAAATGAAAGTCAAACACTTTCAACAAAGCTTTTAGAATCAAATGAAAGTCAAACACATTCAAATAAAGCTTTTTGAATCAAATGAAAATCAAATGAATTCAACAAAGCTAATTGAGTCAAATGAAAGTCAAACACATTGAAACAAAGCTTTTATAATCAAATGAAAGTCAAATGCATTCAACAAAGCTAATTGAGTCAAATGAAAGTTAAACACTTTCAACAAAGCTTTTAGAATCAAATGAAAGTCAAATACATTCAAACAAAGCTTTTTGAATCTAAGGAAAATCAAATGAATTCAACAAAGCTAATTGAGTCAAATGAAAGTCTAACACATTCAAAAAAGCTTCTTGATTCAAATGAAAGTCACATGTATTCAACAAAGCTAATTGAGTCAAATGAAAGTCAAACACTTTTAACAAAGCGTTTTGAATCAAATGAAAGTAAAATACACTCAATCAAAACTTTTTGAATCAAATGAAAGTCAATTGCATTCCACAATGCTAATTAAGTCAACTGAAAGTCAAACACATTCAACAAAGCTAATTGAGTCAAACGAAAGTCAAACACATTCAAACAAAGCTTTTTGAATCAAATGAAAGTCAAATGCATTCAACAAAGCTAATTGAGTCAAATGAAAGTCAAACACTTTCAACAAAGCTAATTGAGTCAAATGAAAGTCAAACACATTCAAACAAAGCTTTTTGATTCAAATGAAAGTCAAATGCATTCAACAAAACTAATTGAGTCAAATGAAAGTCAAACACTTTCAACAAAGCTTTTAAAATCAAATGAAAGTCAAATACATTCAAACAAAGCTTTTAGAATCAAACGAAAATCAAATGAATTCAACAAAGCTAATTGAGTCAAATGAAAGTCAAACACTTTCATCAAAGCTTTTAGAATAAAATGAAAGTCAAATACATTCAAACAAAGCTTTTTGAATCAAATGAAAGTCAATTGCATTCCACAATGCTAATTGAGTCAAATGAAAGTCAAACACATTCAACGAAGCTAATTGTGTCAAATAAAAGTCAAACACATTCAAACAAAGCTTTTTGAATCAAATGAAAGTTGTTTAGGGTAATTTTACCCCGCCAAGTGGCCCAATCAGAGGGCGACACGTGTCAACCCCAGGATGGTCCAAAGTGGACCTATCCCTGCCCGACACGTGTCATCCCAGATATTTGGGGAAAATGTCGGCCTTCAGGCCCAAATCCCGAGAAAGCCGTAAAACGGCGCAGCCCACCAATGATTAGGGTTCGATACCCTAATCAGAGGCACAATTCCCAAGGACCCTATAAATAGGGAGATTCCCCTCTTTTGGAGGGGAGGTCCTTTTTGATACAAGGTTCATTCATTCACTAAAAACTGTCCCTTTGATAGAGACAACCGAGCTTGGAATCCAAGCAGATCCCCACCTAAATTTCCGCACCTTTTACTCTCCTTCAAGTTACTAACTTGAGCGTTGGAGGCGGAGCACCACCCAACTGGTGTCTCCGTTGATTTTGCAGGTACAGAGCAAGCAGGACCAGTCTTCGAGTTGTAACTCTCCCGAGGGACAAAAAACCCCAAAACATTTGGCGCCGTCTGTGGGGAGAGTACCTCAAGATGGTTCAAAACTCTGTACCAATTCTCAATTCTACCTCTCTGCGTCCGGGTACCCAGGCGGGTAACTTGGATGACTTGCAACCGGTTATTCAGCCGGTCGGGTCCGAAATCCCCCAGCCTCCACCTCAGCCTCAGCCAGAGGTATTCACTGAAGAGGAGGATGAGGAAGAAGACAATGATGTTGAGACTTACATCTCTAGGGATGGTTCTCTCATCTCTAGATCTGTTCGTTCCAGGGATCAACTGGAGCGAAATGAAGACCAGGCGGGCCCAAGCAGGCGGCCACCTGGAAGGCCAGAAGGGGAAACCCAGAAGGCCAAAGGTCAAGCCCCAGTCACCCGAGATGAGCTCATGAGATTCATGACCTCTTTCAAAGGTGAAATCAAGGCTATGATCAACAAAAACAAGGCAGGCTCTAGCAAGAGTCAGCCGGCTAAAAAGACTCCCAATTCTGGGAAGAAGAAGAAGCCGGTCAAGGACAGGCAGCCAACTCCTCATCCAAAGGAGAAGGCAGCCGCAACACTTGACTGGTCTAAGATTCTGATGCCCCGGCGACCCCAGCCGGAGGCACAGAATGCGTCTACCTTCGATGCGCGACAAGTCATCAATCGAAGGAGGCAGCAGCAGTCTGAGTCAGCTTCTACCTCGAGCTTTCCAGACAGCTTCAAGCAAGCTTCTGCAAGGAACTCTATGTCCTTGCATGAGAGTCGGACAGGCGGTAAAACCGTCAACACCGAACCTCAGCTGATGATAGGGTCCATGCCATACGCACCTCAGGCGCAGTATGGGCAATATGGCCTCCAGTTCATGCAGCCACCTCCTTTTGGAGGTCAGGCGGCATATATTCCTGCCCAGCCTCTGGACTGGCAGCTTCGGCTAATGAGGCTAGGCGAACAGCCGTCTGCCTTTGCAGCCAATATAACCGAGGCGGCTCAGCCGGCCAAGGTTAAGAATGTGTTGGTGGGAACCTATGATGGTACCACCAACCTAGAAGACCACCTGATGGCGTATACCAACCTCATGTGCTTACAGGGGTGGGACGATGCCACCTGGTGTCGTTGTTTCCCGGCTACACTAAAGGGCATTGCCCAGCAGTGGTTTGACAACTTGCCAGCCGGTTCTATTGATAGCTTCAAGAGGCTGGCCTTCTTGTTTGCTACCAACTTCTCAATGAACATCCCTACCAAGAAAACGAGCCTTGATTTGAGCACCGTTAGGCAGGGTGAGAGAGAAGGGCTACGCGCCTACGTCAGGCGGTTCAACCTGGTTAGAATACAGATCCAGGGGCTGTCTGACGAGGTAGCGTTCACAGACTTTTTCAAGGGTCTGAGAGACGGGTCGGCTTTTAAGTTCGACCTTGTCAGAAAAGGGGCATTTACGCTACAGGCGGCCCTGAGGGAGGCGGAAAGCTATATACGGGCTACCGACCTCTGCACGCCTGGTAGCCAGTCAGACTCCAAGAAGTCTGACAAACAAAGAGACAGCCGGCCAGCTCAGCCGGGTAATAAAAAAGAAAAGAGCGGAAAAAGAAAAGAAGTCTGGGCGGTCAGCGATTCTGAGCAGCCGTCCCAGAAGAAGAAGAAAGAGTTTAAACCGTACGTCCCCAAGTACGAGTTTAACAAAGACTGCAACTCCATCCTCATGGAGGTAAAGGACCGGCTGTCCATTGAGAAGCCGAATCCAATGAAGAGTTCCGTCCAGTCACGGAACAAAAATAAATATTGCCAGTTCCATGAGGAGGTTGGCCATGACACCAACGACTGCTTCAGTTTGCAGCGGACGTTGGACCGTCTGGCTGACAAAGGGCTTCTAAAGTCCTACATCTCTAAGTCCCCAGCCGGGGCAAAGAAGAAGAGCAAGGGTCAGTCCTCGAAGGCTACCCAGCCGGCTAGTAGTTCGGATACAGATAAGGATCCGGTCTACACTATAGCAGGCGGATTTTCATGTGGTGGCCCTACCATCCGGGGCACCAAGAGCCATCTTCGAAAGATGGACAAGGATGATGATGAGCAGGCGTCTGCCTCCTCCACCTTCCCAGACGTCCTCATAACTGAGAAGGACAGGGGCAGCGTCCGCCGTCCGCATGACGACCCGGTCGTCATTGAATGTAAGGTTGCCAACCAGCTGGTTGGGCGGATCCTTATTGACACCGGCAGCTCGTCGGACATCATCAGCCTCCGGTGTTTGCAGAAGCTGAAGTACAACTCCAGCAGCATGCATCCGGTCACCCACCCCTTGGTTGGTTTTGGGGGTGGGATGGTCTACCCAGCCGGCAGAATTGATTTGCCCGTCCGGCTAGGAGAAAAAGGCCAGGGACGGCATGTCGTCGTCAGGTTCTTGGTCGTGGAGGAGTTGACCGCCTACAATATCATCCTTGGTAGGCCAACCCTCAACGAAACCAAGGCGGTGATCATCCCGTCTCTCATGCTTGTCAAGTATGAGCGGGATGATGGCTCTGTTGGTTCCCTGAACGGGGATCAGAAGACGGCTCGGGAGTGTTACCTCTCAGCCGTTAAAGATACTGTGGCCTCAGACGGCCAAGGGAAGGAACCAATAGACCTTGACGCAGTCAAGGATGCCAACCCTGCCCCACCAGCCGTTGGTAAGAAGAGAAAAGCGCCTCTGCTGGTGGAGGTGAAAAAAGAGAAAAAATAGCAATCACTGGCCGGTGAACGGTCAGACGAGCTCCGTCCCCAACCGGCTAGAGAACACATTGATCTCGTTCTGGACGACAGCCGTCCAGAGCGGACGGTAAAGGTTGGGACGGCTGCTAATGCTGCTCTGGGTGCAGACTTGCACCTTCTGCTGAAAGAATTCAAAGACATCTTTGCCTTTGAAGTGGAAGAGATGCCAGGCGTCAGTCCGGATCTCGCTGTCCACAAGCTCGCCGTGGATCCCAAAAAGAAGCCCATCCGGCAAAAGAAAAGAAACCATGGCGAGGAAAGAAGTCAGGCGGCAGCTGCCGAAGTCAAAAAGCTGCTAGACGCCAGGTTCATTCGGCCCTGCAATTTCCCCGACTGGGTGGCCAACGTGGTCCTTGTTAAGAAACCGAACGGGACCTGGCGCATGTGTGTTGATTACACAGACCTCAACAAGGCGTGTCCAAAGGACAGTTACCCGCTTCCAAAGATCGACAGTCTGGTCGACTCTACAGCCGGTCACGCCTTGATGAGCTTCATGGATGCCTACTCCGGCTTCCATCAGATACCCCTCTGGAAAAAAGATCAAGAGAAGACGGATGCCGTTTGGCTTGAAGAATGCGCCTGCCACCTTCCAACGGATGATTAATACGGTCTTCATCAATCAACTTGGGAGGAATGTGGAGGCGTACATTGATGACATGATAGTCAAATCCAAGCAACAGGCGGATCACCTTGCTGATCTCCGAGAAACATTCACCACCCTCAGGCGGCATAAGGTCATGTTAAACCCTAAGAAATGCGTCTTTGGTGTTGAGTCTGGGAAGTTTCTCGGATTCCTGATTGATCAAAGGGGAATAGAGGCTAACCCCGAAAAGATACAGGCGGTGATTGACATGAAGTCACCCCGTTCTGTCAAGGAAGTCCAGAGGCTGACTGGTTGCCTGGCCGCCTTGGGGAGGTTCCTCAGCAGGTCAGGTGACAAATGCCTTTACTTCTTCCAAGCAATCAGGAAGAAGACCAGGTTTGAATGGGGAGACGATGCTGAGACGGCATTCCACAAGCTAAAAGAGCATCTGCACTCTCTGCCTAGGTTTGTCAGTCCTCTACCTAGGGAGGCGTTGTATATGTATTTGGCCGTCTCAGATCATGCTCTCAGTGCCGTTCTCCTTGCTGAGCGAGACGGCGTCCAGCTCCCGGTTTACTTCATTAGCCATGTTCTTAAAAATGCTGAACTCCGGTACCCCATGGTTGAGAAGTTTGGCCTTGCTCTGTACATGGCATTCAAAAAATTGAAGCCTTACTTTCTGGCTCATCCGGTGGTGATTTACACCGACCAGCCACTCAAGCGGCCAATGTCTACCTTGGACTCATCCGGCAGAATGTTGAAATGGGCTATTGAAATGCAAAGTCTTGAAATCACTTACGAACCAAGAAAGGCAGTGAAAGGTCAGGCGTTTGCCGACTTCATTGTGGAAATGACCCGTCCGGTGGCTCCGGATAATCTTGATCTGGTTTGGAAAGTGTATGTAGACGGGAGTTCTACGAAGAACGGCTGTGGTGCAGGCGTAATTTATGAGTCTCCTGAAGGGGACAGATATGAGTATGCACTACAGTTCAATTTTCAGGCCTCAAACAATGAGGCGGAATACGAAGCCCTGCTAGCCGGAATCCGTATGTGTAAGGCGGCAGGGGCAACAAAAATTGACGCCTACTCAGATTCGCAGTTGGTCGTTAGCCAATATCAGGGAACATATGAGGCAACTCACCCGGCTATGATCAAATATCTTCAGGCGGTCAAAGAAGAGGCTGAGTCACTTGAGGAGTTCCGGCTGAATCAAGTGCCCAGGTCTGATAATAACCAGGCGGATGCGCTATCAAAGCTTGCATCTTCCGCCTGCCATGATACGCCTCGGTCAGTCTTCTGGGAAGTAGTTGAAAAAAGAAGCATCTTTGAAGATCCCATTGGAGTCCTAGACCGAAGCTCCACCTGGATGGATGGCATCCGGGCGTACCTCTCAGACGGCACGCTCCCTGATTCGCCACAAGAGGCAGCCGTTCTGAAAAAGCGAGCCGCAAGCTTTGAGTTGAGAAATGGAGAACTCTTCAAGGCGGGGTTTCTTAAGCCTCTATTGAAGTGTGTAACCCCAGAGAAGGGGGAAGGAAGTTCTCGAAGACTTGCACTCGGGGTTCTGCGCCTCCCACATAGGCGGCAGATCCCTAGCCGTCAGAGCCAGACGGCAATATTTTTGGCCTACTCTAGAGGCAGACGCCAAGGAATTGGTGAGAAAATGTGACAAGTGCCAGAAATTTGGCAAACTTATTCACCGTCCGGCTACTGATCTGACGGCCATCCACAGCCCAATCCCGTTTGCAAAATGGGGCATGGACATTTTAGGCCCTTACACGCCTGCACCAGGCGGTAGGCGTTATATCTTGGTGGCTGTGGATTACTTTACCAAGTGGGTAGAGGCTGAGGCGGTAAAGAATATCAAGACATCAGACGTCATTTCCTTCATCTAGAAGAATGTCATCACCCGGTATGGGGTACCTATGTCCATGGTGTTTGATAATGGCCCTCAGCTAAAAACTTGGTTGGGAGATCAAGGGATCTCAACCTGTTTCGCATCAGTCGGCCGTCCCCAAGCAAACGGCCAAGTTGAAGCTTTCAACAAGCTGATCTCAGACGGCATAAAGAAGAAAATTGAAAGAGCCGGTGGCTTATGGGCTGAGGAGTTAATCCATGTCCTATGGGCCATCCGGACAACAGCTAAGGGGTCAACCGGAGAAACCCCATTTCTCATGGTTTACGGTGCTGAAGCCGTCTTGCCCATTGAACACTATGAGCAGACTCTCAGAGTCATGTTATATGACGAAGAGGCAAACTGGGAGGCAATGCGCCTAGCATTGGATTCACTTCCAGAACGCAGGGGCAATGCCGCCTTGCGTCATGAGATTTACCGTCTGAGAATGACAAGAGCCTACAACAAAAGAGTACACAGGCGTCCCTTGAAAGTGGACGACCTAGTGTTACGGAAAATGGAGGCAACCGGTAGGGCCAATGAGCTTGGAAAGCTAACTCCTAATTGGGAAGGCCCCTACCGGATTTATGAAGAAGTAAGAGACGGCACCTACCGCCTGGAAACTCCAGACGGCAGGCGCCTGCCTAGAACTTGGAATGTAGATAACTTGAAAAAATACTACTTCTGAGATTTTGTAAATTTTGTAAACAAGAAGTACATTAATGAGAAGTTGCTTTTTGTTATCATATTTGGTTTCCCGTCTGGACCCAGACGGGTCACTTGTTTGTTTTTCTGAGTTTGACACTTGGAAATTGAATTAACGTCTGATTGACGAAGAGGCCAATGGCCAGATAAGTAAGCTAAGCACAAAAGCGCTTAGTGGCTATACAGCCGGTCTGTAACAAGACCAGAGGCCAATGGCCGGATGGCTACTTCGACATAAATTCGCCTGTCCCAACATGGACAAAGGCGTCCGGCGACACCCCTCCGGGTGCAATCGTCGCAGAGAGAAGCCAACCTGCTTACTCTACGTACTGACCAGAGCAATCTAAGGAACAACCAAGTTTCGACAACCGGATGTCCAATGGACATCAGCCGGTGATCGACTGAAGTTCCTACTTAGATTACTTTCGAAAATTATACAAGTCCTCCCAATGGGGCAAAAGGACATTGAACGTATAATTGGATTGCAAGCACCCCAGGCGGTATTTGCCTTCCTGCTCCATGAAGGACAGGCGGCATTTGCCTTCCTGCTCCATGAAGGGTCAGGCGGCCATTTGCCTTCCTGCTCCATGAAGGGCAGGCGGCATTTGTCTTCCTGCTCCATGAAGGGTCAGGCGGCCTTTTTGTCTCCTGGCCCCAGGCGGCTTTTGCCTTCCTGCTCTATCAATGCAGACGGCCACAATTGGACGGCTGAATCAGCCATCCATAGCCGTCTGACCTGAACTGTCTAAGGAAAGAGCAAGTTCCGGAACTCAGATGTCTAAGGACATCAGGCGGGGACCGGCTGCATCTCTTACTTAGCGTTTTTATTTTTAAATTGTACACATCCTCATTTGGGGCAAAAGAGTTGTGCAATGGCTATTTAAATTCTGCTCAGACGGGCAACACCGTCTAGCTGGAAGCTGAAACGCCTGTTAATGAACGGCTGTGTACTTGGTTTGGGGCAATTACTACTGTGATTGATTGACTTACAAACGTATCATGCTCTTTGCAGCATCAGACGTTCCCAAGTCAATCAATCAGCTTCACTTGAAACCAACCACACATCCGTCCAGGGGCAAGACCAGCCGCATACTTTTGATAAGTTAGGCGGAGAAAATTGCAGCCGCATACTTTTGATAAGTTAGGCGGAGAAATTTGAAATGCAAAAATTTGAAAGCTCAAACACAAGCGCAAAGTAATAAAGCCGACTCAGTCGGTGCATCCATAAAAGATTTCCGTCCAACCAAACGGCTGGATGGATCAATTGTTATCAAAATATTGTTTGCAGGACCCGGCTCCTCAGCCGGTAAAAATACAAATATACTCGGCTCGAAGGCCGGAGAAACAAAGTGTTTGGCATACTGCCGCAGAAAAACTAAGGCTTGGCGCACAGCCGCTGAAGCTACTGCCCTGCAGGCGGCCCTTCCTGGTTCCTCTCGCCCTCCTCAAGGATTTCAACGTCTGGAGCTTCTGGAGTTTCAGGCTCCGGTTGTTCCGTCTCAGCCCAGGCGAGGAAGGACTCAGGCTCTGGTTCGCCTCTCTCTCGCAAGTAGACGACTTCGTCAGCATACTTGTGAGCCAGGGCCCAGACGCCGTAATCCTTTCCAGGATTCAAGGCATCCCAGGCGATCTTCATCATGGCCTCATTATCGGCGGCCATCTCAGCAACCAGACGGTCTTGCTCCGCCTGGAGGGTTGCTCGGAAGTTCTCTCGAGCTTTAGCCGCCGCCTCCTCCATCTGGGATATCTTCTTCTTCAAATCAGCATTCTCTGAAGAAGCTCCTTGAAGAGCCTGGAGGTTCTCTTGGGCCTTCTGGAGGTCCTCCTTCAGCTTAGGGAGATCCACCTCCGCCTGCTTCTGGGCCGCCTCTACAGCCTCGGCCCTCTGGTTGGCCGTCTGCAGTGCCGCCTCCAGCTCTTGAATTTTGGCCGCCTGCGTCATTTGGGTTGCTTTAGTTTCAAGTTCGTTAAGTATGGAGGAATGCACATACACATCATTGGCAACTGAGGCGGACTGCTTGGCCCGTCTTACCTCATCCCGTTTGCGGGTGTAAGGGCGCTTGAGACCGTCTACCCGCAGCAAGGCCTACAAAAAATAAAGGTTAAGGATGCAGGCGGGAAAGAGTGTAGAAATAGCCATTGAAAAAATTGGTTAAGTGTACTACCTCAGCCAGAAGGGTGACGATGCGTTCAAGATTGAACGTCTCAATCCCTGGGATAGCATCCTTATCCCGTTTGCCTACAGCGTCCAGCATGGCCCTGGCGTGCTTCTGGACGTCTGGCCAGCGAGGCGATTGATCTACATCACAATCAGCATCAGATTGGGTTACTAAAGCAGCGCCTATCTGGTTCCGACCGTCTGAGGATGACGTTTGCTGAGAGTGTGATTTCACTCGCAGCGGCCATCCCAGCTCAGGCGGGGATTCAAAGGGATTCATACCTGCAGAGCCGGCCAGGCGGGAGCCGCTGGCAGCCGTTGAAATCCTCCCGGTTGCAGGAAGAGGATGGGCCAAGTCTAGGCCAAGAGAGCCTGACACCTGCTCATTCCTCCCTCCTATTTTCATTTGCCTCCCAGGCGGGGCAGTAGGAGTAGCAGAGGAGGCGGCCTTCTTAGAGGACTTGCTGGGGTTAGAGACGGGGGTCTCCTCCCTAGCCCGTTTGAGATTCCTCTCAAACGTCTTGTCCACCTTGCCTCCCTGAAAAAATGACAACTTAGTGTCAGCAGACGAAGTGAGGAAACTTTGAAAGTTAACTCAAAAAGCAGGTCAGGCGTTTACCTTGGCCCTGAGCTCACGCGCCTGGGCTTCCGCCAAATCTCGGCGGATCTGGGCAGAGGACCGTCTGGGTGTCTTCTCTTCGGGCAACATGTTTAATGCTTCATTTGCAAGGTCAGACGGAAAACAGTTAGAACATTAACAAGAAATTCATTTCCGACACAAAAGTACCCCAGACGGAAATGATTCAGGCGCATACTTCTATCAAACATGTGCCCTAGCCCGCAGGCGGCTAGGAAGCACTCGTCCCTGAACCAGGCGCTCTTAGGGATCCAGTTCTTTGGAACCTTTATTACTTCCCCGGTTGACAGGGTTGCGTCTGAGAGGCCGAAGAGATCAGCCTCAATTATTTTGTCGAAGTCCTCATCCGGAATTCGAGGAAGACAACACTTCCGACCCATAAGGTCAGGCTTTTTATTGTACAGACGGAGCTCGTAGTTCTCCCGTCTGGTGGGAGCCGTGCACAGGTAGAACCTGTGTTTCCAGCCGTCGAATTTGGAAACCTTATCCAAGGTCATCATGTATTGGGGGAGTGTGGTCAGAGTATACCACGCTCTGAACCCGCTTGGGTTGCGGCTGAGATAGTGCATCTTGGCAAATGCTTCCCAGCCGGGGTGAACCCCTTGGAATTCACAGGCGGCAACGTACCCCAGAATGTTTGCCCAAGAATTGGGGGAAAGTTGCCAGACTCCGAGGCCGTAGCCTCTCAAAATTGCCTTCACCGCCTGGTGAAGGGGGAAGCGAAGACCTGCCCTGAACGCCGCCTCGTAACAGCCGAAGTAGCCGTTTGCGTTGCGTTCAGTGTCCTCCCAAGAAATGGTGCCGTCTGGGGGAGGCACCCTTATACTCCACCCGTCTCCCATTGGGTGGGCTTTCAGGAAATTTGGAAGATTCTTCTCCATCAGGTCAATGTCTTTTGAGGAGACGTGGATTCTAAAGGGATCATCTTTCTCCTTCCACGTCTTCCTCTCTTCTTCCTCACTATCCTCAAACGGGGGAAGATCGTCACTGCTTTCAGAGGAAGAGACGTCAACAACCCTTCTCGTCTCCTCCCCTGACAAAGAAATAGAAGCTGAGGCGGCCTCCTCACCGCCTTGGTCATTGTCCTCTTCTCCGCTTTGGTCACGTTCCTCCAAAAAGGAATCAGGAGGAGTTGGGGGGCCACGCGGAGGGGACCTTTCTGGAGCCGTCTGGTGTCCAGAGCCAGACGTCTCCCCCTCAGACGTTTGGTCGCCTGAGTCACCGCTTCTGTAATTTGGATCTCGTGCCGTCTGCTTAATCCGAGCCATTGTGTCCTGCACAGACGCGCAGAAGGTCGGAATCCAAGCATGAGGGTGGTCCCAACACCCAGAGACGGCACTACCAGTCCTAGACTCAGCCGTCCCTGGTGAACGGCTGGATTCTACCCTAGGTTGTGCCGTGTGTGTTGGTGATGAATCCATTTATTGCAAGGAATATATACAAACGGAAAAATGAAAAAAGAGCTGAAAGAGTCAGAGACGGTACCTTTAGATTTGATATCTGAAGGTAGACGGTTCCGCCTGTGTTGGTGCGGCTGAGGTTCTTCGAATTTGCGCCTGACTCAGACGGATGATTTCTGTTCTCTCTTTCAAGATTCTAAGTTTACTCTGAAATTTTTGTGAAGTGTGGCAAGATTCTGAGGGTAAACGGCTATATATAGAAGGTAAAAGGAGGGGCAACTCCGTAATTTACCCAGAAGTTAAACAGTAAATTTTGGCGGTAAAATTACCACCATTCAGCGAGTGACACGTGTCACAGATGCCACGCGGCGTGCCACGTCACATCTGTGAGGGGCAAATGTTTAGGGTAATTTTACCCCGCCAAGTGGCCCAATCAGAGGGCGACACGTGTCAACCCCAGGATGGTCCAAAGTGGACCTATCCCTGCCCGACACGTGTCATCCCTGATATTTGGGGAAAATGTCGGCCTTCAGGCCCAAATCCCGAGAAAGCCGTAAAACGGCACAGCCCACCAATGATTAGGGTTCGATACCCTAATCAGAGGCACAATTCCCAAGGACCCTATAAATAGGGAGATTCCCCTCTTTTGGAGGGGAGGTCCTTTTTGATACAAGGTTCATTCATTCACTAAAAATTGTCCCTTGGATAGAGACAACCGAGCTTGGAATCCAAGCAGATCCCCACCTAAATTTCCGCACCTTTTACTCTCCTTCAAGTTACTAACTTGAGCGTTGGAGGCGGAGCACCACCCAACTGGTGTCTCCGTTGATTTTGCAGGTACAGAGCAAGCAGGACCAGTCTTCGAGTTGTAACTCTCCCAAGGGACAAAAAACCCCAAAACAAAAGTCATATGCATTCAACAAAGCCAATTGAGTCAAATGAAAGTCAAACACATTCAAATAAAGCTTCTTGATTAAAATGAAAGTTAAATGCATTCAACAAAGCTAATTGAGTCAAATGAAAGTCAAACACTTTCAACAAAGCTTTTAGAATCAAATTAAAGTCAAACACATTCAAATAAAGCTTTTTGAATCAAATGAAAATCAAATGAATTCAACAAAGCTAATTGAGTCAAATGAAAGTCAAACACATTGAAACAAAGCTTTTATAATCAAATGAAAGTCAAATGCATTCAACAAAGCTAATTGAGTCAAATGAAAGTCAAACACTTTCAACAAAGCTTTTAGAATCAAATGAAAGTCAAATACATTCAAACAAAGCTTTTTGAATCTAAGGAAAATCAAATGAATTCAACAAAGCTAATTGAGTCAAATGAAAGTCTAACACATTCAAAAAAGCTTCTTGATTCAAATCAAAGTCAAATGTATTCAACAAAGCTAATTGAGTCAAATGAAAGTCAAACACTTTCAACAAAGCGTTTTGAATCAAATGATAGTCAAACACATTCAAACAAAGCTTTTTGAATTAAATGAAAGTCAAATGCATTCAACAAAGCTAATTTAGTCAAATGAAAGTCAAACACTTTCAACAAAGTGTTTTGAATCAAATGAAAGTCAAATACATTCAATCAAAGCTTTTTGAATCAAATGAAAGTCAATTGCATTCCACAATGCTAATTGAGTCAAATGAAAGTCAAACACTTTCAACAAAGCTTTTAGAATAAAATGAAAGTCAAATACATTCAAACAAAACTTTTTGAATCAAATGAAAGTCAAATGCATTCAACAAAGCCAATTGAGTCAAATGAAAGTCAAACACATTCAACGAAGCTAATTGTGTCAAATAAAAGTCAAACACGTTCAAACAAAGCTTTTTGAATCAAATGAAAGTCATATGCATTCAACAAAGCCAATTGAGTCAAATGAAAGTCAAACACATTCAAATAAAGCTTCTTGATTAAAATGAAAGTTAAATGCATTCAACAAAGCTAATTTTGTCAAATGAAAGTCAAACACTTTCAACAAAGCTTTTAGAATCAAATGAAAGTTAAACACATTCAAACAAAGCTTTTTGAATCAAATGAAAGTCAAATGCATTCAACAAAGCTAATTGAGTCAAATGAAAGTCAAACACTTTCAACAAAGCGTTTTGAATCAAATGAAAGTCAAATACATTCAATCAAAGCTTTTTGAATCAAATGAAAGTCAATTGCATTCCACAATGCTAATTGAGTCAAATGAAAGTCAAACACTTTCAACAAAGCTTATAGAATCAAATGAAAGTCAAATACATTCAAAGAAAGCTTTTTGAATCAAACGAAAATCAAATGAATTCAACAAAGCTAATTGAGTCAAATGAAAGTCAAACACTTTCATCAAAGCTTTTAGAATAAAATGAAAGTCAAATACATTCAATCAAAGCTTTTTGAATCAAATCGAAGTCAATTGCATTCCACAATGCTAATTGAGTAAAATGAAAGTCAAACACATTCAACGAAGCTAATTGAGTCAAATGAAAGTCAAACACATTCAAACAAAGCTTTTTGAATCAAATGAAAGTCAAATGCATTCAACAAAGCTAATTGAGTCAAATGAAAGTCAAACACATTCAAATAAACCTTCTTGATTAAAATGAAAGTCAAATGCATTCAACAAAGCTAATTGTGCCAAATGAAAGTCAAACACTTTCAACAAAGCTTTTAGAATCCTATGAAAGTCAAACACATTCAAACAAAGCTTTTTGAATCAAATGAAAGTCAAATGCATTCAACAAAGCTAATTGAGTCAAATGAAAGTCAAACACTTTCAACAAAGTGTTTCAAATCAAATGAAAGTAAAGTACATTCAATCAAAGCTTTTTGAATTATGGTGATTGGATCTGAAACTGGTTTTCTCATTCAGCTCTGATTTCCATGGCAAAGAAGAAGAAACAAGCTACTCCACACCCTCGATCCCCTGCTTTTGGATCTCTCACCCCTGCTGATTTTAACCGATTGAAGAACTTGAATGTGAACACTATTCCGGAGGTTGAAGATGGAAATGAGTTGGTTTCTCCACCAGCTCATCTTGTTCACCCATCAGGAGGTAGAGTCACTAGAGCTGAGTTGAAAATTCTCGAAGAATCGTTTGCTGCTACTCAGTTGCAGAAATCAAGTGAAGTGGTACCTAGGGTTTGCCCGGTTAATGTTCCATTGGCTGAAGCTGCGGCTGAGCATCCAAATGATGTGAGTCCGGTTGTTTCTGGGTCTGCTTGTCACCCTGAACACCCAGGATCATCAAATCAAGCCAAGAATTCAGAGAATTGGGCGAATTTGTTTCGAGGTAAACTTACTGCTAAGGGTGCTGCTCTGAATTTTGTGGCGCCTATTTTGAAGAGTGGCAAGCCTGTAGCTCAGATCCAGGCAGATGAAATTGCAGCAGGTAACTCCAAATGGTGCAATGCAATTATATTCTATGTTGTTGGTTTTTATCCTACAATTGCTGCTGTGCATAAATTCATTGCTCAAAACTGGAGTAATTTTGCTAAACCTGAGATATTTTGGCATGATGATGGTTATTTTATAATCAATCTGTGTTCAAATGATGATAAGAATGCTGTTCTGAGCTCAGGACCTCATATGTTTAATAATAAGCCTGCTATTGTTAAACCATGGACTGATAAGTTCAATTTTCAAGCTGAGATACTTAGAACAGTACCTCTATGGGTTAGATTTCCTAATCTGCCTTTGAATTGCTGGGGTACTGAAACGCTAAGTAGAATTGGTAGTACAATTGGAGTGCCTTTGTATGCTGATGAATGTACTACTAGATAACTCAGAGTTTCATTTGCTAGGGTTCTTATAGAAGTTGATATAACTAGACCTCTCCCAGCTAGTATTACTGTTGAAAGCCCTATGGGGGAAACACTTGAGTTGAAAGTGTTCTTTGAATGGTCCCCACCCTATTGTAAGAAGTGTGATAAAGTGGGACATGACTGTTCTGCTCCTAAAGTTAAGCTTAGACCTAAACAGGTTATGTCTCAGCCAGCTAAACCACAAGAGAAGGTTTGGGTTCAGAAACAGCCTGCTCCAGTTCCTGTTCCAGCTCCTGCTCAGGTTCAAAGAAAGGACCAACATGATGCTCATCTTACCCCTGCTCATACTTCTTTTGCTGCTAACTCTGATGCTGATTGGAGAGTGGTAAGCAAAAAAGCTAGGTCCCATGTTGCTGATACTCATCAGAATTTACCTAGAACTAACAATGCTTATTCTACTCTATTGGAAGATGAAATTGCTGAGGTAATTCCTATTGGGGGTGATGGTAATCCCCCTCTAGTGTCATGATTATTGCATCTTGGAACATAAGGGGTCTTAATGATCCCAATAAAGTGACTGTTGTTAAGCAGTTACTCAGAGATCACTCTATTGATGTTATGGCTATTCTTGAAACTAAAGTTAAACTCCAGAAATTTGAAGCTGTAAAAAAGAAATTTGGAAGAGCTTGGGAGTGGGTTTGCAACTATTCTTACTCTCCCAAGGGTAGGATCTGGGTTGGCTGGAAACCAGATGTTGTTGCTTTGGATATTATTGCTGTTACTGAACAGTTTATCCATGCTGTCATATCTACTAAGGATTTCCAGCATCAAATTGCTTGTACCTTTGTCTATGGGCTGCACTCTATTCAACATAGAGTTCCCCTTTGGAATGGTATCAAAGGTTTGGGTAGTATCCAACTGCCTTGGCTTTGTATTGGGGATTTCAATTCTGTCTTGTATTCTCAAGATAGGCTTAATGGGAATCCAGTTACAGACTATGAGGTTAAGGATTTCCAGGAATTGATTCATGACTTGGATCTTGTTGAAATTAAAAGTAAGGGTCTCTTTTACTCTTGGAATAATAAAGGTCATGGGCTGGATAGAATTGCTACCAGGATTGATAGGGGTATGGTAAATGAGGCTTGGTTGATGGCTTATGGTCATACTGAGGCTATCTATCTATCTCCATCTCTGTCAGATCACAGTCCTATTTTGGTGGATTTGGTTCCTTCTGTTGATGGCAAGGGTAAACCCTTTAGATTTTTGAATTGCCTTGCTTCTCATAAGGATTTCCAGGAAGTTGTGGCTTCTTACTGGAATGTCAATGTTTCTGGTAACTCTATGATGCAAGTTTGGAAGAAATTGAAATCTGTTAAGTGTGGCCTTAAGATGTTAAACACTAACCATTTCACTAAAATCACTGACAGATTGGAAGCTGCTAAGTCTCATCTTGCTGAGGTTCAAACTCAGTTGGCTGCAGACTTTACTAATGTTGCTCTTCAGAATCAGGAAGCTGCTGGAATTGAAAAAGTGAAATATTGGATGGATACTTATGAAAGTATCTTAAAACAAAAGTCAAGGGTTGACTGGATCAAGCTTGGTGATTCTAACACTCATTATTTCTTTTCTATGCTTAAGCACAGACAGAGCAGGAACAGAATTGACTCTATCTATAATACTGCTGATGTGTTGTTGAAGGATCCAGATTTGGTTCAAGGTGAAATTCTCAGATTTTATCAGAATCTTTTAGGTTCCGCTGCTGATACTCTTCCAGCTGTTGATGTTGCTATTGTTAGGGCAGGGAAGCAGCTTGCTGCTGATGATATTGATGTTCTATCTGCTCCTGTTACCTATGCTAAAATTGACCAGGCTTTAGCTAACATTGGAGAGGACAAAGCTCCTGGAATTGATGGTTTTAATGCTGTTTTCTTCAAACAGGCTTGGAACAAGGTGAAATTTGATGTTTACAAGGCTGTTCTAGAATTCTTTGATACTGGTATTCTGGAGAAAGCATGGAGTTGTACAACTCTTACCTTGGTTCCAAAGGTTCATAATCCTTCTTATGTTAAGGAATACAGGCCTATTGCTTGCTGCACCCTAGTCTATAAACTGGTTGCTAAGGTTATAACTGCTAGGTTGGCAAGAGTGGTGGGTTCTGTTGTTAATGATGCTCAGGCTGGGTTCATCCCTGGTAAACATATTGGAGACAACATTTTGCTTGTTACTGAGTTGATCAAGGGATATACTCACAAGTTTGTTACTCCTAGGTGTATGTTGAAAATTGATCTCAGGAAAGCTTATGACTCAGTTGAATGGGGGTTCCTTGAGACTATGCTTGGTGAGTTGGGTTTCCCCCACAGGGTAATAACTTGGATTATGGCTTGTATAACTTCTGTCTCTTATTCAGTCATGATTAATGGATACCCTTCAGTTCCTTTTCAAGCAAAGAAAGGATTGAGACAAGGGGATCCTATGTCCCCCTTTCTTTTTGCCTTGTGTATGGAGTATTTATCTAGATGTCTGCAGAATATGGTTAAGAATCCAGACTTTAATTTTCATCCTAGGTGTGAGAAACTTGGGATTACTCATTTGATGTTTGCAGATGACCTGCTGTTATTTGCTAGAGCTGACCTAGGCTCAGTGAAGCTTCTGTTTGAGGCTTTCCAGAAGTTTTCTAGAGCTTCTGGTTTAGCTGCAAATTTGGATAAAAGTGATGCTTATTTTGGGGGTATCTCTAATCATGATAGGTGTGAACTTCAGGGTGTTTTGGGAATGGCTAATGGAACTCTTCCTTTTAAATACCTTGGTGTGCCTCTCTCCTCCAAGAAGCTTACCATTGCTGATTGCAGGCCCTTGATTGACAAGATTACAGGCAGAATTGATACTTGGGCTGCTAAGCATCTATCTTATGCTGGTAGATTACAGGTAATTAAAAGTGTTCTTTTTGGGGTGCAAGATTTCTGGGCCCAGATCTTTGTTCTCCCAAAGAAAATCATTAGAGAAATGGATTCTAGGTTCAGGTGTTTCTTATGGACTGGAAAAGGCAACCCCACAAAGAAAGCTCTTGTTGCTTGGAGCTTTATGTGCCTCCCCAATTCATGTGGAGGTTGGAATTTAGTTTCCTTAGCAGACTGGAACAAAGCAGCTATTACTAAGGTGCTTTGGGACCTTGCTAGCAAATCTGACACCCTATGGGTTAAATGGGTTCACACTTATTATTTTGCAGGCAAGTCTTTTTGGACTGCTGCTATTCCTAACAAGGCTTCTTGGATTTTGAAAAAGATCCTTGGATGTAGAGAGATTGTGAATAATATTGGTGGGTGGGATAATGTTACTGTCAATGGCAAGATGCAAATTAAGAGACTTTACAGTATCATTAAGCCTCAGGGTCCTAGAGTTCCCTGGAAGAGAATCATTTGCAACAATCAAGCTTCACCAAAGAGTATTTTCATCACCTGGCTTGCTATTCTGGGTTGACTGGTTAATAAGGACAGGCTTCTAATATGGCAGATTCCTTGTGACCCTTGCTGTTTCTTTTGTGCTGGTGCAAATGAAAATGTGAACCATTTGTTCTTTGAATGCAGTTACTCAAATGAAATCTGGATTTCAATGCTGCAAAAATTGGGTTTCTCTAGGCAGATTTCTAGCTTTGCTGGTGAGCTGCAATGGATTGCAAAGTGCTGCAGGAAAACTGATGTTAGGAGCAAACTTATTGTGATGTGTTTTTCTGAGACTGTCTATAATATATGGCTGCAGAGGAATGCTTTGATGTTTACAGGAAGCTGCAAATCATCTTCTGAGTTAGTTAAGGAAATTATATTTCTTGTTGCTTGCAGATGTAATAGCTCTGATAGATATATGTTGTATTCTGTTTAGTTTGTTGTCCTGGTCCTTGTACTTAGTACCCTTCCTAGAAGGTGCCTAAGTTCCTGAGTCCAGTAGGTGGTTATGGTTCTCCCTGGAACCCTTCCTAGAAGGTGGCTGGGCTTGAATTGTAACCTGTTTGCTTTTGCTGTGGTGTTGGTTTGGCCTTGGGTCTTGTGGTGTTTTGGGTGTTACAGCTTAGCTTTACTGTAAGTTGTAATTTTCTCTTTGGTAATAAACTCTTTTATTTACCAAAAAAAAAAAGCTTTTTGAATCAAATGAAAGTCAATTGCATTCCACAATGCTAATTGAGTCAAATGAAAGTCAAACACATTCAAATAAAGCTTTTTGAATCAAATGAAAGTCAAATGAATTCAACAAAGCTAATTGAGTCAAATGAAAGTCAAACACATTCAAATAAAGCTTTTTGAATCAAATGAAAGTCAAATGCATTCAACAAAGTTAATTGAATCAAATCAAAGTCAAACACTTTCAACAAAGCTAATTGAGTCAAATGAAAGTCAAACACATTCAAACAAAGCTTTTTGATTCAAATGAAAGTCAAATGCATTCAACAAAGCTAATTGAGTCAAATGAAAGTCAAACACTTTCAACAAAGCTTTTAAAATCAAATGAAAGTCAAATACATTCAAACAAAGCTTTTAGAATCAAACGAAAATCAAATGAATTCAACAAAGCTAATTGAGTCAAATGAAAGTCAAACACTTTCATCAAAGCTTTTAGAATAAAATGAAAGTCAAATACATTCAAACAAAGCTTTTTGAATCAAATGAAAGTCAATTGCATTCCACAATGCTAATTGAGTCAAATGAAAGTCAAACACATTCAACGAAGCTAATTGTGTCAAATAAAAGTCAAACACATTCAAACAAAGCTTTTTGAAACAAATGAAAGTCATATGCATTCAACAAAGCCAATTGAGTCAAATGAAAGTCAAACACATTCAAATAAAGCTTCTTGATTAAAATGAAAGTTAAATGCATTCAACAAAGCTAATTGAGTCAAATGAAAGTTAAACACTTTCAAGAAAGCGTTTTGAATCAAATGAAAGTCACATACATTCAATCAAAGCTTTTTGAATCAAATGAAAGTCAATTGCATTCCACAATGCTAATTGAGTCAAATGAAAGTCAAACACATTCAACGAAGCTAATTGTGTCAAATAAAAGTCAAACACATTCAAACAAAGCTTTTTGAATCAAATGAAAGTCATATGCATTCAACAAAGCCAATTGAGTCAAATGAAAGTCAAACACATTCAAATAAAGCTTCTTGATTAAAATGAAAGTTAAATGCATTCAACAAAGTTAATTGAGTCAAATGAAAGTCAAACACTTTCAACAAAGCTTTTAGAATCAAATTAAAGTCAAACACATTCAAATAAAGCTTTTTGAATCAAAAGAAAATCAAATGAATTCAACAAAGCTAATTGAGTCAAATGAAAGTCAAACACATTCAAACAAAGCTTTTATAATCAAATGAAAGTCAAATGCATTCAACAAAGCTAATTGAGTCAAAGGAAAGTCAAACACTTTCAACAAAGCTTTTAGAATCAAATGAAAGTCAAATACATTCAAACAAAGCTTTTTGAATCTAAGGAAAATCAAATGAATTCAACAAAGCTAATTGAGTCAAATGAAAGTCTAACACATTCAAAAAAGCTTCTTGATTCAAATGAAAGTCAAATGTATTCAACAAAGCTAATTGAGTCAAATGAAAGTCAAACACTTTCAACAAAGCGTTTTGAATCAAATGAAAGTCAAACACATTCAAACAAAGCTTTTTGAATCAAATGAAAGTCAAATGCATTCAACAAAGCTAATTGAGTCAAATGAAAGTCAAACACTTTCAACAAAGCGTTTTGAATCAAATGAAAGTCAAATACATTCAATCAAAGCTTTTTGAATCAAATGAAAGTCAATTGCATTCCACAATGCTAATTGAGTCAAATGAAAGTCAAACCATTTCAACAAAGCTTTTAGAATCAAATGAAAGTCAAATACATTCAAACAAAACTTTTTGAATCAAATGAAAGTCAAATGCATTCAACAAAGCTAATTGAGTCAAATGAAAGTCAAACACATTCAACGAAGCTAATTGTGTCAAATAAAAGTCAAACACATTCAAACAAAGCTTTTTGAATCAAATGAAAGTCATATGCATTCAACAAAGCCAATTGAGTCAAATGAAAGTCAAACACATTCAAATAAAGCTTCTTGATTAAAATGAAAGTTAAATGCATTCAACAAAGCTAATTGTGTCAAATGAAAGTCAAACACTTTCAACAAAGCTTTTAGAATCAAATTAAAGTTAAACACATTCAAACAAAGCTTTTTGAATCAAATGAAAGTCAAATGCATTCAACAAAGCTAATTGAGTCAAATGAAAGTCAAACACTTTCAACAAAGCGTTTTGAATCAAATGAAAGTCAAATACATTCAATCAAAGCTTTTTGAATCAAATGAAAGTCAATTGCATTCCACAATGCTAATTGAGTCAAATGAAAGTCAAACACTTTCAACAAAGCTTTTAGAATCAAATGAAAGTCAAATACATTCAAACAAAGCTTTTTGAATCAAACGAAAATCAAATGAATTCAACAAAGCTAATTGAGTCAAATGAAAGTCAAACACTTTCATCAAAGCTTTTAGAATAAAATGAAAGTCAAATACATTCAATCAAAGCTTTTTGAATCAAATCGAAGTCAATTGCATTCCACAATGCTAATTGAGTCAAATGAAAGTCAAAAACATTCAACGAAGCTAATTGAGTCAAATGAAAGTCAAACACATTCAAACAAAGCTTTTTGAATCAAATGAAAGTCAAATGCATTTAACAAAGCCAATTGAGTCAAATGAAAGTCAAACACATTCAAATAAAGCTTCTTGATTAAAATGAAAGTCAAATGCATTCAACAAAGCTAATTGTGCCAAATGAAAGTCAAACACTTTCAACAAAGCTTTTAGAATCAAATGAAAGTCAAACACATTCAAACAAAGCTTTTTGAATCAAATGAAAGTCAAATGCATTCAACAAAGCTAATTGAGTCAAATGAAAGTCAAACACTTTCAACAAAGTGTTTCGAATCAAATGAAAGTCAAATACATTCAATCAAAGCTTTTTGAATCAAATGAAAGTCAATTGCATTCCACAATGCTAATTGAGTCAAATGAAAGTCAAACACATTCAAATAAAGCTTTTTGAATCAAATGAAAGTCAAATGAATTCAACAAAGCTAATTGAGTCAAATGAAAGTCAAACACATTCAAATAAAGCTTTTTGAATCAAATGAAAGTCAAATGCATTCAACAAAGTTAATTGAATCAAATCAAAGTCAAACACTTTCAACAAAGCTAATTGAGTCAAATGAAAGTCAAACACATTCAAACAAAGCTTTTTGATTCAAATGAAAGTCAAATGCATTCAACAAAGCTAATTGAGTCAAATGAAAGTCAAACACTTTCAACAAAGCTTTTAAAATCAAATGAAAGTCAAATACATTCAAACAAAGCTTTTAGAATCAAACGAAAATCAAATGAATTCAACAAAGCTAATTGAGTCAAATGAAAGTCAAACACTTTCATCAAAGCTTTTAGAATAAAATGAAAGTCAAATACATTCAAACAAAGCTTTTTGAATCAAATGAAAGTCAATTGCATTCCACAATGCTAATTGAGTCAAATGAAAGTCAAACACATTCAACGAAGCTAATTGTGTCAAATAAAAGTCAAACACATTCAAACAAAGCTTTTTGAAACAAATGAAAGTCATATGCATTCAACAAAGCCAATTGAGTCAAATGAAAGTCAAACACATTCAAATAAAGCTTCTTGATTAAAATGAAAGTTAAATGCATTCAACAAAGCTAATTGAGTCAAATGAAAGTTAAACACTTTCAACAAAGCGTTTTGAATCAAATGAAAGTCACATACATTCAATCAAAGCTTTTTGAATCAAATGAAAGTCAATTGCATTCCACAATGCTAATTGAGTCAAATGAAAGTCAAACACATTCAACGAAGCTAATTGTGTCAAATAAAAGTCAAACACATTCAAACAAAGCTTTTTGAATCAAATGAAAGTCATATGCATTCAACAAAGCCAATTGAGTCAAATGAAAGTCAAACACATTCAAATAAAGCTTCTTGATTAAAATGAAAGTTAAATGCATTCAACAAAGTTAATTGAGTCAAATGAAAGTCAAACACTTTCAACAAAGCTTTTAGAATCAAATTAAAGTCAAACACATTCAAATAAAGCTTTTTGAATCAAAAGAAAATCAAATGAATTCAACAAAGCTAATTGAGTCAAATGAAAGTCAAACACATTCAAACAAAGCTTTTATAATCAAATGAAAGTCAAATGCATTCAACAAAGCTAATTGAGTCAAAGGAAAGTCAAACACTTTCAACAAAGCTTTTAGAATCAAATGAAAGTCAAATACATTCAAACAAAGCTTTTTGAATCTAAGGAAAATCAAATGAATTCAACAAAGCTAATTGAGTCAAATGAAAGTCTAACACATTCAAAAAAGCTTCTTGATTCAAATGAAAGTCAAATGTATTCAACAAAGCTAATTGAGTCAAATGAAAGTCAAACACTTTCAACAAAGCGTTTTGAATCAAATGAAAGTCAAACACATTCAAACAAAGCTTTTTGAATCAAATGAAAGTCAAATGCATTCAACAAAGCTAATTGAGTCAAATGAAAGTCAAACACTTTCAACAAAGCGTTTTGAATCAAATGAAAGTCAAATACATTCAATCAAAGCTTTTTGAATCAAATGAAAGTCAATTGCATTCCACAATGCTAATTGAGTCAAATGAAAGTCAAACCATTTCAACAAAGCTTTTAGAATCAAATGAAAGTCAAATACATTCAAACAAAACTTTTTGAATCAAATGAAAGTCAAATGCATTCAACAAAGCTAATTGAGTCAAATGAAAGTCAAACACATTCAACGAAGCTAATTGTGTCAAATAAAAGTCAAACACATTCAAACAAAGCTTTTTGAATCAAATGAAAGTCATATGCATTCAACAAATCCAATTGAGTCTAATGAAAGTCAAACACATTCAAATAAAGCTTCTTGATTAAAATGAAAGTTAAATGCATTCAACAAAGCTAATTGTGTCAAATGAAAGTCAAACACTTTCAACAAAGCTTTTAGAATCAAATTAAAGTTAAACACATTCAAACAAAGCTTTTTGAATCAAATGAAAGTCAAATGCATTCAACAAAGCTAATTGAGTCAAATGAAAGTCAAACACTTTCAACAAAGCGTTTTGAATCAAATGAAAGTCAAATACATTCAATCAAAGCTTTTTGAATCAAATGAAAGTCAATTGCATTCCACAATGCTAATTGAGTCAAATGAAAGTCAAACACTTTCAACAAAGCTTTTAGAATCAAATGAAAGTCAAATACATTCAAACAAAGCTTTTTGAATCAAACGAAAATCAAATGAATTCAACAAAGCTAATTGAGTCAAATGAAAGTCAAACACTTTCATCAAAGCTTTTAGAATAAAATGAAAGTCAAATACATTCAATCAAAGCTTTTTGAATCAAATCGAAGTCAATTGCATTCCACAATGCTAATTGAGTCAAATGAAAGTCAAAAACATTCAACGAAGCTAATTGAGTCAAATGAAAGTCAAACACATTCAAACAAAGCTTTTTGAATCAAATGAAAGTCAAATGCATTTAACAAAGCCAATTGAGTCAAATGAAAGTCAAACACATTCAAATAAAGCTTCTTGATTAAAATGAAAGTCAAATGCATTCAACAAAGCTAATTGTGCCAAATGAAAGTCAAACACTTTCAACAAAGCTTTTAGAATCAAATGAAAGTTAAACACATTCAAACAAAGCTTTTTGAATCAAATGAAAGTCAAATGCATTCAACAAAGCTAATTGAGTCAAATGAAAGTCAAACACTTTAAACAAAGCTAATTGAGTCAAATGAAAGTCAAACACATTCAATCAAAGCTTTTTGAATCAAATGAAAGTCAATTGCATTCCACAATGCTAATTGAGTCAAATGAAAGTCAAACACATTCAAATAAAGCTTTTTGAATCAAATGAAAGTCAAATGAATTCAACAAAGCTAATTGAGTCAAATGAAAGTCAAACACATTCAAATAAAGCTTTTTGAATCAAATGAAAGTCAAATGCATTCAACAAAGTTAATTGAATCAAATCAAAGTCAAACACTTTCAACAAAGCTAATTGAGTCAAATGAAAGTCAAACACATTCAAACAAAGCTTTTTGATTCAAATGAAAGTCAAATGCATTCAACAAAGCTAATTGAGTCAAATGAAAGTCAAACACTTTCAACAAAGCTTTTAAAATCAAATGAAAGTCAAATACATTCAAACAAAGCTTTTAGAATCAAACGAAAATCAAATGAATTCAACAAAGCTAATTGAGTCAAATGAAAGTCAAACACTTTCATCAAAGCTTTTAGAATAAAATGAAAGTCAAATACATTCAAACAAAGCTTTTTGAATCAAATGAAAGTCAATTGCATTCCACAATGCTAATTGAGTCAAATGAAAGTCAAACACATTCAACGAAGCTAATTGTGTCAAATAAAAGTCAAACACATTCAAACAAAGCTTTTTGAAACAAATGAAAGTCATATGCATTCAACAAAGCCAATTGAGTCAAATGAAAGTCAAACACATTCAAATAAAGCTTCTTGATTAAAATGAAAGTTAAATGCATTCAACAAAGCTAATTGAGTCAAATGAAAGTTAAACACTTTCAACAAAGCGTTTTGAATCAAATGAAAGTCACATACATTCAATCAAAGCTTTTTGAATCAAATGAAAGTCAATTGCATTCCACAATGCTAATTGAGTCAAATGAAAGTCAAACACATTCAACGAAGCTAATTGTGTCAAATAAAAGTCAAACACATTCAAACAAAGCTTTTTGAATCAAATGAAAGTCATATGCATTCAACAAAGCCAATTGAGTCAAATGAAAGTCAAACACATTCAAATAAAGCTTCTTGATTAAAATGAAAGTTAAATGCATTCAACAAAGTTAATTGAGTCAAATGAAAGTCAAACACTTTCAACAAAGCTTTTAGAATCAAATTAAAGTCAAACACATTCAAATAAAGCTTTTTGAATCAAAAGAAAATCAAATGAATTCAACAAAGCTAATTGAGTCAAATGAAAGTCAAACACATTCAAACAAAGCTTTTATAATCAAATGAAAGTCAAATGCATTCAACAAAGCTAATTGAGTCAAAGGAAAGTCAAACACTTTCAACAAAGCTTTTAGAATCAAATGAAAGTCAAATACATTCAAACAAAGCTTTTTGAATCTAAGGAAAATCAAATGAATTCAACAAAGCTAATTGAGTCAAATGAAAGTCTAACACATTCAAAAAAGCTTCTTGATTCAAATGAAAGTCAAATGTATTCAACAAAGCTAATTGAGTCAAATGAAAGTCAAACACTTTCAACAAAGCGTTTTGAATCAAATGAAAGTCAAACACATTCAAACAAAGCTTTTTGAATCAAATGAAAGTCAAATGCATTCAACAAAGCTAATTGAGTCAAATGAAAGTCAAACACTTTCAACAAAGTGTTTTGAATCAAATGAAAGTCAAATACATTCAATCAAAGCTTTTTGACTCAAATGAAAGTCAATTGCATTCCACAATGCTAATTGAGTCAAATGAAAGTCAAACCATTTCAACAAAGCTTTTAGAATCAAATGAAAGTCAAATACATTCAAACAAAACTTTTTGAATCAAATGAAAGTCAAATGCATTCAACAAAGCTAATTGAGTCAAATGAAAGTCAAACACATTCAACGAAGCTAATTGTGTCAAATAAAAGTCAAACACATTCAAACAAAGCTTTTTGAATCAAATGAAAGTCATATGCATTCAACAAAGCCAATTGAGTCAAATGAAAGTCAAACACATTCAAATAAAGCTTCTTGATTAAAATGAAAGTTAAATGCATTCAACAAAGCTAATTGTGTCAAATGAAAGTCAAACACTTTCAACAAAGCTTTTAGAATCAAATTAAAGTTAAACACATTCGAACAAAGCTTTTTGAATCAAATGAAAGTCAAATGCATTCAACAAAGCTAATTGAGTCAAATGAAAGTCAAACACTTTCAACAAAGCGTTTTGAATCAAATGAAAGTCAAATACATTCAATCAAAGCTTTTTGAATCAAATGAAAGTCAATTGCATTCCACAATGCTAATTGAGTCAAATGAAAGTCAAACACTTTCAACAAAGCTTTTAGAATCAAATGAAAGTCAAATACATTCAAACAAAGCTTTTTGAATCAAACGAAAATCAAATGAATTCAACAAAGCTAATGGAGTCAAATGAAAGTCAAACACTTTCATCAAAGCTTTTAGAATAAAATGAAAGTCAAATACATTCAATCAAAGCTTTTTGAATCAAATCGAAGTCAATTGCATTCCACAATGCTAATTGAGTCAAATGAAAGTCAAACACATTCAACGAAGCTAATTGAGTCAAATGAAAGTCAAACACATTCAAACAAAGCTTTTTGAATCAAATGAAAGTCAAATGCACTTAACAAAGCCAATTGAGTCAAATGAAAGTCAAACACATTCAAATAAAGCTTCTTGATTAAAATGAAAGTCAAATGCATTCAACAAAGCTAATTGTGCCAAATGAAAGTCAAACACTTTCAACAAAGCTTTTAGAATCAAATGAAAGTTAAACACATTCAAACAAAGCTTTTTGAATCAAATGAAAGTCAAATGCATTCAACAAAGCTAATTGAGTCAAATGAAAGTCAAACACTTTAAACAAAGCTAATTGAGTCAAATGAAAGTCAAACACATTCAATCAAAGCTTTTTGAATCAAATGAAAGTCAATTGCATTCCACAATGCTAATTGAGTCAAATGAAAGTCAAACACATTCAAATAAAGCTTTTTGAATCAAATGAAAGTCAAATGAATTCAACAAAGCTAATTGAGTCAAATGAAAGTCAAACACATTCAAATAAAGCTTTTTGAATCAAATGAAAGTCAAATGCATTCAACAAAGTTAATTGAATCAAATCAAAGTCAAACACTTTCAACAAAGCTAATTGAGTCAAATGAAAGTCAAACACATTCAAACAAAGCTTTTTGATTCAAATGAAAGTCAAATGCATTCAACAAAGCTAATTGAGTCAAATGAAAGTCAAACACTTTCAACAAAGCTTTTAAAATCAAATGAAAGTCAAATACATTCAAACAAAGCTTTTAGAATCAAACGAAAATCAAATGAATTTAACAAAGCTAATTGAGTCAAATGAAAGTTAAACACTTTCATCAAAGCTTTTAGAATAAAATGAAAGTCAAATACATTCAAACAAAGCTTTTTGAATCAAATGAAAGTCAATTGCATTCCACAATGCTAATTGAGTCAAATGAAAGTCAAACACATTCAACGAAGCTAATTGTGTCAAATAAAAGTCAAACACATTCAAACAAAGCTTTTTGAATCAAATGAAAGTCATATGCATTCAACAAAGCCAATTGAGTCAAATGAAAGTCAAACACATTCAAATAAAGCTTCTTTATTAAATTGAAAGTTAAATGCATTCAACAAAGCTAATTGAGTCAAATGAAAGTCAAACACTTTCAACAAAGCTTTTAGAATCAAATGAAAGTCAAACACATTCAAATAAAGCTTTTTGAATCAAATGAAAATCAAATGAATTCAACAAAGCTAATTGAGTCAAATGAAAGTCAAACACATTAAAACAAAGCTTTTATAATCAAATGAAAGTCAAATGCATTCAACAAAGCTAATTGAGTCAAATGAAAGTCAAACACTTTCAACAAAGCTTTTAGAATCAAATGAAAGTCAAATACATTCAAACAAAGCTTTTTGAATCTAAGGAAAATCAAATGAATTCAACAAAGCTAATTGAGTCAAATGAAAGTCTAACACATTCAAAAAAGCTTCTTGATTCAAATGAAAGTCAAATGTATTCAACAAATCTAATTGAGTCAAATGAAAGTCAAACACTTACAACAAAGCGTTTTGAATCAAATGAAAGTAAAATACACTCAATCAAAACTTTTTGAATCAAATGAAAGTCAATTGCATTCCACAATGCTAATTAAGTCAAATGAAAGTCAAACACATTCAACAAAGCTAATTGAGTCAAACGAAAGTCAAACACATTCAAACAAAGCTTTTTGAATCAAATGAAAGTCAAATGCATTCAACAAAGCTAATTGAGTCAAATGAAAGTCAAACACTTTCAACAAAGCTAATTGAGTCAAATGAAAGTCAAACACATTCAAACAAAGCTTTTTGATTCAAATGAAAGTCAAATGCATTCAACAAAGCTAATTGAGTCAAATGAAAGTCAAACACTTTCAACAAAGCTTTTAAAATCAAATGAAAGTCAAATACATTCAAACAAAGCTTTTAGAATCAAACGAAAATCAAATGAATTCAACAAAGCTAATTGAGTCAAATGAAAGTCAAACACTTTCATCAAAGCTTTTAGAATAAAATGAAAGTCAAATACATTCAAACAAAGCTTTTTGAATCAAATGAAAGTCAATTGCATTCCACAATGCTAATTGAGTCAAATGAAAGTCAAACACATTCAACGAAGCTAATTGTGTCAAATAAAAGTCAAACACATTCAAACAAAGCTTTTTGAATCAAATGAAATTCATATGCATTCAACAAAACAAATTGAGTCAAATGAAAGTCAAACACATTCAAATAAAGCTTCTTGATTAAAATGAAAGTTAAATGCGTTCAACAAAGCTAATTGAGTCAAATGAAAGTCAAACACTTTCAACAAAGCTTTTAGAATCAAATTAAAGTCAAACACATTCAAATAAAGCTTTTTGAATCAAATGAAAATCGAACGAATTCAACAAAGCTAATTGAGTCAAATGAAAGTCAAACACATTCAAACAAAGCTTTTATAATCAAATGAAAGTCAAATGCATTCAATAAAGCTAATTGAGTCAAATGAAAGTCAAACACTTTCAACAAAGCTTTTAGAATCAAATGAAAGTCAAATACATTCAAACAAAGCTTTTTGAATCTAAGGAAAATCAAATGAATTCAACAAAGCTAATTGAGTCAAATGAAAGTCTAACACATTCAAAAAAGCTTCTTGATTCAAATGAAAGTCAAATGTATTCAACAAAGCTAATTGAGTCAAATGAAAGTCAAACACTTTCAACAAAGCGTTTTGAATCAAATGAAAGTCAAACACATTCAAACAAAGCTTTTTGAATCAAATGAAAGTCAAATGCATTCAACAAAGCTAATTGAGTCAAATGAAAGTCAAACACTTTCAACAAAGTGTTTTGAATCAAATGAAAGTCAAATACATTCAATCAAAGCTTTTTGAATCAAATGAAAGTCAATTGCATTCCACAATGCTAATTGAGTCAAATGAAAGTCAAACCATTTCAACAAAGCTTTTAGAATCAAATGAAAGTCAAATACATTCAAACAAAACTTTTTGAATCAAATGAAAGTTAAATGCATTCAACAAAGCTAATTGAGTCAAATGAAAGTCAAACACATTCAACGAAGCTAATTGTGTCAAATAAAAGTCAAACACATTCAAACTAAGCTTTTTGAATCAAATGAAAGTCATATGCATTCAACAAAGCCAATTGAGTCAAATGAAAGTCAAACACATTCAAATAAAGCTTCTTGCTTAAAATGAAAGTTAAATGCATTCAACAAAGCTAATTGTGTCAAATGAAAGTCAAACACTTTCAACAAAGCTTTTAGAATCAAATGAAAGTTAAACACATTCAAACAAAGCTTTTTGAATCAAATGAAAGTCAAATGCATTCAACCAAGCTAATTGAGTCAAATGAAAGTCAAACACTTTCAACAAAGCGTTTTGAATCAAATGAAAGTCAAATAAATTCAATCAAAGCTTTTTGAATCAAATGAAAGTCAATTGCATTCCACAATGCTAATTAAGTCAAATGAAAGTCAAACACATTCAACAAAGCTAATTGAGTCAAATGAAAGTCAAACACATTCAAATAAAGCTTCTTGCTTAAAATGAAAGTTAAATGCATTCAACAAAGCTAATTGTGTCAAATGAAAGTCAAACACTTTCAACAAAGCTTTTAGAATCAAATGAAAGTTAAACACATTCAAACAAAGCTTTTTGAATCAAATGAAAGTCAAATGCATTCAACCAAGCTAATTGAGTCAAATGAAAGTCAAACACTTTCAACAAAGCGTTTTGAATCAAATGAAAGTCAAATACATTCAATCAAAGCTTTTTGAATCAAATGAAAGTCAATTGCATTCCACAATGCTAATTGAGTCAAATGAAAGTCAAACACTTTCAACAAAGCTTTTAGAATCAAATGAAAGTCAAATACATTCAAACAAAGCTTTTTGAATCAAACGAAAATCAAATGAATTCAACAAAGCTAATTGAGTCAAATGAAAGTCAAACACTTTCATCAAAGCTTTTAGAATAAAATGAAAGTCAAATACATTCAATCAAAGCTTTTTGAATCAAATCGAAGTGAATTGCATTCCACAATGCTAATTGAGTCAAATGAAAGTCAAACACATTCAACAAAGCTAATTGAGTCAAATGAAAGTCAAACACATTCAAACAAAGCTTTTTGAATCAAATGAAAGTCAAATGCATTCAACAAAGCCAATTGAGTCAAATGAAAGTCAAACACATTCAAATAAAGCTTCTTGATTTAAATAAAAGTCAAATGCATTAAACAAAGCTAATTGTGCCAAATGAAAGTCAAACACTTTCAACAAAGCTTTTAGAATCAAATGAAAGTCAAACACATTCAAATAAAGCTTCTTGATTAAAATGAAAGTTAAATGCATTCAACAAAGCTAATTGAGTCAAATGAAAGTCAAACACTTTCAACAAAGCTTTTAGAATCAAATGAAAGTCAAACACATTCAAATAAAGCTTTTTGAATCAAATGAAAATCAAATGAATTCAACAAAGCTAATTGAGACAAATGAAAGTCAAACACATTGAAACAAAGCTTTTATAATCAAATGAAAGTCAAATGCATTCAACAAAGCTAATTAAGTCAAATGAAAGTCAAACACTTTCAACAAAGCTTTTAGAATCAAATGAAAGTCAAATACATTCAAACAAAGCTTTTTGAATCTAAGGAAAATCAAATGAATTCAACAAAGCTAATTGAGTCAAATGAAAGTCTAACACATTCAAAAAAGCTTCTTGATTCAAATTAAAATCAAATGTATTCAACAAAGCTAATTGAGTCAAATGAAAGTCAAACACTTTCAACAAAGCGTTTTGAATCAAATGAAAGTAAAATACACTCAATCAAAACTTTTTGAATAAAATGAAAGTCAATTGCATTCCACAATGCTAATTAAGTCAACTGAAAGTCAAACACATTCAACAAAGCTAATTGAGTCAAACGAAAGTCAAACACATTCAAACAAAGCTTTTTGAATCAAATGAAAGTCAAATGCATTCAACAAAGCTAATTGAGTCAAATGAAAGTCAAACACTTTCAACAAAGCTAATTGAGTCAAATGAAAGTCAAACACATTCAAACAAAGCTTTTTGATTCAAATGAAAGTTAAATGCATTCAACAAAGCTAATTTAGTCAAATGAAAGTCAAACACTTTCAACAAAGCTTTTAAAATCAAATGAAAGTCAAATACATTCAAACAAAGCTTTTAGAATCAAACGAAAATCAACTGAATTCAACAAAGCTAATTGAGTCAAATGAAAGTCAAACACTTTCATCAAAGCTTTTAGAATAAAATGAAAGTCAAATACATTCAAACAAAGCTTTTTGAATCAAATGAAAGTCAATTGCATTCCACAATGCTAATTGAGTCAAATGAAAGTCAAACACATTCAACGAAGCTAATTGTGTCAAATAAAAGTCAAACACATTCAAACAAAGCTTTTTGAATCAAATGAAAGTCATATGCATTCAACAAAGCCAATTGAGTCAAATGAAAGTCAAACACATTCAAATAAAGCTTCTTGATTAAAATGAAAGTCAAATGCATTCAACAAAGCTAATTGTGCCAAATGAAAGTCAAACACTTTCAACAAAGCTTTTAGAATCAAATCAAAGTCAAACACATTCAAACAATGCTTTTTGAATCAAATGAAAGTCAAATGCATTCAACAAAGCTAATTGAGTCAAATGAAAGTCAAACACTTTCAACAAATCATTTTGAATCAAATGAAAGTCAAATACATTCAATCAAAGCTTTTTGAATCAAATGAAAGTCAATTGCATTCCACAATGCTAATTGAGTCAAATGAAAGTCAAACACTTTCAACAAAGCTTTTAGAATCAAATGAAAGCCAAATACATTCAAACAAAGCTTTTAGAATCAAACGAAAATCAAATGAATTCAACAAAGCTAATTGAGTCAAATGAAAGTCAAACACTTTCATCAAAGCTTTTAGAATAAAATGAAAGTCAAATACATTCAATCAAAGCTTTTTGAATCAAATCGAAGTCAATTGCATTCCACAATGCTAATTGAGTCAAATGAAAGTCAAACACATTCAACGAAGCTAATTGAGTCAAATGAAAGTCAAACACATTCAAACAAAGCTTTTTGAATCAAATGAAAGTCAAATGCATTCAACAAAGCCAATTGAGTCAAATGAAAGTCAAACACATTCAAATAAAGCTTCTTGATTAAAATGAAAGTCAAATGCATTCAACAAAGCTAATTGTGCCAAATGAAAGTCAAACACTTTCAACAAAGCTTTTAGAATCAAATCAAAGTCAAACACATTCAAACAATGCTTTTTGAATCAAATGAAAGTCAAATGCATTCAACAAAGCTAATTGAGTCAAATGAAAGTCAAACACTTTCAACAAAGCGTTTTGAATCAAATGAAAGTCAAATACATTCAATCAAAGCTTTTTGAATCAAATGAAAGTCAATTGCATTCCACAATGCTAATTGAGTCAAATGAAAGTCAAACACATTCAACAAAGCTAATTGAGTCAAAAGAAAGTCAAACACATTCAAACAAAGCTTTTTGAATCAAATGAAAGTAAAATGCATTCAACAAAGCTAATTGAGTCAAATAAAAGTCAAACACTTTCAACAAAGCTAATTGAGTCAAATGAAAGTCAAACACATTCAAAAAAAGGTATTTGATTCAAATGAAAGTCAAATGCATTCAACAAAGCTAATTGAGTCAAATGAAAGTTAAACACTTTCAACAAAGCTTTTAGAATCAAATGAAAGTCAAATACATTCAAACAAAGCTTTTTGAATCAAATGAAAATCAAATGAATTCAACAAAGCTAATTGAGTCAAATGAAAGTCAAACACTTTCATCAAAGCTTTTAGAATCAAATGAAAGTCAAATACATTCAAACAAAGCTTTTTGAATCAAATGAATGTCAAATGTATTCAACAAAGCTAATTAAGTCAAATGAAAGTCAAACACATTCAACAAAGCTAATTGAGTTAAAAGAAAGTCAAACACATTCAAACAAAGCTTTTTGAATCAAATGAAAATCAAATGCATTCAACAAAGCCAATTGAGTCAAATGAAAGTCAAACACATTCAAATAAAGCTTCTTAATTCAAATGAAAGTCAAATGCATTCAACAAAGCTAATTGAGTCAAATGAAAGTCAAACACATTCAAACAAAGCTTTTTTAATCAAATGAAAGTCAAATGCATTCAACAAAGCTAATTGAGTCAAATGAAAGTCAAACACTTTCAACAAACCGTTTAGAATCAAATGAAAGTCAAATACATTCAATAAAAGCTTTTTGAATCAAATGAAAGTCAATTGCATTCCACAATGCTAATTGAGTCAAATGAAAGTCAAACACTTTCAACAAAGCTTTTAGAATCAAATGAAAGCCAAATACATTCAAACAAAGCTTTTAGAATCAAACGAAAATCAAATGAATTCAACAAAGCTAATTGAGTCAAATGAAAGTCAAACACTTTCATCAAAGCTTTTAGAATAAAATGAAAGTCAAATACATTCAATCAAAGCTTTTTGAATCAAATCGAAGTCAATTGCATTCCACAATGCTAATTGAGTCAAATGAAAGTCAAACACATTCAACGAAGCTAATTGAGTCAAATGAAAGTCAAACACATTCAAACAAAGCTTTTTGAATCAAATGAAAGTCAAATGCATTCAACAAAGCCAATTGAGTCAAATGAAAGTCAAACACATTCAAATAAAGCTTCTTGATTAAAATGAAAGTCAAATGCATTCAACAAAGCTAATTGTGCCAAATGAAAGTCAAACACTTTCAACAAAGCTTTTAGAATCAAATCAAAGTCAAACACATTCAAACAATGCTTTTTGAATCAAATGAAAGTCAAATGCATTCAACAAAGCTAATTGAGTCAAATGAAAGTCAAACACTTTCAACAAAGCGTTTTGAATCAAATGAAAGTCAAATACATTCAATCAAAGCTTTTTGAATCAAATGAAAGTCAATTGCATTCCACAATGCTAATTGAGTCAAATGAAAGTCAAACACATTCAACAAAGCTAATTGAGTCAAAAGAAAGTCAAACACATTCAAACAAAGCTTTTTGAATCAAATGAAAGTAAAATGCATTCAACAAAGCTAATTGAGTCAAATAAAAGTCAAACACTTTCAACAAAGCTAATTGAGTCAAATGAAAGTCAAACACATTCAAAAAAAGGTATTTGATTCAAATGAAAGTCAAATGCATTCAACAAAGCTAATTGAGTCAAATGAAAGTTAAACACTTTCAACAAAGCTTTTAGAATCAAATGAAAGTCAAATACATTCAAACAAAGCTTTTTGAATCAAATGAAAATCAAATGAATTCAACAAAGCTAATTGAGTCAAATGAAAGTCAAACACTTTCATCAAAGCTTTTAGAATCAAATGAAAGTCAAATACATTCAAACAAAGCTTTTTGAATCAAATGAATGTCAAATGTATTCAACAAAGCTAATTAAGTCAAATGAAAGTCAAACACATTCAACAAAGCTAATTGAGTTAAAAGAAAGTCAAACACATTCAAACAAAGCTTTTTGAATCAAATGAAAATCAAATGCATTCAACAAAGCCAATTGAGTCAAATGAAAGTCAAACACATTCAAATAAAGCTTCTTAATTCAAATGAAAGTCAAATGCATTCAACAAAGCTAATTGAGTCAAATGAAAGTCAAACACATTCAAACAAAGCTTTTTTAATCAAATGAAAGTCAAATGCATTCAACAAAGCTAATTGAGTCAAATGAAAGTCAAACACTTTCAACAAACCGTTTAGAATCAAATGAAAGTCAAATACATTCAATCAAAACTTTTTGAATCAAATGAAAGGCAATTGCATTCTAAAATGCTAATCGAGTCAAATGAAAGTCAAACACATTCAACAAAGCTAATTGAGTCAAAATTAAATCAAACACATTCAAACAAACCTTTTTGAATCAAATGAAAGTAAAATGCATTCAACAAAGCTAGTTTAGTCAAATGAAAGTCAAACACATTTAAACAAAGCTTTTTCATTTAAATGAAAGTCAAATGCAATCAACAAAGCTAATTGAGTCAAATAAAAGTCAAACACTTTCAACAAAGCTTTTAGAATCAAATGAAAGTCAAACACATTCAAATAAAGCTTTTTGAATCAAATGAAAGTCAAATGAATTCAACAAAGCTAATTGAGTCAAATGAAAGTCAAACACATTCAAATAAAGCTTTTTGAATCAAATGAAAGTCAAATGCATTCAACAAAGCTAATTGAGTCAAATGAAAGTCAAACACTTTCATCAAAGCTTTTAGAATAAAATGAAAGTTAAATACATTCAATCAAATCTTTTTGAATCAAATCGAAGTCAATTGCATTCCACAATGCTAATTGAGTCAAATGAAAGTCAAACACATTCAACGAAGCTAATTGAGTCAAATGAAAATCAAACACATTCAAACATAGCTTCTTGATTCAAATGAAAGTCAAATGCATTCAACAAAGCTGATTGAGTCAAATGAAAGTCAAACACTTTCAACAAAGATTTTAGAATCAAATGAAAGTAAAACACATTCAAACAAAGCTTTTTGAATCTAATGAATGTCAAATGTATTCAACAAAGCTAATTAAGTCAAATGAAAGTCAAACACATTCAACAAAGCTAATTGAGTTAAAAGAAAGTCAAACACATTCAAACAAAGCTTTTTTAATCAAATGAAAGTCAAATGCATTCAACAAAGCTAATTGAGTCAAATGAAAGTCAAACACTTTCAACAAACCGTTTAGAATCAAATGAAAGTCAAATACATTCAATAAAAGCTTTTTGAATCAAATGAAAGTCAATTGCATTCCACAATGCTAATTGAGTCAAATGAAAGTCAAACACTTTCAACAAAGCTTTTAGAATCAAATGAAAGCCAAATACATTCAAACAAAGCTTTTAGAATCAAACGAAAATCAAATGAATTCAACAAAGCTAATTGAGTCAAATGAAAGTCAAACACTTTCATCAAAGCTTTTAGAATAAAATGAAAGTCAAATACATTCAATCAAAGCTTTTTGAATCAAATCGAAGTCAATTGCATTCCACAATGCTAATTGAGTCAAATGAAAGTCAAACACATTCAACGAAGCTAATTGAGTCAAATGAAAGTCAAACACATTCAAACAAAGCTTTTTGAATCAAATGAAAGTCAAATGCATTCAACAAAGCCAATTGAGTCAAATGAAAGTCAAACACATTCAAATAAAGCTTCTTGATTAAAATGAAAGTCAAATGCATTCAACAAAGCTAATTGTGCCAAATGAAAGTCAAACACTTTCAACAAAGCTTTTAGAATCAAATCAAAGTCAAACACATTCAAACAATGCTTTTTGAATCAAATGAAAGTCAAATGCATTCAACAAAGCTAATTGAGTCAAATGAAAGTCAAACACTTTCAACAAAGCGTTTTGAATCAAATGAAAGTCAAATACATTCAATCAAAGCTTTTTGAATCAAATGAAAGTCAATTGCATTCCACAATGCTAATTGAGTCAAATGAAAGTCAAACACATTCAACAAAGCTAATTGAGTCAAAAGAAAGTCAAACACATTCAAACAAAGCTTTTTGAATCAAATGAAAGTAAAATGCATTCAACAAAGCTAATTGAGTCAAATAAAAGTCAAACACTTTCAACAAAGCTAATTGAGTCAAATGAAAGTCAAACACATTCAAAAAAAGGTATTTGATTCAAATGAAAGTCAAATGCATTCAACAAAGCTAATTGAGTCAAATGAAAGTTAAACACTTTCAACAAAGCTTTTAGAATCAAATGAAAGTCAAATACATTCAAACAAAGCTTTTTGAATCAAATGAAAATCAAATGAATTCAACAAAGCTAATTGAGTCAAATGAAAGTCAAACACTTTCATCAAAGCTTTTAGAATCAAATGAAAGTCAAATACATTCAAACAAAGCTTTTTGAATCAAATGAATGTCAAATGTATTCAACAAAGCTAATTAAGTCAAATGAAAGTCAAACACATTCAACAAAGCTAATTGAGTTAAAAGAAAGTCAAACACATTCAAACAAAGCTTTTTGAATCAAATGAAAATCGAATGCATTCAACAAAGCCAATTGAGTCAAATGAAAGTCAAACACATTCAAATAAAGCTTCTTAATTCAAATGAAAGTCAAATGCATTCAACAAAGCTAATTGAGTCAAATGAAAGTCAAACACATTCAAACAAAGCTTTTTTAATCAAATGAAAGTCAAATGCATTCAACAAAGCTAATTGAGTCAAATGAAAGTCAAACACTTTCAACAAACCGTTTAGAATCAAATGAAAGTCAAATACATTCAATCAAAACTTTTTGAATCAAATGAAAGGCAATTGCATTCTAAAATGCTAATCGAGTCAAATGAAAGTCAAACACATTCAACAAAGCTAATTGAGTCAAAATTAAATCAAACACATTCAAACAAACCTTTTTGAATCAAATGAAAGTAAAATGCATTCAACAAAGCTAGTTTAGTCAAATGAAAGTCAAACACATTTAAACAAAGCTTTTTCATTTAAATGAAAGTCAAATGCAATCAACAAAGCTAATTGAGTCAAATAAAAGTCAAACACTTTCAACAAAGCTTTTAGAATCAAATGAAAGTCAAACACATTCAAATAAAGCTTTTTGAATCAAATGAAAGTCAAATGAATTCAACAAAGCTAATTGAGTCAAATGAAAGTCAAACACATTCAAATAAAGCTTTTTGAATCAAATGAAAGTCAAATGCATTCAACAAAGCTAATTGAGTCAAATGAAAGTCAAACACTTTCATCAAAGCTTTTAGAATAAAATGAAAGTTAAATACATTCAATCAAATCTTTTTGAATCAAATCGAAGTCAATTGCATTCCACAATGCTAATTGAGTCAAATGAAAGTCAAACACATTCAACGAAGCTAATTGAGTCAAATGAAAATCAAACACATTCAAACATAGCTTCTTGATTCAAATGAAAGTCAAATGCATTCAACAAAGCTGATTGAGTCAAATGAAAGTCAAACACTTTCAACAAAGATTTTAGAATCAAATGAAAGTAAAACACATTCAAACAAAGCTTTTTGAATCTAATGAATGTCAAATGTATTCAACAAAGCTAATTAAGTCAAATGAAAGTCAAACACATTCAACAAAGCTAATTGAGTTAAAAGAAAGTCAAACACATTCAAACAAAGCTTTTTGAATCAAACGAAAGTCAAATACATTCAACAAAGCCAATTGATTCAAATGAAAGTCAAACACATTCAAATAAAGCTTCTTGATTCAAATGAAAGTCAAATGCATTCAAACAAAGCTTTTTGAATCGAATGAAAGTCAAATGCATTCAACAAAGCTAATTGAGTCAAATGAAAGTCAAACCCTTTCAACAAAGTGTTTAGAATCAAATGAAAGTCAAATACATTCAATCAAAGCTTTTTGAATCAAATGAAAGTCAATTGAATTCCACAATGCTAATTGAGTCAAATAAAAAGTCAAACACATTCAACAAAGCTAATTGAGTTAAAAGAAAGTCAAACACATTCAAACAATGCTTTTTGACTCAAATGAAAGTAAAATGCATTCAACAAAGCTAATTAAGTCAAATGAAAGTCAAACACTTTAAACAAAGCTAATTGAGTCAAATGAAAGTCAAACACATTCAAACAAAGCTTTTTGATTCAAATGAAAGTCAAATGCATTCAACCAAGCTAGTTGAGTCAAATGAAAGTCAAACACTTACAACAAAGCGTTTAGAATCAAATGAAAGTCAATTGCATTCCACAATGCTAATTAAGTCAAATGAAAGTCAAACACATTCAACAAAGGTAATGGAGTCAAAAGAAAGTCAAACACATTCAAACAAAGCTTTTTGAATCAAATGAAAGTCAAATGCATTCAACAAAGTTAATTGAATCAAATCAAAGTCAAACACTTTCAACAAAGCTAATTGAGTCAAATGAAAGTCAAACACATTCAAACAAAGCTTTTTGAATCAAATGAAAGTCAAATGCATTCAACAAAGCTAATTGAGTCAAATGAAAGTCAAACACTTTTAAAAAAGATTTTAGAATCAAATGAAAGTCAAATACATTCAAACAAAGTTTTCTGAATCAAACGAAAATCAAATGAATTCAACAAAGCTAATTGAGTCAAATAAAAGTCAAACACTTTCATCAAATCTTTTAGAATAAAATGAAAGTGAAATACATTCAATCAAAGCTTTTTGAATCAAATCGAAGTCAATTGCATTCCACAGTGCTAATTGAGTCAAATGAAAGTTAAACACATTCAACGAAGCTAATTGAGTCAAATAAAAGTCAAACACATTCAAACAAAGCTTTTTGAATCAAATGAAAGTCAAATGCATTCAACAAAGCTAATTGAGTCAAATGAAAGTCAAACCCTTTCAACAAAGTGTTTAGAATCAAATGAAAGTCAAATACATTCAATCAAAGCTTTTTGAATCAAATGAAAGTCAATTGAATTCCACAATGCTAATTGAGTCAAATAAAAAGTCAAACACATTCAACAAAGGTAATTGAGTTAAAAGAAAGTCAAACACATTCAAACAATGCTTTTTGACTCAAATGAAAGTAAAATGCATTCAACAAAGCTAATTAAGTCAAATGAAAGTCAAACACTTTAAACAAAGCTAATTGAGTCAAATGAAAGTCAAACACATTCAAACAAAGCTTTTTGATTCAAATGAAAGTCAAATGCATTCAACCAAGCTAGTTGAGTCAAATGAAAGTCAAACACTTACAACAAAGCGTTTAGAATCAAATGAAAGTCAAATAAATTCAAACAAAGCTTTTTGAATCAAATGAAAGTCAATTGCATTCCACAATGCTAATTAAGTCAAATGAAAGTCAAACACATTCAACAAAGGTAATGGAGTCAAAAGAAAGTCAAACACATTCAAACAAAGCTTTTTGAATCAAATGAAAGTCAAATGCATTCAACAAAGTTAATTGAATCAAATCAAAGTCAAACACTTTCAACAAAGCTAATTGAGTCAAATGAAAGTCAAACACATTCAAACAAAGCTTTTTGAATCAAATGAAAGTCAAATGCATTCAACAAAGTTAATTGAGTCAAATGAAAGTCAAACACTTTTAAAAAAGATTTTAGAATCAAATGAAAGTCAAATACATTCAAACAAAGTTTTCTGAATCAAACGAAAATCAAATGAATTCAACAAAGCTAATTGAGTCAAATAAAAGTCAAACACTTTCATCAAATCTTTTAGAATAAAATGAAAGTGAAATACATTCAATCAAAGCTTTTTGAATCAAATCGAAGTCAATTGCATTCCACAGTGCTAATTGAGTCAAATGAAAGTTAAACACATTCAACGAAGCTAATTGAGTCAAATAAAAGTCAAACACATTCAAACAAAGCTTTTTGAATCAAATGAAAGTCAAATGCATTCAACAAAGCTAATTGAGTCAAATGAAAGTCAAACCCTTTCAACAAAGTGTTTAGAATCAAATGAAAGTCAAATACATTCAATCAAAGCTTTTTGAATCAAATGAAAGTCAATTGAATTCCACAATGCTAATTGAGTCAAATAAAAAGTCAAACACATTCAACAAAGCTAATTGAGTTAAAAGAAAGTCAAACACATTCAAACAATGCTTTTTGACTCAAATGAAAGTAAAATGCATTCAACAAAGCTAATTAAGTCAAATGAAAGTCAAACACTTTAAACAAAGCTAATTGAGTCAAATGAAAGTCAAACACATTCAAACAAAGCTTTTTGATTCAAATGAAAGTCAAATGCATTCAACCAAGCTAGTTGAGTCAAATGAAAGTCAAACACTTACAACAAAGCGTTTAGAATCAAATGAAAGTCAAATAAATTCAAACAAAGCTTTTTGAATCAAATGAAAGTCAATTGCATTCCACAATGCTAATTAAGTCAAATGAAAGTCAAACACATTCAACAAAGGTAATGGAGTCAAAAGAAAGTCAAACACATTCAAACAAAGCTTTTTGAATCAAATGAAAGTCAAATGCATTCAACAAAGTTAATTGAATCAAATCAAAGTCAAACACTTTCAACAAAGCTAATTGAGTCAAATGAAAGTCAAACACATTCAAACAAAGCTTTTTGAATCAAATGAAAGTCAAATGCATTCAACAAAGTTAATTGAGTCAAATGAAAGTCAAACACTTTTAAAAAAGATTTTAGAATCAAATGAAAGTCAAATACATTCAAACAAAGTTTTCTGAATCAAACGAAAATCAAATGAATTCAACAAAGCTAATTGAGTCAAATAAAAGTCAAACACTTTCATCAAATCTTTTAGAATAAAATGAAAGTGAAATACATTCAATCAAAGCTTTTTGAATCAAATCGAAGTCAATTGCATTCCACAGTGCTAATTGAGTCAAATGAAAGTGAAACACATTCAACGAAGCTAATTGAGTCAAATAAAAGTCAAACACATTCAAACAAAGCTTTTTGAATCAAATGAAAGTCAAATGCATTCAACAAAGCTAATTGAGTCAAATGAAAGTCAAACCCTTTCAACAAAGTGTTTAGAATCAAATGAAAGTCAAATACATTCAATCAAAGCTTTTTGAATCAAATGAAAGTCAAACACATTCAACGAAGCTAATTGAGTCAAATAAAAGTCAAACACATTCAAACAAAGCTTTTTGAATCAAATGAAAGTCAAATGCATTCAACAAAGCTAATTGAGTCAAATGAAAGTCAAACCCTTTCAACAAAGTGTTTAGAATCAAATGAAAGTCAAATACATTCAATCAAAGCTTTTTGAATCAAATAAAAGTCAAACACATTCAAACAAAGCTTTTTGAATCAAATGAAAGTCAAATGCATTCAACAAAGCTAATTGAGTCAAATGAAAGTCAAACCCTTTCAACAAAGTGTTTAGAATCAAATGAAAGTCAAATACATTCAATCAAAGCTTTTTGAATCAAATCGAAGTCAATTGCATTCCACAGTGCTAATTGAGTCAAATGAAAGTCAAACACATTCAACGAAGCTAATTGAGTCAAATAAAAGTCAAACACATTCAAACAAAGCTTTTTAAATCAAATGAAAGTCAAATGCATTAAACAAAGCTAATTGAGTCAAATGAAAGTCAAACACATTCAAATAAAGCTTCTTGATTCAAATGAAAGTCAAACAATTTCCACAAAGCTTTTAAAATCAAATTAAAGTCAAATACATTCAAACAAATCTTTTTGAATCAAATGAAAGTCAATTGCATTCCACAATGCAAATTGAGTCAAATGAAAGTCAAACACATTCAAAAAAGCTAATTGAATCAAATGAAAGTCAAACACATTCAAACAATGCTTTTTGAATCAAATGAAAGTAAAATGCATTCAACAAAGCTAATTGAGTCAAATGAAAGTCAAACACTTTCAACAAAGCTAATTAAGTCAAATGAAAGTCAAATACATTCAAACAAAGTTTTCTGAATCAAACGAAAATCAAATGAATTCAACATAGCTAATTGAGTCAAATAAAAGTCAAACACTTTCATCAAAGCTTTTAGAATAAAATGAAAGTCAAATACATTCAATCAAAGCTTTTTGAATCAAATCGAAGTCAATTGCATTCCACAATGCTAATTGAGTCAAATGAAAGTCAAACACATTCAACGAAGCTAATTGAGTAAAATGAAAGTCAAACACATTCAAAAAAAGGTTTTTGATTCAAATGAAAGTCAAATGCATTCAACAAAGCTAATTGAGTCAAATGAAAGTCAAACACTTTCAACAAAGCGTTTTGAATCAAATGAAAGTAAAATACACTCAATCAAAACTTTTTGAATCAAATGAAAGTCAATTGCATTCCACAATGCTAATTAAGTCAAAAGAAAGTCAAACACATTCAACAAAGCTAATTGAGTCAAAAGAAAGTCAAACACATTCAAAGAAAGCTTTTTAAATCAAATCAAAGTCAAATGCATTCGACAAAGCTAATTGAGTCAAATGAAAGTAAAACACTTTCAACAAAGCTAATTGAGTCAAATGAAAGTGAAACACATTCTTACAAAGCTTTTTGATTCAAATGAAAGTCAAATGCATTCAACAAAGCTAATTGAGTCAAATGAAAGTCAAACACTTTCAACAAAGCTTTTAAAATCAAATGCAAGTCAAATACATTCAAACAAAGCTTTTTGAATCAAACGAAAATCAAATGAATTCAACAAAGCTAATTGAGTCAAATTAAAGTCAAACACTTTCACAAAGCTTTTAGAATAAAATGAAAGTCTAATGCATTCAAACAAAGCTTTTTAAATCAAATGAAAGTCAATTGCATTCCACAATGCTAATTGAGTCAAATGAAAGTCAAACACATTCAACGAAGCTAATTGTGTCAAATAAAAGTCAAACACATTCAAACAAAGCTTTTTGAATCAAATGAAAGTCATATGCATTCAACAAAGCCAATTGAGTCAAATGAAAGTCAAACACATTCAAATAAAGCTTCTTGATTAAAATGAAAGTCAAATGCATTCAACAAAGCTAATTGTGCCAAATGAAAGTCAAACACTTTCAACAAAGCTTTTAGAATCAAATCAAAGTCAAACACATTCAAACAATGCTTTTTGAATCAAATGAAAGTCTAATGCATTCAACAAAGCTAATTGAGTCAAATGAAAGTCAAACACTTTCAACAAAGCGTTTTGAATCAAATGAAAGTCAAATACATTCAATCAAAGCTTTTTGAATCAAATGAAAGTCAATTGCATTCCACAATGCTAATTGAGTCAAATGATAGTCAAACACTTTCAACAAATCTTTTAGAATCAAATGAAAGTCAAATACATTCAAACAAAGCTTTTTGAATCAAACGAAAATCAAATGAATTCAACAAAGCTAATTGAGTCAAATGAAAGTCAAACACTTTCATCAAAGCTTTTAGAATAAAATGAAAGTCAAATACATTCAATCAAAGCTTTTTGAATCAAATCGAAGTCAATTGCATTCCACAATGCTAATTGAGTCAAATGAAAGTCAAACACATTCAACGAAGCTAATTGAGTCAAATGAAAGTCAAAAACATTCAAACATAGCTTTTTGAATCAAATGAAAGTCAAATGCATTCAACAAAGCCAATTGAGTCAAATGAAAGTCAAACACATTCAAATAAAGCTCTTGATTAAAATGAAAGTCAAATGCATTCAACAAAGCTAATTGTGCCAAATGAAAGTCAAACACTTTCAACAAAGCTTTTAGAATCAAATCAAAGTCAAACACATTCAAACAATGCTTTTTGAATCAAATGAAAGTCAAATGCATTCAACAAAGCTAATTGAGTCAAATGAAAGTCAAACACTTTCAACAAAGCGTTTTGAATCAAATAAAAGTCAAATACATTCAACAAAGCTAATTGAGTTAAAAGAAAGTCAAACACATTCAAACAAAGCTTTTTGAATCAAACGAAAGTCAAATACATTCAACAAAGCCAATTGAGTCAAATGAAAGTCAAACACATTCAAATAAAGCTTCTTGATTCAAATGAAAGTCAAATGCATTCAAACAAAGCTTTTTGAATCGAATGAAAGTCAAATGCATTCAACAAAGCTAATTGAGTCAAATGAAAGTCAAACCCTTTCAACAAAGTGTTTAGAATCAAATGAAAGTCAAATACATTCAATCAAAGCTTTTTGAATCAAATGAAAGTCAATTGAATTCCACAATGCTAATTGAGTCAAATAAAAAGTCAAACACATTCAACAAAGCTAATTGAGTTAAAAGAAAGTCAAACACATTCAAACAATGCTTTTTGACTCAAATGAAAGTAAAATGCATTCAACAAAGCTAATTAAGTCAAATGAAAGTCAAACACTTTAAACAAAGCTAATTGAGTCAAATGAAAGTCAAACACATTCAAACAAAGCTTTTTGATTCAAATGAAAGTCAAATGCATTCAACCAAGCTAGTTGAGTCAAATGAAAGTCAAACACTTACAACAAAGCGTTTAGAATCAAATGAAAGTCAATTGCATTCCACAATGCTAATTAAGTCAAATGAAAGTCAAACACATTCAACAAAGGTAATGGAGTCAAAAGAAAGTCAAACACATTCAAACAAAGCTTTTTGAATCAAATGAAAGTCAAATGCATTCAACAAAGTTAATTGAATCAAATCAAAGTCAAACACTTTCAACAAAGCTAATTGAGTCAAATGAAAGTCAAACACATTCAAACAAAGCTTTTTGAATCAAATGAAAGTCAAATGCATTCAACAAAGTTAATTGAGTCAAATGAAAGTCAAACACTTTTAAAAAAGATTTTAGAATCAAATGAAAGTCAAATACATTCAAACAAAGTTTTCTGAATCAAACGAAAATCAAATGAATTCAACAAAGCTAATTGAGTCAAATAAAAGTCAAACACTTTCATCAAATCTTTTAGAATAAAATGAAAGTGAAATACATTCAATCAAAGCTTTTTGAATCAAATCGAAGTCAATTGCATTCCACAGTGCTAATTGAGTCAAATGAAAGTTAAACACATTCAACGAAGCTAATTGAGTCAAATAAAAGTCAAACACATTCAAACAAAGCTTTTTGAATCAAATGAAAGTCAAATGCATTCAACAAAGCTAGTTGAGTCAAATGAAAGTCAAACCCTTTCAACAAAGTGTTTAGAATCAAATGAAAGTCAAATACATTCAATCAAAGCTTTTTGAATCAAATGAAAGTCAATTGAATTCCACAATGCTAATTGAGTCAAATAAAAAGTCAAACACATTCAACAAAGCTAATTGAGTTAAAAGAAAGTCAAACACATTCAAACAATGCTTTTTGACTCAAATGAAAGTAAAATGCATTCAACAAAGCTAATTAAGTCAAATGAAAGTCAAACACTTTAAACAAAGCTAATTGAGTCAAATGAAAGTCAAACACATTCAAACAAAGCTTTTTGATTCAAATGAAAGTCAAATGCATTCAACCAAGCTAATTGAGTCAAATGAAAGTCAAACACTTACAACAAAGCGTTTAGAATCAAATGAAAGTCAAATAAATTCAAACAAAGCTTTTTGAATCAAATGAAAGTCAATTGCATTCCACAATGCTAATTAAGTCAAATGAAAGTCAAACACATTCAACAAAGGTAATGGAGTCAAAAGAAAGTCAAACACATTCAAACAAAGCTTTTTGAATCAAATGAAAGTCAAATGCATTCAACAAAGTTAATTGAATCAAATCAAAGTCAAACACTTTCAACAAAGCTAATTGAGTCAAATGAAAGTCAAACACATTCAAACAAAGCTTTTTGAATCAAAAGAAAGTCAAATGCATTCAACAAAGCTAATTGAGTCAAATGAAAGTCAAACACTTTTAAAAAAGATTTTAGAATCAAATGAAAGTCAAATACATTCAAACAAAGTTTTCTGAATCAAACGAAAATCAAATGAATTCAACAAAGCTAATTGAGTCAAATAAAAGTCAAACACTTTCATCAAATCTTTTAGAATAAAATGAAAGTGAAATACATTCAATCAAAGCTTTTTGAATCAAATCGAAGTCAATTGCATTCCACAGTGCTAATTGAGTCAAATGAAAGTCAAACACATTCAACGAAGCTAATTGAGTCAAATAAAAGTCAAACACATTCAAACAAAGCTTTTTAAATCAAATGAAAGTCAAATGCATTAAACAAAGCTAATTGAGTCAAATGAAAGTCAAACACATTCAAATAAAGCTTCTTGATTCAAATGAAAGTCAAACAATTTCCACAAAGCTTTTAAAATCAAATTAAAGTCAAATACATTCAAACAAATCTTTTTGAATCAAATGAAAGTCAATTGCATTCCACAATGCAAATTGAGTCAAATGAAAGTCAAACACATTCAAAAAAGCTAATTGAATCAAATGAAAGTCAAACACATTCAAACAATGCTTTTTGAATCAAATGAAAGTAAAATGCATTCAACAAAGCTAATTGAGTCAAATGAAAGTCAAACACTTTCAACAAAGCTAATTAAGTCAAATGAAAGTCAAATACATTCAAACAAAGTTTTCTGAATCAAACGAAAATCAAATGAATTCAACATAGCTAATTGAGTCAAATAAAAGTCAAACACTTTCATCAAAGCTTTTAGAATAAAATGAAAGTCAAATACATTCAATCAAAGCTTTTTGAATCAAATCGAAGTCAATTGCATTCCACAATGCTAATTGAGTCAAATGAAAGTCAAACACATTCAACGAAGCTAATTGAGTAAAATGAAAGTCAAACACATTCAAAAAAAGGTTTTTGATTCAAATGAAAGTCAAATGCATTCAACAAAGCTAATTGAGTCAAATGAAAGTCAAACACTTTCAACAAAGCGTTTTGAATCAAATGAAAGTAAAATACACTCAATCAAAACTTTTTGAATCAAATGAAAGTCAATTGCATTCCACAATGCTAATTAAGTCAAAAGAAAGTCAAACACATTCAACAAAGCTAATTGAGTCAAAAGAAAGTCAAACACATTCAAAGAAAGCTTTTTAAATCAAATGAAAGTCAAATGCATTCGACAAAGCTAATTGAGTCAAATGAAAGTAAAACACTTTCAACAAAGCTAATTGAGTCAAATGAAAGTGAAACTCATTCTTACAAAGCTTTTTGATTCAAATGAAAGTCAAATGCATTCAACAAAGCTAATTGAGTCAAATGAAAGTCAAACACTTTCAACAAAGCTTTTAAAATCAAATGCAAGTCAAATACATTCAAACAAAGCTTTTTGAATCAAACGAAAATAAAATGAATTCAACAAAGCTAATTGAGTCAAATTAAAGTCAAACACTTTCACAAAGCTTTTAGAATAAAATGAAAGTCAAATGCATTCAAACAAAGCTTTTTAAATCAAATGAAAGTCAATTGCATTCCACAATGCTAATTGAGTCAAATGAAAGTCAAACACATTCAACGAAGCTAATTGTGTCAAATAAAAGTCAAACACATTCAAACAAAGCTTTTTGAATCAAATGAAAGTCATATGCATTCAACAAAGCCAATTGAGTCAAATGAAAGTCAAACACATTCAAATAAAGCTTCTTGATTAAAATGAAAGTCAAATGCATTCAACAAAGCTAATTGTGCCAAATGAAAGTCAAACACTTTCAACAAAGCTTTTAGAATCAAATCAAAGTCAAACACATTCAAACAATGCTTTTTGAATCAAATGAAAGTCCAATGCATTCAACAAAGCTAATTGAGTCAAATGAAAGTCAAACACTTTCAACAAAGCGTTTTGAATCAAATGAAAGTCAAATACATTCAATCAAAGCTTTTTGAATCAAATGAAAGTCAATTGCATTCCACAATGCTAATTGAGTCAAATGAAAGTCAAACACTTTCAACAAATCTTTTAGAATCAAATGAAAGTCAAATACATTCAAACAAAGCTTTTTGAATCAAACGAAAATCAAATGAATTCAACAAAGCTAATTGAGTCAAATGAAAGTCAAACACTTTCATCAAAGCTTTTAGAATAAAATGAAAGTCAAATACATTCAATCAAAGCTTTTTGAATCAAATCGAAGTCAATTGCATTCCACAATGCTAATTGAGTCAAATGAAAGTCAAACACATTCAACGAAGCTAATTGAGTCAAATGAAAGTCAAACACATTCAAACATAGCTTTTTGAATCAAATGAAAGTCAAATGCATTCAACAAAGCCAATTGAGTCAAATGAAAGTCAAACACATTCAAATAAAGCTCTTGATTAAAATGAAAGTCAAATGCATTCAACAAAGCTAATTGTGCCAAATGAAAGTCAAACACTTTCAACAAAGCTTTTAGAATCAAATCAAAGTCAAACACATTCAAACAATGCTTTTTGAATCAAATGAAAGTCAAATGCATTCAACAAAGCTAATTGAGTCAAATGAAAGTCAAACACTTTCAACAAAGCGTTTTGAATCAAATAAAAGTCAAATACATTCAATCAAAGCTTTTTGAATCAAATGAAAGTCAATTGCATTCCACAATGCTAATTGAGTCAAATGAAAGTCAAACACATTCAACAAAGCTAATTGAGTCAAAAGAAAGTCAAACACATTCAAACAAAGCTTTTTGAATCAAATGAAAGTAAAATGCATTCAACAAAGCTAATTGAGTCAAATAAAAGTCAAACACTTTCAACAAAGCTAATTGAGTCAAATGAAAGTCAAACACATTCAAAAAAAGGTATTTGATTCAAATGAAAGTCAAATGCATTCAACAAAGCTAATTGAGTCAAATGAAAGTTAAACACTTTCAACAAAGCTTTTAGAATCAAATGAAAGTCAAATACATTCAAACAAAGCTTTTTAAATCAAATGAAAGTCTAATACATTCAAACAAAGCTTTTTGAATCAAATGAAAATCAAATGAATTCAACAAAGCTAATTGAGTCAAATGAAAGTCAAACACTTTCATCAAAGCTTTTAGAATCAAATGAAAGTCAAATACATTCAAACAAAGCTTTTTGAATCAAATGAATGTCAAATGTATTCAACAAAGCTAATTAAGTCAAACACATTCAACAAAGCTAATTGAGTTAAAAGAAAGTCAAACACATTCAAACAAAGCTTTTTGAATCAAATGAAAATCAAATACATTCAACAAAGCCAATTGAGTCAAATGAAAGTCAAACACATTCAAATAAAGCTTCTTAATTCAAATGAAAGTCAAATGCATTCAACAAAGCTAATTGAGTCAAATGAAAGTCAAACACATTCAAACAAAGCTTTTTTAATCAAATGAAAGTCAAATGCATTCAACAAAGCTAATTGAGTCAAATGAAAGTCAAACACTTTCAACAAACCGTTTAGAATCAAATGAAAGTCAAATACATTCAATCAAAACTTTTTGAATCAAATGAAAGGCAATTGCATTCAAACAAAGCTTTTTGAATCAAAAGAAAGTCAAATGCATTCAACAAAGCTAATTGAGTCAAATGAAAGTCAAACACTTTTAAAAAAGATTTTAGAATCAAATGAAAGTCAAATACATTCAAACAAAGTTTTCTGAATCAAACGAAAATCAAATGAATTCAACAAAGCTAATTGAGTCAAATAAAAGTCAAACACTTTCATCAAATCTTTTAGAATAAAATGAAAGTGAAATACATTCAATCAAAGCTTTTTGAATCAAATCGAAGTCAATTGCATTCCACAGTGCTAATTGAGTCAAATGAAAGTCAAACACATTCAACGAAGCTAATTGAGTCAAATAAAAGTCAAACACATTCAAACAAAGCTTTTTAAATCAAATGAAAGTCAAATGCATTAAACAAAGCTAATTGAGTCAAATGAAAGTCAAACACATTCAAATAAAGCTTCTTGATTCAAATGAAAGTCAAACAATTTCCACAAAGCTTTTAAAATCAAATTAAAGTCAAATACATTCAAACAAATCTTTTTGAATCAAATGAAAGTCAATTGCATTCCACAATGCAAATTGAGTCAAATGAAAGTCAAACACATTCAAAAAAGCTAATTGAATCAAATGAAAGTCAAACACATTCAAACAATGCTTTTTGAATCAAATGAAAGTAAAATGCATTCAACAAAGCTAATTGAGTCAAATGAAAGTCAAACACTTTCAACAAAGCTAATTAAGTCAAATGAAAGTCAAATACATTCAAACAAAGTTTTCTGAATCAAACGAAAATCAAATGAATTCAACATAGCTAATTGAGTCAAATAAAAGTCAAACACTTTCATCAAAGCTTTTAGAATAAAATGAAAGTCAAATACATTCAATCAAAGCTTTTTGAATCAAATCGAAGTCAATTGCATTCCACAATGCTAATTGAGTCAAATGAAAGTCAAACACATTCAACGAAGCTAATTGAGTAAAATGAAAGTCAAACACATTCAAAAAAAGGTTTTTGATTCAAATGAAAGTCAAATGCATTCAACAAAGCTAATTGAGTCAAATGAAAGTCAAACACTTTCAACAAAGCGTTTTGAATCAAATGAAAGTAAAATACACTCAATCAAAACTTTTTGAATCAAATGAAAGTCAATTGCATTCCACAATGCTAATTAAGTCAAAAGAAAGTCAAACACATTCAACAAAGCTAATTGAGTCAAAAGAAAGTCAAACACATTCAAAGAAAGCTTTTTAAATCAAATGAAAGTCAAATGCATTCGACAAAGCTAATTGAGTCAAATGAAAGTAAAACACTTTCAACAAAGCTAATTGAGTCAAATGAAAGTGAAACTCATTCTTACAAAGCTTTTTGATTCAAATGAAAGTCAAATGCATTCAACAAAGCTAATTGAGTCAAATGAAAGTCAAACACTTTCAACAAAGCTTTTAAAATCAAATGCAAGTCAAATACATTCAAACAAAGCTTTTTGAATCAAACGAAAATAAAATGAATTCAACAAAGCTAATTGAGTCAAATTAAAGTCAAACACTTTCACAAAGCTTTTAGAATAAAATGAAAGTCAAATGCATTCAAACAAAGCTTTTTAAATCAAATGAAAGTCAATTGCATTCCACAATGCTAATTGAGTCAAATGAAAGTCAAACACATTCAACGAAGCTAATTGTGTCAAATAAAAGTCAAACACATTCAAACAAAGCTTTTTGAATCAAATGAAAGTCATATGCATTCAACAAAGCCAATTGAGTCAAATGAAAGTCAAACACATTCAAATAAAGCTTCTTGATTAAAATGAAAGTCAAATGCATTCAACAAAGCTAATTGTGCCAAATGAAAGTCAAACACTTTCAACAAAGCTTTTAGAATCAAATCAAAGTCAAACACATTCAAACAATGCTTTTTGAATCAAATGAAAGTCCAATGCATTCAACAAAGCTAATTGAGTCAAATGAAAGTCAAACACTTTCAACAAAGCGTTTTGAATCAAATGAAAGTCAAATACATTCAATCAAAGCTTTTTGAATCAAATGAAAGTCAATTGCATTCCACAATGCTAATTGAGTCAAATGAAAGTCAAACACTTTCAACAAATCTTTTAGAATCAAATGAAAGTCAAATACATTCAAACAAAGCTTTTTGAATCAAACGAAAATCAAATGAATTCAACAAAGCTAATTGAGTCAAATGAAAGTCAAACACTTTCATCAAAGCTTTTAGAATAAAATGAAAGTCAAATACATTCAATCAAAGCTTTTTGAATCAAATCGAAGTCAATTGCATTCCACAATGCTAATTGAGTCAAATGAAAGTCAAACACATTCAACGAAGCTAATTGAGTCAAATGAAAGTCAAACACATTCAAACATAGCTTTTTGAATCAAATGAAAGTCAAATGCATTCAACAAAGCCAATTGAGTCAAATGAAAGTCAAACACATTCAAATAAAGCTCTTGATTAAAATGAAAGTCAAATGCATTCAACAAAGCTAATTGTGCCAAATGAAAGTCAAACACTTTCAACAAAGCTTTTAGAATCAAATCAAAGTCAAACACATTCAAACAATGCTTTTTGAATCAAATGAAAGTCAAATGCATTCAACAAAGCTAATTGAGTCAAATGAAAGTCAAACACTTTCAACAAAGCGTTTTGAATCAAATAAAAGTCAAATACATTCAATCAAAGCTTTTTGAATCAAATGAAAGTCAATTGCATTCCACAATGCTAATTGAGTCAAATGAAAGTCAAACACATTCAACAAAGCTAATTGAGTCAAAAGAAAGTCAAACACATTCAAACAAAGCTTTTTGAATCAAATGAAAGTAAAATGCATTCAACAAAGCTAATTGAGTCAAATAAAAGTCAAACACTTTCAACAAAGCTAATTGAGTCAAATGAAAGTCAAACACATTCAAAAAAAGGTATTTGATTCAAATGAAAGTCAAATGCATTCAACAAAGCTAATTGAGTCAAATGAAAGTTAAACACTTTCAACAAAGCTTTTAGAATCAAATGAAAGTCAAATACATTCAAACAAAGCTTTTTAAATCAAATGAAAGTCTAATACATTCAAACAAAGCTTTTTGAATCAAATGAAAATCAAATGAATTCAACAAAGCTAATTGAGTCAAATGAAAGTCAAACACTTTCATCAAAGCTTTTAGAATCAAATGAAAGTCAAATACATTCAAACAAAGCTTTTTGAATCAAATGAATGTCAAATGTATTCAACAAAGCTAATTAAGTCAAACACATTCAACAAAGCTAATTGAGTTAAAAGAAAGTCAAACACATTCAAACAAAGCTTTTTGAATCAAATGAAAATCAAATACATTCAACAAAGCCAATTGAGTCAAATGAAAGTCAAACACATTCAAATAAAGCTTCTTAATTCAAATGAAAGTCAAATGCATTCAACAAAGCTAATTGAGTCAAATGAAAGTCAAACACATTCAAACAAAGCTTTTTTAATCAAATGAAAGTCAAATGCATTCAACAAAGCTAATTGAGTCAAATGAAAGTCAAACACTTTCAACAAACCGTTTAGAATCAAATGAAAGTCAAATACATTCAATCAAAACTTTTTGAATCAAATGAAAGGCAATTGCATTCCAAAATGCTAATCGAGTCAAATGAAAGTCAAACACATTCAACAAAGCTAATTGAGTCAAAATTAAGTCAAACACATTCAAACAAAGCTTTTTGAATCAAATGAAAGTAAAATGCATTCAACAAAGCTAGTTGAGTCAAATGAAAGTCAAACACATTTATTCGCGATTTTCATGGTGATTGGATCTGAAACTGGTTTTCTCTTTCAGCTCTGATTTCCATGGCAAAGAAGAAGAAACAAGCTACTCCACTTCCTCGATCCCCTGCTTTTGGATCTCTCACCCCTGCTGATTTTAATCGATTGAAGAACTTGAATATGAACACTATCCCGGAGGTTGAAGATGGAAATGAGTTGGTTTCTCCACCAGCTCATCTTGTTTACCCTTCAGGAGGTAGAGTCACTAGAGCTGAGTTGAAAATTCTCGAAGAATCGTTTGCTGCTACTCAATTGCAGAAATCAAATGAAGTGGTACCTAGGGTTTTCCCGGTTACTGTTCCATTGGCTGAAGGTGCGGCTGAGCATCCAAATGATGTAAGTCCGGTTGTTTCTGGGTCTGCTTGTCACCCTGAACACCCAGGATCATCAACTCAACCCAAGAATTCTGAGAATTGGGCGAATTTGTTTCGAGGTAAACTTACTGCTAAGGGTGCTGCTCTGAATTTTGTGGCGCCTATTTTGAAGAGTGGCAAGCCTGTAGCTCAGATCCAGGCAGATGAAATTGCAGCAGGTAACTCTAAATGGTGCAATGCAATTATATTCTATGTTGTTGGGTTTTATCCCACAATTGCTGCTGTGCATAAATTCATTGCTCAAAACTGGAGTAATTTTGCTAAACCTGAGATATTTTGGCATGATGATGGTTATTTTATAATCAATCTGTGTTCAAATGATGATAAGAATGCTGTTCTGAGCTCAGGACCTCATATGTTTAATAATAAGCCTGCTATTGTTAAACCATGGACTGATAAGTTCAATTTTCAAGCTGAGATACTTAGAACAGTACCTCTATGGGTTAGATTTCCTAATCTGCCTTTGAATTGCTGGGGTACTGAAACGCTAAGCAGGATTGGTAGTACAATTGGAGTGCCTTTGTATGCTGATGAATGTACTACTAGACAACTCAGAGTTTCATTTGCTAGGGTACTTATAGAAGTTGATATAACTAGACCTCTCCCAGCTAGTATTACTGTTGAAAGCCCTATGGGGGAAACACTTGAGTTGAAAGTGCTCTTTGAATGGTCCCCACCTTATTGTAAGAAGTGTGATAAAGTGGGACATGACTGTTCTACTCCTAAAGTTAAGCCTAAACAGGCTGTGTCTCAGCCAGCTAAACCACAAGAGAAGATTTGGGTTCAGAAGCAGCCTGCTCCAGTTCCATCTGTAGCTCCTGCTCAGGCTCAAAGAAAGGATCAACATGATGCTCATCTTACCCCTGCTCATACTTCTTTTGCTGCTTACTCTGATGCTGATTGGAGAGTGGTAAGCAAAAGAGCTAGGTCTCATGTTGCTGATACTCATCAGAATTTACCTAGAACTAACAATGCTTATTCTGCTCTATTGGAAGATGAAATTGCTGAGGTAATTCCTATTGGGGGTGATGGTAATCCCCCTCTAGTGTCATGATTATTGCATCTTGGAACATAAGGGGTCTTAATGATCCCAATAAAGTGACTGCTGTTAAGCAGTTACTCAGAGATCACTCTATTGATGTTATGGCTATTCTTGAAACTAAGGTTAAACTCAAGAAATTTGAAGCTATAAAAAAGAAATTTGGAAGAGCTTGGGAGTGGGTTAGCAATTACTTTTACTCTCCCAAGGGTAGGATCTGGGTTGGCTGGAAACCAGATGCTGTAGCTTTGGATGTTATTGTTGTTACAGAACAGTTTATTCATTCTGTCATATCTACTAAGGATTTCCAGCATCAAATTGCCTGTACCTTTGTCTATGGGCTGCACTCTATTCAACATAGAGTACCCCTTTGGAGTGGTATCAAAGGTTTGGGTAGTATCCAACTGCCTTGGCTTTGTATTGGGGATTTCAATTCTGTCTTGTATTCTCAAGATAGGCTTAATGGGAATCCAGTTACAGACTATGAGGTTAAGGATTTCCAGGAATTGATTCATGACTTGGATCTTGTTGAAATAAAAAGTAAGGGTCTTTTCTACTCTTGGAATAATAAAGGTCATGGGCTGGATAGAATTGCTACCAGGATTGATAGGGGTATGGTAAATGAGGCTTGGTTGATGGCTTATGGTCATACTGAGGCTATCTATCTATCCCCATCTCTGTCAGATCACAGTCCTATTTTGGTGGATTTGATTCCTTTTGTTGCTGGCAAGGGTAAACCCTTTAGATTTTTGAATTGCCTTGCTTCTCATAAGGATTTCCAGGAAGTTGTGGCTTCTTACTGGAATGTCAATGTTTCTGGTAACTCTATGATGCAAGTTTGGAAGAAATTGAAATCTGTCAAGTGTGGCCTTAAGATGTTAAACACTAATCATTTCACTAAAATCACTGACAAATTGGAAGCTGCTAAGTATCATCTTGCTGAAGTTCAAACTCAGTTGGCTGCAGACTTTACTAATGTTGCTCTTCAGAATCAGGAAGCTGCTGGAATTGAAAAAGTGAAGTATTGGATGGATACTTATGAAAGTATCTTAAAGCAAAAGTCAAGGGTTGACTGGATCAAGCTTGGTGATTCTAACACTCATTATTTCTTTTCTATGCTTAAGCACAGACAGAGCAGGAACAGAATTGACTCTATTTATAATACTGCTGATGTTTTGTTGAAGGATCCAGATTTGGTTCAAGGTGAAATTCTCAGATTCTATCAGAATCTTTTAGGTTCTGCTGCCAATACTCTTCCAGCTGTTGATGTTGCTATTGTTAGGGCAGGGAAGCAGCTAGCTGCTGATGATATTGATGTTCTATCTGCTCCTGTTACCTATGCTGAAATTGACCAGGCTTTAGCCAACATTGGAGAGGACAAAGCTCCTGGAATTGATGGGTTTAATGCTGTTTTCTTCAAACAGGCTTGGAACAAGGTGAAATTTGATGTGTATAAGGCTGTTCTAGAATTCTTTGATACTGGTATTCTAGAGAGAGCATGGAGTTTTACAACTATTACTTTGGTTCCAAAGGTTTCTAATCCTTCTTATGTTAAGGATTACAGGCCTATTGCTTGCTGCACCCTAGTCTATAAACTGATTGCTAAGGTTATAACTGCTAGGCTGGCAAGAGTGGTGGGTTCTGTTGTTAATGATGCTCAGGCTGGGTTCATCCCTGGTAAACATATTGGAGACAACATTTTGCTTGCTACTGAGTTGATCAAGGGGTATACTCACAAGTTTGTTACTCCTAGATGTATGTTGAAAATTGACCTCAGGAAAGCTTATGACTCAGTTGAATGGTGGTTTCTTGAGACTATGCTTGGTGAGTTGGGTTTTCCCCACAAGGTAATAACTTGGATTATGGCTTGTATAACTTCTGTCTCTTATTCAGTCATGATCAATGGATACCCTTCAGTTCCTTTTCAAGCAAAGAAAGGATTGAGACAAGGTGATCCTATGTCTCCCTTCCTTTTTGCTTTGGGTATGGAGTATCTGTCTAGATGTCTGCAGAATATGGGTAAGAATCCAGACTTTAATTTTCATCCTAGGTGTGAGAAACTTGGGATTACTCATTTGATGTTTGCAGATGACCTGCTATTATTTGCTAGAGCTGACTTAGGCTCAGTGAAGCTTTTGTTTGAGGCTTTTCAGAAGTTTTCTAGAGCTTCTGGTCTAGCTGCAAATTTGGATAAGAGTGATGCTTATTTTGGGGGTATTTCTGATCATGATAGGTGTGAACTTCAGGGTGTTTTGGGAATGGCCAATGGTACTCTCCCCTTTAAATACCTTGGTGTGCCTCTCTCCTCCAAGAACCTTACCATTGCTGATTGCAGGCCCTTGATTGATAAGATTACTAGCAGAATTGACACTTGGGCTGCTAAACATCTATCTTATGCTGGTAGATTACAGGTAATTAAAAGTGTTCTGTTTGGGATTCAAGCTTTCTGGGCCCAGATCTTTGTTCTCCCAAAGAAAATCATTAGAGAAATGGATTCTAGGTTCAGATGTTTCTTATGGACTGGAAAAGGCAACCCCACAAAGAAAGCTCTTGTTGCTTGGAACTTTATGTGCCTTCCCAAATCATGTGGAGGTTGGAATTTAGTTTCCTTAGCAGACTGGAACAAAGCAGCTATTACTAAAGTGCTTTGGGACCTTGCTAACAAATCTGACACACTATGGGTTAAATGGGTTCACACTTATTATTTTGCAGGCAAGTCTTTTTGGACTGCTGCTATTCCTAACAAGGCTTCTTGGATTTTGAAAAAGATCCTTGGATGTAGAGAGATTGTGAATAATATTGGAGGGTGGGATACTGTTACTGTCAATGGCAAGATGCAAATTAAGAGACTTTACAGTATCATTAAGCCTCAGGGTTCTAGAGTTCCCTGGAAGAGAATCACTTGCAACAATCAAGCTTCACCAAAGAGTATTTTCATCACCTGGCTTGCTATTCTGGGTAGACTGGTTACTAAGGACAGGCTATTAGTATGGCAGATTCCTTGTGACCCTTGCTGTTTCTTTTGTGCTGGTGCAAATGAAAATGTGAACCATTTGTTCTTTGAATGCAGTTACTCAAATGAAATCTGGATTTCAATGCTGCAAAAATTGGGTTTCTCTAGGCAGATTTCTAGCTTTGCTGGTGAGCTGCAATGGATTGCAAAATGCTGCAGGAAAACTGATGTTAGGAGCAAACTTATTGTGATGTGCTTTTCTGAAACTGTCTATAATATATGGCTGCAGAGGAATGCTTTGATGTTTACAGGAAGCTGCAAATCATCTTCTGATTTAGTTAAGGATATTATTTTTCTTGTTGCTTGCAGATGTAATAGCTCTGACAGATATATGCTGTATTCTGTTTAATTTTGTTGTCCTGGTCCTTGTACTTAGTACCCTTCCTAGAAGGTGCCTAAGTTCCTGAGTCCAGTAGGTGGTTATGTTTCTCCCTGGAACCCTTCCTAGAAGGTGGCTAGGCTTGAACTATAACCTGTTTGCTTTTTCTGTGGTGTTGGTTTGGCCTTGGGTCATTTGGTGTTTTTGGGTGTTACACCTTAGCTTTATTGTAAGTTGTAATTTTCTCTTTGGTAATAAAATCTTTATTTACCAAAAAAAAAAGTCAAACACATTTAAACAAAGCTTTTTCATTTAAATGAAAGTCAAATGCAATCAACAAAGCTAATTGAGTCAAATAAAAGTCAAACACTTTCAACAAAGCTTTTAGAATCAAATGAAAGTCAAACACATTCAAATAAAGCTTTTTGAATCAAATGAAAGTCAAATGAATTCAACAAAGCTAATTGAGTCAAATGAAAGTCAAACACATTCAAATAAAGCTTTTTGAATCAAATGAAAGTCAAATGCATTCAACAAAGCTAATTGAGTCAAATGAAAGTCAAACACTTTCATCAAAGCTTTTAGAATAAAATTAAAGTCAAATACATTCAATCAAATCTTTTTGAATCAAATCGAAGTCAATTGCATTCCACAATGCTAATTGAGTCAAATGAAAGTCAAACACATTCAACGAAGCTAATTGAGTCAAATGAAAGTCAAACACATTCAAACATAGCTTCTTGATTCAAATGAAAGTCAAATGCATTCAACAAAGCTGATTGAGTCAAATGAAAGTCAAACACTTTCAACAAAGATTTTAGAATCAAATGAAAGTAAAACACATTCAAACAAAGCTTTTTGAATCTAATGAATGTCAAATGTATTCAACAAAGCTAATTAAGTCAAATGAAAGTCAAACACATTCAACAAAGCTAATTGAGTTAAAAGAAAGTCAAACACATTCAAACAAAGCTTTTTGAATCAAACGAAAGTCAAATACATTCAACAAAGCCAATTGAGTCAAATGAACGTCAAACACATTCAAATAAAGCTTCTTGATTCAAATGAAAGTCAAATGCATTCAGCAAAGCTAAAAGAGTCAAATGAAAGTCAAACACTTTCAACAAAGCTTTTAGAATCAAATGAAAGTAAAACACATTCAAACAAAGCTTTTTGAATCAAATGAAAGTCAAATGCATTCAACAAAGCTAATTGAGTCAAATGAAAGTCAAACCCTTTCAACAAAGTGTTTAGAATCAAATGAAAGTCAAATACATTCAATCAAAGCTTTTTGAATCAAATGAAAGTCAATTGAATTCCACAATGCTAATTGAGTCAAATAAAAAGTCAAACACATTCAACAAAGCTAATTGAGTTAAAAGAAAGTCAAACACATTCAAACAATGCTTTTTGACTCAAATGAAAGTAAAATGCATTCAACAAAGCTAATTAAGTCAAATGAAAGTCAAACACTTTAAACAAAGCTAATTGAGTCAAATGAAAGTCAAACACATTCAAACAAAGCTTTTTGATTCAAATGAAAGTCAAATGCATTCAACCAAGCTAGTTGAGTCAAATGAAAGTCAAACACTTACAACAAAGCGTTTAGAATCAAATGAAAGTCAAATAAATTCAAACAAAGCTTTTTGAATCAAATGAAAGTCAATTGCATTCCACAATGCTAATTAAGTCAAATGAAAGTCAAACACATTCAACAAAGGTAATGGAGTCAAAAGAAAGTCAAACACATTCAAACAAAGCTTTTTGAATCAAATGAAAGTCAAATGCATTCAACAAAGTTAATTGAATCAAATCAAAGTCAAACACTTTCAACAAAGCTGTTTTGGGTATTTTTGTCCCTCGGGAGAGTTACAACTCGAAGACTGGTCCTACCGACTCTGTACCTGCAAAAACAACGAAGACACCGGTTGGGTGGTGCTCCGCCTCCAACGCTCAAGTTAGTAACTTGAAGGAGAATAAAAAGTGCGGAAATTTAGGTGGGGATCTGCTTGGATTCCAAGCTCAGGTGTTCTCTGATGAGAGAGAAAGTAGGATGCAATAAATGATAATAAATGTGTGTGTGTGTCCCTCATTTTGGGGGAATATCTCCCTATTTATAGGGTCCTTGGGAAGGGTGCCCTTCCTAGGTTATTTTAACCTAGGATTGATGGGCTGCGCCGCCAAAGGGCGGATTTATGGGGAATTGGGCCCTTGAAGGCCGCAATTCTAAGGAAATATCTGGAGAGGCCACATGTCAGCTGGAGATTGGTCAAGGGTGACCCGCCAGCCTCTGACACGTGGCACCTCCTCATTGGTCCACTTGCCAAGGGTAAAAATACCCCAAACATTTGCCCCTCACAGGTGCCACGTGGCAGGCCACGTGGGGCCTGTGACACGCGTCACCCCATGAGAGATGAACAGTAAAAAACGACTATTTTGACAGTGATGACTGGATTTCTCATCATTTTACCCCCTATAAATAGGGATTTACCCCCCCTTTCTCCCTCATTTTCACATCTTGACTTTTCTAGAGAGAGAAAGAGAGAGACGCTCAGATTCCGGCTGCATTCAAGCAAGTTCAAGATTTCCGAGTGCTCCTTTGAAGTCACCCGGTCACCGGTTGCTCCACCGTTTTCAGATTTTTCAGAACTCAAAGCAAGGTAACCATCCGTTCCCTTCTTTAAGTTTTCCTGTCTTTTTTCTTGATCCTGTATACGTCGAATTCCGGGTGTATACATTGATTTTTTCTTTTTTCAAATAAAATGAACTCTCCATTTGCACACACGGCACTGCCTAGGACGCTCAGCTGGTCAGCAGGGACGGCTGAGTCTAGAACCGGGGGTGCCTTGTCTGGAGTTTCTGGAGTACTTTGCTCATCTCCGGCTTCTTCCCTCTCTGTGTCTGTGCAGGACACAATGGCCAGAACTAAACAAACGGCTACCAAGCCCAGGAGGCGGCGCACTAGGGAAGTGCCCGCAAGTGATGTAGTGAGGGAGGAAGATTATGAGGCGGCTGAGCAAAGCTACTCAGCTGAGGACAGCTCGTCTTCCTCAAGCGGCAGTGACTCCAGGGGAGGCGGTGAGGAGACCGCCTCTTCCCCAGATCAGAACAACTCGGCTGAAGAAACGGCTGAGGAGCAGGAAGGATCCGGGGCAGAGGGAGATAAACTTGCTGAGGCTTATCGCCAAACAGCAAAGAAAGAAACAAACCCGGATCCTACCAAAACCCGGATGAGGCCTGGCGACAGGGCCCTCCTTCAGAGCAGCTTCGAAGCTTTCAAGCAGCTACACCCCTTTGGGGAGAACTGGGAAATCATAGTCCCACCGGCTGATGCTGTTCTTGCCTGGGGGGATGATATTGAAAATGCAGACAACTATTTCGTCTGCTATGAGGCGGTGATAGAGGCCGGACTCCGCTTTCCTCTTCACAGAGGCATCCGGAAAATCTTGAAGGGATATGATCTGGGAGTTTGGCAACTTACGCCTAATTCTTGGGTCAATATCCTGAGCTATATCGCCGCCTGCGAGCTCCAGGACATTGAGCCCAGCTTCACCGCTTTCGCCCATATGCACTATCTCAAAAGTGCCCCAGGCGGATATGGAGCGTGGTACACTATCTCCACGCTCCCGGAGTTCTTGATGACCTTGGACAAAGTGTCCAAGTGGGGAGGATGGAAAGACAAGTGGTACCTGATCTCCTCCCCAAATCTGAGAATGAATAAGATTCTCCGGCGCTACAACAAAGAGCCGGCTTTGGTGGGCCAGAAGTGCGTACGCCCAACTCTCACCACCAAAGCCCGGGAGCAAATAATAGAGCCGGGGTTCTTCAAGACGACAACTGAGTCCCTGGGGGATGGGTCTCATATAGTTGTTCCAAAGAACTGGATCCCCCACCCGGATTTCTTTGCGGATGAGAGATTCTTGTCCGCCTGTGGGTTGAGCCCCATGTTCTCAAAGGGTAGATTCACTTACCCACCCGGCGGTCTTCCGTCTGCTTTTTAAACTTGTTGCTTTGACTTTGATCTTGTTCTAACATTTTTCTGTTCTTTTGCAGAGGAAGCAAGGAGGATGGTCGATCCGGCTAAGACCCCTCAGAAATCTGCGGCTCAGCTCCGCAAAGAGAACATTCTGGCCAAGAAGGCCAGCCTAGAGGCCAAGGAGGCCAAGAAAGGAGGGGTAAGAAAATTTATCTTTACTTGCAATTTTCCAAGTTCTTTCGTTTCCGGATGAGTGACATTTTCAGTGCATTTTGCAGGCCTCATCCGGCGTTCTTCCCCGTTCCATGACGAAGGTCTTGAAAAGACCTGGGGATGATAACCTTCAGAAACCGGCTGCTAAGTCCGGGAAGAAGGCCACCTCAACAACTTCTGGCGTTAATGCCAAAGGCTTTCCAACAACCGGGGGAAAGGGCCCCGAGGCCATGGCTACTCTGAGTGAAAACTCAGAGCGGTCAAGGAAAAAGCCGGATGCTCCGGGAGCATCGAAGGATGGCGAGCCATCCAAGGCTGCAGGTGGTGCTGCAGCCGCAGGTGAAGAGCCGGCTAGGGCTTCTTCAAGAGGTAAGATTGAAATCCCTTGGCCGCTTGATTTTATGCGCGTCAAGACTATGACTGACCCTTCCGGGGGCTCTGTGAGTAGCCGGCAGAGGATGAGTGCCAAATATGCTGCTAGTCTCTCACCAAGTCCTTCTTATGCTGCAGATGCTACTTCTGCCCCGGACCTGGCCGGGTTTGGGAAACGGATGGTGAGGGCTCTCACCCAGACGGAGAAGAACTCCATACCCAACCGCCACGAAGTGGATTTCGACCAGATTCTGGGGCAGCTGGCGGAGGTAAGTGAAACTTGCGCCTGGTCTTTTTTCATTTCTTTTCACTGCTTTCTATCTTTCAGTTTTGCCAAGTGTATAATTTCCCGGATGACCCTGCTCAGGTTATGATCCGGGTGGACGGGCTCCGGCAACCTTTCCGGAAGAAGCAGGAAGAGGTAACTGATGCCAAAAGAAGGGCTCAAGCTAATCTCAACTCTGCTGAATATGCATATATAAATTTTGATGTTGAGATTAAAGCCCTCGAGTTGAAACAGGAGGAGCTGGTAAGGACGTTGACGGCTGCAAATGATGAGGCCAACAACAAACCGCCTGGGTTTTCTTTATAGCCATTACGCAAAAAATAAGGGGTTTGCCCTAAGAGTGCGCAATTTGAAGAAAATTTAACTAAGTAAAAACTTATGATGGTTCTCCGGCTGATGGTGATAATCAGCCGGAGCAATTACAACCAAATATTACTTAGCAAAAATAACACGGTCAGACGGCTATGAGGTGGCTATTTTAGCCACTCAATCTTTGCCGCCTGCATTGTACGTAGAACAAGCAAGGTGGCTGTTCTCTGCGACGATTGCACCCGGAGGGGTGTCGCCGGACGTCTATAGCCATATTGGCATAGACGAATTCTGAGAAAATGGACAGCCATCCGGCTTTTGACCTCAGGTCCAACTGTTAGACCGGCTGCTAGCTGCTAAACGGTTTTGTGCTTAGCTTTAGGATCCGGCTATTAGCCTGTTGTCAATATGGATTTTTATTTCCATATACTAAGCTTCAAACTTAGTTTTTATCTGGCCGTTGGCCTCGAGTAGTATGGGTAAACCCAGACGGAAGTAAAAAGACAATACATGAAACAAGGACATTTCTCATTAATACTTGTTACAAAAGGTTTTTACAAATCTCAGAAGTAGTACTTTTTTAAGTTGTCTACATTCCAAGTTCTAGGCAGGCGTCTACCGTCTGGGGTTTCCAGGCGGTAGGTGCCATCCCTAACTTCTTCATAGATCCGGTAAGGACCTTCCCAATTAGGAGTCAGCTTTCCAAGCTCATTGGCCCTACCGGTTGCCTCCATTTTTCGTAACACAAAGTCGTCCACTTTCAAAGGACGTTTGTGCAGTCTTTTGTTGTAGGCTCGCGTCATTCTCAGACGGTAGATCTCATGTCGCAGAGCAGCATTGCCCCTGCGTTCCGGGAGGGAGTCCAATGCCAACCGCATGGCCTCCCAATTTGCCTCTTCATCATAGAGCATCACTCTGAGCGTAGGCTCATAGTGTTCAATGGGTAGAACGGCTTCAGCCCCGTATACCATGAGAAATGGGGTTTCTCCGGTTGACCCCTTAGCAGTTGTCCGGATGGCCCACAAAACATGGATTAATTCTTCAGCCCATAGGCCACCGGCTCTTTCAATTTTCTTCTTGATTCCGTCTGATATGAGTTTGTTGAATGCCTCAACCTGACCGTTTGCTTGGGGACGGCCGACTGAGGCAAAAAAGCTTGAGATGCCCTGATCTCCTAACCAAGTCTTGAGCTGAGGCGTTTCAAACTGAGGACCATTATCAAATACCATAGACATAGGTACCCCAAACCGGGTGATAATGTTCTTCCAAATGAAAGAGATAACGTCCTTTGTCTTGATATTCTTAACTGCCTCCGCCTCCACCCATTTGGTGAAATAGTCCACAGCCACCAAAATATAGCGCTTTCCGCCTGGAGCAGGCGTATATGGACCCAAAATGTCCATGCCCCATTTAGCAAACGGGACCGGGTTGTGGATTGCCGTCAGGTCAGTAGCCGGGCGATGTATTAGTTTGCCAAATCTCTGGCATTTATCACATTTCTTCACAAATTCCTTGGCGTCTGCCTCGAGGGTAGGCCAAAAATAATGCCGCCTGGCTCTGACGGCTAGGGACTTGCCGCCTATATGGGAGGCGCAAAATCCCGCATGCAACTCTTCAAGTACCTCCTTCCCCTTTTCTGGGGTGACACATTTCAACAAGGGCTTGAGAAAACCAGCCTTGAAGAGCTCTGCGTTTCTCAACTCGAAGTTTGCTGCTCTCTTTTTTATGACGGCTGCTTCCTGAGGTGAATCAGGGAGCGTGCCGTCTGCCAGATACGTCCGGATGCCATCCATCCAAGTAGAACTTCGATCCAGAATTCCAATGGGCTCTTCATAGATGCTTCGTTTTTCAAGAACTTCCCAAAAGACTGACCGGGGCGTATCATGGCAGGCGGACGATGCCAATTTTGACAGTGCATCCGCCGAATGGTTTTCTGACCGGGGCACTTGACTTAATCTGAATTCCTCAAGTGTCCCAGCCTCATTTTTGACGACCTGAAGATATTTGATCATTGCCGGATGGGTCGCTTCATAGGTGCCCTCATACTGGCTAACAACCAACTGAGAATCAGAGTAGGCGTCAATCTTTGTTGCCCCTGCTGCCTTACACATGCGGATTCCGGCTAGCAAGGCTTCATACTCCGCCTCATTATTTGAGGCTTGAAACTTAAACCGTAGTGCATACTCATATCTATCTCCTTCTGGAGATTCACAAACAATGCCTGCACCACAGCCGTTTCTAGTAGAGCTTCCGTCTACATACACCTTCCAAACCTGATCAACATTATCCGGGAGAGCCGGACGAGTCATTTCAACAATGAAGTCGGCAAACGCCTGACCTTTCACCGCTTTTCTTGGTTCGTAGGAGATCTCAAGGCTTTGTATTTCAATAGCCCATTTCAGCATTCTACCGGATGACTCCAGAGTGGACATTGGCCGCTTGAGGGGCTGGTCGGTGTAGATTACCACCGGATGTGCCAGAAAGTATGGCTTCAACTTTTTGAAGGCCATATATAGAGCAAGGCCAAATTTTTCCACCATGGGGTACCGGAGCTCAGCATTTTTTAACACATGGCTAATGAAATAGACCGGGAGCTGCGTACCGTCTCGTTCAGCAAGGAGAACGGTACTGAGGGCATGGTCTGAGACGGCTAGGTACACGTACAACTTTTCTCTTGGCAAAGGACTAACAAGCCTTGGCAAAGAGTGCAAGTGTTCTTTCAGCTTTTGAAATGCCGCCTCAGCATCATCCCCCCATTCAAATCTAGTCTTCTTCCTGATTGCTTGGAAGAAGTAAAGGCATTTGTCACCTGACCGGCTGAGGAACCTCCCCAAGGCGGCCAAGCAACCGGTGAGTCTCTGAACTTCCTTGACAGTGCGGGGTGACTTCATGTCAATTACCGCCTGTATCTTCTCAGGGTTAGCCTCTATCCCCCTTTGATCAATCAGGAATCCGAGAAACTTCCCAGACTCAACACCAAAGACACACTTCTTGGGATTTAACATAACCTTATGCCGCCTGAGGGTGGTGAAGGTTTCTCGGAGATCAGCAAGGTGATCCGCCTGCTGCTTGGATTTGACTATCATGTCATCAATATACGCCTCTACATTCCTCCCAATTTGATTAATGAAGACTGTGTTAATCATCCGTTGGAACGTAGCCGGCGCATTCTTCAAGCCAAACGGCATCACAGTATAGCAGAATAACCCCTGATCAGTGACAAAGGCAGTCTTTTCTTGATCTTTTTTCCACAGGGGTATCTGATGGAAGCCGGAATAGGCATCCATAAAACTCATCAAGGCATGTCCGGCTGTTGAATCGACCAAACTGTCAATTTTTGGAAGTGGATAACTATCCTTTGGGCATGCCTTGTTGAGATCTGTATAATCTACACACATCCGCCAGGTACCATTCGGCTTCTTTACAAGCACAATGTTTGCCACCCAGTCGGGGAAATTACAAGGCCGAATGAACCTGGCATCCAACAGCTTTTTTACTTCGGCAGCTGCCGCCTGACTTCTTTCCTCACCGTGGTTTCTCTTCTTTTGCCGGATGGGCTTCATCTTTGGATCCACGGCGAGTTTGTGAACAGCAAGATCCGGACTGATGCCCGGCATCTCTTCCACTTCAAAGGCAAACACGTCTTTGAATTCTTTCAGCAGGAGGTGCAAGTCTGCACCTAAAACAGCATTAGCAACCGTCCCAACCTTAACAGTTCGCTCCGGACGACTGTCATCCAGAGCAAGGTCAATTGTTTCACCAGCCGGTTGGGGACGGAGCTCCTCTGACCGTTCACCGGTCAGTGGTTGCTATTTCTTTTCTTTCTTCACCACCACCAGCTCTGCAGCTTTTCTCTTTTTTCCGGCTGCTGGTGGGGGTGAGGGAGCATCTTTGACATTGTCAAGGTCTATTGGTTCCTTCCCTTGGCCGTCTGCGGCCACAGTGTCTTTGACGGCTGAGAGGTAACATTCCCTCGCCGTCTTCTGATCCCCGTTCAGGGAACCAACAGAACCATCATCCCTCTCATACTTGATGAGCATGAGAGAAGGGATGATTACAGCCTTGGCTTCGTTGAGGGTTGGCCGGCCTAAAATGATGTTGTAGGCGGTCAGTTCCTCAACGACCAAGAACCTAACAACCATGTGTCGTCCTTTGCCCTTCTCACCCAGCCGGATTGGTAAGTCAATTCTACCGGCTGGATAGACCATCCCACCCCCAAAACCAACCAAGGGGTGGGTAACCGGATGCATGCTGCTAGAGTTGTATTTCAGCTTCTGCAAGCACCGGAGACTGATGATGTCCGACGAGCTGCCGGTGTCTATAAGGATGCGCCCAACTAACTGGTTGGCGACCTTGCATTCAATGACAACCGGATCGTCATGCGGGCGGCGGACGCTGCCCCTGTCCTTTTCAGTAATAAGGACATCCGGAAAAGTGGAGCCGGCAGACGCCTGCCCCTCATCATCTTTATCCATCTTTCTAAGATGGCTTTTGGTGCCCCGGATGGTAGGGCCACCACACGAAAATCCGCCTGCTATGGTGTAGACCGGATCCCTGTCGGTTTCCGAACTACTTGCAGGCTGGGAGACAGCCTTGGAGGACTGACCCTTGCTCTTCTTCTTTGCCCCGGCTGGGGACTTAGAAATATAGGACTTTAGCTGTCCTTTGTCAGCCAGACGGTCCAACGTCCGCTGTAAACTGAAGCAGTCGTTGGTGTCATGGCCAACCTCCTCATGGAATTGACAATATTTGTTCTTGTTCCGGGACTGAACAGAGCTCTTCATTGGATTCGGCTTCTCAATGGACAGCCGGTCCTTTACCTCCATGAGGATGGAGTTACAATCCTTGTTAAACTCGTACCGGGGAACGTACGGTTTAAACTCTTTTTTCTTTTTCTGGGACGGCTGCTCAGAATCGCTGACCGCCCAGACTTCCTTTCTTTTCTTGCTCTCTTCTTTTTTCTTCGCCGGCTGAGCAGACCGGCTTTCTTTTTGTTTGTCAGACTTTTTGGAGTCCGACTGGTTACCAGGCGTACAGAGGTCGGTTGCTTGTATATAGCTTTCCGCCTCCCTCAGGGCCGCCTGTAAAGTAAAAGCTCCTTTTCTGACAAGGTCAAACTTAAAGGTCGACCCGTCTCTCAGACCCTTGAAGAAGTCTGTAAATGCTACCTCGTCAGACAGTCCCTGGATCTGAATTCTGACCAGGTTGAACCGCCTGACATATGAGCGTAGCCCTTCTCTCTCTCCCTGCTTAATAGTGCTCAAGTCTAAACTTGTCTTTTTAGCAGGGATGTTCATTGAGAAGTTGGTGGCAAACAAGAAGGCTAGCTTCTTGAAGCAATCAACAGATCCGGCTGGCAAGTTGCCAAACCATTGCTGGGCAATGCCCTTCAATGTAGCCGGAAAACAGCGGCACCAAGTGGCGTCATCCCAACCTTGTAAACACATTAGGTTGGTGTATGCCATCAGGTGATCTTCAGGGTTGGTGGTGCCATCATAAGCACCAACCAAAATGTTTTTAACCTTGGCTGGCTGAGCCGCCTCGGTTATATTGGCTGCAAAGGCAGACGGCTGTTCGCCTAGCCTCATCAGCCGGAGCTGCCAGTCCAAAGGCTGGATATCAGCATATGCCGCCTGACCTCCGAATGGAGGTGGCTGCATGAATTGGAGGCCATATTGCCCATACTGCGCCTGGGGTGCGTATGGCATAGACCCTATCATTAGCTGAGGTTCGGTGTTGACGGTTTTACCGCCTGTCCGACTCTCATGCAAGGACATAGAGTTCCTTGCAGATGCTCGGTTGAAGCTGTCTGGAAAGCTCGAGGTAGAAGCTGACTCAGACTGCTGCCGCCTCCTCCGATCGATGACTTGTCTTGCATCGAAGGTAGACGCATTTTGTGTCTCCGGCTGAGGTCGCCGGGGCATCAGAATCTTAGACCAGTCAAGTGTTGCGGCTGCCTTCTCCTTTGGATGAGGAGTTGGCTGCCTGTCCTTGACCGGCTTCTTCTTTTTCCCTGAATTGGGAGTCTTTTTAGCCGGCTGACTCTTGGAAGAGCCTGCCTTGTTGTTGATCATCTTTTTGATCTCACCCTTGAAAGAGTTCATGAATTTCATGAGCTCGCCCCGGGTAACTGGAGCTTCTTCTCTGGTCTTCCGAGTTTCCCCGTCTGACCTCCTAGTGGGCCGGCTGCTAGGGCCTGCCTGACCCAAATTTCGTTCCAGATGGTCTCTGGAACGGATGGATTTAGAGATGAGAGAACCATCCCTAGAGATGTAAGTCTCAACATCATTGTCTTCTTCTTCATCCTCCTCCTCAGTGAATACCTCTGGCTGAGGTTGAGATGGAGGCTGGGGGATTTCAAATCCCACCGGCTGAATAACCGGTTGCATGCCTTCCGGAATTCCCGACTGAGTTCCCGGACGCAGAGAAGTAGAATCATGAATCGGTACAGAATTTTGAACCATCTTGAGGTACTCTCCCCACAGACGGCGCCAAATGTTTTGGGTATTTTTGTCCCTCGGGAGAGTTACAACTCGAAGACTGGTCCTACCGACTCTGTACCTGCAAAAACAACGAAGACACCGGTTGGGTGGTGCTCCGCCTCCAACGCTCAAATTAGTAACTTGAAGGAGAATAAAAAGTGCGGAAATTTAGGTGGGGATCTGCTTGGATTCCAAGCTCAGGTGTTCTCTGATGAGAGAGAAAGTAGGATGCAATAAATGATAATAAATGTGTGTGTGTGTCCCTCATTTTGGAGGAATATCTCCCTATTTATAGGGTCCTTGGGAAGGGTGCCCTTCCTAGGTTATTTTAACCTAGGATTGATGGGCTGCGCCGCCAAAGGGCGGATTTATGGGGAATTGGGCCCTTGAAGGCCGCAATTCTAAGGAAATATCTGGAGAGGCCACATGTCAGCTGGAGATTGGTCAAGGGTGACCCGCCAGCCTCTGACACGTGGCACCTCCTCATTGGTCCACTTGCCAAGGGTAAAAATACCCCAAACAAAAGCTAATTGAGTCAAATGAAAGTCAAACACATTCAAACAAAGCTTTTTGAATCAAATGAAAGTCAAATGCATTCAACAAAGCTAATTGAGTCAAATGAAAGTCAAACACTTTTAAAAAAGATTTTAGAATCAAATGAAAGTCAAATACATTCAAACAAAGTTTTCTGAATCAAACGAAAATCAAATGAATTCAACAAAGCTAATTGAGTCAAATAAAAGTCAAACACTTTCATCAAATCTTTTAGAATAAAATGAAAGTGAAATACATTCAATCAAAGCTTTTTGAATCAAATCGAAGTCAATTGCATTCCACAGTGCTAATTGAGTCAAATGAAAGTTAAACACATTCAACGAAGCTAATTGAGTCAAATAAAAGTCAAACACATTCAAACAAAGCTTTTTAAATCAAATGAAAGTCAAATGCATTAAACAAAGCTAATTGAGTCAAATGAAAGTCAAACACATTCAAATAAAGCTTCTTGATTCAAATGAAAGTCAAACAATTTCCACAAAGCTTTTAAAATCAAATTAAAGTCAAATACATTCAAACAAATCTTTTTGAATCAAATGAAAGTCAATTGCATTCCACAATGCAAATTGAGTCAAATGAAAGTCAAACACATTCAAAAAAGCTAATTGAATCAAATGAAAGTCAAACACATTCAAACAATGCTTTTTGAATCAAATGAAAGTAAAATGCATTCAACAAAGCTAATTGAGTCAAATGAAAGTCAAACACTTTCAACAAAGCTAATTAAGTCAAATGAAAGTCAAATACATTCAAACAAAGTTTTCTGAATCAAACGAAAATAAAATGAATTCAACATAGCTAATTGAGTCAAATAAAAGTCAAACACTTTCATCAAAGCTTTTAGAATAAAATGAAAGTCAAATACATTCAACCAAAGCTTTTTGAATCAAATCGAAGTCAATTGCATTCCACAATGCTAATTGAGTCAAATGAAAGTCAAACACATTCAACGAAGCTAATTGAGTCAAATGAAAGTCAAACACATTCAAACAAAGCTTTTTGAATCAAATGAAAGTCAAATGCATTCAACAAAGCTAATTGAGTCAAATGAAAGTCAAACACATTCAAATAAAGCTTCTTGATTCAAATGAAAGTCAAATGCATTCAACAAAGCTAATTGTGTCAAATGAAAGTCAAACACTTTCAAACAAAGCTTTTTGAATCAAATGAAAGTCAAATGCATTCAACAAAGCTAATTGAGTCAAATGAAAGTCAAACACATTCAAATAAAGCTTCTTGATTCAAATGAAAGTCAAACACTTTCAACAAAGCTTTTAAAATCAAATGAAAGTCAAATACATTCAAACAAATCTTTTTGAATCAAATGAAAGTCAATTGCATTCCACAATGCAAATTGAGTCAAATGAAAGTCAAACACATTCAAATAAAGCTTCTTGAATCAAATGAAAGTTAAATGCATTCAACAAAGCTAATTGAGTCAAATGAAAGTTAAACACTTTCAACAAAGCTTTTAGAATCAAATGAAAGGTCAAATACGTTCAAACAAAGCTTTTTAAATCAAATGAAAGTCTATTGCATTCCACAATGCTAATTGAGTCAAATGAAAGTCAAACACATTCAACGAAGCTAGTTGAGTCAAATGAAAGTCAAACACATTGAAACAAAGCTTTTTTTATCAAATGAAAGTCAAATGCATTCAACCAAGCTAATTGAGTCAAATGAAAGTCAAACACTTTCAACAAAGCGTTTAGAATCAAATGAAAGTAAAATAAATTCAATCAAAGCTTTTTGAATCAAATGAAAGTCAATTGCATTCCACAATGCTAATTAAGTAAAATGAAAGTCAAACACATTCAACAAAGGTAATTGAGTCAAAAGAAAGTCAAACACATTCAAACAAAGCTTTTTGAATCAAATGAAAGTCAAATGCATTCAACAAAATTAATTGAATCAAATCAAAGTCAAACACTTTCAACAAAGCTAATTGAGTCAAATGAAAGTCAAACACATTCAAACAAAGCTTTTTGAATCAAATGAAAGTCAAATGCATTCAACAAAGCTAATTGAGTCAAATGAAAGTCAAACACTTTCAAAAAAGATTTTAGAATCAAATGAAAGTCAAATACATTCAAACAAAGTTTTCTGAATCAAACGAAAATCAAATGAATTCAACAAAGCTAATTGAGTCAAATAAAAGTCAAACACTTTCATCAAAGCTTTTAGAGTCAAATCGAAGTCAATTGCATTCCACAGTGCTAATTGAGTCAAATGAAAGTCAAACACATTCAACGAAGCTAATTGAGTCAAATAAAAGTTAAACACATTCAAACAAAGCTTTTTAAATCAAATGAAAGTCAAATGCATTTAACAAAGCTAATTGAGTCAAATGAAAGTCAAACACATTCAAATAAAGCTTCTTGATTCAAATGAAAGTCAAACAATTTCCACAAAGCTTTTAAAATCAAATGAAAGTCAAATACATTCAAACAAATCTTTTTGAATCAAATGAAAGTCAATTGCATTCCACAATGCAAATTGAGTCAAATGAAAGTCAAACACATTTAACAAAGCTAATTGAATCAAATGAAAGTCAAACACATTCAAACAAAGCTTTTTGAATCAAATAAAAGTCAAATGCATTCAACAAAGCTAATTGAGTCAAATGAAAGTTAAACACTTTCAACAAAGCTTTTAGAATCAAATGAAAGTCAAACACATTCAAACAAAGCTTTTTGAATCAAATGAAAATCAAATGAATTCAACAAAGCTAATTGAGTCAAATGAAAGTCAAACACTTTCATCAAAGCTTTTAGAATCAAATGAAAGTCAAATACATTCAAACAAAGCTTTTTGAATCACATTAAAGTCAATTGCATTCCACAATGCTAATTGAGTCAAATGAAAGTCAAACACATTCAACGAAGCTAATTGAGTCAAATGAAAGTCAAACACATTCAAACAAAGCTTTTTGAATCAAATGAAAGTCAAATGTATTCAACAAAGCCAATTGAGTCAAATGAAAGTCAAACACATTCAAACATAGCTTCTTGATTCAAATGAAAGTCAAATGCATTCAACAAAGCTAATTGAGACAAATGAAAGTCAAACACTTTCAACAAAGCCTTTAGAATCACATAAAAGTAAAACACATTCAAACAAAGCTTTTTGAATCAAATGAATGTCAAATGCATTCAACAAAGCTAATTGAGTCAATTGAAAGTCAAACACATTCAACAAAGCTAATTGAGTTAAAAGAAAGTCAAACACATTCAAACAAAGCTTTTTGAATCAAATGAAAGTCAACTGCATTCAACAAAGCCAATTGAGTCAAATGAAAGTCAAACACATTCAAATAAAGCTTCTTTATTCAAATGAAAGTCAAATGCATTCAACAAAGCTAATTGAGTCAAATGAAAGTCAAACACTTTCAACAAAGCTTTTAGAATCAAATGAAAGTCAAACACATTCAAACAAGGCTTTTTGAATCAAATGAAAATCAAATGAATTCAACAAAGCTAATTGAGTCAAATGAAAGTCAAACACTTTCATCATAACTTTTAGAATCAAATGAAAGTCAAATACATTCAAACAAAGCTTTTTGAATCAAATGAAAGTCAATTGCATTCCACAACGCTAATTGAGTCAAATGAAAGTCAAACACATTCAACGAAGCTAATTGAGTCAAATGAAAGTCAAACACATTCAAACAAAGCTTTTTGAATCAAATGAAAGTGAAATGTATTCAACAAAGCCAATTGAGTCAAATGAAAGTCAAACACATTCAAACAAAGCTTCTTGATTCAAATGAAAGTCAAATGCATTTAACAAAGCTAATTGAGTCAAATGAAAGTCAAACACTTTCAACAAAGCTTTTAGAATCAAATGAAAGTAAAACACATTCAAACAAAGCTTTTTGAATCAAATGAATGTCAAATGCATTCAACAAAGCTAATTGAGTCAAATAAACGTCAAACACATTCAACAAAGCTAATTGAGTGAAAAGAAAGTCAAACACATTCAAACAAAGCATTTTGAATCAAATGAAAGTCAAATGCATCCAACAAAGCCAATTGAGTCAAATGAAAGTCAAACATATTAAAACAAAGCTTCTCGATTCAAATGAAAGTCAAATGCATTTAACAAAGCTAATTGAGTCAAATGAAAGTCAAACACTTTCAACAAAGCGTTTAGAATCAAATGAAAGTCAAATAAATTCAATCAAAGCTTTTTGAATCAAATGAAAGTCAATTGCATTCCACAATGCTAATTAAGTCAAATGAAAGTCAAACACATTCAACAAAGCTAATTGAGTCAAATGAAATTCAAACACATTCAAATGAAGCTTCTTGATTCAAATGAAAGTCAAATGCATTCAACAAAGCTAATTGAGTCAAATGAAAGTTAAACACTTTCAACAAAGCATATTGAGTCAAATGAAAGTCAAACACATTCAAACAAAGCTTTTTGAATCAAATGAAAGTCAAATGCATTCAACAAAGCTAATTGTGTCAAATGAAAGTCAAACACTTTCAACAAAGCGTTTAGAATCAAATGAAAGTCAAATAAATTCAATCAAAGCTTTTTGAATTAAATGAAAGTCAATTGCATTCCACAATGCTAATTGAGTCAAATGAAAGTCAAACTCCTTCAACAAAGCTAATTGAGTCAAGAGAAAGTCAAACACATTCAAGCAAAGCATTTTGAATCAAATGAAAGTAAAATGCATTCAACAAGGCTAATTGAGTCAAACGAAAGTCAAACACCTACAACATAGCTAATTGAGTCAAATGAAAGTCAAACACATTCAAACAAAGCTTTTTGATTCAAATGAAAGTCAAATGCATTCAACAAAGCTAATTGACTCAAATGAAAGTCAAACACTTTCAACAAAGCTTTTAGAATCAAATGAAAGTCAAACACATTCAAACAAAGCTTTTTGAATTAAATGAAAATCAAATGAATTCAACAAAGGTAATTGAGTCAAATGAAAGTCAAACACTTTCATCAAAGCTTTTAGAATCAAATGAAAGTCAAATAAATTCAAACAAAGCTTTTTGAATCAAATTAAAGTCAATTGCATTCCACAATGCTAATTGAGTCAAATGAAAGTCAAACACATTCAACGAAGCTAATTGAGTCAAATGAAAGTCAAACACATTCAAACAAAGCTTTTTGAATCAAATGAAAGTCAAATGCATTCAACAAAGCCAATTGAGGCAAATGAAAGTGAAACACATTCAATCATAGCTTCTTGATTCAAATGAAAGTCAAATGCATTCAACAAAGCTAATTGAGTCAAATGAAAGTCAAACACTTTCATCAAAGCTTTTAGAATCAAATGAAAGTCAAATACATTCAAACAAAGCTTTTTGAATCAAATTAAAGTCAATTGCATTCCACAATGCTAATTGAGTCAAATGAAAGTCAAACACATTCAACAAAGCTAATTGAGTCAAATGAAAGTCAAACACATTCAAACAAAGCATTTTGAATCAAATGAAAGTCAAATGCATCCAACAAAGCCAATTGAGTCAAATGAAAGTCAAACATATTAAAACAAAGCTTCTCGATTCAAATGAAAGTCAAATGCATTTAACAAAGCTAATTGAGTCAAATGAAAGTCAAACACTTTCAACAAAGCGTTTAGAATCAAATGAAAGTCAAATAAATTCAATCAAAGCTTTTTGAATCAAATGAAAGTCAATTGCATTCCACAATGCTAATTAAGTCAAATGAAAGTCAAACACATTCAACAAAGCTAATTGAGTCAAATGAAATTCAAACACATTCAAATGAAGCTTCTTGATTCAAATGAAAGTCAAATGCATTCAACAAAGCTAATTGAGTCAAATGAAAGTTAAACACTTTCAACAAAGCATATTGAGTCAAATGAAAGTCAAACACATTCAAACAAAGCTTTTTGAATCAAATGAAAGTCAAATGCATTCAACAAAGCTAATTGAGTCAAATGAAAGTCAAACACTTTCAACAAAGCTAATTGAATCAAATGAAAGTCAAACACATTCAAACAAAGCTTTTAGAATCAAATTAAAGTCAATTGCATTCCACAATGCTAATTGAGTCAAATGAAAGTCAAACACATTCAACGAAGCTAATTGAGTCAAATGAAAGTCAAACACATTCAAACAAAGCTTTTAGAATCAAATGAAAGTCAAATACATTCAAACAAAGCTTTTTGAATTAAATGAAAGTCAATTGCATTCCATAATGCAAATTGAGTCAAATGAAAGTCAAACACATTCAACAAAGCTAATTGAATCAAATGAAAGTCAAACACATTCAAACAAAGCTTTTTGAATCAAAGAAAAGTCAAATGCATTCAACAAAGCTAATTGAGTCAAATGAAAGTTAAACACTTTCAACAAAGCTTTTAGAATCAAATGAAAGTCAAACACATTCAAACAAAGCTTTTTGAATCAAATGAAAATCAAATGAATTCAACAAAGCTAATTGAGTCAAATGAAAGTCAAACACTTTCATCAAAGCTTTTAGAATCAAATGAAAGTCAAATACATTCAAACAAAGCTTTTAGAATCAAATTAAAGTCAATTGCATTCCACAATGCTAATTGAGTCAAATGAAAGTCAAACACATTCAACGAAGCTAATTGAGTCAAATGAAAGTCAAACACATTCAAACAAAGCTTTTTGAATCAAATGAAAGTCAAATGCATTCAACAAAGCCAATTGAGTCAAATGAAAGTCAAACATATTCAAACATAGCTTCTTGATTCAAATGAAAGTCAAATGCATTCAACAAAGCTAATTGAGTCAAATGAAAGTCAAACACTTTCAACAAAGCTTTTAGAATCAAATAAAAGTAAAACACATTCAAACAAAGCTTTTTGAATCAAATGAATGTCAAATGCATTCAACAAAGCTAATTGAGTCAAATGAAAGTCAAACACATTCAACAAAGCTAATTGAGTTAAAAGAAAGTCAAACACATTCAAACAAAGCATTTTGAATCAAATGAAAGTCAAATGCATTCAACAAAGCCAATTGAGTTAAATGAAAGTCAAACACATTCAAATAACGCTTCTTTATTCAAATGAAAGTCAAATGCATTCAACAATGCTAATTGAGTCAAATGAAAGTCAAAAACTTTCAACAAAGCTAATTGAGTCAAATGAAAGTCAAACACTTTCAACAAAGCTTTTAGAATCAAATGAAAGTAAAACACATTCAAACAAAGCTTTTTGAATCAAATGAATGTCAAATGCATTCAACAAAGCTAATTGAGTCAAATGAAAGTCAAACACATTCAACAAAGCTAATTGAGTTAAAAGAAAGTCAAAAACACATTCAAACAAAGCTTTTTGAATTAAATGAAAGTCAAATGCATTCAACAAAGCCAATTGAGTCAAATGAAAGTCAAACACATTCAAATAAAGCTTCTTGATTCAAATAAAAGTCAAATGCATTCAACAAAGCTAATTGAGTCAAATGAAAGTCATACACTTTCAACAAAGCTAATTGGGTCAAATGAAAGTCAAACACATTCAAACAAAGCTTTTTGAATCAAATGAAAGTCAAATGCATTCAACAAATCCAATTGAGTCAAATGAAAGTCAAACACTTTCAACAAAGCGTTTAGAATCAAATGAAAGTCAAATACATTCAATCAAAGCTTTTTGAATCAAATGAAAGTCAATTGCATTCCACAATGCTAATTAAGTCAAATGAAAGTCAAACACATTCAACAAAGCTAATTGAGGCAAAAGAAAGTCAAACACATTTAGAAAAAGCTTTTTGAATCAAATGAAAGTCAAATGCATTCAACAAAGCTAATTTAGTCAAACGAAAGTCAAACACTTTCAACAAAGCTAATTGAGTCAAATGAAAGTCAAACACATTCAAACAAAGCTTTTTGATTCAAATGAAAGTCAAATGCATTCAACAAAGCTAATTAAGTCAAATGAAAGTCAAACACTTTCAACAAAGCTTTTAGAATCAAATGAAAGTCAAACACATTCAAACAAAGCTTTTTGAATCAAATGAAAATCAAATGAATTCAACAAAGCTAATTGAGTTAAATGAAAGTGAAACACTTTCGTCAAAGCTTTTAGAATCAAATTAAAGTCAAATATATTCAAACAAAGCTTTTTGAATCAAATAAAAGTCAATTGCATTCCACAATGCTAATTGAGTCAAATGAAGGTCAAACACATTCAATGAAGCTAATTGAGTCAAATGAAAGTCAAACACATTCAAACAAAGCTTTTTGAATCAAATGAAAGTCAAATCCATTCAACAAAGCCAATTGAGGCAAATGAAAGTGAAACACATTCGATCATAGCTTCTTGATTCAAATGAAAGTCAAATGCATTCAACAAAGCTAATTGAGTCAAATGAAAGTCAAACACTTTCATCAAAGCTTTTAGAATCAAATGAAAGTCAAATACATTCAAACAAAGCTTTTTGAATCAAATTAAAGTCAATTGCATTCCACAATGCTAATTGAGTCAAATGAAAGTCAAACACATTCAACAAAGCTAATTGAGTTAAAAGAAAGTCAAACACATTCAAACAAAGCTTTTTGAATCAAATGAAAGTCAAATGCATTCAACAAAGCCAATTGAGTTAAATGAAAGTCAAACACATTCAAATAACGCTTCTTTATTCAAATGAAAGTCAAATGCATTCAACAATGCTAATTGAGTCAAATGAAAGTCAAAAACTTTCAACAAAGCTAATTGAGTCAAATGAAAGTCAAACACTTTCAACAAAGGTTTTAGAATCAAATGAAAGTAAAACACATTCAAACAAAGCTTTTTGAATCAAATGAATGTCAAATGCATTCAACAAAGCTAATTGAGTCAAATGAAAGTCAAACACATTCAACAAAGCTAATTGAGTTAAAAGAAAGTCAAAAACACATTCAAACAAAGCTTTTTGAATTAAATGAAAGTCAAATGCATTCAACAAAGCCAATTGAGTCAAATGAAAGTCATACACTTTCAACAAAGCTAATTGGGTCAAATGAAAGTCAAACACATTCAAACAAAGCTTTTTGAATCAAATGAAAGTCAAATGCATTCAACAAATCCAATTGAGTCAAATGAAAGTCAAACACTTTCAACAAAGCGTTTAGAATCAAATGAAAGTCAAATACATTCAATCAAAGCTTTTTGAATCAAATGAAAGTCAATTGCATTCCACAATGCTAATTAAGTCAAATGAAAGTCAAACACATTCAACAAAGCTAATTGAGGCAAAAGAAAGTCAAACACATTTAGAAAAAGCTTTTTGAATCAAATGAAAGTCAAATGCATTCAACAAAGCTAATTTAGTCAAACGAAAGTCAAACACTTTCAACAAAGCTAATTGAGTCAAATGAAAGTCAAACACATTCAAACAAAGCTTTTTGATTCAAATGAAAGTCAAATGCATTCAACAAAGCTAATTAAGTCAAATGAAAGTCAAACACTTTCAACAAAGCTTTTAGAATCAAATGAAAGTCAAACACATTCAAACAAAGCTTTTTGAATCAAATGAAAATCAAATGAATTCAACAAAGCTAATTGAGTTAAATGAAAGTGAAACACTTTCGTCAAAGCTTTTAGAATCAAATTAAAGTCAAATATATTCAAACAAAGCTTTTTGAATCAAATAAAAGTCAATTGCATTCCACAATGCTAATTGAGTCAAATGAAGGTCAAACACATTCAATGAAGCTAATTGAGTCAAATGAAAGTCAAACACATTCAAACAAAGCTTTTTGAATCAAATGAAAGTCAAATCCATTCAACAAAGCCAATTGAGGCAAATGAAAGTGAAACACATTCAATCATAGCTTCTTGATTCAAATGAAAGTCAAATGCATTCAACAAAGCTAATTGAGTCAAATGAAAGTCAAACACTTTCATCAAAGCTTTTAGAATCAAATGAAAGTCAAATACATTCAAACAAAGCTTTTTGAATCAAATTAAAGTCAATTGCATTCCACAATGCTAATTGAGTCAAATGAAAGTCAAACACATTCAACGAAGTTAATTGAGTCAAATGAAAGTCAAACACATTCAAACAAAGCTTTTTGAATCAAATGAAAGTTGTTTTGGGTATTTTTGTCCCTCGGGAGAGTTACAACTCGAAGACTGGTCCTACCGACTCTGTACCTGCAAAAACAACGAAGACACCGGTTGGGTGGTGCTCCGCCTCCAACGCTCAAGTTAGTAACTTGAAGGAGAATAAAAAGTGCGGAAATTTAGGTGGGGATCTGCTTGGATTCCAAGCTCAGGTGTTCTCTGATGAGAGAGAAAGTAGGATGCAATAAATGATGATAAATGTGTGTGTGTGTCCCCCATTTTGGGGGAATATCTCCCTATTTATAGGGTCCTTGGGAAGGGTGCCCTTCCTAGGTTATTTTAACCTAGGATTGATGGGCTGCGCCGCCAAAGGGCGGATTTATGGGGAATTGGGCCCTTGAAGGCCGCAATTCTAAGGAAATATCTGGAGAGGCCACATGTCAGCTGGAGATTGGTCAAGGGTGACCCGCCAGCCTCTGACACGTGGCACCTCCTCATTGGTCCACTTGCCAAGGGTAAAAATACCCCAAACATTTGCCCCTCACAGGTGCCACGTGGCAGGCCACGTGGGGCCTGTGACACGCGTCACCCCATGAGAGATGAACAGTAAAAAACGGCTATTTTGACAGTGATGACTGGATTTCTCATCATTTTACCCCCTATAAATAGGGATTTACCCCCCCCCCCCCCTTCTCCCTCATTTTCACATCTTGACTTTTCTAGAGAGAGAAAGAGAGAGACGCTCAGATTCCGGCTGCATTCAAGCAAGTTCAAGATTTCCGAGTGCTCCTTTGAAGTCACCCGGTCACCGGTTGCTCCACCGTTTTCAGATTTTTCAGAACTCAAAGCAAGGTAACCATCCGTTCCCTTCTTTAAGTTTTCCTGTCTTTTTTCTTGATCCTGTATACGTCGAATTCCGGGTGTATACATTGATTTTTTCTTTTTTCAAATAAAATGAACTCTCCATTTGCACACACGGCACTGCCTAGGACGCTCAGCTGGTCAGCAGGGACGGCTGAGTCTAGAACCGGGGGTGCCTTGTCTGGAGTTTCTGGAGTACTTTGCTCATCTCCGGCTTCTTCCCTCTCTGTGTCTGTGCAGGACACAATGGCCAGAACTAAACAAACGGCTACCAAGCCCAGGAGGCGGCGCACTAGGGAAGTGCCCGCAAGTGATGTAGTGAGGGAGGAAGATTATGAGGCGGCTGAGCAAAGCTACTCAGCTGAGGACAGCTCGTCTTCCTCAAGCGGCAGTGACTCCAGGGGAGGCGGTGAGGAGACCGCCTCTTCCCCAGATCAGAACAACTCGGCTGAAGAAACGGCTGAGGAGCAGGAAGGATCCGGGGCAGAGGGAGATAAACTTGCTGAGGCTTATCGCCAAACAGCAAAGAAAGAAACAAACCCGGATCCTACCAAAACCCGGATGAGGCCTGGCGACAGGGCCCTCCTTCAGAGCAGCTTCGAAGCTTTCAAGCAGCTACACCCCTTTGGGGAGAACTGGGAAATCATAGTCCCACCGGCTGATGCTGTTCTTGCCTGGGGGGATGATATTGAAAATGCAGACAACTATTTCGTCTGCTATGAGGCGGTGATAGAGGCCGGACTCCGCTTTCCTCTTCACAGAGGCATCCGGAAAATCTTGAAGGGATATGATCTGGGAGTTTGGCAACTTACGCCTAATTCTTGGGTCAATATCCTGAGCTATATCGCCGCCTGCGAGCTCCAGGACATTGAGCCCAGCTTCACCGCTTTCGCCCATATGCACTATCTCAAAAGTGCCCCAGGCGGATATGGAGCGTGGTACACTATCTCCACGCTCCCGGAGTTCTTGATGACCTTGGACAAAGTGTCCAAGTGGGGAGGATGGAAAGACAAGTGGTACCTGATCTCCTCCCCAAATCTGAGAATGAATAAGATTCTCCGGCGCTACAACAAAGAGCCGGCTTTGGTGGGCCAGAAGTGCGTACGCCCAGCTCTCACCACCAAAGCCCGGGAGCAAATAATAGAGCCGGGGTTCTTCAAGACGACAACTGAGTCCCTGGGGGATGGGTCTCATATAGTTGTTCCAAAGAACTGGATCCCCCACCCGGATTTCTTTGCGGATGAGAGATTCTTGTCCGCCTGTGGGTTGAGCCCCATGTTCTCAAAGGGTAGATTCACTTACCCACCCGGCGGTCTTCCGTCTGCTTTTTAAACTTGTTGCTTTGACTTTGATCTTGTTCTAACATTTTTCTGTTCTTTTGCAGAGGAAGCAAGGAGGATGGTCGATCCGGCTAAGACCCCTCAGAAATCTGCGGCTCAGCTCCGCAAAGAGAACATTCTGGCCAAGAAGGCCAGCCTAGAGGCCAAGGAGGCCAAGAAAGGAGGGGTAAGAAAATTTATCTTTACTTGCAATTTTCCAAGTTCTTTCGTTTCCGGATGAGTGACATTTTCAGTGCATTTTGCAGGCCTCATCCGGCGTTCTTCCCCGTTCCATGACGAAGGTCTTGAAAAGACCTGGGGATGATAACCTTCAGAAACCGGCTGCTAAGTCCGGGAAGAAGGCCACCTCAACAACTTCTGGCGTTAATGCCAAAGGCTTTCCAACAACCGGGGGAAAGGGCCCCGAGGCCATGGCTACTCTGAGTGAAAACTCAGAGCGGTCAAGGAAAAAGCCGGATGCTCCGGGAGCATCGAAGGATGGCGAGCCATCCAAGGCTGCAGGTGGTGCTGCAGCCGCAGGTGAAGAGCCGGCTAGGGCTTCTTCAAGAGGTAAGATTGAAATCCCTTGGCCGCTTGATTTTATGCGCGTCAAGACTATGACTGACCCTTCCGGGGGCTCTGTGAGTAGCCGGCAGAGGATGAGTGCCAAATATGCTGCTAGTCTCTCACCAAGTCCTTCTTATGCTGCAGATGCTACTTCTGCCCCGGACCTGGCCGGGTTTGGGAAACGGATGGTGAGGGCTCTCACCCAGACGGAGAAGAACTCCATACCCAACCGCCACGAAGTGGATTTCGACCAGATTCTGGGGCAGCTGGCGGAGGTAAGTGAAACTTGCGCCTGGTCTTTTTTCATTTCTTTTCACTGCTTTCTATCTTTCAGTTTTGCCAAGTGTATAATTTCCCGGATGACCCTGCTCAGGTTATGATCCGGGTGGACGGGCTCCGGCAACCTTTCCGGAAGAAGCAGGAAGAGGTAACTGATGCCAAAAGAAGGGCTCAAGCTAATCTCAACTCTGCTGAATATGCATATATAAATTTTGATGTTGAGATTAAAGCCCTCGAGTTGAAACAGGAGGAGCTGGTAAGGACGTTGACGGCTGCAAATGATGAGGCCAACAACAAAATTCAAGAACTGGAGCAACAAATGAAAACAGCCGGCTCCAACCTTAAGGCATTAGAGGGAGCCGATGAAGAGAATGCTGCCCTCAGAGCAGACAAGTCCCGGCTGATTGCGGATCTTGCCGCTTTGAAGGGAAAACATGCTGAGGAGCTCCAGGCTGAGCAGAACCGGCTCATCAAGGAGAATGAGCGGGACAATGAGATCCGCCTCCGTTATGCCTGGGGGCTTCTCTATCCGGAGGTAGACTTTGAGGTCTACAAGCTGAGGTATAACTACGCCACTGAGGCGTATGATGCCAAGATGCTTCAGGATCAAGCTCCGGCTCCCTTCAAGGAATGGGCTTTGGAGAATGGCGCTGAGGTTTCGGACACTGAGGAGCCGGACCTTGATGAGATTATTGAGAAAGTGAACAAGGAAAACCAGCCTGAAGAGGTTGAGATTTCAGATGATGTTCCTTCCACAACTCCAGCCCAGCCGGAACAGCCAGCGGCGTAGTTCCTTGACCGGCTTCTTCTTCTGCGGCAGTATGCCTATCTTGCTTTTCCGGCCTGTGCGCCAAGTATTCATGTAACTTTTCCGGATGTAATTCCGGCTAACATTTACTCCTGGCTTTGAGCCAGTTTATTTTATGAATTACACCGACCCAGTCGGTTTTCTTATATTTGCGTATATACTCAATTTTTTACTTGCATATATACTCGATATATTTCTTGTGAGTTTGCCTATCTTATGAAAAGCATGCGGCAAGTTCAATTTCGGCTGCCTGTCTTTGCCCCTGGACGGCTGTGTGGTTGGTTTAATCCAAAAAAGGATTGGTTGCCTTGGAAACTTCTCATACTTTAATGAGTATGAGATGTTTGTAAGGCAATCAATCACAACAGTGATTGCCCCAAACCAAGTACATAGCCGGACAAATGACAGACATACAACCTCTACCCCAGTCGGTATCAAACCGCCTGGGTTTTCTTTATAGCCATTACGCAAAAAATAAGGGGTTTGCCCTAAGAGTGCGCAATTTGAAGAAAATTTAACTAAGTAAAAACTTATGATGGTTCTCCGGCTGATGGTGATAATCAGCCGGAGCAATTACAACCAAATATTACTTAGCAAAAATAACACGGTCAGACGGCTATGAGGTGGCTATTTTAGCCACTCAATCTTTGCCGCCTGCATTGTACGTAGAACAAGCAAGGTGGCTGTTCTCTGCGACGATTGCACCCGGAGGGGTGTCGCCGGACGTCTATAGCCATATTGGCATAGACGAATTCTGAGAAAATGGACAGCCATCCGGCTTTTGACCTCAGGTCCAACTGTTAGACCGGCTGCTAGCTGCTAAACGGTTTTGTGCTTAGCTTTAGGATCCGGCTATTAGCCTCTTGTCAATATGGATTTTTATTTCCATATACTAAGCTTCAAACTTAGTTTTTATCTGGCCGTTGGCCTCGAGTAGTATGGGTAAACCCAGACGGAAGTAAAAAGACAATACATGAAACAAGGACATTTCTCATTTACAAAAGGTTTTTACAAATCTCAGAAGTAGTACTTTTTTAAGTTGTCTACATTCCAAGTTCTAGGCAGGCGTCTACCGTCTGGGGTTTCCAGGCGGTAGGTGCCATCCCTAACTTCTTCATAGATCCGGTAAGGACCTTCCCAATTAGGAGTCAGCTTTCCAAGCTCATTGGCCCTACCGGTTGCCTCCATTTTTCGTAACACAAAATCGTCCACTTTCAAAGGACGTTTGTGCACTCTTTTGTTGTAGGCTCGCGTCATTCTCAGACGGTAGATCTCATGTCGCAGAGCAGCATTGCCCCTGCGTTCCGGGAGGGAGTCCAATGCCAACCGCATGGCCTCCCAATTTTCCTCTTCATCATAGAGCATCACTCTGAGCGTAGGCTCATAGTGTTCAATGGGTAGAACGGCTTCAGCCCCGTATACCATGAGAAATGGGGTTTCTCCGGTTGACCCCTTAGCAGTTGTCCGGATGGCCCACAAAACATGGATTAATTCTTCAGCCCATAGGCCACCGGCTCTTTCAATTTTCTTCTTGATTCCGTCTGATATGAGTTTGTTGAATGCCTCAACCTGACCGTTTGCTTGGGGACGGCCGACTGAGGCAAAAAAGCTTGAGATGCCCTGATCTCCTAACCAAGTCTTGAGCTGAGGCGTTTCAAACTGAGGACCATTATCAAATACCATAGACATAGGTACCCCAAACCGGGTGATAATGTTCTTCCAAATGAAAGAGATAACGTCCTTTGTCTTGATATTCTTAACTGCCTCCGCCTCCACCCATTTGGTGAAATAGTCCACAGCCACCAAAATATAGCGCTTTCCGCCTGGAGCAGGCGTATATGGACCCAAAATGTCCATGCCCCATTTAGCAAACGGGACCGGGCTGTGGATTGCCGTCAGGTCAGTAGCCGGGCGATGTATTAGTTTGCCAAATCTCTGGCATTTATCACATTTCTTCACAAATTCCTTGGCGTCTGCCTCGAGGGTAGGCCAAAAATAATGCCGCCTGGCTCTGACGGCTAGGGACTTTCCGCCTATATGGGAGGCGCAAAATCCCGCATGCAACTCTTCAAGTACCTCCTTCCCCTTTTCTGGGGTGACACATTTCAACAAGGGCTTGAGAAAACCAGCCTTGAAGAGCTCTCCGTTTCTCAACTCGAAGTTTGCTGCTCTCTTTTTCATGACGGCTGCTTCCTGAGGTGAATCAGGGAGCGTGCCGTCTGCCAGATACGTCCGGATGCCATCCATCCAAGTAGAACTTCGATCCAGAATTCCAATGGGCTCTTCATAGATGCTTCGTTTTTCAAGAACTTCCCAAAAGACTGACCGGGGCGTATCATGGCAGGCGGACGATGCCAATTTTGACAGTGCATCCGCCGAATGGTTTTCTGACCGGGGCACTTGACTTAATCTGAATTCCTCAAGTGTCCCAGCCTCATTTTTGACGACCTGAAGATATTTGATCATTGCCGGATGGGTCGCTTCATAAGTGCCCTCATACTGGCTAACAACCAAATGAGAATCAGAGTAGGCGTCAATCTTTGTTGCCCCTGCTGCCTTACACATGCGGATTCCGGCTAGCAAGGCTTCATACTCCGCCTCATTATTTGAGGCTTGAAACTTAAACCGTAGGGCATACTCATATCTATCTCCTTCTGGAGATTCACAAACAATGCCTGCACCACAGCCGTTTCTAGTAGAGCTTCCGTCTACATACACCTTCCAAACCTGATCAACATTATCCGGGAGAGCCGGACGAGTCATTTCAACAATGAAGTCGGCAAACGCCTGACCTTTCACCGCTTTTCTTGGTTCGTAGGAGATCTCAAGGCTTTGTATTTCAATAGCCCATTTCAGCATTCTACCGGATGACTCCAGAGTGGACATTGGCCGCTTGAGGGGCTGGTCGGTGTAGATTACCACCGGATGTGCCAGAAAGTATGGCTTCAACTTTTTGAAGGCCATATATAGAGCAAGGCCAAATTTTTCCACCATGGGGTACCGGAGCTCAGCATTTTTTAACACATGGCTAATGAAATAGACCGGGAGCTGCGTACCGTCTCGTTCAGCAAGGAGAACGGCACTGAGGGCATGGTCTGAGACGGCTAGGTACACGTACAACTTTTCTCTTGGCAAAGGACTAACAAGCCTTGGCAAAGAGTGCAAGTGTTCTTTCAGCTTTTGAAATGCCGCCTCAGCATCATCCCCCCATTCAAATCTAGTCTTCTTCCTGATTGCTTGGAAGAAGTAAAGGCATTTGTCACCTGACCGGCTGAGGAACCTCCCCAAGGCGGCCAAGCAACCGGTGAGTCTCTGAACTTCCTTGACAGTGCGGGGTGACTTCATGTCAATTACCGCCTGTATCTTCTCAGGGTTAGCCTCTATCCCCCTTTGATCAATCAGGAATCCGAGAAACTTCCCAGACTCAACACCAAAGACACACTTCTTGGGATTTAACATAACCTTATGCCGCCTGAGGGTGGTGAAGGTTTCTCGGAGATCAGCAAGGTGATCCGCCTGCTGCTTGGATTTGACTATCATGTCATCAATATACGCCTCTACATTCCTCCCAATTTGATTAATGAAGACTGTGTTAATCATCCGTTGGAACGTAGCCGGCGCATTCTTCAAGCCAAACGGCATCACAGTATAGCAGAATAACCCTTGATCAGTGACAAAGGCAGTCTTTTCTTGATCTTTTTTCCACAGGGGTATCTGATGGAAGCCGGAATAGGCATCCATAAAACTCATCAAGGCATGTCCGGCTGTTGAATCGACCAAACTGTCAATTTTTGGAAGTGGATAACTATCCTTTGGGCATGCCTTGTTGAGATCTGTATAATCTACACACATCCGCCAGGTACCATTCGGCTTCTTTACAAGCACAATGTTTGCCACCCAGTCGGGGAAATTACAAGGCCGAATGAACCTGGCATCCAACAGCTTTTTTACTTCGGCAGCTGCCGCCTGACTTCTTTCCTCACCGTGGTTTCTCTTCTTTTGCCGGATGGGCTTCATCTTTGGATCCACGGCGAGTTTGTGAACAGCAAGATCCGGACTGATGCCCGGCATCTCTTCCACTTCAAAGGCAAACACGTCTTTGAATTCTTTCAGCAGGAGGTGCAAGTCTGCACCTAAAACAGCATTAGCAACCGTCCCAACCTTAACAGTTCGCTCCGGACGACTGTCATCCAGAGCAAGGTCAATTGTTTCACCAGCCGGTTGGGGACGGAGCTCCTCTGACCGTTCACCGGTCAGTGGTTGCTATTTCTTTTCTTTCTTCACCACCACCAGCTCTGCAGCTTTTCTCTTTTTTCCGGCTGCTGGTGGGGGTGAGGGAGCATCTTTGACATTGTCAAGGTCTATTGGTTCCTTCCCTTGGCCGTCTGCGGCCACAGTGTCTTTGACGGCTGAGAGGTAACATTCCCTCGCCGTCTTCTGATCCCCGTTCAGGGAACCAACAGAACCATCATCCCTCTCATACTTGATGAGCATGAGAGAAGGGATGATTACAGCCTTGGCTTCGTTGAGGGTTGGCCGGCCTAAAATGATGTTGTAGGCGGTCAGTTCCTCAACGACCAAGAACCTAACAACCATGTGTCGTCCTTTGCCCTTCTCACCCAGCCGGATTGGTAAGTCAATTCTACCGGCTGGATAGACCATCCCACCCCCAAAACCAACCAAGGGGTGGGTAACCGGATGCATGCTGCTAGAGTTGTATTTCAGCTTCTGCAAGCACCGGAGACTGATGATGTCCGACGAGCTGCCGGTGTCTATAAGGATGCGCCCAACTAACTGGTTGGCGACCTTGCATTCAATGACAACCGGATCGTCATGCGGGCGGCGGACGCTGCCCCTGTCCTTTTCAGTAATAAGGACATCCGGAAAAGTGGAGCCGGCAGACGCCTGCCCCTCATCATCTTTATCCATCTTTCTAAGATGGCTTTTGGTGCCCCGGATGGTAGGGCCACCACACGAAAATCCGCCTGCTATGGTGTAGACCGGATCCCTGTCGGTTTCCGAACTACTTGCAGGCTGGGAGACAGCCTTGGAGGACTGACCCTTGCTCTTCTTCTTTGCCCCGGCTGGGGACTTAGAAATATAGGACTTTAGCTGTCCTTTGTCAGCCAGACGGTCCAACGTCCGCTGTAAACTGAAGCAGTCGTTGGTGTCATGGCCAACCTCCTCATGGAATTGACAATATTTGTTCTTGTTCCGGGACTGAACAGAGCTCTTCATTGGATTCGGCTTCTCAATGGACAGCCGGTCCTTTACCTCCATGAGGATGGAGTTACAATCCTTGTTAAACTCGTACCGGGGAACGTACGGTTTAAACTCTTTTTTCTTTTTCTGGGACGGCTGCTCAGAATCGCTGACCGCCCAGACTTCCTTTCTTTTCTTGCTCTCTTCTTTTTTCTTCGCCGGCTGAGCAGACCGGCTTTCTTTTTGTTTGTCAGACTTTTTGGAGTCCGACTGGTTACCAGGCGTACAGAGGTCGGTTGCTTGTATATAGCTTTCCGCCTCCCTCAGGGCCGCCTGTAAAGTAAAAGCTCCTTTTCTGACAAGGTCAAACTTAAAGGTCGACCCGTCTCTCAGACCCTTGAAGAAGTCTGTAAATGCTACCTCGTCAGACAGTCCCTGGATCTGAATTCTGACCAGGTTGAACCGCCTGACATATGAGCGTAGCCCTTCTCTCTCTCCCTGCTTAATAGTGCTCAAGTCTAAACTTGTCTTTTTAGCAGGGATGTTCATTGAGAAGTTGGTGGCAAACAAGAAGGCTAGCTTCTTGAAGCAATCAACAGATCCGGCTGGCAAGTTTCCAAACCATTGCTGGGCAATGCCCTTCAATGTAGCCGGAAAACAGCGGCACCAGGTGGCGTCATCCCAACCTTGTAAACACATTAGGTTGGTGTATGCCATCAGGTGATCTTCAGGGTTGGTGGTGCCATCATAAGCACCAACCAAAATGTTTTTAACCTTGGCTGGCTGAGCCGCCTCGGTTATATTGGCTGCAAAGGCAGACGGCTGTTCGCCTAGCCTCATCAGCCGGAGCTGCCAGTCCAAAGGCTGGATATCAGCATATGTCGCCTGACCTCCGAATGGAGGTGGCTGCATGAATTGGAGGCCATATTGCCCATACTGCGCCTGGGGTGCGTATGGCATAGACCCTATCATTAGCTGAGGTTCGGTGTTGACGGTTTTACCGCCTGTCCGACTCTCATGCAAGGACATAGAGTTCCTTGCAGATGCTCGGTTGAAGCTGTCTGGAAAGCTCGAGGTAGAAGCTGACTCAGACTGCTGTCGCCTCCTCCGATCGATGACTTGTCTTGCATCGAAGGTAGACGCATTTTGTGTCTCCGGCTGAGGTCGCCGGGGCATCAGAATCTTAGACCAGTCAAGTGTTGCGGCTGCCTTCTCCTTTGGATGAGGAGTTGGCTGCCTGTCCTTGACCGGCTTCTTCTTTTTCCCTGAATTGGGAGTCTTTTTAGCCGGCTGACTCTTGGAAGAGTCTGCCTTGTTGTTGATCATCTTTTTGATCTCACCCTTGAAAGAGTTCATGAATTTCATGAGCTCGCCCCGGGTAACTGGAGCTTCTTCTCTGGTCTTCCGAGTTTCCCCGTCTGACCTCCTAGTGGGCCGGCTGCTAGGGCCTGCCTGACCCAAATTTCGTTCCAGATGGTCTCTGGAACGGATGGATTTAGAGATGAGAGAACCATCCCTAGAGATGTAAGTCTCAACATCATTGTCTTCTTCTTCATCCTCCTCCTCAGTGAATACCTCTGGCTGAGGTTGAGATGGAGGCTGGGGGATTTCAAATCCCACCGGCTGAATAACCGGTTGCATGCCTTCCGGAATACCCGACTGAGTTCCCGGACGCAGAGAAGTAGAATCATGAATCGGTACAGAATTTTGAACCATCTTGAGGTACTCTCCCCACAGACGGCGCCAAATGTTTTGGGTATTTTTGTCCCTCGGGAGAGTTACAACTCGAAGACTGGTCCTACCGACTCTGTACCTGCAAAAACAACGAAGACACCGGTTGGGTGGTGCTCCGCCTCCAACGCTCAAGTTAGTAACTTGAAGGAGAATAAAAAGTGCGGAAATTTAGGTGGGGATCTGCTTGGATTCCAAGCTCAGGTGTTCTCTGATGAGAGAGAAAGTAGGATGCAATAAGTGATGATAAATGTGTGTGTGTGTCCCCCATTTTGGGGGAATATCTCCCTATTTATAGGGTCCTTGGGAAGGGTGCCCTTCCTAGGTTATTTTAACCTAGGATTGATGGGCTGCGCCGCCAAAGGGCGGATTTATGGGGAATTGGGCCCTTGAAGGCCGCAATTCTAAGGAAATATCTGGAGAGGCCACATGTCAGCTGGAGATTGGTCAAGGGTGACCCGCCAGCCTCTGACACGTGGCACCTCCTCATTGGTCCACTTGCCAAGGGTAAAAATACCCCAAACATTTGCCCCTCACAGGTGCCACGTGGCAGGCCACGTGGGGCCTGTGACACGCGTCACCCCATGAGAGATGAACAGTAAAAAACGGCTATTTTGACAGTGATGACTGGATTTCTCATCATTTTACCCCCTATAAATAGGGATTTACCCCCCCCCCCCCCTTCTCCCTCATTTTCACATCTTGACTTTTCTAGAGAGAGAAAGAGAGAGACGCTCAGATTCCGGCTGCATTCAAGCAAGTTCAAGATTTCCGAGTGCTCCTTTGAAGTCACCCGGTCACCGGTTGCTCCACCGTTTTCAGATTTTTCAGAACTCAAAGCAAGGTAACCATCCGTTCCCTTCTTTAAGTTTTCCTGTCTTTTTTCTTGATCCTGTATACGTCGAATTCCGGGTGTATACATTGATTTTTTCTTTTTTCAAATAAAATGAACTCTCCATTTGCACACACGGCACTGCCTAGGACGCTCAGCTGGTCAGCAGGGACGGCTGAGTCTAGAACCGGGGGTGCCTTGTCTGGAGTTTCTGGAGTACTTTGCTCATCTCCGGCTTCTTCCCTCTCTGTGTCTGTGCAGGACACAATGGCCAGAACTAAACAAACGGCTACCAAGCCCAGGAGGCGGCGCACTAGGGAAGTGCCCGCAAGTGATGTAGTGAGGGAGGAAGATTATGAGGCGGCTGAGCAAAGCTACTCAGCTGAGGACAGCTCGTCTTCCTCAAGCGGCAGTGACTCCAGGGGAGGCGGTGAGGAGACCGCCTCTTCCCCAGATCAGAACAACTCGGCTGAAGAAACGGCTGAGGAGCAGGAAGGATCCGGGGCAGAGGGAGATAAACTTGCTGAGGCTTATCGCCAAACAGCAAAGAAAGAAACAAACCCGGATCCTACCAAAACCCGGATGAGGCCTGGCGACAGGGCCCTCCTTCAGAGCAGCTTCGAAGCTTTCAAGCAGCTACACCCCTTTGGGGAGAACTGGGAAATCATAGTCCCACCGGCTGATGCTGTTCTTGCCTGGGGGGATGATATTGAAAATGCAGACAACTATTTCGTCTGCTATGAGGCGGTGATAGAGGCCGGACTCCGCTTTCCTCTTCACAGAGGCATCCGGAAAATCTTGAAGGGATATGATCTGGGAGTTTGGCAACTTACGCCTAATTCTTGGGTCAATATCCTGAGCTATATCGCCGCCTGCGAGCTCCAGGACATTGAGCCCAGCTTCACCGCTTTCGCCCATATGCACTATCTCAAAAGTGCCCCAGGCGGATATGGAGCGTGGTACACTATCTCCACGCTCCCGGAGTTCTTGATGACCTTGGACAAAGTGTCCAAGTGGGGAGGATGGAAAGACAAGTGGTACCTGATCTCCTCCCCAAATCTGAGAATGAATAAGATTCTCCGGCGCTACAACAAAGAGCCGGCTTTGGTGGGCCAGAAGTGCGTACGCCCAGCTCTCACCACCAAAGCCCGGGAGCAAATAATAGAGCCGGGGTTCTTCAAGACGACAACTGAGTCCCTGGGGGATGGGTCTCATATAGTTGTTCCAAAGAACTGGATCCCCCACCCGGATTTCTTTGCGGATGAGAGATTCTTGTCCGCCTGTGGGTTGAGCCCCATGTTCTCAAAGGGTAGATTCACTTACCCACCCGGCGGTCTTCCGTCTGCTTTTTAAACTTGTTGCTTTGACTTTGATCTTGTTCTAACATTTTTCTGTTCTTTTGCAGAGGAAGCAAGGAGGATGGTCGATCCGGCTAAGACCCCTCAGAAATCTGCGGCTCAGCTCCGCAAAGAGAACATTCTGGCCAAGAAGGCCAGCCTAGAGGCCAAGGAGGCCAAGAAAGGAGGGGTAAGAAAATTTATCTTTACTTGCAATTTTCCAAGTTCTTTCGTTTCCGGATGAGTGACATTTTCAGTGCATTTTGCAGGCCTCATCCGGCGTTCTTCCCCGTTCCATGACGAAGGTCTTGAAAAGACCTGGGGATGATAACCTTCAGAAACCGGCTGCTAAGTCCGGGAAGAAGGCCACCTCAACAACTTCTGGCGTTAATGCCAAAGGCTTTCCAACAACCGGGGGAAAGGGCCCCGAGGCCATGGCTACTCTGAGTGAAAACTCAGAGCGGTCAAGGAAAAAGCCGGATGCTCCGGGAGCATCAAAGGATGGCGAGCCATCCAAGGCTGCAGGTGGTGCTGCAGCCGCAGGTGAAGAGCCGGCTAGGGCTTCTTCAAGAGGTAAGATTGAAATCCCTTGGCCGCTTGATTTTATGCGCGTCAAGACTATGACTGACCCTTCCGGGGGCTCTGTGAGTAGCCGACAGAGGATGAGTGCCAAATATGCTGCTAGTCTCTCACCAAGTCCTTCTTATGCTGCAGATGCTACTTCTGCCCCGGACCTGGCCGGGTTTGGGAAACGGATGGTGAGGGCTCTCACCCAGACGGAGAAGAACTCCATACCCAACCGCCACGAAGTGGATTTCGACCAGATTCTGGGGCAGCTGGCGGAGGTAAGTGAAACTTGCGCCTGGTCTTTTTTCATTTCTTTTCACTGCTTTCTATCTTTCAGTTTTGCCAAGTGTATAATTTCCCGGATGACCCTGCTCAGGTTATGATCCGGGTGGACGGGCTCCGGCAACCTTTCCGGAAGAAGCAGGAAGAGGTAACTGATGCCAAAAGAAGGGCTCAAGCTAATCTCAACTCTGCTGAATATGCATATATAAATTTTGATGTTGAGATTAAAGCCCTCGAGTTGAAACAGGAGGAGCTGGTAAGGACGTTGACGGCTGCAAATGATGAGGCCAACAACAAAATTCAAGAACTGGAGCAACAAATGAAAACAGCCGGCTCCAACCTTAAGGCATTAGAGGGAGCCGATGAAGAGAATGCTGCCCTCAGAGCAGACAAGTCCCGGCTGATTGCGGATCTTGCCGCTTTGAAGGGAAAACATGCTGAGGAGCTCCAGGCTGAGCAGAACCGGCTCATCAAGGAGAATGAGCGGGACAATGAGATCCGCCTCCGTTATGCCTGGGGGCTTCTCTATCCGGAGGTAGACTTTGAGGTCTACAAGCTGAGGTATAACTACGCCACTGAGGCGTATGATGCCAAGATGCTTCAGGATCAAGCTCCGGCTCCCTTCAAGGAATGGGCTTTGGAGAATGGCGCTGAGGTTTCGGACACTGAGGAGCCGGACCTTGATGAGATTATTGAGAAAGTGAACAAGGAAAACCAGCCTGAAGAGGTTGAGATTTCAGATGATGTTCCTTCCACAACTCCAGCCCAGCCGGAACAGCCAGCGGCGTAGTTCCTTGACCGGCTTCTTCTTCTGCGGCAGTATGCCTATCTTGCTTTTCCGGCCTGTGCGCCAAGTATTCATGTAACTTTTCCGGATGTAATTCCGGCTAACATTTACTCCTGGCTTTGAGCCAGTTTATTTTATGAATTACACCGACCCAGTCGGTTTTCTTATATTTGCGTATATACTCAATTTTTTACTTGCATATATACTCGATATATTTCTTGTGAGTTTGCCTATCTTATGAAAAGCATGCGGCAAGTTCAATTTCGGCTGCCTGTCTTTGCCCCTGGACGGCTGTGTGGTTGGTTTAATCCAAAAAAGGATTGGTTGCCTTGGAAACTTCTCATACTTTAATGAGTATGAGATGTTTGTAAGGCAATCAATCACAACAGTGATTGCCCCAAACCAAGTACATAGCCGGACAAATGACAGACATACAACCTCTACCCCAGTCGGTATCAAACCGCCTGGGTTTTCTTTATAGCCATTACGCAAAAAATAAGGGGTTTGCCCTAAGAGTGCGCAATTTGAAGAAAATTTAACTAAGTAAAAACTTATGATGGTTCTCCGGCTGATGGTGATAATCAGCCGGAGCAATTACAACCAAATATTACTTAGCAAAAATAACACGGTCAGACGGCTATGAGGTGGCTATTTTAGCCACTCAATCTTTGCCGCCTGCATTGTACGTAGAACAAGCAAGGTGGCTGTTCTCTGCGACGATTGCACCCGGAGGGGTGTCGCCGGACGTCTATAGCCATATTGGCATAGACGAATTCTGAGAAAATGGACAGCCATCCGGCTTTTGACCTCAGGTCCAACTGTTAGACCGGCTGCTAGCTGCTAAACGGTTTTGTGCTTAGCTTTAGGATCCGGCTATTAGCCTCTTGTCAATATGGATTTTTATTTCCATATACTAAGCTTCAAACTTAGTTTTTATCTGGCCGTTGGCCTCGAGTAGTATGGGTAAACCCAGACGGAAGTAAAAAGACAATACATGAAACAAGGACATTTCTCATTTACAAAAGGTTTTTACAAATCTCAGAAGTAGTACTTTTTTAAGTTGTCTACATTCCAAGTTCTAGGCAGGCGTCTACCGTCTGGGGTTTCCAGGCGGTAGGTGCCATCCCTAACTTCTTCATAGATCCGGTAAGGACCTTCCCAATTAGGAGTCAGCTTTCCAAGCTCATTGGCCCTACCGGTTGCCTCCATTTTTCGTAACACAAAATCGTCCACTTTCAAAGGACGTTTGTGCACTCTTTTGTTGTAGGCTCGCGTCATTCTCAGACGGTAGATCTCATGTCGCAGAGCAGCATTGCCCCTGCGTTCCGGGAGGGAGTCCAATGCCAACCGCATGGCCTCCCAATTTTCCTCTTCATCATAGAGCATCACTCTGAGCGTAGGCTCATAGTGTTCAATGGGTAGAACGGCTTCAGCCCCGTATACCATGAGAAATGGGGTTTCTCCGGTTGACCCCTTAGCAGTTGTCCGGATGGCCCACAAAACATGGATTAATTCTTCAGCCCATAGGCCACCGGCTCTTTCAATTTTCTTCTTGATTCCGTCTGATATGAGTTTGTTGAATGCCTCAACCTGACCGTTTGCTTGGGGACGGCCGACTGAGGCAAAAAAGCTTGAGATGCCCTGATCTCCTAACCAAGTCTTGAGCTGAGGCGTTTCAAACTGAGGACCATTATCAAATACCATAGACATAGGTACCCCAAACCGGGTGATAATGTTCTTCCAAATGAAAGAGATAACGTCCTTTGTCTTGATATTCTTAACTGCCTCCGCCTCCACCCATTTGGTGAAATAGTCCACAGCCACCAAAATATAGCGCTTTCCGCCTGGAGCAGGCGTATATGGACCCAAAATGTCCATGCCCCATTTAGCAAACGGGACCGGGCTGTGGATTGCCGTCAGGTCAGTAGCCGGGCGATGTATTAGTTTGCCAAATCTCTGGCATTTATCACATTTCTTCACAAATTCCTTGGCGTCTGCCTCGAGGGTAGGCCAAAAATAATGCCGCCTGGCTCTGACGGCTAGGGACTTTCCGCCTATATGGGAGGCGCAAAATCCCGCATGCAACTCTTCAAGTACCTCCTTCCCCTTTTCTGGGGTGACACATTTCAACAAGGGCTTGAGAAAACCAGCCTTGAAGAGCTCTCCGTTTCTCAACTCGAAGTTTGCTGCTCTCTTTTTCATGACGGCTGCTTCCTGAGGTGAATCAGGGAGCGTGCCGTCTGCCAGATACGTCCGGATGCCATCCATCCAAGTAGAACTTCGATCCAGAATTCCAATGGGCTCTTCATAGATGCTTCGTTTTTCAAGAACTTCCCAAAAGACTGACCGGGGCGTATCATGGCAGGCGGACGATGCCAATTTTGACAGTGCATCCGCCGAATGGTTTTCTGACCGGGGCACTTGACTTAATCTGAATTCCTCAAGTGTCCCAGCCTCATTTTTGACGACCTGAAGATATTTGATCATTGCCGGATGGGTCGCTTCATAAGTGCCCTCATACTGGCTAACAACCAACTGAGAATCAGAGTAGGCGTCAATCTTTGTTGCCCCTGCTGCCTTACACATGCGGATTCCGGCTAGCAAGGCTTCATACTCCGCCTCATTATTTGAGGCTTGAAACTTAAACCGTAGGGCATACTCATATCTATCTCCTTCTGGAGATTCACAAACAATGCCTGCACCACAGCCGTTTCTAGTAGAGCTTCCGTCTACATACACCTTCCAAACCTGATCAACATTATCCGGGAGAGCCGGACGAGTCATTTCAACAATGAAGTCGGCAAACGCCTGACCTTTCACCGCTTTTCTTGGTTCGTAGGAGATCTCAAGGCTTTGTATTTCAATAGCCCATTTCAGCATTCTACCGGATGACTCCAGAGTGGACATTGGCCGCTTGAGGGGCTGGTCGGTGTAGATTACCACCGGATGTGCCAGAAAGTATGGCTTCAACTTTTTGAAGGCCATATATAGAGCAAGGCCAAATTTTTCCACCATGGGGTACCGGAGCTCAGCATTTTTTAACACATGGCTAATGAAATAGACCGGGAGCTGCGTACCGTCTCGTTCAGCAAGGAGAACGGCACTGAGGGCATGGTCTGAGACGGCTAGGTACACGTACAACTTTTCTCTTGGCAAAGGACTAACAAGCCTTGGCAAAGAGTGCAAGTGTTCTTTCAGCTTTTGAAATGCCGCCTCAGCATCATCCCCCCATTCAAATCTAGTCTTCTTCCTGATTGCTTGGAAGAAGTAAAGGCATTTGTCACCTGACCGGCTGAGGAACCTCCCCAAGGCGGCCAAGCAACCGGTGAGTCTCTGAACTTCCTTGACAGTGCGGGGTGACTTCATGTCAATTACCGCCTGTATCTTCTCAGGGTTAGCCTCTATCCCCCTTTGATCAATCAGGAATCCGAGAAACTTCCCAGACTCAACACCAAAGACACACTTCTTGGGATTTAACATAACCTTATGCCGCCTGAGGGTGGTGAAGGTTTCTCGGAGATCAGCAAGGTGATCCGCCTGCTGCTTGGATTTGACTATCATGTCATCAATATACGCCTCTACATTCCTCCCAATTTGATTAATGAAGACTGTGTTAATCATCCGTTGGAACGTAGCCGGCGCATTCTTCAAGCCAAACGGCATCACAGTATAGCAGAATAACCCCTGATCAGTGACAAAGGCAGTCTTTTCTTGATCTTTTTTCCACAGGGGTATCTGATGGAAGCCGGAATAGGCATCCATAAAACTCATCAAGGCATGTCCGGCTGTTGAATCGACCAAACTGTCAATTTTTGGAAGTGGATAACTATCCTTTGGGCATGCCTTGTTGAGATCTGTATAATCTACACACATCCGCCAGGTACCATTCGGCTTCTTTACAAGCACAATGTTTGCCACCCAGTCGGGGAAATTACAAGGCCGAATGAACCTGGCATCCAACAGCTTTTTTACTTCGGCAGCTGCCGCCTGACTTCTTTCCTCACCGTGGTTTCTCTTCTTTTGCCGGATGGGCTTCATCTTTGGATCCACGGCGAGTTTGTGAACAGCAAGATCCGGACTGATGCCCGGCATCTCTTCCACTTCAAAGGCAAACACGTCTTTGAATTCTTTCAGCAGGAGGTGCAAGTCTGCACCTAAAACAGCATTAGCAACCGTCCCAACCTTAACAGTTCGCTCCGGACGACTGTCATCCAGAGCAAGGTCAATTGTTTCACCAGCCGGTTGGGGACGGAGCTCCTCTGACCGTTCACCGGTCAGTGGTTGCTATTTCTTTTCTTTCTTCACCACCACCAGCTCTGCAGCTTTTCTCTTTTTTCCGGCTGCTGGTGGGGGTGAGGGAGCATCTTTGACATTGTCAAGGTCTATTGGTTCCTTCCCTTGGCCGTCTGCGGCCACAGTGTCTTTGACGGCTGAGAGGTAACATTCCCTCGCCGTCTTCTGATCCCCGTTCAGGGAACCAACAGAACCATCATCCCTCTCATACTTGATGAGCATGAGAGAAGGGATGATTACAGCCTTGGCTTCGTTGAGGGTTGGCCGGCCTAAAATGATGTTGTAGGCGGTCAGTTCCTCAACGACCAAGAACCTAACAACCATGTGTCGTCCTTTGCCCTTCTCACCCAGCCGGATTGGTAAGTCAATTCTACCGGCTGGATAGACCATCCCACCCCCAAAACCAACCAAGGGGTGGGTAACCGGATGCATGCTGCTAGAGTTGTATTTCAGCTTCTGCAAGCACCGGAGACTGATGATGTCCGACGAGCTGCCGGTGTCTATAAGGATGCGCCCAACTAACTGGTTGGCGACCTTGCATTCAATGACAACCGGATCGTCATGCGGGCGGCGGACGCTGCCCCTGTCCTTTTCAGTAATAAGGACATCCGGAAAAGTGGAGCCGGCAGACGCCTGCCCCTCATCATCTTTATCCATCTTTCTAAGATGGCTTTTGGTGCCCCGGATGGTAGGGCCACCACACGAAAATCCGCCTGCTATGGTGTAGACCGGATCCCTGTCGGTTTCCGAACTACTTGCAGGCTGGGAGACAGCCTTGGAGGACTGACCCTTGCTCTTCTTCTTTGCCCCGGCTGGGGACTTAGAAATATAGGACTTTAGCTGTCCTTTGTCAGCCAGACGGTCCAACGTCCGCTGTAAACTGAAGCAGTCGTTGGTGTCATGGCCAACCTCCTCATGGAATTGACAATATTTGTTCTTGTTCCGGGACTGAACAGAGCTCTTCATTGGATTCGGCTTCTCAATGGACAGCCGGTCCTTTACCTCCATGAGGATGGAGTTACAATCCTTGTTAAACTCGTACCGGGGAACGTACGGTTTAAACTCTTTTTTCTTTTTCTGGGACGGCTGCTCAGAATCGCTGACCGCCCAGACTTCCTTTCTTTTCTTGCTCTCTTCTTTTTTCTTCGCCGGCTGAGCAGACCGGCTTTCTTTTTGTTTGTCAGACTTTTTGGAGTCCGACTGGTTACCAGGCGTACAGAGGTCGGTTGCTTGTATATAGCTTTCCGCCTCCCTCAGGGCCGCCTGTAAAGTAAAAGCTCCTTTTCTGACAAGGTCAAACTTAAAGGTCGACCCGTCTCTCAGACCCTTGAAGAAGTCTGTAAATGCTACCTCGTCAGACAGTCCCTGGATCTGAATTCTGACCAGGTTGAACCGCCTGACATATGAGCGTAGCCCTTCTCTCTCTCCCTGCTTAATAGTGCTCAAGTCTAAACTTGTCTTTTTAGCAGGGATGTTCATTGAGAAGTTGGTGGCAAACAAGAAGGCTAGCTTCTTGAAGCAATCAACAGATCCGGCTGGCAAGTTTCCAAACCATTGCTGGGCAATGCCCTTCAATGTAGCCGGAAAACAGCGGCACCAGGTGGCGTCATCCCAACCTTGTAAACACATTAGGTTGGTGTATGCCATCAGGTGATCTTCAGGGTTGGTGGTGCCATCATAAGCACCAACCAAAATGTTTTTAACCTTGGCTGGCTGAGCCGCCTCGGTTATATTGGCTGCAAAGGCAGACGGCTGTTCGCCTAGCCTCATCAGCCGGAGCTGCCAGTCCAAAGGCTGGATATCAGCATATGTCGCCTGACCTCCGAATGGAGGTGGCTGCATGAATTGGAGGCCATATTGCCCATACTGCGCCTGGGGTGCGTATGGCATAGACCCTATCATTAGCTGAGGTTCGGTGTTGACGGTTTTACCGCCTGTCCGACTCTCATGCAAGGACATAGAGTTCCTTGCAGATGCTCGGTTGAAGCTGTCTGGAAAGCTCGAGGTAGAAGCTGACTCAGACTGCTGTCGCCTCCTCCGATCGATGACTTGTCTTGCATCGAAGGTAGACGCATTTTGTGTCTCCGGCTGAGGTCGCCGGGGCATCAGAATCTTAGACCAGTCAAGTGTTGCGGCTGCCTTCTCCTTTGGATGAGGAGTTGGCTGCCTGTCCTTGACCGGCTTCTTCTTTTTCCCTGAATTGGGAGTCTTTTTAGCCGGCTGACTCTTGGAAGAGTCTGCCTTGTTGTTGATCATCTTTTTGATCTCACCCTTGAAAGAGTTCATGAATTTCATGAGCTCGCCCCGGGTAACTGGAGCTTCTTCTCTGGTCTTCCGAGTTTCCCCGTCTGACCTCCTAGTGGGCCGGCTGCTAGGGCCTGCCTGACCCAAATTTCGTTCCAGATGGTCTCTGGAACGGATGGATTTAGAGATGAGAGAACCATCCCTAGAGATGTAAGTCTCAACATCATTGTCTTCTTCTTCATCCTCCTCCTCAGTGAATACCTCTGGCTGAGGTTGAGATGGAGGCTGGGGGATTTCAAATCCCACCGGCTGAATAACCGGTTGCATGCCTTCCGGAATACCCGACTGAGTTCCCGGACGCAGAGAAGTAGAATCATGAATCGGTACAGAATTTTGAACCATCTTGAGGTACTCTCCCCACAGACGGCGCCAAATGTTTTGGGTATTTTTGTCCCTCGGGAGAGTTACAACTCGAAGACTGGTCCTACCGACTCTGTACCTGCAAAAACAACGAAGACACCGGTTGGGTGGTGCTCCGCCTCCAACGCTCAAGTTAGTAACTTGAAGGAGAATAAAAAGTGCGGAAATTTAGGTGGGGATCTGCTTGGATTCCAAGCTCAGGTGTTCTCTGATGAGAGAGAAAGTAGGATGCAATAAGTGATGATAAATGTGTGTGTGTGTCCCCCATTTTGGGGGAATATCTCCCTATTTATAGGGTCCTTGGGAAGGGTGCCCTTCCTAGGTTATTTTAACCTAGGATTGATGGGCTGCGCCGCCAAAGGGCGGATTTATGGGGAATTGGGCCCTTGAAGGCCGCAATTCTAAGGAAATATCTGGAGAGGCCACATGTCAGCTGGAGATTGGTCAAGGGTGACCCGCCAGCCTCTGACACGTGGCACCTCCTCATTGGTCCACTTGCCAAGGGTAAAAATACCCCAAACAAAAGTCAAATGCATTCAACAAAGCCAATTGAGTCAAATGAAAGTCAAACACATTCAAACATAGCTTCTTGATTCAAATGAAAGTCAAATGCATTCAACAAAGCTAATTGAGTCAAATGAAAGTCAAACACTTTCAACAAAGCTTTTAGAATCAAATAAAAGTAAAACACATTCAAACAAAGCTTTTTGAATCAAATAAATGTCAAATGCATTCAACAAAGCTAATTGAGTCAAATGAAAGTCAAACACATTCAACAAAGCTAATTGAGTTAAAAGAAAGTCAAACACATTCAACCAAAGCTTTTTGAATCAAATGAAAGTCAAATGCATTCAACAAAGCCAATTGAGTTAAATGAAAGTCAAACACATTCAAATAACGCTTCTTTATTCAAATGAAAGTCAAATGCATTCAACAATGCTAATTGAGTCAAATGAAAGTCAAACACTTTCAACAAAGCTAATTGAGTCAAATGAAAGTCAAACACTTTCAACAAAGCTTTTACAATCAAATGAAAGTAAAACACATTCAAACAAAGCTTTTTGAATCAAATGAATGTCAAATGCATTCAACAAAGCTAATTGAGTTAAATGAAAGTCAAACACATTCAACAAAGCTAATTGAGTTAAAAGAAAGTCAAAAACACATTCAAACAAAGCTTTTTAAATTAAATGAAAGTCAAATGCATCCAACAAAGCCAATTGAGTCAAATGAAAGTCAAACACATTCAAATAAAGCTTCTTGATTCAAATAAAAGTCAAATGCATTCAACAAAGCTAATTGAGTCAAATGAAAGTCAAACACTTTCAACAAAGCTAATTGAGTCAAATGAAAGTCAAACACTTTCAACAAAGCTTTTAGAATCAAATGAAAGTAAAACACATTCAAACAAAGCTTTTTGAATCAAATGAATGTCAAATGCATTCAACAAAGCTAATTGAGTCAAATGAAAGTTAAACACATTCAACAAAGCTAATTGAGTTAAAAGAAAGTCAAACACATTCAAACTAAGCTTTTTGAATTAAATGAAAGTCAAATGCATTCAACAAAGCCAATTGAGTCAAATGAAAGTCAAACACATTCAAATAAAGCTTCTTGATTCAAATAAAAGTCAAACGCATTCAACAAAGCTAATTGAGTCAAATGAAAGTCATACACTTTCAACAAAGCTAATTGGGTCAAATGAATGTCAAACACATTCAAACAAAGCTTTTTGAATCAAATGAAAGTCAAATGCATTCAACAAATCCAATTGAGTCAAATGAAAGTCAAACACTTTCAACAAAGCGTTTAGAATCAAATGAAAGTCAAATACATTCAATCAAAGCTTTTTGAATCAAATGAAGGTCAATTGCATTCCACAATGCTAATTAAGTCAAATGAAAGTCAAACACATTCAACAAAGCTAATTGAGGCAAAAGAAAGTCAAACACATTTAGAAAAAGCTTTTTGAATCAAATGAAAGTCAAATGCATTCAACAAAGCTAATTTAGTCTAACGAAAGTCAAACACTTTCAACAAAGCTAATTGAGTCAAATGAAAGTCAAACACATTCAAACAAAGCTTTTTGATTCAAATGAAAGTCAAATGCATTCAACAAAGCTAATTAAGTCAAATGAAAGTCAAACACTTTCAACAAAGCTTTTAGAATCAAATGAAAGTCAAACACATTCAAACAAAGCTTTTTGAATCAAATGAAAATCAAATGAATTCAACAAAGCTAATTTAGTTAAATGAAAGTGAAACACTTTCGTCAAAGCTTTTAGAATCAAATTAAAGTCAAATATATTCAAACAAAGCTTTTTGAATCAAATAAAAGTCAATTGCATTCCACAATGCTAATTGAGTCAAATGAAGGTCAAACACATTCAATGAAGCTAATTGAGTCAAATGAAAGTCAAACACATTCAAACAAAGCTTTTTGAATCAAATGAAAGTCTAATGCATTCAACAAAGCCAATTGAGGCAAATGAAAGTGAAACACATTCAATCATAGCTTCTTGATTCAAATGAAAGTCAAATGCATTCAACAAAGCTAATTGAGTCAAATGAAAGTCAAACACTTTCATCAAAGCTTTTAGAATCAAATGAAAGTCAAATACATTCAAACAAAGCTTTTTGAATCAAATTAAAGTCAATTGCATTCCACAATGCTAATTGAGTCAAATGAAAGTCAAACACATTCAACGAAGCTAATTGAGTCAAATAAAAGTCAAACACATTCAAACAAAGCTTTTTGAATCAAATTAAAGTCAAATGCATTCAACAAAGCCAATTGAGTCAAATGAAAGTCAAACACATTCAAACATAGCTTCTTGATTCAAATGAAAGTCAAATGCATTCAACAAAGCTAATTGAGTCAAATGAAAGTCAAACACTTTCAGCAAAAGCTTTTAGAATCAAATAAAAGTAAAACACATTCAAACAAAGCTTTTTGAATCAAATGAATGTCAAATGCATTCAACAAAGCTAATTGTGATTCGGGTAAAAATACCCAAGGCCAGTTGGCCCACTCAGAGTCCGCCACGTGTCACTGAAAGGGGCGCCACCATGGACCAATCAGGGAATGACACGTGGCAGACAGATAAAAGGATCTGGGATTGGCGGCTTTTAGGCCCAAATCCCGAGGTTTGCCAAGCTGCACGAAACCCTAGTAAGTGCACGCTTTTCGAGAAGCCTATAAGTAGGAGTTGACCTCCTCATTTATGGGGGACAATTATTCGGATTTTAGAGAACACACACATACCTTTTTTACCCATTGACGTTGACATTGACGTTTTACACTTTACACTCAGTGATTACCAATCATTGTTAGAACTGTCACCCCCAAGGGTACAGTACACTTGAGCTCGGAATCCGAGCAGATATCCTTTACGTTTCGCACCTTATTCTTCGAACTTTGACTAACTTAAGCTTCGGAGGCGGACCACCGACCATTCGGTGCTCCGTTGTTTTGCAGGTACAGGCATCCAAGTGAGCGACCAGTCTTAGTGTTGTAACTCTCCCGAGGGACTCAAAAAACCCCGAAACATTTGGCGCCGTCTGTGGGGAGAGTACCTCTAAGATGGTCACTTCGGAAACTGTACCAATTGATGTAACCAATCGGCCTCCGGAAACCAATCGGCCACCGGAGACCAAACAGCTACCAGAGACCAATCGGTCCCTGGACGAAGTGTTGGTCCAGACGGACCATGATTCAGGTGACGACGGTGACGTCGAAACTTATACTGCTAGAGATGGGTCTCTCATCTCCAGGCGCATCCGCAGCAAAGAAAAGCGGGAACGCCCTCACTCTCAGAATGCTCCGAGCAAACCAGTCGGACATTCAAACAAGCCGTCTGACACTACCCATGTGGAAGGGTCAGACCCTGTAACCAGAGATGAGCTCATGAAGCTTGTGAGCACTCTCCGTGGTGAGATAAAACAACTCACCAACAAGAAGTCGGCTACTCCTTCCAAGGAGCAGTCGGCCAAGAATTCAGCCTAATTGGGCAAGCACAAGTCGATCAGGGACCGACAGCCGACTCCTCATCCCAAGGACACGGCTCGGCCTCAGTTTGACCTTTCGAGACTCCGTTTCCCAGAAACAGTTGCAAGAAAAGCCATTCGGCATGTTCAGCCGGATGGTAACAAGAAAACATTCTCTGATGCTCGGCATTACATCGAGCAGAAAAGAAATGAGCTTTCAGAGTCGACCTCAACATCGACTTATCATGAAAGCACTCAGCATACCTCATTAAGGTATTCACAATCTGTGCATGAGACTCCAATAAGCAGCCCCCTGGTTCAAGTTGGACCTCATGTCATCCAGCCGGCCCAGTACATGGCTCAGCCAATGTACCAATCGCCAGCTCAACCATACATTCGGCCTGCCTTTTATGGAGGACAGGCGGCATGCGGCTATCAGCCCATGGACTGGCAGCTTAGGCTGCAGCACCTTGGAGTCCAACCCACTGCTTTCTCCAAGGAAATTACCGACGCCGAACAGCCGGCCAAGGTTAAAAATGTGTTGGTAGGAGCCTATGATGGGACCACCAACCCTGAAGACCACCTGCTAGCATACACCCACCTCATGTATTTACAAGGGTTGGATGATGCCGCATGGTGTCGCTGCTTTCCAGCCACCCTGAAAGGCATAGCCCAGCAGTGGTTCGGCAACTTGCCGGCTGGTTGCGTCAATAGCTTCAAGACGCTTGCGTTCTTGTTTGCTTCCAACTTCTCCATGAATATCCCTGCCAAGAAGACAAGCCTTGATCTTGGCAATGTACAGCAGGGAGATAGGGAAGGTTTGCGTTCCTATGTCAGGCGGTTCAATCTGGTACGAATCCAGATCCATGGGCTATCTGACGAGGTCGCCTTCACAGACTTTTTCAAGGGTCTGAAGGACGGTTCTACTTTCAAGTATGAACTGGTCCGAAAGCAAATTTTCACTCTGCAGGGAGCACTGCAAGAGGCGGAAGCCTATATACAGGCAATCGAACTCTGCTCCTCCACCAAGCAGTCGGACTCTAAGAAGTTCGACCGACAGCAGGAGAGTCGGCCTGCTCAGTCGGCTCCCAAGACAGAAGAAAGCAAAAAGAAAAAACAAGTCTGGGTCGTTGATAACTCTGATCAGCCGGCCTAGAAGAAAAAGAAAGAGTGGAAACCGTATGTTCCAAGGTACGAATTCCACAAAGACTGTTGTTCCGTCTTCATGGAAATAAAGGACCGGCTGACTTTTGAGAAGCCGACTCCCATGAGAGGTTCCGTTGAACATCGGAACAAAAATAAACACTGCCATTTTCATGAAGACATCGGCCATGACACCAACGACTGTTTCGCTCTCAAACGAGAACTTGACCGCTTGGCCGACAAAGGACAACTAAAGTCCTATGTGAAGTCCAAAGTAACTTCAAAGGCGAAGCAGGGGCAGTCCAAAAAGACGGCTCCCCAGCCGACTGTTAGTACCGACACCGATGAAGAGCCGGTATACACTATAGCAGGCGGATTCGCCGGGGGTGGCCCGACCATTCGGGGCACAAAGGATCATCTGAAAAAGATGATCCATTCTGTTGAAGAGGGAGAGGCGGCAGGAACATCCGCCTTCCCTGAAGTCATCATCACCGAAAAGGACAGAGGCAAAGTCCGTCGGCCGCATGATGACCCTGTGGTCATTGAATGTAAAGTGGCCAACCAACTGGTTGGTCGAATATTGATCGACACAGGCAGTTCCTCTGACCTCATCAGCCTCAAATGCTTGTCAAATCTCAAGTACAAGCCGGACAGTATGATGGAGGTTTCTCACACCCTTGTAGGGTTTGGGGGAGGACTTGTACACCCGGTCGGCCGAATAGATCTGCCCATCCGGCTGGGGCAAAAAGGAAACGGTCGGCATATGACCATCCGGTTCCTCGTGGTTGAAGAGCTTTCTGCCTACAACCTCATCTTTGGTCGACCCACTCTTAACGAGTGCAAGGCCGTCATCATCCCTGCTCTCATGCTTGTCAAGTATGAGAGGGATGATGGCACAGTCGGTTCCTTTAATGGGGACCAAAAAACAGCTCGGGAATGTTATCTCTCGGACATTAAGCCCGCGGTCGCAGCAACCTTCCGGGGCAAACAAACAGTCGACCTTGATGATATCAGGGAAGACAAGGCGGCCCCACCAGCTGAGAAAAAGAGGAAAGTGGCTCAGCTGGTGGCGGTCAAAAAAGAAAGGCAATAGCAGTCACTGACTGGGGAACGGCCGGATGATCTCCGTCCCCAGCCGGCTGGTGAACACATCGATATCCCCCTGGACGACGCTCGGCCAGAGCGGACTGTTAAAGTAGGGACGATTGCTTTTGCCAAGCTAGGTAACAGTTTGCACCAGCTCCTGAGAGAATTCAAAGACATCTTTGCCTTTGAAGTAGAAGAGATGCCTGGCATAAGCCCGGATCTTGCTGTTCACAAACTCGCCGTGGATCCCAAAAAGAAGCCCATTCGGCAAAAGAAAAGAAATCACGGCGAAGAAAGAAGTCAGGCGGCAGCCGCTGAAGTTCAAAAGCTGCTGAATGCTAAGTTCATTCGGCCATGCAATTTCCCTGATTGGGTAGCCAACGTTGTGTTGGTAAAAAAGCCGAATGGTACTTGGCGAATGTGTGTTGACTACACCGATCTGAACAAGGCATGTCCGAAGGATAGCTATCCATTGCCAAAAATCGACAGTCTGGTCGATTCAACAGCCGGCCATGCCCTGATGAGCTTTATGGACGCCTATTCAGGCTTCCACCAGATACCCTTGTGGAAAAAAGATCAAGAGAAGACTGCTTTTGTCACTGATCAGGGGTTGTTTTGTTATACAGTGATGCCGTTTGGTTTGAAGAATGCGCCTGCTACCTTCCAACGAATGATTAACACAGTTTTCATTCGTCCGATTGGAGAAATGTGGAAGCATACATTGACGACATGATAGTCAAATCCAAACTACAGGCGGATCACCTTGCTGATCTCCGAGAAACATTCGCCACACTTAGGCGGCACAAGGTCATGCTAAATCCAAAAAAGTGTGTCTTTGGTGTTGAGTCTGGGAAGTTTCTCGGATTCCTGATTGATCAAAGGGGAATAGAGGCCAACCCGGAGAAAATACAGGCGGTCATCGACATGCAGTCGCCCCGTACTGTGAAAGAGGTTCAAAAGCTTACAGGTTGTCTGGCGGCCTTGGGGAGATTCCTCAGTCGGTCAGGCGATAAGTGTCTCTACTTTTTCCAAGCAATCAGGAAGAAGACTAACTTTGAATGGGGTGATGATGCAGAGGCGGCCTTCCAAAAGTTAAAAACTCACCTACACTCTTTGCCAAGGCTGGTTAGCCCTTTGCCCAAAGAGACGCTCTTCATGTATCTGGCCGTCTCCGATCATGCTCTCAGCGCTGTCCTCTTAGCTGAAAGAGACGGCACTCAGCTCCCGGTCTATTTCATCAGTCATGTTCTCAGGAACGCTGAGCTTCGGTATCCCATGGTTGAAAAGTGTGGCCTTGCTCTCTACATGGCCATCAAAAAGTTGAAACCTTACTTCTTGGCACATGCGGTAGTGGTCTATACTGACCAACCGATCAAGCGGCCTCTGACAACCTTGGAGTCTTCTGGCCGAATGCTCAAATGGGCAATTGAAATGCAAGGATTGGAAATCACTTACGAACCCAGAAAAGCAATAAAGGGGCAAGCATTCGCCAATTTTATTGTAGAAATGACAAGGCCGGTTGCTCCGGATGATACTAGTTAGGTTTGGAAAGTGTATGTGGACGGGAGCTCCATTGTGAACGGCTGTGGTGCAGGGATTATCTGTCAGTCTCCTGAAGGGGACAAATATGAATATGCACTACGCTTCAAGTTCCAGGTCTCTAATAATGAGGCCGAATATGAAGCCCTGCTTGCTGGCATTCGGTACTGTAAGGCAGCAGGGGCAAAGAAGGTTGACGCCTGCTCAGACTCTCAACTGGTCGTACTCCAAGTCAATGGAACGTACGAGGCCACACATCCGGCCATGATAAAATATCTGCAGGCGGTCAAGACTGAAATTGGGACACTTGAAGAGTTTACTCTAAGTCAGGTGCCCAGGTCTTCCAACAATCAGGCGGATGCTCTGTCCAAACTGGCATCATCCGCCTCTTGTGAAACACCTCGGTCAGTCTTCTGGGAAGTCATGGAAAAGAGGAGTATCTCTGAAGAAGACCCCATTGGAGTTCTTGATCGAAGTTCAACCTGGATGGACAGCATCCGGACGGTACGCTTCCTGATTCACCACAGGAGGCGGCTGTTTTGAAAAAACGAGCGGCTAACTTCGAGTTACGACAAGGAGAACTCTTCAGGGCTGGTTTTCTGAAGCCTCTGTTGAAGTGTGTTACCCCTGAGAAGGGTAAGGAAGTCCTCGAAGAGTTGCATGCAGGATTCTGCGCCTCTCATATAGGGGGCAGATCCCTTGCAGCCAAAGCCAGGCGGCTTTACTTCTGGCCTACACTGGAGTCGGATGCAATGGAATTGGTGAAAAAATGCGACAAGTGTCAAAAATTTGGCAAGCTCATTCATCGTCCGGCTACAGACCTGTCGGCCATTCACAGCCCAATACCCTTTGCCAAATGGGGCATGGACATTCTTGGGCCCTATACAGCCGCACCAGGCGGCAGGCGCTACATACTGGTGACTGTTGATTACTTTACTAAATGGGTAGAGGCGGAGGCAGTCAAAAACATTAAGACTAAAGATGTCATTATCTTCATTTGGAAAAACATAATCACTCGGTTTGGGGTGCCCATGTCCATGGTGTTTGACAATGGTCCTCAATTCGAAACGCCTCAGCTCAAGATTTGGCTGAGAGACCAAGGGATCTCCAGTTTCTTTGCATCAGTCGGCCGGCCCTAAGCAAACGGCCAGGTTGAGGCTTTTAACAAGTTAATCTCAGAAGGGATTAAAAAGAAAATAGAGCGGGCTGGTGGCCTTTGGGCGGATGAATTACCACACGTCCTCTGGTCCATCAGGACGACTGCTAAAGGGGCAACTGGAGAAACCCCATTTCTTATGGTTTATGGTGCAGAAGTTGTTTTGCCCATTGAGCACTATGAGCCGACTCTTCGAATCATGTTGTATGACGAGAAGGTGAATTGGGAGGCCATGCGTCTAGCATTGGACTCACTACCAGAGCGCAGGGGCAATGCTGCCCTGCGCCATGAGATATACCGTCTGAGAATGACTCGGGCCTACAACAAAAGAGTACACAAGCGTCCTCTCAAAGTGGGGGACTTTGTGCTACGAAAAACGGAAGCAGTCGGTAGGGCGAATGAGCAGGGAAAGCTAACCCCAAATTGGGAAGGCCCCTACCGAATCTACGAAGAAATAAGAGACGACACCTGTTTTGGGGTTTTTTGTCCCTCGGGAGAGTTACAACTCGAAGACTGGTCCGGCTTGCTCTGCACCTGCAAAAACAACGAAGACACCAGTTGGGTGGTGCTCCGCCTCCAACGCTCAAGTTAGTAACTTGAAGGAGAGTAAAAAGGTGCGGAAATTTAGGTGGGGATCTGCTTGGATTCCAAGCTCAGTTGTCTCTATCAAAGGGACAGTTTGTAGTTAATGGAAAAAACGTGCCCTCCAAAAGAGGGGAATCTCCCTATTTATAGGGTCCTTGGGAATTGTGCCCCTGATTAGGGTATCAAACCCTAATCATTGGGGGCTGCGCCGTTTTACGGCTTTCTCGGGATTTGGGCCTGAAGGCCGACATTTTCCCCAAATATCTGGGATGACACGTGTCGGGCAGGGATAGGTCCACTTTGGACCATCCTGGGGTTGACACGTGTCGCCCTCTGATTGGGCCACTTGGCGGGGTAAAATTACCCTAAACAGCACCTACCGCCTGGAAGAACCAGACGGCAGGCGGCTGCCCAGAACTTGGAATGTAGACAACTTGAAAAAGTACTACTTCTAAGTACGAGTGTAAATACTCCAAATTTTGTTATCTATAAATTATTAATGAGAAGATACTTCCCTTTTTTAAATTTGTTATTTTCATCACCGCCTGTACCGGTTACAGACGGCCATATATTTGTAAGGTGACTGTCTCAACAGCAGACGTCCCAACCAATTGAAGGATCCGATTGTTCTGAACAGTCGTCCCAATGAAAAACTTTGTTAAGTTTATACTTAATAAAGAATGAGGCCTAAGGCCAGATAAAAAGAGACCGAATGGTCACAGTCTACTCCAACATGAGTCAGGTAACCGGCGACGTCCATTCGGGCGAATTCGTCGAGGAGAGCATCCCCCATTTGGGAGGCACATTGCTCTACTAAAACATCAAACAGCCCTACCGAATGCTGAGGCAGCACTCGCAATTGTTTGACTTAATCTAAACATGAAATCTAAAAAGCATAAGTTTTCCAACTGTTCTAGTACGAATGGAAAACAGCTACTGTTTCGTGATTAGAGGCTATCGAGGCCAATGGCCGGATAATGAACTAAGTTTGAAACATAGTAGATAAACTAACGTCCCAGTGACGTGAGGCCAATGGCCGGATATTATTACCGAAAGGTCACAGTCTGCTCCAACATGAGTATGGCCGTCTGCTCCAACATGAGTCAGATAACCGGCGACGTCCATTCGGGTGAATTCGTCGAGGAGGGCATCTCCCATTTGGGTGGTACATTGCTCTACGAATATATCAAGCGGCCCTACCGAATGCTATGATAGCACCCGCAGTCGTTTGTTTTAATCGAAAGTGGAATCTAAAAGGCCAAAATTTTCTATCTGTTCAAACACAGTTCAGAAATGGTCACTGTTTCATAAGTAGAGGCTAACTGAGGCATCAAGCCGGATGCGCCTGTTTTAGCTCAAGGGTAAAACAGGCGGAACGATTTAATAAAATCCGTTAAGCTAATTACTTGGCAACTATTTGAGGCTATTAGCCGGATGCCGCCTGATCCTACCCTATGGGGCAAGACAGGCGGATGAATTGTTTTAAACGATAAAAAGTAAAGTCCCAAGACTTACCACTTTAATCTCAATGAGGCCAATGGCCGGATGCGCCTGCTTTTGCCTATGGGGCAGAACAGGCGGGGATTTTTCCTTAGCAAATCAGCTAAGTTGGAAATTTGAGTTCTGTTCAGCCAAATGGCCGAATGAACACTTACTGTTGCTCAACTCTAGATGGACGTCTGCCGCGTGGTTTGGGGCAATCACCATAGTGATTGATTGACTTAGAAACCATAAATACTCTTCTAAGTATTAATAATTTCCAAGTCAATCAATCTCATAAACCGAAACCACTCGACATCCGTCCAGGGGCAATAACATTCGCATGATATACAGGTTATAATACTTGGTAAAAAAAAAACATGCAAAAATTTCAAGAAATTTCAAAGGCATAATATGAAGAACATCAGCCAAATGGCCGAATGATTCAAAATTAAAATGACCAACCGCCACCAGACGATTGGTTAAAATTGTTATCTGGCAAAGCCAGGGAAATTGTCAAATTACCCGACCCCTCGGTCGGTAAAAATACAGAAATACTCGGCACACAGGCCGGAAAAGCAAGTACTTGGCCATTCAGCCGCAGAAACAACAATAAAAAGCTTAAGTGATCAGGGGAGAGCCTCTTTGTTGGCAGCCGGACTGTTGCCCTTCGGCTGCTCTTCAGCATTTTTCTCTCGCTCCTCCGCCTGATCTTCCTCTTCCTCCCCAGAGGACGACTCCTCAGAAGAGTCGGACCTAGAGCCTTCAGCAGCCTCGGCCTCAGCATCAGCCTTGGAAGCTTCTTCCATCTCCTCAAGGAGGCGATCGTCGAAAGCTTTGCTAAGCTCCTCAAACTTGGATTTCCAAACCTGATAGTCCAAGTCTGGCCGAACAGCCGCCCAAGTGTCCCGCATGACGACCTCATTATCCCTGATCATTTGCTTGACCAGTTCAGATCGTTCTTGCTCGGCAAGGGACTCATACTTAGCCTTCAGCTGATGCTCCTGATTTGAGAGGCGCTGTTTCAGGCGGGTCACCATCTGCTTGGCTCTCTCGGCCTCGTCCTTGGCCTCCTTGAGAGGCTCGAACTCCTCCTTGAGAGACTTAATCTCCTTCTTAAGGTTGGAGATCTGAAGCTTGGCCGAGTCCAGGTCCTTCTTCACCTGCAGGTTGGCCTCCGACTGCGAATACATCATATCAAGCGTCAGTAATTCATTCTGGGCAATATCAAATTGAGCTCTATCCAAGGCGGACTCGGCCTGAGCCTTAGCAGCTTTTACCTCTTTGGACTTCTCCTTGAGGGGTCGTCCAAGTCCTTGGACGCGCAGCATGGCCTGCAGAAATGAAGCCGGATGGTTAAGAACCAGGCGGATAACAGAAAGAGCCGAATGAAAAAGAGATTCAAAGCTAAGTCTATACCTCACAAAGGTTCCCTAGAATGCCATCAAGGTCTAGGGTGCCGACTCCTCTGACGGATGCTTTATCATCCGGATCAATCGCCCTCAGCATGGACTTGGCCATTTGAACTACAGTCGGCCTCTACACAGGAACTGCAAGATGAAAAAGTTAGAAAAAATACTATGCATAACCTGCAGAAAAGAAAGGGAGGACGAATGGTCTTACCGTCGCCCTCGTCCAACTCCTCTTCCCCCAGAGACCTCTTCTGACCAGCAGAAGAGGCGGGTCTTTTCCCCAGAAACCTCTCCTTACCAGAAAAGGAGGGGGGTTTTTCCCCCAAAAACCTCGCCTCACCAGCAGGGGCGTCTGAGGGCCTCTTGGGCTTATGAGCAACGTGCTTCCGGCCACCCAGGCCGGATGCGCTCACATCACCCGCCCTAGTCTTTTGGAGCTTAGGGTCGGATGGTTTGGACGGGGATTTAGAGGAGGTACCCTGTATCATTGAAGACAAAACAAGGTCAGAAAACATTCGGCACAAACTCGGCATTAATCAGGTGGGTGCTGAGTATGCAAATCTCACCCCTGGGGTACCGGCTGATTGCTGCCCTTCCACCCTTGTAGTGGTGGCATCCGCCCTGTTAAGGGCATTCGATCTGTATCTGGCAGCAGATACAGCCGGCTTCCTGGAGGCCGAGAGTTTCTCCATTGCTTTGTCTGCAAAAAAGAATCAAGTGTTAGAAACATGTAACAAGTGAAGACAAGAAAAACATGGCATACTAAACACACGGCCGACTACCTCTCGGCATCTCAGTACTTAGCCCACAAGCGGCCAAGAATGTCCCTTCCTCAAACCATTTGTACAAAGGGAGATAGCTTTGGGGGGTGACTATTTTGTCCCCCACATCATTCGTCTTCACAGATACGGTAAACAAACCCGCATCCATGATCTCCTCCTTTGCTCGTCTTGGAAGAGCTGGCAATGCACCCCTGCCTGCTAGGAGAGGTGGATCCTTGTTCCACCTGTTCTACTTTTGGTTCAGGCGGCAGTCGGCAGCTTTAACCATAAAGAACTTAGTTCTCCAGTCTTTCCACTTGTTCTCTTTGCCGACAGCCATCATGTACCCCTTGCAAGTAGTCAAGGTGTACCAGCCCTCGCCACCCCTAGCAGGCGCCCTGCTAAGATAATGCATATGGGCGAATGCTTCAAAGCTCGCCTCCACCTCTAGCATCTCGCAGGCGGCAACATACCCCAGAATGTTTATCCAGGAATTGAGTACAAGTTGCCAGATACCAAGTTGGTATCCATCCAAAATTCTCTCCACAGCCGGATGGAGAGGGAAGCGCAAGCCAGCCTGAAAGGCCGCCTCATAACAACCGAATGCCCGGTCTTGGTAGCTGGCCATGCTCGGCCAAGTAATAGTGTCGTCCTTATTTTGGGACGCACAAAGTAAAGCCATGGCCCAACACAACCTTGCGTCTAAAATTTGCAAGGCCGTTTGCCATGGTGTTCCGCCTGCTCTGCGAAACATGATGATAATAGGGGGCTTTCTCCAAGCGCCTGGAAGCGCTCGGCTCGGCCCAAGATTCCCCCTTCTCAGCTGCCAGGGATTCCCTGGCATCATTTAATTTTGACCTTGCCTCCCCTAAAGAGGCAGGAGCATTATCTGAAGAAGATGACGAGGCCGACTCGTCATCAGAGTTGTCATCAGAGCTAAGGGACTGCCAAATAGGGCCGGCAGGGTCCTCCCTTAGACTCTCTTCCGGCGCCTGTCCAGAAGGCCCGGCTGCATAAGTTTCATCCGCCTTCTCCAGAATCCTATCACTAGGAGTACCGCTTGAAGTGGACGAATGGTAGTAGGTGGGGGTAGGGGGAAGATAAGAAGGGCTATCAGGGTGTTCTGACACCTCACTTCGAGGCACCCTCATGGAGCCGTTAGAATAAAGAGTTGATCCGTCCGACGGGAAAAAAGATCTGTCAGAGTCGGATAATCTTGCTGTTCTTTTTGTTCTGGCCATTGTGTCCTGCACAGACACGAAACCAGTCGGATTCGGAGAAGTTCGCAAAGTACAGTCGCTGGCCAAGCAGTCGGCACTGCAAGTTCTAGATTCAGCCGTCCCCGATGACCGGCTGATCACTATCCTATACTGTGCCGCATGCGATTGGGAAACCATTTTTTCGACAACAAAGAAAAAATGAAAAAATAAAAGAAGAAACAGGCGTTACCTTTAGAAGAAGGGTAAAAGAGACGCTTGGTCGACTGAAGAACGGTCGGACAAGTAGGCCGAGTGTCGGATGCTTGAAAGATGAATACTTGGGGAATTTTGAGATTCTTAAAGTCAAAAGTCAGAGATTCTCCAAAGATTCGCAACGGTGTAACAATTCCAGGGGGGTGAAAACTTTCTATTTATAGAAAGGTTAAAAACCCTAAAATTTTCCCCCTCAGTAATTTTTTGAATCCGACCAATCGGATGCCGACACCTGTCACAGGCAGCACGTGTCAAGCGCGTGTTACCTGTGAGGGGCAAATGATTCGGGTAAAAATACCCAAGGCCAGTTGGCCCACTCAGAGTCCGCCACGTGTCACTGAAAGGGGCGCCACCATGGACCAATCAGGGAATGACACGTGGCAGACAGATAAAAGGATCTGGGATTGGCGGCTTTTAGGCCCAAATCCCGAGGTCTGCCAAGCTGCACGAAACCCTAGTAAGTGCACGCTTTTCGAGAAGCCTATAAGTAGGAGTTGACCTCCTCATTTATGGGGGACAATTATTCGGATTTTAGAGAACACACACATACCTTTTTTACCCATTGACGTTGACATTGACGTTTTACACTTTACACTCAGTGATTACCAATCATTGTTAGAACTGTCACCCCCAAGGGTACAGTACACTTGAGCTCGGAATCCGAGCAGATATCCTTTACGTTCCGCACCTTATTCTTCGAACTTTGACTAACTTAAGCTTCGGAGGCGGACCACCGACCATTCGGTGCTCCGTTGTTTTGCAGGTACAGGCATCCAAGTGAGCGACCAGTCTTAGTGTTGTAACTCTCCCGAGGGACTCAAAAAACCCCGAAACAAATTGAGTCAAATGAAAGTCAAACACATTCAACAAAGCTAATTGAGTTAAAAGAAAGTCAAACACATTCAAACAAAGCTTTTAGAATCAAATGAAAGTCAAATACATTCAACAAAGCCAATTGAGTTAAATGAAAGTCAAACACATTCAAATAACGCTTCTTTATTCAAATGAAAGTCAAATGCATTCAACAATGCTAATTGAGTCAAATGAAAGTCAAACACTTTCAACAAAGCTAATTGAGTCAAATGAAAGTCAAACACTTTCAACAAAGCTTTTAGAATCAAATGAAAGTAAAACACATTCAAACAAAGCTTTTTGAATCAAATGAATGTCAAATGCATTCAACAAAGCTAATTGAGTCAAATGAAAGTCAAACACATTCAACAAAGCTAATTGAGTTAAAAGAAAGTCAAAAACACATTCAAACAAAGCTTTTTAAATTAAATGAAAGTCAAATGCATTCAACAAAGCTAATTGAGTCAAATGAAAGTCAAACACATTCAAATAAAGCTTCTTTATTCAAATAAAAGTCAAATGCATTCAACAAAGCTAATTGAGTCAAATGAAAGTCAAACACTTTCAACAAAGCTAATTAAGTCAAATGAAAGTCAAACACTTTCAACAAAGCTTTTAGAATCAAATGAAAGTAAAACACATTCAAACAAAGCTTTTTGAATCAAATGAATGTCAAATGCATTCAACAAAGCTAATTGAGTCAAATGAAAGTTAAAAACATTCAACAAAGCTAATTGAGTTAAAAGAAAGTCAAACACATTCAAACAAAGCTTTTTGAATTAAATGAAAGTCAAATGCATTCAACAAAGCCAATTGAGTCAAATGAAAGTCAAACACATTCAAATAAAGCTTCTTGATTCAAATAAAAGTCAAATGCATTCAACAAAACTAATTGAGTCAAATGAAAGTCATACACTTTCAACAAAGCTAATTGAGTCAAATGAAAGTCAAACACATTCAAACAAAGCTTTTTGAATCAAATGAAAGTCAAATGCATTCAACAAATCCAATTGAGTCAAATGAAAGTCAAACACTTTCAACAAAGCATTTCGAATCAAATGAAAGTCAAATACATTCAATCAAAGCTTTTTGAATCAAATGAAAGTCAATTGCATTCCACAATGCTAATTAAGTCAAATGAAAGTCAAACACATTCAACAAAGCTAATTGAGGCAAAAGAATGTCAAACACATTTAGAAAAAGCTTTTTGAATCAAATGAAAGTCAAATGCATTCAACAAAGCTAATTTAGTCAAACGAAAGTCAAACACTTTCAACAAAGCTAATTGAGTCAAATGAAAGTCAAACACATTCAAACAAAGCTTTTTGATTCAAATGAAAGTCAAATGCATTCAACAAAGCTAATTAAGTCAAATGAAAGTCAAACACTTTCAACAAAGCTTTTAGAATCAAATGAAAGTCAAACACATTCAAACAAAGCTTTTTGAATCAAATGAAAATCAAATGAATTCAACAAAGCTAATTGAGTTAAATGAAAGTGAAACACTTTCGTCAAAGCTTTTAGAATCAAATTAAAGTCAAATATATTCAAACAAAGCTTTTTGAATCAAATAAAAGTCAATTGCATTCCACAATGCTAATTGAGTCAAATGAAGGTCAAACACATTCAATGAAGCTAATTGAGTCAAACGAAAGTCAAACACATTCAAACAAAGCTTTTTGAATCAAATGAAAGTCAAATGCATTCAACAAATCCAATTGAGTCAAATGAAAGTCAAACACATTCAAACAAAGCTTCTTGATTCAAATGAAAGTCAAATGCATTCAACAAAACTAATTGAGTCAAATGCAAGTCAAACACTTTCAACAAAGCGTTTAGAATCAAATGAAAGTCAAATACATTCAATCAAAGCTTTTTGAATCAAATGAAAGTCAATTGCATTCCACAATGCTAATTAAGTCAAATGAAAGTCAAACACATTCAACAAAGCTAATTGAGTCAAAAGAAAGCCAAACACATTCAAACAAAGCGTTTTGAATCAAATGAAAGTCAAATGCATTCAACAAAGCTAAGTGAGTCAAATGAAAGTCAAACACTCTCAACAAAGCTAATTGAGTCAAATGAAAGTCAAACACATTCAAACATAGCTTCTTGATTCAAATGAAAGTCAAATGCATTCAACAAAGCTAATTGAGTCAAATGAAAGTCAAACACTTTCAACAAAGCTTTTAGAAATAAAAAAAAGTAAAACACATTCAAACAAAGCTTCTTGAATCAAATGAATGTCAAATGCATTCAACAAAGCTAATTGAGTCAAATGAAAGTCAAACACATTCAACAAAGCTAATTGAGTTAAAAGAAAGTCAAACACATTCAAACAAAGCTTTTTGAATTTAATGAAAGTCAAATGCATTCAACAAAGCCAATTGAGTCAAATGAAAGTCAAACACATTCAAATAAAGCTTCTTTATTCAAATGAAAGTCAAATGCATTCAACAAAGCCAATTGAGTCAAATGAAAGTCAAACACATTCAAACATAGCTTCTTGATTCAAATGAAAGTCAAATGCATTCAACAAAGCTAATTGAGTCAAATGAAATTCAAACACTTTCAACAAAGCTTTTAGAATCAAATAAAAGTCAAATACATTCAAACAAAGCTTTTTGAATCAAATTAAAGTCAATTGCATTCCACAATGCTAATTGAGTCAAATGAAAGTCAAACACATTCAACGAAGCTAATTGAGTCAAATGAAATTCAAACACATTCAAACAAAGCTTTTTGAATTAAATGAAAGTCAAATGCATTCAACAAAGCCAATTGAGTCAAATGAAAGTCAAACACATTCAAACATAGCTTCTTGATTCAAATGAAAGTCAAATGCATTCAACAAAGCTAATTGAGTCAAATGAAAGTCAAACACTTTCAACAAAGCTTTTAGAATCAAATAAAAGTAAAACACATTCAAACAAAGCTTTTTGAATCAAATGAATGTCAACTGCATTCAACAAAGCGAATTGAGTCAAATGAAAGTCAAACACATTAAACAAAGCTAATTGAGTTAAAAGAAAGTCAAACACATTCAAACAAAGCTTTTTGAATCAAATGAAAGTCAAATGCATTCAACAAAGCCAATTGAGTCAAATGAAAGTCAAACACATTCAAATAAAGCTTCTTTATTCTAATGAAAGTCAAATGCATTCAACAATGCTAATTGAGTCAAATGAAAGTCAAACACTTTCAACAAAGCTTTTAGAATCAAATGAAAGTAAAACACATTCAAACAAAGCTTTTTGAATCAAATGAATGTCAAATGCATTCAACAAAGCTAATTGAGTCAAATGAAAGTCAAACACATTCAACAAAGATAATTGAGTTAAAAGAAAGTCAAACACATTCAAACAAAGCTTTTTGAATTAAATGAAAGTCAAATGCATTCAACAAAGCCAATTGAGTCAAATGAAAGTCAAACACATTCAAATAAAGCTTCTTGATTCAAATAAAAGTCAAATGCATTCAACAAAGCTAATTGAGTCAAATGAAAGTCATACACTTTCAACAAAGCTAATTGAGTCAAATGAAAGTCAAACACATTCAAACAAAGCTTTTTGAATCAAATGAAAGTCAAATGCATTCAACAAATCCAATTGAGTCAAATGAAAGTCAAACACTTTCAACAAAGCGTTTAGGATCAAATGAAAGTCAAATACATTCAATCAAAGCTTTTGGAATCAAATGAAAGTCAATTGCATTCCACAATGCTAATTAAGTCAAATGAAAGTCAAACACATTCAACAAAGCTAATTGAGTCAAAAGAAAGTCAAACACATTCAGAAAAAGCTTTTTGAATCAAATGAAAGTCAAATGCATTCAACAAATCTAATTAAGTCAAACGAAAGTCAAACACTTTCAACAAAGCTAATTGAGTCAAATGAAAGTCAAACACATTCAAACAAAGCTTTTTGATTCAAATGAAAGTCAAATGCATTCAACAAAGCTAATTGAGTCAAATGAAAGTCAACCACTTTCAACAAAGCTAATTGAATCAAATGAAAGTTAAACACATTCAAACAAAGCTTTTTGAATCAAATGAAAGTCAAATGCATTCAACAAATCCAATTGAGTCAAATGAAAGTCAAACACATTCAAATAAAGCTTCTTGATTCAAATGAAAGTCAAATGCATTCAACAAAACTAATTGAGTCAAATGAAAGTCAAACACTTTCAACAAAGCGTTTAGAATGAAATGAAAGTCAAATACATTCAATCAAAGCCTTTTGAATCAAATGAAAGTGAATTGCATTCCACAATGCTAATTAAGTCAAATGAAAGTCAAACACATTCAACAAAGCTAATTGAGTCAAAAGAAAGCCAAACACATTCAAACAAAGCATTTTGAATCAAATGAAAGTCAAATGCATTCAACAAAGCTAATTGAGTCAAATGAAAGTCAAACACTTTCAACAAAGCTATTTGAGTCAAATGAAAGTCAAACACATTCAAACAAAGCTTTTTGATTCAAATGAAAGTCAAATGCATTCAACAAAGCTAATTGAGTCAAATGAAAGTCAAACACTTTCAACAAAGCTTTTAGAATCAAATGAAATTCAAACACATTCAAACAAGGCTTTTTGAATCAAATGAAAATCAAATGAATTCAACAAAGCTAATTGAGTCAAATGAAAGTCAAACACTTTCATCAAAACTTTTAGAATCAAATGAAAGTTAAATACATTCAAACAAAGCATTTTAAATCAAATGAAAGTCAATTGCATACCACAATGCTAATTGAGTCAAATGAAAGTCAAACACATTCAACGAAGCTAATTGAGTCAAATGAAAGTCAAACACTTTCAAACAAAGCTTTTTGAATCAAATGAAAGTCAAATGCATTCAACAAAGCCAATTGAGTCAAATGAAAGTCAAACACATTCAAACATAGCTTCTTGATTCAAATGAAAGTCAAATGCATTCAACAAAGCTAATTGAGTCAAATGAAAGTCAAACACTTTCAACAAAGCTTTTAGAATCAAATAAAAGTAAAACACATTTAAACAAAGCTTTTTGAATCAAATGAATGTCAAATGCATTCAACAAAGCGAATTGAGTCAAATGAAAGTCAAACACATTCAACAAAGTTAATTGAGTTAAAAGAAAGTCAAACACTTTCAAACAAAGCTTTTTGAATCAAATGAAAGTCAAATGCATTCAACAAAGCCAATTGAGTAAAATGAAAGTCAAACACATTCAAATAAAGCTTCTTTATTCTAATGAAAGTCAAATGCATTCAACAATGCTAATTGAGTCAAATGAAAGTCAAACACTTTCAACAAAGCTTTTAGAATCAAATGAAAGTAAAACACATTCAAACAAAGCTTTTTGAATCAAATGAATGTCAAATGCATTCAACAAAGCTAATTGAGTCAAATGAAAGTCAAACACATTCAACAAAGATAATTGAGTTAAAAGAAAGTCAAACACATTCAAACAAAGCTTTTTGAATTAAATGAAAGTCAAATGCATTCAACAAAGCCAATTGAGTCAAATGAAAGTCAAACACATTCAAATAAAGCTTCTTGATTCAAATAAAAGTCAAATGCATTCAACAAAGCTAATTGAGTCAAATGAAAGTCATACACTTTCAACAAAGCTAATTGAGTCAAATGAAAGTCAAACACATTCAAACAAAGCTTTTTGAATCAAATGAAAGTCAAATGCATTCAACAAATCCAATTGAGTCAAATGAAAGTCAAACACTTTCAACAAAGCGTTTAGGATCAAATGAAAGTCAAAAACATTCAATCAAAGCTTTTGGAATCAAATGAAAGTCAATTGCATTCCACAATGCTAATTAAGTCAAATGAAAGTCAAACACATTCAACAAAGCTAATTGAGTCAAAAGAAAGTCAAACACATTCAGAAAAAGCTTTTTGAATCAAATGAAAGTCAAATGCATTCAACAAAGCTAATTAAGTCAAACGAAAGTCAAACACTTTCAACAAAGCTAATTGAGTCAAATGAAAGTCAAACACATTCAAACAAAGCTTTTTGATTCAAATGAAAGTCAAATGCATTCAACAAAGCTAATTGAGTCGAATGAAAGTTAACCACTTTCAACAAAGCTAATTGAGTCAAATGAAAGTCAAACACATTCAAACAAAGCTTTTTGAATCAAATGAAAGTCAAATGCATTCAACAAATCCAATTGAGTCAAATGAAAGTCAAACACATTCAAATAAAGCTTCTTGATTCAAATGAAAATCAAATGCATTCAACAAAACTAATTGAGTCAAATGAAAGTCAAACACTTTCAACAAAGCGTTTAGAATCAAATGAAAGTCAAATACATTCAATCAAAGCCTTTTGAATCAAATGAAAGTGAATTGCATTCCACAATGCTAATTAAGTCAAATGAAAGTCAAACACATTCAACAAAGCTAATTGAGTCAAAAGAAAGCCAAACACATTCAAACAAAGCGTTTTGAATCAAATGAAAGTCAAATGCATTCAACAAAGCTAATTGAGTCAAATGAAAGTCAAACACTTTCAACAAAGCTATTTGAGTCAAATGAAAGTCAAACACATTCAAACAAAGCTTTTTGATTCAAATGAAAGTCAAATGCATTCAACAAAGCTAATTGAGTCAAATGAAAGTCAAACACTTTCAACAAAGCTTTTAGAATCAAATGAAAGTCAAACACATTCTAACAAGGCTTTTTGATTCAAATGAAAATCAAATGAATTCAACAAAGCTAATTGAGTCAAATGAAAGTCAAACACTTTCATCAAAACTTTTAGAATCAAATGAAAGTCAAATACATTCAAACAAAGGTTTTTGAATCAAATGAAAGTCAATTGCATTCCACAACGCTAATTGAGTCAAAAGAAAGTCAAACACATTAAACGAAGCTAATTGAGTCAAATGAAAGTCAAACACATTCAAACAAAGCTTTTTGAATCAAATGAAAGTCAAATGTATTCAACAAAGCCAATTGAGTCAAATGAAAGTCAAACACATTCAAACAAAGCTTCTTGATTCAAATGAAAGTCAAATGCATTCAACAAAGCTAATTTAGTCAAATGAAAGTCAAACACTTTCAACAAAGCTTTTAGAATCAAATGAAAGTAAAACACATTCAAACAAAGCTTTTTGAATCAAATGAATGTCAAATGCATTCAACAAAGCTAATTGAATCAAATAAATGTCAAACACATTCAACAAAGCTAATTGAGTCAAAAGAAAGTCAAACACATTCAAACAAAGCATTTTGAATAAAATGAAAGTCAAATGCATTCAACAAAGCCAATTGAGTCAAATGAAAGTCAAACACATTCAAACAAAGCTTCTTGATTCAAATGAAAGTCAAATGCATTTAACAAAGCTAATTGAGTCAAATGAAAGTTTAACACTTTCATCAAAGTGTTTAGAATCAAATGAAAGTCAAATAAATTCAATCAAAGCTTTTTGAATCAAATGAAAGTCAATTGCATTCCACAATGCTAATTAAGTCAAATGAAAGTCAAACACATTCAACAAAGCTAATTGAGTCAAAAGAGAGTCAAACACATTCAAACAAAGCTTTTTGAATCAAATGAAGGTCAAATGCATTCAACAAAGCTAATTGAGTCAAATGAAAGTCAAACACTTTCAACAAAGCTAATTGAGTCAAATGAAAGTCAAATGCATTCAACAAAGCTAATTGAGTCAAATGAAAGTCAAACACTTTCAACAAAGAGTTTAGAATCCAATGAAAGTCAATTGCATTCCACAATGCTAATTGAGTCAAATGAAAGTCAAACACATTCAACAAAGCTAATTGAGTCAAAATAAAGTCAAACACATTCAAACAAAGCTTTTTGAATCAAATGAAAGTAAAATGAATTCAACAAAGCTACCAGATCGTAACGCGACATCGTAGCTTCCTGCCTCGCGCCAGCCCCGGTCTTGAAAAGCCGCTAATTGAGTCAAATGAAAGTCAAACACTTTCAACAAAGCTAATTGAGTCAAATGAAAGTCAAACACATTCAAACAAAGCTAATTGAGTCAAATGAAAGTCAAATGCATTCAACAAAGCTAATTGAGTCAAATGAAAGTCAAACACTTTCAAAAAAGCTTTTAGAATCAAATGAAAGTCAAACACATTCTAACAAAGCTTTTTGAATCAAATGAAAATCAAATGAATTCAACAAAGCTAATTGAGTCAAATGAAAGTCAAACACTTTCAACAAAGCGTTTAGAATCAAATGAAAGTAAAAAACATTCAATCAAAGCTTTCTGAATCAAATGAAAGTCAATTGCATTCCACAATGCTAATTAAGTCAAATGAAAGTCAAATACATTCAACAAAGCTAATTGAGTCAAAACAAAGTCAAACACATTCAAACAAAGCTTTTTGAATCAAATGAAAGTCAAATGCATTCAACAAAGCTAATTGAGTCAAATGCAAGTCAAACACTTTCAACAAAGCTAATTGAGTCAAATGAAAGTCGGACATTCAAACAAAGCTTTTTGATTCAAATGAAAGTCAAATGCATTCAACAAAGCTAATTGAGTCAAATGAAAGTCAAACAATTTCAACAAAGCTTTTAGAATTAAATGAAAGTCAAATACATTCATACAAAGCTTTTAGAATCTAACGAAAATCAATTGAATTCAACAAAGCTAATTGAGTCAAATGAAAGTCAAACACTTTCATCAAAGCTTTTAGAATCAAATGAAAGTCAAACACATTCAACGAAGCTAATTGAGTCAAATGAAAGTCAAACACATTTAAACAAAGCAGTTTGAATCCAATGAAAGTCAAATGCATTCAACAAAGCCAATTGAGTCAAATGAAAGTCAAACACATTCAAATAAAGCTTCTTGATTCAAATGAAATTCAAATGCATTCAACAAAGCTAATTGAGTCAAATGAAAGTCAAACACATTCAAACAAAGCTTTTTGGATCAAATGAAAGTCAAATGCATTCAACAAAGCTAATTGAGTCAAATGAAAGTCAAACACTTTCAACAAAGAGTTTAGAATCAAATAAAAGTCAATTGCATTCCACAATGCTAATTGAGTCAAATGAAAGTCAAACACATTCAACAAAGCTAATTGAGTCAAAATAAAGTCAAACACATTCAAACAAAGCTTTTTGAATCAAATGAAAGTATAATGCATTCCACATTGCTAATTGAGTCAAATGAAAGTCAAACACATTCAACGAAGCTAATTGAGTCAAATGAAAGTCTAACACATTCAAACAAAGCTTTTTGAATCAAATGAAAGTCAAATGCATTCAACAAATCCAATTGAGTCAAATGAAAGTCAAACACATTCAAATAAAGCTTTTTGATTAAAATGAAAGTCAAATGCATTCAACAAAGCATTTAGAATCAAATGAAAGTCAAACACATTCAAACAAAGCTTTTTGAATCAAATGAAAGTCAAATGCATTCAACAAAGCTAATTGAGTCAAATGAAAGTCAAACACATTCAAACAAAGCTTTTTGAATCAAATGAAAGTCAATTGCATTCCACAATGCTAATTGAGTCAAATGAAAGTCAAACACTTTCAACAAAGCTTTTAGAATCAAATGAAAGTCTAATACATTCAAACAAAGCTTTTTGAATCAAACGAAAATCAAATGAATTCAACAAAGCTAATTGAGTCAAATGAAAGTCAAACACTTTCATCAAAGTTTTTAGAATAAAATGAAAGTTAAATACATTCAATCAAAGCTTTTTGAATCAAATCGAAGTCAATTGCATTCCACAATGCTAATTGAGTCAAATGAAAGTCAAACACATTCAACGAAGCTAATTGAATCAAATAAAAGTCAAACACATTCAAACAAAGCTTTTTGAATCAAATGAAAGTCAAATGCATTCAACAAAGTCAATTGAGTCAAATGAAAGTCAAACACATTCAAATAAAGTTTCTTGATTAAAATGAATGTCAAATGCATTCAACCAAGCTAATTGTGTCAAATGAAACTCAAACACTTTCAACAAAGCTTTTAGAATCAAATGAAAGTCAAACACATTCAAACAAAGCTTTTTGAATCAAATGAAAGTCAAATGCATTCAACAAAGCTAATTGAGTCAAATGAAAGTCAAATGCATTCAACAAAGCTAATTGAGTCAAATGAAAGTCAAACACTTTCAACAAAGAGTTTAGAATCAAATGAAAGTCAAACACTTTCAAACAAAGCTTTTTGAATCAAATGAAAGTCAAATGCATTCAACAAAGCTAATTGAGTCAAATGAAAGTCAAACACTTTCAACAAAGAGTTTAGAATCCAATGAAAGTCAAATGCATTCCACAATGCTAATTGAGTCAAATGAAAGTCAAACACATTCAACAAAGCTAATTGAGTCAAAATAAAGTCAAACACATTCAAACAAAGCTTTTTGAATCAAATGAAAGTAAAATGCATTCAACAAAGCTAATTGAGTCAAATGAAAGTCAAACACTTTCAACAAAGCTAATTGAGTCAAATGAAAGTCAAACACATTCAAACAAAGCTAATTGAGTCGAATGAAAGTCAAATGCATTCAACAAAGCTAATTGAGTCAAATGAAAGTCAAACATTTTCAAAAAAGCTTTTAGAATCAAATGAAAGTCAAACACATTCTAACAAAGCTTTTTGAATCAAATGAAAGTCAAATGCATTCAACAAAGCTAATTGAGTCAAATGAAAGTCAAATGCATTCAACAAAGCTAATTGAGTCAAATGAAAGTCAAACACTTTCAAACAAAGCTTTTTGAATCAAATGAAAGTCAAATGCATTCAACAAAGCTAATTGAGTCAAATGAAAGTCAAACACTTTCAACAAAGAGTTTAGAATCCAATGAAAGTCAAATGCATTCCACAATGCTAATTGAGTCAAATGAAAGTCAAACACATTCAACAAAGCTAATTGAGTCAAAATAAAGTCAAACACATTCAAACAAAGCTTTTTGAATCAAATGAAAGTAAAATGCATTCAACAAAGCTAATTGAGTCAAATGAAAGTCAAACACTTTCAACAAAGCTAATTGAGTCAAATGAAAGTCAAACACATTCAAACAAAGCTAATTGAGTCGAATGAAAGTCAAATGCATTCAACAAACCTAATTGAGTCAAATGAAAGTCAAACACTTTCAAAAAACCTTTTAGAATCAAATGAAAGTAAAAAACATTCAATCAAAGCTTTCTGAATCAAATGAAAGTCAATTGCATTCCACAATGCTAATTAAGTCAAATGAACGTCAAATACATTCAACAAAGCTAATTGAGTCAAAACAAAGTCAAACACATTCAAACATAGCTTTTTGAATCAAATGAAAGTCAAATGCATTCAACAAAGCTAATTGAGTCAAATGCAAGTCAAACACTTTCAACAAAGCTAATTGAGTCAAATGAAAGTCGGACATTCAAACAAAGCTTTTTGATTCAAATGAAAGTCAAATGCATTCAACAAAGCTAATTGAGTCAAATGAAAGTCAAACAATTTCAACAAAGCTTTTAGAATTAAATGAAAGTCAAATACATTCATACAAAGCTTTTAGAATCTAACGAAAATCAATTGAATTCAACAAAGCTAATTGAGTCAAATGAAAGTCAAACACTTTCATCAAAGCTTTTAGAATCAAATGAAAGTCAAACACATTCAACGAAGCTAATTGAGTCAAATGAAAGTCAAACACATTCAAACAAAGCATTTTGAATCCAATGAAAGTCAAATGCATTCAACAAAGCCAATTGAGTCAAATGAAAGTCAAACACATTCAAATAAAGCTTCTTGATTCAAATGAAAGTCAAATGCATTCAACAAAGCTAATTGAGTCAAATGAAAGTCAAACACATTCAAACAAAGCTTTTTGGATCAAATGAAAGTCAAATGCATTCAACAAAGCTAATTGAGTCAAATGAAAGTCAAACACTTTCAACAAAGAGTTTAGAATCAAATAAAAGTCAATTGCATTCCACAATGCTAATTGAGTCAAATGAAAGTCAAACACATTCAACAAAGCTAATTGAGTCAAAATAAAGTCAAACACATTCAAACAAAGCTTTTTGAATCAAATGAAAGTAAAATGCATTCAACAAAGCTAATTGAGTCAAATGAAAGTCAAACACTTTCAACAAAGCTAATTGAGTCAAATGAAAGTCAAACACATTCAAACAAAGCTAATTGAGTCGAATGAAAGTCAAATGCATTCAACAAAGCTAATTGAGTCAAATGAAAGTCAAACACTTTCAAAAAAGCTTTGAGAATCAAATGAAAGTCAAACACATTCTAACAAAGCTTTTTGAATCAAATGAAAGTCAATTGCATTCCACAATGCTAATTGAGTCAAATGAAAGTCAAACACATTCAACAAAGCTAATTGAGTCAAAATAAAGTCAAACACATTCAAACAAAGCTTTTTGAATCAAATGAAAGTATAATGCATTCCACATTGCTAATTGAGTCAAATGAAAGTCAAACACATTCAACGAAGCTAATTGAGTCAAATGAAAGTCAAACACATTCAAACAAAGCTTTTTGAATCAAATGAAAGTCAAATGCATTCAACAAAGCCAATTGAGTCAAATGAAAGTCAAACACATTCAAATAAAGCTTTTTGATTAAAATGAAAGTCAAATGCATTCAACAAAGCTTTTAGAATCAAATGAAAGTCGAACACATTCAAAAAAAGCTTTTTGAATCAAATGAAAGTCAAATGCATTCAACAAAGCTAATTGAGTCAAATGAAAGTCAAACACATTCAAACAAAGCTTTTTGAATCAAATGAAAGTCAATTGCATTCCACAATGCTAATTGAGTCAAATGAAAGTCAAACACTTTCAACAAAGCTTTTAGAATCAAATGAAAGTCTAATACATTCAAACAAAGCTTTTTGAATCAAACGAAAATCAAATGAATTCAACAAAGCTAATTGAGTCAAATGAAAGTCAAACACTTTCATCAAAGCTTTTAGAATAAAATGAAAGTTAAATACATTCAATCAAAGCTTTTTGAATCAAATCGAAGTCAATTGCATTCCACAATGCTAATTGAGTCAAATGAAAGTCAAACACATTCAACGAAGCTAATTGAATCAAATAAAAGTCAAACACATTCAAACAAAGCTTTTTGAATCAAATGAAAGTCAAATGCATTCAACAAAGTCAATTGAGTCAAATGAAAGTCAAACACTTTCAACAAAGCTTTTAGAATCAAATGAAAGTCAAACACATTCAAACAAAGCTTTTTGAATCAAATGAAAGTCAAATGCATTCAACAAAGCTAATTGAGTCAAATGAAAGTCAAATGCATTCAACAAAGCTAATTGAGTCAAATGAAAGTCAAACACATTCAAACAAAGCTTTTTGAATCAAATGAAAGTCAAATGCATTCAACAAAGCTAATTGAGTCAAATGAAAGTCAAACACTTTCAACAAAGAGTTTAGAATCCAATGAAAGTCAATTGCATTCCACAATGCTAATTGAGTCAAATGAAAGTCAAACACATTCAACAAAGCTTTTTGAATCAAATGAAAGTCAAATGCATTCAACAAAGCTAATTGAGTCAAATGAAAGTCAAATGCATTCAACAAAGCTAATTGAGTCAAATGAAAGTCAAACACATTCAAACAAAGCTTTTTGAATCAAATGAAAGTAAAATGCATTCAACAAAGCTAATTGAGTCAAATGAAAGTCAAACACTTTCAACAAAGCTAATTGAGTCAAATGAAAGTCAAACACATTCAAACAAAGCTAATTGAGTCGAATGAAAGTCAAATGCATTCAACAAAGCTAATTGAGTCAAATGAAAGTCAAACATTTTCAAAAAAGCTTTTAGAATCAAATGAAAGTCAAACACATTCTAACAAAGCTTTTTGAATCAAATGAAAGTCAAATGCATTCAACAAAGCTAATTGAGTCAAATGAAAGTCAAATGCATTCAACAAAGCTAATTGAGTCAAATGAAAGTCAAACACTTTCAAACAAAGCTTTTTGAATCAAATGAAAGTCAAATGCATTCAACAAAGCTAATTGAGTCAAATGAAAGTCAAACACTTTCAACAAAGAGTTTAGAATCCAATGAAAGTCAAATGCATTCCACAATGCTAATTGAGTCAAATGAAAGTCAAACACATTCAACAAAGCTAATTGAGTCAAAATAAAGTCAAACACATTCAAACAAAGCTTTTTGAATCAAATGAAAGTAAAATGCATTCAACAAAGCTAATTGAGTCAAATGAAAGTCAAACACTTTCAACAAAGCTAATTGAGTCAAATGAAAGTCAAACACATTCAAACAAAGCTAATTGAGTCGAATGAAAGTCAAATGCATTCAACAAACCTAATTGAGTCAAATGAAAGTCAAACACTTTCAAAAAACCTTTTAGAATCAAATGAAAGTAAAAAACATTCAATCAAAGCTTTCTGAATCAAATGAAAGTCAATTGCATTCCACAATGCTAATTAAGTCAAATGAACGTCAAATACATTCAACAAAGCTAATTGAGTCAAAACAAAGTCAAACACATTCAAACATAGCTTTTTGAATCAAATGAAAGTCAAATGCATTCAACAAAGCTAATTGAGTCAAATGCAAGTCAAACACTTTCAACAAAGCTAATTGAGTCAAATGAAAGTCGGACATTCAAACAAAGCTTTTTGATTCAAATGAAAGTCAAATGCATTCAACAAAGCTAATTGAGTCAAATGAAAGTCAAACAATTTCAACAAAGCTTTTAGAATTAAATGAAAGTCAAATACATTCATACAAAGCTTTTAGAATCTAACGAAAATCAATTGAATTCAACAAAGCTAATTGAGTCAAATGAAAGTCAAACACTTTCATCAAAGCTTTTAGAATCAAATGAAAGTCAAACACATTCAACGAAGCTAATTGAGTCAAATGAAAGTCAAACACATTCAAACAAAGCATTTTGAATCCAATGAAAGTCAAATGCATTCAACAAAGCCAATTGAGTCAAATGAAAGTCAAACACATTCAAATAAAGCTTCTTGATTCAAATGAAAGTCAAATGCATTCAACAAAGCTAATTGAGTCAAATGAAAGTCAAACACATTCAAACAAAGCTTTTTGGATCAAATGAAAGTCAAATGCATTCAACAAAGCTAATTGAGTCAAATGAAAGTCAAACACTTTCAACAAAGAGTTTAGAATCAAATAAAAGTCAATTGCATTCCACAATGCTAATTGAGTCAAATGAAAGTCAAACACATTCAACAAAGCTAATTGAGTCAAAATAAAGTCAAACACATTCAAACAAAGCTTTTTGAATCAAATGAAAGTAAAATGCATTCAACAAAGCTAATTGAGTCAAATGAAAGTCAAACACTTTCAACAAAGCTAATTGAGTCAAATGAAAGTCAAACACATTCAAACAAAGCTAATTGAGTCGAATGAAAGTCAAATGCATTCAACAAAGCTAATTGAGTCAAATGAAAGTCAAACACTTTCAAAAAAGCTTTTAGAATCAAATGAAAGTCAAACACATTCTAACAAAGCTTTTTGAATCAAATGAAAGTCAATTGCATTCCACAATGCTAATTGAGTCAAATGAAAGTCAAACACATTCAACAAAGCTAATTGAGTCAAAATAAAGTCAAACACATTCAAACAAAGCTTTTTGAATCAAATGAAAGTATAATGCATTCCACATTGCTAATTGAGTCAAATGAAAGTCAAACACATTCAACGAAGCTAATTGAGTCAAATGAAAGTCAAACACATTCAAACAAAGCTTTTTGAATCAAATGAAAGTCAAATGCATTCAACAAAGCCAATTGAGTCAAATGAAAGTCAAACACATTTAAATAAAGCTTTTTGATTAAAATGAAAGTCAAATGCATTCAACAAAGCTTTTAGAATCAAATGAAAGTCGAACACATTCAAAAAAAGCTTTTTGAATCAAATGAAAGTCAAATGCATTCAACAAAGCTAATTGAGTCAAATGAAAGTCAAACACATTCAAACAAAGCTTTTTGAATCAAATGAAAGTCAATTGCATTCCACAATGCTAATTGAGTCAAATGAAAGTCAAACACTTTCAACAAAGCTTTTAGAATCAAATGAAAGTCTAATACATTCAAACAAAGCTTTTTGAATCAAACGAAAATCAAATGAATTCAACAAAGCTAATTGAGTCAAATGAAAGTCAAACACTTTCATCAAAGCTTTTAGAATAAAATGAAAGTTAAATACATTCAATCAAAGCTTTTTGAATCAAATCGAAGTCAATTGCATTCCACAATGCTAATTGAGTCAAATGAAAGTCAAACACATTCAACGAAGCTAATTGAATCAAATAAAAGTCAAACACATTCAAACAAAGCTTTTTGAATCAAATGAAAGTCAAATGCATTCAACAAAGTCAATTGAGTCAAATGAAAGTCAAACACTTTCAACAAAGCTTTTAGAATCAAATGAAAGTCAAACACATTCAAACAAAGCTTTTTGAATCAAATGAAAGTCAAATGCATTCAACAAAGCTAATTGAGTCAAATGAAAGTCAAATGCATTCAACAAAGCTAATTGAGTCAAATGAAAGTCAAACACATTCAAACAAAGCTTTTTGAATCAAATGAAAGTCAAATGCATTCAACAAAGCTAATTGAGTCAAATGAAAGTCAAACACTTTCAACAAAGAGTTTAGAATCCAATGAAAGTCAATTGCATTCCACAATGCTAATTGAGTCAAATGAAAGTCAAACACATTCAACAAAGCTAATTGAGTCAAAATAAAGTCAAACACATTCAAACAAAGCTTTTTGAATCAAATGAAAGTAAAATGCATTCAACAAAGCTAATTGAGTCAAATGAAAGTCAAACACTTTCAACAAAGCTAATTGAGTCAAATGAAAGTCAAACACATTCAAACAAAGCTAATTGAGTCAAATGAAAGTCAAATGCATTCAACAAAGCTAATTGAGTCAAATGAAAGTCAAACACTTTCAAAAAAGCTTTTAGAATCAAATGAAAGTCAAACACATTCTAACAAAGCTTTTTGAATCAAATGAAAATCAAATGAATTCAACAAAGCTAATTGAGTCAAATGAAAGTCAAACACTTTCAACAAAGCGTTTAGAATCAAATGAAAGTAAAAAACATTCAATCAAAGCTTTCTGAATCAAATGAAAGTCAATTGCATTCCACAATGCTAATTAAGTCAAATGAAAGTCAAACACATTCAACAAAGCTAATTGAGTCAAAACAAAGTCAAACACATTCAAACAAAGCTTTTTGAATCAAATGAAAGTCATATGCATTCAACAAAGCTAATTGAGTCAAATTTAAGTCAAACACTTTCAACAAAGCTAATTGAGTCAAATGAAAGTCGGACATTCAAACAAAGCTTTTTGATTCAAATGAAAGTCAAATGCATTCAACAAAGCTAATTGTGTCAAATGAAAGTCAAACAATTTCAACAAAGCTTTTAGAATCAAATGAAAGTCAAATACATTCAAACAAAGCTTTTAGAATCTAATGAAAATCAAATGAATTCAACAAAGCTAATTGAGTCAAATGAAAGTCAAACACTTTCATCAAAGCTTTTAGAATCAAATGAAAGTAAAACACATTCAAACAAAGCTTTTTGAATCAAATCGAAGTCAATTGCATTCCACAATGCTTATTGAGTCAAATGAAAGTCAAACACATTCAACGAAGATAATTGAGTCAAAGGAAAGTCAAACACATTCAAACAAAGCTTTTTGAATCAAATGAAAGTCAAATGCATTCAACAAAGCCAATTGAGTCAAATGAAAGTCAAACACATTCAAATAAAGCTTCTTGATTAAAATAAAAGTCAAATGCATTCAACAAAGCTAATCGTGTCAAATGAACGTCAAACACTTTCAACAAAGCTTTTAGAATCAAATGAAAGTCAAACACATTCAAACAAAGCTTTTTGAATCAAATGAAAGTCAAATGCATTCAACAAAGCTAATTGAGTCAAATGAAAGTTAAACACTTTCAACAAAGCGTTTTGAATCAAATGAAAGTCAAATACATTCAATTTAAGCTTTTTGAATCAAATGAAAGTCAATTGCATTCCACAATGCTAATTGAGTCAAATGAAAGTCAAACACTTTCAACAAAGCTTTTAGAATCAAATGAAAGTCTAATACATTCAAACAAAGCTTTTTGAATCAAACGAAAATCAAATGAATTCAACAAAGCTAATTGAGTCAAATGAAAGTCAAACACTTTCATCAAAGCTTTTTGAATAAAATGAAAGTCAAATACATTCAATCAAAGCTTTTTGAATCAAATCGAAGTCAATTGCATTCCGCAATGCTAATTGAGTTTAATGAAAGTCAAACACATTCAACGAAGCTAATTGAATCAAATGAAAGTCAAACACATTCAAACAAAGCTTTTTGAATCAAATGAAAGTCAAATGCATTCAACAAAGTCAATTGAGTCAAATGAAAGTCAAACACATTCAAATAAAGCTTCTTGATTAAAATGAAAGTCAAATGCATTCTACCAAGCTAATTGTGTCAAATGAAAGTCAAACACTTTCAACAAAGCTTTTAGAATCAAATGAAAGTCAAACACATTCAAACAAAGCTTTTTGAATCAAATGAAAGTCAAATGCATTCAACAAAGCTAATTGAGTCAAATGAAAGTCAAACACATTCAACAAAGCGTTTTGAATCAAATGAAAGTCAAATACATTCAATCAAAGCTTTTTGAATCAAATGAAAGTCAATTGCATTCTGTTTGGGGTATTTTTACCGTAAACATGTGGACCAATGAGGAGGTGCCACGTGTCAGAGGCTGGCAGGTCACCCTTGACCAATCTCCAGCTGACACGTGGCCTCTCCTGATATTTCCTTAGAATTGTGGCCTTCAAGGGCCCAATTCCCCAAAAATCCGCCTTTTGGCGGCGCAGCCCATCAGTCCTAGGTTAAAATAACCTAGGAAGGGCACCTTTCCCAAGGACCCTATAAATAGGGAGATATTCCCCCAAAATGGGGACACACACAGACACATTTATTATCATTTATTGCATCCTACTTTCTCTCTCATCAGAGAACACCTGAGCTTGGAATCCAAGCAGATCCCCACCTAAATTTCCGCACTTTTCATTCTCCTTCAAGTTACTAACTTGAGCGTTGGAGGCGGAGCACCACCCAACCGGTGTCTTCGTTGTTTTTGCAGGTACAGAGTCGGCAGGACCAGTCTTCGAGTTGTAACTCTCCCAAGGGACAAAAACACCCAAAACATTTGGCGCCGTCTGTGGGGAGAGTACCTCAAGATGGTTCAAAATTCTGTACCGATTCATAATTCTACTTCTCCGCGTCCGGGTACTCAGTCGGGTAACCCGGAAGACATGCAACCGGTTATTCAGCCGGTGGGATTTGAAATCCCCCAGCCTCCACCTCAACCTCCGCCAGAGGTATTCACTTAGGAGGAGGATGAAGAGGAAGATAATGATGTTGAGACTTACATCTCTAGGGATGGTTCTCTCATCTCTAAGTCAATCCGTTCCAGAGATCATCTGGAACGAAATCTGGATCAGGCAGGCCCTAGCAGCCGGCCCACTGGGAGGTCAGACGGGGAAACCCGGAAGACCAGAGAAGAAGCTCCAGTCACCCGGAGCGAGCTCATGAAATTCATGAACTCTTTCAAGGGTGAGATAAAAAAGATGATCAACAACAAGGCAGGCTCTTCCAAGAGTCAGCCGGCTAAAAAGACTCCCAATTCAGGGAAAAAGAAGAAGCCGGTCAAGGACAGGCAGCCAACTCCTCATCCAAAGGAGAAGGCAGCCGCAACACTTGACTGGTCTAAGATTCTGATGCCCCGGCGACCCCAGCCGGAGGCACAAAATGCGTCTACCTTCGATGCAAGACAAGTCATCGATCGAAGGAGGCGGCAACAGTCTGAGTCAGCTTCTACCTCAAGCTTTCCAGACAGCTTCAACCAAGCTTTTGCAAGGAACTCTATGTCCTTGCATGAGAGTCGGACAAGCGGTAAAACCGTCAACACCGAACCTCAGCTGATGATAGGGTCTATTCCATACGCACCCCAGGCGCAGTATGAGCAATATGGCCTCCAATTCATGCAGCCACCTCCATTCGGAGGTCAGGCGGCATATGCTAATGTCCAGCCTCTGGACTGGCAGCTCCGGCTGATGAGGCTAGGCGAACAGCCGTCTGCCTTTGCAGCCAATATAACCGAGGCGGCTCAGCCGGCCAAGGTTAAAAACATTTTGGTTGGTGCTTATGATGGCACCACCAACCCTGAAGATCACCTGATGGCATACACCAACCTAATGTGTTTACAAGGTTGGGATGACGCCACCTGGTGCCGCTGTTTTCCGGCTACATTGAAGGGCATTGCCCAGCAATGGTTTGGCAACTTGCCAGCCGGATCTGTTGACTGCTTCAAGAAGCTAGCCTTCTTGTTTGCCACCAACTTCTCAATGAACATCCCTGCTAAGAAAACAAGTTTAGACTTGAGCACCATTAAGCAGGGAGAGAGAGAAGGGCTACGCTCATATGTAAGGCGGTTCAGCCTGGTCAGAATTCAGATCCAGGGACTGTCTGACGAGGTAGCATTTACAGACTTCTTCAAGGGTTTGAGAGACGGGTCGACTTTTAAGTTTGACCTTGTCAGAAAAGGGGCTTTTACTCTACAGGCGGCCCTGAGGGAGGCGGAAAGCTATATACAAGCAACCGACCTCTGTACGCCTGGTAACCAGTCAGACTCCAAAAAGTCTGACAAACAAAAAGAGAGCCGGTCTGCTCAGCCGGCGAGGAAAAAAGAAGAGAGCAAGAAAAGAAAAGAAGTCTGGGCGGTCAGCGATTCTGAGCAGCCGTCCCAGAAAAAGAAAAAAGAGTTTAAACCGTACGTTCCCCGGTACGAGTTTAACAAGGATTGTAACTCCATCCTCATGGAGGTAAAGGACCGGCTGTCCATTGAGAAGCCGAACCCAATGAAGAGTTCTGTTCAGTCCCGGAACAAGAACAAATATTGTCAATTCCATGAGGAGGTTGGCCATGACACCAACGACTGCTTCAGCTTATAGCGGACGTTGGACCGTCTGGCTGACAAAGGACAGCTGAAGTCCTATATTTCTAAGTCCCCAGCCGGGGCAAAGAAGAAGAACAAGGGTCAGTCCTCTAAGGCTGTCTCCCAGCCTGCAAGTAGTTCGGAAACCGACAGGGATCCGGTCTACACCATAGCAGGCGGATTTTCGTGTGGTGGCCCTACCATCCGGGGCACCAAAAGCCATCTTAGAAAGATGGATAAAGATGATGAGGGGCAGGCGTCTGCCGGCTCCACTTTTCCGGATGTCCTCATTACTGAGAAGGACAGGGGCAGCGTCCGCCGCCCGCATGACGATCCGGTTGTCATTGAATGCAAGGTCGCCAACCAGTTAGTTGGGCGCATCCTTATAGACACCAGCAGCTCGTCAGACATCATCAGTCTCCGGTGCTTGCAGAAGCTGAAATACAACTCCAGCAGCATGCACCCGGTTACCCACCCCTTGGTTGGTTTTGGGGGTGGGATGGTCTATCCAGCCGGAAGAATTGACTTACCAATCCGGCTAGGTGAGAAGGGCCAAGGACGACACATGGTCGTTAGGTTCTTGGTCGTTGAGGAACTGACCGCCTACAACATCATTTTTGGCCGGCCAACCCTCAACGAAGCCAAGGCTGTAATCATCCCTTCTCTCATGCTCATTAAGTATGAGAGGGATGATGGTTCTGTTGGTTCCCTGAACGGGGATCAGAAGACGGCTAGGGAGTGTTACCTCTCAGCCGTCAAGGACACTGTGGCCGCAGACGGCCAAGGGAAGGAACCAATAGACCTTGACAATGTCAAGGATGCTCCCTCACCCCCACCAGCAGCCGGAAAAAAGAGAAAAGCTGCAGAGCTGGTGGTGGTGAAGAAAGAAAAGAAATAGCAATCACTGACCGGTGAACGGTCAGAGGAGCTCCGTCCCCAACCGGCTGGTGAAACAATTGATCTTGCTCTGGATGACAGTCGTCCGGAGCGAACTGTTAAGGTTGGGACGGTTGCTAGTGCTGTTTTAGGTGCAGACTTGCACCTCCTGCTGAAAGAATTCAAAGACGTGTTTGCCTTTGAAGTGGAAGAAATGCCGGGCATCAGTCCGGATCTTGCTGTCCACAAACTCGCCGTGGATCCAAAGATGAAGCCCATCCGACAAAAGAAGAGAAACCACGGTGAAGAAAGAAGTCAGGCGGCAGCTGCCGAAGTAAAAAAGCTGTTGGATGCCAGGTTCATTCGGCCTTGTAATTTCCCCGACTGGGTGGCAAACATTGTGCTTGTAAAGAAGCCGAATGGTACCTGGCGGATGTGTGTAGATTACACAGATCTCAACAAGGCATGCCCAAAGGATAGTTATCCACTTCCAAAAATTGACAGTTTGGTCGATTCAACAGCCGGACATGCCTTGATGAGTTTTATGGATGCCTATTCCGGCTTCCATCAAATACCCCTGTGGAAAAAAGATCAAGAAAAGACGGCCTTCGTCACTGATCAGGGGTTATTCTGCTATACTGTGATGCCGTTTGGCTTGAAGAATGCGCCGGCTACGTTCCAACGGATGATTAATACAGTCTTCATTAATCAAATTGGGAGGAATGTAGAGGCGTATATTGATGACATGATAGTCAAATCCAAGCAGCAGACGGACCATCTTGCTGATCTCCGAGAAACTTTCACCACACTCAGGCGGCATAAGGTTATGTTAAATCCCAAGAAGTGCGTCTTTGGTGTTGAGTCTGGGAAGTTTCTCGGATTCCTGATTGATCAAAGGGGGATAGAGGCTAACCCTGAGAAGATACAGGCGGTAATTGACATGAAGTCACCCCGCACTGTCAAGGAAGTTCAGAGACTCACCGGTTGCCTGGCCGCCCTGGGGAGGTTCCTCAGCCGGTCAGGTGACAAATGCCTTTACTTCTTCCAAGCAATCAGGAAGAAGACTAGATTTGAATGGGGGGATGATGCTGAGGCGGCATTTCAAAAACTGAAAGAACACTTGCACTCTTTGCCAAGGCTTGTTAGTCCTTTGCCAAGAGAAAAGTTGTACATGTACCTAGCCGTCTCAGACCATGCCCTCAGTGCCGTTCTCCTTGCTGAACGAGACGGTACGCAGCTCCCGGTATATTTCATTAGCCATGTGTTAAAGAATGCTGAGCTCCGGTACCCCATGGTGGAAAAATTTGGCCTTGCTCTATATATGGCCTTCAAAAAGTTGAAGCCATACTTTCTGGCACATCCGGTGGTAATCTACACCGACCAGCCCCTCAAGCGGCCAATGTCCACTCTGGAGTCATCCGGCAGAATGCTGAAATGGGCTATTGAAATGCAAAGTCTTGAAATCTCCTACGAACCAAGGAAAGCGGTGAAAGGTCAGGCGTTTGCCGACTTCATTGTTGAAATGACTCGTCCGTCTATCCCGGATAATGTTAATCAGGTTTGGAAGGTGTATGTAGACGGGAGCTCTACAAAGAACGGCTGTGGTGCAGGCATAGTTTGTGAATCTCCAGAAGGAGATAGATATGAGTATGCACTACGGTTTAAGTTTCAAGCCTCAAATAATGAGGCGGAATATGAGGCCCTGCTAGCCGGAATCCGCATGTGTAAGGCAGCAGGGGCAACAAAGATTGACGCCTACTCTGATTCTCAGTTGGTTGTTAGCCAGTATGAGGGCACTTATGAAGCGACCCATCCGGCAATGATCAAATATCTTCAGGCTGTCAAGGATGAGGCCGGGACACTTGAGGAATTCATATTGAATCAAGTGCCCCGGTCAGATAACCACCCGGCGGATGCTCTGTCAAAATTGGCATCATCCGCCTGCCATGATACGCCTCGGTCAGTCTTTTGGGAAGTTCTTGAAAAACGAAGTATTTATGAAGAGCCCATTGGAATTCTGGATCGAAGTTCTACTTGGATGGATAGCATCCGGGCGTATCTGGCAGACGGCACGCTCCCTGATTCACCCCAGGAAGCAGCCGTCATGAAGAAGAGAGCAGCAAATTTCGAGTTGAGAAACGGAGAACTCTTCAAGGCTAGTTTTCTCAAGCCCTTGTTTAAGTGTGTCGCCCCAGAAAAGGGGAAGGAGATACTCGAAGAGCTGCATGCGGGATTTTGCGCCTCCCATATAGGCGGCAAGTCCCTAGCTGTCAGAGCCAGGCGGCACTATTTTTGGCCTACCCTTGAGGCAGATGCCAAGGAACTTGTGAAGAAATGTGATAAATGCCAGAGGTTTGGCAAGCTTATACATCGCCCGGCTACTGATCTGACGGCAATCCACAGCCCAGTCCCGTTTGCTAAATGGGGCATGGACATACTGGGTCCATATACGCCTGCTCCAGGCGGAAAGCGCTATATTTTGGTGGCTGTGGACTATTTCACCAAATGGGTGGAGGCGGAGGCAGTTAAGAATATCAAGACGAAGGACGTTATCTCTTTCATTTGGAAGAACATTATCACCCGGTTTGGGGTACCTATGTCTATGGTATTTGATAACGGTCCTCAGTTTGAAACGCCTTAGCTCAAGACTTGGTTAGGAGATCAGGGCATCTCAAGCTATTTTGCCTCAGTCGGCCGTCCCCAAGCAAACGGTCAGGTTGAGGCATTCAACAAACTCATCTCAGACGGAATCAAGAAGAAAATTGAAAGAGCCGGTGGCCTATGGGCTGAAGAGTTGATTCATGTATTATGGGCCATCCGGACAACTGCTAAGGGGTCAACCGGAGAAACCCCATTTCTCATGGTATACGGGGCTGAAGCCGTTCTACCCATTGAACACTATGAGCCCACGCTCAGAGTGATGCTCTATGATGAAGAGGCAAATTGGGAGGCCATGCGGCTGGCATTGGACTCCCTCCCGGAACGCAGGGGCAATGCTGCCCTGCGACATGAGATATACCGTCTGAGAATGACTCGAGCCTACAACAAAAGAGTGCACAAACGTCCTTTGAAAGTGGACGATTTTGTGTTGCGAAAAATGGAGGCAACCGGTAGGGCCAATGAGCTTGGAAAGCTGACTCCTAATTGGGAAGGCCCCTACCGGATCTATGAAGAAGTTAGGGATGGCACATACCGCCTGGAAACCCCAGACGGTAGACGCCTGCCTAGAACTTGGAATGTAGACAACTTAAAAAAGTACTACTTCTGAGAATTGTAAATTTTTTGTAACAAGTATTAATGAGAAATACTCTTGTTTCATGTATTGTCTTTTTATTTCCGTCTGGGTTTACCCATACTACTCGAGGCCAATGGCCAGATAAAAACTAAGTTTGAAACTTAGTATATGGAATTAAAAGTCCATATTGACAAGAGGCTAATAGCCGGATCCTAAAGCTAAGCACAAAACCGTTTAGCAGCTTTCAGCCGGTCTAACAGTTGGACCTGAGGCCGAAGGCCGGATGGTTGTCCATTTTCTCAGAATTCGTCTATGCCAATATGGTTATAGACGTCCGGCGACACCCCTCCGGGTGCAATCGTCCCAGAGAACAGCCACCTTGCTTGTTCTACGTACCAATGCAGGCGGCAAAGATTGAGTGGCTAAAATAGCCAACTCATAGCCGTCTGACCGTGTTATTTCCGCTAAGCAATATTTGGTTATAATTGCTCCGGCTGCCTATCAGTATCAGCCGGAGAACCATTATAAGTTTTTACTTAGTTAAATTTTCTCCAAATTGCGCACTCTTAGGGCAAACCCCTTTTTTGCGTAATGGCTATGAAGAAAACCCAGGCGGTTTGATACCGACTGGGGCAGAGGTTGTATGTCTGTCATTTGTCCGGTTGTGTACTTGGTTTGGGGCAATCACTATTGTGATTGATTGCCTTACAAACATCTCATACTCTTTAAAGTATGAGAAGTTTCCAAGGCAACCAATCCTTTTTTGGATTAAACCAACCACAGCCGTCCAGGGGCAAAGACAGGCAGCCGGAATTATACTTGCCGCATGCTTTTCATAAGATAGGCAAACTCACAAGAAATATATTGAGTATATATGCAAGTGAAAAAATTGAAACTTTACGCAAATATAAGAAAACCGACTGGGTCGGTGTAATTCATAAAATGAACTGGCTCAAGGCCAGGAATAATTGTTAGCCGGAATCACATCCGGAATACAGAGAAACAAAAAAAAGAAAAGAGTTACATGAATACTCGGCGCACAGGCCGGAAAAGCAAGTTGGCATACTGCCGCAGAAGAAGAAGCCGGTCAAGAAGCTACGCTGTTGGCTGTTCCGGCTGGGCTGGAGTTGTTGAAGGAACATCATCTGAAATCTCAACCTCTTCTGGTTGGTTTTCCTTGTTCACTTCCTCAATAATCTCATCAAGGTCCGGCTCCTCAGTGTCCGAAACCTCAGCACCATTCTCCAAGGCCCATTCCTTGAAGGGAGCCGGAGCGGGATCCTGAAGCATCTTGGCATCGTACGCCTCAGTGGCGTAGTTATACCTCAGCTTGTAGACCTCAAAGTCTACCTCCGGATAGAGAAGCCCCCAAGCATAACGGAGGCGGATCTCATTGTCCCGCTCATTCTCCTTGATGAGCCGGTTCTGCTCAGCCTTGAGCTCCTCAGCATGCTTTCCCTTCAGAGCGGCAAGATCCGCAATCAGCCGGGACTTGTCTGCTCTAAGGGCAGTGTTCTCTTCGTCGGCTCCCTCTAATGCCTTAAGGTTGGAGCCGGCAGCTTTCAGTTGCTGCTCCAGGTCTTGGATCTTGTTGTTGGCCTCATCATTAGCAGCCGTCAACGTCCTTACCAGCTCCTCCTGTTTCAACTCGAGGGCTTTAATCTCAACATCAAAATTTATATATGCATATTCAGCAGAGTTGATATTAGCTTGAGCCCTTCTTTTGGCATCAGTTACCTCTTCCTGCTTCTTCCGGAAAGGTTGCCGGAGCCCATCCACCCGGACCATAACCTAAGCAGGGTCATCCGGGAAATTATACACTTAGCAAAACTGAAAGACAGAAAGAAATGAAAAGAAATGAAAAAAGACCAGGCGCAAGTTTCACTTACCTCCGCCAGCTGCCCCAGAATCTGGTCGAAGTCCACCTCGTGGCGGTTGGGTATGGAGTTCTTCTCCGTCTGGGTGAGAGTCCTCACCATCCGTTTCCCAAACCCCGCCAGGTCCGGGGCAGAAGTAGCATCTGCAGCATAAGAAGGACTTGGTGAGAGACTAGCAGCATATTTGGCACTCATCCTTTGCCGGCTACTCACAGAACCCCCGGAAGGGTCAGTCATAGTCTTGACGCGCATAAAGTCAAGCGGCCAAGGGATTTCAATCTTACCTCTCGAAGAAGCCCTCGCCGGCTCCTCTCCTACGGCTGCAGCACCACCTGCAGCCTTGGATGGCTCGCCATCCTTCGATGCTCCCTGAGCATCCGGCTTTTTCTTTGACCGCTCTGAGTTTTCACTCAGAGTGGCCATGGCTTCGGGGCCTTTTCCCCCGGTTGTTGGAAATCCTTTGGCATTAACGCCAGAGGATGTTGAGGTAGCCTTCCTCCCGGACTTAGCAGCCGGTTTCTGAAGGCTTTCATCCCCAGGTCTTTTCAAGACCTTTGTCATGGAGCGGGGAAGAACGCCGGTTGAGGTCTGCAAAATGCAATGAAAATGTCACTCATCCGGAATCGAAAGAACTTGAAAAATTACAAGTAAAGATGAATTTTCTTACCCCTCCTTTTTTGGCCTCCTTGGCCTCTATGCTGGCCTTCTTGGCCAGAATGTTCTCTTTGCGGAGCTGAGCCGCAAATTTCTGAGGGGTCTTAGCCGGATCGACCATCCTCCTTGCTTCCTCTGCAAAAGAGCGTAAAAATGTTAGAACAAGATCAAGGTCAAAATCAAAACAATAAGTTTAAAAAGCAGACGGAAGACCGCCGGGTGGGTGAGTGTATCTACCCTTTGAGAACATGGGGCTCAACCCGCAGGCGGACAAGAATCTCTCATCCGCAAAGAAATCCGGGTGGGGGATCCAGTTCTTTGGAACAACTATGTGAGTCCCATCCCCCAAGGACTCAGTTGTTGTCTTGAAGAACTCCGGCTCTATTATTTGCTCCCGGGCTTTGGTGGTGAGAGCTGGGCGTACGCACTTCTGGCCCACCAAAGCCGGCTCTTTGTTGTAGCGCCGGAGAATCTTATTCATTCTCAGATTAGGGGAGGAGACCAGATACCACTTGTCTTTCCAACCACCCCACTAGGACACTTTGTCCAAGGTCATCAGGTACTCCGGGAGCGTGGAGATAGTGTACCACGCTCCATATCCGCCTGGGGCACTTTTGAGATAGTGCATATGGGCGAAGGCGGTGAAGCTGGGCTCAATGTCCTGGAGCTCGCAGGCGGCGATATAGCTCAGGATATTGACCCAAGAATTAGGCGTAAGTTGCCAAACTCCCAGATCATATCCCTTCAAGATCTTCCGGATGCCTCTGTGAAGAGGAAAGCGGAGGCCGGCTTCTATCACCGCCTCATAGCAGACGAAATAGTTGTCTGCATTCTCAATATCATCCCCCCAGGCAAGAACAGCGTCAGCCGGCGGGACCATGATTTCCTAGTTCTTCCCAAAGGGATGTAGTTGTTTGAAAGCCTCAAAGCTACTTTCAAGAAGGGCGATGTCCCTAGGCTTCATCCGGGTCTTAGTAGGATCCGGGTTTGTTTCTTTCTTTGCTGTTTGGCGATAAGCCTCAGCAAGGTTATCTCCCTCTGCCCCGGATCCTTCCTGCTCCTCAGCCGTTTCTTCAGCCGAGCTGTTCCGATCTGGGGAGGAGGCGGTCTCCTCACCGCCTCCCCTGGAGTCACTGCTGCTTGAGGAAGACGTGTTGTCCTCAGCTGAGTAGCTTTGCTCAGCCGCCTCATAGTCCTCCTCCCTCACTACATCACTTGCGGGCACTTCCATAGTGCGCCGCCTTCTGGGCTTGGTAGCCGTTTGTTTAGTTCTGGCCATTGTGTCCTGCACAGACACAGAGAGGGAAGAAGCCGGAGATGAGCAAAGTACTCCAGAAACTCCAGACAAGGCACCCCCGGTTCTAGACTCAGCCGTCCTTGGTGACCAGCTGAGCGTCCTAGGCAGTGCCGTGTGTGCAAATGGAGAGTTCATTTTATTTGAAAAAAGAAAAAATAAATGTATACAGCCGGAATTCGATGTATACAGGCTCAAGAAAAAGGAAAAGAAGAAAACTTAAACAAGGGAACGGATGGTTACCTTGCTTTGAGATCTGAAAAATCTGAAAACAGCTAAAGCAACCGGTGACCGGGTGACTTCAAAGGAGCACGCGGAATTCTTGAACTTGGTTGAATGCAGCCGGGATCAGAGCGTCTCTCTCTAAAAACTCTCTTTCTCTCTCTAGAAAAGTCAAAATGTAAAAGTGAAGAGGAGAGAGGGGGGGGTAAATCCCTATTTATAGGGGGTAAAATGATGTGAAACCCAGTCATCACTGTCAAAATAGTCGTTTTTACTGTTCACCCCTCATGGGGTGACGCGTGTCACAGGCCCCACGTGGCCTGCCATGTGGCACCTGTGAGGGGCAAATGTTTGGGGTATTTTTACCCTAAACATGTGGACCAATGAGGAGGTGCCACGTGTCAGAGGCTGGCAGGTCACCCTTGACCAATCTCCAGCTGACACGTGGCCTCTCCAGATATTTCCTTAGAATTGCGGCCTTCAAGGGCCCAATTCCCCAAAAATCCGCCTTTTGGCGGCGCAGCCCATCAGTCCTAGGTTATTTTAACCTAGGAAGGGCACCTTTCCCAAGGACCCTATAAATAGGGAGATATTCCCCCAAAATGGGGACACACACAGACACATTTATTATCATTTATTGCATCCTACTTTCTCTCTCATCAGAGAACACCTGAGCTTGGAATCCAAGCAGATCCCCACCTAAATTTCCGCACTTTTTATTCTCCTTCAAGTTACTAACTTGAGCGTTGGAGGCGGAGCACCACCCAACCGGTGTTTTCGTTGTTTTTGCAGGTACAGAGTCGGCAGGACCAGTCTTCGAGTTGTTACTCTCCCAAGGGACAAAAACACCCAAAACACATTCCACAATGCTAATTGAGTCAAATGAAAGTCAAACACATTCAACAAAGCTAATTGATTCAAAATAAAGTCAAACACATTCAAACAAAGCTTTTTAAATCAAATAAAAGTAAAATACATTCAACAAAGCTAATTGAGTCAAATGAAAGTCAAACACTTTCAACAAAGCTAATTGAGTCAAATGAAAGTCAAACACATTCAAACAAAGCTTTTTGATTCAAATGAAAGTCAAATGCATTCAACAAAGCTAATTGAGTCAAATGAAAGTCAAACACTTTCAACAAAGCTTTTAGAATCAAATGAAAGTCAAACACATTCAAACAAAGCTTTTTGAATCAAATGAAAATCAAATGAATTCAACAAAGCTAATTGAGTCAAATGAAAGTCAAACACTTTCATCAAAGCTTTTAGAATCAATTGAAAGTCAAATACATTCAAACAAAGCTTTTTGAATCAAATGAAAGTCAATTGCATTCCACAATGCTAATTGAGTCAAATGAAAGTCAAACACATTCAACGAAGCTAATTGAGTCAAATGAAAGTCAAACACATTCAAACAAAGCTTTTTGAATCAAATGAAAGTCAAATGCATTCAACAAAGCCAATTGAGTCAAATGAAAGTCAAACACATTCAAACTTAGCTTCTTGATTCAAATGAAAGTCACACGCACTCAACAAAGCTAATTGAGTCAAATGAAAGTCAAACACTTTCAACAAAGCTTTTTGAATCAAATGAAAGTCAAATGCATTCAACAAAGCCAATAGAGTCAAATGAAAGTCAAACACATTCAAATAAAGCTTCTTGATTCAAATGAAAGTCAAATGCATTCAACAAAGCTAATTGAGTCAAATGAAAGTCAAACACTTTCAACAAAGCTAATACAGTCAAATGAAAGTCAAACACATTCAAACAAAGCTTTTTGAATCAAATGAAAGTCAAATGCATTCAACAAAGCTAATTGAGTCAAATGAAAGTCAAACACTTTCAACAAAGCGTTTAGAATCAAATGAAAGTCAAATACATTCAATCAAAGCTTTTTGAATCAAATGAAAGTCAATTGCATTCCACAATGCTAATTAAGTCAAATGAAAGTCAAACACATTCAACAAAGCTAATTGAGTCAAAAGAAAGTCAAACACATTCAAACAAAGCTTTTTGAATCAAATGAAAGTAAAATGCATTCAACAAAGCTAATTGAGTCAAATGAAAGTCAAACACTTTCAAAAAAGCTAATTGAGTCAAATGAAAGTCAAACACATTCAAACAAGGCTTTTTGATTCAAATGAAAGTCAAATGCATTCAACAAAGCTAGTTGAGTCAAATGAAAGTCAAATGCATTCAACAAAGCTAATTGAGTCAAATGAAAGTCAAACACTTTCAACAAAGCGTTTAGAATCAACTGGAAGTCAAATACATTCAATCAAAGCTTTTTGAATCAAATGAAAGTCAAATGCATTCAACAAAGCTAATTGAGTCAAATGCATTCAACAAAGCTAATTAAGTCAAATGAAAGTCAAACACTTTCAACAAAGCGTTTAGAATCAAATGAAAGTCAAATACATTCAATCATAGCTTTTTGAATCAAATGAAAGTCAATTGCATTCCACAATGCTAATTGAGTCAAATGAAAGTCAAACACATTCAACAAAGCTAATTGAGTCAAAAGAAAGTCAAACACATTCAAACAAAGCTTTTTGATTCAAATGAAAGTCAAATGCATTCAACAAAGCTAATTGAGTCAAATGAAAGTCAAATGCATTCAACGAAGCTAATTGAGTCAAATGAAAGTCAAACACTTTCAACAAAGCGTTTAGAATCAACTGAAAGTCAAATACATTCAATCAAAGCTTTTTGAATCAAATGAAAGTCAATTGCATTCCACAATGCTAATTGAGTCAAATGAAAGTCAAACACATTCAACAAAGCTAATTGAGTCAAAAGAAAGTCAAACACATTTAAACAAAGCTTTTTGAATCAAATGAAAGTAAAATGCATTCAACAAAGCTAATTGAGTCAAATGAAAATCAAACACTTTCAACAAAGCTAATTGAGTCAAATGAAAGTCAAACACATTCAAACAAAGCTTTTTGATTCTAATGAAAGTCAAATGCATTCAACAAAGCTAATTGAGTAAAATGAAAGTCAAACACTTTCAACAAAGCGTTTAGAATCAAATGAAAGTCAAACACATTCAATCAAAGCTTTTTGAATCAAATGAAAGTCAATTGCATTCCACAATGCTAATTGAGTCAAATGAAAGTCAAACACATTCAACAAAGCTAATTGAGTCAAAAGAAAGTCAAACACATTCAAACAAAGCTATTTGAATCAAATGAAAGTAAAATGCATTCAACAAAGCTAATTGAGTCAAATGAAAGTCACACACTTTTATCAAAGCTAATTGAGTCAAATGAAAGTCAAACACATTCAAACAAAGATTTTTGATTCAAATGAAAGTCAAATGCATTCAACAAAGCTAATTGAGTGAAATGAAAGTCAAACACTTTCAACAAAGCGTTTAGAATCAAATGAATGTCAAATACATTCAATCAAAGCTTTTTGAATCAAATGAAAGTCAATTGCATTCAACAAAGCTAATTGATTCAAAAGAAAGTCAAACACATTCAAACAAAGCTTTTTAAATCAAATGAAAGTAAAATGCATTCAACAAAGCTAATTGAGTCAAATGAAAGTCAAACACTTTCAACAAAGCAAATTGAGTCAAATGAAAGTCAAACACATTCAAACAAAGCTTTTTGATTCAAATGAAAGTCAAATGCATTCAACAAAGCTAATTGAGTCTAATGAAAGTCAAACACTTTCAACAAATCTTTTAGAATCAAATGAAAGTCAAACACATTCAAACAAAGCTTTTTGAATCAAATGAAAATCAAATGAATTCAACAAAGCTAATTGAGTCAAATGAAAGTCAAACACTTTCATCAAAGCTTTTAGAATCAATTGAAAGTCAAATACATTCAAACAAAGCTTTTTGAATCAAATGAAAGTCAATTGCATTCCACAATGCTAATTGAGTCAAATGAAAGTCAAACACATTCAACGAAGCTAATTGAGTCAAATGAAAGTCAATCACATTCAAACAAAGCTTTTTGAATCAAATGAAAGTCAAAGACATTCAACAAAGCCAATTGAGTCAAATGAAAGTCAAACACATTCAAACATAGCTTCTTGATTCAAATGAAAGTCAAACGCACTCAACAAAGCTAATTGAGTCAAATGAAAGTCAAACACTTTCAACAAAGCTAATTGAGTTAAAAGAAAGTGAAACACATTCAAACAAAGCTTTTTGAATCAAATGAAAGTCAAATGCATTCAACAAAGCCAATAGAGTCAAATGAAAGTCAAACACATTCAAATAAAGCTTCTTGATTCATATGAAAGTCAAATGCATTCAACAAAGCTAATTGAGTCAAATGAAAGTCAAACACTTTCAACAAAGCTAAATGAGTCAAATGAAAGTCAAACACATTCAAACAAAGCTTTTTGAATCAAATGAAAGTCAAATGCATTCAACAAAGCTAATTGAGTCAAATAAAAGTCAAACACTTTCAACAAAGCGTTTAGAATCAAATGAAAGTCAAATACATTCAATCAAAGCTTTTTGAATCAAATGAAAGTCAATTGCAATCCACAATGCTAATTAAGTCAAATGAAAGTCAAACACATTCAACAAAGCTAATTGAGTCAAAAGAAAGTCAAACACATTCAAACAAAGCTTTTTGAATCAAATGAAAGTAAAATGCATTTAACAAAGCTAATTGAGTCAAATGAAAGTCAAACACTTTCAACAAAGCTAATTGAGTCAAATGAAAGTCAAACACATTCAAACAAAGCTTTTTCATTCAAATGAAAGTCAAATGCATTCAACAAAGCTAATTGAGTCAAATGAAAGTCAAACACTTTCAACAAAGCTTTTAGAATCAAATGAAAGTCAAACACATTCAAACAAAGCTTTTTGAATCAAATGAAAATCAAATGAATTCAACAAAGCTAATTGAGTCAAATGAAAGTCAAACACTTTCATCAAAGCTTTTAGAATCAATTGTAAGTCAAATACATTCAAACAAAGCTTTTTGAATCAAATGAAAGTCAATTGCATTCCACAATGCTAATTGAGTCAAATGAAAGTCAAACACATTCAACGAAGCTAATTGAGTCAAATGAAAGTCAAACACATTCAAACAAAGCTTTTTGAATCAAATGAAAGTCAAATGCATTCAACAAAGCCAATTGAGTCAAATGAAAGTCAAACACATTCAAACATAGCTTCTTGATTCAAATGAAAGTCAAACGCACTCAACAAAGCTAATTGAGTCAAATGAAAGTTAAACACTTTCAACAAAGCTAATTGATTTAAAATAAAGTGAAACACATTCAAACAAAGCTTTTTGAATCAAATGAAAGTCAAATGCATTCAACAAAGCCAATAGAGTCAAATGAAAGTCAAACACATTCAAATAAAGCTTCTTGATTCAAATGAAAGTCAAATGCATTCAACAAAGCTAATTGAGTCAAATGAAAGTCAAACACTTTCAACAAAGCTAATTGAGTCATTATTTTTTCTCAGTCATGAAGCAAAGACAAAGCAGGAATAGGATTGATACTATCTACAATGAGCATGGTGTTCTGCTGAAAACTCCTGCTGCTATTGAAAATGAAATTACAGATTTCTACAAGAAACTGCTGGGTTCTAGAGCTCATGTTCTTCCTGGGGTTGATTTGAATATAATGAGAAAAGGTAGACAATTATCTAAGTCTGCTCAAGATTCCCTTATTGCTCCTGTTACTACTGCTGAGATTGATTTGGCTCTTAAGGGTATTGACAATACTAAGGCTCCTGGGATAGATGGGTTCAATTCCTTTTTCTTTAAAAAGGTCTGGAATATTGTGAAAGCTGATGTTTATGCTAGTGTTATGCTTTTCTTTAATACTGGTAATATGAGGAGGCACTGGAATTGCACTACTGTTACCTTAGTTCCTAAGGTGCAGAGCCCTTCCTATGCTAAGGATTACAGGCCAATTGCTTGCTGTACTGTCCTGTATAAGCTGGTTTCTAAGATTCTGACTGCTAGATTGGCTGCTGTTTTGCATGAGATTATTGATAATGCTCAAGCTGGGTTTATTCCTGGTAAGCATATAGGGGATAATATTTTGCTTGCAACTGAGTTAATTAAAGGTTACACTCACAAATACAACCCCAAGGTGTATGCTTAAGGTTGACCTTAAAAAAGCTTATGATTCAGTTGAATGGAGTTTCCTTGAAATTGTTATGGCTGAGCTCAGTTTTCCTGCTCAGTTTATCAATTGGGTTAAAAGTTGCCTTTCTACTGTTACTTTCTCCATCTTGATCAATGGTGTTCCTGCCAAACCTTTTCCAGCTAGGAAGGGTCTTAGACAAGGTGACCCTATGTCCCCATTTCTTTTTGCAATTGGGATGGAATATCTGTCAAGATGTCTTTTTGAGCTGAATCAGGACCCTGACTTTAACTATCACCCCAGGTGTGAAAGAATGAACCTGACTCATCTCATGTTTGCTGATGATTTACTTATGTTCTGCAGAGCAGATGCTGGTTCTGTCTCTCTTCTTTTCCAGGCTTTCACCAAGTTCTCTAAAGCTTCAGGGCTTTCTGCAAATCTGGATAAGAGTGAGATCTATTTTGGTGGTTTAGGTGAGGATGATCAAGCTTATCTCAGATCTTTGGTGGGTGTTGCTCCTGGGGTCATCCCCTTTAGATACCTAGGGGTTCCTCTATCTTCAAAGAAACTCACAATTGGCCAATGTAAACCCTTGATAGATAAGGTGACTGCTAGAATCAATGGGTGGACTGCAAGGTTTCTCTCCTATGCTGGTAGGTTGCAACTAATCAAAAGTGTTCTTTTTGGTGTTCAAACCTATTGGGCTCAAATTTTTGTTCTTCCCAAGAAGATTCTAAAAGAAATTGAATCAAGATTTAGGGTCTTTCTTTGGACTGGGAAAGCCAATCCCTCAAAGAAATCCTTAGTCTCTTGGTCTCAAGTTTGTCTTTCTAAGGTCTGTGGAGGGTGGAATGTCATTTCCCTTCCTGAGTGGAATCTTGCTGCTATTACTAAGCTTCTCTGGGATTTGGCTCATAAAGCTGACAGCCTTTGGGTCAAATGGGTTCACACTTATTATTTCAAAGAGAAGCCTTGGTGGGGCTTGCCTGCTCCCAAGAAATGTTCTTGGGTTCTCAAAAGAATTCTCAAATGCAGGAATATTATTGATAATATTGGTAATTGGGATTCTGTTATGCATGGTGGCAAGGTTAAGATCAAGAAGATTTACCAGTGCATTACCAGTCAGGTCCAAAAAGTGGCTTGGAGAAGGATTATTTGCAATAACATGGCTACTCCAAGAAGTTTGTTTATTACCTGGCTTGCTGTCAGGAATAGACTAGTTACTAAAGATAGATTGCAAAGCTGGAACATTCAATGTGATCCTGTCTGCTTTTTGTGTAATCAGAGTTGGGAATCAGTGCAACACCTTTTCTTTGAGTGCTCTTTCAGCAGAAGTATTTGGGAACAAGTTCTTAATGTCTTTGGCTATGACAGACCTGCCAAACATTTTGATGGTGAATTGGAATGGATTTCAAGGATCTGCAGGAAACCTAGGCCTAAGAACAGGTTGCTGGGAATGTGTTTTGCTGAAGCTGTGTATCAGATTTGGCTGCAAAGAAATGCTGTGATGTTTACAGGAAGCTGCAAGACTATTGCTGGTGTTTTTAGAGAAGTTATTTTTTCTGTAGCCTGTAGATGTCCTGTCTCTGACAGACAGTTACTTGTACTTTAATTGCCTATTTTCTTTGGTTTTGTTGTTTTGGCCTTTTGTCTAGTCCAGTTGTTTGGTTTGTCCTGCAAACTGAGTCTAGGATGGGTTTGTTTGTTGTTCTCTGTCTGCTTTTTCTTGCACCCTTCATCGAAGGTGGCTGGGAAAGTATTGGCAGGACCTGCTCCCTTTTTCCCTGGTGAACCCTTCCTAGAAGGTGGCACTATGGGATTTAGGGACAGCTTGGGGTTTGTTTGCCTGTTTCAGGCTAGTGCAGTTTGGGGTTACAACTTTGTTTTTGAAAGTTGTAATTTTCTTCTTTTGGTAATAATAATTTCCATTTACCAAAAAAAAAAAAAGCTAATTGAGTCAAATGAAAGTCAAACACATTCAAACAAAGCTTTTTGAATCAAATGAAAGTCAAATGCATTCAACAAAGCTAATTGAGTCAAATGAAAGTCAAACACTTTCAACAAAGCGTTTAGAATCAAATGAAAGTCAAATACATTTAATCAAAGCTTTTTGAATCAAATGAAAGTCAATTGCATTCCACAATGCTAATTAAGTCAAATGAAAGTCAAACACATTCAACAAAGCTAATTGAGTCAAAAGAAAGTCAAACACATTCAAACAAAGCTTTTTGAATCAAATGAAAGTAAAATGCATTCAACAAAGCTAATTGAGTCAAATGAAAGTCAAACACTTTCAACAAAGCTAATTGAGTCAAATGAAAGTCAAACACATTCAAACAAAGCTTTTTGATTCAAATGAAAGTCAAATGCATTCAACAAAGCTAGTTGAGTCAAATGAAACTCAAATGCATTCAACAAAGCTAATTGAGTCAAATGAAAGTCAAACACTTTCAACAAAGCGTTTAGAATCAACTGAAAGTCAAATACATTCAATCAAAGCTTTTTGAATCAAATGAAAGTCAAATGCATTCAACAAAGCTAATTGAGTCAAATGAAAGTCAAATGCATTCAACAAAGCTAATTGAGTCAAATGAAAGTCAAACACTTTCAACAAAGCGTTTAGAATCAAATGAAAGTCTCATACATTCAATCATAGCTTTTTGAATCAAATGAAAGTCAATTGCATTCCACAATGCTAATTGAGTCAAATGAATGTCAAACACATTCAACAAAGCTAATTGAGTCAAAAGAAAGTTAAACATATTCAAACAAAGCTTTTTGAATCAAATGAAAGTAAAATGCATTCAACAAAGCTAATTGAGTCAAATGAAAGTCAAACACTTTCAACAAAGCGTTTAGAATCAAATGAAAGTCAAATACATTTAATCAAAGCTTTTTGAATCAAATGAAAGTCAATTGCATTCCACAATGCTAATTAAGTCAAATGAAAGTCAAACACATTCAACAAAGCTAATTGAGTCAAAAGAAAGTCAAACACATTCAAACAAAGCTTTTTGAATCAAATGAAAGTAAAATGCATTCAACAAAGCTAATTGAGTCAAATGAAAGTCAAACACTTTCAACAAAGCTAATTGAGTCAAATGAAAGTCAAACACATTCAAACAAAGCTTTTTGATTCAAATGAAAGTCAAATGCATTCAACAAAGCTAGTTGAGTCAAATGAAACTCAAATGCATTCAACAAAGCTAATTGAGTCAAATGAAAGTCAAACACTTTCAACAAAGCGTTTAGAATCAACTGAAAGTCAAATACATTCAATCAAAGCTTTTTGAATCAAATGAAAGTCAAATGCATTCAACAAAGCTAATTGAGTCAAATGAAAGTCAAATGCATTCAACAAAGCTAATTGAGTCAAATGAAAGTCAAACACTTTCAACAAAGCGTTTAGAATCAAATGAAAGTCTAATACATTCAATCATAGCTTTTTGAATCAAATGAAAGTCAATTGCATTCCACAATGCTAATTGAGTCAAATGAATGTCAAACACATTCAACAAAGCTAATTGAGTCAAAAGAAAGTTAAACATATTCAAACAAAGCTTTTTGAATCAAATGAAAGTAAAATGCATTCAACAAAGCTAATTGAGTCAAATGAAAGTCAAACACTTTCTACAAAGCTAATTGAGTCAAATGAAAGTCAAACACATTCAAACAAAGCTTTTTGATTCAAATGAAAGTCAAATGCATTCAACAAAGCTAATTGAGTCAAATGAAAGTCAAATGCATTCAACAAAGCTAATTGAGTCAAATGAAAGTCAAACACTTTCAACAAAGCGTATAGAATCAAATGAAAGTCTAATACATTCAATCAAAGCTTTTTGAATCAAATGAAAGTCAATTGCATTCCACAATGCTAATTGAGTCAAATCAAAGTCAAACACATTCAACAAAGCTAATTGAGTCAAAAGAAAGTCAAACACATTCAAACAAAGCTTTTTGAATCAAATGAAAGTAAAATGCATTCAACAAAGCTAATTGAGTCAAATGAAAGTCAAACACTTTCAACAAAGCTAATTGAGTCAAATGAAAGTCAAACACATTCAAACAAAGCTTTTTGATTCAAATGAAAGTCAAATGCATTCAACAAAGCTAATTGAGTCAAATGAAAGTCAAATGCATTCAACAAAGCTAATTGAGTCAAATGAAAGTCAAACACTTTCAACAAAGCGTTTAGAATCAACTGAAAGTCAAATACATTCAATCAAAGCTTTTTGAATCAAATGAAAGTCAATTGCATTCCACAATGCTAATTGAGTCAAATGAAAGTCAAACACATTCAACAAAGCTAATTGAGTCAAAAGAAAGTCAAAGACATTTAAACAAAGCTTTTTGAATCAAATGAAAGTAAAATGCATTCAACAAAGCTAATTGAGTCAAATGAAAGTCAAACACTTTCAACAAAGCTAATTGAGTCAAATGAAAGTCAAACACATTCAAACAAAGCTTTTTGATTCAAATGAAAGTCAAATGCATTCTATTTAGGGTAAAAATACCCCAGGTACGTGACCCAATTTTATAGTGACACGTGGCCCAATAAACAGGCGACACGTGTCCCTATGAGATTGAGACACGTGTCCACTAGTCATGATGACACAAGTCAGCCATCTCTAAATGCCCCAATACTGAAATCAGAAAGAGAAAAGGGCCCTGATGACCTCAGGCCCAAATCCCGAGAAAACCTTGAAAGCCGTAAAACGGCGCCCCCCTACGACACGTGGCGACCTCTGATTGCGCAGCCAATCATGTCACGAAATTCTAGGGCATAAACCCTAGAGGGGTACATGTTCTCACCCCTATAAATACCCCAATCATTTATGATGGGAAAGGGGGGATTGGGACATAACATAAATATAGAGCATTAAAAAGCTCCAACTTCTCTCTACTTTCTCTCTCTAGCTTTTCCGATTTCCGATCACTAACTTGATCGTCGGAGGCGAATATTCCGATCACCGGAATATTCGTTGTTTTGCAGGTGTCCGAGTCTCATTGTCAGCAGAGCGTGACCAGTATCCGAGGGAATCACAAAAAACCCCGAAACATTTGGCGCCGTCTGTGGGGATACTCGTCCGTTATGGCAATAGATGGTCAGACACCTAATCCTGGACCTCGTCCAGGCGAGGATGGATATGTAGAGGACATATGTACTACCATACACTCAAGCAATCCTTTGACTGCCTCATTTGAAGAGGCCGAACAACCTACCCCAGCTGCCTTAATGGCCGAGCTGACTAAGCTCCGCAAGGAGTTAGCGGCTGTCCAGCAAAAAGGGGGAGGAAGCACCTCTAAGAAAGCCAACAACAAGACCAATGCAACCGATGCTGGTAATACCCCATTCCGTCGTCCGCACGGAAGGTCTCCCCGAGTCCCACGGATCAATTTCTCTGACCTGCTGGCGAAAACACAGTCGGCTGGGGGGAAGGGCAGACAGCCAAAAAGAGTAGAGGCTGAACCGTCCCAGCGTTTTAAGGATGCAAGGGACTACATTCGGCACAAACAAAGGGAGAGGGCCGCATACTCTAACACGGCCTCTACCCCAACCATGTCGGAGGGAGTCTCCAACCAATCTTTCTCCCAATACACCAACATGGCTGCTTCCAGCAAGAGTCATACTATTACTCCCCGACCAATTCAGCCATTGCCATATCAGCCCCCTCAAGTACTCAATAGGTTGATGCAACCAACTCCCCAAGTTTTTGGGCAATATGGGCCGTATGGTCAGATGTTCGGCCAGACTCCCTACCTGGCTGGAACGTCCGCTCAGCCTCAGCCCATTGATTGGCAAATGCGTTTGTTGAATTTGGGAGATAAGCCGCCTCCGTTTTCGCAAGACATATTAGCGTCTCCTCAACCAGCAAAAGTGAAGAGTGTACTAGTGGGTGCCTACGATGGTACGGGCAACCCAGAAGAGCATGTTACCTCGTACAGGAATCTGATGTACTTGTAAAGTGTAGATGATGCTACATGGTGTAGATGCTTCCCGGCCACTCTCAAAGGGGTAGCTTAGGATTGGTTTAACAGCCTTCCAGCCGGATGCATCAATTGCTTTACCACCCTCAGTTTGTTGTTTGTGGGAAACTTCTCATACAACATCCCACCAAGAAAGACAAGTCTCAACTTGGCTACAATTGTCCAAGAAAAGAATGAAGGACTACGCTCGTACGTCCAAAGGTTTAACCAAGAAAAAGCCCAAATTCATAATCTTCCGGATGAAATGGCTTACTCAGAATTTCTCCAGGGATTAAGGCATAATGGTTTTAAGTTTGATTTGGTAAGAAAAAAGATTCGGTCATACGCAGGTGTATTGCGGGAAGCCGAAGCCTATATTGAGGCCGCGGATTTTTGTTCGCTCACCAAATCAGAACAGCCGGCCAAGGGGGCTGAGAAGAAACAATCTTCTCGGCAAGACTCGGCCGGCCGAAAGAAAGAAAGAAACAAAAGAAAAGAAATCTGGGTAGCTGATGACCAGCAACCCAAGTCAAAGAAAAGCAAGACATACGAGCCTCAGTATGAGTTCAACAAGGATGGGTACTCTATTTTGATGGAGATAAAAGACAAGTTTGAGTTTGAGAAGCCTCAGCCTTTGAGAGGCTCAGCCCAGTACAGAAACAAAAACAAGTATTGTCATTACCACAAGGATGTGGGTCATAACACGAATGAGTGTATCAACTTGAAGAGACTGTTGGATAAGTTGGCCGACAAGGGTCTGCTGAAACCCTATGTGACCAAATCCAAATTCACCTTCAAGCGGACAGACAACACGTCCGAGAAAAAGCAACAAAGCGAAAAGAAGAATGACAAGGAAGATGATGGGAATAGCACTGATTCAGGTTTTGTGGCCGTCATATCAGGAGGCTTTGCTTCAGGCGGCCCCACCATGAAAGGAATCAAGCAGGACGCCCGAACCTGTCAAATGTGATGCAAACGGACGTTGTTAAAGCCGAGCCATTTCCTGAAGTGATCATAAGTGAAGCTGACCGTGGTGAGGTCAGAGCTTTGCACAATGATCCCATGGTCTTTATAATGAAAATAGCAAATTTGAAGGTGGGACGGATATTGATTGATACGGGCAGTTCAGCCGATATCATAAGTCTCTCTGCCTTGAGGAATTTAAGCTTCCCAGAAAATGCCCTCCAAGATATAACTCACCCCTTAGTAGGATTTGGGGGGAATATCATTCATCCAGTCGGACGGATTGACCTTCCCATCCGTTTCGGGCAGAAGGGGGAAGGAAGAGACATGGTCGTCCGTTTCCTTGTGGTAAAAGAATTGACTGGGTACAACGTAACCCTTGGCCGCCCTACTCTCAATGCAGCCAAGGCGGTCATAGTGCCCCACTTGATGTTGCTAAAGTTTGAAAGGTCAGACGGAAAAATCGGAACAATTCAAGGAAGTCAGAAAATGGCCAAGGAATGTAATCAGCTGGCCGTGAAGCCAACAGCACGCGGCCCAAAGTTGTCCGAGGTAAAGGAGGAAGGAACCTCACTCCCAGCATACCAGGTCGGCCAGAAGCGTAAGGCGACCAGGACAGAGGAAGCCTAGCAACTAATGACTGTCGGCCGGCCAGATGAGTTGAGGCCCCAGCCGGCCGGCAGCCACCAGGATATAGTGCTTGACTCCAACCACCCAGAACGGACGGTTAGTGTCGGCACTATAGCCTTGGAATTGCTTGGGGATGAGTTAGTGCGGCTGTTAAGAGAATTCAAAGATGTGTTTGCATTTGAAGTTGGTGAAATGCCAGGAATAAGTCCTGACCTGGCCGTGCACAAGTTGGCCGTGAATCCTTTGATAAAGCCTATCCGCCAGAAGAAGAGAAATCACGGAGAAGAGAGGAATCAGGCGGCCGCAGCAGAGGTAAAAAAGCTGCTGGACGCCGGTTTTATTCGGCAATGCTTTTACCCAGATTAGGTGGCCAATGTAGTTCTTGTGAAAAAGCCGAATGGGACTTGGAGGATGTGCGTGGATTACACGGACTTGAACAAGGCGTGTCCTAAGGATAGTTTCCCCTTGCCTAAGATCGACCGCTTGGTTGACTCTACGGCCGGACACGCCCTTATGAGCTTCATGGACGCATACTCCGGATTCCATCAAATTCCTTTGTGGGAAGAAGATCAAGAGAAAACAGCGTTTGTGACCGAGCAGGGGTTGTACTGTTACAAGGTTATGCCATTCGGCCTCAAGAATGCCCCTGCTACATTTCAGAGGCTTGTTAATACAGTCTTCAGAGACCAGCTTGGCCGGAACATGGAGGCATATATTGACGACATGATTGTCAAGTCAAAAAAGCCGGCCGACCATCTCAAGGATCTACGAGAAACGTTCGCCGAACTCAGGCGGCATAAGATGATGTTAAATCCAAAGAAGTGTGTATTTGGTGTTGAGTCCGGCAAGTTTCTCGGATTTTTGATTGATCAACGTGGAATTGAGGCCAACCCTGAAAAAATTCAAGCCGTCCTTGACATGAAGTCTCCAAGAACAATCAAGGAAGTGCAAAGACTGGCCGGCTGTTTAGCAGCCCTTGGAAGATTTTTGTCAAGGTCAAGGGATAAGTGCCGTTACTTTTTTCAAACCATAAAGAAGAAAGCCATGTTCGAGTGGACAGAGGAGGCCGAGGAAGCATTCGTACAGTTGAAGAGTCACTTGCATACATTGCCTCGCCTCGTCAGTCCGCTCAGGAATGAGAAGCTATACATCTATCTTGCCATCTCTGAACACTCTCTAAGTGCCGTCCTTCTTGCTGAAAGGGACGGCCATCAGGTCCCAGTGTATTTTATCAGCCATGTACTTCACAATGCTGAGCTGAAGTACCCCCCAATTGAAAAATTTGGCCTGGCCTTGTACATGGCATCAAAGAAGCTGCGGCCATACTTTTTAGCACATTCAATCGTGGTCTATACAGACCAACCCTTGAAGAAGCCGTTCTCAACTTTGGAGGCAAGTGGCCACATGCTCAAGTGGGCCTTAGAGCTCAGAGGTTTTGACCTTGTGTTTGAGCCAAGGAAGGCAATCAAGGGGCAAGCCTTTGCAGATTTTTTGGCTGAAATGACACGGCCTGATCTTCAGCCGGCCGGGGACCAAGTTTGGAAAGTGTTTGTGGATGGTAGTGCAACAACGACCGGGTGTGGCGCTGGTATTATATGTGAATCTCCTGAGGGAGACAAGTATGAGTACGCGTTGAGGTTTCAGTTCCAAGCGTCAAACAATGAAGCTGAGTACGAAGCATTGTTGGCCGGCCTAAGGATGTGTAAAGCGGCCGGGGCAACCAAAATTGAAGTATGCTCGGACTCCCGGCTAATAGTCCATCAGGTCAATGGTGGCTTTGAGGCCAGGGAGCCGGCCATGATGAAGTACATGCAGCTAGTTAAAAATGAGGCCGAAGGCCTAGAGCTTTTCTCTCTCAAGCAAGTTCCCCGTTCAGAGAATCATCAAGCGGACGCCCTCTCCAAATTGGCTTCCTCGGCGTCATGTGATACTCCAAGATCAGTGTTTTGGGAAGTAAAGGAAAAAAGGAGCATTGATGCCGAGCCCGTTCATATAATAGATAGAAGTTCAACCTGGATGGACGGAATTATTTCCTACTTAAGGGATGGAATACTTCCGGACGATCCGAAAGAGAGTTGGCTATTGAAGAGAAAGGCGACCTGGTTTGAGATGAAGGATGGGGAGCTATTCAAAAGAGCCTTTGTGAAGCCTTACCTTAAATGTATAACTCCTGAAAGAGGGCATGATGTGTTGGATGACCTTCATCAAGGGCATTGTGGTTCGCATATTGGAGGCCGAGCCTTAGCTGAAAAGGAGACACAGTTGGGATATTACTGGCCGAGCCTAAAATCGGACGCCATGAAAATGGTGAAAAAATGTGACAAGTGCCAGAGATTTTCAACCCTTATTCATTGTCCAGCAAATAGTCTATCAGCCATCAGTAGTCCACTTCCATTTGCCAAATGGGGCATGGACATTTTGGGACCGTATACTCCTGCATCCGGCCAGAGACAGTATGTATTAGTGGCAGTAGACTACTTCACTAAATGGGTTGAAGCTGAGGCCGTCCGGGGCATTAAATGGACAGATGTGTCAGCCTTCATTTGGAAAAGCATAATCACTCGGTATGGGGTGCCTCAGTCAATGGTGTTCGACAATGGACCCCAGTTTGAGACGCGTCAACTCAAAGAATGGTTGGGAGACCAAGGCATTACCCATTGCTTTGCCTCGGTCGGCCGACCACAAGCCAATGGTCAAGTTGAGGCCTATAACAAGTTGATTGCAAATGGGATCAAGCGCAAGCTTGAAAAGGCAGGCGGCCTATGGGCAGACGAGCTGGTCAATGTGCTATGGTCCATACGGACAACAGCAAAGAGTTCTACAGGGGAGACTCCATTCTTTTTGGTCTATGGAGCTGAGGCTGTACTCCCAATTGAAATGTACGAGCCCACTTTGCGGGTAATGCTTTATGATGAATCGGCCAATTGGGAGGCCATGAAGACCGCCTTAGATTTCCTTCCGGAAGCTAGGGGCAATGCGGTGCTTAGGCATGAAATTTATCGCTTAAGGATGACAAGGGCATATAACCGCCGAGTGTCTAAGCGGCCGCTCAAGATGGGGGATCTAGTGTTGAGAAAAATGGAAGCTGTTGGCCGTGCCAATGAGGACGGCAAGTTGACTCCAAACTGGGAGGGACCGTACAGAATCAGGGAAGAAGTCCGAGACGGCACATATCGCCTTGAAGCAATTGATGGCCGTCAGATCCCACGGACATGGAACACTGATAACCTGAAAAAGTATCATGTTTGAGCTTAGTTTCTTTAAGTACGTAGCCAAAAAGCTGTTTATACAGCTAGGTCTACTGACCGAGCCTTGTAATTAAAGCCGTACGGCCACAACAATGTACTTTTGACAAAAATTAATGAAGTCAGGCATTGTTGAATTATTTGTTGTTTTTATGATTAATGGCCGAATGAAATGTTTCACTGAGTTGCTTCCAATATAGTAACGCGGTCTACCATTCTTTTTGAATGGCCGAGTTAATAAGGAAGCAAGGTTGCTTCCAATATAGTAACACGGCTTATCATTCTTTTTGAATGGCCGAGTTTAAAAGGAAGCAAGGTTGCTCCCAGTATAGCAACTCGGCCACACAAAAAAAAAAAAAAAAAAAAAAAAAAAAAAAAACTGATTTAATTCAGAGATCAATGCGTCCGCCCAATTCTAGGCGGACGATAGAGGCAAGGTATCCCGAACTTGTGCAGAGAACAAGTGTCCTTTACAGATAGGGCAAGGGCATACCTAGGCATTTAGCCCGGCCAATCAAGGAATCTCTGAGTTGAGATAATACTTAGGATTTCTAGGGTACGTCCGAGCGATAGATTCAACGGACTACTCGTACAATGATAGCCGAACGGCCAATTAAATTAATTCGGTGCTTCACCTAGCCCAAGAGCAATCATTACTATGATTTGATTAACTTGCTAGCCGTCATGCCCTTTTAAGGCATAAAAACTACCAAGTTAATCAAACCACTTAGAAAATGGACTAGGCGAACACCGAATAAAGGGGCATACCCCTAGGAACGTACGAAAAGGCATAATACTGAGACGTACGGAAAACTTGCAAAAAGCAGAAAATTTGCAAAAAACTGCTAAGTATGAAACAGAAGTAAGAGCCGCCAACAAGGCGGACAAAATTTTCATTAATAAGACCGCACAAAGGCGGCCGAAATGTTTACATAACCGCTTATGCAGGCGGCCTCAGAAGAAGAACAAAAAAAGAGAGAGTAGTACAAAATAAACTAAGTACATAGTAAGCTGAAAGGAAAAGGAAAGCTGAGCAGACGGCTGCTGGAGGACATGAGCTCTACTTAGTCGTATTATCTGTGGCAGGCTCCTCCGCTGTCTTCGCGTCCTTGGCCGGGGCATCCTTTTCGTCCGCCTCCTCCTCCTCCTCATCCCCTTCCCCTCCAGACTCGGGGGAAGTAACTACTAGGTCTGGAGGAGTCATGCCGGCCTTCCTTGCCTCTTCTTTAAGGCAGACGTACTGAAGCCGCTTCTTGAAGCGTTCCTCGTAATAGGCGGCTTCACCTTCGTCCACCATCAAGTTGAAGGCATCAAAGAAGTATGCCTTAAGCCTGTCTTCAGCATTTTGCTCGATGCGGATGACTTCTTCAACGCTGATCGGCCGAGGAGTTTTAAGTTGCTCCTCATAGTCCGCAAGGGACTTCTTTAGGGTTTCCACCTCGGCCTTCAGCGCGTCCGCCTCATCTAGCGCAGACTTAAGGTTGGCTTGTGCCATCTTCAGCTCGCTCTTCAGGGCCTCGGACGCCTCGAAGCCCAACCTCCATTTTTCCTTTTCCAGGACGGCCTCGTCCTTTTCAACCCTCATGGCCTCCCTGGCCAAGGACTCCTGTTCGAGTGCCTGGCCCAGTTTGACCAGGTCCTCTGTTTGCCGCGCCGCTTTGTCAGACAGCGCGGTTATTTGGGTCTCAAAGTGTACCCTTTGGACGGCGGCCGTCCCAGTTACAGCGTCCTCGGCTTTCCTGATTTCAATCCAAGCGTTCTTCAACCGTTCGTTCTCCTTGTCCTTCCAATCTAGGAAGGCGTTCAAACGGAGGAAGAGCTGCGGACAGAAGGAAGAAACTTAGTCAAAATATGGAAAAATTGGCTAAGTGTTGGAAAGCAAAAACATAAGGAGATAGAAGTATACCTCGGCGCTGCAGTTTAGCATGGGGCCGAGGAAGCCTTCGTTGATCCCCCGCAGCTTATCACGCTGCGCTTGTGGGACCGCGCGAACCATGGCCTCGCGCATGGCCTTCCTGTCCGCGCCAGTCAGTGACTGGCCGGGTACCTTCAACTGCATCTCCTCTGATATATTTGCGGACGACCGTGTAAGAAAAGTTAGCTGAATTTTACAACAAAGACTTATAAAAAGTGAGAAAAAGATGGCTAACCAGTGGAGAAGGTTGGAGGAGAAAGATTGGCGGGAGGAGGCGGTAAAGGAGCTTCCTCCTCCTCCGGACGGCTCCCTTCAGCGTCGCTGGACGGCGGGTTGACCAGCACCGTCCCGATCCAGCGACCGGTCATTTGTTCTGGGGTTAACCTATCCCCACCGTCCGAAGGGACGGACTCCTCACGGACCTGACCAGCAACAGGTTCCATGGGCTTGGAGGCCCCGCTTTGTGTCAGCCGGGGTTGTTCTCCTTTAGACTGCGTTGTAGCAGTCTGCGACTTTGCCATTGCCGCTGCTTGAGAAGACGTCTTGGAAGCAACCGTCTTTCTCCTCTTGGATGCGTTCGCATCAGGAGTGGACGTGGCCGGCTGCTTCCGCCTGGCCTTCGGGGTGGAAGAGGAGGTCTGCAAAAACACCAAGTTAGAAAATTTTGATGGCGTCCGTGCAATTTGGGAAAGGAGCTCCCTTCCAGCATGCGTGAACGGACATAAAGCGTCCGTGCGAACTCAGGAAGTAGGTTCCTTCCAATATAGCAGAACGGACGCATTAAGAAATGAGAAATTCAAAAAATAAGCTAAGTGTTTACCTCTTTGAGTTGCTCGTACATCTTGAAGCGAGCCTTGTATCTGGCCAAGTCCACCTCGGACATCTCAACCTCTGCTTTTTGGGCCGAGTCAAGCATAGCGTACGCCTCTGCTGCAAAAACAGAAAGCAAAAGTGTTAGAATATTTTTCTGAAGAATTCTATGTGCGTACAGAAAAGTTTATATATCTAGGTGTCCACCTTGGGGCATGTTCTGGTACAGGTCGTACGTTGACATGAAGATAGGGTCCCTAAGCCAATTGGCAAGTGGAACCTAATGGCTAGGGACCCGTTCAGTTTTGTTGCCCCGCCTGACTCGATTAACTTTGAAGTACTCGAGCTGGTGTTCGTGGCTTGGGTGGATGGGCGGCTTGTCAGGCTTGAGGTCTCCGCGTCCGAGTTGAATAGGCTCTGGACGGCACCTGTTCATGCGGAGGTTGAACTCCGCGTCCTGAGTTTTGATACGGTAGAAGCGGTGCTTCCAGTCCCTCCACTTACTGACACGGTCGACCACGACCATGTAATCCCTGGTTGCACTCAAGATAAGCCAACCATCCACCTCCTTTTCCAGCCGGGTGAGTGAGTGCATCTCACAAAAGACCGCAAAGTCTGGTGTAAATTTCTTAGCGATGCACGTCACTAAGTACCCAAAGATGTTCAACCAACTGTTTGGCGTCAGTTGGAAGAGGCCGATGTCGTACTCGTCCAGGACAGTCCGGACGAATGGGTGAAGAGGGAAGCGGAGCCCCACATCAAAGGCGGCCCTGTAAACGCAAAACGCTCGTTTGCGTGGCTTCTCCTCATCCCAGGTAGCCACAGCAATGGCCTTCCTGGGGACTTGAATTTCGAATCCCTCCCCCAAATGGAGGGACTCCTTATACTTCTCAAAATCCTTCTTTAAAAACTTTAGGGCTGTCTCCCCAACCGTACAGACGTACGGGTCCCTAAAGTTATCAATGTTGGCGACGGTTTCTTCGGCCGCCTCCTCGCCCTCGGCCGTCTCACCCACGGCCTCTTTTTCAACTTTCTCCTCTTCCACTTGGTGAGAAGGGGCACTCCCAAACTCCGAAGACAGCACTCTGTCCAAATCTGCTGCCTCGGCCGAGCTTCAGCCCCTTGAGCTTGGAACGCCCATTGAAGAAGGAACGTCCTCCTCGACCATTGGACGCTTGCCTTTATCCTTGGCAGCGTCCGCCCCATTTCCCGAAGGAGGGGTGTTGCGAATAGGCAGGGCGGACGGTTCGCGGATTGAGATTCCTGTTAAGGGTCTGTCTGCCCCACCCAGTTGAGGCCGAGGTTGAGAAGAAGAAGGGACGGACGAACCAGAAGCGTCCGCCCCAGGGTTGGAAGGGTTGTCCATACAGGCTACCAGTTCAGCCCCATCCATGACTGAATTAGCAAATTGAGGGAACCTAAGTTCCGGAGCAGGTGCGGACGAGGCGCCTTCAGCTCGCAGGCGTTCCTCGAAGGAAGAAGTGACCTCCACGGCCAAGTGATGAGAGCTAGTGGAGGCGGTCGTTGTTTGGGTGGTGGAGTCAGTCTCCACCATTGTACTTGGATCACTAGGGTCATAAGGGACCCTAGGATGAACCAGACTTCCGTCTGGGTTCCTGGCCGCGTGAAGCTCACGCGTACGCATGGTTCTCGCCATTGCCTGTTGGGACAGAGAAGAATAAGTGGGGGTGAGTATGTACGCATCAGACATAGACTCACTCCAAGGAGGAGACAACTCTTCTCCGTCCACTCTAGATTCCTCAGTCCCAAGCGAACGACCGGCCTCATGAGAAGAGTCGGACGAAGCCGAGTATGGATCCAGAATTGAAGTAAAACCAAAAGAAAACAAAAGAGAAAATGTAGACGGCCTACCTCTGTACGTTCTGAAAGTTCTGAAGGTGGTGGTGAAGTTCTTGAAGATTGCCCGGAAAACTCAAAAATGCCCGGAAAACTCAAACTCACGGCGGCGCTCTTGAAGATTAAGGGAAAAATAACTTTCTCTCACTAGAACGCTCTGACTTCTCTCTAGAATTCACAATTGGGTAAAGTGTGAAAATGAGAATTCACCTCCCATATTTATAGAGTGAATTCATGAGGGAAAAATGGTAAAACCGTCTTTCCCGCCTAAACATTCAAACGGTAATTTCTTGAGAAATTACTCGAAGAAAGGGCCAGGACGACGTTAGGGTTCTGTTAACTGGTGAAAGAGACCAGACGAACAATTAACACCTTCAGCACTTAGTCTCCAAAAATTGAGAAAATCTAAGAGGAAAAGCGTCCGCCCAGTTCTCAGACGTACGAAGCATGATTAGAAAGCCAGGAAGTACGTCTGAAATCATGGAAGCACAGTTTACCCCAAAGAAGATATGTGGCCGTTCTGGGCAGTTAGGAGATCAACTCCTCCCAGAGTACCAGAACGTCCAGTCCCACTGAAGTGGCCGTTCTGGTCAGTTAAGAGATAAGCTCCTCCCAGAGTACCAGGACGTCCAGTCCCATTGAAGTGGCCGTTCTGGTCAGTAAGGAGATCAACTCCTCCCAGAGTACCAGAACGTCCAGTCCCATTGATGTGGTCGTTCTGGGCAGTTAGGAGATAGGCTCCTCCCAGAGTACCAGAACGTCCAGTCCCATTGAAGTGGCTGTTCTGGTTAGTTAGGAGATCAACTCCTCCCAGAGTACCAGAACGTCCAGTCCCATTGAAGTGGCCGTTCTGGTCAGTTAGGAGATCAACTCCTCCCAGAGTACCAGAACGTCCAGTCCCACTGAAGTGGCCGTTCTAGTCAGTTAGGAGATAAGCTCCTCCCGGAGTACCAGGACGTCCAGTCCCATTGAAGTGGCCGTTCTGGGCAGTTAGGAGATAGGCTCCTCCCAGAGTACCAGAACGTCCAGTCCCATTGATGTGGCCGTTCTGGGCAGTTAGGAGATAGGCTCCTCCCAGAGTACCAGAACGTCCAGCCCCATTGAAGTGGCCGTTCTGGTCAGTTAGGAGATCAACTCCCAGAGTACCAGAACGTCCAGTCCCACTGAAGTGGCCGTTCTGGTCAGTTAGGAGATCAACTACTTCCAGAGTACGAGAGCGTCCAGTACAAAATTTGGACGTCCAGATAAGCAAAAAGCCAAGCTCATTCCAGGCTACGAGAACGTCCGGGGCAAAATATATGGACGTCCACGTAGCAAAAAGAGCCTTGAATCACAAGTATATGGACGTCCAGGGAAGATGGGAAGCGAACCCAACCCAGAGAACCAGGACGTCCAGAGTGCAAGATCAGAGGAGGCGGCCAGTAAGTGTACGAGCCACCCCCTCTAAGGGGCAAATGTTTAGGGTAAAAATACCCCAAGTACGTGGCCCAATTTTATAGTGACACGTGGCCCAATAAACAGGCGACACGTGTCCCTATGAGATTGAGACACGTGTCCACTAGTCATGATGACACAAGTCAGCCATCTCTAAATGCCCCAATACTGAAATCAGAAAGAGAAAAGGGCCCTGATGACCTCAGGCCCAAATCCCGAGAAAACCTTGAAAGCCGTAAAACGGCGCCCCCTACGACACGTGGCGACCTCTGATTGCGCAGCCAATCATGTCACGAAATTCTAGGGCATAAACCCTAGAGGGGTACATGTTCTCACCCCTATAAATACCCCAATCATTTATGATGGGAAAGGGGGGATTGGGACATAACATAAATATAGAGCATTAAAAAGCTCCAACTTCTCTCTACTTTCTCTCTCTAGCTTTTCCGATTTCCGATCACTAACTTGATCGTCGGAGGCGAATATTCCGATCACCGGAATATTCGTTGTTTTGCAGGTGTCCGAGTCTCATTGTCAGCAGAGCGTGACCAGTATCCGAGGGAATCACAAAAAACCCCGAAACACATTCAACAAAGCTAATTGAGTCAAATGAAAGTCAAACACTTTCAACAAAGCGTTTAGAATCAAATGAAAGTCAAACACATTCAATCAAAGCTTTTTGAATCAAATGAAAGTCAATTGCATTCCACAATGCTAATTGAGTCAAATGAAAGTCAAACACATTCAACAAAGCTAATTGAGTCAAAAGAAAGTCAAACACATTCAAACAAAGCTTTTTGAATCAAATGAAAGTAAAATGCATTCAACAAAGCTAATTGAGTCAAATGAAAGTCAAACACTTTCAACAAAGCTAATTGAGCCAAATGAAAGTCAAACACATTCAAACAAAGCTTTTTGAATCAAATGAAAGTCAAATGCATTCAACAAAGCTAATTGAGTCAAATGAAAGTAAAACTCTTTCAACAAAGCGTTTAGAATTAAATGAAAGTCAAATACATTCAATCAAAGCTTTTTGAATCAAATGAAAATCAAATGAATTCAACAAAGCTAATTGAGTCAAATGAAAGTCAAACACTTTCATCAAAGCTTTAAGAATCAAATGAAAGTCAAATACATTCAAACAAAGCTTTTTGAATCAAATTAAAGTCAATTGCATTCCACAATGCTAATTGAGTCAAATTAAAGTTAAACACATTCAACGAAGCTAATTGAGTCAAATGAAAGTCAAACACCTTCAAACAAAGCTTTTTGAATCAAATGAAAGTCAAATGCATTCAACAAAGCCAATTGAGTCAAATGAAAGTCAAACACATTCAAATGAAGCTTCTTGATTCAAATGAAAGTCAAATGCATTCAACAAAGCTAATTGAGTCAAATGAAAGTCAAACACTTTCAACAAAGCGTTTAGAATGAAATGAAAGTCAAATACATTCAATCAAAGCTTTTTGAATCAAATGAAAGTCAAATACATTCAAACAAAGCTAATTGAGTCAAATGAAAGTCAAACACTTTCAACAAAGCTAATTAAGTCAAATGAAAGTCAAATACATTCAATCAAAGCTTTTTGAATCAAATGAAAGTCAATGGCATTCCCCAATGCTAATTAAGTCAAATGGAAGTCAAACACATTCAACAAAGCTAATTGAGTCAAAAGAAAGTCAAACACATTCAAACAAAGCTTTTTGAATCAAATGAAAGTCAAATGCATTCAACAAAGCTAATTGAGTCAAATGAAAGTCAAACACTTTCCACAAAGCTAATTGAGTCAAATGAAAGTCAAACACATTCAAACAAAGCTTTTTGAATCAAATGAAAGTCAAATGCATTCAACAAAGCTAATTGAGTCAAATGAAAGTAAAACACTTTCAACAAAGCGTTTAGAATTAAATGAAAGTCAAATACATTCAATCAAAGCTTTTTGAATCAAATGAAAGTCAATTGCATTCCACAATGCTAATTAAGTAAAATGAAAGTCAAACACATTCAAGAAAGCTAATAGAGTCAAAAGAAAGTCAAACACATTCAAACAAAGCTTTTTGAATCAAATGAAAGTCAAATGCATTCAACAAAGCTAATTGAGTCAAATGAAAGTCAAACACTTTCAGCAAAGCTAATTGAGTCAAATGAAAGTCAAACACATTCAAACAGAGCTTTTTGATTCAAATGAAAGTCAAATGCATTCAGCAAAGCTAATTGAGTCAAATGAAAGTCAAACACTTTCAACAAAGCTTTTAGAATCAAATGAAAGTCAAACACATTCAAACAAAGCTTTTTGAATCAAATCAAAATCAAATGAATTCAACAAAGCTAATTGAGTCAAATGAAAGTCAAACACTTTCATCAAAGCTTTTAGAATCAAATGAAAGTCAAATACATTCAAACAAAGCTTTTTGAATCAAACTAAAGTCAATTGCATTCCACAATGCTAATTAAGTCAAATTAAAGTCAAACACATTCAACGAAGCTAATTGAGTCAAATGAAAGTCAAACACCTTCAAACAAAGCTTTTTGAATCAAATGAAAGTCAAATGCATTCAACAAAGCCAATTGAGTCAAATGAAAGTCAAAAACTTTTAACAAAGCTTTTAGAATCAAACGAAAATCAAATGAATTCAACAAAGCTAATTGAGTCAAATGAAAGTCATACACTTTCAACAAAGCTAATTGTTTTGGGTGTTTTTGTCCCTTGGGAGAGTTACAACTCGAAGACTGGTCCGGAGGGCTTCTGTACCTGCAAAAACAACGGAGACACCGGTTGGGTGGTGCTCCGCCTCCAACGCTCAAGTTAGTAACTTGAAGGAGAATAAAAAGTGCGGAAATTTAGGTGGGGATCTGCTTGGATTCCAAGCTCAGGTGTTCTCTGATGAGAGAGAAAGTAGGATGTAATAAATGGTAGTAAATTTTTGAATAAGATCAGATGTCCCCCATTTTGGGGAAATATCTCCCTATTTATAGGGTCCTTGGGAAAGGTGCCCTCCCCTAGGTCATCTGACCTAGGACAAATGGGCTGCGCCGCAATCAATGCGTTTGGGAAATTGGGCCTCTAAAAGCCGCAATTTCTAAGGAAGTATCTGGAGAGGCCACGTGTCAGCTGGAAATTGGCCAAGGATGATCTGCCAGCCTCTACCACGTGGCACCCCCTCATTGGCCCACTTGTCTAGGGTAAAAATTCCCTAAACATTTGCCCCTCACAGGTGCCACGTGGCAGGCCACGTGGTGCCTGTGACACGTGTCACACTGTGAGAGGTGAGCAGTGAAAACGGCTAGGGTTAACGGTCATTTTTCCGTTTACCCTGCCTATAAATAGGAGTTTACCCCCCCCCCCCCCCCTTTTTTCCCTTCTCACTTTATCATTTTCATTTTCTAGAGAGAGAAGGAGAAATTTTTAGAGAGAGGTGTTCTAACTCCGACTGCGTACTTGCCATTTCAAGATTCCCGCGTGCTCACTCAAGAACACCCGGTCACCGGCTGTAGCTACTTTCAGACTTTTCAGAGCTTTTTTCAAAGGTAACTATTCGTTTTCTTTCTTCAGTTTTCTTTTGTATACATTCTTTTTTCAAAACAAAATAGATGGACTCTTCATCCACACACACGGCACGGCCTAGGACTCTCAGCCGGTCTCCTGGTACGGCTGAGTCTAGAACCGGGGGTGCCCTTTCCAGACAATCAGATCTCCTTTGCTCATCCCCAAATCCCTCCCTCTCTGTGTCTGTGCAGGACACAATGGCCAGAGTTAAACAAACGGCTGTCAAGCCGAGACACCGGCGCGCTAGAAGAGTGCGCGCTGACGAGGTTTCTAGGGAGGAGGGCTATGAGAGTCCGGATGAGCCGGAGATTTCTGAGAGTGGCGCCTCCTCACAAGAAGTGAGTGAGTCAGGCGGTGAAGAGGCCGCCTCATCCTCTGAACCAGAGGAAAGAAATGGGTCAGGCGGCGAAGAGGCTGCTGAGAGATCAGGGTCGGAAACTTCCGGCTCTGCACAAGAGAACTTTGCGGCTGACTATCAAGTGCCGGCGAAGACTATAGATAAGCCTGACCCCAGAAAAATAAGAATGCTGCCGGCTGACAGGCCCCTACTAAAGAGCAACTTCAAGGTCTTTAAGGAAAAGCATCCATTTGGGAACGGGTGGTATGTGACGGTTCCGCCTGCGGACGCCGTTATGGCCTGGAAGGATGATATCCCAAATGCAGACAACTACTTCGTCTGCTACGAGGCGGTTATTGAAGCCGGTCTCCGATTCCCCCTCCATACTGGGATCAGGAAGAACCTCAAGGGGTATGATCGAGGGGTCTGGCAGCTAACCCCGAATTCGTGGGGGAATATACTCGGGTATATTGCCGCCTGCGAATTTCAAGATATAGAGCCTAGTTTTTCGGCCTTTGCTCATATGCACTATTTGAGCAGGGCCCCAGGCGGTCATGGGGCTTGGTATACTCTCACAACCTTGCCCCAATATCAAATAACTTTGGACAAGGTGTCCAAATGGGCTGGATGGAGGGATAGGTTTTACTTGATTTCCTCTCCATCCCTTGAACACAACCGGACACTGCGCCGGTATAATAAGGAGCCGGCACTCCTGGGCAGGAAATGTGCTCTCCCGGAGCTTTCTACACGAGCCCGCCGGCAGATCATTGATCCTAGTTTCTTTGAAACCACCACGGCGCATATGGACGACGGGACGGAGATAATTGTCCCTAAGAATTGGATCCCCCATCCGGATTTTTTCAAGGATGAGAGGTTCCTATCCGCCTGTGGGCTTAGCACAATGTTTCCCCAGGGTAGATCCCTATACTTGAAAATCTTTGCCTTGCTTTCAATAATAATTTCCCTTATGTTTTTCTGTGCCTGATATTCCGTCTGACTTTGCAGCCGAAGCTAAAAAGATGGTGGATCCGGCAAAGACTCCGGCTAAGCCTGCTGCCCAGCTGCGCAAGGAGCAGCTGATGGCCAAGAAAGCGTCCTTGGAGGCCAAGGATGCAAAGAAAGGCGGGGTAAGACCGCCTGCCCCAATGCTCATTTTAACGAATTAACTCAAGTATTTTGCCGGCTACTAACATTTTGTTTTCCTTGCTGCAGGGTACCAACAAAGTTGTTCCACGCTCCTTCACCAAGCACGTAAAAAGGACTGGTGAGGAGCTCAAGACTCCGGCTGCCAAGGTCAGGCGGACCCCTTCCTAGACAACCTCCACTGCCAAACAAGATCGTCCTACGACTGGTGGCAAGTCTCCCTCCAAAGTACAAGCGTTGAGCGAAAGCTCAAAGAAGACGGAGGGGAAAATGCCGGATGCCTCAGAGGAGGCATCGAAGAGTGGCGTGCCACTCAATGCTGCAGCCGGCACTGCAGCGGCTGGGGAGGGTTCCACTCCACAGCCAAGAACTCAAGGTAAGGCTACCATTGAAATCCCTTACCCACTTGACTTTATGAGGGTCAAGACTAAGGTAGACCCATCCGGTGGCTCAGTGAGCAGCTGGGAACGGATGAATGCTGCCTATGCTGCTTCCCTCTCACCAAGTACTTCTTTTGGTGCAGATGCTACCTCCGGGGCACCTGACTTCCCGGGCTTTGCCAAACGGATGGTGAGGACCCTCACCCTGACAGAGAAAGCCTCAGTACCTGATTTACAGGTAGTGGACTTTGACCGGATAATGGGCCAGCTGGCGGAGGTAAACTGTCTTAACTCTTAAGCTTATATTTTCGTTTCATTGTGTCAAGTGCTAATTTTCCCGGCTGGCTTACTCAGGTGATGCTGAGAGTAGACGGGCTCCGAGTGCCCTTCAGGCGGAAGCAAGAAGAGGTAAATGACGCCAAAAGAAGGCCAAAAGAACATGCATATTATATGTCTGAACTTTCAATTAAAGTAGTGGAGTTGAAACAGGAGGAGCTGATTCAGACCCTGACGGCTGCTAACGAGGCTGCGAACAACCGGGCCAACGACCTTGAACAAAAATTGAAGACTGCTGAATCTAACCTCAAGGCGTTGGAAGGGGCTGATACTGAAAATACCAAACTCCGGGCTGATAACTCCCGGTTGGTGGTGGCCCTGACCAAACAGAAGACTGAGCACCAGGAGGAGCTTGCCAAGGAAATTGCCAAGGAGCAGGCCCGGCTGGTCCAGGAGAATGAGAAAGACACGGAGGCCCGCCTGCAGCTAGCCTGGAAACTCCTCAACCCAGAAGTGGACTTCGAATATTACAAGCTGAGGTACGATTATGCCACGGCTGTGTATGATGCGGAAATTCTGGGAGAGGAGGCACCGCCTCACTTCAAGGTTTGGATTGATTTACAAGGATATGATGTCTCTGACGAGGAGGAGGAGCAGGCGGGAGGGCAAGAAGAAGGTCAGATTGAAGAGAACCAGCCTGAAGAGGCTGTGAATGCAGAAGCAGACCTTTCCCCGGCGCAGGACCAGCCGGAGCTCCAGCCACCAGCTCAGCAGCCGGAGCAGCAACCTCCCCAAGAGTAATCAAACTCTTGAGTTCAGCGGCAGTATGCCAACCAATCAAGCTTAATTTTTACTTTTCTTTTGAATTTCCGGCCTGCGTGCCGAGTAACTGATGTATCCTTTACCGACCACGGGGTCGGGTAACAATGGTTTTTCTTCCGGATGTGTTTCCGGGTAACAATTATTTTGGCCTTTTGAGCCAACTCTATTTATGAAGTATACCGACCCAGTCGGTTTTTCTTATACTTGCAATTTTTCGGTTTTCTCAATTTTTCACTTTTGCAAATATACTTGTGATTGTGAATTTGCCTATCTTATAAAAAGCATGCGACAGGCACATATCCGGCTGTCCTTGCCCCTGGACGGCTGTGTGGTTGGTTTAACCCAAACAAAGAGAGGATTGATTGCCTTAGGAACCTCTCATACTTAAAAGAGTATGGGATGTTTGTAAGGCAATCAATCACAATGGTGACTGCCCCAAACCAAGTACACAGCCGTCCAAATAATCGGGCATGCAACCTCTGCCCCAGTCGGTATCAAACCGTCTGAGTATGCTTTATAGCCATTACGCAAAAGGGGTTTGCCCCTGAAGTACGCAACTTGAGGAAAACTTCTCCAAGTAAAAGACTTTCGATATTACTCCGGCTGATACTTGCAGACAGCCGGGAAATTTTCAATCAAAAATTATTTGAGAGAAATAATATGAACAGACAGCTATGAGTTGACTGCTTTAGCCACTCAATTGTTGCCGCCTACATGGGCTTATAGAACAAGCATGGTGGTTGTTCTCTACGACGATTGCACCCGGAGGGGTGTCGCCGGACGCCTATAACCATGTTGGAATAGACGAATTTTGAGAAAATGGACAACCATCTGGCCCTTGGCCTCAGGTCTAGCTGTTAGACCGGCTGGTAGCTACTAAACGGTTTTGTGCTTAGTTTAGGATCCGGCTGTTAGCCTCTTGTCAATATGGACTTTTGATTTCATATACTATCAAACTTAGTTTATATCTGGCCATTGGCCTCAAGTTATTCACACGTTAAATTTACTACTGTACTTTTTCAATCACTAGTATGGGTAAACCCAGACGGAAATAAAAAGACAATTCATGAAACAAGAGCATTTCTCATTAATACCTCTTGTTAAAAAACTTACAATACTCAGAAGTAGTACTTTTTTAAGTTGTCTACATTCCAAGTTCTAGGCAGGCGTCTACCATCTGGAGTTTCCAGGCGGTATGTGCCATCCCTGACTTCTTCATAGATCCGGTAGGGGCCTTCCCAATTAGGAGTTAGCTTTCCAAGCTCATTGGCCCTACCGGTTGCCTCCATTTTCCGTAACACAAGATCGTCCACTTTCAAGGGGCGTTTGTGCACTCTTTTGTTGTAGGCTCGCGTCATTCTCAGACGGTATATCTCATGTCTCAGGGCAGCATTGCCCCTGCGTTCCGGGAGGGAGTCCAATGCCAGCCGCATGGCCTCCCAATTTGCCTCTTCATCATAGAGCATCACTCTGAGCGTAGGCTCATAGTGTTCAATGGGTAAAGCGGCTTCAGCCCCGTATACCATGAGAAACGGGGTTTCTCCGGTTGACCCCTCAGCAGTTGTCCGGATGGCCCATAACACATGAATTAATTCTTCAGCCCATAGGCCACCGGCTCTTTCAATTTTCTTTTTGATTCCGTCTGAGATGAGTTTGTTGAATGCCTCAACCTGACCATTTGCTTGAGGACGGCCGACTGAGGCAAAATAACTTGAGATGCCCTGATCTCCTAACCAAGTCTTGAGCTGAGGCGTTTCAAACTGAGGACCATTATCAAACACCATAGACATAGGTACCCCAAACCGGGTGATAATATTCTTCCATATGAAAGAGATGACATCCTTCGTCTTTTATTCTTAACTGCCTCCGCCTCCACCCATTTGGTGAAATAATCCACAGCCACCAAAATATAGCGGTTTCCGCCTGGAGCAGGCGTATATGGACCCAAAATGTCCATGCCCCATTTAGCAAACGGGACTGGGCTGTGGATTGCCGTCAGATCAGTAGCCGGGCGATGTATCAGCTTGCCAAACCTCTGGCATTTATCACATTTCTTCACAAATTCCTTGGCATCTGCCTCGAGGGTAGGCCAAAAATAATGCCGCCTGGCTCTGACGGCTAGGGACTTGCCGCCTATATGGGAGGCGCAAAATCCCGCATGCAGCTCTTTGAGTACCTCCTTCCCCTTTTCTGGGGTAACACATTTCAACAAGGGCTTGAGAAAACCAGCCTTGAAGAGTTCTCCGTTTCTCAACTCAAAGTTTGCTGCTCTCTTTTTCATGACGGCTGCTTCCTGAGGTGAATCAGGGAGCGTGCCGTCTGAAAGATACGCCCGGATGCCATCCATCCAATTAGAGCTTCGATCCAGAATTCCAATGGGCTCTTCATAAATACTTCGTTTTTCAAGAACTTCCCAAAAGACCGACCGAGGCGTATCATGGCAGGCGGATGATGCCAATTTTGATAGCGCATCCGCCGGGTGATTATCTGACCGGGGCACTTGATTCAACCTGAACTCCTCAAGTGTCCCAGCCTCATCCTTGACAGCCTGAAGATATTTGATCATTGTCGGATGGGTCGCTTCATAAGTGCCCTCATACTGGCTAACAACCAACTGAGAATCAGAGTGGGCGTCAATCTTTGTTGCCCCTGCTGCCTTACACATGCGGATTCCGGCTAGCAAGGCTTCATACTCCGCCTCATTATTTGAGGCCTGAAACTTGAACTGTAGTGCATACTCATATCTATCTCCTTCTGGAGATTCACAAACTATGCCTGCACCACAGCCGTTCTTTGTAGAGCTCCCGTCTACATACACCTTCCAAACCTGATCAACTTTATCCGGGAGAACCAGACGAGTCATTTCAACAATGAAGTCGGCAAACGCCTGACCTTTCACTGCTTTCCTTGGTTCGTAAGAGATTTCAAGACTTTGAATTTCAATAGCCCATTTCAGCATTCTGCCGGATGACTCCAGAGTGGACATTGGCCGCTTGAGGGGCTGGTCGGTGTAGATTACAACCGGATGTGCCAGGAAGTATGGTTTCAACTTTTTGAAGGCCATATATAGAGCAAGACCAAATTTTTCCACCATGGGGTACCTGAGTTCAGCATTTTTTAACACATGGCTAATGAAATATACTGGGAGCTGTGTACCGTCTCGTTCAGCAAGGAGAACGGCACTGAGAGCATGGTTTGAGACGGCTAGGTACATGTACAACTTTTCTCTTGGAAAAGGACTAACAAGCCTTGGCAAAGAGTGCAAGTGTTCTTTCAACTTCTGGAATGCCGCCTCAGCATCATCCCCCCATTCAAATCTAGTCTTCTTTCTGATTGCATGGAAGAAGTAAAGGCATTTGTCACCTGACCGGCTGAGGAACCTCCCCAAGGCGGCCAGGCAACCGGTGAGTCTCTGAACTTCCTTGACAGTGCGGGGTGACTTCATGTCAATTACCGCCTGTATCTTCTCAGGGTTAGCCTCTATCCCCCTTTGATCAATCAGGAATCCGAGAAACTTCCCAGACTCAACACCAAAGACGCATTTCTTGGGATTTAACATAACCTTATGCCGCCTGAGTGTGGTGAAGGTTTCTCGGAGATCAGCCAGGTGATCCGCCTGCTGCTTGGATTTGACTATCATGTCATCAATATACGCCTCTACATTCCTCCCAATTTGATCAATGAAGACTGTATTAATCATCCGTTGGAACGTAGCCGGCGCATTCTTCAAGCCAAACGGCATCACAGTATAGCAGAATAACCCCTGATCAGTGACGAAGGCAGTCTTTTCTTGATCTTTTTTCCACAGAGGTATCTAATGGAAGCCGGAGTAGGCATCCATAAAACTCATCAAGGCATGACCGGCTGTTGAATCGACCAAGCCGTCAATTTTTGGCAGCGGATAACTATCCTTTGGGCATGCCTTGTTGAGATCTGTGTAATCTACACACATCCGCCAGGTACCATTCGGCTTCTTTACAAGCACAACGTTTGCCACCCAGTCGGGGAAATTACAAGGCCGAATGAACCTGGCATCCAACAGCTTTTTTACTTCGGCAGCTGCCGCCTGACTTCTTTCCTCGCCGTGGTTTCTCTTCTTTTGTCGGATGGGCTTCATTTTTGGATCCACGGCGAGTTTGTGGACAGCAAGATCCCGGCTGATGCCTGGCATCTCTTCCACTTCATAGGCAAACAGATCTTTGAACTCTTTCAGCAGGAGGTGCAAGTCTGCACCCAGAACAGCATTAGCAACCGTCCCAACCTTAACAGTTCGCTCTGGACGGCTGTCGTCCAGAACAAGATCAATACTTTCACCAGCCGGTTGGGGACGGAGTTCCTCTGACCGTTCACCGGTCAGTGATTGCTATTTCTTTTCTTTCTTCACCACCACCAGTTCTGCGGCCTTTCTCTTTTTTCCGGCTGCTGGTGGAGGTGAGGGAGCATCCTTGACATTGTCAAGGTCTATTGGTTCCTTCCCTTGGCCGTCTGCAGCCACAGTATCCTTGACGGCTGAGAGGTAACACTCCCTGGCCGTCTTCTGATCCCCGTTCAGGGAACCAACAGAGCCATCATCCTTCTCATACTTGATGAGCATGAGAGAAGGGATGATTACAGCCTTGGCTTCGTTGAGGGTTGGCCTGCCAAGAATGATGTTGTAGGCGGTCAACTCCTCAACGACCAAGAATCTGACGACAAAATGTCGTCCTTGGCCCTTCTCACCCAGCCGGATGGGTAGGTCAATTCTTCCGGCTGGATAGACCATTCCCCCCCCAAAACCAACCAAGGGGTGGGTAACCGGATGCATGCTGCTGGAGTTGTATTTCAGCTTCTGCAAGCACCGGAGGCTGATGATGTCTTACGAGCTGCCGGTGTCAATAAGGATACGTCCAACTAACTGGTTGGCGACCTTGCATTCAATGACAACCGGATCGTCATGCGGGCGGCGGACACTGCCCCTGTCCTTCTCAGTAATGAGGACATCCGGAAAAGTGGAGCTGGCAGACGGCTGCTCCTCATCATCCTTATCCATCTTTCAAAGATGGCTTTTGGTGCCCCGGATGGTAGGGCCGCCACAGGAAAACCCGCCTGCTATGGTGTAGACCGGATCCCTGTCGGTTTCCGAACTACTTGCAGGCTGGGAAGCAGCCTTAGAGGACTGGCTCTTGTTCTTCTTTTTAGCCCCGGCTGGGGACTTAGAAATATATGACTTCAGATGCCCTTTGTCAGCCAGACGGTCCAACGTCCGCTGTAAACTGAAGCAGTCGTTGGTGTCATGGCCAACCTCCTCATGGAATTGACAATATTTGTTTTTGTTCCGGGATTGAACGGAACTCTTCATTGGATTCGGCTTCTCAATGGACAGCCGGTCCTTTACCTCCATGAGGATGGAGTTACAATCCTTATTAAAATCGTACTGGGGAACGTGCGGTTTAAACTCTTTTTTCTTTTTCTGGGACGGCTGCTCAGAATCGCTGACTGCCCAGACTTCTTTCCTTTTCTTGCTCTCTTCTTTTTTCTTCGCCGGCTGAGCAGACCGGCTCTCTTTTTGTTTGTCAGACTTCTTGGAGTCTGACTGATTACCAGGCGTACAGAGGTCGGTTGCTTGTATATAGCTTTCCGCCTCCCTCAGGGCCGCCTGTAGCGTAAATGCCCCTTTTCTGACAAGGTCAAACTTAAAAGTCAACCCGTCTCTCAGACCCTTGAAGAAGTCTGTAAATGCTACCTCGTCAGACAGCCCCTGGATCTGAATTCTGACCAGGTTGAACCGCCTGACATATGAGCGTAGCCCTTCTCTCTCTCCCTGCTTAATGGTGCTCAAGTCTAAACTTGTCTTCTTAGCAGGGATATTCATTGAGAAGTTGGTGGCAAACAAGAAGGCTAGCTTCTTGAAGCAATCAATAGATCCGACTGGCAAGTTGCCAAACCATTGCTGGGCAATGCCCTTCAAGGTAGCCGGAAAACAGCGGCACCAGGTGGCGTCATCCCAACCTTGTAAACACATTAGGTTGGTGTATGCCATTAGGTGATCTTCAGGGTTGGTGGTGCCATCATAAGCACCAACCAAAATGTTTTTAACCTTGGCCGGCTGAGCCGCCTCGGTTATATTGGCTGCAAAGGCAGACGGTTGTTCGCCTAGCCTCATCAGCCGGAGCTGCCAGTCCAGTGGCTGGGCATTAGTATATGCCGCCTGACCTCCGAATGGGGGTGGCTGCATGAACTGGAGGCCATATTGCCCATACTGCGCTTGGGGTGCGTATGGCATAGACCCTATCATCAGCTGAGGTTCGGTGTTGACGGATTTACCGCCTGTCCGACTCTCATGCAAGGACATAGAGTTCCTTGCGGAAACTTTCTTGAAGTTGTCTGGAAAGCTTGAGGTAGAAGCTGACTCAGACTGCTGCTACCTCCTCCGATTGATGACTTCTCTAGCATCAAAGGTGGACGCTTTTCTAACCTCCGGCTGGGGTCGCCGGGGCATCAGAATCTTAGACCAATCAAGTGTTGCGGCTGCCTTCTCCTTTGGATGGGGAGTTGGCTGCCTGTCCTTGACCGGCTTCTTCTTCTTCCCATCATTGGGAGTCTTTTTAGCCGGCTGACTCTTGGAAGAGCCTGCCTTGTTGTTGATCATCTTCTTGATTTCACCCTTGAAGGAGTTCATGAATTTCATGAGCTCGTTCCGGGTGACTGGAGCTTCTCCTCTGGTTTTCCGGGTTTCCCCATCTGACCTCTCAGTAGGCCGGCTGCTAGGGCCTGCCTTATCCAGGTTTCGTTCCAGCTGATCTCTGGAACGGATGGATTTAGAGATGAGAGAACCATCCCTAGAGATGTAAGTCTCAACATCATTGTCTTCTTCTTCATCCTCCTCCTCAGTGAAAACCTCCGGCTGAGGCTGAGGTGGAGGCTGGGGGATTTCAAATCCTACCGGCTGAATAACCGGTTGCAAGTCTTCCGGGTTACCCGACTGAGTACCCGGACGAAGAGAGGTAGAACTGTGAATCGGTACAGAATTTTGAACCATCTTGAGGTACTCTCCCCACATACGGCGCCAAATGTTTTGGGTGTTTTTGTCCCTTGGGAGAGTTACAACTCGAAGACTGGTCCGGAGGGCTTCTGTACCTGCAAAAACAACGGAGACACCGGTTGGGTGGTGCTCCGCCTCCAACGCTCAAGTTAGTAACTTGAAGGAGAATAAAAACTGCGGAAATTTAGGTGGGGATCTGCTTGGATTCCAAGCTCATGTGTTCTCTGATGAGAGAGAAAGTAGGATGTAATAAATGGTAGTAAATTTTTTATTAAGATCAGATGTCCCCCATTTTGGGGGAATATCTCCCTATTTATAGGGTCCTTGGGAAAGGTGCCCTCCCCTAGGTCATCTGACCTAGGACAAATGGGCTGCGCCGCAATCAATGCGTTTGGGAAATTGGGCCTCTGAAAGCCGCAATTTCTAAGGAAGTATCTGGAGAGGCCACGTGTCAGCTGGAGATTGGCCAAGGATGACCTGCTAGCCTCTACCACGTGGCACCCCCTCATTGGCCCACTTGTCTAGGGTAAAAATTCCCTAAAAACTAATTGAGTCAAATGAAAGTCAAACACATTCAAACAAAGCTTTTTGAATCAAATGAAAGTCAAATGCATTCAACAAATCCAATTGAATCAAATGAAAGTCAAAAACTTTCAACAAAGCTTTTAGAATCAAACGAAAATCAAATGAATTCAACAAAGCTAATTGAGTCAAATGAAAGTCAAACCCTTTCATCAAAGCTTTTAGAATAAAATGAAAGTCAAATACATTCAAACAAAGCTTTTTGAATCAAATCGAAGTCAATTGCATTCCACAATGCTAATTGAGTCAAATGAAAGTCAAACACATTCAACGAAGCTAATTGAGTCAAATGAAAGCCAAACACATTCAAACAAAGCTTTTTGAGTCAAATGAAAGTCAAATGCATTCAACAAAGCCAATTGAGTCAAATGAAAGTCAAACACATTCAAATAAAGCTTCTTGATTCAAATGAAAGTGAAATGCATTAAACAAAGCTAATTGAGTCAAATGAAAGTCAAACACATTCAAACAAAGCTTTTTGAATCAAATGAAAGTCAAATGCATTCAACAAAGCTAATTGAGTCAAATGAAAGTCAAACACCTTCAACAAAGAGTTTAGAATCAAATGAAAGTCAATTGCATTCCATAATGCTAATTGAGTCAAATGAAAGTCAAACACATTCAACAAAGCTAATTGAGTCAAAATAAAGTCAAACACATTCAAACAAAGCTTTTTGAATCAAACGAAAGTAAAATGCATTCAACAAAGCTAATTGAGTCTAATGAAAGTCAAACACTTTCAACAAAGCTAATTGAGTCAAATGAAAGTCAAACACATTCAAACAAAGCTAATTGAGTCAAATGAAAGTCAAATGCATTCAACAAAGCTAATTGAGTCAAATGAATGTCAAACACTTTCAACAAAGCTTTTAGAATGAAATGAAATTCAAACACATTCTAACAAAGCTTTTTGAATCAAATGAAAATCAAATGAATTCAACAAAGCTAATTGAGTCAAATGAAAGTCAAACATTTTCAACAAAGCGTTTAGAATCAAATGAAAGTCAAATACATTCAATCAAAGCTTTCTGAATCAAATGAAAGTCAATTGCATTCCACAATGCTAATTAGTTCAAATGAAAGTCAAACACATTCAACAAAGCTAATTGAGTCAAAAGAAAGTCAAACACATTCAAACAAAGCTTTTTGAATCAAATGAAAGTCAAATGCATTCTACAAAGCCAATTGAGTCAAATGAAAGTCAAACACATTCAAATAAAGCTTCTTGATTCAAATGAAAGTCAAATGCATTCAACAAAGCTAATTGAGTCAAATGAAAGTCAAACACTTTCAACAAAGCGTTTAGAATCAAATGAAAGTCAAATACATTCAATCAAAGCTTTCTGAATCAAATGAAAGTCAATTGCATTCCACAATGCTAATTAAGTCAAATGAAAGTCAAACACATTCAACAAAGCTAATTGAGTCAAAAGAAAGTCAAACACATTCAAACAAAGCTTTTTGAATCAAATGAATGTCAAATGCATTCAACAAAGCTAATTGAGTCAAATGCAAGTCAAACACTTTCAACAAAGCTAGTTGAGTCAAATGAAAGTCGGACATTCAAACAAAGCTTTTTGGTTCAAATGAAAGTCAAATGCATTCAACAAAGCTAATTGAGTCAAATGAAAGTCAAACAATTTCAACAAAGCTTTTAGAATCAAATGAAAGTCAAATACATTCGAACAAAGCTTTTAGAATATAACGAAAATCAAATGAATTCAACAAAGCTAATCGAGTCAAATGAAAGTCAACACTTTCATCAAAGCTTTTAGAATAAAATGAAAGTCAAATACATTCAAACAAAGCTTTTTGAATCAAATCGAAGTCAATTGCATTCCACAATGCTAATTGAGTCAAATGAAAGTCAAACACATTCAACGAAGCTAATTGAGTCAAATGAAAGCCAAACACATTCAAACAAAGCTTTTTGAGTCAAATGAAAGTCAAATGCATTCAACAAAGCCAATTGAGTCAAATGAAAGTCAAACACATTCAAATAAAGCTTCTTGATTCAAATGAAAGTGAAATGCATTCAACAAAGCTAATTGAGTCAAATGAAAGTCAAACACATTCACACAAAGCTTTTTGAATCAAATGAAAGTCAAATGCATTCAACAAAGCTAATTGCGTCAAATGAAAGTCAAACACTTTCAACAAATAGTTTAGAATCAAATGAAAGTCAATTGCATTCCATAATGCTAATTGAGTCAAATGAAAGTCAAACACATTCAACAAAGCTAATTGAGTCAAAATAAAGTCAAACACATTCAAACAAAGCTTTTTGAATCAAACGAAAGTAAAATGCATTCAACAAAGCTAATTGAGTCTAATGAAAGTCAAACACTTTCAACAAAGCTAATTGAGTCAAATGAAAGTCAAACACATTCAAACAAAGCTAATTGAGTCAAATGAAAGTCAAATGCATTCAACAAAGCTAATTGAGTCAAATGAATGTCAAACACTTTCAACAAAGCTTTTAGAATGAAATGAAATTCAAACACATTCTAACAAAGCTTTTTGAATCAAATGAAAATCAAATGAATTCAACAAAGCTAATTGAGTCAAATGAAAGTCAAACATTTTCAACAAAGCGTTTAGAATCAAATGAAAGTCAAATACATTCAATCAAAGCTTTCTGAATCAAATGAAAGTGAATTGCATTCCACAATGCTAATTAAGTCAAATGAAAGTCAAACACATTCAACAAAGCTAATTGAGTCAAAAGAAAGTCAAACACATTCAAACAAAGCTTTTTGAATCAAATGAAAGTCAAATGCATTCAACAAAGCCAATTGAGTCAAATGAAAGTCAAACACATTCAAATAAAGCTTCTTGATTCAAATGAAAGTCAAATGCATTCAACAAAGCTAATTGAGTCAAATGAAAGTCAAACATTTTCAACAAAGCGTTTAGAATCAAATGAAAGTCAAATACATTCAATCAAAAGCTTTCTGAATCAAATGAAAGTCAATTGCATTCCACAATGCTAATTAAGTCAAATGAAAGTCAAACACATTCAACAAAGCTAATTGTGTCAAAAGAAAGTCAAACACATTCAAACAAAGCTTTTTGAATCAAATGAAAGTCAAATGCATTCAACAAAGCCAATTGAGTCAAATGAAAGTCAAACACATTCAAATAAAGCTTCTTGATTCAAATGAAAGTGAAATGCATTAAACAAAGCTAATTGAGTCAAATGAAAGTCAAACACATTCAAACAAAGCTTTTTGAATCAAATGAAAGTCAAATGCATTCAACAAAGCTAATTGAGTCAAATGAAAGTCAAACACTTTCAACAAAGAGTTTAGAATCAAATGAAAGTCAATTGCATTCCATAATGCTAATTGAGTCAAATGAAAGTCAAACACATTCAACAAAGCTAATTGAGTCAAAATAAAATCAAACACATTCAAACAAAGCTTTTTGAATCAAACGAAAGTAAAATGCATTCAACAAAGCTAATTGAGTCTAATGAAAGTCAAACACTTTCAACAAAGCTAATTGAATCAAATGAAAGTCAAACACATTCAAACAAAGCTAATTGAGTCAAATGAAAGTCAAATGCATTCAACAAAGCTAATTGAGTCAAATGAATGTCAAACACTTTCAACAAAGCTTTTAGAATGAAATGAAATTCAAACACATTCTAACAAAGCTTTTTGAATCAAATGAAAATCAAATGAATTCAACAAAGCTAATTGAGTCAAATGAAAGTCAAACATTTTCAACAAAGCGTTTAGAATCAAATGAAAATCAAATACATTCAATCAAAGCTTTCTGAATCAAATGAAAGTGAATTGCATTCCACAATGCTAATTAAGTCAAATGAAAGTCAAACACATTCAACAAAGCTAATTGAGTCAAAAGAAAGTCAAACACATTCAAACAAAGCTTTTTGAATCAAATGAAAGTCAAATGCATTCAACAAAGCCAATTGAGTCAAATGAAAGTCAAACACATTCAAATAAAGCTTCTTGATTCAAATGAAAGTCAAATGCATTCAACAAAGCTAATTGAGTCAAATGAAAGTCAAACACTTTCAACAAAGCGTTTAGAATCAAATGAAAGTCAAATACATTCAATCAAAGCTTTCTGAATCAAATGAAAGTCAATTGCATTCCACAATGCTAATTAAGTCAAATGAAAGTCAAACACATTCAACAAAGCTAATTGAGTCAAAAGAAAGTCAAACACATTCAAACAAAGCTTTTTGAATCAAATGAAAGTCAAATGCATTCAACAAAGCTAATTGAGTCAAATGCAAGTCAAACACTTTCAACAAAGCTAATTGAGTCAAATGAAAGTCGGACATTCAAACAAAGCTTTTTGATTCAAATGAAAGTCAAATGCATTCAACAAAGCTAATTGAGTCAAATGAAAGTCAAACAATTTCAACAAAGCTTTTAGAATCAAATGAAAGTCAAATACATTCAAACAAAGCTTTTAGAATATGACGAAAATCAAATGAATTCAACAAAGCTAATTGAGTCAAATGAAAGTCAAACACTTTCATCAAAGCTTTTAGAATCAAATGAAAGTAAAACACATTCAAACAAAGCTTTTTGAATCAAATCGAAGTCAATTGCATTCCACAATGCTAATTGAGTCAAATGAAAGTCAAACACATTCAACGAAGCTAATTGAGTCAAATGAAAGTCAAACACATTTAAACAAAGCTTTTTGAATCAAATGAAAGTCAAATGCATTCAACAAAGCCAATTGAGTCAAATGAAAGTCAAACACATTCAAATAAAGCTTTTTGATTAAAATGAAAGTCAAATGCGTTCAACTAAGCTAATTGTGTCAAATGAACGTCAAACACTTTCAACAAAGCTTTTAGAATCAAATGAAAGTCAAACACATTCAAACAAAGCTTTTTGAATCAAATGAAAGTCAAATGCATTCAACAAAGCTAATTGAGTCAAATGAAAGTCAAACACTTTCAACAAAGCGTTTTGAATCAAATGAAAGTCAAATACATTCAATCAAAGCTTTTTGAATCAAATGAAAGTCAATTGCATTCCACAATGCTAATTGAGTCAAATAAAAGTCAAACACTTTCAACAAAGCTTTTAGAATCAAATGAAAGTCAAATACATTCAAACAAAGCTTTTTGAATCAAACGAAAATCAAATGAATTCAACAAAGCTAATTGAGTCAAATTAAAGTCAAACTCTTTCATCAAAGCTTTTAGAATAAAATGAAAGTCAATACATTCAATCAAAGCTTTTTGATTCAAATCGAAGTCAATTGCATACCACAATGCTAATTGAGTCAAATGAAAGTCAAACACATTCAACGAAGCTAATTGAATCAAATGAAAGTCAAACACATTCAAACAAAGCTTTTTGAATCAAATGAAAGTCAAATGCATTCAACGAAGCCAATTGAGTCAAATGAAAGTCAAATACATTCAAATAAAGCTTCTTGATTAAAATGAAAGTCAAATGCATTCAACCAAGCTAATTGTGTCAAATGAAAGTCAAACACTTTCAATAAAGCTTTAAGAATCAAATGAAAGTCAAATGCATTCAACAAAGCTAATTGAGTCAAATGAAAGTCAAACACATTCAACAAAGCGTTTTGAATCAAATGAAAGTCAAATACATTCAATCAAAGCTTTTTGAATCAAATGAAAGTCAATTGCATTCCACAATGCTAATTGAGTCAAATGAAAGTCAAACACATTCAACAAAGCTAATTGAGTCTAAAGAAAGTCAAACACATTCAAACAAAGCTTTTTGAATCAAATGAAAGTAAAGTGCATTCAACAAAGCTAATTGAGTCAAATGAAAGTCAAACACATTAAACAAAGCTTTTTGATTCAAATGAAAGTCAAATGCATTCAACAAAGCTAATTGAGTCAAATGAAAGTCAAACACTTTCAACAAAGCTTTTAGAATCAAATGAAAGTCAAACACATTCAAACAAAGCTTTTTGAATCAAATGAAAATCAAATGAATTCAACAAAGCTAATTGAGTCAAATGAAAGTCAAACACTTTCATCAAAGCTTTTAGAATCAATTGAAAGTCAAATACATTCAAACAAAGCTTTTTGAATCAAATGAAAGTCAATTGCATTCCACAATGCTAATTGAGTCAAATAAAAGTCAAACACATTCAACGAAGCTAATTGAGTCAAATGAAAGTCAAACACATTCAAACAAAGCTTTTTGAATCAAATGAAAGTCAAATGCATTCAACAAAGCCAATTGAGTCAAATGAAAGTCAAACACATTCAAATAAAGCTTCTTGATTCAAATGAAAGTCAAATGCATTCAACAAAGCTAATTGGGTCAAATGAAAGTCAAACACTTTCAACAAAGCTAATTGAGTCAAATGAAAGTCAAACACTTTCAACAAAGCTTATTGAGTCAAATTAAAGTCTAACACATTCAAACAAAGCTTTTTGATTCAAATGAAAGTCAAATGCATTCAACAAAGCTAATTGAGTCAAATGAAAGTCAAACACTTTCAACAAAGCGTTTTGAATCAAATGAAAGTCAAACACATTCAATCAAAGCTTTTTGAATCAAATGAAAGTCAATTGCATTCCACAATGCTAATTGAGTCAAATGAAAGTTAAACACTTTCATCAAAGCTTTTAGAATCAATTGAAAGTCAAATATATTCAAACAAAGCTTTTTGAATCAAATGAAAGTCATTTCATTCCACAATGCTAATTGAGTCAAATGAAAGTCAAACACATTCAACGAAGCTAATTGAGTCAAATGAAAGTCAAACACATTCAAACAAAGCTTTTTAAATCAAATGAAAGTCAAATGCAGTCAACAAAGCCAATTGAGTCAAATGAAAGTCAAACACATTCAAATAAAGCTTCTTGATTCAAATGAAAGTCAAATGCATTCAACAAAGCTAATTGAGTCAAATGAAAGTCAAACACTTTCAACAAAGCTAATTGAGTCAAATGAAAGTCAAACACTTTCAAACAAAGCTTTTTGAATCAAATGAAAGTCAAATGCATTCAACAAAGCTAATTAAGTCAAATGAAAGTCAAACACTTTCAACAAATCGTTTAGAATCAAATGAAAGTCAAAAACATTCAATCAAAGCTTTTTGAATCAAATGAAAGTCAATTGCATTCCACAATGCTAATTGGGTCAAATGAAAGTCAAACACATTCACCAAAGCTAAATGAGTCAAAAGAAAGTCAAACACATTCAAACAAAGCTTTTTGAATCAAATGAAAGTAAAATGCATTCAACAAAGCTAATTGAGTCAAATGAAAGTCAAACACTTTCAACAAAGCTAATTGAGTCAAATGAAAGTCAAACACATTCAAACAAAGCTTTTTGATTCAAATGAAAGTCAAATGCATTCAACAAAGCTAATTAAGTCAAATGAAAGTCAAATGCATTCAACAAAGCTAATTGAGTCAAATGAAAGTCAAACACATTCAAACAAAGCTTTTTGAATCAAATGAAAGTCAAAGGCATTCAACAAAGCTAATCGAGTCAAATGAAAGTCAAACACTTTCAACAAAGCGTTTAGAATCAAATGAAAGTCAAATACATTCAATCAAAAGCTTTTTGAATCAAATGAAAGTCAATTGCATTCCACAATGCTAATTGAGTCAAATGAAAGTCAAACACATTCAACAAAGCTGATTGAGTCAAATGAAAGTCAAACACATTCAAACAAAGCTAATTGAGTCAAATGAAAGTCAAACACATTCAAACAAAGCTTTTTGATTCAAATGAAAGTCAAATGCATTCAACAAAGCTTTTTGAATCAAATGAAAGTCAAATGCATTCAACAAAGCTAATTGAGTCAAATGAAAGTCAAACACTTTCAACAAAACGTTTAGAATCAAATGAAAGTCAAATACATTCACTCAAAGCTTTTTGAATCAAATGAAAGTCAATTGCATTCCACAATGCTAATTGAGTCAAATGAAAGTCAAACACATTCAACTAAGCTAATTGAGTCAAAAGAAAGTCAAGCACATTCAAACAAAGCTTTTTGAATCAAATGAAAGTAAAATGCATTCAACAAAGCTAATTGAGTCAAGTGAAAGTCAAACACTTTCAACAACGCTATTGAGTCAAATGAAAGTCAAACACATTCAAACAAAGCTTTTTGATTCAAATAAAAGTCAAATGCATTCAACAAAGCTAATTGAGTCAAATGAAAGTCAGATGCATTCAACAAAGCTAATTGAGTCAAATGAAAATCAAACACTTTCAACAAAGCGTTTAGAATCAAATGAAAGTCAAATACATTCAATCAAAGCTTTTTGAATCAAATGAAAGTCAATCCAAAATGCTAATTGAGTCAAATGAAAGTCAAACACATTCAACAAAGCTAAATGAGTCAAAAGAAAGTCAAACACATTCAAACAAAGCTTTTTGAATCAAATGAAAGTAAAATGCATTCAACAAAGCTAATTGAGTCAAATGAAAGTCAAACACTTTCAACAAAGCTAATTGAGTCAAATGAAAGTCAAACACATTCAAACAAAGCTTTTTGATTTAAATGAAAGTCAAATGCATTCAACAAAGCTAATTAAGTCAAATGAAAGTCAAATGCATTCAATAAAGCTAATTGAGTCAAATGAAAGTCAAACACATTCAAACAAAGCTAATTGAGTCAAATGAAAGTCTAATGCATTCAACAAAACTAATTGAGTCAAATGAAAGTCAAACACATTCAAACAAAGCTTTTTGATTCAAATGAAAGTCAAATACATTCAATCAAAAGCTTTTTGAATCAAATGAAAGTCAATTGCATTCCACAATGCTAATTGAGTCAAATGAAAGTCAAACACATTCAACAAAGCTAATTGAGTCAAATGAAAGTCAAACACATTCAAACAAAGCTAATTGAGTCAAATGAAAGTCAAACACATTCAAACAAAGCTTTTTGATTCAAATGAAAGTCAAATGCATTCAACAAAGCTAATTGAGTCAAATGAAAGTCTAATGCATTCAACAAAGCTAATTGAGTCAAATGAAAGTCAAACACTTTCAACAAAGCGTTTAGAATCAAATGAAAGTCAAATACATTCAATCAAAGATTTTTGAATCAAATGAAAGTCAATTGCATTCCACAATGCTAATTGAGTCAAATGAAAGTCAAACACATTCAACTAAGCTAATTGAGTCAAAAGAAAGTCAAGCACATTCAAACAAAGCTTTTTGAATCAAATGAAAGTAAAATGCATTCAACAAAGCTAATTGAGTCAATTGAAAGTCAAACACTTTCAACAACGCTATTGAGTCAAATGAAAGTCAAACACATTCAAACAAAGCTTTTTTATTCAAATGAAAGTCAAATGCATTCAATAAAGCTAATTGAGTCAAATGAAAGTCAGATGCATTCAACAAAGCTTTTTGAATCAAATGAAAAAAAATGCATTCAACAAAGCTAATTGAGTCAATTGAAAGTCCAACACTTTCAACAAAGCTAATTGAGTCAAATGAAAGTCAAACACATTCAAACAAAGCTTTTTGATTCAAATGAAAGTCAAATGCATTCAACAAAGCTAATTGAGTCAAATGAAAGTCAAACACTTTCAACAAAGCTTTTAGAATTAAATGAAAGTAACACACATTCAAACAAAGCTTTTTGAATCAAATGAATGTCAAATGTATTCAACAAAGCTAATTAAGTCAAATGAAAGTCAAACACATTCAACAAAGCTAATTGAGTTAAAAGAAAGTCAAACACATTCAAACAAAGCTTTTTGAATCAAATGAAAGTCAAATGCATTCAACAAAGCCAATTGAGTCAAATGAAAGTCAAACACATTCAAATAAAGCTTCTTGATTCAAGTTAAAGTCAAATGCATTCAACAAAGCTAATTGAGTCAAATGAAAGTCAAACACTTTCAACAAAGCTAATTGAATCAAATGAAAGTCAAACACTTTCAACAAAGCTAATTGAGTCAAATGAAAGTCAAACACATTCAAACAAAGCTTTTTGAATCAAATGAAAGTCAAATGCATTCAACAAAGCTAATTGAGTCAAATGAAAGTCAAACACTTTCAACAAAGCGTTTAGAATCAAATGAAAGTCAAATACATTCAATCACAGCTTTTTGAATCAAATGAAAGGCAATTGCATTCCACAATGCTAATTGAGTCAAATGAAAGTCAAACACATTCAACAAAGCTAATTGAGTCAAAATAAAGTCAAACACATTCAAACAAAGCTTTTTGAATCAAATGAAAGTAAAATGCATTCAACAAAGCTAATTGAGTCAAATGAAAGTCAAACACTTTCAACAAAGCTAATTGAGTCAAATGAAAGTCAAACACATTCAAATAAAGCTTTTTGATTCAAATGAAAGTCAAATGCATTCAACAAAGCTAATTGAGTCAAATGAAAGTCAAACATTTTCAACAAAGATTTTAGAATCAAATGAAAGTAAAACACATTCAAACAAAGCTTTTTGAATCAAATGAATGTCAAATGTATTCAACAAAGCTAATTAAGTCAAATGAAAGTCAAACACATTCAACAAAGCTAATTGAGTTAAAAGAAAGTCAAACACATTCAAACAAAGCTTTTTGAATCAAATGAAAGTCAAATGCATTCAACAAAGCCAATTGAGTCAAATGAAAGTCAAACACATTCAAACAAAGCTTTTTGATTCAAATGAAAGTCAAATGCATTCAACAAAGCTAATTGAGTCAAATGAAAGTCAAACACTTTCAACAAAGCTTTTAAAATCAAATGAAAGTCAAATACATTCAAACAAAGCTTTTTGAATCAAACGAAAATCAAATGAATTCAACAAAGCTAATTGAGTCAAATGAAAGTCAAACACTTTCAACAAAGCTTTTAGAATAAAATGAAAGTCAAATACATTCAATCAATGCTTTTTGAATCCAATCGAAGTCAATTGCATTCCACAATGCTAATTGAGTCAAATGAAAGTCAAACACATTCAACGAAGCTAATTGAATCAAATGAAAGACAAACACATTCAAACAAAGCTTTTTGAATCAAATGAAAGTCAAATGCATTCAACAAAGCCAATTGAGTCAAATGAAAGTCAAACACATTCAAATAAAGCTTCTTGATTAAAAAGAATGTCAAATGCATTCAACAAAGCTAATTGAGTCAAATGAAAGTCAAACACATTAAAAAGCGTTTTAAATCAAGTAAAAGTCAAATACATTCAATCAAAGTTTTTTGAATCAAATGAAAGTCAATTGCATTCCACAATGCTAATTGAGTCAAATGAAAGTCAAACACATTCAACAAAGCTAATTGAGTCAAAAGAAAGTCAAACACATTCAAACAAAGCTTTTTGAATCAAATGAAAGTAAAATGCATTCAACAAAGCTAATTGAGTCAAATGAAAGTCAAACACTTTCAACAAAGCTAATTGAGTCAAATGAAAGTCAAACACATTCAAAAAAAGCTTTTTGATTCAAATGAAAGTCAAATGCATTCAACAAAGCTAATTGAGTCAAATGAAAGTCAAACACTTTCAACAAAGCTAATTGAGTCAAATGAAAGTCAAACACATTCAAACAAAGCTTTTTGATTCAAATGAAAGTCAAATGCATTCAACAAACCTAATTGAGTAAAATGAAAGTCAAATGCATTCAACAAAGCTAATTGAGTCAAATGAAAGTCAAACACTTTCAACAAAGCGTTTAGAATTAAATGAAAGTCAAATACATTCATTCAAAGCTTTTTGAATCAAATGAAAGTCAATTGCATTCTACAATGCTAATTGAGTCAAATGAAAGTCAAACACATTCAACAAAGCTAATTGAGTCAAAAGAAAGTCAAACACATTCAAACAAAGCTTTTTGAATCAAATGAAAGTAAAACACATTCAAACAAAGCTTTTTGATTCAAATGAAAGTCAAATGCATTCAACAAAGCTAATTGAGTCAAATGAAAGTCAAACACTTTCAACAAAGCTTTTAGAATCAAATGAAAGTAAAACACATTCAAATAAAGCTTTTTGAATCAAATGAATGTCAAATGTATTCAACAAAGCTAATTAAGTCAAATGAAAGTCAAACACATTCAACAAAGCTAATTGAGTTAAAAGAAAGTCAAACACATTCAAACATAGCTTTTTGAATCAAATGAAAGTCAAATGCATTCAACAAAGCCAATTGAGTCAAATGAAAGTCAAACACATTCAAATAAAGCTCCTTGATTCAAATGAAAGTCAAATGCATTCAACAAAGCTAATTGAGTCAAATGAAAGTCAAACACTTTCAACAAAGCTAATTGAGTCAAATGAAAGTAAAACACATTCAAACAAAGCTTTTTGATTCAAATGAAAGTCAAATGCATTCAACAAAGATAATTGAGTCAAATGAAAGTCAAACACTTTCAACAAAGCTTTTAGAATCAAATGAAAGTAAAACACATTCAAATAAAGCTTTTTGAATCAAATGAATGTCAAATGTATTCAACAAATCTAATTAAGTCAAATGAAAGTCAAACACATTCAACAAAGGTAATTAAGTTAAAAGAAAGTCAAACACATTCAAACATAGCTTTTTGAATCAAATGAAATCAAATGCATTCAACAAAGCCAATTGAGTCAAATGAAAGTCAAACACATTCAAATAAAGCTTCTTGATTCAAATGAAAGTCAAATGCATTCAACAAAGCTGATTGAGTCAAATGAAAGTCAAACACTTTCAACAAAGCGTTTAGAATTAAATGAAAGTCAAATACATTCAATCAAAGCTTTTTGAATCAAATGAAAGGCAATTGCATTCCACAATGCTAATTAAGTCAAATGAAAGTCAAACACATTCAACAAAGCTAATTGAGTCAAAATAAAGTCAAACACATTCAAACAAAGCTTTTTGAATAAAATGAAAGTAAAATGCATTCAACAAAGCTAATTGAGTCAAATGAAAGTCAAACACTTTCAACAAAGCTAATTGAGTCAAATGAAAGTCAAACACATTCAAACAAAGCTTTTTGATTCAAATGAAAGTCAAATGCACTCAACAAAGCTAATTGAGTCAAATGAAAGTCAAACACTTTCAACAAAGATTTTAGAATCAAATGAAAGTATAACACATTCAAACAAAGCTTTTTGAATCAAATGAATGTAAAATGTATTCAACAAAGCTAATTAAGTCAAATGAAAGTCAAACACATTCAACAAAGCTAATTGAGTTAAAAGAAAGTCAAACACATTCAAACAAAGCTTTTTGAATCAAACAAAAGTCAAAAGCATTCAACAAAGCCAATTGATTCAAATGAAAGTCAAACACATTCAAATAAAGCTTCTTGATTCAAATGAAAGTCAAATGCATTCAACAATGCTATTTGAGTCAAATGAAAGTCAAACACTTTCAACAAAGCTAATTGAGTCAAATGAAAGTCAAACACTTTCAACAAAGCTAATTGAGTCAAATGAAAGTCAAACACATTCAAACAAAGCTTTTTGAATCAAATGAAAGTCAAATGCATTTAACAAAGCTAATTGAGTCAAATGAAAGTCAAACACTTTCAACAAAGCATTTAGAATCAATTGAAAGTCAAATACATTCAATCAAAGCTTTTTGAATCAAATAAAAGTCAAATGCATTCAACAAAGCCAATTGAGTCAAATGAAAGTCAAACACATTCAAATAAAGCTTCTTGATTCAAGTTAAAGTCAAATGCATTCAACAAAGCTAATTGAGTCAAATGAAAGTCAAACACTTTCAACAAAGCTAATTGAGTCAAATGAAAGTCAAACACTTTCAACAAAGCTAATTGAGTCAAATGAAAGTCAAACACATTCAAACAAAGCTTTTTGAATTAAATGAAAGTCAAATGCATTCAACAAAGCTAATTGAGTCAAATGAAAGTCAAACACTTTCAACAAAGCGTTTAGAATCAAATGAAAGTCAAATACATTCAATCACAGCTTTTTGAATCAAATGAAAGGCAATTGCATTCCACAATGCTAATTGAGTCAAATGAAAGTCAAACACATTCAACAAAGCTAATTGAGTCAAAATAAAGTCAAACACATTCAAACAAAGCTTTTTGAATCAAATGAAAGTAAAATGCATTCAACAAAGCTAATTGAGTCAAATGAAAGTCAAACACTTTCAACAAAGCTAATTGAGTCAAATGAAAGTCAAACACATTCAAATAAAGCTTTTTGATTCAAATGAAAGTCAAATGCATTCAACAAAGCTAATTGAGTCAAATGAAAGTCAAACATTTTCAACAAAGATTTTAGAATCAAATGAAAGTAAAACACATTCAAACAAAGCTTTTTGAATCAAATGAATGTCAAATGTATTCAACAAAGCTAATTAAGTCAAATGAAAGTCAAACACATTCAACAAAGCTAATTGAGTTAAAAGAAAGTCAAACACATTCAAACAAAGCTTTTTGAATCAAATGAAAGTCAAATGCATTCAACAAAGCCAATTGAGTCAAATGAAAGTCAAACACATTCAAACAAAGCTTTTTGATTCAAATGAAAGTCAAATGCATTCAACAAAGCTAATTGAGTCAAATGAAAGTCAAACACTTTCAACAAAGCTTTTAAAATCAAATGAAAGTCAAATACATTCAAACAAAGCTTTTTGAATCAAACGAAAATCAAATGAATTCAACAAAGCTAATTGAGTCAAATGAAAGTCAAACACTTTCAACAAAGCTTTTAGAATAAAATGAAAGTCAAATACATTCAATCAATGCTTTTTGAATCCAATCGAAGTCAATTGCATTCCACAATGCTAATTGAGTCAAATGAAAGTCAAACACATTCAACGAAGCTAATTGAATCAAATGAAAGACAAACACATTCAAACAAAGCTTTTTGAATCAAATGAAAGTCAAATGCATTCAACAAAGCCAATTGAGTCAAATGAAAGTCAAACACATTCAAATAAAGCTTCTTGATTAAAAAGAATGTCAAATGCATTCAACAAAGCTAATTGAGTCAAATGAAAGTCAAACACATTAAAAAGCGTTTTAAATCAAGTAAAAGTCAAATACATTCAATCAAAGTTTTTTGAATCAAATGAAAGTCAATTGCATTCCACAATGCTAATTGAGTCAAATGAAAGTCAAACACATTCAACAAAGCTAATTGAGTCAAAAGAAAGTCAAACACATTCAAACAAAGCTTTTTGAATCAAATGAAAGTAAAATGCATTCAACAAAGCTAATTGAGTCAAATGAAAGTCAAACACTTTCAACAAAGCTAATTGAGTCAAATGAAAGTCAAACACATTCAAAAAAAGCTTTTTGATTCAAATGAAAGTCAAATGCATTCAACAAAGCTAATTGAGTCAAATGAAAGTCAAACACTTTCAACAAAGCTAATTGAGTCAAATGAAAGTCAAACACATTCAAACAAAGCTTTTTGATTCAAATGAAAGTCAAATGCATTCAACAAACCTAATTGAGTAAAATGAAAGTCAAATGCATTCAACAAAGCTAATTGAGTCAAATGAAAGTCAAACACTTTCAACAAAGCGTTTAGAATTAAATGAAAGTCAAATACATTCATTCAAAGCTTTTTGAATCAAATGAAAGTCAATTGCATTCTACAATGCTAATTGAGTCAAATGAAAGTCAAACACATTCAACAAAGCTAATTGAGTCAAAAGAAAGTCAAACACATTCAAACAAAGCTTTTTGAATCAAATGAAAGTAAAACACATTCAAACAAAGCTTTTTGATTCAAATGAAAGTCAAATGCATTCAACAAAGCTAATTGAGTCAAATGAAAGTCAAACACTTTCAACAAAGCTTTTAGAATCAAATGAAAGTAAAACACATTCAAATAAAGCTTTTTGAATCAAATGAATGTCAAATGTATTCAACAAAGCTAATTAAGTCAAATGAAAGTCAAACACATTCAACAAAGCTAATTGAGTTAAAAGAAAGTCAAACACATTCAAACATAGCTTTTTGAATCAAATGAAAGTCAAATGCATTCAACAAAGCCAATTGAGTCAAATGAAAGTCAAACACATTCAAATAAAGCTCCTTGATTCAAATGAAAGTCAAATGCATTCAACAAAGCTAATTGAGTCAAATGAAAGTCAAACACTTTCAACAAAGCTAATTGAGTCAAATGAAAGTAAAACACATTCAAACAAAGCTTTTTGATTCAAATGAAAGTCAAATGCATTCAACAAAGATAATTGAGTCAAATGAAAGTCAAACACTTTCAACAAAGCTTTTAGAATCAAATGAAAGTAAAACACATTCAAATAAAGCTTTTTGAATCAAATGAATGTCAAATGTATTCAACAAATCTAATTAAGTCAAATGAAAGTCAAACACATTCAACAAAGGTAATTAAGTTAAAAGAAAGTCAAACACATTCAAACATAGCTTTTTGAATCAAATGAAATCAAATGCATTCAACAAAGCCAATTGAGTCAAATGAAAGTCAAACACATTCAAATAAAGCTTCTTGATTCAAATGAAAGTCAAATGCATTCAACAAAGCTGATTGAGTCAAATGAAAGTCAAACACTTTCAACAAAGCGTTTAGAATTAAATGAAAGTCAAATACATTCAATCAAAGCTTTTTGAATCAAATGAAAGGCAATTGCATTCCACAATGCTAATTAAGTCAAATGAAAGTCAAACACATTCAACAAAGCTAATTGAGTCAAAATAAAGTCAAACACATTCAAACAAAGCTTTTTGAATAAAATGAAAGTAAAATGCATTCAACAAAGCTAATTGAGTCAAATGAAAGTCAAACACTTTCAACAAAGCTAATTGAGTCAAATGAAAGTCAAACACATTCAAACAAAGCTTTTTGATTCAAATGAAAGTCAAATGCACTCAACAAAGCTAATTGAGTCAAATGAAAGTCAAACACTTTCAACAAAGATTTTAGAATCAAATGAAAGTATAACACATTCAAACAAAGCTTTTTGAATCAAATGAATGTAAAATGTATTCAACAAAGCTAATTAAGTCAAATGAAAGTCAAACACATTCAACAAAGCTAATTGAGTTAAAAGAAAGTCAAACACATTCAAACAAAGCTTTTTGAATCAAACAAAAGTCAAAAGCATTCAACAAAGCCAATTGATTCAAATGAAAGTCAAACACATTCAAATAAAGCTTCTTGATTCAAATGAAAGTCAAATGCATTCAACAATGCTATTTGAGTCAAATGAAAGTCAAACACTTTCAACAAAGCTAATTGAGTCAAATGAAAGTCAAACACTTTCAACAAAGCTAATTGAGTCAAATGAAAGTCAAACACATTCAAACAAAGCTTTTTGAATCAAATGAAAGTCAAATGCATTTAACAAAGCTAATTGAGTCAAATGAAAGTCAAACACTTTCAACAAAGCATTTAGAATCAATTGAAAGTCAAATACATTCAATCAAAGCTTTTTGAATCAAATAAAAGTCAAATGCATTCAACAAAGCCAATTGAGTCAAATGAAAGTCAAACACATTCAAATAAAGCTTCTTGATTCAAGTTAAAGTCAAATGCATTCAACAAAGCTAATTGAGTCAAATGAAAGTCAAACACTTTCAACAAAGCTAATTGAGTCAAATGAAAGTCAAACACTTTCAACAAAGCTAATTGAGTCAAATGAAAGTCAAACACATTCAAACAAAGCTTTTTGAATTAAATGAAAGTCAAATGCATTCAACAAAGCTAATTGAGTCAAATGAAAGTCAAACACTTTCAACAAAGCGTTTAGAATCAAATGAAAGTCAAATACATTCAATCAAAGCTTTTTGAATCAAATGAAAGGCAATTGCATTCCACAATGCTACTTGAGTCAAATGAAAGTCAAACACATTCAACAAAGCTAATTGAGTCAAAATAAAGTCAAACACATTCAAACAAAGCTTTTTGAATCAAATGAAAGTAAAATGCATTCAACAAAGCTAATTGAGTCAAATGAAAGTCAAACACTTTCAGCAAAGCTAATTAAGTCAAATGAAAGTCAAACACATTCAAATAAAGCTTTTTGATTCAAATGAAAGTCAAATGCATTCAACAAAGCTAATTGAGTCAAATGAAAGTCAAACAATTTCAACAAAGATTTTAGAATCAAATGAAAGTAAAACACATTCAAACAAAGCTTTTTGAATCAAATGAATGTCAAATGTATTCAACAAAGCTAATTAAGTCAAATGAAAGTCAAACACATTCAACAAAGCTAATTGAGTTAAAAGAAAGTCAAACACATTCAAACAAAGCTTTTTGAATCAAACGAAAGTCAAAAGCATTCAACAAAGCCAATTGAGTCAAATGAAAGTCAAACACATTCAAATAAAGCTTCTTGATTCCAATGAAAGTCAAATGCATTCAACAATGCTATTTGAGTCAAATGAAAGTCAAACACTTTCAACAAAGCTAATTGAGTCAAATGAAAGTCAAACACTTTCAACAAAGCTAATTGAGTCAAATGAAAGTCAAACACATTCAAACAAAGCTTTTTGAATCAAATGAAAGTCAAATGCATTTAACAAAGCTAATTGAGTCAAATGAAAGTCAAACACTTTCAACAAAGCATTTAGAATCAATTGAAAGTCAAATACATTCAATCAAATCTTTTTGAATCAAATGAAAGTCAAATGCATTCAACAAAGCCAATTGAGTCAAATGAAAGTCAAACACTTTCAACAAAGCTTTTAGAATCAAATGAAAGTAAAACACATTCAAATAAAGCTTTTTGAATCAAATGAATGTCAAATGTATTCAACAAATCTAATTAAGTCAAATGAAAGTCAAACACATTCAACAAAGGTAATTAAGTTAAAAGAAAGTCAAACACATTCAAACATAGCTTTTTGAATCAAATGAAATCAAATGCATTCAACAAAGCCAATTGAGTCAAATGAAAGTCAAACACATTCAAATAAAGCTTCTTGATTCAAATGAAAGTCAAATGCATTCAACAAAGCTGATTGAGTCAAATGAAAGTCAAACACTTTCAACAAAGCGTTTAGAATTAAATGAAAGTCAAATACATTCAATCAAAGCTTTTTGAATCAAATGAAAGGCAATTGCATTCCACAATGCTAATTAAGTCAAATGAAAGTCAAACACATTCAACAAAGCTAATTGAGTCAAAATAAAGTCAAACACATTCAAACAAAGCTTTTTGAATAAAATGAAAGTAAAATGCATTCAACAAAGCTAATTGAGTCAAATGAAAGTCAAACACTTTCAACAAAGCTAATTGAGTCAAATGAAAGTCAAACACATTCAAACAAAGCTTTTTGATTCAAATGAAAGTCAAATGCACTCAACAAAGCTAATTGAGTCAAATGAAAGTCAAACACTTTCAACAAAGATTTTAGAATCAAATGAAAGTATAACACATTCAAACAAAGCTTTTTGAATCAAATGAATGTAAAATGTATTCAACAAAGCTAATTAAGTCAAATGAAAGTCAAACACATTCAACAAAGCTAATTGAGTTAAAAGAAAGTCAAACACATTCAAACAAAGCTTTTTGAATCAAACAAAAGTCAAAAGCATTCAACAAAGCCAATTGATTCAAATGAAAGTCAAACACATTCAAATAAAGCTTCTTGATTCAAATGAAAGTCAAATGCATTCAACAATGCTATTTGAGTCAAATGAAAGTCAAACACTTTCAACAAAGCTAATTGAGTCAAATGAAAGTCAAACACTTTCAACAAAGCTAATTGAGTCAAATGAAAGTCAAACACATTCAAACAAAGCTTTTTGAATCAAATGAAAGTCAAATGCATTTAACAAAGCTAATTGAGTCAAATGAAAGTCAAACACTTTCAACAAAGCATTTAGAATCAATTGAAAGTCAAATACATTCAATCAAAGCTTTTTGAATCAAATAAAAGTCAAATGCATTCAACAAAGCCAATTGAGTCAAATGAAAGTCAAACACATTCAAATAAAGCTTCTTGATTCAAGTTAAAGTCAAATGCATTCAACAAAGCTAATTGAGTCAAATGAAAGTCAAACACTTTCAACAAAGCTAATTGAGTCAAATGAAAGTCAAACACTTTCAACAAAGCTAATTGAGTCAAATGAAAGTCAAACACATTCAAACAAAGCTTTTTGAATTAAATGAAAGTCAAATGCATTCAACAAAGCTAATTGAGTCAAATGAAAGTCAAACACTTTCAACAAAGCGTTTAGAATCAAATGAAAGTCAAATACATTCAATCAAAGCTTTTTGAATCAAATGAAAGGCAATTGCATTCCACAATGCTACTTGAGTCAAATGAAAGTCAAACACATTCAACAAAGCTAATTGAGTCAAAATAAAGTCAAACACATTCAAACAAAGCTTTTTGAATCAAATGAAAGTAAAATGCATTCAACAAAGCTAATTGAGTCAAATGAAAGTCAAACACTTTCAGCAAAGCTAATTAAGTCAAATGAAAGTCAAACACATTCAAATAAAGCTTTTTGATTCAAATGAAAGTCAAATGCATTCAACAAAGCTAATTGAGTCAAATGAAAGTCAAACAATTTCAACAAAGATTTTAGAATCAAATGAAAGTAAAACACATTCAAACAAAGCTTTTTGAATCAAATGAATGTCAAATGTATTCAACAAAGCTAATTAAGTCAAATGAAAGTCAAACACATTCAACAAAGCTAATTGAGTTAAAAGAAAGTCAAACACATTCAAACAAAGCTTTTTGAATCAAACGAAAGTCAAAAGCATTCAACAAAGCCAATTGAGTCAAATGAAAGTCAAACACATTCAAATAAAGCTTCTTGATTCCAATGAAAGTCAAATGCATTCAACAATGCTATTTGAGTCAAATGAAAGTCAAACACTTTCAATAAAGCTAATTGAGTCAAATGAAAGTCAAACACTTTCAACAAAGCTAATTGAGTCAAATGAAAGTCAAACACATTCAAACAAAGCTTTTTGAATCAAATGAAAGTCAAATGCATTTAACAAAGCTAATTGAGTCAAATGAAAGTCAAACACTTTCAACAAAGCATTTAGAATCAATTGAAAGTCAAATACATTCAATCAAATCTTTTTGAATCAAATGAAAGTCAAATGCATTCAACAAAGCCAATTGAGTCAAATGAAAGTCAAACGCATTCAAATAAAGCTTCTTGATTCAAGTTAAAGTCAAATGCATTCAACAAAGCTAATTGAGTCAAATGAAAGTCAAACACTTTCAACAAAGCTAATTGAGTCAAATGAAAGTCAAACACTTTCAACAAAGCTAATTGAGTCAAATGAAAGTCAAACACATTCAAACAAAGCTTTTTGATTCAAATGAAAGTCAAATGCATTCAACAAAGCTAATTGAGTCAAATGAAAGTCAAACATTTTCAACAAAGCTAATTGAGTCAAATGAAAGTCAAACACATTCAAACAAAGCTTTTTGATTCAAATGAAAGTCAAATGCACTCAACAAAGCTAATTGAGTCAAATGAAAGTCAAACAATTTCAACAAAGATTTTAGAATCAAATGAAAGTAAAACACATTCAAACAAAGCTTTTTGAATCAAATGAATGTCAAATGTATTCAACAAAGCTAATTAAGTCAAATGAAAGTCAAACACATTCAACAAAGCTAATTGAGTTAAAAGAAAGTCAAACACATTCAAACAAAGCTTTTTGAATCAAATGAAAGTCAAACACATTCAAATGAAAGTCAAACGCATTCAAATAAAGCTTCTTGATTCAAGTTAAAGTCAAATGCATTCAACAAAGCTAATTGAGTCAAATGAAAGTCAAACACTTTCAACAAAGCTAATTGAGTCAAATGAAAGTCAAATGCATTTAACAAAGCCAATTGAGTCAAATGAAAGTCAAACACATTCAAACAAAGCTTTTTGGTTCAAATGAAAGTCAAATGCATTCAACAAAGCCAATTGAGTCAAATGAAAGTCAAACACATTCAACAAAGCTAATTGAGTTAAAAGAAAGTCAAACACATTCAAACAAAGCTTTTTGAATCAAACGAAAGTCAAAAGCATTCAACAAAGCCAATTGAGTCAAATGAAAGTCAAACACATTCAAATAAAGCTTCTTGATTCAAATGAAAGTCAAATGCATTCAACAATGCTATTTGAGTCAAATGAAAGTCAAACACTTTCAACAAAGCTAATTGAGTCAAATGAAAGTCAAACACTTTCAACAAAGCTAATTGAGTCAAATGAAAGTCAAACACATTCAAACAAAGCTTTTTGAATAAAATGAAAGTCAAATGCATTTAACAAAGCTAATTGAGTCAAATGAAAGTCAAACACTTTCAACAAAGCATTTAGAATCAATTGAAAGTCAAATACATTCAATCAAAGCTTTTTGAATCAAATGAAAGTCAAATGCATTCAACAAAGCCAATTGAGTCAAATGAAAGTCAAACGCATTCAAATAAAGCTTCTTGATTCAAGTTAAAGTCAAATGCATTCAACAAAGCTAATTGAGTCAAATGAAAGTCAAACACTTTCAACAAAGCTAATTGAGTCAAATGAAAGTCAAACACTTTCAACAAAGCTAATTGAGTCAAATGAAAGTCAAACACATTCAAACAAAACTTTTTGATTCAAATGAAAGTCAAATGCATTCAACAAAGCTAATTGAGTCAAATGAAAGTCAAACACTTTCAACAAAGCTAATTGAGTCAAATGAAAGTCAAACACATTCAAACAAAGCTTTTTGATTCAAATGAAAGTCAAATGCACTCAACAAAGCTAATTGAGTCAAATGAAAGTCAAACACTTTCAACAAAGATTTTAGAATCAAATGAAAGTAAAACACATTCAAACAAAGCTTTTTGAATCAAATGAATGTAAAATGTATTCAACAAAGCTAATTAAGTCAAATGAAAGTAAAACACATTCAACAAAGCTAATTGAGTTAAAAGAAAGTCAAACACATTCAAACAAAGCTTTTTGAATCAAACGAAAGTCAAAAGCATTCAACAAAGCCAATTGAGTCAAATGAAAGTCAAACACATTCAAATAAAGCTTCTTGATTCAAATGAAAGTCAAATGCATTCAACAATGCTATTTGAGTCAAATGAAAGTCAAACACTTTCAACAAAGCTAATTGAGTCAAATGAAAGTCAAACACTTTCAACAAAGCTAATTGAGTCAAATGAAAGTCAAACACATTCAAACAAAGCTTTTTGAATCAAATGAAAGTCAAATGCATTTAACAAAGCTAATTGAGTCAAATGAAAGTCAAACACTTTCAACAAAGCATTTAGAATCAATTGAAAGTCAAATACATTCAATCAAAGCTTTTTGAATCAAATGAAAGTCAAATGCATTCAACAAAGCCAATTGAGTCAAATGAAAGTCAAACACATTCAAATAAAGCTTCTTGATTCAAGTTAAAGTCAAATGCATTCAACAAAGCTAATTGAGTCAAATGAAAGTCAAACACTTTCAACAAAGCTAATTGAGTCAAATGAAAGTCAAACACTTTCTACAAAGCTAATTGAGTCAAATGAAAGTCAAACACATTCAAACAAAGCTTTTTGAATCAAATGAAAGTCAAATGCATTCAACAAAGCTAATTGAGTCAAATGAAAGTCAAACACTTTCAACAAAGCGTTTAGAATCAAATGAAAGTCAAATACATTCAATCAAAGCTTTTTGAATCAATTGAAAGGCAATTGCATTCCACAATGCTACTTGAGTCAAATGAAAGTCAAACACATTCAACAAAGCTAATTGAGTCAAAATAAAGTCAAACACATTCAAACAAAGCTTTTTGAATCAAATGAAAGTAAAATGCATTCAACAAAGCTAATTGAGTCAAATGAAAGTCAAACACTTTCAACAAAGCTAATTAAGTCAAATGAAAGTCAAACACATTCAAATAAAGCTTTTTGATTCAAATGAAAGTCAAATGCATTCAACAAAGCTAATTGAGTCAAATGAAAGTCAAACAATTTCAACAAAGATTTTAGAATCAAATGAAAGTAAAACACATTCAAACAAAGCTTTTTGAATCAAATGAATGTCAAATGTATTCAACAAAGCTAATTAAGTCAAATGAAAGTCAAACACATTTAACAAAGCTAATTGAGTTAAAAGAAAGTCAAACACATTCAAACAAAGCTTTTTGAATCAAATGAAAGTCAAATGCATTCAACAAAGCCAATTGAGTCAAATGAAAGTCAAACACATTCAAACAAAGCTTTTTAATTCAAATGAAAGTCAAATGCATTCAACAAAGCTAATTGAGTCAAATGAAAGTCAAACACTTTCAACAAAGCTTTTAAAATCAAATGAAAGTCAAATACATTCAAACAAAGCTTTTTGAATCAAACGAAAATCAAATGAATTCAGCAAAGCTAATTGAGTCAAATGAAAGTCAAACACTTTCAACAAAGCTTTTAGAATAAAATGAAAGTCAAATACATTCAATCAAAGCTTTTTGAATCAAATCGAAGTCAATTGCATTCCACAATGCTAATTGAGTCATGTTTTGGGTGTTTTTGTCCCTTGGGAGAGTTACAACTCGAAGACTGGTTCTGCTTACTCTGTACCTGCAAAAACAACGGAGACACCGGATGGGTGGTGCTCCGCCTCCAACGATCAAGTTAGTAACTTGAAGGAGAATAAAAAGTGCGGAAATTTAGGTGGGGATCTGCTTGGATTCCAAGCTCAGGTGTTCTCTGATGAGAGAGAAAGTAGGATGTAATAAATGATAATAAATGTGTCTGTGTGTCCCCCATTTTGGGGGAATATCTCCCTATTTATAGGGTCCTTGGGAAAGGTGCCCTTCCTAGGTTATTTTAACCTAGGACTGATGGGCTGCGCCGCCAAAAGGCGAATTTATGGGGAATTGGGCCCTTGAAGGCCGCAATTCTAGGGAAATATCTGGAGAGGCCACGTGTCAGCTGGAGATTGGTCAAGGGTGACCTGCCAGCCTCTAACACGTGGCACCTCCTCATTGGTCCACATGTTTAGGGTAAAAATACCCCAAACATTTGCCCCTCACAGGTGCCACGTGGCAGGCCACGTGGGGCCTGTGACACGCGTCACCCCATGAGGGGTGAACAGTAAAAACGACTATTTTGACAGTGATGACTGGGTTTCACATCATTTTACCCCCTATAAATAGGGATTTACCCCCCCCCCCTTCTCTCCTCTTCACTTTTACATTTTGACTTTTCTAGAGAGAGAAAGAGAGTTTTTAGAGAGAAACGCTCTGATCCCGGCTGCATTCAACCAAGTACAAGAATTCCGCGTGCTCCTTTGAAGTCACCCGGTCACCGGTTGCTTTAGCGGTTTTCAGATTTTTCAGACCTCAAAGCAAGGTAACCATCCGTTCCCTTCTTTAAGTTTTCTTCTTTTTCTTTTTCTTGAGCCTGTATACATCGAATTCCGGCTGTATACATTGATTTTTTCTTTTTTCAAATAAAATGAACTCTCCATTTGCACACACGACACTGCCTAGGACGCTCAGCTGGTCACCAGGGACGGTTGAGTCTAGAACCGGGGGTGCCTTGTCTGGAGTTTCTGGAGTACTTTGCTCATCTCCGGCTTCTTCCCTCTCTGTGTCTGTGCAGGACACAATGGCCAGAACTAAACAAACGGCTACCAAGCCCAGAAGGCGGCGCACTAGGGAAGTGCCCGCAAGTGATGTAGTGAGGGAGGACTATGAGGCGGCTGAGCAAAGCTACTCAGCTGAGGACAACACTTCTTCCTCAAGCAGCAGTGACTCCAGGGGAGGCGGTGAGGAGACCGCCTCTTCCCCAGATCGGAGCAGCTCGGCTGAAGAAACGGCTGAGGACCAGGAAGGATCCGGGGCAGAGGGAGATAACCTTGCTGAGGCTTATCGCCAAACAGCAAAGAAAGAAACAAACCCGGATCCTACTAAGACCCGAATGAAGCCTGGGGACATCGCCCTTCTTCAGAGCAGCTTCGAAGCTTTCAAACAGCTACACCCCTTTGGGGAGAACTGGGAAATCATGGTCCCGCCGGCTGACGCTGTTCTTGCCTGGGGGGATGATATTGAGAATGCAGACAACTATTTCGTCTGCTATGAGGCGGTGATAGAAGCCGGCCTCCGCTTTCCTCTTCACAGAGGCATCAGGAAGATCCTGAAGGGATATGATCTGGGAGTTTGGCAACTTACGCCTAATTCTTGGGTCAATATCCTGAGCTATATCGCCGCCTGCGAGCTCCAGGACATTGAACCCAGCTTCACCGCCTTCGCCCATATGCACTATCTCAAAAGTGCCCCAGGCGGATATGGAGCGTGGTACACTATCTCCACGCTCCCGGAGTACCTGATGACCTTGGACAAAGTGTCCAAGTGGGGAGGTTGGAAAGACAAGTGGTATATGGTCTCCTCCCCAAATCTGAGAATGAATAAGATTCTCCGGCGCTACAACAGAGAGCCGGCTTTGGTGGGCCAGAAGTGCGTACGCCCAGCTCTCACCACCAAAGCCCGGGAGCAAATAATAGAGCTGGAGTTCTTCAAGACAACAACTGAGTCCTTGGGGGATGGGACTCACATAGTTGTTCTAAAGAACTGGATCCCCCACCCGGATTTATTTGCGGATGAGAGATTCTTGTCCGCCTGTGGGTTGAGCCCCATGTTCTCAAAGGGTAGATACACTCACCCACCCGGCGGTCTTCCGTCTGCTTTTAAAACTTGTTGTTTTGATTCTGACCTTGATCTCGTTCTGACATTTTTACATTCTTTTGCAGAGGAAGCAAGGAGGATGGTCGATCCGGCTAAGACCCCTCAAAAATCTGCGGCTCAGCTCCGCAAAGAGAACATTCTGGCCAAGAAGGCCAACATAGAGGCCAAGGAGGCCAAAAAAGAAGGGGTAAGAAAATTCATCTTTACTTGTAATTTTTCAAGTTCTTTCGTTTTCGGCTGAGTGACATTCTCATTGCATTTTGCAGACCTCAACCGGCGTTCTTCCCCGCTCCATGACAAAGGTCTTAAAAAGACCTGGGGATGATAACCTTCAGAAACCGGCTGCTAAGTCCGGGAGGAAGGCCACCTCAACATCCTCTGGCGTTAATGCCAAAGGATTTCCAACAACCGGGGGAAAAGGCCCCGAGGCCATGGCTACTCTGAGTGAAAACTCAGAGCGGTCAAGGAAAAAGCCGGATGCTCAGGGAGCATCGAAGGATGGCGAGCCATCCAAGGCTGCAGGTGGTGCTGCAGCCGCAGGAGAGGAGCCGGCCATGGCTTCTTCGAGAGGTAAGATTGAAATCCCTTGGCCGCTTGACTTTATGCGCGTCAAGACTATGACTGACCCTTCCGGGGGCTCAGTGAGTAGCCGGCAAAGAATGAGTGCCAAATATGCTGCTAGTCTCTCACCAAGTCCTTCTTATGCTGCAGATGCTACTTCTGCCCCCGACCTGGCGGGGTTTGGGAAACGGATGGTGAGGACTCTCACCCAGACGGAGAAGAACTCCATACCCAACCGCCACGAGGTGGACTTCGACCAGATCCTGGGGCAGCTGGCGGAGGTAAGTGAAACTTGCGCCTGGTCTTTTTTTTTCATTTCTTTTCATTTCTTTCTGTCTTTCAGTTTTGCTAAGTGTTTAGTTTCCCGGATGACCTTGCTCAGGTTATGGTCCGGGTGGATGGGCTCCGGCTACCTTTCCGGAAGAAGCAGGAAGAGGTAACTGATGCCAAAAGAAGGGCTCAAGCTAATCTCAACTCTGCTTAATATGCATATATAAATTTTGATGTTGAGATTAAAGCCCTCGAGTTGAAACAGGAGGAGCTGGTAAGGGCGTTGACGGCTGCCAATGATGAGGCCAACAACAAAATTCAAGAACTGGAGCAACAACTGAAAACAGCCGGCTCCAACCTTAAGGCATTAGAGGGAGCCGATCAAGAGAACATCGCCCTCAGAGCTGACAAGTCCCGGCTGATCGGGGAAGTTGCCACTCTGAAGGGTAAACATGCTGAGGAGCTCAAGGCTGAGCAGGACCGGCTCATCAAGGAGAATGAGCGGGACAATGAGGTCCGCCTCCGTTATGCTTGGGGGCTTCTCTATCCGGAGGTAGACTTTGAGGTCTACAAGCTGAGGTATAACTACGCCACTGAGGCGTATGATGCCAAGATGCTTCAGGATCCTGCTCCGGCTCCCTTCAAGGAATGGGCCTTGGAGAATGGTGCTGAGGTTTCGGACACAGAGGAGCCGGACCTTGATGTAATCATCCAGGAAGTGAACAAGGAAATCCAGCCTGAAGAGGTTGAGATTTCAGATGATGTTCCTTCAACAACTCCAGCCCAGCCAGAACAGCCAGCAGCGTAGCTCCTTGACCGGCTTCTTCTTCTGCGGCAGTATGCCATCTTGCTTTTCCGGCCTGTGCGCCGAGTATTCATGTAACTCTTTTCTCTTTTTTTTTTTTGTTTCTCTGTATTCCGGACGTGATTCCGGCTAACAATTATTCCTGGCCTTGAGCCAGTTTTTTATGAATTACACCGACCCAGTCGGTTTTCTTATATTTGCGTAAAGTTTCAATTTTTTCACTTGCATATATACTCAATATATTTCTTGTGAGTTTGCCTGTCTTATGAAAAGCATGCGGCAAGTACAATTCCGGCTGTTTGTCTTTGCCCCTGGACGGCTGTGTGATTGGTTTAATCCAAAAAAGGATTGGTTGCCTTGGAAACTTCTCATACTTTAAAGAGTATGAGATGTTTGTAAGGCAATCAATCACAATAGTGATTGCCCCAAACCAAGTACACAGCCGGACAAATGACGGATATACAACCTCTGCCCCAGTCGGTAACAACCGCCTGGGTGTTCTTTATAGCCATTACGCAAAAAGGGGTTTGCCCTAAGAGTGCGCAATTTGGAGAAGATTTCACTTAAGTAAAAGCTTATGATGGTTCTCCGGCTGATAGTGATAATCAGCCGGAGCAATTACAACCAAACATTACTTAGCAAAAATAACACGGTCAGACGGCTATGAGTTGGCTATTTTAGCCACTCAATCTTTGCCGCCTGCATTGGTACGTAGAACAAGCAAGGTGGCTGTTCTCTGCGACGATTGCACCCGGAGGGGTGTCGCCGGACGTCTATAACCATATTGGCGTAGACGAATTCTGAGAAAATGGACAACCATCCGGCCTTTGGCCTCAGGTCCAACTGTTAGACCGGCTGAAAGCTGCTAAACGGTTTTATGCTTAGCTTTAGGATCCGGCTATTAGCCTCTTGTCAATATGGACTTTTAATTCCATATACTAAGTTTCAAACTTAGTTTTTATCTGGCCATTGGCCTCGAGTAGTATGGGTAAACCCAGACGGAAATAAAAAGACAATACATGAAACAAGAGTATTTCTCATTAATACTTGTTACAAAAAATTTACAATTCTCAGAAGTAGTACTTTTTTAAGTTGTCTACATTCCAAGTTCTCGGCAGGCGTCTACCGTCTGGGGTTTCCAGGTGGTATGTGCCATCTCTAACTTCTTCATAGATCCGGTAGGGGCCTTCCCAATTAGGAGTCAGCTTTCCAAGCTCATTGGCCCTACCGGTTGCCTCCATCTTTCGTAACACAAAATCGTCCACTTTCAAAGGACGTTTGTGCACTCTTTTGTTGTAGGCTCGCGTCATTCTCAGACGGTATATCTCATGTCGCAGGGCAGCATTGCCCCTGCGTTCCGGGAGGGAGTCCAATGCCAGCCGCATGGCCTCCCAATTTGCCTCTTCATCATAGAGCATCACTCTGAGCGTAGGCTCATAGTGTTCAATGGGTAAAACGGCTTCAGCTCCGTATACCATGAGAAATGGGGTTTCTCCGGTTGACCCCTTAGCGGTTGTCCGGATGGCCCATAATACATGAATCAACTCTTCAGCCCATAGGCCACCGGCTCTTTCAATTTTCTTCTTGATTCCGTCTGAGATGAGTTTGTTGAATGCCTCAACCTGACCGTTTGCTTGGGGACGGCCGACTGAGGCAAAATAGCTTGAGATGCCCTGATCTCCTAACCAAGTCTTGAGCTGAGGCGTTTCAAACTGAGGACCGTTATCAAATACCATAGACATAGGTACCCCAAACCGGGTGATAATGTTCTTCCAAATGAAAGAGATAACGTCCTTCGTCTTGATATTCTTAACTGCCTCCGCCTCCACCCATTTGGTGAAATAGTCCACAGCCACCAAAATATAGCGCTTTCCGCCTGGAGCAGGCGTATATGGACCCAGTATGTCCATGCCCCATTTAGCAAACGGGACTGGGCTGTGGATTGCCGTCAGATCAGTAGCCGGGCGATGTATAAGCTTGCCAAACCTCTGGCATTTATCACATTTCTTCACAAGTTCCTTGGCATCTGCCTCAAGGGTAGGCCAAAAATAATGCCGCCTGGCTCTGACGGCTAGGGACTTGCCGCCTATATGGGAGGCGCAAAATCCCGCATGCAGCTCTTCGAGTATCTCCTTCCCCTTTTCTGGGGTGACACATTTCAACAAGGGCTTGAGAAAACTAGCCTTGAAGAGTTCTCCGTTTCTCAACTCGAAGTTTGCTGCTCTCTTTTTCATGACGGCTGCTTCCTGAGGTGAATCAGGGAGCGTGCCGTCTGCCAGATCCGCCCAGATGCCATCCATCCAAGTAGAACTTCGATCCAGAATTCCAATGGGCTCTTCATTAATACTTCGTTTTTCCAGAACTTCCCAAAAGACTGACCGAGGCGTATCATGGCAGGCGGATGATGCCAATTTTGACAGTGCATCCGCCGGGTGGTTATCTGACCGGGGCACTTGATTCAATCTGAATTCCTCAAGTGTCCCGGCATCATCCTTGACAGCCTGAAGATATTTGATCATTGCCGGATGGGTCGCTTCATAAGCGCCCTCATACTGGCTAACAACCAACTGAGAATCAGAGTAAGCGTCAATCTTTGTTGCCCCTGCTGCCTTACACATGCGGATTCCGGCTAGCAGGGCCTCATACTCCGCCTCATTATTTGAGGCTTGAAACTTAAACCGTAGTGCATACTCATATCTATCTCCTTCTGGAGATTCACAAACTATGCCTGCACCACAGCCGTTTTTTGTAGAGCTCCCGTCTACATACACCTTCCAAACCTGATTAACATTATCCGGGATAACTGGACGAGTCATTTCAACAATGAAGTCGGCAAACGCCTGACCTTTCACCGCTTTCCTTGGTTCGTAGGAGATTTCAAGACTTTGCATTTCAACAGCCCATTTCAGCATTCTACCGGATGACTCCAGAGTGGACATTGGCCGCTTGAGGGGCTGGTCGGTGTAGATTACCACCGGATGTGCCAGAAAGTATGGCTTCAACTTTTTGAAGGCCATATATAGAGCAAGGCCAAATTTTTCCACCATGGGGTACCGGAGTTCAGCATTCTTTAACACATGGCTAATGAAATATACCGGGAGCTGCGTACCGTCTCGTTCAGCAAGGAGAACGACACTGAGGGCATGGTCTGAGACGGCTAGGTACATGTACAACTTTTCTCTTGGCAAAGGACTAACAAGCCTTGGCAAAGAGTGCAAGTGTTCTTTCAGTTTTTGAAATGCCGCCTCAGCATCATCCCCCCATTCAAATCTAGTCTTCTTCCTGATTGCTTGGAAGAAGTAAAGGCATTTGTCACCTGACCGGCTGAGGAACCTCCCCAGGGCGGCCAGGCAACCGGTGAGCCTCTGAACTTCCTTGATAGTGCGGGGTGACTTCATGTCAATTACCGCCTGTATCTTCTCAGGGTTAGCCTCTATCCCCCTTTGATCAATCAGGAATCCGAGAAACTTCCCAGACTCAACACCAAAAACGCACTTCTTGGGATTTAACATAACCTTATGCCGCCTGAGTGTGGTGAAAGTTTCTTGGAGATCAGCAAGATGGTCCGTCTGCTGCTTGGATTTGACTATCATGTCATCAATATACGCCTCTACATTCCTCCCAATTTGATTAATGAAGACCGTATTAATCATCCGTTAGAACGTAGCCGACGCATTCTTCAAGCCAAACGGCATCACAGTATAGCAGAATAACCCCTGATCAGTGACGAAGGCCGTCTTTTGTTGATCTTTTTTCCACAGGAGAATTTGATGGAAGCCGGAATAGGCATCCATAAAACTCATCAAGGCATGTCCGGCTGTTGAATCGACCAAACTGTCAATTTTTGGAAGTGGATAACTATCCTTTGGGCATGCCTTGTTGAGATCTGTGTAATCTACACACATCCGCCAGGTACCATTCGGCTTCTTTACAAGCACAATGTTTGCCACCCAGTCGGGGAAATTACAAGGCCGAATGAACCTGGCATCCAACAGCTTTTTTACTTCGGCAACTGCTGCCTGACTTCTTTCTTCACCGTGGTTTCTCTTCTTTTGCCGGATGGGCTTCATCTTTGGATCCACAGCGAGTTTGTGGACAGCAAGATCCGGACTGATGCCCGGCATTTCTTCCACTTCAAAGGCAAACACGTCTTTGAATTCTTTCAGCAGGAGGTGCAAGTCTGCACCTAAAACAGCACTAGCAACCGTCCCAACCTTAACAGTTCGCTCCGGACGACTGTCATCCAGGGCAAGATCAATTGTTTCACTAGCCGGTTGGGGACGGAGCTCCTCTGACCGTTCACCGGTCAGTGATTGCTATTTCTTTTCTTTGTTCACCACCACCAGCTCTGCAGCTTTTCTCTTTTTTCCGGCTGCTGGTGGGGGTGAGGGAGCATCCTTGACATTGTCAAGGTCTATTGGTTCCTTCCCTTGGCCGTCTGCGGCCACAGTGTCTTTGACGGCTGAGAGGTAACACTCCCTAGCCGTCTTCTGATCCCCATTCAGGGAACCAACAGAACCATCATCCCTCTCATACTTGATGAGCATGAGAGAAGGGATGATTACAGCCTTGGCTTCGTTGAGGGTTGGCCGGCCAAAAATGATGTTGTAGGCGGTCAGTTCCTCAACGACCAAGAACCTAACGACCATGTGTCGTCCTTGGCCCTTCTCACCCAGCCGGATTGGTAAGTCAATTCTTTCGGCAGGATAGACCATCCCACCCCCAAAACCAACCAAGGGGTGGGTAACCGGATGCATGCTGCTGGAGTTGTACTTCAGCTTCTGCAAGCACTGGAGACTGATGATGTCTGACGAGCTGCCGGTGTCTATAAGGATGCGCCCAACTAACTGGTTGGCGACCTTGCATTCAATGACAACCGGATCGTCATGCGGGCGGCGGACGCTTCCCCTGTCCTTCTCAGTAATGAGGACATCCGGAAAAGTGGAGCCGGCAGACGCTTGCCCCTCATCATCTTTATCCATCTTTCTAAGATGGCTTTTGGTGCCCCGGATGGTAGGGCCACCACACGAAAATCCGCCTGCTATGGTGTAGACCGGATCCCTGTCGGTTTCCGAACTACTTGCAGGCTGGGAGACAGCCTTGGAGGACTGACCCTTGTTCTTCTTCTTTGCCCCGGCTGGGGACTTAGAAATATAGGACTTCAGCTGTCCTTTGTCAGCCAGACGGTCCAACGTCCGCTGTAAACTGAAGCAGTCATTGGTGTCATGGCCAACCTCCTCATGGAATTGACAATATTTGTTCTTGTTCCGGGACTGAACATAACTTTTCATTGGATTCGGCTTCTCAATGGACAGCCGGTCCTTTACCTCCATGAGGATGGAGTTACAATCCTTGTTAAACTCGTACCGGGGAACGTACGGTTTAAACTCTTTTTTCTTTTTCTGGGACGGCTGCTCAGAATCGCTGACCGCCCAGACTTCCTTTCTTTTCTTGCTCTCTTCTTTTTTCTTCGCCGGCTGAGCAGACCGGCTCTCTTTTTGTTTGTCAGACTTTTTGGAGTCTGACTGGTTACCAGGCGTACAGAGGTCGGTTGCTTGTATATAGCTTTCCGCCTCCCTCAGGGCCGCCTGTAGAGTAAAAGCCCCTTTTCTGACAAGGTCAAACTTAAAAGTCGACCCGTCTCTCAGACCCTTGAAGAAGTCTGTAAATGCTACCTCGTCAGACAGTCCCTGGATCTGAATTCTGACCAGGTTGAACCGCCTGACATATGAGCGTAGCCCTTCTCTCTCTCCCTGCTTAATAGTGCTCAAGTCTAAACTTGTCTTTTTAGCAGGGATGTTCATTGAGAAGTTGGTGGCAAACAAGAAGGCTAGCTTCTTGAAGCAATCAACAGATCCAGCTGGCAAGTTGCCAAACCATTGCTGGGCAATGCCCTTCAATGTAGCCGGAAAACAGCGGCACCAGGTGGCGTCATCCCAACCTTGTAAACACATTAGGTTGGTGTATGCCATCAGGTGATCCTCAGGGTTGGTGGTGCCATCATAAGCACCAACCAAAATGTTTTTAACCTTGGCCGGCTGAGCCGCCTCGGTTATATTGGCTGCAAAGGCAGACGGCTGTTCGCCTAGCCTCATCAGCCGGAGCTGCCAGTCCAAAGGCTGGACATTAGCATATGCCGCCTGACCTCCGAATGGAGGTGGCTGCATGAATTGGAGGCCATATTGCCCATACTGCGCCTTGGGTGCGTATGGCATAGACCCTATCATCAGCTGAGGTTCGGTGCTGACGGTTTTACCGCCTGTCCGACTCTCATGCAAGGACATAGAGTTCCTTGCAGATGCTTGGTTGAAGCTGTCTGGAAAGCTCGAGGTAGAAGCTGACTCAGACTGCTGCCGCCTCCTTCGATCGATGACTTGTCTTGCATCGAAGGTAGGCGCATTTTGTGCCTCCGGCTGGGGTCGCCGGGGCATCAAAATCTTAGACCAGTCAAGTGTTGCGGCTGCCTTCTCCTTTGGATGAGGAGTTGGCTGCCTGTCCTTGACCGGCTTCTTCTTTTTCCCAGAATTGGGAGTCTTTTTAGCCGGCTGACTCTTGGAAGAGCCTGCCTTGTTGTTGATCATCTTTTTGATCTCACCCTTGAAAGAGTTCATGAATTTCATGAGCTCGCTCCGGGTGACTGGAGCTTCTTCTCTGGTCTTCTGGGTTTCCCCGTCTGACCTCCCAGTGGGCCGGCTGCTAGGGCCTGCCTGATCCAGATTTCGCCCCAGATGATTTCTGGAACGGATGGATTTAGAGATGAGAGAACCATCCCTAGAGATGTAAGTCTCAACATCATTGTCTTCCTCTTCATCCTCCTCCTCAGTGAATACCTCTGGCGGAGGTTGAGGTGGAGGCTGGGGGATTTCAAATCCCACCGGCTGAATAACCGGTTGCATGTCTTTCGGGTTACCCGACTGAGTACCCGGACGCAGAGAAGTAGGATTATGAATCGGTACAGAATTTTGAACCATCTTGAGGTACTCTCCCCACAGACGGCGCCAAATGTTTTGGGTGTTTTTGTCCCTTGGGAGAGTTACAACTCGAAGACTGGTTCTGCTGACTCTGTACCTGCAAAAACAACGGAGACACCAGATGGGTGGTGCTCCGCCTCCAACGATCAAGTTAGTAACTTGAAGGAGAATAAAAAGTGCGGAAATTTAGGTGGGGATCTGCTTGGATTCCAAGCTCAGGTGTTCTCTGATGAGAGAGAAAGTAGGATGTAATAAATGATAATAAATGTGTCTGTGTGTCCCCCATTTTGGGGGAATATCTCCCTATTTATAGGGTCCTTGGGAAAGGTGCCCTTCCTAGGTTATTTTAACCTAGGACTGATGGGCTGCGCCGCCAAAAGGCGAATTTATGGGGAATTGGGCCCTTGAAGGCCGCAATTCTAGGGAAATATCTGGAGAGGCCACGTGTCAGCTGGAGATTGGTCAAGGGTGACCTGCCAGCCTCTGACACGTGGCACCTCCTCATTGGTCCACATGTTTAGGGTAAAAATACCCCAAACAAGTCAAATGAAAGTCAAACACATTGAACGAAGCTAATTGAATCAAATGAAAGACAAACACATTCAAACAAAGCTTTTTGAATCAAATGAAAGTCAAATGCATTCAACAAAGCCAATTGAGTCAAATGAAAGTCAAACACATTCAAATAAAGCTTCTTGATTAAAAAGAATGTCAAATGCATTCAACAAAGCTAATTGAGTCAAATGAAAGTCAAACACATTAAAAAGCGTTTTAAATCAAATAAAAGTCAAATACATTCAATCAAAGCTTTTTGAATCAAATGAAAGTCAATTGCATCCACAATGCTAATTGAGTCAAATGAAAGTCAAACACATTCAACAAAGCTAATTGAGTCAAAAGAAAGTCAAACACATTCAAACAAAGCTTTTTGAATCAAATGAAAGTAAAATGCATTCAACAAAGCTAATTGAGTCAAATGAAAGTCAAACACTTTCAAAAAAGCTAATTGAGTCAAATGAAAGTCAAACACATTCAAGGGTGACCTGCCAGCCTCTGACACGTGGCACCTCCTCATTGGTCCACATGTTTAGGGTAAAAATACCCCAAACAAGTCAAATGAAAGTCAAACACATTGAACGAAGCTAATTGAATCAAATGAAAGACAAACACATTCAAACAAAGCTTTTTGAATCAAATGAAAGTCAAATGCATTCAACAAAGCTAATTGAGTCAAATGAAAGTCAAACACTTTCAACAAAGCTTTTAGAATCAAATGAAAGTCAAACACATTCAAACAAAGCTTTTTGAATCAAATGAAAATTAAATGAATTCAACAAAGCTAATTGAGTCAAATGAAAGTCAAACACTTTCATCAAAGCTTTTAGAATCAATTGAAAGTCAAATACATTCAAGCAAAGCTTTTTGAATCAAATGAAAGTCAATTGCATTCCACAATGCTAATTGAGTCAAATGAAAGTCAAACACATTCAACGAAGCTAATTGAGTCAAATGAAAGTCTAACACATTCAAACAAAGTTTTTTGAATCAAATGAAAGTCAAATGCATTCAACAAAGCCAATTGAGTCAAATGAAAGTCAAAGACATTCAAACATAGCTTCTTGATTCAAATGAAAGTGAAATGCATTCAACAAAGCTAATTGAGTCAAATGAAAGTCAAACACTTTTAACAAAGATTTTAGAATCAAATGAAAGTAAAACACATCCATACAAAGTTTTTTGAATCAAATGAATGTCAAATGCATTCAACAAAGCTAATTAAGTCAAATGAAAGTCAAACACATTCAACAAAGCTAATTGAGTTAAAAGAAAGTCAAACACATTCAAACAAAGCTTTTTGAATCAAATGAAAGTCAAATGCATTCAACAAAGCCAATTGAGTGAAATGAAAGTCAAACACATTCAAATAAAGCTTCTTGATTCAAATGAAACTCAAATGCATTCAACAAAGCTAATTGAGTCAAATGAAAGTCAAACACTTTCAACAAAGCTAATTGAGTCAAATGAAAGTCAAACACATTCAAACAAAGCTTTTTGATTCAAATGAAAGTCAAATGCATTCAACAAACCTAATTGAGTCAAATGAAAGTCAAATGCATTCAACAAAGCTAATTGAGTCAAATGAAAGTCAAACACTTTCAACAAAGCGTTTAGAATCAAATGAAAGTCAAATACATTCATTCAAAGCTTTTTGAATCAAATGAAAGTCAATTGCATTCTACAATGCTAATTGAGTCAAATGAAAGTCAAACACATTCAACAAAGCTAATTGAGTCAAAAGAAAGTCAAACACATTCAAACAAAGCTTTTTGAATCAAATGAAAGTAAAACACATTCAAACAAAGCTTTTTGATTCAAATGAAAGTCAAATGCATTCAACAAAGCTAATTGAGTCAAATGAAAGTCAAACACATTCAACAAAGCTAATTGAGTTAAAAGAAAGTCAAACACATTCAAACATAGCTTTTTGAATCAAATGAAAGTCAAATGCATTCAACAAAGCCAATTGAGTCAAATGAAAGTCAAACACATTCAAATAAAGCTCCTTGATTCAAATGAAAGTCAAATGCATTCAACAAAGCTAATTGAGTCAAATGAAAGTCAAACACTTTCAACAAAGCTAATTGAGTCAAATGAAAGTAAAACACATTCAAACAAAGCTTTTTGATTCAAATGAAAGTCAAATGCATTCAACAAAGATAATTGAGTCAAATGAAAGTCAAACACTTTCAACAAAGCTTTTAGAATCAAATGAAAGTAAAACACATTCAAATAAAGCTTTTTGAATCAAATGAATGTCAAATGTATTCAACAAAGCTATTTAAGTCAAATGAAAGTCAAACACATTCAACAAAGGTAATTGAGTTAAAAGAAAGTCAAACACATTCAAACATAGCTTTTTGAATCAAATGAAATCAAATGCATTCAACAAAGCCAATTGAGTCAAATGAAAGTCAAACACATTCAAATAAAGCTTCTTGATTCAAATGAAAGTCAAATGCATTCAACAAAGCTGATTGAGTCAAATGAAAGTCAAACACTTTCAACAAAGCGTTTAGAATCAAATGAAAGTCAAATACATTCAATCAAAGCTTTTTGAATCAAATGAAAGGCAATTGCATTCCACAATGCTAATTGAGTCAAATGAAAGTCAAACACATTCAACAAAGCTAATTGAGTCAAAATAAAGTCAAACACATTCAAACAAAGCTTTTTGAATCAAATGAAAGTAAAATGCATTCAACAAAGCTAATTGAGTCAAATGAAAGTCAAACACTTTCAACAAAGCTAATTGAGTCAAATGAAAGTCAAACACATTCAAACAAAGCTTTTTGATTCAAATGAAAGTCAAATGCACTCAACAAAGCTAATTGAGTCAAATGAAAGTCAAACACATTTACATTCAGCTAGTGAGAGAAAGTTAGAGAGAGAAGCTCTGGATTTACAATCTGGTTTCCATGGTTGTTTGAGGTGAAGCTGGTTTTCTCACGCATCTCCGACCATCATGGCTAAGAAGAAGAAACAAGCTACTCCACTCCCTCGTTCCCCTGCTTTTGGATCTCTCACTCCCTCTGACCTTCGATTGCAGAATCTGAACCCCGGTTCTATTCCAGAGGTTGAAGATGAAACTGAGTTGGTTTCTCCGCCAGCTCATCTTGTTCATCCGTTAGGAGGTAAGGTTACTAGAGCTGAGTTGAAGATTGTAGAGGATTCATTTGCTGCTGTTCAGGTGCAGGAAATCAATGGAACAGTCCTAGGGTTTCCCCGGTTACTGTTCCATTGGATAAATCTCTGAGTAGTAACTCAATTGCTCCAATTCCGGTTGGGTCGGGGGCTGAGGATTGTCCTAAACCACCTGAAGTAGAGAAACAAGCGCCTAATCCTGAGAAATGGGCAAACCTATTTCGGGGCAAACTGGCTTCTAAGGGTGCTGCTCTTTCCTTTGTTGCTCCTATGCTTAAGGATGGGAAATCTGTTGCTCAAATCCAGGCTAGAGATCTTCAGGAAGGTAATTCTAAGTGGTGCAATGCTATTATCTTTTATGTTGTTGGATTTTACCCTACAATTGCTGCTGTTCATAAATATATTGCTCAGACCTGGAGTAGTTTTGCTAAACCTGAGATTTTTTGGCATGATGATGGCTATTTTATAATTAATTTGACTTCATCTGCTGAGAAGGATGTTGTGTTAAGCTCTGGCCCTCATATGTTCAATAACAAACCTGCTATTGTTAAACCTTGGAGTGATAAGTTTAATTTTCAAGCTGAAATCCTCAGAACTGTTCCTCTGTGGGTAAGGTTACCAAACTTGCCTTTAAACTGCTGGAGTCCTGATACTTTAAGCAGAATTGGTAGCTTAATTGGGGTGCCTTTGTTTGCTGATGAATGTACAACTAGACAACTGAGAGTATCCTTTGCTAGAATGCTCATTGAAGTTGATATAACTAGGCCCTTACCCACTACTGTTACTGTTGAGAGTCCTATGGGAGAAGTGCTTGAGCTAAAAGTGATATTTGAGTGGGCTCCCCCTTTTTGTAAGAAGTGTGATAGGGTTGGACATGACTGTAATGCTATTAAACCAAAGGCTAAGCCTAAGACTCAGCAAGATCCTCAGCAAGTCAAAGCTCAACCAAAGAAAGTGTGGGTTCAGAGGCAACCTGTTGTAGCTCCTGCAGCTGCTGGTGATGAACAGGATCAGGATAAGAGTTCTGATCCCCAGCCTATGATTACTCCTGCTCATACCTCTCTTGCTACTTATTCTGATGCTGATTGGAGGGTGGTAAGCAAAAGGGTTAGATCTCATACTGGTGGTGTTAATCTGAATATCCCAAGAACTAATAATGCTTATTCTGCACTTCTAGAAGATGAAATTGTTGGAATAAATCCTATTGGGGGTGATGGTAATCCCTCTCTGGTTAAATGATTGTGGTTTCATGGAATATCAGAGGTCTTAATGACCCTGATAAGGTGCCTGCTGTTAGGCAGCATCTAAAGAATCATAATGTGGATGTTATTGCTATCTTGGAAACTAAAGTTAAAATTCATAACCAAAATTCTATTCAGAAGAAATTTGGTAGATTTTGGTCTTGGCATTGTAACTATAATCATTCCATGAAAGGAAGAATTTGGGTTGGATGGAAAGCTGATAAGGTTAATGTTGATATTCTTGCTGATCATGAACAATTTGTTCATGTTCAGATTAGTTCTAAAGAGTTGCATCATACTCTGCTATGTACTTTTGTGTATGGGCTGCATTCTGTTCATGATAGGAAACCTTTGTGGCTTGGCTTGCAGTCTATTGGGATGTCTAATGTTCCATGGATTTGTATGGGTGATTTTAATTTTGTCCTCTCTTCTGAAGATAGATACAATGGCAATCCTGTGACTGATGCTGAAGTGAAGGACTTTAAGGACTGTATGGATTTAATGGAGTTCACTGAGATTAAGAGTAAAGGCTCTTTTTATTCTTGGTCTAATAAGGGTGAAGGTGTTAATAGAACTGCTTCTAGAATTGATAGGGGAATTGTTAATGAAGCTTGGATCAATGATTTTGGTCAAACTGAAGTCATTTATCTCCCTCCTTCCCTCTCTGATCATTGTCCTCTCTTGGTTGATATTTTTATTGCTGAACCAGGGAAGGGTAGGCCTTTCAGGTTTCTTAACTGCATTGCTGATCATAAAGATTTTCAGAAGATTGTCAGAGACTCTTGGGATTCTTGTGGGCAACTTGACTCCCCAATGTTAACTGTCTGGAATAAATTAAAGGCTGTCAAACTTGGGTTGAAGTCTTTGAACATCAGACATTTTGCTAATGTCACTGGTTATTTGGAACAAGCTTATAGGGATCTTGGTGATATCCAAATTCAGTTGGCTGGAGATTGGACTAATATTCAGTTTCAGGCTCTTGAGAAAACTGCTATTGATAAGGTGAAGCATTGGATTCATGTCCAAAGTAGTATTTACAGGCAGAAATCTAGAATTGACTGGATTAAGCTTGGAGATGCTGACTCTCATTTCTTTTTCTCTATGATGAAGCAGAGGCAGAATAAGAATAGAATTGACTCTATTTATAACAGTCAAGGGGTTCTGCTTAGGGATCCTGGTCTCATTACTGCTGAAATCCTTGACTTTTATAAAAATCTTCCAGGTTCTGCTGTTTCTTCTCTCCCTGGGGTTGATTTAGCTGTAATGAGAAGTGGCCCTCAGCTTGATCAAGGTGCTAAGGACCATCTGCTAGCTGATGTTTCTGTCAGTGAAATTGATCTTGCTCTTAAGAGTATTGGTAATGATAAAGCTCCTGGAATTGATGGTTTCAATGCTGTCTTTTTCAAGCATTCTTGGGACATTGTTAAAACTGATATTTATGCTGCTGTTTTGGGGTTCTTTTCTAATGGTAAGATAGCTAGGCAATGGAATTGTACTACCATTACTCTTGTCCCTAAAGTTTCCAATCCCTCTTATGCAAAGGAGTATAGACCTATTGCTTGCTGTACTTTGGTTTATAAGATCATATCTAAAATTATTACAGCCAGGCTTTCAAAGGTCATTGGTGATGTTGTTAGTGATGCTCAGGCTGGCTTTATTCCTGGCAAACATATTGGTGATCATATTCTTCTTGCTACTGAGCTTATCAAAGGCTATTCTCATAAATTCATTACCCCTAGATGTTTACTTAAGATTGACCTTAGGAAAGCCTATGATTCTGTTGAGTGGAGTTTCTTGGAAGTTATCCTTGCTGAATTAGGGTTCCCTAACAGGTTTGTTTCTTGGATTATGGGTTGTGTTACAACTGTTTCTTATTCAATTCTGATTAATGGGTATCCTTCTCCCCCTTTTTCTGCTAAAAAAGGTTTGAGACAAGGTGATCCTATGTCCCCTTTTCTCTTTGCTATTTGTATGGAGTATTTGTCAAGATGCTTAAAAGTGATGACTTTGAATCCTGATTTTAATTTCCATCCAAGGTGTGCAAAATTGGAGATTACTCATCTGATGTTTGCAGATGACTTGCTTCTTTTCTCCAGCGCTGATCTTGTCTCTATTCAGCTGATCTTTCAAGCTTTTCAGAAGTTCTCTAGTGCTTCTGGATTGGCTGCTAATCTGGATAAGAGTGATGTGTATTTTGGGGGGATAAGTGAGCAGGTTCAAGCTGATCTTCAGTCTGTTCTGGGGGTTGCTAGGGGCTCTTTACCTTTTAGATATCTGGGGGTGCCCCTTTCTTCTAAAAAGCTTACTATTGCTCAATGTAAGCCTTTAGTTGAGAGGGTTACTGCTAGGATTGAAGGGTGGGCAGCCAGGCACCTTTCTTATGCTGGTAGGCTTCAGCTGATAAAAAGTGTGCTCTTTGGTATTCAAGCTTATTGGTCTCAGATTTTTATTTTACCAAAAAAGATTTTAAGAGAAATGGAATCAAGGTTCAGATGTTTTCTTTGGACTGGGAAGTCTAATCCTAGTAAGAAAGCTCTGGTCTCTTGGAAATTTTTATGTTTACCTAAGACTTGTGGAGGTTGGAACCTTACCTCTCTTGAAGACTGGAATAAAGCAGCAATCACCAAAGTCCTTTGGGATATTGCTCACAAATCAGATAACCTATGGGTAAAATGGGTTCACATTTATTACTTCAGTCACAAAGATTTTTGGGTGTCTCCTGTTCCTAAGAAATGTTCTTGGATGTTAAGGAAGATCATGAACTGCAGAGCTTTGGTGGATAATGTTGGGGGTTGGTCTGGCATTACAGTTAATGGTAAAATGAGCATTAGACAGCTCTACACTCAGATTAGACCTCAAGTTGTGAAAGTGCCTTGGAAAAGGGTAATATGCAATAATAGAGCATCTCCTAAGAGTGTGTTTGTCACTTGGCTGGCTTTGTGGAACAAGCTTGTTACTAAAGATAGACTTGCTTCTTGGAGTATAGCTTGTGATCCTCTGTGTTTTTTCTGCTCTAATGCTGCAGAAAGTGTTTCTCATTTGTTCTTTATTTGCTCTTATTCTGCCAGTATTTGGAACAGGATTCTGCAGCTCCTGGGTTTTCCCAGAATTGGGCAGAACTTTGATTCTGAAGTCCAATGGGTGATGCAGCAAAGTAGAAGAGCCAATGCTAAAGGAAGATTGCTGCTTATGTGTTTTGCAGAGACTATTCACTGCATCTGGATACAGAGAAATACCTTGATGTTCACTGGAGATTACAAGCCTGCAGATACTGCTATCAGGGATATTATCTTTACTGTTGCTTGTAGATGTATTGATTCTGATAGGAAATATTTGTACTGTTAGTGTTTGTTTGCTGTGTGTGTTGTTTTATGTTCCTGTTTTTGTCTGTTCCTGGTTTTCAGAGCCCTTCCTAGAAGGTAGCTGGGAACCTGAGTTCAGTTTGTTCTAGGCACTTTCTAGATCCCTTCCTAGAAGGTGGCTAGGATAAGCCTAGAACTGGTTTGTTTTGGGGTTAGCCTGTTTCAGGTTTTGTGGTGCTCTGGTGGTAGTTATAACTTAGCTCTTGTAAGTTGTAACTTTCTCTCTTTGGTAATAAAATTCCTATTTACCAAAAAAAAAAAAGTCAAACACTTTCAACAAAGATTTTAGAATCAAATGAAAGTAAAACACATTCAAACAAAGCTTTTTGAATCAAATGAATGTGAAATGTATTCAACAAAGCTAATTAAGTCAAATGAAAGTCAAACACATTCAACAAAGCTAATTGAGTTAAAAGAAAGTCAAACACATTCAAACAAAGCTTTTTGAATCAAACGAAAGTCAAAAGCATTCAACAAAGCCAATTGAGTCAAATGAAAGTCAAACACATTCAAATAAAGCTTCTTGATTCAAATGAAAGTCAAATGCATTCAACAATGCTATTTGAGTCAAATGAAAGTCAAACACTTTCAACAAAGCTAATTGAGTCAAATGAAAGTCAAACACTTTCAACAAAGCTAATTGAGTCAAATGAAAGTCAAACACATTCAAACAAAGCTTTTTGAATCAAATGAAAGTCAAATGCATTCAACAAAGCTAATTGAGTCAAATGAAAGTCAAACCCTTTCAACAAAGCATTTAGAATCAATTGAAAGTCAAATACATTCAATCAAAGCTTTTTGAATCAAATAAAAGTCAATTAGATTCCACAATGCTAAGTAAGTCAAATGAAAGTCAAACACTTTCAACAAAGATTTTAGAATCAAATGAAAGTAAAACACATTCAAACAAAGCTTTTTGAATCAAATGAATGTGAAATGTATTCAACAAAGCTAATTAAGTCAAATGAAAGTCAAACACATTCAACAAAGCTAATTGAGTTAAAAGAAAGTTAAACACATTCAAACAAAGCCTTTTGAATCAAACGAAAGTCAAAAGCATTCAACAAAGCCAATTGAGTCAAATGAAAGTCAAACACATTCAAATAAAGCTTCTTGATTCAAATGAAAGTCAAAAGCGTTCAACAATGCTATTTGAGTAAAATGAAAGTCAAACACTTTCAACAAAGCTAATTGAGTCAAATGAAAGTCAAACACTTTCAACAAAGCTAATTGAGTCAAATGAAAGTCAAACACATTCAAACAAAGCTTTTTGAATCAAATGAAAGTCAAATGCATTCAACAAAGCTAATTGAGTCAAATGAAAGTCAAACACTTTCAACAAAGCGTTTAGAATCAATTGAAAGTCAAATACATTCAATCAAAGCTTTTTGAATCAAATAAAAGTCAATTAGATTCCACAATGCTAATTAAGTCAAATGAAAGTCAAACACATTCAACAAAGCTAATTGAGTCAAAAGAAAGTCAACCACATTCAAACAAAGTTTTTTGAATCAAATGAAAGTCAAATGCATTCAACAAAGCTAATTGAGTCAAATGAAAGTCAAACACTTTAAACAAAGCTAATTGAGTCAAATGAAGGTCAAACACATTCAAACAAATCTTTTTGATTCATATGAAAGTCAAATGCATTCAACAAAGCTATTTGAGTTAAATGAAAGTCAAACACTTTCAACAAAGTTCTTAGAATCAAATGAAACTCAAATACATTCAAACAAAGATTTTTGAATCAAACGAAAATCAAATGAATTCAACAAAGCTAATTGAGTAAAATGAAAGTCAAACACTTTCATCAAAGCTTTTAGAATAAAATGAAAGTTAAATACATTCAAACAAAGCTTTTTGAATCAAATCGAAGTCAATTGCATTCCACAATGGTAATTGAGTCAAATGAAAGTCAAACACAATCAACGAAGCTAATTGAGTCAAATGAAAGTCAAACACATTCAAACAAAGCTTTTTGCATCAAATGAAAGTCAAATGCATTCAACAAAGCCAATTGAGTCAAATGAAAGTCAAACACATTCAAATAAAGCTTGTCGATTCAAATGAAAGTTAAATGCATTCGACAAAGCTAATTGTATCAAATGAACGTCAAACACTTTCAACAAAGGTTTTGGAATCAAATGAAAGTCAAACACATTCAAACAAAGCTTTTTGAATTAAATGAAAGTCAAATGCATTCAACAAAGCTAATTGAGTCAAATGAAAGCTAAACACTTTCAACAAAGAGTTTGAATCAAATAAAAATCAAAAACATTCAATCAAAGCTTTTTGAATCAAATTAAAGTCAATTGCATTCCACAATGCTAATTGAATCAAATGAAAGTCAAACACATTCAACAAAGCTAATTGAGTCAAAAGAAAGTCAAATACATTCAAACAAAGCTTTTTGAATCAAATGAAAGTAAAATGCATTCAACAAAGCTAATTGAGTCAAATGAAAGTCAAACACTTTCAACAAAGCTAATTGAGTCAAATGAAAGTCAAACACATTCAAACAAAGCTTTTTGATTCAAATGAAAGTCAAATGCAATCAACAAAGCTAATTGAGTCAAATGAAAGTCAAACACTTTCAACAAAGCTAATTGAGTCAAATGAAGGTCAAACACATTCAAACAAAGCTTTTTGATTCATATGAAAGTCAAATGCATTCAACAAAGCTAATTGAGTTAAATGAAAGTCAAACACTTTCAACAAAGTTCTTAGAATCAAATGAAACTCAAATACAATCTAACAAAGTTTTTTGAATCAAACAAAAATCAAATGAATTCAACAAAGTTAATTGAGTCAAATGAAAGTCAAACACTTTCATCAAAGCTTTTAGAATAAAATGAAAGTCAAATACATTCAAACAAAGCTTTTTGAATCAAATCGAAGTCAATTGCATTCCACAATGGTAATTGAGTCAAATGAAAGTCAAACACATTCAACGAAGCTAATTGAGTCAAATGAAAGTCAAACACATTCAAACAAAGCTTTTTGAATCAAATGAAAGTCAAATGCATTCAACAAAGCCAATTGAGTCAAATGAAAGTCAAACACATTCAAATAAAGCTTGTCGATTCAAATGAAAGTCAAATGCATTCAACAAAGCTAATTGTGTCAAATGAAAGTCAAACACTTTCAACAAAGCTTTTAGAATCAAATGAAAGTCAAACACATTCAAACAAAGCTTTTTGAATCAAATGAAAGTCAAATGCATTCAACAAAGCTAATTGAGTCAAATGAAAGCTAAACACTTTCAACAAAGCGTTTTGAATCAAATAAAAGTCAAAAACATTCAATCAAAGCTTTTTGAATCAAATTAAAGTCAATTGCATTTCACAATGCTAATTGAATCAAATGAAAGTCAAACACATTCAACAAAGCTAATTGAGTCAAAAGAAAGTCAAACACATTCAAACAATGCTTTTTGAATCAAATGAAAGTAAAATGCATTCAACAAAGCTAATTGAGTCAAATGAAAGTCAAACACTTTCAACAAAGCTAATTTAGTCAAATGAAAGTCAAACACATTCAAACAAAGCTTTTTGATTCAAATGAAAGTCAAATGCAATCAACAAAGCTAGTTGAGTCAAATGAAAGTCAAACACTTTCAACAAAGCTTTTAGAATCAAATGAAAGTCAAACACATTCAAACAAAGCTTTTTGAATCAAATGAAAATCAAATGAATTCAACAAAGCTAATTGAGTCAAATAAAAGTCAAACACTTTCAACAAAGCTTTTAGAATCAAATGAAAGTGAAACACATTCAAACAAAGCTTTTTGAATCAAATAAAAATCAAATGAATTCAACAAAGCTAATTGAGTCAATTAAAAGCTAAACACTTTCAACAAAGCGTTTTGAATCAAATAAAAGTCAAAAACATTCAATCAAAGCTTTTTGAATCAAATTAAAGTCAATTGCATTCCACAATGCTAATTGAATCAAATGAAAGTCAAACACATTCAACAAAGCTAATTGAGTCAAAAGAAAGTCAAACACATTCAAACAAAGCTTTTTGAATCAAATGAATGTCAAATGCATTCAACAAAGCTAATTGAGTCAAATGAAAGTCAAACACTTTAAACAAAGCTAATTGAGTCAAATGAAGGTCAAACACATTCAAACAAAGCTTTTTGATTCATATGAAAGTCAAATGCATTCAACAAAGCTAATTGAGTTAAATGAAAGTCAAACACTTTCAACAAAGTTCTTAGAATCAAATGAAACTCAAATACATTCAAACAAAGATTTTTGAATCAAACGAAAATCAAATGAATTCAACAAAGCTAATTGAGTCAAATGAAAGTCAAACACTTTCATCAAAGCTTTTAGAATAAAATGAAAGTCAAATACATTCAAACAAAGCTTTTTGAATCAAATCGAAGTCAATTGCATTCCACAATGGTAATTGAGTCAAATGAAAGTCAAACACATTCAACGAAGCTAATTGAGTCAAATGAAAGTCAAACACATTCAAACAAAGCTTTTTGAATCAAATGAAAGTCAAATGCATTCAACAAAGCCAATTGAGTCAAATGAAAGTCAAACACAAGGGATATGTTTAAGCTTAATTCTATACAGGAAATCCACCAAGAATTAAACAAAAACTAAGAGTAATTAACTAAGAATCCACCTAATTAATTAACCCTAAACGAATGTTTTAACTAAAACAAGCAAAACAACAATTGATCGCAATCAACAAAAACTCAAGTATGCAACTTAAGAAATAAATCTGAATATTAATCTGTATCTCTCCCAAAACTCACGAATTACATGATTATTTATAGACTTAAACTAAGTATTAGAAACCTAATAGGACTAGGAAAAATCCCTAGCCTTTAGCTCCAAGTAACCTAAGTGGAATAGGAATACTAAACCGACTTAGAAAAGGAAACTAACCAAACCGACCTACTTCCAGCTTTGCGCGGTTTTAGTTTTTGTTTTCGTTGACTGACCAAATGAACTCCGATTCTCATGAAACCACCTTCATTGGTTAGCTGACTTCCTGGCGTTTCCAAAAACATATTATACGACATATGTTTTCTTTGAGCTTCAAGTCCGTTTCTGCAGTTCTTTGGACCTCTTCAAAACTGCTACGAAACTACTAGAAAACCTAGTTCTAAACAAACTCTAACAAACTAATATTTTTCCTAATAACTAAGGACGTCTAACCAACTTAAAATAACAGAAAAATAAATCCTAATGTGCTTAAAACAAGAAAAACCCTTTCAAGTGAAAGGTAAAAACTTGTAAGCAAAATCTAAGTAACGAAAGTAGACTAGACTCCAAGAAACGCTACTAAGCAAACCGTAGCTTTGCTTTGATATCCAAGAAAATGTCCATGCAATGCTTGGCTTGAATCAATGTTTAAGGACAAACTATCTTGATGCATGATAAGCAAATCTTCGAAGTTCTCCATGCTTAGACTTGCATCATACAATCAAAGCTTTTTGAATCAAATGAAAGTCAATTGCATTCCACAATGCTAATTGAGTCAAATGAAAGTCAAACACATTCAACAAAGCTAATTGAGTCAAAAGAAAGTAAAACACATTCAAACAAAGCTTTTTGAATCAAATGAAAGTAAAATGCATTCAACAAACCTAATTGAGTCAAATGAAAGTCAAACACTTTCAACAAAGCTAATTGAGTCAAATGAAAGTCAAAACATTCAAACAAAGATTTTTGATTCAAATGAAAGTCAAATGCATTCAACAAAGCTAATTGAGTCAAATGAAAGTCAAACACTTTCAACAAAGCTAATTGAGTCAAATGAAAGTCAAACACATTCAAACAAAGCTTTTTGAATCAAATGAAAGTCAAATGCATTCAACAAAGCTAATTAAGTCAAATGAAAGTCAAACACTTTCAACAAAGCGTTTAGAATCAAATGAAAGTCAAATACATTCAATCAAAGCTTTTTGAATCAAATGAAAGTCAATTGCATTCCAAAAAGCTAATTGAGTCAAATGAAAGTCAAACACATTCAAACAAAGCTTTTTGAATCAAATGAAAGTAAAATGCATTCAACAAAGCTAATTGAGTCAAATGAAAGTCAAACACTTTCAACAAATCTAATTGAGTCAAATGAAAGTCAAACACATTCAAACAAAGCTTTTTGAATCAAATGAAAGTAAAATGCATTCAACAAAGCTAATTGAGTCAAATGAAAGTCAAACACTTTCAACAAAGCTAATTAAGTCAAATGAAAGTCAAACACATTCAAACAAAGCTTTTTGAATCAAATGAAAGTCAAATGCATTCAACAAAGCTAATTGAGTCCAATGAAAGTCAAACACTTTCAACAAAGCTAATTGAGTCAAATGAAAGTCAAACACATTCAAACAAAGCTTTTTGATTCAAATGAAAGTCAAATGCATTCAACAAAGCTAATTGAGTCAAATGAAAGTCAAACACATTCAAACAAAGCTTTTTGAATCAAATGAAAATCAAATGAATTCAACAAAGCTAATTGAGTCAAATGAAAGTCAAACACTTTCATCAAAGCTTTTAGAATCAATTGAAAGTCAAATACATTCAAACAAAGCTTTTTGAATCAAATGAATGTCAATTGCATTCCACAATGCTAATTGAGTCAAATGAAAGTCAAACACATTCAACGAAGGTAATTGAGTCAAATGAAAGTCAAACACATTCAAACAAAGCTTTTTGAATCAAATGAAAGTCAAATGCATTCAACAAAGCCAATTGAGTCAAATGAAAGTCAAACACATTCAAACATAGCTTCTTGATTCAAATGAAAGTCAAATGCATTCAACAAAGCTAATGGAGTCAAATGAAAGTCAAACACTTTCAACAAAGATTTTAGAATCAAATGAAAGTAAAACACATTCATACAAAGCTTTTTGAATCAAATGAATGTCAAATGCATTCAAAAAAGCTAATTAAGTCAAATGAAAGTCAAACACATTCAACAAAGCTAATTGAGTTAAAAGAAAGTCAAACACATTCAAACAAAGCTTTTTGAATCAAATGAAAGTCAAATGCATTCAACAAAGCCAATTGAGTCAAATGAAAGTCAAACACATTCAAATAAAGCTTCTTGATTCAAATGAAAGTCAAATGCATTCAACAAAGCTAATTGAGTCAAATGAAAGTCAAACACTTTCAAACACGCTAATTGAGTCAAATGAAAGTCAAACACATTCAAACAAAGCTTTTTGAATCAAATGAAAGTCAAATGCATTCAACAAAGCTAATTGAGTCAAATGAAAGTCAAACACTTTCAACAATGCGTTTAGAATAAAATGAAAGTCAAATACATACAATCAAAGCTTTTTGAATCAAATGAAAGTCAATTGCATTCCACAATGCTAATTGAGTCAAATGAAAGTCAAACACATTCAACAAAGCTAATTGAGTCAAAAGAAAGTCAAACGCATTCAAACAAAGCTTTTTGAATCAAATGAAAGTAAAATGCATTCAACAAAGCTAATTGAGTCAAATGAAAGTCAAACACTTTCAACAAATCTAATTGAGTCAAATGAAAGTCAAACACATTCAAACAAAGCTTTTTGAATCAAATGAAAGTAAAATGCATTCAACAAAGCTAATTGAGTCAAATGAAAGTCAAACACTTTCAACAAAGCTTTTAGAATCAAATGAAAGTCAAACACATTCAAACAAAGCTTTTTGAATCAAATGAAAATCAAATGAATTCAACAAAGCTAATTGAGTCAAATGAAAGTCAAACACTTTCAACAAAGCGTTTAGAATCAAATGAAAGTCAAATACATTCAATCAAAGCTTTTTGAATCATATGAAAGTCAATTGCATTCCAAAAAGCTAATTGAGTCAAATGAAAGTCAAACACATTCAAACAAAGCTTTTTGAATCAAATGAAAGTAAAATGCATTCAACAAAGCTAATTGAGTCAAATGAAAGTCAAACACTTTCAACAAATCTAATTGAGTCAAATGAAAGTCAAACACATTCAAACAAAGCTTTTTGAATCAAATGAAAGTAAAATGCATTCAACAAAGCTAATTGAGTCAAATGAAAGTCAAACACTTTCAACAAAGCTAATTGAGTCAAATGAAAGTCAAACACATTCAAACAAAGCTTTTTGAATCAAATGAAAGTCAAATGCATTCAACAAAGCTAATTGAGTCCAATGAAAGTCAAACACTTTCAACAAAGCTAATTGAGTCAAATGAAAGTCAAACACATTCAAACAAAGCTTTTTGATTCAAATGAAAGTCAAATGCATTCAACAAAGCTAATTGAGTCAAATGAAAGTCAAACACATTCAAACAAAGCTTTTTGAATCAAATGAAAATCAAATGAATTCAACAAAGCTAATTGAGTCAAATGAAAGTCAAACACTTTCATCAAAGCTTTTAGAATCAATTGAAAGTCAAATACATTCAAACAAAGCTTTTTGAATCAAATGAATGTCAATTGCATTCCACAATGCTAATTGAGTCAAATGAAAGTCAAACACATTCAAATAAAGCTTCTTGATTCAAATGAAAGTCAAATGCATTCAACAAAGCTAATTGAGTCAAATGAAAGTCAAACACTTTCAAACACGCTAATTGAGTCAAATGAAAGTCAAACACATTCAAACAAAGCTTTTTGAATCAAATGAAAGTCAAATGCATTCAACAAAGCTAATTGAGTCAAATGAATGTCAAACACTTTCAACAATGCGTTTAGAATAAAATGAAAGTCAAATACATACAATCAAAGCTTTTTGAATCAAATGAAAGTCAATTGCATTCCACAATGCTAATTGAGTCAAATGAAAGTCAAACACATTCAACAAAGCTAATTGAGTCAAAAGAAAGTCAAACACATTCAAACAAAGCTTTTTGAATCAAATGAAAGTAAAATGCATTCAACAAAGCTAATTGAGTCAAATGAAAGTCAAACACTTTCAACAAATCTAATTGAGTCAAATGAAAGTCAAACACATTCAAACAAAGCTTTTTGAATCAAATGAAAGTAAAATGCATTCAACAAAGCTAATTGAGTCAAATGAAAGTCAAACACTTTCAACAAAGCTTTTAGAATCAAATGAAAGTCAAACACATTCAAACAAAGCTTTTTGAATCAAATGAAAATCAAATGAATTCAACAAAGCTAATTGAGTCAAATGAAAGTCAAACACTTTCATCAAAGCTTTTAGAATCAATTGAAAGTCAAATACATTCAAACAAAGCTTTTTGAATCAAATGAAAGTCAATTGCATTCCACAATGTTAATTGAGTCAAATGAAAGTCAAACACATTCAACGAAGGTAATTGAGTCAAATGAAAGTCAAACACATTCAAACAAAGCTTTTTGAATCAAATGAAAGTCAAATGCATTCAACAAAGCCAATTGAGTCAAATGAAAGTCAAACACATTCAAACATAGCTTCTTGATTCAAATGAAAGTCAAATGCATTCAACAAAGCTGATTGAGTCAAATGAAAGTCAAACACTTTCAACAAAGATTTTAGAATCAAATGAAAGTAAAACACATTCATACAAAGCTTTTTGAATCAAATGAATGTCAAATGCATTCAAAAAAGCTAATTGAGTTAAAAGAAAGTCAAACACATTCAAACAAAGCTTTTTGAATCAAATGAAAGTCAAATGCATTCAACAAAGCCAATTGAGTCAAATGAAAGTCAAACACATTCAAATAAAGCTTCTTGATTCAAATGAAAATCAAATGCATTCAACAAAGCTAATTGAGTCAAATGAAAGTCAAACACTTTCAAACACGCTAATTGAGTCAAATGAAAGTCAAACACATTCAAACAAAGCTTTTTGAATCAAATGAAAGTCAAATGCATTCAACAAAGCTAATTGAGTCAAATGAAAGTCAAACACTTTCGACAATGCGTTTAGAATAAAATGAAAGTCAAATACATACAATCAAAGCTTTTTGAATCAAATGAAAGTCAATTGCATTCCACAATGCTAATTGAGTCAAATGAAAGTCAAACACATTCAACAAAGCTAATTGAGTCAAAAGAAAGTCAAACACATTCAAACAAAGCTATTTGAATCAAATGAAAGTAAAATGCATTCAACAAAGCTAATTGAGTCAAATGAAAGTCACACACTTTTATCAAAGCTAATTGAGTCAAATGAAAGTCAAACACATTCAAACAAAGATTTTTGATTCAAATGAAAGTCAAATGCATTCAACAAAGCTAATTGAGTGAAATGAAAGTCAAACACTTTCAACAAAGCGTTTAGAATCAAATGAATGTCAAATACATTCAATCAAAGCTTTTTGAATCAAATGAAAGTCAATTGCATTCAACAAAGCTAATTACGTCAAATGAAAGTCAAACACATTCAACAAAGCTAATTGAGTCAAAATAAAGTCAAACACATTCAAACAAAGCTTTTTGAATCAAATGAAAGTAAAATGCATTCAACAAAGCTAATTGAGTCAAATGAAAGTCAAACACTTTCAACAAAGCTAATTGAGTGAAATGAAAGTCAAACACATTCAAACAAAGCTTTTTGAATCAAATGAAAGTCAAATGCATTCAACAAAGCCAATTGAGTCAAATGAAAGTCAAACACATTCAAACAAAGCTTTTTGAATCAAATGAAAGTCAAATGCATTCAACAAAGCTAATTGAGTCAAATGAAAGTCAAACACTTTCAACAATGCGTTTAGAATAAAATGAAAGTCAAATACATACAATCAAAGCTTTTTGAATCAAATGAAAGTCAATTGCATTCCACAATGCTAATTGAGTCAAATGAAAGTCAAACACATTCAACAAAGCTAATTGAGTCAAAAGAAAGTCAAACACATTCAAACAAAGCTTTTTGAATCAAATGAAAGTAAAATGCATTCAACAAAGCTAATTGAGTCAAATGAAAGTCAAACACTTTCAACAAAGCTAATTGAGTCAAATGAAAGTCAAACACATTCAAACAAAGCTTTTTGATTCAAATGAAAGTCAAATGCATTCAACAAAGCTAATTGAGTCAAATAAAAGTCAAACACTTTCAACAAAGCTTTTAAAATCAAATGAAAGTCAAACACATTCTAACAAAGCTTTTTGAATCAAATGAAAATAAAATGAATTCAACAAAGCTAATTGAGTCAAATGAAAGTCAAACACTTTCATCAAAGCTTTTAGAATCAAATGAAAGTCGAATACATTCAAACAAATCTTTTTGAATCAAATGAAAGTCAATTGCATTCCACAATGCTAATTGAGTCAAATGAAAGTCAAACACATTCAACGAAGCTAATTGAGTCAAATGAAAGTCAAACACATTCAAACAAAGCTTTTTGAATCAAATGAAAGTCAAATGCATTCAACAAAGCCAATTGAGTCAAATGAAAGTCAAACACATTCAAATAAAGCTTCTTGATTAAAATGAAAGTTAAATGCATTCGACAAAGCTAATTGTATCAAATGAACGTCAAACACTTTCAACAAAGCTTTTGGAATCAAATGAAAGTCAAACACATTCAAACAAAGCTTTTTGAATCAAATGAATGTCAAATGCATTCAACAATGCTAATTGAGTCAAATAAAAGTCAAACACATTCAACAAAGCTAATTGAGTTAAAAGAAAGTCAAACACATTCAAACAAAGCTTTTTGAATCAAATGAAAGTCAAATGCATTCAACAAAGCCAATTGAGACAAATGAAAGTCAAACACATTCAAATAAAGCTTCTTGATTCAAATGAAAGTCAAATGCATTCAACAAAGCTAATTGAGTCAAATGAAAGTCAAACACTTTCAACAAAGCGTTTTGAATCAAATGAAAGTAAAATACATTCAATCAAAGCTTTTTGAATCAAATGAAAGTCAATTGCATTCCACAATGCTAATTATGTCAAATGAAAGTCAAACACATTCAACAAAGCTAATTGAGTCAAAAGAAAGTCAAACACATTTAAACAAAGCTTTTTGAATCAAATGAAAGTCAAATGAATTCAACAAAGCTAATTGAGTCAAATGAAAGTCAAACACTTTCAACAAAGCTAATTGAGTCAAATGAAAGTCAAACACATTCAAACAAAGCTTTTTAATTCAAATGAAAGTCAAATGCATTCAACAAAGCTAATTGAGTCAAATAAAAGTCAAACACTTTCAACAAAGCTTTTAAAATCAAAAGAAAGTCAAACACATTCTAACAAAGCTTTTTGAATCAAATGAAAATCAAATGAATTCAACAAAGCTAATTGAGTCAAAATAAAGTCAAACACTTTCATCAAAGCTTTTAGAATCAAATGAAAGTCGAATACATTCAAACAAATCTTTTTGAATCAAATGAAAGTCAATTGCATTCCACAATGCTAATTGAGTCAAATGAAAGTCAAACACATTCAACGAAGCTAATTGAGTCAAATGAAAGTCAAACACATTCAAACAAAGCTTTTTGAATCAAATGAAAGTCAAATGCATTCAACAAAGCCAATTTAGTCAAATGAAAGTCAAACACATTCAAATAAAGCTTCTTGATTAAAATGAAAGTTAAATGCATTCGACAAAGCTAATTGTATCAAATGAACGTCAAACACTTTCAACAAAGGTTTTGGAATCAAATGAAAGTCAAACACATTCAAACAAAGCTTTTTGAATCAAATGAAAGTCAAATGCATTCAACAAAGCTAATTGAGTCAAATGAAAGTCTAACACTTTCAACAAAGCGTTTTGAATCAAATGAAAGTCAAATACATTCAATCAAAGCTTTTTAAATCAAATGAAAGTCAATTGCATTCCACAATGCTAATTGAGTCAAATGAAAGTCAAACACATTCAACAAAGCTAATTGAGTCAAAAGAAAGTCAAACACATTCAAACAAAGCTTTTTGAATCAAATGAAAGTAAAATGCATTCAACAAAGCTAATTGAGTCAAATGAAAGTCAAACACTTTCAACAAAGCTAATTGAGTCAAATGAAAGTCAAACACATTCAAACAAAGCTTTTTGATTCAAATGAAAGTCAAATGCATTCAATAAAGCTAATTGAGTAAAATGAAAGTCAAACACATTCAAATAAAGCTAATTGAGTCAAAAGAAAGTCAAACACATTTAAACAAAGCTTTTTGAATCAAATGAAAGTCAATTGCATTCAACAAAGCTAATTGAGTCAAATGAAAGTCAAACACTTTCAACAAAGCTAATTGAGTCAAATGAAAGTCAAACACATTCAAACAAAGCTTTTTGATTCAAATGAAAGTCAAATGCATTCAACAAAGCCAATTGAGTCAAATGAAAGTCAAACACTTTCAACAAAGCTAATTGAGTCAAATGAAAGTCAAACACTTTCAACGAATCTAATTGAGTCAAATGAAAGTCAAACACATTCAAACAAAGCTTTTTGAATCAAATGAAAGTCAAATGCATTCAACAAAGCTAATTGAGTCAAATGAAAGTCAAACAATTTCAAGAAAGCGTTTAGAATCAAATGAAAGTCAAACACATTCAAACAAAGCTTTTTGATTCAAATGAAAGTCAAATGCATTCAACAAAGCTAATTGAGTCAAATGAAAGTCAAATGCTTTCAACAAAACGTTTAGAATCAAATGAAAGTCAAATACATTCAATCAAAGCTTTTTGAATCAAATGAAAGTCAATTGCATTCAACAAAGCTAATTACGTCAAATGAAAGTAAAACACATTCAACAAAGCTAATTGAGTTAAAAGAAAGTCAAACACATTCAAACAAAGCTTTTTGAATCAAATGAAAGTCAAATGCATTCAACAAAGCCAATTGAGTCAAATGAAAGACAAACACATTCAAATAAAGCTTCTTGATTCAAATGAAAGTCAAATGCATTCAACAAAGCTAATTGAGTCAAATGAAAGTCAAACACATTCAAACAAAGCTTTTTCAATCAAATGAAAGTCAAATGCATTCAACAAAGCTAATTGGGTCAAATGAAAGTCAAACAATTTCAAGAAAGCGTTTAGAATCAAATGAAAGTCAAACACATTCAAACAAAGCTTTTTGATTCAAATGAAAGTCAAACACATTCAACGAAGCTAATTGAGTCAAATGAAAGTCAAACACATTCAAACAAAGCTTTTTGAATCAAATGAAAGTCAAAAACTTTCAACAAAGCCAATTGAGTCAAATGAAAGTCAAACACATTCAAATAAAGCTTCTTGATTAAAATGAAAGTTAAATGCATTCGACAAAGCTAATTGTATCAAATGAACGTCAAACACTTTCAACAAAGCTTTTGGAATCAAATGAAAGTCAAACACATTCAAACAAAGCTTTTTGAATCAAATGAATGTCAAATGCATTCAACAATGCTAATTGAGTCAAATAAAAGTCAAACACATTCAACAAAGCTAATTGAGTTAAAAGAAAGTCAAACACATTCAAACAAAGCTTTTTGAATCAAATGAAAGTCAAATGCATTCAACAAAGCCAATTGAGACAAATGAAAGTCAAACACATTCAAATAAAGCTTCTTGATTCAAATGAAAGTCAAATGCATTCAACAAAGCTAATTGAGTCAAATGAAAGTCAAACACTTTCAACAAAGCGTTTTGAATCAAATGAAAGTAAAATACATTCAATCAAAGCTTTTTGAATCAAATGAAAGTCAATTGCATTCCACAATGCTAATTATGTCAAATGAAAGTCAAACACATTCAACAAAGCTAATTGAGTCAAAAGAAAGTCAAACACATTTAAACAAAGCTTTTTGAATCAAATGAAAGTCAAATGAATTCAACAAAGCTAATTGAGTCAAATGAAAGTCAAACACTTTCAACAAAGCTAATTGAGTCAAATGAAAGTCAAACACATTCAAACAAAGCTTTTTAATTCAAATGAAAGTCAAATGCATTCAACAAAGCTAATTGAGTCAAATAAAAGTCAAACACTTTCAACAAAGCTTTTAAAATCAAAAGAAAGTCAAACACATTCTAACAAAGCTTTTTGAATCAAATGAAAATCAAATGAATTCAACAAAGCTAATTGAGTCAAAATAAAGTCAAACACTTTCATCAAAGCTTTTAGAATCAAATGAAAGTCGAATACATTCAAACAAATCTTTTTGAATCAAATGAAAGTCAATTGCATTCCACAATGCTAATTGAGTCAAATGAAAGTCAAACACATTCAACGAAGCTAATTGAGTCAAATGAAAGTCAAACACATTCAAACAAAGCTTTTTGAATCAAATGAAAGTCAAATGCATTCAACAAAGCCAATTTAGTCAAATGAAAGTCAAACACATTCAAATAAAGCTTCTTGATTAAAATGAAAGTTAAATGCATTCGACAAAGCTAATTGTATCAAATGAACGTCAAACACTTTCAACAAAGGTTTTGGAATCAAATGAAAGTCAAACACATTCAAACAAAGCTTTTTGAATCAAATGAAAGTCAAATGCATTCAACAAAGCTAATTGAGTCAAATGAAAGTCTAACACTTTCAACAAAGCGTTTTGAATCAAATGAAAGTCAAATACATTCAATCAAAGCTTTTTAAATCAAATGAAAGTCAATTGCATTCCACAATGCTAATTGAGTCAAATGAAAGTCAAACACATTCAACAAAGCTAATTGAGTCAAAAGAAAGTCAAACACATTCAAACAAAGCTTTTTGAATCAAATGAAAGTAAAATGCATTCAACAAAGCTAATTGAGTCAAATGAAAGTCAAACACTTTCAACAAAGCTAATTGAGTCAAATGAAAGTCAAACACATTCAAACAAAGCTTTTTGATTCAAATGAAAGTCAAATGCATTCAATAAAGCTAATTGAGTAAAATGAAAGTCAAACACTTTCAACAAAGCGTTTAGAATCAAATGAAAGTCAAATACATTCAATCAAAGCTTTTTGAATCAAATGAAAGTCAATTGCATTCAACAAAGCTAATTACGTCAAATGAAATTAAAACACATTCAACAAAGCTAATTGAGTTAAAAGAAAGTCAAACACATTCAAACAAAGCTTTTTGAATCAAATGAAAGTCAAATGCATTCAACAAAGCCAATTGAGTCAAATGAAAGTCAAACACTTTCAACAAAGCTAATTGAGTCAAATGAAAGTCAAACACTTTCAACGAATCTAATTGAGTCAAATGAAAGTCAAACACATTCAAACAAAGCTTTTTGAATCAAATGAAAGTCAAATGCATTCAACAAAGCTAATTGAGTCAAATGAAAGTCAAACAATTTCAAGAAAGCGTTTAGAATCAAATGAAAGTCAAACACATTCAAACAAAGCTTTTTGATTCAAATGAAAGTCAAATGCATTCAACAAAGCTAATTGAGTCAAATGAAAGTCAAATGCTTTCAACAAAGCGTTTAGAATCAAATGAAAGTCAAATACATTCAATCAAAGCTTTTTGAATCAAATGAAAGTCAATTGCATTCAACAAAGCTAATTACGTCAAATGAAAGTAAAACACATTCAACAAAGCTAATTGAGTTAAAAGAAAGTCAAACACATTCAAACAAAGCTTTTTGAATCAAATGAAAGTCAAATGCATTCAACAAAGCCAATTGAGTCAAATGAAAGACAAACACATTCAAATAAAGCTTCTTGATTCAAATGAAAGTCAAATGCATTCAACAAAGCTAATTGAGTCAAATGAAAGTCAAACACATTCAAACAAAGCTTTTTCAATCAAATGAAAGTCAAATGCATTCAACAAAGCTAATTGGGTCAAATGAAAGTCAAACAATTTCAAGAAAGCGTTTAGAATCAAATGAAAGTCAAACACATTCAAACAAAGCTTTTTGATTCAAATGAAAGTCAAATGCATTCAACAAAGCTAATTGAGTCAAATGAAAGTCAAATGCATTCAACAAAGCTAATTGAGTCAAATAAAAGTCAAAAACTTTCAACAAAGCTTTTAAAATCAAATGAAAGTCAAACACATTCAAATAAAGCTTCTTGATTAAAATGAAAGTTAAATGCATTCGACAAAGCTAATTGTATCAAATGAACGTCAAACACTTTCAACAAAGGTTTTGGAATCAAATGAAAGTCAAACACATTCAAACAAAGCTTTTTGAATCAAATGAAAGTCAAATGCATTCAACAAAGCTAATTGAGTCAAATGAAAGTCTAACACTTTCAACAAAGCGTTTTGAATCAAATGAAAGTCAAATACATTCAATCAAAGCTTTTTAAATCAAATGAAAGTCAATTGCATTCCACAATGCTAATTGAGTCAAATGAAAGTCAAACACATTCAACAAAGCTAATTGAGTCAAAAGAAAGTCAAACACATTCAAACAAAGCTTTTTGAATCAAATGAAAGTAAAATGCATTCAACAAAGCTAATTGAGTCAAATGAAAGTCAAACACTTTCAACAAAGCTAATTGAGTCAAATGAAAGTCAAACACATTCAAACAAAGCTTTTTGATTCAAATGAAAGTCAAATGCATTCAATAAAGCTAATTGAGTAAAATGAAAGTCAAACACTTTCAACAAAGCGTTTAGAATCAAATGAAAGTCAAATACATTCAATCAAAGCTTTTTGAATCAAATGAAAGTCAATTGCATTCAACAAAGCTAATTACGTCAAATGAAATTAAAACACATTCAACAAAGCTAATTGAGTTAAAAGAAAGTCAAACACATTCAAACAAAGCTTTTTGAATCAAATGAAAGTCAAATGCATTCAACAAAGCCAATTGAGTCAAATGAAAGTCAAACACTTTCAACAAAGCTAATTGAGTCAAATGAAAGTCAAACACTTTCAACGAATCTAATTGAGTCAAATGAAAGTCAAACACATTCAAACAAAGCTTTTTGAATCAAATGAAAGTCAAATGCATTCAACAAAGCTAATTGAGTCAAATGAAAGTCAAACAATTTCAAGAAAGCGTTTAGAATCAAATGAAAGTCAAACACATTCAAACAAAGCTTTTTGATTCAAATGAAAGTCAAATGCATTCAACAAAGCTAATTGAGTCAAATGAAAGTCAAATGCTTTCAACAAAGCGTTTAGAATCAAATGAAAGTCAAATACATTCAATCAAAGCTTTTTGAATCAAATGAAAGTCAATTGCATTCAACAAAGCTAATTACGTCAAATGAAAGTAAAACACATTCAACAAAGCTAATTGAGTTAAAAGAAAGTCAAACACATTCAAACAAAGCTTTTTGAATCAAATGAAAGTCAAATGCATTCAACAAAGCCAATTGAGTCAAATGAAAGACAAACACATTCAAATAAAGCTTCTTGATTCAAATGAAAGTCAAATGCATTCAACAAAGCTAATTGAGTCAAATGAAAGTCAAACACATTCAAACAAAGCTTTTTCAATCAAATGAAAGTCAAATGCATTCAACAAAGCTAATTGGGTCAAATGAAAGTCAAACAATTTCAAGAAAGCGTTTAGAATCAAATGAAAGTCAAACACATTCAAACAAAGCTTTTTGATTCAAATGAAAGTCAAATGCATTCAACAAAGCTAATTGAGTCAAATGAAAGTCAAATGCATTCAACAAAGCTAATTGAGTCAAATAAAAGTCAAAAACTTTCAACAAAGCTTTTAAAATCAAATGAAAGTCAAACACTTTCAACAAAGCTTTTAAAATCAAATGAAAGTCAAACACATTCTAACAAAGCTTTTTGAATCAAATGAAAATCAAATGAATTCTACAAAGCTAATTGAGTCAAATGAAAGTCAAACACTTTCATCAAAGCTTTTAGAATCAAATGAAAGTCGAATACATTCAAACAAAGATTTTTGAATCAAATGAAAGTCAATTGCATTCCACAATGCTAATTGAGTCAAATGAAAGTCAAACACATTCAACGAAGCTAATTGAGTCAAATGAAAGTCAAACACATTCAAACAAAGCTTTTTGAATCAAATGAAAGTCAAATGCATTCAACAAAGCCAATTGAGTCAAATAAAAGTCAAACACATTCAAATAAAGCTTCTTGATTAAAATGAAAGTTAAATGCATTCAACAAAGCTAATTGTATCAAATGAACGTCAAACACTTTCAACAAAGCTTTTGGAATCAAATGAAAGTCAAACACATTCAAACAAAGCTTTTTGAATCAAATGAAAGTCAAATGCATTCAACAAAGCTAATTGAGTTAAATGAAAGTCTAACACTTTCAACAAAGCGTTTTGAATCAAATGAAAGTCAAATACATTCAATCAAAGCTTTTTGAATCAAATGAAAGTCAATTGCATTCCACAATGCTAATTGAGTCAAATGAAAGTCAAACACTTTCATCAAATCTTTTAGAATCAAATGAAAGTCGAATACATTCAAACAAAGCTTTTTGAATCAAATGAAAGTCAATTGCATTCCATAATGCTAATTGAGTCAAATGAAAGTCAAACACATTCAACGAAGCTAATTGAGTCAAATGAAAGTCAAACACATTCAAACAAAGCTTTTTGAATCAAATGAAAGTCAAATGCATTCAACAAAGCCAATTGAGTCAAATGAAAGTCAAACACATTCAAATAAAGCTTCTTGATTAAAATGAAAGTTAAATGCATTCAACAAAGCTAATTGTATCAAATGAACGTCAAACACTTTCAACAAAGCTTTTGGAATCAAATGAAAGTCAAACACATTCAAACAAAGCTTTTTGAATCAAATGAAAGTCAAATGCATTCAACAAAGCTAATTGAGTCAAATGAAAGTCTAACACTTTCAACAAAGCTAATTGAGTCAAATGAAAGTCAAACACTTTCAACAAAGCTAATTGAGTCAAATGAAAGTCAAACACATTCAAACAAAGCTTTTTGAATCAAATGAAAGTCAAATGCATTCAACAAAGCTAATTGAGTCAAATGAAAGTCAAACAATTTCAAGAAAGCGTTTAGAATCAAATGAAAGTCAAACACATTCAAACAAAGCTTTTTGATTCAAATGAAAGTCAAATGCATTCAACAAAGCTAATTGAGTCAAATGAAAGTCAAATGCTTTAACAAAGCGTTTAGAATCAAATGAAAGTCAAATACATTCAATCAAAGCTTTTTGAATCAAATGAAAGTCAATTGCATTCAACAAAGCTAATTACGTCAAATGAAAGTAAAACACATTCAACAAAGCTAATTGAGTTAAAAGAAAGTCAAACACATTCAAACAAAGCTTTTTGAATCAAATGAAAGTCAAATGCATTCAACAAAGCCAATTGAGTCAAATGAAAGACAAACACATTCAAATAAAGCTTCTTGATTCAAATGAAAGTCAAATGCATTCAACAAAGCTAATTGAGTCAAATGAAAGTCAAACACATTCAAACAAAGCTTTTTGAATCAAATGAAAGTCAAATGCATTCAACAAAGCTAATTGGGTCAAATGAAAGTCAAACAATTTCAAGAAAGCGTTTAGAATCAAATGAAAGTCAAACACATTCAAACAAAGCTTTTTGATTCAAATGAAAGTCAAATGCATTCAACAAAGCTAATTGAGTCAAATGAAAGTCAAATGCATTCAACAAAGCTAATTGAGTCAAATAAAAGTCAAAAACTTTCAACAAAGCTTTTAAAATCAAATGAAAGTCAAACACTTTCAACAAAGCTTTTAAAATCAAATGAAAGTCAAACACATTCTAACAAAGCTTTTTGAATCAAATGAAAATCAAATGAATTCAACAAAGCTAATTGAGTCAAATGAAAGTCAAACACTTTCATCAAAGCTTTTAGAATCAAATGAAAGTTGAATACATTCAAACAAAGCTTTTTGAATCAAATGAAAGTCAATTGCATTCCACAATGCTAATTGAGTCAAATGAAAGTCAAACACATTCAACGAAGCTAATTGAGTCAAATGAAAGTCAAACACATTCAAACAAAGCTTTTTGAATCAAAAGAAAGTCAAATGCATTCAACAAAGCCAATTGAGTCAAATAAAAGTCAAACACATTCAAATAAAGCTTCTTGATTAAAATGAAAGTTAAATGCATTCAACAAAGCTAATTGTATCAAATGAACGTCAAACACTTTCAACAAAGCTTTTGTAATCAAATGAAAGTCAAACACATTCAAACAAAGCTTTTTGAATCAAATGAAAGTCAAATGCATTCAACAAAGCTAATTGAGTTAAATGAAAGTCTAACACTTTCAACAAAGCGTTTTGAATCAAATGAAAGTCAAATACATTCAATCAAAGCTTTTTGAATCAAATGAAAGTCAATTGCATTCCACAATGCTAATTGAGTCAAATGAAAGTCAAACACTTTCATCAAATCTTTTAGAATCAAATGAAAGTCGAATACATTCAAACAAAGCTTTTTGAATCAAATGAAAGTCAATTGCATTAAACAATGCTAATTGAGTCAAATGAAAGTCAAACACATTCAACGAAGCTAATTGAGTCAAATGAAAGTCAAACACATTCAAACAAAGCTTTTTGAATCAAATGAAAGTCAAATGCATTCAACAAAGCCAATTGAGTCAAATGAAAGTCAAACACATTCAAATAAAGCTTCTTGATTAAAATGAAAGTTAAATGCATTCAACAAAGCTAATTGTATCAAATGAACGTCAAACACTTTCAACAAAGCTTTTGGAATCAAATGAAAGTCAAACACATTCAAACAAAGCTTTTTGAATCAAATGAAAGTCAAATGCATTCAACAAAGCTAATTGAGTCAAATGAAAATCTAACACTTTCAACAAATCGTTTTGAATCAAATGAAAGTCAAATACATTCAATCAAAGCTTTTAGAATCAAATGAAAGTCAATTGCATTCCACAATCCTAATTGAGTCAAATGAAAGTCATACACTTTCAACAAAGCTTTTAGAATCAAATGAAAGTCTAATACATTCAAACAAAGCTTTTTGAATCAAACGAAAATCAAACGAATTCAACAAAGCTAATTGAGTCAAATGAAGGTCAAACACTTTCATCAAAGCTTTTAAAATAAAATGAAAGTCAAATACATTCAATCAAAGCTTTTTGAATCAAATCGAAGTCAATTGCATTCCACAATGCTAATTGAGTCAAATGAAAGTCAAACACATTCAACGAATCTAATTGAGTCAAATGAAAGTCAAACACATTCAAACAAAGTTTTTGAATAAAATGAAAGTCAAATGCATTCGAAAAAGCTAATTGAGTCAAATGAAAGTCAAACACTTTCAACAAAGCTAATTGAGTCAAATGAAAGTCAAATACATTCAAACAAAGCTTTTTGATTCAAATGAAAGTCAAATGCATTCAACAAAGCTAATTGAGTCTAATCAAAGTCAAACACTTTCAATAAAGCGATTAGAATCAAATGAAAGTCAAATACATTCAATCAAAGCTTTTTGAATCAAATTAACGTCAATTGCATTCCACAATGCTAATTGAGTCAAATGAAAGTCAAACACATTCAACAAAGCTAATTGAGTCAAAATAAAGTCAAACACATTCAAACAAAGCTTTTTGAATCAAATGAAAGTAAAATGCATTCAAGAAAGCTAATTGAGTCAAATGAAATTCAAACACTTTCAACAAAGCTAATTGAGTCAAATGAAAGTCAAACACATTCAAACAAAGCTTTTTGATTCAAATGAAAGTCAAATGCATTCAACAAAGCTATTTGAGTCAAATGAAAGTCAAACACTTTCAACAAAGATTTTAGAATCAAATGAAAGTAAAACACATTCAAACAAAGCTTTTTGTATCAAATGAATGTCAAATGTATTTAATAAAGCTACATAAGTCAAATGAAAGTCAAACACATTCAACAACGCTAATTGAGTTAAAAGAAAGTCAACACATTCAAACAAAGCTTTTTGAATCAAATGAAAGTCAAATGCATTCAACAAAGCCAATTGAGTCAAATGAAAGTCAAACACATTCAAATAAAGCTTCTTGATTCAAATGAAAGTCAAATGCATTCAACAAAGCTAATTGAGTCAAATGAAAGTCAAACACTTTCAACTAAGCTAATTGAGTCAAATGAAAGTCAAACACTTTCAACAAAGCTAATTGAGTCAAATGAAAGTCAAACACATTCAAACAAAGCTTTTTGAATCAAATGAAAGTCAAATGTATTCAACAAAGCTAATTGAGTCAAATCAAAGTCAAACACTTTCAATAAAGCGATTAGAATCAAATGAAAGTCAAATACATTCAATCAAAGCTTTTTGAATCAAATTAACGTCAATTGCATTCCACAATGCTAATTGAGTCAAATTAAAGTCAAACACATTCAACAAAGCTAATTGACTCAAAATAAAGTCAAACACATTCAAACAAAGTTTTTTGAATCAAATGAAAGTAAAATGCATTCAACAAAGCTAATTGAGTCAAATGAAAGTCAAACACTTTCAACAAAGCTAATTGAGTCAAATAAAAGTCAAACACAATCAAACAAAGCTTTTTGATTCAAATGAAAGTCAAATGCATTCAACAAAGCTATTTGAGTCAAATGAAAGTCAAACACTTTCAACAAAGATTTTAGAATATAATGAAAGTAAAACACATTCAAACAAAGCTTTTTGAATCAAATGAATGTCAAATGTATTTAACAAAGCTACATAAGTCAAATGAAAGTCAAATACATTCAAACAAAGCTTTTTGAATCAAATTAACGTCAATTGCATTCCACAATGCTAATTGAATCAAATGAAAATCAAACACATTTAACAAAGCTAATTGAGTCAAAATAAAGTCAAACACATTCAAACAAAGCTTTTTGAATCATATGAAAGTAAAATGCATTCAACAAAGCTAATTGAGTCAAATGAAAGTCAAACACTTTCAACAAAACTAATTGAGTCAAATGAAAGTCAAACACATTCAAACAAAGTTTTTTGATTCAAATGAAAGTCAAATGCATTCAACAAAGCTAATTGAGTCAAATAAAAGTCAAACACTTTCAACAAAGCTTTTAAAATCAAATGAAAGTCAAACACATTCTAATAAAGCTTTTTGAATATAACGAAAATCAAATGAATTCAACAAAGCTAAGTGAGTCAAATAAAAGTCAAACACTTTCATCAAAGCTTTTAGAATCAAATGAAAGTCGAATACATTCAAACAAAGCTTTTTGAATCAAATGAAAGTCAATTGCATTCCACAATGCTAATTGAGTCAAATGAAAGTCAAACACATTCAACGAAGCTAATTGAGTCAAATGAAAGTCAAACACATTCAAACAAAGCTTTTTGAATCAAATGAAAGTCAAATGCATTCAACAAAGCCAATTGAGTCAAATGAAAGTCAAACACATTCAAATAAAGCTTCTTGATTCAAATGAAAGTCAAATGCATTCATCAAAGCGAATTGAGTCAAATGAAAGTCAAACACTTTCAACAAAGCCAATTGAGTCAAATGAAAGTCATACACTTTCAACAAAGCTAATTGAGTCAAATGAAAGTCAAACACATTCAAACAAAGCTTTTTGAATCAAATGAAAGTCAAATGCATTCAACAAAGCTAATTGAGTCAAATGAAAGTCAAACACTTTCAACAAAGCGTTTAGAATCAAATGAAAGTCAAATACATTCAATCAAAGCTTTTTGAATCAAATGAAAGGCAATTGCATTCCACAATGTTAATTGAGTCAAATGAAAATCAAACACATTTAACAAAGCTAATTGAGTCAAAATAAAGTCAAACACATTCAAACAAAGCTTTTTGATTCAAATGAAAGTAAAACGCATTCAACAAAGCTAATTGAGTCAAATGAAAGTCAAACACTTTCAACAAAGCTAATTGAGTCAAATGAAAGTCAAACACATTCAAACAAAGCTTTTTGATTCAAATGAAAGTCAAATGCATTCAACAAAGCTAATTGAGTCAAATAAAAGTCAAACACTTTCAACAAAGCTTTTAAAATTAAATGAAAGTCAAACACATTCAAATAAAGCTTTTTGAATCAAATGAAAATCAAATGAATTCAACAAAGCTAATTGAGTCAAATGAAAGTCAAACACTTTCATCAAAGCTTTTAGAATCAAATGAAAGTCGAATACATTCAAACAAAGCTTTTTGAATCAAATGAAAGTCAATTGCATTCCACAATGCTAATTTAGTCAAATGAAAGTCAAACACATTCAATGAAGCTAATTGAGTCCAATGAAAGTCAAACACATTCAAACAAAGCTTTCTGAATCAAATGAAAGTCAAATGCATTCAACAAAGCCAATAGAGTCAAATGAAAGTCAAACACATTCAAACATAGCTTCTTGATTCAAATGAAAGTCAAATGCATTCAACAAAGCTAATTGAGTCAAATGAAAGTCAAACACTTTCAACAAAGCTTTTAGAATCAAATGAAAGTAAAACACATTCAAACAAAGCTTTTTGAATCAAATGAAAGTCAAATGCATTCAACAAAGCTAATTGAGTCAAATGAAAGTCAAACACTTTCAACAAAGCGTTTTGAATCAAATGAAAGTAAAATATGTTTTGGGGTTTTTCTGGTCCCTCGGGAGAGTTACAACACAAGGTATGATCCGGATGCACGCCTGTACCTGCAAATTCACGAAGACTCCGGGTGGGTGGAGCTCCGCCTCCGACGGTCAAGTTAGTACTTGAATGAGAAGGAAAAAGTGCGGAAATAAAGGTAAGATCTCCTCGGATTCTGAGAAGATCAGGAGTTTTCTCTGTTTTCGAGAAAGTAGGTAATTTGTCGGTAATTTCTGGATGCCCCCAAAATGGGGTAAATCTCCCTATTTATAGGGTCATTGGAAAGCGTGCCAATGATTAGGTCATTGCCCTAATCATTATGGGCTGCGCCGTATTGCGGCTGCCTCGGGATTTGGGGCCTGAAGGCCGCCTTTTTCTCCCAAGTTGCGGGGGTGACACGTGTCAACTGATGATTGACCCAATTGGGACCAATAGGAATATGACACGTGTCGCCCATTGGTTGGCCCACGTGGCATGGGTAAAATTACCCAAAACATTTGCCCCTCACAGATATGACGTGGCGCGCCACGTGGTATCTGTGACATGTCACTCTTGCCGGATGAACATCCGGTACATACGCAGCCGGTACATATACAGCCGGTACATATGCAGCCGGATTTATTATATATATATTTTTATTTATTTATTTATTTATTTTTTTTTTCAGGGGAATTACAATTTTGCCCCTGAATTTACCCTTCTATAAATATGAGGGTCAACCATCCCATTTGGACGTTTACATAAATTTTTCTGAGAGATAAAGCTCACAGATTCTTAGAGAGAGAACGTCTGACTTCCGCTTGATACAGCCGGTAATTTCCCGTCTGACACCATAGCAAGCAATCTGAATCTCAGACCCTATCACAGCCGGTTATCATCCGCCTGTGACCCTTTCAAGCAATCCAATTTTGGGAACTAGACACAGAAGGTCACTTCACCGTCTGCGATCCCAGCAAGCAATCTTCACTTCAAGCAAATCAAACTCCAAGCTTCATAGTAAGGTACCGCCTCTCTCCCTTTTTCAACTTTAAATTTTTCTTTTAATAAATGGATTCATCACCAACACACACGGCACAACCTAAGTTAGAAGTCAGCCGGTCTCCAGGTACGGCTGAGTCTAGGACTGGGAGTGCCGGCTCTGGGTGCATGGAGCGATTTAGTACTCCTCCTTAATCGCCTGTCTATGTGTCTATGCAGGACACGATGGCCAGGATTAAGCAGACCGCCTACAGGCGGCGCAGAAGAGACGGCGCAATGGAAGTGCCGTCTAATGAAACTGCTCCGGTTGAGGAGGGGGATGTGAGTCAGGATTCGGGGGAATATTCCCCATCTGGGATCCCTAGAACCCCCAGTGACTCCATCCTGATTGAGGGAGACGGTGAAGGGACCGTTTCCCAGAGAAGAGCTCAAGGAGCTGCTGCTTCCATCTCCGGGTCATCCGGAGAATCTTCTTCTGAGGATGATGCTCCTTTCTCCCCGCTTGAGGATAGCGAGGCTGAGGAGAGAAAGAAATGGAACGAGAAGGATGACCCCTTCGGTATTCACATCTCCGCCAAAGACAGGCGGAGTATGTTGAAGAATATAGATAGCTTTTTCCAACTGCGTCCCCTAGGTGAAGGATTCACTGTCCGGATGCCGCTTGAGCTAGGCACCATAGCTTGGAAGGACGATCAGCCAAACGCTAATTCCTACTTCGGCTGCTACGAAGCGGCATTCTTAGCTGGCGTCCGTTTCCCGCTTCATCATGCGGTGAAGGCCATACTGAGAGGGTATGGTCTTGGCGTTTGGCAGTTGACCCCCAACTCGTGGGCCAACATTCTAGGGTACGTTGCCGCCTGCGAGATGCAGGGCTTGAACCCCGGCTGGGAGGCGTTCTCGCACATGCACTATCTCAGTCGCAGTCCAGGCGGCTGGAGGGCTTGGTACACCCTCACGACTCTTCCCCAATATCAAATGACACTGGACAAAGTGTCAAAATACGACGGCTGGAAGAATCGTTTTTATCTTCTGTCGGCTCCCACAAAGAGGGAAAATCGGGAGCTCAGACAGTATATTAAGAAGCCGGAACTTCTGGGCAAGAAGGTCGCGCTGCCTAAGATCCCGTCAGATGATTATGACCAGATCTTGGAGACCAAATTTTTTGAACTTAGAACCGAAACCCTGTCAACCGGGGATACTATTAAGGTTCCCAGGAACTGGATCCCAATGTGCGCATGGTTCAGGGACGAGGCGTTCCTGTCCGCCTGCGGTCTGAGCACCATGTTCACAAAGCGTACGTATGCTATACATCCGGCTTAGTTACCGTCTGTATTGTTTTCTTGCAATTTCACTTATTTTTGGTGTTTCCCCTTTTGCAGAAAAAGCTTTGGAGATGGTAGGAGAAGAGAAAACCCCCAGACGGTCTGCTGCCCAGATCAGGAGGGAGCTGGCGGAGGCCAAGGCTGCCAAGCAAAAGGCTTCAGTAAGCAAGATCCCGTCTGAGTTATTTTCTTTCAAGAATCCCTTTGAGTAGCATCCTTAACTTGCTAACTCTTTTTTGCAGGGGGGAGAACCTCCAAGATCCCTCACAAAGGATTTTGGGAAGAGGGCGAGAGATGACTACGCCCCCACTCCCACCAGCACAAAGTCTGCCCGGACGGGCATAGCTAAAGTCGGGCCAGACGACAAGTCTGGGACCCGTCTGACGGTTGCTGGGAAGAGCATCAGCCTGGGAGGAGCTGGCCTGGGCTTTGATCTGACGGGAGGCGCCGTTTCTACGCCTGGAGGTAGTACTGCCCCTCCCCCGGAAGGTATAAATAATCCTTTTGTTGCCCCTATGGAGTTGGGATGGCCCTATAGGGTGAAATCTCACTCCCAGCAGACTTCTTCATCAGATAGCCGGCATCAAATTGGTGCCGCCTATATAGGTCACTCACCCAGTTGTACATCTGGTGCAGATCAAACGCCTAGGTGGCCGGATGTCCAGGCGCATGCCCGGGCGATTTTGGGTGCTGTCCCCAAGCGGGCGAAGGATGCCATTCCAGGCATTGAGACGTTCAACCTGGAACGCATTACCTGCCTGCTGTCTGAGGTATACTCGCTTCTTACTTTCAATACAACTTTTTATCCCGGATATCTAATAGAACTTCCTTTTTCAGGCGCTGCTGAGAGTTGATGGGCTCAAACGGCCCTACCAAAGGAAGAGAGACGAGGTAAACAGAGCCAACAGATCTGCTAGAGAGTCATTAAACGTTGCTGAACATAAATGCTACCTTAACATTCTTGAAACTAAAGAGCAGTTGATGGAACAGGCGGAAAATCTCCGGGAGGCAGCTCAGGCCCTGAAGGCGGCTAATCAGCAACGTGAAAAGGCCGAGGAGGAGGCTAGAAAAGCTAAGGAGGAACTCCAGACCCTCCAAGGTGTCTCCAAGGAGAACACCGAGCTGAAAACTGAGATTGCCTGCCTGAAGGAGGAGGCGGCGAAGGTCCAAGAAAATCTCTTGGCGACCATTCAGGCTGCTGAGGACCGGGTGATTGCTGAGCAGGAGGACGACGCCCGTCTCCGAATGGAGCTAGCTTGGGCGGCTGTTCACCCCGATGTGGACTACAACTATTGGGATCAGGCTATCCAATACGCTGAAGAGCTTTTCCGCAGAAGGGACGCCAACGAGCCTATGCCGGCGTCCTATGATTCCTGGCTGAAGGAGCAGCAGGGGGAAGGTGATCAGGCGGCTGATGCACAGACGGAGCCTCAGCCTGCTGCAGCGCAGACGGATTCTCAGCCTCCCGGACAGCCTTGATTATCAGCGGCAGTATGCCATTTTATGCTTTCCTTTACTCACTTCCGGCCTGCGTGCCGAGTATCTTTGTGTAACCCAACTTATTTCCCCGGATGAGAGTCCGGTATACATTATTTTTCTTCCCCCGGTCTTTTTCAACCGGGGTATTTTATGAATGTGCCGACTAGGTCGGTTTGCTTTGAAATCTGCTTATTAACTTTTTCTGAATGCTTGTGCCTGAGATCGCCTAACTTGTTTAAAGCATGCGGCGGCCAGTACACCGGCTGATCTTGCCCCTGACGGCTGGGTGGTTGGTTTCAATGCTATGATTGATTGGACTTGGGAATTTTGATACTTTAATGAGTATGGAATGTTTCCAAGTTCAATCAATCACAATGGTGATTGCCCCAAACCAACGCACAGTCGTCATGAAGCTGACATTTGTACGCCTGTTGAGACGGTTTTTGATTCAAATTATGATCTTGTGACATAGTCGGGGGATATATTACCCACCTGAATTTCAATGAGACGTTTAGCCGCCTAAGCAATGGTTCCAGGACAGCTTTAAGGCCGCCTGTGATACCTGTAATCCATTGCACTTGTTCAGTTGCCCCGTTGGGATAACTGTGCGCAATTTCGTTGAATAGTCCAATTCTGATTTTAGGATCTCCACCGGCTGCCTTCAAGGAACACCCGGTTCTTAGACTATTTTGGCCAGATAGCTATGAGTTGACCAATTAGGCCGTTCAATTTTTGCCGTCTGTATATGTTGGTAGAGCATTTGATAAAAACACCCTCTGCGACGATAACACCCGGAGGGGCGTCGCCGGACGCCATACTCATAGTGGAGCAGACGGATTTATAAATTTTAATCCGGCCATTGGCCTCGTTTTTCTACCCGTCTGTGTATTACACAGATGGTCAAATACAAAAATAAAAATTACCAAGTCATTGACTTGGTTTCCCCGCCTTTGTATCACACAGATGGTCAAACAATACCAATTCATTGACTTGGTTTGCCCCGTCTGTGTGTTACACAGATGGTAGATAAAAGTTGCCAAGTCATTGACTTGGTTTGACCCGTCTGTGTATTACATAGATGGTAGATAAAAATTGCCAAGTCATTGACTTGGTTTACCCGTCTGTGTATTACACAGATGGTAGATAAAAATTGCCAAGTCAGACTTGGTTTAACCCGTCTGTGTATTACACAGATGGTGAAATAAAAATGACCAAGTCGTTGACTTGGTTTGCCCCGTCTGTGTATTACACAGATGGTGAAATAAAAATGACCAAGTCGTTGACTTGGTTTGCCCCGTCTGTGTGTTACACAGAGGGTGCGGTGCAAGTTACCGCATGTATGTATAGATAACAACATTGGAATGAAAAGGCCACTTTTATTGATAGACTTTCCAGATTTACAGAATCTTAGAAGTAATACTTTTTCAAATTGTCTACATTCCAAGTTCTAGGCAGCCGCCTGCCGTCCGGAGTTTCCAGGCGGTAGGTGCCGTTTCTAACTTCATCATAGATCCGGTAGGGGCCTTCCCAATTAGGAGTTAGCTTTCCAAGTTCATTGGCCCTACCGGTTGCCTCCATTTTCCGTAACACAAAGTCCCCAACTTTCAGAGGACGTTTGTGTACTCTCCTGTTGTAGGCTCAAGTCATCCTCAGACGGTAAATCTCATGACGCAAGGCGGCATTGCCCCTGCGCTCCGGGAGTGAGTCCAATGCAAGCCGCATGGCCTCCCAGTTTGCCTCTTCATCATACAACATGACTCTTAAAGTTGGCTCATAATGCTCAATGGGCAAGACGGCTTCAGCACCGTATACCATGAGAAATGGGGTTTCACCGGTTGCCCCTTTTTCAGTTGTCCGGATGGCCCATAGGACATGAATTAATTCTTCAGCCCATAAACCACCGGCTCTTTCTATTTTCTTTTTTATACCGTCTGAGATGAGTTTGTTGAAGGCTTCAACTTGGTCGTTTGCTTGGGGTCGGCCAACTGATGCAAAACAATGTGAGACCCCTTGGTCTCCCAACCAAGTCTTGAGCTGGGGCGTCTCAAACTGAGGCCCATTATCAAACACCATAGACATAGGTACCCCAAACCGGGTGATGATGTTCTTCCAGATGAAGGAGATGACATCCTTTGTCTTGATGCCTTTTACCGCCTCAGCTTCCACCCACTTGGTGAAATAATCCACAGCCACTAATATGTAACGTTTTCCGCCTGGTGCAGGCGTGTAAGGACCCAAAATGTCCATGCCCCACTTAGCAAACGGGAATGGGCTGTGGATAGCCGTCAGATCAGTAGCCGGGCGATGGATTAGCTTGCCAAACCTTTGGCACTTGTCACATTTTTTCACAAACTCCATGGCATCAGACTCGAGAGTGGGCCAGAAGTAATGCCGCCTGGCTCTGACGGCCAATGATCTGCCGCCTGAGTGAGAGGCGCAGTATCCCGCATGCAAGTCTTCGAGAATTTCTTTCCCTTTTTCACGGGTAACACACTTCAAAAGAGGTTTCAGAAAACCCGCCTTGAGGAGCTCTCCATTTCTTATCTCAAAACTTGCAGCCCGCTTCTTCAGTACAGCCGCCTCCTGTGATGAATCAGGGAGCGTACCGTCTGACAAATAAGCCCGGATGGGATCCATCCAGGTAGAGCTTCGGTCAAGTACTCCAATGGGATCTTCATCAGATATACTCCTCTTTTCCATAACTTCCCAAAAGACTGACCGAGGCGTATCACAGGAGGCGGAGGATGCCAATTTTGACAGAGCATCCGCCTGATTGTTCTCCGACCTGGGCACTTGACACAAATGAAATTCTTCAAGTGTCCCAGCCTCGGTTTTGACCGCCTGCAAATATTTGATCATAGCCGGATGGGTGGCTTCATACTCACCATGGTATTGGCTAACAACCAACTGAGAATCCGAGCAGGCGTCAATTTTAGTTGCCCCTGCCGCCTTACACATACGGATACCGGCTAACAGGGCTTCATATTCTGCCTCATTATTTGAGGCCTGGAACTTGAAACGTAGTGCATATTCATACTTATCTCCTTCCGGGGACTGACAGATAATGCCTGCACCACAGCCGTTCGTAGTAGAGCTCCCGTCTACATGCACCTTCCAAACCTGATCGAGGTTATCCGGAACAGCCGGCCTTGTCATTTCAACAATGAAGTCGGCGAACGCCTGACCCTTCACTGCCTTTCTTGGTTCGAAGGAGATTTCAAGGCTTTGCATTTCAATAGCCCACTTGAGCATTCTTCCGGATGACTCCAAAGTTGTCATTGGCCGCTTGAGTGGCTGATCCGTAAGGATTACCACCCGATGTGCCAGGAAGTAAGGTTTCAACTTCTTGACCGCCATGAAAAGAGCAAGGCCAAAATTTTCAACCATGGGGTACCGGAGCTCTGCATTTCTGAGAACATGGCTAATGAAATAGACCGGGAGCTGAACACCGTCTCTTTCAGCAAGGAGAACGGCACTGAGGGCATGATCCGAGACGGCTAAGTACATGTAAAGCGTCTCTTTCGGCAAAGGACTGACCAGCCGTGGCAAAGAGTGTAAATGATCTTTCAGTTTCTGAAAGGCCGCCTCAGCATCATCCCCCCACTCAAATCTAGCCTTTTTCCTGATTGCTTGGAAAAAGTAAAGGCACTTGTCACCTGACCGGCTGAGGAATCTCCCAAGCGCAGCCAAGCAGCCGGTAAGCCTCTGAGCTTCCTTGACAGAGCGAGGTGACTTCATGTCAATCACCGCCTGTATCTTCTCGGGGTTAGCCTCTATCCCCCTTTGATCAATCAGGAATCCGAGAAACTTCCCAGACTCAACACCAAAGACGCATTTCTTAGGATTTAACATGACCCTGTGCCGCCTGAGTGTGGTGAATGTTTCTCGGAGGTCCGCAAGGTGATCCGCCTGGAATTTGGATTTAACTATCATGTCATCAATGTACGCCTCCACATTCCTTCCAAGTTGATTAATGAAGACTGTATTAATCATTCGTTGGAAAGTAGCAGGCGCATTCTTCAACCCAAACGGCATCACCGTATAACAGAATAACCCCTGATCTGTGACGAAGGCCGTCTTCTCTTGATCTCTTTTCCACAGGGGTATCTGGTGGAAACCTGAATAGGCATCCATAAAACTCATCAAGGCATGCCCGGCTGTAGAGTCGACGAGACTGTCGATCTTTGGAAGCGGGTAACTGTCCTTTGGACATGCCTTGTTCAAGTCAGTGTAATCAACGCACATGCGCCAAGTACCATTCGGCTTCTTTACAAGCACAACATTTGCTACCCAATCCGGGAAGTTACATGGCCGAATGAACCCAGCGTCTAACAGTTTTTTAACTTCGGCATTTGCCGCCTGACTTCTCTCCTCGCCATGATTTCTTTTCTTTTGCCGGATAGGCTTCTTTTTTGGATCCACGGCGAGTTTGTGGACAGCAAGATCCGGGCTAATGCCTGGCATCTCTTCCACTTCAAAGGCAAAGATGTCTTTGAATTCCTTCAGCAGTAGGTGCAATTCTGCACCTAACTCTTTATGAGCAGCCGTCCCCACCTTAACAGTTCGTTCCGGTTGAGTTTCATCCAGCGGAACATCAATGTGTTCACCAGCCGGCTGGGGACGGAGATCATCTGACCGTTCCCCGGTCAGTGATTGCTATTTCTTCTCCTTCTTCACCTCCGCCAGCTGATCAGCCTTTCTTTTCTTTCCGGCTGCTGGTGGAGGTAAGTCAGGATCCTTGACATCGTCAAGGTTGATTTGCTCCTTCGGAGGTCCGGCTGCAGCAGCCGTTGGTCTGACGTCCGAGAGATAACACTCCCGGGCCGTCTTCTGATCCCCGTACAGAGAGCCAACAGAGCCATCATCCCTTTCATATTTCAACAGCATTAGAGCCGGGATGATGACGGCCTTACACTCGTTTAAAGTAGGTCGGCCAAGAATGATATTATAGGCGGTCAGTTCATTAACCACCAAGAACCGGACGACCAGATGGCGCCCGTGGCCCTTCTGCCCCAGCCGGATGGGTAGATCAATCTGACCGACTGGGTGGACGACTCCCCCTCCAAAGCCAACTAGAGGGTGGGAGACCTCCTGTAGATTGCTCAACTTATAGTTGAGCTTGGATAGACACTTGTAACTGATGAGGTCAGAAGAACTACCGGTGTCTATCAGAATGCGACCAACCAGCTGGTTGGCCACTTTGCTTTCGATGACGACTGGGTCGTCATGCGGTCGGCGGACTTTGCCCCGATCTTTCTCAGAGATGAGGACATCCGGGAATTTCCCGCCTGAGGATGCCTGTCCATCATCCACTGAGTTGATCATCCTTTTCAGATGATCCTTGGTGCCCCGAATGGTCGGGCCACCGCTTGCAAATCCACCGGCTATGGTGTAGACCGGATCCTTATCAGTATCCGAGCTACTAGCCGGCTGGACAGTCTTGGAGGACTGCCCAGGATTTGTCTTAGAAGCCCCTTTGGACTTCGAGACATAGGACTTCATCAAGCCCTTGTCAGCCAGACGGTCCAATGACCGCTTGAGACTATAGCAATCATTGGTGTCATGGCCCACTTCTTCATGAAAGTGGCAGAATTTATTTTTGTTCCGGGACTGAACGGAACACTTCATGGGATTCGGCTTCTCAAAGGTCAGCCGGCCCTTCACCTCGTTAAAGATGGTGCTGCAGTCCTTGTTGAATTCATACCGTGAGACATACGGTTTGAATTCCTTCTTTTTCTTGTTGGACGGCTGGTCAGACTCCTCAACCGCCCAAACTTCTTTTCTTTTATTGCTCTCATCAGATTTTTTAGCCGGCTGAGCTGACCGACTCTCTTTTTTGTCAGACTTTTTAGAGTCCGGCTGATGGTTGGATGAGCAGAGGTCGGTGGCTTGAATAAAACTCTCCGCCTCCATCAACGCCGCTTGAAGGGTAAAGACCCTCTTTCGGACAAGGTCAAACTTGAAGGTTGACCCGTCTTTCAGACCCTTAAAGAAGTCTGTATAAGCGACCTCGTCAGACAGCCCCTGGATTTGAATTCTAACCAGGTTGAACCGCCTGACATAGGAGCGCAAACCTTCTCTATCTCCCTGCCGGATGGTACTTAAGTCTAAGCTTGTCTTTTTGGCAGGGATGTTCATGGAGAAGTTGGAGGCAAACAGGAAGGCTAGCTTCCTGAAGCTGTCGATGCACCCAGCCGGCAGATTGCCAAACCACTGTTGGGCAATGCCCTTCAGCGTAGCTGGGAAGCACCGACACCACATGGCGTCCTCCAACCCCTGCATGTGCATAAGGTTGGTGTATGCCATGAGGTGATCCTCCGGGTTGGTGGTGCCATCATAAACACCAACCAAAACATTCTTAACCTTAGACGGCTGTGCCGCTTCGGTTATTTCCTTGGTGAACGCAGAAGTGTGTTCCCCAAGTTTGAGCAGACGGAGCTGCCAGTCAGGAGGAGGGACGTTATATGCCGCCTGCCCCCCGTTGAATGCCGCCTGTCCCCCAAAGAGGGCAGGTTGCATAAAGTGAGGAGAATACTGCCCGTATACCATAGGGGGTACATACGGGGCATTCCCAATCATTTGAGGCCCAGATAGGACGGTATTACCGCCTGTTTGGCTCTCATGCAAGGATTGTGCACTCCTTGCAGATGTATTTCTGAAGCTGTCTGGGAAGGTCGATGTGGATGCCGACTCAGACAGCTGCTGACCCCTTCGGCGCTCAATGATTTCCCGAGCGTTTGGGATTGAATTTTTACTACCACCCGGCTGATTCTGCCGGATGATTCTCCTGGGGCCCTTCTCTGGGAGGAGGATCTTTGACCAGTCTATGGCACCGGCTGCCTTCTCCTTAGGATGTGGAGTCGGCTGTCGGTCCTTAACCGGCTTTCTTCTCCCAGCTTGAGGTGTCTTCCTTGCCGACTGACCCTTGCTTGAGCCAGCCCTCTTGTTGATCAGGTCCTTGATTTCACCTTTGAAACTTGTCATGAATTCCATGAGTTCGTCCCTGGTGACGGGAGCTGATCCTCTTGCCTTCCGGGTTTCCCCTTCCGGCTGCTCAGGGAGCCTGCTAGGGCCCGCCTGGTTTGTGCGGCGTTCTAAGTGTTCCCTAGAACGGATGTATCGTGAGACGAGTGACCCATCTTTGGCCACGTATGTCTCAACCTGGTCGTCATCCTCATGGTCTGTGTAGACCATTGGCTGAGGATCATTAGAGTTCACCGGATGTATAACCGGCTGGAGATCATTAGGGTTAGGGGATGGTACAGACTCTTGAACCATACTTGAGGTACTCTCCCCACAGACGGCGCCAAATGTTTTGGGGTTTTTCTGGTCCCTCGGGAGAGTTACAACACAAGGTATGATCCGGATGCACGCCTGTACCTGCAAAACCACGAAGACTCCGGGTGGGTGGAGCTCCGCCTCCGACGGTCAAGTTAGTACTTGAATGAGAAGGAAAAAGTGCGGAAATAAAGGTAAGATCTCCTCGGATTCCGAGAAGATCAGGAGTTTTCTCTGTTTTCGAGAAAGTAGGTAATTTGTCGGTAATTTCTGGATGCCCCCAAAATGGGGTAAATCTCCCTATTTATAGGGTCATTGGAAAGCGTGTCAATGATTAGGTCATTGCCCTAATCATTATGGGCTGCGCCGTATTGCGGCTGCCTCGGGATTTGGGGCCTGAAGGCCGCCTTTTTCTCCCAAGTTGCGGGGGTGACACATGTCAACTGATGATTGACCCAATTGGGACCAATAGGAATATGACACGTGTCGCCCATTGGTTGGCCCACGTGGCATGGGTAAAATTACCCAAAACAAAATACATTCAATCAAAGCTTTTTGAATCAAATGAAAGTCAATTGCATTCCACAATGCTAATTAAGTCAAATGAAAGTCAAACACATTCAACAAAGCTAATTGAGTCAAAAGAAAGTCAAACACATTCAAGCAAAGCTTTTTGAATCAAATGAAAGTCAAATGCATTCAACAAAGCTAATTGAGTCAAATGAAAGTCAAACACTTTTAACAAAGCTAATTGAGTCAAATGAAAGTCAAACACATTCAAACAAAGCTTTTTGATTCAAATGAAAGTTGAATGCATTCAACAAAGCTAATTGAGTCAAATGAAAGTCAAACACTTTCAACAAAGATTTTAGAATCAAATGAAATTGAAACACATTCAAACAAAGCTTTTTGAATCAAATGAAAATCAAATGAATTCAACAAAGCTATTTGAGTCAAATGAAAGTCAAACACTTTCAACAAAGCTTTTAAAATCAAATGAAAGTCAAATACATTCAAACAAAGCTTTATGAATCAAACGAAAATCAAATGAATTCAACAAAGCTAATTGCGTCAAATGAAAGTCAAACACTTTCATCAAAGCTTTTAGAATAAAATGAAAGTCCAATACATTCAATGAAAGCTTTTTAAATCAAATCGAAGTCAATTGCATTCCACAATGCTAATTGAGTCAAATGAAAGTCAAACACATTCAACAAAACTAATTGAGTCAAATGAAAGTCAGACACATTCAAACAAAGCTTTATGAATCAAATGAAAGTCAAATGCATTCAACAAAGCCAATTGAGTCAAATGAAAGTCAAACACATTCAAATAAAGTTTCTTGATTAAAATGAAAGTTAAATGCATTCAACAAAGCTAATTGTATCAAATGAACGTCAAACACTTTCAACAAAGCTTTTGGAATCAAATGAAAGTCAAACACATTCAAACAAAGCTTTTTGAATCAAATGAAAGTCAAATGCATTCAACAAAGCTAATTGTGTCAAATGAGTCTAACACTTTCAACAAAGCGTTTTGAATCAAATGAAAGTCAAATACTTTCAATCAAAGCTTTTTGAATCAAATGAAAGTCAATTGCATTCCACAATTCTAATTGAGTCAAATGAAAGTCAAACACATTCAACGAAGCTAATTGAGTCAAATGAAAGTCAAACACATTCAAACAAAGCTTTTTGAATCAAATGAAAGTCAAATGCATTCAACAAAGCCAATTGAGTCAAATGAAAGTCAAACACATTCAAACATAGCTTCTTGATTCAAATGAAAGTCAAATGCATTCAACAAAGCTAATTGAGTCAAATGAAAGTCAAACACTTTCAACAAAGATTTTAGAATAAAAAAAAAGTAAAACACATTCATACAAAGCTTTTTGAATCAAATGAATGTCAAATGCATTCAACGAAGCTAATTAAGTTAAATGAAAGTCAAACACATTCAACAAAGCTAAGTGAGTTAAAAGAAAGTCAAACACATTCAAACAAAGCTTTTTGAATCAAATGAAAGTCAAATGCATTAAACAAAGCTAATTGAGTCAAATGAAAGTCAAAAACATTCAAATAAAGCTTCTTGATTCAAATGAAAGTTAAATGCATTCAACAAAGCTAATTGAGTCAAATGAAAGTCAAACACTTTCAACAGAGCTAATTGAGTCAAATGAAAGTCAAACACATTCAAACCAAGTTTTTTGAATCAAATGAAAGTCAAATGCATTCAACAAAGCTAATTGAGTCAAATGAAAGTCAAACACTTTCAACAAAGCGTTTAGATTCAAATGAAAGTCAAATACATTCAATCAAAACTTTTTGAATCAAATGAAAGTCAATTGCATTCCACAATGCTAATTGAGTCAAATGAAAGTCAAACACATTCAAGAAATCTAATTGAGTCAAAATAAAGTCAAACACATTCAAACAAAGCTTTTTAAATCAAATGAAAGTAAAATGCATTCAACAAAGCTAAATGAGTCAAATGAAAGTCAAACACTTTCAACAAAGCTAATTGAGTCAAATGAAAGTCAAACACATTCAAACAAAGCTTTTTTAATCAAATGAAAGTAAAATGCATTCAACAAAGCTAATTGAGTCAAATGAAAGTCAAACACTTTCAACAAAGCTAATTGAGTCAAATGAAAGTCAAACACATTCAGCAAAAGAGCTAGGTCTCATGTTGCTGATACTCATCAGAATTTACCTAGAACTAACAATGCTTATTCTGCTCTATTGGAAGATGAAATTGCTGAGGTAATTCCTATTGGGGGTGATGGTAATCCCCCTCTAGTGTCATGATTATTGCATCTTGGAACATAAGGGGTCTTAATGATCCCAATAAAGTGACTGCTGTTAAGCAGTTACTCAGAGATCACTCTATTGATGTTATGGCTATTCTTGAAACTAAGGTTAAACTCAAGAAATTTGAAGCTATAAAAAAGAAATTTGGAAGAGCTTGGGAGTGGGTTAGCAATTACTTTTACTCTCCCAAGGGTAGGATCTGGGTTGGCTGGAAACCAGATGCTGTAGCTTTGGATGTTATTGTTGTTACAGAACAGTTTATTCATTCTGTCATATCTACTAAGGATTTCCAGCATCAAATTGCCTGTACCTTTGTCTATGGGCTGCACTCTATTCAACATAGAGTACCCCTTTGGAGTGGTATCAAAGGTTTGGGTAGTATCCAACTGCCTTGGCTTTGTATTGGGGATTTCAATTCTGTCTTGTATTCTCAAGATAGGCTTAATGGGAATCCAGTTACAGACTATGAGGTTAAGGATTTCCAGGAATTGATTCATGACTTGGATCTTGTTGAAATAAAAAGTAAGGGTCTTTTCTACTCTTGGAATAATAAAGGTCATGGGCTGGATAGAATTGCTACCAGGATTGATAGGGGTATGGTAAATGAGGCTTGGTTGATGGCTTATGGTCATACTGAGGCTATCTATCTATCCCCATCTCTGTCAGATCACAGTCCTATTTTGGTGGATTTGATTCCTTTTGTTGCTGGCAAGGGTAAACCCTTTAGATTTTTGAATTGCCTTGCTTCTCATAAGGATTTCCAGGAAGTTGTGGCTTCTTACTGGAATGTCAATGTTTCTGGTAACTCTATGATGCAAGTTTGGAAGAAATTGAAATCTGTCAAGTGTGGCCTTAAGATGTTAAACACTAATCATTTCACTAAAATCACTGACAAATTGGAAGCTGCTAAGTATCATCTTGCTGAAGTTCAAACTCAGTTGGCTGCAGACTTTACTAATGTTGCTCTTCAGAATCAGGAAGCTGCTGGAATTGAAAAAGTGAAGTATTGGATGGATACTTATGAAAGTATCTTAAAGCAAAAGTCAAGGGTTGACTGGATCAAGCTTGGTGATTCTAACACTCATTATTTCTTTTCTATGCTTAAGCACAGACAGAGCAGGAACAGAATTGACTCTATCTATAATACTGCTGATGTTTTGTTGAAGGATCCAGATTTGGTTCAAGGTGAAATTCTCAGATTCTATCAGAATCTTTTAGGTTCTGCTGCCAATACTCTTCCAGCTGTTGATGTTGCTATTGTTAGGGCAGGGAAGCAGCTAGCTGCTGATGATATTGATGTTCTATCTGCTCCTGTTACCTATGCTGAAATTGACCAGGCTTTAGCCAACATTGGAGAGGACAAAGCTCCTGGAATTGATGGGTTTAATGCTGTTTTCTTCAAACAGGCTTGGAACAAGGTGAAATTTGATGTGTTTAAGGCTGTTCTAGAATTCTTTGATACTGGTATTCTAGAGAGAGCATGGAGTTTTACAACTATTACTTTGGTTCCAAAGGTTTCTAATCCTTCTTATGTTAAGGATTACAGGCCTATTGCTTGCTGCACCCTAGTCTATAAACTGATTGCTAAGGTTATAACTGCTAGGCTGGCAAGAGTGGTGGGTTCTGTTGTTAATGATGCTCAGGCTGGGTTCATCCCTGGTAAACATATTGGAGACAACATTTTGCTTGCTACTGAGTTGATCAAGGGGTATACTCACAAGTTTGTTACTCCTAGATGTATGTTGAAAATTGACCTCAGGAAAGCTTATGACTCAGTTGAATGGGGGTTTCTTGAGACTATGCTTGGTGAGTTGGGTTTTCCCCACAAGGTAATAACTTGGATTATGGCTTGTATAACTTCTGTCTCTTATTCAGTCATGATCAATGGATACCCTTCAGTTCCTTTTCAAGCAAAGAAAGGATTGAGACAAGGTGATCCTATGTCTCCCTTCCTTTTTGCTTTGGGTATGGAGTATCTGTCTAGATGTCTGCAGAATATGGGTAAGAATCCAGACTTTAATTTTCATCCTAGGTGTGAGAAACTTGGGATTACTCATTTGATGTTTGCAGATGACCTGCTATTATTTGCTAGAGCTGACTTAGGCTCAGTGAAGCTTTTGTTTGAGGCTTTTCAGAAGTTTTCTAGAGCTTCTGGTCTAGCTGCAAATTTGGATAAGAGTGATGCTTATTTTGGGGGTATTTCTGATCATGATAGGTGTGAACTTCAGGGTGTTTTGGGAATGGCCAATGGTACTCTCCCCCTTAAATACCTTGGTGTGCCTCTCTCCTCCAAGAAGCTTACCATTGCTGATTGCAGGCCCTTGATTGATAAGATTACTAGCAGAATTGACACTTGGGCTGCTAAACATCTATCTTATGCTGGTAGATTACAGGTAATTAAAAGTGTTCTGTTTGGGATTCAAGCTTTCTGGGCCCAGATCTTTGTTCTCCCAAAGAAAATCATTAGAGAAATGGATTCTAGGTTCAGATGTTTCTTATGGACTGGAAAAGGCAACCCCACAAAGAAAGCTCTTGTTGCTTGGAACTTTATGTGCCTTCCCAAATCATGTGGAGGTTGGAATTTAGTTTCCTTAGCAGACTGGAACAAAGCAGCTATTACTAAAGTGCTTTGGGACCTTGCTAACAAATCTGACACACTATGGGTTAAATGGGTTCACACTTATTATTTTGCAGGCAAGTCTTTTTGGACTGCTGCTATTCCTAACAAGGCTTCTTGGATTTTGAAAAAGATCCTTGGATGTAGAGAGATTGTGAATAATATTGGAGGGTGGGATACTGTTACTGTCAATGGCAAGATGCAAATTAAGAGACTTTACAGTATCATTAAGCCTCAGGGTTCTAGAGTTCCCTGGAAGAGAATCACTTGCAACAATCAAGCTTCACCAAAGAGTATTTTCATCACCTGGCTTGCTATTCTGGGTAGACTGGTTACTAAGGACAGGCTATTAGTATGGCAGATTCCTTGTGACCCTTGCTGTTTCTTTTGTGCTGGTGCAAATGAAAATGTGAACCATTTGTTCTTTGAATGCAGTTACTCAAATGAAATCTGGATTTCAATGCTGCAAAAATTGGGTTTCTCTAGGCAGATTTCTAGCTTTGCTGGTGAGCTGCAATGGATTGCAAAATGCTGCAGGAAAACTGATGTTAGGAGCAAACTTATTGTGATGTGCTTTTCTGAAACTGTCTATAATATATGGCTGCAGAGGAATGCTTTGATGTTTACAGGAAGCTGCAAATCATCTTCTGATTTAGTTAAGGATATTATTTTTCTTGTTGCTTGCAGATGTAATAGCTCTGACAGATATATGCTGTATTCTGTTTAATTTTGTTGTCCTGGTCCTTGTACTTAGTACCCTTCCTAGAAGGTGCCTAAGTTCCTGAGTCCAGTAGGTGGTTATGTTTCTCCCTGGAACCCTTCCTAGAAGGTGGCTAGGCTTGAACTATAACCTGTTTGCTTTTTCTGTGGTGTTGGTTTGGCCTTGGGTCATTTGGTGTTTTTGGGTGTTACACCTTAGCTTTATTGTAAGTTGTAATTTTCTCTTTGGTAATAAAATCTTTATTTACCAAAAAAAAAAAGTCAAACACATTCAAACAAAGCTTTTTGATTCAAATGAAAGTCAAATGCATTCAACAAAGCTAATTGAGTCAAATGAAAGTCAAACACTTTCAACAAAGCGTTTAGAATCAAATGAAAGTCAAATACATTCAATCAAAGCTTTTTGAATCAAATGAAAGTCAATTGCATTCAACAAAGCTAATTACGTCAAATGAAAGTAAAACACATTCAACAAAGCTAATTGAGTTAAAAGAAAGTCAAACACATTCAAACAAAGCTTTTTGAATCAAATGAAAGTCAAATGCATTCAACAAAGCCAATTGAGTCAAATGAAAGACAAACACATTCAAATAAAGCTTCTTGATTCAAATGAAAGTCAAATGCATTCAACAAAGCTAATTGAGTCAAATGAAAGTCAAACACTTTCAACAAAGCTAATTGAGTCAAATGAAAGTCAAACACTTTCAACAAAGCTAATTGAGTCAAATGAAAGTCAAACACATTCAAACAAAGCTTTTTGAATCAAATGAAAGTAAAATGCATTCAACAAAGCTAAATGAGTCAAATGAAAGTCAAACACTTTCAACAAAGCTAATTGAGTCAAATGAAAGTCAAACACATTCAAACAAAGCTTTTTTAATCAAATGAAAGTAAAATGCATTCAAGAAAGCTAATTGAGTCAAATGAAAGTCAAACACTTTCAACAAAGCTAATTGAGTCAAATGAAAGTCAAACACATTCAAACAAAGCTTTTTGATTCAAATGAAAGTCAAATGCATTCAACAAAGTTATTTGAGTCAAATGAAAGTCAAACACTTTCAACAAAGCGTTTAGAATCAAATGAAAGTCAAATGCATTAAACAAAGCTAATTGAGTCAAATGAAAGTCAAAAACATTCAAATAAAGCTTCTTGATTCAAATGAAAGTTAAATGCATTCAACAAAGCTAATTGAGTCAAATGAAAGTCAAACACTTTCAACAGAGCTAATTGAGTCAAATGAAAGTCAAACACATTCAAACAAAGCTTTTTGAATCAAATGAAAGTCAAATGCATTCAACAAAGCTAATTGAGTCAAATGAAAGTCTAACACTTTCAACAAAGCGTTTTGAATCAAATGAAAGTCAAATACATTCAATCAAAGCTTTTTGAATCAAATGAAAGTCAATTGCATTCCACAATGCTAATTGAGTCAAATGAAAGTCAAACACTTTCATCAAATCTTTTAGAATCAAATGAAAGTCGAATACATTCAAACAAAGCTATTTGAATCAAATGAAAGTCAATTGCATTCCACAATGCTAATTGAGTCAAATGAAAGTCAAACACATTCAACGAAGCTAATTGAGTCAAATGAAAGTCAAACACATTCAAACAAAGCTTTTTGAATCAAATGAAAGTCACATGCATTCAACAAAGCCAATTGAGTCAAATGAAAGTCAAACACATTCAAATAAAGCTTCTTGATTAAAATGAAAGTTAAATGCATTCAACAAAGCTAATTGTATCAAATGAACGTCAAACACTTTCAACAAAGCTTTTGGAATCAAATGAAAAAAAAACACATTCAAACAAAGCTTTTTGAATCAAATGAAAGTCAAATGCATTCAACAAAGCTAATTGAGTCAAATGAAAGTCTAACACTTTCAACAAATCGTTTTGAATCAAATGAAAGTCAAATACATTCAATCAAAGCTTTTAGAATCAAATGAAAGTCAATTGCATTCCACAATCCTAATTGAGTCAAATGAAAGTCAAACACTTTCAACAAAGCTTTTAGAATCAAATGAAAGTCTAATACATTCAAACAAAGCTTTTTGAATCAAACGAAAATCAAACGAATTCAACAAAGCTAATTGAGTCAAATGAAGGTCAAACACTTTCATCAAAGCTTTTAAAATAAAATGAAAGTCAAATACATTCAATCAAAGCTTTTTGAATCAAATCGAAGTCAATTGCATTCCACAATGCTAATTGAGTCAAATGAAAGTCAAACACATTCAACGAATCTAATTGAGTCAAATAAAAGTCAAACACATTCAAACAAAGTTTTTGAATAAAATGAAAGTCAAATGCATTCAACAAAGCTAATTGAGTCAAATGAAAGTCAAACACTTTCAACAAAGCTAATTGAGTCAAATGAAAGTCAAACACATTCAAACAAAGCTTTTTTAATCAAATGAAAGTAAAATGCATTCAAGAAAGCTAATTGAGTCAAATGAAAGTCAAACACTTTCAACAAAGCTAATTGAGTCAAATGAAAGTCAAACACATTCAAACAAAGCTTTTTGATTCAAATGAAAGTCAAATGCATTCAACAAAGCTATTTGAGTCAAATGAAAGTCAAACACTTTCAACAAAGCGTTTAGAATCAAATAAAAGTCAAATACATTCAATCAAAGCTTTTTGAATCAAACGAAAGTCAATTACATTCAACAAAGCTAATTACGTCAAATGAAAGTAAAACACATTCAACAAAGCTAATTGAGTTAAAAGAAAGTCAATCACATTCAAACAAAGCTTTTTGAATCAAATAAAAGTCAAATGCATTCAACAAAGCCAATTGAGTCAAATGAAAGACAAACACATTCAAATAAAGCTTCTTGATTCAAATGAAAGTCAAATGCATTCAACAAAGCTAATTGAGTCAAATGAAAGTCGAACACATTCAAACAAAGCTTTTTGAATAAAATGAAAGTCAAATGCATTCAACAAAGCTAATTGGGTCAAATGAAAGTCAAACAATTTCAAGAAAGCGTTTAGAATCAAATGAAAGTCAAACACATTCTAACAAAGCTTTTTGATTCAAATGAAAGTCAAATGCATTCAACAAAGCTAATTGAGTCAAATGAAAGTCAAATGCATTCAACAAAGCTAATTGAGTCAAATAAAAGTCAAAAACTTTCAACAAAGCTTTTAAAATCAAATGAAAGTCAAACACTTTCAACAAAGCTTTTAAAATCAAATGAAAGTCAAACACATTCTAACAAAGGTTTTTGAATCAAATGAAAATCAAATGAATTCAACAAAGCTAATTAAGTCAAATGAAAGTCAAACACTTTCATCAAAGCTTTAAGAATCAAATGAAAGTCGAATACATTCAAACAAAGCTTTTTGAATCAAATGAAAGTCAATTGCATTCCACAATGCTAATTGAGTCAAATCAAAGTCAAACACATTCAACGAAGCTAATTGAGTCAAATGAAAGTCAAACACATTCAAACAAAGCTTTTTGAATCAAATGAAAGTCAAATGCATTCAACAAAGCCAATTGAGTCAAATGAAAGTCGAACACATTCAAATAAAGCTTCTGGATTAAAATGAAAGTTAAATGCATTCAACAAAGCTAATTGTATCAAATGAACGTCAAACACTTTCAACAAAGCTTTTGGAATCAAATGAAAGTCAAACACATTCAAACAAAGCTTTTTGAATCAAATGAAAGTCAAATGCATTCAACAAAGCTAATTGAGTCAAATGAAAGTCTAACACTTTCAACAAAGCGTTTTGAATCAAATGAAAGTCAAATACATTCAATCAAAGCTTTTTGAATCAAATGAAAGTCAATTGCATTCCACAATGCTAATTGAGTCAAATGAAAGTCAAACACTTTCATCAAATCTTTTAGAATCAAATGAAAGTCGAATACATTCAAACAAAGCTTTTTGAATCAAATGAAAGTCAATTGCATTCCAGAATGCTAATTGAGTCAAATGAAAGTCAAACACATTCAACGAAGCTAATTGAATCAAATGAAAGTCAAACACATTCAAACAAAGCTTTTTGAATCAAATGAAAGTCAAATGCATTCAACAAAGCCAATTGAGTCAAACGAAAGTCAAACACATTCAAAAAAAGCTTCTTGATTAAAATGAAAGTTAAATGCATTCAACAAAGCTAATTGTATCAAATGAACGTCAAACACTTTCAACAAAGCTTTTGGAATCAAATGAAAATCAAACACATTCAAACAAAGCTTTTTGAATCAAATGAAAGTCAAATGCATTCAACAAAGCTAATTGAGTCAAATGAAAGTCTAACACTTTCAACAAATCGTTTTGAATCAAATGAAAGTCAAATACATTCAATCAAAGCTTTTAGAATCAAATGAAAGTCAATTGCATTCCACAATCCTAATTGAGTCAAATGAAAGTCAAAAACTTTCAACAAAGCTTTTAGAATCAAATGAAAGTCTAATACATTCAAACAAAGCTTTTTGAATCAAACGAAAATCAAACGAATTCAACAAAGCTAATTGAGTCAAATGAAGGTCAAACACTTTCATCAAAGCTTTTAAAATAAAATGAAAGTCAAATACATTCAATCAAAGCTTTTTGAATCAAATCGAAGTCAATTGCATTCCACAATGCTAATTGAGTCAAATGAAAGTCAAACACATTCAACGAATCTAATTGAGTCAAATGAAAGTCAAACACATTCAAACAAAGTTTTTGAATAAAATGAAAGTCAAATGCATTCAACAAAGCTAATTGAGTCAAATGAAAGTCAAACACTTTCAACAAAGCTAATTGAGTCAAATGAAAGTCAAACACATTCAAACAAAGCTTTTTGATTCAAATGAAAGTCAAATGCATTCAACAAAGCTAATTGAGTCAAATAAAAGTCAAACACTTTCAACAAAGCTAATTGAGTCAAATGAAAGTCAAACACATTCAATCAAATGAAAGTCAAATACATTCAATCAAAGCTTTTTGAATCAAATTAACGTCAATTGCATTCCACAATGCTAATTGAGTCAAATGAAAGTCAAACACATTCAACAAAGCTAATTGAGTCAAAATAAAGTCAAACACATTCAAACAAAGCTTTTTGAATCAAATGAAAGTAAAATGCGTTCAACAAAGCTAATTGAGTCAAATGAAAGTCAAACACTTTCAACAAAGCTAATTGAGTCAAATGAAAGTCAAACACATTCAAACAAAGCTTTTTGATTCAAATGAAAGTCAAATGCATTCAACAAAGCTATTTGAGTCAAATGAAAGTCAAACACTTTCAACAAAGATTTTAGAATCAAATGAAAGTAAAACACATTCAAACAAAGCTTTTTGAATCAAATGAATGTCAAATGTATTTAACAAAGCTACATAAGTCAAATGAAAGTCAAACACATTCAACAACGCTAATTGAGTTAAAAGAAAGTCAACACATTCAAACAAAGCTTTTTGAATCAAATGAAAGTCAAATGCATTCAACAAAGCCAATTGAGTCAAATGAAAGTCAAACACATTGAAATAAAGCTTCTTGATTCAAATGAAAGTCAAATGCATTCAACAAAGCTAATTGAGTCAAATGAAAGTCAAACAATTTCAACTAAGCTAATTGAGTCAAATGAAAGTCAAACACTTTCAACAAAGCTAATTGAGTCAAATGAAAGTAAAACACATTCAAACAAAGCTTTTTGAATCAAATGAAAGTCAAATGTATTCAACAAAGCTAATTGAGTCAAATCAAAGTCAAACACTTTCAATAAAGCGATTAGAATCAAATGAAAGTCAAATACATTCAATCAAAGCTTTTTGAATCAAATTAACGTCAATTGCATTCCACAATGCTAATTGAGTCAAATTAAAGTCAAACACATTCAACAAAGCTAATTGACTCAAAATTAAGTCAAACACATTCAAACAAAGCTTTTTGAATCAAATGAAAGTAAAATGCATTCAACAAAGCTAATTGAGTCAAATGAAAGTCAAACACTTTCAACAAAGCTAATTGAGTCAAATGAAAGTCAAACACATTCAAACAAAGCTTTTTGATTCAAATGAAAGTCAAATGCATTCAACAAAGCTATTTGAGTCAAATGAAAGTCAAACACTTTCAACAAAGATTTTAGAATCAAATGAAAGTAAAACACATTCAAACAAAGCTTTTTGAATCAAATGAATGTCAAATGTATTTAAAAAAGCTACATAAGTCAAATGAAAGTCAAACACATTCAACAACGCTAATTGAGTTAAAAGAAAGTCAACACATTCAAACAAAGCTTTTTGAATCAAATGAAAGTCAAATGCATTCAACAAAGCCAATTGAGTCAAATGAAAGTCAAACACATTCAAATAAAGCTTCTTGATTCAAATGAAAGTCAAATGCATTCAACAAAGCTAATTGAGTCAAATGAAAGTCAAACACTTTCAACTAAGCTAATTGAGTCAAATGAAAGTCAAACACTTTCAACAAAGCTAATTGAGTCAAATGAAAGTCAAACACATTCAAACAAAGCTTTTTGAATCAAATGAAAGTCAAATGTATTCAACAAAGCTAATTGAGTCAAATCAAAGTCAAACACTTTCAATAAAGCGATTAGAATCAAATGAAAGTCAAATACATTCAATCAAAGCTTTTTGAATCAAATTAACGTCAATTGCATTCCACAATGCTAATTGAGTCAAATGAAAGTCAAACACATTCAACAAAGCTAATTGAGTCAAAATAAAGTCAAACACATTCAAACAAAGCTTTTTGAATCAAATGAAAGTAAAATGCGTTCAACAAAGCTAATTGAGTCAAATGAAAGTCAAACACTTTCAACAAAGCTAATTGAGTCAAATGAAAGTCAAACACATTCAAACAAAGCTTTTTGATTCAAATGAAAGTCAAATGCATTCAACAAAGCTATTTGAGTCAAATGAAAGTCAAACACTTTCAACAAAGATTTTAGAATCAAATGAAAGTAAAACACATTCAAACAAAGCTTTTTGAATCAAATGAATGTCAAATGTATTTAACAAAGCTACATAAGTCAAATGAAAGTCAAACACATTCAACAACGCTAATTGAGTTAAAAGAAAGTCAACACATTCAAACAAAGCTTTTTGAATCAAATGAAAGTCAAATGCATTCAACAAAGCCAATTGAGTCAAATGAAAGTCAAACACATTCAAATAAAGCTTCTTGATTCAAATGAAAGTCAAATGCATTCAACAAAGCTAATTGAGTCAAATGAAAGTCAAACAATTTCAACTAAGCTAATTGAGTCAAATGAAAGTCAAACACTTTCAACAAAGCTAATTGAGTCAAATGAAAGTAAAACACATTCAAACAAAGCTTTTTGAATCAAATGAAAGTCAAATGTATTCAACAAAGCTAATTGAGTCAAATCAAAGTCAAACACTTTCAATAAAGCGATTAGAATCAAATGAAAGTCAAATACATTCAATCAAAGCTTTTTGAATCAAATTAACGTCAATTGCATTCCACAATGCTAATTGAGTCAAATTAAAGTCAAACACATTCAACAAAGCTAATTGACTCAAAATTAAGTCAAACACATTCAAACAAAGCTTTTTGAATCAAATGAAAGTAAAATGCATTCAACAAAGCTAATTGAGTCAAATGAAAGTCAAACACTTTCAACAAAGCTAATTGAGTCAAATGAAAGTCAAACACATTCAAACAAAGCTTTTTGATTCAAATGAAAGTCAAATGCATTCAACAAAGCTATTTGAGTCAAATGAAAGTCAAACACTTTCAACAAAGATTTTAGAATCAAATGAAAGTAAAACACATTCAAACAAAGCTTTTTGAATCAAATGAATGTCAAATGTATTTAAAAAAGCTACATAAGTCAAATGAAAGTCAAACACATTCAACAACGCTAATTGAGTTAAAAGAAAGTCAACACATTCAAACAAAGCTTTTTGAATCAAATGAAAGTCAAATGCATTCAACAAAGCCAATTGAGTCAAATGAAAGTCAAACACATTCAAATAAAGCTTCTTGATTCAAATGAAAGTCAAATGCATTCAACAAAGCTAATTGAGTCAAATGAAAGTCAAACACTTTCAACTAAGCTAATTGAGTCAAATGAAAGTCAAACACTTTCAACAAAGCTAATTGAGTCAAATGAAAGTCAAACACATTCAAACAAAGCTTTTTGAATCAAATGAAAGTCAAATGTATTCAACAAAGCTAATTGAGTCAAATCAAAGTCAAACACTTTCAATAAAGCGATTAGAATCAAATGAAAGTCAAATACATTCAATCAAAGCTTTTTGAATCAAATTAACGTCAATTGCATTCCACAATGCTAATTGAGTCAAATTAAAGTCAAACACATTCAACAAAGCTAATTGACTCAAAATAAAGTCAAACACATTCAAACAAAGCTTTTTGAATCAAATGAAAGTAAAATGCGTTCAACAAAGCTAATTGAGTCAAATGAAAGTCAAACACTTTCAACAAAGCTAATTGAGTCAAATGAAAGTCAAACACATTCAAACAAAGCTTTTTGATTCAAATGAAAGTCAAATGCATTCAACAAAGCTATTTGAGTCAAATGAAAGTCAAACACTTTCAACAAAGATTTTAGAATCAAATGAAAGTAAAACACATTCAAACAAAGCTTTTTGAATCAAATGAATGTCAAATGTATTTAACAAAGCTACATAAGTCAAATGAAAGTCAAACACATTCAACAACGCTAATTGAGTTAAAAGAAAGTCAACACATTCAAACAAAGCTTTTTGAATCAAATGAAAGTCAAATGCATTCAACAAAGCCAATTGAGTCAAATGAAAGTCAAACACATTCAAATAAAGTTTCTTGATTCAAATGAAAGTCAAATGCATTCATCAAAGCGAATTGAGTCAAATGAAAGTCAAACACTTTCAACAAAGCTAATTGAGTCAAATGAAAGTCATACACTTTCAACAAAGCTAATTGAGTCAAATGAAAGTCAAACACATTCAAACAAAGCTTTTTGAATCAAATGAAAGTCAAATGCATTCAACAAAGCTAATTGAGTCAAATGAAAGTCAAACACTTTCAACAAAGCGTTTAGAATCAAATGAAAGTCAAATACATTCAATCAAAGCTTTTTGAATCAAATGAAAGGCAATTGCATTCCACAATGCTAATTGAGTCAAATGAAAATCAAACAAATTTAACAAAGCTAATTGAGTCAAAATAAAGTCAAACACATTCAAACAAAGCTTTTTGAATCAAATGAAAGTAAAATGCATTCAACAAAGCTAATTGAGTCAAATGAAAGTCAAACACATTCAACAAAGCTAATTGAGTCAAATGAAAGTCAAACACATTCAAACAAAGCTTTTTGATTCAAATGAAAGTCAAATGCATTCAACAAAGCTAATTGAGTCAAATAAAAGTCAAACACTTTCAACAAAGGTTTTAAAATCAAATGAAAGTCAAACACATTCTAACAAAGCTTTTTGAATCAAATGAAAGTCAATTGCATTCCACAATGCTAATTGAGTCAAATAAAAGTCAAACACATTCAACGAAGCTAATTGAGTCAAATGAAAGTCAAACACATTCAAACAAAGCTTTTTGAATCAAATGAAAGTCAAATGCATTCAACAAAGCCAATTGAGTCAAATGAAAGTCAAACACATTCAAATAAAGCTTCTTGATTAAAATGAAAGTTAAATGCATTCAACAAAGCTAATTGTATCAAATGAACGTCAAACACTTTCAACAAAGCTTTTGGAATCAAATGGAAGTCAAACACATTCAAACAAAGCTTTTTGAATCAAATGAAAGTCAAATGCATTCAACAAAGCTAATTGAGTCAAATAAAAGTCAAACACTTTCAACAAAGCTTTTAAAATCAAATGAAAGTTAAACACATTCTAATAAAGCTTTTTGAATCAAACGAAAATCAAATGAATTCAACAAAGCTAATTGAATCAAATGAAAGTCAAACACTTTCATCAAAGCTTTTAGAATCAAATGAAAGTCAATTGTATTCCATAATGCTAATTGAGTCAAATGAAAGTCAAACACTTTCAACAAAGCTTTTAGAATCAAATGAAAGTCTAATACATTCAAACAAAGCTTTTTGAATCAAACGAAAATCAAATGAATTCAACAAAGCTAATTGAGTCAAATGAAGGTCAAACACTTTCATCAAAGCTTTTAGAATAAAATGAAAGTCAAATACATTCAATCAAAGCTTTTTGAATCTAATCGAAGTCAATTGCATTCCACAATGCTAATTGAGTCAAATGAAAGTCAAACACATTCAACGAAGCTAATTGAGTCAAACGAAAGTCAAACACATTCAAACAAAGCTTTTTGAATCAAATGAAAGTCAAATGCATTCAACAAAGCCAATTGAGTCAAATGAAAGTCAAACACATTCAAATAAAGCTTTTTGATTAAAATGAAATTCAAATGCATTCAACAAAGCTAATTGTGTCAAATAAACGTCAAACACTTTCAACAAAGCTTTTAGAATCAAATGAAAGTCAAACACTTTCAAACAAAGCTTTTTGAATCAAATGAAAGTCAAATGCATTCAACAAAGCTAATTGAGTCAAATGAAAGTCAAAGACATTCAACAAAGCGTTTTGAATCAAATGAAAGTCAAATACATTCAACAAAGCTTTTTGAATCAAATGAAAGTCAATTGCATTCCACAATGCTAATTGAGTCAAATGAAAGTCAAACACATTCAACAAAGCTAATTGAGTCAAAAGAAAGTCAAACACATTCAAACAAAGCTTTTTGAATCAAATGAAAGTAAAATGCATTCAACAAAGCTAATTGAGTCAAATGAAAGTCAAACACATTCAAACAAATCTTTTTGATTCAAATGAAAGTCAAATGCATTCAACAAAGCTAATTGAGTCAAATGAAAGTCAAACACTTTCAACAAAGCTTTTAGAATCAAATGAAAGTCAAACACATTCAAACAACGCTTTTTGAATCAAATGAAAATCAAATGAATTCAACAAAGCTAATTGAGTCAAATGAAAGTCAAACACTTTCATCAAAGCTTTTAGAATCAATTGAAAGTCAAATACATTCAAACAAAGCTTTTTGAATCAAATGAAAGTCAATTGCATTCCATAATTCTAATTAAGTCAAATGAAAGTCAAACACATTCAACGAAGCTAATTGAGTCAAATGAAAGACAAACACATTCAAACCAATCTTTTTGATTCAAATGAAAGTCAAATGCATTCAACAAAGCTAATTGAGTCAAATGAAAGTCAAACACTTTCAACAAAGCTTTTAGAATCAAATGAAAGTCAAACACATTCAAACAACGCTTTTTGAATCAAATGAAAATCAAATGAATTCAACAAAGCTAATTGAGTCAAATGAAAGTCAAACACTTTCATCAAAGCGTTTAGAATCAAATGAATGTCAAATACACTCAATCAAAGCTTATTGAATCAAATGAAAGTTAATTGCATTCCACAATGCTAATTGAGTTAAATGAAAGTCAAACACATTCAACAAAGCTAATTGAGTCAAATGAAAGTCAAACACATTCAAACAAAGCTTTTTGATTCAAATGAAAGTCAAATGCTTTCAACAAAGCTATTTGAGTCAAATGAAAGTCAAATGCATTCAACAAAGCTAATTGAGTCAAATGAAAGTCAAACACTTTCAACAAAGCGTTTAGAATCAAATGAAAGTCAAATACATTCAATCAAAGCTTTTTGAATCAAATGAAAGTCAATTGCATTCAACAAAGCCAATTGAGTCAAATAAAAGTCAAACACATTCAAACATAGCTTCTTGATTCAAATGAAAGTCAAATGCATTCAACAAAGCTAATTGAGTCAAATGAAAGTCAAACACTTTCAACAAAGCTTTTAGAATCAAATGAAAGTCAAATACATTCAATCAAAGCTTTTTGAATCAAATGAAAGTCAATTGCATTCCACAATGCTAATTGAGTCAAATGAAAGTCAAACACATTCAACAAAGCTAATTGAGTCAAAATAAAGTCAAACACATTCAAACAAAGCTTTTTGAATCAAATGAAAGTCAAATGCATTCAACAAAGCCAATTGAGTCAAATGAAAGTCAAACACATTCAAACATAGCTTCTTGATTCAAATGAAAGTCAAATGCATTCAACAAAGCTAATTGAGTCAAATGAAAGTCAAACACTTTCAACAAAGATTTTAGAATCAAATGAAAGTAAAACACATTCTTACAAAGCTTTTTAAATCAAATGAATGTCAAATGCATTCAACGAAGCTAATTAAGTTAAATGAAAGTCAAACACATTCAACAAAACTAATTGAGTCAAATAAAAGTCAAACACATTCAACAAAGCTAATTGAGTCAAAAGAAAGTCAAACACATTCAAACAAAGCTTTTTGAATCAAATGAAAGTAAAATGCATTCAACAAAGCTAATTGAGTCAAATGAAAGTCAAACACTTTCAACAAAGCTAATTGAGTCAAATGAAAGTCAAACACATTCAAACAAAGCTTTTTGATTCAAATGAAAGTCAAATGCATTCAACAAAGCTATTTGAGTCAAATGAAAGTCAAATGCATTCAACAAAGCTAATTGAGTCAAATGAAAGACAAACACTTTCAACAAAGCGTTTAGAATCAAATGAAAGTCAAATACATTCAATCAAAGCTTTTTGAATCAAATGAAAGTCAATTGCATTCCACAATGCTAATTGAGTCAAATGAAAGTCAAACACATTCAACAAAGCTAATTGAGTCAAAAGAAAGTCAAACACATTCAAACAAAGCTTTTTGAATCAAATGAAAGTAATATGCATTCAACAAAGCTAATTGAGTCAAATGAAAGTCAAACACTTTCAACAAAGCTAATTGAGTCAAATGAAAGTCAAACACATTCAAACAAAGCTTTTTGATTCAAATGAAAGTCAAATGCATTCAACAAAGCTAATTGAATCAAATGAAAGTCTAACACTTTCAACAAAGCGTTTAGAATCAAATGAATGTCAAATACACTCAATCAAAGCTTTTTGAATCAAATGAAAGTTAATTGCATTCCACAATGCTAATTGAGTTAAATGAAAGTCAAACACCTTCAACAAAGCTAATTGAGTCAAATGAAAGTCAAACACATTCAAACAAAGCTTTTTGATTCAAATGAAAGTCAAATGCTTTCAACAAAGCTATTTGAGTCAAATGAAAGTCAAATGCATTCAACAAAGCTAATTGAGTCAAATGAAAGTCAAACACTTTCAACAAAGCGTTTAGAATCAAATGAAAGTCAAATACATTCAATCAAAGCTTTTTGAATCAAATGAAAGTCAATTGCATTCAACAAAGCCAATTGAGTCAAATAAAAGTCAAACACATTCAAACATAGCTTCTTGATTCAAATGAAAGTCAAATGCATTCAACAAAGCTAATTGAGTCAAATGAAAGTCAAACACTTTCAACAAAGCTTTTAGAATCAAATGAAAGTCAAATACATTCAATCAAAGCTTTTTGAATCAAATGAAAGTCAATTACATTCCACAATGCTAATTGAGTCAAATGAAAGTCAAACACATTCAACAAAGCTAATTGAGTCAAAATAAAGTCAAACACATTCAAACAAAATTTTTTGAATCAAATGAAAGTCAAATGCATTCAACAAAGCCAATTGAGTCAAATGAAAGTCAAACACATTCAAACATAGCTTCTTGATTCAAATGAAAGTCAAATGCATTCAACAAAGCTAATTGAGTCAAATGAAAGTCAAACACTTTCAACAAAGATTTTAGAATCAAATGAAAGTAAAACACATTCTTACAAAGCTTTTTGAATCAAATGAATGTCAAATGCATTCAACGAAGCTAATTAAGTCAAATGAAAGTCAAACACATTCAAACAAAGCTTTTTGATTCAAATGAAAGTCAAATGCATTCAACAAAGCTAATTGAATCAAATGAAAGTCTAACACTTTCAACAAAGCGTTTAGAATCAAATGAATGTCAAATACATTCAATCAAAGCTTTTTGAATCAAATGAAAGTCAAATGCATTCAACAAAGCCAATTGAGTCAAATGAAAGTCAAACACATTCAAACATAGATTCTTGATTCAAATGAAAGTCAAATGCATTCAACAAAGCTAATTGAGTCAAATGAAAGTCAAACACTTTCAACAAAGCTTTTAGAATCAAATGAAAGTAAAACACATTCAAACAAAGCTTTTTGAATCAAATGAAAGTCAAATGCATTCAACAAAGCCAATTGAGTCAAATGAAAGTCAAACACATTCAAACATAGCTTCTTGATTCAAATGAAAGTCAAATGCATTCAACAAAGCTAATTGAGTCAAATGAAAGTCAAACACTTTCAACAAAGCTTTTAGAATCAAATGAAAGTCAAACACATTCTAACAAAGCTTTTTGAATCAAATGAAAATCAAATGAATTCAATAAAGCTAATTAAGTCAAATGAAAGTAAAACACTTTCATCAAAGCTTTTAGAATCAAATGAAAGTCAAATACATTCAATCAAAGATTTTTGAATCAAATGAAAGTCAATTGCATTCAACAAAGCTAATTACGTCAAATGAAAGTAAAACACATTCAACAAAGCTAATTGAGTTAAAAGAAAGTCAAACACATTCAAACAAAGCTTTTTGAATCAATGAAAGTCAAATGCATTCAACAAAGCCAATTGAGTCAAATGAAAGACAAACACATTCAAATAAAGCTTCTCGATTCAAATGAAAGTCAAATGCATTCAACAAAGCTAATTGAGTCAAATGAAAGTCAAACACTTTCAACAAAGCTTTTAGAATCAAATGAAAGTCAAACACATTCAAACAACGCTTTTTGAATCAAATGAAAATCAAATGAATTCAACAAAGCTAATTGAGTCAAATGAAAGTCAAACACTTTCATCAAAGCTTTTAGAATCAATTGAAAGTCAAATACATTCAAACAAAGCTTTTTGAATCAAATGAAAGTCAATTGCATTTCACAATTCTAATTGAGTCAAATGAAAGTCAAACACATTCAACGAAGCTAATTGAGTCAAATGAAAGTCAAACACATTCAAACAAAGCTTTTTGAATCAAATGAAAGTCAAATGCATTCAACAAAGCCAATTGAGTCAAATGAAAGTCAAACACATTCAAACATAGCTTCTTGATTCAAATGAAAGTCAAATGCATTCAACGAAGCTAATTGAGTCAAATGAAAGTCAAACACTTTCAACAAAGATTTTAGAATCAAATGAAAGTAAAACACATTCATACAAAGCTTTTTGAATCAAATGAATGTCAAATGCATTCAACGAAGCTAATTAAGTCAAATGAAAGTCAAACACATTCAACAATACTAATTGAGTTAAAAGAAAGTCAAACACATTCAAACAAAGCTTTTTGAATCAAATGAAAGTCAAACGCATTAAACAAAGCCAATTGAGTCAAATGATAGTCAAACACATTCAAATAAAGCTTCTTGATTCAAATGAAAGTTTAATGCATTCAACAAAGCTAATTGAGTCAAATGAAAGTCAAACACTTTCAACAAAGCTAATTGAGTCAAATGAAAGTCAAACACATTTAAACAAAGCTTTTTGAATCAAATGAAAGTCAAATGCATTCAACAAAGCTAATTGAGTCAAATGAAAGTCAAACACTTTCAACAAAGCGTTTAGAATCAAATGAAAGTCAAATACATTCAATCAAAGCTTTTTGAATCAAATGAAAGTCAATTGCATTCCACAATGCTAATTGAGTCAAATGAAAGTCAAACACATTCAACAAAGCTAATTGAGTCAAAAGAAAGTCATACACATTCAAACAAAGCTTTTTGAATCAAATGAAAGTAAAATGCATTCAACAAAGCTAATTGAGTCAAATGAAAGTGAAACACTTTCAACAAAGCTAATTGAGTCAAATGAAAGTCAAACACATTCAAACAAAGCTTTTTGATTCAAATGAAAGTCAAATGCATTCAACAAAGCTATTTGAGTCAAATGAAAGTCAAATGCATTCAACAAAGCTAATTGAGTCAAATGAAAGACAAACACTTTCAACAAAGCGTTTAGAATCAAATGAAAGTCAAATACATTCAATCAAAGCTTTTTGAATAAAATGAAAGTCAATTGCATTCCACAATGCTAATTGAGTCAAATGAAAGTCAAACACATTCAACAAAGCTAATTGAGTCAAAAGAAAGTCAAACACATTCAAACAAAGCTTTTTGAATCAAATGAATGTAAAATGCATTCAACAAAGCTAATTAAGTCAAATGAAAGTCAAACACTTTCAACAAAGCTAATTGAGTCAAATGAAAGTCAAACACATTCAAACAAAGCTTTTTGATTCAAATGAAAGTCAAATGCATTCAACAAAGCTAATTGAATCAAATAAAAGTCTAACACTTTCAACAAAGCGTTTAGAATCAAATGAATGTCAAATACATTCAATCAAAGCTTTTTGAATCAAATGAAAGTTAAATGCATTCCACAATGCTAATTGAGTTAAATGAAAGTCAAACACATTCAACAAAGCTAATTGAGTCAAATGAAAGTCAAACACATTCAAACAAAGCTTTTTGATTCAAATGAAAGTCAAATGCTTTCAACAAAGATATTTGAGTCAAATGAAAGTCAAATGCATTCAACAAAGCTAATTAAGTCAAATGAAAGTCAAACACTTTCAACAAAGCGTTTAGAATCAAATGAAAGTCAAATACATTCAATCAAAGCTTTTTGAATCAAATGAAAGTCAATTGCATTCAACAAAGCCAATTGAGTCAAATAAAAGTCAAACACATTCAAACATAGCTTCTTGATTCAAATGAAAGTCAAATGCATTCAACAAAGCTAATTGAGTCAAATGAAAGTCAAACACTTTCAACAAAGCTTTTAGAATCAAATGAAAGTCAAACACATTCAACAAAGCTAATTGAGTTAAATGAAAGTCAAACACATTCAAACAAAGCTTTTTGATTCAAATGAATGTCAAATGCTTTCAACAAAGCTATTTGAGTCAAATGAAAGTCAAATGCATTCAACAAAGCTAATTGAGTCAAATGAAAGTCAAACACTTTCAACAAAGCTAATTAGAATCAAATGAAAGTCAAATACATTCAATCAAAGCTTTTTGAATCAAATGAAAGTCAATTGCATTCAACAAAGCCAATTGAGTCAAATAAAAGTCAAACACATTCAAACATAGCTTTTTGATTCAAATGAAAGTCAAATGCATTCAACAAAGCTAATTGAGTCAAATGAAAGTCAAACACTTTCAACAAAGCTTTTAGAATCAAATGAAAGTAAAACACAATCAAACAAAGCTTTTTGAATCAAATGAAAGTCAAATGCATTCAACAAAGCCAATTGAGTCAAATGAAAGTCAAACACATTCAAACATAGCTTCTTGATTCAAATGAAAGTCAAATGCATTCAACAAAGCTAATTGAGTCAAATGAAAGTCAAACACTTTCAACAAAGCTTTTAGAATCAAATGAAAGTAAAACACATTCAAACAAATCTTTTTGAATCAAATGAATGTCAAATGCATTCAACGAAGCTAATTGAGTCAAATGAAAGTCAAACACATTCAACAAAGCTAATTGAGTTAAAAGAAAGTCAAACACATTCAAACAAAACTTTTTGAATCAAATGAAAGTCAAATGCATTCAACAAAGCCAATTGAGTCAAATGAAAGTCAAACACATTCAAATAAAGATTCTTGATTCAAATGAAAGTTAAATGCATTCAACAAAGCTAATTGAGTCAAATGAAAGTCAAACACTTTCAACAGAGCTAATTGAGTCAAATGAACGTCAAACACATTCAAACAAAGTTTTTTGAATCAAATGAAAGTCAAATGCATTCAACAAAGCTAATTGAGTCAAATGAAAGTCAAACACTTTCAACAAAGCGTTTAGAATCAAATGAAAGTCAAATACATTCAATCAAAGATTTTTGAATCAAATTAAAGTCAACTGCATTCCACAATGCTAATTGAGTCAAATGAAAGTCAAACACATTCAACAAAGCTAATTGAGTCAAAAAAAAGTCAAACACATTCAAACAAAGCTTTTTGAATCAAATGAAAGTAAAATGCATTCAACAAAGCTAAATGAGTCAAATGAAAGTCAAACACTTTCAACAAAGCTAATTGAGTCAAATGAAAGTCAAACACATTCAAACAAAGCTTTTTTAATCAAATGAAAGTAAAATGCATTCAACAAAGCTAATTGAGTCAAATGAAAGTCAAACACTTTCAACAAAGCTAATTGAGTCAAATGAAAGTCAAACACATTCAAACAAAGCTTTTTGATTCAAATGAAAGTCAAATGCATTCAACAAAGCTAATTGAATCAAATGAAAGTCTAACACTTTCAACAAAGCGTTTAGAATCAAATGAATGTCAAATACATTCAATCAAAGCTTTTTGAATCAAATGAAAGTTAATTGCATTCCACAATGCTAATTGAGTTAAATGAAAGTCAAACACATTCAACAAAGCTAATTGAGTCAAATGAAAGTCAAACACATTCAAACAAAGATTTTTGATTCAAATGAAAGTCAAATGCTTTCAGCAAAGCTATTTGAGTCAAATGAAAGTCAAATGCATTCATTAAAGCTAATTGAGTCAAATGAAAGTCAAACACTTTCAACAAAGCGTTTAGAATCAAATGAAAGTCAAATACATTCAATCAAAGCTTTTTGAATCAAATGAAAGTCAATTGCATTCAACAAAGCCAATTGAGTCAAATAAAAGTCAAACACATTCAAACATAGCTTCTTGATTCAAATGAAAGTCAAATGCATTCAACAAAGCTAATTGAGTCAAATGAAAGTCAAACACTTTCAACAAAGCTTTTAGAATCAAATGAAAGTAAAACACAATCAAACAAAGCTTTTTGAATCAAATGAAAGTCAAATGCATTCAACAAAGCCAATTGAGTCAAATGAAAAGTCAAACACATTCAAACATAGCTTCTTGATTCAAATGAAAGTCAAATGCATTCAACAAAGCTAATTGAGTCAAATGAAAGTCAAACACTTTCAACAAAGCTTTTAGAATCAAATGAAAGTAAAACACATTCAAACAAATCTTTTTGAATCAAATGAATGTCAAATGCATTCAACGAAGCTAATTGAGTCAAATGAAAGTCAAACACATTCAACAAAGCTAATTGAGTTAAAAGAAAGTCAAACACATTCAAACAAAACTTTTTGAATCAAATGAAAGTCAAATGCATTCAACAAAGCCAATTGAGTCAAATGAAAGTCAAACACATTCAAATAAAGATTCTTGATTCAAATGAAAGTTAAATGCATTCAACAAAGCTAATTGAGTCAAATGAAAGTCAAACACTTTCAACAGAGCTAATTGAGTCAAATGAAAGTCAAACACATTCAAACAAAGCTTTTTGAATCAAATGAAAGTAAAATGCATTCAACAAAGCTAAATGAGTCAAATGAAAGTCAAACACTTTCAACAGAGCTAATTGAGTCAAATGAAAGTCAAACACATTCAAACAAAGCTTTTTGAATCAAATGAAAGTAAAATGCATTCAACAAAGCTAAATGAGTCAAATGAAAGTCAAACACTTTCAACAAAGCTAATTGAGTCAAATGAAAGTCAAACACATTCAAACAAAGCTTTTTTAATCAAATGAAAGTAAAATGCATTCAACAAAGCTAATTGAGTCAAATGAAAGTGTTTTGGGTGTTTTTGTCCCTTGGGAGAGTTACAACTCAAAGACTGGTCCTGCTGACTCTGCACCTGCAAAAACAACGGAGACACCGGATGGGTGGTGCTCCGCCTCCAACGATCAAGTTAGTAACTTGAAGGAGAATAAAAAGTGCAGAAATTTAGGTGGGGATCTGCTTGGATTCCAAGCTCAGGTGTTCTCTGATGAGAGAGAAAGTAGGATGTAATAAATGATAATAAATGTATCTGTGTGTCCCCCATTTTGGGGGAATATCTCCCTATTTATAGGGTCCTTGGGAAAGGTGCCCTTCCTAGGTTATTTTAACCTAGGACTGTTGGGCTATGCCGCCAAAAGGCGGATTTTTGGGGAATTGGGCCCTTGAAGGCCGCAATTCTAAGGAAATATCTGGAGAGGCCACGTGTCAACTAGAGAGCGGTCAAGGGTGACCTGCCAGCCTCTGACACGTGGCACCTCCTCATTGGTCAACTTGTCTAGGGTAAAAATACCCCAAACATTTGCCCCTCACTGGTGCCACGTGGCAGGCCACGTGGGGCCTGTGACACACGTCACCCCATGATGGGTGAACAGTAAAAAAACGGCTATTTTGACAGTGATGACTGGATTTCTCATCATTTTACCCCCTATAAATAGGGATTTACCCCCCCCCCCTCCTCCCTCCTCATTTTCACATTTTGACTTTTCTAGAGAGAGAAAGAGAGTTTTTAGAGAGAGACGCTCTGATTCCGGCTGCATTCAAGCAAGTTCAAGATTTCCGAGTGCTCCTTTGAAGTCACCCGGTCACCGGTTGCTCCACCGTTTTCAGATTTTTCAGAATTCAAAGCAAGGTAACCATCCGTTCCCTTCTTTAAGTTTTCTTCTTTTTTCTTTTTTCCTGATCCTGTATACATCGAATTCCGGCTGTATACATTGATTTTTTTCTCTTTTCAAATAAAATGAACTCTCCATTTGCACACACGGCACTGCCTAGGACGCTTAGTTGGTCACCAGGGACGGCTGAGTCTAGAACCGGGGGTGCCTTGTCTGGAGTTTCTGGAGTACTTTGCTCATCTCCGGCTTCTTCCCTCTCTGTGTCTGTGCAGGACACAATGGCCAGAACTAAACAAACGGCTACCAAGCCCAGGAGGCGGCGCACTAGGGAAGTGCCCGCAAGTGATGTAGTGAGGGAGGAAGATTATGAGGCGGCTGAGCAAAGCTACTCAGCTGAGGACAGCTCGTCTTCCTCAAGCAGCAGTGACTCCAGGGGAGGCGGTGAGGAGACCGCCTCCTCCCCAGATCAGAACAGCTCGGCTGAAGAAACGGCTGAGGAGCAGGAAGGATCCGGGGCAGAGGGAGATAACCTTGCTGAGGCTTATCGCCAAACAGCAAAGAAAGAAACAAACCCGGATCCTACCAAAACCCGGATGAGGCCTGGCGACAGGGCCCTCCTTCAGAGCAGCTTCGAAGCTTTCAAACAGCTACACCCCTTTGGGGAGAACTGGGAAATCATAGTCCCGCCGGCTGATGCTGTTCTTGCCTGTGGGGATGATATTGAAAATGCAGACAACTATTTCGTCTGCTATGAGGCGGTGATAGAGGCCGGACTCCGCTTTCCTCTTCACAGAGGCATCCGGAAAATCTTGAAGGGATATGATCTGGGAGTTTGGCAACTTATGCCTAATTCTTGGGTCAATATCCTGAGCTATATCGCCGCCTGCGAGCTCCAGGACATTAAGCCCAGCTTCACCGCTTTCGCCCATATGCACTATCTCAAAAGTGCCCCAGGCGGATATGGAGCGTGGTACACTATCTCCACGCTCCCGGAGTACCTGATGACCTTGGACAAAGTGTCCAAGTGGGGAGGTTGGAAAGACAAGTGGTATCTGGTCTCCTCCCCAAATCTGAGAATGAATAAGATTCTCCGGCGCTACAACAGAGAGCCGGCTTTGGTGGGCCAGAAGTGCGTACGCCCAGCTCTCACCACCAAAGCCCGGGAGCAAATAATAGAGCCGGAGTTCTTCAAGACAACAACTGAGTCCCTGGGGGATGGGTCTCACATAGTTGTTCCAAAGAACTGGATCCCCCACCCGGATTTCTTTGCGGATGAGAGATTCTTGTCCGCCTGTGGGTTGAGCCCCATGTTCTCAAAGGGTAGATTCACTCACCCACCCGGCGGTCTTCCGTCTGCTTTTTAAACTTGTTGCTTTGATTTTGATCTCGCTCTAACATTTTTATGTTCTTTTGCAGAGGAAGCAAGGAGGATGGTCGATCCGGCTAAGACCCCTCAGAAATCTGCGGCTCAGCTCCGCAAAGAGAACATTCTGGCCAAGAAGGCCAGCCTAGAGGCCAAGGAGGCCAAAAAAGGAGGGGTAAGAAAATTTATCTTTACTTGCAATTTTCCAAGTTCTTTCGTTTCCGGATGAGTGACATTTTCATTGCATTTTGCAGGCCTCATCCGGCGTTCTTCCCCGCTCCATGACAAAGGTCTTGAAAAGACCTGGGGATGATAACCTTCAGAAACCGGCTGCTAAGTCCGGGAGGAAGGCCACCTCAACATCCTCTGGCGTTAATGCCAAAGGATTTCCAACAACCGGGGGAAAAGGCCCCGAGGCCATGGCTACTCTGAGTGAAAACTCAGAGCGGTCAAGGAAAAAGCCGGATGCTCCGGGAGCATCGAAGGATGGCGAGCCATCCAAGGCTGCAGGTGGTGCTGCAGCCGCAGGAGAGGAGCCGGCTAGGGCTTCTTCAAGAGTTAAGATTGAAATCCCTTGGCCGCTTGACTTTATGCGCGTCAAGACTATGACTGACCCTTCCGGGGGCTCTGTGAGTAGCCGGCAAAGGATGAGTGCCAAATATGCTGCTAGTCTCTCACCAAGTCCTTCTTATGCTGCAGATGCTACTTCTGCCCCGGACCTGGCGGGGTTTGGGAAACGGATGGTGAGGACTCTCACCCAGACGGAGAAGAACTCCATACCCAACCGCCACGAGGTGGACTTCGACCAGATTCTGGGGCAGCTGGCGGAGGTAAGTGAAACTTGCGCCTGGTCTTTTTTCATTTCTTTTCATTTCTTTCTATCTTTCAGTTTTGCTAAGTGTATAATTTGCCGGATGACCCTGCTCAGGTTATGGTCCGGGTGGACGGGCTCCGGCAACCTTTTCGGAAGAAGCAGGAAGAGGTAACTGATGCCAAAAGAAGGGCTCAAGCTAATCTCAACTCTGCTGAATATGCATATATAAATTTTGATGTTGAGATTAAAGCCCTCGAGTTGAAACAGGAGGAGCTGGTAAGGACGTTGACGGCTGCTAATGATGAGGCCAACAACAAGATCCAAGACCTGGAGCAGCAACTGAAAACTGCCGGCTCCAACCTTAAGGCATTAGAGGGAGCCGACGAAGAGAATGCTGCCCTCAGAGCAGACAAGTCCCGGCTGATTGCTGATCTTGCCGCTTTGAAGGGAAAACATGCTGAGGAGCTCTAGGCTGAGCAGAACCGGCTCATCAAGGAGAATGAGCGGGACAATGAGATCCGCCTCCGTTATGCCTGGGGGCTTCTCTATCCGGAGGTAGACTTTGAGGTCTACAAGCTGAGGTATAACTACGCCACTGAGGCGTACGATGCCAAGATGCTTCAGGATCCCGCTCCGGCTCCCTTCAAGGAATGGGCCTTGGAGAATGGTGCTGAGGTTTCGGTCACTGAGGAGCCGGACCTTGATGAGATTATTGAGGAAGTGAACAAGGAAAACCAGCCTGAGGAGGTTGAGATTTCAGATGATGTTCCTTCAACAACTCCAGCCCAGCCGGAACAGCCAACAGCGTAGCTTTTTGACCGGCTTCTTCTTCTGCGGCAGTATGCCAACTTGCTTTTCCGGCTTGTGCGCCGAGTATTCATGTAACTCTTTTCATTTTTTTTGTTTCTCTGTATTCCGGATGTGATTCCGGCTAACAATTATTCCTGGCTTTGAGCCAGTTCATTTTATGAATTACACCGACACAGTCGGTTTTCTTATATTTGCGTAAAGTTTCAATTTTTTCACTTGCATATATACTCAATATATTTCTTGTGAGTTTGCCTATCTTATGAAAAGCATGCGGCAAGTTCAATTCCGGCTGCCTGTCTTTGCCCCTGGACGGCTGTGTGGTTGGTTTAATCCAAAAAAGGATTGGTTGCCTTGGAAACTTCTCATACTTTAATGAGTATGAGATGTTTGTAAGGCAATCAATCACAATAGTGATTGCCCCAAACCAAGTACACAGCCGGACAAATGACGGATATACAACCTCTGCCCCAGTCGGTATCAAACCGCCTGGGTGTTCTTTATAGCCATTACGCAAAAAAGGGGTTTGCCCTAAGAGTGCGCAATTTGGGGAAAATTTCACTTAAGTAAAAGCTTATGATGGTTCTCCGGCTGATGGTGATAATCAGCCGGAGCAATTACAACCAAATATTACTTAGCAAAAATAACACGGTCAGACGGCTATGAGTTGGCTATTTTAGCCACTCAATCTTTGCCGCCTGCATTGTACGTAGAACAAGCAAGGTGGCTGTTCTCTGCGACGATTGCACCCGGAGGGGTGTCGCCGGACGTCTATAGCCATATTGGCATAGACGAATTCTGAGAAAATGGACAACCATCCGGCCTTTGGCCTCAGGTCCAACTGTTAGACCGGCTGCTAGCTGCTAAACGGTTTTGTGCTTAGCTTTAGGATCCGGCTATTAGCCTCTTGTCAATATGGACTTTTAATTCCATATACTAAGTTTCAAACTTAGTTTTTATCTGGCCGTTGGCCTCGAGTAGTATGGGTAAACCCAGACGGAAGTAAAAAGACAATACATGAAACAAGGACATTTCTCATTAATACTTGTTACAAATAGTTTTTACAATTCTCAGAAGTAGTACTTTTTTAAGTTGTCTACATTCCAAGTTCTAGGCAGGCGTCTACCATCTGGGGTCTCCAGGCGGTATGTGCCATCCCTAACTTCTTCATAGATCCGGTAGGGGCCTTCCCAATTAGGAGTCAGCTTTCCAAGCTCATTGGCCCTACCGGTTGCCTCCATTTTTCGTAACACAAAGTCGTCCACTTTCAAAGGACGTTTGTGCACTCTCTTGTTGTAGGCTCGCGTCATTCTCAGACGGTAGATCTCATGTCGCAGAGCAGCATTGCCCCTGCGTTCCGGGAGGGAGTCTAATGTCAGCCGCATGGCCTCCCATTTGCCTCTTCATCATAGAGCATCACTCTGAGCGTAGGCTCATAGTGTTCAATGGGTAGAACGGCTTCAGCCCCGTATACCATGAGAAATGGGGTTTCTCCGGTTGACCCCTTAGCAGTTATCCGGATGGCCCACAATACATGAATTAATTCTTCAGCCCATAGGCCACCGGCTCTTTCAATTTTCTTCTTGATTCCGTCTGAGATGAGTTTGTTGAATGCCTCAACCTGACCGTTTGCTTGGGGACGGCCGACTGAGGCAAAATAGCTTGAGATGCCCTGATCTCCTAACCAAGTCTTGAGCTGAGGCGTTTCAAACTGAGGACCGTTATCAAATACCATAGACATAGGTACCCCAAACCGGGTGATAATGTTCTTCCAAATGAAAGAGATAACGTCCTTCGTCTTGATATTCTTAACTGCCTCCGCCTCCACCCATTTGGTAAAATAGTCCACAGCCACCAAAATATAGCGCTTTCCGCCTGGAGCAGGCGTATATGGACCCAGTATGTCCATGCCCCATTTAGCAAACGGGACTGGGCTGTGGATTACCGTCAGATCAGTAGCCGGGCGATGTATAAGCTTGCCAAACCTCTGGCATTTATCACATTTCTTCACAAGTTCCTTGGCATCTGCCTCAAGGGTAGGCCAAAAATAATGCCGCCTGGCTCTGACGGCTAGGGACTTGCCGCCTATATGGGAGGCGCAAAATCCCGCATGCAGCTCTTCGAGTATCTCCTTCCCCTTTTCTGGGGGGACACATTTCAACAAGGGCTTGAGAAAACTAGCCTTGAAGAGTTCTCCGTTTCTCAACTCGAAGTTTGCTGCTCTCTTTTTCATGACGGCTGCTTCCTGAGGTGAATCAGGGAGCGTGCCGTCTGCCAGATACGCCCGGATGCCATCCATCCAAGTAGAACTTCGATCCAGAATTCCAATGGGCTCTTCATAGATGCTTCGTTTTTCAAGAACTTCCCAAAAGACTGACCGGGGCGTATCATGGCAGGCGGACGATGCCAATTTTGACAGTGCATCCGCCGGGTGGTTATCTGACCGGGGCACTTGATTCAATCTGAATTCCTCAAGTGTCCCAGCCTCATTTTTGACGACCTGAAGATATTTGATCATTGCCGGATGGGTCGCTTCATAAGTGCCCTCATACTGGCTTACAACCAACTGAGAATCAGAGTAGGCGTCAATCTTTGTTGCCCCTGCTGCCTTACACATGTGGATTCCGGCTAGCAGGGCTTCATACTCCGCCTCATTATTTGAGGCTTGAAACTTGAACCGTAGTGCATACTCATATCTATCTCCTTCTGGAGATTCACAAACTATGCTTGCACCACAGTCGTTTTTTGTAGAGCTCCCGTCTACATACACCTTCCAAACCTGATCAACATTATCCGGGAGAGCCGGACGGGTCATTTCAACAATGAAGTCGGCAAACGCCTGACCTTTCACCGCTTTTCTTGGTTCGTAGGAGATCTCAAGACTTTGCATTTCAATAGCCCATTTCAGCATTCTGCCGGATGACTCCAGAGTGGACATTGGCCGCTTGAGGGGCTGGTCGGTGTAGATTACCACCGGATGTGCCAGAAAGTATGGCTTCAACTTTTTGAAGGCCATATATAGAGCAAGGCCAAATTTTTCCACCATGGGGTACCGGAGCTCAGCATTCTTTAACACATGGCTAATGAAATATACCGGGAGCTGCGTACCGTCTCGCTCAGCAAGGAGAACGGCACTGAGGGCATGGTCTGAGACGGCTAGGTACATGTACAACTTTTCTCTTGGCAAAGGACTAACAAGCCTTGGCAAAGAGTGCAAGTGCTCTTTCAGCTTTTGAAATGCCGCCTCAGCATCATCCCCCCATTCAAATCTAGTCTTCTTCCTGATTGCTTGGAAGAAGTAAAGGCATTTGTCACCTGACCGGCTGAGGAACCTCCCCAAGGCGGCCAGGCAACCGGTGAGTCTCTGAACTTCCTTGACAGTGCGGGGTGACTTCATGTCAATTACCGCCTGTATCTTCTCAGGGTTAGCCTCTATCCCCCTTTGATCAATCAGGAATCCGAGAAACTTCCCAGACTCAACACCAAAAACACACTTCTTGGGATTGGAAGAGCCTGCCTTATTGTTGATCATCTTTTTGATCTCACCCTTGAAAGAGTTCATGAATTTCACGAGCTCGCTCCGGGTGACTGGAGCTTCTCCTCTGGTCTTCCGGGTTTCCCCGTCTGACCTCCCAGTAGGCCGGCTGCTAGGGCCTGCCTGATCCAAATTTCGTTCCAGATGGTCTCTGGAACGGATGGATTTAGAGATGAGAGAACCATCCCTAGAGATGTAAGTCTCAACATCATTGTCTTCTTCTTCATCCTCCTCCTCAGTGAATACCTCTGGCTGAGGTTGAGGTGGAGGCTGGGGGATTTCAAATCCCACCGGCTGAATAACCGGTTGCATGTCTTCCGGAATACCCGACTGAGTTCCCGGACGCAGAGAAGTAGAATTATGAATCGGTACAGAATTTTGAACCATCTTGAGGTACTCTCCCCACAGACGGCGCCAAATGTTTTGGGTGTTTTTGTCCCTTGGGAGAGTTACAACTCAAAGACTAGTCCTGCTGACTCTGCACCTGCAAAAACAACGGAGACACCGGATGGGTGGTGCTCCGCCTCCAACGATCAAGTTACTAACTTGAAGGAGAATAAAAAGTGCGGAAATTTAGGTGGGGATCTGCTTGGATTCCAAGCTCAGGTGTTCTCTGATGAGAGAGAAAGTAGGATGTAATAAATGATAATAAATGTATCTGTGTGTCCCCCATTTTGGGGGAATATCTCCCTATTTATAGGGTCCTTGGGAAAGGTGCCCTTCCTAGGTTATTTTAACCTAGGACTGTTGGGCTATGCCGCCAAAAGGCGGATTTTTGGGGAATTGGGCCCTTGAAGGCCGCAATTCTAAGGAAATATCTGGAGAGGCCACGTGTCAACTAGAGAGCGGTCAAGGGTGACCTGCCAGCCCCTGACACGTGGAACCTCCTCATTGGTCCACTTGTCTAGGGTAAAAATACCCCAAACAGAAAGTCAAACACTTTCAACAAAGCTAATTGAGTCAAATGAAAGTCAAACACATTCAAACATAGCTTCTTGATTCAAATGAAAGTCAAATGCATTCAACAAAGCTAATTGAGTCAAATGAAAGTCAAACACTTTCAACAAAGCTTTTAGAATCAAATGAAAGTAAAACACATTCAAACAAATCATTTTGAATCAAATGAATGTCAAATGCATTCAACGAAGCTAATTGAGTCAAATGAAAGTCAAACACATTCAACAAAGCTAATTGAGTTAAAAGAAAGTCAAACACATTCAAACAAAACTTTTTGAATCAAATGAAAGTCAAATGCATTCAACAAAGCCAATTGAGTCAAATGAAAGTCAAACACATTCAAATAAAGATTCTTGATTCAAATGAAAGTTAAATGCATTCAACAAAGCTAATTGAGTCAAATGAAAGTCAAACACTTTCAACAGAGCTAATTGAGTCAAATGAAAGTCAAACACATTCAAACAAAGTTTTTTGAATCAAATGAAAGTCAAATGAATTCAACAAAGCTAATTAAGTCAAATGAAAGTCAAACACTTTCAACAAAGCGTTTAGAATTAAATGAAAGTCAAATACATTCAATCAAAGCTTTTTGAATCAAGTGAAAGTCAATTGCATTCCACAATGCTAATTGAGTCAAATGAAAGTCAAACACATTCAACAAAGCTAATTGAGTCAAAATAAAGTCAAACACATTCAAACAAAGGTTTTTGAATCAAATGAAAGTAAAATGCATTCAACAAAGCTAAATAAGTCAAATGAAAGTCAAACACTTTCAACAAAGCTAATTGAGTCAAATGAAAGTCAAACACATTCAAACAAAGCTTTTTGATTCAAATGAAAGTCAAATGCATTCAACAAAGCTAATTGAGTCAAATGAAAGTCAAACACTTTCAACAAAGCTTTTAGAATCAAATGAAAGTCAAACACATTCAAACAAAGCTTTTAGAATCAAATGAAAGTAAAACACATTCAAACAAAGCTTTTTGAATCAAATCAAAGTCAATTGCATTCCACAATGCTAATGGAGTCAAATGAAAGTCAAACACATTCAACGAAGCTAATTGAGTCAAATGAAAGTCAAACACATTCAAACAAAGGTTTTTGAATCAAATGAAAGTAAAATGCATTCAACAAAGCTAAATAAGTCAAATGAAAGTCAAACACTTTCAACAAAGCTAATTGAGTCAAATGAAAGTCAAACACATTCAAACAAAGCTTTTTTAATCAAATGAAAGTAAAATGCATTCAACAAAGCTAATTGAGTCAAATGAAAGTCAAACACTTTCAACAAAGCTAATTGAGTCAAATGAAAGTCAAACACATTCAAACAAAGCTTTTTAATTCAAATGAAAGTCAAATGCATTCAACAAAGCTAATTGAGTCAAATGAAAGTCAAACGCTTTCAACAAAGATTTTAGAATCAAATGAAAGTAAAACACATTCAAACAAAGCTTTTTGAATCAAATGAATGTCAAATGTATTCAACAAAGCTAATTGAGTCAAATGAAAGTCAAACACATTCAACAAAGCTTTTTTAATCAAATGAAAGTAAAATGCATTCAACAAAGCTAATTGAGTCAAATGAAAGTCAAACACTTTCAACAAAGCTAATTGAGTCAAATGAAAGTCAAACACATTCTAACAAAGCTTTTTGAATCAAATGAAAATCAAATGAATTCAATAAAGCTAATTAAGTCAAATGAAAGTAAAACACTTTCATCAAAGCTTTTAGAATCAAATGAAAGTCAAATACATTCAATCAAAGCTTTTTGAATCAAATGAAAGTCAATTGCATTCAACAAAGCTAATTACGTCAAATGAAAGTAAAACACATTCAACAAAGCTAATTGAGTTAAAAGAAAGTCAAACACATTCAAACAAAGCTTTTTGAATCAAATGAAAGTCAAATGCATTAAACAAAGCCAATTGAGTCAAATGAAAGTCAAACACATTCAAATAAAGATTCTTGATTCAAATGAAAGTTAAATGCATTCAACAAAGCTAATTGAGTCAAATGAAAGTCAAACACTTTCAACAGAGCTAATTGAGTCAAATGAAAGTCAAACACATTTAAACAAAGTTTTTTGAATCAAATAAAAGTCAAATGCATTCAACAAAGCTAATTGAGTCAAATGAAAGTCAAACACTTTCAACAAAGCGTTTAGAATCAAATGAAAGTCAAATACATTCAATCAAAGCTTTTTGAATCAAATGAAAGTCAATTGCATTCCACAATGCTAATTGAGTCAAATGAAAGTCAAACACATTCAACAAAGCTAATTGAGTCAAAATAAAGTCAAACACATTCAAACAAAGGTTTTTGAATCAAATGAAAGTAAAATGCATTCAACAAAGCTAAATAAGTCAAATGAAAGTCAAACACTTTCAACAAAGCTAATTGAGTCAAATGAAAGTCAAACACATTCAAACAAAGCTTTTTTAATCAAATGAAAGTAAAATGCATTCAACAAAGCTAATTGAGTCAAATGAAAGTCAAACACTTTCAACAAAGCTAATTGAGTCAAATGAAAGTCAAACACATTCAAACAAAGCTTTTTAATTCAAATGAAAGTCAAATGCATTCAACAAAGCTAATTGAGTCAAATGAAAGTCAAACGCTTTCAACAAAGATTTTAGAATCAAATGAAAGTAAAACACATTCAAACAAAGCTTTTTGAATCAAATGAATGTCAAATGTATTCAACAAAGCTAATTGAGTCAAATGAAAGTCAAACACATTCAACAAAGCTTTTTTAATCAAATGAAAGTAAAATGCATTCAACAAAGCTAATTGAGTCAAATGAAAGTCAAACACTTTCAACAAAGCTAATTGAGTCAAATGAAAGTAAAACACATTCAAACAAAGTTTTTTGAATCAAATGAAAGTCAAATGCATTCAACAAAGCTAATTGAGTCAAATGAAAGTCAAACACTTTCAACAAAGCGTTTAGAATCAAATGAAAGTCAAATACATTCAATCAAAGCTTTTTGAATCAAATGAAAGTCAATTGCATTCCACAATGCTAATTGAGTCAAATGAAAGTCAAACCATTCAACAAAGCTAATTGAGTCAAAATAAAGTCAAACACATTCAAAAAAAGCTTTTTGAATCAAATGAAAGTAAAATGCATTAAACAAAGCTAAATGAGTCAAATGAAAGTCAAACACTTTCAACAAAGCTAATTGAGTCAAATGAAAGTCAAACACATTCAAACAAAGCTTTTTTTAATCAAATGAAAGTAAAATGCATTCAACAAAGCTAATTGAGTCAAATGAAAGTCAAACACTTTCAACAAAGCTAATTGAGTCAAATGAAAGTCAAACACATTCTAACAAAGCTTTTTGAATCAAATGAAAATCAAATGAATTCAATAAAGCTAATTAAGTCAAATGAAAGTAAAACACTTTCATCAAAGCTTTTAGAATCAAATGAAAGTCAAATACATTCAATCAAAGCTTTTTGAATCAAATGAAAGTCAATTGCATTCAACAAAGCTAATTACGTCAAATGAAAGTAAAACACATTCAACAAAGCTAATTGAGTTAAAAGAAAGTCAAACACATTCAAACAAAGCTTTTTGAATCAAATGAAAGTCAAATGCATTCAACAAAGCCAATTGAGTCAAATGAAAGTCAAACACATTCAAATAAAGATTCTTGATTCAAATGAAAGTTAAATGCATTCAACAAAGCTAATTGAGTCAAATGAAAGTCAAACACTTTCAACAGAGCTAATTGAGTCAAATGAAAGTCAAACACATTTAAACAAAGTTTTTTGAATCAAATAAAAGTCAAATGCATTCAACAAAGCTAATTGAGTCAAATGAAAGTCAAACACTTTCAACAAAGCGTTTAGAATCAAATGAAAGTCAAATACATTCAATCAAAGCTTTTTGAATCAAATGAAAGTCAATTGCATTCCACAATGCTAATTGAGTAAAATGAAAGTCAAACACATTCAACAAAGCTAATTGAGTCAAAATAAAGTCAAACACATTCAAACAAAGCTTTTTGAATCAAATGAAAGTAAAATGCATTCAACAAAGCTAAATGAGTCAAATGAAAGTCAAACACTTTCAACAAAGCTAATTGAGTCAAATGAAAGTCAAACACATTCAAACAAAGCTTTTTTAATCAAATGAAAGTAAAATGCATTCAACAAAGCTAATTGAGTCAAATGAAAGTCAAACACTTTCAACAAAGCTAATTGAGTCAAATGAAAGTCAAACACATTCAAACAAAGCTTTTTGATTAAAATGAAAGTCAAATGCATTCAACAAAGCTAATTGAATCAAATGAAAGTCTAACACTTTCAACAAAGCGTTTAGAATCAAATGAATGTCAAATAAATTCAATCAAAGCTTTTTGAATCAAATGAAAGTTAATTGCATTCCACAATGCTAATTGAGTTAAATGAAAGTCAAACACATTCAACAAAGCTAATTGAGTTAAAGTAAAGTCAAACACATTCAAACAAAGCTTTTTAAATCAAATGAAAGTAAAATGCATTCAACAAAGCTAATTGAGTCAAATGAAAGTCAAACACTTTCAACAAAGCTTTTAGAATCAAATGAAAGTAAAACACATTCAAACAAATCTTTTTGAATCAAATGAATGTCAAATGCATTCAACGAAGCTAATTGAGTCAAATGAAAGTCAAACACATTCAACAAAGCTAATTGAGTTAAAAGAAAGTCAAACACATTCAAACAAAACTTTTTGAATCAAATGAAAGTCAAATGCATTCAACAAAGCCAATTGAGTCAAATGAAAGTCAAACACATTCAATCAAAGCTTTTTGAATCAAATGAAAGTCAAATACATTCAATCAAAGCTTTTTGAATCAAATGAAAGTCAATTGCATTCAACAAAGCTAATTACGTCAAATGAAAGTAAAACACATTCAACAAAGCTAATTGAGTTAAAAGAAAGTCAAACACATTCAAACAAAGCTTTTTGAATCAAATGAAAGTCAAATGCATTCAACAAAGCCAATTGAGTCAAATGAAAGTCAAACACATTCAAATAAAGATTCTTGATTCAAATGAAAGTTAAATGCATTCAACAAAGCTAATTGAGTCAAATGAAAGTCAAATACATTCAACAGAGCTAATTGAGTCAAATGAAAGTCAAACACATTCAAACAAAGTTTTTTGAATCAAATGAAAGTCAAATGAATTCAACAAAGCTAATTGAGTCAAATGAAAGTCAAACACTTTCAACAAAGCGTTTAGAATCAAATGAAAGTCAAATACATTCAATCAAAGCTTTTTGAATCAAATGAAAGTCAATTGCATTCCACAATGCTAATTGAGTCAAATGAAAGTCAAACACATTCAACAAAGCTAATTGAGTCAAAATAAAGTCAAACACATTCAAACAAAGGTTTTTGAATCAAATGAAAGTAAAACGCATTCAACAAAGCTAAATGAGTCAAATGAAAGTCAAACACTTTCAACAAAGCTAATTGAGTCAAATGAAAGTCAAACACATTCAAACAAAGCTTTTTTAATCAACTGAAAGTAAAATGCATTCAACAAAGCTAATTGAGTCAAATGAAAGTCAAACACTTTCAACAAAGCTAATTGAGTCAAATGAAAGTCAAACACATTCAAACAAAGCTTTTTGATTCAAATGAAAGTCAAATGCATTCAACAAAGCTAATTGAGTCAAATGAAAGTCAAACGCTTTCAACAAAGATTTTAGAATCAAATGAGAGTAAAACACATTCAAACAAAGCTTTTTGAATCAAATGAATGTCAAATGTATTCAACAAAGCTAATTGAGTCAAATGAAAGTCAAAAACATTCAACAAAGCTTTTTTAATCAAATGAAAGTAAAATGCATTCAACAAAGCTAATTGAGTCAAATGAAAGTCAAACACTTTCAACAAAGCTAATTGAGTAAAATGAAAGTCAAACACATTCAAACAAAGTTTTTTGAATCAAATGAAAGTCAAATGCATTCAACAAAGCTAATTGAGTCAAATGAAAGTCAAACACTTTCAACAAAGCGTTTAGAATCAAATGAAAGTCAAATACATTCAATCAAAGCTTTTTGAATCAAATGAAAGTCAATTGCATTCCACAATGCTAATTGAGTCAAATGAAAGTCAAACACATTCAACAAAGCTAATTGAGTCAAAATAAAGTCAAACACATTCAAAAAAAGCTTTTTGAATCAAATGAAAGTAAAATGCATTCAACAAAGCTAAATGAGTCAAATGAAAGTCAAACACTTTCAACAAAGCTAATTGAGTCAAATGAAAATCAAACACATTCAAACAAAGATTTTTTAATCAAATGAAAGTAAAATGCATTCAACAAAGCTAATTGAGTCAAATGAAAGTCAAACACTTTCAACAAAGCTAATTGAGTCAAATGAAAGTCAAACACATTCTAACAAAGCTTTTCGAATCAAATGAAAATCAAATGAATTCAATAAAGCTAATTGAGTCAAATGAAAGTAAAACACTTTCATCAAAGCTTTTAGAATCAAATGAAAGTCAAATACATTCAATCAAAGCTTTTTGAATCAAATGAAAGTCAATTGCATTCAACAAAGCTAATTACGTCAAATGAAAGTAAAACACATTCAACAAAGCTAATTGAGTTAAAAGAAAGTCAAACACATTCAAACAAAGCTTTTTGAATCAAATGAAAGTCAAATGCATTCAACAAAGCCAATTGAGTCAAATGAAAGTCAAACACATTCAAATAAAGATTCTTGATTCAAATGAAAGTTAAATGCATTCAACAAAGCTAATTGAGTCAAATGAAAGTCAAACACTTTCAACAGAGCTAATTGAGTCAAATGAAAGTCAAACACATTCAAAAAAAGCTTTTTGAATCAAATGAAAGTAAAATGCATTCAACAAAGCTAAATGAGTCAAATGAAAGTCAAACACTTTCAACAAAGCTAATTGAGTCAAATGAAAGTCAAACACATTCAAACAAAGCTTTTTTAATCAAATGAAAGTAAAATGCATTCAACAAAGCTAATTGAGTCAAATGAAAGTCAAACACTTTCAACAAAGCTAATTGAGTCAAATGAAAGTCAAACACATTCTAACAAAGCTTTTTGAATCAAATGAAAATCAAATGAATTCAATAAAGCTAATTGAGTCAAATGAAAGTAAAACACTTTCATCAAAGCTTTTAGAATCAAATGAAAGTCAAATACATTCAATCAAAGCTTTTTGAATCAAATGAAAGTCAATTGCATTCAACAAATCTAATTACGTCAAATGAAAGTAAAACACATTCAACAAAGCTAATTGAGTTAAAAGAAAGTCAAACACATTCAAACAAAGCTTTTTGAATCAAATGAAAGTCAAATGCATTCAACAAAGCCAATTGAGTCAAATGAAAGTCAAACACATTCAAATAAAGATTCTTGATTCAAATGAAAGTTAAATGCATTCAACAAAGCTAATTGAGTCAAATGAAAGTCAAACACTTTCAACAGAGCTAATTGAGTCAAATGAAAGTCAAACACATTCAAACAAAGTTTTTTGAATCAAATAAAAGTCAAATGCATTCAACAAAGCTAATTGAGTCAAATGAAAGTCAAACACTTTCAACAAAGCGTTTAGAATCAAATGAAAGTCAAATACATTCAATCAAAGCTTTTTGAATCAAATGAAAGTCAATTGCATTCCACAATGCTAATTGAGTCAAATGAAAGTCAAACACATTCAACAAAGCTAATTGAGTCAAAATAAAGTCAAACACATTCAAACAAAGCTTTTTGAATCAAATGAAAGTAAAATGCATTCAACAAAGCTAAATGAGTCAAATGAAAGTCAAACACTTTCAACAAAGCTAATTGAGTCAAATGAAAGTCAAACACATTCAAACAAAGCTTTTTTAATCAAATGAAAGTAAATGCATTCAACAAAGCTAATTGAGTCAAATGAAAGTCAAACACTTTCAACAAAGCTAATTGAGTCAAATGAAAGTCAAACACATTCAAACAAAGCTTTTTGATTCAAATGAAAGTCAAATGCATTCAACAAAGCTAATTGAATCAAATGAAAGTCTAACACTTTCAACAAAGCGTTTAGAATCAAATGAATGTCAAATACATTCAATCAAAGCTTTTTGAATCAAATAAAAGTTAATTGCATTCCACAATGCTAATTGAGTTAAATGAAAGTCAAACACATTCAACAAAGCTAATTGAGTTAAAGTAAAGTCAAACACATTCAAACAAAGCTTTTTAAATCAAATGAAAGTAAAATGCATTCAACAAAGCTAATTGAGTCAAATGAAAGTCAAACACTTTCAACAAAGCTAATTGAGTTAAAAGAAAGTCAAACACATTCAAACAAAGCTTTTTGAATCAAATGAAAGTCAAATGCATTCAACAAAGCCAATTGAGTCAAATGAAAGTCAAACACATTCAAATAAAGATTCTTGATTCAAATGAAAGTTAAATGCATTCAACAAAGCTAATTGAGTCAAATGAAAGTCAAACACTTTCAACAGAGCTAATTGAGTCAAATGAAAGTCAAACACATTCAAACAAAGTTTTTTGAATCAAATAAAAGTCAAAAGCATTCAACAAAGCTAATTGAGTCAAATGAAAGTCAAACACTTTCAACAAAGCGTTTAGAATCAAATGAAAGTCAAATACATTCAATCAAAGCTTTTTGAATCAAATGAAAGTCAATTGCATTCCACAATGCTAATTGAGTCAAATGAAAGTCAAACACATTCAACAAAGCTAATTGAGTCAAAATAAAGTCAAACACATTCAAACAATGCTTTTTGAATCAAATGAAATTAAAATGCATTCAACAAAGCTAAATGAGTCAAATGAAAGTCAAACACTTTCAACAAAGCTAATTGAGTCAAATGAAAGTCAAACACATTCAAACAAAGCTTTTTTAATCAAATGAAAGTAAAATGCATTCAACAAAGCTAATTGAGTCAAATGAAAGTCAAACACTTTCAACAAAGCTAATTGAGTCAAATGAAAGTCAAACACATTCAAACAAAGCTTTTTGATTCAAATGAAAGTCAAATGCATTCAACAAAGCTAAATGAGTCAAATGAAAGTCAAACACTTTCAACAAAGCTAATTGAGTCAAATGAAAGTCAAACACATTCAAACAAAACTTTTTTAATCAAATGAAAGTAAAATGCATGCAACAAAGCTAATTGAGTCAAATGAAAGTCAAACACTTTCAACAAAACTAATTGAGTCAAATGAAAGTCAAACACATTCAAACAAAGCTTTTTGATTCAAATGAAAGTCAAATGCATTCAACAAAGCTAATTGAATCAAATGAAAGTCTAACACTTTCAACAAAGCGTTTAGAATCAAATGAATGTCAAATACATTCAATCAAAGCTTTTTGAATCAAATGAAAGTTAATTGCATTCCACAATGCTAATTGAGTTAAATGAAAGTCAAACACATTCAACAAAGCTAATTGAGTTAAAGTAAAGTCAAACACATTCAAACAAAGCTTTTTAAATCAAATGAAAGTAAAATGCATTCAACAAAGCTAATTGTGTCAAATGAAAGTCAAACACTTTCAACAAAGCTAATTGAGTCAAATGAAAGTCAAACACATTCAAACAAAGCTTTTTGATTCAAATGAAAGTCAAATGCATTCAACAAAGCTAATTGAGTCAAATGAAAGTCAAACGCTTTCAACAAAGATTTTAGAATCAAATGAAAGTAAAACACATTCAAACAAAGCTTTTTGAATCAAATGAATGTCAAATGTATTCAACAAAGCTAATTAAGTCAAATGAAAGTCAAACACATTCAACAAAGCTAATTGAGTTAAAAGAAAGTCAAACTCATTCAAACAAAGCTTTTTGAATCAAATGAAAGTCAAATACATTCAACAAAGCCAATTGAGTCAAATGAAAGTCAAACACATTCAAATAAAGCTTCTTGATTCAAATGAAAGTCAAATGCATTCAACAAAGCTAATTGAGTCCAATGAAAGTCAAACACTTTCAACAAAGCTAATTAAGTCAAATGAAAGTCAAACACATTCAAACAAAGCTTTTTGAATCAAATGAAAGTCAAATGCATTCAACAAAGCTAATTGAGTCAAATGAAAGTGAAACACTTTCAACAAACCGTTTAGAATCAAATGAAAGTCAAATACATTCAAACATAGCATCTTGATTCAAATGAAAGTCAAATGCATTCAACAAAGCTAATTGAGTCAAATAAAAGTCAAACACTTTCAACAAAGCTTTTAGAATCAAATGAAAGTAAAACACATTCAAACAAAGCTTTTTGAATCAAATGAAAGTCAAATGCATTCAACAAAGCCAATTGAGTCAAATGAAAGTCAAACGCATTCAAACATAGCTTCTTGATTCAAATGAAAGTCAAATGCATTCAACAAAGCTAATTGAGTCAAATGAAAGTCAAACACTTTCAACAAAGCTTTTAGAATCAAATGAAAGTCAAACACATTATAACAAAGCTTTTTGAATCAAATGAAAATCAAATGAATTCAATAAAGCTAATTGAGTCAAATGAAAGTATAACACTTTCATCAAAGCTTTTAGAATCAAATGAAAGTCAAATACATTCAATCAAAGCTTTTTGAATCAAATGAAAGTCAATTGCATTCAACAAAGCTAATTACGTCAAATGAAAGTAAAACACATTCAACAAAGCTAATTGAGTTAAAAGAAAGTCAAACACATTCAAACAAAGCTTTTTGAATCAAATGAAAGTCAAATGCATTCAACAAAGCCAATTGAGTCAAATGAAAGACAAACACATTCAAATAAAGCTTCTTGATTCAAATGAAAGTCAAATGCATTCAACAAAGCTAATTGAGTCAAATGAAAGTCAAACACTTTCAACAAAGCTTTTTGAATCAAATGAAAGTCAAACACATTTAAACAACGCTTTTTGAATCAAATGAAAATCAAATGAATTCAACAAAGCTAATTGAGTCAAATGAAAGTCAAACACTTTCATCAAAGCTTTTAGAATCAATTGAAAGTCAAATACATTCAAACAAAGCTTTTTGAATCAAATGAAAGTCAATTGCATTCCACAATTCTAATTGAGTCAAATGAAAGTCAAACACATTCAACGAAGCTAATTGAGTCAAATGAAAGTCAAACACATTCAAACAAAGCTTTTTGAATCAAATGAAAGTCAAATGCATTCAACAAAGCCAATTGAGTCAAATGAAAGTCAAACACATTCAAACATAGCTTCTTAATTCAAATGAAAGTCAAATGCATTCAACAAAGCTAATTGAGTCAAATGAAAGTCAAAAACTTTCAACAAAGCTAATTGAGTCAAATGAAAGTCAAACACATTCAACAAAGCTAATTGAGTCAAAAAAAAGTCAAACACATTCAAACAAAGCTTTTTGAATCAAATGAAAGTAAAATGCATTCAACAAAGCTAAATGAGTCAAATGAAAGTCAAACACTTTCAACAAAGCTAATTGAGTCAAATGAAAGTCAAACACATTCAAACAAAGCTTTTTTAATCAAATGAAAGTAAAATGCATTCAACAAAGCTAATTGAGTCAAATGAAAGTCAAACACTTTCAACAAAGCTAATTGAGTCAAATGAAAGTCAAACACATTCAAACAAAGCTTTTTGATTCAAATGAAAGTCAAATGCATTCAACAAAGCTAAATTGAGTCAAATGAAAGTCAAACACTTTCAACAAAGCGTTTAGAATCAAATGAAAGTTAAATACATTCAATCAAAGCTTTTTGAATCAAATGAAAGTCAATTGCATTCCACAATGCTAATTGAGTCAAATGAAAGTCAAACACATTCAACAAAGCTAATTGAGTCAAAATAAAGTCAAACACATTCAAACAAAGGTTTTTGAATCAAATGAAAGTAAAATGCATTCAACAAAGCTAATTGAGTCAAATGAAAGTCAAACACTTTCAACAAAGCTAATTGAGTCAAATGAAAGTCAAACACATTCAAACAAAGCTTTTTGATTCAAATGAAAGTCAAATGCATTCAACAAAGCTAATTGAGTCAAATGAAAGTCAAACGCTTTCAACAAAGATTTTAGAATCAAATGAAAGTAAAACACATTCAAACAAAGCTTTTTGAATCAAATGAATGTCAAATGTATTCAACAAAGCTAATTGAGTCAAATGAAAGTCAAACACATTCAACAAAGCTTTTTTAATCAAATGAAAGTAAAATGCATTCAACAAAGCTAATTGAGTCAAATGAAAGTCAAACACTTTCAACAAAGCTAATTGAGTCAAATGAAAGTAAAACACATTCAAACAAAGTTTTTTGAATCAAATGAAAGTCAAATGCATTCAACAAAGCTAATTGAGTCAAATGAAAGTCAAACACTTTCAACAAAGCGTTTAGAATCAAATGAAAGTCAAATACATTCAATCAAAGCTTTTTGAATCAAATGAAAGTCAATTGCATTCCACAATGCTAATTGAGTCAAATGAAAGTCAAACACATTCAACAAAGCTAATTGAGTCAAAATAAAGTCAAACACATTCAAAAAAAGCTTTTTGAATCAAATGAAAGTAAAATGCATTAAACAAAGCTAAATGAGTCAAATGAAAGTCAAACACTTTCAACAAAGCTAATTGAGTCAAATGAAAGTCAAACACATTCAAACAAAGCTTTTTTAATCAAATGAAAGTAAAATGCATTCAACAAAGCTAATTGAGTCAAATGAAAGTCAAACACTTTCAACAAAGCTAATTGAGTCAAATGAAAGTCAAACACATTCTAACAAAGCTTTTTGAATCAAATGAAAATCAAATGAATTCAATAAAGCTAATTAAGTCAAATGAAAGTAAAACACTTTCATCAAAGCTTTTAGAATCAAATGAAAGTCAAATACATTCAATCAAAGCTTTTTGAATCAAATGAAAGTCTATTGCATTCAACAAAGCTAATTACGTCAAATGAAAGTAAAACACATTCAACAAAGCTAATTGAGTTAAAAGAAAGTCAAACACATTCAAACAAAGCTTTTTGAATCAAATGAAAGTCAAATGCATTCAACAAAGCCAATTGAGTCAAATGAAAGTCAAACACATTAAAATAAAGATTCTTGATTCAAATGAAAGTTAAATGCATTCAACAAAGCTAATTGAGTCAAATGAAAGTCAAACACTTTCAACAGAGCTAATTGAGTCAAATGAAAGTCAAACACATTCAAACAAAGTTTTTTGAATCAAATAAAAGTCAAATGCATTCAACAAAGCTAATTGAGTCAAATGAAAGTCAAACACTTTCAACAAAGCGTTTAGAATCAAATGAAAGTCAAATACATTCAATCAAAGCTTTTTGAATCAAATGAAAGTCAAACACTTTCAACAAAGCTAATTAAGTCAAATGAAAGTCAAACACATTCAAACAAAGCTTTTTGAATCAAATGAAAGTCAAATGCATTCAACAAAGCTAATTGAGTCAAATGAAAGTGAAACACTTTCAACAAACCGTTTAGAATCAAATGAAAGTCAAATACATTCAAACATAGCATCTTGATTCAAATGAAAGTCAAATGCATTCAACAAAGCTAATTGAGTCAAATAAAAGTCAAACACTTTCAACAAAGCTTTTAGAATCAAATGAAAGTAAAACACATTCAAACAAAGCTTTTTGAATCAAATGAAAGTCAAATGCATTCAACAAAGCCAATTGAGTCAAATGAAAGTCAAACACATTCAAACATAGCTTCTTGATTCAAATGAAAGTCAAATGCATTCAACAAAGCTAATTGAGTCAAATGAAAGTCAAACACTTTCAACAAAGCTTTTAGAATCAAATGAAAGTCAAACACATTATAACAAAGCTTTTTGAATCAAATGAAAATCAAATGAATTCAATAAAGCTAATTGAGTCAAATGAAAGTAAAACACTTTCATCAAAGCTTTTAGAATCAAATGAAAGTCAAATACATTCAATCAAAGCTTTTTGAATCAAATGAAAGTCAATTGCATTCAACAAAGCTAATTACGTCAAATGAAAGTAAAACACATTCAACAAAGCTAATTGAGTTAAAAGAAAGTCAAACACATTCAAACAAAGCTTTTTGAATCAAATGAAAGTCAAATGCATTCAACAAAGCCAATTGAGTCAAATGAAAGTCAAACACATTCAACAAAGCTAATTGAGTTAAAAGAAAGTCAAACTCATTCAAACAAAGCTTTTTGAATCAAATGAAAGTCAAATACATTCAACAAAGCCAATTGAGTCAAATGAAAGTCAAACACATTCAAATAAAGCTTCTTGATTCAAATGAAAGTCAAATGCATTCAACAAAGCTAATTGAGTCCAATGAAAGTCAAACACTTTCAACAAAGCTAATTAAGTCAAATGAAAGTCAAACACATTCAAACAAAGCTTTTTGAATCAAATGAAAGTCAAATGCATTCAACAAAGCTAATTGAGTCAAATGAAAGTGAAACACTTTCAACAAACCGTTTAGAATCAAATGAAAGTCAAATACATTCAAACATAGCATCTTGATTCAAATGAAAGTCAAATGCATTCAACAAAGCTAATTGAGTCAAATAAAAGTCAAACACTTTCAACAAAGCTTTTAGAATCAAATGAAAGTAAAACACATTCAAACAAAGCTTTTTGAATCAAATGAAAGTCAAATGCATTCAACAAAGCCAATTGAGTCAAATGAAAGTCAAACGCATTCAAACATAGCTTCTTGATTCAAATGAAAGTCAAATGCATTCAACAAAGCTAATTGAGTCAAATGAAAGTCAAACACTTTCAACAAAGCTTTTAGAATCAAATGAAAGTCAAACACATTATAACAAAGCTTTTTGAATCAAATGAAAATCAAATGAATTCAATAAAGCTAATTGAGTCAAATGAAAGTAAAACACTTTCATCAAAGCTTTTAGAATCAAATGAAAGTCAAATACATTCAATCAAAGCTTTTTGAATCAAATGAAAGTCAATTGCATTCAACAAAGCTAATTACGTCAAATGAAAGTAAAACACATTCAACAAAGCTAATTGAGTTAAAAGAAAGTCAAACACATTCAAACAAAGCTTTTTGAATCAAATGAAAGTCAAATGCATTCAACAAAGCCAATTGAGTCAAATGAAAGTCAAACACATTCAACAAAGCTAATTGAGTTAAAAGAAAGTCAAACTCATTCAAACAAAGCTTTTTGAATCAAATGAAAGTCAAATACATTCAACAAAGCCAATTGAGTCAAATGAAAGTCAAACACATTCAAATAAAGCTTCTTGATTCAAATGAAAGTCAAATGCATTCAACAAAGCTAATTGAGTCCAATGAAAGTCAAACACTTTCAACAAAGCTAATTAAGTCAAATGAAAGTCAAACACATTCAAACAAAGCTTTTTGAATCAAATGAAAGTCAAATGCATTCAACAAAGCTAATTGAGTCAAATGAAAGTGAAACACTTTCAACAAACCGTTTAGAATCAAATGAAAGTCAAATACATTCAAACATAGCATCTTGATTCAAATGAAAGTCAAATGCATTCAACAAAGCTAATTGAGTCAAATAAAAGTCAAACACTTTCAACAAAGCTTTTAGAATCAAATGAAAGTAAAACACATTCAAACAAAGCTTTTTGAATCAAATGAAAGTCAAATGCATTCAACAAAGCCAATTGAGTCAAATGAAAGTCAAACGCATTCAAACATAGCTTCTTGATTCAAATGAAAGTCAAATGCATTCAACAAAGCTAATTGAGTCAAATGAAAGTCAAACACTTTCAACAAAGCTTTTAGAATCAAATGAAAGTCAAACACATTATAACAAAGCTTTTTGAATCAAATGAAAATCAAATGAATTCAATAAAGCTAATTGAGTCAAATGAAAGTAAAACACTTTCATCAAAGCTTTTAGAATCAAATGAAAGTCAAATACATTCAATCAAAGCTTTTTGAATCAAATGAAAGTCAATTGCATTCAACAAAGCTAATTACGTCAAATGAAAGTAAAACACATTCAACAAAGCTAATTGAGTTAAAAGAAAGTCAAACACATTCAAACAAAGCTTTTTGAATCAAATGAAAGTCAAATGCATTCAACAAAGCCAATTGAGTCAAATGAAAGACAAACACATTCAAATAAAGCTTCTTGATTCAAATGAAAGTCAAATGCATTCAACAAAGCTAATTGAGTCAAATGAAAGTCAAACACTTTCAACAAAGCTTTTTGAATCAAATGAAAGTCAAACACATTTAAACAACGCTTTTTGAATCAAATGAAAATCAAATGAATTCAACAAAGCTAATTGAGTCAAATGAAAGTCAAACACTTTCATCAAAGCTTTTAGAATCAATTGAAAGTCAAATACATTCAAACAAAGCTTTTTGAATCAAATGAAAGTCAATTGCATTCCACAATTCTAATTGAGTCAAATGAAAGTCAAACACATTCAACGAAGCTAATTGAGTCAAATGAAAGTCAAACACATTCAAACAAAGCTTTTTGAATCAAATGAAAGTCAAATGCATTCAACAAAGCCAATTGAGTCAAATGAAAGTCAAACACATTCAAACATAGCTTCTTGATTCAAATGAAAGTCAAATGCATTCAACAAAGCTAATTGAGTCAAATGAAAGTCAAAAACTTTCAACAAAGCTAATTGAGTCAAATGAAAGTCAAACACATTCAACAAAGCTAATTGAGTCAAAATAAAGTCAAACACATTCAAACAAAGCTTTTTGAATCAAATGAAAGTAAAATGCATTCAACAAAGCTAAATGAGTCAAATGAAAGTCAAACACTTTCAACAAAGCTAATTGAGTCAAATGAAAGTCAAACACATTCAAACAAAGCTTTTTTAATCAAATGAAAGTAAAATGCATTCAACAAAGCTAATTGAGTCAAATGAAAGTCAAACACTTTCAACAAAGCTAATTGAGTCAAATGAAAGTCAAACACATTCAAACAAAGCTTTTTGATTCAAATGAAAGTCAAATGCATTCAACAAAGCTAAATTGAGTCAAATGAAAGTCAAACACTTTCAACAAAGCGTTTAGAATCAAATGAAAGTCAAATACATTCAATCAAAGCTTTTTGAATCAAATGAAAGTCAATTGCATTCCACAATGCTAATTGAGTCAAATGAAAGTCAAACACATTCAACAAAGCTAATTGAGTCAAAATAAAGTCAAACACATTCAAACAAAGGTTTTTGAATCAAATGAAAGTAAAATGCATTCAACAAAGCTAAATAAGTCAAATGAAAGTCAAACACTTTCAACAAAGCTAATTGAGTCAAATGAAAGTCAAACACATTCAAACAAAGCTTTTTTAATCAAATGAAAGTAAAATGCATTCAACAAAGCTAATTGAGTCAAATGAAAGTCAAACACTTTCAACAAAGCTAATTGAGTCAAATGAAAGTCAAACACATTCAAACAAAGCTTTTTGATTCAAATGAAAGTCAAATGCATTCAACAAAGCTAATTGAGTCAAATGAAAGTCAAACGCTTTCAACAAAGATTTTAGAATCAAATGAAAGTAAAACACATTCAAACAAAGCTTTTTGAATCAAATGAATGTCAAATGTATTCAACAAAGCTAATTGAGTCAAATGAAAGTCAAACACATTCAACAAAGCTTTTTTAATCAAATGAAAGTAAAATGCATTCAACAAAGCTAATTGAGTCAAATGAAAGTCAAACACTTTCAACAAAGCTAATTGAGTCAAATGAAAGTAAAACACATTCAAACAAAGTTTTTTGAATCAAATGAAAGTCAAATGCATTCAACAAAGCTAATTGAGTCAAATGAAAGTCAAACACTTTCAACAAAGCGTTTAGAATCAAATGAAAGTCAAATACATTCAATCAAAGCTTTTTGAATCAAATGAAAGTCAATTGCATTCCACAATGCTAATTGAGTCAAATGAAAGTCAAACACATTCAACAAAGCTAATTGAGTCAAAATAAAGTCAAACACATTCAAAAAAAGCTTTTTGAATCAAATGAAAGTAAAATGCATTAAACAAAGCTAAATGAGTCAAATGAAAGTCAAACACTTTCAACAAAGCTAATTGAGTCAAATGAAAGTCAAACACATTCAAACAAAGCTTTTTTAATCAAATGAAAGTAAAATGCATTCAACAAAGCTAATTGAGTCAAATGAAAGTCAAACACTTTCAACAAAGCTAATTGAGTCAAATGAAAGTCAAACACATTCTAACAAAGCTTTTTGAATCAAATGAAAATCAAATGAATTCAATAAAGCTAATTAAGTCAAATGAAAGTAAAACACTTTCATCAAAGCTTTTAGAATCAAATGAAAGTCAAATACATTCAATCAAAGCTTTTTGAATCAAATGAAAGTCTATTGCATTCAACAAAGCTAATTACGTCAAATGAAAGTAAAACACATTCAACAAAGCTAATTGAGTTAAAAGAAAGTCAAACACATTCAAACAAAGCTTTTTGAATCAAATGAAAGTCAAATGCATTCAACAAAGCCAATTGAGTCAAATGAAAGTCAAACACATTCAAATAAAGATTCTTGATTCAAATGAAAGTTAAATGCATTCAACAAAGCTAATTGAGTCAAATGAAAGTCAAACACTTTCAACAGAGCTAATTGAGTCAAATGAAAGTCAAACACATTCAAACAAAGTTTTTTAAATCAAATAAAAGTCAAATGCATTCAACAAAGCTAATTGAGTCAAATGAAAGTCAAACACTTTCAACAAAGCGTTAAGAATCAAATGAAAGTCAAATACATTCAATCAAAGCTTTTTGAATCAAATGAAAGTCAAACACTTTCAACAAAGCTAATTAAGTCAAATGAAAGTCAAACACATTCAAACAAAGCTTTTTGAATCAAATGAAAGTCAAATGCATTCAACAAAGCTAATTGAGTCAAATGAAAGTGAAACACTTTCAACAAACCGTTTAGAATCAAATGAAAGTCAAATACATTCAAACATAGCATCTTGATTCAAATGAAAGTCAAATGCATTCAACAAAGCTAATTGAGTCAAATAAAAGTCAAACACTTTCAACAAAGCTTTTAGAATCAAATGAAAGTAAAACACATTCAAACAAAGCTTTTTGAATCAAATGAAAGTCAAATGCATTCAACAAAGCCAATTGAGTCAAATGAAAGTCAAACACATTCAAACATAGCTTCTTGATTCAAATGAAAGTCAAATGCATTCAACAAAGCTAATTGAGTCAAATGAAAGTCAAACACTTTCAACAAAGCTTTTAGAATCAAATGAAAGTCAAACACATTATAACAAAGCTTTTTGAATCAAATGAAAATTAAATGAATTCAATAAAGCTAATTGAGTCAAATGAAAGTAAAACACTTTCATCAAAGCTTTTAGAATCAAATGAAAGTCAAATACATTCAATCAAAGCTTTTTGAATCAAATGAAAGTCAATTGCATTCAACAAAGCTAATTACGTCAAATGAAAGTAAAACACATTCAACAAAGCTAATTGAGTTAAAAGAAAGTCAAACACATTCAAACAAAGCTTTTTGAATCAAATGAAAGTCAAATGCATTCAACAAAGCCAATTGAGTCAAATGAAAGACAAACACATTCAAATAAAGCTTCTTGATTCAAATGAAAGTCAAATGCATTCAACAAAGCTAATTGAGTCAAATGAAAGTCAAACACTTTCAACAAAGCTTTTTGAATCAAATGAAAGTCAAACACATTTAAACAACGCTTTTTGAATCAAATGAAAATCAAATGAATTCAACAAAGCTAATTGAGTCAAATGAAAGTCAAACACTTTCATCAAAGCTTTTAGAATCAATTGAAAGTCAAATACATTCAAACAAAGCTTTTTGAATCAAATGAAAGTCAATTGCATTCCACAATTCTAATTGAGTCAAATGAAAGTCAAACACATTCAACGAAGCTAATTGAGTCAAATGAAAGTCAAACACATTCAAACAAAGCTTTTTGAATCAAATGAAAGTCAAATGCATTCAACAAAGCCAATTGAGTCAAATGAAAGTCAAACACATTCAAACATAGCTTCTTGATTCAAATGAAAGTCAAATGCATTCAACAAAGCTAATTGAGTCAAATGAAAGTCAAAAACTTTCAACAAAGCTAATTGAGTCAAATGAAAGTCAAACACATTCAACAAAGCTAATTGAGTCAAAATAAAGTCAAACACATTCAAACAAAGCTTTTTGAATCAAATGAAAGTAAAATGCATTCAACAAAGCTAAATGAGTCAAATGAAAGTCAAACACTTTCAACAAAGCTAATTGAGTCAAATGAAAGTCAAACACATTCAAACAAAGCTTTTTTAATCAAATGAAAGTAAAATGCATTCAACAAAGCTAATTGAGTCAAATGAAAGTCAAACACTTTCAACAAAGCTAATTGAGTCAAATGAAAGTCAAACACATTCAAACAAAGCTTTTTGATTCAAATGAAAGTCAAATGCATTCAACAAAGCTAAATTGAGTCAAATGAAAGTCAAACACTTTCAACAAAGCGTTTAGAATCAAATGAAAGTCAAATACATTTAATCAAAGCTTTTTGAATCAAATGAAAGTCAATTGCATTCCACAATGCTAATTGAGTCAAATGAAAGTCAAACACATTCAACAAAGCTAATTGAGTCAAAATAAAGTCAAACACATTCAAACAAAGGTTTTTGAATCAAATGAAAGTAAAATGCATTCAACAAAGCTAAATAAGTCAAATGAAAGTCAAACACTTTCAACAAAGCTAATTGAGTCAAATGAAAGTCAAACACATTCAAACAAAGCTTTTTTAATCAAATGAAAGTAAAATGCATTCAACAAAGCTAATTGAGTCAAATGAAAGTCAAACACTTTCAACAAAGCTAATTGAGTCAAATGAAAGTCAAACACATTCAAACAAAGCTTTTTGATTCAAATGAAAGTCAAATGCATTCAACAAAGCTAATTGAGTCAAATGAAAGTCAAACGCTTTCAACAAAGATTTTAGAATCAAATGAAAGTAAAACACATTCAAACAAAGCTTTTTGAATCAAATGAATGTCAAATGTATTCAACAAAGCTAATTGAGTCAAATGAAAGTCAAACACATTCAACAAAGCTTTTTTAATCAAATGAAAGTAAAATGCATTCAACAAAGCTAATTGAGTCAAATGAAAGTCAAACACTTTCAACAAAGCTAATTGAGTCAAATGAAAGTAAAACACATTCAAACAAAGTTTTTTGAATCAAATGAAAGTCAAATGCATTCAACAAAGCTAATTGAGTCAAATGAAAGTCAAACACTTTCAACAAAGCGTTTAGAATCAAATGAAAGTCAAATACATTCAATCAAAGCTTTTTGAATCAAATGAAAGTCAATTGCATTCCACAATGCTAATTGAGTCAAATGAAAGTCAAACACATTCAACAAAGCTAATTGAGTCAAAATAAAGTCAAACACATTCAAAAAAAGCTTTTTGAATCAAATGAAAGTAAAATGCATTAAACAAAGCTAAATGAGTCAAATGAAAGTCAAACACTTTCAACAAAGCTAATTGAGTCAAATGAAAGTCAAACACATTCAAACAAAGCTTTTTTAATCAAATGAAAGTAAAATGCATTCAACAAAGCTAATTGAGTCAAATGAAAGTCAAACACTTTCAACAAAGCTAATTGAGTCAAATGAAAGTCAAACACATTCTAACAAAGCTGTTTGAATCAAATGAAAATCAAATGAATTCAATAAAGCTAATTAAGTCAAATGAAAGTAAAACACTTTCATCAAAGCTTTTAGAATCAAATGAAAGTCAAATACATTCAATCAAAGCTTTTTGAATCAAATGAAAGTCTATTGCATTCAACAAAGCTAATTACGTCAAATGAAAGTAAAACACATTCAACAAAGCTAATTGAGTTAAAAGAAAGTCAAACACATTCAAACAAAGCTTTTTGAATCAAATGAAAGTCAAATGCATTCAACAAAGCCAATTGAGTCAAATGAAAGTCAAACACATTCAAATAAAGATTCTTGATTCAAATGAAAGTTAAATGCATTCAACAAAGCTAATTGAGTCAAATGAAAGTCAAACACTTTCAACAGAGCTAATTGAGTCAAATGAAAGTCAAACACATTCAAACAAAGTTTTTTAAATCAAATAAAAGTCAAATGCATTCAACAAAGCTAATTGAGTCAAATGAAAGTCAAACACTTTCAACAAAGCGTTAAGAATCAAATGAAAGTCAAATACATTCAATCAAAGCTTTTTGAATCAAATGAAAGTCAAACACTTTCAACAAAGCTAATTAAGTCAAATGAAAGTCAAACACATTCAAACAAAGCTTTTTGAATCAAATGAAAGTCAAATGCATTCAACAAAGCTAATTGAGTCAAATGAAAGTGAAACACTTTCAACAAACCGTTTAGAATCAAATGAAAGTCAAATACATTCAAACATAGCATCTTGATTCAAATGAAAGTCAAATGCATTCAACAAAGCTAATTGAGTCAAATAAAAGTCAAACACTTTCAACAAAGCTTTTAGAATCAAATGAAAGTAAAACACATTCAAACAAAGCTTTTTGAATCAAATGAAAGTCAAATGCATTCAACAAAGCCAATTGAGTCAAATGAAAGTCAAACACATTCAAACATAGCTTCTTGATTCAAATGAAAGTCAAATGCATTCAACAAAGCTAATTGAGTCAAATGAAAGTCAAACACTTTCAACAAAGCTTTTAGAATCAAATGAAAGTCAAACACATTATAACAAAGCTTTTTGAATCAAATGAAAATTAAATGAATTCAATAAAGCTAATTGAGTCAAATGAAAGTAAAACACTTTCATCAAAGCTTTTAGAATCAAATGAAAGTCAAATACATTCAATCAAAGCTTTTTGAATCAAATGAAAGTCAATTGCATTCAACAAAGCTAATTACGTCAAATGAAAGTAAAACACATTCAACAAAGCTAATTGAGTTAAAAGAAAGTCAAACACATTCAAACAAAGCTTTTTGAATCAAATGAAAGTCAAATGCATTCAACAAAGCCAATTGAGTCAAATGAAAGACAAACACATTCAAATAAAGCTTCTTGATTCAAATGAAAGTCAAATGCATTCAACAAAGCTAATTGAGTCAAATGAAAGTCAAACACTTTCAACAAAGCTTTTTGAATCAAATGAAAGTCAAACACATTTAAACAACGCTTTTTGAATCAAATGAAAATCAAATGAATTCAACAAAGCTAATTGAGTCAAATGAAAGTCAAACACTTTCATCAAAGCTTTTAGAATCAATTGAAAGTCAAATACATTCAAACAAAGCTTTTTGAATCAAATGAAAGTCAATTGCATTCCACAATTCTAATTGAGTCAAATGAAAGTCAAACACATTCAACGAAGCTAATTGAGTCAAATGAAAGTCAAACACATTCAAACAAAGCTTTTTGAATCAAATGAAAGTCAAATGCATTCAACAAAGCCAATTGAGTCAAATGAAAGTCAAACACATTCAAACATAGCTTCTTGATTCAAATGAAAGTCAAATGCATTCAACAAAGCTAATTGAGTCAAATGAAAGTCAAAAACTTTCAACAAAGCTAATTGAGTCAAATGAAAGTCAAACACATTCAACAAAGCTAATTGAGTCAAAATAAAGTCAAACACATTCAAACAAAGCTTTTTGAATCAAATGAAAGTAAAATGCATTCAACAAAGCTAAATGAGTCAAATGAAAGTCAAACACTTTCAACAAAGCTAATTGAGTCAAATGAAAGTCAAACACATTCAAACAAAGCTTTTTTAATCAAATGAAAGTAAAATGCATTCAACAAAGCTAATTGAGTCAAATGAAAGTCAAACACTTTCAACAAAGCTAATTGAGTCAAATGAAAGTCAAACACATTCAAACAAAGCTTTTTGATTCAAATGAAAGTCAAATGCATTCAACAAAGCTAAATTGAGTCAAATGAAAGTCAAACACTTTCAACAAAGCGTTTAGAATCAAATGAAAGTCAAATACATTTAATCAAAGCTTTTTGAATCAAATGAAAGTCAATTGCATTCCACAATGCTAATTGAGTCAAATGAAAGTCAAACACATTCAACAAAGCTAATTGAGTCAAAATAAAGTCAAACACATTCAAACAAAGGTTTTTGAATCAAATGAAAGTAAAATGCATTCAACAAAGCTAAATAAGTCAAATGAAAGTCAAACACTTTCAACAAAGCTAATTGAGTCAAATGAAAGTCAAACACATTCAAACAAAGCTTTTTTAATCAAATGAAAGTAAAATGCATTCAACAAAGCTAATTGAGTCAAATGAAAGTCAAACACTTTCAACAAAGCTAATTGAGTCAAATGAAAGTCAAACACATTCAAACAAAGCTTTTTGATTCAAATGAAAGTCAAATGCATTCAACAAAGCTAATTGAGTCAAATGAAAGTCAAACGCTTTCAACAAAGATTTTAGAATCAAATGAAAGTAAAACACATTCAAACAAAGCTTTTTGAATCAAATGAATGTCAAATGTATTCAACAAAGCTAATTGAGTCAAATGAAAGTCAAACACATTCAACAAAGCTTTTTTAATCAAATGAAAGTAAAATGCATTCAACAAAGCTAATTGAGTCAAATGAAAGTCAAACACTTTCAACAAAGCTAATTGAGTCAAATGAAAGTAAAACACATTCAAACAAAGTTTTTTGAATCAAATGAAAGTCAAATGCATTCAACAAAGCTAATTGAGTCAAATGAAAGTCAAACACTTTCAACAAAGCGTTTAGAATCAAATGAAAGTCAAATACATTCAATCAAAGCTTTTTGAATCAAATGAAAGTCAATTGCATTCCACAATGCTAATTGAGTCAAATGAAAGTCAAACACATTCAACAAAGCTAATTGAGTCAAAATAAAGTCAAACACATTCAAAAAAAGCTTTTTGAATCAAATGAAAGTAAAATGCATTAAACAAAGCTAAATGAGTCAAATGAAAGTCAAACACTTTCAACAAAGCTAATTGAGTCAAATGAAAGTCAAACACATTCAAACAAAGCTTTTTTAATCAAATGAAAGTAAAATGCATTCAACAAAGCTAATTGAGTCAAATGAAAGTCAAACACTTTCAACAAAGCTAATTGAGTCAAATGAAAGTCAAACACATTCTAACAAAGCTGTTTGAATCAAATGAAAATCAAATGAATTCAATAAAGCTAATTAAGTCAAATGAAAGTAAAACACTTTCATCAAAGCTTTTAGAATCAAATGAAAGTCAAATACATTCAATCAAAGCTTTTTGAATCAAATGAAAGTCTATTGCATTCAACAAAGCTAATTACGTCAAATGAAAGTAAAACACATTCAACAAAGCTAATTGAGTTAAAAGAAAGTCAAACACATTCAAACAAAGCTTTTTGAATCAAATGAAAGTCAAATGCATTCAACAAAGCCAATTGAGTCAAATGAAAGTCAAACACATTCAAATAAAGATTCTTGATTCAAATGAAAGTTAAATGCATTCAACAAAGCTAATTGAGTCAAATGAAAGTCAAACACTTTCAACAGAGCTAATTGAGTCAAATGAAAGTCAAACACATTCAAACAAAGTTTTTTAAATCAAATAAAAGTCAAATGCATTCAACAAAGCTAATTGAGTCAAATGAAAGTCAAACACTTTCAACAAAGCGTTAAGAATCAAATGAAAGTCAAATACATTCAATCAAAGCTTTTTGAATCAAATGAAAGTCAAACACTTTCAACAAAGCTAATTAAGTCAAATGAAAGTCAAACACATTCAAACAAAGCTTTTTGAATCAAATGAAAGTCAAATGCATTCAACAAAGCTAATTGAGTCAAATGAAAGTGAAACACTTTCAACAAACCGTTTAGAATCAAATGAAAGTCAAATACATTCAAACATAGCATCTTGATTCAAATGAAAGTCAAATGCATTCAACAAAGCTAATTGAGTCAAATAAAAGTCAAACACTTTCAACAAAGCTTTTAGAATCAAATGAAAGTAAAACACATTCAAACAAAGCTTTTTGAATCAAATGAAAGTCAAATGCATTCAACAAAGCCAATTGAGTCAAATGAAAGTCAAACACATTCAAACATAGCTTCTTGATTCAAATGAAAGTCAAATGCATTCAACAAAGCTAATTGAGTCAAATGAAAGTCAAACACTTTCAACAAAGCTTTTAGAATCAAATGAAAGTCAAACACATTATAACAAAGCTTTTTGAATCAAATGAAAATTAAATGAATTCAATAAAGCTAATTGAGTCAAATGAAAGTAAAACACTTTCATCAAAGCTTTTAGAATCAAATGAAAGTCAAATACATTCAATCAAAGCTTTTTGAATCAAATGAAAGTCAATTGCATTCAACAAAGCTAATTACGTCAAATGAAAGTAAAACACATTCAACAAAGCTAATTGAGTTAAAAGAAAGTCAAACACATTCAAACAAAGCTTTTTGAATCAAATGAAAGTCAAATGCATTCAACAAAGCCAATTGAGTCAAATGAAAGACAAACACATTCAAATAAAGCTTCTTAATTCAAATGAAAGTCAAATGCATTCAACAAAGCTAATTGAGTCAAATGAAAGTCAAACACTTTCAACAAAGCTTTTTGAATCAAATGAAAGTCAAACACATTTAAACAACGCTTTTTGAATCAAATGAAAATCAAATGAATTCAACAAAGCTAATTGAGTCAAATGAAAGTCAAACACTTTCATCAAAGCTTTTAGAATCAATTGAAAGTCAAATACATTCAAACAAAGCTTTTTGAATCAAATGAAAGTCAATTGCATTCCACAATTCTAATTGAGTCAAATGAAAGTCAAACACATTCAACGAAGCTAATTGAGTCAAATGAAAGTCAAACACATTCAAACAAAGCTTTTTGAATCAAATGAAAGTCAAATGCATTCAACAAAGCCAATTGAGTCAAATGAAAGTCAAACACATTCAAACATAGCTTCTTGATTCAAATGAAAGTCAAATGCATTCAACAAAGCTAATTGAGTCAAATGAAAGTCAAAAACTTTCAACAAAGCTAATTGAGTCAAATGAAAGTCAAACACATTCAACAAAGCTAATTGAGTCAAAATAAAGTCAAACACATTCAAACAAAGCTTTTTGAATCAAATGAAAGTAAAATGCATTCAACAAAGCTAAATGAGTCAAATGAAAGTCAAACACTTTCAACAAAGCTAATTGAGTCAAATGAGAGTCAAACACATTCAAACAAAGCTTTTTTAATCAAATGAAAGTAAAATGCATTCAACAAAGCTAATTGAGTCAAATGAAAGTCAAACACTTTCAACAAAGCTAATTGAGTCAAATGAAAGTCAAACACATTCAAACAAAGCTTTTTGATTCAAATGAAAGTCAAATGCATTCAACAAAGCTAAATTGAGTCAAATGAAAGTCAAACACTTTCAACAAAGCGTTTAGAATCAAATGAAAGTCAAATACATTCAATCAAAGCTTTTTGAATCAAATGAAAGTTAATTGCATTCCACAATGCTAATTGAGTCAAATGAAAGTCAAACACATTCAACAAAGCTAATTGAGTCAAAATAAAGTCAAACACATTCAAACAAAGGTTTTTGAATCAAATGAAAGTAAAATTCATTCAACAAAGCTAAATAAGTCAAATGAAAGTCAAACAATTTCAACAAAGCTAATTGAGTCAAATGAAAGTCAAACACATTCAAACAAAGCTTTTTTAATCAAATGAAAGTAAAATGCATTCAACAAAGCTAATTGAGTCAAATGAAAGTCAAACACTTTCAACAAAGCTAATTGAGTCAAATGAAAGTCAAACACATTCAAACAAAGCTTTTTGATTCAAATGAAAGTCAAATGCATTCAACAAAGCCAATTGAGTCAAATGAAAGTCAAACACATTCAAATAAAGATTCTTGATTCAAATGAAAGTTAAATGCATTCAACAAAGCTAATTGAGTCAAATGAAAGTCAAACACTTTCAACAGAGCTAATTGAGTCAAATGAAAGTCAAACACATTCAAACAAAGTTTTTTGAATCAAATAAAAGTCAAATGCATTCAACAAAGCTAATTGAGTCAAATGAAAGTCAAACACTTTCAACAAAGCGTTTAGAATCAAATGAAAGTCAAATACATTCAATCAAAGCTTTTTGAATCAAATGAAAGTCAAACACTTTCAACAAAGCTAATTAAGTCAAATGAAAGTCAAACACATTCAAACAAAGCTTTTTGAATCAAATGAAAGTCAAATGCATTCAACAAAGCTAATTGAGTCAAATGAAAGTGAAATACTTTCAACAAACCGTTTAGAATCAAATGAAAGTCAAATACATTCAAACATAGCATCTTGATTCAAATGAAAGTCAAATGCATTCAACAAAGCTAATTGAGTCAAATAAAAGTCAAACACTTTCAACAAAGCTTTTAGAATCAAATGAAAGTAAAACACATTCAAACAAAGCTTTTTGAATCAAATGAAAGTCAAATGCATTCAACAAAGCTGATGTGAATGCAAAGGGCAATTCTTTTGAAGAGCCTATCACTCTACTACTCAACCCTATGGGCTTTGATGTTGATAAGAAGCAAGCTTGGGTGACAAAGCTCACATGGACAGCAAGTCAAGCTCAAGAGGCCGAAATCCTAGGTTCTACCTAGGATGGGAGTTGTTATTCCTATTCTATCTTTAGATGCTTTCTAGTTTTGGCCCCAAGGTTTTGGGATCCACTTGGATTCGTTTTACTTGGTTTGGCTTAGTTTAATTACTTGTTTTCAATCTTATTTTCCTTAAATTAGAGTTTGATGTAATTTAGGAAAGTCTAAGATTACAACTTCTACTAGAAAACGTGTAAGGAGCTGACTTGGAGGTACTTGGCGTCCAAGGCTGTTTTGGATTGCTTGGAGTCCAAGTTCACTTGGGCGTGTGATCTAGGTTGATTTAGGGAAGTCCTAACCAACTTAGGAAGTCTAATCCTAGTAGATTTTAGTAGTTTCTTAGCCTATAAATAAGGCACAAAAGCTGTAATCTATTACATTACATTCGAATAAAATTCAGACTTTGTGCATTGTTCTTGCGTGAGTTCTCTTGTGTGCTTACTTAATCATCAATTCAGGAGGTGAGTTGAGAGTTAAGAACATCAAACTACTTAGTTCCAGGAGGTGGTCTAGGTATTTGATCAGTCAAGTAATTCGTTCCAGGAGGTGGTCGAATTCCTTGTCATATCAGTTCGTTTCTACATTGAATCTTCAAGAAAGGGTTCAAGAACGGATCTTTATCTCAAGATTGTGGGTTTTCTAAAAACTTGACTAAACAAGGGGTTAGGATCCACATCAATTTGGTATCAGATTACAGGCGTCCTAAGGGAAATATCGCTCCACTTTTACGCTGCCAGAAAATCCAGTTCGCAGGTGCTAAAGTTTTATTCTGTTTCTTTTTGTTTTTGCGAATTTTTCTGTGTTTCTTTCGTAGAATTAGACCTACTGTGTGTCTACTTTGATACTGGAGAGTTTGAGAAATTTGTTATTACGTTTGCTATTTTATCTGCAATTATTTGCTCAACTGGTCCAGAATCGGGCAAATCCTGCGCGGTTGAAAGTTTTTGATTACTGCGACTTCGTTATTGATCTTTTTCCAGAAATTCCAATTGGAGTGTGTTCTAAAAACATTAAATTTATTTTCTGAGAATTTTGGTTACATTTGACACATTAACGAATTCATAGTGTCGTATTCGGTTGGCTACAAGTTCCTGCCTTTATTCTGTCAACTTGTGGTGCTTTTCTTTGGTTCGTGTGGGTTACTATCATGGATGAACAGTTGTATAAACGACTCATGGATGATTTTCAGAAGAGGTTTGATATTATAGACCGAAGAACCGAACAACTACAGGATCAAACCGATTCTAGGTTCGATGCTTTCGCCAAACTACTTCAAGGAAACAAAAAGAAGAAAAAGAAGAGGGACAGCGACGAGGACTCTTCTAGTAATGATGAGAGTGATGCTAAACACTCTGTGATTGATGACAGGGGTATCAAACTCGATGACTTTACTGGCCTTGGAAGTCCAGAAGACTTTCTTGAGTGGGAGAGACAAGTAGAGAAGATTTCTGACTATAAAGGGTTTGATGATGCAAACAGGTTCAAAATTGCTTACATACGCCTCACAAAAAACGCAGGTGCATGGTTTGAATCCCTCAAAGCAAGACGTGCTAGAGCCGGTAAGAAAAAGATCTCCACTTGGACTGATTTAAAGCGTAAATTGCGTACCAAGTATCTTCCTGATGATTTTGAACAAATTCAATACTTGAAATTGACTACTCTAACACAAGATACTTTGAGTGTGAATGAGTATATTGCTGAATTTGATAGATTAACTTCTATTTGTGATTTAAATGAAAAAGAACCCATGCGTATTGCTCGTTTCATTAAGGGTCTCCATAGGCCTATTGCTAAAAAGATTGAATTAAGCGTGTACAACTCTTTCAATGATGTATGCAAATTGGCCCTAAAAATTGAGAGTCATTGGAATGAAGATAAGAAGAGTGGACCGTATGCTAGCAAAGGGGCTGGTTCATCCAAGCCTAGTTCATCTCATGCTACTACTTCTAACTCATACAAAGCTCCATATAAGGGTTTTGACTCAAAGAAAGACACGGCCAGAACAGAAGAACAGAAAGTTGTTGAGAAACAGAAAGTGTTCGTGCCACGTGAGGAATATGAGAGTAGAAGGAAGTGTTTTAAGTGTCAAGGGAAGGGGCACATTGCTAGTGAATGCCCTAACAGAAAAGCTCTTACGGTGAAGCAATATGATGAGTGGGAGGAGGATGAAAAACACTTGATTATCCTCCCTGAATCCGAAAAAGAAGATGAATTGCTTGAAGAGGAGGAGGATGAAGAGGTTTTTGCGGCAGAGAGTGAGAAAGCACTAGTAGTTCGAAGGGTACTACATGCTGAAACTACTCCAAACCTTGATCAAAGGGAGAATTTGTTCCATACTAGATGCATCGTGGGTGATACTACTTGCAAGGTGATAGTGGATAGTGGGTCATGCACGAATGTGGCCTCGACTGAGATGGTGAGTAAACTGAAGCTACCAACCCGTGATCATGCAAAACCCTACAAACTGAGCTGGCTTGATGATTCTAAAGGCCTACGTGTGAAGAAACAAGCATTGGTGAACTTCTCAATTGGAAACTACAAAGAAGAACTATGGTGTGATGTGGTTCCAATGAGTGCTTGTCATCTACTTTTAGGGAGACCTTGGCAATTTGATAGAAAGGTGAAACATGATGGAGAGACCAATGTGTATACGATCAAGGTGGGCAACAAACGAATTCATTTACAGCCTTTATCTCCAAAAACGTGTGACTTGAGCTCAAAAGAGCAATCGAAATCAAGCATGTTCTTAAGTGCAAAGGAGCTAGAAAGAGAGTTAGAGGAGGGTGCCACGGCCTATGCGTTGGTGGTTAAGGATTCCAGGACTAATAGAGCTCCAATAGATCAAACTCTTACTGATTTGCTAGGAGAATTCAATGATGTGTTCCCGGAAGAGTTACCTAAGGGTTTGCCACCTCTAAGGGGCATTGAGCATGCTATTGATCTCATTCCAGGAGCCCCATTACTGAATAAACCCGCTTATAGATGTGATCCCGAAGCTTCAAAGGAGTTACAAAGACAAATTGAAGAGTTGATTGAAAGGGGTTATGTAAGGGAGAGCATGAGTCCTTGTGCAGTTCCAGCTTTGCTCGTACCAAAGAAAGATGGGACATGGAGGATGTGTATTGATTCGAGAGCTGTGAATAATATCACAATTAAATACCGCTTTCCTATGCCTAGACTTGAAGATATGCTAGATGAACTCCATGGCGCAACAATTTTTTCTAAACTCGACTTGAGAAGTGGATATCATCAAATGCGAATTAGAGAAGGAGATGAATGGAAGACGGCTTTCAAAACTAAACAAGGCTTATATGAGTGGATGGTGATGCCTTTTGGTCTTTGTAATGCCCCAAGTTCTTTCATGCGCCTTATGAATGAGGTACTACGTCCTTTCTTAAACAAGTTTATTGTCGTTTATCTTGATGATATTCTAGTTTACAGTAGGGATAGAGTTGAGCATGTTTTTCATCTTAGAAAATTATTTGAGAGATTGCGTGAGCAAAAATTGTATGGTAAACTTGAAAAATGCGCATTTATGGTGCCTAGTATTTCTTTTCTTGGTTATATTGTTTCTGACCAAGGCGTGGAGGTTGACCCTGAAAAGGTCAAAGCTATTTCTACATGGATTGCTCCTACAAACGTGCATGAGACGAGGAGTTTCCATGGCCTTGCTTCGTTCTACAGGAGGTTTATTAAAAACTTCTCCACTATTATGGCTCCTATAACTGAACTAATGAAGAAAGGGGAGTTTGTGTGGACTAAGGCTGCTCAACATGCTTTTGACGATATCAAGAAAAAGCTATGTAATGCTCCTGTTTTAGCTTTGCCTAACTTTGATAAATTATTTGAAGTTGAGTGTGATGCTAGTGGAGTAGGGATAGGTGCTGTTTTGATCCAAGAGAAAAGACCGATTTCATTCTTTAGTGAGAAGCTCAGTGGTGCTAAACTCAACTACTCCAATTATGATCGTGAGTTTTATGCAATCGTTCGGGCTTTGGATCATTGGTCACATTACTTGAGGCCTAAGCCTTTTGTATTACATTCTGATCATGAGGCCTTGAAATTCATACATGGGCAACAAAAGCTGAATTTTCGACATGCTAAGTGGGTTGAATTCCTTCAATCTTTTACGTTCTCTTCGAAATACAAAGAGGGAAAGTCGAATATTGTTGCTGATGCTTTATCTAGGAGGGCGTACCTACTTGCTATGGTTGATACACGTGTTCTTGGATTTGAACACATCAAAGATCTATATAAGACATGCCCTGACTTTGCTGAAGAGTACATTAATCCCTCACGGCATTATGTGATTCAAGATGGTTTTCTTTTTCGTGGAAACAAGCTATGTATTCCACAAAGCAGTGTTCGTGAGCTTTTGATTAGAGAGGTGCATGGTGGCGCCATCGCAGGACATTTTGGTGTGCATAAAACAGTTGATATGCTTAATGAGAGTTTCTTTTGGCCCAAAATGATAAAGGATGTTCAGTCTGTGGTTTCTAGATGTGCTACTTGTCAAAAGGCGAAGAGTACTTTTTCTAAGGGACTGTATACGCCTCTACCTGTTGCTGATTGTCCATGGGATAGTGTGAGCATGGATTTTGTCGTTGGTTTACCTCGAACACAAAGGGGTAAAGATTCTATCATGGTTGTGGTGGATAGGTTCTCTAAAATGGCTCATTTTGTCCCTATGCATAAGACGGATGATGCACAACATGTTGCTGATTTGTACTTCAAGGAAATTGTTCGTTTACATGGTGTTCCAAGGAGCATAGTTTCGGATAGAGATTCGAAGTTCTTGAGTCACTTTTGGAAGTGCCTATGGCGTTTGCTAGGTACTAAGCTGCTCTTTAGTACTTCTTGTTTGGGGTATTTTTACCCTTGGCAAGTGGACCAATGAGGAGGTGCCACGTGTCAGAGGCTGGCGGGTCACCCTTGACCAATCTCCAGCTGACATGTGGCCTCTCCAGATATTTCCTTAGAATTGCGGCCTTCAAGGGCCCAATTCCCCATAAATCCGCCCTTTGGCGGCGCAGCCCATCAATCCTAGGTTAAAATAACCTAGGAAGGGCACCCTTCCCAAGGACCCTATAAATAGGGAGATATTCCCCCAAAATGGGGGACACACACACACACATTTATTATCATTTATTGCATCCTACTTTCTCTCTCATCAGAGAACACCTGAGCTTGGAATCCAAGCAGATCCCCACCTAAATTTCCGCACTTTTTATTCTCCTTCAAGTTACTAACTTGAGCGTTGGAGGCGGAGCACCACCCAACCGGTGTCTTCGTTGTTTTTGCAGGTACAGAGTCGGTAGGACCAGTCTTCGAGTTGTAACTCTCCCGAGGGACAAAAATACCCAAAACATTTGGCGCCGTCTGTGGGGAGAGTACCTCAAGATGGTTCAAAATTCTGTACCGATTCATGATTCTACTTCTCTGCGTCCGGGAACTCAGTCGGGTATTCCGGAAGGCATGCAACCGGTTATTCAGCCGGTGGGATTTGAAATCCCCCAGCCTCCATCTCAACCTCAGCCAGAGGTATTCACTAAGGAGGAGGATGAAGAAGAAGACAATGATGTTGAGACTTACATCTCTAGGGATGGTTCTCTCATCTCTAAATCCATCCGTTCCAGAGACCATCTGGAACGAAATTTGGGTCAGGCAGGCCCTAGCAGCCGGCCCACTAGGAGGTCAGACGGGGAAACTCGGAAGACCAGAGAAGAAGCTCCAGTTACCCGGGGCGAGCTCATGAAATTCATGAACTCTTTCAAGGGTGAGATCAAAAAGATGATCAACAACAAGGCAGGCTCTTCCAAGAGTCAGCCGGCTAAAAAGACTCCCAATTCAGGGAAAAAGAAGAAGCCGGTCAAGGACAGGCAGCCAACTCCTCATCCAAAGGAGAAGGCAGCCGCAACACTTGTCTGGTCTAAGATTCTGATGCCCCGGCGACCTCAGCCGGAGACACAAAATGCGTCTACCTTCGATGCAAGACAAGTCATTGATCGGAGGAGGCGACAGCAGTCTGAGTCAGCTTCTACCTCGAGCTTTCCAGACAGCTTCAACCGAGCATCTGCAAGGAACTCTATGTCCTTGCATGAGAGTCGGACAGGCGGTAAAACCGTCAACACCGAACCTCAGCTAATGATAGGGTCTATGCCATACGCACCCCAGGCGCAGTATGGGCAATATGGCCTCCAATTCATGCAGCCACCTCCATTCGGAGGTCAGGCGGCATATACTAATGTCCAGCCACTGGACTGGCAGCTCCAGCTGATGAGGCTAGGCGAACAGCCGTCAGCCTTTGCAGCCAATATAACCGAGGCGGCTCAGCCGGCCAAGGTTAAAAACATTTTGGTAGGTGCTTATGACGGCACCACCAACCCTGAAGATCACCTGATGGCATACACCAACCTAATGTGTTTACAAGGTTGGGATGACGCCACCTGGTGCCGCTGTTTTCCGGCTACATTGAAGGGCATTGCCCAGCAATGGTTTGGCAACTTGCCAGCCGGATCTGTTGATTGCTTCAAGAAGCTAGCCTTCTTGTTTGCCACCAACTTCTCAATGAACATCCCTGCTAAAAAGACAAGTTTAGACTTGAGCACTATTAAGCAGGGAGAGAGAGAAGGGCTACGCTCATATGTCAGGCGGTTCAACCTGGTCAGAATTCAGATCCAGGGACTGTCTGACGAGGTAGCATTTACAGACTTCTTCAAGGGTCTGAGAGACGGGTCGACCTTTAAGTTTGACCTTGTCAGAAAAGGAGCTTTTACTTTACAGGCGGCCCTGAGGGAGGCGGAAAGCTATATACAAGCAACCGACCTCTGTACGCCTGGTAACCAGTCGGACTCCAAAAAGTCTGACAAACAAAAAGAAAGCCGGTCTGCTCAGCCGGCGAAGAAAAAAGAAGAGAGCAAGAAAAGAAAGGAAGTCTGGGCGGTCAGCGATTCTGAGCAGCCGTCCCAGAAAAAGAAAAAAGAGTTTAAACCGTACGTTCCCCGGTACGAGTTTAACAAGGATTGTAACTCCATCCTCATGGAGGTAAAGGACCGGCTGTCCATTGAGAAGCCGAATCCAATGAAGAGCTCTGTTCAGTCCCGGAACAAGAACAAATATTGTCAATTCCATGAGGAGGTTGGCCATGACACCAACGACTGCTTCAGTTTACAGCGGACGTTGGACCGTCTGGCTGACAAAGGACAGCTAAAGTCCTATATTTCTAAGTCCCCAGCCGGGGCAAAGAAGAAGAGCAAGGGTCAGTCCTCCAAGGCTGTCTCCCAGCCTGCAAGTAGTTCGGAAACCGACAGGGATCCGGTCTACACCATAGCAGGCGGATTTTCGTGTGGTGGCCCTACCATCCGGGGCACCAAAAGCCATCTTAGAAAGATGGATAAAGATGATGAGGGGCAGGCGTCTGCCGGCTCCACTTTTCCGGATGTCCTTATTACTGAAAAGGACAGGGGCAGCGTCCGCCGCCCGCATGACGATCCGGTTGTCATTGAATGCAAGGTAGCCAACCAGTTAGTTGGGCGCATCCTTATAGACACCGGCAGCTCGTCGGACATCATCAGTCTCCGGTGCTTGCAGAAGCTGAAATACAACTCTAGCAGCATGCATCCGGTTACCCACCCCTTGGTTGGTTTTGGGGGTGGGATGGTCTATCCAGCCGGTAGAATTGACTTACCAATCCGGCTGGGTGAGAAGGGCAAAGGACGACACATGGTTGTTAGGTTCTTGGTCGTTGAGGAGTTGACCGCCTACAACATCATTTTAGGCCGGCCAACCCTCAACGAAGCCAAGGCTGTAATCATCCCTTCTCTCATGCTCATCAAGTATGAGAGGGATGATGGTTCTGTTGGTTCCCTGAACGGGGATCAGAAGACGGCGAGGGAATGTTACCTCTCAGCCGTCAAAGACACTGTGGCCGCAGACGGCCAAGGGAAGGAACCAATAGACCTTGACAATGTCAAAGATGCTCCCTCACCCCCACCAGCAGCCGGAAAAAAGAGAAAAGCTGCAGAGCTGGTGGTGGTGAAGAAAGAAAAGAAATAGCAACCACTGACCGGTGAACGGTCAGAGGAGCTCCGTCCCCAACCGGCTGGTGAAACAATTGACCTTGCTCTGGATGACAGTCGTCCGGAGCGAACTGTTAAGGTTGGGACGGTTGCTAATGCTGTTTTAGGTGCAGACTTGCACCTCATGCTGAAAGAATTCAAAGACGTGTTTGCCTTTGAAGTGGAAGAGATGCCGGGCATCAGTCCGGATCTTGCTGTTCACAAACTCGCCGTGGATCCAAAGATGAAGCCCATCCGGCAAAAGAAGAGAAACCACGGTGAGGAAAGAAGTCAGGCGGCAGCTGCCGAAGTAAAAAAGCTGTTGGATGCCAGGTTCATTCGGCCTTGTAATTTCCCCGACTGGGTGGCAAACATTGTGCTTGTAAAGAAGCCGAATGGTACCTGGCGGATGTGTGTAGATTATACCGATCTCAACAAGGCATGCCCAAAGGATAGTTATCCACTTCCAAAAATTGACAGTTTGGTCGATTCAACAGCCGGACATGCCTTGATGAGTTTTATGGATGCCTATTCCGGCTTCCATCAGATACCCCTGTGGAAAAAAGATCAAGAAAAGACTGTCACTGATCAGGGGTTATTCTGCTATACTGTGATGCCGTTTGGCTTGAAGAATGCGCCGGCTACGTTCCAACGGATGATTAACACAGTCTTCATTAATCAAATTGGGAGGAATGTAGAGGCGTATATTGATGACATGATAGTCAAATCCAAGCAGCAGGCGGATCACCTTGCTGATCTCCGAGAAACCTTCACCACCCTCAGGCGGCATAAGGTTATGTTAAATCCCAAGAAGTGTGTCTTTGGTGTTGAGTCTGGGAAGTTTCTCGGATTCCTGATTGATCAAAGGGGGATAGAGGCTAACCCTGAGAAGATACAGGCGGTAATTGACATGAAGTCACCCCGCACTGTCAAGGAAGTTCAGAGACTCACCGGTTGCTTGGCCGCCTTGGGGAGGTTCCTCAGCCGGTCAGGTGACAAATGCCTTTACTTCTTCCAAGCAATCAGGAAGAAGACCAGATTTGAATGGGGGGATGATGCTGAGGCGGCATTTCAAAAGCTGAAAGAACACTTGCACTCTTTGCCAAGGCTTGTTAGTCCTTTGCCAAGAGAAAAGTTGTACGTGTACCTAGCCGTCTCAGACCATGCCCTCAGTGCCGTTCTCCTTGCTGAACGAGACGGTACGCAGCTCCCGGTCTATTTCATTAGCCATGTGTTAAAAAATGCTGAGCTCCGGTACCCCATGGTGGAAAAATTTGGCCTTGCTCTATATATGGCCTTCAAAAAGTTGAAGCCATACTTTCTGGCACATCCGGTGGTAATCTACACCGACCAGCCCCTCAAGCGGCCAATGTCCACTCTGGAGTCATCCGGTAGAATGCTGAAATGGGCTATTGAAATACAAAGCCTTGAGATCTCCTACGAACCAAGAAAAGCGGTGAAAGGTCAGGCGTTTGCCGACTTCATTGTTGAAATGACTCGTCCGGCTCTCCCGGATAATGTTGATCAGGTTTGGAAGGTGTATGTAGACGGAAGCTCTACTAGAAACGGCTGTGGTGCAGGCATTGTTTGTGAATCTCCAGAAGGAGATAGATATGAGTATGCACTACGGTTTAAGTTTCAAGCCTCAAATAATGAGGCGGAGTATGAAGCCTTGCTAGCCGGAATCCGCATGTGTAAGGCAGCAGGGGCAACAAAGATTGACGCCTACTCTGATTCTCAGTTGGTTGTTAGCCAGTATGAGGGCACTTATGAAGCGACCCATCCGGCAATGATCAAATATCTTCAGGTCGTCAAAAATGAGGCTGGGACACTTGAGGAATTCAGATTAAGTCAAGTGCCCCGGTCAGAAAACCATTCGGCGGATGCACTGTCAAAATTGGCATCGTCCGCCTGCCATGATACGCCCCGGTCAGTCTTTTGGGAAGTTCTTGAAAAACGAAGCATCTATGAAGAGCCCATTGGAATTCTGGATCGAAGTTCTACTTGGATGGATGGCATCCGGACGTATCTGGCAAACGGCACGCTCCCTGATTCACCTCAGGAAGCAGCCGTCATGAAAAAGAGAGCAGCAAACTTCGAGTTGAGAAACGGAGAGCTCTTCAAGGCTGGTTTTCTCAAGCCCTTGTTGAAATGTGTCACCCCAGAAAAGGGGAAGGAGGTACTTGAAGAGTTGCATGCGGGATTTTGCGCCTCCCATATAGGCGGCAAGTCCCTAGCCGTCAGAGCCAGGCGGCATTATTTTTGGCCTACCCTCGAGGCAGACGCCAAGGAATTTGTGAAGAAATGTGATAAATGTCAGAGATTTGGCAAACTAATACATCGCCCGGCTACTGACCTGACGGCAATCCACAGCCCGGTCCCGTTTGCTAAATGGGGCATGGACATTTTGGGTCCATATACGCCTGCTCCAGGCGGAAAGCGCTATATTTTGGTGGCTGTGGACTATTTCACCAAATGGGTGGAGGCGGAGGCAGTTAAGAATATCAAGACAAAGGACGTTATCTCTTTCATTTGGAAGAACATTATCACCCGGTTTGGGGTACCTATGTCTATGGTATTTGATAATGGTCCTCAGTTTGAAACGCCTCAGCTCAAGACTTGGTTAGGAGATCAGGGCATCTCAAGCTTTTTTGCCTCAGTCGGCCGTCCCCAAGCAAACGGTCAGGTTGAGGCATTCAACAAACTCATATCAGACGGAATCAAGAAGAAAATTGAAAGAGCCGGTGGCCTATGGGCTGAAGAATTAATCCATGTTTTGTGGGCCATCCGGACAACTGCTAAGGGGTCAACCGGAGAAACCCCATTTCTCATGGTATACGGGGCTGAAGCCGTTCTACCCATTGAACACTATGAGCCTACGCTCAGAGTGATGCTCTATGATGAAGAGGCAAATTGGGAGGCCATGCGGTTGGCATTGGACTCCCTCCCGGAACGCAGGGGCAATGCTGCTCTGCGACATGAGATCTACCGTCTGAGAATGACGCGAGCCTACAACAAAAGAGTGCACAAACGTCCTTTGAAAGTGGACGACTTTGTGTTACGAAAAATGGAGGCAACCGGTAGGGCCAATGAGCTTGGAAAGCTGACTCCTAATTGGGAAGGTCCTTACCGGATCTATGAAGAAGTTAGGGATGGCACCTACCGCCTGGAAACCCCAGACGGTAGACGCCTGCCTAGAACTTGGAATGTAGACAACTTAAAAAAGTACTACTTCTGAGATTTGTAAAAACCTTTTGTAACAAGTATTAATGAGAAATGTCCTTGTTTCATGTATTGTCTTTTTACTTCCGTCTGGGTTTACCCATACTACTCGAGGCCAACGGCCAGATAAAAACTAAGTTTGAAGCTTAGTATATGGAAATAAAAATCCATATTGACAAGAGGCTAATAGCCGGATCCTAAAGCTAAGCACAAAACCGTTTAGCAGCTAGCAGCCGGTCTAACAGTTGGACCTGAGGTCAAAAGCCGGATGGCTGTCCATTTTCTCAGAATTCGTCTATGCCAATATGGCTATAGACGTCCGGCGACACCCCTCCGGGTGCAATCGTCGCAGAGAACAGCCACCTTGCTTGTTCTACGTACAATGCAGGCGGCAAAGATTGAGTGGCTAAAATAGCCACCTCATAGCCGTCTGATCGTGTTATTTTTGCTAAGTAATATTTGGTTGTAATTGCTCCGGCTGATTATCACCATCAGCCGGAGAACCATCACAAGTTTTTACTTAGTTAAATTTTCTTCAAATTGCGCACTCTTAGGGCAAACCCCTTATTTTTTGCGTAATGGCTATAAAGAAAACCCAGGCGGTTTGATACCGACTGGGGTAGAGGTTGTATGTCTGTCATTTGTCCGGCTATGTACTTGGTTTGGGGCAATCACTGTTGTGATTGATTGCCTTACAAACATCTCATACTCATTAAAGTATGAGAAGTTTCCAAGGCAACCAATCCTTTTTTGGATTAAACCAACCACACAGCCGTCCAGGGGCAAAGACAGGCAGCCGAAATTGAACTTGCCGCATGCTTTTCATAAGATAGGCAAACTCACAAGAAATATATCGAGTATATATGCAAGTAAAAAATTGAGTATATACGCAAATATAAGAAAACCGACTGGGTCGGTGTAATTCATAAAATAAACTGGCTCAAGGCCAGGAGTAAATGTTAGCCGGAATTACATCCGGAAAAGTTACATGAATACTCGGCGCACAGGCCGGAAAAGCAAGATAGGCATACTGCCGCAGAAGAAGAAGCCGGTCAAGGAACTACGCCGCTGGCTGTTCCGGCTGGGCTGGAGTTGTGGAAGGAACATCATCTGAAATCTCAACCTCTTCAGGCTGGTTTTCCTTGTTCACTTTCTCAATAATCTCATCAAGGTCCGGCTCCTCAGTGTCCGAAACCTCAGCGCCATTCTCCAAAGCCCATTCCTTGAAGGGATCCGGAGCTTGATCCTGAAGCATCTTGGCATCATACGCCTCAGTGGCGTAGTTATACCTCAGCTTGTAGACCTCAAAGTCTACCTCCGGATAGAGAAGCCCCCAGGCATAACGGAGGCGGATCTCATTGTCCCGCTCATTCTCCTTGATGAGCCGGTTCTGCTCAGCCTGGAGCTCCTCAGCATGTTTTCCCTTCAAAGCGGCAAGATCCGCAATCAGCCGGGACTTGTCTGCTCTGAGGGCAGCATTCTCTTCATCAGCTCCCTCTAATGCCTTAAGGTTAGAGCCGGCTGTTTTCAGTTGTTGCTCCAGTTCTTGAATTTTGTTGTTGGCCTCATCATTTGCAGCCGTCAACGTCCTTACCAGCTCCTCCTGTTTCAACTCGAGGGCTTTAATCTCAACATCAAAATTTATATATGCATATTCAGCAGAGTTGAGATTAGCTTGAGCCCTTCTTTTGGCATCAGTTACCTCTTCCTGCTTCTTCCGGAAAGGTTGCCGGAGCCCGTCCACCCGGATCATAACCTGAGCAGGGTCATCCGGGAAATTATACACTTGGCAAAACTGAAAGATAGAAAGCAGTGAAAAGAAATGAAAAAAGACCAGGCGCAAGTTTCACTTACCTCCGCCAGCTGCCCCAGAATCTGGTCGAAATCCACTTCGTGGCGGTTGGGTATGGAGTTCTTCTCCGTCTGGGTGAGAGCCCTCACCATCCGTTTCCCAAACCCGGCCAGGTCCGGGGCAGAAGTAGCATCTGCAGCATAAGAAGGACTTGGTGAGAGACTAGCAGCATATTTGGCACTCATCCTCTGCCGGCTACTCACAGAGCCCCCGGAAGGGTCAGTCATAGTCTTGACGCGCATAAAATCAAGCGGCCAAGGGATTTCAATCTTACCTCTTGAAGAAGCCCTAGCCGGCTCTTCACCTGCGGCTGCAGCACCACCTGCAGCCTTGGATGGCTCGCCATCCTTCGATGCTCCCGGAGCATCCGGCTTTTTCCTTGACCGCTCTGAGTTTTCACTCAGAGTAGCCATGGCCTCGGGGCCCTTTCCCCCGGTTGTTGGAAAGCCTTTGGCATTAACGCCAGAAGTTGTTGAGGTGGCCTTCTTCCCGGACTTAGCAGCCGGTTTCTGAAGGTTATCATCCCCAGGTCTTTTCAAGACCTTCGTCATGGAACGGGGAAGAACGCCGGATGAGGCCTGCAAAATGCACTGAAAATGTCACTCATCCGGAAACGAAAGAACTTGGAAAATTGCAAGTAAAGATAAATTTTCTTACCCCTCCTTTCTTGGCCTCCTTGGCCTCTAGGCTGGCCTTCTTGGCCAGAATGTTCTCTTTGCGGAGCTGAGCCGCAGATTTCTGAGGGGTCTTAGCCGGATCGACCATCCTCCTTGCTTCCTCTGCAAAAGAACAGAAAAATGTTAGAACAAGATCAAAGTCAAAGCAACAAGTTTAAAAAGCAGACGGAAGACCGCCGGGTGGGTGAGTGAATCTACCCTTTGAGAACATGGGGCTCAACCCACAGGCGGACAAGAATCTCTCATCCGCAAAGAAATCCGGGTGGGGGATCCAGTTCTTTGGAACAACTATATGAGACCCATCCCCCAGGGACTCAGTTGTCGTCTTGAAGAACCCCGGCTCTATTATTTGCTCCCGGGCTTTGGTGGTGAGAGCTGGGCGTACGCACTTCTGGCCCACCAAAGCCGGCTCTTTGTTGTAGCGCCGGAGAATCTTATTCATTCTCAGATTTGGGGAGGAGATCAGGTACCACTTGTCTTTCCATCCTCCCCACTTGGACACTTTGTCCAAGGTCATCAAGAACTCCGGGAGCGTGGAGATAGTGTACCACGCTCCATATCCGCCTGGGGCACTTTTGAGATAGTGCATATGGGCGAAAGCGGTGAAGCTGGGCTCAATGTCCTGGAGCTCGCAGGCGGCGATATAGCTCAGGATATTGACCCAAGAATTAGGCGTAAGTTGCCAAACTCCCAGATCATATCCCTTCAAGATTTTCCGGATGCCTCTGTGAAGAGGAAAGCGGAGTCCGGCCTCTATCACCGCCTCATAGCAGACGAAATAGTTGTCTGCATTTTCAATATCATCCCCCCAGGCAAGAACAGCATCAGCCGGTGGGACTATGATTTCCCAGTTCTCCCCAAAGGGGTGTAGCTGCTTGAAAGCTTCGAAGCTGCTCTGAAGGAGGGCCCTGTCGCCAGGCCTCATCCGGGTTTTGGTAGGATCCGGGTTTGTTTCTTTCTTTGCTGTTTGGCGATAAGCCTCAGCAAGTTTATCTCCCTCTGCCCCGGATCCTTCCTGCTCCTCAGCCGTTTCTTCAGCCGAGTTGTTCTGATCTGGGGAAGAGGCGGTCTCCTCACCGCCTCCCCTGGAGTCACTGCCGCTTGAGGAAGACGAGCTGTCCTCAGCTGAGTAGCTTTGCTCAGCCGCCTCATAATCTTCCTCCCTCACTACATCACTTGCGGGCACTTCCCTAGTGCGCCGCCTCCTGGGCTTGGTAGCCGTTTGTTTAGTTCTGGCCATTGTGTCCTGCACAGACACAGAGAGGGAAGAAGCCAGAGATGAGCAAAGTACTCCAGAAACTCCAGACAAGGCACCCCCGGTTCTAGACTCAGCCGTCCCTGCTGACCAGCTGAGCGTCCTAGGCAGTGCCGTGTGTGCAAATGGAGAGTTCATTTTATTTGAAAAAAGAAAAAATCAATGTATACACCCGGAATTCGATGTATACAGGATCAAAAAAAAAGACAGGAAAACTTAAAGAAGGGAACGGATGGTTACCTTGCTTTGAGTTCTGAAAAATCTGAAAACGGTGGAGCAACCGGTGACCGGGTGACTTCAAAGGAGCACTCGGAAATCTTGAACTTGCTTGAATGCAGCCGGAATCTGAGCGTCTCTCTCTTTCTCTCTCTAGAAAAGTCAAGATGTGAAAATGAGGGAGAAGGGGGGGGGGGGTAAATCCCTATTTATAGGGGGTAAAATGATGAGAAATCCAGTCATCACTGTCAAAATAGCCGTTTTTTACTGATTCATCTCTCATGGGGTGACGCGTGTCACAGGCCCCACGTGGCCTGCCACGTGGCACCTGTGAGGGGCAAATGTTTGGGGTATTTTTACCCTTGGCAAGTGGACCAATGAGGAGGTGCCACGTGTCAGAGGCTGGCGGGTCACCCTTGACCAATCTCCAGCTGACATGTGGCCTCTCCAGATATTTCCTTAGAATTGCGGCCTTCAAGGGCCCAATTCCCCATAAATCCGCCCTTTGGCGGCGCAGCCCATCAATCCTAGGTTAGGAAGGGCACCCTTCCCAAGGACCCTATAAATAGGGAGATATTCCCCCAAAATGGGGGACACACACACACACATTTATTATCATTTATTGCATCCTACTTTCTCTCTCATCAGAGAACACCTGAGCTTGGAATCCAAGCAGATCCCCACCTAAATTTCCGCACTTTTTATTCTCCTTCAAGTTACTAACTTGAGCGTTGGAGGCGGAGCACCACCCAACCGGTGTCTTCGTTGTTTTTGCAGGTACAGAGTCGGTAGGACCAGTCTTCGAGTTGTAACTCTCCCGAGGGACAAAAATACCCAAAACAAAAGCTGGATCGTGAGTTTTATGCAATCGTTCGGGCTTTGGATCATTGGTCACATTACTTGAGGCCTAAGCCTTTTGTATTACATTCTGATCATGAGGCCTTGAAATTCATACATGGGCAACAAAAGCTGAATTTTCGACATGCTAAGTGGGTTGAATTCCTTCAATCTTTTACGTTCTCTTCGAAATACAAAGAGGGAAAGTCGAATATTGTTGCTGATGCTTTATCTAGGAGGGCGTACCTACTTGCTATGGTTGATACACGTGTTCTTGGATTTGAACACATCAAAGATCTATATAAGACATGCCCTGACTTTGCTGAAGAGTACATTAATCCCTCACGGCATTATGTGATTCAAGATGGTTTTCTTTTTCGTGGAAACAAGCTATGTATTCCACAAAGCAGTGTTCGTGAGCTTTTGATTAGAGAGGTGCATGGTGGCGCCATCGCAGGACATTTTGGTGTGCATAAAACAGTTGATATGCTTAATGAGAGTTTCTTTTGGCCCAAAATGATAAAGGATGTTCAGTCTGTGGTTTCTAGATGTGCTACTTGTCAAAAGGCGAAGAGTACTTTTTCTAAGGGACTGTATACGCCTCTACCTGTTGCTGATTGTCCATGGGATAGTGTGAGCATGGATTTTGTCGTTGGTTTACCTCGAACACAAAGGGGTAAAGATTCTATCATGGTTGTGGTGGATAGGTTCTCTAAAATGGCTCATTTTGTCCCTATGCATAAGACGGATGATGCACAACATGTTGCTGATTTGTACTTCAAGGAAATTGTTCGTTTACATGGTGTTCCAAGGAGCATAGTTTCGGATAGAGATTCGAAGTTCTTGAGTCACTTTTGGAAGTGCCTATGGCGTTTGCTAGGTACTAAGCTGCTCTTTAGTACTTCTCATCATCCACAAACGGATGGACAAACCGAGGTAACTAATAGGACCTTAGGTACACTACTACGAGGCCTAGTGAGTAAAACTCAGAAGGATTGGGACGTGAAGCTATGTCATGCTGAATTTGCTTACAATCGTTCTCATTCTTCTACTACTCAAAGAACTCCATTCGAGATTGTGTATGGAGTCAATCCTTTCTTGCCTATTGATTTGCTGCCTTTGAAGAAAGAAGACATACACGTGGATGCTAAGAGACGCCTTGAGGTGTTCCAAAGGACGTGTGAACAAGTGAAAGCAAAGATTGAAAAGATGAATGCTATGTATAAGGCTAGATCGGATAAGAAGAGGAAGCAACCAATATTCAAACCGGGTGATCTTGTTTGGTTACATCTCAGAAAAGAAAGGTTTCCGAGTAAAAGAAAGAACAAGCTCATGCCTAGGGCAGATGGTCCATTTGAAGTGTTGGAAGCTTATGGTGAAAGTGCCTACAAGATTGACTTGCCGAATGATTATGGAAGTGTTAGTGCTACCTTTAATGTAGGTGACTTGTCTCCCTACTTAGATGATGTGAATTTGAGGGCAAATTCTTTTGAAGAAGGGGAGAATGATGTGAATGCAAAGGGCAATTCTTTTGAAGAGCCTATCACTCTACTACTCAACCCTATGGGCTTTGATGTTGATAAGAAGCAAGCTTGGGTGACAAAGCTCACATGGACAGCAAGTCAAGCTCAAGAGGCCGAAATCCTAGGTTCTACCTAGGATGGGAGTTGTTATTCCTATTCTATCTTTAGATGCTTTCTAGTTTTGGCCCCAAGGTTTTGGGATCCACTTGGATTCGTTTTACTTGGTTTGGCTTAGTTTAATTACTTGTTTTCAATCTTATTTTCCTTAAATTAGAGTTTGATGTAATTTAGGAAAGTCTAAGATTACAACTTCTACTAGAAAACGTGTAAGGAGCTGACTTGGAGGTACTTGGCGTCCAAGGCTGTTTTGGATTGCTTGGAGTCCAAGTTCACTTGGGCGTGTGATCTAGGTTGATTTAGGGAAGTCCTAACCAACTTAGGAAGTCTAATCCTAGTAGATTTTAGTAGTTTCTTAGCCTATAAATAAGGCACAAAAGCTGTAATCTATTACATTACATTCGAATAAAATTCAGACTTTGTGCATTGTTCTTGCGTGAGTTCTCTTGCGTGCTTACTTAATCATCAATTCAGGAGGTGAGTTGAGAGTTAAGAACATCAAACTACTTAGTTCCAGGAGGTGGTCTAGGTATTTGATCAGTCAAGTAATTCGTTCCAGGAGGTGGTCGAATTCCTTGTCATATCAGTTCGTTTCTACATTGAATCTTCAAGAAAGGGTTCAAGAACGGATCTTTATCTCAAGATTGTGGGTTTTCTAAAAACTTGACTAAACAAGGGGTTAGGATCCACATCAAAAGCCAATTGAGTCAAATGAAAGTCAAACACATTCAAACATAGCTTCTTGATTCAAATGAAAGTCAAATGCATTCAACAAAGCTAATTGAGTCAAATGAAAGTCAAACACTTTCAACAAAGCTTTTAGAATCAAATGAAAGTCAAACACATTATAACAAAGCTTTTTGAATCAAATGAAAATCAAATGAATTCAATAAAGCTAATTGAGTCAAATGAAAGTAAAACACTTTCATCAAAGCTTTTAGAATCAAATGAAAGTCAAATACATTCAATCAAAGCTTTTTGAATCAAATGAAAGTCAATTGCATTCAACAAAGCTAATTACGTCAAATGAAAGTAAAACACATTCAACAAAGCTAATTGAGTTAAAAGAAAGTCAAACACATTTAAACAAAGCTTTTTGAATCAAATGAAAGTCAAATGCATTCAACAAAGCCAATTGAGTCAAATGAAAGACAAACACATTCAAATAAAGCTTCTTGATTCAAATGAAAGTCAAATGCATTCAACAAAGCTAATTGAGTCAAATGAAAGTCAAACACTTTCAACAAAGCTTTTTGAATCAAATGAAAGTCAAACACATTTAAACAACGCTTTTTGAATCAAATGAAAATCAAATGAATTCAACAAAGCTAATTGAGTCAAATGAAAGTTAAACACTTTCATCAAAGCTTTTAGAATCAATTGAAAGTCAAATACATTCAAACAAAGCTTTTTGAATCAAATGAAAGTCAATTGCATTCCACAATTCTAATTGAGTCAAATGAAAGTCAAACACATTCAACGAAGCTAATTGAGTCAAATGAAAGTCAAACACATTCAAACAAAGCTTTTTGAATCAAATGAAAGTCGAATGCATTCAACAAAGCCAATTGAGTCAAATGAAAGTCAAACACATTCAAACATAGCTTCTTGATTCAAATGAAAGTCAAATGCATTCAACAAAGCTAATTGAGTCAAATGAAAGTCAAAAACTTTCAACAAAGCTAATTGAGTCAAATGAAAGTCAAACACATTCAACAAAACTAATTGAGTCAAAATAAAGTCAAACACATTCAAACAAAGCTTTTTGAATCAAATGAAAGTAAAATGCATTCAACAAAGCTAAATGAGTCAAATGAAAGTCAAACACTTTCAACAAAGCTAATTGAGTCAAATGAAAGTCAAACACATTCAAACAAAGCTTTTTTAATCAAATGAAAGTAAAATGCATTCAACAAAGCTAATTGAGTCAAATGAAAGTCAAACACTTTCAACAAAGCTAATTGAGTCAAATGAAAGTCAAACACATTCAAACAAAGCTTTTTGATTCAAATGAAAGTCAAATGCATTCAACAAAGCTAAATTGAGTCAAATGAAAGTCAAACACTTTCAACAAAGCGTTTAGAATCAAATGAAAGTCAAATACATTCAATCAAAGCTTTTTGAATCAAATGAAAGTCAATTGCATTCCACAATGCTAATTGAGTCAAATGAAAGTCAAACACATTCAACAAAGCTAATTGAGTCAAAATAAAGTCAAACACATTCAAACAAAGGTTTTTGAATCAAATGAAAGTAAAATGCATTCAACAAAGCTAAATAAGTCAAATGAAAGTCAAACACTTTCAACAAAGCTAATTGAGTCAAATGAAAGTCAAACACATTCAAACAAAGCTTTTTTAATCAAATGAAAGTAAAATGCATTCAACAAAGCTAATTGAGTCAAATGAAAGTCAAACACTTTCAACAAAGCTAATTGAGTCAAATGAAAGTCAAACACATTCAAACAAAGCTTTTTGATTCAAATGAAAGTCAAATGCATTCAACAAAGCTAATTGAGTCAAATGAAAGTCAAACGCTTTCAACAAAGATTTTAGAATCAAATGAAAGTAAAACACATTCAAACAAAGCTTTTTGAATCAAATGAATGTCAAATGTATTCAACAAAGCTAATTGAGTCAAATGAAAGTCAAACACATTTAACAAAGCTTTTTTAATCAAATGAAAGTAAAATGCATTCAACAAATCTAATTGAGTCAAATGAAAGTCAAACACTTTCAACAAAGCTAATTGAGTCAAATGAAAGTAAAACACATTCAAACAAAGTTTTTTGAATCAAATGAAAGTCAAATGCATTCAACAAAGCTAATTGAGTCAAATGAAAGTCAAACACTTTCAACAAAGCGTTTAGAATCAAATGAAAGTCAAATACATTCAATCAAAGCTTTTTGAATCAAATGAAAGTCAATTGCATTCCACAATGCTAATTGAGTCAAATGAAAGTCAAACACATTCAACAAAGCTAATTGAGTCAAAATAAAGTCAAACACATTCAAAAAAAGCTTTTTGAATCAAATGAAAGTAAAATGCATTAAACAAAGCTAAATGAGTCAAATGAAAGTCAAACACTTTCAACAAAGCTAATTGAGTCAAATGAAAGTCAAACACATTCAAACAAAGCTTTTTTAATCAAATGAAAATAAAATGCATTCAACAAAGCTAATTGAGTCAAATGAAAGTCAAACACTTTCAACAAAGCTAATTGAGTCAAATGAAAGTCAAACACATTCTAACAAAGCTTTTTGAATCAAATGAAAATCAAATGAATTCAATAAAGCTAATTAAGTCAAATGAAAGTAAAACACTTTCATCAAAGCTTTTAGAATCAAATGAAAGTCAAATACATTCAATCAAAGCTTTTTGAATCAAATGAAAGTCTATTGCATTCAACAAAGCTAATTACGTCAAATGAAAGTAAAACACATTCAACAAAGCTAATTGAGTTAAAAGAAAGTCAAACACATTCAAACAAAGCTTTTTGAATCAAATGAAAGTCAAATGCATTCAACAAAGCCAATTGAGTCAAATGAAAGTCAAACACATTCAAATAAAGATTCTTGATTCAAATGAAAGTTAAATGCATTCAACAAAGCTAATTGAGTCAAATGAAAGTCAAACACTTTCAACAGAGCTAATTGAGTCAAATGAAAGTCAAACACATTCAAACAAAGTTTTTTGAATCAAATAAAAGTCAAATGCATTCAACAAAGCTAATTGAGTCAAATGAAAGTCAAACACTTTCAACAAAGCTAATTGAGTCAAATGAAAGTAAAACACATTCAAACAAAGCTTTTTGAATCAAATGAAAGTCACATGCATTCAACAAAGCCAATTGAGTCAAATGAAAGTCAAACACATTCAAACATAGCTTCTTGATTCAAATGAAAGTCAAATGCATTCAACAAAGGTAATTGAGTCAAATGAAAGTCAAACACTTTCAACAAAGCTTTTAGAATCAAATGAAAGTCAAACACATTCTAACAAAGCTTTTTGAATCAAATGAAAATCAAATGAATTCAATAAAGCTAATTGAGTCAAATGAAAGTAAAACACTTTCATCAAAGCTTTTAGAATCAAATGAAAGTCGAATACATTCAAACAAAGCTTTTTGAATCAAATGAAAGTCAATTGCATTCCAGAATGCTAATTGAGTCAAATGAAAGTCAAACACATTCAACGAAGCTAATTGAGTCAAATGAAAAACAAACACATTCAAACAAAGCTTTTTGAATCATATGAAAGTCAAATGCATTCAACAAAGCCAATTGAGTCAAATGAAAGTCAAACACATTCAAACATAGCTTCTTGATTCAACTGAAAGTCAAATGCATTCAACAAAGCTAATTGAGTCAAATGAAAGTCAAACGCTTTCAACAAAGATTTTAGAATCAAATGAGAGTAAAACACATTCAAACAAAGCTTTTTGAATCAAATGAATGTCAAATGTATTCAACAAAGCTAATTGAGTCAAATGAAAGTCAAACACATTCAACAAAGCTTTTTTAATCAAATGAAAGTAAAATGCATTCAACAAAGCTAATTGAGTCAAATGAAAGTCAAACACTTTCAACAAAGCTAATTGAGTCAAATGAAAGTCAAACACATTCAAACAAAGTTTTTTGAATCAAATGAAAGTCAAATGCATTCAACAAAGCTAATTGAGTCAAATGAAAGTCAAACACTTTCAACAAAGCGTTTAGAATCAAATGAAAGTCAAATACATTCAATCAAAGCTTTTTGAATCAAATGAAAGTCAATTGCATTCCACAATGCTAATTGAGTCAAATGAAAGTCAAACACATTCAACAAAGCTAATTGAGTCAAAATAAAGTCAAACACATTCAAAAAAAGCTTTTTGAATCAAATGAAAGTAAAATGCATTCAACAAAGCTAAATGAGTCAAATGAAAGTCAAACACTTTCAACAAAGCTAATTGAGTCAAATGAAAGTCAAACACATTCAAACAAAGCTTTTTTAATCAAATGAAAGTAAAATGCATTCAACAAAGCTAATTGAGTCAAATGAAAGTCAAACACTTTCAACAAAGCTAATTGAGTCAAATGAAAGTCAAACACATTCTAACAAAGCTTTTTGAATCAAATGAAAATCAAATGAATTCAATAAAGCTAATTGAGTCAAATGAAAGTAAAACACTTTCATCAAAGCTTTTAGAATCAAATGAAAGTCAAATACATTCAATCAAAGCTTTTTGAATCAAATGAAAGTCAATTGCATTCAACAAAGCTAATTACGTCAAATGAAAGTAAAACACATTCAACAAAGCTAATTGAGTTAAAAGAAAGTCAAACACATTCAAACAAAGCTTTTTGAATCAAATGAAAGTCAAATGCATTCAACAAAGCCAATTGAGTCAAATGAAAGTCAAACACATTCAAATAAAGATTCTTGATTCAAATGAAAGTTAAATGCATTCAACAAAGCTAATTGAGTCAAATGAAAGTCAAACACTTTCAACAGAGCTAATTGAGTCAAATGAAAGTCAAACACATTCAAACAAAGTTTTTTGAATCAAATAAAAGTCAAATGCATTCAACAAAGCTAATTGAGTCAAATGAAAGTCAAACACTTTCAACAAAGCGTTTAGAATCAAATGAAAGTCAAATACATTCAATCAAAGCTTTTTGAATCAAATGAAAGTCAATTGCATTCCACAATGCTAATTGAGTCAAATGAAAGTCAAACACATTCAACAAAGCTAATTGAGTCAAAATAAAGTCAAACACATTCAAACAAAGCTTTTTGAATCAAATGAAAGTAAAATGCATTCAACAAAGCTAAATGAGTCAAATGAAAGTCAAACACTTTCAACAAAGCTAATTGAGTCAAATGAAAGTCAAACACATTCAAACAAAGCTTTTTTAATCAAATGAAAGTAAAATGCATTCAACAAAGCTAATTGAGTCAAATGAAAGTCAAACACTTTCAACAAAGCTAATTGAGTCAAATGAAAGTCAAACACATTCAAACAAAGCTTTTTTAATCAAATGAAAGTAAAATGCATTCAACAAAGCTAATTGAGTCAAATGAAAGTCAAACACTTTCAACAAAGCTAATTGAGTCAAATGAAAGTAAAACACATTCAAACAAAGCTTTTTGAATCAAATGAAAGTCACATGCATTCAACAAAGCCAATTGAGTCAAATGAAAGTCAAACACATTCAAACATAGCTTCTTGATTCAAATGAAAGTCAAATGCATTCAACAAAGGTAATTGAGTCAAATGAAAGTCAAACACTTTCAACAAAGCTTTTAGAATCAAATGAAAGTCAAACACATTCTAACAAAGCTTTTTGAATCAAATGAAAATCAAATGAATTCAATAAAGCTAATTGAGTCAAATGAAAGTAAAACACTTTCATCAAAGCTTTTAGAATCAAATGAAAGTCGAATACATTCAAACAAAGCTTTTTGAATCAAATGAAAGTAAATTGCATTCCAGAATGCTAATTGAGTCAAATGAAAGTCAAACACATTCAACGAAGCTAATTGAGTCAAATGAAAAACAAACACATTCAAACAAAGCTTTTTGAATCATATGAAAGTCAAATGCATTCAACAAAGCCAATTGAGTCAAATGAAAGTCAAACACATTCAAACATAGCTTCTTGATTCAACTGAAAGTCAAATGCATTCAACAAAGCTAATTGAGTCAAATGAAAGTCAAACACTTTCAACAAAGCTTTTAGAATCAAATGAAAGTAAAACACATTCAAACAAAGCTTTTTGAATCAACTGAATGTCAAATGCATTCAACGAAGCTAATTGAGTCAAATGAAAGTCAAACACATTCAACAAAGCTAATTGAGTTAAAACAAAGTCAAACAAATTCAAACAAAGCTTTTTGAATCAAATGAAAGTCAAATGCATTCTACAAAGCCAATTGAGTCAAATGAAAGTCAAACACATTCAAATAAAGCTTCTTGATTCAAATGAAAGTTAAATGCATTCAACAAAGCTAATTGAGTCAAATGAAAGTCAAACACTTTCAACAAAGCTAATTGAGTCAAATGAAAGTCAAACACATTCAAGCAAAGTTTTTTGAATCAAATGAAAGTCAAATGCATTCAACAAAGCTAATTGAGTCAAATGAAAGTCAAACACTTTCAACAAAGCGTTTAGAATCAAATGAAAGTCAAATACATTCAATCAAAGCTTTTTGAATCAAATGAAAATCAATTGCATTCCACAATGCTAATTGAGTTAAATGAAAGTCAAACACATTCAACAAAGCTAATTGAGTCAAAAGAAAGTCAAACACATTCAAACAAAGCTTTTTTAATCAAATTAAAGTAAAATGCATTCAACAAAGCTAATTCAATCAAATGAAAGTCAAACTCTTTCAACAAAGCTAATTGAGTCAAATGAAAGTCAAATGCATTCAACAAAGCTAATTGAGTCAAATGAAAGTCAAACACTTTCAACAAAGCGTTTAGAATCAAATGAAATCAAATACTTTCAATCAAAGCTTTTTGAATCAAATGAAAGTCAATTGCATTCAACAAAGCCAATTGAGTCAAATAAAAGTCAAACACATTCAAACAAAGCTTTTAGAATCAAATGAAAGTCAAACACATTCAAACAAAGTTTTTTGAATCAAATGAAAGTCAAATGCATTCAACAAAGCTAATTGAGTCAAATGAAAGTCAAACACTTTCAACAAAGTGTTTAGAATCAAATGAAAGTCAAATACATTCAATCAAAGCTTTTTGAATCAAATGAAAGTCAATTGCATTCCACAATGCTAATTGAGTCAAATGAAAGTCAAACACATTCAACAAAGCTAATTGAGTCAAAATAAAGTCAAACACATTCAAACAAAGCTTTTTGAATCAAATGAAAGTAAAATGCATTCAACAAAGCTAAATGAGTCAAATGAAAGTCAAACACTTTCAACAAAGCGTTTAGAATCAAATGAATGTCAAATACATTCAATCAAAGCTTTTTGAATCAAATGAAAGTTAATTGTATTCCACAATGCTAATTGAGTTAAATGAAAGTCAAACACATTCAACAAAGCTAATTGAGTTAAAGTAAAGTCAAACACATTCAAACAAAGCTTTTTAAATCAAATGAAAGAAAAATGCATTCAACAAAGCTAATTGAGTCAAATGAAAGTCAAACACTTTCAACAAAGCTAATTGAGTCAAATGAAAGTCAAACACATTCAAACAAAGCTTTTTGATTCAAATGAAAGTCAAATGCATTCAACAAAGCTAAATGAGTCAAATGAAAGTCAAACACTTTCAACAAAGATTTTAGAATCAAATGAAAGTAAAACACATTCAAACAAAGCCTTTTGAATCAAATGAATGTCAAATGTATTCAACAAAGCTAATTAAGTCAAATGAAAGTCAAACACATTCAACAAAGCTAATTGAGTTAAAAGAAAGTCAAACACATTCAAACAAAGCTTTTTGAATCAAATGAAAATCAAATACATTCAACAAAGCCAATTAATTCAAATGAAAGTCAAACACATTCAAATAAAGCTTCTTGATTCAAATGAAAGTCAAATGCATTCAACAAAGCTAATTGAGTCCAATGAAAGTCAAACACTTTCAACAAAGCTAATTAAGTCAAATGAAAGTCAAACACATTCAAAAAAAGCTTTTTGAATCAAATGAAAGTCAAATGCATTCAACAAAGCTAATTGAGTCAAATGAAAGTCAAACACATTCAACAAACCGTTTAGAATCAAATGAAAGTCAAACACATTCAAACATAGCTTCTTGATTCAACTAAAAGTCAAATGCATTCAACAAAGCTAATTGAGTCAAATGAAAGTCAAACACTTTCAACAAAGCTTTTAGAATCAAATGAAAGTAAAACACATTCAAACAAAGCTTTTTGAATCAACTGAATGTCAAATGCATTCAACGAAGCTAATTGAGTCAAATGAAAGTCAAACACATTCAACAAAGCTAATTGAGTTAAAAGAAAGTCAAACACATTCAAACAAAGCTTTTTGAATCAAATGAAAGTCAAATGCATTCAACAAAGCCAATTGAGTCAAATGAAAGTCAAACACATTCAAATAAAGCTTCTTGATTCAAATGAAAGTTAAATGCATTCAACAAAGCTAATTGAGTCAAATGAAAGTCAAACACTTTCAACAAAGCTAATTGAGTCAAATGAAAGTCAAACACATTCAAACAAAGTTTTTTGAATCAAATGAAAGTCAAATGCATTCAACAAAGCTAATTGAGTCAAATTAAAGTCAAACACTTTCAACAAAGCGTTTAGAATCAAATGAAAGTCAAATACATTCAATCAAAGCTTTTTGAATCAAATGAAAGTCAATTGCATTCCACAATGCTAATTAAGTCAAATGAAAGTCAAACACATTCAACAAAGCTAATTGAGTCAAAAGAAAGTCAAACACATTCAAACAAAGCTTTTTAAATCAAATGAAAGTAAAATGCATTCAACTAAGCTAATTAAATCAAATGAAAGTCAAACTCTTTCAACAAAGCTAATTGAGTCAAATGAAAGTCAAACACATTCAAACAAAGCTTTTTGATTCAAATGAAAGTCAAATGCTTTCAACAAAGCTATTTGAGTCAAATGAAAGTCCAATGCATTCAACAAAGCTAATTGAGTCAAATGAAAGTCAAACACTTTCAACAAAGCGTTTAGAATCAAAGAAAGTCAAATACATTCAATCAAAGCTTTTTGAATCAAATGAAAGTCAATTGCATTCAACAGAGCCAATTGAGTCAAATAAAAGTCAAACACATTCAAACATAGCTTCTTGATTCAAATGAAAGTCAAATGCATTCAACAAAGCTAATTGAGTCAAATGAAAGTCAAACACTTTCAACAAAGCTTTTAGAATCAAATGAAAGTAAAACACATTCAAACAAAGCTTTTTGAATCAAATGAAAGTCAAATGCATTCAACAAAGCCAATTGAGTCAAATGAAAGTCAAACACATTCAAATAAAGCTTCTTGATTCAATTGAAAGTTAAATGCATTCAACAAAGCTAATTGAGTCAAATGAAAGTCAAACACTTTCAACAAAGCTAATTGAGTCAAATGAAAGTCAAACACATTCAAACAAAGTTTTTTGAATCAAATGAAAGTCAAATGCATTCAACAAAGCTAAATGAGTCAAATGAAAGTCAAACACTTTCAACAAAGCGTTTAGAATCAAATGAAAGTCAAATACATTCAATCAAAGCTTTTTTAATCAAATGAAAGTCAATTGCATTCCACAATGCTAATTGAGTCAAATGAAAGTCAAACACATTCAACAAAGCTAATTGAGTCAAAATAAAGTCAAACACATTCAAACAAAGCTTTTTGAATCAAATGAAAGTAAAATGCATTCAACAAAGCTAAATGAGTCAAATGAAAGTCAAACACTTTCAACAAAGCTAATTGAGTCAAATGAAAGTCAAACACATTCAAACAAAGCTTTTTGATTCAAATGAAAGTCAAATGCATTCAACAAAGCTAATTGAGTCAAATGAAAGTCAAACACTTTCAACAAAGATTTTAGAATCAAATGAAAGTAAAACACATTCAAACAAAGCTTTTTGAATCAAATGAATGTCAAATGTATTCAACAAAGCTAATTGAGTCAAATGAAAGTCAAACACTTTCAACAAAGATTTTAGAATCAAATGAAAGTAAAACACATTCAAAGAAAGCCTTTTGAATCAAATGAATGTCAAATGTATTCAACAAAGCTAATTAAGTCAAATGAAAGTCAAACACATTCAACAAAGCTAATTGAGTTAAAAGAAAGTCAAACACATTCAACCAAAACTTTTTGAATCAAATGAAAGTCAAATACATTCAACAAAGCCAATTAATTCAAATGAAAGTCAAACACATTCAAATAAAGCTTCTTGATTTAAATGAAAGTCAAATGCATTCTACAAAGCTAATTGAGTCCAATGAAAGTCAAACTCTTTCAACAAAGCTAATTAAGTCAAATGAAAGTCATACACATTCAAACAAAGCTTTTTGAATCAAATGAAAGTCAAATGCATTCAACAAAGCTAATTGAGTCAAATGAAAGTCAAACATTTTCAACAAACCGTTTAGAATCAATTGAAAGTCAAATACATTCAATCAAAGCTTTTTGAATCAAATGAAAGTCAATTGCATTCAACAAAGCCAATTGAGTCAAATAAAAGTCAAACACATTCAAACATAGCTTCTTGATTCAAATGAAAGTCAAATGCATTCAACCAAGCTAATTGAGTCAAATGAAAGTCAAACACTTTCAACAAAGCTTTTAGAATCAAATGAAAGTAAAACACATTCAAACAAAGCTTTTTGAATCAAATGAAAGTCAAATGCATTCAACAAAGCCAATTGAGTCAAATGAAAGTCAAACACATTCAAACATAGCTTCTTGATTCAAATGAAAGTCAAATGCATTCAACAAAGGTAATTGAGTCAAATGAAAGTCAAACACTTTCAACAAAGCTTTTAGAATCAAATGAAAGTCAACCACATTCTAACAAAGCTTTTTGAATCAAATGAAAATCAAATGAATTCAATAAAGCTAATTGAGTCAAATGAAAGTAAAACACTTTCATCAAAGCTTTTAGAATCAAATGAAAGTCGAATACATTCAAACAAAGCTTTTTGAATCAAATGAAAGTCAATTGCATTCCAGAATGCTAATTGAGTCAAATGAAAGTCAAACACATTCAACGAAGCTAATTGAGTCAAATGAAAGTCAAACACATTCAAACAACGCTTTTTGAATCAAATGAAAGTCAAATGCATTCAACAAAGCCAATTGAGTCAAATGAAAGTCAAACACATTCAAACATAGCTTCTTGATTCAACTGAAAGTCAAATGCATTCAACAAAGCTAATTGAGTCAAATGAAAGTCAAACACTTTCAACAAAGCTTTTAGAATCAAATGAAAGTAAAACACATTCAAACAAAGTTTTTTGAATCAACTGAATGTCAAATGCATTCAACGAAGCTAATTGAGTCAAATGAAAGTCAAACACATTCAACAAAGCTAATTGAGTTAAAAGAAAGTCAAACACATTCAAACAAAGCTTTTTGAATCAAATGAAAGTCAAATGCATTCAACAAAGCCAATTGAGTCAAATGAAAGTCAAACACATTCAAATAAAGCTTCTTGATTCAAATGAAAGTTAAATGCATTCAACAAAGCTAATTGATTCAAATGAAAGTTAAACACTTTCAACAAAGCTAATTGAGTCAAATGAAAGTCAAACACATTCAAACAAAGTTTTTTGAATCAAATGAAAGTCAAATGCATTCAACAAAGCTAATTGAGTCAAATGAAAGTCAAACACTTTCAACAAAGCGTTTAGAATCAAATGTAAGTCAAATACATTCAATCAAAGCTTTTTGAATCAAATGAAAGTCAATTGCATTCCACAATGCTAATTGAGTCAAATGAAAGTCAAACACATTCAACAAAGCTAATTGAGTCAAAAGAAAGTCAAACACATTCAAACAAAGCTTTTTTAATCAAATGAAAGTAAAATGCATTCAACAAAGCTAATTCAATCAAATGAAAGTCAAACTCTTTCAACAAAGCTAATTGAGTCAAATGAAAGTCAAACCCTTTCAACAAAGCGTTTAGAATCAAATGAAAGTCAAATACATTCAATCAAAGCTTTTTGAATCAAATGAAAGTCAATTGCAATCAACAAAGCCAATTGAGTCAAATAAAAGTCAAACACATTCAAACATAGCTTCTTGATTCAAATGAAAGTCAAATGCATTCAACAAAGCTAATTGAGTCAAATGAAAGTCAAACACTTTCAACAAAGCTTTTAGAATCAAATGAAAGTAAAACACATTCAAACAAAGCTTTTTGAATCAAATGAAAGTCAAATGCATTCAACAAAGCCAATTGAGTCAAATGAAAGTCAAACACATTAAACATAGCTTCTTGATTCAAATGAAAGTCAAATGCATTCAACAAAGCTAATTGAGTCAAATGAAAGTCAAACACTTTCAACAAAGCTTTTAGAATCAAATGAAAGTAAAACACATTCAAACAAAGCTTTTTGAATCAAATGAAAGTCAAATGCATTTAACAAAGCCAATTGAGTCAAATGAAAGTCAAACACATTCAAACATAGCTTCTTGATTCAAATGAAAGTCAAATGCATTCAACAAAGCTAATTGAGTCAAATGAAAGTCAAACACTTTCAACAAAGCTTTTAAAATCAAATGAAAGTAAAACACATTCAAACAAAGCTTTTTGAATCTAATGAATGTCAAATGCATTCAACGAAGCTAATTGAGTCAAATGAAAGTCAAACACATTCAACAAAGCTAATTGAGTTAAAAGAAAGTCAAACACATTCAAACAAAGCTTTTTGAATCAAATGAAAGTCAAATGCATTCAACAAAGCTAATTGAGTCAAATGAAAGTCAAACGCATTCAAATAAAGCTTCTTGATTCAAATGAAAGTTAAATGCATTCAACAAAGCTAATTGAGTCAAATGAAAGTCAAACACTTTCAACAAAGCTAATTGAGTCAAATGAAAGTCAAACACATTCAAACAAAGTTTTTTGAATCAAATGAAAGTCAAATGCATTCAACAAAGCTAAATGAATCAAATGAAAGTCAAACACTTTCAACAAAGCGTTTAGAATCAAATGAAAGTCAAATACATTCAATCAAAGCTTTTTGAATCAAATGAAAGTCAATTGCATTCCACAATGTTAATTGAGTCAAATGAAAGTCAAACACATTCAACAAAGGTAATTGAGTCAAAAGAAAGTCAAACACATTCAAACAAAGCTTTTTTAATCAAATGAAAGTAAAATGCATTCAACAAAGCTAATTCAATCAAATGAAAGTCAAACTCTTTCAACAAAGCTAATTGAGTCAAATGAAAGTCAAACACTTTCAACAAAGCTTTTAGAATCAAATGAAAGTAAAACACATTCAAACAAAGCTTTTTGAATCAAATGAAATTCAAATGCATTCAACAAAGCCAATTGAGTCAAATGAAAGTCAAACACATTCAAACATAGCTTCTTGATTCAAATGAAAGTCAAATGCATTCAACAAAGCTAATTGACTCAAATGAATGTCAAACACTTTCAACAAAGCTTTTAAAATCAAATTAAAGTAAAACACATTCAAACAAAGCTTTTTGAATCAAATGAATGTCAAATGCGTTCAACGAAGCTAATTGAGTCAAATGAAAGTCAAACACATTCAACAAAGCTAATTGAGTTAAAAGAAAGTCAAACACATTCAAACAAAGCTTTTTGAATCAAATGAAAGTCAAATGCATTCAACAAAGCCAATTGAGTCAAATGAAAGTCAAACGCATTCAAATAAAGCTTCTTGATTCAAATGAAAGTTAAATGCATTTAACAAAGCTAATTGAGTCAAATGAAAGTCAAACACTTTCAACAAAGCTAATTGAGTCAAATGAAAGTAAAACACATTCAAACAAAGTTTTTTGAATCAAATGAAAGTCAAATGCATTCAACAAAGCTAAATGAGTCAAATGAAAGTCAAACACTTTCAACAAAGCGTTTAGAATCAAATGAAAGTCAAATACATTCAATCAAAGCTTTTTGAATCAAATGAAAGTCAATTGCATTCCACAATGCTAATTGAGTCAAATGAAAGTCAAACACATTCAACAAAGCTAATTGAGTCAAAATAAAGTCAAACACATTCAAACAAAGCTTTTTGAATCAAATGAAAGTAAAATGTATTCAACAAAGCTAAATGAGTCAAATGAAAGTCAAACACTTTCAACAAAGCTAATTGAGTCAAATGAAAGTCAAACACATTCAAACAAAGCTTTTTGATTCAAATGAAAGTTGAATGCATTCAACAAAGCTAATTGAGTCAAATGAAAGTCAAACACTTTCAACAAAGCTAATTGAGTCAAATGAAAGTCAAACACATTCAAACAAAGTTTTTTGAATCAAATGAAAGTCAAATGCATTCAACAAAGCTAATTGAGTCAAATGAAAGTCAAACACTTTCAACAAAGCGTTTAGAATCAAATGAAAGTCAAATACATTCAATCAAAGCTTTTTGAATCAAATGAAAGTCAATTGCATTCCACAATGCTAATTGAGTCAAATGAAAGTCAAACACATTCAACAAAGCTAATTGAGTCAAAAGAAAGTCAAACACATTCAAACAAAGCTTTTTTAATCAAATGAAAGTAAAATGCATTCAACAAAGCTAATTCAATCAAATGAAAGTCAAACTCTTTCAACAAAGCTAATTGAGTCAAATGAAAGTCAAACACATTCAAACAAAGCTTTTTGATTCAAATGAAAGTCAAATGCTTTCAACAAAGCTATTGATGTGAATTATTGATCCGAAAATCAACAAAACACAAGGGATATGTTTGAGTCTAATTCTATACAGGAAATCCACCAAGAATTAAACAAAAAACTAAGATTAATCAATTAAGAATCCACCTAATTAATCAATCCAAACGAATGTCTTAACTAAAACAAGCAAAACATCAATTGATCGCAATCAACAAAAAACTCAAGTATGCAACTTAAGAAGTAAATCTTACTATTAATCTGTGTATCTCTCAAAACTCACGAATTACATGATTATTTATAGACTTAAACTAAGTATTAGAAACCTAATAGGACTAGGAAAAATCCCTAGCCTTTAGCTCCAAGTAACCTAAGTGGAATAGGAATACTAAACCGACTTAGATAAGGAAACTAACCAAACCGACCTACTTCCAGCTTTGCGCGGTTTTAGTTTTTGTCTTCGTTGACTGACCAAATGAACTCCGATTCTCATGAAACCACCTTCATTGGTTAGCTGACTTCCTGGCGTTTCCAAAAACATATTATACGACATATGGTTTCCTTGAGCTTCAAGTCCGTTTCTGCAGTTCTTTGGACCTCTTCAAAACTGCTACGAAACTACTAGAAAACCTAGTTCTAAACAAACTCTAACAAACTAATATCTTTCCTAATAACTAAGGACGTCTAACCAATCATAAAATAACAGAAAAATAAATCCTAATGTGCTTAAAACAAGAAAAACCCTTTCAAGTGAAAGGTAAAAACTTGTAAGCAAAATCTAAGTAAAGAAAGTAGACTAGACTCCAAGAAACGCTACTAAGCAAACCGTAGCTTTGCTTTGATATCCAAGAAAATGACCATGCAATGCTTGGCTTGAATCAATGTTTAAGGACAAGCTATCTTGATGCATGATAAGCAAATCTTCGAAGTTCTCCATGCTTAGACTTGCATCATCCTCCTCTTCTTCGAAAGAATTTGTCCTCAAATCTCGAAGTTCTTCATCAGGGATGTACTTAGCCAAATCACCAACATTGAATGTAGCACTAACTCCATACTCTCCCGGAAGTTCCAACTTATAAGCATTGTCATTGATCTTCTCAACAATCTTGAAAGGACCTTCACTTCTAGGCATCAACTTATTCTTGCGTTTTCCTGGAAATCTTTCCTTTCTTAAATGTAACCATACCAAGTCTCCAACATTGTAACCTTGTTGCTTTCTATGCTTGTTTGCTCTAGCTTTGTACATGTCATTTACTTTCTCTATTCTTGTTCGAACTTGAGCATGTAATTTCAGCATACTTTTCAACTTAGACTCGGCATCTTTGTGAATTAACTCACCCTTAGGCAATGGAACAAGATCAATTGGAAGTTTCGGATTGATTCCATAGACTACCTCAAAAGGACTATGTTTGGTAGCATATGTAGGTGATCTATTATAAGCAAACTCCGCATGAGCTAACTTGATGTCCCAATCCTTCTGTGTCTTACTCACTAACCCACGCAAAAGCGCACCAAGAGTACGATTAGTAACCTCGGTTTGTCCATCAGTTTGTGGATGATAAGATGTACTAAAGAGCAATTTAGTTCCCACAAGCTTCCATAAAGACTTCCAAAAGAAACTCATGAACTTTGTATCTCGATCACTCACAATAGTTTTCGGAATTCCATGCAATCTAACAATCTCTTTTTCTAATTCCCTCTCACTAATCAAATAAGAACTCTTCGAATTAGAGGTAACATTAGAAGGCTTGTTGCTTATCAAAGGTTTTAAAGCAACCGGTCTCTCTTTTTCTCCTTTTCTCACAACATACACATTAGTCCTTCCATCAAACTTCACAAATCTATCATATTGCCAAGGACGGCCTAATAGTATATGACAAGCATCCATAGGACAAACATCACACAAAATTTTATCATGAAATTTACCAATTGAAAAGGAGATTAAGGCTTGTTTAGTTACCTTAACATCACTCGAATTATTAAGCCAATGAAGCTTATAAGGGCTTGGATGTTCAGTAGTTGGCCACTTCAACTTGTCTACCAAAGTAGTAGATACCACATTAGTGCAACTCCCGGTGTCTATGATCATATCACACAACCTATCTTCTACCTTGCACCTTGTAAGAAAGATTTTCTCCCTTTGATTGTTTTCCATAGGTACGGTTTTAGAGTGTAGTGCCCTTCTTAGAACCAAACTTTGACCATGAGTCTCGGGATCAATTTCGTCAATATGCCCCTCCTCTTCTTCAAAGTTTTCCTCTTCGTTCTTTTCTTCATAGTCACTACCTTGCTCACACTTAACTTGTTCTTGTTCCCACTCTTGTGCGGTCATTACCCTTTTAGTTGGACAATTGCTTGCAATATGGCCAACACTACCACACTTGAAGCATTTCCTTTCTTCCACAAACTTCTCAGTAGCTTCGAATTTAGGTTTAGTGTCCTTGTAATTCGAACTAGAACCACTTCTCTCCAAGCTGTTCTTCTCAAAAGGTTTAGTGAAATCTTTTACAAAGGACTTAGTGTACGTCCCTTTCTTCCCCTTTATCTGTTTTTCAACTCTCAAAGCTACCTTGCAAACATCCTCAAAGGACCAATATTGTTGCAATTCAACATTTTCAGCAATATTATCATTCAACCCCGAAATAAATCTAGCAATCTTATGCTCAACAATCTCTTCTAAGCCACATAGCATGCATAACTTTTCAAATTCACCAATATAATTCTCAACAGTCATAGAATTTTGTTTAAAAAGTTGCATCTTAAGATAAACATCTTGAATATAATCACTAGGTACGAACCTTTTTTTCATGTGCTTCTTGAGTTGTTCCCAAGTTGAGATTCTTGCACGCCCCTCCTTAAGCCTCTTCTTCTTTAGATTATCATACCAAAGACTAGCATAACCGGTCAGTTTTAATTCAGCCAATTTGCATCTTTTCCTTTCATCATACTCCTTGTAATCAAAGAGTGTCTCGGCCCTTCTAATCCACTCAAAGTATTTTTCAGGTTCATTCATACTCCCATTGAATTCGGGAAGATCTAATCTAAGGTTCCTATCATCTTCCTTTGGTCGGTCTCTTCTCCTAGGCCCTGGTGATTCATCACTTGAAGAATAATTATTTCGTGGCCTCCTTGGGTTCCTCCTTGGTTGTTCTTCCTCACTTGAACCAGAATTAGGGTTAGAATTCCCTTTCCTTGAAGAATCTCCAGCAAGAGTATCAAGCCTTTTTAATATCTCATCCATCCTTGCTGCCAACTCGTCAATTCGCCTATCTCTTCTAAGATTTTGAGCCTGTTCTAAGGTTAATCCCCTTGGAACCTGTGGAACCTCCTCGTCACTCATGATTCCTACACAAAACAAGTCAGTTCATGCAAAAATCTTGATTAAAAGATCGAATCTTGAAGGAAAACTAGGCAACACAAAAACCGGACTCCCAACCGCAAATCAGTGCACAAACACCAAACGTTTGAGGCTGTGTAGAACGCGTTACTCAACTAAAAATTATGACGTTTTATATGGTGATAGCAGGACATTTTTAGAGTTCAATGCAAAAAGAATCACGTAAAAATTCCCAGCCAATTGTTCCCAGTTTAATTTTTCCCGAAGCTGCTCTGATACCAAAGATGATGTGAATTATTGATCCGAAAATCAACAAAACACAAGGGATATGTTTGAGTCTAATTCTATACAGGAAATCCACCAAGAATTAAACAAAAAACTAAGATTAATCAATTAAGAATCCACCTAATTAATCAATCCAAACGAATGTCTTAACTAAAACAAGCAAAACAGCAATTGATCGCAATCAACAAAAAACTCAAGTATGCAACTTAAGAAGTAAATCTGACTATTAATCTGTGTATCTCTCAAAACTCACGAATTACATGATTATTTATAGACTTAAACTAAGTATTAGAAACCTAATAGGACTAGGAAAAATCCCTAGCCTTTAGCTTTAAGTAACCTAAGTGGAATAGGAATACTAAACCGACTTAGATAAGGAAACTAACCAAACCGACCTACTTCCAGCTTTGCGCGGTTTTAGTTTTTGTCTTCGTTGACTGACCAAATGAACTCCGATTCTCATGAAACCACCTTCATTGGTTAGCTGACTTCCTGGCGTTTCCAAAAACATATTATACAACATATGGTTTCCTTGAGATTCAAGTCCGTTTCTGCAGTTCTTTGGACCTCTTCAAAACTGCTACGAAACTACTAGAAAACCTAGTTCTAAACAAACTCTAACAAACTAATATCTTTCCTAATAACTAAGGACGTCTAACCAATCATAAAATAACAGAAAAATAAATCCTAATGTGCTTAAAACAAGAAAAACCCTTTCAAGTGAAAGGTAAAAACTTGTAAGCAAAATCTAAGTAAAGAAAGTAGACTAGACTCCAAGAAACGCTACTAAGCAAACCGTAGCTTTGCTTTGATATCCAAGAAAATGACCATGCAATGCTTGGCTTGAATCAATGTTTAAGGACAAGCTATCTTGATGCATGATAAGCAAATCTTCGAAGTTCTCCATGCTTAGACTTGCATCAGCTATTTGAGTCAAATGAAAGTCAAATGCATTCAACAAAGCTAATTGAGTCAAATGAAAGTCAAACACTTTCAACAAAGCGTTTAGAATCAAATGAAAGTCAAATACATTCAATCAAAGCTTTTTGAATCAAATGAAAGTCAATTACATTCCACAATGCTAATTGAGTCAAATGAAAGTCAAACACATTCAACAAAGCTAATTGAGTCAAAAGAAAGTCAAACACATTCTGATTTGGGTAAAAATACCCAAGGCCAGTTGGCCCACTCAGAGTCCGCCACGTGTCACTGAAAGGGGCGCCACCATGGACCAATCAGGAAATGACACGTGGTAGACAGATAAAAGGATCTGGGATTGGCGGCTTTTAGGCCCAAATCCCGAGGTCTGCTAAGCTGCACGAAACCCTAGTAAGTGCACGCTTTTCGAGAAACCTATAAGTAGGAGTTGACCTCCTCATTTATGGGGGATGATTCAGAACTTCGGATACACCAAAACACCTTTTGACCCGTTGACGTTGACTCTGACGTTTAACGTTTTACACTCAGTGATTATCAATCATTGTTAGAACTGTCACCCCCAAGGGTACAGTACACTTGAGCTCGGAACCCGAGCAGATATCCTTTACGTTCCGCACCTTAAACTCTGGACTTTGACTAACTTAAGCTTCGGAGGCGGACCACCGACCATTCGATGGCTCGTTGTTTTGCAGGTACAGGCATCCAAGTGGAGCGATCAGACTTAGTGTTGTAACTCTCCCGAGGGACTCAAAAAACCCCGAAACATTTGGCGCCGTCTGTGGGGAGAGTACCTCTAAGATGGTCACTTCGGAAACTGTACCAATTAATGTAACCAATCGGCCTCCGGAAACCAATCGGCCTCCGGAGACCAAACAGCTACCAGAGACCAATCGGTCCCCGGACGAAGTGTTGGTCCAGACGGACTATGATTCAGGTGACGATGGTGACATCGAAACTTATACTGCTAGAGATGGGTCTCTCATCTCCAGGCGTGTCCGCAGCAAAGAAAAGCGGGAACGCCCTCACTCTCAGAATGCTCCGAGCAAACCAGTCGGACATTCAAAAAAGCCGTCTGATTCTACTCCTGCGGAAGGGTCAGACCCAGTAACTAGAGATGAGCTCATGAAGCTTGTGAGCACTCTTCGTGGTGAGATAAAACAACTCACCAACAAGAAGTCGGCTACTCCTGCCAAGGAGCAGTCGGCCAAGAAGTCAGCCCAATTGGGCAATCACAAGTCGATCAGGGACCGACAGCCGACTCCTCATCCCAAGGACACGGCTCGGCCTCAGTTTGACCTTTCAAGACTCCGTTTCCCAGAAACGGTTGCAAGAAAAGCCATTCGGCATGTTCAGCCGGATGGTAACAAGAAAACATTCTCTGATGCTCGGCGTTACATCGAGCAGAAAAGAAATGAGCTTTCAGAGTCGGCCTCAACATCGACTTATCATGAAAGCACTCAGCATACCTCATTAAGGTATTCACAATCTGTGCATGAGACCCCAATAAGCAGCCCCATGGTTCAAGTTGGACCTCATGTCATCCAGCCGGCCCAGTACATGGCTCAGCCAATGTACCAATCGCCAGCTCAACCATACATTCGGCCTGCCTTTTATGGAGGACAGGCGGCATGCGGCTATCAGCCCATGGACTGGCAGCTTAGGCTGCAGCACCTTGGAGTTCAACCCACTGCTTTCTCCAAGGAAATTACCGACGCCGAACAGCCGGCCAAGGTTAAAAACGTGTTGGTAGGAGCCTATGATGGGACCACCAACCCTGAAGACCACCTGCTAGCATACACCCACCTCATGTATTTACAAGGGTTGGATGATGCCGCATGGTGTCGCTGCTTTCCAGCCACCCTGAAGGGCATAGCCCAGCAGTGGTTCGGCAACTTGCCGGCTGGTTGTGTCAATAGCTTCAAGACGCTTGCGTTCTTGTTTGTTTCCAACTTCTCCATGAATATCCCTGCCAAGAAGACAAGCCTTGATCTTGGCAATGTACAGCAGGGAGAAAGGGAAGGTTTGCGTTCCTATGTCAGGCGGTTCAATCTGGTACGAATCCAGATCCATGGGTTATCTGACGAGGTCGCCTTCACAGACTTTTTCAAGGGTTTGAAGGACGGTTCTACTTTCAAGTATGAACTGGTCCGAAAGCAAATTTTCACTCTGCAGGGAGCACTGCAAGAGGCGGACGCCTATATACAGGCAACCGAACTCTGCTCCTCCACCAAACAGTCGGACTCTAAGAAGTTCGACCGACAGCATGAGAGTCGGCCTGTTCAGTCGGCTCCCAAAACAGAAGAAAGCAAAAAGAAAAAACAAGTCTGGGTCGTTGATAACTCTGATCAGCCGGCCCAGAAGAAAAAGAAAGAGTGGAAACCGTATGTTCCAAGGTACGAATTCCACAAAGACTGTTGTTCCGTCTTCATGGAAATAAAGGACCGGCTGACTTTTGAGAAGCCGACTCCAATGAGAGGTTCCGTTGAACATCGGAACAAAAATAAACACTGCCATTTTCATGAGGACATCGGCCATGACACCAACGACTGTTTCGCTCTCAAACGAGAACTTGACCGTCTGGCCGACAAAGGACAACTAAAGTCCTATGTGAAGTCCAAAGTGACTTCAAAGGCAAAGCAGGGGCAGTCCAAAAAGACAACTCCCCAGCCGACTGTTAGTACCGACACCGATGAAGAGCCGGTATACACTATAGCAGGCGGATTCGCCGGGGGTGGCCCGACCATTCGGGGCACAAAGGATCTGATGAGTGACATTTATGTCGCTCCTAGGATAGTGTTTATGCCTTGTTTTAGCTTGTCTTAGGGTGTTTTGTAGTTGTTTTGTTCAAATAATGCGTGCATGCATGTCTCGATGTGTTTTTAATGAAATCGCGTATATTCCTTAATGCTTGCTTTCATTGCGTGTTTGCACCGTTCCCTTTACCTTATTGCTTCCCTTGGTGTTTGTGCTTAGGTATTTAAAGTCTTGGATTGCAAAGAAGAAGCCAAGGAAGCATGAGAGAAGAATCGAAGAAAGGCCAGAGTGTGCGGGCGCGCAGCCCTGTGAGAACCCGCGCAAAACTGGCAAAATTGCAGAATCAAGGCAGAAAGTTTTGCGCGGCCTGTGCGCGACATGTGCGCGGGCGCACAACGACACTGCGCGGGCGCGCAGCTACAGTGCGCGGGCGCGCAGCCAGCAACGCGGGCGCACACACCAAAGCACAAGCCGCGCAACCCTCAAATGCGCGGGCGCGCAGCTTCCTCGCGCGGGCGCGCAGCGAGTCCTGTTCAGCGTTTTTGCGCGATTCTTTATATATTGCGGGGCTTGTTTTGCACAAAGGACGTCTTCATTCTTTTAGATCTTTTTCCCTAGTTTTAGGAGAGCTTCTCTCTCTAGGTTTAGTTTAGGATTAGTGTAGTTTAGAGAGAGAAAGTGAGGGGCTTCACCATTGTTGATTGTAGCTTGGATCTTGAAGAAGAAGATTGATCATCTTGTTTGTAGACTTCCATCTTCAATCAATGAGAATCTCTAACTCTCTCTCCTCTATTTTTATTTGCTTTCTTTTGATTATTGTTTTTGTTGTTGGTATTGCTTATTAATCATGTTGATTCTTGATTATTTGTTGATTAATCTAGTTGTTATCATGATTAGTGAGTAATTCCCCCATTAAGGGGATGGTGGTGGTGTAGTTGAATCTTGAGCATGTTCTAGGGTTTAGAATTGATTTATTTGTGATTAAAGTCTTTATATGCTTGATATTCTTCAATCTCCTTGCAAAATGCATGTTGTTAGTTGATTGGGAGTGACTCTTTGCTAACATGAAACGGAAGTTGACTTAGTTAAGGTTCATTATTATCGATTGTTATTTGATAGTACCTCCTAGTATATGGTTCTAATGTGGAAGCATAGAGGCTATGTTAGGAGAAGCCAATTGACCCCGGAAGGTGGCTAGATTGGACTTTACTTCGATATTCAAGCATGTTTAGTTCATAATTAATCCAACTTCTATGCCTTTGTTTATGTTCAAGTGAATGCTATACCTAAACCATTTCCCTTAATGTTTTATCTCTAGTTTTAGTTTGTTTAGACCTTTAGTTTACCTTCCCTTATTCCGGACTAGCTTAATTGTTGATAACATTTGGTGGTGTTTAACCGTTCTCTGTGGTTCGACCCCTATGCTTGCCTTATACTCGTATTAGGTTTGTTTAGGTTGTATAAATTGTATTTGATCTAGGTGTAGTCGTTTGACGACGCGATTATTCCCTCATCAAATTGGCGCCGTTGCCGGGGAACGGCTTCCATTACCGTTGTGTTATCTTATTGAGACTAGTCCATTGTATATATTTTTCCTTTGATTTATTTTTTGTTCTCTTTGTTTTGTTTTTGTTGATGAAAAATGGCACGTTTTTCTTTTCCTCAATATGATGGTGAGCCTTTTTATGTCTATTTCCATAGACTTGTAGAGTTTTTGAACTATAATGGTTGTAATCCTTGTGAAGCTTGTGAGATTTGTTATTGTGGCATGAATGAACAAACGAGATATGAAGTTGAAAGTAGGTTTAATGGTGAATTTCAAGCATTAACGGTTCATAATGCTTGGAGCTTTTTTGTACGGTTCTCTAAGGATGTGCGCAATAGGGCATGTAATGTTGCTAATTTTGATTCTCAATGTGATAATAGTTTTATTGGTGGCATGAATCCCCATAATTTGTCTTGTGATCCTATATGTGAACCTAGTACAAGTGATTTCAACTCTTTTTCTCCTATTGTTGATAATGAATCTCATTTGCTTGATTATGCCCCCTTTCCCCAATATGATGATGCTCATGTTTATAATGTGAATGATCCTCCCTCCTCATCTTCTTGTTCTTACATGGCTCCAAATGATTTCCCTTATGCTCCTAATGAATCCTTTTATGAGGGTAATTCTATGGAAAATTTGAAGGAAGAGAAGATAATGAAGATAATGGAGATGATGGAGAGGTATAACGAGATGAGGGAAGTTGAGAATAGGGAGAGGGAAGTTGAGAATAGGGAGATGGAAGCTAGAATGAAGATGCTTGAGAGCCAAATTCTCCAATTAGCCAACTCTCAAGAAAATGCCCTTCCTTCTTCTTCTTTTCCCCATATGAGTGAGGATCCCATTAGAGAGCATTCGAGTGATGGTGAAGGAGTAGAGAATGAAGAGAGTGTTGATTTTGAAAATCCTAATTCTCTTTCCCATCTTGATGAGTCTCAAGTGTATGTTTGTGACCCTTTAATCTACGAGTATATAGACTCTTTTGAGGTAATGTCCCACATATTTTTCGAGAGTCATATGAGGACTTATAGATTATTGGATGATTTCATCGAGAACGCCTCTTTGGACTTAGATGAGTTTGAGATGAATCTACCTCCATTCATGCATGATTTTGGGACCTTGGGTTTTGAGATAGTTGAAGGAAAAGTTGTCTATTGTGGTGAAAAGGATGATAAGGTTGATTTCCTTGGAGTTTTTGAGCTTGAGGGAGGTGTAGATCGTGAGTGCCCTTCATTTGAGGACTCTATGATTGATTTTCATGCCCTCATTGGCGATGTGAGGTCTTGTGGTGAGGGAGTAGCTACCCCTTTTCCCGTTTCTCATACCCCTTTTTCTCTAAAGTTTGACCACATCCTTCCTTACCCTATTTCTCTCCCTTCCTATCTCAAAGAGCTTATTGGGGAGCCGCCCTCTACGGATGATTTTCATGTCCCTCCTTCCATCATTGTTGAGGATAAGAGGAATTTTGCCAACCAAAAATTTTGTGATGAGGATTTGCCTTTTACCTTTTCTTTCCATTCTTCTTTTCCTTCTTCTACTTCTTACTTTCTTGAGTTTCCTTTCGATCCTTCTTCTTCTTTCTTTTGGCATCTCCCTCTTCACTTACGTGCAATAATTTTGTTGCACGTTCTTATCCCGTCATTTGCCTATTTACACCCTCATGAAATGTGTAGTAGTGCATTTGACAAGCTCTTGCGTGCGTTGAATTATTATTTCCTAGAGCGGTCTCGCTTGGACGTTAAACAAGCCTTTGCGGGAAGTAACCCGTGTTTTATTGCTTTCATTTTCTTTTGTTTTTAGATTAGATTTTCTCTCATGGACGTGTTTGTGTTCCTTGCTAGGTACACAACTTGATATACTCTTGCGCATTGGTGATGATCAAGAATCAAGGAAATGTGCCTCAACTTACCTATCATGTGGAATTCAAGCCTTATTTGTAGAGATTGTGGCTCATATGAGGTTATTTCGGGTTTTTTGTGTGATTTTGCATTTATCCCATATCCGGTAATATCCTTCTTTTCCCTCTCTCTCTTACTTATTGTGACTTGAAGATCATGTGTTGGTAATGTTGGATTAATTTGTCCTTGTTTTCCCCTCCTTGGTTTCATTGTTTATGAATTGAGAGCTTGGTTTCATTCAAGCTTGGGGGAGGGTATTCTATCATGTTTGGTGGGATGTTGATTCATTTATGTCATGCACTTGAGTATATGCATTTCCATGTTTTTCTTGCTTTTGGAAAATCCAAAAATATTTTTGTTTACTTCAAGGCAAGTTTAGCAAATTGTGTTTTGTTTGTTCTTATTTTGGACATTATATCTTTTGGATTTGTTTACTCTTGAATGCCTTTCTTCCTAAGTGGTTAATGTGTGCACGGTTTGAGAGTGTCATTGGTTGACTCTAGGATATTACATGCTAAGGTAGTCGGGTTAAGAACTTTTAGGGCGCCATGAAGCCCTAGTTCACGGGTATGTGGTAAGATGGTGTTGCTCTCTATAGTGGATTTGGCACCCTTAGTTGGTATTTGCTTAGTTATAATCCCGTGTGAGGTAACATTGTTCTAGCCTTCATCACTTTGTTGTGTGGCGCATTTGGATCCTTAGCTATGCATGTCTTGATCCTTGTTTTGACTTATAGCTCCCAAGATCGTGACCGAAGCACTCTAGGGGAGGAAAAGGGCACTTCTTTCTCATTTTTCTTTATCTTCTTTTTATTTTGTTACAAATTTGATTTTCTACTTTGCATAAACCTACTTGCTAACCAATTTGAGCCTTATGTTTCCCGCTCTTGTTTAAACCACATTACAAACCTAATGGCCTATGTTTACCAACCTTTTAGTTAGTGAAGCATTGGCATGTGAGGTTTGAGTTTTGAGTTGTTGATCATAGACAAGATGCACTTTGAGATTTGGTTAGAGTTGAGCTTGTAAAGAAATATGCAAATTTATGAAAATCAAATGAAGTTTCAAGAAAAAGCCGTCCATGATTTAAAAAAAAAAAGGCAAGGACAATGAATAAAGTTTTAAAAAGTGAAAAAAAAAAAACAAAAACAAAAACACCAAAAATATTTTAGATGGTTTCATTTCCTTCCTTAGTTTAAGCATTGAGGACAATGCTTTGTTCAAGCTTGGGGGGAATATTGTGTTTGTGTTGAATAAGCTTTGGGGAATGGCATTATTGGTATTTTTGTTTGATATTTAGTGAATTCTTGAGTGTTTTTGAGTGTCGGCCGCACTTTTTGCTTCACTTAGGAAATATCACCAAATTTTAAATTTTTACCCCGCCTTAACCCTTAGCCTTACGTTACAACCAATAAAAAGACCCTTAGACTCTAGTGGGTTAGGTCAAAAGAACGGTGGAGGGAGATAGACTTCAAACCTATGGAAAGAGTATGCATAGTTGAGACGTCGGGATTACCTTCTCAAAGTTTTTCATTTCTTTATCTTTTTCCGGTTCCTTCGTGGAATCTTGAGAAGCTAGCTTAAGGGTTGATTTGAAGCTAGTGGAGAGAACGTGGCCCGATTGGTTGGGGCTAGGGTGGATTGAAACCTAAGTAGTTCTCTATGCTTAGCATGTGTTATGTTTCAATCAACCATTGACATCTTGGAACGTGCATACATTTGTCCATTTAGAAAGGTTTGCATTCATTAGTACTTGTCCTTATCTCTTGTCCATATATGAGCTTGTGTTTTGTTTTTTCTCTTTATGTTTCTTTTCCTTTTCCTTTTGTTGCCTTGCCTTGGTTTTTCTCAAGAGTTGTGGGTTAAGCTCTTAGGAAACCCTCACGAGACCTCACTCGTCCTCATAGGCGACTTTGGGGTTTTAAGGGCTTGTTGTAGCTAAAAACAACCGTGATTCCTACGTTAGTGAGTTAGTGTACATTCTTTCTCCTTGTTTCTATTTTGTTTCTTTTGCTTCCAATAATTTTCCTCTTGTTCTCTTTTGCTCTAGCTTTGCTCGAGGACGAGCAAAGGTTTAGCTTGGGGGAATTTGATGAGTGACATTTATGTCGCTCCTAGGATAGTGTTTATGCCTTGTTTTAGCTTGTCTTAGGGTGTTTTGTAGTTGTTTTGTTCAAATAATGCGTGCATGCATGTCTCGATGTGTTTTTAATGAAATCGCGTATATTCCTTAATGCTTGCTTTCATTGCGTGTTTGCACCGTTCCCTTTACCTTATTGCTTCCCTTGGTGTTTGTGCTTAGGTATTTAAAGTCTTGGATTGCAAAGAAGAAGCCAAGGAAGCATGAGAGAAGAATCGAAGAAAGGCCAGAGTGTGCGGGCGCGCAGCCCTGTGAGAACCCGCGCAAAACTGGCAAAATTGCAGAATCAAGGCAGAAAGTTTTGCGCGGCCTGTGCGCGACATGTGCGCGGGCGCACAACGACACTGCGCGGGCGCGCAGCTACAGTGCGCGGGCGCGCAGCCAGCAACGCGGGCGCACACACCAAAGCACAAGCCGCGCAACCCTCAAATGCGCGGGCGCGCAGCTTCCTCGCGCGGGCGCGCAGCGAGTCCTGTTCAGCGTTTTTGCGCGATTCTTTATATATTGCGGGGCTTGTTTTGCACAAAGGACGTCTTCATTCTTTTAGATCTTTTTCCCTAGTTTTAGGAGAGCTTCTCTCTCTAGGTTTAGTTTAGGATTAGTGTAGTTTAGAGAGAGAAAGTGAGGGGCTTCACCATTGTTGATTGTAGCTTGGATCTTGAAGAAGAAGATTGATCATCTTGTTTGTAGACTTCCATCTTCAATCAATGAGAATCTCTAACTCTCTCTCCTCTATTTTTATTTGCTTTCTTTTGATTATTGTTTTTGTTGTTGGTATTGCTTATTAATCATGTTGATTCTTGATTATTTGTTGATTAATCTAGTTGTTATCATGATTAGTGAGTAATTCCCCCATTAAGGGGATGGTGGTGGTGTAGTTGAATCTTGAGCATGTTCTAGGGTTTAGAATTGATTTATTTGTGATTAAAGTCTTTATATGCTTGATATTCTTCAATCTCCTTGCAAAATGCATGTTGTTAGTTGATTGGGAGTGACTCTTTGCTAACATGAAACGGAAGTTGACTTAGTTAAGGTTCATTATTATCGATTGTTATTTGATAGTACCTCCTAGTATATGGTTCTAATGTGGAAGCATAGAGGCTATGTTAGGAGAAGCCAATTGACCCCGGAAGGTGGCTAGATTGGACTTTACTTCGATATTCAAGCATGTTTAGTTCATAATTAATCCAACTTCTATGCCTTTGTTTATGTTCAAGTGAATGCTATACCTAAACCATTTCCCTTAATGTTTTATCTCTAGTTTTAGTTTGTTTAGACCTTTAGTTTACCTTCCCTTATTCCGGACTAGCTTAATTGTTGATAACATTTGGTGGTGTTTAACCGTTCTCTGTGGTTCGACCCCTATGCTTGCCTTATACTCGTATTAGGTTTGTTTAGGTTGTATAAATTGTATTTGATCTAGGTGTAGTCGTTTGACGACGCGATTATTCCCTCATCAGGATCATCTGAAAAAGATGATCCATTCTGTTGAAGAGGGAGAGGCGCCAGAAACATCCGCCTTCCCTGAAGTCATCATCACCGAAAAAGACAGAGGCAAAGTCCGTCGGCCGCATGATGACCCTGTGGTCATTGAATGTAAAGTGGCCAACCAACTGGTTGGTCGAATATTGATCGACACAGGCAGTTCCTCTGACCTCATCAGCCTCAAATGCTTGTCAAATCTCAAGTACAAGCCGGACAGTATGATGGAGGTTTCTCACACCCTTGTAGGGTTTGGGGGAGGACTTGTACACCCAGTCGGCCGAATAGATCTGCCCATCCGGCTGGGGCAAAAAGGAAACGGTCGGCATATGACCATCCGGTTCCTCGTGGTTGAAGAGCTCTCTGCCTACAACCTCATCTTTGGTCGACCCACCCTCAACGAGTGCAAGGCCGTCATCATCCCTGCTCTCATGCTTGTTAAGTATGAGAGGGATGATGGCACAGTCGGCTCCCTTAATGGGGACCAAAAAACAGCCCGGGAATGTTATCTCTCGGACATTAAGCCCGCAGTTGCAGCAACCTTCCGGGGCAAACAAACAGTCGACTTTGATGATATCAGGGAAGACAAGGCGGCCCCACCAGCTGAGAAAAAGAGGAAAGTGGCTCAGCTGGAGGCGGTCAAAAAAGAAAGGCAATAGCAGTCACTGACTGGGGAACGGCCGGATGATCTCCGTCCCCAGCCGGCTGGTGAACACATCGATATCCCCCTAGACGACGCTCGGCCAGAGCGGACTGTTAAAGTAGGGACGATTACTTTTGCCAAGCTAGGTAACAGTTTGCACCAGCTCCTGAGAGAATTCAAAGACATCTTTGCCTTTGAAGTAGAAGAGATGCCTGGCATAAGCCCGGATCTTGCTGTTCACAAACTCGCCGTGGATCCCAAAAAGAAGCCCATTCGGCAAAAGAAAAGAAATCACGGCGAAGAAAGAAGTCAGGCGGCAGCCGCTGAAGTTCAAAAGCTGCTGAATGCTAAGTTCATTCGGCCATGTAATTTCCCTGATTGGGTAGCCAACGTTGTGTTGGTAAAAAAGCCGAATGGAACTTGGCGAATGTGTGTTGACTACACCGACTTGAACAGGGCATGTCCGAAGGATAGTTATCCATTGCCAAAAATCGACAGTCTGGTCGATTCAACAGCCGGCCATGCCCTGATGAGCTTTATGGACGCCTATTCAGGCTTCCACCAGATACCCTTGTGGAAAAAAGATCAAGAGAAGACGACTTTCGTCACTGATCAAGGGTTGTTTTGCTATACAGTGATGCCCTTTGGTTTGAAGAATGCGCCTGCTACCTTCCAACGAATGATTAACACCGTTCTCATTCGTCAGATTGGGAGAAATGTGGAAGCATACATTGACGACATGATAGTCAAATCCAAACTTCAGGCGGATCACCTTGCCGATCTCCGAGAAACATTCGCCACACTCAGGCGGCACAAGGTCATGCTAAATCCAAAAAAGTGTGTCTTTGGTGTTGAGTCTGGGAAGTTTCTCGGATTCCTGATTGATCAAAGGGGAATAGAGGCCAACCCGGAGAAAATACAGGCGGTCATCGACATGCAGTCGCCCCGTACTGTGAAAGAGGTTCAAAAGCTTACAGGTTGTCTGGCGGCCTTGGGGAGATTCCTCAGTCGGTCAGGCGATAAGTGTCTCTACTTTTTCCAAGCAATCAGGAAGAAGACTAACTTTGAATGGGGTGATGATGCAGAGGCGGCCTTCCAAAAGTTAAAAACTCACCTACACTCTTTGCCGAGGCTGGTTTTCCTTTGCCCAAAGAGACGCTCTTCATGTATCTGGCCGTCTCCGATCATGCCCTCAGCGCTGTTCTCTTAGCTGAAAGAGACGGCACTCAGCTCCCGGTCTATTTCATCAGTCATGTTCTTAGGAACGCTGAGCTTCGGTATCCCATGGTTGAAAAGTGTGGTCTTGCTCTCTACATGGCCATCAAAAAGTTGAAACCCTACTTCTTGGCACATGCGGTAGTGGTCTATACTGACCAACCGATCAAGCGGCCTCTGACAGCCTTGGAGTCTTCTGGCCGAATGCTCAAATGGGCAATTGAAATGCAAGGACTGGAAATCACTTACGAACCCAGAAAAGCAATAAAGGGCCAAGCATTCGCCGATTTTATTGTGGAAATGACAAGGCCGGTTGCTCCGGATGATACTGGTCAGGTTTGGAAAGTGTATGTGGACGGGAGCTCCACTGTGAACGGCTGTGGTGCAGGGATTATCTGTCAGTCTCCTGAAGGGGACAAATATGAATATGCACTACGCTTCAAGTTCCAGGTCTCTAATAATGAGGCCGAATATGAAGCCCTGCTTGCTGGCATTCGGTACTGTAAGGCAGCAGGGGCAAAGAAGGTTGACGCCTGCTCAGACTCTCAACTGGTCGTACTCCAAGTCAATGGAACGTACGAGGCCACACATCCGGCCATGATAAAATACCTGCAGGCGGTCAAGACTGAAGTTGGGACACTTGAAGAGTTTACTCTAAGTCAGGTGCCCAGGTCTTCCAACAATCAGGCGGATGCTCTGTCCAAATTGGCATCATCCGCCTCTTGTGAAACACCTCGGTCAGTCTTCTGGGAAGTCATGGAAAAGAGGAGTATCTCTGAAGAAGACCCCATTGGAGTTCTTGATCGAAGCTCAACCTGGATGGACATCATCCGGACTTACCTTACAGACGGTACGCTTCCTGATTCACCACAGGAGGCGGCTGTTTTGAAAAAACGAGCGGCTAACTTCGAGTTACGACAGGGAGAACTCTTCAGGGCTGGTTTTCTGAAGCCTCTGTTGAAGTGTGTTACCCCTGAGAAGGGTAAGGAAGTCCTCGAAGAATTGCATGCAGGATTCTGCGCCTCTCATATAGGGGGCAGATCCCTTGCAGCCAAAGCCAGGCGGCTTTACTTCTGGCCTACATTGGAGTCGGATGCAATGGAATTGGTGAAAAAATGCGACAAGTGTCAGAAATTTGGCAAGCTCATTCATCGTCCGGCTACAGACCTGTCGGCCATTCACAGTCCAATACCCTTTGCCAAATGGGGCATGGACATTCTTGGGCCCTATACAGCCGCACCAGGCGGCAGGCGCTACATACTGGTGACTGTTGACTACTTTACTAAATGGGTAGAGGCGGAGGCAGTCAAAAACATCAAGACTAAAGATGTCATTTCCTTCATTTGGAAAAACATAATCACTCGGTTTGGGGTGCCCATGTCCATGGTGTTTGACAATGGTCCTCAATTCGAAACACCTCAGCTCAAGGTTTGGCTGAGAGACCAAGGGATCTCCAGTTTCTTCGCATCAGTCGGCCGGCCCCAAGCAAACGGCCAGGTTGAGGCATTTAACAAGTTAATCTCAGAAGGGATTAAAAAGAAAATTGAGCGAGCTGGTGGCCTTTGGGCGGATGAATTACCACACGTCCTCTGGTCCATCAGGACGACTGCTAAAGGGGCAACTGGAGAAACCCCATTTCTTATGGTTTATGGTGCAGAAGCTGTTTTGCCCATTGAGCACTATGAGCCGACTCTTCGAATCATGTTGTATGACGAGAAGGTAAACTGGGAGGCCATGCGCCTAGCATTGGACTCCCTACCAGAGCGCAGGGGCAATGCTGCCCTGCGTCATGAGATATACCGTCTGAGAATGACTCGGGCTTACAACAAAAGAGTACACAAGCGTCCTCTCAAAGTGGGAGACTTTGTGCTACGAAAAATGGAAGCAGTCGGTAGGGCGAATGAGCAGGGAAAGCTAACCCCAAATTGGGAAGGCCCCTACCGAATCTATGAAGAAATAAGAGACGGCACCTACCGCCTGGAAGAACCAGACGGCAGGCGGCTGCCCAGAACTTGGAATGTAGACAACTTGAAAAAGTACTACTTCTAAGTACAAGTGTAAATACTCCAAATTTTGTTATCTACAAATTATTAATGAGAACATGCTTCCCTTTTTAAAATTTATTATTTTAAGGACCGCCTGTACCGGTTACAGACGACCAATATACTTGTAAGGCGACTGTCTCAACAGCAGACGTCCCAACCAATTGAAGGATCCGATTGTTCTTAACAGTCGTTCCTACGAAAAACTTTGTTAAGTTTATACTTGATAAAGAATGAGGCCTAAGGCCGGATAAAAAGAGACCGAATGGTCACAGTCTGCTCCAACATGAGTCAGATAACCGGCGACGTCCATTCGGGCGAATTCGTCGAAGAGAGCATCTCCCATTTGGGAAACACGTTGCTCTACTAAAACATCAAACAGCCCTACCGAATGCTGAGGCAGCACTCGCAGTTGTTTGACTTAATCTAAACATGAAATCTAAAAAGCATAAGTTTTCCAACTATTCTAGTACGAATGGAAAACAGCTACTGTTTCGTGATTAGAGGCTATTGAGGCCAATGGCCGGATAATGAACTAAGTTTGAAACTTAGTAGATAAACTAACGTCCCAGTGACATGAGGCCAATGGCCGGATATTACTACCGAAAGGTCACAGTCTGCTCCAACATGAGTATGGCCGTCTGCTCCAACATGAGTCAGATAACCGGCGACATTCATTCGTCGAGGAGAGCATCTCCCATTTGGGTGGTACATTGCTCTACGAATATATCAAGCGGCCCTACCGAATGCTAACTTAGCACTCGCAGTCGTTTGTTTTAATCGAAAGTGGAATCTAAAAGGCCAAAATTTTCTCTGTTCAAACACAGTTCAGAAATGGTCACTGTTTCACAAGTAGAGGCTAACTGAGGCATCAAGCCGGATGCGCCTGTTTTAGCTCAAGGGTGAAACAGGCGGAACGATTTAATAAAGTCCGTTAAGACTAATTACTGGGCAATTATTTAAGGCTATTAGCCGGATGCCGCCTGACCCTACCCTATGGGGCAAAACAGGCGGATGAATTGTTTTAAACGATAAAAAGATAAGTCCCAAGACTTACCATTTTAATCTCAATGAGGCCAATGGCCGGATGCGCCTGCTTTTGCCTATGGGGCAGAACAGGCGGGGATTTTTCCTTAGCAAATCAGCTAAGTTGGAAATTTGAGTTCTGTTCAGCCAACGGGCCGAATGAACACTTACTCTTGCTCAACTCTGGATGGACGTCTGCCGCGTGGTTTGGGGCAATCACCATAGTGATTGATTGACTTAGAAACCATAAATACTCTTCTAAGTATCAATAATTTCCAAGTCAATCAATCTCATAAACCGAAACCACTCGACATCCGTCCAGGGGCAAGAACATTCGCATACTATACAGGTTATAATACTTGGTCAAAAAACATGCAAAAATTCAAAGATTTGGCAAAAGGCGGAATATGAAGAACATCAGCCAAATGGCCGAATGATTCAAATTAAAATGACCAATCGCCACCAGACGATTGGTAAAAATTGTTATCTGGCAAAGCCAGGGAAATTGTCAAATTACCCGACCCCTCGGTCGGTAAAAATACAGAAATACTCGGCACACAGGCCGGAAAAGCAAGTACTTGGCCATTCGGCCGCAGAAACAACAATAAAAAGCTTAAGTGATCAGGGGAGAGCCTCTTTGTTGGCAGCCGGACTGTTGCCCTTCGGCTGCTCTTCAACATTTTTCTCTCGCTCCTCCGCCTGATCTTCCTCTTCCTCCCCAGAGGACGACTCCTCAGAAGAGTCGGACCCAAAGCCTTCAGCAGCCTCGGCCTCAGCATCAGCCTTGGAAGCTTCTTCCATCTCCTCAAGGAGGCGATCGTTGAAAGCTTTGCTAAGCTCCTCAAACTTGGATTTCCAAACCTGATAATCCAAGTCTGGCTGAACAGCCGCCCAAGTGTCCCGCATGACGACCTCATTATCCCTGATCATTTGCTTGACCAGGTCAGACCGTTCTTGCTCAGCAAGGGACTCATACTTGGCCTTCAGCTGATGCTCCTGATTTGAGAGGCGTTGTTTCAGGCGGGTCACCATCTGCTTGGCTCTCTCGGCCTCGTCCTTGGCTTCCTTGAGAGGCTCGAACTCCTCCTTAAGAGACTTAATCTCCTTCTTAAGGTGGGAGATCTGAAGCTTGGCCGAGTCCAGGTCCTTCTTCACCTGCAGGTTGGCCTCCGACTGCGAATACATCATATCAAGCGTCAGTAATTCATTCTGAGCAATATCAAATTGAGCTCTATCCAAGGCGGACTCGGCCTGAGCCTTAGCAGCTTTTACCTCTTTGGACTTCTCCTTGAGGGGTCGTCCAAGTCCTTGGACGCGCAGCATAGCCTGCAAAAATGAAGCCGTATGGTTGAGAACCAGACGGATAACAGAAAAAGCCGAATGAAAAAAGAGATTCAAAGCTAAGTCTATACCTCACAAAGGTTCCCTAGGATGCCATCAAGGTCTAGGGTGCCAACTCCTCTGACGGATGCTTTATCATCCGGATCAACCGCCCTCAGCATGGACTTGGCCATTTGAACTACAGTCGGCCTCTGCACAGGAACTGCAACATGAAAGAGTTAGAAAAAATACTATGCATAACCTACAGAAAAGAAAGGGAGGACGAATGATCTTACCGTCGCCCTCGTCCAACTCCTCTTCCCCCAGAGACCTCTTCTGACCAGCAGAAGAGGCGGGTCTTTTCCCCAGAAACCTCTCCTTACCAGAAGAGGGGGGTTTTTCCCCCAAAAACCTCGCCTCACCAGCAGGGGCATCTGAGGGCCTCTTGGGCTTCTGAGCAACGTGCTTCCGGCCACCCAGGCCGGAGGCGCTCACATCACCCGCCCTAGTCTTTTGGAGCTTAGGGTCGGATGGTTTGGACGGGGATTTAGAGGAGGTACCCTGTATCATTGAAGACAAAACAAGGTCAGATAACATTCGGCACAAACTTGGCATTAATCAAGATGGGTGCTGAGTATGCAAAATCTCACCCCTGGGGTACCGGCTGGTTGCTGCCCTTCCACCCTTGCAGTGGTGGCATCCGCCCTGTTAAGGGCATTTGATCTGTATCTGGCAGCAGATACAGCCGGCTTCCTGGAGGCCGAGAGTTTCTCCATTGCTTTATCTGCAAAAAGAATCAAGTGTTAGAAACATGAGACGTGAAGACAAGAAAAATAACATGCGGCATACTAAACAGACGGCCGACTACCTCTCGGCATCTCAGTGCTTAGCCCACAAGCGGCCAAGAATGTCCCTTCCTCAAACCATTTGTACAAAGGGAGATAGCTTTGGGGGGGACTATTTTGTCCCCCACATCATTCGTCTTCACAGATACGGTAAAATAACCCGCATCCATGATCTCCTCCTTTGCTCGTCTAGGAAGAGCTGGCAATGCACCCCTGCCTGCTAGGAGAGGTGGATCCTTGTTCCACCTGTTATACTTTTGGTTCAGGCAGCAGTCGGCAGCTTTGACTATAAAGAACTTAGTTCTCCAGTCTTTCCATTTATTCTCTTTGCCGACAGCCATCATGTACCCCTTGCAAGTAGTCAAGGTGTACCAGCCCTCGCCACCCCTAGCAGGCGCCCTACTAAGATAATGCATATGGGCGAAGGCTTCAAAGCTCGCCTCCACCTCTAGCATCTCGCAGGCGGCAACATACCCCAGAATGTTTATCCAGGAATTGGGTACAAGTTGCCAGATACCAAGTTGGTATCCATCCAAAATCCTCTCCACAGCCGGATGGAGAGGGAAGCGCAAGCCAGCCTGAAAGGCCGCCTCATAACAACCGAATGCTCGGTCTTGGTAGCTGGCCATGCTCGGCCAAGTAATAGTGTCGTCCTTATTTGGGACGCACAAAGTAAAGCCATGGCCCAGCACAACCTTGCGTCTAAAATTTGCAAGGCTGTTCGCCATGGTGTTCCGCCTGCTCTGCGAAACATGATGATAATAGGGGGCTTTCTCCAAGCGCCTGGAAGCGCTCGGCTCGGCCCAAGATTCCCCCTTCTCAGCTGCCAGGGATTCCCTGGCATCATGTAATTTAGACCTTGCCTCCCCTGAAGAGGCAGGAGCATTATCTGAAGAAGATGACGAGGCCGACCCGTCATCAGAATTGTCATCAGAGCTAAGGGACTGCCAGATAGGGCCGACAGGGTCCTCCCTTAGACTCTCTTCCGGCGCCTGTCCGAGGCCCGGCTGCATAAGTTTCATCCGCCTCCTCCAGTATCCTATCACTAGGAGTACCGCTTGAAGTGGACGAATGGTAATAGGTGGGGGTAGGAGGGAGATAAGAAGGGCTATCAGGGTTTTCTGACACCTCACTTCGAGGTACCCTCATGGAGCCGTCAGAATATAGAGTTGATCCGTCTGACGGGAAAAAAGATCTGTCAGAGTCGGATAATCTTGCTGTTCTTTTTGTTCTGGCCATTGTGTCCTGCACAGACACGAAACCAGTCGGATTCGGAGAAGTTCGCAAAGTACAGTCGCTGGCCAAGCAGTCGGCACTGCAAAATCTAGATTCAGCCGTCCCCGGTGACCGGCTGATCACTATCCTATACTGTGCCGCATGCGATTGGGAAACCATTTTTTCGAAAACAAAGAAAAAATGAAAAATAAAAGAAGAAACAGGCGTTACCTTTAGAAGAAGGGTAAAAGAGACGTTTGGTCGACTGAAGAACGGTCGGACATATAGGCCGAGTGTCGGATGCTTGGAAGATGAATACTTGGGGAATTTTGAGATTCTTAACGTCAAAAGTCAGAGATTCTCCAAAGATTCGCAACGGTGTAACATTTCCAGGGGGGTGAAAACTTTCTATTTATAGAAAGGTTAAAAACCCTAAAAATTTTCCCTCTCAGTAATTTTTTGAATCCGACCAACCGGATGACGACATCTGTCACAGGCAGCACGTGGCAAGCGCGTGTTACCTGTGAGGGGCAAATGATTTGGGTAAAAATACCCAAGGCCAGTTGGCCCACTCAGAGTCCGCCACGTGTCACTGAAAGGGGCGCCACCATGGACCAATCAGGAAATGACACGTGGCAGACAGATAAAAGGATCTGGGATTGGCGGCTTTTAGGCCCAAATCCCGAGGTCTGCTAAGCTGCACGAAACCCTAGTAAGTGCACGCTTTTCGAGAAACCTATAAGTAGGAGTTGACCTCCTCATTTATGGGGGATGATTCAGAACTTCGGATACACCAAAACACCTTTTGACCCGTTGACGTTGACTCTGACGTTTAACGTTTTACACTCAGTGATTATCAATCATTGTTAGAACTGTCACCCCCAAGGGTACAGTACACTTGAGCTCGGAACCCGAGCAGATATCCTTTACGTTCCGCACCTTAAACTCTGGACTTTGACTAACTTAAGCTTCGGAGGCGGACCACCGACCATTCGGTGGCTCGTTGTTTTGCAGGTACAGGCATCCAAGTGGAGCGATCAGACTTAGTGTTGTAACTCTCCCGAGGGACTCAAAAAACCCCAAAACACATTCAAACAAAGCTTTTTGAATCAAATGAAAGTAAAATGCATTCAACAAAGCTAATTGAGTCAAATTAAAGTCAAACACTTTCAACAAAGATTCAAATGAAAGTCAAACACATTCAAACAAAGCTTTTTGATTCAAATGAAAGTCAAATGCATTCAACAAAGATAATTGAGTCAAATGAAAGTCAAACACTTTCATTAAAGCGTTTAGAATCAAATGAATGTCAAATACATTCAATCAAAGCTTTTTGAATCAAATGAAAGTCAATTGCATTCCACAATGCTAATTGAGTTAAATGAAAGTCAAACACATTCAACAAAGCTAATTGAGTTAAAGTAAAGTCAAACACATTCAAACAAAGCTTTTTGAATCAAATGAAAGTAAAATGCATTCAACAAAGCTAATTGAGTCAAATGAAAGTCAAACACTTTCAACAAAGCTAATTGAGTCAAATGAAAGTCAAACACATTCAAACAAAGCTTTTTAATTCAAATGAAAGTCAAATGCATTCAACAAAGCTAATTGAGTGAAATGAAAGTCAAACACTTTCAACAAAGATTTTGGAATCAAATGAAAGTAAAACACATTCAAACAAAGCTTTTTGAATCAAATGAATGTCAAATGTATTCAACAAAGCTAATTAAGTCAAATGAAAGTCAAAGACATTCAACAAAGCTAATTGAGTTAAAAGAAAGTCAAATACATTCAAACAAAGCTTTTTGAATCAAATGAAAGTCAAATACATTCAACAAAGCCAATAGAGTCAAATGAAAGTCAAACACATTCAAATAAAGCTTCTTGATTCAAATGAAAGTCAAATGCATTCAACAAAGCTAATTGAGTCCAATGAAAGTCAAACACTTTCAACAAAGCTAATTGAGTCAAATGAAAGTCAAACACATTCAAACAAAGCTTTTTTAGTCAAATGAAAGTCAAATGCATTCAACAAAGCTAATTTAGTCAAATGAAAGTTAAACACTTTCAACAAACCGTTTAGAATCAAATGAAAGTCAAATACATTCAATCAAAGCTTTTTGAATCAAATGAAAGGCAATTGCATTCTAAAATGCTAATTGAGTCAAATGAAAGTCAAACACATTCAAACAAAGCTTTTTGAATCAAATGAAAGTAAAATGCATTCAACAAAGCTAGTTGAGTCAAATGAAAGTCAAACACATTCAAACAAAGCTTTTTCATTCAAATGAAAGTCAAATGCATTCAACAAAGCTAATTGAGTCAAATAAAAGTCAAACACTTTCAACAAAGATTTTAGAATCAAATGAAAGTAAAACACATTCAAACAAAGCTTTTTGAATCAAATGAATGTCAAATGTATTCAACAAAGCTAATTAAGTCAAATGAAAGTCAAACACATTCAACAAAGCTAATTGAGTTAAAAGAAAGTCAAACACATTCAAACAAAGCTTTTTGAATCAAATGAAAGTCAAATACATTCAACAAAGCCAATTAAGTCAAATGAAAGTCAAACACATTCAAATAAAGCTTCTTGATTCAAATGAAAGTCAAATGCATTCAACAAAGCTAATTGAGTCCAATGAAAGTCAAACACTTTCAACAAAGCTAATTGAGTCAAATGAAAGTCAAACACATTCAAACAAAGCTTTTTTAGTCAAATGAAAGTCAAATGCATTCAACAAAGCTAATTTAGTCAAATGAAAGTTAAACACTTTCAACAAACCGTTTAGAATCAAATGAAAGTCAAATACATTCAATCAAAGCTTTTTGAATCAAATGAAAGGCAATTGCATTCTAAAATGCTAATTGAGTCAAATGAAAGTCAAACACATTCAACAAAGCTAATTGAGTCAAAATTAAGTCAAACACATTCAAACAAAGCTTTTTGAATCAAATGAAAGTAAAATGCATTCAACAAAGCTAGTTGAGTCAAATGAAAGTCAAACACATTCAAACAAAGCTTTTTCATTCAAATGAAAGTCAAATGCATTCAACAAAGCTAATTTAGTCAAATGAAAGTTAAACACTTTCAACAAACCGTTTAGAATCAAATGAAAGTCAAATACATTCAATCAAAGCTTTTTGAATCAAATGAAAGGCAATTGCATTCTAAAATGCTAATTGAGTCAAATGAAAGTCAAACACATTCAAACAAAGCTTTTTGAATCAAATGAAAGTAAAATGCATTCAACAAAGCTAGTTGAGTCAAATGAAAGTCAAACACATTCAAACAAAGCTTTTTCATTCAAATGAAAGTCAAATGCATTCAACAAAGCTAATTGAGTCAAATAAAAGTCAAACACTTTCAACAAAGATTTTAGAATCAAATGAAAGTAAAACACATTCAAACAAAGCTTTTTGAATCAAATGAATGTCAAATGTATTCAACAAAGCTAATTAAGTCAAATGAAAGTCAAACACATTCAACAAAGCTAATTGAGTTAAAAGAAAGTCAAACACATTCAAACAAAGCTTTTTGAATCAAATGAAAGTCAAATACATTCAACAAAGCCAATTAAGTCAAATGAAAGTCAAACACATTCAAATAAAGCTTCTTGATTCAAATGAAAGTCAAATGCATTCAACAAAGCTAATTGAGTCCAATGAAAGTCAAACACTTTCAACAAAGCTAATTGAGTCAAATGAAAGTCAAACACATTCAAACAAAGCTTTTTTAGTCAAATGAAAGTCAAATGCATTCAACAAAGCTAATTTAGTCAAATGAAAGTTAAACACTTTCAACAAACCGTTTAGAATCAAATGAAAGTCAAATACATTCAATCAAAGCTTTTTGAATCAAATGAAAGGCAATTGCATTCTAAAATGCTAATTGAGTCAAATGAAAGTCAAACACATTCAACAAAGCTAATTGAGTCAAAATTAAGTCAAACACATTCAAACAAAGCTTTTTGAATCAAATGAAAGTAAAATGCATTCAACAAAGCTAGTTGAGTCAAATGAAAGTCAAACACATTCAAACAAAGCTTTTTCATTCAAATGAAAGTCAAATGCATTCAACAAAATTAATTGAGTCAAATAAAAGTCAAACACTTTCAACAAAGATTTTAGAATCAAATGAAAGTAAAACACATTCAAACAAAGCTTTTTGAATCAAATGAATGTCAAATGTATTCAACAAAGCTAACTAAGTCAAATGAAAGTCAAACACATTCAACAAAGCTAATTGAGTTAAAAGAAAGTCAAACACATTCAAACAAAGCTTTTTGAATCAAATGAAAGTCAAATACATTCAACAAAGCCAATTGAGTCAAATGAAAGTCAAACACATTCAAATAAAGCTTCTTGATTCAAATGAAAGTCAAATGCATTCAACAAAGCTAATTGAGTCCAATGAAAGTCAAACACTTTCAACAAAGCTAATTGAGTCAAATGAAAGTCAAACACATTCAAACAAAGCTTTTTTAGTCAAATGAAAGTCAAATGCATTCAACAAAGCTAATTTAGTCAAATGAAAGTCAACACTTTCAACAAACCGTTTAGAATCAAATGAAAGTCAAATACATTCAATCAAAGCTTTTTGAATCAAATGAAAGGCAATTGCATTCCAAAATGCTAATTGAGTCAAATGACAGTCAAACACATTCAACAAAGTTAATTGAGTCAAAATTAAGTCAAACACATTCAAACAAAGCTTTTTGAATCAAATGAAAGTAAAATGCATTCAACAAAGCTAGTTGAGTCAAATGAAAGTCAAACACATTGAAACAAAGCTTTTTCATTCAAATGAAAGTCAAATGCATTCAACAAAGCTAATTGAGTCAAATAAAAGTCAAACACTTTCAACAAAGCTTTTAGAATAAAATGAAAGTCAAACACATTCTAACAAAGATTTTTGAATCAAATGAAGATCAAATGAATTCAACAAAGCTAATTGAGTCAAATGAAAGTAAAAAACTTTCATCAAAGCTTTTAGAATCAAATGAAAGTCGAATACATTCAAACAAAGCTTTTTGAATCAAATGAAAGTCAATTGCATCCCACAATGCTAATTGAGTCAAATGAAAGTCAAACACATTCAACGAAGCTAATTGAGTCAAATGAAAGTCAAACACATTCAAACAAAGCTTTTTGAATCAAATGAAAGTCAAATGCATTCAACAAAGCCAATTGAGTCAAATGAAAGTCAAACACATTCAAACATAGCTTCTTGATTCAAATGAAAGTCAAATGCATTCAACAAAGCTAATTGAGTCAAATGAAAGTCAAACACTTTCAACGAAGCTTTTGGAATCAAATGAAAGTAAAACACATTCAAACAAAGCTTTTTGAATCAACTGAATGTCAAATGCATTCAACGAAGCTAATTGAGTCAAATGAAAGTCAAACACATTCAACAAAGCTAATTGAGTTAAAAGAAAGTCAAACACATTCAAACAAAGCTTTTTGAATCAAATGAAAGTCAAATGCATTCTACAAAGCCAATTGAGTCAAATGAAAGTCAAACACATTCAAATAAAGCTTCTTGATTCAAATGAAAGTTAAATGCATTCAACAAAGCTAATTGAGTCAAATGAAAGTCAAACACTTTCAACAAAGCTAATTGAGTCAAATGAAAGTCAAACACATTCAAGCAAAGTTTTTTGAATCAAATGAAAGTCAAATGCATTCAACAAAGCTAATTGAGTCAAATGAAAGTCAAACACTTTCAACAAAGCGTTTAGAATCAAATGAAAGTCAAATACATTCAATCAAAGCTTTTTGAATCAAATGAAAATCAATTGCATTCCACAATGCTAATTGAGTTAAATGAAAGTCAAACACATTCAAGAAAGCTAATTGAGTCAAAAGAAAGTCAAACACATTCAAACAAAGCTTTTTTAATCAAATGAAAGTAAAATGCATTCAACAAAGCTAATTCAATCAAATGAAAGTCAAACTCTTTCAACAAAGCTAATTGAGTCAAATGAAAGTCAAACACATTCAAACAAAGCTTTTTGATTCAAATGAAAGTCAAATGCTTTCTGTTTTGGGGTTTTTTGTCCCTCGGGAGAGTTACAACTCGAAGACTGGTCCTGCTGGCTCTGTACCTGCAAAATCAACGGAGACACCAGTTGGGTGGTGCTCCGCCTCCAACGCTCAAGTTAGTAACTTGAAGGAGAGTAAAAGGTGCGGAAATTTAGGTGGGGATCTGCTTGGATTCCAAGCTCGGTTGTCTCTATCAAAGGGTCAGTTTGTAGTGAATGAATGAACCTTGTATCAAAAAGGACCTGCCCTCCAAAAGAGGGGAATCTCCCTATTTATAGGGTCCTTGGGAATTGTGCCTCTGATTAGGGTATCGAACCCTAATCATTGGTGGGCTGCGCCGTTTTACGGCTTTCTCAGGATTTGGGCCTGAAGGCCGACATTTTCCCCAAATATCTGGGATGACACGTGTCGGGCAGGGGTAGGTCCACTTTGGACCATCCTGGGGTTGACACGTGTCGCCCTCTGATTGGGCCACTTGGCGGGGTAAAATTACCCCAAACATTTGCCCCTCACAGATGTGACGTGGCACGCCGCGTGGCATCTGTGACACGTGTCACTCGCTGAATGGTGGTAATTTTACCGCCAAAATTTACTGTTTAACTTCTGGGTAAATTACGGAGTTGCCCCTCCTTTTACCCTCTATATATAGCCGTTTACCCTCAGATTCTTGCCACACTTCACAAAAATTTCAGAGTAAACTTAGAATCTTGAAAGAGAGAACAGAAATCATCCGTCTGAGTCAGGCGCAAATTCGAAGAAACTCAGCCGCACCAACACAGGCGGAACCGTCTACCTTCAGATATCAAATCTAAAGGTACCGTCTCTGACTCTTTCAGCTCTTTTTTCAAATGAAAGTCAAACACTTTCAACAAAGCTAATTGAGTCAAATGAAAGTCAAACACATTCAAACAAAGCTTTTTGATTCAAATGAAAGTCATATGCATTCAACAATGCTAATTGAATCAAACGAAAGTCTAACACTTTCAACAAAGCGTTTAGAATCAAATGAATGTCAAATACATTCAATCAAAGCTTTTTGAATCCAATGAAAGTTAATTGCATTCCACAATGCTAATTGAGTTAAATGAAAGTCAAACACATTCAACAAAGCTAATTGAGTTAAAGTAAAGTAAAACACATTCAAACAAAGCTTTTCGAATCAAATGAATGTCAAACTCTTTCAACAAAGCTAATTGAGTCAAATGAAAGTCAAATGCATTCAACAAAGCTAATTGAGTCAAATGAAAGTCAAACACTTTCAACAAAGCGTTTAGAATCAGATGAAATCAAATACATTCAATCAAAGCTTTTTGAATCAAATGAAAGTCAATTGCATTCAACAAAGCCAATTGAGTCAAATAAAAGTCAAACACATTCAAACAAAGCTTTTAGAATCAAATGAAAGTCAAACACATTCAAACAAAGTTTTTTGAATCAAATGAAAGTCAAATGCATTCAACAAAGCTAATTGAGTCAAATGAAAGTCAAACACTTTCAACAAAGCGTTTAGAATCAAATGGAAGTCAAATACATTCAATCAAAGCTTTTTGAATCAAATGAAAGTCAATTGCATTCCACAATGCTAATTGAGTCAAATGAAAGTCAAACACATTCAACAAAGCTAATTGAGTCAAAATAAAGTCAAACACATTCAAACAAAGCTTTTTGAATCAAATGAAAGTAAAATGCATTCAACAAAGCTAAATGAGTCAAATGAAAGTCAAACACTTTCAACAAAGCTAATTGAGTCAAATGAAAGTCAAACACATTCAAACAAAGCTTTTTTAATCAAATGAAAGTAAAATACATTCAACAAAGCTAATTGAGTCAAATGAAAGTCAAACACTTTCAACAAAGCTAATTGAGTCAAATGAAAGTCAAACACATTCAAACAAAGCTTTTTGATTCAAATGAAAGTCAAATGCATTCAACAAAGCTAATTGAATCAAATGAAAGTCTAACACTTTTAACAAAGCGTTTAGAATCAAATGAATGTCAAATACATTCAATCAAAGCTTTTTGAATCAAATGAAAGTTAATTGTATTCCACAATGCTAATTGAGTTAAATGAAAGTCAAACACATTCAACAAAGCTAATTGAGTTAAAGTAAAGTCAAACACATTCAAACAAAGCTTTTTAAATCAAATGAAAGAAAAATGCATTCAACAAAGCTAATTGAGTCAAATGAAAGTCAAACACTTTCAACAAAGCTAATTGAGTCAAATGAAAGTCAAACACATTCAAACAAAGCTTTTTGATTCAAATGAAAGTCAAATGCATTCAACAAAGCTAATTGAGTCAAATGAAAGTCAAACACTTTCAACAAAGATTTTAGAATCAAATGAAAGTAAAACACATTCAAACAAAGCCTTTTGAATCAAATGAATGTCAAATGTATTCAACAAAGCTAATTAAGTCAAATGAAAGTCAAACACATTCAACAAAGCTAATTGAGTTAAAAGAAAGTCAAACACATTCAAACAAAGCTTTTTGAATCAAATGAAAGTCAAATACATTCAACAAAGCCAATTAATTCAAATGAAAGTCAAACACATTCAAATAAAGCTTCTTGATTCAAATGAAAGTCAAATGCATTCAACAAAGCTAATTGAGTCCAATGAAAGTCAAACACTTTCAACAAAGCTAATTAAGTCAAATGAAAGTCAAACACATTCAAACAAAGCTTTTTGAATCAAATGAAAGTCAAATGCATTCAACAAAGCTAATTGAGTCAAATGAAAGTCAAACACTTTCAACAAACCGTTTAGAATCAAATGAAAGTCAAATACATTCAATCAAAGGTTTTTGAATCAAATGAAAACCAATTGCATTCAACAAAGCCAATTGAGTCAAATGAAAGTCAAACACATTCAAACATAGCTTCTTGATTCAACTGAAAGTCAAATGCATTCAACAAAGCTAATTGAGTCAAATGAAAGTCAAACACTTTCAACAAAGCTTTTAGAATCAAATGAAAGTAAAACACATTCAAACAAAGCTTTTTGAATCAACTGAATGTCAAATGCATTCAACGAAGCTAATTGAGTCAAATGAAAGTCAAACACATTCAACAAAGCTAATTGAGTTAAAAGAAAGTCAAACACATTCAAACAAAGCTTTTTGAATCAAATGAAAGTCAAATGCATTCAACAAAGCCAATTGAGTCAAATGAAAGTCAAACACATTCAAATAAAGCTTCTTGATTCAAATGAAAGTTAAATGCATTCAACAAAGCTAATTGAGTCAAATGAAAGTCAAACACTTTCAACAAAGCTAATTGAGTCAAATGAAAGTCAAACACATTCAAACAAAGTTTTTTGAATCAAATGAAAGTCAAATGCATTCAACAAAGCTAATTGAGTCAAATTAAAGTCAAACACTTTCAACAAAGCATTTAAAATCAAATGAAAGTCAAATACATTCAATCAAAGCTTTTTGAATCAAATGAAAGTCAATTGCATTCCACAATGCTAATTGAGTCAAATGAAAGTCAAACACATTCAACAAAGCTAATTGAGTCAAAAGAAAGTCAAACACATTCAAACAAAGCTTTTTAAATCAAATGAAAGTAAAATGCATTCAACAAAGCTAATTAAATCAAATGAAAGTCAAACTCTTTCAACAAAGCTAATTGAGTCAAATGAAAGTCAAACACATTCAAACAAAGCTTTTTGATTCAAATGAAAGTCAAATGCTTTCAACAAAGCTATTTGAGTCAAATGAAAGTCTAACACTTTCAACAAAGCGTTTAGAATCAAATGAATGTCAAATACATTCAATCAAAGCTTTTTGAATCAAATGAAAGTTAATTGTATTCCACAATGATAATTGAGTTAAATGAAAGTCAAACACATTCAACAAAGCTAATTGAGTTAAAGTAAAGTCAAACACATTCAAACAAAGCTTTTTAAATCAAATGAAAGAAAAATGCATTCAACAAAGCTAATTGAGTCAAATGAAAGTCAAACACTTTCAACAAAGCTAATTGAGTCAAATGAAAGTCAAACACATTCAAACAAAGCTTTTTGATTCAAATGAAAGTCAAATGCATTCAACAAAGCTAATTGAGTCAAATGAAAGTCAAACACTTTCAACAAAGATTTTAGAATCAAATGAAAGTAAAACACATTCAAACAAAGCCTTTTGAATCAAATGAATGTCAAATGTATTCAACAAAGCTAATTAAGTCAAATGAAAGTCAAACACATTCAACAAAGCTAATTGAGTTAAAAGAAAGTCAAACACATTCAAACAAAGCTTTTTGAATCAAATGAAAGTCAAATACATTCAACAAAGCCAATTAATTCAAATGAAAGTCAAACACATTCAAATAAAGCTTCTTGATTCAAATGAAAGTCAAATGCATTCAACAAAGCTAATTGAGTCCAATGAAAGTCAAACACTTTCAACAAAGCTAATTAAGTCAAATGAAAGTCAAACACATTCAAACAAAGCTTTTTGAATCAAATGAAAGTCAAATGCATTCAACAAAGCTAATTGAGTCAAATGAAAGTCAAACACTTTCAACAAACCGTTTAGAATCAAATGAAAGTCAAATACATTCAATCAAAGGTTTTTGAATCAAATGAAAACCAATTGCATTCAACAAAGCCAATTGAGTCAAATGAAAGTCAAACACATTCAAACATAGCTTCTTGATTCAACTGAAAGTCAAATGCATTCAACAAAGCTAATTGAGTCAAATGAAAGTCAAACACTTTCAACAAAGCTTTTAGAATCAAATGAAAGTAAAACACATTCAAACAAAGCTTTTTGAATCAACTGAATGTCAAATGCATTCAACGAAGCTAATTGAGTCAAATGAAAGTCAAACACATTCAACAAAGCTAATTGAGTTAAAAGAAAGTCAAACACATTCAAACAAAGCTTTTTGAATCAAATGAAAGTCAAATGCATTCAACAAAGCCAATTGAGTCAAATGAAAGTCAAACACATTCAAATAAAGCTTCTTGATTCAAATGAAAGTTAAATGCATTCAACAAAGCTAATTGAGTCAAATGAAAGTCAAACACTTTCAACAAAGCTAATTGAGTCAAATGAAAGTCAAACACATTCAAACAAAGTTTTTTGAATCAAATGAAAGTCAAATGCATTCAACAAAGCTAATTGAGTCAAATTAAAGTCAAACACTTTCAACAAAGCGTTTAGAATCAAATGAAAGTCAAATACATTCAATCAAAGCTTTTTGAATCAAATGAAAGTCAATTGCATTCCACAATGCTAATTGAGTCAAATGAAAGTCAAACACATTCAACAAAGCTAATTGAGTCAAAAGAAAGTCAAACACATTCAAACAAAGCTTTTTAAATCAAATGAAAGTAAAATGCATTCAACAAAGCTAATTAAATCAAATGAAAGTCAAACTCTTTCAACAAAGCTAATTGAGTCAAATGAAAGTCAAACACATTCAAACAAAGCTTTTTGATTCAAATGAAAGTCAAATGCTTTCAACAAAGCTATTTGAGTCAAATGAAAGTCCAATGCATTCAACAAAGCTAATTGAGTCAAATGAAAGTCAAACACTTTCAACAAAGCGTTTAGAATCAAAGAAAGTCAAATACATTCAATCAAAGCTTTTTGAATCAAATGAAAGTCAATTGCATTCAACAGAGCCAATTGAGTCAAATAAAAGTCAAACACATTCAAACATAGCTTCTTGATTCAAATGAAAGTCAAATGCATTCAACAAAGCTAATTGAGTCAAATGAAAGTCAAACACTTTCAACAAAGCTTTTAGAATCAAATGAAAGTAAAACACATTCAAACAAAGCTTTTTGAATCAAATGAAAGTCAAATGCATTCAACAAAGCCAATTGAGTCAAATGAAAGTCAAACACATTCAAACATAGCTTCTTGATTCAAATGAAAGTCAAATGCATTCAACAAAGCTAATTGAGTCAAATGAAAGTCAAACACTTTCAACAAAGCTTTTATAATCAAATGAAAGTAAAACACATTCAAACAAAGCTTTTTGAATCAAATGAATGTCAAATGCATTCAACGAAGCTAATTGAGTCAAATGAAAGTCAAACATTCAACAAAGCTAATTGAGTTAAAAGAAAGTCAAACACATTCAAACAAAGCTTTTTGAATCAAATGAAAGTCAAATGCATTCAACAAAGCCAATTGAGTCAAATGAAAGTCAAACACATTCAAATAAAGCTTCTTGATTCAATTGAAAGTTAAATGCATTCAACAAAGCTAATTGAGTCAAATGAAAGTCAAACACTTTCAACAAAGCTAATTGAGTCAAATGAAAGTCAAACACATTCAAACAAAGTTTTTTGAATCAAATGAAAGTCAAATGCATTCAACAAAGCTAAATGAGTCAAATGAAAGTCAAACACTTTCAACAAAGCGTTTAGAATCAAATGAAAGTCAAATACATTCAATCAAAGCTTTTTTAATCAAATGAAAGTCAATTGCATTCCACAATGCTAATTGAGTCAAATGAAAGTCAAACACATTCAACAAAGCTAATTGAGTCAAAATAAAGTCAAACACATTCAAACAAAGCTTTTTGAATCAAATGAAAGTAAAATGCATTCAACAAAGCTAAATGAGTCAAATGAGAGTCAAACACTTTCAACAAAGCTAATTGAGTCAAATGAAAGTCAAACACATTCAAACAAAGCTTTTTGATTCAAATGAAAGTCAAATGCATTCAACAAAGCTAATTGAGTCAAATGAAAGTCAAACACTTTCAACAAAGATTTTAGAATCAAATGAAAGTAAAACACATTCAAACAAAGCTTTTTGAATCAAATGAATGTCAAATGTATTCAACAAAGCTAATTGAGTCAAATGAAAGTCAAACACTTTCAACAAAGATTTTAGAATCAAATGAAAGTAAAACACATTCAAAGAAAGCCTTTTGAATCAAATGAATGTCAAATGTATTCAACAAAGCTAATTAAGTCAAATGAAAGTCAAACACATTCAACAAAGCTAATTGAGTTAAAAGAAAGTCAAACACATTCAACCAAAACTTTTTGAATCAAATGAAAGTCAAATACATTCAACAAAGCCAATTAATTCAAATGAAAGTCAAACACATTCAAATAAAGCTTCTTGATTCAAATGAAAGTCAAATGCATTCAACAAAGCTAATTGAGTCCAATGAAAGTCAAACACTTTCAACAAAGCGTTTAGAATCAAATGAAAGTCAAATACATTCAATCAAAGCTTTTTGAATCAAATGAAAGTCAATTGCATTCCACAATGCTAATTGAGTCAAATGAAAGTCAAACACATTCAACAAAGCTAATTGAGTCAAAAGAAAGTCAAACACATTCAAACAAAGCTTTTTTAATCAAATGAAAGTAAAATGCATTCAACAAAGCTAATTCAATCAAATGAAAGTCAAACTCTTTCAACAAAGCTAATTGAGTCAAATGAAAGTCAAACACATTCAAACAAAGCTTTTTGATTCAAATGAAAGTCAAATGCTTTCAACAAAGCTATTGATGTGAATTATTGATCCGAAAATCAACAAAACACAAGGGATATGTTTGAGTCTAATTCTATACAGGAAATCCACCAAGAATTAAACAAAAAACTAAATTTAATCAATTAAGAATCCACCTAATTAATCAATCCAAACGAATGTCTTAACTAAAACAAGCAAAACATCAATTGATCGCAATCAACAAAAAACTCAAGTATGCAACTTAAGAAGTAAATCTTACTATTAATCTGTGTATCTCTCAAAACTCACGAATTACATGATTATTTATAGACTTAAACTAAGTATTAGAAACCTAATAGGACTAGGAAAAATCCCTAGCCTTTAGCTCCAAGTAACCTAAGTGGAATAGGAATACTAAACCGACTTAGATAAGGAAACTAACCAAACCGACCTACTTCCAGCTTTGCGCGGTTTTAGTTTTTGTCTTCGTTGACTGACCAAATGAACTCCGATTCTCATGAAACCACCTTCATTGGTTAGCTGACTTCCTGGCGTTTCCAAAAACATATTATACGACATATGGTTTCCTTGAGCTTCAAGTCCGTTTCTGCAGTTCTTTGGACCTCTTCAAAACTGCTACGAAACTACTAGAAAACCTAGTTCTAAACAAACTCTAACAAACTAATATCTTTCCTAATAACTAAGGACGTCTAACCAATCATAAAATAACAGAAAAATAAATCCTAATGTGCTTAAAACAAGAAAAACCCTTTCAAGTGAAAGGTAAAAACTTGTAAGCAAAATCTAAGTAAAGAAAGTAGACTAGACTCCAAGAAACGCTACTAAGCAAACCGTAGCTTTGCTTTGATATCCAAGAAAATGACCATGCAATGCTTGGCTTGAATCAATGTTTAAGGACAAGCTATCTTGATGCATGATAAGCAAATCTTCGAAGTTCTCCATGCTTAGACTTGCATCATCCTCCTCTTCTTCGAAAGAATTTGTCCTCAAATCTCGAAGTTCTTCATCAGGGATGTACTTAGCCAAATCACCAACATTGAATGTAGCACTAACTCCATACTCTCCCGGAAGTTCCAACTTATAAGCATTGTCATTGATCTTCTCAACAATCTTGAAAGGACCTTCACTTCTAGGCATCAACTTATTCTTGCGTTTTCCTGGAAATCTTTCCTTTCTTAAATGTAACCATACCAAGTCTCCAACATTGTAACCTTGTTGCTTTCTATGCTTGTTTGCTCTAGCTTTGTACATGTCATTTACTTTCTCTATTCTTGTTCGAACTTGAGCATGTAATTTCAGCATACTTTTCAACTTAGACTCGGCATCTTTGTGAATTAACTCACCCTTAGGCAATGGAACAAGATCAATTGGAAGTTTCGGATTGATTCCATAGACTACCTCAAAAGGACTATGTTTGGTAGCATATGTAGGTGATCTATTATAAGCAAACTCCGCATGAGCTAACTTGATGTCCCAATCCTTCTGTGTCTTACTCACTAACCCACGCAAAAGCGCACCAAGAGTACGATTAGTAACCTCGGTTTGTCCATCAGTTTGTGGATGATAAGATGTACTAAAGAGCAATTTAGTTCCCACAAGCTTCCATAAAGACTTCCAAAAGAAACTCATGAACTTTGTATCTCGATCACTCACAATAGTTTTCGGAATTCCATGCAATCTAACAATCTCTTTTTCTAATTCCCTCTCACTAATCAAATAAGAACTCTTCGAATTAGAGGTAACATTAGAAGGCTTGTTGCTTATCAAAGGTTTTAAAGCAACCGGTCTCTCTTTTTCTCCTTTTCTCACAACATACACATTAGTCCTTCCATCAAACTTCACAAATCTATCATATTGCCAAGGACGGCCTAATAGTATATGACAAGCATCCATAGGACAAACATCACACAAAATTTTATCATGAAATTTACCAATTGAAAAGGAGATTAAGGCTTGTTTAGTTACCTTAACATCACTCGAATTATTAAGCCAATGAAGCTTATAAGGGCTTGGATGTTCAGTAGTTGGCCACTTCAACTTGTCTACCAAAGTAGTAGATACCACATTAGTGCAACTCCCGGTGTCTATGATCATATCACACAACCTATCTTCTACCTTGCACCTTGTAAGAAAGATTTTCTCCCTTTGATTGTTTTCCATAGGTACGGTTTTAGAGTGTAGTGCCCTTCTTAGAACCAAACTTTGACCATGAGTCTCGGGATCAATTTCGTCAATATGCCCCTCCTCTTCTTCAAAGTTTTCCTCTTCGTTCTTTTCTTCATAGTCACTACCTTGCTCACACTTAACTTGTTCTTGTTCCCACTCTTGTGCGGTCATTACCCTTTTAGTTGGACAATTGCTTGCAATATGGCCAACACTACCACACTTGAAGCATTTCCTTTCTTCCACAAACTTCTCAGTAGCTTCGAATTTAGGTTTAGTGTCCTTGTAATTCGAACTAGAACCACTTCTCTCCAAGCTGTTCTTCTCAAAAGGTTTAGTGAAATCTTTTACAAAGGACTTAGTGTACGTCCCTTTCTTCCCCTTTATCTGTTTTTCAACTCTCAAAGCTACCTTGCAAACATCCTCAAAGGACCAATATTGTTGCAATTCAACATTTTCAGCAATATTATCATTCAACCCCGAAATAAATCTAGCAATCTTATGCTCAACAATCTCTTCTAAGCCACATAGCATGCATAACTTTTCAAATTCACCAATATAATTCTCAACAGTCATAGAATTTTGTTTAAAAAGTTGCATCTTAAGATAAACATCTTGAATATAATCACTAGGTACGAACCTTTTTTTCATGTGCTTCTTGAGTTGTTCCCAAGTTGAGATTCTTGCACGCCCCTCCTTAAGCCTCTTCTTCTTTAGATTATCATACCAAAGACTAGCATAACCGGTCAGTTTTAATTCAGCCAATTTGCATCTTTTCCTTTCATCATACTCCTTGTAATCAAAGAGTGTCTCGGCCCTTCTAATCCACTCAAAGTATTTTTCAGGTTCATTCATACTCCCATTGAATTCGGGAAGATCTAATCTAAGGTTCCTATCATCTTCCTTTGGTCGGTCTCTTCTCCTAGGCCCTGGTGATTCATCACTTGAAGAATAATTATTTCGTGGCCTCCTTGGGTTCCTCCTTGGTTGTTCTTCCTCACTTGAACCAGAATTAGGGTTAGAATTCCCTTTCCTTGAAGAATCTCCAGCAAGAGTATCAAGCCTTTTTAATATCTCATCCATCCTTGCTGCCAACTCGTCAATTCGCCTATCTCTTCTAAGATTTTGAGCCTGTTCTAAGGTTAATCCCCTTGGAACCTGTGGAACCTCCTCGTCACTCATGATTCCTACACAAAACAAGTCAGTTCATGCAAAAATCTTGATTAAAAGATCGAATCTTGAAGGAAAACTAGGCAACACAAAAACCGGACTCCCAACCGCAAATCAGTGCACAAACACCAAACGTTTGAGGCTGTGTAGAACGCGTTACTCAACTAAAAATTATGACGTTTTATATGGTGATAGCAGGACATTTTTAGAGTTCAATGCAAAAAGAATCACGTAAAAATTCCCAGCCAATTGTTCCCAGTTTAATTTTTCCCGAAGCTGCTCTGATACCAAAGATGATGTGAATTATTGATCCGAAAATCAACAAAACACAAGGGATATGTTTGAGTCTAATTCTATACAGGAAATCCACCAAGAATTAAACAAAAAACTAAGATTAATCAATTAAGAATCCACCTAATTAATCAATCCAAACGAATGTCTTAACTAAAACAAGCAAAACAGCAATTGATCGCAATCAACAAAAAACTCAAGTATGCAACTTAAGAAGTAAATCTGACTATTAATCTGTGTATCTCTCAAAACTCACGAATTACATGATTATTTATAGACTTAAACTAAGTATTAGAAACCTAATAGGACTAGGAAAAATCCCTAGCCTTTAGCTTTAAGTAACCTAAGTGGAATAGGAATACTAAACCGACTTAGATAAGGAAACTAACCAAACCGACCTACTTCCAGCTTTGCGCGGTTTTAGTTTTTGTCTTCGTTGACTGACCAAATGAACTCCGATTCTCATGAAACCACCTTCATTGGTTAGCTGACTTCCTGGCGTTTCCAAAAACATATTATACAACATATGGTTTCCTTGAGCTTCAAGTCCGTTTCTGCAGTTCTTTGGACCTCTTCAAAACTGCTACGAAACTACTAGAAAACCTAGTTCTAAACAAACTCTAACAAACTAATATCTTTCCTAATAACTAAGGACGTATAACCAATCATAAAATAACAGAAAAATAAATCCTAATGTGCTTAAAACAAGAAAAACCCTTTCAAGTGAAAGGTAAAAACTTGTAAGCAAAATCTAAGTAAAGAAAGTAGACTAGACTCCAAGAAACGCTACTAAGCAAACCGTAGCTTTGCTTTGATATCCAAGAAAATGACCATGCAATGCTTGGCTTGAATCAATGTTTAAGGACAAGCTATCTTGATGCATGATAAGCAAATCTTCGAAGTTCTCCATGCTTAGACTTGCATCAGCTATTTGAGTCAAATGAAAGTCAAATGCATTCAACAAAGCTAATTGAGTCAAATGAAAGTCAAACACTTTCAACAAAGCGTTTAGAATCAAATGAAAGTCAAATACATTCAATCAAAGCTTTTTGAATCAAATGAAAGTCAATTGCATTCCACAATGCTAATTGAGTCAAATGAAAGTCAAACACATTCAACAAAGCTAATTGAGTCAAAAGAAAGTCAAACACATTCTGATTTGGGTAAAAATACCCAAGGCCAGTTGGCCCACTCAGAGTCCGCCACGTGTCACTGAAAGGGGCGCCACCATGGACCAATCAGGAAATGACACGTGGCAGACAGATAAAAGGATCTGGGATTGGCGGCTTTTAGGCCCAAATCCCGAGGTCTGCTAAGCTGCACGAAACCCTAGTAAGTGCACGCTTTTCGAGAAACCTATAAGTAGGAGTTGACCTCCTCATTTATGGGGGATGATTCAGAACTTCGGATACACCAAAACACCTTTTGACCCGTTGACGTTGACTCTGACGTTTAACGTTTTACACTCAGTGATTATCAATCATTGTTAGAACTGTCACCCCCAAGGGTACAGTACACTTGAGCTCGGAACCCGAGCAGATATCCTTTACGTTCCGCACCTTAAACTCTGGACTTTGACTAACTTAAGCTTCGGAGGCGGACCACCGACCATTCGGTGGCTCGTTGTTTTGCAGGTACAGGCATCCAAGTGGAGCGATCAGACTTAGTGTTGTAACTCTCCCGAGGGACTCAAAAAACCCCGAAACATTTGGCGCCGTCTGTGGGGAGAGTACCTCTAAGATGGTCACTTCGGAAACTGTACCAATTAATGTAACCAATCGGCCTCCGGAAACCAATCGGCCTCCGGAGACCAAACAGCTACCAGAGACCAATCGGTCCCCGGACGAAGTGTTGGTCCAGACGGACTATGATTCAGGTGACGATGGTGACATCGAAACTTATACTGCTAGAGATGGGTCTCTCATCTCCAGGCGTGTCCGCAGCAAAGAAAAGCGGGAACGCCCTCACTCTCAGAATGCTCCGAGCAAACCAGTCGGACATTCAAAAAAGCCGTCTGATTCTACTCCTGCGGAAGGGTCAGACCCAGTAACTAGAGATGAGCTCATGAAGCTTGTGAGCACTCTTCGTGGTGAGATAAAACAACTCACCAACAAGAAGTCGGCTACTCCTGCCAAGGAGCAGTCGGCCAAGAAGTCAGCCCAATTGGGCAATCACAAGTCGATCAGGGACCGACAGCCGACTCCTCATCCCAAGGACACGGCTCGGCCTCAGTTTGACCTTTCAAGACTCCGTTTCCCAGAAACGGTTGCAAGAAAAGCCATTCGGCATGTTCAGCCGGATGGTAACAAGAAAACATTCTCTGATGCTCGGCGTTACATCGAGCAGAAAAGAAATGAGCTTTCAGAGTCGGCCTCAACATCGACTTATCATGAAAGCACTCAGCATACCTCATTAAGGTATTCACAATCTGTGCATGAGACCCCAATAAGCAGCCCCATGGTTCAAGTTGGACCTCATGTCATCCAGCCGGCCCAGTACATGGCTCAGCCAATGTACCAATCGCCAGCTCAACCATACATTCGGCCTGCCTTTTATGGAGGACAGGCGGCATGCGGCTATCAGCCCATGGACTGGCAGCTTAGGCTGCAGCACCTTGGAGTTCAACCCACTGCTTTCTCCAAGGAAATTACCGACGCCGAACAGCCGGCCAAGGTTAAAAACGTGTTGGTAGGAGCCTATGATGGGACCACCAACCCTGAAGACCACCTGCTAGCATACACCCACCTCATGTATTTACAAGGGTTGGATGATGCCGCATGGTGTCGCTGCTTTCCAGCCACCCTGAAGGGCATAGCCCAGCAGTGGTTCGGCAACTTGCCGGCTGGTTGTGTCAATAGCTTCAAGACGCTTGCGTTCTTGTTTGTTTCCAACTTCTCCATGAATATCCATGCCAAGAAGACAAGCCTTGATCTTGGCAATGTACAGCAGGGAGAAAGGGAAGGTTTGCGTTCCTCACTACTAGAAATAAGCCTGTTTCCGACGGAAATATTCCGTCGAAAACACCTTGAAATCCGTCGGAAAAGGTGTTTCCGACGGAATTCCGTCGGAAACGGTTGTCGGAAAACCGTTCGTAGGAAAACTGACCTTTTCCGACGAAATTTCCGTCGGAAACACTATTCCGACGGAAATTACGACGGAATTTTCCGTCGTGAGACAGGTTCTAGCACAGGAAAAGTCCGTCGGAAATTTCCGACGGAATTTAGAATTCGGTCGGAAATTTCCTACGGAAATTCCGTCGTAAAACATTTTCAAGAAATTAAAAAAAAATACACCGTGCCACCAACGGCACGGCGTATCACCACCTCCAACCACCCAAAACACCCCTGCCAACCCCAACCACACCCACTTCCTAACCCTAACCTATCCACAGCACCACCCCCACCCATACCCAGATCCACATCACCACCACCACAACCACCCTAACCTATCCACAGCACCACCACCACCTTACCCTCACCCTGACCGAACACCCAGACCAGCCCCCACACCACCGACACCAACACCAGCCCCTTCCCACCTTCAAACACCACCGCCGACACCCACACCAGCCCCCACACCACCAACGCCAACACCAGGCCCTATCCCTCCTTCAAACACCACCACCGACACCACCACACTCACACCAGCCCCTACCCACCTTCAAACCACCACCACCACACCAAAAATGAACCCCAAAACACGAAAATTGAGACAATAAATCGAAAATCAACCCAAAAATACGAAAATTGAGACAATAAAATCGAAAAATACCACATAAACAAGAAAACCTACCTTTATTACCACCGAAGCTTTGAATTTCACTCGAATTTGGTTTATTACGGTCAAATTCGACCATGAAACCTTTAGATCTAAGGATTCCAAGCTCGAATTTGACCATGACAACCATCAATTACTCCGTGACAACCATCAAAGACACCGTGACAGCCATAAATTACCCAGATCTAATTAGAAATGGTTAGTGTTTTGCGGCGAAAAGAAGAGGAGAGAGTAGTAGTACGGTAAGGAGAACGAAGAGGAGAGAGAAGGAGAAAAACAGAAGAAAGAAGAGGAGATGAAAGAGGTAAGGAGAACGAAGAGGAGAGAGTAGTATACAGTGAGGAAGAAGGAGATGAAAGAGCAGAAGAAAGAAGAGGAGAGGATGACAGAGAACGAAGAGAGAAGGAGAGGAAAGAGGAGAGAGAAGGGGAAAGGGGAAAAACTGAGGGAGAAGAGGAAAGAGGCGGAAGTGAAGTATGGGTTTTTAGGGTTTTCAAGGTTTTAATTTTTTTTTTCTTTTTTTTTTAAATAATATTCCGTCGGAAATCCGTCGGAAATTTCCGACGGACTTATTATCCGTCGGAAAAGGTCAATTCCGACGGAAAAATCCGTCGGAAAGTATGAAATTTCCGACGGAATTATATTCCGTCGGAAATTTCCAACGGAATAAAAATCCGTCAGAAAATTTGACTTTTCCGACGGAATATTGTGTCCGTCGGAACAAGTCCGTCGCTGTTTGGCTGTTTTCTTGTAGTGCCTATGTCAGGCGGTTCAATCTGGTACGAATCCAGATCCATGGGTTATCTGACGAGGTCGCCTTCACAGACTTTTTCAAGGGTTTGAAGGACGGTTCTACTTTCAAGTATGAACTGGTCCGAAAGCAAATTTTCACTCTGCAGGGAGCACTGCAAGAGGCGGACGCCTATATACAGGCAACCGAACTCTGCTCCTCCACCAAACAGTCGGACTCTAAGAAGTTCGACCGACAGCATGAGAGTCGGCCTGTTCAGTCGGCTCCCAAAACAGAAGAAAGCAGAAAGAAAAAACAAGTCTGGGTCGTTGATAACTCTGATCAGCCGGCCCAGAAGAAAAAGAAAGAGTGGAAACCGTATGTTCCAAGGTACGAATTCCACAAAGACTGTTGTTCCGTCTTCATGGAAATAAAGGACCGGCTGACTTTTGAGAAGCCGACTCCAATGAGAGGTTCCGTTGAACATCGGAACAAAAATAAACACTGCCATTTTCATGAGGACATCGGCCATGACACCAACGACTGTTTCGCTCTCAAACGAGAACTTGACCGTCTGGCCGAAAAAGGACAACTAAAGTCCTATGTGAAGTCCAAAGTGACTTCAAAGGCGAAGCAGGGGCAGTCCAAAAAGACAACTCCCCAGCCGACTGTTAGTACCGACACCGATGAAGAGCCGGTATACACTATAGCAGGCGGATTCGCCGGGGGTGGCCCGACCATTCGGGGCACAAAGGATCATCTGAAAAAGATGATCCATTCTGTTGAAGAGGGAGAGGCGCCAGAAACATCCGCCTTCCCTGAAGTCATCATCACCGAAAAAGACAGAGGCAAAGTCCGTCGGCCGCATGATGACCCTGTGGTCATTGAATGTAAAGTGGCCAACCAACTGGTTGGTCGAATATTGATCGACACAGGCAGTTCCTCTGACCTCATCAGCCTCAAATGCTTGTCAAATCTCAAGTACAAGCCGGACAGTATGATGGAGGTTTCTCACACCCTTGTAGGGTTTGGGGGAGGACTTGTACACCCAGTCGGCCGAATAGATCTGCCCATCCGGCTGGGGCAAAAAGGAAACGGTCGGCATATGACCATCCGGTTCCTCGTGGTTGAAGAGCTCTCTGCCTACAACCTCATCTTTGGTCGACCCACCCTCAACGAGTGCAAGGCCGTCATCATCCCTGCTCTCATGCTTGTTAAGTATGAGAGGGATGATGGCACAGTCGGCTCCCTTAATGGGGACCAAAAAACAGCCCGGGAATGTTATCTCTCGGACATTAAGCCCGCAGTTGCAGCAACCTTCCGGGGCAAACAAACAGTCGACTTTGATGATATCAGGGAAGACAAGGCGGCCCCACCAGCTGAGAAAAAGAGGAAAGTGGCTCAGCTGGAGGCGGTCAAAAAAGAAAGGCAATAGCAGTCACTGACTGGGGAACGGCCGGATGATCTCCGTCCCCAGCCGGCTGGTGAACACATCGATATCCCCCTAGACGACGCTCGGCCAGAGCGGACTGTTAAAGTAGGGACGATTACTTTTGCCAAGCTAGGTAACAGTTTGCACCAGCTCCTGAGAGAATTCAAAGACATCTTTGCCTTTGAAGTAGAAGAGATGCCTGGCATAAGCCCGGATCTTGCTGTTCACAAACTCGCCGTGGATCCCAAAAAGAAGCCCATTCGACAAAAGAAAAGAAATCACGGCGAAGAAAGAAGTCAGGCGGCAGCCGCTGAAGTTCAAAAGCTGCTGAATGCTAAGTTCATTCGGCCATGTAATTTCCCTGATTGGGTAGCCAACGTTGTGTTGGTAAAAAAGCCGAATGGAACTTGGCGAATGTGTGTTGACTACACCGACTTGAACAGGGCATGTCCGAAGGATAGTTATCCATTGCCAAAAATCGACAGTCTGGTCGATTCAACAGCCGGCCATGCCCTGATGAGCTTTATGGACGCCTATTCAGGCTTCCACCAGATACCCTTGTGGAAAAAAGATCAAGAGAAGACGGCTTTCGTCACTGATCAAGGGTTGTTTTGCTATACAGTGATGCCCTTTGGTTTGAAGAATGCGCCTGCTACCTTCCAACGAATGATTAACACCGTTCTCATTCGTCAGATTGGGAGAAATGTGGAAGCATACATTGACGACATGATAGTCAAATCCAAACTTCAGGCGGATCACCTTGCCGATCTCCGAGAAACATTCGCCACACTCAGGCGGCACAAGGTCATGCTAAATCCAAAAAAGTGTGTCTTTGGTGTTGAGTCTGGGAAGTTTCTCGGATTCCTGATTGATCAAAGGGGAATAGAGGCCAACCCGGAGAAAATACAGGCGGTCATCGACATGCAGTCGCCCCGTACTGTGAAAGAGGTTCAAAAGCTTACAGGTTGTCTGGCGGCCTTGGGGAGATTCCTCAGTCGGTCAGGCGATAAGTGTCTCTACCTTTTCCAAGCAATCAGGAAGAAGACTAACTTTGAATGGGGTGATGATGTAGAGGCGGCCTTCCAAAAGTTAAAAACTCACCTACACTCTTTGCCGAGGCTGGTTTTCCTTTGCCCAAAGAGACGCTCTTCATGTATCTGGCCGTCTCCGATCATGCCCTCAGCGCCGTTCTCTTAGCTGAAAGAGACGGCACTCAGCTCCCGGTCTATTTCATCAGTCATGTTCTTAGGAACGCTGAGCTTCGGTATCCCATGGTTGAAAAGTGTGGTCTTGCTCTCTACATGGCCATCAAAAAGTTGAAACCCTACTTCTTGGCACATGCGGTAGTGGTCTATACTGACCAACCGATCAAGCGGCCTCTGACAGCCTTGGAGTCTTCTGGCCGAATGCTCAAATGGGCAATTGAAATGCAAGGACTGGAAATCACTTACGAACCCAGAAAAGCAATAAAGGGCCAAGCATTCGCCGATTTTATTGTGAAAATGACAAGGCCGGTTGCTCCGGATGATACTGGTCAGGTTTGGAAAGTGTATGTGGACGGGAGCTCCACTGTGAACGGCTGTGGTGCAGGGATTATCTGTCAGTCTCCTGAAGGGGACAAATATGAATATGCACTACGCTTCAAGTTCCAGGTCTCTAATAATGAGGCCGAATATGAAGCCCTGCTTGCTGGCATTCGGTACTGTAAGGCAGCAGGGGCAAAGAAGGTTGACGCCTGCTCAGACTCTCAACTAGTCGTACTCCAAGTCAATGGAACGTACGAGGCCACACATCCGGCCATGATAAAATACCTGCAGGCGGTCAAGACTGAAGTTGGGACACTTGAAGAGTTTACTCTAAGTCAGGTGCCCAGGTCTTCCAACAATCAGGCGGATGCTCTGTCCAAATTGGCATCATCCGCCTCTTGTGAAACACCTCGGTCAGTCTTCTGGGAAGTCATGGAAAAGAGGAGTATCTCTGAAGAAGACCCCATTGGAGTTCTTGATCGAAGCTCAACCTGGATGGACATCATCCGGACTTACCTTACAGACGGTACGCTTCCTGATTCACCACAGGAGGCGGCTGTTTTGAAAAAACGAGCGGCTAACTTCGAGTTACGACAGGGAGAACTCTTCAGGGCTGGTTTTCTGAAGCCTCTGTTGAAGTGTGTTACCCCTGAGAAGGGTAAGGAAGTCCTCGAAGAATTGCATGCAGGATTCTGCGCCTCTCATATAGGGGGCAGATCCCTTGCAGCCAAAGCCAGGCGGCTTTACTTCTGGCCTACATTGGAGTCGGATGCAATGGAATTGGTGAAAAAATGCGACAAGTGTCAGAAATTTGGCAAGCTCATTCATCGTCCGGCTACAGACCTGTCGGCCATTCACAGTCCAATACCCTTTGCCAAATGGGGCATGGACATTCTTGGGCCCTATACAGCCGCACCAGGCGGCAGGCGCTACATACTGGTGACTGTTGACTACTTTACTAAATGGGTAGAGGCGGAGGCAGTCAAAAACATCAAGACTAAAGATGTCATTTCCTTCATTTGGAAAAACATAATCACTCGGTTTGGGGTGCCCATGTCCATGGTGTTTGACAATGGTCCTCAATTCGAAACACCTCAGCTCAAGGTTTGGCTGAGAGACCAAGGGATCTCCAGTTTCTTCGCATCAGTCGGCTGGCCCCAAGCAAACGGCCAGGTTGAGGCATTTAACAAGTTAATCTCAGAAGGGATTAAAAAGAAAATTGAGCGAGCTGGTGGCCTTTGGGCGGATGAATTACCACACGTCCTCTGGTCCATCAGGACGACTGCTAAAGGGGCAACTGGAGAAACCCCATTTCTTATGGTTTATGGTGCAGAAGCTGTTTTGCCCATTGAGCACTATGAGCCGACTCTTCGAATCATGTTGTATGACGAGAAGGTAAACTGGGAGGCCATGCGCCTAGCATTGGACTCCCTACCAGAGCGCAGGGGCAATGCTGCCCTGCGTCATGAGATATACCGTCTGAGAATGACTCGGGCTTACAACAAAAGAGTACACAAGCGTCCTCTCAAAGTGGGAGACTTTGTGCTACGAAAAATGGAAGCAGTCGGTAGGGCGAATGAGCAGGGAAAGCTAACCCCAAATTGGGAAGGCCCCTACCGAATCTATGAAGAAATAAGAGACGGCACCTACCGCCTGGAAGAACCAGACGGCAGGCGGCTGCCCAGAACTTGGAATGTAGACAACTTGAAAAAGTACTACTTCTAAGTACAAGTGTAAATACTCCAAATTTTGTTATCTACAAATTATTAATGAGAACATGCTTCCCTTTTTAAAATTTATTATTTTAAGGACCGCCTGTACCGGTTACAGACGACCAATATACTTGTAAGGCGACTGTCTCAACAGCAGACGTCCCAACCAATTGAAGGATCCGATTGTTCTTAACAGTCGTTCCTACGAAAAACTTTGTTAAGTTTATACTTGATAAAGAATGAGGCCTAAGGCCGGATAAAAAGAGACCGAATGGTCACAGTCTGCTCCAACATGAGTCAGATAACCGGCGACGTCCATTCGGGCGAATTCGTCGAAGAGAGCATCTCCCATTTGGGAAACACGTTGCTCTACTAAAACATCAAACAGCCCTACCGAATGCTGAGGCAGCACTCGCAGTTGTTTGACTTAATCTAAACATGAAATCTAAAAAGCATAAGTTTTCCAACTATTCTAGTACGAATGGAAAACAACTACTGTTTCGTGATTAGAGGCTATTGAGGCCAATGGCCGGATAATGAACTAAGTTTGAAACTTAGTAGATAAACTAACGTCCCAGTGACATGAGGCCAATGGCCGGATATTACTACCGAAAGGTCACAGTCTGCTCCAACATGAGTATGGCCGTCTGCTCCAACATGAGTCAGATAACCGGCGACATTCATTCGTCGAGGAGAGCATCTCCCATTTGGGTGGTACATTGCTCTACGAATATATCAAGCGGCCCTACCGAATGCTAACTTAGCACTCGCAGTCGTTTGTTTTAATCGAAAGTGGAATCTAAAAGGCCAAAATTTTCTCTGTTCAAACACAGTTCAGAAATGGTCACTGTTTCACAAGTAGAGGCTAACTGAGGCATCAAGCCGGATGCGCCTGTTTTAGCTCAAGGGTGAAACAGGCGGAACGATTTAATAAAGTCCGTTAAGACTAATTACTGGGCAATTATTTAAGGCTATTAGCCGGATGCCGCCTGACCCTACCCTATGGGGCAAAACAGGCGGATGAATTGTTTTAAACGATAAAAAGATAAGTCCCAAGACTTACCATTTTAATCTCAATGAGGCCAATGGCCGGATGCGCCTGCTTTTGCCTATGGGGCAGAACAGGCGGGGATTTTTCCTTAGCAAATCAGCTAAGTTGGAAATTTGAGTTCTGTTCAGCCAACGGGCCGAATGAACACTTACTCTTGCTCAACTCTGGATGGACGTCTGCCGCGTGGTTTGGGGCAATCACCATAGTGATTGATTGACTTAGAAACCATAAATACTCTTCTAAGTATCAATAATTTCCAAGTCAATCAATCTCATAAACCGAAACCACTCGACATCCGTCCAGGGGCAAGAACATTCGCATACTATACAGGTTATAATACTTGGTCAAAAAACATGCAAAAATTCAAAGATTTGGCAAAAGGCGGAATATGAAGAACATCAGCCAAATGGCCGAATGATTCAAATTAAAATGACCAATCGCCACCAGACGATTGGTAAAAATTGTTATCTGGCAAAGCCAGGGAAATTGTCAAATTACCCGACCCCTCGGTCGGTAAAAATACAGAAATACTCGGCACACAGGCCGGAAAAGCAAGTACTTGGCCATTCAGCCGCAGAAACAACAATAAAAAGCTTAAGTGATCAGGGGAGAGCCTCTTTGTTGGCAGCCGGACTGTTGCCCTTCGGCTGCTCTTCAACATTTTTCTCTCGCTCCTCCGCCTGATCTTCCTCTTCCTCCCAAGAGGACGACTCCTCAGAAGAGTCGGACCCAGAGCCTTCAGCAGCCTCGGCCTCAGCATCAGCCTTGGAAGCTTCTTCCATCTCCTCAAGGAGGCGATCGTCGAAAGCTTTGCTAAGCTCCTCAAACTTGGATTTCCAAACCTGATAATCCAAGTCTGGCTGAACAGCCGCCCAAGTGTCCCACATGACGACCTCATTATCCCTGATCATTTGCTTGACCAGGTCAGACCGTTCTTGCTCAGCAAGGGACTCATACTTGGCCTTCAGCTGATGCTCCTGATTTGAGAGGCGTTGTTTCAGGCGGGTCACCATCTGCTTGGCTCTCTCGGCCTCGTCCTTGGCTTCCTTGAGAGGCTCGAACTCCTCCTTAAGAGACTTAATCTCCTTCTTAAGGTGGGAGATCTGAAGCTTGGCCGAGTCCAGGTCCTTCTTCACCTGCAGGTTGGCCTCCGACTGCGAATACATCATATCAAGCGTCAGTAATTCATTCTGAGCAATATCAAATTGAGCTCTATCCAAGGCGGACTCGGCCTGAGCCATAGCAGCTTTTACCTCTTTGGACTTCTCCTTGAGGGGTCGTCCAAGTCCTTGGACGCGCAGCATAGCCTGCAAAAATGAAGCCGTATGGTTGAGAACCAGACGGATAACAGAAAAAGCCGAATGAAAAAAGAGATTCAAAGCTAAGTCTATACCTCACAAAGGTTCCCTAGGATGCCATCAAGGTCTAGGGTGCCGACTCCTCTGACGGATGCTTTATCATCCGGATCAACCGCCCTCAGCATGGACTTGGCCATTTGAACTACAGTCGGCCTCTGCACAGGAACTGCAACATGAAAGAGTTAGAAAAAATACTATGCATAACCTACAGAAAAGAAAGGGAGGACGAATGATCTTACCGTCGCCCTCGTCCAACTCCTCTTCCCCCAGAGACCTCTTCTGACCAGCAGAAGAGGCGGGTCTTTTCCCCAGAAACCTCTCCTTACCAGAAGAGGGGGGTTTTTCCCCCAAAAACCTCGCCTCACCAGCAGGGGCATCTGAGGGCCTCTTGGGCTTCTGAGCAACGTGCTTCCGGCCACCCAGGCCGGAGGCGCTCACATCACCCGCCCTAGTCTTTTGGAGCTTAGGGTCGGATGGTTTGGACGGGGATTTAGAGGAGGTACCCTGTATCATTGAAGACAAAACAAGGTCAGATAACATTCGGCACAAACTTGGCATTAATCAAGATGGGTGCTGAGTATGCAAAATCTCACCCCTGGGGTACCGGCTGGTTGCTGCCCTTCCACCCTTGCAGTGGTGGCATCCGCCCTGTTAAGGGCATTTGATCTGTATCTGGCAGCAGATACAGCCGGCTTCCTGGAGGCCGAGAGTTTCTCCATTGCTTTATCTGCAAAAAGAATCAAGTGTTAGAAACATGAGACGTGAAGACAAGAAAAATAACATGCGGCATACTAAACAGACGGCCGACTACCTCTCGGCATCTCAGTGCTTAGCCCACAAGCGGCCAAGAATGTCCCTTCCTCAAACCATTTGTACAAAGGGAGATAGCTTTGGGGGGGACTATTTTGTCCCCCACATCATTCGTCTTCACAGATACGGTAAACAAACCCGCATCCATGATCTCCTCCTTTGCTCGTCTAGGAAGAGCTGGCAATGCACCCCTGCCTGCTAGGAGAGGTGGATCCTTGTTCCACCTGTTATACTTTTGGTTCAGGCAGCAGTCGGCAGCTTTGACTATAAAGAACTTAGTTCTCCAGTCTTTCCATTTATTCTCTTTGCCGACAGCCATCATGTACCCCTTGCAAGTAGTCAAGGTGTACCAGCCCTCGCCACCCCTAGCAGGCGCCCTACTAAGATAATGCATATGGGCGAAGGCTTCAAAGCTCGCCTCCACCTCTAGCATCTCGCAGGCGGCAACATACCCCAGAATGTTTATCCAGGAATTGGGTACAAGTTGCCGGATACCAAGTTGGTATCCATCCAAAATCCTCTCCACAGCCGGATGGAGAGGGAAGCGCAAGCCAGCCTGAAAGGCCGCCTCATAACAACCGAATGCTCGGTCTTGGTAGCTGGCCATGCTCGGCCAAGTAATAGTGTCGTCCTTATTTGGGACGCACAAAGTAAAGCCATGGCCCAGCACAACCTTGCGTCTAAAATTTGCAAGGCTGTTCGCCATGGTGTTCCGCCTGCTCTGCGAAACATGATGATAATAGGGGGCTTTCTCCAAGCGCCTGGAAGCGCTCGGCTCGGCCCAAGATTCCCCCTTCTCAGCTGCCAGGGATTCCCTGGCATCATGTAATTTAGACCTTGCCTCCCCTGAAGAGGCAGGAGCATTATCTGAAGAAGATGACGAGGCCGACCCGTCATCAGAATTGTCATCAGAGCTAAGGGACTGCCAGATAGGGCCGACAGGGTCCTCCCTTAGACTCTCTTCCGGCGCCTGTCCAGAAGGCCCGGCTGCATAAGTTTCATCCGCCTCCTCCAGTATCCTATCACTAGGAGTACCGCTTGAAGTGGACGAATGGTAATAGGTGGGGGTAGGAGGGAGATAAGAAGGGCTATCAGGGTTTTCTGACACCTCACTTCGAGGTACCCTCATGGAGCCGTCAGAATATAGAGTTGATCCGTCTGACGGGAAAAAAGATCTGTCAGAGTCGGATAATCTTGCTGTTCTTTTTGTTCTGGCCGTTGTGTCCTGCACAGACACGAAACCAGTCGGATTCGGAGAAGTTCGCAAAGTACAGTCGCTGGCTAAGCAGTCGGCACTGCAAGTTCTAGATTCAGCCGTCCCCGGTGACCGGCTGATCACTATCCTATACTGTGCCGCATGCGATTGGGAAACCATTTTTTCGAAAACAAAGAAAAAATGAAAAATAAAAGAAGAAACAGGCGTTACCTTTAGAAGAAGGGTAAAAGAGACGTTTGGTCGACTGAAGAACGGTCGGACAGATAGGCCGAGTGTCGGATGCTTGGAAGATGAATACTTGGGGAATTTTGAGATTCTTAACGTCAAAAGTCAGAGATTCTCCAAAGATTCGCAACGGTGTAACATTTCCAGGGGGGTGAAAACTTTCTATTTATAGAAAGGTTAAAAACCCTAAAAATTTTCCCTCTCAGTAATTTTTTGAATCCGACCAACCGGATGACGACATCTGTCACAGGCAGCACGTGGCAAGCGCGTGTTACCTGTGAGGGGCAAATGATTTGGGTAAAAATACCCAAGGCCAGTTGGCCCACTCAGAGTCCGCCACGTGTCACTGAAAGGGGCGCCACCATGGACCAATCAGGAAATGACACGTGGCAGACAGATAAAAGGATCTGGGATTGGCGGCTTTTAGGCCCAAATCCCGAGGTCTGCTAAGCTGCACGAAACCCTAGTAAGTGCACGCTTTTCGAGAAACCTATAAGTAGGAGTTGACCTCCTCATTTATGGGGGATGATTCAGAACTTCGGATACACCAAAACACCTTTTGACCCGTTGACGTTGACTCTAACGTTTAACGTTTTACACTCAGTGATTATCAATCATTGTTAGAACTGTCACCCCCAAGGGTACAGTACACTTGAGCTCGGAACCCGAGCAGATATCCTTTACGTTCCGCACCTTAAACTCTGGACTTTGACTAACTTAAGCTTCGGAGGCGGACCACCGACCATTCGGTGGCTCGTTGTTTTGCAGGTACAGGCATCCAAGTGGAGCGATCAGACTTAGTGTTGTAACTCTCCCGAGGGACTCAAAAAACCCCGAAACACATTCAAACAAAGCTTTTTGAATCAAATGAAAGTAAAATGCATTCAACAAAGCTAATTGAGTCAAATTAAAGTCAAACACTTTCAACAAAGATTCAAATGAAAGTCAAACACATTCAAACAAAGCTTTTTGATTCAAATGAAAGTCAAATGCATTCAACAAAGCTAATTGAGTCAAATGAAAGTCAAACACTTTCAACAAAGCGTTTAGAATCAAATGAATGTCAAATACATTCAATCAAAGCTTTTTGAATCAAATGAAAGTCAATTGCATTCCACAATGCTAATTGAGTTAAATGAAAGTCAAACACATTCAACAAAGCTAATTGAGTTAAAGTAAAGTCAAACACATTCAAACAAAGCTTTTTGAATCAAATGAAAGTAAAATGCATTCAACAAAGCTAATTGAGTCAAATGAAAGTCAAACACTTTCAACAAAGCTAATTGAGTCAAATGAAAGTCAAACACATTCAAACAAAGCTTTTTAATTCAAATGAAAGTCAAATGCATTCAACAAAGCTAATTGAGTGAAATGAAAGTCAAACACTTTCAACAAAGATTTTAGAATCAAATGAAAGTAAAACACATTCAAACAAAGCTTTTTGAATCAAATGAATGTCAAATGTATTCAACAAAGCTAATGAAGTCAAATGAAAGTCAAAGACATTCAACAAAGCTAATTGAGTTAAAAGAAAGTCAAATACATTCAAACAAAGCTTTTTGAATCAAATGAAAGTCAAATACATTCAACAAAGCCAATAGAGTCAAATGAAAGTCAAACACATTCAAATAAAGCTTCTTGATTCAAATGAAAGTCAAATGCATTCAACAAAGCTAATTGAGTCCAATGAAAGTCAAACACTTTCAACAAAGCTAATTGAGTCAAATGAAAGTCAAACACATTCAAACAAAGCTTTTTTAGTCAAATGAAAGTCAAATGCATTCAACAAAGCTAATTTAGTCAAATGAAAGTTAAACACTTTCAACAAACCGTTTAGAATCAAATGAAAGTCAAATACATTCAATCAAAGCTTTTTGAATCAAATGAAAGGCAATTGCATTCTAAAATGCTAATTGAGTCAAATGAAAGTCAAACACATTCAACAAAGCTAATTGAGTCAAAATTAAGTCAAACACATTCAAACAAAGCTTTTTGAATCAAATGAAAGTAAAATGCATTCAACAAAGCTAGTTCAGTCAAATGAAAGTCAAACACATTCAAACAAAGCTTTTTCATTCAAATGAAAGTCAAATGCATTCTGTTTTGGGTGTTTTTGTCCCTCGGGAGAGTTACAACTCGAAGACTGGTCCTGCCGACTCTGTACCTGCAAAAACAACGAAGACACCGGTTGGGTGGTGCTCCGCCTCCAACGCTCAAGTTAGTAACTTGAAGGAGAATAAAAAGTGCGGAAATTTAGGTGGGGATCTGCTTGGATTCCAAGCTCAGGTGTTCTCTGATGAGAGAGAAAGTAGGATGCAATAAATGATAAAAAATGTGTGTGTGTCCCCCATTTTGGGGGAATATCTCCCTATTTATAGGGTCCTTGGGAAGGGTGCCCTTCCTAGGTTATTTTAACCTAGGATTGATGGGCTGCGCCGCCAAAGGGCGGATTTATGGGGAATTGGGCCCTTGAAGGCCGCAATTCTAAGGAAATATCTGGAGAGGCCACGTGTCAGCTGGAGATTGGTCAAGGGTGACCTGCCAGCCTCTGACACGTGGCACCTCCTCATTGGTCCACTTGCCAAGGGTAAAAATACCCCAAACATTTGCCCCTCACAGGTGCCACGTGGCAGGCCACGTGGGGCCTGTGACACGCGTCACCCCATGAGAGATGAACAGTAAAAAACGGCTATTTTGACAGTGATGACTGGATTTCTCATCATTTTACCCCCTATAAATAGGGATTTACCCCCCCCCCCTCTCCCTCATTTTCACATCTTGACTTTTCTAGAGAGAGAAAGAGAGTTTTTAGAGAGAGACGCTCTGATTCCGGCTGCATTCAAGCAAGTTCAAGATTTCCGAGTGCTCCTTTGAAGTCACCCGGTCACCGGTTGCTCCACCGTTTTCAGATTTTTCAGAACTCAAAGCAAGGTAACCATCCGTTCCCTTCTTTAAGTTTTCCTGTCTTTTTTCTTGATCCTGTATACATCGAATTCCGGGTGTATACATTGATTTTTTCTTTTTTCAAATAAAATGAACTCTCCATTTGCACACACGGCACTGCCTAGGACGCTCAGCTGGTCAGCAGGGACAGCTGAGTCTAGAACCGGGGGTGCCTTGTCTGGAGTTTCTGGAGTACTTTGCTCATCTCCGGCTTCTTCCCTCTCTGTGTCTGTGCAGGACACAATGGCCAGAACTAAACAAACGGCTACCAAGCCCAGGAGGCGGCGCACTAGGGAAGTGCCCGCAAGTGATGTAGTGAGGGAGGAAGATTATGAGGCGGCTGAGCAAAGCTACTCAGCTGAGGACAGCTCGTCTTCCTCAAGCGGCAGTGACTCCAGGGGAGGCGGTGAGGAGACCGCCTCTTCCCCAGATCAGAACAACTTGGCTGAAGAAACGGCTGAGGAGCAGGAAGGATCAGAGGGAGATAACCTTGCTGAGGCTTATCGCCAAACAGCAAAGAAAGAAACAAACCCGGATCCTACCAAAACCCGGATGAGGCCTGGCGACAGGGCCCTCCTTCAGAGCAGCTTCGAAGCTTTCAAGCAGCTACATCCCTTTGGGGAGAACTGGGAAATCATAGTCCCGCCGGCTGATGCTGTTCTTGCCTGGGGGGATGATATTGAAAATGCAGACAACTATTTCGTCTGCTATGAGGCGGTGATAGAGGCCGGACTCCGCTTTCCTCTTCACAGAGGCATCCAGAAAATCTTGAAGGGATATGATCTGGGAGTTTGGCAACTTACGCCTAATTCTTGGGTCAATATCCTGAGCTATATCGCTGCCTGCGAGCTCCAGGACATTGAGCCCAGCTTCACCGCTTTCGCCCATATGCACTATCTCAAAAGTGCCCCAGGCGGATATGGAGCGTGGTACACTATCTCCACGCTCCCGGAGTTCTTGATGACCTTGGACAAAGTGTCCAAGTGGGGAGGATGGAAAGACAAGTGGTACTTGATCTCCTCCCCAAATCTGAGAATGAATAAGATTCTCCGGCGCTACAACAAAGAGCCGGCTTTGGTGGGCCAGAAGGGCGTACGCCCAGCTCTCACCACCAAAGCCCGGGAGCAAATAATAGAGCCGGGGTTCTTCAAGACGACAACTGAGTCCCTGGGGGATGGGTCTCATATAGTTGTTCCAAAGAACTGGATCCCCCACCCGGATTTCTTTGCGGATGAGAGATTCTTGTCCGCTTGTGGGTTGAGCCCCATGTTCTCAAAGGGTAGATTCACTCACCCACCCGGCGGTCTTCCGTCTGCTTTTTAAACTTGTTGCTTTGACTTTGATCTTGTTCTAACATTTTTCTGTTCTTTTGCAGAGGAAGCAAGGAGGATGGTCGATCCGGCTAAGACCCCTCAGAAATCTGCGGCTCAGCTCCGCAAAGAGAACATTCTGGCCAAGAAGGCCAGCCTAGAGGCCAAGGAGGCCAAGAAAGGAGGGGTAAGAAAATTTATCTTTACTTGCAATTTTCCAAGTTCTTTCGTTTCCGGATGAGTGACATTTTCAGTGCATTTTGCAGGCCTCATCCGGCGTTCTTCCCCGTTCCATGACGAAGGTCTTGAAAAGACCTGGGGATGATAACCTTCAGAAACCGGCTGCTAAGTCCGGGAAGAAGGCCACCTCAACAACTTCTGGCGTTAATGCCAAAGGCTTTCCAACAACCGGGGGAAAGGGCCCCGAGGCCATGGCTACTCTGAGTGAAAACTCAGAGCGGTCAAGGAAAAAGCCGGATGCTCCGGGAGCATCGAAGGATGGCGAGCCATCCAAGGCTGCAGGTGGTGCTGCAGCCGCAGGTGAAGAGCCGGCTAGGGCTTCTTCAAGAGGTAAGATTGAAATCCCTTGGCCGCTTGATTTTATGCGCGTCAAGACTATGACTGACCCTTCCGGGGGCTCTGTGAGTAGCCGGCAGAGGATGAGTGCCAAATATGCTGCTAGTCTCTCACCAAGTCCTTCTTATGCTGCAGATGCTACTTCTGCCCCGGACCTGGCCGGGTTTGGGAAACGGATGGTGAGGGCTCTCACCCAGACGGAGAAGAACTCCATACCCAACCGCCACGAGGTGGATTTCGACCAGATTCTGGGGCAGCTGGCGGAGGTAAGTGAAACTTGCGCCTGGTCTTTTTTCATTTCTTTTCACTGCTTTCTATCTTTCAGTTTTGCCAAGTGTATAATTTCCCGGATGACCCTGCTCAGGTTATGATCCGGGTGGACGGGCTCCGGCAACCTTTCCGGAAGAAGCAGGAAGAGGTAACTGATGCCAAAAGAAGGGCTCAAGCTAATCTCAACTCTGCTGAATATGCATATATAAATTTTGATGTTGAGATTAAAGCCCTCGAGTTGAAACAGGAGGAGCTGGTAAGGACGTTGACGGCTGCTAATGATGAGGCCAACAACAAAATTCAAGAACTGGAGCAACAACTGAAAACAGCCGGCTCCAACCTTAAGGCATTAGAGGGAGCCGATGAAGAGAATGCTGCCCTCAGAGCAGACAAGTCCCGGCTGATTGCGGATCTTGCCGCTTTGAAGGGAAAACATGCTGAGGAGCTCCAGGCTGAGCAGAACCGGCTCATCAAGGAGAATGAGCGGGACAATGAGATCCGCCTCCGTTATGCCTGGGGGCTTCTCTATCCGGAGGTAGACTTTGAGGTCTACAAGCTGAGGTATAACTACGCCACTGAGGCGTATGATGCCAAGATGCTTCAGGATCAAGCTCCGGCTCCCTTCAAGGAATGGGCTTTGGAGAATGGCGCTGAGGTTTCGGACACTGAGGAGCCGGACCTTGATGAGATTATTGAGAAAGTGAACAAGGAAAACCAGCCTGAAGAGGTTGAGATTTCAGATGATGTTCCTTCCACAACTCCAGCCCAGCCGGAACAGTCAGCGGCGTAGTTCCTTGACCGGCTTCTTCTTCTGCGGCAGTATGCCATCTTGCTTTTCCGGCCTGTGCGCCGAGTATGCCATCTTGCTCTCTGTATTCCGGATGTAATTCCGGCTAACATTTACTCCTGGCCTTGAGCCAGTTTATTTTATGAATTACACCGACCCAGTCGGTTTTCTTATATTTGCGTATATACTCAATTTTTTACTTGCGTATATACTCGATATATTTCTTGTGAGTTTGCCTATCTTATGAAAAGCATGCGGCAAGTTCAATTTCGGCTGCCTGTCTTTGCCCCTGGACGGCTGTGTGGTTGGTTTAATCCAAAAAAGGATTGGTTGCCTTGGAAACTTCTCATACTTTAATGAGTATGAGATGTTTGTAAGGCAATCAATCACAACAGTGATTGCCCCAAACCAAGTACATAGCCGGACAAATGACAGACATACAACCTCTGCCCCAGTCGGTATCAAACCGCCTGGGTTTTCTTTATAGCCATTACGCAAAAATAAGGGGTTTGCCCTAAGAGTGCGCAATTTGAAGAAAATTTAACTAAGTAAAAACTTATGATGGTTCTCCGGCTGATGGTGATAATCAGCCGGAGCAATTACAACCAAATATTACTTAGCAAAAATAACACGGTCAGACGGCTATGAGGTGGCTATTTTAGCCACTCAATCTTTGCCGCCCGCATTGTACGTAGAACAAGCAAGGTGGCTGTTCTCTGCGACGATTGCACCCGGAGGGGTGTCGCCGGACGTCTATAGCCATATTGGCATAGACGAATTCTGAGAAAATGGACAGCCATCCGGCTTTTGACCTCAGGTCCAACTGTTAGACCGGCTGCTAGCTGCTAAACGGTTTTGTGCTTAGCTTTAGGATCCGGCTATTAGCCTCTTGTCAATATGGACTTTTATTTCCATATACTAAGCTTCAAACTTAGTTTTTATCTGGCCGTTGGCCTCGAGTAGTATGGGTAAACCCAGACGGAAGTAAAAAGACAATACATGAAACAAGGACATTTCTCATTAATACTTGTTACAAAAGGTTTTTACAAATCTCAGAAGTAGTACTTTTTTAAGTTGTCTACATTCCAAGTTCTAGGCAGGCGTCTACCGTCTGGGGTTTCCAGGCGGTAGGTGCCATTCCTAACTTCTTCATAGATCCGGTAAGGACCTTCCCAATTAGGAGTCAGCTTTCCAAGCTCATTGGCCCTACCGGTTGCCTCCATTTTTCGTAACACAAAGTCGTCCACTTTCAAAGGACGTTTGTGCACTCTTTTGTTGTAGGCTCGCGTCATTCTCAGACGGTAGATCTCATGTCGCAGAGCAGCATTGCCCCTGCGTTCCGGGAGGGAGTCCAATGCCAGCCGCATGGCCTCCCAATTTGCCTCTTCATCATAGAGCATCACTCTGAGCGTAGGCTCATAGTGTTCAATGGGTAGAACGGCTTCAGCCCCGTATACCATGAGAAATGGGGTTTCTCCGGTCGACCCCTTACCAGTTGTCCGGATGGCCCACAAAACATGGATTAATTCTTCAGCCCATAGGCCACCGGCTCTTTCAATTTTCTTCTTGATTCCGTCTGATATGAGTTTGTTGAATGCCTCAACCTGACCGTTTGCTTGGGGACGGCCGACTGAGGCAAAAAAGCTTGAGATGCCCTGATCTCCTAACCAAGTCTTGAGCTGAGGCGTTTCAAACTGAGGACCATTATCAAATACCATAGACATAGGTACCCCAAACCGGGTGATAATGTTCTTCCAAATGAAAGAGATAACGTCCTTTGTCTTGATATTCTTAACTGCCTCCGCCTCCACCCATTTGGTGAAATAGTCCACAGCCACCAAAATATAGCGCTTTCCGCCTGGAGCAGGCGTATATGGACCCAATATGTCCATGCCCCATTTAGCAAACGGGACCGGGCTGTGGATTGCCGTCAGGTCAGTAGCCGGGCGATGTATTAGTTTGCCAAATCTCTGGCATTTATCACATTTCTTCACAAATTCCTTGGCGTCTGCCTCAAGGGTAGGCCAAAAATAATGCCGCCTGGCTCTGACGGCTAGGGACTTGCCGCCTATATGGGAGGCGCAAAATCCCGCATGCAGCTCTTCAAGTACCTCCTTCCCCTTTTCTGGGGTGACACATTTCAACAAGGGCTTGAGAAAACCAGCCTTGAAGAGCTCTCCGTTTCTCAACTCGAAGTTTGCTGCTCTCTTTTTCATGACGGCTGCTTCCTGAGGTGAATCAGGGAGCGTGCCGTCTGCCAGATACGTCCGGATGCCATCCATCCAAGTAGAACTTCGATCCAGAATTCCAATGGGCTCTTCATAGATGCTTCGTTTTTCAAGAACTTCCCAAAAGACTGACCGGGGCGTATCATGGCAGGCGGACGATGCCAATTTTGACAGTGCATCCGCCGGATGGTTATCTGACCGGGGCACTTGACTTAATCTGAATTCCTCAAGTGTCCCAGCCTCATTTTTGACGACCTGAAGATATTTGATCATTGCCGGATGGGTCGCTTCATAAGTGCCCTCATACTGGCTAACAACCAACTGAGAATCAGAGTAGGCGTCAATCTTTGTTGCCCCTGCTGCCTTACACATGCGGATTCCGGCTAGCAAGGCTTCATACTCCGCCTCATTATTTGAGGCTTGAAACTTAAACCGTAGTGCATACTCATATCTATCTCCTTCTGGAGATTCACAAACTATGCCTGCACCACAGCCGTTTCTAGTAGAGCTCCCGTCTACATACACCTTCCAAACCTGATCAACATTATCCGGGAGAGCCGGACGAGTCATTTCAACAATGAAGTCGGCAAACGCCTGACCTTTCACCGCTTTTCTTGGTTCGTAGGAGATCTCAAGGCTTTGTATTTCAATAGCCCATTTCAGCATTCTACCGGATGACTCCAGAGTGGACATTGGCCGCTTGAGGGGCTGGTCGGTGTAGATTACCACCGGATGTGCCAGAAAGTATGGCTTCAACTTTTTGAAGGCCATATATAGAGCAAGGCCAAATTTTTCCACCATGGGGTACCGGAGCTCAGCATTTTTTAACACATGGCTAATGAAATAGACCGGGAGCTGCGTACCGTCTCGTTCAGCAAGGAGAACGGCACTGAGGGCATGGTCTGAGACGGCTAGGTACATGTACAACTTTTCTCTTGGCAAAGGACTAACAAGCCTTGGCAAAGAGTGCAAGTGTTCTTTCAGCTTTTGAAATGCCGCCTCAGCATCATCCCCCCATTCAAATCTAGTCTTCTTCCTGATTGCTTGGAAGAAGTAAAGGCATTTGTCACCTGACCGGCTGAGGAACCTCCCCAAGGCGGCCAGGCAACCGGTGAGTCTCTGAACTTCTTTGACAGTGCGGGGTGACTTCATGTCAATTACCGCCTGTATCTTCTCAGGGTTAGCCTCTATCCCCCTTTGATCAATCAGGAATCCGAGAAACTTCCCAGACTCAACACCAAAGACACACTTCTTGGGATTTAACATAACCTTATGCCGCCTGAGGGTGGTGAAGGTTTCTCGGAGATCAGCAAGGTGATCCGCCTGCTGCTTGGATTTGACTATCATGTCATCAATATACGCCTCTACATTCTTCCCAATTTGATTAATGAAGACTTTGTTAATCATCCGTTGGAACGTAGCCGGCGCATTCTTCAAGCCAAACGGCATCACAGTATAGCAGAATAACCCCTGATCAGTGACAAAGGCAGTCTTTTCTTGATCTTTTTTCCACAGGGGTATCTGATGGAAGCCGGAATAGGCATCCATAAAACTCATCAAGGCATGTCCGGCTGTTGAATCGACCAAACTGTCAATTTTTGGAAGTGGATAACTATCCTTTGGGCATGCCTTGTTGAGATCTGTATAATCTACACACATCCGCCAGGTACCATTCGGCTTCTTTACAAGCACAATGTTTGCCACCCAGTCGGGGAAATTACAAGGCCGAATGAACCTGGCATTCAACAGCTTTTTTTACTTCGGCAGCTGCCGCCTGACTTCTTTCCTCACCGTGGTTTCTCTTCTTTTGCCGGATGGGCTTCATCTTTGGATCCACGGCGAGTTTGTGAACAGCAAGATCCGGACTGATGCCCGGCATCTCTTCCACTTCAAAGGCAAACACGTCTTTGAATTCTTTCAGCAGGAGGTGCAAGTCTGCACCTAAAACAGCATTAGCAACCGTCCCAACCTTAACAGCTCGCTCCGGACGACTGTCATCCAGAGCAAGGTCAATTGTTTCACCAGCCGGTTGGGGACGGAGCTCCTCTGACCGTTCACCGGTCAGTGGTTGCTATTTCTTTTCTTTCTTCACCACCACCAGCTCTGCAGCTTTTCTCTTTTTTCCGGCTGCTGGTGGGGGTGAGGGAGCATCCTTGACATTGTCAAGGTCTATTGGTTCCTTCCCTTGGCCGTCTGCGGCCACAGTGTCTTTGACGGCTGAGAGGTAACATTCCCTCGCCGTCTTCTGATCCCCGTTCAGGGAACCAACAGAACCATCATCCCTCTCATACTTGATGAGCATGAGAGAAGGGATGATTACAACCTTGGCTTCATTGAGGGTTGGCCGGCCTAAAATGATGTTGTAGGCGGTCAGTTCCTCAACGACCAAGAACCTAACAACCATGTGTCGTCCTTGGCCCTTCTCACCCAGCCGGATTGGTAAGTCAATTCTACCGGCTGGATAGACCATCCCACCCCCAAAACCAACCAAGGGGTGGGTAACCGGATGCATGCTGCTAGAGTTGTATTTCAGCTTCTGCAAGCACCGGAGACTGATGATGTCCGACGAGCTGCCGGTGTCTATAAGGATGCGCCCAACTAACTGGTTGGCGACCTTGCATTCAATGACAACCGGATCGTCATGCGGGCGGCGGACGCTGCCCCTGTCCTTCTCAGTAATAAGGACATCCGGAAAAGTGGAGCCGGCAGACGCCTGCCCCTCATCATCTTTATCCATCTTTCTAAGATGGCTTTTGGTGCCCCGGATGGTAGGGCCACCACACGAAAATCCGCCTGCTATGGTGTAGACCGGATCCCTGTCGGTTTCCGAACTACTTGCAGGCTGGGAGACAGCCTTGGAGGACTGACCCTTGCTCTTCTTCTTTGCCCCGGCTGGGGACTTAGAAATATAGGACTTTAGCTGTCCTTTGTCAGCCAGACGGTCCAACGTCCGCTGTAAACTGAAGCAGTCGTTGGTGTCATGGCCAACCTCCTCATGGAATTGACAATATTTGTTCTTGTTCCGGGACTGAACAGAGCTCTTCATTGGATTCGGCTTCTCAATGGACAGCCGGTCCTTTACCTCCATGAGGATGGAGTTACAATCCTTGTTAAACTCGTACCGGGGAACGTACGGTTTAAACTCTTTTTTCTTTTTCTGGGACGGCTGCTCAGAATCGCTGACCGCCCAGACTTCCTTTCTTTTCTTGCTCTCTTCTTTTTTCTTCGCCGGCTGAGCAGACCGGCTTTCTTTTTGCTTGTCAGACTTTTTGGAGTCCGACTGGTTACCAGGCGTACAGAGGTCGGTTGCTTGTATATAGCTTTCCGCCTCTCTCAGGGCTGCCTGTAAAGTAAAAGCTCCTTTTCTGACAAGGTCAAACTTAAAGGTCGACCCGTCTCTCAGACCCTTGAAGAAGTCTGTAAATGCTACCTCGTCAGACAGTCCCTGAATCTGAATTCTGACCAGGTTGAACCGCCTGACATATGAGCATAGCCCTTCTCTCTCTCCCTGCTTAATAGTGCTCAAGTCTAAACTTGTCTTTTTAGCAGGGATGTTCATTGAGAAGTTGGTGGCAAACAAGAAGGCTAGCTTCTTGAAGCAATCAACAGACCCGGCTGGCAAGTTGCCAAACCATTGCTGGGCAATGCCCTTCAATGTAGCCGGAAAACAGCGGCACCAGGTGGCGTCATCCCAACCTTGTAAACACATTAGGTTGGTGTATGCCATCAGGTGATCTTCAGGGTTGGTGGTGCCATCATAAGCACCAACCAAAATGTTTTTAACCTTGGCCGGCTGAGCCGCCTCGGTTATATTGGCTGCAAAGGCAGACGGTTGTTCGCCTAGCCTCATCAGCCGGAGCTGCCAGTCCAAAGGCTGGATATTAGCATATGCCGCCTGACCTCCGAATGGAGGTGGCTGCATGAATTGGAGGCCATATTGCCCATACTGCGCCTGGGGTGCGTATGGCATAGACCCTATCATTAGCTGAGGTTCGGTGTTGACGGTTTTACCGCCTGTCCGACTCTCATGCAAGGACATAGAGTTCCTTGCAGATGCTCGGTTGAAGCTGTCTGGAAAGCTCGAGGTAGAAGCTGACTCAGACTGCTGCCGCCTCCTCCGATCGATGACTTGTCTTGCATCGAAGGTAGACGCATTTCGTGCCTCCGGCTGAGGTCGCCGGGGCATCAGAATCTTAGACCAGTCAAGTGTTGCGGCTGCCTTCTCCTTTGGATGAGGAGTTGGCTGCCTGTCCTTGACCGGCTTCTTCTTTTTCCCTGAATTGGGAGTCTTTTTAGCCGGCTGACTCTTGGAAGAGCCTGCCTTGTTGTTGATCATCTTTTTGATCTCACCTTTGAAAGAGTTCATGAATTTCATGAGCTCGCCCCGGGTAACTGGAGCTTCTTCTCTGGTCTTCCGAGTTTCCCCGTCTGACCTCCTAGTGGGCCGGCTGCTAGGGCCTGCCTGACCCAAATTTCGTTCCAGATGGTTTCTGGAACGGATGGATTTAGAGATGAGAGAACCATCCCCAGAGATGTAAGTCTCAACATCATTGTCTTCTTCTTCATCCTCCTCCTCAGTGAATACCTCTGGCTGAGGTTGAGATGGAGGCTGGGGGATTTCAAATCCCACCGGCTGAAGAACCGGTTGCATGCCTTCCGGAATACCCGACTGAGTTCCCGGACGCAGAGAAGTAGAATCATGAATCGGTACAGAATTTTGAACCATCTTGAGGTACTCTCCCCACAGACGGCGCCAAATGTTTTGGGTGTTTTTGTCCCTCGGGAGAGTTACAACTCGAAGACTGGTCCTGCCGACTCTGTACCTGCAAAAACAACGAAGACACCGGTTGGGTGGTGCTCCGCCTCCAACGCTCAAGTTAGTAACTTGAAGGAGAATAAAAAGTGCGGAAATTTAGGTGGGGATCTGCTTGGATTCCAAGCTCAGGTGTTCTCTGATGAGAGAGAAAGTAGGATGCAATAAATGATAAAAAATGTGTGTGTGTCCCCCATTTTGGGGGAATATCTCCCTATTTATAGGGTCCTTGGGAAGGGTGCCCTTCCTAGGTTATTTTAACCTAGGATTGATGGGCTGCGCCGCCAAAGGGCGGATTTATGGGGAATTGGGCCCTTGAAGGCCGCAATTCTAAGGAAATATCTGGAGAGGCCACGTGTCAGCTGGAGATTGGTCAAGGGTGACCTGCCAGCCTCTGACACGTGGCACCTCCTCATTGGTCCACTTGCCAAGGGTAAAAATACCCCAAACACATTCAACAAAGCTAATTGAGTCAAATAAAAGTCAAACACTTTCAACAAAGATTTTAGAATCAAATGAAAGTAAAACACATTCAAACAAAGCTTTTTGAATCAAATGAATGTCAAATGTATTCAACAAAGCTAATTAAGTCAAATGAAAGTCAAACACATTCAACAAAGCTAATTGAGTTAAAAGAAAGTCAAACACATTCAAACAAAGCTTTTTGAATCAAATGAAAGTCAAATACATTCAACAAAGCCAATTAAGTCAAATGAAAGTCAAACACATTCAAATAAAGCTTCTTGATTCAAATGAAAGTCAAATGCATTCAACAAAGCTAATTGAGTCCAATGAAAGTGAAACACTTTCAACAAAGCTAATTGAGTCAAATGAAAGTCAAACACATTCAAACAAAGCTTTTTTAGTCAAATGAAAGTCAAATGCATTCAACAAAGCTAATTTAGTCAAATGAAAGTTAAACACTTTCAACAAACCGTTTAGAATCAAATGAAAGTCAAATACATTCAATCAAAGCTTTTTGAATCAAATGAAAGGCAATTGCATTCTAAAATGCTAATTGAGTCAAATGAAAGTCAAACACATTCAACAAAGCTAATTGAGTCAAAATTAAGTCAAACACATTCAAACAAAGCTTTTTGAATCAAATGAAAGTAAAATGCATTCAACAAAGCTAGTTGAGTCAAATGAAAGTCCAACACATTCAAACAAAGCTTTTTCATTCAAATGAAAGTCAAATGCATTCAACAAAGCTAATTGAGTCAAATAAAAGTCAAACACTTTCAACAAAGATTTTAGAATCAAATGAAAGTAAAACACATTCAAACAAAGCTTTTTGAATCAAATGAATGTCAAATGTATTCAACAAAGCTAACTAAGTCAAATGAAAGTCAAACACATTCAACAAAGCTAATTGAGTTAAAAGAAAGTCAAACACATTCAAACAAAGCTTTTTGAATCAAATGAAAGTCAAATACATTCAACAAAGCCAATTGAGTCAAATGAAAGTCAAACACATTCAAATAAAGCTTCTTGATTCAAATGAAAGTCAAATGCATTCAACAAAGCTAATTGAGTCCAATGAAAGTCAAACACTTTCAACAAAGCTAATTGAGTCAAATGAAAGTCAAACACATTCAAACAAAGCTTTTTTAGTCAAATGAAAGTCAAATGCATTCAACAAAGCTAATTTTGTCAAATGAAAGTCAACACTTTCAACAAACCGTTTAGAATCAAATGAAAGTCAAATACATTCAATCAAAGCTTTTTGAATCAAATGAAAGGCAATTGCATTCCAAAATGCTAATTGAGTCAAATGACAGTCAAACACATTCAACAAAGTTAATTGAGTCAAAATTAAGTCAAACACATTCAAACAAAGCTTTTTGAATCAAATGAAAGTAAAATGCATTCAACAAAGCTAGTTGAGTCAAATGAAAGTCAAACACATTGAAACAAAGCTTTTTCATTCAAATGAAAGTCAAATGCATTCAACAAAGCTAATTGAGTCAAATAAAAGTCAAACACTTTCAACAAAGCTTTTAGAATAAAATGAAAGTCAAACACATTCTAACAAAGATTTTTGAATCAAATGAAGATCAAATGAATTCAACAAAGCTAATTGAGTCAAATGAAAGTAAAAAACTTTCATCAAAGCTTTTAGAATCAAATGAAAGTCGAATACATTCAAACAAAGCTTTTTGAATCAAATGAAAGTCAATTGCATTCCACAATGCTAATTGAGTCAAATGAAAGTCAAACACATTCAACGAAGCTAATTGAGTCAAATGAAAGTCAAACACATTCAAACAAAGCTTTTTGAATCAAATGAAAGTCAAATGCATTCAACAAAGCCAATTGAGTCAAATGAAAGTCAAACACTTTCAACGAAGCTTTTGGAATCAAATGAAAGTAAAACACATTCAAACAAAGCTTTTTGAATCAAATGAATGTCAAATGCATTCAACGAAGCTAATTGAGTCAAATGAAAGTCAAACACATTCAACAAAGCTAATTGAGTTAAAAGAAAGTCAAACACATTCAAACATAGCTTTTTGAATCAAATGAAAGTCAAATGCATTCAACAAAGCCAATTGAGTCAAATGAAAGTCAAACACATTCAAATAAAGCTTCTTGATTCAAATGAAAGTTAAATGCATTCAACAAAGCTAATTAAGTCAAATGAAAGTCAAACACATTCAAACAAAGCTAATTGAGTTAAAAGAAAGTCAAACACATTCAAACAAAGCTTTTTGAATCAAATGAAAGTCAAATACATTCAACAAAGCCAATTAAGTCAAATGAAAGTCAAACACATTCAAATAAAGCTTCTTGATTCAAATGAAAGTCAAATGCATTCAACAAAGCTAATTGAGTCCAATGAAAGTCAAACACTTTCAACAAAGCTAATTGAGTCAAATGAAAGTCAAACACATTCAAACAAAGCTTTTTTAGTCAAATGAAAGTCAAATGCATTCAACAAAGCTAATTTAGTCAAATGAAAGTTAAACACTTTCAACAAACCGTTTAGAATCAAATGAAAGTCAAATACATTCAATCAAAGCTTTTTGAATCAAATGAAAGGCAATTGCATTCTAAAATGCTAATTGAGTCAAATGAAAGTCAAACACATTCAACAAAGCTAATTGAGTCAAAATTAAGTCAAACACATTCAAACAAAGCTTTTTGAATCAAATGAAAGTAAAATGCATTCAACAAAGCTAGTTGAGTCAAATGAAAGTCCAACACATTCAAACAAAGCTTTTTCATTCAAATGAAAGTCAAATGCATTCAACAAAGCTAATTGAGTCAAATAAAAGTCAAACACTTTCAACAAAGATTTTAGAATCAAATGAAAGTAAAACACATTCAAACAAAGCTTTTTGAATCAAATGAATGTCAAATGTATTCAACAAAGCTAACTAAGTCAAATGAAAGTCAAACACATTCAACAAAGCTAATTGAGTTAAAAGAAAGTCAAACACATTCAAACAAAGCTTTTTGAATCAAATGAAAGTCAAATACATTCAACAAAGCCAATTGAGTCAAATGAAAGTCAAACACATTCAAATAAAGCTTCTTGATTCAAATGAAAGTCAAATGCATTCAACAAAGCTAATTGAGTCCAATGAAAGTCAAACACTTTCAACAAAGCTAATTGAGTCAAATGAAAGTCAAACACATTCAAACAAAGCTTTTTTAGTCAAATGAAAGTCAAATGCATTCAACAAAGCTAATTTTGTCAAATGAAAGTCAACACTTTCAACAAACCGTTTAGAATCAAATGAAAGTCAAATACATTCAATCAAAGCTTTTTGAATCAAATGAAAGGCAATTGCATTCCAAAATGCTAATTGAGTCAAATGACAGTCAAACACATTCAACAAAGTTAATTGAGTCAAAATTAAGTCAAACACATTCAAACAAAGCTTTTTGAATCAAATGAAAGTAAAATGCATTCAACAAAGCTAGTTGAGTCAAATGAAAGTCAAACACATTGAAACAAAGCTTTTTCATTCAAATGAAAGTCAAATGCATTCAACAAAGCTAATTGAGTCAAATAAAAGTCAAACACTTTCAACAAAGCTTTTAGAATAAAATGAAAGTCAAACACATTCTAACAAAGATTTTTGAATCAAATGAAGATCAAATGAATTCAACAAAGCTAATTGAGTCAAATGAAAGTAAAAAACTTTCATCAAAGCTTTTAGAATCAAATGAAAGTCGAATACATTCAAACAAAGCTTTTTGAATCAAATGAAAGTCAATTGCATTCCACAATGCTAATTGAGTCAAATGAAAGTCAAACACATTCAACGAAGCTAATTGAGTCAAATGAAAGTCAAACACATTCAAACAAAGCTTTTTGAATCAAATGAAAGTCAAATGCATTCAACAAAGCCAATTGAGTCAAATGAAAGTCAAACACATTCAAACATAGCTTCTTGATTCAAATGAAAGTCAAATGCATTCAACAAAGCTAATTGAGTCAAATGAAAGTCAAACACTTTCAACGAAGCTTTTGGAATCAAATGAAAGTAAAACACATTCAAACAAAGCTTTTTGAATCAAATGAATGTCAAATGCATTCAACGAAGCTAATTGAGTCAAATGAAAGTCAAACACATTCAACAAAGCTAATTGAGTTAAAAGAAAGTCAAACACATTCAAACATAGCTTTTTGAATCAAATGAAAGTCAAATGCATTCAACAAAGCCAATTGAGTCAAATGAAAGTCAAACACATTCAAATAAAGCTTCTTGATTCAAATGAAAGTTAAATGCATTCAACAAAGCTAATTAAGTCAAATGAAAGTCAAACACATTCAAACAAAGCTAATTGAGTTAAAAGAAAGTCAAACACATTCAAACAAAGCTTTTTGAATCAAATGAAAGTCAAATACATTCAACAAAGCCAATTAAGTCAAATGAAAGTCAAACACATTCAAATAAAGCTTCTTGATTCAAATGAAAGTCAAATGCATTCAACAAAGCTAATTGAGTCCAATGAAAGTCAAACACTTTCAACAAAGCTAATTGAGTCAAATGAAAGTCAAACACATTCAAACAAAGCTTTTTTAGTCAAATGAAAGTCAAATGCATTCAACAAAGCTAATTTAGTCAAATGAAAGTTAAACACTTTCAACAAACCGTTTAGAATCAAATGAAAGTCAAATACATTCAATCAAAGCTTTTTGAATCAAATGAAAGGCAATTGCATTCTAAAATGCTAATTGAGTCAAATGAAAGTCAAACACATTCAACAAAGCTAATTGAGTCAAAATTAAGTCAAACACATTCAAACAAAGCTTTTTGAATCAAATGAAAGTAAAATGCATTCAACAAAGCTAGTTGAGTCAAATGAAAGTCCAACACATTCAAACAAAGCTTTTTCATTCAAATGAAAGTCAAATGCATTCAACAAAGCTAATTGAGTCAAATAAAAGTCAAACACTTTCAACAAAGATTTTAGAATCAAATGAAAGTAAAACACATTCAAACAAAGCTTTTTGAATCAAATGAATGTCAAATGTATTCAACAAAGCTAACTAAGTCAAATGAAAGTCAAACACATTCAACAAAGCTAATTGAGTTAAAAGAAAGTCAAACACATTCAAACAAAGCTTTTTGAATCAAATGAAAGTCAAATACATTCAACAAAGCCAATTGAGTCAAATGAAAGTCAAACACATTCAAATAAAGCTTCTTGATTCAAATGAAAGTCAAATGCATTCAACAAAGCTAATTGAGTCCAATGAAAGTCAAACACTTTCAACAAAGCTAATTGAGTCAAATGAAAGTCAAACACATTCAAACAAAGCTTTTTTAGTCAAATGAAAGTCAAATGCATTCAACAAAGCTAATTTTGTCAAATGAAAGTCAACACTTTCAACAAACCGTTTAGAATCAAATGAAAGTCAAATACATTCAATCAAAGCTTTTTGAATCAAATGAAAGGCAATTGCATTCCAAAATGCTAATTGAGTCAAATGACAGTCAAACACATTCAACAAAGTTAATTGAGTCAAAATTAAGTCAAACACATTCAAACAAAGCTTTTTGAATCAAATGAAAGTAAAATGCATTCAACAAAGCTAGTTGAGTCAAATGAAAGTCAAACACATTGAAACAAAGCTTTTTCATTCAAATGAAAGTCAAATGCATTCAACAAAGCTAATTGAGTCAAATAAAAGTCAAACACTTTCAACAAAGCTTTTAGAATAAAATGAAAGTCAAACACATTCTAACAAAGATTTTTGAATCAAATGAAGATCAAATGAATTCAACAAAGCTAATTGAGTCAAATGAAAGTAAAAAACTTTCATCAAAGCTTTTAGAATCAAATGAAAGTCGAATACATTCAAACAAAGCTTTTTGAATCAAATGAAAGTCAATTGCATTCCACAATGCTAATTGAGTCAAATGAAAGTCAAACACATTCAACGAAGCTAATTGAGTCAAATGAAAGTCAAACACATTCAAACAAAGCTTTTTGAATCAAATGAAAGTCAAATGCATTCAACAAAGCCAATTGAGTCAAATGAAAGTCAAACACATTCAAACATAGCTTCTTGATTCAAATGAAAGTCAAATGCATTCAACAAAGCTAATTGAGTCAAATGAAAGTCAAACACTTTCAACGAAGCTTTTGGAATCAAATGAAAGTAAAACACATTCAAACAAAGCTTTTTGAATCAAATGAATGTCAAATGCATTCAACGAAGCTAATTGAGTCAAATGAAAGTCAAACACATTCAACAAAGCTAATTGAGTTAAAAGAAAGTCAAACACATTCAAACATAGCTTTTTGAATCAAATGAAAGTCAAATGCATTCAACAAAGCCAATTGAGTCAAATGAAAGTCAAACACATTCAAATAAAGCTTCTTGATTCAAATGAAAGTTAAATGCATTCAACAAAGCTAATTAAGTCAAATGAAAGTCAAACACTTTCAACAAAGCTAATTGAGTCAAATGAAAGTCAAACACATTCAAACAAAGTTTTTTGAATCAAATGAAAGTCAAATGCATTCAACAAAGCTAATTGAGTTAAATGAAAGTCAAACACTTTCAACAAAGCGTTTAGAATCAAATGAAAGTCAAATACATTCAATCAAAGCTTTTTGAATCAAATGAAAGTCAATTGCATTCCACAATTCTAATTGAGTCAAATGAAAGTCAAACACATTCAACAAAGCTAATTGAGTCAAAAGAAAGTCAAACACATTCAAACAAAGCTTTTTTAATCAAATGAAAGTAAAATGCATTCAACAAAGCTAATTCAATCAAATGAAAGTCAAACTCTTTCAACAAAGCTAATTGAGTCAAATGAAAGTCAAACACATTCAAACAAAGCTTTTTGATTCAAATGAAAGTCAAATGCTTTCTGTTTTGGGGTTTTTTGTCCCTCGGGAGAGTTACAACTCGAAGACTGGTCCTGCTGGCTCTGTACCTGCAAAATCAACGGAGACACCAGTTGGGTGGTGCTCCGCCTCCAACGCTCAAGTTAGTAACTTGAAGGAGAGTAAAAGGTGCGGAAATTTAGGTGGGGATCTGCTTGGATTCCAAGCTCGGTTGTCTCTATCAAAGGGTCAGTTTGTAGTGAATGAATGAACCTTGTATCAAAAAGGACCTGCCCTCCAAAAGAGGGGAATCTCCCTATTTATAGGGTCCTTGGGAATTGTGCCTCTGATTAGGGTATCGAACCCTAATCATTGGTGGGCTGCGCCGTTTTACGGCTTTCTCAGGATTTGGGCCTGAAGGCCGACATTTTCCCCAAATATCTGGGATGACACGTGTCGGGCAGGGGTAGGTCCACTTTGGACCATCCTGGGGTTGACACGTGTCGCCCTCTGATTGGGCCACTTGGCGGGGTAAAATTACCCCAAACATTTGCCCCTCACAGATGTGACGTGGCACGCCGCGTGGCATCTGTGACACGTGTCACTCGCTGAATGGTGGTAATTTTACCGCCAAAATTTACTGTTTAACTTCTGGGTAAATTACGGAGTTGCCCCTCCTTTTACCCTCTATATATAGCCGTTTACCCTCAGATTCTTGCCACACTTCACAAAAATTTCAGAGTAAACTTAGAATCTTGAAAGAGAGAACAGAAATCATCCGTCTGAGTCAGGCGCAAATTCGAAGAAACTCAGCCGCACCAACACAGGCGGAACCGTCTACCTTCAGATATCAAATCTAAAGGTACCGTCTCTGACTCTTTCAGCTCTTTTTTCATTTTTCCGTTTGTATATATTCCTTGCAATAAATGGATTCATCACCAACACACACGGCACAACCTAGGGTAGAATCCAGCCGTTCACCAGGGACGGCTGAGTCTAGGACTGGTAGTGCCGTCTCTGGGTGTTGGGACCACCCTCATGCTTGGATTCCGACCATCTGCGCGTCTGTGCAGGACACAATGGCTCGGATTAAGCAGACGGCACGAGATCCAAATTACAGAAGCGATGACTCAGGCGACCAAACGTCTGAGGGGGAGACGTCTGGCTTTGGACACCAGACGGCTCCAGAAAGGTCCCCTCCGCGTGGCCCCCCAACTCCTCCTGATTCCTTTTTGGAGGAATGTGACCAAAGCGGGGAAGAGGACAATGACCAAGGCGGTGAGGAGGCCGCCTCAGCTTCTATTTCTTTGTCAGGGGAGGAGACGAGAAGGGTTGTTGACGTCTCTTCCTCTGAAAGCAGTGACGATCTTCCCCCGTTTGAGGATAGTGAGGAAGAAGAGAGGAAGACATGGAAGGAGAAAGATGATCCCTTTAGAATCCACGTCTCCTCAAAAGACATTGACCTGATGGAGAAGAATCTTCCAAATTTCCTGAAAGCCCACCCAATGGGAGACGGGTGGAGTATAAGGGTGCCTCCCCCAGACGGCACCATTTCTTGGGAGGACACTGAACGCAACGCAAACGGCTACTTCGGCTGTTACGAGGCGGCGTTCAGGGCAGGTCTTCGCTTCCCCCTTCACCAGGCGGTGAAGGCAATTTTGAGAGGCTACGGCCTCGGAGTCTGGCAACTTTCCCCCAATTCTTGGGCAAACATTCTGGGGTACGTTGCCGCCTGTGAATTCCAAGGGGTTCACCCCGGCTGGGAAGCATTTGCCAAGATGCACTATCTCAGCCGCAACCCAGGCGGGTTCAGAGCGTGGTATACTCTGACCACACTCGCCCAATACATGATGACCTTGGATAAGGTTTCCAAATTCGACGGCTGGAAACACAGGTTCTACCTGTGCACGGCTCCCACCAGACGGGAGAACTACGAGCTCCGTCTGTACAATAAAAAGCCTGACCTTATGGGTCGGAAGTGCTGTCTTCCTCGAATTCCGGATGAGGACTTCGACAAAATAATTGACGCAACCCTGTCAACCGGGGAAGTAATAAAGGTTCCAAAGAACTGGATCCCTAAGAGCGCCTGGTTCAGGGACGAGTGCTTCCTAGCCGCCTGCGGGCTAGGGCACATGTTTGATAGAAGTATGCGCCTGAATCATTTCCGTCTGGGGTACTTTTGTGTCGGAAATGAATTTCTTGTTAATGTTCTAACTGTTTTCCGTCTGACCTTGCAGGTGAAGCATTAAACATGTTGCCCGAAGAGAAGACACCCAGACGGTCCTCTGCCCAGATCCGCCGAGATTTGGCGGAAGCCCAGGCGCGTGAGCTCAGGGCCAAGGCAAAACGCCTGACCTGCTTTTTGAGTTAACTTTCAAAGTTTCCTCACTTCGTCTGCTGACATTAAGTTGTCATTTTTTCAGGGAGGCAAGGTGGACAAGACGTTTGAGAGGAATCTCAAACGGGCTAGGGAGGAGACCCCCGTCTCTAACCCCAGCAAGTCCTCTAAGAAGGCCGCCTCCTCTGCTACTCCTACTGCCCCGCCTGGGAGGCAAATGAGAATAGGAGGGAGGAATGAGCAGGTGTCAGGCTCTCTTGGCCTAGACTTGGCCCATCCTCTTCCTGCAACCGGGAGGCTTTCAACGGCTGCCAGCGGCTCCCGCCTGGCCGGCTCTGCAGGTATGAATCCCTTTGAATCCCCGCCTGAGCTGGGATGGCCGCTGCGAGTGAAATCACACTCTCAGCAAACGTCATCCTCAGACGGTCGGAACCAGATTGGCGCTGCTTTAGTAACCCAATCTGATGCTGATTGTGATGCAGATCAATCGCCTCGCTGGCCAGACGTCCAGAAGCATGCCAGGGCCATGCTGGACGCTGTAGGCAAACGGGATAAGGATGCTATCCCAGGGATTGAGACGTTCAATCTTGAACGCATCGTCACCCTTCTGGCTGAGGTAGTACACTTAACCAATTTTTTCAATGGCTATTTCTACACTCTTTCCCGCCTGCATCCTTAACCTTTATTTTTTGTAGGCCTTGCTGCGGGTAGACGGTCTCAAGCGCCCTTACACCCGCAAACGGGATGAGGTAAGACGGGCCAAGCAGTCCGCCTCAGTTGCCAATGATGTGTATGTGCATTCCTCCATACTTAACGAACTTGAAACTAAAGCAACCCAAATGACGCAGGCGGCCAAAATTCAAGAGCTGGAGGCGGCACTGCAGACGGCCAACCAGAGGGCCGAGGCTGCAGAGGCGGCCCAGAAGCAGGCGGAGGTGGATCTCCCTAAGCTGAAGGAGGACCTCCAGAAGGCCCAAGAGAACCTCCAGGCTCTTCAAGGAGCTTCTTCAGAGAATGCTGATCTGAAGATGAAGATATCCCAGATGGAGGAGGCGGCGGCTAAAGCTCGAGAGAACTTCCAAGCAACCCTCCAGGCGGAGCAAGACTGTCTGGTTGCTGAGATGGCCGCCGATAATGAGGCCATGATGAAGATCGCCTGGGATGCCTTGAATCCTGGAAAGGATTACGGAGTCTGGGCCCTGGCTCACAAGTATGCTGACGAAGTCGTCTACTTGCGAGAGAGAGGCGAGCCAGAGCCTGAGTCCTTCCTCGCCTGGGCTGAGACGGAACAACCGGAGCCTGAAACTCCAGAAGCTCCAGACGTTGAAATCCTTGAGGAGGGCGAGAGGAACCAGGAAGGGCCGCCTGCAGGGCAGTAGCTTCAGCGGCTGTGCGCCAAGCCTTAGTTTTTCTGCGGCAGTATGCCAAACACTTTGTTTCTCCGGCCTGCGTGCCGAGTATATTTGTATTTTTACCGGCTGAGGAGCCAGGTCCTGCAAACAATATTTTGATAACAATTGATCCATCCAGCCGTTTGGTTGGACGGAAATCTTTTATGGATGCACCGACTGAGTCGGCTTTATTACTTTGCGCTTGTGTTTGAGCTTTCAAATTTTTGCATTTCAAATTTCTCCGCCTAACTTATCAAAAGTATGCGGCTGCAATTTTCTCCGCCTAACTTATCAAAAGTATGCGGCTGGTCTTGCCCCTGGACGGCTGTGTGGTTGGTTTCAAGTGAAGCTGATTGATTGACTTGGGAACGTCTGATGCTGCAAAGAGCATGATACGTTTGTAAGTCAATCAATCACAGTAGTGATTGCCCCAAACCAAGTACACAGCCGTTCATTAACAGGCGTTTCAGCTTCCATCTAGACGGTGTTGCCCGTCTGAGCAGAATTTAAATAGCCATTGCACAACTCTTTTGCCCCAAATGAGGATGTGTACAATTTAAAAATAAAAACGCTAAGTAAGAAATGCAGCCGGTCCCCGCCTGATGTCCTTAGACATCCGAGTTCCGGAACTTGCTCTTTCCTTAGACAGTTCAGGTCAGACGGCTATGGATGGCTGATTCAGCCGTCCAATTGTGGCCGTCTGCATTGATAAAGCAGGAAGGCAAAAGCCGCCTGGGGCCAGGAGACAAAAAGGCCGCCTGACCCTTCATGGAGCAGGAAGACAAATGCCGCCTGCCCTTCATGGAGCAGGAAGGCAAATGGCCGCCTGACCCTTCATGGAGCAGGAAGGCAAATGCCGCCTGTCCTTCATGGAGCAGGAAGGCAAATGCCGCCTGGGGTGCTTGCAATCCAATTATACGTTCAATGTCCTTTTGCCCCATTGGGAGGACTTGTATAATTTTCGAAAGTAATCTAAGTAGGAACTTCAGTCGATCACCGGCTGATGTCCATTGGACATCCGGTTGTCGAAACTTGGTCGTTCCTTAGATTGCTCTGGTCAGACGGCTATGGACGGCTGATATTCAGCCGTCCAATTGTGGCCGTCTGCATTAGTACGTAGAGTAAGCAGGTTGGCTTCTCTCTGCGACGATTGCACCCGGAGGGGTGTCGCCGGACGCCTTTGTCCATGCTGGGACAGGCGAATTTATGTCGAAGTAGCCATCCGGCCATTGGCCTCTGGTCTTGTTATAGACCGGCTGTATAGCCACTAAGCGCTTTTGTGCTTAGCTTACTTATCTGGCCATTGGCCTCTTCGTCAATCAGACGTTAATTCAATTTCCAAGTGTCAAACTCAGAAAAACAAACAAGTGACCCGTCTGGGTTCAGACGGGAAACCAAATATGATAACAAAAAGCAACTTCTCATTAATGTACTTCTTGTTTACAAAATTTACAAAATCTCAGAAGTAGTATTTTTTCAAATTATCTACATTCCAAGTTCTAGGCAGGCGCCTGCCGTCTGGAGTTTCCAGGCGGTAGGTGCCGTCTCTTACTTCTTCATAAATCCGGTAGGGGCCTTCCCAATTTGGAGTTAGCTTTCCAAGCTCATTGGTCCTACCGGTTGCCTCCATTTTCCGTAACACTAGGTCGTCCACTTTCAAGGGACGCCTGTGTACTCTTTTGTTGTAGGCTCTTGTCATTCTCAGACGGTAAATCTCATGACGCAAGGCGGCATTGCCCCTGCGTTCTGGAAGTGAATCCAATGCCAGGCGCATTGCCTCCCAGTTTGCCTCTTCGTCATATAACATGACTCTGAGAGTCTGCTCATAGTGTTCAATGGGCAAGACGGCTTCAGCACCGTAAACCATGAGAAATGGGGTTTCTCCGGTTGACCCCTTTGCTGTTGTCCGGATGGCCCATAGGACATGGATTAACTCCTCAGCCCATAAGCCACCGGCTCTTTCAATTTTCTTCTTTATGCCGTCTGAGATCAGCTTGTTGAAAGCTTCAACTTGGCCGTTTGCTTGGGGACGGCCGACTGATGCGAAACAGGTTGAGATCCCTTGATCTCCCAACCAAGTTTTTAGCTGAGGCGTCTCAAACTGAGGGCCATTATCAAACACCATGGACATAGGTACCCCATACCGGGTGATGACATTCTTCCAGATGAAGGAAATGACGTCTGATGTCTTGATATTCTTTACCGCCTCAGCCTCTACCCACTTGGTAAAGTAATCCACAGCCACCAAGATATAACGCTTACCGCCTGGTGCAGGCGTGTAAGGGCCTAAAATGTCCATGCCCCATTTTGCAAACGGGATTGGGCTGTGGATGGTCGTCAGATCAGTAGTCGGACGGTGAATAAGTTTGCCAAATTTCTGGCACTTGTCACATTTTCTCACCAATTCCTTGGCGTCTGCCTCTAGGGTAGGCCAAAAATATTGCCGTCTGGCACTGACGGCTAGGGATCTGCCGCCTATGTGGGAGGCGCAAAACCCCGAGTGCAAGTCTTCGAGAACTTCCTTCCCCTTCTCTGGGGTTACACACTTCAATAGAGGCTTAAGAAACCCCGCCTTGAAGAGTTCTCCATTTCTCAACTCAAAGCTTGCGGCTCGCTTTTTCAGAACGGCTGCCTCCTGTGGCGAATCAGGGAGCGTGCCGTCTGAGAGGTACGCCTGGATTCCATCCATCCAGGTGGAGCTTCGGTCTAGGACTCCAATGGGATCTTCAAAGATGCTTCTTTTTTCAAGTACTTCCCAGAAGACTGACCGAGGCGTATCATGGCAGGCGGAAGATGCAAGCTTTGATAGCGCATCCGCCTGGTTATTATCAGACCTGGGCACTTGATTCAGCCGGAACTCCTCAAGTGACTCAGCCTCTTCTTTGACCGCCTGAAGATATTTGATCATAGCCGGGTGAGTTGCCTCATATGTTCCCTGATATTGGCTAACGACCAACTGAGAATCTGAGTAGGCGTCAATTTTTGTTGCCCCTGCCGCCTTACACATACGGATTCCGGCTAGCAGGGCTTCGTATTCCGCCTCATTGTTTGAGGCCTGAAAATTGAACCGTAGTGCATACTCATATCTGTCCCCTTCAGGAGACTCATAAATTACGCCTGCACCACAGCCGTTCTTCGTAGAACTCCCGTCTACATACACTTTCCAAACCAGATCAAGATTATCCGGAGCCACCGGACGGGTCATTTCCACAATGAAGTCGGCAAACGCCTAACCTTTCACTGCCTTTCTTGGTTCGTAAGTGATTTCAAGACTTTGCATTTCAATAGCCCATTTCAACATTCTGCCGGATGAGTCCAAGGCAGACATTGGCCGCTTGAGTGGCTGGTCGGTGTAGATCACCACCGGATGAGCCAGAAAGTAAGGCTTCAATTTTTTGAATGCCATGTACAGAGCAAGGCCAAATTTCTCAACCATGGGGTACCGGAGTTCAGCATTTTTAAGAACATGGCTAATGAAGTAAACCGGGAGCTGGACGCCGTCTCGCTCAGCAAGGAGAACGGCACTGAGAGCATGATCTGAGACGGCCAAATACATATACAACGCCTCCCTAGGTAGAGGACTGACCAACCTAGGCAGAGAGTGCAGATGCTCTTTTAGCTTCTGGAATGCCGTCTCAGCATCGTCTCCCCATTCAAACCTGGTCTTCTTCCTGATTGCTTGGAAGAAGTAAAGGCATTTGTCACCTGACCGGCTGAGGAACCTCCCCAAGGCGGCCAGGCAACCAGTCAGCCTCTGGACTTCCTTGACAGAACGGGGTGAGTTCATGTCAATCACCGCCTGTATCTTTTCGGGGTTAGCCTCTATTCCCCTTTGATCAATCAGGAATCCGAGAAACTTCCCAGACTCAACACCAAAGACGCATTTCTTAGGGTTTAACATGACCTTATGCCGCCTGAGGGTGGTGAATGTTTCTCGGAGATCAGCAAGGTGATCCGCCTGTCGCTTGGATTTGACTATCATGTCATCAATGTACGCCTCCACATTCCTCCCAAGTTGATTGATGAAGACCGTATTAATCATCCGTTGGAAGGTGGCAGGCGCATTCTTCAAGCCAAACGGCATCACAGTATAACAGAATAACCCCAAATCAGTGACGAAGGCCGTCTTCTCTTGATCTTTTTTCCAGAGGGGTATCTGATGGAAGCCGGAGTAGGCATCCATGAAGCTCATCAAGGCGTGACCGGCTGTAGAGTCGACCAGACTATCGATCTTTGGAAGCGGGTAACTGTCCTTTGGACACGCCTTGTTGAGGTCTGTGTAATCAACACACATGCGCCAGGTCCCATTCGGTTTCTTAACAAGGACCACGTTGGCCACCCAGTCGGGGAAATTGCAGGGCCGAATGAACCTGGCGTCTAGCAGCTTTTTGACTTCGGCAGCTGCCGCCTAACTTCTTTCCTCGCCATGGTTTCTTTTCTTTTGCCGGATGGGCTTCTTTTTGGGATCCACGGCGAGCTTGTGGACAGCGAGATTCGGGCTGACGCCTGGCATCTCTTCCACTTCAAAGGCAAAGATGTCTTTGAATTCTTTCAGCAGAAGGTGCAAGTCTGCACCCAGAGCAGCATTAGCAGCCGTCCCAACCTTTACCGTCCGCTCTGGACGGCTGTCGTCCAGAACGAGATCAATGTGTTCTCCAGCCGGTTGGGGACGGAGCTCGTCTGACCGTTCACCGGCCAGTGATTGCTATTTTTTCTCTTTTTTCACCTCCACCAGCAGAGGCGCTTTTCTCTTCTTACCAACGGCTGGTGGGGCAGGGTTGGCATCCTTGACTGCGTCAAGGTCTATTGGTTCCTTCCCTTGGCCGTCTGAGGCCACAGTATCTTTAACGGCTGAGAGGTAACACTCCCGAGCCGTCTTCTGATCCCCGTTCAGGGAACCAATAGAGCCATCATCCCGCTCATACTTGACAAGCATGAGAGACGGGATGATCACCGCCTTGGTTTCGTTGAGGGTTGGCCTACCAAGAATGATATTGTAAGCGGTCAACTCCTCCACGACCAAGAACCTGACGACGACATGCCGTCCCTGGCCTTTTTCTCCCAGCCGGACGGGCAAATCAATTCTGCCGGCTGGGTAGACCATCCCACCCCCAAAACCAACCATGGGGTGGGTGACCGGATGCATGCTGCTGGAGTTGTACTTCAGCTTCTGCAAACACCGGAGGCTGATGATGTCCGACGAGCTGCCGGTGTCAATAAGGATCCGCCCAACCAGCTGGTTGGCAACCTTACATTCAATGACGACCGGGTCGTCATGCGGACGGCGGACGCTGCCCCTGTCCTTCTCAGTTATGAGGACGTCTGGGAAGGTGGAGGAGGCAGACGCCTGCTCATCATCATCCTTGTCCATCTTTCGAAGATGGCTCTTGGTGCCCCGGATGGTAGGGCCACCACATGAAAATCCGCCTGCTATAGTGTAGACCGGATCCTTATCTGTATCCGAACTACTAGCCGGCTGGGTAGCCTTGGAGGACTGACCCTTGCTCTTCTTCTTTGCCCCGGCTGGGGACTTAGAGATGTAGGACTTTAGAAGCCCTTTGTCAGCCAGACGGTCCAACGTCCGCTGCAAACTGAAGCAGTCGTTGGTGTCATGGCCAACCTCCTCATGGAACTGGAAATATTTATTTTTGTTCCGTGACTGGACGGAACTCTTCATTGGATTCGGCTTCTCAATGGACAGCCGGTCCTTTACCTCCATGAGGATGGAGTTGCAGTCTTTGTTAAACTCATACTTGGGGACGTACGGTTTAAACTCTTTCTTCTTCTTCTGGGACGGCTGCTCAGAATCGCTGACCGCCCAGACTTCTTTTCTTTTTCCGCTCTTTTCTTTTTTATTACCCGGCTGAGCTGGCCGGCTGTCTCTCTGTTTGTCAGACTTCTTGGAGTCTAACTGGCTACCAGGCGTGCAGAGGTCGGTAGCCTGTATATAGATTTCCGCCTCCCTCAGGGCCGCCTGCAGCGTAAATGCCCCTTTTCTGACAAGGTCAAACTTAAAAGCCGACCCGTCTCTCAGACCTTTGAAAAAGTCTGTGAATGCTACCTCGTCAGACAGCCCCTGGATCTGTATTCTAACTGTTTTGGGGTTTTTTGTACGTACCCGAATGGAGGGCGTGTACGTCCCTCGGGAGACAGATCCGCAATGCAACACTCGAACGGCCCGGAAACCTGCAAAACAACGGACCCCGGGGGGGGCCGGAGGTCCGCCTCCGACGATCAAGTCAGTGATCGAAATAATGTATTTTAGAGAGAGAAAGTAGAGAGAAGGGAGAGTAATTGTGGGGGGCATTGTCCTTGGAGAGAGAATTGGATCCCTTAAAACTGATGTAAAGATCAGTATTTATAGAGCATTGGGATATGTGCCTCTTAGGTTATTTAACCTAATTAGATTAGCTTTCCCATCATTTTATGGTTTCTAGGGTTGTGGGCTTAGAGCCCATTTTCACCCTTCTATCATTGAGTGACACGTGTCATGCTCTAATTGGCTCATTGAGCGCTGAGCTTGCGGACAGGTGTCGCGGTGGCATTGGTCCACATATAGGGGGTATTTTTACCCCTAAACATTAGCCCCTCGAAAGGGGTAATTTCTCTTTTAAGAGGAGTTGCTCCTTTCGAAATCAAGGCTTTATTATCCGCTTGTTCAAAAGCTCTATGGGCGGCATATGTCTAGTTCAACAAAAGAGAGATTTGATTAACTTGGAAAATTTGATACCTTAAGGGGTATGACATTTTCTAAGTTAATCAATCATAATAATGATTGCCGCCTGAACTAGACAGATGACGACTTTTATTTCTTTTAGCCCCATTATGGTGGTAATATGACCTTTGGGTGACTTGGAATATTTTTGAGACGTTTGACATCCCTTATGGCAGGAAGCAAATGGCCGCCTGGGGGGCAGAAGGCAAATAGCCCGCCTGTGGTCAGGAGGCAAATGGCCGCCTGACCATTCATAGAACAGGAGGCAAATAGCCGCCTGGGGGCAGGAGGCAAATGGCCGCCTGTGGTCAGGAGGCAAAATGGCCGCCTGACCATTCATAGAACAGGGGGCAAGTAGCCGCCTGGGGGCAGGAGGCAAATGGCCGCCTAGGGCAGGAGGCAAATAGCCGCCTGTGGTCAAGAGGCAAATGGCCGCCTGGCCATTTATAGAACAGGAGGCAAATGGCCGCCTGGGGGCAGGAGGCAAATGGCTGCCTGTGGTTAGGAGGCAAATGGCCGCCTGACCATTCATAGACAGGAGGCAAATAGCCGCCTGGGGAGTTTGTAATTATACTTTCAATGTCCATTTATCTCATTGAGTAGACTCGTATAATTTCAGAAGGTAATCTAGATTAGAACTTCGGCCGGTCACCGGCTGATGTCTTTTAGACATCCGGTTCCCAAAAACTTAGTCGTTCTTTAGATTACCCAGGTCAGGCGGCTATGAGTTGACCAATTAGGTCGTTCAATCTTTGCCGCCTGCATGCATTTGTAGAGCAAACGATAGAGTGCCCTCTGCGACGATAACACCCGGAGGGGCGTCGCCGGACGCCATACTCATATTGGAGCAGACGAATTTATAAAAATATTTTACCATCCGACCATTGGTCTCATGTCTTTTTCAAGACGGTAATATAGCCACTAAGCCTTTTTGTGCTTAGTTTGTCATCTGGCCATTGGCCTCAACGTCACTTGAACGTTTGTTTAGATACTAAGTTTTTAATTTAGTTTATCATCCGGCCATTGGCCTCTCGTCACTTGGACGTTATTTAGCTACTAAGTTTTTAACTTAGTTTATCATCCGGCCATTGGCCTCTCGTCATTAGGACGTTATTTAGCTACTAAGTTTTTAACTTAGTTTATTTATTTAATGAATCAATGTTCAATAATAATAAAAATAATAATAATAATAATAAATTATTATTATATTTTATAGAATCGTGTTTATCAATCACACTAAGCTTATACCAAGTTATTAGAATGGTACCTTTCAATGGAGGATTTTCACCAATATACTCGGACGGCTTTGAGATATCAAACAATTAACTGAGCTTGAGAAATGAGCCTTGATCATTGACTATGCCGCATGTATACTACCGGCTTATGAGCATGAGGCCTTAACGGTCTACGGTTAGGGAGCATTACCAAATACGAAGATTGCTTGTTTGCTCCTTGATAACCCATTCAGCGTAAAATGACATGACATGGGTTGCCGGGCTTGACATTCATGATCATTCCATAGCTACCCAGCCGGCCTTACATACCCTTCTCTTGCTTGAGATTTTATGCCGCATTCTCATGATATAATACCACACTCGGGTGTATACCTCACTCGCATATGCACCCACAGCCAGTTTTGAGTTGCTTTAAAAGCTTAAAAATCGGAGCCGGAGATATCACAAGCTCCTTGTTGTAGAGCCATGCGGTATTTCTCATTATTTGCCGCCTGTGCTGAGTACATGCTTGACTACAAGTTCTCGAAGGTTGGAGTTTGATCACTGACTATACAGACGGCTCTTTATGCCGTATGCATATTGCCATAATAATGATGAACAAAGCCACCGGATTTAATTGGTGAAGAGGTAGCCATGCAGCCGGCTTTGAGGAAGAACAAAGCAGCCCATAACCGACCTTAATTTATGAACAAGGCAGCCACACAGCTGGATTTAATCAATGAGCATAGGTGCCTACACAGCCGGGATAATTTGGTGAGCATTTGAGCCTTGGCAGCCGGTTAACTACGGAAAAAAAATAGCCCCGGCCTTCTACCACCGGCTGACACCATTGGAGCAAGGGTGCCCCATTCAAACAAAGTCAAACATAAGCAAATGCTTCGCCGCTTGCGTATGCTAACACAAGCAACAGTTTGGCCGCTTGTGTATGATAGCACAAGAAATAGCTTTGGCCGGTTGTGTATGATAACACAAGAAAAGGGCTCAGCCGCTTGTGTATGATAACACAATAAAAGGCTTAGCCGCTTGTGTATGCTAACACAATAAAAGGCTTAGCCGCTTGTGTATGCTAACACAAGCAACATCTTGGCAGCTCTCATTCTTAAATGATGAGCCACCATGATCATATGCTGGCTGCTGCTTATGTTAATCAAACAATCAAGCAGCTGGCTTCGAATTTGAACAAGATTACCATGGCAGCCGCTTATATACTTCGAGTAATGTTTTATGCCAGCTTCTTGAACCAAGCACCCCCTACAGCCAGGCAGACTTGAGCAGCCCCTAACAGCTCACACAGCCGGCCTCGGTTAATGAACAAAATAGCCATCTTAATTAATGAGGAACAACGTCAGACGGTGATAAATTCGGCTGGCTAATACTTTGCCTTTATGCCGCTTGAGTATAGCAATCTAGCTCAATCATACGGCCGCATGACTAATTAAACAATCATTAAAATGATGAATATAGCTTCCCCTGCAGCCGGCTTAAATTGGTTAGCAAAGCTGCCTTACAGCCGGATTGATTGATTTATTAAACTTTCGAGCCATTTGAGTTCAGCCGGATGACACTATTGATAATGGTAATCGGCTGGCCCTATTAGCTCACAATCGAGCCCTTGCTACCTCTCTTCACAGTCGGCTTTAAGGATGAACAAAGCTACCCGGCAGCCGGATTGATTGATTAATCGAGCTCCATGAGTCGATGCCACAGTCGGGCCCAATGTTGATATTAATGCCGTTTGAGTACTCATGCAACTGAAAATTGTGAATGAGCTCATACGTGATATTTCTTGGGAAGCTGCCGCTTGACAATAATGTCACTGAGTCTAGCTTTGTTTGGCTTAGTTGCCGCTTGACTATGATTGCAATTTTGTATGACACCCAACTATCTTCACGTGATAAAATTGCTTCATGAGCGGTTTAACCGGTAAAGACAGCCCCTACATACGGTTATGGGTGATTATCAACCATTACAGCCAGCTTTGAGGTTGAAGCAACAACAGCCGGCTTTGAACAGAGCAGCCCTGCAGCCGGGCTTCAATTGAGTAGTACAGGGGGTATCAACATATATAGACATCATTTTGCCACACCCTTTTGCCGCTTGCATTTGCGGAGCTGAAGGATTCTTTATATCGATGGCATATAATTGCCGCCTGGCTGCAGCCGGATCATATATCGCCTGACCCTTGCTTGGACCTCACTAGCAAATCATTTGAGATTGTTTGCTCGCTACTTAGACGGCATACATGTAGCCACAGTTGTTTAACTAAGCTTGCGTTTATTCGAGCAATTTATAGTGACAGCCGCTTGAACAAAACAACCCAAACAGCCGGCCTCAAGATGATCAGGTGCCAGCTGCCGCTTATTAACATACAAAGGTTCATGGATATTCTTGCATACGGGGGCCGCCTCATGATAATGGAGGGAAGCTTCCTGGTCAGCTGGACAATCAAGCCGGGAAGCTGCCGAGTGATGTTTTGGCTGAGCTTCTAAGATAGCTATGGAGGATTCAGTATATTTTGCCACTCACCTAGTGAGTTTAAGCTATTATTGAATACACTTCACCGCCTCATACTTCATATACACATAGTATTGATGAGTAATGTATCATCCATTGCAACCGGCTTTGATAAAAGAACCGAGCTGACATGGCAACCACTCAATTGAGGCATGAAATGGCCGTGCTTAAGTGATGCCTACAGCAGCCATCACAGTCGGCTTGACTGATAAACAAAACAGCCCTGCGGCCAGCCTTAACTTGGGAGCAAAGTAGTCTTGCAGCCGGACTTAATTGAAGAATAAAGAAGCCCCTTCAGCCGGCTAAATTGACGAGCAATGCTGCCCCATGCCGCCTGAGTGCATTAATTTAAAAGTTGACAACGGCCGGCTGAATGCACTTTGATTAAATGGTGATCCTTAGCCGGCACAAAATCCGTCTGCGTATGCTAACATAAGAACCGCTTGTGTATGCTAACATAAGAAAAAACTTGGCCGCTTGTAGATGCGGGGTTGCAAGCTTGTATGACCGGCTGTTAGCACTTGTAGCTCAATGCCAGCTTGTTGATTACATAGGCCGGTTGCAGTACTTGTGTAAAATACCAGCCGTATGTATATTATTGTTACTCATGAGAATAACTAAAGGCAAACTCAATATAATAACAGCAGAGTAGCTCAATGGTGTCGCTTGATCGATCGGTTCTAAGTGCCGGTAGTTAATACCGCTTGAGTCGACTATAGAGCCGCTTGCGTTTACTGCACTTACCCACTCATGCGACACTCACCATCTTCATGATCATCCGGCCATCAAGTGCCGTCTGACCCCATTGATAACAACATCACTCATAGCCGCCTATGCTAATTTATAGCCAACTTCCGACTGACTTTGCTGCGGGAACAATTATATATTGCTAGGCCACCTCCTTTTTCTTAATTAGGATGCTTTCTAATTCAGAGAGAAGCTTACTACACCAAGCATTTATTCATGCCGCTTGAGTGGATTAAACTTGTTCTAACCTTTATAATTATAAAAGTAAGACTTTTATAATATAAGTAATATGAATATAAAAGTGTGCTTTGGTGGGCTTGTACTCATGCGGCACATGAGAATGCCGGTTGGCAGCTACTTGAGTGTAAAAAGATTGCCACTTGTATTTATACAAGTTGGCTTCCTCATCATTCATGGATAATGATTTAATGAAAGGAGGGTTGTTCAGGTTTTGCCGCATGCATATGATAGTGCTTAACAACACTTTATTGGTTTAATTAAAAACCTTTACTCTTTTATTTCTCTTTTTTACAAAAGATAAATAAGCTTGTTCCTTTAGTTGTCGAAACTAGTGGAATCTATAGATAGAGTAGAATGCCGGCTGTATGCATCCGGCTATGTAGCATGCGGCCGACTCATTATATGAGTCGGATTTAAATAGGGGAATTGGCCAATTTTGCCATCTCACCCCTAATGAATCATCCCCCAACTTGGATCAAACGACATTGCCTTTTGACCTTCCATTGAGAGAGTAAAAGATGCATGACTTAGTCTGACGGGCCTTTTTGGCCGCCTGATGACATTCAGCCTCATGACGCCTGCTGTGCTTGACAGCCAGCCTCATGACGCCTGCTGCCTCCCAAAGGAGACTCCTCTCTTGAGTCGGTGATCCACCACCGTTGTTTTGGGGTTTTTTGTACGTACCCGAATGGAGGGCGTGTACGTCCCTCGGGAGACAGATCCGCAATGCAACACTCGAACGGCCCGGAAACCTGCAAAACAACGGACCCCAGGGGGGCCGGAGGTCCGCCTCCGACGATCAAGTCAGTGATCGAAATAATGTATTTTAGAGAGAGAAAGTAGAGAGAAGGGAGAGTAATTGTGGGGGGCATTGCCCTTGGAGAGAGAATTGGATCCCTTAAAACTGATGTAAAGATCAGTATTTATAGAGCATTGGGATATGTGCCTCTTAGGTTATTTAACCTAATTAGATTGGCTTTCCCATCATTTTATGGTTTCTAGGGTTGTGGGCTTAGAGCCCATTTTCACCCTTCTATCATTGAGTGACACGTGTCATGCTCTAATTGGCTCATTGAGCGCTGAGCTTGCGGACAGGTGTCGCGGTGGCATTGGTCCACATATAGGGGGTATTTTTACCCCTAAACACTAACCAGGTTGAACCGCCTGACATAGGCGCGTAGCCCTTCTCTCTCACCCTGCCTAACGGTGCTCAAATCAAGGCTCGTTTTCTTGGCAGGGATGTTCATTGAGAAGTTGGTAGCAAACAAGAAGGCTAGCCTCTTGAAGCTATCAATAGAACCGGCTGGCAAGTTGCCAAACCACTGCTGGGCAATGCCCTTTAGTGTAGCCGGGAAACAACGACACCAGGTGGCATCGTCCCACCCCTGTAAGCACATGAGGTTGGTATACGCCATCAGGTGGTCTTCTGGGTTGGTGGTTCCATCATAGGTGCCCACCAACACATTCTTAACCTTGGCCGGCTGAGCCGCCTCGGTTATATTGGCTGCAAAGGCAGACGGCTGTTCGCCTAGCCTCATTAGCCGAAGCTGCCAGTCCAGAGGCTGGGCAGGAATATATGCCGCCTGACCTCCAAAAGGAGGTGGCTGCATGAACTGGAGGCCATATTGCCCATACTGCGCCTGAGGTGCGTATGGCATGGACCCTATCATCAGCTGAGGTTCGGTGTTGACGGTTTTACCGCCTGTCCGATTCTCATGCAAGGACATAGAGTTCCTTGCAGAAGCTTGCTTGAAGCTGTCTGGAAAGCTCGAGGTAGAAGCTGACTCAGACTGCTGCTGCCTCCTTCGATTGATGACTTGTCGTGCATCGAAGGTAGACGCATTCTGTGCCTCCGGCTGGGGTCGCCGGGGCATCAGAATCTTAGACCAGTCAAGTGTTGCGGCTGCCTTCTCCTTTGGATGAGGAGTTGGCTGCCTGTCCTTGACCGGCTTCTTCTTCTTCCCAGAATTGGGAGTCTTTTTAGCCGGCTGACTCTTGCTAGAGCCTGCCTTGTTTTTGTTGATCATAGCCTTGATTTCACCTTTGAAAGAGGTCATGAATCTCATGAGCTCATCTCGGGTGACTGGGGCTTGACCTTTGGCCTTCTGGGTTTCCCCTTCTGGCCTTCCAGGTGGGCGCCTGCTTGGACCCGCCTGGTCTTCATTTCGCTCCAGTTGATCCCTGGAACGAACAGATCTAGAGATGAGAGAACCATCCCTAGAGATGTAAGTCTCAACATCATTGTCTTCTTCCTCATCCTCCTCCTCAGTGAATACCTCTAGCTGAGGCTGAGGTGGAGGCTGGGGGATTTCGAACCCGACCGGCTGAATAACCGGTTGCAAGTCATCCAAGTTACCCGCCTGGGTACCCGGACGTAGAGAGGTAGAATTGAGAATCGGTACAGAGTTTTGAACCATCTTGAGGTACTCTCCCCACAGACGGCGCCAAATGTTTTGGGGTTTTTTGTCCCTCGGGAGAGTTACAACTCGAAGACTGGTCCTGCTGGCTCTGTACCTGCAAAATCAACGGAGACACCAGTTGGGTGGTGCTCCGCCTCCAACGCTCAAGTTAGTAACTTGAAGGAGAGTAAAAGGTGCGGAAATTTAGGTGGGGATCTGCTTGGATTCCAAGCTCGGTTGTCTCTATCAAAGGGTCAGTTTGTAGTGAATGAATGAACCTTGTATCAAAAAGGACCTGCCCTCCAAAAGAGGGGAATCTCCCTATTTATAGGGTCCTTGGGAATTGTGCCTCTGATTAGGGTATCGAACCCTAATCATTGGTGGGCTGCGCCGTTTTACGGCTTTCTCAGGATTTGGGCCTGAAGGCCGACATTTTCCCCAAATATCTGGGATGACACGTGTCGGGCAGGGGTAGGTCCACTTTGGACCATCCTGGGGTTGACACGTGTCGCCCTCTGATTGGGCCACTTGGCGGGGTAAAATTACCCCAAACACTTTCAACAAAGCTATTTGAGTCAAATGAAAGTCAAATGCATTCAACAAAGCTAATTGAGTCAAATGAAAGTCAAACACTTTCAACAAAGCGTTTAGAATCAAATGAAAGTCAAATACATTCAATCAAAGCTTTTTGAATCAAATGAAAGTCAATTGCATTCCACAATGCTAATTGAGTCAAATGAAAGTCAAACACATTCAACAAAGCTAATTGAGTCAAAAGAAAGTCAAACACATTCAAACAAAGCTTTTTGAATCAAATGAAAGTAAAATGAATTCAACAAAGCTAATTGAGTAAATTGAAAGTCAAACACTTTCAACAAAGCTAATTGAGTCAAATGAAAGTCAAACACATTCAAACAAAGCTTTTTCATTCAAATGAAAGTCAAATGCATTCAACAAAGCTAATTGAGTCAAATGAAAGTTAAACACTTTCAACAAAGCTTTTAGAATCAAATGAAAGTCAAACACATTCTAACAAAGCTTTTTGAATCAAATGAAAATCAAATGAATTCAACAAAGCTAATTGAGTCAAATGAAAGTAAAACACTTTCATCAAAGCTTTTAGAATCAAATGAAAGTCGAATAAATTCAAACAAAGCTTTTTGAATCAAATGAAAGTCAATTGCATTCCACAATGCTAATTGAGTCAAATGAAAGTCAAACACATTCAACGAAGCTAATTGAGTCAAATGAAAGTCAAACACATTCAAACAAAGCTTTTTGAATCAAATGAAAGTCAAATGCATTCAACAAAGCCAATTGAGTCAAGTGAAAGTCAAACACATTCAAACATAGCTTCTTGATTCAAATGAAAGTCAAATGCATTCAACAAAGCTAATTGAATCAAATGAAAGTCAAACACTTTCTGTTGTATATTTGGAGTATCAACCCGAAATACACAAGGGATAAACCAAGGATAAGTAAGACTAAAACCAAAAAGGCTTCTTAGATACAGACACACCACTAAGAAACGAGTTTGGGTTCCTAAGATCACAAGCCAACTAGTAGTCTAAGCTAGTTAACTAAGCAAAGGAAACGAAATTCCAAATCCAAGAATTTCAAGTTTGTTTCTAATCCAAGAAACGAGTGTAAAAACACAATATTTTGTTCAAAATATTCTCTATATTTTTCATTCACATTTGCTTGTTATTTATAGTAAACAAGCATCATAAGTACAAGCTAACTTAATTGACTTTTTAGCTCACTTGTTACATTCTTAAACTAAGCATCAAAATCTGATTTTTAATGTCTAGATACATCAATTAAAGAAGCTAAACTTAACTAGGTACATAAGCTTAGAAAGTGGCGGTTTGTAACCTCCAAAAGATGCTCCAAAAATCAGAAAATAAGAGAGCTTAACTCCCCCTTAATGCACGTCCAACAAAGCAGCAAATGAAGGCTTAAACTCCCCTTGATTTACGCCCAACAAAGCAGCAAGTGAAGGCTTTAAACTCCCCTTGATTTACGCCCAACAAAGCAGCAAATTAGAAGCAAAACAGCCCCATAATTCACGCCTAATTCAAACAGCAAAAGAAGAGTAATTTCCCCTTGATTCTAGCCTTGAAAGTAGCTTGAATGTATGTGGACTAAAGTGTATTTGGACGCCCTTTAGTTGCTCCAAAAGCTGACCGAATTGAACAGCCAAATGAAGGCCGAAATTAAGGCTTAAGATGCTCCAAGTTTGACTGAAATTAACGGCCACTTAAAGGCTGAAATTAAGGCTTGTAATGGCTTGTAATTCCTCTTTGAAAACTGATTGTAACTCCCATTTTGAAGCCTTGAGATTCCTCCAAAAGAATTTCGGATTCTATGTTGTTTTCCAAGCTTAAATGGCTGTCTTCTTTTGTGTATCTTGTACTTGTACTTTATGTGAATGTAACAATATTTTTCGAACTAAAATTAGCTAAAAAGAAGTAAGAAAAATATAACTAATTTGCAAACTTAAAAGAACTAAAGTTTACAATTTATTCAAAGCATAAAAAGAACTAGAATGAACTAGTTAATAAGAACAACAAGAAACTCAAAGGATTGAATATCTTGTTGCACATAGATAGAACGCATAGCATCAATGCATGATGCTACATCTTGGACCAAAGAAACGTCCATAACCAAGTTGTTAGGCTTGGCTACAACATTCCCCCCTTCTTGAAAAGAGTTTGCCCTCAAACTCGGCAATTCTTCAAGCTCATCATAGTAAAGTGATAAATCAGCCACATTAAAGATGCTAGAAACACCATACTCTCCGTGCAATGCAACTTTGTAAGCATTATCAACCAATATTGGAATAGGAAACCGATACTTGATATGCTTTGGGGGTAATCCATGAAGGATATCGTTGGGGAAAACATGAGCATAGGTTTTGAGAAGAGAGGCAAGGAGTGGGTGATTTTTTTCTGAGAGGCAAAGAGTGGTGAGGAAAGTGGGAAGCGTGGATGTGGAGTGATCATTTTTGGGGATTAAAGAGGTAAGGACAATTTTCTTTCCATCCTTAGAAAAGGAGTAGGTGTTTTTGTAACCATCATGCATCACACGTCTATCAAATAACCAAGGCCTACCAAGTAAAACATGACATGCATCCATAGGTACAACATCACACCATAATTCTTCCTCATAAGTTTTACCAATGCTAAATGATAACAAGACTTGTTGTGTGACATAAATCCCTTTACTATGACTTAACCATTGAATTTTATATGGTGTAGGATGAGGGATAGTTTTCATTTTCAACTTGTCTATCATAACTTGCGAAGCTACATTGGTACAACTACCTCCATCAATAATCAAAGTGCATACCTTTCCTCCAATGGTGCAACGAGTGCGAAAGATTGCCTCACGTTGCAAGCTCCCTTCTTGGTCCAACATATTGCTTAGTGTACGTCGAACCACCAAACATTCCCCTTCATCCGGACCTAGACACGCATACTCATCATTCTCCTCAAGGTTGTTGTCCTCTTCATCTTCTAATTCGTTCTCCTCTTCATGCTCCACCAAAGTAACAATTTTCTTATTTGGACAATCACTAGCCATATGTCCAAGGCCTTGACACCTAAAGCATCTTCTTGGGCCTGGTTTTGGATTGGAGTTTTGGGTGGTTTGAGAGGGTGGTTTAGAAGTAGGTTGGGTGGTTGCGGATTTGAAAGGTTGGAAATTTGTTTGCCTTTTTTGGGGAGATGAGGATTGAGAAACAAAACGTGAAGAATCACTTTTGCCTCTTGCCTTTTGTTGTTGCTCAATCTTATGTGCTAAGATAATGAGCTCTTCAAGGGTGGTGTAAGGGTGTAGCTCGGCCACATTGGCTATTTTTGGGTCAAGTCCTCCCAAAAAACGCACCAATGTTTGAGGTTCATCTTCCTCTACTCCACATTTCATGACAAATCCTTCAAATTCCCTAGCATATTCTTCTACCGATTTTGTACCTTGCTTGAGGTTATGGAATTTTGAAAAGTTTTCTTGCACATAGTATGTGGGAAGAAACTTTTGCTTCAACAATTTCTTCATCTTAACCCATGATCTCACTTTTTCTTTGTCTTGCCTTTCCCTCTTGGCGCACACACTAGCCCACCAAGTTGAGGCATATTTTCGTAGCTTCAAGGCCACAATTTTCACCTTTTTCTCCTCTGGTGTTTGCTTATAGTCAAACACTCTCTCCACCGTTCTCAACCATTCTACAAACTCATCAGCATCGAGTTTGCCATCATATTCAGGAATGTCTGCTTTTATGTCATTGTTAGAACGTGACCTTTCTCTTTCACTAAAAGGTCTCTCATTGTTATTGAAAGTAGACTCACTCATGTCATCTTCACTATGGGTGGGTGAACCTTCTCTATTATGGCGCAACTTAATAGTAAGATCTTTCAATTGATCTTGCATATACTTCATTCGTTGCTCCATATCTTCTTTCTCTTGCTCAACCTTATTGACATATTCTTGCCAATTAGGTGGTGGAACGTTTGTCATGGTTGTGTTTGGGTTTGTGTTTGGGGTAGGTGTTTGGGATATGTGTTTTGGGACGAGTATTTTTTTTTTTTTTTTTTTTTTTTTTTTTTTTTTTTTTTTTTTTTGCTAGTCACCCTCCTTCTAGCGCCAAATGTTGTATATTTGGAGTATCAACCCGAAATACACAAGGGATAAACCAAGGATAAGTAAGACTAAAACCAAAAAGGCTTCTTAGATACAGACACACCACTAAGAAACGAGTTTGGGTTCCTAAGATCACAAGCCAACTAGTAGTCTAAGCTAGTTAACTAAGCAAAGGAAACGAAATTCCAAATCCAAGAATTTCAAGTTTGTTTCTAATCCAAGAAACGAGTGTAAAAACACAATTTTTTGTTCAAAATATTCTCTATATTTTTCATTCACATTTGCTTGTTATTTATAGTAAACAAGCATCATAAGTACAAGCTAACTTAATTGACTTTTTAGCTCACTTGTTACATGCTTAAACTAAGCATCAAAATCTGATTTTTAATGTCTAGATACATCAATTAAAGAAGCTAAACTTAACTAGGTACATAAGCTTAGAAAGTGGCGGTTTGTAACCTCCAAAAGATGCTCCAAAAATCAGAAAATAAGAGAGCTTAACTCCCCCTTAATGCACGTCCAACAAAGCAGCAAATGAAGGCTTAAACTCCCCTTGATTTACGCCCAACAAAGCAGCAAGTGAAGGCTTTAAACTCCCCTTGATTTACGCCCAACAAAGCAGCAAATTAGAAGCAAAACAGCCCCATAATTCACGCCTAATTCAAACAGCAAAAGAAGAGTAATTTCCCCTTGATTCTAGCCTTGAAAGTAGCTTGAATGTATGTGGACTAAAGTGTATTTGGACGCCCTTTAGTTGCTCCAAAAGCTGACCGAATTGAACAGCCAAATGAAGGCCGAAATTAAGGCTTAAGATGCTCCAAGTTTGACTGAAATTAACGGCCACTTAAAGGCTGAAATTAAGGCTTGTAATGGCTTGTAATTCCTCTTTGAAAACTGATTGTAACTCCCATTTTGAAGCCTTGAGATTCCTCCAAAAGAATTTCGGATTCTATGTTGTTTTCCAAGCTTAAATGGCTGTCTTCTTTTGTGTATCTTGTACTTGTACTTTATGTGAATGTAACAATATTTTTCGAACTAAAATTAGCTAAAAAGAAGTAAGAAAAATATAACTAATTTGCAAACTTAAAAGAACTAAAGTTTACAATTTATTCAAAGCATAAAAAGAACTAGAATGAACTAGTTAATAAGAACAACAAGAAACTCAAAGGATTGAATATCTTGTTGCACATAGATAGAACGCATAGCATCAGTGCATGATGCTACATCTTGGACCAAAGAAACGTCCATAACCAAGTTGTTAGGCTTGGCTACAACACTTTCAACAAAGCTTGTAGAATAAAATGAAAGTAAAACACATTCAAACAAAGCTTTTTGAATCAAATGAATGTCAAATGCATTCAACAAAGCTAATTGAGTCAAATGAAAGTCAAACACATTCAACAAAGCTAATTGAGTTAAAAGAAAGTCAAACACATTCAAACTAAGCTTTTTGAATCAAATGAAAGTCAAATGCATTCAACAAAGCCAATTGAGTCAAATGAAAGTCAAACACATTCAAATAAAGCTTCTTGATTAAAATGAAAGTTAAATGCATTCAACAAAGCTATTTGTGTCAAATGAAAGTCAAACACTTTCAACAAAGCTTTTAGAATCAAATGAAAGTCAAACACATTCAAACAAAGCTTTTTGAAACAAATGAAAGTCAAATGCATTCAACAAAGCTAATTGAGTCAATAAAAATTCAAACACTTTCAACAAAGCGGTTTGAATCAAATGAAAGTCAAATACATTCAATCAAAGCTTTTTGAATCAAATGAAAGTCAATTGCATTCCACAATGCTAATTGAGTCAAATGAAAGTCAAACACTTTCAACAAAGCTACTTGAGTCAAAAGAAAGTCAAACACATTCAAACAAAGCTTTTTGAATCAAATGAAAGTAAAATGCATTCAACAAAGCTAATTGAGTCAAATGAAAGTCAAACACTTTCAACAAAGCTAATTGAGTCAAATGAAAGTCAAACACATTCAAACAAAGGTTTTTGATTCAAATGAAAGTCAAATGCATTCAACAAAGCTAATTGAGTCAAATGAAAGTTAAACACTTTCAACAAAGCTTTTAGAATCAAATGAAAGTCAAATACATTCAAACAAAGCTCTTTGAATCAAATGAAAATCAAATGAATTCAACAAAGCTAATTGAGTCAAATGAAAGTCAAACACTTTCATCAAAGCTTTTAGAATCAAATGAAAGTCAAATACATTCAAACAAAGCTTTTTGAATCAAGTGAATGTCAAATGTATTCAACAAAGCTAATTAAGTCAAATGAAAGTCAAACACATTCAACAAAGCTAATTGAGTTAAAAGAAAGTCAAACACATTCAAACAAAGCTTTTTGAATCAAATGAAAGTCAAATGCATTCAACAAAGCCAATTGAGTCAAATGAAAGTCAAACACATTCAAATAAAGCTTCTTGATTCCAATGAAAGTCAAATGCATTCAACAAAGCTAATTGAGTCAAATGAAAGTCAAACACTTTCAACAAAGCTTTAAGAATCAAATGAAAGTAAAACACATTCAAACAAAGCTTTTTGAATCAAATGAAAGTCAAATGCATTAAACAAAGCTAATTGAGTCAAATGAAAGTCAAACACTTTCAACAAAGCGTTTAGAATCAAATGAAAGTCAAATACATTCAATCAAAGCTTTTTGAATCAAATGAAAGTCAATTGCATTCCACAATGCTAATTGAGTCAAATAAAAAGTCAAACACATTCAACAAAGCTAATTGAGTCAAATGAAAGTCAAACACATTCAAACAATGCTTTTTGGATCAAATGAAAGTAAAATGCATTCAACAAAGCTAATTGAGTCAAATGAAAGTCAAACACATTCAACGAAGCTAATTGAGTCAAATGAAAGTCAAGCACATTCAAACAAAGCTTTTTGAATTAAATGAAAGTCAAATGGATTCAACAAAGCCAATTTAGTCAAATGAAAGTCAAACACATTCAAACATAGCTTCTTGATTCAAATGAAAGTCAAATGCATTCAACAAAGCTAATTGAGTCAAATGAAAGTCAAACACTTTCAACAAAGCTAATTGAGTCAAATGAAAGTCAAACACATTCAAACAAAGCTTTTTGATTCAAATGAAAGTCAAATGCATTCAACAAACTTAATTGAGTCAAATGAAAGTCAAACACTTTCAACAAAGCTTTTAAAATCAAATGAAAGTTAAATACATCCAAACAAAGCTTTTTGAATCAAACGAAAATCAAATGAATTCAACAAAGCTAATTAAGTCAAATGAAAGTCAAACACATTCAAATAAAGCTTCTTGATTAAAATGAAAGTTAAATGCATTCAACAAAGCTAATTGTGTCAAATGAAAGTCAAACACTTTCAACAAAGCTTTTAGAATCAAATGAAAGTCAAACACATTCAAACAAAGCTTTTTGAATCAAATGAAAGTCAAATGCATTCAACAAAGCTAATTGAGTCAAATGAAAGTCAAACACTTTCAACAAAGCGTTTTGAATCAAATGAAAGTCAAATACATTCAATCAAAGCTTTTTGAATCAAATGAAAGTCAATTGCATTCCACAATGCTAATTGAGTCAAATGAAAGTCAAACACTTTCAACAAAGCTAATTGAGTCAAATGAAAGTCAAACACATTCAAACAATGCTTTTTGAATCAAATGAAAGTAAAATGCATTCAACAAAGCTAATTGAGTCAAATGAAAGTAAAACACTTTCATCAAAGCTAATTGAGTCAAATGAAAGTCAAACACATTCAAACAAAGGTTTTTGATTCAAATGAAAGTCAAATGCATTCAACAAAGCTAATTGAGTCAAATGAAAGTCAAACACTTTCAACAAAGCTTTTAGAATCAAATGAAAGTAAAACACATTCAAACAAAGCTTTTTGAATCAAATGAAAGTCAAATGCATTCAACAAAGCTAATTGAGTCAAATGAAAGTCAAACACTTTCAACAAAGCGTTTAGAATCAAATGAAAGTCAAATACATTCAATCAAAGCTTTTTGAATCAAATGAAAGTCAATTGCATTCCACAATGCTAATTGAGTCAAATAAAAAGTCAAACACATTCAACAAAGCTAATTGAGTCAAATGAAAGTCAAACACATTCAAACAATGCTTTTTGAATCAAATGAAAGTAAAATGCATTCAACAAAGCTAATTGAGTCAAATGAAAGTAAAACACTTTCATTAAAGCTAATTGAGTCAAATGAAAGTCAAACACATTCAAACAAAGGTTTTTGATTCAAATGAAAGTCAAATGCATTCAACAAAGCTAATTGAGTCAAATGAAAGTTAAACTCTTTCAACAAAGCTTTTAGAATCAAATGAAAGTCAAATACATTCAAACAAAGCTTTTTGAATCAAATGAAAATCAAATGAATTCAACAAAGCTAATTGAGTCAAATGAAAGTCAAACACTTTCATCAAAGCTTTTAGAATCAAATGAAAGTCAAATACATTCAAACAAAGCTTTTTGAATCAAGTGAATGTCAAATGTATTCAACAAAGCTAATTAAGTCAAATGAAAGTCAAACACATTCAACAAAGCTAATTGAGTTAAAAGAAAGTCAAACACATTCAAACAAAGCTTTTTGAATCAAATGAAAGTCAAATGCATTCAACAAAGCCAATTGAGTCAAATGAAAGTCAAACACATTCAAATAAAGCTTCTTGATTCAAATGAAAGTCAAATGCATTCAACAAAGCTAATTGAGTCAAATGAAAGTCAAACACTTTCAACAAAGCTTTAAGAATCAAATGAAAGTAAAACACATTCAAACAAAGCTTTTTGAATCAAATGAAAGTCAAATGCATTAAACAAAGCTAATTGAGTCAAATGAAAGTCAAACACTTTCAACAAAGCGTTTAGAATCAAATGAAAGTCAAATACATTCAATCAAAGCTTTTTGAATCAAATGAAAGTCAATTGCATTCCACAATGCTAATTGAGTCAAATAAAAAGTAAAACACATTCAACAAAGCTAATCGAGTCAAATGAAAGTCAAACACATTCAAACAATGCTTTTTGAATCAAATGAAAGGCAAACACTTTCAACAAAGCTAATTGAGTCAAATGAAAGTCAAACACATTCAAACAAAGGTTTTTGATTCAAATGAAAGTCAAATGCATTCAACAAAGCTAATTGAGTCAAATGAAAGTTAAACACTTTCAACAAAGCTTTTAGAATCAAATGAAAGTCAAATACATTCAAACAAAGCTTTTTGAATCAAATGAAAATCAAATGAATTCAACAAAGCTAATTGAGTCAAATGAAAGTCAAACACTTTCATCAAAGCTTTTAGAATCAAATGAAAGTCAAATACATTCAAACAAAGCTTTTTGAATCAAGTGAATGTCAAATGTATTCAACAAAGCTAATTAAGTCAAATGAAAGTCAAACACATTCAACAAAGCTAATTGAGTTAAAAGAAAGTCAAACACATTCAAACAAAGCTTTTTGAATCAAATGAAAGTCAAATGCATTCAACAAAGCCAATTGAGTCAAATGAAAGTCAAACACATTCAAATAAAGCTTCTTGATTCCAATGAAAGTCAAATGCATTCAACAAAGCTAATTGAGTCAAATGAAAGTCAAACACTTTCAACAAAGCTTTAAGAATCAAATGAAAGTAAAACACATTCAAACAAAGCTTTTTGAATCAAATGAAAGTCAAATGCATTAAACAAAGCTAATTGAGTCAAATGAAAGTCAAACACTTTCAACAAAGCGTTTAGAATCAAATGAAAGTCAAATACATTCAATCAAAGCTTTTTGAATCAAATGAAAGTCAATTGCATTCCACAATGCTAATTGAGTCAAATAAGAAGTCAAACACATTCAACAAAGCTAATTGAGTCAAATGAAAGTCAAACACATTCAAACAATGCTTTTTGGATCAAATGAAAGTAAAATGCATTCAACAAAGCTAATTGAGTCAAATGAAAGTCAAACACATTCAACGAAGCTAATTGAGTCAAATGAAAGTCAAGCACATTCAAACAAAGCTTTTTGAATTAAATGAAAGTCAAATGGATTCAACAAAGCCAATTTAGTCAAATGAAAGTCAAACACATTCAAACATAGCTTCTTGATTCAAATGAAAGTCAAATGCATTCAACAAAGCTAATTGAGTCAAATGAAAGTCATACACTTTCAACAAAGCTAATTGAGTCAAATGAAAGTCAAACACATTCAAACAAAGCTTTTTGATTCAAATGAAAGTCAAATGCATTCAACAAACCTAATTGAGTCAAATGAAAGTCAAACACTTTCAACAAAGCTTTTAAAATCAAATGAAAGTTAAATACATCCAAACAAAGCTTTTTGAATCAAACGAAAATCAAATGAATTCAACAAAGCTAATTAAGTCAAATGAAAGTCAAACACATTCAAATAAAGCTTCTTGATTAAAATGAAAGTTAAATGCATTCAACAAAGCTAATTGTGTCAAATGAAAGTCAAACACTTTCAACAAAGCTTTTAGAATCAAATGAAAGTCAAACACATTCAAACAAAGCTTTTTGAATCAAATGAAAGTCAAATGCATTCAACAAAGCTAATTGAGTCAAATGAAAGTCAAACACTTTCAACAAAGCGTTTTGAATCAAATGAAAGTCAAATACATTCAATCAAAGCTTTTTGAATCAAATGAAAGTCAATTGCATTCCACAATGCTAATTGAGTCAAATGAAAGTCAAACACTTTCAACAAAGCTAATTGAGTCAAATGAAAGTCAAACACATTCAAACAATGCTTTTTGAATCAAATGAAAGTAAAATGCATTCAACAAAGCTAATTGAGTCAAATGAAAGTAAAACACTTTCATCAAAGCTAATTGAGTCAAATGAAAGTCAAACACATTCAAACAAAGGTTTTTGATTCAAATGAAAGTCAAATGCATTCAACAAAGCTAATTGAGTCAAATGAAAGTCAAACACTTTCAACAAAGCTTTTAGAATCAAATGAAAGTAAAACACATTCAAACAAAGCTTTTTGAATCAAATGAAAGTCAAATGCATTCAACAAAGCTAATTGAGTCAAATGAAAGTCAAACACTTTCAACAAAGCGTTTAGAATCAAATGAAAGTCAAATACATTCAATCAAAGCTTTTTGAATCAAATGAAAGTCAATTGCATTCCACAATGCTAATTGAGTCAAATAAAAAGTCAAACACATTCAACAAAGCTAATTGAGTCAAATGAAAGTCAAACACATTCAAACAATGCTTTTTGAATCAAATGAAAGTAAAATGCATTCAACAAAGCTAATTGAGTCAAATGAAAGTAAAACACTTTCATCAAAGCTAATTGAGTCAAATGAAAGTCAAACACATTCAAACAAAGGTTTTTGATTCAAATGAAAGTCAAATGCATTCAACAAAGCTAATTGAGTCAAATGAAAGTTAAACTCTTTCAACAAAGCTTTTAGAATCAAATGAAAGTCAAATACATTCAAACAAAGCTTTTTGAATCAAATGAAAATCAAATGAATTCAACAAAGCTAATTGAGTCAAATGAAAGTCAAACACTTTCATCAAAGCTTTTAGAATCAAATGAAAGTCAAATACATTCAAACAAAGCTTTTTGAATCAAGTGAATGTCAAATGTATTCAACAAAGCTAATTAAGTCAAATGAAAGTCAAACACATTCAACAAAGCTAATTGAGTTAAAAGAAAGTCAAACACATTCAAACAAAGCTTTTTGAATCAAATGAAAGTCAAATGCATTCAACAAAGCCAATTGAGTCAAATGAAAGTCAAACACATTCAAATAAAGCTTCTTGATTCAAATGAAAGTCAAATGCATTCAACAAAGCTAATTGAGTCAAATGAAAGTCAAACACTTTCAACAAAGCTTTAAGAATCAAATGAAAGTAAAACACATTCAAACAAAGCTTTTTGAATCAAATGAAAGTCAAATGCATTAAACAAAGCTAATTGAGTCAAATGAAAGTCAAACACTTTCAACAAAGCGTTTAGAATCAAATGAAAGTCAAATACATTCAATCAAAGCTTTTTGAATCAAATGAAAGTCAATTGCATTCCACAATGCTAATTGAGTCAAATAAAAAGTAAAACACATTCAACAAAGCTAATCGAGTCAAATGAAAGTCAAACACATTCAAACAATGCTTTTTGAATCAAATGAAAGTAAAATGCATTCAACAAAGCTAATTGAGTCAAATGAAAGGCAAACACTTTCAACAAAGCTAATTGAGTCAAATGAAAGTCAAACACATTCAAACAAAGGTTTTTGATTCAAATGAAAGTCAAATGCATTCAACAAAGCTAATTGAGTCAAATGAAAGTCAAACACTTTCAACAAAGCTTTTAGAATCAAATGAAAGTCAAACACATTCAAATAAAGCTTTTTGAATCAAATGAAAATCAAATGAATTCAACAAAGCTAATTGAGTCAAATGAAAGTCAAACACATTCAAACAAAGCTTTTATAATCAAATGAAAGTCAAATGCATTCAACAAAGCTAATTGAGTCAAATGAAAGTCAAACACTTTCAACAAACCGTTTAGAATCAAATGAAAGTCAAATACATTCAATTAAAGCTTTTTGAATCAAATGAAAGGCAATTACATTCCAAAATGCTAATTGAGTCAAATGAAAGTCAAACACATTCAACAAAGCTAATTGAGTCAAAATTAAGTCAAACACATTCAAACAAAGCTTTTTGAATCAAATGAAAGTAAAATGCATTCAACAAAGCTAGTTGAGTCAAATGAAAGTCAAACACATTCAAACAAAGCTTTTTCATTCAAATGAAAGTCAAATGCATTCAACAAAGCTAATTGAGTCAAATAAAAGTCAAACACTTTCAACAAAGCTTTTAGAATCAAATGAAAGTCAAACACATTCTAACAAAGCTTTTTGAATCAAATGAAAATCAAATGAATTCAACAAAGCTAATTGAGTCAAATGAAAGTAAAACACTTTCATCAAAGCTTTTAGAATCAAATGAAAGTCGAATACATTCAAACAAAGCTTTTTGAATCAAATGAAAGTCAATTGCATTCCACAATGCTAATTGAGTCAAATGAAAGTCAAACACATTCAACGAAGCTAATTGAGTCAAATGAAAGTCAAGCACATTCAAACAAAGCTTTTTGAATCAAATGAAAGTCAAATGCATTCAACAAAGCCAATTTAGTCAAATGAAAGTCAAACACATTCAAACATAGCTTCTTGATTCAAATGAAAGTCAAATGCATTCAACAAAGCTAATTGAGTCAAATGAAAGTCAAACACTTTCAACAAAGCTAATTGAGTCAAATGAAAGTCAAACACATTCAAACAAAGCTTTTTGATTCAAATGAAAGTCAAATGCATTCAACAAAGCTAAATGAGTCAAATGAAAGTCAAACACTTTCAACAAAGCTTTTAAAATCAAATGAAAGTCAAATACATTCAAACAAAGCTTTTTGAATCAAACGAAAATCAAATGAATTCAACAAAGCTAACTAAGTCAAATGAAAGTCAAACACATTCAAATAAAGCTTCTTGATTAAAATGAAAGTTAAATGAATTCAACAAAGCTAATTGTGTCAAATGAAAGTCAAACACTTTCAACAAAGCTTTTAGAATCAAATGAAAGTCAAACACATTCAAACAAAGCTTTTTGAATCAAATGAAAGTCAAATGCATTCAACAAAGCTAATTGAGTCAAATGAAAGTCAAACACTTTCAGCAAAGCGTTTTGAATCAAATGAAAGTCAAATACATTCAATCAAAGCTTTTTGAATCAAATCGAAGTCAATTGCATTCCACAATGCTAATTGAGTCAAATGAAAGTCAAACACATTCAACGAAGCTAATTGAGTCAAATGAAAGTCAAACACATTCAAACAAAGCTTTTTGAATCAAATGTAAGTCAAATGCATTCAACAAAGCCAATTGAGACAAATGAAAGTCAAACACATTCAAATAAAGCTTCTTGATTAAAATGAAAGTCAAATGCATTCAACAGAGCTAATTGTGCCAAATGAAAGTCAAACACTTTCAACAAAGCTTTTAGAATCAAATGAAAGTCAAACACATTCAAACAATGCTTTTTGAATCAAATGAAAGTCAAATTCATTCTACAAAGCTAATTGAGTCAAATGAAAGTCAAACACTTTCAACAAAGCGTTTTGAATCAAATGAAAGTCAAATACATTCAATCAAAGCTTTTTGAATCAAATGAAAGTCAATTGCATTCCACAATGCTAATTGAGTCAAAAGAAAGTCAAACACATTCAAACAAAGCTTTTTGAATCAAATGAAAGTAAAATGCATTCAACAAAGCTAATTGAGTCAAATGAAAGTAAAATGCATTCAACAAAGCTAATTGAGTCAAATGAAAGTCAAACACTTTCAACAAAGCTAATTGAGTCAAATGAAAGTCAAACACATTCAAACAAAGGTTTTTGATTCAAATGAAAGTCAAATGCATTCAACAAAGCTAATTGAGTCAAATGAAAGTTAAACACTTTCAACAAAGCTTTTAGAATCAAATGAAAGTCAAATACATTCAAACAAAGCTTTTTGAATCAAATGAAAATCAAATGAATTCAACAAAGCTAATTGAGTCAAATGAAAGTCAAACACTTTCATCAAAGCTTTTAGAATCAAATGAAAGTCAAATACATTCAAACAAAGCTTTTTGAATCAAATGAATGTCAAATGTATTCAACAAAGCTAATTAAGTCAAATGAAAGTCAAACACATTCAACAAAGCTAATTGAGTTAAAAGAAAGTCAAACACATTCAAACAAAGCTTTTTGAATCAAATGAAAGTCAAATGCATTCAACAAAGCCAATTGAGTCAAATGAAAGTCAAACACATTCAAATAAAGCTTCTTGATTCAAATGAAAGTCAAATGCATTCAACAAAGCTAATTGAGTCAAATGAAAGTCAAACACTTTCAACAAAGCTTTTAGAATCAAATGAAAGTAAAACACATTCAAACAAAGCTTTTTGAATCAAATTTAAGTCAAATGCATTCAACAAAGCTAATTGAGTCAAATGAAAGTCAAACACTTTCAACAAAGCGTTTAGAATCAAATGAAAGTCAAATACATTCAATCAAAGCTTTTTGAATCAAATGAAAGTCAATTGCATTCCACAATGCTAATTGAGTCAAATAAAAAGTCAAACACATTCAACAAAGCTAATTGAGTCAAATGAAAGTCAAACACATTCAAACAATGCTTTTTGGATCAAATGAAAGTAAAATGCATTCAACAAAGCTAATTGAGTCAAATGAAAGTCAAACACATTCAACGAAGCTAATTGAGTCAAATGAAAGTCAAGCACATTCAAACAAAGCTTTTTGAATCAAATGAAAGTCAAATGCATTCAATCAAAGCTTTTTGAATCAAATGAAAGTCAATTGCATTCCACAATGCTAATTGAGTCAAATAAAAAGTCAAACACATTCAACAAAGCTAATTGAGTCAAATGAAAGTCAAACACATTCAAACAATGCTTTTTGGATCAAATGAAAGTAAAATGCATTCAACAAAGCTAATTGAGTCAAATGAACGTCAAACACATTCAACGAAGCTAATTGAGTCAAATGAAAGTCAAGCACATTCAAACAAAGCTTTTTGAATCAAATGAAAGTCAAATGCATTCAACAAAGCCAATTTAGTCAAATGAAAGTCAAACACATTCAAACATAGCTTCTTGATTCAAATGAAAGTCAAATGCATTCAACAAAGCTAATTGAGTCAAATGAAAGTCAAACACTTTCAACAAAGCTTTTAAAATCAAATGAAAGTCAGATACATTCAAACAAAGCTTTTTGAATCAAACGAAAATCAAATGAATTCAACAAAGCTAATTAAGTCAAATGAAAGTCAAACACATTCAAATAAAGCTTCTTGATTAAAATGAAAGTTAAATGCATTCAACAAAGCTAATTGTGTCAAATGAAAGTCAAACACTTTCAACAAAGCTTTTAGAATCAAATGAAAGTCAAACACATTCAAACAAAGCTTTTTGAATCAAATGAAAGTCAAATGCATTCAACAAAGCTAATTGAGTCAAATGAAAGTCAAACACTTTCAACAAAGCGTTTTGAATCAAATGAAAGTCAAATACATTCAATCAAAGCTTTTTGAATCAAATGAAAGTCAATTGCATTCCACAATGCTAATTGAGTCAAATGAAAGTCAAACACTTTCAACAAAGCTAATTGAGTCAAATGAAAGTCAAACACATTCAAACAATGCTTTTTGAATCAAATGAAAGTAAAATGCATTCAACAAAGCTAATTGAGTCAAATGAAAGTCAAACACATTCAACGAAGCTAATTGAGTCAAATGAAAGTCAAGCACATTCAATCAAAGCTTTTTGAATCAAATCGAAGTCAATTGCATTCCACAATGCTAATTGAGTCAAATGAAAGTCAAACACATTCAACGAAGCTAATTGAGTCAAATGAAAGTCAAACACATTCAAACAAAGGTTTTTGAATCAAATGAAAGTCAAATGCATTCAAAAAAGCCAATTGAGTCAAATGAAAGTCAAACACATTCAAATAAAGCTTCTTGATTAAAATGAAAGTCAAATGCATTCAACAGAGCTAATTGTGCCAAATGAAAGTCAAACACTTTCAACAAAGCTTTTTGAATCAAATGAAAGTCAAACACATTCAAACAATGCTTTTAGAATCAAATGAAAGTCAAATGCATTCTACAAAGCTAATTGAGTCAAATGAAAGTCAAACACTTTCAACAAAGCGTTTTGAATCAAATGAAAGTCAAATACATTCAATCAAAGCTTTTTGAATCAAATGAAAGTCAATTGCATTCCACAATGCTAATTGAGTCATATGAAAGTCAAACACATTCAACAAAGCTAATTGAGTCAAAAGAAAGTCAAACACATTCAAACAAAGCTTTTTGAATCAAATGAAAGTAAAATGCATTCAACAAAGCTAATTGAGTCAAATGAAAGTCAAACACTTTCAACAAAGCTAATTGAGTCAAATGAAAGTCAAACACATTCAAACAAAGGTTTTTGATTCAAATGAAAGTCAAATGCATTCAACAAAGCTAATTGAGTCAAATGAAAGTTAAACACTTTCAACAAAGCTTTTAGAATCAAATGAAAGTCAAATACATTCAAACAAAGCTTTTTGAATCAAATGAAAATCAAATGAATTCAACATAGCTTATTGAGTCAAATGAAAGTCAAACACTTTCATCAAAGCTTTTAGAATCAAATGAAAGTCAAATACATTCAATCAAAGCTTTTTGAATCAAATGAAAGTCAATTGCATTCCACAATGCTAATTGAGTCAAATGAAAGTCAAATACATTCAATCAAAGCTTTGTTGAAAGTGTTTGACTTTCATTTGACTCAATTAGCTTTGTTCAATGCATTTGACTTTCATTTCATTCAAAAAGCTTTGTTTGAATGTGTTTGACTTTCATTTGATTCTAAAAGCTTTGTTGAAAGTGTTTGTCTTTCATTTGACACAATTAGCTTTGTTGAATGCATTTGACTTTCAGTTGAATCAAGAAGCTTTATTTGAATGTGTTTGATTTTCATTTGACTCAATTGGCTTTGTTGAATGAATTTGACTTTCATTTGATTCAAAAAGTTTTGTTTGAATGTGTTTAACTTTCATTTGACTCAATTAGCTTCGTTGAATGTGTTTGACTTTCATTTGACTCAATTAGCATTGTGGAATACAATTGACTTCGATTTGATTCAAAAAGCTTTGTTTGGATGTATTTGACTTTCATTTTATTCTAAAAGCTTTGATGAAAGTGTTTGACTTTCATTAAACTCAATTAACTTTTTTGAATTCATTTGATTTGCGTTTGATTCAAAAAGCTTTGTTTGAATGTATTTGACATTCATTTGATTCTAAAAGCTTTGTTGAAAGTGTTTGACTTTCATTTAACTCAATTAGCTTTGTTGAATGCATTTGACTTTCATTTGAATTAAAAAGCTTTGTTTGAATATGTTTGACTTTCAATTGATTCTAAAAGCTTTGTTGAAAGTGTTTGACTTTCATTTGACACAATTAGCTTTGTTGAATGCATTTGACTTTCATTTGAATCAAGAAGCTTTGTTTGAATGTGTTTGACTTTCATTTGACTCAATTGGATTTGTTGAATGCATTTGACTTTCATTTGATTCAAAAAGCTTTGTTTGAATGTGTTTGACTTTCATTTGACTCAATTAGCTTCGTTGAATGTGTTTGACCTTCATTTGACTCAATTACCATTGTGGAATGCAATTCACTTTCATTTGATTCAAAAAGCTTTGTTTGAATATATTTGACTTTAATTTGATTCTAAAAGCTTTGACGAAATTGTTTGACTTTCATTTGACTCAATTAGCTTTGTTGAATTCATTTGATTTTTATTTGATTCAAAAAGCTTTGTTTGAATGTGTTTGACTTTCATTTGATTCTAAAAGCTTTGTTGAAAGTGTTTGACTTTCATTTGACTCAATTAGCTTTGCTGAATGCATTTGACTTTCATTTGAATCAAAAAGCTTTGTTTGAATGTGTTTGACTTTCATTTGACTCAAGTAGTTTTGTTGAAAGTGTTTGACTTTCGTTTGACTTAAATAGCTTTGTTGAATGCATTTGACTTTCATTTGATTCAAAAAGCTTTATTTGAATGTGTTTGACTTTCTTTTGACTCAATTAGCTTTGTTGAATGTGTTAGACTTTCATTTGACTTAATTAGCATTGTGGAATGCAATTGACTTTCATTTGATACAAAAAGCTTTGATTGAATGTATTTGACTTTCATTTGATTCTAAACGCTTTGTTGAAAGTGTTTGACTTTCATTTGACTCAATTAGTTTTGTTGAATGCATTTGACTTTCATTTGATTCAAAAAGCTTTGTTTGAATGTGTTTGACTTTCATTTGACTCAATTAGCTTTGTTGTAAGTGTATGACTTTCATTTGACTCAATTAGCTTTGTTGAATGCATTTGACTTTCATTTGAATCAAGAAGCTTTATTTGAATGTGTTTGACTTTCATTTGACTCAATTGGCTTTGTTGAATGCATTTGACTTTCATTTGATTAAAAAAGCTTTGTTTGAATGTGTTTGACTTTCTTTTAACTCAATTAGCTTTGTTGAATGTGTTTGACTTTCATTTGACTCAATTAGCTTTGCTGAATGCATTTGACATTCATTTGATTCAAAAAGCTTTGTTTGAATGTGTTTTACTTTCATTTGATTCTAAAAGCTTTGTTGAAAGTGTTTGACTTTCATTTCACTCAATTAGCTTTGTTGAATGCATTTGACTTTCATTTGAATCAAGAATCTATGTTTGAATGTGTTTGACTTTCATTTGACTCAATTGGCTTTGTTGAATGCATTTGACTTTCATTTGATACAAAAAGCTTTGTTTGAATGTGTTAGACTTTCATTTGACTCAATTAGCTTCGTTGAATGTGTTTGACTTTCATTTGACTCAATTAGCATTGTGGAATGCAATTGACTTTCATTTGATTCAAAAAGCTTTGTTTGAATGTATTTGACTTTCATTTGATTCTAAAAGCTTTGATGAAAGTGTTTGACTTTCAATTGACTCAATTAGCTTTGTTGAATGCATTTTACTTTCATTTGATTCAAAAAACTTTGTTTGAATATGTTTGACTTTCATTTGACTCAATAAGCTTTGTTGAATGCATTTTACTTTCATTTAATTCAAAAAGCTTTGTTTGAATGTGTTTGACTTTCTTTTGACTCAATTAGCTTTGTTGAATGTGTTTAACTTTCATTTGGTTCAATTAGCATTGTGGAATGCAATTGACTTTCAATTGATTCAAAAAGCTTTGATTGAATGTATTTGACTTTCATTTGATTCAAAACGCTTTGTTGAAAGTGTTTGACTTTCATTTGACTCAATTAGCTTTGTTGAATGCATTTGACTTTCATTTGATTCAAAAAGCTTTGTTTGAATATGTTTGACTTTCATTTGATTCTAAAAGCTTTGTTGAAAGTGTTTGACATTCATTTGACACAATTAGCTTTGTTGAATGCATTTGACTTTCATTTGAATCAAGAAGATTTATTTGAATGTGTTTGACTTTCATTTGACTCAATTACCTTTGTTGAATGCATTTGACTTTCATTTGATTAAAAAAGCTTTGTTTGAATGTGTTTGACTTTCATTTGACTCAATTAGCTACGTTGAAAATGTTTGACTTTCATTTGACTCAATTAGCATTGTGGAAAGCAATTGACTTTCATTTGATTCAAAAAGCTTTGTTTGAATGTATTTGACTTTCATTTGATTTTAAAAGTTTTGATGAAAGTGTTTGACTTTCATTTGACTCAATTAGCTTTGTTGAATTCATTTGATTTTCATTTGATTCAAAAAGTTTTGTTTGAATGTGTTTGACTTTCATTTGATTCTAAAAGCTTTGTTGAAAGTGTTTATCTTTCATTTGACTCAATTAGCTTTGTTGAATGCATTTGACTTTCATTGGAATCAAAAAGCTTTGTTTAAATGTGTTTGACTTTCAGTTGACTCAATTAGCTTTGTTGAAAGTGTTTGACTTTCATTTGACTCAATTAGATTTGTTGAATTCATTTGATTTTCATTTGATTCAAAAAGCTTTGTTTGAATGTGTTTGACTTTCATTTGATTCTAAAAGCTTTGTTGAAAGTGTTTGACTTTCATTTGACACAATTAGCTTTGTTGAATGCATTTGACTTTCATTTGATTCAAAAAGCTTTGCTTGAATGTGTTTGACTTTCTTTTAACTCAATTAGCTTTGTTGAATGTGTTTGACTTTCATTTGACTCAATTAGATTTGTTGAATTCATTTGATTTTCATTTGATTCAAAAAGCTTTGTTTGAATGTGTTTGACTTTCATTTGATTCTAAAAGCTTTGTTGAAAGTGTTTGACTTTCATTTGACTCAATTGGCTTTGTTGAATGCATTTGACTTTCATTTGATACAAAAAGCTTTGTTTGAATGTGTTAGACTTTCATTTGACTCAATTAGCTTCGTTGAATGTGTTTGACTTTCATTTGACTCAATTAGCATTGTGGAATGCAATTGACTTTCATTTGATTCAAAAAGCTTTGTTTGAATGTATTTGACTTTCATTTGAATCTAAAAGCTTTGATGAAAGTGTTTGACTTTCAATTGACTCAATTAGCTTTGTTGAATGCATTTTACTTTCATTTGATTCAAAAAACTTTGTTTGAATATGTTTGACTTTCATTTGACTCAATAAGCTTTGTTGAATGCATTTTACTTTCATTTAATTCAAAAAGCTTTGTTTGAATGTGTTTGACTTTCTTTTGACTCAATTAGCTTTGTTGAATGTGTTTCACTTTCATTTGGTTCAATTAGCATTGTGGAATGCAATTGACTTTCAATTGATTCAAAAAGCTTTGATTGAATGTATTTGACTTTCATTTGATTCAAAACGCTTTGTTGAAAGTGTTTGACTTTCATTTGACTCAATTAGCTTTGTTGAATGCATTTGACTTTCATTTGATTCAAAAAGCTTTGTTTGAATATGTTTGACTTTCATTTGATTCTAAAAGCTTTGTTGAAAGTGTTTGACATTCATTTGACACAATTAGCTTTGTTGAATGCATTTGAATTTCATTTGAATCAAGAAGATTTATTTGAATGTGTTTGACTTTCATTTGACTCAATTACCTTTGTTGAATGCATTTGACTTTCATTTGATTCAAAAAGCTTTGTTTGAATGTGTTTGACTTTCATTTGACTCAATTAGCTACGTTGAAAATGTTTGACTTTCATTTGACTCAATTAGCATTGTGGAAAGCAATTGACTTTCATTTGATTCAAAAACCTTTGTTTGAATGTATTTGACTTTCATTTGATTTTAAAAGTTTTGATGAAAGTGTTTGACTTTCATTTGACTCAATTAGCTTTGTTGAATTCATTTGATTTTCATTTGATTCAAAAAGTTTTGTTTGAATGTGTTTGACTTTCATTTGATTCTAAAAGCTTTGTTGAAAGTGTTTATCTTTCATTTGACTCAATTAGCTTTGTTGAATGCATTTGACTTTCATTTGAATCAAAAAGCTTTGTTTAAATGTGTTTGACTTTCAGTTGACTCAATTAGCTTTGTTGAAAGTGTTTGACTTTCATTTGACTCAATTAGATTTGTTGAATTCATTTGATTTTCATTTGATTCAAAAAGCTTTGTTTGAATGTGTTTGACTTTCATTTGATTCTAAAAGCTTTGTTGAAAGTGTTTGACTTTCATTTGACACAATTAGCTTTGTTGAATGCATTTGACTTTCATTTGATTCAAAAAGCTTTGTTTGATTGTGTTTGACTTTCTTTTAACTCAATTAGCTTTGTTGAATGTGTTTGACTTTCATTTGACTTAATTAGCTTTGTTGAATACATTTGACATTCATTTGATTCAAAAAGCTTTGTTTGAATGTGTTTTACTAGCATTTAATTCTAAAATCTTTGTTGAAAGTGTTTGACTTTCATTTGACTCAATTAGTTTTGTTGAATGCATTTGACTTTCATTTGAATCAAAAAGCTTTGTTTGAATGTGTTTGACTTTCATTTGACTCAATTAGCTTTGTTGAAAGTGTTTGACTTTCATTTGACTCAATTAGCTTTGTTGAATGCATTTTACTTTCATTTGATTCAAAAAGCTTTGTTTGAATGAGTTTGACTTTCTTTTGACTCAATTAGCTTTGTTGAATGTGTTTGACTTTCATTTGACCCAATTAGCATTGTGGAATGCAATTGACTTTCATTTGATTCAAAAAGCTTTGATTGAATGTATTTGGCTTTCATTTGATTATAAACGCTTTGTTGAAAGTGTTTGACTTTCATTTAACTCAATTAGCTTTGTTGAATGCATTTGACTTTCATTTGACTCAATTAGCTTTGTTGAATGCATTTGACTTTCATTTGAATCAAAAAGCTTTGTTTTAATGTGTTTGACTTTCATTTGACTCAATTAGCTTTGTTGAAAGTGTTTGACTTTCATTTGACTAAATTAGCTTTGTTGAATGCATTTTACTTTCATTTGATTCAAAAAGCTTTGTTTGAACATGTTTGACTTTCTTTTGACTCAATTAGCTTTGTTGAATGTGTTTGATTTTCATTTGACTCAATTAGCATTGTGGAATGCAATTGACTTTCATTTGATTCAAAAAGCTTTGATTGAATGTATTTGACTTTCATTTAATTCTAAACGCTTTGTTGAAAGGGTTTGACTTTATTTGACTCAATTAGCTTTGTTGAATGCATTTGACTTTCATTTGATTCAAAAAGCTTTGTTTGAATGTGTTTGACTTTCATTTGACTCAATTAGCTTTGTTGAAAGTGTTTGACTTTCATTTGACTCAATTAGCTTTGTTGAATGCATTTGACTTTCATTTGAATCAAGAAGCTTTATTTGAATGTGTTTGACTTTCATTTGTTTCAATTGGCTTTGTTGAATGCATTGGACTTTCATTTAATCAAAAAGCTTTGTTTGAATGTGTTTGACTTTCTTTTAACTCAATTAGCTTTGTTGAATGTGTTTGACTTTCTTTTAACTTAATTATCTTTGTTGAATGCATTTAACATTCATTTGATTCAAAAAGCTTTGTATGAATGTGTTTTACTTTCATTTGATTCTAAAATCTTTGTTAAAAGTGTTTGACTTTCATTTGACTCAATTAGCTTTTTTGAATGCATTGAACTTTCATTTGAATCAAGAAGCTTTGTTTGAATGTGTTTGACTTTCATTTGACTCAATTGGCTTTGTTGAATGCATTTGACTTTCATTTGATTCAAAAAGCTTTGTTTGAATGTGTTTGACTTTCATTTGACTCAATTAGCTTCGTTGAATGTGTTTGACTTTCATTTGACTCAATTAGCATTGTGGAATGCAATTGACTTTCATTTGATTCAAAAAGCTTTGTTTGAATGTATTTGACTTTCAATTGATTCTAAAAGCTTTGATGAAAGTGTTTGACTTTCATTTGACTCAATTAGCTTTGTTGAAATCATTTGATTTTCATTTGATTCAAAAAGCTTTGTTTAAATGTGTTTGACTTTCATTTGATTCTAAAAGCTTTGTTGAAAGTGTTTAACTTTCTTTTGACTCAATTAGCTTTGTTGAATGCATTTGACTTTCATTTGAATCAAAAAGCTTTGTTTGAATGTGTTTGACTTTCATTTGACTCAATTAGCTTTGTTGAAAGTGTTTGACTTTCATCTGACACAATTAGCTTTGTTGAATGCATTTTACTTTCATTTGATTCAAAAAGCTTTGTTTGAATGTGTTTGACTTTCTTTTGACTCAATTAGCTTTGTTGAATGTGTTTGACTTTCATTTGACTCAATTAGCATTGTGGAATGCAATTGACTTTTATTTGATTCAAAAAGCTTTGATTGAATGTATTTCATTTGATTCAAAACGCTTTGTTGAATGTGTTTGACTTTCATTTGACTCAATTGGCTTTGTTGAATGCATTTGACTTTCATTTGATTCAAAAAGCTTTGTTTGAATGTGTTTGACTTTCATTTGACTCAATTAGCTTTGTTGAAAGTGTTTGACTTTCATTTGACTCAATTAGCTTTGTTGAATGCATTTTACTTTCATTTGATTCAAAAAGCTTTGTTTGAATGAGTTTGACTTTCTTTTGACTCAATTAGCTTTGTTGAATGTGTTTGACTTTCATTTGACCCAATTAGCATTGTGGAATGCAATTGACTTTCATTTGATTCAAAAAGCTTTGATTGAATGTATTTGGCTTTCATTTGATTATAAACGCTTTGTTGAAAGTGTTTGACTTTCATTTAACTCAATTAGCTTTGTTGAATGCATTTGACTTTCATTTGACTCAATTAGCTTTGTTGAATGCATTTGACTTTCATTTGAATCAAAAAGCTTTGTTTTAATGTGTTTGACTTTCATTTGACTCAATTAGCTTTGTTTGAATGTGTTTGACTTTCTTTTGACTCAATTAGCTTTGTTGAATGTGTTTGACTTTCATTTGATTCAATTAGCATTATGGAATGCAATTGACTTTTGATTTGGGTAAAAATACCCAAGGCCAGTTGGCCCACTCAGAGTCCGCCACGTGTCACTGAAAGGGGCGCCACCATGGACCAATCAGGAAATGACACGTGGCAGACAGATAAAAGGATCTGGGATTGGCGGCTTTTAGGCCCAAATCCCGAGGTCTGCTAAGCTGCACGAAACCCTAGTACAGTGCACGCTTTTCGAGAAACCTATAAGTAGGAGTTGACCTCCTCATTTATGGGGGTTCACAATTATTCAGAACTTCGGATACACTTAAACACCTTTTGACCCGTTGACGTTGACTTTGACGTTTAACACTTTACACTCAGTGATTGTCAATCATTGTTAGAACTGTCACCCCCAAGGGTACAGTACACTTGAGCTCGGAACCCGAGCAGATATCCTTTACGTTCCGCACCTTAAACTCTGGACTTTGACTAACTTAAGCTTCGGAGGCGGACCACCGACCATTCGGTGGCTCATTGTTTTGCAGGTACAGGCATCCAAGTGGAGCGATCAGACTTAGTGTTGTAACTCTCCCGAGGGACTCAAAAAACCCCGAAACATTTGGCGCCGTCTGTGGGGAGAGTACCTCTAAGATGGTCACTTCGGAAACTGTACCAATTAATGTAACCAATCGGCCTCCGGAAACCAATCGGCCTCCGGAGACCAAACAGCTACCAGAGACCAATCGGTCCCTGGACGAAGTGTTGGTCCAGACGGACTATGATTCAGGTGACGATGGTGACATCGAAACTTATACTGCTAGAGATGGGTCTCTCATCTCCAGGCATGTCCGCAGCAAAGAAAAGCAGGAACGCCCTCACTCTCAGAATGCTCCGAGCAAACCAGTCGGACATTCAAAAAAGCCATCTGATTCTACTCCTGCGGAAGGGTCAGACCCAGTAACTAGAGATGAGCTCATGAAGCTTGTGAGCACTCTTCGTGGTGAGATAAAACAACTCACCAACAAGAAGTCGGCTACTCCTGCCAAGGAGCAGTCGGCCAAGAAGTCAGCCCAATTGGGCAATCACAAGTCGATCAGGGACCGACAGCCGACTCCTCATCCCAAGGACACGGCTCGGCCTCAGTTTGACCTTTCAAGACTCCGTTTCCCAGAAACGGTTGCAAGAAAAGCCATTCGGCATGTTCAGCCGGATGGTAACAAGAAAACATTCTCTGATGCTCGGCATTACATCGAGCAGAAAAGAAATGAGCTTTCAGAGTCGGCCTCAACATCGACTTATCATGAAAGCACTCAGCATACCTCATTAAGGTATTCACAATCTGTGCATGAGACTCCAATAAGCAGCCCCATGGTTCAAGTTGGACCTCATGTCATCCAGCCGGCCCAGTACATGGCTCAGCCAATGTACCAATCGCCAACTCAACCATACATTCGGCCTGCCTTTTATGGAGGACAGGCGGCATGCGGCTATCAGCCCATGGACTGGCAGCTTAGGCTGCAGCACCTTGGAGTTCAACCCACTGCTTTCTCCAAGGAAATTACCGACGCCGAACAGCCGGCCAAGGTTAAAAACGTGTTGGTAGGAGCCTATGATTGGACCACCAACCCTGAAGACCACCTGCTAGCATACACCCACCTCATGTATTTACAAGGGTTGGATGATGCCGCATGGTGTCGCTGCTTTCCAGCCACCCTGAAGGGCATAGCCCAGCAGTGGTTCGGCAACTTGCCGGCTGGTTGTGTCAATAGCTTCAAGACGCTTGCGTTCTTGTTTGTTTCCAACTTCTCCATGAATATCCCTGCCAAGAAGACAAGCCTTGATCTTGGCAATGTACAGCAGGGAGAAAGGGAAGGTTTGCGTTCCTATGTCAGGCGGTTCAATCTGGTACGAATCCAGATCCATGGGTTATCTGACGAGGTCGCCTTCACAGACTTTTTCAAGGGTCTGAAGGACGGTTCTACTTTCAAGTATGAACTGGTCCGAAAGCAAATTTTCACTCTGCAGGGAGCACTGCAAGAGGCGGACGCCTATATACAGGCAACCGAACTCTGCTCCTCCACCAAGCAGTCGGACTCTAAGAAGTTCGACCGACAGCATGAGAGTCGGCCTGCTCAGTCGGCTCCCAAAACAGAGGAAAGCAGAAAGAAAAAACAAGTCTGGGTCGTTGATAACTCTGATCAGCCGGCCCAGAAGAAAAAGAAAGAGTGGAAACCTTATGTCCCAAGGTACGAATTCCACAAAGACTGTTGTTCCGTCTTCATGGAAATAAAGCACCGGCTGACTTTTGAGAAGCCTACTCCAATGAGAGGTTCCGTTGAACATCGGAACAAAAATAAACACTGCCATTTTCATGAGGACATCGGCCATGACACCAACGACTGTTTCGCTCTCAAACGAGAACTTGACCGTCTGGCCGACAAAGGACAACTAAAGTCCTATGTGAAGTCCAAAGTGACTTCAAAGGCGAAGCAGGGGCAGTCCAAAAAGACAGCTCCCCAGCCGACTGTCAGTACCGACACCGATGAAGAGCCGGTATACACTATAGCAGGCGGATTCGCCGGGGGTGGCCCGACCATTCGGGGCACAAAGGATCATCTGAAAAAGATGATCCATTCTGTTGAAGAGGGAGAGGCGGCAGAAACATCCGCCTTCCCTGAAGTCATCATCACCGAAAAGGACAGAGGCAAAGTCCGTCGGCCGCATGATGACCCTGTGGTCATAGAATGTAAAGTGGCCAACCAACTGGTTGGTCGAATATTGATCGATACAGGCAGTTCCTCTGACCTCATCAGCCTCAAATGCTTGTCAAATCTCAAGTACAAGCCGGACAGTATGATGGAGGTTTCTCACACCCTTGTAGGGTTTGGGGGAGGACTTGTACACCCAGTCGGCCGAATAGATCTGCCCATCCGGCTGGGGAAAAAAGGAAACGGTCGGCATATGACCATCCGGTTCCTCGTGGTTGAAGAGCTTTCTGCCTACAACCTCATCTTTGGTCGACCCACCCTCAACGAGTGCAAGGCCGTCATCATTCCTGCTCTCATGCTTGTTAAGTATGAAAGGGATGATGGCACAGTCGGCTCCCTTAATGGGGACCAAATGACAGCCCGGGAATGTTATCTCTCGGACATTAAGCCCGCGGTCGCAGCAACCTTCCGGGGCAAACAAACAGTCGACCTTGATGATATCAGGGAAGACAAGGCGGCCCCACCAGCTGAGAAAAAGAGGAAAGTGGCTCAGCTGGAGGCGGTCAAAAAAGAAAGGCAATAGCAGTCACTGACTGGGGAACGACCGGATGATCTCCGTCCCCAGCCGGCTGGTGAACACATCGATATCCCCCTAGACGACGCTCGCCCAGAGCGGACTGTTAAAGTAGGGACGATTACTTTTGCCAAGCTAGGTAACAGTTTGCACCAGCTCCTGAGAGAATTCAAAGACATCTTTGCCTTTGAAGTAGAAGAGATGCCTGGCATAAGCCCGGATCTTGCTGTTCACAAACTCGTCGTGGATCCCAAAAAGAAGCCCATTCGGCAAAAGAAAAGAAATCACGGCGAAGAAAGAAGTCAGGCGGCAGCCGCTGAAGTTCAAAAGCTGCTGAATGCTAAGTTCATTCGGCCATGTAATTTCCCTGATTTGGTAGCCAACGTTGTGTTGGTAAAAAAGCCGAACGGAACTTGGCGAATGTGTGTTGACTACACCGACTTGAACAGGGCATGTCCGAAGGATAGTTATCCATTGCCAAAAATCGACAGTCTGGTCGATTCAACAGCCGGCCATGCCCTGATGAGCTTTATGGACGCCTATTCAGGCTTCCACCAGATACCCTTGTGGAAAAAAGATCAAGAGAAGACGGCTTTCGTCACTGATCAAGGGTTGTTTTGTTATACAGTGATGCCCTTTGGTTTGAAGAATGCGCCTGCTACCTTCCAACGAATGATTAACACAGTTTTCATTCGTCAGATTGGGAGAAATGTGGAAGCATACATTGACGACATGATAGTCAAATCCAAACTTCAGGCGGATCACCTTGCTGATCTCCGAGAAACATTCGCCACACTCAGGCGGCACAAGGTCATGCTAAATCCAAAAAAGTGTGTCTTTGGTGTTGAGTCTGGGAAGTTTCTCGGATTCCTGATTGATCAAAGGGGAATAGAGGCCAACCCGGAGAAAATACAGGCGGTCATCGACATGCAGTCGCCCCGTACTGTGAAAGAGGTTCAAAAGCTTACAGGTTGTCTGGCGGCCTTGGGGAGATTCCTCAGTCGGTCAGGCGATAAGTGTCTCTACTTTTTCCAAGCAATCAGGAAGAAGACTAACTTTGAATGGGGTGATGATGCAGAGGCGGCCTTCCAAAAGTTAAAAACTCACCTACACTCTTTGCCGAGGCTGGTTAGTCCTTTGCCCAAAGAGACGCTCTTCATGTATCTGGCCGTCTCCGATCATGCCCTCAGCGCTGTTCTCTTAGCTGAAAGAGACGGCACTCAGCTCCCGGTCTATTTCATCAGTCATGTTCTTAGGAACGCTGAGCTTCGGTATCCCATGGTTGAAAAGTGTGGTCTTGCTCTCTACATGGCCATCAAAAAGTTGAAACCCTACTTCTTGGCACATGCGGTAGTGGTCTATACTGACCAACCGATCAAGCGGCCTCTGACAGCCTTGGAGTCTTCTGGCCGAATGCTCAAATGGGCAATTGAAATGCAAGGACTGGAAATCACTTACGAACCCAAAAAAGCAATAAAGGGGCAAGCATTCGCCGATTTTATTGTGGAAATGACAAGGCCGGTTGCTCCGGATGATACTGGTCAGGTTTGGAAAGTGTATGTGGACGGGAGCTCCACTGTGAACGGCTGTGGTGCAGGGATTATCTGTCAGTCTCCTGAAGGGGATAAATATGAATATGCACTACGCTTCAAGTTCCAGGTCTCTAATAATGAGGCCGAATATGAAGCCCTGCTTGCTGGCATTCGGTACTGTAAGGCAGCAGGGGCAAAGAAGGTTGACGCCTGCTCAGACTCTCAACTGGTCGTACTCCAAGTCAATGGAACGTACGAGGCCACACATCCGGCCATGATAAAATACCTGCAGGCGGTCAAGACTGAAGTTGGGACACTTGAAGAGTTTACTCTAAGTCAGGTGCCCAGGGCTTCCAACAATCAGGCGGATGCTCTGTCCAAACTGGCATCATCCGCCTCTTGTGAAACACCTCGGTCAGTCTTCTGGGAAGTCATGGAAAAGAGGAGTATCTCTGAAGAAGACCCCATTGGAGTTCTTGATCGAAGTTCAACATGGATGGACAGCATCCGGACTTACCTTACAGACGGTACGCTTCCTGATTCACCACAGGAGGCGGCTGTTTTGAAAAAACGAGCGGCTAACTTCAAGTTGCGACAAGGAGAACTTTTTAGGGCTGGTTTTCTGAAGCCTCTGTTGAAGTGTGTTACCCCTGAGAAGGGTAAGGAAGTCCTCGAAGAGTTGCATGCAGGATTCTGCTCCTCTCATATAGGAGGCAGATCCCTTGCAGCCAAAGCCAGGCGGCTTTACTTCTGGCCTACACTGGAGTCGGATGCAATGGAATTGGTGAAAAAATGCGACAAGTGTCAGAAATTTGGCAAGCTCATTCATCGTCCGGCTACAGACCTGTCGGCCATTCACAGTCCAATACCCTTTGCCAAATGGGGCATGGACATTCTTGGGCCCTATACAGCCGCACCAGGCGGCAGGCGCTACATACTGGTGACAGTTGACTACTTTACTAAATGGGTAGAGGCGGAGGCAGTCAAAAACATTAAGACTAAAGATGTCATTTCCTTCATTTGGAAAAACATAATCACTCGGTTTGGGGTGCCCATGTCCATGGTGTTTGACAATGGTCCTCAATTCGAAACACCTCAGCTCAAGGTTTGGCTAAGAGACCAAGGGATCTCCAGTTTCTTCGCATCAGTCGGCCGTCCCCAAGCAAACGGCCAGGTTGAGGCTTTTAACAAGTTAATCTCAGAAGGGATTAAAAAGAAAATTGAGCGAGCTGGTGGCCTTTGGGCGGATGAATTACCACACGTCCTCTGGTCCATCAGGACGACTGCTAAAGGGGCAACTGGAGAAACCCCATTTCTTATGGTTTATGGTGCAGAAGCTGTTTTTCCCATTGAGCACTATGAGCCGACTCTTCGAATCATGTTGTATGACGAGAAGGTGAACTGGGAGGCCATGCGCCTAGCATTGGACTCTCTACCAGAGCGCAGGGGCAATGCTGCCCTGCGTCATGAGATATACCGTCTGAGAATGACTCGGGCTTAAAACAAAAGAGTACACAAGCGTCCTCTCAAAGTGGGAGACTTTGTGCTACGAAAAATGGAAGCAGTCGGTAGGGCGAATGAGCAGGGAAAGCTAACCCCAAATTGGGAAGGCCCCTACCGAATCTATGAAGAAATAAGAGACGGCACCTACCGCCTGGAAGAACCAGACGGCAGGCGGCTGCCCAGAACTTGGAATGTAGACAACTTGAAAAAGTACTACTTCTAAGTACGAATGTAAATACTCCAAATTTTGTTATTTACAAATTATTAATGAGAACAAGCTTCCCTTTTTCAAATTTATTATTACGGACCGCCTGTACCGGTTACAGACGGCCAATATACTTGTAAAGCGACTGTTTCAACAGCAGACGTCCCAACCAATTGAAGGAACCGATTGTTCTTAACAGTCGTTCCTATGAAAAACTTTGTTAAGTTTATACTTGATAAAGATTGAGGCCTAAGGCCGGATAAAAAGAGACCGAATGGTCACAGTCTGCTCCAACATGAGTCAGATAACCGGCGACGTCCATTCGGGCGAATTCGTCGAGGAGAGCATCTCCCATTTGGGAGGCACGTTGCTCTACTAAAACATCAAACAGCCCTACCGAATGCTGAGGCAGCACTCGCAGTTGTTTGACTTAATCTAAACATGAAATCTAAAAAGCATAAGTTTTCCAACTGTTCTAGTACGAATGGAAAACAGCTACTGTTTCGTGATTAGAGGCTATTGAGGCCAATGGCCGGATAATGAACTAAGTTTGAAACTTAGTAGATAAACTAACGTCCAGTGACATGAGGCCAATGGCCGGATATTACTACCGAAAGGTCACAGTCTGCTCCAACATGAGTATGGCCGTCTGCTCCAACATGAGTCAGATAACCGGCGACATTCATTCATCGAGGAGAGCATCTCCCATTTGGGTGGTACATTGCTCTACGAATATATCAAGCGGCCCTACCGAATGCTAACTTAGCACTCGCAGTCGTTTGTTTTAATCGAAAGTGGAATCTAAAAGGCCAAAATTTTCTATTTGTTCAAACACAGTTCAGAAATGGTCACTGTTTCATAAGTAGAGGCTAACTGAGGCATCAAGCCGGATGCGCCTGTTTTAGCTCAAGGGTGAAACAGGCGGAACGATTTAATAAAGTCCGTTAAGACTAGATACTTGACAATTATTTGAGGCTATTAGCCGGATGCCGCCTGATCCTACCCTATGGGGCAAGACAGGCGGATGAATTGTTTTAAACGATAAAAGGTTAAGTCCCAAGACTTACACTTTAATCTCAATAAGGCCAATGGCCGGATGCGCCTGCTTTTGCCTATGGGGCAGAACAGGCGGGGATTTTTCCTTAGCAAATCAGCTAAATTGGAAATTTGAGTTCTGTTCAGCCAAATGGCCGAATGAACACTTACTGTTACTCAACTCTGGATGGACGTCTTCCGCGTGGTTTGGGGCAATCACCATAGTGATTGATTGACTTAGAAACCATAAATACTCTTCTAAGTATCAATAATTTCCAAGTCAATCAATCTCATAAACCGAAACCACTCGACATCCGTCCAGGGGCAATAACATTCGCATGGTATACAGGTTATAATACTTGGTCAAAAAACATGCAAAAATTTCAAGATTTGGCAAAAGGCAGAATATGAAAAACATCAGCCAAATGGCCGAATGATTCAAATTAAAATGACCAATCGCCACCAGACGATTGGTAAAAATTGTTATCTGGCAAAGCCAGGGAAATTGTCAAATTACCCGACCCCTCGGTCGGTAAAAATACAGAAATACTCGGCACACAGGCCGGAAAAGCAAGTACTCGGCCATTCGGCCGCAGAAACAACAATAAAAAGCTTAAGTGATCAGGGGAGAGCCTCTTTGTTGGCAGCCGGACTGTTGCCCTTCGGCTGCTCTTCAGCATTTTTCTCTCGCTCCTCCGCCTGATCTTCCTCTTCCTCCCTAGAGGACGACTCCTCAGAAGAGTCGGACCCAGAGCCTTCAGCAGCCTCGGCCTCAGCATCAGCCTTGGAAGCTTCTTCCATCTCCTCAAGGAGGCGATCGTCGAAAGCTTTGCTAAGCTCCTCAAACTTGGATTTCCAAACCTGATAATCCAAGTCTGGCTGAACAGCCGCCCAAGTGTCCCGCATGACGACCTCATTATCCCTGATCATTTGCTTGACCAGGTCAGACCGTTCTTGCTCAGCAAGGGACTCATACTTGGTCTTCAGCTGATGCTCCTGATTTGAGAGGCGTTGTTTCAGGCGGGTCACCATCTGCTTGGCTCTCTCGGCCTCGTCCTTGGCTTCCTTGAGAGGCTCGAACTCCTCCTTAAGAGACTTAATCTCCTTCTTAAGGTGGGAGATCTGAAGCTTGGCCGAGTCCAGGTCCTTCTTCACCTGCAGGTTGGCCTCCGACTGCGAATACATCATATCAAGCGTCAGTAATTCATTCTGAGCAATATCAAATTGAGCTCTATCCAAGGCGGACTCGGCCTGAGCCTTAGCAGCTTTTACCTCTTTGGACTTCTCCTTGAGGGGTCGTCCAAGTCCTTGGACGCGCAGCATAGCCTGCAAAAATGAAGCCGAATGGTTGAGAACCAGACGGATAACAGAAAAAGCCGAATGAAAAAAGAGATTCAAAGCTAAGTCTATACCTCACAAAGGTTCCCTAGGATGCCATCAAGGTCTAGGGTGCCGACTCCTCTGACGGATGCTTTATCATCCGGATCAACCGCCCTCAGCATGGACTTGGCCATTTGAACTACAGTCGGCCTCTGCACAGGAACTGCAACATGAAAGAGTTAGAAAAAAATACTATGCATAACCTACAGAAAAGAAAGGGAGGACGAATGATCTTACCGTCGCCCTCGTCCAACTCCTCTTCCCCCAGAGACCTCTTCTGACCAGCAGAAGAGGCGGGTCTTTTCCCCAGAAACCTCTCCTTACCAGAAGAGGGGGGTTTTTCCCCCAAAAACCTCGCCTCACCAGCAGGGGCATCTGAGGGCCTCTTGGGCTTTTGAGCAACGTGCTTCCGGCCACCCAGGCCGGAGGCGCTCACATCACCCGCCCTAGTCTTTTGGAGCTTAGGGTCGGATGGTTTGGACGGGGATTTAGAGGAGGTACCCTGTATCATTGAAGACAAAACAAGGTCAGATAACATTCGGCACAAACTTGGCATTAATCAAGATGGGTGCTGAGTATGCAAAATCTCACCCCTGGGGTACCGGCTGGTTGCTGCCCTTCCACCCTTGCAGTGGTGGCATCCGCCCTGTTAAGGGCATTTGATCTGTATCTAGCAGCAGATACAGCCGGCTTCCTGGAGGCCGAGAGTTTCTCCATTGCTTTATCTGCAAAAAGAATCAAGTGTTAGAAACATGAGACGTGAAGACAAGAAAAATAACATGCGGCATACTAAACAGACGGCCGACTACCTCTCGGCATCTCAGTGCTTAGCCCACAAGCGGCCAAGAATGTCCCTTCCTCAAACCATTTGTACAAAGGGAGATAGCTTTGGGGGGTGACTATTTTGTCCCCCACATCATTCGTCTTCACAGATACGGTAAACAAACCCGCATCCATGATCTCCTCCTTTGCTCGTCTAGGAAGAGCTGGCAATGCACCCCTGCCTGCTAGGAGAGGTGGATCCTTGTTCCACCTGTTATACTTTTGGTTCAGGCGGTAGTCGGCAGCTTTGACTATAAAGAACTTAGTTCTCCAGTCTTTCCATTTGTTCTCTTTGCCGACAGCCATCATGTACCCCTTGCAAGTAGTCAAGGTGTACCAGCCCTCGCCACCCCTAGCAGGCGCCCTACTAAGATAATGCATATGGGCGAAGGCTTCAAAGCTCGCCTCCACCTCTAGCATCTCGCAGGCGGCAACATACCCCAGAATGTTTATCCAGGAATTGGGTACAAGTTGCAAGATACCAAGTTGGTATCCATCCAAAATCCTCTCCACAGCCGGATGGAGAGGGAAGCGCAAGCCAGCCTGAAAGGCCGCCTCATAACAACCGAATGCTCGGTCTTGGTAGCTGGCCATGCTCAGCCAAGTAATAGTGTCGTCCTTATTTGGGACGCACAAAGTAAAGCCATGGCCCAGCACAACCTTGCTTCTAAAATTTGCAAGGCTGTTTGCCATGGTGTTCCGCCTGCTCTGCGAAACATGATGATAATAGGGGGCTTTCACCAAGCGCCTGGAAGCGCTCGGCTCGGCCCAAGATTCCCCCTTCTCAGCTGCCAGGGATTCCCTAGCATCATGTAATTTTGACCTTGCCTCCCCTGAAGAGGCAGGAGCATTATCTGAAGAAGATGACGAGGCCGACCCGTCATCAGAATTGTCATCAGAGCTAAGGGACTGCCAGATAGGGCCGACAGGGTCCTCCCTTAGACTCTCTTCCGGCGCCTGTCCAGAAGGCCCGGCTGCATAAGTTTCATCCGCCTCCTCCAGTATCCTATCACTAGGAGTACCGCTTGAAGTGGACGAATGGTAATAGGTGGGGGTAGGAGGAAGATAAGAAGGGCTATCAGGGTTTTCTGACACCTCACTTCGAGGTACCCTCATGGAGCCGTCAGAATATAGAGTTGATCCGTCTGACGGGAAAAAAGATCTGTCAGAGTCGGATAATCTTGCTGTTCTTTTTGTTCTGGCCATTGTGTCCTGCACAGACACGAAACCAGTCGGATTCGGAGAAGTTCGCAAAGTACAGTCGCTGGCCAAGCAGTCGGCACTGCAAGTTCTAGATTCAGCCGTCCCCGGTGACCGGCTGATCACAATCATATACTGTGCCGCATGCGATTGGGAAACCATTTTTTCGACAACAAAGAAAAAATGAAAAATAAAAGAAGAAACAGGCGTTACCTTTAGAAGAAGGGTAAAAGAGACGCTAGGTCGACTGAAGAACGGTCGGACAAGTAGGCCGAGTGTCGGATGCTTGGAAGATGAATACTTGGGGAATTTTGAGATTCTTAAAGTCAAAGTCAGAGATTCTCCAAAGATTCGCAACGGTGTAACATTTCCAGGGGGGTGAAAACTTTCTATTTATAGAAAGGTTAAAAACCCTAAAATTTTCCCCCTCAGTATTTTTTTTGAATCCGACCAATCGGATGCTGACACCTGTCACAGGCAGCACGTGGCAAGCGCGTGTTACCTGTGAGGGGCAAATGATTTGGGTAAAAATACCCAAGGCCAGTTGGCCCACTCAGAGTCCGCCACGTGTCACTGAAAGGGGCGCCACCATGGACCAATCAGGAAATGACACGTGGCAGACAGATAAAAGGATCTGGGATTGGCGGCTTTTAGGCCCAAATCCCGAGGTCTGCTAAGCTGCACGAAACCCTAGTACAGTGCACGCTTTTCGAGAAACCTATAAGTAGGAGTTGACCTCCTCATTTATGGGGGTTCACAATTATTCAGAACTTCGGATACACTTAAACACCTTTTGACCCGTTGACGTTGACTCTGACGTTTAACACTTTACACTCAGTGATTGTCAATCATTGTTAGAACTGTCACCCCCAAGGGTACAGTACACTTGAGCTCGGAACCCGAGCAGATATCCTTTACGTTCCGCACCTTAAACTCTGGACTTTGACTAACTTAAGCTTCGGAGGCGGACCACCGACCATTCGGTGGCTCGTTGTTTTGCAGGTACAGGCATCCAAGTGGAGCGATCAGACTTAGTGTTGTAACTCTCCCGAGGGACTCAAAAAACCCCGAAACAACTTTAATTTGATTCAAAAAGCTTTGATTGAATGTTTTTGACTTTCATTTGATTCAAAACGCTTTGTTGAAAGTGTTTGACTTTCATTTGACTCAATTAGCTTTGTTGAATGCATTTTACCTTTCATTTGATTCAAAAAGCTTTGTTTGAATGTGTTTGACTATCATTTGATTCTAAAAGCTTTGTTGAATGTGTTTGACTTTCATTTGACACAATTAGCTTTGTTGAATGCATTTGACTTTCATTTGAATCAAGAAGCTTTATTTGAATGTGTTTGACTTTTATTTGACTCAATTGGCATTGTTGAATGCATTTGACTTTCATTTGATTCAAAAAGCTTTGTTTGAATGTGTTTGAGTTTCATTTGACTCAATTAGCTTCGTTGATTGTGTTTGACTTTCATTTGACTCAATTACCATTGTGGAATGCAATTGACTTCGATTTGATTCAAAAAGCTTTGTTTGAATGTATTTGACTTTCATTTTATTCTAAAAGCTTTGATGAAAGTGTTTGACTTTCATTTGACTCAATTAGCTTTGTTGAATTCATTTGATTTTCGTTTGATTCTAAAAGCTTTGTTGAAAGTTTTTGACTTTCATTTAACTCAATTAGCTTTGTTGAATGTATTTGACTTTCATTAGAATCAAAAAGCTTTGTTTGAATGTGTTTGACTTTCATTTGACTCAATTAGCTTTGTTGAAAGTGTTTAACTTTCATTTGACTCAATTAGCTTTGTGGAATGCATTTGACTTTCATTTGACTCAATTGGCTTTGTTGAATGCATTTGACTTTCATTTGATTCAAAAAGCTTTGTTTGAATGTGTTTGAAATGCATTTGACTCAATTAGCTTTGTTGAAAGTGTTTGACTTTCGTTTGACTCAATTAGCTTTGTGGAATGCATTTGACTTTCATTTGATTTAAAAAGCTTTGTCTGAATGTGTTTGACTTTCATTTGACTCAATTAGCTTTGTTGAATCTGTTTGACTTTCATTTGACTCAATTAGCTTTGTTGAATGTGTTTGACTTTCATTTGACTTAATTAGCATTGTGGAATGCAATTGACTTTCATTTGATTCAAAAAGCTTTGATTGAATGTATTTGACTTTCATTTGATTCTAAACGCTTTGTTGAAAGTGGTTGACTTTCATATGACTGAATTAGCTTTGTTGAATGCATTTGACTTTCACTTTATTCAAAAAGCTTTGTTTGAATGTGTTTGACTTTCATTTGACTCAATTAGCTTTGTTGAAAGTGTTTGACTTTCATTTGACTCAATTAGCTTTGTTGAATGCATTTGACTTTCATTTGAATCAAGAAGCTTTATTTGAATGTGTTTGACTTTCATTTGACTCAATTGGCTTTTTTGAATGTATTTGACTTTCATTTGAATCAAGAAGATATGTTTGAATGTGTTTGACTTTCATTTGACTCAATTGGCTTTGTTGAATGCATTTGACTTTCATTTGATTCAAAAAGCTTTGTTTGAATGTGTTTGAGTTTCATTTGACTCAATTAGCTTCGTTGATTGTGTTTGACTTTCATTTGACTCAATTACCATTGTCGAATGCAATTGACTTCGATTTGATTCAAAAAGCTTTGTTTGAATGTATTTGACTTTCATTTTATTCTAAAAGCTTTGATGAAAGTGTTTGACTTTCATTTGACTCAATTAGCTTTGTTGAATTCATTTGATTTTCGTTTGATTCTAAAAGCTTTGTTGAAAGTTTTTGACTTTCATTTAACTCAATTAGCTTTGTTGAATGTATTTGACTTTCATTAGAATCAAAAAGCTTTTTTTGAATGTGTTTGACTTTGATTTGACTCAATTAGCTTTGTTGAAAGTGTTTAACTTTCATTTGACTCAATTAGCTTTGTGGAATGCATTTGACTTTCATTTGACTCAATTGGCTTTGTTGAATGCATTTGACTTTCATTTGATTCAAAAAGCTTTGTTTGAATGCATTTGACTTTCATTTGACTCAATTAGCTTTGTTGAAAGTGTTTGACTTTCGTTTGACTCAATTAGCTTTGTGGAATGCATTTGACTTTCATTTGATTTAAAAAGCTTTGTCTGAATGTGTTTGACTTTCATTTAACTCAATTAGCTTTGTTGAATGTGTTTGACTTTCATTTGACTTAATTAGCATTGTGGAATGCAATTGACTTTCATTTGATTCAAAAAGCTTTGATTGAATGTATTTGACTTTCATTTGATTCTAAACGCTTTGTTGAAAGTGGTTGACTTTCATTTGACTCAATTAGCTTTGTTGAATGCATTTGACTTTCACTTTATTCAAAAAGCTTTGTTTGAATGTGTTTGACTTTCATTTGACTCAATTAGCTTTGTTGAAAGTGTTTGACTTTCATTTGACTCAATTAGCTTTGTTGAATGCATTTGACTTTCATTTGAATCAAGAAGTTTATGTGAATGTGTTTGACTTTCATTTGACTCAATTGGCTTTTTTGAATGCATTTGACTTTCATTTGATTCAAAAAGCTTTGTTTGAATGTGTTTGACTTTCATTTGACTCAATTAGCTTCGTTGAATGTGTTTGACATTCATTTGACTCAATTAGCATTGTGGAATGCAATTGACTTCGATTTGATTCAAAAAGCTTTGTTTGAATTTATTTGACTTTCATTTCATTCTAAAAGCTTTGATGAAAGTGTTTGACTTTCATTTGACTCAATTAACTTTGTTGAATTCATTTGATTTTCATTTGATTCAAAAAGCTTTGTTTGAATGTCTTTTACATTCATTTGATTCAAAAACCTTTGTTGAAAGTGTTTGACTTTCATTTAACTCAATTAGCTTTGTTGAATGCATTTGACTTTCATTTGAATCAAAAAGCTTTGTTTGAATGTGTTTGATTTTCATTTGACTCAATTAGCTTTGTTAAAAGTGTTTGACTTTCGTTTGACTCAATTGGCTTTGTTGAATGCATTTGACTTTCATTTGAATCAAGAAGCTTTATTTGAATGTGTTTGACTTTCATTTGACTCAATTAGCTTTGTTGGATTCATTTGATTTTCATTTGATTCAAAAAGCTTTGTTTGAATGTGTTTGACTTTCATTTGATTCTAAAAGCTTTGTTGAAAGTGTTTGACTTTCATTTGACTCAATTAGCTTTGTTGAATGCATTTGTCTTTCATTTGAATCAAAAAGCTTTGTTTAATTGTGTTTTACTTTCATTTGACTCAATTAGCTTTGTTGAAAGTGTTTGACTTTAGTTTGACTCAATTAGCTTTGTTGAATGCATTTGACTTTCATTTGATTCAAAAAGCTTTGTCTCAATGTGTTTGACTTTCTTTTGACTCAATTAGCTTTGTTGAATGTGTTTGACTTTCATTTGACTTAATTAGCATTGTGGAATGCAATTGACTTTCATTTGATTCAAAAAGCTTTGATTGAATGTATTTGACTTTCATTTGATTCTATTTGATTCTAAATGCTTTGTTGAAAGTGTATGACTTTCATTTGACTCAATTAGCTTTGTTTAATGCATTTGACTTTCATTTGAATCAAGAAGCTTTATTTGAATGTGTTTGACTTTCATTTGACTCAATTGGCTTTGTTGAATGCATTTGACTTTCATTCGATTCAAAAAGCTTTGTTTGAATGTGTTTGACTTTCTTTTAACTCAATTAGCTTTGTTGAATGTGTTTGACTTTCATTTGACTCAATTAGCTTTGTTGAATGCATTTGACATTCATTTGATTCAAAAGCGTTGTTTGAATGTGTTTTACTTTCATTTGATTCTAAAAGCTTTGTTTAAAGTGTTTGACTTTCATTTGACTCAATTAGCTTTGTTGAATGCATTTGACTTTCATTTGAATGAAGAAGCTATGTTTGAATGTGGTTGACTTTCATTTGACTCAATTGGCTTTGTTGAATGCATTTGACTTTCATTTTATTCAAAAACCTTTGTTTGAATGTATTTGACTTTCATTTGATTCTAAAAGCTTTAATAAAAGTGTTTGACTTTCATTTGACTCAATTAGCTTTGTTGAATGTATTTGACTTTCATTTGAATTAAGAAGATATGTTTGAATGTGTTTGACTTTCATTTGACTCAATTGGCTTTGTTGAATGCATTTGACTTTCATTTGATTCAAAAAGCTTTGTTTGAATGTGTTTGAGTTTCATTTGACTCAATTAGCTTCGTTGATTGTGTTTGACTTTCATTTGACTCAATTACCATTGTCGAATGCAATTGACTTCGATTTGATTCAAAAAGCTTTGTTTGAATGTATTTGACTTTCATTTTATTCTAAAAGCTTTGATGAAAGTGTTTGACTTTCATTTGACTCAATTAGCTTTGTTGAATTCATTTGATTTTCGTTTGATTCTAAAAGCTTTGTTGAAAGTTTTTGACTTTCATTTAACTCAATTAGCTTTGTTGAATGTATTTGACTTTCATTAGAATCAAAAAGCTTTTTTTGAATGTGTTTGACTTTGATTTGACTCAATTAGCTTTGTTGAAAGTGTTTAACTTTCATTTGACTCAATTAGCTTTGTGGAATGCATTTGACTTTCATTTGACTCAATTGGCTTTGTTGAATGCATTTGACTTTCATTTGATTCAAAAAGCTTTGTTTGAATGCATTTGACTTTCATTTGACTCAATTAGCTTTGTTGAAAGTGTTTGACTTTCGTTTGACTCAATTAGCTTTGTGGAATGCATTTGACTTTCATTTGATTTAAAAAGCTTTGTCTGAATGTGTTTGACTTTCATTTAACTCAATTAGCTTTGTTGAATGTGTTTGACTTTCATTTGACTTAATTAGCATTGTGGAATGCAATTGACTTTCATTTGATTCAAAAAGCTTTGATTGAATGTATTTGACTTTCATTTGATTCTAAACGCTTTGTTGAAAGTGGTTGACTTTCATTTGACTCAATTAGCTTTGTTGAATGCATTTGACTTTCACTTTATTCAAAAAGCTTTGTTTGAATGTGTTTGACTTTCATTTGACTCAATTAGCTTTGTTGAAAGTGTTTGACTTTCATTTGACTCAATTAGCTTTGTTGAATGCATTTGACTTTCATTTGAATCAAGAAGTTTATGTGAATGTGTTTGACTTTCATTTGACTCAATTGGCTTTTTTGAATGCATTTGACTTTCATTTGATTCAAAAAGCTTTGTTTGAATGTGTTTGACTTTCATTTGACTCAATTAGCTTCGTTGAATGTGTTTGACATTCATTTGACTCAATTAGCATTGTGGAATGCAATTGACTTCGATTTGATTCAAAAAGCTTTGTTTGAATTTATTTGACTTTCATTTCATTCTAAAAGCTTTGATGAAAGTGTTTGACTTTCATTTGACTCAATTAACTTTGTTGAATTCATTTGATTTTCATTTGATTCAAAAAGCTTTGTTTGAATGTCTTTTACATTCATTTGATTCAAAAACCTTTGTTGAAAGTGTTTGACTTTCATTTAACTCAATTAGCTTTGTTGAATGCATTTGACTTTCATTTGAATCAAAAAGCTTTGTTTGAATGTGTTTGATTTTCATTTGACTCAATTAGCTTTGTTAAAAGTGTTTGACTTTCGTTTGACTCAATTGGCTTTGTTGAATGCATTTGACTTTCATTTGAATCAAGAAGCTTTATTTGAATGTGTTTGACTTTCATTTGACTCAATTAGCTTTGTTGGATTCATTTGATTTTCATTTGATTCAAAAAGCTTTGTTTGAATGTGTTTGACTTTCATTTGATTCTAAAAGCTTTGTTGAAAGTGTTTGACTTTCATTTGACTCAATTAGCTTTGTTGAATGCATTTGTCTTTCATTTGAATCAAAAAGCTTTGTTTAATTGTGTTTTACTTTCATTTGACTCAATTAGCTTTGTTGAAAGTGTTTGACTTTAGTTTGACTCAATTAGCTTTGTTGAATGCATTTGACTTTCATTTGATTCAAAAAGCTTTGTCTCAATGTGTTTGACTTTCTTTTGACTCAATTAGCTTTGTTGAATGTGTTTGACTTTCATTTGACTTAATTAGCATTGTGGAATGCAATTGACTTTCATTTGATTCAAAAAGCTTTGATTGAATGTATTTGACTTTCATTTGATTCTATTTGATTCTAAATGCTTTGTTGAAAGTGTATGACTTTCATTTGACTCAATTAGCTTTGTTTAATGCATTTGACTTTCATTTGAATCAAGAAGCTTTATTTGAATGTGTTTGACTTTCATTTGACTCAATTGGCTTTGTTGAATGCATTTGACTTTCATTCGATTCAAAAAGCTTTGTTTGAATGTGTTTGACTTTCTTTTAACTCAATTAGCTTTGTTGAATGTGTTTGACTTTCATTTGACTCAATTAGCTTTGTTGAATGCATTTGACATTCATTTGATTCAAAAGCGTTGTTTGAATGTGTTTTACTTTCATTTGATTCTAAAAGCTTTGTTTAAAGTGTTTGACTTTCATTTGACTCAATTAGCTTTGTTGAATGCATTTGACTTTCATTTGAATGAAGAAGCTATGTTTGAATGTGGTTGACTTTCATTTGACTCAATTGGCTTTGTTGAATGCATTTGACTTTCATTTTATTCAAAAACCTTTGTTTGAATGTATTTGACTTTCATTTGATTCTAAAAGCTTTAATAAAAGTGTTTGACTTTCATTTGACTCAATTAGCTTTGTTGAATTCATTTGATTTTCATTTGATTCAAAAAGCTTTGTTTGAATGTGTTTGACTTTCATTTGATTATAAAAACTTTGTTGAAAGTGTTTGACTTTCATTTGACTGAATTAGCTTTGTGAATTGCATTTGACTTTCATTTGAATCAAAAAGCTTTGTTTGAATGTGTTTGACTTTCATTTGACTCAATTAGCTTTGTTGAAAGTGTTTGACTTTCATTTGACTCGATTAGCTTTGTTGAATTCATTTTACTTTCATTTGATTCAAAAAGCTTTGTTTGAATGTGTTTGACTTTCTTTTGACTCAATTAGCTTTGTTGAATGTGTTTGACTTTCATTTGATTCAATTAGCATTATGGAATGCAATTGACTTTAATTTGATTCAAAAAGCTTTGATTGAATGTTTTTGACTTTCATTTGATTCAAAACGCTTTGTTGAAAGTGTTTGACTTTCATTTGACTCAATTAGCTTTGTTGAATGCATTTTACCTTTCATTTGATTCAAAAAGCTTTGTTTGAATGTGTTTGACTATCATTTGATTCTAAAAGCTTTGTTGAATGTGTTTGACTTTCATTTGACACAATTAGCTTTGTTGAATGCATTTGACTTTCATTTGAATCAAGAAGCTTTATTTGAATGTGTTTGACTTTTATTTAACTTAATTGGCTTTGTTGAATGCATTTGACTTTCATTTGATTCAAAAAGCTTTGTTTGAATGTGTTTGAGTTTCATTTGACTCAATTAGCTTCGTTGATTGTGTTTGACTTTCATTTGACTCAATTACCATTGTGGAATGCAATTGACTTCGATTTGATTCAAAAATCTTTGTTTGAATGTATTTGACTTTCATTTTATTCTAAAAGCTTTGATGAAAGTGTTTGACTTTCCTTTGACTCAATTAGCTTTGTTGAATTCATTTGATTTTCGTTTGATTCTAAAAGCTTTGTTGAAAGTTTTTGACTTTCATTTAACTCAATTAGCTTTGTTGAATGTATTTGACTTTCATTAGAATCAAAAAGCTTTGTTTGAATGTGTTTGACTTTGATTTGACTCAATTAGCTTTGTTGAAAGTGTTTAACTTTCATTTGACTCAATTAGCTTTGTGGAATGCATTTGACTTTCATTTGACTCAATTGGCTTTGTTGAATGCATTTGACTTTCATTTGATTCAAAAAGCTTTGTTTGAATGTGTTTGACTTTCATTTGACTCAATTAGCTTTGTTGAAAGTGTTTGACTTTCGTTTGACTCAATTAGCTTTGTGGAATGCATTTGACTTTCATTTGATTTAAAAAGCTTTGTCTGAATGTGTTTGACTTTCATTTGACTCAATTAGCTTTGTTGAATTTGTTTGACTTTCATTTGACTCAATTAGCTTTGTTGAATGTGTTTGACTTTCATTTGACTTAATTAGCATTGTGGAATGCAATTGACTTTCATTTGATTCAAAAAGCTTTGATTGAATGTATTTGACTTTCATTTGATTCTAAACGCTTTGTTGAAAGTGGTTGACTTTCATTTGACTGAATTTGCTTTGTTGAATGCATTTGACTTTCACTTTATTCAAAAAGCTTTGTTTGAATGTGTTTGACTTTCATTTGACTCAATTAGCTTTGTTGAAAGTGTTTGACTTTCATTTGACTCAATTAGCTTTGTTGAATGCATTTGACTGTCATTTGAATCAAAAAGCTTTTTTTGAATGTGTTTGACTTTGATTTGACTCAATTAGCTTTGTTGAAAGTGTTTAACTTTCATTTGACTCAATTAGCTTTGTGGAATGCATTTGACTTTCATTTGACTCAATTGGCTTTGTTGAATGCATTTGACTTTCATTTGATTCAAAAAGCTTTGTTTGAATGCATTTGACTTTCATTTGACTCAATTAGCTTTGTTGAAAGTGTTTGACTTTCGTTTGACTCAATTAGCTTTGTGGAATGCATTTGACTTTCATTTGATTTAAAAAGCTTTGTCTGAATGTGTTTTACTTTCATTTAACTCAATTAGCTTTGTTGAATGTGTTTGACTTTCATTTGACTTAATTAGCATTGTGGAATGCAATTGACTTTCATTTGATTCAAAAAGCTTTGATTGAATGTATTTGACTTTCATTTGATTCTAAACGCTTTGTTGAAAGTGGTTGACTTTCATTTGACTCAATTAGCTTTGTTGAATGCATTTGACTTTCACTTTATTCAAAAAGCTTTGTTTGAATGTGTTTGACTTTCATTTGACTCAATTAGCTTTGTTGAAAGTGTTTGACTTTCATTTGACTCAATTAGCTTTGTTGAATGCATTTGACTTTCATTTGAATCAAGAAGTTTATTTGAATGTGTTTGACTTTCATTTGACTCAATTGGCTTTTTTGAATGCATTTGACTTTCATTTGATTCAAAAAGCTTTGTTTGAATGTGTTTGACTTTCATTTGACTCAATTAGCTTCGTTGAATGTGTTTGACTTTCATTTGACTCAATTAGCATTGTGGAATGCAATTGACTTCGATTTGATTCAAAAAGCTTTGTTTGAATTTATTTGACTTTCATTTCATTCTAAAAGCTTTGATGAAAGTGTTTGACTTTCATTTGACTCAATTAACTTTGTTGAATTCATTTGATTTTCATTTGATTCAAAAAGCTTTGTTTGAATGTCTTTTACATTCATTTGATTCAAAAACCTTTGTTGAAAGTGTTTGACTTTCATTTAACTCAATTAGCTTTGTTGAATGCATTTGACTTTCATTTGAATCAAAAAGCTTTGTTTGAATGTGTTTGATTTTCATTTGACTCAATTAGCTTTGTTAAAAGTGTTTGACTTTCGTTTGACTCAATTGGCTTTGTTGAATGCATTTGACTTTCATTTGAATCAAGAAGCTTTATTTGAATGTGTTTGACTTTCATTTGACTCAATTACCTTTGTTGGATTCATTTGATTTTCATTTGATTCAAAAAGCTTTGTTTGAATGTGTTTGACTTTCATTTGATTCTAAAAGCTTTGTTGAAAGTGTTTGACTTTCATTTGACTCAATTAGCTTTGTTGAATGCATTTGTCTTTCATTTGAATCAAAAAGCTTTGTTTAATTGTGTTTGACTTTCATTTGACTCAATTAGCTTTGTTGAAAGTGTTTGACTTTAGTTTGACTCAATTAGCTTTGTTGAATGCATTTGACTTTCATTTGATTCAAAAAGCTTTGTCTCAATGTGTTTGACTTTCTTTTGACTCAATTAGCTTTGTTGAATGTGTTTGACTTTCATTTGACTTAATTAGCATTGTGGAATGCAATTGACTTTCATTTGATTCAAAAAGCTTTGATTGAATGTATTTGACTTTCATTTGATTCTAAATGCTTTGTTGAAAGTGTATGACTTTCATTTGACTCAATTAGCTTTGTTGAATGCATTTGACTTTCATTTGAATCAAGAAGCTTTATTTGAATGTGTTTGACTTTCATTTGACTCAATTGGCTTTGTTGAATGCATTTGACTTTCATTTGATTCAAAAAGCTTTGTTTGAATGTGTTTGACTTTCTTTTAACTCAATTAGCTTTGTTGAATGTGTTTGACTTTCATTTGACTCAATTAGCTTTGTTGAATGCATTTGACATTCATTTGATTCAAAAGCGTTGTTTGAATGTGTTTTACTTTCATTTGATTCTAAAAGCTTTGTTGAAAGTGTTTGACTTTCATTTGACTCAATTAGCTTTGTTGAATGCATTTGACTTTCATTTGAATGAAGAAGCTATGTTTGAATGTGGTTGACTTTCATTTGACTCAATTGGCTTTGTTGAATGCATTTGACTTTCATTTTATTCAAAAACCTTTGTTTGAATGTGTTAGACTTTCATTTGACTCAATTAGCTTCGTTGAATGTGTTTGACTTTCATTTGACTCAATTAGCATTGTGGAATGCAATTGACTTTCATTTGATTCAAAAAGCTTTGTTTGAATGTATTTGACTTTCATTTGATTCTAAAAGCTTTAATAAAAGTGTTTGACTTTCATTTGACTCAATTAGCTTTGTTGAATTCATTTGATTTTCATTTGATTCAAAAAGCTTTGTTTGAATGTGTTTGACTTTCATTTGATTATAAAAACTTTGTTGAAAGTGTTTGACTTTCATTTGACTCAATTAGCTTTGTGAATTGCATTTGACTTTCATTTGAATCAAAAAGCTTTGTTTGAATGTGTTTGACTTTCATTTGACTCAATTAGCTTTGTTGAAAGTGTTTGACTTTCATTTGACTCAATTAGCTTTGTTGAATTCATTTTACTTTCATTTGATTCAAAAAGCTTTGTTTGAATGTGTTTGACTTTCTTTTGACTCAATTAGCTTTGTTGAATGTGTTTGACTTTCATTTGATTCAATTAGCATTATGGAATGCAATTGACTTTAATTTGATTCAAAAAGCTTTGATTGAATGTTTTTGACTTTCATTTGATTCAAAACGCTTTGTTGAAAGTGTTTGACTTTCATTTGACTCAATTAGCTTTGTTGAATGCATTTTACCTTTCATTTGATTCAAAAAGCTTTGTTTGAATGTGTTTGACTATCATTTGATTCTAAAAGATTTGTTGAATGTGTTTGACTTTCATTTGACACAATTAGCTTTGTTGAATGCATTTGACTTTCATTTGAATCAAGAAGCTTTATTTGAATGTGTTTGACTTTTATTTGACTCAATTGGCTTTGTTGAATGCATTTGACTTTCATTTGATTCAAAAAGCTTTGTTTGAATGTGTTTGAGTTTCATTTGACTCAATTAGCTTCGTTGATTGTGTTTGACTTTCATTTGACTCAATTACCATTGTGGAATGCAATTGACTTCGATTTGATTCAAAAAGCTTTGTTTGAATGTATTTGACTTTCATTTTATTCTAAAAGCTTTGATGAAAGTGTTTGACTTTCATTTGACTCAATTAGCTTTGTTGAATTCATTTGATTTTCGTTTGATTCTAAAAGCTTTGTTGAAAGTTTTTGACTTTCATTTAACTCAATTAGCTTTGTTGAATGTATTTGACTTTCATTAGAATCAAAAAGCTTTGTTTGAATGTGTTTGACTTTCATTTGACTCAAATAGCTTTGTTGAAAGTGTTTAACTTTCATTTGACTCAATTAGCTTTGTGGAATGCATTTGACTTTCATTTGACTCAATTGGCTTTGTTGAATGCATTTGACTTTCATTTGATTCAAAAAGCTTTGTTTGAATGTGTTTGACTTTCATTTGACTCAATTAGCTTTGTTGAAAGTGTTTGACTTTTGTTTGACTCAATTAGCTTTGTGGAATGCATTTGACTTTCATTTGATTTAAAAAGCTTTGTCTGAATGTGTTTGACTTTCATTTGACTCAATTAGCTTTGTTGAATGTGTTTGACTTTCATTTGACTCAATTAGCTTTGTTGAATGTGTTTGACTTTCATTTGACTTAATTAGCATTGTGGAATGCAATTGACTTTCATTTGATTCAAAAAGCTTTGATTGAATGTATTTGACTTTCATTTGATTCTAAACGCTTTGTTGAAAGTGGTTGACTTTCATTTGACTGAATTTGCTTTGTTGAATGCATTTGACTTTCATTTTATTCAAAAAGCTTTGTTTGAATGTGTTTGACTTTCATTTGACTCAATTAGCTTTGTTGAAAGTGTTTGACTTTCATTTGACTCAATTAGCTTTGTTGAATGCATTTGACTTTCATTTGAATCAAGAACCTTTATTTGAATGTGTTTGACTTTCATTTGACTCAATTGGCTTTTTTGAATGCATTTGACTTTCATTTGAATCAAGAAGATATGTTTGATTGTGTTTGACTTTCATTTGACTCAATTGGATTTGTTGAATGCATTTGACTTTCATTTGATTCAAAAAGCTTTGTTTGAATGTGTTTGAGTTTCATTTGACTCAATTAGCTTCGTTGATTGTGTTTGACTTTCATTTGACTCAATTACCATTGTGGAATGCAATTGACTTCGATTTGATTCAAAAAGCTTTGTTTGAATGTATTTGACTTTCATTTTATTCTAAAAGCTTTGATGAAAGTGTTTGACTTTCATTTGACTCAATTAGCTTTGTTGAATTCATTTGATTTTCGTTTGATTCTAAAAGCTTTGTTGAAAGTTTTTGACTTTCATTTAACTCAATTAGCTTTGTTGAATGTATTTGACTTTCATTAGAATCAAAAAGCTTTGTTTGAATGTGTTTGACTTTGATTTGACTCAATTAGCTTTGTTGAAAGTGTTTAACTTTCATTTGACTCAATTAGCTTTGTGGAATGCATTTGACTTTCATTTGACTCAATTAGCTTTGTTGAATGCATTTGACTTTCATTTGATTCAAAAAGCTTTGTTTGAATGCGTTTGACTTTCATTTGACTCAATTAGCTTTGTTGAAAGTGTTTGACTTTCGTTTGACTCAATTAGCTTTGTGGAATGCATTTGACTTTCATTTGATTTAAAAAGCTTTGTCTGAATGTGTTTGACTTTCATTTGACTCAATTAGCTTTGTTGAATGTGTTTGACTTTCATTTGACTTAATTAGCATTGTGGAATGCAATTGACTTTCATTTGATTCAAAAAGCTTTGATTGAATGTATTTGACTTTCATTTGATTCTAAACGCTTTGTTGAAAGTGGTTGACTTTCATTTGACTCAATTAGCTTTGTTGAATGCATTTGACTTTCACTTTATTCAAAAAGCTTTGTTTGAATGTGTTTAACTTTCATTTAACTCAATTAGCTTTGTTGAAAGTGTTTGACTTTTATTTGACTCAATTAGCTTTGTTGAATGCATTTGACTTTCGTTTGAATCAACAAGCTTTATTTGAATGTGTTTGACTTTCATTTGACTCAATTGGCTTTTTTGAATGCATTTGACTTTCATTTGATTCAAAAAGCTTTGTTTGAATGTGTTTGACTTTCATTTGACTCAATTAGCTTCGTTGAATGTGTTTGACTTTCATTTGACTCAATTAGCATTGTGGAATGCAATTGACTTCGATTGGATTCAAAAAGATTTGTTTGAATTTAATTGACTTCCATTTTATTCTAAAAGCTTTGATGAAAGTGTTTGACTTTCATTTGACTCAATTAGCTTTGTTGAATGCATTTGACTTTCATTTGACTCAATTAGCTTTGTTTGAATGTGTTTGACTTTCATTTGATTATAAAAGCTTTGTTGAAAGTGTTTGACTTTCATTTGACTCAATTAGCTTTGTTGATTGCATTTGACTTTCATTTGAATCAAAAAGCTTTGTTTGAATGTGTTTGACTTTCATTTGACTCAATTAGCTTTGTTGAAAGTGTTTGACTTTCATTTGACTCAATTAGCTTTGTTGAATTCATTTTACTTTCATTTGATTCAAAAAGCTTTGTTTGAATGTGTTTGACTTTCTTTTGACTCAATTAGCTTTGTTGAATGTGTTTGACTTTCATTTGATTCAATTAGCATTATGGAATGCAATTGACTTTCATTTGATTCAAAAAGCTTTGATTGAATGTATTTCATTTGATTCAAAACGCTATGTTGAATGTGTTTGACTTTCATTTGACTCAATTGGCTTTGTTGAATGCATTTGACTTTCATTTCATTCAAAAAGCTTTGTTTGAATGTGTTTGACTTTCATTTGACTCAATTGGCTTCGTTGAATGTGTTTGACTTTCATTTGACTCAATTAGCATTGTGGAATGCAATTGACTTTCATTTGATTCAAAAAGCTTTGTTTGAATGTATTTGACTTTCATTTGATTCTAAAAGCTTTGATGAAAGTGTTTGACTTTCATTTGACTCAATTAGCTTTGTTGAATTCATTTGATTTTCATTTGATTCAAAAAGCTTTGTTTGAATGTGTTTGACTTTCATTTGATTATAAAAGCTTTGTTGAAAGTGTTTGACTTTCATTTGACTCAATTAGCTTTGTTGATTGCATTTGACTTTCATTTGAATCAAAAAGCTTTGTTTGAATGTGTTTGACTTTCATTTGACTCAATTAGCTTTGTTGAAAGTGTTTGACTTTCATTTGACTCAATTAGCTTTGTTGAATTCATTTTACTTTCATTTGATTCAAAAAGCTTTGTTTGAATGTGTTTCGGGGTTTTTTGAGTCCCTCGGGAGAGTTACAACTCTAAGTCTGATCGCTCCACTTGGATGCCTGTACCTGCAAAACAACGAGCCACCGAATGGTCGGTGGTCCGCCTCCGAAGCTTAAGTTAGTCAAAGTCCAGAGTTTAAGGTGCGGAACGTAAAGGATATCTGCTCGGGTTCCGAGCTCAAGTGTACTGTACCCTTGGGGGTGACAGTTCTAACAATGATTGATAATCACTGAGTGTAAAACGTTAAACGTCAGAGTCAACGTCAACGGGTCAAAAGGTGTTTTGGTGTATCCGAAGTTCTGAATCATCCCCCCCCATAAATGAGGAGGTCAACTCCTACTTATAGGTTTCTCGAAAAGCGTGCACTTACTAGGGTTTCGTGCAGCTTAGCAGACCTCGGGATTTGGGCCTAAAAGCCGCCAATCCCAGATCCTTTTATCTGTCTGCCACGTGTCATTTCCTGATTGGTCCATGGTGGCGCCCCTTTCAGTGACACGTGGCGGACTCTGAGTGGGCCAACTGGCCTTGGGTATTTTTACCCAAATCATTTGCCCCTCACAGGTAACACGCGCTTGCCACGTGCTGCCTGTGACAGGTGTCGTCATCCGGTTGGTCGGATTCAAAAAATTACTGAGAGGGAAAATTTTTAGGGTTTTTAACCTTTCTATAAATAGAAAGTTTTCACCCCCCTGGAAATATTACACCGTTGCGAATCTTTGGAGAATCTCTGACTTTTGACGTTAAGAATCTCAAAATTCCCCAAGTATTCATCTTCCAAGCATCCGACACTCGGCCTATCTGTCCGACCGTTCTTCAGTCGACCAAACGTCTCTTTTACCCTTCTTCTAAAGGTAACGCCTGTTTCTTCTTTTATTTTTCATTTTTTCTTTGTTGTCGAAAAAATGGTTTCCTAATCGCATGCGGCACAGTATAGGATAGTGATCAGCCGGTCACCGGGGACGGCTGAATCTAGAACTTGCAGTGCCGACTGCTTGGCCAGCGACTGTACTTTGCGAACTTCTCCGAATCCGACTGGTTTCGTGTCTGTGCAGGACACAATGGCCAGAACAAAAAGAACAGCAAGATTATCCGACTCTGACAGATCTTTTTTCCCGTCAGACGGATCAACTCTATATTCTGACGGCTCCATGAGGGTACCTCGAAGTGAGGTGTCAGAAAACCCTGATAGCCCTTCTTATCTCCCTCCTACCCCCACCTATTACCATTCGTCCACTTCAAGCGGTACTCCTAGTGATAGGATACTGGAGGAGGCGGATGAAACTTATGCAGCCGGGCCTTCTGGACAGGCGCCGGAAGAGAGTCTAAGGGAGGACCCTGTCGGCCCTATCTGGCAGTCCCTTAGCTCTGATGACAATTCTGATGACGGGTCGGCCTCGTCATCTTCTTCAGATAATGCTCCTGCCTCTTCAGGGGAGGCAAGGTCTAAATTACATGATGCAAGGGAATCCCTGGCAGCTGAGAAGGGGGAATCTTGGGCCGAGCCGAGCGCTTCCAGGCGCTTGGAGAAAGCCCCCTATTATCATCATGTTTCGCAGAGCAGGCGGAACACCATGGCGAACAGCCTTGCAAATTTTAGACGCAAGGTTGTGCTGGGCCATGGCTTTACTTTGTGCGTCCCAAATAAGGACGACACTATTACTTGGCCGAGCATGGCCAGCTACCAAGACCGAGCATTCGGTTGTTATGAGGCGGCCTTTCAGGCTGGCTTGCGCTTCCCTCTCCATCCGGCTGTGGAGAAGATTTTGGATGGATACCAACTTGGTATCTGGCAACTTGTACCCAATTCCTGGATAAACATTCTGGGGTATGTTGCCGCCTGCGAGATGCTAGAGGTGGAGGCGAGCTTTGAAGCCTTCGCCCATATGCATTATCTTAGTAGGGCGCCTGCTAGGGGTGGCGAGGGCTGGTACACCTTGACTACTTGCAAGGGGTACATGATGGCTGTCGGCAAAGAGAATAAATGGAAAGACTGGAGAACTAAGTTCTTTATAGTCAAAGCTGCCGACTGCCGCCTGAACCAAAAGTATAACAGGTGGAACAAGGATCCACCTCTCCTAGCAGGCAGGGGTGCATTGCCAGCTCTTCCTAGACGAGCAAAGGAGGAGATCATGGATGCGGGTTTGTTTACCGTATCTGTGAAGACGAATGATGTGGGGGACAAAATAGTCACCCCCCAAAGCTATCTCCCTTTGTACAAATGGTTTGAGGAAAGGACATTCTTGGCCGCTTGTGGGCTAAGCACTGAGATGCCGAGAGGTAGTCGGCCGTCTGTTTAGTATGCCGCATGTTATTTTTCTTGTCTTCACGTCTCATGTTTCTAACACTTGATTCTTTTTGCAGATAAAGCAATGGAGAAACTCTCGGCCTCCAGGAAGCCGGCTGTATCTGCTGCCAGATACAGATCAAATGCCCTTAACAGGGCGGATGCCACCACTGCAAGGGTGGAAGGGCAGCAACCAGCCGGTACCCCAGGGGTGAGATTTTGCATACTCAGCACCCATCTTGATTAATGCCAAGTTTGTGCCGAATGTTATCTGACCTTGTTTTGTCTTCAATGATACAGGGTACCTCCTCTAAATCCCCGTCCAAACCATCCGACCCTAAGCTCCAAAAGACTAGGGCGGGTGATGTGAGCGCCTCCGGCCTGGGTGGCCGGAAGCACGTTGCTCAGAAGCCCAAGAGGCCCTCAGATGCCCCTGCTGGTGAGGCGAGGTTTTTGGGGGAAAAACCCCCCTCTTCTGGTAAGGAGAGGTTTCTGGGGAAAAGACCCGCCTCTTCTGCTGGTCAGAAGAGGTCTCTGGGGGAAGAGGAGTTGGACGAGGGCGACGGTAAGATCATTCGTCCTCCCTTTCTTTTATGTAGGTTATGCATAGTATTTTTTCTAACTCTTTCATGTTGCAGTTCCTGTGCAGAGGCCGACTGTAGTTCAAATGGCCAAGTCCATGCTGAGGGCGGTTGATCCGGATGATAAAGCATCCGTCAGAGGAGTCGGCACCCTAGACCTTGATGGCATCCTAGGGAACCTTTGTGAGGTATAGACTTAGCTTTGAATCTCTTTTTTCATTCGGCTTTTTCTGTTATCCGTCTGGTTCTCAACCATCCGGCTTCATTTTTGCAGGCTATGCTACGCGTCCAAGGACTTGGACGACCCCTCAAGGAGAAGTCCAAAGAGGTAAAAGCTGCTAAGGCTCAGGCCGAGTCCGCCTTGGATAGAGCTCAATTTGATATTGCTCAGAATGAATTACTGACGCTTGATATGATGTATTCGCAGTCGGAGGCCAACCTGCAGGTGAAGAAGGACCTGGACTCGGCCAAGCTTCAGATCTCCCACCTTAAGAAGGAGATTAAGTCTCTTAAGGAGGAGTTCGAGCCTCTCAAGGAAGCCAAGGACGAGGCCGAGAGAGCCAAGCAGATGGTGACCCGCCTGAAACAACACCTCTCAAATCAGGAGCATCAGCTGAAGGCCAAGTATGAGTCCCTTGCTGAGCAAGAACGGTCTGACCTGGTCAAGCAAATGATCAGGGATAATGAGGTCGTCATGCGGGACACTTGGGCGGCTGTTCAGCCAGACTTGGATTATCAGGTTTGGAAATCCAAGTTTGAGGAGCTTAGCAAAGCTTTCGACGATCGCCTCCTTGAGGAGATGGAAGAAGCTTCCAAGGCTGATGCTGAGGCCGAGGCTGCTGAAGGCTCTGGGTCCGACTCTTCTGAGGAGTCTTCCTCTGGGGAGGAAGAGGAAGATCAGGCGGAGGAGCGAGAGGAAAATGCTGAAGAGCAGCCGAAGGGCAACAGTCCGGCTGCCAACAAAGAGGCTCTCCCCTGATCACTTAAGCTTTTTATTGTTGTTTCTGCGGCCGAATGGCCAAGTACCTGCTTTTCCGGCCTGTGTGCCGAGTATTTCTGTATTTTTACCGACCGAGGGGTCGGGTAATTTGACAATTTCCCTGGCTTTGCCAGATAACAATTTTTACCAATCGTCTGGTGGCGATTGGTCATTTTAATTTGAATCATTCGGCCATTTGGCTGATGTTCTTCATATTCCGCCTTTTGCCAAATCTTTGAATTTTTGCATGTTTTTTGACCAAGTATTATAACCTGTATAGTATGCGAATGTTCTTGCCCCTGGACGGATGTCGAGTGGTTTCGGTTTATGAGATTGATTGACTTGGAAATTATTGATACTTAGAAGAGTATTTATGGTTTCTAAGTCAATCAATCACTATGGTGATTGCCCCAAACCACGCGGCAGACGTCCATCCAGAGTTGAGCAAGAGTAAGTGTTCGTTCGGCCCGTTGGCTGAACAGAACTCAAATTTCCAACTTAGCTGATTTGCTAAGGAAAAATCCCCGCCTGTTCTGCCCCATAGGCAAAAGCAGGCGCATCCGGCCATTGGCCTCATTGAGATTAAAATGGTAAGTCTTGGGACTTATCTTTTTATCGTTTAAAACAATTCATCCGCCTGTTTTGCCCCATAGGGTAGGGTCAGGCGGCATCCGGCTAATAGCCTTAAATAATTGCCAAGTAATTAGTCTTAACGGACTTTATTAAATCGTTCCGCCTGTTTCACCCTTGAGCTAAAACAAGCGCATCCGGCTTGATGCCTCAGTTAGCCTCTACTTGTGAAACAGTGACCATTTCTGAACTGTGTTTGAACAGAGAAAATTTTGGCCTTTTAGATTCCACTTTCGATTAAAACAAATGACTGCGAGTGCTAAGTTAGCATTCGGTAGGGCCGCTTGATATATTCGTAGAGCAATGTACCACCCAAATGGGAGATGCTCTCCTCGACGAATGAATGTCGCCGGTTATCTGACTCATGTTGGAGCAGACGGCCATACTCATGTTGGAGCAGACTGTGACCTTTCGGTAGTAATATCCGGCCATTGGCCTCATGTCACTGGGACGTTAGTTTATCTACTAATTTTCAAACTTAGTTCATTATCCGGCCATTGGCCTCAATAGCCTCTAATCACGAAACATTAGCTGTTTTCCATTCGTACTAGAATAGTTGGAAAACTTATGCTTTTTAGATTTCATGTTTAGATTAAGTCAAACAACTGCGAGTGCAACACTCCAACGGCCCGGACACCTGCAAAACAACGGACCCCGGGGGGGCCGGAGGTCCGCCTCCGACGATCAAGTCAGTGATTGAAATAATGTATTTTTGAGAGAGAAAGTAGAGAGAAGGGAGAGTAATTGTGGGGGCATTGCCCTTTTTGGAGAGAATTGGATCCCTTGAAACTGATGTAAAGATCAGTATTTATAGAACATTGGGATGCGTGCCTCTTAGGTTATTTAACCTAAGTAGATTGGCTTTCCCATCATTTTATGGTTTCTAGGGTTGTGGGCTTAGAGCCCATTTTCACCCTTCTATCATTGAGTGACACGTGTCATGCTCTAATTGGCTCATTGAGCGCTGAGCTTGCGGACAGGTGTCGCGGTGGCATTGGTCCACATATAGGGGGTATTTTTACCCCAAACATTAGCCCCTCGAAAGGGGTAATTTCTCTCTTTAAGAGGAGTTACTCCTTTCGAAATCAAGGCTTTATTATCCGCTTTTTCAAAAGCTCGATGGGCGGCATATGTCTAGTTCAACAAAAGAGAGATTTGATTAACTTGGAAAATTTGATACCTTAAGGGGTATGACATTTTCTAAGTTAATCAATCATAATAATGATTGCCGCCTGAACTAGACAGATGACGACTTTTATTTCTTTTAGCCCCCATTATGGTGGCAATATGACCTTTGGGTGACTTAGAATATTTTTTGAGACGTTTGACGTCCCATAAGGCAGGAGGCGAATGGCCGCCTGGGGGCAGGAAGCAAATGGCCGCCTGACTTTTCATAGGGCAGGAAGCGAATGCCGCCTGACTTTTCATAGGGCAGGAAGCGAATGCCGCCTGGGAGCAGGAGGCAAATGGCCGCCTGACTTTTCATAGGGCAGGAAGCGAATGCCGCCTGACTTTTCATAGGGCAGGAAGCGAATGCCGCCTGGGAGCAGGAGGCAAATGGCCGCCTGACTTTTCATAGGGCAGGAAGCGAATGCCGCCTGGGAGCAGGAGGCAAATGGCCGCCTGGGGTGTTTTGTTATCCAATTATACTTTCAATGTCCTTTTACCCCATTGGGAAGACTTGTATAATTTCAGAAGGTAATCTAAGTAGGAACTTCGGTCGGCCACCGGCTGATGTCTTTTTGGACATCCGGTTGTCGAAACTTGGTCGTTCCTTAGATTGCTCAGGTCAGACGGCTATGGATGGCTGATTCAGCCGTCCAATTGTGGTCGCCTGTATTGGTACGTAGAGTAAGCAGGTTGGCTTCTCTCTGCGACGATTGCACCCGGAGGGGTGTCGCCGGACGCCATATTTCTCATTGGAGCAGGCGAATTTGTGAAAAAAGCAGCCATCCGGCCATTGGCCTCTGGTCTAGGTTGAGACCGGCTGTATAGCCACTAAGCAGTTTTGTGCTCAGCTTTTTTATCCGGCCATTGGCCTCACGTCACTTGGACGTTAATTTAGCTACTAAGTTTCAAACTTAGTTTGTTATCCGGCCATTGGCCTCATTGAAATCAAAGTGCTGAGTCTGGGACTTAGCTAATTTATGTTAAAGTAATTCGTCCGCCTGTCTTGCCCCATAGGTAAGGTTCAAGCGGCATCCGGCTGATAGCCTCAAATAAGTGCTAAGTAAACTTAACGCATTTTTTATTAAATTATTCCGCCTGTTTTGCCTTTGAGCTAAACCAGGTGCATCCGGCTTTATGCCTCGGTTAGCCTCTACTTATGAAACAGTGACCATTTCTGAACTGTGTTTGAACAGATAGAAAGTTTTGGCCTTTTAGATTCCACTTTCGATTAAAACAAACGACTGCGAGTGCTATCTTAGCATTCGGTAGGGCCGCTTGATATATTCGTAGAGCAATGTGCCACCCAAATGGGAGATGCTCTTCTCAACGAATTCGCCCAAATGGACGTCGCCGGTTATCTGACTCATGTTGGAGCAGACTGTGACCATTCGGTCTCTTTTATAATAATATCCGGCCATTGGCCTCACGTCACTTGGACGTTAGTTTATCTACTAAGTATCAAACTTAGTTCATTATCCGGCCATTGGCCTCGGTAGCCTCTAATCATGAAACAGTAGCCGTTTTCCATTTGTACTAGAACAGTTGGAAAACTCTATGCCTTTTAGATTTCACTTTCGACTAACACAAACGACTGCGAGTGCTGCCTTAGCATTCGGTTGGGCCGCTTGTTTGTTCGTAGAGCAATGTGCCACCCAAATGGGAGATGCTCTCCTCGACGAATTCGCCCAAATGGACGTCGCCGGTTATCTGACTCATGTTGGAGCAGACGGCCATACTCATGTTGGAGCAGACTGTGACCATTCGGCCTCTTATAATAATATCCGGCCATTGGCCTCACGTCACTTGGACGTTTGTTTAGCTACTAAGTTTCAGACTTAGTTTATTATCCGGCCATTGGCCTCACGTAGAGTAAGCAGGTTGGCTTCTCTCTGCGACGATTGCACCCGGAGGGGTGTCGCCGGACGCCTTTGTCCATGTTGGGACAGACGAATTTGTGAAAAAAGCAGCCATCCGGCCATTGGCCTCTGGTCTAGGTTGAGACCGGCTGTATAGCCACTAAGCGGTTTTGTGCTTAGCTTAATTATCTGGCCATTGGCCTCACGTCACTTGGACGTTAATTTAGCTACTAAGTTTCAAACTTAGTTTATTATCCGGCTTGGTGCCTCAGTTAGCCTCTACTTATGAAACAGTGACCATTTCTGAACTGTGTTTGAACAGATAGAAAATTTTGGCCTTTTAGATTCCACTTTCGATTAAAATAAACGACTGCGAGTGCTATCATAGCATTCGGTAGGGCCGCTTGATATATTCGTAGAGCAATGTACCACCCAAATGGGAGATGCTCTCCTCGACGAATGAATGTCGCCGGTTATCTGACTCATGTTGGAGCAGACGACCATACTCATGTTGGAGCAGACCTTGACCTTTCGGTAATAATATCCGGCCATTGGCCTCACGTCACTGGGACGTTAGTTTATCTACTAAGTATCAAACTTAGTTCATTATCCGGCCACTGGCCTCACGTCACTTGGACGTTTGTTTAGCTACTAAGTTTCAAACTTAGTTTATTTAATTAATGAATCAATATTCAATAACAATAGTAATAATAATAATAATATTCAAATAAGCTTTAACCGTCTTACTTGAAGGACCATGAAAGGCCAGTTGCCGAGCGTAACCGAATACGAGGGTTGCTTGACATTTATGCCGCTTGACCAAGATTAAAATCGAACACAGGCGGGCTGACATCATTGATAATGCTGACCGGCTGATATGCTTGATGATGGTAACCGGCTGACACCATTAATAACGGAGACCGGCTGACACCACATTATTTTTTTTTTTTTTTTTTTTTTTTGAATCATAATCATAATAATGATAATTGTTGTCTTCAACAACTCTCATGCGGCCTCGTTAGCCGAATGTAGGAAGTGTATGAGTACACTCTTGCCTCATGTATCTTACCGATAACATGAGTAAATATATATGATAGTATCAATCATTCTTATTAAGCTCTCTGGTTGAACCAATGCAAGCTCCGAGTGAATAGGTGAACAAAACAGCCACGCAGCCGGACCTGGGGATAAACAAGGAAGCCCCTGCAGCTTTATATATGCTAATATGCATATATACATAGAAAAAAGGTAGAACCTCAATTAAGTAGGCGGCTTCCCACTTTCTTCTTCCTTAAATAATGATTGAATAATGATAATGATGAGCAAAACAGCTGCATGCGTTGATGAAGAAAGCCCCATGCGGCCCTTCAATTAAAGAAATAGTGGACAAGTATAAGCCTACAAGCTTTGCCATATTGGTACCTCTCGTACCATAACAAATGCATGCAGCCACTTTGACTTAGCAATGATGAATATAGCAGCCACGCAGCCGGCTTTGAGCCATTGTAGCCGCTTAATTGAGGCATAAAACAACCGCACTTAATTGTGGCAGGCGGCAGCCCCACTGCCAGCTTGATTGATAAATAAAACAGGCCTACAACCGGCCTTAATTTGAGAGCAAAGCTGCCCCATTTCGCCTGCATTACAGTTGTTGGACTGACTGGTTGCCACTTGAACTAGCTTACAATCGAGCTCTTATTAGCTCTCCTCACAGCCGTTTGTCCAAGAGTACAATCATGCGCAACCCGGCTAACACCATTGATTATGGTAACCGGCTGCTATAATATGAGTCGGCATATTCGCCGCTCGTATTGAAGTTAGCTTGGGTCATTTGATTGCTCTCATGAGATTACACAGACGACATTTCTTGTCATTTGATCAAACGCCCAGCCCAAGCGTGAGTCCTCCTATGAAGCTGCCGCTTGTATATGCGGGGTCGAAAGCTTGTTGGAGGCGGAGCATACATGGCCGGTTGTATACATGGCCGGCTGTAACGCTCAGGCATCCACCTTCTAAGTGCCGCCTGACCACCATTATATAAGTCGGCATATTTGCCGCTTGTATTTGCGGAACCTGGGCTTCAATTCTCCGTAGTTGCCGCTTCTATTAATGAAACAACCAAGCAGCCGGCTTTGAGGTTGAACAAGGCAACCATGGCAGCCGGCTTTGAACAGAGCAGCCGCATGTGATAGTGCATGACAGCACTTTGTTGGTTTAATTAAAAACCATTAGTTTGTTATTCTTTACAAAATTCCATTAGTTGTTAGTGGAAAGTAGGAATGCTTTGGCCGCATGTCCCCCACTAATTTCAAGAGTTTATTCTTGAGAAAACCATTTGCATAATACAACTATTAACATATATTTGTTAATATATGTGATATTGACAGTATCAAATCATCAATCACAATGATTGGCCGCATGCCGCCTGCTTTATTGCATACGGATGCTGCCTGTCCTGTCTTCAAGCAAAAATCTTGGATAGGTTTGAATTAATTTTGCTAGATGTCATGGTCTCACGGTGGAGTACGAATGTTGCATCTAGCAGGCTCAATAAATGAGCAATGATTAAAATAGCATGCGGCTACCGCTTGTATGCATCCGGCTGGTTGAGGTGACCTGAGCATGCGGCCGACTCATGGAATGAGTCGGGGTATAATAGCGGAGGTGGCCAATTTAGCCGTCTCTTCCCTAGCTAATACAATGTAGATTAAACGGCATTGCCCTTTAACCTTCAAATATGCACGACTTAGTCTGACAGGCCTTTTAGGCTGCCTGACTCTCGACATTCAGCTTCATGACGCCTGATGTACTTGATATCCGGCCTTATGACGCCTGCTGCCTCCCAAAGGAGGCTCCTCTCTTGAGTCGGTGATCCACAACCGTTGTGCCATTACTGATGTGTCTCCCCACAGACGGCGCCAAATGTTTCGGGGTTTTTTGAGTCCCTCGGGAGAGTTACAACACTAAGTCTGATCGCTCCACTTGGATGCCTGTACCTGCAAAACAACGAGCCACCGAATGGTCGGTGGTCCGCCTCCGAAGCTTAAGTTAGTCAAAGTCCAGAGTTTAAGGTGCGGAACGTAAAGGATATCTGCTCGGGTTCCGAGCTCAAGTGTATTGTACCCTTGGGGGTGACAGTTCTAACAATGATTGATAATCACTGAGTGTAAAACGTTAAACGTCAGAGTCAACGTCAACGGGTCAAAAGGTGTTTTGGTGTATCCGAAGTTCTGAATCATCCCCCCCCATAAATGAGGAGGTCAACTCCTACTTATAGGTTTCTCGAAAAGCGTGCACTTACTAGGGTTTCGTGCAGCATAGCAGACCTCGGGATTTGGGCCTAAAAGCCGCCAATCCCAGATCCTTTTATCTGTCTGCCACGTGTCATTTCCTGATTGGTCCATGGTGGCGCCCCTTTAAGTGACACGTGGCGGACTCTGAGTGGGCCAACTGGCCTTGGGTATTTTTACCCAAATCAGAATGTGTTTGACTTTCTTTTGACTCAATTAGCTTTGTTGAATGTGTTTGACTTTCATTTGATTCAACTAGCATTATGGAATGCAATTGACTTTAATTTGATTCAAAAAGCTTTGATTGAATGAATTTGACTTTCATTTGATTCAAAACGCTTTGTTGAAAGTGTTTGACTTTCATTTGACTCAATTAGCTTTGTTGAATGCATTTTACCTTTCATTTGATTCAAAAAGCTTTGTTTGAATGTGTTTGACTATCATTTGATTCTAAAAGCTTTGTTGAATGTGTTTGACTTTCATTTGACACAATTAGCTTTGTTGAATGCATTTGACTTTCATTTGAATCAAGAAGCTTTATTTGAATGTGTTTGACTTTTATTTGACTCAATTGGCTTTGTTGAATGCATTTGACTTTCATTTGATTCAAAAAGCTTTGTTTGAATGTGTTTGAGTTTCATTTGACTCAATTAGCTTCGTTGATTGTGTTTGACTTTCATTTGACTCAATTACCATTGTGGAATGCAATTGACTTCGATTTGATTCAAAAAGCTTTGTTTGAATGTATTTGACTTTCATTTTATTCTAAAAGCTTTGATGAAAGTGTTTGACTTTCATTTGACTCAATTAGCTTTGTTGAATTCATTTGATTTTCGTTTGATTCTAAAAGCTTTGTTGAAAGTTTTTGACTTTCATTTAACTCAATTAGCTTTGTTGAATGTATTTGACTTTCATTAGAATCAAAAAGCTTTGTTTGAATGTGTTTGACTTTCATTTGACTCAATTAGCTTTGTTGAAAGTGTTTAACTTTCATTTGACTCAATTAGCTTTGTGGAATGCATTTGACTTTCATTTGACTCAATTGGCTTTGTTGAATGCATTTGACTTTCATTTGATTCAAAAAGCTTTGTTTGAATGTGTTTGACTTTCATTTGACTCAATTAGCTTTGTTGAAAGTGTTTGACTTTCGTTTGACTCAATTAGCTTTGTGGAATGCATTTGACTTTCATTTGATTTAAAAAGCTTTGTCTGAATGTGTTTGACTTTCATTTGACTCAATTAGCTTTGTTGAAAGTGTTTGACTTTCGTTTGACTCAATTAGCTTTGTGGAATGCATTTGACTTTCATTTGATTGAATTGGCTTTGTTGAATGCATTTGACTTTCATTTGATTCAAAAAGCTTTGTTTGAATGCGTTTGACTTTCATTTGACTCAATTAGCTTTGTTGAAAGTGTTTGACTTTCGTTTGACTCAATTAGCTTTGTGGAATGCATTTGACTTTCATTTGATTTAAAAAGCTTTGTCTGAATGTGTTTGACTTTCATTTGACTCAATTAGCTTTGTTGAATGTGTTTGACTTTCATTTGACTTAATTAGCATTGTGGAATGCAATTGACTTTCATTTGATTCAAAAAGCTTTGATTGAATGTATTTGACTTTCATTTGATTCTAAACGCTTTGTTGAAAGTGGTTGACTTTCATTTGACTCAATTAGCTTTGTTGAATGCATTTGACTTTCACTTTATTCAAAAAGCTTTGTTTGAATGTGTTTGACTATCATTTGACTCAATTAGCTTTGTTGAAAGTGTTTGACTCTCATTTGACTCAATTAGCTTTGTTGAATGCATTTGACTTTCATTTGAATCAAGAAGCTTTATTTGAATGTGTTTGACTTTCATTTGACTCAATTGGCTTTTTTGAATGCATTTGACTTTCATTTGATTCAAAAAGCTTTGTTTGAATGTGTTTGACTTTCATTTGACTCAATTAGCTTCGTTGAATGTGTTTGACTTTCATTTGACTCAATTAGCATTGTGGAATGCAATTGACTTCGATTTGATTCAAAAAGCTTTGTTTGAATTTATTTGACTTTCATTTTATTCTAAAAGCTTTGATGAAAGTGTTTGACTTTCATTTGACTCAATTAAATTTGTTGAATTCATTTGATTTTCATTTGATTCAAAAAGCTTTGTTTGAATGTCTTTTACATTCATTTGATTCTAAAACCTTTGTTGAAAGTGTTTCACTTTCATTTAACTCAATTAGCTTTGTTGAATGCATTTGACTTTCATTTGAATCAAAAAGCTTTGTTTGAATGTGTTTGATTTTCATTTGACTCAATTAGCTTTGTTAAAAGTGTTTGACTTTCGTTTGACTCAATTGGCTTTGTTGAATGCATTTTACTTTCATTTGATTCAAAAAGCTTTGTTTGAATGTGTTTGACTTTCTTTTGACTCAATTAGCTTTGTTGAATGTGTTTGACTTTCATTTGATTCAATTAGCATTGTGGAATGCAATTGACTTTAATTTGATTCAAAAAGCTTTGATTGAATGTTTTCGACTTTCATTTGATTCAAAACGCTTTGTTGAAAGTGTTTGACTTTCATTTGACTCAATTAGCTTTGTTGAATGCATTTGTCTTTCATTTCATTCAAAAAGCTTTGTTTGAATGTGTTTGACTTTCATTTGATTCTAAAAGCTTTGTTGAAAGTGTTTGACTTTCATTTGACACAATTAGCTTTGTTGAATGCATTTGACTTTCATTTGAATCAAGAAGCTTTATTTGAATGTGTTTGATTTTCATTTGACTCAATTGGCTTTGTTGAATGCATTTGACTTTCATTTGATTCAAAAAGCTTTGGTTGAATGTGTTTGACTTTCATTTGACTCAATTAGCTTCGTGGAATGTGTTTGACTTTCATTTGACTCAATTAGCATTGTGGAATACAATTGACTTCGATTTGATTCAAAAAGCTTTGTTTGAATGTATTTGACTTTCATTTTATTCTAAAAGCTTTGATAAAAGTGTTTGACTTTCATTTAACTCAATTAACTTTGTTGAATTCATTTGATTTTGGTTTGATTCAAAAAGCTTTGTTTGAATGTATTTGACATTCATTTGATTCTAAAAGCTTTGTTGAAAGTGTTTAGCTTTCATTTGACTCAATTAGCTTTGTTGAATGCATTTGACTTTCATTTGAATCAAAAAGCTTTGTTTGAATGTGTTTGACTTTCAATTGATTCTAAAAGCTTAGTTGAAAGTGTTTGACTTTCATTTGACACAATTAGCTTTGTTGAATGCATTTGACTTTCATTTGAATCAAGAAGCTTTGTTTGAATGTGTTTGACTTTCATTTGACTCAATTGGATTTGTTGAATGCATTTGACTTTCATTTGATTCAAAAAGCTTTGTTTGAATGTGTTTGACTTTCATTTGACTCAATTAGCTTCGTTGAATGTGTTTGACCTTCATTTGACTCAATTAGCATTGTGGAATGCAATTCACTTTCATTTGATTCCAAAAGCTTTGTTTGAATATATTTGACTTTAATTTGATTCTAAAAGCTTTGACGAAAGTGTTTGACTTTCATTTGACTTAATTAGCTTTGTTGAATTCATTTGATTTTTATTTGATTCAAAAAGCTTTGTTTGAATGTGGTTGACTTTCATTTGATTCTAAAAGCTTTGTTGAAAGTGTTTGACTTTCATTGGACTCAATTAGCTTGGTTGAATGCATTTGACTTTCATTTGAATCAAAAAGCTTTGTTTGAATGTCTTTGACTTTCATTTGACTCAATTAGCTTTGTTGAAAGTGTTTGACTTTCGTTTGACTTAATTAGCTTTGTTGAATGCATTTGACTTTCATTTGATTCAAAAAGCTTTGTCTTAATGTGTTTGACTTTCTTTTGACTCAATTAGCTTTGTTGAATGTGTTTGACTTTCATTTGACTTAATTAGCATTGTGGAATGCAATTGACTTTCATTTGATTCAAAAAGCTTTGATTGAATTGAAAGGAATGGTGTCCTTCGAACAAGTGTACTATTCCGTTAGCGGGTTCAGAATTATTAGAAAGCTAATATATTCAGTAAGGTCAAGTGATCGGAATGCCTGGGTGGAGGCCGCTTCCGATCAGTAATATTAATGGAAAATTAATGTTACAGCTTAATCTTGACTGAACCCTTCGGGTCACACCCAAGCATTCAACAAACCGAAACGACGAATTAATTCGGAAGGAATTAATGAGTCGACCGAGTAATATTTATTTAGACGTAAGAAATTCGAGCTTAGAGCGTCGAAACCGAGCGTCGGAAGTCGAGTCGAAAAATAGTGAAAGACGAGACGAGAAATAGTAATAAATCAACAAAAGACCAAAATACCCCTAGCATCAGAATGCCCTAGCAAACCGAGTGCTAAGGGCGTATGGCCTAGCATGGTGGCTAGCATGCGCACCAAGCCGAGCCTAGGCTGGCTGGTGCGTGCTAGCGCACTCATGCTAGCATCGCAAGGCTAGGCGCAGCCTAGTGCGTGCTAGCATGCTAGGCGCAGCCTTGTGCGCGCAATGGCTAGCAAGCCATGCCGCAACAAGCTGCTGGAGCTAGCACGCTAGGCGCGCCAGCTCGCCACAGCTAGCAGCAGCATGGCTAGGCCATTGCTTGCTGCCTAGCAGCGCTGGCCGAGGCACAAGGCCAGCAGCAGCAGCCCGCACAAGCATGCTGGGCGTGCTGGCCAGCAGCAGCAGCAGCCCGCATGCAAGTGCTGGGCTTGCTGGGCTTGCTGGGCGTGGCTGCCACGGACAGCAGCACATGGCAGCCCACCTTGGCTGCCTTGGTGCCCAAGGGTGGGTGCCATGTGGCTTGTGGTCCTTGAGTGTGTGGGGAGTGAGTTGGCCGGTTATGGGAGAGGGAGTGGGGAGCAAGTTTGGTCCCCCCCCTTCTCCAAATGGTCCTCACCTAACCACTCACATGAGCTTGCCACTTGTTGATTTATTACTAGCTTGATTATTGATTTTATTTTAGCTTTAAAATAAAATGGAAAAATCATACTATCCCACATTGATGGGAGAGTAAATGATACTCCCATCATTTCCTATAAATACCCAAGTATGGGCATTGGAAAAGATGCTTGAGTAAGAGGTGGAAAAGGCATCACAATTAGTGAAAACCTTTGAACTCAATATTATTACTCGGGTTTTGTTGGTCGGGTCTTGCTAACTCCAAGACATTGGACCTAGTCGGTTTTGTTGGTGCGGGTGGACTTCGTTGGAGGTCTCCGTGCGAGCGGGACTTGAAGCTTTCAAGTAAGAGCTCATTTGGAGCGAAGCACGCGTCAAGGGTAATTAGCTTATCTTAATCTTGTGATTAATTTAATTATGTTTATGGTTTTATTTATTGCGAGTGCGGTCTTGGTTTTGGGTTTGTTTCCGCGGTGAGTCGGACTCACCAAACCCCAACAGCGGTATCGGAGCCTCGCTCGTTTATTTTAAAATCATAATATTTTCAAGGTGTTATTATGGCTTATTTTTTCTGGTTTTAAGTTGCTAATTATATTAGTAACTCGTTTTTCAAATTTTACCTCGTTTTAGAGCTATCTTCAGCCCCGAACCCAGATTTCGACCCAAAAATAGTGAATTTTGGGTGGAAAAGGTGTTCTTGAAATGGTTTTACCCTTTTAGGGCTCGGTTTTTAGCCAGAAAACGACCAGAAATGCATTTTTCGAGGGATTTTTCGTTTAGACGAAAAATTTTAAGTCTTTCTAACCTTGAAAATTGATTGCATATTTATGGTGGTTATGTAAATGGTTCTTTCCTTATTTTATATGCAATTTTTAGACCACTTTAAGCATGATTACTTGGTAGTAATTGGTGCTTGAAAGTTTGGTTTTATTTTTCACATAATTGCAAATTAATTGCATTGAGTGTGAAATAGTTGTTCTTTGATGCTTCCAAGTATTAAAGATTCAATCTTTACTTATGATAAGTGATTGAAACTTTGAGTTACTAAATTCCATGAATTTTGGTTAAACTTTGTTGATTTAATCATTTTTTAGTTGATTGGAATCATAAAGTTTAAAACTTGTGATAGAAATTGGTTTATCTTCATATTGGAAGATATAATTTTTCATGAAGTCACAAGTATTAAAGTTGGAGTCTTTATTGAACTTATGTTCATTTTTCCAACTCACTTTTATTTTGTCAAAATCTCAAGATTAATTTAAAGTGATTAAATTAATAGTGAGAAATGCCCTAATTTATTTTGATACACCAAGTTAAACCAATTTTATTAAAGAATGATTCTTGGTAATAAATTTGGTTAATTGCTTTGGATGAATCATTTAATTTGGACTTGTTATTTTTCATTTTTCCTCAAAATTGATTCTAAAATTAATTTAGAATTGATTTATAATGTCACACACAAAATTCGATAATTTTCGAAGCATTAGCACGCAACACGAGGCCTAAAAGCCCCGAGCTAGCTCTCGGCCAGCTGGGCTGCTCACGCAACCCATATGTGGCTGCCGAGGCTGCTGGGTGCTTCGTGCTTAGGTGCGTGGTGCTGTGCGACTGTGTGTGCGAGGAAGGGCGTGGGCTGCTGCTCGCTGCCAGCCACATAGCGCACCAGCCAGCAACAAGCAGCAGCATGGCGCAGCAGCAGCATAGTGCTGTGCGCGCTGTGCGTGCTGCTACGCTTGGCTTGGCTGGGCGTGGCGTGGGCGAGCACAAGCAGCCCATAGGCATGCTTGGTGTTGCGGGGGTGCGAATGGGTATGTTACGAGCTTGTTGTACGGTACGTACGATCCCATAATTGGCACAATAACCCCGGGTTGTTAAGGCGATGCTATTTTAAAGTTAATTTTAGCATTGCTTAATATGTAAATAAGGGCAATTTTGGGTTCCAAGTCTTAGTGCTAGGCACTTAGACATTATGGAATTCGTAATTTTGCTTAGATTGTCGTTTTAATTATTTTAATTATTTTGTTTATTTAATTAAAATTTTGGAGGCTAGGCCTCGGGTTTTTTGAACGACATTTGCAAAATTAATTTTGACAAATATTTGGGTTCACCGACTTAATTAATTGGATTAGTTAAGATTGGATGCGGAATTTAGTGGGAGCGTCTCTTAGTTATTACCATAACCGGTTAAAACAACTTTGACTAGTTTAATTAGGCGTGTTAATTGAATTAACCACCTAGATTAATTACTAGTTCCCGCGCGGTTTTATGCATTGTTACTTGTTTGATCGTTGTAAAATGCATGGGCCTTTCACAGATAGTGAATGGATGAATGGAATGTAAAATTCTCTCACAGGTTTTATGAAATGGCAACTAGTGGGGCCCGATTAGGATAGAAAATACGGACTGTGATCCGTGATGTATTTTTGTAAATCTAAATACGGTCTGCGAACCGTTGAGTATTTTTGTACCTTAATATTTAGATTAGTCCTAATCGTAGTAACTAGCAAATATATTATTTGGTCAAGTCTTGAAGACGGAGAAGACGAAGCCATGAAGTTGCAAAAGAAGACCTTTTGAAGACTTGAAGATCTCAAGGGGTCATGCTAGTTGCCAAATGCATCTCTATTTATGTTTTCGATATATATTTATGTTTATATATTTGAATTATATGTTAGATGCATGGTTAGGATTTCGAATGTTGAGATGATTAATTAAGTTCACTTAAATCAATCAACATAGAAACCCTAGGTCCCTTTAAAATTGAGTAAAACTTGCCATTCCAAAACACACTTACCAACCGAACGAGGGTAGTGATGGGCTACGCCAAAGCGAGGCATCACTACTTCTCCAAGGAACGTAAGGCGTACTAGGTATGCAAGTGGTTTTGGTTATACTCAACGATATGAGTGATGGAGTCCTAACATGTCGTGGCAAAGTGAATAAATTGTTTAGAGAGCATTGGATGCGACGATTTATTCAACCAAGAGTGGCTTGGAGCCATTAGCAAAGCGTTGCTTACCTTAGGAGATTGAGTGTTAAGACAAGCCAAAGCATGCTTAACCACTCTTTGTTTCTTTGGATCTTGGAATCGACTTATTCTCACCAAAATTGGGGACAATCTTTAATGTGTGAATAAGACGTTTTAAATAAGTTTGATTAAAATGCATGATTTCAATATTATTTAAGTATAATGAATGGTTTTTCATTTTAAATTCTTTCAATTGTAGAATCATGTCTTCAAATAACTCGAACAACCAATTCTCGTTACGCTCAATTCTCGACAAGGAGAAACTGAGTGGGCCAAATTTTCTTGATTGGCAAAGGAATTTGCGAATTGTTCTCATGCAAGAGCAAAAGGAATATGTCCTTGATGAGGAAATGCCCGAGACTCCCAATGAGGAGGTAACTCAAGCTGCCCTAAATCGATGGCAAAGTGCCAATCGAGATGTCAAATGTATCATGTTGGCCACAATGTCTCCTGAGCTTCAAAAGACTTTCTTTGAAAAGGATACGGCTTTTGAGATCATTTCTGAATTGCAGAATATGTTCCAAGAGCAGGCCCGAACTGAAAGGTTTGAAACCCAAAGGCAGATCCTTGAGAGCAAGCTCAAGAAAGGAGAGCCAGTCAGCCCACATGTACTCAAAATGATTGGATTGTTTGAAAACATGGGAAGGCTTGATGCGGGGTATTCAACCGAGATGGCAATTGACATCATTCTCCACTCGCTGCACAAAGGCTATGATCAGTTCAAGATGAACTATAATATGCACAGCATGGAGAAAACCCTCACCGAGCTTCATGGTATGTTGAAGCAAGCTGAGCAAACGCTCAAGGATGAGGGAAAGCATGATATGCTCATGATTAAAAAGGGCAAGCCGTTCAAATTTTCGGGCAAGAAGAAGAAAGGCTTTAAGGGGAAAGGTAAGAAGAAAACTTTTCTGCCTAAGTCTAAAGCTACCAAGGATAAGAGGGTAGCGTCTTCTAAATCTGATTCCGAATGTTTCTACTGTAAGAAGAAGGGACATTGGAAGAGAGATTGCCTCAAGTTCAAGGAAGATAAGAAGAACGGAACCGTTGCTTCTGAATCAGGTATATTCGTTATAGACTTTAACTTCACTAGCTTAACATCATGGGTATTAGATACCGGATGTGGCTCACACCTTTGTTCCAACTCTCAGGGACTAAGGAACGCTAGAAGGCTAGAGAAGGGAGAGATTGAACCCCGGGTCGGCAATGGAGCCAGAATTGGTGCCGTATCCGTAGGAACTCTCAGTTTGTCTTTGCCCACCGGGCTAGTTTTGGAACTCGATAATGTTTATTATGTTCCTAACATTACCAAAAACATTATTTCAATTTCGGCGTTGGACGCCAAAGGTTTTGAATTTCGAGTAAAGAACAAAGAATATTCATTTTATCTCGATAATGTTTTATATGGTATTGCACATTCTGAAAATGGTCTTTATGTGCTTTCATCAGACAAACAAGTTTATAATGTGAATAATGATACCAAAAGAGCTAAGACCATGGAGTCAAATCAGACTTACTTGTGGCATTGTCGTCTTGGCCACATTAACATCAAACGCATCAAGAAACTTCTACAAGAAGGTGTTCTTGACTCTTTCGATTTAGAATCGTTTCAGAATTGCGAAGGATGTCTATTAGGCAAGATGATTAAACAGCCATTCTCCAAGTTGGGAGAAAGGGCAAGTGACTTATTGGGTCTTATACACACCGATGTATGTGGACCAATGAGCTCAACCACAAGAAATGGACATTGATATTTCATCACTTTCACAGACGACTATAGTAGATATGGCTATGTCTACCTCATGTCGCACAAATCTGAATCATTTGAAAAGTTCAAAGAATTTCAGAGTGAAGTTGAAAATCAGCTTGGCAAGAAAATCAAAGCCCTTTGATCGGATCGAGGTGGTGAATACTTGAGCCAAGAATTCGATGACCATCTGAAAGAAAAGGGTATACTTTCAGAATTGACACCTCCAGGAACTCCACAATGGAACGGAGTATCCGAAAAGAGAAATCGGACCTTGTTAGACATGGTACGATCAACAATGGGTCTTAGTGATCTTCCTATCTCTTTCTGGGGACACGCACTTCTAACTGCGGCACTTACACTGAACCGTGCTCCATCAAAAGCTGTAGAAAAGACTCCATATGAATTATGGACGAAGAAACCTCCTAGGTTATCTTTTCTAAAGATATGGGGATGCGAAGCATATGTCAAGAAATTAGTCTCTGACAAACTTCATCCCAAATCTGACAAGGTTTACTTTGTGGGCTACCCAAAAGAAACCAAAGGGTATTACTTCTACAACAAATCGGAGAACAAAGTGTTTGTTGCTCGCGATGGTGTCTTTTTGGAGAAGGAGCACCTTTCCAAAATGACAAGTGGGAGGAAAATCGAACTCGACGAAGTTCGTGAGGATGAGCAACAAAATCATAATGACAGTCAGAGTGCTCAAACAGCATCTGTTGACGCAGGTCAAAATGATCAAAATGTGCAAAGTCGAACCGACAATGCAAATGCTCAATCCATTACCCTACGTAGGTCTCTGAGGCCGAGATCTCAACCTGATAGATATCTTGGTTTAGTATTAACCGAGAATCAGGACATCCTGATTATGGATGGAGATGAACCGGCAACCTACAAGCAAGCGATGGCAAGCACCGACTCTGCTAAATGGCAAGAGGCCATGAGATCTGAAATGGACTCCATGTTTGAAAATCAAGTCTGGGACTTGGTTGACTTACCCGAAGGTTATACACCGATCGGATGTAAGTGGATTTTCAAGTTGAAAACCGACAAAGATGGAAATGTATTCATTTACAAAGCTAGATTGGTGGAAAAAGGTTACAGACAAGTTCATGGTATTGATTACGATGAAACCTTTTCACCAGTTGCAATGCTTAAATCCGTTCGGATCCTCCTAGCGATTGCTGCATATTACGACTATGAAATATGGCAGATGGACGTCAAAACCGCCTTCCTTAATGGTTATTTGGAAGAAACTGTGTATATGACACAGCCTGAAGGTTTTGTCGACCAGATCAATGCTGGGAAAGTTTATAAGCTTAAGAAGTCCATTTATGGATTAAAGCAAGCAAGCAGAAGTTGGAATCTGCGTTTTGATGAAGCCATCAGTAAGTTTGGTTTTATCAAGAATCCAGATGAATCTTGTGTTTACAAGAAGGTCAGTGGGAGTGACATCGCCTTCCTAGTCTTATATGTCGATGACATATTGCTCATTGGAAACAGCATTCCGTTGTTAGAGTCTGTAAAGGCCTGGCTTGGAAAGTGCTTCTCAATGAAAGACTTGGGAGAGGCTCAGTACATACTAGGCATCAAGATCTATAGGGATAGATCAAAAAGGATGATTGGATTGAGTCAAAGTACTTATATTGATAAGGTACTTGCTCGATTTGGCATGGAGGAGGCCAAAAGAGGTCACCTGCCAATGTCACATGGCATAACCCTAAGCAAGAAGCAGTGTCCACAGACACCTGATGAGCGGGTAAGAATGAATCAGATTCCATATGCTTCGCTTATTGGATCTATCATGTATGCCATGATATGTACTAGGCCAGATGTGTCGTGTGCCTTGAGTGCTACGAGCCGTTACCAATCAGACCCAGGAGAGGCGCATTGGACTGCGGCCAAAAATATCCTAAAGTACCTGAAAAGGAACAAGGATAAATTCCTGGTGTATGGTGGTACAAAGGATTTGGTTGTGGAAGGTTATACCGACGCAAGCTTCCAGACAGGCAGAGACGATTTCAAATCGCAATCTGGATATGTGTTCTGTCTAAATGGAGGGGCGTTTAGTTGGAAGAGCGCAAAGCAGAGTACAACTGCAGATTCTACAACTGAAGCCGAATATTTGGCAGCTGCTGAAGCAGCTAAGGAGGCTGTTTGGATTCGTAAGTTCGTTGGCGAACTTGATGTTGTACCCTCTATAAAGGGTCCAATAGCCCTCTATAAAGGGTCCAATAGCCAGAGAGCCTAGAGAACATCAGAAGGTCAAACATGTCAAGCGGCGATTTCACATGATTCGAGAATGGAAATCAGAGGGTGAAATCAGAATTTGCAAAGTTGGAACGGATGACAATGTAGCCGATCCACTTACTAAACCTTTGCCTCAAGTGAAGCACAACAAGCACGTTGAGGCAATGGGAATCAAGCATGTAGGAGACTGGCTTTGATTTCCTTGTTTAGTGTTTTAGTTAATTTTGAGAAAAGTTAATGTAAGACACTAAGGAAAACCATTCATGTTTTGGAGTAATATAAAATTTCATGCAACATTTTATTACTCCATTATGCTATTTAATTGTGGTTTAGGATTAAATAATGAGTCCATTTGATTCTGAGAATATTCAAAATAGGGTATCAAGACCAGTCTTGGTAAGGAAACACCTATTAAGTGAACATTGAATATTATAATCGAAAATTATCCCTAATCAAGGTCATTTAAACGATGGACGATTAATGACCAATTGAGATTAGTGTGTAGTCTGATTTATAGCACCGTTTCATGTGCTACGAGGACATGATTGTCGTAAATCATTTGCACATGTATTGGTTTAGAACCATACTGGATCGACCTATGAGAATACTTTAAGAAATTAAAAATTTGTCATAAGTATACTTCTCATTATGGCTATCGGAACCTATTTCCTCGACCATGAGTAGTGTGAGTTCTCTTGTTTGAGTACTAGTTCGCTTTGATGTTGTCAAACGTCTGCCGTAATAGGGGATTATAACGGCAACACTCGGGCGGCTAGGTCCTCTCAGTAAGAGGAGCTACATTACAAGACTGGGAATGTCCCCCTAGTAAAATAGGGAAGATGTCTTTGTTGTATACAAGGCCTCTCGAGAGCGAGACTGTAAAATGCATGGCCGTGCTCGGATGGATTTTAGAAATCATCTGTTTATTGACAGTCGGACTCGGAATCGGGAAACACTTCTGGACGTAATAAGGATGACAAAATAAATCTTACCTTATAGTTCATGAAGAGACATTAAGCGACATAGGAAAGGGCTGTACACAAAATGAGCACTTGTCCGGAAGGACAAGTGGGAGATTGAAAGGAATGGTGTCCTTCGAACAAGTGTACTATTCCGTTAGCGGGTTCAGAATTATTAGAAAGCTAATATATTCAGTAAGGTCAAGTGATCGGAATGCCTGGGTGGAGGCCGCTTCCGATCAGTTATATTAATGGATAATTAATGTTACAGCTTAATCTTGACTGAACCCTTCGGGTCACACCCAAGCATTCAACAAACCGAAACGACGAATTAATTCGGAAGGAATTAATGAGTCGACCGAGTAATATTTATTTAGACGTCGGAAATTCGAGCTTAGAGCGTCGAAACCGAGCGTCGGAAGTCGAGTCGAAAAATAGTGAAAGACGAGACGAGAAATAGTAATAAATCAACAAAAGACCAAAATACCCCTAGCATCGGAATGCCCTAGCAAACCGAGTGCTAAGGGCGTATGGCCTAGCATGGTGGCTAGCATGCGCACCAAGCCGAGCCTAGGCTGGCTGGTGCGTGCTAGCGCACTCATGCTAGCATCGCAAGGCTAGGCGCAACCTAGTGCGTGCTAGCATGCTAGGCGCAGCCTTGTGCGCGCAATGGCTAGCAAGCCATGCCGCAACAAGCTGCTGGAGCTAGCACGCTAGGCGCGCCAGCTCGCCACAGCTAGCAGCAGCATGGCTAGGCCATTGCTTGCTGCCTAGCAGCGCTGGCCGAGGCACAAGGCCAGCAGCAGCAGCCCGCACAAGCATGCTGGGCGTGCTGGCCAGCAGCAGCAGCAGCCCGCATGCAAGTGCTGGGCTTGCTGGGCTTGCTGGGCGTGGCTGCCACGGACAGCAGCACATGGCAGCCCACCTTGGCTGCCTTGGTGCCCAAGGGTGGGTGCCATGTGGCTTGTGGTCCTTGAGTGTGTGGGGAGTGAGTTGGCCGGTTATGGGAGAGGGAGTGGGGAGCAAGTTTGGTCCCCCCCCTTCTCCAAATGGTCCTCACCTAACCACTCACATGAGCTTGCCACTTGTTGATTTATTACTAGCTTGATTATTGATTTTATTTTAGCTTTAAAATAAAATGGAAAAATCATACTATCCCACATTGATGGGAGAGTAAATGATACTCCCATCATTTCCTATAAATACCCAAGTATGGGCATTGGAAAAGATGCTTGAGTAAGAGTTGGAAAAGGCATCACAATTAGTGAAAACCTTTGAACTCAATATTATTACTCGGGTTTTGTTGGTCGGGTCTTGCTAACTCCAAGACATTGGACCTAGTCGGTTTTGTTGGTGCGGGTGGACTTCGTTGGAGGTCTCCGTGCGAGCGGGACTTGAAGCTTTCAAGTAAGAGCTCATTTGGAGCGAAGCACGCGTCAAGGGTAATTAGCTTATCTTAATCTTGTGATTAATTTAATTATGTTTATGGTTTTATTTATTGCGAGTGCGGTCTTGGTTTTAGGTTTGTTTTCGCGGTGAGTCGGACTCACCAAACCCCAACATGAATGTATTTGACTTTCATTTGATTCTAAACGCTTTGTTGAAAGTGTGACTTTCATTAGACTCAATTAGCTTTGTTGAATGGATTTGACTTTCATTTGATTCAAAAAGCTTTGTTTGAATGTGTTTGACTTTCATTTGACTCAATTAGCTTTGTTGTAAGTGTATGACTTTCATTTGACTCACTTAGCTTTGTTGAATGCATTTGACTTTCATTTGATTCAAGAAGCTTTATTTGAATGTGTTTGACTTTCATTTGACTCAATTGGCTTTATTGAATGCATTTGACTTTCATTTGATTGAAAAAGCTTTGTTTGAATGTGTTTGACTTTCTTTTAACTCAATTAGCTTTGTTGAATGTGTTTGACTTTCATTTGACTCAATTAGCTTTGCTGAATGCATTTGACATTCATTTGATTCAAAAAGCTTTGTTTGAATGTGTTTTACTTTCATTTGATTCTAAAAGCTTTGTTGAAAGTGTTTGAATTTCATTTGACTCAATTAGCTTTGTTGAATGCATTTGACTTTCATTTGAATCAAGAAGCTATGTTTGAATGTGTTTGACTTTCATTTGACTCAATTGGCTTTGTTGAATGCATTTGACTTTCATTTGATTCAAAAAGCTTTGTTTGAATGTGTTAGACTTTCATTTGACTCAATTAGCTTCGTTGAATGTGTTTGACTTTCATTTGACTCAATTAGCATTGTGGAATGCTATTGACTTTCATTTGATTCAAAATGCTTTGTTTGAATGTATTTGACTTTCATTTGATTCTAAAAGCTTTGATGAAAGTGTTTGACTTTCATTTGACTCAAATAGCTTTGTTGAATGCGTTTTACTTTCATTTTATTCAAAAAGCTTTGTTTGAATGTGTTTGACTTTCTTTTGACTCAATTAGCTTTGTTGAATGTGTTTAACTTTCATTTGATTCAATTAGCATTGTGGAATGCAATTGACTTTCATTTGATTCAAAAAGCTTTGATTGAATGTATTTGACTTTCATTTGATTCAAATCGCTTTGTTGAAAGTGTTTGACTTTCATTTGACTCAATTAGCTTTGTTGAATGCATTTGACTTTCATTTGATTCAAAAAGCTTTGTTTGAATGTGTTTGACTTTCATTTGATTCTAAAAGCTTTGTTGAAAGTGTTTGACTTTCATTTGACACAATTAGCTTTGTTGAATGCATTTGACTTTCATTTGAATCAAGAAGATTTATTTGAATGTGTTTGACTTTCATTTGACTCAATTACCTTTGTTGAATACATTTGACTTTCATTTGATTCAAAAAGCTTTGTTTGAATGTGTTTGACTTTCATTTGACTCAATTAGCTTCGTTGAATGTGTTTGACTTTCATTTGACTCAATTAGCATTGTGGAATGCAATTGACTTTCATTTGATTCAAAAAGCTTTGTTTGAATGTATTTGACTTTCATTTGATTATAAAAGCTTTGATGAAAGTGTTTGACTTTCATTTGACTCAATTAGCTTTGTTGAATTCATTTGATTTTTATTTGATTCAAAAACTTTTGTTTGAATGTGTTTGACTTTCATTTGATTCTTAAAGCTTTGTTGAAAGTGTTTAACTTTCATTTGACTCAATTAGCTTTGTTGAATGCATTTGACTTTCATTTGAATCAAAAAGCTTTGTTTGAATGTGTTTGACTTTCATTTGACTCAATTAGCTTTGTTGAAAGTGTTTGACTTTCATTTGACTCAATTAGCTTTGTTAAATGCCTTTTACTTTCATTTGATTCAAAAAGCTTTGTTTGAATGTGTTTGACTTTCTTTTGACTCAATTAGCTTTGTTGAATGTGTTTGACTTTCATTTGACTCAATTAGCATTGTGGAATGCAATTGACTATCATTTGATTCAAAAAGCTTTGATTGAATGTATTTGGCTTTCATTTGATTCTAAACGCTTTGTTGAAAGTGTTTGACTTTCATTTGACTCAATTAGCTTTGTTGAATGCATTTGACTTTCATTTGACTCAATTAGCTTTGTTGAATGCATTTGACTTTCATTTGAATCAAAAAGCTTTGTTTGAATGTGTTTGACTTTCATTTGACTCAATTAGCTTTGTTGAAAGTGTTTGGCTTTCATTTGACTCAATTAGCTTTGTTGAATGCATTTTACTTTCATTTGATTCAAAAAGTTTTGTTTGAATGTGTTTGACTTTCTTTTGACTCAATTAGCTTTGTTGAATGTGTTTGACTTTCATTTGACTCAATTAGCATTGTGGCATGCAATTGACTTTCATTTGATTCAAAAAGCTTTGATTGAATTTATTTTATTTTCATTTGATTCTAAACGCTTTGTTGAAAGTGTTTGACTTTCATTTGACTCAATTAGCTTTGTTGAATGCATTTGACTTTCATTTGACTCAATTGGCTTTGTTGAATGCATTTGACTTTCATTTGAATCAAAAAGCTTTGTTTGAATGTGTTTGACTTTCATTTGACTCAATTAGCTTTAATGAAAGTGTTTGACTTTCATTTGACTAAATTAGCTTTGTTGAATGCATTATTCTTTCATTTGATTCAAAAAGCTTTGTTTGAATGTGTTTGACTTTCTTTTGACTCAATTAGCTTTGTTGAATGTGTTTGACTTTCATTTGAATAAATTAGCATTGTGGAATGCAATTGACTTTCATTTGATTCAAAAAGCTTTGATTGAATGTATTTGACTTTCATTTAATTCTAAACGCTTTGTTGAAAGTGTTTGACTTTCATTTGACTCAATTAGCTTTGTTGAATGCATTTGACTTTCATTTGATTCAAAAAGCTTTGTTTGAATGTGTTTGACTTTCATTTGACTCAATTACCTTTGTTGAAAGTGTTAGACTTTCATTTGACTCAATTAGCTTTGTTGAATGCATTTGACTTTCATTTGAATCAAGAAGCTTTATTTGAATGTGTTTGACTTTCATTTGACTCAATTGGCTTTGTTGAATGCATTTGACTTTCATTTGATTCAAAAAGCTTTGTTTGAATGTGTTTGACTTTCTTTTAACTCAATTAGCTTTGTTGAATGTGTTTCACTTTCATTTGACTTAATTAGCTTTGTTGAATGCATTTGACATTCATTTGATTCAAAAAGCTTTGTATGAATGTGTTTTACTTTCATTTGATTCTAAAATCTTTGTTGAAAGTGTTTGACTTTCATTTGACTCAATTAGCTTTGTTGAATGCATTTGACTTTCATTTGAATCAAGAAGCTATGTTTGAATGTGTTTGACTTTCATTTGACTCAATTGTCTTTGTTGAATGCATTTGACTTTCATTTGATTCAAAAAGCTTAGTTTGAATGTGTTTGACTTTCATTTGACTCAATTAGCTTCGTTGAATGTGTTTGACTTTCATTTGACTCAATTAGCTTCGTTGAATGTGTTTGACTTTCATTTGACTCAATTAGCATTGTGGAATGCAATTGACTTTCATTTGATTCAAACAGCTTTGTTTGAATGTATTTGACTTTCAATTGATTCTAAAAGCTTTGATGAAAGTGTTTGACTTTCATTTGACTCAATTATCATTGTTGAATTCATTTGATTTTCATTTGATTCAAAAAGCTTTGTTTAAATGTGTTTGACTTTCATTTGATTCTAAAAGCTTTGTTGAAAGTGTTTGACTTTCATTTGACTCAATTAGCTTTGTTGAATGCATTTGACTTTCATTTGAATCAAGAAGCTTTGTTTGAATGTGTTTGACTTTCATTTGACTCAATTAGCTTGGTTGAAAGTGTTTGACTTTCATTTAACTCAATTAGCTTTGTTGAATGCATTTTACTTTCATTTGATTCAAAAAGCTTTGTTTGAATGTGTTTGACTTTCTTTTGACTCAATTAGCTTTGTTGAATGTGTTTGACTTTCATTTGACTCAATTAGCATTGTGGAATGCAATTGACTTTCATTTGATTCAAAAAGCTTTAATTGAATGTATTTGACTTTCATTTGATTCAAAACACTTTGTTGAATGTGTTTGACTTTCATTTGACTCAATTAGCTTTGTTGAATGCATTTGACTTTCATTTGATTCAAAAAGCTTTGTTTGAATGTGTTTGACTTTCATTTGATTATTAAAGCTTTGTTGAAAGTGTTTGACTTTCATTTGACACAATTAGCTTTGTTGAATGCATTTGACTTTCATTTTAATCAAGAAGCTTTATTTGAATGTGTTTGATTTTCATTTGACTCAATCGGCTTTGTTGAATGCATTTGACTTTCATTTGATTCAAAAAGCTTTGTTTGAATGTGTTTGACTTTCATTTGATTCAATTAGCTTCGTTGAATGTTTTTGACTTTCATTTGACTCAATTAGCATTGTGGAATGCAATTGACTTAGATTTGATTCAAAAAGCTTTGATTGAATGTATTTGACTTTCATTTTATTCTAAAAGCTTTGATGAAAGTGTTTGACTTTCATTTGACTCAATTAGCTTTGTTGAATTCATTTGATTTTCGTTTGATTCAAAAAGCTTTGTTTGAATGTATTAGACTTTCATTTGATTCTAAAAACCTTGTTGAAAGTATTTGACTTTCATTTGACTCAATTAGCATTGTGGAATGCAATTGACTTTCATTTGATTCAAAAAGCTTTGATTGAATGTATTTGACTTTTATTTAATTCTAAACGCTTTGTTGAAAGTGTTTGACTTTCATTTGACTCAATTAGCTTTGTTGAATGCATTTGACTTTCATTTGATTCAAAAAGCTTTGTTTGAATGTGTTTGACTATCATTTGATTCTAAAAGCTTTGTTGAAAGTGTTTGACGTTCATTTGACACAATTAGCTTTGTTGAATGCATTTAATTTTCATTTTAATCAAAAAGCTTTATTTGATTGTGTTTGACTTTCATTTGACTCAATTGGCTTTGTTGAATGCATTTGACTTTCATTTGATTCAAAAAGCTTTGTTTGAATGTGTTTGACTTTCATTTGACTCAATTACTTCGTTGAATGTGTTTGACTTTCATTTGACTCAATTAGCATTTTGGAATGCAATTGACTTCAATTTGATTCAAAAAGCTTTGATTGAATGTATTTGACTTTCATTTTATTCTAAAAACTTTGATGAAAGTGTTTCACTTTCATTTGACTCAATTAGCTTCGTTGAATTCATTTGATTTTCGTTTGATTCTAAAAGCTTTGTTTGAATGTATTTGACTTTCATTTGATCCTAAAAGCTTTGTTGAAATTGTTTGACTTTCATTTGACTCAATTAGCTTTGTTGAATGCATTTGACTTTCATTTGAATCAAAAAGCTTTGTTTGAATGTCCGACTTTCATTTGACTCAATTAGCTTTGTTGAAAGTGTTTGACTTGCATTTGACTCAATTAGCTTTGTTGAATGCAATTGACTTTCATTTGATTCAAAACGCTTTGTTTGAATGTGTTTGACTTTCTTTTGACTCAATTAGCTTTGTTAAATGTGTTTGACTTTCATTTGACTTAATTAGCATTGTGGAATGCAATTGACTTTCATTTTATTCAGAAAGCTTTGATTGAATGTATTTGACTTTCATTTGATTCTAAACGCTTTGTTGAAAGTGTTTGACTTTCATTTGACTCAATTAGCTTTGTTGAATGCATTTGACTTTCATTTGATTCAAAAAGCTTTGTTTGTATGTGTTTGACTTTCTTTTAACTCAATTAGCTTTGTTGAATGTGTTTGACTTTCATTTGACTCAATTAGCTTTGTTGAATGCATTTGACTTTCATTTGATTCAAAAAGCTTTGATTGAATGTATTTGACTTTCATTTGACTCAATTGGCTTTGTTGAATACATTTGACTTTCATTTGATTCAAAAAGCTTTGTTTGAATGTGTTAGACTTTCATTTGACTCAATTAGCTTCGTTGAATGTGTTTGACTTTCATTTGACTCAATTAGCATTGTGGAATGCAATTGACTTTCATTTGATTCAAAAACCTTTGTTTGAATGTATTTGACTTTCATTTGATTCTAAAACCTTTGATGAAAGTGTTAGACTTTCATTTGACTCAATTAGCTTTGTTGAATTCATTTGATTTTCATTTGATTCAAAAAGCTTTGTTTGAATGTGTTTGACTTTCATTTGATTCTAAAAGCTTTGTTAAAAGTGTTTGACTTTCATTTGACTCAATTAATTTTTGTTAAAAGTGTTTGATTGCATTTGACTTTCATTTGAATCAAAAAGCTTTGTTTGAATGTGTTTGACTTTCATTTGACTCAATTAGCTTTGTTGAAAGTGTTTGACTTTCATTTGACTCAATTAGCTTTGTTGAATGCATTTTACTTTCATTTGATTCAAAAAGCTTTGTTTGAATGTGTTTGACTTTCTTTTGACTCAATTAGCTTTGTTGAATGTGTTTGACTTTCATTTAATTCAATTAGCATTGTGGAATGCACTTGACTTTAATTTGATTCATAAAGCTTTGATTGAATGTTTTTAACTTTTATTTGATTCAAAACACTTTGTTGAAAGTGTTTAGCATTCATTTGACTCAATAAGCTTTGTTGAATGCATTTGACTTTCATTTGATTCAAAAAGCTTTATTTGAATGTGTTTGACTTTCTTTTGATTCTAAAAGCTTTGTTGAAAGTGTTTGACTTTCATTTGACACAATTAGCTTTGTTGAATGCATTTGACTTTCATTGGAATCAAGAAGCTTTATTTGAATGTGTTCGACCTTCATTTGACTCAATTGGCTTTGTTGAATGCATTTGACTTTCATTTTATTCAAAAAGCTTTGTTTGAATGTGTTTGACTTTCATTTGACTCAATTAGCTTCGTTGAATGTGTTTGACTTTCATTTGACTCAATTACCATTGTGGAATGCAATTGACTTTTATTTGATTCAAAAAGCTTTGTTTGAATGTATTTGACTTTCATTTGATTCTAAAAGCTTTGATGAAAGTGTTTGACTTTCATTTGACTCAATTAGCTTTGTTGAATGCATTTGACTTTCATTTGAATCAAAAAGCTTTGTTTGAATGTGTTTGACTTTCATTTGACTCAATTAGCTTTGTTGAAAGTGTTTGGCTTTCATTTGACTCAATTAGCTTTGTTGAATGCATTTTACTTTCATTTGATTCAAAAAGTTTTGTTTGAATGTGTTTGACTTTCTTTTGACTCAATTAGCTTTGTTGAAAGTGTTTGACTTTCATTTGACTCGATTAGCTTTGTTGAATGCATTTTACTTTCATTTGATTCAAAAAGCATTGTTTGAATGTGTTTGACTTTCTTTTGACTCAATTAGCTTTGTTGAATGTGTTTGACTTTTTATTTGACTCAATTAGCATTGTGGAATGCAATTGACTTTCATTTGATTCAAAAAGCTTTGATTGAATGTATTTGACTTTCATTTGATTCTAAACGCTTTGTTGAAAGTGTTTGACTTTCATTTGACTCAATTAGCTTTGTTGAATTCATTTGATTTTCATTTCATTCAAAAAGCTTTGTTTAAATGTGTTTGACTTTCATTTGATTCTAAAAGCTTTGTTGAAAATGTTTGACTTTCATTTGACTCAATTAGCTTTGTTGATTGCATTTGACTTTCATTTGAATCAAAAAGCTTCGTTTAAATGTGTTTGACTTTCATTTGACTCAATTAGCTTTGTTGAAAAGTGTTTGACTTTCATTTGACTCAATTAGCTTTGTTAAATGCATTTTACTTTCATTTGATTCAAAAAGCTTTGTTTGAATGTGTTTGACTTTCTTTTATTCAATTAGCTTTGTGGAATATGTTTGACTTTCATTTGATTCAATTAGCATTGTGGAATGCAATTTACTTTAATTTGATTCAAAACGCTTTGTTGAAAGTGTTTAGCTTTGATTTGACTCAATTAGCTTTGTTGAATGCATTTGACTTTCATTTGATTCAAAAAGCTTCGTTTGAATGTGTTTGACTTTCATTTGATTCTAAAAGCTTTGTTGAAAGTGTTTGACTTTCATTTGACACAATTAGCTTTGTTGAATGCATTTGACTTTCATTTGAATCAAGAAGCTTTATTTGAATGTGTTTGACTTTCATTTGACTCAATTGGCTTTGTTGAATGCATTTGACTTTCATTTGATTCAAAAAGCTTTGTTTGAATGTGTTTGACTTTCATTTGACTCAATTAGCTTCGTTGAATGTGTTTGACTTTCATTTGACTCTATTACCATTGTGGAATGCAATTGACTTTCATTTGATTCAAAAAGCTTTGTTTGAATGTATTTGACTGTCATTTGATTCTAAAAGCTTTGATGAAAGTGTTTGACTTTCATTTGACTCAATTAGCTTTGTAGAATTCATTTGATTTTCATTTCATTCAAAAAGCTTTGTTTGAATGTGTTTGACTTTCATTTGATAAAAGCTTTGTTGAAAGTGTTTGACTTTCATTTGACTCAATTAGCTTTGTTGAATTCATTTGATTTTCATTTGATTCTAAAAGCTTTGTTTGTATGTGTTTGACTTTCATTTGACTCTAAAAGCTTTGTTGAAAGTGTTTGACTTTCATATGACTCAATTAGCTTTGTTGAATGCATTTGATTTTCATTTGATTCAAAAAGCTTTGTTTGAATGTGTTTGACTTTCATTTGATTCTAAAAGCTTTGTTGAAAGTGTTTGACTTTCATTTGACTCAATTAGCTTTGTTGAATGCATTTGACTTTCATTTGAATCAAAAAGTTTTGTTTGAATGTGTTTGACTTTTTTTTGACTCTATTAGCTTTGTTGAAAGTGTTTGACTTTCATTTGACTCGATTAGCTTTGTTGAATGCATTTTACTTTCATTTGATTCAAAAATCATTGTTTGAATGTGTTTGACTTTCTTTTGACTCAATTAGCTTTGTTGAATGTGTTTGACTTTTTATTTGACTCAATTAGCATTGTGGAATGCAATTGACTTTCATTTGATTCAAAAAGCTTTGATTGAATGTATTTGACTTTCATTTGATTCTAAACGCTTTGTTGAAAGTGTTTGACTTTCATTTGACTCAATTAGCTTTGTTGAATTCATTTGATTTTCATTTCATTCAAAAAGCTTTGTTTGAATGTGTTTGACTTTCATTTGATTCTAAAAGCTTTGTTGAAAATGTTTGACTTTCATTTGACTCAATTAGCTTTGTTGATTGCATTTGACTTTCATTTGAATCAAAAAGCTTTGTTTAAATGTGTTTGACTTTCATTTGACTCAATTAGCTTTGTTGAAAAGTGTTTGACTTTCATTTGACTCAATTAGCTTTGTTAAATGCATTTTACTTTCATTTGATTCAAAAAGCTTTGTTTGAATGTGTTTGACTTTCTTTTATTCAATTAGCTTTGTGGAATATGTTTGACTTTCATTTGATTCAATTAGCATTGTGGAATGCAATTTACTTTAATTTGATTCAAAACGCTTTGTTGAAAGTGTTTAGCTTTCATTTGACTCAATTAGCTTTGTTGAATGCATTTGACTTTCATTTGATTCAAAAAGCTTCGTTTGAATGTGTTTGACTTTCATTTGATTCTAAAAGCTTTGTTGAAAGTGTTTGACTTTCATTTGACACAATTAGCTTTGTTGAATGCATTTGACTTTCATTTGAATCAAGAAGCTTTATTTGAATGTGTTTGACTTTCATTTGACTCAATTGGCTTTGTTGAATGCATTTGACTTTCATTTGATTCAAAAAGCTTTGTTTGAATGTGTTTGACTTTCATTTGACTCAATTAGCTTCGTTGAATGTGTTTGACTTTCATTTGACTCAATTACCATTGTGGAATGCAATTGACTTTCATTTGATTCAAAAAGCTTTGTTTGAATGTATTTGACTGTCATTTGATTCTAAAAGCTTTGATGAAAGTGTTTGACTTTCATTGGACTCAATTAGCTTTGTAGAATTCATTTGATTTTCATTTCATTCAAAAAGCTTTGTTTGAATGTGTTTGACTTTCATTTGATAAAAGCTTTGTTGAAAGTGTTTGACTTTCATTTGACTCAATTAGCTTTGTTGAATTCATTTGATTTTCATTTGATTCTAAAAGCTTTGTTTGTATGTGTTTGACTTTCATTTGATTCTAAAAGCTTTGTTGAAAGTGTTTGACTTTCATATGACTCAATTAGCTTTGTTGAATGCATTTGACTTTCATTTGAATCAAAAAGCTTTGTTTGAATGTGTTTGACTTTCATTTGACTCAATTAGCTTTGTTGAAAGTGTTTTGACTTTCATTTGACTTAATTAGCTTTGTTGAATGCATTTTACTTTCATTTGATTCAAAAAGCATTGTTTGAATGTGTTTGACTTTCTTTTGATTCAATTAGCTTTGTTGAATGTATTTGACTTTTTATTTGACTCAATTAGCATTGTGGAATGCAATTGACTTTCATTTGATTCAAAAATCTTTGATTGAATGTATTTGACTTTCATTTGATTCTAAACGTTTTGTTGAAAGTGTTGGACTGTCATTTGACTCAATTAGATTTGTTGAATGCTTTTGACTTTCATTTGATTCAAAAAGTTTTGTTTGAATGTGTTTTACTTTCATTTGATTCAAAACGCTTTGTTGAAAGTGTTAGACTCATTTGACACAATTAGCTTTGTTGAATGCATTTGACTTTCATTTGATTCAAAAAGCTTTGTTTGAATGTGTTTGACTTTCATTTGATTCCAAAAGCTTTGTTGAAAGTGTTTGACGTTCATTTGATACAATTAGCTTTGTTGAATGCATTTAACTTGCATTTTAATCAAGAAGCTTTATTTGAATGTGTTTGACTTTCATTTGACTCAATTGGCTTTGTTGAATGCATTTGACTTTCATTTGATTCATAAAGCTTTGTTTGAATGTGTTTGACTTTCATTTGACTCAATTAGTTTCGTTGAATGTGTTTGACTTTCATTTGACTCAATTAGCATTGTGGAATGCAATTGACTTCGATTTGATTTAAAAAGCTTTGATTGAATGTATTTGACTTTCATTTTATTCTAAAAGCTTTGATGAAAGTGTTTGACTTTCATTTGACGCAAATAGCTTTGTTGAATTCATTTGATTTTCGTTTGATTCATAAAGCTTTGTTTGAATGTATTTGACTTTCATTTGATTTTAAAAGCTTTGTTGAAAGTGTTTGACTTTCATTTGACTCAATTAGCTTTGTTGAATGCATTTAACTTTCATTTGAATCAAAAAGCTTTGTTTGAATGTGTTTGACTTTCATTTGACTCAATTAGCTTTGTTGAAAGTGTTTGACTTTCATTTGACTCAATTAGCTTTGTTGAATGCATTTGACTTTCATTTGATTCAAAAAGCTTTGCGTGAATGTGTTTGACTTTCTTTTGACTCAATTAGCTTTGTTGAATGTGTTTGACTTTCATTTGACTTAATTAGCATTGTGGAATGCAATTTACTTTCATTTGATTCAAAAAGCTTTGATTGAATGTATTTTACTTTCATTTGATTCCAAACGCTTTGTTGAAAGTGTTTAACTTTCATTTGACTCAATTAGCTTTGTCGAATGCATTTGACTTTCATTTGTATCAAGAAGCTTTATTTGAATGTGTTTGACTTTCATTTGACACAATCGGCTTTGTTGAATGCATTTGACTTTCATTTGATTCAAAAAGCTTTGTTTGAATGTGTTTGACTTTCTTTTAACTCAATTAGCTTTGTTGAATGTGTTTGACTTTCATTTGACTCAATTATCTTTGTTGAATGCATTTGACATTCATTTGATTCAAAAAGCTTTGTTTGAATGTGTTTTACTTTCATTTGATTCTAAAAGCTTTGTTGAAAGTGTTTGACTTTCATTTGACTCAATTAGCTTTGTTGAGTGCATTTGACTTTCATTTGAATCAAGAAGCTATGTTTGAATGTGTTTGACTTTCATTTGACTCTATTGGCTTTGTTGAATGCATTTGACTTTCATTTGATTCAAAAAGCTTTGTTTGAATGTGTTTGACTTTCATTTGACTCAATTAGCTTCGTTGAATGTGTTTGACTTTCATTTGACTCAATTAGCATTGTGGAATGCAATTGACTTTCATTTGATTCAAAAAGCTTTGTTTGAATGTATTCGACTTTCATTTGATTCTAAAAGCTTTGATGAAAGTGTTTGACTTTCATTTGACTCAATTAGCTTTGTTGAATTCATTTGATTTTCATTTGATTCAAAAAGCTTTATTAGAATGTGTTTGACTTTCATTTGATTTTAAAAGCTTTGTTGAAAGTGTTTGACTTTTATTTGACTTAATTAGCTTTCTTGAATGCATTTGACTTTCATTTGAATCAAAAAGCTTTGTTTGAATGTGTTTGACTTTCATTTGACTCAATTAGCTTTGTTGAAAGTGTTTGACTTTCATTTGACTCAATTAGCTTTGTTGAATGCATTTTACTTTCATTTGACTCAAAAAGCTTTGTTTGAATGTGTTTGACTTTATTTTGACTCAATTAGCTTTGTTAAATGTGTTTGATTTTCATTTGACTCAATTAGCATTGTGGAATGCAATTGCCTTTCATTTGATTCAAAAAGCTTTGATTAAATGTATTTGACTTTCATTTGATTCTAAACGCTTTGTTGAAAGTGTTTGACTTTCATTTGACTCAATTAGCTTTGTTGAATGCATTTGACTTTCATTTGATTCAAAAAGCTTTGTTTGAATGCGTTAGACTTTCATTTGACTCAATTAGCTTTGTTGAAAGTGTTTGACTTTCATTTGACTCAATTAGCTTTGTTGAAAGTGTTTGACTTTCATTTGACTCAATTAGCTTTGTTGAATGCATTTGACTTTCATTTGAATCAAGAAGCTTTATTTGAATGTGTTTGACTTTCATTTGACTCAATTGGCTTTGTTGAATGCATTTGACTTTCATTTGATTCAAAAAGCTTTGTTTGAATGTGTTAACTTTCTTTTAACTCAATTAGCTTTGTTGAATGTGTTCGACTTTCATTTGACTTATGTAGCTTTGTTGAATACATTTGACATTCATTTGATTCAAAAATCTTTGTTTGAATGTGTTTTACTTTCATTTGATTCTAAAATCATTGTTGAAAGTGTTTGACTTTCATTTGACTCTATTGGCTTTGTTGAATGCATTTGACTTTCATTTGATTCAAAAAGCTTTGTTTGAATGTGTTTGACTTTCATTTGACTCAATTAGCTTCGTTGAATGTGTTTGACTTTCATTTGACTCAATTAGCATTGTGGAATGCAATTGACTTTCATTTGATTCAAAAAGCTTTGTTTGAATGTATTCGACTTTCATTTGATTCTAAAAGCTTTGATGAAAGTGTTTGACTTTCATTTGACTCAATTAGCTTTGTTGAATTCATTGGATTTTCATTTGATTCAAAAAGCTTTATTAGAATGTGTTTGACTTTCATTTGATTTTAAAAGCTTTGTTGAAAGTGTTTGACTTTTATTTGACTCAATTAGCTTTCTTGAATGCATTTGACTTTCATTTGAATCAAAAAGCTTTGTTTGAATGTGTTTGACTTTCATTTGACTCATTTAGCTTTGTTGAAAGTGTTTGACTTTCATTTGACTCAATTAGCTTTGTTGAATGCATTTTACTTTCATTTGACTCAAAATGCTTTGTTTGAATGTGTTTGACTTTATTTTGACTCAATTAGCTTTGTTAAATGTGTTTGATTTTCATTTGACTCAATTAGCATTGTGGAATGCAATTGCCTTTCATTTGATTAAAAAAGCTTTGATTGAATGTATTTGACTTTCATTTGATTCTAAACTCTTTGTTGAAAGTGTTTGACTTTCATTTGACTCAATTAGCTTTGTTGAATGCATTTGACTTTCATTTGATTCAAAAACCTTTGTTTGAATGTGTTTGACTTTCATTTGACTCAATTATTATTATGGAATGCAATTGACTTTCATTTGATTCAAAAAGCTTTGATTGAATGTATTTGACTTTCATTTGATTCAAAACGCTTTGTTGAAAGTGTTAGACTCATTTGACACAATTAGCTTTGTTGAATGCATTTGACTTTCATTTGATTCAAAAAGCTTTGTTTGAATGTGTTTGACTTTCATTTGATTCCAAAAGCTTTGTTGAAAGTGTTTGACGTTCATTTGATACAATTAGCTTTGTTGAATGCATTTAACTTTCATTTTAATCAAGAAGCTTTATTTGAATGTGTTTGACTTTCATTTGACTCAATTGGCTTTGTTGAATGCATTTGACTTTCATTTGATTCATAAAGCTTTGTTGGAATGTGTTTGACTTTCATTTGACTCAATTAGTTTCGTTGAATGTGTTTGACTTTCATTTGACTCAATTAGCATTGTGGAATGCAATTGACTTCGATTTGATTTAAAAAGCTTTGATTGAATGTATTTGACTTTCATTTTATTCTAATAGCTTTGATGAAAGTGTTTGACTTTCATTTGACGCAAATAGCTTTGTTGAATTCATTTGATTTTCGTTTGATTCATAAAGCTTTGTTTGAATGTATTTGACTTTCATTTGATTTTAAAAGCTTTGTTGAAAGTGTTTGACTTTCATTTGACTCAATTAGCTTTGTTGAATGCATTTAACTTTCATTTGAATCAAAAAGCTTTGTTTGAATGTGTTTGACTTTCATTTGACTCAATTAGCTTTGTTGAAAGTGTTTGACTTTCATTTGACTCAATTAGCTTTGTTGAATGCATTTGACTTTTATTTGATTCAAAAAGCTTTGCGTGAATGTGTTTGACTTTCTTTTGACTCAATTAGCTTTGTTGAATGTGTTTGACTTTCATTTGACTTAATTAGCATTGTGGAATGCAATTTACTTTCATTTGATTCAAAAAGCTTTGATTGAATGTATTTTACTTTCATTTGATTCAAAACGCTTTGTTGAAAGTGTTTAACTTTCATTTGACTCAATTAGCTTTGTTGAATGCATTTGACTTTCATTTGTATCAAGAAGCTTTATTTGAATGTGTTTGACTTTCATTTGACTCAATTGGCTTTGTTGAATGCATTTGACTTTCATTTGATTCAAAAAACTTTGTTTGAATGTGTTTGACTTTCTTTTAACTCAATTAGCTTTGTTGAATGTGTTAGACTTTCATTTGACTCAATTATCTTTGTTGAATGCATTTGACATTCATTTGATTCAAAAAGCTTTGTTTGAATGTGTTTTACTTTCATTTGATTCTAAAAGCTTTGTTGAAAGTGTTTGACTTTCATTTGACTCAATTAGCTTTGTTGAATGCATTTGACTTTCATTTGAATCAAGAAGCTATGTTTGAATGTGTTTGGCTTTCATTTGACTCTATTGTCTTTGTTGAATGCATTTGACTTTCATTTGATTCAAAAAGCGTTGTTTAATGTCTTTGACTTTCATTTGACTCAATTAGCTTCGTTGAATGTGTTTGACTTTCATTTGACTCAATTAGCATTGTGGAATGCAATTGACTTTCATTTGATTCAAAAAGCTTTGTTTGAATGTATTCGACTTTCATTTGATTCTAAAAGCTTTGATGAAAGTGTTTGACTTTCATTTGACTCAATTAGCTTTGTTGAATTCATTTGATTTTCATTTGATTCAAAAAGCTTTATTAGAATGTGTTTGACTTTCATTTGATTTTAAAAGCTTTGTTGAAAGTGTTTGACTTTTATTTGACTCAATTAGCTTTCTTGAATGCATTTGACTTTCATTTAAATCAAAAAGCTATGTTTGAATGTGATTGACTTTCATTTGACTCAATTAGCTTTGTTGAAAGTGTTTGACTTTCATTTGACTCAATTAGCTTTGTTGAATGCATTTTACTTTCATTTGACTCAAAAAGCTTTGTTTGAATGTGTTTGACTTTATTTTGACTCAATTAGCTTTGTTAAATGTGTTTGATTTTCATTTGACTCAATTAGCATTGTGGAATGCAATTGCCTTTCATTTGATTCAAAAAGCTTTGATTGAATGTATTTGACTTTCATTTGATTCTAAACGCTTTGTTGAAAGTGTTTGACTTTCATTTGACTCAATTAGCTTTGTTGAATGCATTTGACTTTCATTTGATTCAAAAAGCTTTGTTTGAATGTGTTTGACTTTCATTTGACTCAATTAGCTTTGTTGAAAGTGTTACACTTTCATTTGACTCAATTAGCTTTGTTGAAAGTGTTTGACTTTCATTTGACTCAATTAGCTTTGTTGAATGCATTTGACTTTCATTTGAATCAAGAAGCTTTATTTGAATGTGTTTGACTTTCATTTGACTCAATTGGCTTTGTTGAATGCATTTGACTTTCATTTGATTCAAAAAGCTTTGTTTGAATGTGTTAACTTTCTATTAACTCAATTAGCTTTGTTGAATGTGTTCGACTTTCATTTGACTTATGTAGCTTTGTTGAATACATTTGACATTCATTTGATTCAAAAATCTTTGTTTGAATGTGTTTTACTTTCATTTGATTCTAAAATCTTTGTTGAAAGTGTTTGACTTTCATTTGACTCAATTAGCTTTGTTGAATGCATTTGACTTTCATTTGAATCAAAAAGCTTTGTTTGAATGTGTTTGACTTTCATTTGACTCAATTAGCTTTGTGGAATGCATTTTACTTTCATTTGATTCAAAAAGCTTTGTTTGAATGTGTTTGACTTTATTTTGACTCAATTAGCTTTGTTGAATGTGTTTGGCTTTCATTTGACTCAATTAGCTTTGTTGAATGCATTTAACTTTCATTTGAATCAAAAAGCTTTGTTTGAATGTGTTTGACTTTCATTTGACTCAATTAGCTTTGTTGAAAGTGTTTGACTTTCATTTGACTCAATTAGCTTTGTTGAATGCATTTGACTTTCATTTGATTCAAAAAGCTTTGCGTGAATGTGTTTGAATTTCTTTTGACTATATTAGCTTTGTTGAATGTGTTTGACTTTCATTTGAATTAACTAGCATTGTGGAATGCAATTGACTTTCATTTGATTCAAAAAGCTTTCATTGAATGTATTTTACTTTCATTTGATTCAAAACGCTTTGTTGAAAGTGCTTAACTTTCATTTGACTCAATTAGCTTTGTTGAATGCATTTGACTTTCATTTGAATCAAGAAGCTTTATTTGAATGTGTTTGACTTTCATTTGACTCAATTGGCTTTGTTGAATGCATTTGACTTTCATTTGATTCAAAAAGCTTTGTTTGAATGTGTTTGACTTTCTTTTAACTCAATAAGATTTGTTGAATGTGTTTGACTTTCATTTGACTCAATTATCTTTGTTGAATGCATTTGACATTCATTTGATTCAAAAAGCTTTGTTTGAATGTGTTTTACTTTCATTTGATTCTAAAAGCTTTGTTGAAAGTGTTTGACTTTCATTTGACTCAATTAGCTTTGTTGAATGCATTTGACTTTCATTTGAATCAAGAAGCTATGTTTGAATATGTTTGACTTTCATTTGACTCTATTGGCTTCGTTGAATGCATTTGACTTTCATTTGATTCAAAAAGCTTTGTTTGAATGTGTTTGACTTTCATTTGACTCAATTAGCTTCGTTGAATGTGTTTGACTTTCATTTGACTCAATTAGCATTGTGGAATGCAATTGACTTTCATTTGATTCAAAAAGCTTTGTTTGAATGTATTCGACTTTCATTTGATTCTAAAAGCTTTGATGAAAGTGTTTGACTTTCATTTGACTCAATTAGCTTTGTTGAATTCATTTGATTTTCATTTGATTCAAAAAGCTTTATTAGAATGTGTTTGACTTTCATTTGATTTTAAAAGCTTTGTTGAAAGTGTTTGACTTTTATTTGACTCAATTAGCTTTCTTGAATGCATTTGACTTTCATTTGAATCAAAAAGCTTTGTTTGAATGTGTTTGACTTTCATTTGACTCAATTAGCTTTGTTGAAAGTGTTTGACTTTCATTTGACTCAATTAGCTTTGTTGAATGCATTTTACTTTCATTTGACTTAAAAAGCTTTGTTTGAATGTGTTTGACTTTATTTTGACTCAATTAGCTTTGTTAAATGTGTTTGATTTTCATTTGACTCAATTAGCATTGTGGAATGCAATTGCCTTTCATTTGATTCAAAAAGCTTTGATTGAATGTATTTGACTTTCATTTGATTCTAAACGCTTTGTTGAAAGTGTTTGACTTTCATTTGACTCAATTAGCTTTGTTGAATGCATTTGACTTTCATTTGATTCAAAAAGCTTTGTTTGAATGTGTTTGACTTTCATTTGACTCAATTAGCTTTGTTGAAAGTGTTTGACTTTCATTTGACTCAATTAGCTTTGTTGAAAGTGTTTGACTTTCATTTGACTCAATTAGCTTTGTTGAATGCATTTGACTTTCATTGGAATCAAGAAGCTTTATTTGAATGTGTTTGACTTTCATTTGACTCAATTGGCTTTGTTGAATGCATTTGACTTTCATTTGATTCAAAAAGCTTTGTTTGAATGTGTTAACTTTCTTTTAACTCAATTAGCTTTGTTGAATGTGTTCGACTTTCATTTGACTTATGTAGCTTTGTTGAATACATTTGACATTCATTTGATTCAAAAATCTTTGTTTGAATGTGTTTTACTTTCATTTGATTCTAAAATCTTTAATGAAAGTGTTTGACTTTCATTTGACTCAATTAGCTTTGTTGAATGCATTTGACTTTCATTTGAATCAAAAAGCTTTGTTTGATTGTGTTTGACTTTCATTTGACTCAATTAGCTTTGTGGAAAGTGTTTGACTTTCATTTGACTCATTTAGCTTTGTTGAATGCATTTTACTTTCATTTGATTCAAAAAGCTTTGTTTGAATGTGTTTTACTTTATTTTGACTCAATTAGCTTTGTTTAATGTGTTTGACTTTCATTTGACTCAATTAGCATTGTGGAATGCAATTGACTTTAATTTGATTCAAAAAGCTTTGATTGAATGTATTTGACTTTCATTTTATTCTAATCGCTTTATTGAAAGTGTTTGACTTTGATTTGACTCAATTAGCTTTGTTGAATGCATTTGACTTTCATTTGAATGAAAAAGCTTTGTTTGAATGTGTTTGACTTTCATTTGACACAATTAGCTTTGTTGAAAGTGTTTGACTTTCATATGACTCAATTAGCTTTGTTGAATAAATTTTACTTTCATTTGATTCAAAAGGCTTTGTTTGAATGTGTTTGACTTTCATTTGACTCAATTAGCTTCGTTGAATGTGTTTGACTTTCATTTGACTCAATTAGAATTGTGGAATGCAATTGACTTTCATATGATTCAAAAAGCTTTGTTTGAACGTATTCGACTTTCATTTGATTCTAAAAGCTTTGATGAAAGTGTTTGACTTTCATTTGACTCAATTAGCTTTGTTGAATTCATTTGATTTTCATTTGATTCAAAAAGCTTTATTAGAATGTGTTTGACTTTCATTTGATTTTAAAAGCTTTGTTGAAAGTGTTTGACTTTTATTTGACTCAATTAGCTTTCTTGAATGCATTTGACTTTCATTTGAATCAAAAAGCTTTGTTTGAATGTGTTTGACTTTCATTTGACTCAATTAGCTTTGTCGAAAGTGTTTGACTTTCATTTGACTCAATTAGCTTTGTTGAATGCATTTTACTTTCATTTGACTCAAAAAGCTTTGTTTGAATGTGTTTGACTTTATTTTGACTCAATTAGCTTTGTTAAATGTGTTTGATTTTCATTTGACTCAATTAGCATTGTGGAATGCAATTGCCTTTCATTTGATTCAAAAAGCTTTGATTGAATGTATTTGACTTTCATTTGATTCTAAACGCTTTGTTGAAAGTGTTTGACTTTCATTTGACTCAATTAGCTTTGTTGAATGCATTTGACTTTCATTTGATTCAAAAAGCTTTGTTTGAATGTGTTTGACTTTCATTTTACTCAATTAGCTTTGTTGAAAGTGTTTGACTTTCATTTGACTCAATTAGCTTTGTTGAAAGTGTTTGACTTTCATTTGACTCAATTAGCTTTGTTGAATGCATTTGACTTTCATTGGAATCAAGAAGCTTTATTTGAATGTGTTTGACTTTCATTTGACTCAATTGGCTTTGTTGAATGCATTTGACTTTCATTTGATTCAAAAAGCTTTGTTTGAATGTGTTAACTTTCTTTTAACTCAATTAGCTTTGTTGAATGTGTTCGACTTTCATTTGACTTATGTAGCTTTGTTGAATACATTTGACATTCATTTGATTCAAAAATCTTTGTTTGAATGTGTTTTACTTTCATTTGATTCTAAAATCTTTGTTGAAAGTGTTTGACTTTCATTTGACTCAATTAGCTTTGTTGAATGCATTTGACTTTCATTTGAATCAAAAAGCTTTGTTTGATTGTGTTTGACTTTCATTTGACTCAATTAGCTTTGTTGAAAGTGTTTGACTTTCATTTGACTCATTTAGCTTTGTTGAATGCATTTTACTTTCATTTGATTCAAAAAGCTTTGTTTGAATGTGTTTTACTTTATTTTGACTCAATTAGCTTTGTTTAATGTGTTTGACTTTCATTTGACTCAATTAGCATTGTGGAATGCAATTGACTTTAATTTGATTCAAAAAGCTTTGATTGAATGTATTTGACTTTCATTTTATTCTAATCGCTTTATTGAAAGTGTTTGACTTTGATTTGACTCAATTAGCTTTCTTGAATGCATTTGACTTTCATTTAAATCAAAAAGCTATGTTTGAATGTGATTGACTTTCATTTGACTCAATTAGCTTTGTTGAAAGTGTTTGACTTTCATTTGACTCAATTAGCTTTGTTGAATGCATTTTACTTTCATTTGACTCAAAAAGCTTTGTTTGAATGTGTTTGACTTTATTTTGACTCAATTAGCTTTGTTAAATGTGTTTGATTTTCATTTGACTCAATTAGCATTGTGGAATGCAATTGCCTTTCATTTGATTCAAAAAGCTTTGATTGAATGTATTTGACTTTCATTTGATTCTAAACGCTTTGTTGAAAGTGTTTGACTTTCATTTGACTCAATTAGCTTTGTTGAATGCATTTGACTTTCATTTGATTCAAAAAGCTTTGTTTGAATGTGTTTGACTTTCATTTGACTCAATTAGCTTTGTTGAAAGTGTTACACTTTCATTTGACTCAATTAGCTTTGTTGAAAGTGTTTGACTTTCATTTGACTCAATTAGCTTTGTTGAATGCATTTGATTTTCATTTGAATCAAGAAGCTTTATTTGAATGTGTTTGACTTTCATTTGACTCAATTGGCTTTGTTGAATGCATTTGACTTTCATTTGATTCAAAAAGCTTTGTTTGAATGTGTTAACTTTCTATTAACTCAATTAGCTTTGTTGAATGTGTTCGACTTTCATTTGACTTATGTAGCTTTGTTGAATACATTTGACATTCATTTGATTCAAAAATCTTTGTTTGAATGTGTTTTACTTTCATTTGATTCTAAAATCTTTGTTGAAAGTGTTTGACTTTCATTTGACTCAATTAGCTTTGTTGAATGCATTTGACTTTCATTTGAATCAAAAAGCTTTGTTTGAATGTGTTTGACTTTCATTTGACTCAATTAGCTTTGTGGAATGCATTTTACTTTCATTTGATTCAAAAAGCTTTGTTTGAATGTGTTTGACTTTATTTTGACTCAATTAGCTTTGTTGAATGTGTTTGGCTTTCATTTGACTCAATTAGCTTTGTTGAATGCATTTAACTTTCATTTGAATCAAAAAGCTTTGTTTGAATGTGTTTGACTTTCATTTGACTCAATTAGCTTTGTTGAAAGTGTTTGACTTTCATTTGACTCAATTAGCTTTGTTGAATGCATTTGACTTTCATTTGATTCAAAAAGCTTTGCGTGAATGTGTTTGAATTTCTTTTGACTATATTAGCTTTGTTGAATGTGTTTGACTTTCATTTGAATTAACTAGCATTGTGGAATGCAATTGACTTTCATTTGATTCAAAAAGCTTTCATTGAATGTATTTTACTTTCATTTGATTCAAAACGCTTTGTTGAAAGTGCTTAACTTTCATTTGACTCAATTAGCTTTGTTGAATGCATTTGACTTTCATTTGAATCAAGAAGCTTTATTTGAATGTGTTTGACTTTCATTTGACTCAATTGGCTTTGTTGAATGCATTTGACTTTCATTTGATTCAAAAAGCTTTGTTTGAATGTGTTTGACTTTCTTTTAACTCAATAAGATTTGTTGAATGTGTTTGACTTTCATTTGACTCAATTATCTTTGTTGAATGCATTTGACATTCATTTGATTCAAAAAGCTTTGTTTGAATGTGTTTTACTTTCATTTGATTCTAAAAGCTTTGTTGAAAGTGTTTGACTTTCATTTGACTCAATTAGCTTTGTTGAATGCATTTGACTTTCATTTGAATCAAGAAGCTATGTTTGAATATGTTTGACTTTCATTTGACTCTATTGGCTTCGTTGAATGCATTTGACTTTCATTTGATTCAAAAAGCTTTGTTTGAATGTGTTTGACTTTCATTTGACTCAATTAGCTTCGTTGAATGTGTTTGACTTTCATTTGACTCAATTAGCATTGTGGAATGCAATTGACTTTCATTTGATTCAAAAAGCTTTGTTTGAATGTATTCGACTTTCATTTGATTCTAAAAGCTTTGATGAAAGTGTTTGACTTTCATTTGACTCAATTAGCTTTGTTGAATTCATTTGATTTTCATTTGATTCAAAAAGCTTTATTAGAATGTGTTTGACTTTCATTTGATTTTAAAAGCTTTGTTGAAAGTGTTTGACTTTTATTTGACTCAATTAGCTTTCTTGAATGCATTTGACTTTCATTTGAATCAAAAAGCTTTGTTTGAATGTGTTTGACTTTCATTTGACTCAATTAGCTTTGTTGAAAGTGTTTGACTTTCATTTGACTCAATTAGCTTTGTTGAATGCATTTTACTTTCATTTGACTTAAAAAGCTTTGTTTGAATGTGTTTGACTTTCATTTGACTCAATTAGCTTTGTCGAAAGTGTTTGACTTTCATTTGACTCAATTAGCTTTGTTGAATGCATTTTACTTTCATTTGACTCAAAAAGCTTTGTTTGAATGTGTTTGACTTTATTTTGACTCAATTAGCTTTGTTAAATGTGTTTGATTTTCATTTGACTCAATTAGCATTGTGGAATGCAATTGCCTTTCATTTGATTCAAAAAGCTTTGATTGAATGTATTTGACTTTCATTTGATTCTAAACGCTTTGTTGAAAGTGTTTGACTTTCATTTGACTCAATTAGCTTTGTTGAATGCATTTGACTTTCATTTGATTCAAAAAGCTTTGTTTGAATGTGTTTGACTTTCATTTGACTCAATTAGCTTTGTTGAAAGTGTTTGACTTTCATTTGACTCAATTAGCTTTGTTGAAAGTGTTTGACTTTCATTTGACTCAATTAGCTTTGTTGAATGCATTTGACTTTCATTGGAATCAAGAAGCTTTATTTGAATGTGTTTGACTTTCATTTGACTCAATTGGCTTTGTTGAATGCATTTGACTTTCATTTGATTCAAAAAGCTTTGTTTGAATGTGTTAACTTTCTTTTAACTCAATTAGCTTTGTTGAATGTGTTCGACTTTCATTTGACTTATGTAGCTTTGTTGAATACATTTGACATTCATTTGATTCAAAAATCTTTGTTTGAATGTGTTTTACTTTCATTTGATTCTAAAATCTTTAATGAAAGTGTTTGACTTTCATTTGACTCAATTAGCTTTGTTGAATGCATTTGACTTTCATTTGAATCAAAAAGCTTTGTTTGATTGTGTTTGACTTTCATTTGACTCAATTAGCTTTGTGGAAAGTGTTTGACTTTCATTTGACTCATTTAGCTTTGTTGAATGCATTTTACTTTCATTTGATTCAAAAAGCTTTGTTTGAATGTGTTTTACTTTATTTTGACTCAATTAGCTTTGTTTAATGTGTTTGACTTTCATTTGACTCAATTAGCATTGTGGAATGCAATTGACTTTAATTTGATTCAAAAAGCTTTGATTGAATGTATTTGACTTTCATTTTATTCTAATCGCTTTATTGAAAGTGTTTGACTTTGATTTGACTCAATTAGCTTTGTTGAATGCATTTGACTTTCATTTGAATGAAAAAGCTTTGTTTGAATGTGTTTGACTTTCATTTGACACAATTAGCTTTGTTGAAAGTGTTTGACTTTCATATGACTCAATTAGCTTTGTTGAATAAATTTTACTTTCATTTGATTCAAAAGGCTTTGTTTGAATGTGTTTGACTTTCATTTGACTCAATTAGCTTCGTTGAATGTGTTTGACTTTCATTTGACTCAATTAGAATTGTGGAATGCAATTGACTTTCATATGATTCAAAAAGCTTTGTTTGAACGTATTCGACTTTCATTTGATTCTAAAAGCTTTGATGAAAGTGTTTGACTTTCATTTGACTCAATTAGCTTTGTTGAATTCATTTGATTTTCATTTGATTCAAAAAGCTTTATTAGAATGTGTTTGACTTTCATTTGATTTTAAAAGCTTTGTTGAAAGTGTTTGACTTTTATTTGACTCAATTAGCTTTCTTGAATGCATTTGACTTTCATTTGAATCAAAAAGCTTTGTTTGAATGTGTTTGACTTTCATTTGACTCAATTAGCTTTGTCGAAAGTGTTTGACTTTCATTTGACTCAATTAGCTTTGTTGAATGCATTTTACTTTCATTTGACTCAAAAAGCTTTGTTTGAATGTGTTTGACTTTATTTTGACTCAATTAGCTTTGTTAAATGTGTTTGATTTTCATTTGACTCAATTAGCATTGTGGAATGCAATTGCCTTTCATTTGATTCAAAAAGCTTTGATTGAATGTATTTGACTTTCATTTGATTCTAAACGCTTTGTTGAAAGTGTTTGACTTTCATTTGACTCAATTAGCTTTGTTGAATGCATTTGACTTTCATTTGATTCAAAAAGCTTTGTTTGAATGTGTTTGACTTTCATTTTACTCAATTAGCTTTGTTGAAAGTGTTTGACTTTCATTTGACTCAATTAGCTTTGTTGAAAGTGTTTGACTTTCATTTGACTCAATTAGCTTTGTTGAATGCATTTGACTTTCATTGGAATCAAGAAGCTTTATTTGAATGTGTTTGACTTTCATTTGACTCAATTGGCTTTGTTGAATGCATTTGACTTTCATTTGATTCAAAAAGCTTTGTTTGAATGTGTTAACTTTCTTTTAACTCAATTAGCTTTGTTGAATGTGTTCGACTTTCATTTGACTTATGTAGCTTTGTTGAATACATTTGACATTCATTTGATTCAAAAATCTTTGTTTGAATGTGTTTTACTTTCATTTGATTCTAAAATCTTTGTTGAAAGTGTTTGACTTTCATTTGACTCAATTAGCTTTGTTGAATGCATTTGACTTTCATTTGAATCAAAAAGCTTTGTTTGATTGTGTTTGACTTTCATTTGACTCAATTAGCTTTGTTGAAAGTGTTTGACTTTCATTTGACTCATTTAGCTTTGTTGAATGCATTTTACTTTCATTTGATTCAAAAAGCTTTGTTTGAATGTGTTTTACTTTATTTTGACTCAATTAGCTTTGTTTAATGTGTTTGACTTTCATTTGACTCAATTAGCATTGTGGAATGCAATTGACTTTAATTTGATTCAAAAAGCTTTGATTGAATGTATTTGACTTTCATTTTATTCTAATCGCTTTATTGAAAGTGTTTGACTTTGATTTGACTCAATTAGCTTTGTTGAATGCATTTGACTTTCATTTGAATGAAAAAGCTTTGTTTGAATGTGTTTGACTTTCATTTGACACAATTAGCTTTGTTGAAAGTGTTTGACTTTCATATGACTCAATTAGCTTTGTTGAATAAATTTTACTTTCATTTGATTCAAAAGGCTTTGTTTGAATGTGTTTGACTTTCATTTGACTCAATTAGCTTTGTTGAATGTGTTTGACTTTCATTTGACTCAATTAGCATTGTGGAATGCAATTGACTTTCATTTGATTCAAAAAGCTTTGTTTGAATGTATTCGACTTTCATTTGATTCTAAAAGCTTTGATGAAAGTGTTTGACTTTCATTTGACTCAATTAGCTTTGTTGAATTCATTTGATTTTCATTTGATTCAAAAAGCTTTATTAGAATGTGTTTGACTTTCATTTGATTTTAAAAGCTTTGTTGAAAGTGTTTGACTTTTTTTTGACTCAATTAGCTTTCTTGAATGCATTTGACTTTCATTTGAATCAAAAAGCTTTGTTTGAATGTGTTTGACTTTCATTTGACTCAATTAGCTTTGTCGAAAGTGTTTGACTTTCATTTGACTCAATTAGCTTTGTTGAATGCATTTTACTTTCATTTGACTCAAAAAGCTTTGTTTGAATGTGTTTGACTTTATTTTGACTCAATTAGCTTTGTTAAATGTGTTTGATTTTCATTTGACTCAATTAGCATTGTGGAATGCAATTGCCTTTCATTTGATTCAAAAAGCTTTGATTGAATGTATTTGACTTTCATTTGATTCTAAACGCTTTGTTGAAAGTGTTTGACTTTCATTTGACTCAATTAGCTTTGTTGAATGCATTTGACTTTCATTTGATTCAAAAAGCTTTGTTTGAATGTGTTTGACTTTCATTTGACTCAATTAGCTTTGTTGAAAGTGTTTGACTTTCATTTGACTCAATTAGCTTTGTTGAAAGTGTTTGACTTTCATTTGACTCAATTAGCTTTGTTGAATGCATTTGACTTTCATTGGAATCAAGAAGCTTTATTTGAATGTGTTTGACTTTCATTTGACTCAATTGGCTTTGTTGAATGCATTTGACTTTCATTTGATTCAAAAAGCTTTGTTTGAATGTGTTAACTTTCTTTTAACTCAATTAGCTTTGTTGAATGTGTTCGACTTTCATTTGACTTATGTAGCTTTGTTGAATACATTTGACATTCATTTGATTCAAAAATCTTTGTTTGAATGTGTTTTACTTTCATTTGATTCTAAAATCTTTGTTGAAAGTGTTTGACTTTCATTTGACTCAATTAGCTTTGTTGAATGCATTTGACTTTCATTTGAATCAAAAAGCTTTGTTTGATTGTGTTTGACTTTCATTTGACTCAATTAGCTTTGTTGAAAGTGTTTGACTTTCATTTGACTCATTTAGCTTTGTTGAATGCATTTTACTTTCATTTGATTCAAAAAGCTTTGTTTGAATGTGTTTTACTTTATTTTGACTCAATCAGCTTTGTTTAATGTGTTTGACTTTCATTTGACTCAATTAGCATTGTGGAATGCAATTGACTTTAATTTGATTCAAAAAGCTTTGATTGAATGTATTTGACTTTCATTTTATTCTAATCGCTTTATTGAAAGTGTTTGACTTTGATTTGACTCAATTAGCTTTGTTGAATGCATTTGACTTTCATTTGAATGAAAAAGCTTTGTTTGAATGTGTTTGACTTTCATTTGACACAATTAGCTTTGTTGAAAGTGTTTGACTTTCATATGACTCAATTAGCTTTGTTGAATAAATTTTACTTTCATTTGATTCAAAAGGCTTTGTTTGAATGTGTTTGACTTTGTTTTGACTCAATTAGCTTTGTTGAATGTGTTTGACTTTCATTTGACTCAATTAGCATTGTGGAATGCAATTGACTTTCATTTGATTCAAAAAGCTTTGATTGAATGTATTTGACTTTCATTTGATTCTAAACGCTTTGTTGAAAGTGTTTGACTTTCATTTGACTCAATTAGCTTTGTTGAATGCATTTGACTTTCATTTGACTCAATTAGCTTTGTTGAATGCATTTGACTTTCATTTGAATCAAAAAGCTTTGTTTGAATGTGTTTGACTTTCATTTGATTCTAAACGCTTTCTTGAAAGTGTTTGACTTTCATTTGACTCAATTAGCTTTGTTGAATGCATTTGACTTTCATTTGATTCAAAAAGTTTTGCTTGAATGTGTTTGACTTTCTTTTGACTCAATTAGCTTTGTTTAATGTGTTTGACTTTCATTTGACTCAATTAGCATTGTGGAATGCAATTGACTTTCATTTGATTCAAAAACCTTTGATTGTATGTATTTGACTTTCATTTGATTCTAAACGCATTGTTGAAAGTGTTTGACTTTCATTTGACTCAATTAACTTTGTTGAATGCATTTGACTTTCATTTGATTCAAAAAGCTTTGTTTGAATGTGTTTGACTTTCATTTGACTCAATTAGCTTTGTTGAAAGTATTTGACTTTAATTTGACTCAATTAGCTTTGTTGAATGCATTTGACTTTCATTTGAATCAAGAAGCTTTATTTGAATGTGTTTGACTTTCATTTGACTCAATTGGCTTTGTTGAATGCATTTGACTTTCATTTGATTCAAAAAGCTTTGTTTGAATGTGTTTCACTTTCTTTTAACTCAATTAGCTTTGTTGAATGTGTTTGACTTTCATTTGACTTAATTAGCTTTGTTAAATGCTTTTGACATTCATTTGATTCATAAAGATTTGTATGAATGTGTTTTACTTTCATTTGATTCTAAAATCTTTGTTGAAAGTGTTTGACTTTCATTTGACTCAATTAGGTTTGTTGAATGCATTTGACTTTCATTTGAATCAAGAAGCTATGTTTGAATGTGTTTGACTTTCATTTGACTCAATTGCCTTTGTTGAATGCATTTGACTTTCATTTGATTAAAAAAGCTTTGTTTGAATGTGTTTGACTTTCATTTGACTCAATTACCTTCGTTGAATGTGTTTGACTTTCATTTGACTCAATTAGCATTGTGGAATGCAATTGACTTTCATTTGATTCAAAAAGCTTTGTTTGAATGTATTTGACTTTCAATTGATTCTAAAAGCTTTGATGAAAGTGTTTGACTTTCATTTGACTCAATTAGCTTTGTTGAATTCATTTGATATTCATTTGATTCAAAAAGCTTTGTTTGAATGTGTTTGACTTTCATTTTATTCTAAAAGCTTTGTTGAAAGTGTTTGACTTTCATTTGACTCATTTAGCTTTGTTGAATGCATTTAAATTTCATTTGAATCAAAAAGCTTTGTTTGAATGTGTTTGACTTTCATTTGATTCTAAACGCTTTGTTGAAAGTGTTTGACTTTCATTTGACTCAATTAGCTTTGTTGAATGCATTTGATTTTCATTTGAATCAAAAAGCTTTGTTTGAATGTGTTTGACTTTCATTTGACTCAATTAGCTTTGTTGAAAGTGTTTGACTTTCATTTGACTCAATTAGCTTTGTGGAATGCATTTTACTTTCATTTGATTCAAAAAGCTTTGTTTGAATGTGTTTGACTTTATTTTGACTCAATTAGCTTTGTTGAATGTGTTTGGCTTTCATTTGACTCAATTAGCATTGTGCAATACATTTGACTTTCATTTGACTCAATTAGCTTTGTTGAAAGTGTTTGACTTTTATTTGACTCAATTAGCTTTGTTGAATGCATTTGACTTTCATTTGAATCAAGAAGCTTTATTTGAATGTGTTTGACTTTCATTTGACACAATTGGCTTTGTTGAATGCATTTGACTTTCATTTGATTCAAAAAGCTTTGTTTGAATGTGTTTGACTTTCTTTTAACTCAATTAGCTTTGTTGAATGTGTTTGACTTTCATTTGACTTAATTAGCTTTGTTGAATGCATTTTACATTCATTTGATTCAAAAAGATTTGTATGAATGTGTTTTACTTTCATTTGATTCTAAAATCTTTGTTGAAAGTGTTTAACTTTCATTTGACTCAATTAGCTTTGTTGAATGCATTTGACTTTCATTTGAATCAAGAAGCTATGTTTGAATGTGTTTGACTTTCATTTGACTCAATTGGCTTTGTTGAATGCATTTGACTTTCATTTGATTCAAAAAGCTTTGTTTGAATGTGTTTGACTTTCATTTGACTCAATTACCTTCGTTGAATGTGTTTGACTTTCATTTGACTCAATTAGCATTGTGGAATGCAATTTGTTTCGGGGTTTTTTGAGTCCCTCGGGAGAGTTACAACACTAAGACTGGTCGCTCACTCGGATGCCTGTACCTGCAAAACAACGGAGCACCGAATGGTCGGTGGTCCGCCTCCGAAGCTTAAGTAAGTCAAAGTTCGAAGAATAAGGTGCGGAACGTAAAGGATATCTGCCCGGATTCCGAGCTCAAGTGTACTGTACCCTTGGGGGTGACAGTTCTAACAATGATTGGTAATCACTGAGTGTAAAGTGTAAAACGTCAATGTCAACGTCAACTGTTAAAAAAGTGTGTGTGTGTACCCATAAATGAGGAGGTCAACTCCTACTTATAGGCTTCTCGAAAAGCGTGCACTTACTAGGGTTTCGTGCGGCTTAGCAGACCTCGGGATTCGGGCCTAAAAGCCGCCAATCCCAGATCCTTTTATCTGTCTGCCACGTGTCATTTCCTGATTGGTCCATGGTGGCGCCCCTTTCAGTGACACGTGGCGGACTCTGAGTGGGCCAACTGGCCTTGGGTATTTTTACCTGAATCATTTGCCCCTCACAGGTATCACGCGCTTTGCCACGTGCTGCCTGTGACAGGTGTCGGCATCCGGCTGGTCGGATTCAAAAAATTACTGAGGGGGAAAGTTTTAGGGTTTTTAACCCTCTATAAATAGAAAGTTTTCACCCCCCTGGATTTGTTACACCGTTGCGAATCTTTGGAGAATCTCTGACTTTTGACTTTAAGAATCTCAAAATTCCCCAAGTATTCATCTTTCAAGCATCCGACACTCGGCCTACTTGTCCGACCGTTCTTCAGTCGACCAAGCGTCTCTTTTACCCTTCTTCTAAAGGTAACGCCTGTTTCTTCTTTTATTTTTCATTTTTTCTTTGTTGTCGAAAAAATGGTTTCCCAATCGCATGCGGCACAGTATAGGATAGTGATCAGCCGGTCACCGGGGACGGCTGAATCTAGAACTTGTAGTGCCGATTGCTTGGCCAGCGACTGTACTTTGCGAACTTCTCCGAATCTGACTGGTTTCGTGTCTGTGCAGGACACAATGGCCAGAACAAAAAGAACAGCAAGATTATCCGACTCCGACAGATCTTTTTTCCCGTCGGATGGTTCAACTCTTTACTCTGACGGCTCAATGAGGGTGCCTCGAAGTGAGGTTTTAGAACACCCTGATAGCCCTTCTTATCTTCCTCCTACCCCCACCTATTACCATTCGTCCACTTCAAGCGGTACTCCTAGTGATAGGATACTGGAGGAGGCGGATGAAACCTATGCAGCCGGGCCTTCTGGACAGGCGCCGGAAGAGAGTCTAAGGGAGGACCCTGCCGGCCCTATCTGGCAGTCCCTTAGCTCCGATGACAACTCTGATGACGGGTCGGCCTCGTCATCTTCTTCAGATAATGCTCCTGCCTCTTCAGGGGAGGCAAGGTCAAAATAAAATGATGCCAGGGAATCCCTGGCAGCTGAGAAGGGGGAATCTTGGGCCGAGCCGAGCGCTTCCAGGCGCTTGGAGAAAGCCCCCTATTATCATCATGTTCCGCTGAGCAGGCGGAACACCATGGAAAACGGCCTTGCAAGTTTTAGGCGCAAGGTTGTGCTGGGCCATGGCTTTACGTTGTGCGTCCCAAATAAGGACGACACTATTACTTGGCCGAGCATGGCCAGCTACCTAGACCGAGCATTCGGTTGTTATGAGGCGGCCTTTCAGGCTGGCTTGCGCTTCCCTCTCCATCCGGTCGTGGAGAGGATCTTAGATGGATACCAACTTGGTATCTGGCAACTCGTACCTAATTCATGGATCAATATTCTGGGGTACGTTGTCGCGTGTGAGTTGCTGGAAGTGGAGGCGAGCTTTGAAGCATTCGCCCACATGCATTATCTTAGCAGGGCGCCTGCTAGGGGTGGCGAGGGCTGGTACACCTTGACTACTTGCAAGGGGTACATGATGGCTGTCGGCAAAGAGAACAAGTGGAAAGACTGGAGAACTAAGTTCTTTATAGTCAAAGCTGCCGACTGCCGCCTGAACCAAAAGTATAACAGGTGGAACAAGGATCCACCTCTCCTAGCAGGCAGGAGTGCATTGCCAGCTCTTCCTAGACGAGCAAAGGAGGAGATCATGGATGCGGGCTTGTTTACCGTATCTGTGAAGACGAATGATGTGGGGGACAAAATAGTCACTCCCCAAAGCTATCTCCCTTTGTACAAATGGTTTGAGGAAGGGACATTCTTGGCCGCTTGTGGGCTAAGTACTGAGATGCCGAGAGGTAGTCGGCCGTCTGTTTAGTATGCCATGTTTTTCTTGTCTTCACTTGTTACATGTTTCTAACACTTGATTCTTTTTTGCAGACAAAGCAATGGAGAAACTCTCGGCCTCCAGGAAGCCGGATGTATCTGCTGCCAGATACAGATCAAATGCCCTTAACAGGGCGGATGCCACCACTGCAAGGGTGGAAGGGCAGCAACCAGCCGGTACCCCAGGGGTGAGATTTGCATACTCAGCACCCATCTGATTAATGCCGAGTTTGTGCCGAATGTTTTCTGACCTTGTTTTGTCTTCAATGATACAGGGTACCTCCTCTAAATCCCCGTCCAAACCATCCGACCCTAAGCTCCAAAAGACTAGGGCGGGTGATGTGAGCGCATCCGGCACGGTTGGCCGGAAGCATGTCGCTCATAAGCGCAAGAGGCCCACAGACGCCCCTGCTGGTGAGGCGAGGTTTTTGGGGGACAAACCCCCCTCTTCTGATAAGGGGAGGCTTCTGGGGAAAAGGCCCGCCTCTTCTTCTGGTCAGAAGAGGTTTCTGGGGGAAGAGGATTTGGATGAGGGCGACGGTAAAGACCATTCGTCCTCCCTTTCTTTTCTGCAAGTTTATCATAGCACTTTTTCTAACTTTTTCCTCTTGCAGTTCCTGTGCAGAGGCCGACTGTAGTTCAAATGGCCAAGTCCATGCTGAGGGCGATTGATCCGGATGATAAAGCATCCGTCAGAGGAGTCGGCACCCTAGACCTTGATGGTATTCTAGGGAACCTTTGTGAGGTATAGACTTAGTGTTGAATCTCTTTTTCATTCGGCTCTTTCTCAAATCCGTCTGGTTCTCAACCATTCGGCTTCATTTTTGCAGACCATGCTGCGCGTCCAAGGACTCGGACGACCCCTCAAGGAGAAGTCCAAAGAGGTAAAAGCTGCTAAGGCTCAGGCTGAGTCCGCCTTGGATAGAGCTCAATTTGATATTGCTCAGAATGAATTACTGACGCTTGATATGATGTATTCGCAGTCGGAGGCCAACCTGCAGGTGAAGAAGGACCTGGACTCGGCCAAGCTTCAGATCTCCAACCTTAGGAAGGAGATTAAGTCTCTCAAGGAGTCCTTCGAGCCTCTCCAGGAGGCCAAGGACGAGGCCGAGAGAGCCAAGCAGATGGTGACCCGCCTGAAACAGCGCCTCTCAAATCAGGAGCATCAGCTGAAGGCCAAGTATGAGTCCCTTGCCGAGCAAGAACGATCTGAACTGGTCAAGCAAATGATCAGGGATAATGAGATCGTCATGTGGGATACTTGGGCGGCTGTTCAGCCAGACTCGGACTATCAGGTTTGGAAGTCCAAGTTTGAGGAGCTTAGCAAAGCTTTTGACGATCGCCTCCTTGAGGAGATGGAAGAAGCTTCCAAGGCTGATGCTGAGGCCGAGGCTGCTGAAGGCTCTGGGTCCGACTCTTCTGAGGAGTCGTCCTCTGGGGAGGAAGAGGAAGATCAGGGGGAGGAGCGAGAGAAAAATGCTGAAGAGCAGCCGAAGGGCAACAGTCCGGCTGCCAACAAAGAGGCTCTCCCCTGATCACTTAAGCTTTTTATTGTTGTTTCTGCGGCCGAATGGCCAAGTACTTGCTTTTCCGGGCTGCGTGCCGAGTATTTCTGTATTTTTACCGACCGAGGGGTCGGGTAATTTGACAATTTTTGGTCACTTTAATTTGAATCATTCGGCCATTTGGCTGATGTTTTTTCATATTCTGCCTTTTGTCAAATCTTGAAATTTTTGCATGTTTTTTTTTTTACCAAGTATTATAACCTGTATACCATGCAAATGTTATTGCCCCTGGACGGATGTCGAGTGGTTTCGGTTTATGAGATTGATTGACTTGGAAATTATTGATACTTAGAAGAGTATTTATGGTTTCTAAGTCAATCAATCACTATGGTGATTGCCCCAAACCACGCGGCAGACGTCCATCCAGAGTTGAGCAAGAGTAAGTGTTCATTCGGCCATTTGGCTGAACAGAACTCAAATTTCCAACTTAGCTGATTTGCTAAAGAAAAATCCCCGCCTGTTCTGCCCCATAGGCAAAAGCAGGCGCATCCGGCCATTGGCCTCATTGAGATTAAAGTGGTAAGTCTTGGGACTTAACTTTTTATCGTTTAAAACAATTCATCCGCCTGTCTTGCCCCATAGGGTAGGATCAGGCGGCATCCGGCTAATAGCCTCAAATAATTGCCAAGTAATTAGCTTAACGGATTTTATTAAATCGTTCCGCCTGTTTTACCCTTGAGCTAAAACAGGCGCATCCGGCTTGATGCCTCAGTTAGCCTCTACTTACGAAACAGTGACCATTTCTGAACTGTGTTTGAACAGATAGAAAATTTTGGCCTTTTAGATTCCACTTTCGATTAAAACAAACGACTGCGAGTGCTATCATAGCATTCGGTTGGGCCGCTTGATATATTCGTAGAGCAATGTACCACCCAAATGGGAGATGCTCTCCTCGACGAATTCGCCCAAATGGACGTCGCCGGTTATCTGACTCATGTTGGAGCAGACGGCCATACTCATGTTGGAGCAGACTGTGACCTTTCGGTAATAATATCCGGCCATTGGCCTCACGTCACTTGGACGTTAGTTTATCTACTAAGTTTTCAAACTTAGTTCATTATCCGGCCATTGGCCTCGATAGCCTCTAATCACGAAACAGTAGCTGTTTTCCATTCGTACTAGAACAGTTGGAAAACTTATGCTTTTTAGATTTCATGTTTAGATTAAGTCAAACAACTGCGAGTGCTGCCTCAGCATCCGGTAGGGCTGTTTGATGTTTTAGTAGAGCAATGTGCCACCCAAATGGGAGATGCTCTCCTCGACGAATTCGCCCGAATGGACGTCGCCGGTTATCTGACTCATGTTGGAGCAGACTGTGACCATTCGGTCTCTTTTTATCTGGCCTTAGGCCTCATTCTTTATCAAGTATAAACTTAACAAAGTTTTTCGTAGGAACGACTGTTAAAAACAATCGGATCCTTCAATTGGCTGGGACGTTTGCTGTTGAGACAGTCGCCTTACAAATATATGGCCGTCTGTAACCGGTACAGGCGGTGATGAAAATAATAAATTTGAAAAAGGGAAGTATCTTCTCATTAATAATTTATAGATAACAAAATATGGAGTATTTACACTCGTACTTAGAAGTAGTACTTTTTCAAGTTGTCTACATTCCAAGTTCTGGGCAGCCGCCTGCCGTCTGGTTCTTCCAGGCGGTAGGTGTCGTCTCTTATTTCTTCATAGATTCGGTAGGGGCCTTCCCAATTTGGGGTTAGCTTTCCCTGCTCATTCGCCCTACCGACTGCTTCCATTTTTCGTAGCACAAAGTCCCCCACTTTGAGAGGACGCTTGTGTACTCTTTTGTTGTAAGCCCGAGTCATTCTCAGACGGTATATCTCATGGCGCAGGGCAGCATTGCCCCTGCGCTCTGGTAGTGAGTCCAATGCTAGGCGCATGGCCTCCCAGTTCACCTTCTCGTCATACAACATGATTCGAAGAGTCGGCTCATAGTGCTCAATAGGCAAAACAGCTTCTGCACCATATACCATAAGAAATGGGGTTTCTCCAGTTGCCCCTTTAGCAGTCGTCCTGATGGACCAGAGGACGTGTGGTAACTCATCCGCCCAAAGGCCACCAGCTCGCTCAATTTTCTTTTTAATCCCATCTGAGATTAACTTGTTAAAAGCCTCAACCTGGCCGTTTGCTTGGGGCCGGCCGACCGATGCGAAGAAACTGGAGATCCCTTGGTCTCTCAGCCAAATCTTGAGCTGAGGCGTTTCGAATTGAGGACCATTGTCAAACACCATGGACATGGGCACCCCAAACCGAGTGATTATGTTTTTCCAAATGAAGGAAATGACATCTTTAGTCTTAATGTTTTTGACTGCCTCCGCCTCTACCCATTTAGTAAAGTAGTCAACAGTCACCAATATGTAGCGCCTGCCGCCTGGTGCGGCTGTATAGGGCCCAAGAATGTCCATGCCCCATTTGGCAAAGGGTATTGGGCTGTGGATGGCCGACAGGTCTGTAGCCGGACGATGAATGAGCTTGCCAAATTTCTGACACTTGTCGCATTTTTTCACCAATTCCATTGCATCCGACTCCAGTGTAGGCCAGAAGTAAAGCCGCCTAGCTTTGGCTGCAAGGGATCTTGCCCCTATATGAGAGGCGCAGAATCCTGCATGCAACTCTTCGAGGACTTCCTTACCCTTCTCAGGGGTAACACACTTCAACAGAGGCTTTAGAAAACCAGCCCTGAAGAGTTCTCCTTGTCGTAACTCGAAGTTAGCCGCTCGTTTTTTCAAAACAGCCGCCTCCTGTGGTGAATCAGGAAGCGTACCGTCTGTAAAGTAAGTCCGGATGCTGTCCATCCAGGTTGAGCTTCGATCAAGAACTCCAATGGGGTCTTCTTCAGAGATACTCCTCTTTTCCATGACTTCCCAGAAGACTGACCGAGGTGTTTCACAGGAGGCGGATGATGCCAGTTTGGACAGAGCATCCGCCTGATTATTGGAAGACCTGGGCACCTGACTTAGAGTAAACTCTTCAAGTGTCCCAACTTCAGTCTTGACCGCCTGCAGGTATTTTATCATGGCCGGATGTGTGGCCTCGTACGTTCCATTGACTTGGAGTACGACCAGTTGAGAGTCTGAGCAGGCGTCAACCTTCTTTGCCCCTGCTGCCTTACAGTACCGAATGCCAGCAAGCAGGGCTTCATATTCGGCCTCATTATTAGAGACCTGGAACTTGAAGCGTAGTACATATTCATATTTGTCCCCTTCAGGAGACTGACAGATAATCCCTGCACCACAGCCGTTCATAGTGGAGCTCCCGTCCACATACACTTTCCAAACCTGACTAGTATCATCCGGAGCAACCGGCCTTGTCATTTCTACAATAAAATCGGCGAATGCTTGCCCCTTTATTGCTTTTCTGGGTTCGTAAGTGATTTCCAGTCCTTGCATTTCAATTGCCCATTTGAGCATTCGGCCAGAAGACTCCAAGGTTGTCAGAGGCCGCTTGATCGGTTGGTCAGTATAGACCACTACCGCATGTGCCAAGAAGTAAGGTTTCAACTTTTTGATGGCCATGTAGAGAGCAAGACCACACTTTTCAACCATGGGATACCGAAGCTCAGCGTTCTTGAGAACATGACTGATGAAATAGACCGGGAGCTGAGTGCCGTCTCTTTCAGCTAAGAGAACAGCGCTGAGGGCATGATCGGAGACGGCCAGATACAAGAAGAGCGTCTCTTTGGGCAAAGGGCTAACAAGCCTCGGCAAAGAGTGTAGGTGAGTTTTTAACTTTTGGAAGGCCGCCTCTGCCTCATCACCCCATTCAAAGTTAGTCTTCTTCCTGATTGCTTGGAAAAAGTAGAGACACTTATCGCCTGACCGACTGAGGAATCTCCCCAAGGCCGCCAGACAACCTGTAAGCTTTTGAACCTCTTTCACAGTACGGGGCGACTGCATGTCGATGACCGCCTGTATTTTCTTCGGGTTGGCCTCTATTCCCCTTTGATCAATCAGGAATCCGAGAAACTTCCCAGACTCAACACCAAAGACACACTTTTTTGGATTTAGCATGACCTTGTGCCGCCTGAGTGTGGCGAATGTTTCTCGGAGATCAGCAAGGTGATCCGCCTGAAGTTTGGATTTGACTATCATGTCGTCAATGTATGCTTCCACATTCCTCCCAATCTGACGAATGAAGACTGTGTTAATCATTCGTTGGAAGGTAGCAGGCGCATTCTTCAAACCAAACGGCATCACTGTATAACAAAACAACCCCTGATCAGTGACAAAAGCAGTCTTCTCTTGATCTTTTTTCCACAAGGGTATCTGGTGGAAGCCTGAATAGGCGTCCATAAAGCTCATCAGGGCATGGCCGGCTGTTGAATCGACCAGACTGTCGATTTTTGGCAATGGATAACTATCCTTCGGACATGCCTTATTCAGATCGGTGTAGTCAACACACATTCGCCAAGTACCATTCGGCTTTTTTACCAACACAACGTTGGCTACCCAATCAGGGAAATCGCATGGCAGAATGAACTTAGCATTCAGCAGCTTTTGAACTTCAGCGGCTGCCGCCTGACTTCTTTCTTCGCCGTGATTTCTTTTCTTTTGCCGAATGGGCTGCTTTTTGGGATCCACGGCGAGTTTGTGAACAGCAAGATCCGGGCTTATGCCAGGCATCTCTTCTACTTCAAAGGCAAAGATGTCTTTGAATTCTCTCAGAAGTTGGTGCAAACTGTTACCTAGCTTGGCAAAAGCAATCGTCCCTACTTTAACAGTCCGCTCTGGCCGAGCGTCGTCCAGGGGGATGTCGATGTGTTCACCAGCCGGCTGGGGACGGAGATCATCCGGCCGTTCCCCAGTCAGTGACTGCTATTGCCTTTCTTTTTTGACAGCCACTGGCTGAGCCACTTTCCTCTTTTTCTCAGCTGGTGGGGCCGCCTTGTCTTCCCTGATATCATCAAGGTCGACTGTTTGTTTGCCCCGGAAGGTTGCTGCGACCGCGGGCTTAATGTCCGAGAGATAACATTCCCGGGCTGTTTTTTGGTCCCCCATTAAGGGAACCGACTGTGCCATCATCCCTCTCATACTTAACAAGCATGAGAGCAGGGATGATGACGGCCTTGCATTCGTTAAGAGTAGGTCGACCAAAGATGAGGTTGTAGGCAGAAAGCTCTTCAACCACGAGGAACCGGATGGTCATATGCCGACCGTTTCCTATTTGCCCCAGCCGGATGGGAAGATCTATTCGGCCGACCGGGTGTACAAGTCCTCCCCCAAACCCTACAAGGGTGTGAGAAACCTCCATCATACTGTCCGGCTTGTACTTGAGATTTGACAAGCATTTGAGGCTGATGAGGTCAGAGGAACTGCCTGTGTCGATCAATATTCGACCAACCAGTTGGTTGGCCACTTTACATTCAATGACCACAGGGTCATCATGCGGCCGACGGACTTTGCCTCTGTCCTTTTCGGTGATGATGACTTCAGGGAAGGCGGATGTTCCTGCCGCCTCTTCCTCTTCAACAGAATGGATCATCTTTTTCAGATGATCCTTTGTGCCCCGAATGGTCGGGCCACCCCCGGCGAATCCGCCTGCTATAGTGTATACCGGCTCTTCATCGGTGTCGGTACTAACAGTCGGCTGGGGAGCCGTCTTTTTGGACTGCCCCTGCTTCGCCTTTGAAGTCACTTTGGACTTCACATAGGACTTTAGTTGTCCTTTGTCGGCCAGACGGTCAAGTTCTCGTTTGAGAGCGAAACAGTCGTTGGTGTCATGGCTGATGTCTTCATGAAAATGGCAGTGTTTATTTTTGTTCCGATGTTCAACGGAACCTCTCATTGGAGTCGGCTTCTCAAAAGTCAGCCGGTCCTTTATTTCCATGAAGACGGAACAACAGTCTTTGTGGAATTCGTACCTTGGAACATACGGTTTCCACTCTTTCTTTTTCTTCTTGGCCGGCTGATCAGAGTTATCAACGACCCAGGCTTGTTTTTTCTTTTTGCTCTCTTCTGTCTTGGGAGCCGACTGAGCAGGCCGACTCTCCTGCTGTCGGTCGAACTTCTTAGAGTCCGACTGCTTGGTGGAGGAGCAGAGTTCGGTTGCCTGTATATAGGCTTCCGCCTCTTGCAGTGCTCCCTGCAGAGTGAAAATTTGCTTTCGGACCAGTTCATACTTGAAAGTAGAACCGTCCTTCAGACCCTTGAAAAAGTCTGTGAAGGCGAACTCGTCAGATAGCCCATGGATCTGGATTCGTACCAGATTGAATCGCCTGACATAGGAACGCAAACCTTCCCTATCTCCCTGCTGTACATTGCCAAGATCAAGGCTTGTCTTCTTGGCAGGGATATTCATGGAGAAGTTGGAAGCAAACAAGAACGCAAGCGTCTTGAAGCTATTGACGCAACCAGCCGGCAAGTTGCCGAACCACTGCTGGGCTATGCCCTTCAAGGTGGCTGGAAAGCAGCGACACCATGCGGCATCATCCAACCCTTGTAAATACATGAGGTGGGTGTATGCTAGCAGGTGGTCTTCAGGGTTGGTGGTCCCATCATAGGCTCCTACCAACACATTTTTAACCTTGGCCGGCTGTTCGGCGTCGGTAATTTCCTTGGAGAAAGCAGTGGGTTGGATTCCAAGGTGCTGCGGCCTAAGCTGCCAGTCCATGGGCTGATAGCCGCATGCCGCCTGTCCTCCATAGAAGGCAGGCCGAATGTAAGGTTGAGCAGGCGATTGGTACATTGGCTGAGCCATGTACTGGGCCGGCTGAATGACATGAGGTCCAACTTGAACCAGAGGGCTGCTGATTGGAGTCTCATGCACAGATTGTGAATACCTCAATGAGGTATGCTGAGTGCTTTCGTGGTAAGTCGATGTTGAGGCCGACTCTGAAAGCTCATTTCTTTTCTGCTCGATGTAATGCCGAGCATCAGAGAATGTTTTCTTGTTACCATCCGGCTGAACATGCCGAATGGCTTTTCTTGCAACCGTTTCTGGGAAACGGAGTCTTGAAAGGTCAAACTGAGGTCGAGCCTTGTCCTTGGGATGAGGAGTCGGCTGTCGGTCCCTGATCGACTTGTGCTTGTCCAATTGGGCTGACTTCTTGGCCGACTGCTCCTTGGAAGGATTAGCCGACTTCTTGTTGGTGAGTTGTTTTATCTCACCACGGAGAGTGCTCACAAGCTTCATGAGCTCATCTCTAGTTACTGGGTCTGACCCTTCCGCACGGGTAGAATCAGACGGCTTTTTTGAATGTCCGACTGGTTTGCTCGGAGCATTCTGAGAGTGAGGGCGTTCTTGCTTTTCTTTGCTGCGGATGCGCCTGGAGATGAGAGACCCATCCCTAGCAGTATAAGTTTCAACGTCACCGTCGTCACCTGAATCATAGTCCGTCTGGACCAACACTTCGTCCAGGGACCGATTGGTCTCTGGTAGCTGTTTGGTCTCCGGAGGCCGATTGGTTTCCGGAGGCCGATTGGTTACATTAATTGGTACAGTTTCCGAAGTGACCATCTTAGAGGTACTCTCCCCACAGACGGCGCCAAATGTTTCGGGGTTTTTTGAGTCCCTCGGGAGAGTTACAACACTAAGACTGGTCGCTCACTCGGATGCCTGTACCTGCAAAACAACGGAGCACCGAATGGTCGGTGGTCCGCCTCCGAAGCTTAAGTTAGTCAAAGTTCGAAGAATAAGGTGCGGAACGTAAAGGATATCTGCCCGGATTCCGAGCTCAAGTGTACTGTACCCTTGGGGGTGACAGTTCTAACAATGATTGGTAATCACTGAGTGTAAAGTGTAAAACGTCAATGTCAACGTCAACGGGTAAAAAAGTGTGTGTGTACCCATAAATGAGGAGGTCAACTCCTACTTATAGGCTTCTCGAAAAGCGTGCACTTACTAGGGTTTCGTGCAGCTTAGCAGACCTCGGGATTCAGGCCTAAAAGCCGCCAATCCCAGATCCTTTTATCTGTCTGCCACGTGTCATTTCCTGATTGGTCCATGGTGGGGCCCCTTTCAGTGACACGTGGCGGACTCTGAGTGGGCCAACTGGCCTTGGGTATTTTTACCTGAATCACAATTGACTTTCATTTGATTCAAAAAGCTTTGTTTGAATGTATTTGACTTTCAATTGATTCTAAAAGCTTTGATGAAAGTGTTTGACTTTCATTTGACTCAATTAGCTTTGTTGAATTCATTTGATTTTCATTTGATTCAAAAAGCTTTGTTTGAATGTGTTTGACTTTCATTTGATTCTAAAAGCTTTGTTAAAAGTGTTTGACTTTCATTTGACTCAATTAGCTTTGTTGAATGCATTTGACTTTCATTTGAATCAAAAAGCTTTGTCTGAATGTGTTTGACTTTCATTTGACTCAATTAGCTTTGTTGAAAGTGTTTGACTTTCATTTGACTCAATTAGCTTTGTTGAATGCATTTTACTTTCATTTGATTCAAAAAGCTTTGTTTGAATGTGTTTGACTTTCTTTTGACTCAATTAGCTTTGTTGAATGTGATTGACTTTCATTTGACTCAATTAGCATTGTGGAATGCAATTGACTTTCATTTGATTCAAAAAGCTTTGATTGAATGTATTTGACTTTCATTTGACTCTAAACGCTTTGTTGAAAGTGTTTGACTTTCATTTGACTCAATTAGCTTTGTTGAATGCATTTGACTTTCATTTGACTCAAAAAGCTTTGCTTGAATGTGTTTGACTTTCATTTAACTCAATTAGCTTTGTTGAAAGTGTTTGACTTTCATTTGACTCAATTAGCTTTGTTAAATGCATTTGACTTTCATTTGAATCAAAAAGCTTTGTTTGAATGTGTTTGACTTTCATTTGACTCAATTAGCTTTGTTGAAAGTGTTTGACTTTCATTTGACTCAATTAGCTTTGTTGAATGCATTTTACTTTCATTTGATTCAAAAAGCTTTGTTTGAATGTGTTTGACTTTCTTTTGACTCAATTAGCTTTGTTGAATGTGTTTGACTTTCTTTTGACTCAATTAGCTTTGTTGAATGTGTTTGACTTTCATTTGACTCAATTAGCATTGTGGAATGCAATTGACTTTCATTTGATTCAAAAAGCTTTGATTGTATGTATTTGACTTTCATTTGATTCTAAACGATTTGTTGAAAGTGTTTGACTTTCATTTGACTCAATTAGCTTTGTTGAATGCATTTGACTTTCATTTGATTCAAAAAGCTTTGTTTGAATGTGTTTGACTTTCATTTAACTCAATTAGCTTTGTTGAAAGTGTTTGACTTTCATTTGACTCAATTAGCTTTGTTGAATGCATTTTACTTTCATTTGATTCAAAAAGCTTTGTTTGAATGTGTTTGACTTTCTTTCGACTCAATTCGTTTTGTTGAATGTGATTGACTTTCATTTGACTCAATTAGCATTGTGGAATGCAATTTACTTTCATTTGATTCAAAAAGCTTTGATTGAATGTATTTGACTTTCATTTGATTCTAAACGCTTTGTTGAAAGTGTTTGACTTTCATATGACTCAATTAGCTTTGTTGAATGCATTTGACTTTCATTTGAATCAAAAAGCTTTGTTTGAATGTGTTTGACTTTCATTTGACTCAATTAGCTTTGTTGAAAGTGTTTGACTTTCATTTGACTCAATTAGCTTTGTTGAATGCATTTTACTTTTATTTGATTTAAAAAGCTTTGTTTGAATGTGTTTGACTTTCTTTTTACTCAATTAGCTTTGTTGAATGTGCTTGACTTTCATTTTACTCAATTAGCATTGTGGAATGCAATTGACTTTCATTTGATTCAAAAAGCTTTGATTGTATGTATTTGACTTTCATTTGATTCTAAACGCATTGTTGAAGGTGTTTGACTTTCATTTGACCCAATTAGCTTTGTTGAATGCATTTGACTTTCATTTGATTCAAAAAGCTTTGTTTGAATGTGTTTGACTTTCATTTGACTCAATTAGCTTTGTTGAAAGTGTTTGACTTTGATTTGACTCAATTAGCTTTGTTGAATGCATTTGACTTTCATTTGAAACAAGAAGCTTTATTTGAATGTGTTTGACTTTCATTTGACTCAATTGGCTTTGTTGAATGCATTTGACTTTCATTTGATTCAAAAAGCTTTGTTTGAATGTGTTTGACTTTCTTTTAACTCAATTAGCTTTGTTGAATGTGTTTGACTTTCATTTGACTTAATTAGCTTTGTTGAATGCATTTGACATTCATTTGATTCAAAAAGCTTTGTATGAATGTGTTTTACTTTCATTTGATTCTAAAATCTTTGTTGAAAGTGTTTGAATTTCATTTGACTCAATTAGCTTTGTTGAATGCATTTGACTTTCATTTGAATCAAGAAGCTATGTTTGAATGTGTTTGACTTTCATTTGACTCAATTTGCTTTGTTGAATGCATTTGACTTTCATTTGATTCAAAAAGCTTTGTTTGAATGTGTTTGACTTTCATTTGACTCAATTACCTTCGTTGAATGTGTTTGACTTTCATTTGACTCAATTAACATTGTGGAATGCAATTGACTTTCATTTGATTCAAAAAGCTTTGTTTGAATGTATTTGACTTTCAATTGATTCTAAAAGCTTTGATGAAAGTGTTTGACTTTCATTTGAATTAATTAGCTTTGTTGAATTCATTTGATTTTCATTTGATTCAAAAAGCTTTGTTTGAATGTGTTTGACTTTCATTTGATTCTAAAAGCTTTGTTGAAAGTGTTTGACTTTCATTTGACTCAATTAGCTTTGTTGAATGCATTTGACTTTCATTTGAATCAAAAAGCTTTGTGTGAATGTGTTTTTCTTTCATTTGACTCAATTAGCTTTGTTGAAAGTGTTTGACTTTCATTTGACTCAATTAGCTTTGTTGAATGCATTTTACTTTCATTTGATTCAAAAAGCTTTGTTTGAATGTGTTTGACTTTCTTTTGACTCAATTAGCTTTGTTGAATGTGATTGACTTTCATTTGACGCAATTAGCATTGTGAAATGCAATTGACTTTTATTTGATTCAAAAAGCTTTGATTGAATGTATTTGACTTTCATTTGACTCAATTGGCTTTGTTGAATGCATTTGACTTTCATTTAAATCAAAAAGCTTTGTTGAATGTGATAGACTTTCATTTGACTCAATTAGCTTCGTTGAATGTGGTTGACTTTCATTTGACTCAGTTAGCATTGTGGAATGCAATTGACTTTCATTTGATTCAAAAAGCTTTGTTTGAATGTATTTGACTTTCAATTGATTCTAAAAGCTTTGATGAAAGTGTTTGACTTTCATTTGACTCAATTAGCTTTGTTGAATTCATTTGATTTTCATTTGATTCAAAAAGCTTTGTTTGAATGTGTTTGACTTTCATTTGATTCTAAAAGCTTTGTTGAAAGTGTTTGACTTTTATTTGACTCAATTAGCTTTGTTGAATTCATTTGATTTTCATTTGATTCAAAAAGCTTTGTTTGAATGTGTTTGACTTTCATTTGATTCTAAAAGCTTTGTTGAAAGTGTTTGACTTTCATTTGACTCAATTAGCTTTGTTGATTGCATTTGACTTTCATTTGAATCAAAAAGCTTTGTTTGAATGTGTTTGACTTTCATTTGACTCAATTAGCTTTGTTGAATGTGATTGACTTTCATTTGACTCAATTAGCATTGTGGAATGCAATTGACTTTTATTTGATTCAAAAAGCTTTGATTGAATGTATTTGACTTTCATTTGACTCTAAACGCTTTGTTGAAAGTGTTTGACTTTCATTTGACTCAATTACCTTTGTTGAATGCATTTGACTTTCATTTGATTCAAAAAGCTTTGTTTGAATGTGTTTGACTTTCATTTAACTCAATTAGCTTTGTTGAAAGTGTTTGACTTTCATTTGACTCAATTAGCTTTGTTGAATGCATTTGACTTTCATTTGAATCAAAAAGCTTTGTTTGAATGTGTTTGACTTTCATTTGACTCAATTAGCTTTGTTGAATGCATTTGACTTTCATTTGATTCAAAAAGCTTTGTTTGAATGTGTTTGACTTTCATTTGACTCAATTACCTTCGTTGAATGTGTTTGACTTTCATTTGACTTAATTAGCATTGTGGAATGCAATTGACTTTCATTTGATTCAAAAAGCTTTGTTTGAATGTATTTGACTTTCAATTGATTCTAAAAGCTTTGATGAAAGTGTTTGACTTTCATTTGACTCAATTAGCTTTGTTGAATTCTTTTGATTTTCATTTGATTCAAAAAGCTTTGTTTGAATGTGTTTGACTTTCGTTTGACTCTAAAAGCTTTGTTGAAAGTGTTTGACTTTCATTTGACTCAATTAGCTTTGTTGAATGCATTTGACTTTCATTTGAATCATAAAGCTTTGTTTGAATGTGTTTGACTTTCATTTGACTCAATTAGCTTTGTTGAAAGTGTTTGACTTTCATTTGACTCAATTAGCTTTGTTGAATGCATTTTACTTTCATTTGATTCAAAAAGCTTTGTTTGAATGTGTTTGACTTTCTTTTGACTCAATTAGCTTTGTTGAATGTGATTGACTTTCATTTGACTCAATTAGCATTGTGGAATGCAATTGACTTTCATTTGATTCAAAAAGCTTTGATTGAATGTATTTGACTTTCATTTGACTCTAAACGCTTTGTTGAAAGTGTTTGACTTTCATTTGACTCAATTAGCTTTGTTGAATGCATTTGACTTTCATTTGATTCAAAAAGCTTTGTTTGAATGTGTTTGACTTTCATTTAACTCAATTAGCTTTGTTGAAAGTGTTTGACTTTCATTTGACTCAATTAGCTTTGTTGAATACATTTGACTTTCATTTGAATCAAAAAGCTTTGTTTGAATGTGTTTGACTTTCATTTGACTGAATTAGCTTTGTTGAAAGTGTTTGACTTTCATTTGACTCAATTAGCTTTGTTGAATGCATTTTACTTTCATTTGATTCAAAAAGCTTTGTTTGAATGTGTTTGACTTTCGTTTGACTCAATTAGCTTTGTTGAATGTGTTTGACTTTCATTTGACTCAATTAGCATATTGGACTGCAATTGACTTTCATTTGATTCAAAAAGCTTTGATTGTATGTGTTTAGGGTAATTTTACCCCGCCAAGTGGCCCAATCAGAGGGCGACACATGTCAACCCCAGGATGGTCCAAAGTGGACCTATCCCTGCCCGACACGTGTCATCCCAGATATTTGGGGAGAATGTCGGCCTTCAGGCCCAAATCCCGAGAAAGCCGTAAAACGGCGCAGCCCACCAATGATTAGGGTTCGATACCCTAATCAGAGGCACAATTCCCAAGGACCCTATAAATAGGGAGATTCCCCTCTTTTGGAGGGCAAGGTCCTTTTTGATACAAGGATCATTCATTCATTACAAACTGTCCCTTTGATAGAGACAACCGAGCTTGGAATCCAAGCAGATTCCCACCTTAATTTCCGCACCTTTTACTCTCCTTCAAGTTACTAACTTGAGCGTTGGAGGCGGAGCACCACCCAACTGGTGTCTCCGTTGATTTTGCAGGTACAGAGCAAGCAGGACCAGTCTTCGAGTTGTAACTCTCCCGAGGGACAAAAAACCCCAAAACATTTGGCGCCGTCTGTGGGGAGAGTACCTCAAGATGGTTCAAAACTCTGTACCGATTCTCAATTCTACCTCTCTACGTCCGGGTACCCAGGCGGGTAACTTGGATGACTTGCAACCGATTATTCAGCCGGTCGGGTTCGAAATCCCCCAGCCTCCACCTCAGCCTCAACCAGAGGTATTCACTGAGGAGGAGGATGAGGAAGAAGACAATGATGTTGAGACTTACATCTCTAGGGATGGTTCTCTCATCTCTAAATCTATTCGTTCCAGGGATCAACTGGAGCGAAATGAAGACCAGGCGGGCCCAAGCAGGCGCCCACCTGGAAGGCCAGAAGGGGAAACCCAGAAGGCCAAAGGTCAAGCCCCAGTCACCCGAGATGAGCTCATGAGATTCATGACCTCTTTCAAAGGTGAAATCAAGGCAATGATCAACAAAAACAAGGCAGGCTCTAGCAAGAGTCAGCCGGCTAAAAAGACTCCCAATTCTGGGAAGAAGAAGAAGCCGGTCAAGGACAGGCAGCCAACTCCTCATCCAAAGGAGAAGGCAGCTGCAACACTTGACTGGTCTAAGATTCTGATGCCCCGGCGACCCCAGCCGGAGGCACAAAATGCGTTTACCTTCGATGCACGACAAGTCATCAATCGAAGGAGGCAGCAGCAGTCTGAGTCAGCTTCTACCTCGAGCTTTCCAGACAGCTTCAAGCAAGCTTCTGCAAGGAACTCTATGTCCTTGCATGAGAGTCGGACAGGCGGTAAAACCGTCAACACCGAACCTCAGCTGATGATAGGGTCCATGCCATACGCACCTCAGGCGCAGTATGGGCAATAGGGTCCTTTTGGAGGTCAGGCGGCATATATTCCTGCCCAGCCTCTGGACTGGCAGCTTCGGCTAATGAGGCTAGGCGAACAACCGTCTGCCTTTGCAGCCAATATAACCGAGGCGGCTCAGCCGACCAAGGTTAAGAATGTGTTGGTGGGCACCTATGATGGTACCACCAACCCAGAAGACCACCTGATGGCATATACCAACCTCATGTGCTTACAGGGGTGGGACGATGCCACCTGGTGTCGTTGTTTCCCGGCTACACTAAAGGGCATTGCCCAGCAGTGGTTTGGCAACTTGCCAGCCGGTTCTATTGATAGCTTCAACAGGCTAGCCTTCTTGTTTTCTACCAACTTCTCAATGAACATCCCTGCCAAGAAAACGAGCCTTGATTTGAGCACCGTTAGGCAGGGTGAGAGAGAAGGGCTACGCGCCTATGTCAGGCGGTTCAACCAGGTTAGAATACAGATCCAGGGGGTGTCTGACGAGGTAGCATTCACAGACTTTTTCAAAGGTCTGAGAGACGGGTCGGCTTTTAAGTTCGACCTTGTCAGAAAAGGGGCATTTACGCTGCAGGCGGCCCTGAGGGAGGCGGAAAGCTATATACAGGCTACTGACCTCTGCACGCCTGGTAGCCAGTCAGACTCCAAGAAGTCTGACAAACAGAGAGACAGCCGGCCAGCTCAGCCGGGTAATAAAAAAGAAAAGAGCGGAAAAAGAAAAGAAGTCTGGGCGGTCAGCGATTCTGAGCAGCCGTCCCAGAAGAAGAAGAAAGAGTTTAAACCGTACGTCCCCAAGTACGAGTTTAACAAAGACTACAACTCCATCCTCATGGAGGTAAAGGACCGGCTGTCCATTGAGAAGCCGAATCCAATGAAGAGTTCCGTCCAGTCACGGAACAAAAATAAATATTGCCAGTTCCATGAGGAGGTTGGCCATGACACCAACGACTGCTTCAGTTTGCAGCGGACGTTGGACCGTCTGGCTGACAAAGGGCTTCTAAAGTCCTTCATCTCTAAGTCCCCAGCCGGGGCAAAGAAGAAGAGCAAGGGTCAGTCCTCCAAGGCTACCCAGCCGGCTAGTAGTTCGGATACAGATAAGGATCCGGTCTACACTATAGCAGGCGGATTTTCATGTGGTGGCCCTACCATCCGGGGCACCAAGAGCCATCTTCGAAAGATGGACAAGGATGATGATGAGCAGGCGTCTGCCTCCTCCACCTTCCCAGACGTCCTCATAACTGAGAAGGACAGGGGCAGCGTCCGCCGTCCGCATGACGACCCGGTCGTCATTGAATGTAAGGTTGCCAACCAGCTGGTTGGGCGGATCCTTATTGACACCGGCAGCTCGTCGGACATCATCAGCCTCCGGTGTTTGCAGAAGCTGAAGTACAACTCCAGCAGCATGCATCCGGTCACCCACCCCTTGGTTGGTTTTGGGGGTGGGATGGTCTACCCAGCCGGCAGAATTGATTTGCCCATCCGGCTGGGAGAAAAAGGCCAGGGACGGCATGTTGTCGTCAGGTTCTTGGTCGTGGAGGAGTTGACCGCCTACAATATCATCCTTGGTAGGCCAACCCTCAACGAAACCAAGGCGGTGATCATCCCGTCTCTCATGCTTGTCAAGTATGAGCGGGATGATGGCTCTGTTGGTTCCCTGAACGGGGATCAGAAGACGGCTCGGGAGTGTTACCTCTCAGCCGTTAAAGATACTGTGGCCTCAGACGGCCAAGGGAAGGAACCAATAGACCTTGACGCAGGCAAGGATGCCAACCCTACCCCACCAGCCGTTGGTAAGAAGAGAAAAGCGCCTCTGCTGGTGGAGGTGAAAAAAGAGAAAAAATAGCAATCACTGGCCGGTGAACGGTCAGACGAGCTCCGTCCCCAACCGGCTGGAGAACACATTGATCTCGTTCTGGACGACAGCCGTCCAGAGCGGACGGTAAAGGTTGGGACGGCTGCTAATGCTGCTCTGGGTGCAGGCTTGCACCTTCTGCTGAAAGAATTCAAAGACATCTTTGCCTTTGAAGTGGAAGAGATGCCAGGCGTCAGCCCGGATCTCGTTGTCCACAAACTCGCCGTGGATCCCAAAAAAAGCCCATCCGGCAAAAGAAAAGAAACCATGGCGAGGAAAGAAGTCAGGCGGCAGCTGCCGAAGTCAAAAAGCTGCTAGACGCCAGGTTCATTCGGCCCTGCAATTTTCTCCGCCTAACTTATCAAAAGTATGCGGCTGGTCTTGCCCCTGGACGGCTGTGTGGTTGGTTTCAAGTGAAGCTGATTGATTGACTTGGGAACGTCTGATGCTGCAAAGAGCATGATACGTTTGTAAGTCAATCAACCACAGTAGTGATTGCCCCAAACCAAGTACACAGCCGTTCATTAACAGGCGTTTCAGCTTCCAGCTAGACGGTGTTGCCCGTCTGAGCAGAATTTAAATAGCCATTGCACAACTCTTTTGCCCCAAATGAGGATGTGTACAATTTAAAAATAAAAACGCTAAGTAAGAAATGCAGCCGGTCCCCGCCTGATGTCCTTAGACATCCGAGTTCCGGAACTTGCTCTTTCCTTAGACAATTCAGGTCAGACGGCTATAGATGGCTGATTCAGCCGTCCAATTGTGGCCGTCTGCATTGATAGAGCAGGAAGGCAAAAGCCGCCTGGGGCCAGGAGACAAAAAGGCCGCCTGACCCTTCATGGAGCAGGAAGACAAATGCCGCCTGCCCTTCATGGAGCAGGAAGGCAAATGGCCGCCTGACCCTTCATGGAGCAGGAAGGCAAATGCCGCCTGTCCTTCATGGAGCAGGAAGGCAATTGCCGCCTGGGGTGCTTGCAATCCAATTATACGTTCAATGTCCTTTTGCCCCATTGGGAGGACTTGTATAATTTTCGAAAGTAATCTAAGTAGGAACTTCAGTCGATCACCGGCTGATGTCCATTGGACATCCGGTTGTCGAAACTTGGTCGTTCCTTAGATTGCTCTGGTCAGACGGCTATGGACGGCTAATTCAGCCGTCCAATTGTGGCCGTCTGCATTAGTACGTAGAGTAAGCAGGTTGGCTTCTCTCTGCGACGATTGCACCCGGAGGGGTGTCGCCGGACGCCTTTGTCCATGCTGGGACAGGCGAATTTATGTCGAAGTAGCCATCCGGCCATTGGCCTCTGGTCTTGTTATAGACCGGCTGTATAGCCACTAAGCGCTTTTGTGCTTAGCTTACTTATCTGGCCGTTGGCCTCTTCGTCAATCAGACGTTAATTCAATTTCCAAGTGTCAAACTCAGAAAAACAAACAAGTGACCCGTCTGGGTTCAGACGGGAAACCAAATATGATAACAAAAAGCAACTTCTCATTAATGTACTTCTTGTTTACAAAATTTACAAAATCTCAGAAGTAGTATTTTTTCAAATTATCTACATTCCAAGTTCTAGGCAGGCGCCTGCCGTCTGGAGTTTCCAGGCGGTAGGTGCCGTCTCTTACTTCTTCATAAATCCGGTAGGGGCCTTCCCAATTTGGAGTTAGCTTTCCAAGCTCATTGGCCCTACCGGTTGCCTCCATTTTCCGTAACACTAGGTCGTCCACTTTCAAGGGACGCCTGTGTACTCTTTTGTTGTAGGCTCTTGTCATTCTCAGACGGTAAATCTCATGACGCAAGGCGGCATTGCCCCTGCGTTCTGGAAGTGAATCCAATGCCAGGCGCATTGCCTCCCAGTTTGCCTCTTCGTCATATAACATGACTCTGAGAGTCTGCTCATAGTGTTCAATGGGCAAGACGGCTTCAGCACCGTAAACCATGAGAAATGGGGTTTCTCCGGTTGACCCCTTTGCTGTTGTCCGGATGGCCCATAGGACATGGATTAACTCCTCAGCCCATAAGCCACCGGCTCTTTCAATTTTCTTCTTTATGCCGTCTGAGATCAGCTTGTTGAAAGCTTCAACTTGGCCGTTTGCTTGGGGACGGCCGACTGATGCGAAACAGGTTGAGATCCCTTGATCTCCCAACCAAGTTTTTAGCTGAGGCGTCTCAAACTGAGGGCCATTATCAAACACCATGGACATAGGTACCCCATACCGGGTGATGACATTCTTCCAGATGAAGGAAATGACGTCTGATGTCTTGATATTCTTTACCGCCTCAGCCTCTACCCACTTGGTAAAGTAATCCACAGCCACCAAGATATAACGCTTACCGCCTGGTGCAGGCGTGTAAGGGCCTAAAATGTCCATGCCCCATTTTGCAAACGGGATTGGGCTGTGGATGGCCGTCAGATCAGTAGCCGGACGGTGAATAAGTTTGCCAAATTTCTGGCACTTGTCACATTTTCTCACCAATTCCTTGGCGTTTGCCTCTAGCGTAGGCCAAAAATATTGCCGTCTGGCTCTGACGGCTAGGGATCTGCCGCCTATGTGGGAGGCGCAGAACCCCGAGTGCAAGTCTTCGAGAACTTCCTTTCCCTTCTCTGGGGTTACACACTTCAATAGAGGCTTAAGAAACCCCGCCTTGAAGAGTTCTCCATTTCTCAACTCAAAGCTTGCGGCTCGCTTTTTCAGAACGGCTGCCTCCTGTGGCGAATCAGGGAGCGTGCCGTCTGAGAGGTACGCCCGGATGCCATCCATCCAGGTGGAGCTTCGGTCTAGGACTCCAATGGGATCTTCAAAGATGCTTCTTTTTTCAAGTACTTCCCAGAAGACTGACCAAGGCGTATCATGGCAGGCGGAAGATGCAAGCTTTGATAGCGCATCCGCCTGGTTATTATCAGACCTGGGCACTTGATTCAGCCGGAACTCCTCAAGTGACTCAGCCTCTTCTTTGACCGCCTGAAGATATTTGATCATAGCCGGGTGAGTTGCCTCATATGTTCCCTGATATTGGCTAACGACCAACTGCGAATCTGAGTAGGCGTCAATTTTTGTTGCCCCTGCCGCCTTACACATACGGATTCCGGCTAGCAGGGCTTCGTATTCCGCCTCATTGTTTGAGGCCTGAAAATTGAACCGTAGTGCATACTCATATCTGTCCCCTTCAGGAGACTCATAAATTACGCCTGCACCACAGCCGTTCTTCGTAGAACTCCCGTCTACATACACTTTCCAAATCAGATCAAGATTATCCGGAGCCACCGGACGGGTCATTTCCACAATGAAGTCGGCAAACGCCTGACCTTTCACTGCCTTTCTTGGTTCGTAAGTGATTTCAAGACTTTGCATTTCAATAGCCTATTTCAACATTCTGCCGGATGAGTCCAAGGTAGACATTGGCCGCTTGAGTGGCTGGTCGGTGTAAATCACCACCGGATGAGCCAGAAAGTAAGGCTTCAATTTTTTGAATGCCATGTACAGAGCAAGGCCAAATTTCTCAAACATGGGGTACCGGAGTTCAGCATTTTTAAGAACATGGCTAATGAAGTAAACCGGGAGCTGGACGCCGTCTCGCTCAGCAAGGAGAACGGCACTGAGAGCATGATCTGAGACGGCCAAATACATATACAACGCCTCCCTAGGTAGAGGACTGACCAACCTAGGCAGAGAGTGCAGATGCTCTTTTAGCTTCTGGAATGCCGTCTCAGCATCGTCTCCCCATTCAAACCTGGTCTTCTTCCAGATTGCTTGGAAGAAGTAAAGGCATTTGTCACCTGACCGGCTGAGGAACCTCCCCAAGGCGGCCAGGCAACCAGTCAGCCTCTGGACTTCCTTGACAGAACGGGGTGACTTCATGTCAATCACCGCCTGTATCTTTTCGGGGTTAGCCTCTATTCCCCTTTGATCAATCAGGAATCCGAGAAACTTCCCAGACTCAACACCAAAGACGCATTTCTTGGGGTTTAACATGACCTTATGCCGCCTGAGGGTGGTGAATGTTTCTCGGAGATCAGCAAGGTGATCCGCCTGTTGCTTGGATTTGACTATCATGTCATCAATGTACGCCTCCACATTCCTCCCAAGTTGATTGATGAAGACCGTATTAATCATCCGTTGGAAGGTGGCAGGCGCATTCATCAAGCCAAACGGCATCACAGTATAACAGAATAACCCCAAATCAGTGACGAAGGCCGTCTTCTCTTGATCTTTTTTCCAGAGGGGTATCTGATGGAAGCCGGAGTAGGCATCCATGAAGCTCATCAAGGCGTGACCGGCTGTAGAGTCGACCAGACTGTCGATCTTTGGAAGCGGGTAACTGTCCTTTGGACACGCCTTGTTGAGGTTTGTGTAATCAACACACATGCGCCAGGTCCCATTCGGTTTCTTAACAAGGACCACGTTGGCCACCCAGTCGGGGAAATTGCAGGACCAGTCTTCGAGTTGTAACTCTCCCGAGGGACAAAAAACCCCAAAACATTTGGCGCCGTCTGTGGGGAAAGTACCCCAGAACGTATCATGCTCTTTGCAGCATCAGACGTTCCCAAGTCAATCAATCAGCTTCACTTGAAACCAACCACACAGCCGTCCAGGGGCAAGACCAGCCGCATACTTTTGATAAGTTAGGCGGAGAAAATTGCAGCCGCATACTTTTGATAAGTTAGGCGGAGAAATTTGAAATGCAAAAATTTGAAAGCTCAAACACAAGCGCAAAGTAATAAAGCCGACTCAGTCGGTGCATCCATAAAAGATTTCCGTCCAACCAAACGGCTGGATGGATCAATTGTTATCAAAATATTGTTTGCAGGACCCGGCTCCTCAGCCGGTAAAAATACAAATATACTCGGCACGCAGGCCGGAGAAACAAAGTGTTTGGCATACTGCCGCAGAAAAACTAAGGTTTGGCGCACAGCCGCTGAAGCTACTGCCCTGCAGGTAGGAGAGTAAAAGGTGCGGAAATTAAGGTGGGGATCTGCTTGGATTCCAAGCTCGGTTGTCTCTATCAAAGGGACAGTTTTTAGTGAATGAATGAACCTTGTATCCAAAAGGACCTGCCCTCCAAAAGAGGGGAATCTCCCTATTTATAGGGTCCTTGGGAATTGTGCCTCTGATTAGGGTATCGAACCCTAATCATTGGTGGGCTGCGCCGTTTTACGGCTTTCTCGGGATTTGGGCCTGAAGGCCGACATTTTCCCCAAATATCTGGGATGACACGTGTCGGGCAGGGATAGGTCCACTTTGGACCATCCTAGGGTTGACACGTGTCGCCCTCTGATTGGGCCACTTGGCGGGGTAAAATTACCCTAAACATTTGCCCCTCACAGATGTGACGTGGCACGCCGCGTGGCATCTGTGACTCGCTGAATGGTGGTAATTTTACCGCCAAAATTTACTGTTTAACTTCTGGGTAAATTACGGAGTTGCCCCTCCTTTTACCCTCTATATATAGCCGTTTACCCTCAGATTCTTGCCACACTTCACAAAAATTTCAGAGTAAACTTAGAATCTTGAAAGAGAGAACAGAAATCATCCGTCTGAGTCAGGCGCAAATTCGAAGAAACTCAGCCGCACCAACACAGGCGGAACCGTCTACCTTCAGATATCAAATCTAAAGGTACCGTCTCTGACTCTTTCAGCTCTTTTTTCATTTTTCCGTTTGTATATATTCCTTGCAATAAATGGATTCATCACCAACACACACGGCACAACCTAGGGTAGAATCCAGCCGTTCACCAGGGACGGCTGAGTCTAGGACTGGTAGTGCCGTCTCTGGGTGTTGGGACCACCCTCATGCTTGGATTCCGACCATCTGCGCGTCTGTGCAGGACACAATGGCTCGGATTAAGCAGACGGCACGAGATCCAAATTACAGAAGCGATGACTCAGGCGACCAAACGTCTGAGGGGGAGACGTCTGGCTCTGGACACCAGACGGCTCCAGAAAGGTCCCCTCCGCGTGGCCCCCCAACTCCTCCTGATTCCTTTTTGGAGGAATGTGACCAAAGCGGGGAAGAGGACAATGACCAAGGCGGTGAGGAGGCCGCCTCAGCTTCTATTTCTTTGTCAGGGGAGGAGACGAGAAGGGTTGTTGACGTCTCTTCCTCTGAAAGCAGTGACGATCTTCCCCCGTTTGAGGATAGTGAGGAAGAAGAGAGGAAGACGTGGAAGGAGAAAGATGATCCCTTTAGAATCCACGTCTCCTCAAAAGACATTGACCTGATGGAGAAGAATCTTCCAAATTTCCTGAAAGCCCACCCAATGGGAGATGGGTGGAGTATAAGGGTGCCTCCCCCAGACGGCACCATTTCTTGGGAGGACACTGAACGCAACGCAAACGGCTACTTCGGCTGTTACGAGGCGGCGTTCAGGGCAGGTCTTCGCTTCCCCCTTCACCAGGCGGTGAAGGCAATTTTGAGAGGCTACGGCCTCGGAGTCTGGCAACTTTCCCCCAATTCTTGGGCAAACATTCTGGGGTACGTTGCCGCCTGTGAATTCCAAGGGGTTCACCCCGGCTGGGAAGCATTTACCAAGATGCACTATCTCAGCCGCAACCCAGGCGGGTTCAGAGCGTGGTATACTCTGACCACACTCCCCCAATACATGATGACCTTGGATAAGGTTTCCAAATTCGACGGCTGGAAACACAGGTTCTACCTGTGCACGGCTCCCACCAGACGGGAGAACTACGAGCTCCGTCTGTACAATAAAAAGCCTGACCTTATGGGTCGGAAGTGCTGTCTTCCTCGAATTCCGGATGAGGACTTCGACAAAATAATTGAGGCTGATCTCTTCGGCCTCTCAGACGCAACCCTGTCAACCGGGGAAGTAATAAAGGTTCCAAAGAACTGGATCCCTAAGAGCGCCTGGTTCAGGGACGAGTGCTTCCTAGCCGCCTGCGGGCTAGGGCACATGTTTGATAGAAGTATGCGCCTGAATCATTTCCGTCTGGGGTACTTTGTGTCGGAAATGAATTTCGTGTTAATGTTCTAACTGTTTTCCGTCTGACCTTGCAGGTGAAGCATTAAACATGTTGCCCGAAGAGAAGACACCCAGACGGTCCTCTGCCCAGATCCGCCGAGATTTGGCGGAAGCCCAGGCGCGTGAGCTCAGGGCCAAGGTAAACGCCTGACCTGCTTTTTGAGTTAACTTTCAAAGTTTCCTCACTTCGTCTGCTGACATTAAGTTGTCATTTTTTCAGGGAGGCAAGGTGGACAAGACGTTTGAGAGGAATCTCAAACGGGCTAGGGAGGAGACCCCCGTCTCTAACCCCAGCAAGTCCTCTAAGAAGGCCGCCTCCTCTGCTACTCCTACTGCCCCGCCTGGGAGGCAAATGAGAATAGGAGGGAGGAATGAGCAGGTGTCAGGCTCTCTTGGCCTAGATTTGGCCCATCCTCTTCCTGCAACCGGGAGGCTTTCAACGGCTGCCAGCGGCTCCCGCCTGGCCGGCTCTGCAGGTATGAATCCCTTTGAATCACACTCTCAGCAAACGTCATCCTCAGACGGTCGGAACCAGATAGGCGCTGCTTTAGTAACCCAATCTGATGCTGATTGTACCCCAGACATTAACAAGAAATTCATTTCCGACACAAAAGTACCCCAGACGGAAATGATTCAGGCGCATACTTCTATCAAACATGTGCCCTAGCCCGCAGGCGGCTAGGAAGCACTCGTCCCTGAACCAGGCGCTCTTAGGGATCCAGTTCTTTGGAACCTTTATTACTTCCCCGGTTGACAGGGTTGCGTCTAAGAGGCCGAAGAGATCAGCCTCAATTATTTTGTCGAAGTCCTCATCCGGAATTCGAGGAAGACAGCACTTCCGACCCATAAGGTCAGGCTTTTTATTGTACAGACGGAGCTCGTAGTTCTCCCGTCTGGTGGGAGCCGTGCACAGGTAGAACCTGTGTTTCCAGCCGTCGAATTTGGAAACCTTATCCAAGGTCATCATGTATTGGGGGAGTGTGGTCAGAGTATACCACGCTCTGAACCCGCCTGGGTTGCGGCTGAGATAGTGCATCTTGGCAAATGCTTCCCAGCCGGGGTTAACCCCTTGGAATTCACAGGCGGCAACGTACCCCAGAATGTTTGCCCAAGAATTGGGGGAAAGTTGCCAGACTCCGAGGCCGTAGCCTCTCAAAATTGCCTTCACCGCCTGGTGAAGGGGGAAGCGAAGACCTGCCCTGAACGCCGCCTCGTAACAGCCGAAGTAGCCGTTTGCGTTGCGTTCAGTGTCCTCCCAAGAAATGGTGCCGTCTGGGGGAGGCACCCTTATACTCCACCCGTCTCCCATTGGGTGGGCTTTCAGGAAATTTGGAAGATTCTTCTCCATCAGGTCAATGTCTTTTGAGGAGACGTGGATTCTAAAGGGATCATCTTTCTCCTTCCACGTCTTCCTCTCTTCTTCCTCACTATCCTCAAACGGGGGAAGATCGTCACTGCTTTCAGAGGAAGAGACGTCAACAACCCTTCTCGTCTCCTCCCCTGACAAAGAAATAGAAGCTGAGGCGGCCTCCTCACCGCCTTGGTCATTGTCCTCTTCCCCGCTTTGGTCACATTCCTCCAAAAAGGAATCAGGAGGAGTTGGGGGGCCATGCGGAGGGGACCTTTCTGGAGCCGTCTGGTGTCCAGAGCCAGACGTCTCCCCCTCAGACGTTTGGTCGCCTGAGTCACCGCTTCTGTAATTTGGATCTCGTGCTGTCTGCTTAATCCGAGCCATTGTGTCCTGCACAGACGCGCAGATGGTCGGAATCCAAGCATGAGGGTGGTCCCAACACCCAGAGACGGCACTACCAGTCCTAGACTCAGCCGTCCCTGGTGAACGGCTGGATTCTACCCTAGGTTGTGCCGTGTGTGTTGGTGATGAATCCATTTATTGCAAGGAATATATACAAACGGAAAAATGAAAAAAGAGCTGAAAGAGTCAGAGACGGTACCTTTAGATTTGATATCTGAAGGTAGACGGTTCCGCCTGTGTTGGTGCGGCTGAGGTTCTTCGAATTTGCGCCTGACTCAGACGGATGATTTCTGTTCTCTCTTTCAAGATTCTAAGTTTACTCTGAAATTTTTGTGAAGTGTGGCAAGATTCTGAGGGTAAACGGCTATATATAGAGGGTAAAAGGAGGGGCAACTCCGTAATTTACCCAGAAGTTAAACAGTAAATTTTGGCGGTAAAATTACCACCATTCAGCGAGTGACACGTGTCACAGATGCCACGCGGCGTGCCACGTCACATCTGTGAGGGGCAAATGTTTAGGGTAATTTTACCCCGCCAAGTGGCCCAATCAGAGGGCGACACGTGTCAACCCCAGGATGGTCCAAAGTGGACCTATCCTTGCCCGACACGTGTCATCCCAGATATTTGGGGAGAATGTCGGCCTTCAGGCCCAAATCCCGAGAAAGCCGTAAAACGGCGCAGCCCACCAATGATTAGGGTTCGATACCCTAATCAGAGGCACAATTCCCAAGGACCCTATAAATAGGGAGATTCCCCTCTTTTGGAGGGCAAGGTCCTTTTTGATACAAGGTTCATTCATTCATTACAAATTGTCCCTTTGATAGAGACAACCGAGCTTGGAATCCAAGCAGATCCCCACCTTAATTTCCGCACCTTTTACTCTCCTTCAAGTTACTAACTTAAGCGTTGGAGGCGGAGCACCACCCAACTGGTGTCTCCGTTGATTTTGCAGGTACAGAGCAAGCAGGACCAGTCTTCGAGTTGTAACTCTCCCGAGGGACAAAAAACCCCAAAACAGTATGTATTTGACTTTCATTTGATTCTAAACGATTTGTTGAAAGTGTTTGACTTTCATTTGACTCAATTAGCTTTGTTGAATGCATTTGACTTTCATTTGATTCAAAAAGCTTTGTTTGAATGTGTTTGACTTTCATTTGACTCAATTAGCTTTGTTGAAAGTGTTTGACTTTCATTTGACTCAATTAGCTTTGTTGAATGCATTTTACTTTCATTTGATTCAAAAAGCTTTGTTTGAATGTGTTTGACTTTCTTTCGACTCAATTCGCTTTGTTGAATGTGATTGACTTTCATTTGACTCAATTAGCATTGTGGAATGCAATTTACTTTCATTTGATTCAAAAAGCTTTGATTGAATGTATTTGACTTTCATTTGATTCTAAACGCTTTGTTGAAAGTGTTTGACTTTCATATGACTCAATTAGCTTTGTTGAATGCATTTGACTTTCATTTGAATCAAAAAGCTTTGTTTGAATGTGTTTGACTTTTTTTTTGGTAAATAGGAATTTTATTACCAAAGAGAGAAAGTTACAACTTACAAGAGCTAAGTTATAACTACCACCAGAGCACCACAAAACCTGAAACAGGCTAACCCCAAAACAAACCAGTTCTAGGCTTATCCTAGCCACCTTCTAGGAAGGGTTCTAGAAAGAGCCTAGAACAGACTGAACTCAGGCTCCCAGCTACCTTCTAGGAAGGGCTCTGAAAACCAGGAACAGACAAAAACAGGAACAGAAAACAACACACACAGCAAACAAACACTAACAGTACAAATATTTCCTATAAGAATCAATACATCTACAAGCAACCGTAAAGATAATATCCCTGATAGCAGTATCTGCAGGCTTGTAATCTCCAGTGAACATCAAGGTATTTCTCTGTATCCAGATGCAGTGAATAGTCTCAGCAAAACACATAAGCAGCAATCTTCCTTTAGCATTGGCTCTTCTACTTTGCTGCATCACCCATTGGACTTCAGAATCAAAGTTCTGCCCAATTCTGGGAAAACCCAGGAGCTGCAGAATCCTGTTCCAAATACTGGCAGAATAAGAGCAAATAAAGAACAAATGAGAAACACTTTCTGCAGCATTAGAGCAGAAAAAACACAGAGGATCACAAGCTATACTCCAAGAAGCAAGTCTATCTTTAGTAACAAGCCTGTTCCACAAAGCCAGCCAAGTGACAAACACACTCTTAGGAGATGCTCTATTATTGCATATTACCCTTTTCCAAGGCACTTTCACAACTTGAGGTCTAATCTGAGTGTAGAGTTGTCTAATGCTCATTTTACCATTAACTGTAATGCCAGACCAACCCCCAACATTATCCACCAAAGCTCTGCAGTTCATGATCTTCCTTAACACCCAAGAACATTTCTTAGGAACAGGAGACACCCAAAAATCTTTGTGACTGAAGTAATAAATGTGAACCCATTTTACCCATAGGTTATCTGATTTGTGAGCAATATCCCAAAGGACTTTGGTGATTGCTGCTTTATTCCAGTCTTCAAGAGAGGTAAGGTTCCAACCTCCACAAGTCTTAGGTAAACATAAAAATTTCCAAGAGACCAGAGCTTTCTTACTAGGATTAGACTTCCCAGTCCAAAGAAAACATCTGAACCTTGATTCCATTTCTCTCAAAATCTTTTTTGGTAA